>NW_022681469.1:63432098-65932098 GCF_009764315.1 Trachypithecus francoisi
TTTCAGTGTTTTATCATTAAATTTGTCTTCATGTGAACAAACATTGAACATTGTGTGACATATAATTAACCATGAAACCAAGAAGTAGCAATAATCTAATGATAGTCATCTTTTTGCTGGAGGCTTGTCTTAACCCATCAGCAGAGAACATGTGTGGTCACAAAATACCACATTAATACATTCTTTCACAGTCAGAGTAAGCTGTACCTAGCTTGCCAAATTCCAACTCAGGTAGCTCCATTTTTCCAGCCCACACTCCTGCTGCTTTTGCAATTGGGTGAATTATTTTCACTTCCTCTCTTTTAAAGAGTTCCTGGCTCACATAGGTTATCAGGTTTCCATCCAGTGGCTGCTGCATTTCCACAGTGAGTGAATGATCTCTCCAAGGTACTTTGGGATGAAAGTGAGTGGATAAATGTGAAGAATTATATTTTTATTTCTTCTCTTTGGAGGGATTATTCTATAACTTTTGTGTTTAGCTTGGAGGGCACTTTTGATTTGATTTCTCTTCTAAAT
Source organism: Trachypithecus francoisi (assembly GCF_009764315.1). NCBI lineage: Eukaryota > Metazoa > Chordata > Mammalia > Primates > Cercopithecidae > Trachypithecus > Trachypithecus francoisi. Next base: position 63,432,615 of record NW_022681469.1, read on the forward strand.
AAGCGAAACAGCCACCCAGATGGCAAGCACTTCAGATTTCAGCATAGTGTAATTTGATTTGGAAGTTCAATGAAACTCATTTGGAAATGTCCCTCCAGTAATATTTCCCCTCTTAGAAATTTCACTTTTAAATTCTTGACTTCATGCAGAAACAAACTCCTAGGGAGACTGAGTAGTGAGTGGCAAGGTGGTCATAGAAATTATTATTAACTCTTTAAATGAAATGTTAAAAAATAATTTGTCTTCTAATATTCTCAGGATTTCACTACAGAAGCAGCATATGCTGTGTAATTTTTAATTTCCTATTCCCTTTTTATGATTCTTAGGAGCAATATTCCAAAATTAATTTTTCATTTGTTTAGGAACCTTAGTGAGAATTACATTTAGTATTCATAGGAGACTTAGTCTTTGCAAGATACTATATGGCACAAGAAAGATAATAAAGTCTCTTTTTTTTCAAACATAGTACAATCTTTATGAAGAAAATTCACTAACAACTTTAGAAAAAGATGGTATGAGCCTATCAGATATATAAATTTTAATGTGTATTTTGTCAATGCATTGGAATTTCTTGCATTTATGGACCTGGCATCCCCCAAAAGTGTTATTTCTAAGGTTTTGACTTTTACTAAGTCTAACCTGACTTAGGCAACCCTTTTCCCATATTTAAAGTCTTCCTTTTTAAATACTCTGTTTATACACACACAGAGAGAGAGAGAGAGAGAGAGAAAGACAGAGAGAGAGAGAAAGAGAGAGAGAGAGAATTGGCAGAGAAACTAAAAATATTTCAAGTAATATTTTTCTTTAATATTTATTTTTCTCAAATATTGTACCTCTTTATTCAGGCCCCTGAAGAACTTAATTACTATATCATTCTCATTTTATAGCCTTGTCAAATTTTGAAGCTGAAGTAAGTCAAACTTTTCCCGTTAATTAGAGTTAACATGAGGTCTTTGCTATATAATACATAGGTTTTGAAAAGCTTTACTTTTCTTTTTTTTTTTTTTTTTTTTTTTTTTTGAGGCGGAGTCTCGCTCTGTCGCCGGGACTGGAGTGCAGTGGCCAGATCTCAGCTCACTGCAAGCTCCGCCTCCCGGGTTTACGCCATTCTCCTGCCTCAGCCTCCCGAGTAAGCTGGGACTACAGGCGCCCGCCATCTCGCCCGGCTAGTTTTTTTTTGTATTTTTAGTAGAGACGGGGTTTCACCGTGTTAGCCAGGATGGTCTCGATCTCCTGACCTCGTGATCCGCCCGTCTCGGCCTCCCAAAGTGCTGGGATTACAGGCTTGAGCCACCGCGCCCGGCCGAAAAGCTTTACTTTTCTACACCTGAGAACCAGATGTGGGATAGGGGAGTGTAGGGAGTAGAATGCAAGACCCATCAAAATAAACTATCTCGAATATGTTCAGGGAACTTAGATTCTCAAGAATGCACAGTAGCATCTATATCAACTCTAAATCAAGTATAATATGGTTTAGTCATCAGGAGAGAGTTTTAAGTTTTAATGGTTTATTTAGAATGTGAAGTCTCTGCATCTTATTTTGCCCTTTCTCATTTTCTGCAAAGAAGATGACCTAATATTAGCATATAACTGTAAACATTATAAATATAATAATAGAACCTTGCACATCTGCACCATATGCGCATCAGAACCTCTCAACACTGAGGGAAGAAAATCATTACCATTAGCACCTATATTAGTGTTGGGGACTGCTCTTTTTAATTGCATGCTTAGGAGCTCATTCATCAGTTTTTATTGTCACAGTGCTGAAATAGTTTGCCAAGTTTGCAATTCTTAACCCCAAATAGTAGGAAAGTATTACTCAGTTGTGTCTTAAGTGAGATTGCTTGGCACTTTGTCTAATTAAATTGAATCGAATTGAACTCCAGATCCAACATTATGAACTCATGCCATTATTTCAACATGTACATTTAGTGATAATTTGAGTGAGTCAACTTCTATAGTTTGCATTCTAGATTAACAGAAATTTAGATAAATATATTTAAGTTCTCAAAAGAGATGACTTTCTGCTGAATTCTACTAATAACAGAGAAAGATACCATAAAGGATATTGAAAGTTCTCTAAAGTCACAAAGTAATTGAAACATGAAGAATTAACATATATATTAAAATAGTTTTGTTTTCTCTGGCAAAATTTTTATAAAGTCTTCATATAATTGCATTTTATAAGCATCAAATGACAGCAAATATATGAGATATTAAATGACAATTTGTTTTCTCAGAGTGAGATACACATACTTTATAGCATCTGCACTTATTTTAGAGTCAAATTGCTCAGGTTAATATGGCTTGAAATTTAATATCATTGCTTCGAGCACCAGAAAATAGATATGACAAGACATAGTATATAAAGAAATGCTGAAAGAATGTAACTGAAGTTGAAAAATACGTTTTAGAATCATTATGACTACCACCTGATGTCTGTGGCAATGATAATTACCAATTAAAGTGGAGATGAAGGAGGAGCTGGGGTCAAAAGGACATCTGCCCCTTCCTCTCTCAGATCTGGGTGTTTCCAGGTGAAACAGAGGATCCTTGAAAGAAAACCAGAAAAATCATTATGAACATGTCTCCTCTAATAATCATTTAATTGCTTAGGTAAAACATATTAAACTTCGATTATTTATAAAACATGTATTCTAAATAGGGCACTAGTAGCATCAGTTTATTTAGAGACAAACTGGGTTTTATAAATAAGCACATGGGTTTTACAGACCCATATGAGTTCTCTCACTCCTCTGAGAAAGTATGCAGGTGATGAAAGAAAATAGCACTTTTTAAATCGTTTTATGAGACTGTATTATTTATTCTGAGATGTGTCAATTAAATATTTGAAAGGAATTGAAACTTGCTGGAAAAAGGTTAATGAAAAGGAGGTTCAGTGTTAAAAATGATAGTGGGCTTTTATCAAGCATATCAAGAATGCTGTTGTTGATTTTCTAAATAACTTAGACTTTTATTTTTGATATAAGGGGTACATGTGCAGGTTTATTATATGGCCTTATTGTGTGATGCTGAAGTTTGGGGTATAAATTATCCCATTAGCCAGGTAGTGAGCATAGTATCCAATAGGTAGTTTGTCAGCCCCGACCCCCTCCATCTCATCCTCTTCCAGGAGTCTCCAGTCTCTATTATTGTCATCTTTATGTCTGTATGTACCTAATATTTAGCTCTCACTTACAAGTAAGAACATGCAGAAGTTGGTTTGCTGTTCCTGCCTTAATTCACTTAGGATAATGACCTCTACCTACATCGGTTTTGCTGAAATGGACATGATTTCATTATTTTTTATGGCTTTGTAGTATTCCATGGTGTATAAATACCACATTTTCTTTATCCAATTTAGCATTAATGGGCACTTAGGTTGAATTTATGTCTTCACTATTGTGAATAATTCTGCAATGAACATACGAATGAGTTAGTAAAGGAGCTCAAAATATTTCAAACATACATTGTCTTTTTGATAGAATGATTCATTTTCCTTTGGATATTTACCCAGTAATTGGGATTGCAAGTCAAATGGTAATTCTGTTTTATTTGGGAAATCTCTAAACTTCTTTCCACAGTGGCTGAACTAATTTATACTGCTTCTAAGAGTGTATGAGCTTTCTCTTTTCTCCACAGCCTCTCTGGCATCTGTTATTTCTGACTTTTTAATAATAGCCACCCTGACTGGTGTCAGATGATATCTCATTGTGGTTTTGATTTTCATTTCCATGATGATTAGTGATATGGAGCATTTTTTCTATGTTTGTTGGCCTCCTGTATGTCTTCTTTTGAGAGGTACCTGTTTATATCCTTCTCCACTCTTTAATGGGGTTATCGTGATTAAAGCCCTCAACAAACTAGGCATTGAAGGAACATTTGTCAAAATAATGAGTCATATATGACAAACTCACAAACATCATACTGAATGTACAAAAGCTGGAAGCATTCCCCTCAAGAACAAGGAAAAGACAAGGATGCTTACTCTCACCACTCCTATTTAGCATAGCACTGGAAGTCTTAGCAATAGCAATCAGGCATCAAAACAGAAAAAGAAGAAGTCAAACGATCTCTCTTCACTGACTGATTCTATACCTAGAAAATCCTAACGACTCTGCTGAAAGGCTCCTAGAACAGATAGATGATTTCAATAAAGTTTCAAGACACAAAATCGATGTCTAAAAATCAGCAAAATTTCTCTACACATATAGCATTCAAGCAGAGAACCAAATTAAGAACACAATCTAATTTAAAATACCCACACACAATAAAACCAGAATATCTAGAAATACATCTAACCAAGGAGGTGAAAAATCTCTACAAGGTGAAAGATCTCTATAAGGAGACACTGCTGCAGAAAATCATAGATGATACAAACAAATGGAAAAACATTCCATTCAGATGGATTGGAAGTATCAATATGGTTAAAATGACCATATTGCCCAAAGCAATCTACAGATTCATTGCTATCCCTATCAAACTATCAACATCATTTTTCACAGAATTAGAAGAAAACTATTCTAAAATTCATATGAAACCAAAAAAGAGCCTGAATAGCCAAATTAATGCTAAGCAAACAACAACAACAACAACAACAACAAGGAAAAGCTGGAGGCATCACATTACATAACTTCAAATATAGTACAAGACTACAGTAACTGTAACAGCATGGTATTGGTACAAAAGCAGACACATAGACCAATGGAATGAAATAGAAAACCAAGAAATAAAGCTGCATATCTACAGCCATCTGATCTTTGACAAAGCTGACAAAAATAAGCAAAGAGGAAAGGACTCCCTATTCAATAAATGGCACTGGGATTGCTGGCTAGCCATATGCAGAAGAATGAAATTGGGCCCCTACCTTTCACCATATACAAAAATTCACTCAATATGGATTAAAGATTTAAATGTAAGACCTCTAACTATAAGAATCCTAGAAGAAAACCTAGGAAATACTCTTCTTGATATTAGCCTTGGCAAAGAGTTTTTGACTTAGTCCTCAAAAGCAATTGGAACAAAAGCAAAAACTGACAAGTGAGACCTAGTTAAAGAGTTTCTGCACAGCGGGAACTATCAACAGAGTGAACAGACAACCTACAGAATGCGAGAAAATATTTGCCAGCTATCATCCAACAAAAGTTTAATATCCAATGTGCATAAGGAACTTAAAAAATATTATTGATTTTTTTAATAGTTTGGAAAAGAATAACAAAACTTACTCTCAATAAGTTGGAATATTTATTTTCATTTTTATTCTTCATCACATAGTATTTGTATAAACATTCAATGTTTAATAATTAATAGAGTAATTAATGCATAAGTACTGTAAATATTTATCAACAAAGGCCATATTATGTACACTATTTCAATTTTAATATAAGGCTTCACACAGATATGATAATGAAAATTAATATTTTCATGAAAAACTACTCTATTGGCTCCTATTTCAAGCATATAACCATAGAACTTGTCCCTTAATGTTTCCAGGTTTCAAAATTTTTATGAAAGGTTGTTTTGTATAATTAATCTCCATTAAGTGTACTATAAGTGGCTTGGGTAAAAAAAGTAGTTTAGAAAAGTGGCAATAAAAGTCAATATTGAAAAACCTGTAGAAAAAAATAATTTAAAATAGAACATCATGATATTGCTCAATTTGACAACTATGTACACCCTGTTCATCTGTGAACCACGAACCTATAAACAATCTTAAAAGTCCTGAGTAACCTCTGAGAGTTGAGGGCACTTCTCTCAAACTTGATCTTAACTTTGCTAGTCACCTGATTTACCCACATTATCTGTTCTGTCTTTGTCTTGCTATTCTTATTTAGCACCCTTTTCTCTTTCTCTATGATATCCTAAAATTACCTCCACTATTACCATCCAGTCTTATCCTTGGATTTAAAACATAGCCTAGTGCCGGGCACGGTGGCTCACGTCTGTAATCCCAGCACTTTGGGAGGCCGAGGCAGGCAGATCACCTGAGGTTGGGAGTTCGAGACCAGCCTGACCAAAATGGAGAAACTCTGTCTCTACTAAAAATACAAAATTAGCCAGGTGTGGTGGCACATGCCTGTAATCCCAGCTACTTGGGAGGCTGAGACAGGTGAATCGCTTGAACCTGGGAGGTGGAAGTTGCAGTGAGCCGAGATCGCGCCATTGCACTCCAGCCTGGGTAACAAGAGTGAAACTCCATCTCAAAAATAAATAAATTTTTAAAAAATAATAAAACATAGCCTATAGAACAAATGTGGCCTCCTGAGCCAGGGGTGTGGCTAAACTTATATTCTAAGCCAAAAAAGTTTTACCTATATAGCTACTATACACCAATTTGAAGAAAGCATGAATAACAGTAGAGAGATGTTTTGTGTTTACTTCCTGCAGATGACAGTTTACAATGACATGAGAATAAGTTTGTCCAAATGAGAAAAAATTATAGATCTGCCCAGTTAACACTTTTGCTGAAGAAGTTTCACCAAAATTTGCAAAAGAGACCCACATCAATTCATGGAGGAGGAAATGACCAAGTATATGAATATAATACTTGTTTCCCCCTTTAGTCATTGCCACTTTATAAAATATAGATAATAGATCAGGAATATACATATAATATTTGTTCTACTATAGTCAAACATCAGTGTCATGGAAAGCTGACAATGATACTGGGTTGCTTTCAAAAATCAACATTTTCTATAGCTTATTTCAGCTTTGGATGTTTAATGACTGATGAGGTTATTTTATCTAATGGATATAATTAAACACATTATATACTAAAATTGAAACTGCAAGAACAATACAAGTACATTGCATATTTATTCAAATAATTTTAATACATTTGTTTAAGCTGTCAAATGGGTGAAGCAAATAGAAAATGAAAACTGAAAGAATTTTAAGATCAAGAGAATCCCAGAGTTTGCAGAACTGCAGGCATAGATGAATAAAAGGCAGTCACAATTTCATAGAAAAGTTACAGGTTTTCATGACTAGAAATCATAATATAGGTTCTTGAGGCTATATTTGACTAGTGAATTTCAGCATGTGACTGTGGTTTTAAGTATCTTACATACCAGTGTGTTCAACTTTCAAAGGAAATTGATTGAGTCGACAAGAAACTATATGCACCAAGAAATCTGCCATGCTAACATTTTGAAAACAATCAAATGGCACCCGGAATCATCCTGAAATGTTTAGTTATGCAGGAGACACAAATCTGTGCAATATGTAAATCTACCTTAGTCTGTGAAAGGATATATTCTTTCATAAAAATCTCAAGCTTGACACTGAGCATACTTGAGCCTTGAATATTGAATGCACATGCATTCTCAGAGATGTATGTCTCAGGTCAAAACTCAAATGTACCTTGACTAAACCCTCCTTTCTTACTTTCCTCCAGAAGACTTCAAATACCTATCTCACATTTATTTGATTAATGGCTAACACTAAGTCAACAAGTAATCATTTTAAAATAATAAACAGGTTAAGTTAAACTCTTCTGGTTTTCTTTCTGCATCACTATGAAGAATTTACATTTTTAATACCTTAAAGGATAGACATAGCTATCATTTCGCTTTTTTTTTTTTTTTTTTTTGAGATGGAGTCTCGCTCTGTCACCCAGGCTGGAGTGCAGTGGCGCGATCTCGGCTCACTGCAAGCTCTGCTTCCCGGGTTTGCGCCGTTCTCATGCCTCAGCCTCCCGAGTAGCTGGGACTACAGGCGCCCGCCACCACGCTTGGCTAATTTTTTTGTATTTTTAGTCAAGACGGGGTTTCACCGTGTTAGCCAGGATGGTCTCGATCTCCTGACCACCTGCCTCGGCCTCCCAAAGTGCTGGGATCACAGGCGTGAGCCACCACACCCGGCCTCGATTTTCAAAATAGGGTACAGTGTATACTGCTCAGGTGATGGGTGCATTAAAATCTCACAGATCACCATTAATAACTTACTCATGCAACCAAATCCACCTGTACCCCAATAACTTGTGGAAAAATAAAATAAAAATACGAAAAATAAAATGCACGTTTTCTGCAGATTATAATTTATTAGCCCATTTTTTTTTAAATAATGTAAGCTATTGGAACATCACTGCAGTAGGAAAGTACCATTCTCCTTATATAAAAAGAGAAGAAAGGTCCACATCTTTGGAGGATACATTCATTGTATCAGTACATACCAATAGACGGTTAATAATGCTCCAGGAGTCAAATAACACAAAAAGAGTACACAATGTCAAATTAGATTGTAGACTGGGGTACTTCTCAAGTTTGAAGAATATTGTAATGTGTATTTTGAAGACTATAATATTTGTAACGAAAAAATGAAGAGGTGCTTTGAACACATGAAAGCACTAAAATTCCTCTGTCTAATCACTTTGCACAGGTATTCTTCGACCCTGTCCTGAAACTTGATTGTTAGATTAACATTTAAACTACTACAGTATGATATCATTACATACCACAGAGAGCTCCATTTGGAAAGGTCATTTAATTGGAGATAATATGAATACTAAAAGTATATTTCTGGCCTACTCAAACCTTTCCATCATGTCTTCTAAAATCCTTCTTTCTTGGTAATTAAATCCCTAACAACACACTCAATTTGCAAGAAGCTTCCAAAATCTCTTTACCTTAATTGAATAATTGTTTCCATAATAGGCATAATAATGGAGCCTCAAAGATGTCATTGTCATAATCCTGAAACCTGTGGCTATGTTACCTTACATGGCAAAAGGGACTTTGCACATGTGATCAAGTGAAAGACCTTGAGGAGGGGAGACTACCCTGACTTATCCAGGTAGACCCAGTATAATCACATGGGTCCTTAAGAGATAAGATGTGTTGATAAAAGCAGAGAGCCAACCAGGATGATGCAGTGGGAGAAAAACTAGATCCAGAAATGCTTGCTTTGAAGATGGAGGAATGGGGCCATGACCAACAGAGATGCCTACCCAGGAGGTGCTGTCAACCTCTACCACATGTGGGAGGATGGCTGGATCCAGTCTCCAGTGACAATGTAGCTGGTCTACATGACAAGTATGGTAGATCTATCTCCTGAAGGAGGGTGGATGTGACTGCTTGCATTTTAGGAGTAACTGTCATTGGTAATATGGATCAGTGCTCCATCCAGATATAGTGGAGGGTCTTCAACTGTATCAACACTTTTTTAAAGCTGTGGAACTTTGACCTCTATGGGTTACCAGTTGTTAATGAGCTGCTGCAGAGGTATCTCTTTCTTTTACTTTCTTGAATGTTAAACACTATACTATTCAATACTTGAAAAAAAAATAATGTTTTCTGTATGCCAGAAACTAAGCCTGGAAGTAGAAACACAGCAATAAACAAGGCCCCAAACTATTGTTCTATTTTCTTTATAAAATTACCCAAAATATACTTTTCTGTCCTATTTTTACTGTGCCTTTCTTCAATAGTTGACACTGTTACCTGCTTTCTGGCACTTATATATTTTGCTCCTTTACCACTTATCACTTTGATTTTAACACCAGCCTCCTGAACAGTCTCTGAGTCCCAGCCATCAACTCTGTACTCTGTCACAAAGAGTTGTTTCTGAATTGTGAATTTTTTCTCATCATTCCTCAGGTTAAAAGTCATTCATTGACTACCCATAGCCTCCAGAATAAAGTATTACGTCCCTATACTTTTATATAAGGGATTTTATATGTACTTAGGTAATTATGCACATTTTTATCTCTTAAATGCTGCTTTTATAGTCTGCGTATCAGTCATTCTGAACTTCTAGTGCTTGGATGTCATTCTGAATATCTCTTGCTGGGACCTAAACAAGTCAGACCTAAATTAAATAAAGAGTTTCTGCACAGCAAGAGCAACTATCAACAGAGTATGGACAACCTGCAGAATGGGAGAAAATATTCACAATCTATGCATCCAGCAAAGGTTTAATATCCAGAATCTATAAGGAACTTAATTCAAAAGCAAAAAACGACTCCATTAAAAAGTGGGCAAAAGACATGAACAAATGCTTCTTGAAAGAAGACATACAAGTAGCCAACAACCATATGAAAAAATGCTCCACATCACTAATCATCAGAGAAATGCAAATCAAAACCACACTGAGATACCATCTCACACCGTCAGAATGGCTATTATTAAAAAGTCAATAAATAATAGGTGCTGGTGAGGTTGCAGAGAAAAGGGAACACATACACTGCCAGTGGTAATTTGTTTGAATTAGTTCAGCCACTGTAGAAATCAGTTTAAAGATTTCTCAAAAAACTTAAAACAGAATTAGCATTCAACCCAGCAATCCCATTACTGGGTATATGCCTAAAGGAAAATAAATCATTCTACCAATAAGACACATGCATTTGTATGTTCATTGCAGCTTTATTCACCATAGCAAAGACATGGAATCAACATAGGTGCCCATCAACAGTGAATTGGATAAAGAAAATGTGATACATATACATCATGGAATACCACGCAGTCATAAAAAGAATAGAATAATTCCTTAGCAGCAACATGAATGCAGCTGGAGGCCATTGTCCTAAGCAAGTTAATGTAAGAACAGAAAACCAAATGTCACGTGTTCTCACTTACAGAACATACTCAACAATAGACATTGAGAATCACTAGGGGGAGTGAGGGAGTCAAAGGTTGAAAACCTAACCCTTGGGGACTATTCTCAGTACCTGAGCGACAAGATTAATCAGACCCAAAATCCCAGTACATATACACATGTAACAAACCTGCATATGTACTCTGTACTCCAAAACAAAAGCTGAAATTATTAAAAAACATACAAACACATTGTTGCAGATATGTATGTTTACATTAGAGCACATGTAAAAATTATTATGCTATGTTGTACATGCTTCCTTGGGACTGCCTAGATAGTAAAATCATGCTTCTATTTTTTTCTATATTTTGATTGCCATTGGCTTTAGTAAAACTGATTAGATTGGTAGAACAACTAAGGGAAGAATAGACACATTCTTAATTTCTTCAGACGCCCAATAAAGATAATACATTATTGCATTAATCTATACTCTTATAATTTATGATGGACTCTTGCTAGGATTAATATATTAAAGTTTCTGTTTAACATAACATAGTGTGACATGACACTTATTAAAAAATGAAATCAAAGATTGAAATATAAAAATGATTTATTATTTCATCCCCAAAGACCTTGTGACAGCATGTAATTTGAAGGTAATGTGGAGATGATATAAGGAGGTACAATAATTTGCTAATTACAGATTCCCTTTTCCCACATGACTTTTCTTTTCTTTCTTTCTTTCTCTTTCTTTCTTTCTTTCTTTCTTCTTTTCTTTCCTTTCTTTCCTTTCCTTTCCTTTCCTTTCCTTTCCTTCCTTTCCTTTCCTTTCTTTCTTTCTTTCTTCTTCTTTCTTTCTTTCTTTCTTTCTTTCTTTCTCTTTCTTTCTTTCTTTCTTTCTATCTTTCTCTCTTTCTCTCTCTTTCTTTCTTCTTTTCTTTCTTTCTTTCTTTCTCTTTCTCTCTCTCTTTCTCTCTTTCTTTCTCTCTTTCTTTTTCTCTCTCTATTTCTTTTCTTTCTTTTTCTTCAGTACTGAATAGAGAGCAAAACCTGAGTTTTTCATTTTTATCAAATTACTGACTTGACAGTAGTTTTTTAATAATTTCATTGATGTTTTGTTCCATGGTTTTAGAGCCAAGGCTTTCTTTCCCTTGTGAAGCTACACATGACAGATACATTGATCCAATTTATCTTAATTCCTCAGGTCTCAATACAATATTTTTGCAATTTTATGCAACTGAGATGTGGAAATTTTTTTAAAGCAGAAAAAAAGAAGAAAACTTACCATAGACTGGATAGTATTAACATTATGATGGAAAGCAGGCAGTTTTCAAACCTTTATTGATTTGCTTTGCATAGATCAAGCTAATTTCAATATTAGCTATATATTCCAGAAGGAAGCTTCTCACGTTATTTTGAGAGTTCATTGTGGTCTTAAACACATTGTTTCATGTAGTGCACAATCCAATAAAATACTAAAAAGCCAGTGATAAAATTCTCTTCCATAAAGTAGAATTCAGCAACCAAACCAACTGGAAAACTTGAGCCATGATGACATTGTCAGTGACCCCAAAGCAATCGCCTTTATGGTTCAAGCAATGTGTAATGTTGGTGTTTAACCCTATTGAAAATGTTGGTCACGACTTAACACTGGCTTTCTATTATCTCTGTTTTAACAGCTGGAATTTCTGCCTGACTAGTGTGTTTTAAATTTACAAAGCATTCCCAGTATTAACATGTGGGCTGCATTTTCTGTTTCAATGTGATATGGAGAAATTTTTCAATGGCTCCTCTTGTGCTTGAAAGTAACCGCTAATGTGGGCAGATACATGTGTTTGTCAGAAAAAAATGTCTCTAAAATATAAATGGTAGATATCTCCAGGGGAGTTTTCCTCTTTGGGCCTTGAGGATGCCCTCAGAACCCAGAATGTCTGCTGTAAGCTCTTTTCAATAGGTGTGAGTCATTGCACAGCAGGTGCCACATGTGATGCCAACTCAATAAAATGAGAGTTTTCCATTTGTAAATCAGCTTCATGAACTAATACTCTTTTGCTTGTCCTCAGTGCCACTGGGATATTCTGAAATATGTTGAAAGGCAGCTAGAATATTGTAAGTACTACAGGACAAAACAAATAATCATTTATTTTATTTGGTATTTCTAGTGATTAGAGAAAAATAGTAAAATACACAGCGTTCATTACATATATTTCTGTCAACAATGGAAAATAGGTGAAAGAGCAGTATTGTTACACAATGTCTCAAATAAACATAATATGCAGTTTAATTCTTTAAATAATAGCTACATGAAAATGTGTATTACAAATTAATTTTGAATGTGATTCACTTTACTATTTCTTTTCTTGTTTCTCCTGCCAAGCAATAAAAACATTTATTAAAGGATATTTGAAACCTTCCCAAAGACTAAATAAACAAGTAGAAAAAATACAAAACAAGAGTAAAATAGCAAGTAAATATTTTGACTTTAAGGCTAATAGTTTTGCATTTTAATTGCTTTTTAACATTTTTTCTCTAAAAAAAGTAATATATTTGTATAATACTTTAAAATTTATGAAATACTTTTGCATGTATTTGTCTTGTTTCATCCTCATAGTGAACCTGTTAAGTAAACAGGGTCAATAATATTTCCCACAAATATTTTCTTTTTAGAGGTGAGGAATCAGAGGCAGGGTGAGGCTTGGCAAGGCTCAGTGTATTCTAACTAACAATTCCATATTCATTTACTGTTTTACCCACTTTACTTGTCACTGTGATTGGAGAGGGGTATATGTGTTTATGTTGTTAGGTGTGGTTGAGTGTCATTTATAAGGTACTTAATGCATGATCAAGGCCCAAAAAAATGTATTAAGATTTGTTTTAAAAAAATCAATATTATAATTAATTAAATTGCAAATTTCAAATGTTTCTAAGTTCTTTAACATCATTGGAATAGCTGGCAGATGTTATTAATATTTTTAACAATTCAGCACATAAATATAATACACTTAAGTAAAATCAATTGTCTTATTCCTAGAACTTTTAATAAATATTTGCTTAAAGCTATATTTGAAGGCAAAATTCTGTTTTCCCTTGCTTTGTGCATCCTCTAATCACTATGTCAGGATTCCATTCTCTTCCTCACCCTAAGTGACCTAACTTTATGCCAATATTATAACTCCCACACTCACCCTCTCAAGCTCTTAAATTTCACATTGACAGCTCTGCCTACTGGCTATGTATGCCAGGGTGTCCTAGAGTATTTGAAGCAAATATCCTTCAAACCTTATGATGTTTTTCTGAAACCTGCTTTCACTGGAAAAACATCATCCTTTGCTGCCTATGTCATCCTCACCAACTTTTCAAATATAATCATGCCAGTCTCCTTTTCAAAAACCCTGCAGTGCTTCTGTTTTTGAATGAAGTCTAACCTCAAGAATGGGCAGCTCAGGCCCTTCACAGTTTGCCCTCAGGCTTTGTCCCTTCCCCTACCCTCATCCAATGGACACTCCTGCACAAGTGACTTTCTTTAAAGTTGCATGCATGATAATATCCATAGCTGTTTGATTATTGGGGAAAGTCTTTTGTTTATTCATTTGTTTTTCTACAACACTAACTCCTACTTATCCAAAAGAAAATGCTGTTTAAAAATGACTTTGCTGGAAAAAAAAAAGAAAAAGAAAAAAATGACTTCACTGATATTCTCTAAGAAATCTCCAATCAAAATTTCTCCCATGGATGATGCTGTATATCTCTTGTAGCATTACTTACATTGCATTGTGATTATGTACTCATGGATAACTTAATAAACATTTAAGAAGCTTACTATGTTTCAAGCTTACTATGTTTCAGGTATTCAATCAATATTGAATATAGGAAGTTCGATGCATGCTAGTCTTTTTTAAACCCCGTGAAAATTGAGAAAATAGACTCTTTAATTGTCAATTTAACATAGAAAAGCCAAAATGGGCCAGGTACGGTGGCTCATACCTGTAATCCCACCACTTTGGGAAGCCGAGGCGGGTGGATCACTTGAGGCCAGGAGTTCAGGACCAGACTGGCCAATGTGGTGAAAACCTGTCTCTACTTAAAATACAAAAATTAGCTGGGCATAGTGGTGCATGCCTGTAATGCCAGCTACTCAGGAGGTTGAGACACGAGAATGACTTGAACCCAGGAGACGGAGGTTACAGTGAGCCGAAATCCCGCCACTGCACTCCAGCCTGAGTGACGTTAAAAAAAAAAAAAAAAGAAAAGCCCAAATGAATACCATGGAATACTATGCAGTCATAAAAAGAATGAGTTCATGTCCTTTGCAGGGACACGGATGAAGCTGGAAACCATCACCCTTAGCAAACTAACACAGGAACAGAAAACCAAACACCACACGTTCTCACTCATAAGTGGGAGTTGAACAATGAGAACACAAGGACACAGGGAGGTGAACATGACACACTGGGGCCTGTCGAGGGATTGGGGTAAAGGGGAGGGAGAGCATTAGGACAAATGCCTAATGGATGTGGAGCTTAAAACCTAGGTCATGGGTTATTAGGTGAAGCAAACCACCATGGCACATGTATACCTATGTAACAAACCTGCACGTTCTGCGCATGTATCCCAGAACTTAAAATAAAATAAAAATAAAAATAAAAGAGTGAAAAAATTGATGTCAAATCTTTGAAAATTAAAATGTTATATAAAACCAAAAGTTACTATGGCCAAGGAATAAATTTCAAAGACAAGTGGTCAAAGTTCATTGCACAAAATAACTGAGTGGAACAAAATTGAATAGGAAGTGGCCACATAGTCATTGCATGAAAACATTGATTATTAATGGTTGTCTATTGGAACTCTGAAATAAATTTTCACTGTGTTGCTAAAAAAAGAAAGAAAAAAGAAAAGAAAGAAAGAAAGGAAAAGAAAAGAAAAGAAAAGAAAAAGAAAAGCCCAAAATGAACAGGTTTCTGCTATTAATATATAATGTAGTAGAATATTTTTTCCTTCAATATATTAACTATATTTTAATAGCTAATAACATTTTAATGGTTGATTTATATTTGGTAAATAAATAATTTCAATGGCAGAAATAAAATAAAGTTTTGAGAAGGAATGTCTCTCTGCATCTGAAATGTAAAAATTAATTAATGTAGGTTTAAATTTCCTTGGAAAGTTAAATTCTTATTAGAAAAAATAAACATAAATTTAAAAATATATCTTAATTTGAGCTGGAAACGCAAACAGGTAAGTTAAAAAGTTAATACAATATGATTAAGGCTTATCATATTTGTTCTAGAAAGGTGGCACAATCTCAGCTTACTACAACCTCCCCCTCACGGGTTCAAGCCATTCTCCTGCCTCAGCCTCTCGAGTCACTAGGATTACAGGCACACACCACCATGTCCAGCTACTTTTTGTACTTTTAGTAGAGACTGGATTTTGCCATGTTGGCCAGGCTGGTCTCGAACTCCTGACCTCAAGTGATCCACTCACCTCAGCCTCCCCAAATGCTGGGGTTGTAAGCATGAGTCACTGTACCCAGCCCAAGCAAGTGGTATTAATCGGTAATTTCCAAACGACATTTTTGGCAATTGGTGTTAATAACTATCTATACCAAAGAGCATATAGGTGGCAAATTTGCAGGAAAATGTTCTAGCTCAATAACGTATAATAAATTAATGTGCCTGATTGTATTGTCCAGTATTGGCTATAACAACAAGGTCTTTTATCCAATGTGCTCTTCTGTGCAGGTGCCTCCTGTTCACTCCCCAATTAATTGGTGACATTTTTCTTTTTTTTGGAATGCTCCCTCTTGGAATCCAGCTACCATGTAAGAAGCTCAAAGCACTTGGAGGGGCCATGTGTAGGTTTTCTAATTCAAAGTTCCTGTGCAGCGCAGCCTTTGAATCATCACAGCACAATTTCCAGACATATAGGTGAAGATGTCTCCAGACGATTCCAGTCTGCAGCCATTTGAATATTCTCAGCTGAAGCCCTAAAAGTTGTGGATGAGAGACAAGCCACCTCCACCAGGCCCTGAATAAATCCCTGGCCCACAGAATCCATTACTATTAAAAAATAGTTTTACACAACTGCATTTGAGGGTTTTTGTGTGTGTGTGTGTGGCAAGAGAGCATGATTTAAATAGAAGAAATATCACTTAGAGTTAGTCATTACTATTAACACGATTACTAATAAGTCAAATGAAGCATTTACTGACTATCAAAATAAGACAAATAAAAGGTTATAATAACGTCTGGGAGTGAAAGAATGTTGAAAGAGATGTTCTCACACTTTGCTAATAAAAGTGTGAAATGGTATAACCTGTGGAAAACAATTTAGCAATAACTGTCAAAGGTCTTAAGAGCATTATCACCTATATGAAACAATGCATTGTCATTTTACTGGTAAGAGTCATTGAAATGAAAATACATATATAGAGATATATAGGTAGATACACAAAATTGACACAGGTATAGAAAGTTATGCAATCATATATGCTTTTTCAGAGCACTAATTAGTGCCATGATTTTGAAGATTAATTTAGGGGTGCCTATTAATTTCAAAGACAGCCTGATCATTTTATCAAGAAATTCTCCTGATTAGAATCTATTCTAAAACAAGATAAATGCACAAGTCTTTATCTTCACATGTGTGTAATAGAAAAAAAGATATCCAACATAAATGTTGATCAATATAGAAAAAGTAATTTATAGTACAGCCATACATTGAATGCATAAATCTTATTTTAATTTATCAAATCACCCAAGAAAACAATAATATATTTCAGCAGGGTTTGGTGCGGGGGTCCAGGACAGTAGCTTCTGAAAACTTTTGCTATGCATTTTATATCTTTCTGAGTGTTTGGACTTTTGCAATTTTTGCATTGTGCATATATTGAATTTTTAAACAAATAATTTTAACTACATTAATTTTTTTTCACTTGAAAGACAACTCTGTAACAGGGCATTACACTAGTACCAAACTCACACACTTGTTGCAAAGATTATATGATGTGATCTGTGTTAAAAATGTCTTGTTCAAAGTAAGCGACTTTTAAAAATGATTATCAGTTTTGGAAAAGAAAGAACATTACAATGTAAATGTAATACATATTTTTGGAGATTGCTTCAAACTAATAGTTACAAAGGGAACTGGGTGTCTTATTGAGGTTTATATTTCACAGCGTGTTGCCAGTGAATCACCAATAAAAGTCACTCCCGGACTGACTGTTTACAACATTGACTCTTGCTCATATCCTAGAATTACTAACTGAAATTCTTCTTATCTTTATGACAAGCTCCTAACTAAAATTTCTACAATCAAGTCAAAGTACAACAGTCTTAACAATGCTTCCCAATTAGTTTAGAAGCATCTTTTAAATTAATAATCGGAGAAGCTTTCACATTCTGAACACTCACAAAAATGTCTACTCCATAAAAATATATCTCGAAATACTTGTTGAAATATTAGTACATTCTGCATTCTACAAAAAAGCTTTCCGATTTTTCAAACTCAAAAATTTTGAAGTATAGATTCACAAAATTGTTAGAAGTGTTCAATGTGAATAGTTAATTGTAAATGAGGATACAAGACAAAGACGATACAACACTGAGCAAATAAGGATTTTATTTGAGGGGGTAGCTCAAAAGTTTTTATAGATCTATAGCTTGTCAAAGTTAGACATAAGAACAGTTAAATATGTTTCACTGATAAAATATATGATGATCTCAATCAAATCTCATTATTTTGGGAAATAATATAATTTAGTTTAAGAACATTTCATAGATTTTCTATTTCTATACTTAATATTTTTCTTTAAAATGATTATTTATGAAGAAATTCATTAGAAACGATATTTTTCTTGTATTAGGTTGGTTCAAAATAATTGCAGTTTTACCATTACGGTTTTCATGGCAAAAACTGCAAGCTACCTTTGCACCAACCTACTACTTATGTATAAATTTTAAATTCTAGCAATACTTTTGAGAAACTTTCAGACAAATGAACACCTAAATAATCTGGAATCAGCAATTCCAGATGGTTTCATATATTGCTCTTACCTAACAAAAACCTGCAAATTGACTCCCTGGAAAACAACTTAATTAATATGATCAAAAAAATATTTCTCTTACAAAGAGGATGTTATAAAATAATATTGATAGTATTTTGGATTAAGTTCTTTTGCTCTGGGGACTGCCATTTTCAAATGCAACATAAAATAGGAGATCTAAATGCATTAATAAGCAGTATGCAATCTCACAGCAAACTTCATTAGAGTCGATTAGAATTCATCCAATATCTTTTCAACTTATCAATACATTAACACAGCAAAACTAACTAGCATCTTACCTAATTTTATTTTCAATAGTAACAACCATATGCTTCTTGCTCTAAAAAATTAAACTCTGTGTTCTACATACTTTTAAGATAAATGTGTACAATAAACCAAATTTACTTTTGTTCTTCCTGATGTCAATTACCATTTTGTGCCACACTTTGGCAGAATTGGCTAATTTGAGGATAGATTTATTTATCCTCAACTGTATTTCTTATGGACGTAATTCTAACAGCATTCTCTTACAAAAAATCTTTATCTAAAAATAAGTGTCCTTTTAGTCCATATTGTGTACATTTAACAAACTAAATGTTAGACCTTGAAAAAGTTCTATTCTCTTTCTCATTGAGGATGCCACTTTTGTTCATTTGTGTGACTCAGTTAATATAGGTAATGATAATTTTGCACAATAATATCCTAAATGACCTGTAGGCACATATTATCCAAAAGATGTTTGAGTTAACTGGCCATAAACTGTTCCTTACTTAATGAAGAAATTATTGAATTTTTGGCCTGGCACAGTGGCTCACACCTGTAATCCTGACACTTTGGGAGGCCGAGGTGGGCAGATCACCTGAGGTCAGGAGTTCGAGACCAGCCTGGCCAACATGGTGAAATCCTGTCTCTACTTAAAAAAATACAAAAACTAACTAGGTGTGGTGGCACAAGCCTGTAATCCCAGCTACCCAGGAGGCTGAGGCAGGAGAATCACTGGAACCCGGGAGGCAGAGGCTGCAGTGAGACGAGATCATGCCACTGCACTCCAGCCTGGGAGACAGAGCGAGCCGCCAGTTCAGAAAGAAAGAAAGAAGGAAAGAAAAAAAAGAAAGAAAGAAGGAAGGAAAGAAAGAAAGAAGGAAAGAAAGAAAGAAAGAAGAAAGAAAGAAAGAAACTATTGAATTTTTATTTATTCTTCAATATTTATACACTAAACCTCACCTGAATATTCTAACAAAAATATCAGATACTCTAAGTTAATGCAATATCTTCATCTATAGTTGGTTAGCAATATTATTTATATCATTAGTCTTTCATGATGTAAAATCCCATGGTTAATATAATTAAACAACTTTATCTTCATGTACATTTTAACTTGTATCCTAATATTTTTCAAAATTATTAAATAAATGTTTTCCATTCCCTCTATATATGTAATATGTCATTTTCTGTATCTATTATAAAGTCAATATTCAACTTTAAAGTAGCAACAAGTTGAGCTCATGTTGGAGCCTTTCTTTGTATAGATTACATTGATGTTAAATTATTTCATGATGTGTTTATATCATACGATTTAATTGTTTATGTGGGGATCATAATATCAATACTAAATTTGGTAATCTGAAACTTTCAGCTGAAATATTTTTTCTTATCATACATGTCACTATTCAAAAGTTAGGCATTATGTTCTATGGTAGTTCTCTAACATATGTGAGTGTGTGTACACACACACATATATATATATAACATGTATGTTAAATATATACAATACAAATAAGCCTAAAAGATCAGGCACAATAAGAAAATAAAAATGTTGTCTGATCTAATAAACTAGTAAGAAGAAAATGTTGGAGAGGAAGAATAGGAAGAGGAGAAGAATAGAAATAAAAATAAGAATGAGAATAAGAATCAAGATGTTTTACAAAGAGAGTTAACTCAAGTGGCAGATAAGAAAGATGGAGTTTCTGGTTTGATTTTATAACCTTTCAAACTCAATTTCATTACTTGTAAAAAATATATATACATATATATACACACACATATACATATATATGTATTTATGTTTCTGTTATTGCTATCTTCTGTGACTGTTATGAGAATCAGAGGAAGACATGCAAATAAAAGTCAACAAACTTCAGGAACTGGAAAATTTGAATACATGATATAAGCAAGTATACAAAGAAAACTGATGTCTTGCAAATCCAAGGGTTTGCAAGCAGATATTTTATATCAAACCCAACGGTGAGTAATGCTGACTTTACTTAGCATTATTTTCTTTTTGTTGTTGTTCTACAGTTAATTTTAAAACCTTGTTCAATATTGTAAGAAGCCAATATGGTAAAAGAATGTACATCTATATGGGTGGTTGTATTAGTCCATTTTTATGCTGCTGATAAAGACATACCTAAGACTAGGCCAATTTACAAAATAAAGAGGTTTAATTTTAACATGGCTGAGGAAGCCTCACAATCATAGTGGAAGGCAAGGAGGAGCAAGTTACATCTTACATGGATGACAGCAAGCAAAGAGAGCTTGTGCAGGAAAACTCCCCGTTATAATAACCGTCAGATCTCGTGAGACTTACTGTCATGAGAACAGCATGGGACAGACCTGCCCCCATGATTCAATTAGCCCCCACTGGGTCCCGGTGGGAATTCAAGATGAGATTTGGATCGGGAGACAGTCAAATCTTATCAGTAGTATTTCAAAGCACTATGGATAAATGATAGATTCTTCCATAAATGTTGTTTGGATAACTGGATTGTCATCCAGAAAAAAAAAAAAAAGTTTGATTATCACTTCATGTCCTACAGCCTTGTAGTCAAATTTCATATTGACCAACAATGTAAACATAAGATATAGGACTAGTAAAGTAACTAAGAAACATTAAAAGTTTGTATAAAACCTTTGTGGGAAATGCCATTTTATAATAAAATAAGACACAAAATCCAGAAGACATTAAAAAATTGATAAATTGTGTGACTTAAAATTTTAAAGAAAAAAATCCTACATGAATAATATAAACATTTTTTCACTCAAAAAACAGAGGCTTTTTTTCTTATTTTAAAAATAAAAGTCAACGAAAGTTCAATTTTTAAAATGAACAAAAGAACAGTCCAGAGAGAAGGAAACTCAAATGACTCTTAAAACGTAAAAAAAAAAAAAAAAAACTCAATCTAAGCCATAATATGTGAAATGTAAATTAAAACAAACTAAGAACCAATAGCACTCTTAGTCTTCTGACTATAGTCCCAAATAACATTTTCCGTTAAAATTAACCGGTGCTTCTTGGAGAAGTGGCTGACTTCAGACCTTGGTCCATGAATATGTAAGATGGGCTTAGAATCTTTTCACTCTTAGAAAGCAAGGAAACTATTAAAACTATTAGGATTACATCACAAAGACTTAGATATCAACTTGAAGAGATACCTACTGGGAAAAGATAGGACAACCTGTTCATAATAAGGATAATAACTGCAACAGATTGAAATAAGCCTAAACAAGCCTAGGAATATAAAAAATTCAACGTTGGCAATATGTGCTGGAAATATTCTGTGAGGCCACATCAGAAAATGTCATATTATAATTAAATATCAAGTTACGAGATTAAGAAAATAAATTCAGTATTTTAATTCTTTGAAAAAACAGTACAGGCAGTCTTCTTGTGAATGTAATAATAGCTTTGGTATTGATTTTGATTCATTCACTTTAAAATCACCTGTGTTTTATTGTTTTAAGTCAATTTAATGTGATAGGAAATTCATCACATATGGCTAGTCAATCCCTACCTGAGTCACCAAATTAACCTGACTTTAAATTTATAATTCGTGTAGAAAATGATAGAGCCTTCTATAATAAATTACTTAAGTAGTTTACCTGGAATCTCTTTATATAAACAAAGTACACACTATTCAAAGCAGGCCCATATTTAAAAAGCAGAATAAAATAAAGTTTCATAGTAATTGACTTCATGGTCTAGATATCATAATTTCAATCACTTAAAAAAACCAAGAACTTTAATAAATGTGATTATGATTAGCTATTTTTTAACAGTTGTGGACAGGCCTTTACTATTATAGATATTTTAGAACAAATTTTATAGAAACAATAGTAGTGATAAGCATTTATTCAGTGTAAATAGACAATTAGCTTATGATATTACCTACGCAATGTGTGATAAGCCATAGCAAATCCAATTTGCATTTGGGTTACACCGTAACCTTCTCTTAGAAAAAAATATATGTAATACATATTATAATTTAATATGACTAAATAATTATATATAATAAAAGTAGGCATTTATATATTTTAATATGTAAGATAAATAGGAGAATGCTAGAAATAAAATGAGTTAACATTTATGTATATACATTAAAAAATTTAACTGAAGGATGGAGGTAATTATTTAGACATTTAGACATGGCAAGAAACGAACCATCTTGACTCCAAGTTAACTTTAAGATATGGATTTTCTCTTCTGTGTCTTTCCTGTCCACCTTCTCTGGGTTTGACTGCTCTGTTGTTATTCTGACCACACAGAATGGAACAGGAATTAGAATTCTTTTTTTAGAACAAAGATGCTTTTTATAAAACCATGAATATCTACTTTTCATGGGAAGGAAGTCATAGTTTCGTTTTAGTATGCAGATAGGCTTCGGAACAATTCCTCAGTTCTAAATCCCTTGTTCCCTTTTACTTGGATGCATTTGAAAACTCTTCAATCCTATGAGTGTTCCTATTGCTGACTGAGTCATACATGATCACAAAGGATCACAGTCCTGTGTGGAGAAGAAAGAAAGGAATTGCTAGTAAAAGAAAACATAAATCCACCATCTGCACAGTAAGAACTGGACAGCTGCGAGGGAAAGCACACTTTCTCTAACAGCCGATTTGTCATTCAGCCCAGGCTGGAACCATACAGCTCTCTTAGAGTTAAAAGTCTCAACAAAGGAAATTTTGGAAAGTTAAGGTTAATGGGCAAAGTCTTTCATGATCATCAGAGGAGTCTAGGTTAAGGGCTTTGTGGTTGTTTCTCAGGGAGAGGAGAAAATGTACCTACATCATAGTGTACTATTCTTATACAGTTAAAGAAGAATTTTATTCCAAAATTATTTTCAAAGCTGATAACAATTTAATAATTATTTCTGATTTTGTGATTTCAAGGCCACAGTCTAACCTGTTCTAATCTGTTACATACCTGAAAGGGGAAACCCTGCTCTATGACAGTCTCAAGTGTGAGAGCATATTTTGCACTTTTCTTCTTGTTTCTGATTCCTCCTTTTATCAAAACACAAAAATTAGCTTATACTACAGCAGCAAAAGAGACATGATAATATCCTTAACATTTTTTCTTTTCTTGCATGATATTATGGTGGCTTATGCCTCTCTATCGACAGCAGAATAGAATAGAAATATGTAAAACTCGGAGGTAGGTAACCAGCACGTGGTTCTGCTTCACTAGAACTACATGATCAGTGGTAAAAGAATGTAGAATAAACACAGTATTTAACACCAGGTCTTCAACTCAATGTGCATTTCACTACTTTGTGCACAATATATGTTAATTCCGGTAGGTCCTGCAAACAATTTCTGCACTTTACAAGACACAAAATGATTTTTTCCTAAATATTTTCCTTTATTGCTTTATCACAAATATTTAATAGAAGTATCTACCTTCATGGTAATCCTCCAAAGAACATCAGAGGGTAGAAACTGTGTTTTCTGGGCTCAACATAGGGAAGAATAATTACTATAATGAGTGCCTCAATGTGAAAAATCTCTATAATGAGGTACATAGTGTTATGAGAACAGGAGAACGCAGGAGCCTATTTCTTGTCCTGGAGGTGGTAGGGTGGTCTGGTTTGGGAAGGGAGTGGTAATATTCTGGGATATTTTTCCTAAGGAAGAAAAGAACATACTAGTTGGCTAAGAGTTAATATTAGGGACATTTTCTGTCTGTGGAGTATTGTGATAAGCATATTTCTTACTTATTTATTGTGTTGTTACTACATCCTCACAGGACAGAGAATTTTATCCTCATCTAAAGTTTCTTAGATTCAGAGATTTTAAGAAATGTATGCAAATTTGCAACCTACTAGCAGGCTGATCTTATTCCAAAATTTTTAAACCCTTTCTCTATAATGGGAAGACATTCTAGAAGGAGAACAAAGCTTCTCATTCAGGACTTAAAAATTAGCTGGGCGTAGTGGTGCACGTCTGTAATCCCAGCTACTCAGGAGGCTGAGGCAGGGAGATTTGCTTGAACCAGGGAGGCGGAGGTTGCAGTGAGCTGAGATTGTGCCACTGCACTCCAGCCTGAGTGACAGAGCAAGAATCTGTCTCAAAAAAAAAAAAAAAAAAAAAGACAGATAAAAGAGTCTGTAGGACAGCAGTGAGTAGCCCAGACTAATTGTAACCAAACACATATAAGGAAGGTTTAATGAGCAAGAGGGAGAGAAGAGACTGAGAAGTTATATTAGAGCCAGACTGAAGGACAGCAGCTATCTGTGATACACCATTTGAACTCTTCACTCAGTGCGCAATGGTAAACATGGTTGTTTTGAAGAGACTTATTGGATGGCAAGATTAATCTGACAGCAGAGACATAGTGAGATTAAAAAAGCATGTAAAAACAGTAAGGAAGCTAGTGATAGCAGTCAAAGATAATGAGAGTTCTGGCAGGAGGAATAGAAAAAGAAATAGATTGGAAAAACAGTTTATGGACACAGCCAAAAGGATTTTGCTACTGACTCAACTTGGGGAAAAGTTAGGTTACAAAAGTTAGGTGTTAAGCATGGATGAAAAGGAAAAAAGTGGAAGCATAGTAGAAATGAATGAAAGGACAAGTTTTTAAGAAAACCTGATAACATTTCATATGGGGAATGTGATTTGCCAATTTGGATGTTTTTTAAAACAGTGGCAGAAAATAATGAAAACTTGATATAGGATATCAAAATGTATGTTAGCACGAAGATTCAGATTTGTGAACCAACATGCAATGCAATAGTTGGTGCCACTGAAGAATTTAGAAAATAAGTACAAAAAAGAAAGATATGATGATGATGATGATGCAGCTGGGTCTGCCATTGATGTGACAGTGATAGCTATGGTCATACAACATTTATTATTTGCCAAGTAGTATTCTAGGTGCTTTACTTACATTAAATTATTCCTCACAGCAACCCTATATGTGAGGTAAGCCCCATTTTACAGAGGAGGACACTGAACCACCATCAGAAAGAGTAATGTGCCCCATGTTATACATTCAGCAAGAAACAGATTTTTAAGCCTACAGGTATGGATACACACACATATATACATATGTGTATATATACAAATAATATCACCATTGTCATCAGTTTGGATTGCATCCTTTCAGAGAGGAAAAGGTCTGCAAGATAATGTAAACTAGTGGTAGTGTTTTTTGTTTTATTTTTTTCCAAGAAAAAGACTAGGATTGGGGTAATGTTCAATCAATACTTTCAATGTGTCTCTGTTCTTTGAATTCTTTACAAAGCGGAAGGCAAAAACTTGCATAACTATAAATGAATGAAGCAACATGATTACTTACAA
Organism: Trachypithecus francoisi; assembly: GCF_009764315.1. Taxonomy (NCBI): domain Eukaryota; kingdom Metazoa; phylum Chordata; class Mammalia; order Primates; family Cercopithecidae; genus Trachypithecus; species Trachypithecus francoisi. Next base: position 63,458,770 of record NW_022681469.1, read on the forward strand.
ATTAAATCTACATCTTATGGAGAAAAAATGTAGAATGTACATAGATAAACCTGTAATTAGTGATTTTTTCATAATTCAAATATTTGGAGATAACCACTATTGAAGATGTGTTAAATTCCCCTCCAGCCTTTACAGCAACTTCATATCTTGCTCCAAAAATTCACATTATATTTGAGTTTTACTTAGAAGTCAAACAAATCATATTATGTTCTATTTCTATTTGTTTAATTTAAAAATACTTTTCAATTTCTTTTCAATATCCTGTGCTATGACATTTTGGACGCCGATCCTTTCCTTAGCCCCAAGGTTTGCTGATTTTTATTTAGACATCACTGGGCTGAAGAGATGTTTACCAGACTAAGTTTTGTTTGGAAACAAGGCAAGCAATTTTCTGTTTAACTACTCATTGTCCACTTGGCTCCTTTACTTTTATACTCTCACATATTTAGCCAATGTAAATTTCTATTACCTCAAGAGTGATTTAGCCACTTAAGGGATGGGAGTCCTATGGAAAGTCTCCAAAGAAAAACATTATCAGCGAAGAGTTTACTTGCTTGTTATTTTTCTCTTTTCTTCTATGTTTGCTAAAGCTTCCACACTGGGGGTCAGGTTTTTGTTTGTGTGTTGTGTTGTGTTTTGCTTTGTCTTTACAGCCTTTTTCGCTACAACTTTATGTTTAGACCATCCTCTACATCATGTAGAATTATGTGTTTTCACTTAGTCACCTTCCTGATGTTCCTGGCAAGGAACTCTCCACCCTCCTGAGAGTTTACCAGAACTTCTATGCTCCCCATGAGGAAGCACTGCTCTGTCAAGTAGAATTATTTGAACTTTAGCACTTTCCTCTGTCTAATTCTGCAGCATAGCTAATAAAATGTCCTTGGAATTTCTAGTACATTGTAGCAACTCTCCTTCCTAGTAACCTGTGTTGATGTAAGTAGACCGAGTTGTGAGGGTGTAGATATTAGGGACTGGGGAAACCAGAAGGGGAATACAGAGAGAAGAGACTGTCGGAAGAGAGCCCCAGAGCTTGAGCAGCTCTGTGATGGTAAAGCCAGAACAAGTACGATAAGAATAGAGTAAGGCTGACACAGCAAAGAGACATCCAGTTACTGCCCATACTAACCATCAATTCAGGAAGAGACAGGTAGTGGAGTACCTTTGTATAGGACCTTTCTGACATGGTGACAGGGTATTGGACTGAAGATGGGTCAAAACCAAAAGTAGGACCCCAAGGGTTGGGTTAGAGTTCCTGAACCAAAATCTAAACCCTTGGAACATGAAAGAGCACATTAGGTATCCACTTCTGATGGAAAAAGGGTAGAAAGTAAAAGTGTCATCACAATAACAAAGCATCAGTTATATGAAGTGTCATAGGTCACAGCAGAATTACAGCAAAACAGACTAGATACTGCCTCCCCTGACATATTCAACCAAGGCTTTGTTAATTTGAGTTAAGCAAAGGTTTATTTGCACAGACTGATAGCCTATGATTGATTCCAAATCAGGGTTAAAATAAAAGCAGTTCACTAAACACGTTATATAAGAGATAAAAATTTAAATGATGATTTATAAGTGATTAGTATGGAAGAGGAAACAAAGAGTAATTAGTCCAGAAATCTGGAAAGATCATCATATATACATTTATATTTGTACATACATATATATACTTGCATATATGTGATCTTGAATTTTCGATATTGATTTTAAAAATTCAAAAGGCCGGGCGCGGTGGCTCAAGCCTGTAATCCCAGCACTTTGGGAGGCTGAGACGGGCGGATCACGAGGTCAGGAGATCGAGACCATCCTGGCTAACACGGTGAAACCCCGTCTCTACTAAAAAAATACAAAAAAATTAGCCGGCGAGATGGCGGGCGCCTGTAGTCCCAGCTACTTGGGAGGCTGAGGCGAGAGAATGGCGTAAACCCGGGAGGCGGAGCTTGCAGTGAGCTGAGATCCGGCCACTGCACTCCAGCCTGGGCGACAGAGCGAGACTCCGTCTCAACAAAAAATAAAATAAAATAAATAAAATAAAAATTCAAAAAATATTGAAAGATTATTCAAATGTTTGAACATACCAGTCTTAAACTGAAAAGTCAACACAATACTCAATTCTATTCAGAAGCATCTTTTATTGATTTATGTTAATTCAACAACTATTTAAAATTCTAGCAATTAATAATTTATAAATAACTAGGTTATGTTAAATAATGTTAAGTAAAATAATGACCTGATATATATATATATGTATCTGTATACATATATAATAAACATATGTATGTTTATTACATGTTTTCAATGAATGATTTCAATAACTACTGCCAGGATTATGTTGAAACCTGAAAATATAGAGATAGAAATAACAGTCTCTTCTCTAGAGATACTAATTCAAAATTAAGTTTTGTCTTAAGTACAATTAAAATCCAAATTAATCACTAAGCATTGAAAGAATTAGCTTCATCTGATAGAGGTTGAGAAAAGCTTAATAGAGGAGATGATGTATGATCTGAGTCTTGACGGATGAGTTAGGATTTTCCAAACAGAGAATAAGGATAAGAATTTTCCAAGTAAAGGAATCAGCATAGTGAATACATGGACAAATTAGGGAATATACTGTCTTTGAAACACGGCACAACATTTCTCCTCTTTCTTTGGAAAGGAGAGTCATGAAGGAAGCGTAGGATCTGTCTCTTCCTCTTGTTATGAAGTCCTCCCTCCTTTGTCAACCTGAATGTGCAGAGTTTTGTTTATTAAAAGCATGGTTGTCTTACATTGTCTCTAGGAAATTATTTTATGGATAAATGTCCAGTAAGCATAGAAAATGTGATTATATATTTCTATATAAAGATCAATTATGGGAATATGATTTTGGAGTCAGTCAACAGTGGGTAGATTTACCTATGTAAAGAAATAAGAATACCAAGGAAAGCACGCAATGTTGGAAAACACAGAACAAGAACATAATTCCTGTAATCATCAACATTTAAAAGCCTGGGAAGGCAGAATATACAGCATTTTTTTTTTTCTTTTGAGACAGAGTCTCATTCTGTCACCCAGGCTGGAGTACAGTGGCTCAATCTTGGCTCACTGCAACCCCCGCCTCTGTGGTTCAAGCAATTCTCCTGCCTCAGCCCCTAGAGCAGCTGGGACTACAGGCATAGGTCACCAAGCCCGGCTAATTTTTGTGTTTTTAGTAAAGACAGGATTTTATCATGTTGGCCAGGCTGGTCTCAAACTCCTGACCTCAGGTCATCCTCCCGTTTTGGCCTCCCAAAGTGCTGGGATTACAGGTGCAAGCCACTGTGACCAGTCTCACTCAGCATTTCAAAACTATAGGGAAAACATGCTCCTAAAAATGAAAAGGAGAAAGCTTCTATGTGAAAATTACTAATACTGTCAGATGCAGCAAGGAAGCAGTGGAGGAAAATGAGTTAAGGAAGATATTTAGCAACTAGAAGGCTGTGGGTAACAATAACCAGTCCATTTCAACAAAGTGATAGATGCACCTTGTGTCGAAGAGTAAATGGAAGTTGAGGAAGCAAAGATAGCAAATACAGACTATTTGTTCAAGACATTTTAGAAAATGCTGGAGTCAATAAATCAGCTTGTAGGTTGAGTAAGGTTGGGGCAAAATTTTTGTTTGTTTTACAATTTTTATTTTGAGAATAGAGAATTCTAAAACATTTTTATATGCTGGAAGGTAGAAGTGGAAAGAAAAGAAAAGGATATTTGGTGGATTAAAGTAATGAAGAAATGAAGAGATGTGATCAGGAGTATAGGTGGGGCCGGGCACAGTGGCTTACGCCTGTAATCCCAGCACTCTGGGAGGCTGAGGTGGGCATTTGACCTGAGGTCAGGAGTTCAAGACAAGCCTGGACAACATGGTGAAACCCCATCTCTACTAAAAATACAAAAAGTAGCCAGGTGTGGTGGCGGGCACCTGTAATCCCAGCAACTTGGGAGGCTGAGGCAGAAGAATCACTTGAACCCAGGAGGCAGAGGTTGCAGTAAGCCGAGATCGCACCATTGCATTCCAGCCTGGCCAACAAGAGTGAGACTTCATCTCAAAATATAAATAAATAAAAAGAGTGTAGGTGGAATAAATAATCTGAGAAAGAAGAGTGAGGGCTTCATCTGAGAAAGGGGGAAAGGTACCACCAAATATTTAAATTTAGAAGTGAAAGAGAGGGGGAAGTTATGGACTTTTACTTTATGGCCTCCGTTTGCTTTTTTAAGTAGGAGATATTTCAAATGCTTTGAGTTAAAAAACTATGAAGGCAGCATTGGAGACTTAACATGAACAAAAGTTGCATCTTTGTACACTTACTACATTCCAGTCCCTAAGGCAGCTGCTTTCCCATTTATGATGTCAGAAAATCCATGCAACTTTGACAAGCTACTCATTAAAATGGAGTCTTAAGTTTATAGATGAGGAAACTGAAGCTCAACGTCGTTAAGTATTAACTCAGGGTTACACAGCTAGTGAGTAGCAGACTTTGGATTTGAAATTTCATCTGTTGCTCTTAAAGCCTGTATTCTTTCCACTACATTAATCTACTCCCATCCACCCTCCAGAATAGGAGCAACTTGGACAACGCCAAGAGTTAATTAAGGGCTAAAATATATAGGCTCATCTGAATAACAGTGAAGGCATCCTACAATTGTCTCTAATGATATTCAGCAGTTTCAAACAGCAGTGGAGAAAACAAAAGGTTCAACTGAACCAAGGTTAATGAATTATAAAGGCGAATACACAGATACATAAAGAACCAAGTAGTTTGTGGTGGTGTTTTGTGAATATCACTGCAGTGAGGTCTCCCCTGTGTCAAAAGAAAGCAAAATCTGGGGGTATTGAAAGACTGAAAATGAGATGTCTACTGACAGCTGAGGATGAAGATCAAATTGAAAGAAAGAGTGGAAAAGCAGTGGAAGGTGTAGATTCACACAACAGATGTTGCTTAGACACAATTGTTACCAACATTAAACTCTCTATGTGACCCTTCATAGCTTTACAAAATGCATCAATATAGTATGTAATTTGGGAAAGCAACACATTATAATGAAAATAACTTGGCCTTTGACCATGAAGCTCAAGTTCTTTCAGTACTGTATAGCATTAAGAAGCGACTTCACTTCTTACTTTCTTCATTTGTTAAATGAGAATAACAATTCCTCCCTTGTGAAAGTGTTATGAGTATCAACATAAATAAACAGAAACATCTGGCACAGGGTATGTACTTAATACGTGGTAGCTCTATTTATTAAGATTCTTATTGGAATAATTTGATTCTTACAATAAAATTGTGAGATAGATAGACAATATTACTTCACTACATGCTATTTTGGATTTGGTTGATGCCCTCTTAACTAATTTTGCAAATGAGAAAATCGAGGATTAGAGAGAAAAACAAACTGTCCTAGGGACATTGGACGAGGATGAAAGAACAGCTTGTTAATTTTGCTCCAGAATTTTATTCTATAAATAAAACTGAATCTATATATTGATCAATTAATCAATATAGACTACAAAGTCTGTCAAATGGTTCAAATATGAGAATATGGGCAGACATACAACTCTATGCAACATTTTGGCTGGAACCAGTGGCTCACGCCTGTAATCCCAGCACTTTGGGAGGCCGAGGTGGGTGGATCACGAGGTCAGGAGATCGAGACCATCCTGGCCAATATGGTGAAACCCCGTCTCTACTAAAAATACAAAAGAAATTAGCCAGGCATGGTGGCGGTTGCCTGTAGTCCCAGCTACTCAGGAGGCTGAGGCAGGAAAATCGCTTGAACTCAGGAGGTGGAGGCTGCAGTGAACCGAGATCGCACCACTGCACTCCAGCCTGGGGGACAGAGTGAGACTGTGTCTCAAAAAACAGCAGCAACAACAAAGTCTATGCAACATTTTTCATCTTAGAAGAAGGAAGGCTATCACTGGAGAAAAGTGAAAGATGAACACGAAAGCTTATTTATTTACTCCAAATGCAAAATAGAAAAGACATTTAGGAAGAGAGATAGAAACATTGGGGGCATATCTCTCCAGTGACATTAAAGATGCAGTTAGTATGGAAAATGCTGGAGAAGATAGGCCAGTAAACAAAGGCACAGTGGCCAAAGTGGTAAGTGCCATGCCAAATGATATTTTTCCAACAGTAGGATAATAAAAAGATTTCTTTCTGTTTGAGGCTCATATATTGCTTTTTTCAATTTCTAATAGGAAAATAATGTTAACACAATGAATCCTCTTTTTCTACTGAACTCATCCACTTCTCTTTTTTATCTTTCTCTGTCCAGCTGTTTAATCCACACACTCAAAATAAAGTTTCTGGACAAAATATCTATAACAATGTGGAATTTTGAAAGTTAACACAATAAATGAGTAAAATTAGAGTTGACTTATATTTAAAATACTTTAATTTCCATTTGGAAAGTAAAACCTGACAGAATTCATCTTGCCAGCCCGGAAAAAGTAAGTCATTTTAATGAAGCCAATATTTTAATTAGCCCACCAAATTTAACTCTAGGCACATCTGTTCCGTATCATGTCCATGAATTAGCAATATAGTGTGTGACTGAATTTATAACTAATTCAACTTGACTACACTAATAAAATTCAAGTTACTGTTAAGGAGTCAATGTATTACTTAATCACCTAATATTATCCAAATAATTATTCTTAAAAACAAGAAAACTTCTGGCTGAGTGTGGTGGCTCATGTCTATAAGCCCAGTGTTTTGGGAGGCTGAAGTGGGAGGATCCCTTGAGGCTAGGAGTCCAGGGCTACAGTGAGCTATGATGGTGCCACTACATTCAAGCCTGGGCAACAGAGTGACACCCTATTCTAAAACAAAAACAAAACAAAACAAAAACCAAGAAAGTCCTACCAGGCTAGCATATTTTCTTCTTAGAGTCATTATTTCAACAAATGTGAAATATATCTTTAGAGTTACAGAATTTTAAGGTCTTCAGGTATATTTTTTCGAAGTTTCTCCAGATTCCTTAAAGAAAATTTGAAAACTGAATCTGATAACATTTCCAACCTAAAGCAGACTATTGTAGCTGCTACAAAACATCCACCATTACTCAGTAGCCACATAAAGGAAAGAAATCATCTGGTTGCCACAGTATCATAAATGCGAAAAGTGATGAACTAGGATAACATTAAGCTCTTAGTATGAGACACAACAGTTCATACATAGAAAGCCTCAGATTTTTCTTGTAATTGACTTATTATGGACATTGCCCCTTATATCAAGAATTATGTTACAATTATGTCTCAAGGTTCAAAGACAGAAAAGTCAATAAAAATAGCTACTTTATATTAAGTACTTAATTTGCTACTGGCCAAGTACACACATATAACTTACATTTTAGGTTTGAATTTTTATACAATTAAATTTTATTTTTTTAAATTTTATTTATTTATTTATTTATTCATTTATTTTTGAGACAGGTTCTGGCTCTGTCACTCAGGCGGGAGTGCAATGGCATAATCTCGGCTCACTGCAATCTCCACCTCCTGGGCTCAAGTGATCCTCCTACCTCAGGCTCCTGAGTAGCTGGGACTACAGGCATGCACTACCACGCCTAGCTAACGTTTGTATTTTTGGTAGAGACAGGGTGACGTCATGTTGCTCAGGCTGGTCTCAAACTCCTGGGCTGGAGTAATCTTCTTGCCTTGGCCTCCCAAAGTTCTTGGATTACAGGCATGAGCCACCACAACTAGCCTAATTTTTATTTTGGATTTTAAAAATATTTCATGCTTAAAATATTTTACATTTTTTTGTATTAATTTCATACATATATAAATTTAATTTTCACTACTGACTTTATGAAGACAATATTATTAAAAACCTTATAACAGATCTAGTTAAATTACAGAGACAAAATAAAAACCCAGGTATTCTTGAATCAAAAGCTTATACCATTAATCTCCACTCCCCTTACACGCTAATGAGGACTATACAGCACATCTTTTCTTTCAGACTTACCTTGATTGTCAAGAAGTTCAATATCATAATCAGAAAATGTTGGTTTTGTTCTCTTTCCCTGTTTCTCTTTTCCCACCCCCTCCTTATATATACATATAAATCAACTGCTGTCTTCTACTGTTTCCTCCCAATTTTATTTTGGCCCTGGTTTTAAATTTTCTGTTTTAAACAGCACAAAAGGGGGCCTATAGGAATTATCTTTCACTGATTATTTGCTGCATGCAGAGTATTGAATTGTATATGTTATACTTGCTCCCTCATAAAATCCCGTAACAAACCCATTTGCAAATGTCAAACAGCTCTTAAATGACAAACTGAAGACTTCAGCTCAAAAGTGACCCAAAGCCTCAATAAGCCTATGAAAGGCACACAATTTTCTTGAGCATCAGAAAAGTAGAAATTAAGATCACAGTGTGATACTACTATGCAGCCATTAGAATGCTAGGAAAAAGACAGACAATGCTTAATGTGGGGTAAGTGGAAAACTTATATACCACTTGTGCGCACAAAATAGGTACAATGACTCAAAAACGGTTTAGTAGTATTTACTAATGTATCCTCTATGGCACAGCAATTCCACTACTAAAATATACTAACTGAAAACATACCCTTAAGTTCACCAAAAGTAATGGATAAGAATGCTCATAGCAGCATAATTACAGCACAATTGCTATAAATAATTAGAATGATCAGAAAAAGAGTGGGAAAGTAAATTGTATTATATCAATGTAAAGAAATAAAATAGAGTAATGAAAACACATGAACTAAAACTACACACAACGTAGATCAATCTCTGTATAACTGTTGAGCAAAATAAGCTAACCACACAAAAAATACATGGTGTATGATTCCATTACATAAAATTCTAAATGAGGCGAAACTAATCTATGATGATAGGAATCACAGCAGTGTTTATTTGGGGGGTAGTTATTGAAGGGGGACAACAGATTCTGGGGCACTGATGTCCTATTTATTGATTTAGATGCTGCTTAAACTGATGTGTTCAATTTTTGAAAAGAATCATAGGTTACAATTTTTTGTCGTATACTTTTCTTTATTCATTTTAAAAGTTAACAAAACAGGTGTACTTAACGAATGTCTCTGCTGTTTATGTTATGCTTAATTTATGTTTTAAAGACCAGAAAAGTAAAAACAAATACATATTATCATGTTACCACTAAACCTTTCCAAGAGTTGACAGAATCTATATAATTAAAAGAAAAATGTTGTCAGGGGAGGAGGCAATATGCTTTGGTTGTGTTCCCACCCAAATCTCATCTTGAATTATAGCTCCCATAATCCCCACGAGTCGTGGGAGGAACCAGGTAGAGATAACTGAATCACTGGGACAGTTTCCCTCATCCTGTTCTTGTGATAGTGAGTAAGTTCTCATGAGATCTGATGACTTCATAAGGGGCTTTTCCCCCTTTGCTCAGCATGTCTATTTCCTGCCGTCATGTGAAGGACATGTTTGCTTCCACTTCAACCATGATTGTAAGTTTCCTGAGGCTTCCTCAGCCCTATGGAACTGTGAGTCAATTAATCCTCTTTCCTTTATGAATTACCCAGTTTCAAGCAGTTCTTTATAGACTAATACAGGGGGACTTGCAAATTCCTTTTATAGACACTTTAACCAACTTAACCAAAAAAGGATTTAAGAAAACAAAAATTCACCTAACTAAATCTTTTACATATGATAATTAAGTCCTGAAAATTTTTAATTTAGACTTAGAATCTTGGATCTTTACATCAAGGCATAAATGTAACAAACCCATTCATTTATTCACACATTCACTCATTCCATAGTTATTTACTACTAGATTCTAAGCACTTAAGCGTTTTGAGGAGGTGCATATTCCTTCTAGTACTTGAGCAGCAAATGCAAATGCCTCTTAGGGCCAGGTGGAGATGGCAAACTGGCAAAGAGCCTGGGTGCAAGTGTGCATTGTGTGCTTGATGGAAACTGTGGAATATTGTTAAGCACATGTCCCATTGGAAAGTGGGGCTGCAACTACTTAGCACCAACTGGTTCTTTTTATGTGGGTCCATTGAAAATCACAATTTACTATGTGAAACCAACCGGTTTTTAAATGTAGGCTCTTTGCAAGAAAACAAACAAGAAACACTGTCTGTGACAAACAAAGCACATCTGTGAGCTGAATTGGGCATATTGCTGCCAGTTTCTAACGTCTGATCAAGCTAAAGAGACGTGAATGCTTGCTGGGTCGCAACCATGAGAAGCTCATTTGCCCTTTAGGTGCCAAACCACTCAAAGCACCACACTCATTCTCCTTCTTCTGGTTTGCTGTAGCCTCAGGATTAGCAGTTTAAAGATAAATTGCTTAATTAAACACATTATGGTTTATTCTTACCGTGAAATACTAGGCAGGCATTTGAATGAACGAGATAGAATTATATCCATATGTCTATGTGTGTGTGTGGGGGGGGTATGGGGCTGTGAGTGTATGAATGTCCATGAAATATTTTGAGTAAAAATCAACAAAATCAGAATTAGGAGTGCCATGGAAGGGGTGGGCAAACGTTGGCTTTGGAGCATTTCACTTTTCCTTATTTTGACTTCTTCCATGTATTTATATTTGTTCAAGTAGGGGGAAAAAAAGCCCTCATAGCAGCACTCACTGCTCCCTGTGAATTTAGCCTCCTAGTTCTTTAATTAGTTACAGAGTTCTGGTTCAACATATGCCTCTCCCGCTCCCTCATTCCCTAGCGGCCACCAGCAAGGCTGCTCAGCAACATAAGCATCATGCTGTTTCGCTCTGGGCCTTCTCTTTGCTCATAGGCACATGGTGCTAGAGAGTGGGGTTTCTTACTGACTGCCTCACACACAGAGAGGAGGCAAAAGAGTGATCCATAAGTGACGTTTGTCAAGAAGTCTACCTTTCCAATAGCTTTCGTATAATCATTTTCAGACAAAAATTAGCACAGGGAATCCTCTTTTCCTTCCCATCAGAAAATCATTTAACCAGCTTTCACTAATAAGATTGACAGGAGAGGAAGGCCAGAAGGAACAATCCCTCTATTCTGGAACATTTTTAAATAACCCTGGGCATTTTAAAATCACAAAAATAATAGACTGCAAGCTTCTGGAGAAAGTGTCAGGCTCACCTTTTAATGCCCTGGGGAACATAACAGTGCCTTTTCTATTAGCTGCACTGAAAAGTATCTTTTGATTTCAGTAAAGAAAGCAGAAGAAACAATGTAAAAAATGGCATACTCCAATGGATAAAATGTATAATTTCTTTTAAAGTATTGGTTTCCACTGAATTCTTCTAATGCTAATTTATATATATTTATATATTTTTATATTGTATATTTCTATATAAATGCATATTTTATATTATTATATATACTATTTATATATATATATATTTGTGTGTGTGTGTGTGTGTGTGTATATATATATATTTGAGATGGAGTCTTGCTCTGTAACCCAGGCTGGAATGCAGTGGTGCGATCTTGGCTCACTGTAAACTCTGCCTCCTAGGTTCAAGCAATTCTCATGCCTCAGCCTCTGGAATAGCTGGGATTACAGGGGCCTGCCACCATGACTGGCTAATTTTTTGTATTCCTAGTAGAGATGGGGTTTCACCACGTTGGTCAGTCTAGTCTCAAACTCCTGAACTCGCATGATCTGCCCACCTTGACCTCCCAAAGTGCTGGAATTACAGGCATGAGCTGGATATTTATTGGACAACTACTACGTTAGTGTAAATAATTTTCTCTTTCACATTTAACTTTAAATATCAAATCCAATGCATAAAATACTCCCATTTCTCCTACTGAAAAAAAAAAATACCATTGTCAGGTAATCTCCCTTTTTATGACCCTTAATCTCCATTACTTTTCTAGCAAAAGTCAAAACAAAACAAACAAAATCATATGCAGTAATTAGTCTGCAGAATGAAACTCTCATAGACTGACACCAAAACAAAACATATTCTGACTTCATGGGGGTACTCATTACCTTCTAATCACTTATTCGAAATGAGAATATTAAAAATTACCATAATTTTAAAATCAGTAGAACATTTCTATGTATTATTTTCACATAAATGGATCAAGAAATTACAGACCAGAATCATTCTTCACATCATGTGACCAATAATGTTTATAAAAATATCTTGGTACAAATTATAAACTGGACATTTTTGTTAACTAAAGTCTAGTTTATTATATAAAAATAATCTGAAAGTATAAATGTTATAAAAAGTAATGTAAATTTTCATATATTTATTCTATTCAATTGGCTATTACCCACTCTAGATTTTTACAAATTATTTTAAAATGATTATCTTTAATATTTTTATGTACTATTAAGATAATTTTGATAAACAAGCAGTAATAAACAGATACAACAGAAACTCACTAAAATAACAAATTTAGAAATCTTCAGAATTTCAGGGGTTTAGAATTGGGTACAGGAAGAACTGATATTAAAGAAAATGGTTTGTGAAATTAAGATACGCATATTTCTTTGTGAAAGGACAAAGAATATTAAATGCATGGCTATAGTGATCTCAGTTGTAAAAGATAAAAGACAAATTTCAGTCACATAATGGGCGAACCTCAAAAACTTACAAGTTTTGCTGAATATCCCAATGAAATTTTTACTTTGTACTACAAACAGAACCAAAACAAAGTTAAGAAACAAACATTAATAAAATACTTTTGAGGAAAACATCTGATTTTAAAATTCATGTATTTGTAGCATGTATGTTTTAATTTACTTGGAATAATAACCATTGCCTAAAAATGTATTTTCAATAGTTACTTAAAATATGAAGTTCAAGCTTTCAGGGACCAATGAGATAACATATAACACACATGACTTTAAAAGGCAAGAACATTGTTATGTCGAAATAGCAATCTCTTGCTGTCATTATACAAAATATTTAACTACAGAATACAAGCAACTAGAAAAAGACATATTTCCAGTCTATAACATTTAACTGTGGACTACCTTGTAAAAACATTATTTGTGTAAAGCGTCTAACATATTTTCAGAGAGATTTGTATTCTCAGGGGTATATGTATAACCCTTATGATTATCCAAATAGCACGCTGCTACTTTCTGCACTAGAGGAAACTTTTATCAAAACCATATACTGAAAATCATAGAGAACACTGTTTGATGCAAAATATATTTGCATGACTAATTTAGTCTGCATACTTAATATAAATATGCTATAAATATAGACTGAGAAAAGATACTGTACACTGCTAAAATATGGCAGCAGTCTATATTCAAATGCTTATGCTTTCAAGGACAATCAAATTTTCCCAGGTTTGGGCAGAAAAATTCTGGAGATGGCCCACACTTTCATCCCTTAATCTTTGCAAGGAGAAATGCAATTTTCTTTTAGGAGGAGCACTACAAAGTTCAAACAAAGAATAGCTTCATTTCTCATCCTTCATTCTGGGCCTATGCCTTGCCTCTCCCAGAAACATTTTCTAAAAACACCTGTATTAATGCAACCTTTCTTTCACATGTAAGATATGGAAAGAATACTGTGGTAGGTAGAATGTTTATGTTGTTCAAGAATCCCACTCTCAAATATAGTTGTACTATACAATCCCCTTCCTCTGGGTGTAGGCCCACCTGTGAATATGGTAAGAAATCACTCCTTATACTACTTTATATGGCAGACATGATGGGATAGTCATTGTCGTGATGAAGCTGTGTTGTATGATTCCCTCTTAATAAACTGAACAGAAAGATTTACCTGCTGGCCTAGAAGAAGTATGCAGCCATGTTATGACAGGGCCGCATGGCAAGGAACTGCACGTGGCCCCTAGAAGCTGACAGCAGGCCCTGGTTGACAGCCATCTAGAAAATAACGACCTTGGTCTTACAACTGCAAGGAAATGAATTCTGCCAATAACCTCATGAACTTGGAATATGACCCTGAGCTCCAGAAAGATTGCAGCACCTTGATTTCAGCCTTGGGAGACCTTTAGCAGAGAAGCCAACTAAACAGTGCCTGGACTCTCTTGTCCCATAGAAACTGTGAGATCATAAGTGTGTGAAGCTGTGTTTTAATCAGCTACATTTTTGGTAATTTGTTTGCAAGAAAGAAAACTAATACAAATAGTAACATGCTAATATTATTGTGTTAAAGTCTTCTTATTCTTAAGAGAAATGTTGGCTGTTAAGTAATGAAAACCGTCTTAATTTTGTAAGAGTTCAAGGTGTCTGTCAATTATCTAGAAATATGTGCTTTAGACATAAAACTCTCTTTCTTATTGTCTGAGCGTCTACATTCAACACATAATTTCTGTTTTCTTTGAGACATGAGTAAAATCAGAGGTAGACATAAACTTGTAGTAGTTTATATCTGTATCACTTGTTAATGTTTAAAAAATACTCTCAGACTTTTGAGAGAATAGTAGCAGGGACATTCATTTAATTCTCCATGAAATCCCCCCATAAAAATAGAGGGATTAAGTAGGATGCAAAATCAAAAGCTCATCAACACCTGTAGCAAAAAATAAATAATTTAAGTTTTCTCTATCTGCTATTCTAAGAAAAATCTTCTTTCAGCATTCTTACACTTTTTATGTTCTTCTCTATATTTATTTTCTTTAACGACTGTTTCTTTCATTTATTTATTTATCTATTTTCGAGTCGGAGTCTTGCTCTTGTTGCCCAGGCTGGAGTGCAATAGTGCGATCTTGGTTCACTGCAACCTCTGCCTCCCAGGGTCAAGCAATTCTCCTGCCTCAGCCTCCCAAGTAGTCAAGATTACAGGTGCCGGACATTATGTCTGGTTAATTTTTGTATTTTTAGTAGAGACAGGGTTTCACCATATTGGCCAGGCTGAGGCTGGTCTTGAACTCCTGACCTCAGGTGATCCGTCAGCCTCAGCCTCCCAAAGTGCTGGAATTACAGGCCACTGTGCCCAGCACGACTCTAATTCTTGATTAAATCAATGACATTATTGCATTTATTGTGTCACTATTCAGTAATTCCCTTTCTAATTACTTATCACCTTGCTAAAACTGTACCATTCATAATATTAACTATCCTTTTAAAACTGTTCTTCTTTTACAAATGTAATTCTGATTTTGCACTAACCTGATTTGCCTTATATCCAATCTTTCTCTGAGTGGTCATGATACTCCCTAGAAATTCTACCAGCACCTAAATAATGGCACTTTTCAAGTTATTTTGGGAAAGCGAGAGTGAGAAAAGAAAAGTGAGAGCAGTATGAAAGAGAGAGAGAGAGAGAGAGAGAGAGAGAGAGAGAGAGAGAGAGAGGAAGAGAAGACAGACTCTCAGAGGAAACTATTAACTACTTCCCCAGGGTTTAATCATTCAATCTATTCTGAGAACACCCTCTCCTAGCTCCAGACTCAATCTTTCAAATAACCATAAGTGAAAATGAAAAAATTAAAACAGAAATACTGGACATCTGTTAGATTCTTACAAAAACCTACCCTGCTTCCATAGCTCTCTCTTGCTGGTAAGAACTTTGTATTTCTTCCCAATCAGCAAGAAATAAAGTTAGGATTGTTTTTTAATTCCCTTTCATCTTTGACATCAGACAAAATGCTAAGTTATAGAAACTCTCCTGCTGAGCAGCTTCTCACTTGAGTTCAACACTTCCTTTTCTTTACTATTGCAACAACAGTGTTAAATACCTTCATGATCTCTCATAAAGATCATGTAATAGCCTCCTTAAATTTCTCTCTGCTTTTCATCTCTCCCTGCTTGAATCAATCTTAAATATTATGAATGTCTTGTCAATCAAATACTCTGTTCAAAACTCCTTCATGGTCTCCATGCTGTCTTTACAATAACACAGAGTGCCAATGTCTAGTATTAAAATCTTCCACCAACTTACCCCAGTTTTATCTCCTGCTGTTCTCTAACCAACATAAATTTCTGCAAACCGATTCCATACATCATTGCCTCTTCGCTACTTAATCAAAGTATTCTCCTTGACTAAATGATTTATAACTTTTCATTCCCTCATGTAAAATCGCATTAAGACTTTAAATGGTGTATTGGGGATAAATCTCATACTGCTTTTATTATTGGATGGTCACCAGTTCCTCTTGTGACATGTATGTATATATATAATTTTTTCAAAATACATTATATCTGATATTTAGATAATTATGAGGGATAGTATTTCAATCATATAAGCATTCAACTATTGGAATTTGATTGAAATAATATTCAATCATATTTAAAGATTCTAACATGACTCAAATATTTCAATCATATTTAATATTTAGATAATTATGTGAGATAAAAGTTATTCACTATCATGTGTATGAAGTTAAAGTACACCAAGTTCCAGTTCTGCTACTGATAATGCATCTTATATTGGACAAATCTTTCAAATAAAATGATGATAAACTATATATATGTGTATATATATATATGATTTATTTTTTAAAATGTCTAAAAAGCACTGGAGATCAATTAAGAATAGACAAAGACTAGAGAGATTTTTCACTTGAGGAAATCCCTTAATTCATGTGGAAATGAATGGCTAGAACTCAAGCAGAAAAGTGAGTGGTGAAATCTAGAAGCTATGGTATGTATCCTTGTAAATTATCTTCAACATCGCTGTCCAACATCTGAACTGTATGTGCAAGTAAATAAAAGGTAGTGGCTGCAAAACTGAAAAAGGTGGTTACTGCCCATTGCAAATTTACATGGGCTAATACACCTTTCAGGTAAACTACGCTCTGTATGGTACATCCAATGGGGTGAGCTTAGTAACGTATTGGAGATATCAGGAGAAAGAGCACATGAATTTGAATATAAATCAATAGAATCTTTCCAATCTGAAAAGTAGAGGGAAAAAAGATTGAATAAAAATGAACTGTGTGTCTTAGATCAATGCCTAGAAGTCTAACAAATATATATATATTTTTTCTTTGTCTGTTATTTATATACATATATATGCATATATATTTCTTATATATAAGAAATATATGTATCTATACATGTATATATGTGTGTGTGTGTTTATATATCTATCCTGAAGGAAAGGAGTGGGTAAATGAAGGAGAAATATTGTCTGAAGAAATAATGACCAAAATTTACCAAATTAGATGGAAAGAATAATGTTAGGTATCCAGAATCTCAGTATCCTAAGAAATACAGATACTGATCCCTCCCACTCCTTCACACATAAAGTCACACTATTGAAACTGTTGAAAAGCAATGATAAAGACAAAATCTGAAAAGATAAAAGCAATTTTAAAAGGGAAACATCAATAGGAATAAAGCTTTACTTTATATTAGAAAGAGATTAGAAGACGAAGTAGTTTTGAGATACTGAAAGGAGAAAACAAAACAAAACCAGAAAGCAACTTTTAACCCAGAATTCTATAAGAAGGAAAATTCCTTTAAAAATACAGGTGAAACAAAAGCATTTTAAAATAAATGAAACTGAATTTGTTTCTAGCAGATTTGCACGACAAGAGGTATATATTCTGTGTCTACACATACACACGCATATACTTATGTATACTTTGTTGTATACATCTATATATTCTGACCTTACAGTGGCTTGATTCGCCTTCCATATCCCTAAAGTTCTTCTATTATATCATCTGCATTGTTTCTTTAAAATGATTCAGTAAATATACCGTGATGTATTTTAGATGTTACTTAATTTAATCTACAACTAGGGGTAGCTAGTTAACATTTAAAATATGCTAATGATAGAATCTGCCTATACAGATAGTTAACAGCTGAAGTAGTTAAATCACAGGCACTCTCTAGGGGCAGCTATTAAGCACTTCAAATACTTCGAATTATATTTGCACCTGAGTGTTAACTAGTATAAGGAATATAAGAAATAATATTTTAGTGGTGAAATGGTGTTGTTTGTATGTGGTGGCTTAAAATATTAATATTTTATGGCCACTGCTGCACTTTCATAAATGGAATATAAGAATCATGAGTCTAGCTGCTTAACAACAGAATACCTAGAACTCTATTTTATCTATGCCTTGTCTTAGTGTAGGACTCTGCCTTCCAATGTAGATGAAAAATAACAGATTCTGCATGAGTATATTGTTTCATATGCTTCAGGGTAAAATTGTGATATACAGTGCTTCAAAATGTACCTAAAATTAATGAGAGTTGAGATTCACTCAGCTTACAGGAATAGGTTATATGACTGATCTTTGAGCCTGCTTGCTAGTAAGTATTATATGTGTGGCAGGATTCAGTTGGGATTTGCTTTTATTATGCAGTATCACCTAGTGGCAAAGTCTTAGCAGAAGAGATTTGTAACTGGCACCAAGTAATATTTACCTTAACTCAGTTTGAAATATTCCCTCCTCCTGCATTCCCTACCTCATCTGACCATAAGAAAATAATTACAGAATCAAAAAGTCTTTGCATGCCCCCTGTAAAATATTATATTTTATTTATGTAAATTATATATATACACACACATACACACACACCTATATACATATTCCAGTTTGGTGGTTAAATTAATGAAAATATTAATATAACACAACAGAGAACACAGTTTGATGTTGAGAGGTTCTTAAGTGGGCGAATTAAGCAAATAAAATTGTTCAGTGAATTGAGTACATGGCGAATTAATTGGTTCACAGATTTTGTACCTGACAGGAATTTTGAAGGCCCAGAAAGATAATTTATCTGTCTCAAGCAAACTGATTCAGTACATCACAAATGCATTTATCTTTCTTGGGAAGAAATGCTGCAGTCTTTCTTTGAGAACAAGATTGTTTTAAGCATTATTTTTATTGATAGCAATGAGTGAAACATCTTACCTCCAAATGATACCCAACTCTGATGAAGGCACAAACTGGATCAAAAGCTCCAGTACCACAAGTCAGAAGGTGTGTCCTGTTATAGTGATGCAAAACCCGAACATAATTTGCACATTCACCCTAAAGCAGGAAAAAAAAGGAAGGAATCTATCAGTATAATAAACATATTTAGTCCTTTTTGATTTTTGTTTTTCCTAGCCCCAGAAAGCTCATGTTTTACCATAAATCTCTGTTGGGCGAAGGAGGTAAGAGGGGTAGAAGAAAAGAGGACAAGAACTTGGAGAAGAAATTGGGGTTACTGAAACACATTTTGGTTAGCAGTGATGTGTAAATTACATTTTATAATGAGAGTGTATCATTTTTCATGTATTCTAGTTCACAATTGAGGAATGAAAAAAGCACTATTCAGAAATTTCTTCAAGTGTAAAAATTCTCATGGCAACATGTTCCACTAAGTAATTAAGCTGTTCCCAACACCGTTGGTTTTTTAAGTACAGTATGAACAATGCATCAGCATGAAGTCATTGAAACCAAAAATTAGAAAAAATATAGTTATTCATATGGAAATATGCAGTCTTTTTTTCTTTTTTTTTTTTTCCAAGACAGGGTCTCATTCTGTTGCCCAGGCTGGAACGTAGTGGTGCAATTTTGGCTCACTGCAGCCTCGCCTTCCCAGGCTCAAGTGATCCTCCCACCTCAGCCTCCAGAGTAGCTGCAAATACTGGAGGAAGTTGCATGTGCCACCAGGCCCAGCTAATCTTTTTGTATCTTTTGTAGAGATGGGGTTTCCCCATGTTGCCCAGGCTAGTCTCAAACTCCTGGGCTCAAGCGATCTACCTGCCTTAGCCTTTCAAAATATGCAGTATTTAGGACAAACAGAATTTTAATGTTTTGGAAAGTAAGTCTTATATTCTCACACTCACAAATCCACATAAAGCACTTTCAGAGAGAATTGTTAAGTAAATTCGGAAAACTAACCAATAAAACCAACATTTTGTTGTAGGACTATGATAAGATTACTATATTACTGTAAGAAATAGTAGTAGACTGGGAATCAGCAAACTTTTTCTTTAAAGGGCCAGAATGTAAATGTATTTAGTTTGATGAGCTATCTGGTCTCTGTTGCAACTATTCACCTTTGCAGCTATAGCATGAAAGCAGCCAGAAACAATACAAAACTAAATGTGTGGGGCTGTGTTCAGATAAAACTTTATTTACAAAAATAGGCAACAAGCCACCTTTGGCCTACATGCTCTAGTTTGTCAACATTGGTATTCAACTGTGAGCTTCTTGAGGACAGAATCTATTTTACACATCTCGGCATTTCCCAGTTAATTGAGCATAGCACCTAATACATAACACATGTTAATAAAATTTTAATATATCCATCAGTAAGTGAATTTAATGATCAGTATACTGAATTAAAGAAACATTTACAATTGCTTCAAAATCAACTTGGCTAAATTAATTTTAGTAAGCATTCTTTTGATAAATTAGGTGTTGCTATTTCATTAAAAATAAATTATGAAATGAATACTAAACTCTTTTAGTGCCCAGTATTACTTGAAATCAATACACGTAATGATCAGTTAATGTCATGTTTTATAAGGACCTGTTGCAATTTCAGCACTTTAAAGTTTATCCTATAACAGTGTTAGGAGAAAAGGCCAGCGGAATCACTTGGCAAGAATGAGGAGTGCACTATTGATTATCTAGAGCACATAGGTATATTTATTTCTTCAAATTTGCAATCACATATTTTATTCTTCAGGTGACCCATACATTTGGTAGAATCTGATCATTCAGGAATGGTGAAAACATCCGTTGTTTGTTTCCATAAGCACCTGCATTTCCTCTCTTGACACACTGTCACATCTGAGAGGGAGCCTATTAGACCACATTTTGGCTCAGCTGAGCTTAGATTGACATGGCCTAAGAATATGTTCAATTAGTCAGCATCATGCTGTGGGTTAAGGCAACAGGAATGTGCTGACTCACTCCTTGGCTGTGACCCAGCTGCTACAGAGAATGAGGAGTTGGTATAATGTGTGTTAGTCATTTATATACTTTTTTTTTTTCCTTACTGAAAAAAAGGATAAGTTCACTTTCACAGGCAGATGTCCAGGCCTTCCTCCAGGGTGCATTTGTGTCACGAAATCAGCTAGCCACTGCTCATATGTGAAAGTCCTATCACTGACGTCTTAGTGTGTTAGGGACTGTGTCGGGGGCTGATGCACAGCATTTTGCCACTCACACTCAGCAGGGAAACTATAGAGAAAGAGACTATTGCTTCTTAAAGGAGAAGAGACCCTAAAAATATTTAGGAATAGGTAAAATGTGTTTATTGCCTTTCTCAAACTTTTTGTTGACTTTTTTTTCTTCATTCTTTTCTAATTTACTAAACAATGTAAAGTGAAATCTCACAAAGAATGTGCTTAACTGTTCCTAGAAAAAAAAATTACCTGCAATTATTTTTCTGCCAGATACATGGGAAATAAGCATTAGTGTAAGGAATTTATAAACCCAAGTTGATTAAGATATTAAAAAACAAAATAAAAACCAAGATCTCAATGGCATCTCTGCTTCCTTTAACTCTACATTGAAATTAATTTTACATAATTATGTCTTATATGCCTATACATTTTTTTCTTCATGAACCAAATTGCACACATGCTTTTATAAGAGCAAATAAAAATTCAGTGATTCAGTTCTTTGTGGTTAACTGGGGATATAATTGATGATTTGTTTAATTTACAATGAATAATACTTACCGCATCTTTTCCCTTCATTATGCATTCTTCCATTTTTAGAGCTGTACTAGGCCAGTGTATCTAAAATAAAAGATAATGTACCATTATGATAACTGCATATAAAAATAAACCACACTGAAAACCATTTCACTTTCTTCTATAGTTCAAGACATTTCCATTTTTTTCTATTTTCTGATAAGATACAATGGGGCTTTGTGTTATTCACATAATTATTTGCATAATTAAGAAACTTATCTCTGGGCTTTTACTTTATGATAAATCCTTTTTTTAAAAAAAAGTATGTTTGAAAGTTCACCTCAAGTCTTGGCTCTTCAGAGGACAGCCATGCCTTAACCAGCCCTTTCCCATATTAAACCTAACTGCTCCTCCAACCAGGCACATCCTGCAGTTTCTTGTGTTTTTGTTTTTACTACTTAACATAGAACCTGCTGTGTGGTGGGCTCTCCGTAATGTTTGCTGCATACAATGATTAAAGGATGAATGACTCTTTAATGCTGACTTATAATGTATCACCCAGTAACACACCATATTGTCTCTTTGATTATTTATTTATTTATTTATTTATTTATTTTTTGAGATGGCGTCTGCCTCTGTCACCCAGGCTAGAGTGCAGTGACGTGATATCGGCTCATAGCAACCTCTGCCTCCTGGGTTCAAGCAATTCTCCTGCCTCAGCCTACTGAGTAGCTGGGACTATAGGCGCCCACCACCACACCTGGTTAATTTTTTGTATTTTTAGTAGAGACGGGGTTTCACAATGTTAGCCAGGATGGTCTTGGTCTCCTGGCCTCGTGATCTGCCCGCCTCAGCCTCCCAGAGTGATTATTTTTTGAAAACATTGTTTAACTCTACCTATTTCCAACTGAATTTCCAAAAGTTTCATTGCATTTTAAGTTTATTGTTTTCTTCCTTTATACATTCCTTAAAACTTATGTTTTAAGTTTGTTGGTTTATTCTCTGATACATAGAATATATCAAACTTTTCTTTTTCACCTGCAATAGTGTCTAGCACTTTCCTGAGACCACAAGCAGAAATCAGTATACCTATACTTGTTAACTGGTTTCACAAATTTCTAATTGCAAGACTTTTAGTTATTTTTGAAAGAAATTTTTTTCTTTATCACTTTCTTTCCTTTTCTTTTCTCAGACTCCTTTTGGTCCTGTTTTTGCTTAATCTATAGGATTAATTGTACTATGTGCCAGGCACTGTGTTAAGAACTTTATTTTATTTTTTCCTTCTTTTGCTTTATCAATTTATGTGCAGAGGTTTGAGTTTGTTATATTACTTAATTCATGATTCCTTTTCATCAACACTCTTAGAAGGTTCCTCTTTTATTTTAGTTACTTATTTATTTCCTTATTCCCACTCCATGTTTTATTTCCATTCCCCCAGGAGGCAACTATTGTATCCTGTTGCCAGGTACCTTATTTATTTGTATGTATTCTTATAAAGTGTATACTACTGCTTTTTGTGCATATATTTCTGATTTATGTAAATAGTATTGAAGTTAAGTCTTATCTCTTTCTTATCTTTTTCACTAAGAACTGGGTTTTTGAGGTCCCTCAATAGTCCTATGCACACATATCGTCTGCCGTTTCTGAGTGTTTTGTAATGTTAAGGTGTGGTTCCCCCACATTTTCTTATCAACTCTCCAAGCGATGGATACCCAGATTGCTTCCAACTCTCTATGACATCAAATAAATTGTTACCTTTTTATACATGCCCTTTTTGGATCTGTGTAAGAAAATCGTTGATATATATACATGAGATAAGAATTACTGGGTCTCAGGGCAAGTAAGTATTGCATCTGTGAATGTAGTACCAGACCGCTCTCCAGAATGGCTACATGTCTGTACTGGCAATCCACGCCCCCATACCTTCACTTAGCATTATCAAGTTTTCCAATTTTTGTGCCAAGTGCTTTAAACACAATATCTAATTTAATCCTTACCACAGCTTTATCAAAAAGATACTATTATTTTGGGAGTTTCTTTTAAAAATTCTCATATATCTGTGCAAACCCACATTCCAATAAATCTATGGGTGGAAACAAAGGAATGTGATACATTTGAGTAACTGTAGCAACTGGTCAGTTACCAAATGCTTTTGTGGCTCAAGAGTTTAAGTCTCCACTTAACATTGTTTATCCCCACATCTGCTGGATCAATCACCTTCCCTCACCAGAATGAAAAAGCTCAGTCCACCTCCTTTCTTAGGTTCCCTGGGAGTTTCGAGGGAGCACCATCTCATGCGACCGTATCAATTTCATGGGCTCAGCTGGTCAGGTGATTTATCTTGGAGGGATGTTGGTTCTCACCAAAACACTACAGTTTTTACTTAATGGCCTCCATCAAAGCCAGATGATATGGTTAGGCTATGTGTCCCCACGCAAATCTCATCTTGAATGGTAATTCCCATAGTCCCCATTTTCAAGGGAGAAACCAGGTGGAGGTAATTGAAACCAGGTGGAGGCAGTTTCCTCCATGCTGTTCTCGTGATACTGAGTGAGTTCTCACAAGATCTGATAGTTTCATAAGGGGCTTTTCCCTCTTAGCTCGGCACTTCTCCTTCCTGCTACCTTGTGAAGAAGGTGCTTCGCTTCCCCTTCACTTTCCAGCATGATTGGAAGTTTCCTGAGGCCTCCCTGGCCATGCTGAACTGTGAGTCAATTAAACCTCTTTCCTTTAAAAATTATCCAATCTCGGTAGTTCTTTATAGCAGTATGAAAATGGACTAATACCCCAGGCTACCTAAGAATTTGATGAAGGAGTCAAAATAACACAGCCAAGTAGCATGGGCCTCTCAAGACATCATTAATATTTTTACAAACAACCTCTTTCTCTTCAGGATGCTTAAGAATCCTCAGAGACCTTGGTTGAGAAGGATTCAGGTATAGCCTTTTCCAGTGCGATGTCAATGTTTACTGTTGTTAGACTGTATTGGTAGGCCTATGACAGCAAGACAGACTCTTCTGTCTACAGCAGTTTGTTTGTTCCCTTAAAGTCTCTATTATCTTCTGCCTCCCCTTCCTCTATCCATCACCATCCCAGCTTATGCTCTGTCAGCCTGGAAAGACATTCTGATTATCGAACAAAATATTAGACGTTGCTGATTGGTGATATTTTTTTATTTAGCGGCAAATTGTAATTATTTTTAGGTTAGGAGCCAACATTTAAAAAATTAAAAATCTTGCATAAAAATCCCTATTTCCGATTTCCCTAGAAAAATATGACGAAATGCAACACTAGGCATGCATTCCTGTGTGGCAGCATTCCTCTGGAATTGAAATGGAACAGATGTTTTGATTGGTTTCAGACTTTTCTTTTACATGAGTGATTCCTACAGGCATTTTAGTTTCCAAAATCTCATGTTTGTTTGAATCCTAAATATGTTCAAGATTCAGCCTTTTTAGGACAGGTGTAGTGGCTCATACCTGTAATCCCAGCACTTTGGGAGGCTGAGGCAGGTGGATCACCTGAGGTCAGGAGTTCGAGACCAGCCTGACCAACATGGTGAAATCCTGTCTCTATAAAAAATACAAAACTAGCAAGGCACGGTGGTGTGCACCTGTAGTCCCAGCTGCTCCAGAGGCTGAGACAGGAGAATTGCTTGAACCGGGGGGACAAAGGTTGCAGTGAGCCAAGATCCCGCCACTACACTCCAGCCTGGGCGACAGAGTGAGACTCCATCTCAATTAAAAAAAAAAAAAAAAAAAAAAGGAAAAATAAATAAGACTTACGCTTTTTCTTTTTCTTAAAGCCATGCCCTGTAAAATATCAGGTAAGGCATGTATATCCCACAAGTGAAAGAGGTGTGTCACTTAACTTATACATTATGTAGCCAAATCCAGCTCCTGATACATGAGTAATATTGGGAATTTATCAAAGTGGTGATAATACCATTTTATAGTGATAAATGCTATCTGATTTAATTTATTATCATAGAAACAAGCACTCTATGGTTTGAATTATAGGCATAAAATATTACTTTGATGTTCTTATTCATTGGTGCAATGAGCCCCAAGCAGTATTTTACTAACAATATTCAGCATGAGGTGTTCTTTAATTTTCATAGTGTAGTGTATAAACTTTTAAAGGAAAACACAATTTTGGCATATAAACTTTAAGTGAAAGCACAGTTTTGTTTTTGATGTTGCAACACAAGAAAAGATAAACACAGAAAGAATGGTGATATAAAAGAAAACCAACCCTAAAGCAAAAAGCACACACATAAAATCCTAGAATAGATGTTGATGTTGGCAGTGGGTCATGTACAATTTAGGAAAGATATCAGCCAATATCCGGTTCAAGTGCAGCTTTGCATACACCTGAGTGGAATCACGGACCCCACTATAGGGTGAATTCTAGAAGTGAGGCTGCAGAGTTTATAAAATTGACCTGATCTATTATTTTGGAAAACCATTCTTGAACTCAGGGATAGATTTTAATAAATAACCTCTAAGACCCATTCTAATTTGAGATTCAATTTGATTTGGGAATTATGATTTTACTGTAGATGTATAAATTATTCAAATAGATATGCTAGAACATGTGCATGTATATATAGACTATGTTTACAAATATATATATTTTATCATGTATATAATAAAATATAAATTCTTTTAGGATCATCTGTCAGGAAAGATTTTCATGACTAATCCCCTTATCAATGTAACTAGATTAGATAATACCTCTTCCATAATTCAGAATAATGCATTATATTTATAATATAACTTACGAGATACAGGCTCTGCTTCTTTTTACAATAGTATCATCCCTTCTTACTCATTTTTTCATTATTATGTAAAATGAAGAACTTTAGTTTTATCGCATATTGCTCTGTATTCCCCTAAATAACGGCTTCAAAATGATCATTTCCAGTTAAACACACTGTTTAGGGGTTCATTCTCCATAGCATTTTTATACATCTTTTGACAGCTTTTATTCCAGAATATCTTTTCAAATAGTCTGAAAAGAGAGAAATAGAATCTCCCTCCAGGGCAAACAGAAGATTTGTTTCCTGACCGGGATAGTAAAGATTATATCTCCCTCTAGACAAAGTTTAGACAGTTTTGCTAACAGCCCTCTTATAAGATTGGGAGTTTCTTAAGCTTGGGGTCCCTGAGATTTGACACATATCCACTGAGTGCAGTGTCTACCTAGGCTGCCACGCATCACCCCCTGCAGGACTTGAGGGGCAAAGACACTGATGGAAACAAGAAGCTCTTGCTGCCTGCTGTGCCATGAGTAATAGAGTCTTTTGTCTCTGACCCAAGAGTCTAATGTTTTCTGACAACATCTATGAAACTGTGACAGGCTAACCTGTCTTGAGAGGAAGATAAAATCTCAGACCCTTCACAGTTTTTGTCACAAAGATATTATGTGATGGTGAAGACAATAATGGCTTTTCTAGGATTGCCAGAACATGCATTGTTCCTAGCAGCAAAACTAATAATGGCAATTGCTGTAAGAATAACAAAACTATTCTTTCAGGCGTATTTCTCAGAGTTTCACAACAAAATCTTTGCTGATGTTTTTTCAACAGATAGTATTTCTTGCTCCTTTAATCCCTCATAGTGTTCTTATTTTCTCTATGTAGGACAACAATGATGTGTACTTAATTTTAGCTCTCTTATTAGACTATAAATTACAGAGGGCAAGGCAATGACTTATTTCTGTCTCACTACCCGTGCCTATCTGGCACAATGTCTTAAGCACAGTCTCTGCTTTTCAACGTCTGTTGATTGGCTTGTATCAGTCAATATGCCTTTTATCACATTCTTGGTAAAGTCAATCTGTCAAAGGAGATTACACTGAAGTTTGAGAGATCAGGTTCGTGGGCATGAAAATGCTGTAACATGTTAAATGAATAAAACAAGTAAAATTTTCCAGTTTAATCAGGAAGGAAATACTGCAGGATGTTAGCAATAACCTAGGCTCTTAAAGACTCATAGGATTTCTGAGGAAAGATAGACGGATGGATGTCAAACAGATCACTGAGTAGATGGAAGAGAGACAGAAGATAAGTATGAACAGTCTCTAAAGTTCAACACATAGGGACTCTCCAAAGGAGTAGCAGAAATATGGGTTTACTAAAGTTTTATTGTTGTTATTTTGGTTTGTTTGGTATTTTTAAACAGTTTAATAGGCTCAGAACTGCATCCAAACGTTAACTCAGGTGACAATATATGGCAAAGAAAGACCTCACTGGAAATGGAAAGTTATTTTTTAAAACCATCACATAAAAACATTCTGCCAAGCTTGTAAGGGAAATGATTTTCTTCATTTGTTTTGGCAGTCAGGATGCCTTTTGGTTCTGCTCCAGAGTTTAGCATCAACAAAAACCCATAAAATTAGGCTATTTGTTCTGCACAAAACATTTTTAAAGGCCGTTAAACAACAGCGTGTAATGTGATTTCCAAAATCTCTGTACCAAAAAAGATACAAAAAGCAAAAGGTTAAATACACATAATTTCTTCACAATACCCCTACAATATAATTTAATCATTCCACTGCATATTAACAAGCCATTTACTGTTCTTGCATATCTCAATGGAGAAAAATAAAATAAAGTATAAATTAAATTACAAGATAATTTTTTTCTAGACTCCCTATTGAGTCACATAACTATACCAGGATTAAGGATCTAACAGCTTATTGTTACAAGATGTTATGACACTCAGAGATTTAGGAGAGCACAAACAAACTAATGAATATGAAATAATTTTTTAACTGTAAAAATTAGATTATCTTTTTATTTAAAAAGAGTAAATAAAACAATCCAGTTAATATAAGTCTATCTTCATAGAATATATTTTAAGTGACTAAGCCTATATAATTTTATCTTATATTCTCTTTCTATTTCTATTATTCTAATGAAAAGTGTTTGCCTACATTTGGGGTTTTCTTTCTGTATTTACATCTATGTACTGCACCAGTGTCCATCAATGCACATCTTAATTATAGATCTTATAAATATTATTGAAAACAAGAAAATATATTTTGAATATAACACATTAAAATAATCGTAATGGTTTATAAATGATAATCTTTAACCTGACACACATTATCTGTCATCATGTTTATGCTTTTATACTTAATTATAATGACTGTCATTATTCAAGTAGTTTATATGCCAGAATTATAATATTTTGAACTATGGACGAAATTTGTACTTTAAAAAGCTTATTCTCCTAAGCATTTGAACTAGAAAAATATGATAACTACATACAAACATTTGTAGCCTGATGTATGGTCTTTTGTATGGATAAAATTTATTCAATTGGTATCATTAATGTGAAATGCCATCTGACATTTATGTGCAAATTGTACATAAATGCCTTTCTTCTATCCAATAAAAAATTAAATTCTAAAATATAATAACTTTTTTCACCTTTGATACAATAAAGTTGAATAAATGAGAAAGATATGAATATTTTTATAAACAGAATTATCTAACAGAACTATAATATGTATAGATATCCAAATTAAGTAGTGTAATTTTGACTTTTTTTTTTTTTTCTGAGACAGAGTTTCGCTCTTGTTGCCCAGGCTGGAGTGCAATGGCACGATCTCAGCTCACCACAACCTCCACCTCCCAGGTTCAAGTGATTCTCCTGCCTCAGCCTCCCAAGTAGCTGGGATTACAGGCATGCGCCACCATGCCCAGCTAATTTTTTTGTATTTTAAGTAGAGACAGGGTTTCTCCATGTTGGCTGGGCTGGTCTTGAACTCCTGACCTCAGGTGATCTGCCCACCTTGGTCTCCCAAAGTGCTGGAATTACAGGCGTGAGCCACCACACCGGGCCCAGTTTTAGCTTTAAATTATAGTAGTGAGAATAATTCTAGAAAAACAAGCTGAAATTTAGAAAGATAAAAACTATAGATCAAAGTTTCTAAAACTGAAAGTTTATTACCAAATATGAAATATTCTATGAGTTCTGCCAAAATATGGCTTAAATATATAAACATATTCATTTTTTATTTTTTCATGAAATGGAAAAAAAGAAAATAAAATTTTATACATTAAACAAGTATTCATATCTTCCAGAGAATAATTTTGATTTATTTTTTAGGAAGTCTTAGTAACTCTCAAACGTGTACAGATTGCAAGGGGATATTCAGACAGAACATAGACAGGATAACCTGTTACCTGTGATTGAATACTGGAGTCTCCTGGGGCTCTCAACCCTTACTATAAGTAAACAAAGGGTGTACAGTTACATATAATACCAGTCGGTGGTTTCTTTTCTACTACTCTCACCAGCAACTAATTGTTATACTAGTTCATAACCATTACTAGGGTAAAATGCAGGCATGCAAAGGGAATAAGAGCTAAGGAGAAAGAAACACCTCATAACAGAGGCGGAACTAGCAAAACTAATGGCACACTGAAGACCAATATGGAAGTTGATCTCAAAGCAATAACCTGGTTCTCAATGATGGCTTCTAGTACAGATGTACCTGGTTTTAAATTCTAACTGCCACTTACTGGCTTCATGGCTCTACTCTCATTTTCCATCCATTTATTCATCATGCTGCTGTCAAAGTAATCACTAAACTACAATTCTAACTATTTCATGCCCATATTGAGACTCCTGCATTGCCTAGAAGATTCCGTTTCAATAGCATTGCAGTCAGTCTTCTTCATGAACTAGTCTGTGGTTCCCATCCTTAACTCTTACTGCATACCCTTTTCCCACCCACATGCCCCCAATCCATCTATTTACTTCAGCCCAAAACATTAGTCATTATTCTACACTGCTCTGAAATTTCCGTCCTTCCTACTCCTACTTTCTATGTTCTCACTTCCAATCAAAATTCTATTATTCAAAGTCCAATTGAAATTATATCTCCTCCAGGAACCACTCCTAAAATACTTTCTTAGCATTTTATTTGAACCTTTATTGTCTATTCAAATTGTGCCACCTATGGCACATGTATATCTGTCTTGTCTATTATATTATAAATATCTTAGGGTAGGCACTGTTTCATTCATTTTTGCATACTTCATGTCCCCATATACGTTTCTAGAACTTAGTTAAATAACACCTAAAAATATGTAATACTTTTATCCCTCACTTTCTACGGTAGCACATTAGAATCATCTAGCTTCAGTAATAACAATGAAAACAGCAAATATTAAGGCGGTGCTTAGTATGTTCCAGGCACTGTTCTAGGCACTTAATAACTCACTTAATCTTCTCACAAAAACTAAGAGAAAGATACTATGGCTATCTGTTCTTACAGTTAAGAGAACTGAGAAACAGAGCTGTGGACTAACTTGCCTGGAATCACTCATCTAATAAGAGGTAGTGTTCAGATGGGAGCCTTAACAATATGGCTATAGAATCTGTGTTCTTTGCTGTTACACTCTGGTTTCTGCTCTCTTCAAAAAGTCCTCTAATATAATTGAATTAAAATAATTTAAAATAAAATAAAAACTAAAATTAACATGTTGGCTTTAATTGTTAAACACAAACAATAAGGAAACACAAACAAATATACTAGATCTAGTGCTTCTTTTTGGTAAATATAAATAAATATGATGAATATGAATAACTAAAAAAGTTTTTCTCATAGAAAAGAGAAAACAGCAGAGAAATGCTTTCAACATTTTTAGGTGCAATGTGGAAAACCTTACCATGCATAATATCCAGAGGAATTGTATTTTTGGTTAACACTAATTTTAGCTGACTAAGCAATATTATCGCAACCACTATTTCAAAATGCCATTACAGTCTGGGTGCAGTGGCTCACACCTATAATCCTAGCACTTTAGGAGCCCTAGGCAGGTGGATTACCTCAGGTCAGGAGTTCGAGACCAGCCTGGCCAACATGGTGAAACTGTCTCCACCACAAATATAAAACAAAATTAGCTGGGCGTAGTGGCACATACTTGTAATCCCAACTACTTGGGGACTGAGGCAAGAGAATCGATTGAACCCTAGAGGCGGAGGGTGCAGTGAACTGAGATCATGCCACTGCACTCCAGCCGGGGTGACAGAGTGAGACTCCATCTAAAATAAATAAATAAATAAATAAATAAATAAATAAATAAATAAAATGCTAGTACACAGTATTAAAATGTTTTAAAGTCACAGGGAATGTTTTTTCCATACTTTTTTTCTTCAAATAATTGTTTGAATTACAGATAACAGAATAGTTGTATAAACAGTGGGCTGACTGTAACAAAATACCAAGATATTTTGTAGTTATTACTTTTGTTTTTGGAATTCCCTAAATATATTTTTGATATAGGTAAAATATTCAATTATCCATGAATTGCTTTTTTAGCTATTTAAAACTTAACAATTTTACTGAATCTATGTAAATCTTCTTAGACTTAAGTTCAATTAAATTATAACAGCAACTGAA
The DNA here is from genome assembly GCF_009764315.1 of Trachypithecus francoisi. Lineage (NCBI taxonomy): Eukaryota > Metazoa > Chordata > Mammalia > Primates > Cercopithecidae > Trachypithecus > Trachypithecus francoisi. Next base: position 63,490,706 of record NW_022681469.1, read on the forward strand.
GTTTAAATAACTATGCAGTATGTAGAAATAAAATGTGCTTCTGCCGAGTGAAAGCTCCTAACCAGAAAATCTAGTCATAACATAATAAAATGTTGTTATCTCTTCTGGTTGCATCTTGAAATTATAAGAGTTATAAATAAATTGCAGGGAATGGGTATGAGAAGAAACATATACATTTATTTTCAAATTATCTGTTAATAGATTGGATGTTCTTCCTCAATACAGAACTATAATTTAACAATTGAGTAGTAAGTGAAAGAAAACTTAATGAGAACTCTTTAATAAAAAAAGAAGAAAAAAAGAAGGGCAATTTAAACATGAATAGCCATGAATGCCAATAGTTAGAGCCCTATCCCAATTTAGAGACTTTGAAGCTTACACTTTTTTTTTTTTAAGAAACAAATGCAGATGTGGGTTGAATCTATGGTCAATCAAGTGAAAAAAGTCTACGAGGATGTTTTGTTTTTCCCTTTCCAAATATTCTATCCATACAAGGTCCTGATATTGTCACATTATGATCAGAAAGTCTCAGATGCTTTAATTTTTTACTTAGATAATAGTTTTCTTTAGTTCAGCCAAAGGTCTTTTTGCACTAAAGGACACTAGAGAAAGCAAAATAAATAAATAATAAATACAAACAACAATAAATACACATTTTTTTTCAATTTCTTAGAATGTTAAATCAGAATTTGATTGAAACCAGAATTCTCATCTAAGAAGTCTTACACTATCTGGGGATTTTAGAGAGTTTTAGATAGAATAAAATGCAAAAGCTATTCTCTTTGAGGAGGTGGGAGATGCTCACATTAGATAATGCAAATGGAGTTACTAAATTGGAAGTTTTAGAGTGAAGAGTACGCTTTAGCATCAGCACTGAGTTTTGCAGTTTGTAGGGAGGGTTTAGGGTCTTTAATGAATGTTACATAGGTACAACAGAGCAGAAATTCATTGGGAAAGAGTATTATCGCATGGTCTGGGAATGCAGTGAGTTAAATAATTTAGAAAGCAAAGACATTATCTAAAAACACTAATACAGTACAATAAGTTTATTAAGTTACAGATTCTTATCTATTTCAAAATTTGTATGAAAAAATTATCCTTATAAGTGTGTATATTCATATAAGTTCTGGTTATTATTTAGAAAATAATTATTTAGTACCACATATAGGACGGGTATTTCCAGGACCAGCAAGGATGCTTAATATCCCAGCGTTTCACAATCCTCATGCACATTACAATTACCTGGGAAAGTTTCAGAAAGTACCACTATTTAGTCCTCACATCAGTATAGAGGTAGAGCCAAGACACAAATATTATTCACACAATACTCAGGTGTTTACTAACGTGCAGCCAAGGTTGCAATTACCGCCACACTGTGAAACAGGATTCCCTGTTTGCCAGAGCAGAAGTGGGTAGGTGGTGGATAGGTGGCTTGGGATATAAGGGTAAGTAGAAGGCAGACAAAATTAACCTAAATGAAATTCAGCAATAACTAGTCTGAAAGTAGTTGTGATAATAAGTACAATAAAATTTCCAAGAGGCCGGGTGCGGTGGCTCACGTCTATAATACCAGCACTTTGGGAGGCCGAGGCGGATGGATCATGTGGTCAGGAGCTCAAGACCATCCTGGCTAACACAGTGAAAACCCGTCTCTACTAAAAATACAAAAAAAATAGCCGGGCGTGGTGGCCGGCACCTGTAGACCCAGCTACTCGGCAGACGCTGAGGCAGGAGAATGGCCTGAACTAGGGAGGCGGAGCTTGCAGTGAGCTGAGATCGTGCCACTGCACTCCAGCCTGGGCGACAGAGTGAGACTCCGTCTCAAAAAAAAAAAAAAAAAAAAAAAAAATTGCAAGAAAGCAGACAGTGAAGAGAACAGATTTATTGATGGAAGATGTTAGGATTAGCAACAGACACACTTTCATTCTTTCATTACATCTTCAAAGATGAACATAACACAGTGCCTACTCTTAAGGACCCATCTTATAAGTAAACTGACAGCTGAACAGCCAAAGCTAATACAATATGGGAGTCAAAATCAGACCTTAGAATAAGGAAGGGCAAGGAGAACCTTCTCCAAATCTAGGTTAAAAGAGAAAGAAAACAGATTTTAAAAAATTGGATATATTTGAAGGTTATTCCAGGAAAGGGGATCTGTAAGGATACAGAGGTATGAAAAAGAGCAAATAGAAATGGTCTGACTAGCAATGTGTTATTGGTGGACAAGTGGAGATTAGGCTAAGAAGGTAGATGAAAGTAAATCATGAAGAACTATATTTGCTCAGCCGAGAAATTTATATTTATATTTACTCAAAAAAAATTAGAATGCTTTCTAAAGTGAAAATTATGGAGCAGGAGTTGTTAACTGGGGCCTGAAAAAAGAATTCAGGGAACACGCCACCTCAGAAATCAGAAAAAAAAAAAAAAAGTCATTATGCATTAACCATTAAGTTCTAACTGCAATTTAGCATTTCTATCAGATAATATCATATAAATGTAGAAAGCAAACTATAGTAGTATTAGCAGTATCTGTGGTTTCATTACCAAGAGAAAATACATTTCAATGCTACTTTAGAGTTGCTGCAATTATCTCAAAATATCATTAACACTCATCATTAATTGGAAATGCGGGTGCTTATGAGTGAGACCTGTTGTTAGGTTTTATTACTTAATATGTTAATAAAGAAGGTACATGTCATCACATCATAAATTGCTATTTTAATATCATAATAGTTGTATTAAAAAATATAGTTTTGCTAACTTGATTTTAATATTTTGCTTCGTAATTCTACATATTTACTTTATACATTTGAGGGTCCTTAGGTTTTGCCAGACTGTCAAATGAATCCACGTCTCACAGGGAAATTAAGCACCCCTATACAAACTACATTTGTTGTTGATTTTGTAGAAAGGAAAAGAAGAAATAATAATGTAGAAAAGACAGAAAATAACCAGCCCTTAAGAAAGGTCAACAAGCTGGGACCCAGAGCATAGGTTTAAGGAGTGACATTTCATAAAAGGAGGGAGTACCGCCAATATAACAAGGCAGGAGGTGAAAAACATCATGCGGAAACAGTAGCTTTGGTAATGGGAGGGTGAGGCTCAACATGTTCAATGGTTTCCATTTTGTAAATGAAGTTAAAATTGAAGGTTATTTATCTTCCCTGAAGAGATCATCAGGATTAATCCATCATGACATACCCCTGTTGAGCATAGTCACCATGGGAAGTATTGACCTGACCCACTTCCAGGTCAACAATGAATACTTGGACTCATACATCACATAGCTCTGTGCCACCCCCAATCTGACCCCACCTTTCTGAGGCCTCAAACCCTTCTGTGAAGTCCTTTGGAATGTCATTGACAAAATCCCTGCGACTTCAGTCTTTCTCCCCCATGTTCCTTTACCTTCTTGCTCTGGTTAAGATCAGCTTGTCCCCTGAGAACACTATTTCTCTACCAGATATGGTGGTGGCTTTTTTAAATATAAGAAATAACATTAAATAAAAGAAAATAAGACAAAAGGCAATCCCAGAAGAATGCAACACACCATTGTATATGATTTTTACATAGCTCAAAAGTAGTATTTTACATAGCTCTAAACCCACATATGAGGAAAATATTTTCACTGACCACTCTCCCCTTCTCCTCACTAATTTTTTCCTCTCTAAATTCACCTACTCAATAAAGGTTTAAAAGAATAAAACCCTAGCTGCTTTAAGGTTCATGTGGTCACAACCATACCACCTGCTACCTTCCTCCTTGTAGTCATCCACCATCATCCATTGCTACATTCTCCTCATTAATTGAATATTTTTTCAACTAGCTTACTATCCTTCTCTTCCCAAAGATGATTCATCAACCACCACACTTGCAAGTCAATGCCTGTCCATCTGTTTCAATGACCTGGTCCTTCAAATCAGCCTGAGGCACATGCTCTGATGTTACTTCACCAGCTCTGCAGTGTAACTAGTCAGAACTGGTCATTGAGCCTTGAAATATGGATAGTGGGCATTTAATTTTGCTATATTCTTAAATATCACCTCCCTAGAAAACATTTTTTTGACCACCCTACTCTCCTCACCAACCTCTACTGTCTTACCTCCACTAAGTTGTTTTATTTTCTTTATAGCATGTATCATACCTGGCATTATATTATAATATTATTTCATTTTTCCAGTGTATTTCCTAATTTTATACGCAATGTATTCTGAAATAATTCTAAGGTTATTAAAGTTAAGATCAAATAAAGCTAAAAATAATTTAAAATAATATTATAGTTGCTAAAATAGAGAGGTATTGGTGCAGAGATAAATAAATGAATCAAGGGAAGAGTGTTGAGGAATGTGGGGATCATACAGAACAACAGAGTAAGTGTGAAAGAGTGTGTGAGCTCATTGGGAATTCATGCACTGATGGAAGTAGTGGAACTTTGTATAACCACATTGGAAAGCTATTTGGCACTATCTTGACATTAACATATTCTATCACTGGCAACTCTACTCCTGAATATATATGCCCTGGATCCTTTCCCATATGCATGTATCAAGAGAAGTTTGCTAAAATGATCATAGCAACATTGATAAAATGAAATATGGGAAACCACCCAAATGTCCTTTGACATGGAATGGATAAATAAATTGTGTTATATTCATATGATGGAACATATTACACAGAATACAGAGTAAATAATAAGAGCTTATACATACTGCTGTGTGCCAAGCACTGCTCTTGGTACTTTACATAAATTAATTCATAATTAATTTTTATCTTCAAAGAGGAATAATATTTATCCTTTTACAAATAAAGAAACAGATACACAAAGGGATTTAGGAACTTGTCCAATATTATACATGCATAGCCAGGATTTAAACACCAAAATCCCCATTGAGTGCTCCCAATTCACTGTTCTACTTCTACAGCAAATAAGGCATGGGTACAGGTAACATAATTAAATATAAGAAATAACATTAAATAAAAGAAAATAAGACAAAAGGCAATCCCAGAAGAATGCAACACACCATTGTATATGATTTTTACATAGCTCAAAAGTAGTGACACTAAATAATATACTGTGTAGGAAAACAGTATATAGAGAATATATACTGTATGGGAAAATATATAATAAAATAATTTTTAAAAATGAAAACGAGAAAGGGTAGTGGGTAGTAATTGCTCCTGGGCAGCAGGTTGCATGTGGAGAGAAACAGGGAGAAGACGAAGGTAGCCGCCCCTGCAATGGGATTGGTGATATTTTCATTCAGATGTTGGGAGCTGGGTTCACAAGTATTTATTTTATTATATTTTCTAATGAATTTATGTTATATATATCCCTTTCTGTATGAAATATAATGTTTTAAAAGATACTAAAGAAATAAACAGAAAGTGAGAAAGTGAAAAAATAAAAGGCTTTGGCTACATTTTCAAGGTGTTTGATTTGAAGGAAAGAAGGAAAGATGTATCACTGGGTAGATCCGTGGTTAACGGGGGACATGTGTGTGTGTCTTTTTTTTTTTTTAAGAGAGTGTCTCACTATGCTGCCCAGGCTGATCTTAAACTCCTGGGCTCAAGCAATCCTCCTGCCTCAGCCTTCAGAGTAGCTGGGACTACAGGCATGCGTCATATGTGTGTCTTCATTTCGAGGGTCTGAGTCTTGTAGATAGGTAGGCTAAATTAAATGTGGAGACTTTTCCTGATTATCATGACTGTAGGGAGGGTGCTACTGGCATTTTGTGGGTACAAGCCACCTAAACATCCTGCAATGAACATGGCACTCCCATCCTTAACTATGAATTATCCAAGATGTCAGCAGTACCAAGGTTGGGAAGCTCAGAGATAGAGAAAGCAAAGCGGGAGAGATTTTAAAAAAATATTTTATCAGGAAAACAATTGAGAGAGTAAGGTCCAGACAAGATAGGAGGAGAGCTGAGCCCTAAAGCAGACACATTACATTTTTAGAGCCTGGTGAGCACTGAAGAACTGACCATTTTCTTAAGCTCACTCTTTTAAGCAGAATGTCATGAAGTAGACCTTACTCCTACTCCGCTGCTACTAAAAACAGCCTCAGAGGGCATACTGAGAGTTTTATTGCTGATCATTCTGAAGAAACAGAAAGAACAAATAGAAAATAAGAAATGCAGGTGGGGCCGATGTTACATCAGAGCTAATGAAGCATAACAAGCCTCAGGACTCCTTCCTGGCACCTGCCCAGACTGTAGACCTGAAAGGAGTCTCTGCAATTTTGAAAATTTTTAAGTTTGAGTTAATTATAGTACTTAAAATTACCCCCCTGCAGCTGTATACATTTTGGGCTCCACAAAATAAGGATTTACCCTGGAGTTTGGGGTACTCAAATAGGTTTTATAGCTACTTTCCTTGACATCCTGGCTAGATGGCACCCTGAAGCTCAATGACCACATACCACTCTATTTAGTTCCCTAAGATGCAGTTCATAAAGCCTCATCACCCTCCGGGTCTCCTCCCCTTACATAGTTTTCACAGGTCATTTCCTCCATGAAAGCCCAGCTTCCAAGTATTAAAGTGCTGAGGGTATAATTAGGCCAAAACAATACATGAGAGTGAGTGGGCGATTCAATTTCCTCTGCTCTGAAGGGGATTCACATTACAATGAAAAGCTGCTATCTCTTGGTCTTATGGTCCACATAGGAAACAACAGCCCAGGAAAATTGTCATTAAATTTTGTGTACATGAGTCACCTATTTGTTATAAATGTAGATTCCAGGGAACCACTCCATGATAGTCACATAATATTTTGGTCCAAGGAAGATAATTTAAGAACTACTTCCTCAGTGCAAAGGTTGTTAATTTTCTGAAAGGACAGATCTTTTATAGGTTCTTCTAATATTCACATATTAACAATTTTAATATAGGGATCCATCTATGACAGCCTTATTTATGATCCCTAGGTTAGATCCTCCTTCACAGAAAATCAGAGTAAGTAGATGATACCAGAGAGAGAGAGAGAGAAGAAAAAGAGATAGTTGCAGAGGCAGTTAGGATTAAAGTTGGAAAGAGATCAACCAAGAAGTGAGAGAAAAACCCATTGAATTTGACAGACAGGAGGTCGTGTGTGTGCATGTGTGTGTGTGTGCGTGTGTGTGTGTGTATTTATATTTTATATATATGGAGAGAGAGGAAGAGTGAAAGAGAGCAATTGGTATACATATGTTTGAAGTCAAAAGAGAACTACGGAGAAAATAAAGGCATTAGAAAGAAAGGAAAGATAGGGTGAAATGCAATATTTGCTTCTACTTTAACCTGAATCACTAAAACGATAGAAAAAGGATTAAAAAGACATAATCCAAAAAGGACAAATAAAACTGGAGTGTAGATGCCAAAGAAATATCAGCAACATTTTAAGAACTCTAAAACATATGGGCAAGTGTTGGCACTTTGCACGCTAGGAAAAGCGGAAATCTAAATGCCTGCAAGGTGACAGGAGCCAATATGCAAGCTGATTCATAAAAAAGACTCCAGAAATTCTCAGAAATTAGAAGCCTAGAGTGAGAAGAGGGGTGGGTGTGGATGATGTCAGGAGAAGTGTTTCAAAGTATGCATAATAAGCAGTAACGCCAGACAATAAAGGGGGAACAATCTGACTTAGAGGAGTCCCAGAAGAAAGTCAAGAGGAGAATGAAGAGAAGAAAAGATGTAACAGAAATAATGAGCATTCTCTAGAGCCAAAAGTCATGAGGTCCCTGGTAGAAAGGTCCATTGTGTCTCAGTGCAACGGGTGTAAAAAGAGAGATGCAAGAGAAATAGGAGAAGGTTTTAAAACACAGAGATTAAAGTAGGGATTCTAAACGCATGAATGAGAGACAGGTTACATCCAAAACTTTGAAATTAGAAAGAATCAGACTTCTCAGCGGCTATACTAGAAGTCTGGAAACAATGGATTGATATCCTGAAAATTCTGAAGCAAGTGATTTTCAACCTAGAATTTTATATCCATCTATCAATAATGTGTGAAATTGGAATAATACAATTTTCAAACATACAAGACTCAACACTGGACTCTGTATCCTTCTTCCAGAAGCTAGGAAAGGATATGCTTCCACAGCATGGCAAACTGTAGGTGGGGGGCCAGAGAAACTGAAGTTTTATACAAGTCAGGGGCTGAGAGGATGCTCCAGGTGATGGTGAAGCTAAGCTCCAGCTAGGCAAGTGGAGCATGGAGGATACCTTCAATTAAAAAATGGAAACAATGTGAACTGATGAAAACTTGTAAGTTTTACTACATTGAGAGGAGTATAAAAACTTTTGTAGAGAGAGTGGTGAAAAATTAGTGAAACTAATATAAAAATCTTATCAAATGAAAAAAATGGGATAATGTTAAATTTCAAGAGAAACAAAAAAATTGCAGAAAGAAGTAAAGGAAAGAAGGAAGGAAACAAGGGCAGAAAAAAGGGAGGGAAAAGTGTGATAAACTTCCCACATGTGGCCCAGTGGTGAATACTATCTTCCTAATCATAATAAGGTAAAGACACTGGTATTTAACCAAAAATTGTGTATAATTATTTTGGGAAGATAGAGGGCAAGTGATTGGAGGGTTGCTGATGAAGTATAGTACATAGATATTTTAACTGTGGTATTGCAAAAGAAGGATGCTAAAATCCTCATCTTCCTTAAAGATGTATTTCTTAACAGATATTGCCTAAAATGAAACATATCAATAAACAGTACACAAACGTTATTTTGAAATATGTAGAGAAGAACCAGAAGAAACAACAAAAGATTTAAAATTATTACCTCTAGGGACAGGGAACTGGCAGAAACCAAGGAATGATGCTTTATGTCATAATTTTTTAAATGACTTTAGAAAATATGGACATGGTTCATAAACATAAAAATAAATCAATTGTAAAGAAAGTGTATTACATAATACATGCACTTAAGGCAAAAATACTATGTTCTAAATATTTATGTTTTGTGTAAGATTTATATGGATCTATGAAAATTTGGCTTAATTATTTGTATAATTATAGACTATAATTACAGATTATTTTTCGCTTTTTCCAAAAGATGTTGGTACTTTCTTGTTCTAAATTTATAAATGACTTCACCGTGTTAAAGGAGCATCCACCTGAAGTAGTGATATTACCAGCAGAACTATATGAGGTAGTTAGATCGAGGCCCCATATTCACATTTCTTCAAGCTTGCGCTTTGGAATAGTAAAGCCCAGAGGAACTGGTGGTGATTCATCATGCTCCAAACCCAGGTCTCAGGACAGTGGGTGTGGTGACAAGGTCCACCATGCAAGAGGAATGTCAAATGCACCAGGCAAGAGTGTCTGGAAATCCAGGTATCAGTGTTGTACCAGAAAAGTTCATACAACATGATTTAGAAATCATTTCCTCAAAATGATTTTAGTTTTAAGTAGTATTTTATTTAAAAAGTAATCACTCAAAATTTTAAAGTGGTCAATACAATTAAAAAAAGACAAGGAACATTCTTGGAATTTCCCCCCTTTTCTTTCTCTACTGAAATGCAGTTTGGATATTTCTATACCTCTTTATAGTCGTCACTGATTCTCTCCAAGCTGAGGGAATATACAAGGTCCCTGCCTCCCACGAAGAGCCGCTCTTGATATTCATCCAGCAGCATTGTATGGAGATCAAGAAATCCAAATGGGCTATGAAATATTGATGTTCTGTTCAGATTCAAGAGCTCTGAAATGCAAAGTGATATGTACACTAAGCACACAAGAAAATGAAAATACTTTTATAACCCTTTTCTCATAGCTCTGTTTTCATCCCTATTGGAACCAAGTCATTAACATGCATTTTATCATAAATACACTGGCAACAAATTTTAATATGCACAAGTTAAAATATTTCATAAATTTATGAATCTAAAAGCTTCATCAATTTAATAAGTAAGAAAAATATTCTATATTTTTAAATCCAGAAAAATAGTCATCCTTCACAATCTTTAACATAAAGTGCTAGGTGAAAGTCATTTTACAGCTCCTCTAATGTATAATGGTTACAAATCTACATTAAACCCACCAGAGTGTGTTTATTGAATTTCAGATAAATGCCACTCAGAAAAATGTTTCTACTTGTAATTGGTTTTGATAGTCACATCCAAAATCAAATTTTCCCAGTCTGCAAACTATCAGCGTCATTAATACAATGAGGCATTAATGTGGTAACAGTTACAGTAGGGATCACTGATAAAACTGGGGGGAATATATTTTCAATCACTGCAATTTTTGCTAATACTGTTACATTCGTGCTTAGGTCAGAAATTTTGAGCTGTATGTTTTACCTATATACATTTAATTGTAAGAAGTCATAATCTGGCAAACCTCTCGTGTGTGCATTTGTTTGTTAAAGGTATTTAATTGCATATGGCAGTTCAGTGCTTAAGGTTGGTAAAATGATATATGAGAGCCTTTGGTGATGAGAGAGAATAAAAACCCCAAGCCTAGACTCTGCATGCTGAAGAATTCCTGAAGAGGCCCTTTGGCAAATGTTGACAAATTAGAAGATAACTTTTTTTCCAAAGATCAATGCCTAATGCATCTAACAGATAATGTGAATTCTTGGTGACTAGGACACTAAAATCTAAACAAATGATACTATGAAGTAGGACAAATCTATAGCACTGTGCCCACTCTTACACTTTCTGTTTCTGAGAAAGAAGAGATGAAGTATATACCTCTGTATTAATAATATATTCCTTATCTATATCTCTACCCTCAAACTGTTGATGCCCAAAACTTTATGAAGTAGAGTTAACTTTAAATCTGTAGCTTAAAATGAACAATACTGCTAAAAGTATCTTTTCCTCTGTATTAATAATGTATTTCTCATCTATATCTCTACCCTCAAACTTTGATGCTCCAAACTTTGTGGAGTAGAGTTAAATTTAAATCTTTAGTTTGAAATTAACAATACTGCTAAATCAATATATCCCTTAAAAAGGTAAAACTTTTTCTTATTGAGTTATCTTTGAGATATTGAGTCTTTTGACTATTCACCTAAATAAATAATCTGAGAATAAGTTTTGAGGGTGGGTAAAAAGGAATAATAGGTATAACACACAAGAGATTTGCCAGATTCTGATATTTTAAAATTAAATATGTATAGGTAAAGCATATAGCTTGAAACTTCTGACACAGGCATGAAAGCAAGAGTATCAGCAAAAATTTCAATGGTAGAAAATCCATTGCCTATTATTCCTTCTTTTCCCACCCTCACAACTTACTTGGGAAGGAAAATAAAATCGTTTGAAAAATTAGAGGTTCTTAAATCCTGGAAGACAATTTTTTTCCGTTTAATAATTTTGTCCAAGTAGAATCATACTGCTTTCCTTTGCATACAGCAAGAGAAGCACAGGTTGGAATCCACTGGCATAACAAAAATATAGCTCAAAATGGTCTGCTATCATTATACTTTGTCTTTATATATAAGCATTTATTTTTATATCAGGGCTGCTAAGTGGATTTTTAGAAAAGTTTCCCCAGTTATTCCAATAGTTGGCAACACTTTTCAGTTTTAATGCACAGTGAAAGAATCTGAATGGGTACAACTGATGAAAGGATGGTTACACACTGGCTCGAATAGGTTCCTGGGCTGCAGAGCTACCCAGAACACTCAGGTGTAGCCCTTAGGGGACTAAGCTGGGAAATAAGAGAAAGTCATGAGAGGGTTCAATTATGAGGGATTTTAGGAAGAGGCAGCCCAATCAGTAAAGGAGGCACTCCATGAGTGACTCCATCTAGGGATGACCTTGCCTGCTGCCCAATGAGGTGATTAATACCTCATTACCCCTGCATGCACATGGCAAGATAGACACCAACTTCTACTTGCTTTTACCACTTACCAATTTGTGTACTTGCTAAGTAGACTACAGTTCTAACAGTCTAAAAGTAGTAGTTCTTATTTCTTTGTAAATAATAGTGGAAACTAATTATTGAATCATCAATCTTATTTTATTATGATGTATCACCTCTTGTAACCTATTCTTCCTCTCGATGGCCAAATCTATCCTATGAGATCACAAAAATGTGCATGTTTCTGTGGGTATGTACTTTGGAGAAAGCAAAGGGAAAGAACCGAAGTGTGCATACAACAAATGCAAATTTTGTGAATCTTCGTTTTTAATGAACTGTACATTTACATATATATATTTTGTCTTTTACAAAACAGTAAACAACCACTGTATAACAGTTTAAATTACCAGTGTATTTTATTTTACTGGAGAAACCTAGGTGCCCAGAAATTTAATGACTATCTTATGGTCATATACTATTACAATAAAAATCACTCAATTTACCTCTAAAAACATGAGAATTAAAGTATAACAGATGTGTATATTATAATCAAAGGTCTTTGTAGACTGCGAATCTGGAAGGCCAGGTTTTAATCTTGGCTTTGACAATAATTGCGTAGGTAAACTTGAACAACCTCTTAAGTTCTTTAGACTGGATTCTTCACCTGTTAATCACCCTTCTACCTTTAAAATTCTTAATTCTTTGACTAAATTGCATTTCTAAAATGAAGCTATGAAAGAGTGCAAAAAAAGAAAGAAGCAAATCGACACTTAGATGTTTTATGGAGTCATTTAAAGTACAGTGCTGAGCTTGTATTTTTTGTTTTTCACACTTTTGGAAGCTTATCAAAGGGAAGGAGTGGTGAATAGCAAGTCTAACTATCAGATGTCTCATGTTTACATTTGCCTAAAGTGAAGTAGCTAGAAAGTTCATTTACAACTTTTTCTCTGACCCTAAATGTTTATACGGTCAGTGAAAAAACAATGTAATCAATGTAATAAGGAATTTTGGAGATTATTTTCCTGATTCATTCATATTGCCTCAGAGAAAATTGTTGCCAAAATATGTTTGGATACATAAAACTGAGTATCATACATACCATAGGTAATAAATTGAGAAATGTCATTTTATTTATGAAGATACTTCTTAGAATAATTTCTAAGATCATTTTTTAAATTTATAAAACCTAATGAACAGGCTGTAGTTTTCTTTAAACATTTCATAATATAAGAAAAGAAAAAATACATTGAATGCTTCGACTGCTCTCTACCCTGACCAACACCATACAACAAAACAGTGACAACAATTGAATTCCTAAGACATTAAGACTTGTCAGTAGATAGACGTTATTTTAAAATCATAGCACTAACTAGAGTTTATGAATGCCATGGTTTATATTTTTCTTGTCCACTTTCACTGGCATAAATCCTGTCTTGATCTTTAATTTTCTCTAAGGCCTAGACTACTTTTCCTAAGTGGTTACAATTTTGTAATATCCTTGACTTTAAGTTAAGAAAGGTTAGAAGTATCCATTATATATGAATATTTGTGCTTTAGACATATATCTGTAATAATGAACACAGAGCCATTCTAAAATAGAAACTATTTTTGAAAAGAATGTGAATGTTTATTATATATTTACTATTATTTATTCAATATTAACTCGATTTTTCTACTTTACTTGATTAATTTGCCTCTTTCCAAAAAGGATCTGAGATGACTTATACAAATATATCCAATCAAATAAACAAATATATTTCTAAGGGAGTGAGGGTAAGAGAAAAACAGTAAGATGGGTGGGTTGTAATAAATTTAACTGGAAGTCATCCTCTAATATCTGATACATCATTAAAATGAATCTCAAATTTGGCCTCAGGCTTCCCAAAATCCAAAGTAGAGGAAGTCACTGTAATACAAGAAAAAAAAACTATCAAGTGCTTAGGATCGTTATCTAGTATTAAGAACTAAGAGAAATTTCCTCTAAGGTTGTAATAGATATACTGAAAAATACTGTGGTGGACATTCAACATCACTAAGAATTAAGGTGTCAAGTTCCATACCTGTGCTTATAATTACATCCCTTAATAAAAGACAACTAAACTAACATGAAAATTCACTCCACCAAAAGTCACTTGATGGCCTTGGGTAGCCACGTTATTTGGAATATTAATGATTGCAATGAACAGAGATTAAATTAAGGTAATGTAAATGTGAGGACAGAAATTCTGGCCTCATGGTAATCAGAAAACAAAAGGAAGCCAAGGTAATTTATCTCTTAGGAGATGCTGCATCTTTGCGTCTTGCTTCTTTCTTCTCTTAATGCTACCGCTTCACTGTGCTGATTCTAAAGGGCTTATTCATTAATTTGTTCATGACCAAAGATAATATATCCTATTGTTTTGTTTATAATGCTCTCTTTACAAATAAAGCATACTTCAATTTCTATGAATTTCATACGAATGAGATAGATGAAAATTTGCTCATTCCAAAATAACTTGGAAATAGAAGCATTCTTCTCTATTCAGATATGAAATTTATTCTCCAGTCGTATGAGTGACTTTCACAATCCAGTTATTATCAGGAAAAATGACTTAATAGGTTATTATATATAACCTATATGTAATATATATTTATTATATATATAAGATATAACCTTGCAGCTCCCACATCACCACAATGTGACAATGGCTCCTGCACTTCGCAATTCAAAATCTCAAGGGAAATAATGAAATTGTGTCAGCTAGTGTTCATAATTCATGGGTTGCTGGCTTCCTCTAGATTGGATGCGTTGTGAACAATTATCCATCTGTGGTTAAAATGTGGAAGCCACATGGCAAAATGTGTAGTTTCTATAATTAATGTGTATGGGGTCAGAGCAATCAACATGAAGCATGTCTCAATTCCATAGCAAACTTAGCCAGTCTGTCTTTATTCATGAACAAATTTATAATACCATAAATTTGTTACAATCTGTATTTCTGCTAGACTAAATAAGTTGGCCTGCTGTTGATAGCTTTTCATGATTATATAATCATGTTTAGGTGTTCATGGTGTTTAGATGTTCAATCACATATAGATGTTTATGACTATATAATTATAGTGCATGTTGGAGAGTATCTGCCAAATATCAACATTTGAGTTTTCATTAATTGATCTTAAGTCATTTTTCCTGATAATAACTGGATTGTGAAAGTCACTCACATGACTGGAGAATAAATTTCATATCTGAATAGAGAAGAATGCTTCTATTTCCAATTTATTTTAGAATGAGCAGACTTTCATCTATCTCATTCATATGAAATTCATAGAAATTGAAGTATGCTTTATTTGTAAAGAGAGCATTGTAAACATAAAACAATTAATGAGATCAAAGCAGTAAAGTTTGATAAATCATGGAATTCTGAAGTTTAAGAAAAAAGCAGAAACATAATTATTAGAGGAAATCTGGGGAAGAAAATATACATATAGCACAAATGGAAACTAATTGTTTTTAATACAGTTCTTTACTATGTTAAAAAAAAAAAACTATTTTAAGGAAAGAAGAAAAAATATCACCTCTGTTCTGCAAATAGCACATTATCAAAGAGGATACAAAAAGTGAATTTGCATAAAAAGAATTCAACTTCATTAAATGTTCAAAGGAATGAGGATGAAAATGTCATTTTAGTGGTATTTTAAAAAATTACAATAACTAGTGAAAATGAGAATTCAGGCTCTTCTAGAGATCTATGTAAAATTTCTATATTACACAAATTTTCTCCAGTGAACATGTTACTTTACCAAAAATGAAATTATATAAGTAAAAGGGGAAGACGTATGAGATGTCTCCTTTTTTATGCAACCAAATTTCCTCCTATATCCGGGTACCCATCCTCCCCACCCTAACTCTCAAGGTGATAATAACAATTAATAAATATTTATTGATCAGTTACACAGCATGTATTATCTAAGGGCTAGACATTTTTATGTCATGTAATCATTGTGACACCTCCTCAGAAACACTATTCTCCCCATTTTTTGCATGCAAAAAGAGAATTTATTAGAGATTCAGTACAGAGTTAAAGTTATTTTGGTCAGTATTGGTGACAAAATTTGAACAACAGAAGTTGACTGGAGAGCTTTGTTACAATGCACATGAGATTTCTAAATATTATTTTTAAAATACCCTAGCAATTCAAAGTCTAGTCTATTAAGAGATTATAATGCATCAGAAATGAATGCATTTTTTGCAGAGCCTGATATAAAACGATAGAAGGTTTTTAAAATATTTAATAGGTTGTATTGAGATAATTCAAAATAATTTAATGGCAATGACATAAATAGAAAAATTCAGGTTAATATCAATTCAATTTTAATCACCTTTATTGTGTATTTTATAAACTATCTCAAATAATTACAAAATTTTTTGTTGCTTTGACTTATTGATTCATGATATTTTTAGTTTTACATATCTTACTTGTGAGAAAACGGAAATATTTTTACCTAATTTGCTATGGAGTTTCAAAATGTATTGAATATTTTTTGCATATAATGAAGGCAATATAAAGGCAAGCAAGGCTTTCTTCCCTCCTCAAGAATTTTTCCTTTCTTAGTTTTAGAGTCACTCCTTTAAGTCATATTAATTATCTGAACTCCAAATCACAGTCCCTGGACTTGGCATATTTACCAAGCAATGGCTGATTTCTTTAAATCCCTTCACACTGCTTCAAGCTGCCTGGATGAAAGAAACAGAAAATATGCAGGAAGATGGGGACAGAAGAAACTCTAATCTCAGGTTATCTCAAGAAAACACAGTGCAAATAATGGACAGTGCTGACTCAGTTAAATGAAGCCAGCTCCTCTTGAGTTTTCCTACTCTAAAAATAACAGGAATTGCTTGGGGAGGGAATGGACAAAGAAATAAGATGAAACTGAAATGCACCAACTCAGAGTTCATCCGGAAATTTTCTAAAGAGGGAATTAATTATTATTGCTAAGCTGTATGCTAATTATCAGCTGTCAATGAAGATATACTCTGAGGATTTAGTCATTTCCTCTCTTGGCCTTTCCTTTTAACCTGCAAGAGACAGTTTTAAAACTCACTGACATCACTATATTACAAAGACAGTTCTCTACACTTTGTCAGAATATATTTAAATGCTATAGTTTCTTGTGTAAGATGAAGGAGAGGAGAACACACATTTTTCAGCTCTCAAACAAAAAGAGATTACCAGGGGAGAGGTGTTTCCTTCTTGAATACACATTTCTTGTTCCACGGTCACCTGCCAACTAAAGATTTCCTGAGACTCAACACTTTAACTAAACTTGTCATGGTTTTCTGAGTTAATTATCTTATTCAATATTGTCCTAAGGTTAATTCAACAACAACAACAAAAAATTGAATTTCAGGCAGTAAGCATTGTTAATGAAAATGAAATACAGAAATAGCCATTAGAAATTTTCTTTAACTTTGTAATGGTTCAAAAGAAAAGATTTCTCACAACATGCTTTGATGATTTTGACAGATTTGACTGATGATCACTAGTGGCTTATAATGTTGAAAGAGATTCGTAAAGAAATAAGCAATTAACTTTTTAAAAAGTGTAAATAAGGACCAGCTCATTGATTTGCTAATTGCTCTTTTTAGCAATGGACAATCGGCTTGTCTTTCATGCATTCTTTGAACTTTTAGGTTCTATTATTTTCACAAGTCAAAGGTGTACAAAAGACATTGTCATACATCAAGTTGCTCAGTCATAAACCACTTTCTGAAGAAAGCAGGAGTTCAAATATACGTAGGAATAGCCTAGACATTAAATAGCATTTTAATTCTTCAAAGAAAACAAAATAATGTGATTTGTAATTTTCAGATTCCTTGTGTTCTTGTCATATGTAAATTATTATTTAATGTTATATGGAAAAGTAAAAACGAAAGTTAAGATGTATTTAATGATTAAGATGAAGACATTCATAATAAGCTACTTCTACTTAATAAATAGTAAATATATTTTCTCTTAAGGCTTTCTTAATAACATTTTCTTTTCTTTAGCTTGTTTGATTGTAACCATATAGTATATAATACATATAACCTAAAAATATGGGTTACTCAACTGTTTATGTTATCTGTAAGGCTTCTGGTCAACAGTAGGCTATTAGTAATGTTTTGGGGGATTCGAAGATTATACTCTAGCTTTAGACTGCACTGCGGGTTAGCATCCCTAACCCCCAAGTTGTTCAAGCATCAGCTGTATATTGAACATCCACTGTGTTAGGAACTATATCTGGAGTTTCAGAGGAATACTAAAGATCAATATAATTCTATAAACATAACACAAATCAGATTTTAGTATCCATCATTTTATTTCTGAAAATTAATTTTAGATACAAGGTTTTTTCAAACTTGGGTACTTAATAAAATCAGGCACATTCACTTTTTTTTTTTTTTTTTTTTGAGACAGAGTCTCACTGTGTTGCCCCCACTGGAGTGCAGTGGTACGATCTCAGCTCACTGCAGCCTCCACCTCCCGGGATCAAGCAATTCTCCTGCTTCAGCCCCCTGAAGAGCTGGGATTACAGTAGTGTGCCACTATGCCCTGCAAATTTTTGTATTTTTAGTAGAGATGGGGTCTCACCATGTTGGCCAGGCTGATCTCAAACTCCTGACCTCAAATTATCTGCCCACCTTGGCCTCCCAAAGTCGTGGGATTACAGGCGTGAGCCACCGTGCCCAGCCCTTTATAAGAGAATACATTTTATGGTTCAAACCCCAAAAGAATATCAAGGTTTAGAGTCATAAAGACAAACTTCCTCCCCTCTGTTTAGTTCTCACTCCCTTGCCCTCAATGGATTAATCTTGTCTAAAATCTTGGGCATTCCTTCAAGTTTTTTATGCGTATGCAGCAAATTAGATGTATAAATCTTTATTAATTCTCAGCGTTTTTACAGTCAAAAGGAATCATAATATAAACCTTTTTCTTTACCTTTCTTTACTTGACTTAAAATATCTGAGAAGTATTTCCGTATCAAAACTTAGAGAGGTTATAGTTGCAAGAAACATCTTGTTTTATGGATCACTGTGGTGGGCATTTGAAATCTTTTAAATTTTTACTACTAATACAGCACTGCAATGTATATATATGAATTGTCCATTCACAGATGTGCAAATATATTGGTAAGATAAATTTTAAGATAAGATAAATTTTAAAGTGGAATTACCAGGTCAAAAGCATTTGTAATTTTAACAAATATTGCCAACTTCGCTTCCATAGGGATTATAATCACGTTAAAATTCCCTGACTATATGCAAGAGTGCCTATATCGCCATACCTCATAAACCACATATAATTAAAGTTTAGGGTGTTTTGCTAATTTGACTGAGACAATATAATTTGAATTTCTCTTATTATAGGTGAAGTTAAGCATCTCTTCATATATCTTAGGGTACTTTACTTTTGTGATTGTTCTTATTACATTCATTGTCTATTTTTCTGTTGGGTTAAAATTGCTTGCCCATATTTGAATTTAAGGAATTTTTAAACTGTTAAGTTTTATGTTATGAAGGTCATAGCTGAGAGATGAGGGAAATTGGACCCTTAAATGTAGAAATTTGTGTATCACTTATGTTGGAAAGATATTTTAAAGGTGTTTTATTTGAAAAAATAGAGTTAATTCCCTTTTTTATCTCATGCAACCTCTTTCATAAACTTAATTCTTGATTATCTGGAGCAATTAAGTTAACAATTAACAGCTTATATAAAATGCTTCTAAGTTTAAATACACATATGCACATGTGTGCGCACGCACACACACACAATGTGATTCATCAGAAGTGGGCAAGGGGCATTCTCAGTCTTCCAGAGGCTGAATTTGGACATCAACAAAGTCCTAGGCACTCCTATTCAACTGGCGAATTATGTGGGAATAAGAAACGTGTGGTTTTACCCAAAATAGAGCGCTTGTTTGTGAGAATTCCAGAATTTTGACTAACGGATATTTTATAATAAGATGTCATAGATATTCAGCCAAAGCAGAAGTTAAGGAAGCCAAGAATATACATGAACTACTGTAGCATTTTTCTGCAAAATTAGCCACTTAAAACGTACTTAAAAGAGGCTGGGTGCGGTGGCTCACGTCTGTAATCCCAATACTTTGTGAGGCCAAGGTGAGCGGATCACAAGTTCAGGATTTCGAAACCAGCCTGGCCAATATGGCGAAACCCCATCTCTACTAAAAATATAAAAATTAGCCGGGCATCGTGGTGAGTGCCTGTAGTCCCAGCTACTTGGGAGGCTGAGGCAGGAGAATCGCTTGAACCTGAGAGGTGGAGGTTGCAGTGAGCTGAGATTGGGCCACTGCACTTCAACCTGGGTGACAGAATGAGACTCTGTCTCAAAAAATCAAAAAACAGCAGTAACAAAAAACATATTTAAAGGAGAGGAAAGAAAGAAAACAGATTTCTAGGAGTCTTTTTTTTTTTTTTTTTTTTTGAGATAAAGTTTAGCTCTTGTTGCCCAGGCTGGAGTACAATGGCGCAATCTCAACTGCAGCCTCCGCCTCTCGGGTTCAAACGATTCTCCTGGCTCAGCCTCCCAAGTAGCTGGGATTACAGGCATATGCCACCATGCCTGGCTGATGTTTGTATTTGGTAGAGGTGGGGTTTCACCATGACCATGTTGGTCAGGCTGGTCTCGAACTCCTAACCTCAAGTGATCCACCTGCCTCGCCCTCCCAAAGTTCTGGGAGTACAGGTATGAGCTACCATGCCCAACCTCTTCCTTTCAAAATACTTTCATGTATTCTATGAAATGCAGTAACAAAGCTTTGATTTTACTTAGGTACTTATTTTTTAATGTTAAGCATATTTAGGTAGGATTCATTTTACGGCAATATTTTAAAAGTCAGCTTTTCTGGATTATGCCATTTTACAGAAAATTGGCTTTTATACAATATTTAAAACTTAATAAGTTATCATTATTTTATACATTTACGTCATATTCTTTCTTAGGATTAAGTCTAAAATAAATGGATGATATCTGGTTACTTCTTCATTAATTCACATTAAAATATATATTTAACAACTTTTATTGCATTCACTTAATCTGCACCAGCGTAAAACAAAATGCATTTTGCTAGATGCCTTCTGATTTATGAACAAAGTTGGCTAATGTATACATAATTGCAATATAATTACATATTATTTAAATCATAAACACATTTTGGTTTTATCTCAACTCAAAAACATCCTGTTATAGAACTAATGTATTCTCTACAATCTGTATTTTTAATTGAATTTAAGTCATGCTAAGAAGTTGAATAGGTCTATCAAGTACTTCATTTTTTTTTCTTTTCTTTTTTTTTTTAGATGGAAGTCTTTCTCTGTCACCCATGCTGGAGTGCAGTGGCACAATCTTGGCTTACTGCAACCTCCATCTCCTGGGTTCAAGCAATTTTTTTGTGCCTCAGCCTCCCAACTAGCTGGGATTACAGGCATATGCCACCACACCCAACTAATTTTTGTATTTTTAGTTGAGACAGGGTATTATTGCCAGCCTGGTCTATGTCTTCATTTGATCATTTTAATGACAGGTCAAATGTAACTTGTTAATACATACATAATTTTTTATGTTTTTGTTGAAATTGTGTACTTTTCTCTAGCAAAAACTTTATTGACCTTTGGCCTATAACATGTTTTCTCTAGTAAATAATCCATCTTATAACAACAAAGAAGTAAATTAGCTAAAACTGGAATCACATTTTTTTCTTCACATATGGGATTGAATATTTGATAATTTAAGTTTTTCAAATACGACTCTCAAATTTTTGTCTCCTATCTTGACCCCTAAATACATACTTGTTCAGCCGAGTCCTAATAGCTATCTTTACTCTTAGAGTCTAAAAGTCTTCTGAAATTTAGCAAATTAACAACAAGGTCTTGATTACCAGAGACAAACCAACTCCTATCCCAGGCTTCCACTCAGTAAATGGTTCTTTGGCTCTTGACAAAAACTTAGGATTTGTCCTGATTCTTCTTTCTTGAGTGCCACACTATCTGTCCGTAGCATTGCCTCAACCACCTCTCATCTGGACCACTGAAAGGTCTTCCTATTTTTCTGTCTTCTATGCTCCATGCCTCCCTCGACCACCACCAATGAGTTCACCTCACAGTAGCGAGAGTGATCATTTCTTTCTTTAAAAATATAAATTGGGTCGTGATGTTCCTCCCATTGTTTCCCAGCTCCCTTAGATTAAAACCTGGCTCAAAGTCTGTCACTATCTCTTGGCTGCCTACTCCAGCCCCGGTGTTGCGCCACTTTCTCCTTTCCTCACAGAGCTCCAGGGCTTGGGCTTTAGAGTTTGGCCTGGACTCTCCTTCCGTCTGCCACGCACCACCCTCGGACCTCCACGCAGTTGGCTCCTGTTCTCATTTGGATCTTCCCTCTGTCTTCCCAGTCTTAAGAAATAAGCCCTCCCAGTCTTAAGAAATAAATAAGCCTTCCCAGTCTTAAGAAATCTAAAGATTCCAACCAGGCATTCTAAGTTGCACCATTTTCTTTTCATATCCTATATTGCATGAATGCTGCTAGGTTTTGTGTATTTTTAAGTTTGTTTGGTTGGTTTTTCTTTACTTATATATGTTTTCTCTCTTCTGACAAGAAACATGTTCCATGAGAAGTTATAAGCCCTTCCATCTTGGTCACTGTGATATCCCCAGGGCCTAGACCAGTTCCTATGGTTTATTTAGTAAGCACTAGGTAACAATATGTTAAATGAATGAACTTGTCTGTGTCTCCCTGTCCTCACTGTAAAATAGGGATAATAATAACTAACTGGTAGGACTATTGTAAGAATCAAATGATTCATAGCACCTAATGAGCAGCAAATATATATGAGTTTCTTTCTCTTTTTATTATTTATTTTTTGATGTCAACAAATTATGAGTCAAGGGCAGTGAAAGCAAATTTCCCCTGTTGAAATAGGGCTTTCTTAATTACATTTTGCCAAGTGGACATAGTTACTCTCAGGGCTCATCATACAGGCTTAAAGTGAAATAGGAAATTTCACAAGTACATGATTACTGTGATCAGTGTAAACAGCTACTGTATATTTTAAGTTAAAACCTCAATTTTCTACCAATAATAATTTGGGTCAATTTTATATTTCTTCTTTTTATCCATACCCATCTCAGATTGCAAGAGAAAAATTTGTCTTTATATCCTAGGAAATTTGTTTTATTTCTTTATTTATTAATTTATAAGCTCAACCTGAAATAAATTATACAAAGCATTTCTACTCTATCCTTGAAATTTGAATTCTAAGTGCCAGACTGGCAGGCAAAAATTATTTAAATATTTTATTCTTACTATTACTATTAAACTTTAAATTTTTATGAGTTTTCTAATATAATCATTTATCACTTATTGATGGGAATACATTCTGAGTAATACATAATTAAGGAATTTCATTTTTGTGCAAATATCATGGCGTGTACTTACACTAACCTAGATGGTATAGCCTATTACATACCTAGGCTATATATGGCCCATGGATCCTAGACTACAACCCTGTTCAGCATGTTATTATGATGAAAACTATACACAATTGTAATATGATAAGTATTTGTGTATTTGAACATATCTAAACACAGAAAAGGTAAAATAAAAATACTGCATTATAATTTTATGAGACTACCCTCATATAAGTAGTCTGCCACTGACCTAAATGTTGTTACGAGGCACAAGACTGTACTTAATTTGGTGGCTGATTTGTAAGGACAGAAACAGAATTGTCAGTTTTCTTACAGATGCATGGTTTGAGGTGATGTTATAGCATCACAGCAAAATAGCCTCTACATTTTCCTCACTTGACCTCTAATAAAGATCTTCAGTCTTATCTTTATAAAAATAAAGCCTTCCCTCAACTCATGTAATTTAATCCTGTAAAACATTCTTTCTAAAAACACATGGTTTCCAGATATACCAGGAGTTTGCAATCTGACATCTGAAATGGTTGTACCTTTAAAAATCTGTAGTTTTCAGACTGACATATTACCAAAGCAATGACTATTGTATAATTTGAACACTTTATCAATATCACATTTTTCTCATAATTACAAAAATGATAGAATAATAACGGAATTTCAAATTCAGGTAGAATGAAGTGCAACTTTCTAATATTTTATATCCTGTTAATTTAATAGAAACTGAACCTACTCATCCACATTATAATAACAAAGAAAATAATGCTGTCAGTAGATGCTATGTGGATATAGAGATGAAGTTGTGTGCGATTTACCATTACTTCATAGGTTTGGAACTGTCAATCACCAAAATCTTATTTGCTGTTAAATTACATGCCTCAATTACTGTAGCAGCTACCATGTGAGCCGGATGCTTCTTAGTAGATAATAGGCCCCTGGGTAGATGGGTTCTCTTTAGATGTGGCTAAGAGAAACATGAAGAGAGAAGACAAACCAATGCTGTGTGTACAATTCACTGATGACTTTCTTTCACAAAAAGTTGCCTTAGTGACTAAGCTGCTACTAAATTCTTCTTCTGTTTTCCTTTTCTGGCAATCCTCAGTTAGTATTGATTTACTATCCAGAAATCCCTGTTGTTTGTAACCTGTCGTGAGGCAAATAGTACCTAAGAAGACCACCCGTGTTTTCTCTGGAAGCTATGAAGGGAGGGCAACTCACATTCACAGAAAGGCTCTTATCTATTAGGTACTGCGTGAAATACCCAATATACGTAATTTCACTTACCCTTCACTCCACCAGTAGATTCAAATGGCTTCTATTTTACAAATTAGAAAAACAGAAGCTCACGGAGAAAGTTAAAAAACTTCCTATTGTCACCTATCATTTGAATATCGACATTTCTGGATATTATTCATTTTGCTTACTACAAGTTACAATAACAAAAGAAGTTGTATAAATTATATAGTGGTTTCTTCGTGGATTAAGATGAGTCGTAAGTTTTCAGTAATGGGCATAGAGATATTTCCCGTATTTTATGGACTTATCAAATAATATTACCCTTAATAAAAGGTCATAGATACCTTTGGAAGTACACATTTTTAAAATTGTATTTCAGCCTTTTTTCATAAAACCTGATTTTCAGTCTCATTCATCCTAAGTTCTATCTCATTGCAGTTTATGTTACAAACCCAATCAAAACAAATAAATAAAAATTAACACAGAGGATCAGATAATATAAAGATCAGAAGCAAATAAAATTAATTTAAAAACCTAAGTCTATTAACCTCAACCTGTAGTTTTCAGACTGACATATTACCAAAGCAATGACTATTGTATAATTTGAACACTTTATCAATATCACATTTTTCTCATAATTATAAAAATGATAGAATAATAACTGAAATTATCCAGAGGATGCTCTCTAGAAATTTTTTATTTGTTAATTTTTGGAAACCATGAGAATTACAAAATTAGTTCTATCATTATGGAAAGACAAGAATTTATGCTGAAGATACAATTGTATATTTGCTCAGTTCTTGGGAAGCTGTCACAAAAAGTGTATTGCTTTGGGTACAAAAAAAGTAACCAATTTATTCTTATTGATCTGTTTTCCTGGAATTTTTGATAAGCTTCAAACATCAGTGGCAAGCACTATTCACAATAGCTAAGATTTGGAAACAACGTAAGTTCCATCAACAGATGCATGGACAAAGAAAATGTGGTGCACACACACAATAGAGTATGATTTAGCCTTAAAAACTAACAAGATCCGGTCATTTGCAACAACATGGATGGAACTAGAGATCATTATGTTAAATGAAATAAACCAGGCACAGGAAGGCAAATATCACATGTTTTCACTTATTTGTGGGATCTAAAAATCAAAATAATTGAACGATGGACATAGTAGAAGGATGGTTCCCAGAGACTGGGAAAGGGAATTGGGGAATTATAGTGTGGAGGTGAGGATGGTTAATGGATTGAAAAAAATAGAATAAATAAGACCTAGTATTTGATAGCACAGCATGGTTAAAAAAACCATAAGGGGCAAGAAATAAAATATATTTCATAACTGTATACCTGTATCACATACTTTTTAAGAAAATGAGAAAATATAACTTAGGTCATGCTAAAATTAGAAGAACTGAAAGATTTACAAAACCCATACAAATCATAATGTAATCTCCTATGCCAAAACATTATTACTCAGAAAACAAGTAAGTAGGCAAATGTGAACAGCTTTCTACACACACTGAGAACAAGAGAATGGATGATAAATTTTTAAAGTATGGAACACTTGGAAGACACTTTTATATGACAAGTTAAAATGTCTATTATAGAACTCACTGGATAAACTTCAAAGCATAAAATTAGTTCTAGACGAGCAATTTATTAGTAGAGCAAGTTTCAAGAATGAAACTGAAGTTGTGTCATAAAATTGAAGATCAGGTTCTTAACATTCTGTATTTTATTGTAGGACTGCCAATCATCTCCTTTGAGAATCAACTAAATTTCTGAGAATATCATTCCTGCCAGCTAGAGGCAGGAGCAAAATTCATTACCATGTAGCTGCCCTATTCCCAGACCCCAGCTTTATCAGAACAGATGCTTGTGCCCAGGTAACTGGCCATCCATCATCTAGTCAAATATGATCTTAAAAATACTTGGATCCTTTAGCAAGGTCACTACCCCTATCTAGAAGGAAAAATTCCCTATAAAATTGGGAACAGGAGGTCAATTTTCTTTTTCTGCCATGATCAAGAAGAGGGAGCCTCTGCCACTGGAAGGGAGCAAATGCATTAACCTCCCTGACTGGCAGCTACCCATTAAAGTGATGATATAATTCTTCACAGTGCTTGTGGTGAATGACTGCTGGGATTTATCACTTCAAAACAGAACTCTGTGTGCGGGGGGGTGTGTGTGCATGTGCGAGAAAGAGAGAGACAGAGAAAAATGGAGACAGAGAGACACAAAGAGACAGAGACAAATGAAGAACCTGCATGATGGGGGAGCGGCAGCCAGGGGCAAGCAGGTGGCGGAAAAACTTTTACTTCAACAATAATTCTTTCACTTTGCAACAGCGAAAAGAAACATGACAATTAAAACTGATGCAGGCCAGGTCGCTGTGCCTCACATGTGTAATCCCAGCATTTTAGAAGGCCAAGGTTGGGGGATCATTTGAGGCCAGGAGTTCCAGACCAGTTTGGGCAATATAGTGAGACCTCATTTCATCTCTGCAAAAAAAAAAAAAAAAAAAAAAATGCCAGGCGTGGTGGTGTGCACCTGTGGTCCCAGCTACTTGGGAGGCTGAGGTGGGAGGATAGTTTGAACTTGCGAGGTTGAGGCTGCACTGAGCATGGCCGCACCACTGCACTCCAGCCTGGGTGACAAAGCGAGACCCTGTCTCAAAAAACAAACAAACAAACAAACAACAAACAAACAAAACTGATGCAAATAATATCAAGAAATGAGCATATCAGTTATAGTTCACAGTACTAAAAATAATATAAATTAACAGATATTATATTGAGGCATTTAAAGCTATCAAGTCTCAGCCTGCTATTGTAAAACTTGTCAATTACAGCCCTTAGCCTCCTAATTTTCCTTGTAAAGATTAAAACAATATTATTATACTTAAATTGTTAAATGCCTTCAAACTGCTAAAATATTTTTAGTGTGAACATTCCTGAATATAAACATATTAACTAAATGATTGATTGATGGCATTATTTTTCAAAGACAAAATTACTGTCAGAAGTTGTAACTTCTATAAAATCAATTATATTCACCATATTTATACTTCATCTCTTTAATATTCAATGACATAGCATAGTACATCTGACATTTTAAATTACATTATGTTATAAATTATCTATGGAAAATTTAGGATGCAGGATGACAAGTATTTAGCACATTTCTCTTTGTAAATAAAGATAAATGTAATGCACAGTGGCAAATTGTCATGGGTAAAATAACAATTACTTTCCAGTATAATTGACTACCCTACTATATGACCAAAATGACTCCATATTTCCTCCAAAAAGACAAAAACATACTTTTTGATCTGATAACAGCAAATTTGTTAAATGCATTATAGACAGAAGCTTAATGTTTTCAGTAGGGCTTAATCTAATGGGCAAGTTTGCACACCTGGTTTAATTTGAAGGGGGAAAATGTAAAGGGCCCCTTGAGCCCAATTATTTAATCCTCTCCTAGTTACTCCTGTCATTAAAGTTTTACAACTTTTATATTTTTGACTTTCAAGAGACTCTATTAAAATTTTGGGACCCCTGGGAGGTATTATACTTAAACCTTTATTAACTAATAACTTTGCTTTGTCTAAACACTTGAACTAGATCTAGCATAAATATAACACTAGATAAACCTAGGGGAGGGATGATTTTCAAGGGAAAAATGAGGATAATATTAGGCTAGGACTATGTGTTGGGGGTAGGGGGACAACATGAAGGTTGATCCAAATGCAGTTTTCATAGTGTTGCCCTGACAGGCCCCGGCACACCGATTTGCTATTTTGCCACAATAAGGAGGCCAGAGCCAATTACACTGTTCACTTCTGTCTCAGTTTCCTGGAGGCAATGAGACACACTCTGTGACATATGAGGGTATGTCCCAAAAGTCTAGGTAATTTGGTCCAAAATTTACTTTATCCCTTCCCCCTGGCAGAAAACAACAACAACAACAACAACAACAACAACAACAACAAAAACTTATATCTATGGTACATTCAGTGTCAGTGTGGGGGATTTTTCTCATTGCCAATTTTGACTCTGCTTCCATATCTTCTAGATTCTCTACCTGGGTTGCACATTGGAATCTCCTGGAAGCTCTAAAAATGTTGATGCCTGGGACCCTTGCCAAGAGAGTGTGGCCTGTTTGATCTGTCCCTGGAATTTTAAAAAATTTCCCCGGGTAATTCTAATGTGACAAAGATTGAGAACTTCTGCTGTAGAATGTTTCTGCTAATGCTCAGCTATTAGATAAGGTACATACATAGTATTTACTTAGTCCCTGGATTCACAAGCTTGTAGATCAGTTACAAAGAATTGCCAAGATACCAAACTTGCCAGAAGTCAATAATAGTAGTAAAATAAAGCTAATCACTGCTTGACACTGTAGACAAGATCAAGAAGGGGAGAGAAGAAAAAAATCTTGCTTGAATATTACATCAACATATTAATAATAGATGTAAAAATGTTGATCCTCACATTCCTGAGTATTGTCTGTTTTTTGGAATGGCCATCAAACCATCTAATAAAAGTACAAATCAATCATTCATGAGATTTAATCCTGTTGAATCCACTCCATTTTTAATTAAGCAAGTGTTTATTTTAGATGAATTAGAAAATATTCATAGACCCTTTTTATGGCTATAATTGATAATAAGGTATTTTCTTCAATTTGTACAGGAATCAAAATTCAGCTCTGATGAGAATATGCAATATCTACCAATTTCTTTTGGTCTATATCTTTTCACAAGAGGATTTTAACTTAATTGTGCATTGTAAGCTTCTCATATTTCTAGAGGTTTTACACATTTATATTATTTTAACACATCATCTTTACAGTAAGAGGTAGAATAATACAATATTACATATCCCAGTAGATAGATACTAACTACCATAGTGTATTTGCGTGCTTCCAAACTTTTTCCTTCAAACATTGAACCCTGAAGAAATGCCACAGATTTCCAATGTCATCAATACTGTCCTCTTCTAGTAGAGAAAATGTATCTCTCTCCTCTCCACAGAGAAAAAGGATTTTTTGACAGAATATTCCTTATCAATTGTTACGATTTTTACCTGGCAAAAGTAGAGATAGAAACTCACTCTTTTTATTAAAACCACAAAATCTGGTAGTTGTGTAAAACTGCCCTGAAAGCTACAAAGCAAATGTGGTTTCTCCTAGGTGTTTATGTACATATTCCATGATGTGGTTAGTTGATATTTGGTGAAATGTCCCTTGTCTAGCCAATAAGATACCCCTCATGTGATGAATCTAATTTGTACAATACTCAAGAAAATAATTATATGTATAATAATATCACACTTTTGTATAATGGCTAATCTTGAATATTCTATTGGCAGAAAGTTATTTTTAAAAGATGGTGTTTCATCCCTCAGATTTATTATAATTAAAGGGGGACTAAACAAAACAAAAAAAGTCTGTGTTGAAATCTACAAGTTTAATTTAGGAGCTGTCAACTTTCCAAATTTTTTGGTAAACTTTTTGTGCCTCCTGTAGTCTGTAAGGTTTTTAAGACCCTAAGGTAAGAAATCTAGCTGTCTAAAAGACTTCAAGCCATATTTAACTCATGCACTTATAAATGGTGGCAGGACAATTGTACCAAGTGCTTGCCAATGTTAGAAATGAATGCCTTCTTTGGGTTAGTCTTAAATATGTTTTTTTTTTTTTCCAATGAGAAATAAAGCAGACATTTTAGGATGAAAAGATTCAAATAAATATCAAAGGATTCTAATGCTTCATTTTCTACTAAAACTAGTATTAAACACCATTCATAGTTGCCCCAGTGATTACAGTTCTCTGTTCACTAGATGAGCATTTTCAGAAGGTCTGAGCTGATCTACTTCTTAGCTACCTGCAGCTAAACATTTCTAAGTGGGTAAAGGTCTAGAGCAATCAAATCTCCATTCAGAATTTGAGGTTGGAGTCAAAGTGAAGGTTCCCCTCTATTCTCTAATAGCAACATTAAATGAAAGAAGAGTCCTGATGCAGTGGCTCATGCCTGTAATCCCAGCACTTTGGAAGGGTGAGGCAGGTGGATCACCTGAGGTCATGGGTTCGAAACCAGCCTGGCCAACATGGTGAAACTCTGTCTCTATTAAAAATACAAAAAAGAAAAAAATTGACCAGGCATGGTGGTGGGTGCCTGTAATCCCACCTACTTGGGAGGCTGAGGCAGGAGAATCGCTTGAACCCAGGAGGCAGAGGTAGCAACGAGCTGAGACCATGCCATTACACTTCAGCCTGGCAACAAAAGTGAAACTGCATCTCAAAATAAATAAATAAATAAATAAATAAAGTAATTAAAATAAATAAAGAAAGAAGAGACCGTTGCATGTTCCAATTGTTGCAACATATGAAAAGTATTTTCTAAGAAAGAATCATACAATGTCAGTGTTATTTTGATACAAGAGATTAAAAGTTACAATTCATTAATTTTATTTTATTTTTTTACCCCAAAGAAATAAAAAACAAAAAATTATCATTTCATGAATGCTAAGAATGGTTTTAGGCCCATAAAGACAAATTTGTCCAAAAATGGTTTTATTTCACTGAAAAGGTAATCCAGGTGACTGATTTTCTCCACCCTCTCAATTGATCTTTGTCTAGGAAGTGTGCTTGCTTGTTAAAAAACACTATACCCCCTTGAAATTTTATGCATGGAAGAAGCAAGCACACTTCCTAGACAAAGAAAGAAGAGTCTTTGGAGAGGAGCAGCTCTCTCAAGCTAGCAACCCACAGAAGCTGTATGTACACTGTTAAATTACTTATGGCTGAAACTTTTGATGAGTCTACCTAGAGGGACTCACAAAGTAGAGAACTCTTGAAATACAGGACATGGATTAGCTACATTCATCTCACTGTGTGCATATATGCTGAGTAAGATAAGGCAAAGAGAGGGCATTACATTCAAAACAGATAGTACATTTTGTTCTGATGCTCTGTAACTTCTAAAGGAAGAAACAGAAAAAGAAATCAGATAATTATATTTCAGAGATAGTTGTGTTTAACATTAATTTGCACTTAAGAAAGTCTAAAATATGTCAAATTTCTTTACAACTATAAAGGCAATTATACTAAATGAGGTAAATAAGATGTTTTAAATATCACAGCACAGTTATTTCTGTACTTTGAATATGATGATACAACATATATACATTGTGCCTGTCTTTTAATTTTGATGTATTATCACAATAAAAATAATATGATGTGTTAATACTATCAATGTAATTTTAAAACTTTAATATTTAAAACCAAGTACTCTGAATTCAACATTCTTCCACCATTAATGGAAAGCATTTTACTCAGTTTTTTACATAAAGGCTAAAGTAATGACATACATTACTAAAGGCTAAACTAATGACATACATATTCTTTGAAACACGGATAGCCTGAACAGCATAATTACCTCTTCCCATAGCACTTCCAAATGCTCCACACAGAGTTCCCAGGGAATCAGCCAGCAGTGCCATAAATGTTTGAAGTTAGAAACAACAAAAAATATGCATTTCTAAAAGCAGAATATTAATGAATACAATTAGCCCAATATTAATTACATCCTTTATAAGTGAAGGGGAACTTGCCACAAAATTAAAAGTCTGGGAGACTATATTTAGGTTATCTTTTAGCATTAAAGGCAACATTATCACTGGGTCTTCTTGAAAAATACACACATACAAACATATGCACATGTACATTCACATACAAGAGAAATGATTTTGCTGGGTAATTTCCATATGTAATTTTAGACGATCAATAACCATATCACATGTCTAGAACTTACAAAATCAGGTTTTCAAATATTAATAACTTATATATGCTTCAAATAAACGCCATGCTATATTGATCAAGCTGGTAAAATCTCTTCAAGACTTTTAATATAAATGTACCATTGTCAGAGGCATGTGAACCAGAGCAACTCCATCTTGAATAGGAACTGGGTAAAATGAGGCTGAAACCTACTGGGCTGCATTCCCAGACAGTTAAGGCATTCTAAGTCACTGGATGAGATCGGAGGTCAGCATAAAATACAGGTCATAAAGACCTTGCTGATAAAACAGATTGCGGTAAAGAAGCCACCTAAATCCTACTAAAACCAAGATGGCCACGAGAGTGACCTCTGATTGTCTTCACTACTACACTCCCATCAGCACCATGACAGTTTACTAATGCCATGGCAATGTCAGGAAGTTGCCCTATATGGTCTAAAACATGCGGCGGGTGGAGTGGAATGATTAATCCACTCCTTGTCGAGGATATCATCAAGAAATAACCATAAAAATGGGCAACCAGCAGCCTCAGGGAGTAGCCATTCTTTTATTCCTTTACTTTCTTAATAAACTTGCCTTCACTTTGCACTGCAGACTCGCCCTAAATTCTTTCTTGTGTGAGATCCAAGACCAAAGGGGTCCTGATCCACTCCTCTCTTGGGGTCTGGATCGGGACCCCTTTCTTGTAACATATTTCTCTGTCCTGTAAAGTCATGAGTTCAAATTCAGGATCATTTATAAAAAACTTTCAATATTGCTGTAATTTTAAAAAAAGATCTTGTGTTGTTGTTGTTGTTGTTGTTTTTGAAAAAAGAAGATAAATAAAAACTTTGTTGTTTAGTGTAACTGCATACCAAACATTAAATACATTGTATATATTTTATAAGCCAGTAGAATATCATAATTAATGCATAACCCAGATTCGGTTTCCTTTTTAATTGGAAAGTATCCAAATTGCAGAAGGAGAAAAACATCCCTATTCTTATTCTAAAGGGGAAAAAAAGCAAATGAAGTTACGGGTACGTGACCATTATTAACTAGACATTCTGTAACAAATTATAATTAAATGGAAATATATA
This sequence comes from Trachypithecus francoisi, assembly GCF_009764315.1. Taxonomy (NCBI): domain Eukaryota; kingdom Metazoa; phylum Chordata; class Mammalia; order Primates; family Cercopithecidae; genus Trachypithecus; species Trachypithecus francoisi. The sequence goes on from NW_022681469.1 coordinate 63,524,073, forward strand.
TCTTTCACCTGAATCCATCAGGATTTTTTTTAATAATCAGGAGAGCTAGGAATGGTAAAAATATGAATTCTACTTTGGATAATAATGACATCATATTTACTTATATATTTTTACCTGCCTACAGGTGTGTACTTATATGTGTATACATAGAAAATAATAAATAAGGAAAACCATTTTTCCACATACTATTTTCTCCTCCTCCTTGAAATAGCAACCACTGTTACCAGTAGAAGTTTTACTAATTGAAATATTTATTTTCCTTGCCGGAGCAGATAAGAAAACTAAGCAACAGTATTGGTTAGGGTGAAGAGACAGGAAATTCAGCTCACACCCAGTTACCCTTGTCCAGCACTCTTCCTCTTCTCCTTGGCCTTCTCACTGCTCCAGGCAGCGGAGCAAAGGCCTCTCAGGAAAGTTCCTGTGCTGCAGGTACTTTACTCTGTGTAACACTTTTTAAACTCAATAAATGACTTTTCTTGTGAAAAAAAAAAAAAGAAATGTCCTAGATTCTGAGTAAATGTTGTTACAAACTACTTAAGATGAGTTGTTCTCCTTTGTTTTAAAGACTATCCAAAATATGAGTGCAAATTATTAGGAAAATTAGCAGAATATGATACTGATTTCCTTCCTTCCTTCCTTCCTTCCTTCCTTCTTCTTCCTTCCTTCTTCCTTCCTTCCTTCCTTCCTCTTTCTTTCTTTCTTTCTTTTTCTTTCTTTCTTTCTTTCTTTCTTTCTTTATTTCTTTCTTTCTTTCTTTCTTCTTTCTTTTTTTTGAGACGGAGTCTTGCTCTGTCACCCAGGCTGGAGTACAGTGGCGCGATCTCGGTTCACTGCAGGCTCCGCCTCCCGGGTCCATTCTCCTGCCTCAGCCTCCTGAGTAGCTGGGACTACAGGCGCCCGCCACCACACCCGGCTGATTTTTTGTATTTTTAGTAGAGACGAGGCTTCACTGTGTTAGCCAGGATGGTCTCCATCTCCTGACCTTGTGATCGACCCGCCTCGGCCTCCCAAAGTGCTGGGATTAGAGGCGTGAGCCACCGCAGCCGGCCGATACTGATTTTCTTAACCTATTGCCTTCTCATCCATCCTTCCTATGCTGCTTAGGGGAGTGGAGAGTATGAGATATTCCTAACATGCACCATTTTCCCATTACAGGGTACTTCCAGAAGTCCACAGATTGCCTACACCATAATTAATTCATTTGTTTAATCTTTAGAGTTTACTCCAGAAATAATTATTATCTGGAATCTTCCATATAGATTGCTCACCTCAGCAATGGGGAAGATCCCTAGACTATAAAAAATTGTATGTAATATTTCATTCTCCCAAATGTTGAGTCATTACATAAAACAACTGTTTGTCGGAGGGGCATGGTGGCTCATGCTTGTAATCCCAGAACTTTGGGAGGCTGAGGGGAACGGATCACCTGAGGTTAGGAGTTTGAGACCAGCCTGGCCAATATGGTGAAACCCTGTCTCTACTAAAAATAAAAAAAACTAGCCGAGTGTGGTGGCGGGTGCCTACAGTCCCAGCTACTTGAGAGGCTGAGGCAGGAGAATCGCTTGAACATGGGAGGTGGAGGTTGTAGTGAGCCAAGATTGCCCCACTGCACTGGAGCTTGGGCGACAGAGTAAGATTCATGTCAAAACAAACAACAACAACAACAACAGAAAACCATAAAAACCCAAAAAAAGGGAAACAACTGTTTGTCAGTGATTCCCTCAGATCATTAAATTGACATTTTTAAATAGCATTATAAACCAACCACATAAATAATCCTTTTCTACTTAGTTTTATTCATTAATTTAATACATATTTTTACACACTGGACTAATTTCTGGGCACATTAACTCATGTAGTTACATGAACTCTGGCTTCACAGTTTCCCTCCTTTAAAATGAAACATACATTTCTTTCTAAACAGGCATTTAGACAATCACGTAAGTTTAAAATATAATTTGACAAAGGTACAAAGACAATGTAAAAATATTTTCCTCTACTTTTTCAAGTTACTGATTTTACTTAGAAGATAATTTGTAAGGGTAAAGTATTTAGGAACAAAACGTATTTCCATTACAAAAACATAATGAAAATATAAACTCTTTCAGAATGTAAATAATACTTAGCAAATCTTAACACAAGGAGGAGTTTCTATTATTTGATTTTGACATTGCTGAGGGATACTATTTGGTTAAGTAACTGAAGAAACGTCAATATTATGTAAACTCTTAATTACAAATCATCTAAATTGCTTAGAACAGAGAGAATACATCAACTATAACCATTGAAGCCGATGTATTCTGACATTTTCAGTATGTTAATATTCAACATTAGTGGAGACAAAATAGTGCGTTGAAGTAGTAGTAGAAAATTAATATTTTCTTCTTCCCCTGCTACATTATGTTTTTAACTGTATCATGAAAGTCACAAATGCTTGAGAGAGTTTGCTTTTACCAGTACCTTCCAGGGAAACTACAATAATAACTTTTAGCAATAACAGTAATGATGTATACTCATAAACATATACATACATTTATTGAGTGTGTGTGTGTGTGTATATATGTGTGTGTATATATATATATATATATATATATATATGTAATACAGAAAGGGAATTTGCTACTGTCAGAGAAAGGTATGCATTCCATAGAGTGTTTTACTTCCTGGATACAATTTACCCTTGTGACGACCAAAATGAAAGAAACACCATGCATCTTTAGTATTCCTATAGCAAGTCGACCTTACTCCTTTCAGGGTCTATAAGCACATGCATTTAAATTGAACATCTGCATTAACGGGAAAGTCTTCAGTAATAGTCTTGATGCTCCAAATCGTGTGTTTTTTCAGCTGCTTTATGCTAGACGGAGCATGAAAGACTTTGCTCTATGGCCTTTACACACTCCATTCTCCAAATAACAAATTGGCTTTGCAGAAGCAGAGGAAGAGTAAGCAATGAAGTACTGTCACCTGGAGAGATTTGTACTAAAATCACCAACAACGTTGAAAGCTTTACCCAAAAACTTAGGAAAAGAAGAAGTATTCACATTTTGGAATTTAATTGCAATTATACTCTAGGAAATGCTGCTTTTGCTACTCCTCCAACTTTTGACAGGGATAAAAGAAAAAGATTAATCACTAAGTAAAGAATTTGCAATGCATTAGCTACTAGATTCCATTGTTATCACTACACCCACTTCTGTAGAGATAGAATAATTTTCTTTCTTAGCTATTCCTTTACCATTATTGTGTAGAATGGAGTGAGAATTAGGGAGAGAGGTAGCAGAAGCCTAGAGCTGCAAAACTGCTGTAAATGGAGGAAAGGAAAAAGAAAAATAGGGAATGAGGAAAAGAGAAACAATGTGTATGCAAAAATACCTCCAGAGATCAAACTTTAGGCATTAATCATAACAAGTACCCCATATACTTGTTATGCAATGGAAAATGAAATTTCCTGGTTGGTAACTATTATTGGGATCTGAGCAAGAGTAATTTGAAAGACAAGAGAGATCTGCGGTAAACGATAATGTGTCTACACAGTGGTAGCAAATGAGGACCATGGTGGAGAAGAATGGTTTGGGGCCTCTGGGTGAGAAAAGTAATTAACAGAGTTAATTCTATTAGGGGCTTAGAAATCCCAAAACTGTTATTTCTGTCAGAGACAGGTAAATGTGTCTGTGTGTGGAGGGTGCAAAAATGGCACAGAAATGTGAACAAATCCATGTGAAGTCCCTGCTTTTCTTCATAAAAGGAGAAAAGTATGGCAGCTGAGAGTTGGGATTTATTTGTAGTTAGTACATAAGGACCACAGTCTCAATCTGAGAGATATTTATGGGGAACAGATCATAGAATGGACAAGATGCACACAGAAAATTGGGGAACACTAAGAATTCGACTGAGGTTGCAGAACATGAATCAACAATGTGTTCATTTGCCAAATGTGTTCACTAGCTCAGAAAAAAAGAGATAGCAGATGAATGAGTACTTACAAGTCATAGATGAGGAAAGGAAAAAAAAAATACAAGGAAATCTATAGGTTGGAGAAAGGTGACAGGAGATACAACCAGGAAAGAGGCTAATAGTTTGGTAAAGTTGTATCGAAATGGGCTTTGGCTTTAGTCTAATGTGGGTTTATATCTAATCTTATCTTCTTACTAATTACTTGATCTTAGGCAAATCACTTAAACTTATTTCAGTTTCCTCATCCATACAATAAAGATGATAGTATTTGCCTGGTAGGATTTTTGTGATAATCCTATCACATTAATATCCTATAATAATTACATGATATATCCTATAATAATTAAGTGATAATAGTTGACTATTACATTCATTATTTGAAAGAGAGGTAAAGATATGACAGATCTCAGAATGTTAATGGAGGCCTCTTCTCTGTCCTGCTGCATTCCTTCTTTTGCTTGGTGATTCCCAAATAACCTATTGGACCAGACTCTAGCACATGCCTTCCTCTTAGGAAAGCTCCCTACTTCCCCTTTCTACTATTTCACAGCTCTGAAATTTAACCCTTGTTTCCATCGGAGTGTCTGTTTCCCTGCTTCATAGCATAATGAAACTTCTCGCTGCAGTTCTTTTGTTTTCTTAGGAATTTCTAAGTTGTCTTGGAATTATCAACTCAAATACATCTTCCTCGCTACAACTAGAACAATCTTTCCAGAATCTGACTTGTCTAAAACCCTACAAAAAAGTTTGCATCGTTTTAGCATGACTCAGCCCTACCACCCGGCTTCATTCTCTACCATACTTCCAGAGTCTTTTCTAACAGTAGATATACTAAATTTTTTTACGATTCCTAGAAGTCACCATGTCTCTCATATCTCTGTGTCTTTTCTGGAGTCCTTGTCTTCTTCTCGTCTCCCTAGTAAAGTCTTCAAGACTCATACCAAACTCTAAAACCATCACTCTTTCTTCAGACTGAGTAACCACTGCTATGAGTATCATAGCTCTGGGATGTGTCTCCTCTTATAGCATTTACCATACTGAGTTTTAATCATTGTTTTTCTTATCTTTAGCCACTACTAAACCATGAAAATCTCGGAGGCTTTGTCTTATTTCTGTATGCGTAGAACCTGGCATAAACAATGACACAATTAACCTGCCACATGGGATAGGTATATTTCTTATCTTTGCTATTTTGCAGAAGAGGAAACCATGAGATGAGGAGGTTCAGTTACTTGCCCAAAGACACAGACTCAAGGTGTAGAACTAAGATATGACTAGATTACCTGATCTGTCCAGTCCTCCCCACAACTTTACTAACCTCTCAATCTAAAGTTTTTCACATCATAGGTGCTCTATAAATATGTGAACAATAAATAATGTGTACATTACAAATAAGGCTTATGATAAAATCATCCCTGATATTCATTTGACATTGGCCCTGCTAGGATGGTACTTTCTTTCAGGCAATTTCTGATCTCTCTGTTTTCTGTAAACTTTAAAACTATTCTGCACCACAGATCATGCATTCATTTACTTAAATATTTATTACTCAATGAATTTGCATATCTTCTTTCAAGTTATGCCTAAGAAAGTACAGTTTAAAAATTCCATTCATTAGCAGATTGGGGAATCTCAAGAATGGGCTTTGCTAGACAGCTGCTCCCATCTCAATTACTGAGCTCCTTCCAAGGACCAAGGAAAGTACCTTGGAGAGAAAGACTTGGCAACAGAATTAACATTCATTTTCTCCCTTTCTCCATTCCTTTCTCCTTATAAACTAGCACAAAAGTTAACCCAGTTTTCTCAACACCCCCTGCTTCTACTACCACTTCTACTCCACCAGTGGGAAGTTGAACAAAAAGAGAAATACTGGTAGAGATGAGAAAAAGTCTGGGTAGAATCAATGAGAACGAGCTCAAGACTGGGTCTGCAGCAAAAGAAGGCCAAAAACTGGCTAAAAAACAAAACCCACCTCTATCATCAGTTACTAGAGTGCCAACCTATACCGTATTTAAGATACTTAATAGACGCAAGTTTAGCATTTCCAATATGGAAACTATTCACAGGGATAGATAGAAATTATTTTGAGTCCATTTAAAGATAGCCATTCACAAACAATTTTGTCATACTTAGGGCTAGATTGTTGATCACACTGAATGGACAAGTTAATTTATTTTTTGTAACTGGTCAGTTAAAGATACCTGCTCTAGAGAATAAGCTGGAATATTGCCAGCATTGATGGCTGGCTCCCAGTAGCAATCTGCCTTGGCCCTGTTTTCATCTCTACATGTATGGGGCATTAGGTTGTGGGGTGACTGAGATGTCAGCCACGTGGCTAACTCCCTTTTCTGCAGTGTGCCTGTAAATAGATTGTTTTCATTGCAGTTAATGAATACTTTGGTCCCTGTTCTGAGAAGGACCTGAACTTTTAATTTTTTTTTTTTTTTGGATTCTATGTATAGATGTACAAAATGTTGGTAGAAGTTTTATGGGGACCTCTGTAGAAGTTCTTGCCAATAAGAATTTTCTTTTCAAATCATAGCCTTTCCTGTAGTGTCTTAGAGACCAGACTCTGCCAGGATGCAAGGAAATCATGGAAAGAACGCTTTTACCAAGACAAACAGGCAGCATTGAGGTTCAACCTGGAAAGGTGTGACAGCAAATTAGGGCAGAAGTATATTCCAATCTTGCACAATTTATAACAATGAATATGAGAAAATTACATAAGGATGGCTCAGAAATTGCATTATTGTTCATTAGCTAGGGCATAGTGGATGTTACATGGGAAAACAATCTTTCTGGAATTTTAAGTTTCATTTTTTTTTCCCTGAAGAAAATAAACCATGTTTAAACATGAGTACAGGCATATGGTACTGTTTTAGTCTGCTTAGGCAGTTATAACAAAATACCATAAACTGGGTGGCTAAAACAACAGAAATGTATTGTTTGCAGTTGTGGAGGCTGGGAAGTTCAAGATCAAGGTTCCACCCAATTTGGTTCTTGGTGTGGGTTTTCTTCCTGGCTTGAATGTGGCTGCCTTCTGGTGTTGTCCTCACAGAGAACAGAGAAAGAGTCCTGTTTCTTCATATAAGGACACTAATCCTATGACGGCCCCACCTTATGACTTTAATTATCTCCTTACTCCAAATATAGTGGCTTAAGGGGTTTAGGGCTTTCATATATGAATTTTAAGAGGACTCAACTCAGTTCATTGTAGGCACTTTTACAGAAATTAAGCCACATGATATCTAAAGTCATGATGCCAAGATGGCACTCAGGGCAGAGACAAAAATTTGATAGCTATGTTCTATTACAGAGATTATACTCTATATCTATTATAAAGATATTTATACAGAAGCATTATAAAGATGTGCTACTTAGAAGTGTCATATAGATGTATCATAAATGTGTCTCATGGTTGATTCTTCAGAAATTATCAGTTTTCTCCTAAATTTCAGTGCTACCTTAAGCAATAATTTTATATAAACGTACTCCACCTACAAATTACTTTTTGCTTTCCTTTGTTTCTTTCTATATGTTTCTTTCTAACTTGGTGGGCTTTTATTCCTGACATTTTTTTATTTATGGTTACTGTCTTTAGCTGTCTTTAGCTAATGGAGCTATTTCATCAACACAACAGAGAACCAGATGTGCCTGGGAACTTATTTCTTCAGACAGCCATTGAACAATACTTGACAGGTACAAGGATATAAAAGCCTAGGTCCCTCGACTCAATCAGGGTACATCTAGGGGTTAATCTATAACCTAAAGTTCTCTGTAGGATCAGGCTGAAGCTACCCTCTAGGGACTTTGCCTGAGATTGCATCCTTATTTGTCTTTTCCCCTCCTTCCTTGTCCTGATCCCCAGAACTTTACCAGTGTTTGCTGAGATCACTTCCTTAATAAATCATTTGCACACCTCATTTTAGGGTCTTTTTGGGAGCACAACCTAAGACAGCATGAGAGATAACATCCATGACATTATTAAGAAGATACAATGAAGAAAAATAGAATATATTAAATGTTACCATCTTTTAGTATGATATCCAGCTGCCTTTCTGTTCCTACCTCAATAATGAGTCCCTCCTTATTTGGTTCACTGTCTCATCCAAGACTTTTTTCCTCACACTTTGCTCAGTCTGCCTGAGAGGCTTAGTCTCACTTGAATTCCCACTTTTTTCTAACAATCCTGTTACTCTCACAAGCCCCTAAGCACAATTCTCAGGATTGATGGAAATATGTTAGGAAGGTGAGGAAGTATAAAGCTGTAGCATTTAACCAACTATGCACAGAGACTTGAACAGCACAGGCTAATGGCAACACCAGCATAAGAAGAGTGTGAATCCAAGGAAATAGGAAGTTGGCAGATGGCAGGGGCAAAAAGAGCTAGAGGGAGTATAGCAGAGCAAATGAGCATCGGAGATTCCTGTTCAGTGTGGGTACACACTATGCATTCAGTGGTGATTCTGGCCCTTATTATAATCATGGTATTAAGGACTGAGAGGTTTGCCTTTCGTCTTCCTGACCTTGACTTTTGTTGAGTTGGAGACTGAACAGTTCTTACTTGTGTTTGTCACAGATAAAAGAGTGATCTCAAGAGGGTATCAGCTTTTAGTTGTGTTAAGAAGGAGAAAGTATTCAGGAAAGAGGTCAGGGGATGGAGAGGGAAGGAGTCAGAGGGCATGTTTTAAAAAATGTAACAAATTTCATTTTTAATGGATAAAATCTGTTTTTTCAGTCTCACCAATCCATGATAGTTACATCCAGGAAGGTAACCAAACAGCCCTGTCCTGTGAAGTTGACTGCTAACTCTCCTGTCATTATCGCTTTTCTCTCTCAGTGGCATGTGCTCCTCTTAGCCACTCTGCCATCTTCAATTCTGTCTGCTTTGGATTTCTTGACACTTTCTTGTGTGTTCTCCCTCTCTGGCCAATCGCCTAATCTCCTTGGTGGATTTATCTTCCTCCGTTTTACCAGAAACAATAATATTATTAAGGCCTTTCCTTATCTATGTATTTTCCTTTGGTGTCCATACATTGTATCTATGATTTCCAAAGTATTTTATAAAATTACAGCAAATAATATACATGTATTTTTCTTTCTTAAGATTAGATGCTGCATTATTAGGGCAAGAACATGTTTTGTCCTTGCATTCACACTGTCTAGGACATAGAAAGCGTGGTAACAGATATTTTTAACAAATAAATATTTAATAAAATAGTTCATGTTTCTTTTGAGAAAATGCTTCAAAACCACGTTTTAAAATCTCATCAAAGAGAAACATTATACTTGCTCAATCGAATGTCTATGTATTAATTTAAATATTATTATCTAATACTTCATAAACAATATAAACCAACAAGATTACCTTAGTAAAAATCAAATGCAGCTTTGAGCAAAAATTACATTTTGATTTATACTTAGGTAAGCTTGCCTCATAGAACTTGTAAGAATAGTTTTCTTTCTCCCTTAATAAGGAAGTCATATCAGTAGAAAAGTTTATAAATCACTAATGTGCTAATATTCTGTGAGTCCACCTGAGGTAACTTAGAGGAAAGTATATTTTCTAATCTTCTTCAGCAGATAAATAAAAGAAATACTTTTGTAAATAAAAAAGGCCAAACCTGTCTTTATAAGCCTTGGACCAAAAATTTTGAAATCTGAGACCTACCTTATATCAATTTGAACATTCAGTCAAAGGAAAAAGAAGTTCCAAATTGTTTCATTACTCACTAAGTTAGCAATTCTAGGAATTTAGAAAGCACATTTGTGCAGGGGCCACACAACATTCCTAGAAGCAGGTGGTGTGTTTTATGAATTTAACGTGTCATTCATTGTACATAGTATAGAATTGTGAGCTCTTGGGCTATTAAAATATTGTGACATTTTAAAACCTTATCCCTGAAAAAAAGTTATACATGATATAAATATGGCTTTTTTCTTCTTTCTGATCTACTTTTACTTCTGGAATTTAATGCTCTCTCCATCTCTCTTTTTAAAATCTGCTTAGTTTTCTTTTTTTTTTTTTTTGGTTGAGACAGAGTCTCGCTCTGTCGCCCAGGCTGGAGTGCAGTGGCCGGATCTCAGCTCACTGCAAGCTCCGCCTCCCGGGTTTACGCCATTCTCCTGCCTCAGCCTCCCAAGTAGCTGGGACTACAGGCTCCCGCCACCTCGCCCGGCTAGTTTTTTGTATTTTTTTTAGTAGAGACGGGGTTTCACTGTGTTAGCCAGGATGGTCTCGATCTCCTGACCTCATGATCCGCCCATCTCGGCCTCCCAAAGTGCTGGGATTACAGGCTTGAGCCACCGCGCCCAGCCAAATCTGCTTAGTTTTCTAAGTTTAAATTAAGAATTCACCCTCCAACTCTCTACTGGTTTTCTGAATACCTCTCAATGTTTTGGGATGCATCAGGTAGTCCATCAGTTTCATCACCTTAAGGAAATCTCTCCTGGAGCCTCCGCTTGGCAGCACAATGGACTAGCCATCCTCTGTTGGTGCAGCTCTCATCCTGAGATCTCACATCACTCTTACTCTGGGGATTCCTTTTGCTTCTTCCTGACCTGAATCCCTCCTTTCTGGATTGGCTACTCTTTCTTGGCTAACTATCCTGTTTTGCTGAAGTACATCATCTAAGATTTTTCTAAGAAATAGTGCATCAAGCTTAACTTTGAGAATTTGCATGTCTGAACCATGTTTATTCAATGCCCTAAGTTAATTGATACTTTGTCTGAATATAGAATTCTATATTGGAAAACATTTTCTTCTGAAATTAGATAGCATTTTCTGTTGCCTCCTGGATTCTAGATTTGAAGCTATGAAGAACAAAGCAATGTTAATCCCTGAAAATTATGTAACCTGTTTTTTATTTAATTTTTTTTCCCTGAACCTCACAGAGCCTTTTATTTTTCTCCAGTGTTCTAAAACGTTATGATGACCTTCTTTGGTATGAGTTTCTTTTTATCCATTGTACTGGGCTCTCTCAATCTAAAAATACATGTATTTAATTACTAAAAAAAATTATTCATTATTTTATTGATGACTTCTCTCACATAGGCCCTGTTTTCTCTTTCTGCGATGCTTATTTTTTGAACTTCTGGGGTGACCTCAGATTTTCTTGTTTTCTCATGTATTTTTTTTTTTTTTCATCATTTCCCTCTACTTCTGGACTATTTCCTCAGCTTTAATTTTTAAAACTTCTTCTGAGATTTTTATTCTTCTTCTCTTATTTTTAAATTCAAAGAGCTGTTTTATTTTCTGCTCATTTTAAAAGTAGCAATTTGATCTTATTTCATGGATGCAATATTTTCTCTAATCTTTATGAAGATCTTTACTTTCTTCCAGAATAGTTTGTTTCTTCCAAGTTCCTTCATTTTGGGTTTTGTGTGTGTGTGTGTGTGTGTGTGTGTGTCTATATTTCATTTTATTTTATTTTATTTTATTTTTTTCTTTTCTTTTTCTTTCTTTTTTTTTTTTTTTTGAGGCGGAGTCTTGCTCTGTCGCCCAGGCTGGAGTACAGTGGCCGGATCTCAGCTCACTGCAAGCTCCGCCTCCCGGGTTCACGCTATTCTCCTGCCTCAGCCTCTGGAGTAGCTGGGACTACAGGCGCCGCCACCTCGCCCGGCTAGTTTTTTTGTATTTTTTAGTAGAGACGGGGTTTCACCGTGTTAGCCAGGATGGTCTCGATCTCCTGACCTCGTGATCCGCCCGTCTCGGCCTCCCAAAGTGCTGGGATTACAGGCTTGAGCCACCGCGCCTGGCCTATATTTCATTTTAGATGATTTCCTTAGCTATCCAGTGATCTTGGGTTGTGTACTTGTGTTTCAAAGCAGCTCGAGAATGGAATCTCTAAGTCCATGGGCAGAGCTTATCAACTGTAAGCTTTGCTGTAGAAAGGGTTAGTAGATTATTATTACTTTTTTTTTTTAGGAAGTCCAGCATCAATATATTTCTTTAGACTGGTCAGATTCCTCTGAGGAGAATATTTCAACTGTGTCTCTGGAGAGCTGCCAGCATTCTGAAGCCTTAGGAAAAGAAGGCTAGAAGGCTCTCAATCAGTGGAACTGGCATGAATTCAGCGATAATGAGAGCCTGTACACATTTCTTCCCAAGTTGACATTCAAGGATATCATGTTGATTGTTAGAAATTGGCTGTGGTGGTAAGATTTATACCATAGAGGTCAGAAAATACTACAAATCAAGGCTCTTTCTTCCCAGAGAGATGGTTGTTAAACACAGATTAGCACAGTATCTGTCTTGATATTTAATATTTGTTGTTTCACTTGTTTCCCTGATTTCAGTCCTGTACTTCAGTGCAAATATGCTCTGTTCTACCTACTTCAAAGAAAAAAATTCTTTCATTATTTTCAGGGATAGTGGAGAGGAAGTAGCAAGGTTATGCTGGATAAGGTAGAAGATCTGGGATTCCAACTGCTTATTAAACAGACTTTTAACCAAAGTTCTGAATCCAACCTCTGCCCTCACTGATACAGGTGCTTGGCACTTTCAATTCCTGAAGCTTTGGAGGAGATTCCATGGAACAAATCAATTGTTTTCTTGATTTGTGCCTCTCTGGGATTAAAATTTGGCCACGTGGGTTCTGCCAAATTAATTACACTCATCCATGTGCTATCCACTTGCCAAAATTAAGTTGCTATTGTTTTCTATCTCCTTGTTATAGTTTAGTGGTTTGTGCTTTTAAAGTTCTCTATTTGTGTTTTGGAAATAATAGGAGAATATTTTTAAAAGGTGTATATGTTGTCATCTATCTTTATTCAACTGAATTTTCAATCAACCCGTTAAATTGTGGGAGGGTCCCAAGTAATCTCATATTGTGGCTGTACGTGGATCAGCTCTGACTATCTCCATGCCCTGTTGGAGATTAACTGTGACCCCATAATGATATGTTCAAGCCCCAACCCCTAGCATTTTGAGTGTGACCTTCTTCAAAAATAGTGTCTTATAAGGTAATATGAGATCATACTGGATTAGGTTTTAACCAATCACTAGTGTGCTTGTAAGGGAAGGGGAATTTGGACATAGAGATGTGGGGAAGACCATGTGACAGTGGTAGCAAATAATGGAGCTATGCATCTGCAAGCCACAGAATGCCCAGGACTGGCAGCAAACACCATGAGCTAAGAAGTGGAAAAAAAAAGGTTTTGTTTCTCTAGATCCTTCAGAGGGAACATGGCTCTATGGACATATTAATTTTGGACTTTCAGCCTCAAGGATTGTGAGAAAATAAATTTCTATTGCTTAAGGTAATTCCATTTGTGGTACTTTGTTATGGCAGCCCTAGGAAACTAATACAACCACCAGTGATCTTCTCCCAAGGCTTTGCTCTTTACTTGGAGTAGATGAACAAATAAGGAGAAGGGAAGTCTAGGCCATTAGTCCCACTATGAGCCTTTAAGCATTAAGCCCTGCTCCTGTGGAGGATATGACGGTTAGGTCCCTGCTTCTGCCATCTGCTGCTCAATTATCTTAGCTATTCAAGAATTTAGGTTACAACAATACCCTAGTTGTAAGGCCTCAGATATATATATTCAAAGATATTTATACTTAAACATTGGAAGCTATAAGTGCACATCAACTTTGGGATTTCAATATTTCATCTTTGAAATTGACAATTTTCAATCATAAATGGTAGAAAGGCTTCTTGAGCTAAGATAGCATTTTCATGAAGTATTTTCCCAGAATCATATATATTGTTAATATTTATGTAGAATTTTTGTGAAGTTTTTTTTGCTTGTGGTCATTAGTGATATTTTGGGAAACAAATTATATCATTTGTGGCAATTAATATAAAAATATTTACACAGTGATTATATCTAAAACCTGTTTTCTGCCTAAAGTAATTGAGTACTTAAACATCTAAGGTTAAGAAAATCAAGAAAAATAATAAGTTACTTATAATGAGACAGAGGACCTTTTAAACAAAAATGTTATGACCCATGTCTATACATACAATGAAAATGATTATCTGATTTACACTGAATTACTGAACCTATAAAATATATTCTTACATATAATTTTTGTCAGAATTCTTACTATAATGCCCTTTTTGGTAGGGCAAAAGTAACTGTGGTCTAAGTTAGCCTACTGACAATACTGAATATAAATAAAATTTAAAATCTCTACATAATATATATTATAAGAACTAATCTTTAGCAAATGAGCTATGAAGCATTTCTAACTTGGAAACTCAAATAAACAAAAATAAATCTTGAAAAAATAATTTAAAACTTGAAATATCAAAAATCACAAGTGTAGCAACCAATATTTTCATCTATTTCTTTGAAGTTAGACTAGAAATACAATATTATCAGGGATTGAAAAAGAGCTTTGTTGGAACTGATGATAAGGACTGTTTAAGACTAGCTGGGATTTATGAGAGATCAGACCATGAAAATGTTTCAAGTAGTAAACTGTAAATTATAAGGTGCTGTTAACAAGAGCACAAAGCTTGGCATAGATAAATAATATTGCCAAAATTTCTTTATAACTTCAATTTACTATTGATTTTAATATTAAATACTCATTCAATTATCTATACAGGCAAGAAAAGACTGGAAAAGTAAAACCCAAGTCTTCATTATAAAAGCTTTTCTTATCCAAATCTTTAATGTTTTCAACATTTTAACTTACTAACTTCATTTGCAAGCTATCTTAAAATATATTTATTTATTAAGCTATAATAAATATATTTATTATATCTTAATATTTTATTTACATATTTATTATATAAAATATAATAAATATATTTATTAAGATAATAACAAAATAAAATACAATATAGTTGAAATAATTAGGGTATCAAATTTTTAATAAATCTTTGAAACAAATACATTTTCAGAAAGAGAATACTATCAGAACAAAAAGAATGCAATGGTATTTAAATGAAAAAAGACTTATTAGTTTTCTCTATCTTCAGATAGTCTTTTAGATTTTAAATGAATTATACTATAAAGGGTTTAAGTATGTGAAAAATATGCTCAAGTGGAGAGGTAAATACTTTTTAGATAATGAAAGTGTCATATCTCTGCAAAAATCTTCCAGACAAGGTCTGAGATTAAGAGTATTCAAGTTGCCCATTTACCCTCATTATAAGTTATCATTCTGGTAGAGTATTTGAAATCATTCACATAGTATTCATTGGAATGCAACATAAGTGTTTAAAATAGTAATTAAAGAATTTACAACTACCAGGAGAAGCAGCTCTTCAGATGACTAGAAAATTACATGCTTGATAAAAGGGATGAAAGGTCATTTCTACCACGGAGCACTCTAACTTGGCATGCACGTTATAAATAACATCATGGCCTAAAACTGTACTTTAGTTATTGTGTTAATACATTTGTCCTAGTTCGCCCATGACCCTGTTTTCTTTCTAAGAGTGACTGATTCATGAAGACATTAACCAAGGTATAAAGGAGTTAATAGCTGTTTCTGTATACTCTTGGTAATTAAGGTAGTTTGAACGGCCTGTCAAAAACTAGCAAATATGTTTTATAAAATAAACATAAAAGCATACGGTAAGGAGATTTAATTCCTTAAAAAGATTAGATCTTGACTTCCAAAAAATTTACAAGCATTTTGTGAACCCAGTTAATCTATGCATACAAAGAGATTTTAATCTTAAAATAGCCACGAGTTAGGTTGGTTCCAGCAACCTGACCATTCATACTAGACTAGCTAGTCTATCCAGGATGTAGTGTTATCTGGAAAGATGTCAGAAAAAAGCTGAGCAGAGTGAGACAGACCCTAACCAAGTGGCTGGAATCCATGGAACTTAAATGTTAGGTAGGGATACTAAGCAAAAATCAAGTATTAGTATTCTCTCAATGATGCAAACTCAACTCTAATTGAATCAAGCATTTAGAAAAGGAACTTTGGGGCACTCATACGCCCTTAATTTCTTTCTTTCCCTCCATCTCTCCTTCTCTCCCCTTCCCTAATCTTTTTGTCGGATTATACTTTCTTCTCTCCATCTGTAGTAAAGCTCACTTAACATTTATTTATAATCTAAAAATTATTACATAAAATATTAAATAAAGGCATTTTCTGTGTGTATAAACACATCATATTTAAGTTCAAGTTTTACTTAATCGTATTTTCTGTGTGCTGCCAACTTTTCTAGGCTGTGGGCATAATGCAATGATTTCACTGATGAGACATTTCATTGATGAGAATGAAACTTACAATCAGTGGGTACAGATCTAGATTTAATGTAGTTGATTTTTTACTATAAGGTTCCTGCCACTACTCTAAGGCCTTAAACCTTGCTTATTATTCATTACGATAACCCTGTGAGTAGGTAATATGATTTTCTCAATTTTATATATTAGAAAACTGAAGAACAAAAAAATTAATTTTTAAAACGTCTTAAATAACCAGTAGCAGAACACAAATCAGGTATTCTGCCTAAAAATATATCTTCAGAACCACTTTGTAATACTGCCTTTCACTATAAACATATATCAGAAATCACTTTTATTACGTTATCATAAAAAATCTTGAGTAATAAAGTTGATACTACATATATAGGTACTGGTTAAACAAATCATTGAAGAATTTTACAGTGGAACACTATATAGCCATTAAAAGGCAGGAATAAATTTTATTCATTCTACATGAAACAATTTCCAATACATATTCTTTTTAAAAATATTCAAGGTTTGGCCGGATGTGGTGACTCACCTCTATAATCTCACCACTTTGGGAGGCTGAGGCGGGTGGATCCCCCTGAGGCCAGGAGTTTGAGACAAGCCTGACCAACATGGTGAAACTCCATCTCTACGAAAAATGCAAAAAATCAACCGGGCATGGTGGTGCATGCCTGTAATCCCAGCTACTAGGGAGGCTGAGGCAGGAGAATCACTTGAACCGGGAGGCAGAGGTTGCAGTGAGCTGAGATCACACCATTGCAATCCAGCCTGGGCAGCAAAAGTGAAATTCCACGGGGGGAATAAAAAAAAAAATTCAAGGTTCTAGATCGTCAGCAGACATGGATTTGATATAGTTTGTATTTTATAAAGTAATTAATATTTTATAACTTATTTTATACATCACACACAAAAACACATGCATAACTACATTTTCACATACACACATTTTCCAATAAAATTACCAAGAGTTTTTTTAAGAAAGAGAATATAGTATTTGTAATTGCATGAAAAGTTTTATCTTAGCACACATTATCAATAAAACATATTTATAAAATAAAATCATCTTGCCCTAATATGTGCTTACTATTAAAATAACTCTATAATAAAGCATCTAAAGTTAATATTTTATTTGTTCAAGTATAAATATTTATTTCTACTTTGTACAAAAATCAAACAAGGGGTAAACAACTTGGGAAAATTCATAGTTTTTTTTTTTAACAAGTTATTTGTGTGCATGTGTGCTTCTTGATTGGAATAATTTTTTTTTTTTTTTTTTGAGACGGAGTTTTACTCTGTCACCCAGGCTGGAGTGCAGTGGTGCAGTCTTGACTCACCGCAACCTCTGCCTCCCGGGTTCAAGTGATTCTCCTGCCTCAGCCTCCAGTTCCAGAGTAACTGGGATTACAGGTATGTGCCACCACACCCAGCTAATTTTTGTATTTTGAGTAGTGATGGGGTTTCGCTACATTGGCCAGGCTGGTCTCGAACTCCTGACCTCAAGCGATCTGCCCACCTCGGCCTCCCAAAGTGCTGGGATTACAGGCATAAGCCACTGCTCCCGGCCAGTTGGAATACTCCATAGAGACATCTTCAAATATTCATATTTTTCTCTCATGTTTGCATGACATTAAATTTATTTTCCAAGTTAGAACAGATACTGAGTATAAAAATGAATAAATTTTAAGACAGCAAAATATTTTACTTAACAAGTAGTTCACTTTTTTTGTACTATAAAAATTATAAAGATTTGTATATTTTCTCTTTGATTAATTTGAACCACGTTAAGGCATAAGATTGGCACCTATGAAAATAATTTTAATATAAATATTTGCATTCAACTGTTCCATATGGGGATCATCAGGAGAGAGGACATTTGGCTTTTGGTTCTGAAACCAACATGTGATAAACGTGACTTTTTAAAGTTAGTATGCATTGCTGACTGTTATTTCTGGGTAAAGCATGTATAAATTAGGGAAACTTGAAGGAGATAGTTCAATGCAAAAATTTAAGACAACATTAAAAAAATCAGGAATTTTTTTAGATTTTAAAGTTTCTTCATTTCAATACCTCTTTATTTTTCTTGTTTTTTTTTTTTTTTTTTTTTTTTTGATTCCTTATTTTCTTGGGATGTGAGAACATAAAATGGAGTTAGAATGCTGTTCTCACATTCTGGAGGGATAATTGGCAGACAAGACTTTAGGAAATCCACACTCAGCTGTATTTCCTGTCCAGAACTAAATATTCTCAAAGTGAGTTAATATTTATTTCCCCTACTACAGTATATAAGTGATGAGGACACACACCAAGATGACACATTCTACTTTTAGAGATAAGCACTTAGTAGTGACTGGCACATCATAGGAATTTAATCAATAGTCTGTGAAAGAATGAATTAGTAAATGTGTGACTGGACTGCATTCAGTGTACAGTACAGCAGGCTGTAACCCTTTCTTTAAGAAGAACATAAAGAAAAATGTATTGCTCTGGTAAAAACACTCCATAACTAGGAATCTTGAAACCTGGGATCAAGTTTCTTTTCTGTGCTTACTCATTCTGACTTACTCTCTCAATACTTCAATTTAATAAGCAACTGAAACAAATAAACCGAAAGTTTTGAGATATAACCTAACTGAAATTATTTGTTTTTTTTTTAAAGAAAAAAGCAACAGAAACCAAATATGAGCCTTTATCTTGCTTCGACCATTGTGTGTGTTTGTTAATTAATTAACATGTGATGTGATCTGTAAGCGAAATTCTCACCTCAGGAACTCTCATCACTAAAGATGTTCTACATCTTTAATAAAAATGGAGACTAAGTCCAAAAAATAAAATGATTAATTTTTACATGGTTTCCTCATTCACTTCCCTCCAACCCACAAATCTCTAGGGTTCCTTTATCCCCCAAACACTGTGTCATCACAACAAGCCACTCTGTGACCTTCTGTATCTTTCTCTCCTCCTCCTTCTGCTCCACCTGTACAACTGACATTACCTGAATTTCCTTAGGGCACCATGTGCAGTCCCAAGAGTTACAACCTAAAAGGGGATGTTCCCTTTTCTCATCTTAATTTCTGTTTGAATCACACTTAGAATTAAAACAAGCAAAATAGGGGGCCGGGCGCAGTGGCTCATGCCTGTAATCCCAACACTTTGGGAGGCAAAGGTGGGCAGATCACTTGAAGTCAGGAGTTAGAGACAAGCCTGGCAAACGTGGTGAAACCCTGTTTCTACCGAAAAAATACAAAAATTAGTCAGTCGTGGTGGCAGGTGCCTGTAATCCCAGCTACTAGGGTAGATTGAGGCAAGAGAATGGCTTGAACCCGGGAGGCAGAGATTGAAGCCAGCTGAAATTGTGCCACTGCACTACAGCCTAGGCGACAGAGAGAGACTCCTCACCCCCCCCCAAAAAAAAGAAGAAGAAGGAGGAGGAGGAGGCAAAGGCAAAGTAGAAAGGTATTTGGAATCGTGGCTGGTTGTCTGGCCCAGGCACAGCTGATGGGCAAGGTCCTTCCCTGCGTGCCTTCCCAGCTGTGGTTTAGGCTATTGTCCTAAAGAGGAGCTCAGCCATGATTGCATTTCAGGGAGGACTTCTTGCCTCTGGGACTCTCCTCTTTATCCCAAGTTCTAGTGAAAATTCAACTATTGTTCTAAATAGCATATCATATGGGAAGAAAATGAAGTTTCCATTTTTAAGGCTTCTGCCAATTCTATTTAACTTGGAGCAGTTTTCAAACCTTTTAGACCATGTCCAGAGGTAACAAATAGATTTCACTTAGCAATCAGTACACATATATGTAATATAGATCTGAAAACAATGCTTCCTTTACAAGAGTTACAACACAAAATAAATACTGATATTTTCTGATTTATTCTATCTCATATTTTTTGAAAAACACTTGCTGGGCCAATTAAGTCTGTTGGGAGCAAGGCTCAGGCATTAGGATTTTTTCAAGTTCTCGCATGTGATTCCCATGTGTAGATAACTTTGGGAAGCACCATTGTAGAGGTTTTTCAGGTGAATTCTCTTGGGTTTCTAAGGACTATGGCTTTACCATTAGAAATAACAGTACTTTTTATCTTTTCATTTACAATCATTATATATTTTATTTTTGTCTCTTACTGTATCTTAGAATTTTTAGAGTGATATTAATAGTAATAAAAGTAAAGATCTGTTTTTAAAAACTAGTTTATAAAATTGATTTCACACCCCATTAAGTGGTCACAATTTACAGTTTGTAAATAAACTGGTCTAGAGGAAGAGTCAGCAAACTACGGCCCATGAGCCAAAGCAGGTCTGTCATTTGTTTCTATAAAGTTGTATTGATCACAATCAACCACATCCATTCGTTAACGTATTATCTACGACCACTTTCCTGTAACAATGGCAGAAATGAGTAGTTGTGACCGTGACTGGCCCACAAAGCCTGTAAGCTATTTATTATTTGACTTTGCAGAAAGCTTGCCAATTCTTGGTTTAAAGTAAGTATTTTGCATTGGAGGTGAAGTAATGGGTTGGAAAAGGAATGAGGATCTAAATCATGAGTGGTATTCCAAAGTAGGGATAGGATTTTATCCTCGGGGCAATAATAAACCATTCCTCTGTAGGAATGAAGCTCCCTTCTAATCAACGGTCTCCTACTGTGTTCTGAAACCCTGAAAATGTCACTCTTAGGCAGGAATAAAATTGTTTTGTTTCTTGTGCATTTCCAGGTTCCAGTGGTTGGTGTTCTCTGTAAATATGCTAAACGTGAAATCAGCCTTTGCCTAATTTTGAGTATGAATCTGCTGGAATTTTTAACTTCCTATCTATTTTTAGATAAGGACTCCTACCTGAGTCTCATCAAAGAGTTTCATAGCTTGGGACTAGGTTCACTGGACCATTTGACTCCACCTAAATTTAGCTTTTCCTTGCTCTCTAAGGAGGGGTTAAGTATCGGGCATCAACCATGTTTCCTGCCTGAATCATTTACTGTGCTTTTGCCAGTACATAAAAAAAAACAATAAACCCATGCAATTAAACATGACCAAGAGACCAGTTTTAAAAAGTTACTTTTTTTCAAGCAGGCAATATTTCATTCATTCACTAAGCAGACATGGCAAACATTTATACCATCTATCAAATATGTTTTGCTTAGGTAATCACAGCAGTCACAGAATTCTTAATGGTAATTTAGAGTCTATTCACCTTGCTTCAAAGACAGCATTAAAGAACCTATCAATGACCCTGAGAATGAGTACTAAAGTCATTATTGTTCCGATATTACAATCCAAAGTTGCATATTTATACCTTTTTATAATCCAAGGAGTATGGCCAAAAGAAAATGCTTGAGGTAAAAGATCTCAATTATTTTAATGTTTTATTTTCTTTACCAGGTGGATTTTATTAACAAGAGGTTAGAAAATTAGAAAGATGAAGATCTTAGAAATAAAGATCTTGTAAATAGTTTATTAAAAAAAATGCAGTGGGAAAAATTTCAAATCCAAATTATTATTAAAGCTTCACTAAGTGTGAAGAAAATAAAGGTGATTTCCAAAAAGGATGGTTAGGTGTCAAGAGTGAGAAGTGAAGAATGCGGAAAGATTAATAAAACCAAGCAGGGTCTCATTAATCAAACTTCCCCAAGTGGCACAAATGATTTGATTTGAATTTTCCTTTATATACACCAATGATGGAATCTGCTTTTTTTGTGAAGCAGCCAAAATGTCTACTTGATAAATGGGATAATTCTTTCAAAAGTACCTATTCTGTTGTTTCTTTTATATGTTGATGATGTACACAGTAAAACTAAGATTAAGTATTTGCTAAAAATATAAATAAAGCTTTGATCACTTTTACCAAGTTTTGATTTTTTTTTTAATGAATTGACCAAATGACATCTTTAAACTGAATCTCTGTTTAAAGGGTTGAACATGCAGAGAAATACCTCTACATGGAAGGAATTTAGTTGGCCAGGAGAATGTCTTAGACCAATGAAAATAATATCTGTTTCTCATATCAAATATTAAGGCTTTGAATAATAGATAACAATTTTTAAAAATAGTACAATTGCCTATACATTTTAGGTCTAATATAAAGGTGCCTGAGGAAAAATTAGATTAATGTTTATCTTAAATGGCAACTTTTCTCATCAGTCTCTTGACACATATGATAAAGATTTGTGTTCAAGTCTACCTAAAGCAAAACAAGTAAAACAATAAAAAAAAATCATCCCTGTAAGCAAGCTGGTTGACCTTTTTTAAAATCAGATATATTGAGATAGTTGTTAAAAAAACACATCACAAAAGTTACAATAAAACTTTGGGAAGATTAGTTAAATGAATGTAAATATTAAAAAATAATAAAACCAGACAACAACATAAAACGGCATTCTTAATACTGTTAATAACATCCTCAGTGACAGTGATCTCATTGGCATCTTGGCGAAGAATTAATTTTTGTGGCCAATTTTATCACAGATTTTTGGTAGAAATATCCAGTATTTAGTTTTCATTTTATTCAAAGTTATATATTGGTATGGACTGAATTGTGTTCCCACAAATTTTGTGTGTTGACACCCTAACCCCAAATGTCACTATATTTGGAGAAAAGGCTTTTAGAAAGTAATTAAGGTAATTAAGGTGGGACTTTAATCCAATAGGATTGGCAGCCTTATATTAAAAAAATCTTTTTCTGTCTCTCTCTCTTCTCCCTCCTTCTCTCTCTCACTCTCTCTCTTTCTTCTCTTCCTCTCTCTCTTCCTCTCTGCCATATGAGGATACAGTAAGTAGGCAGTCATCTACAGGCAGGAAGACAGCCCCTACCAGAAACAGAATTGCCTGGAAACTTCATCTTGGACTTAGCTTCCAGAACTATGAGAAATACATTTCTGTTCTTTGAGGCATCCATTCTGTGGTAGCTTGAGCTAAGATATACACATTCACAGTTTAAATAGACAAATATTTAAATAATTTTTCAATATTTGTTATAAAAATATCCATACCTACATATTGCAGCTTTCTTCCCCTCCAATTCACAATCCCTAGAGCAGTGGTCCTTAACTGGGGAAATCCTCCCTGCCTTGGGAGCCCTTTGGCAATGTTTAGGGACGTATTTAGTTGTCACAAATGGTGAAGGGAGAGAGAGTTGCTACTGGTATCTGGTAGGTAG
Source organism: Trachypithecus francoisi (assembly GCF_009764315.1). NCBI lineage: Eukaryota > Metazoa > Chordata > Mammalia > Primates > Cercopithecidae > Trachypithecus > Trachypithecus francoisi. The sequence goes on from NW_022681469.1 coordinate 63,547,345, forward strand.
AAATCAGGAATGCTTTTATACATTCTGTAATGCACTGTATAGCTCTGGACAGCGATGAATCAATGTCGATAGGGTGAGGAATTCTGCCCTAGAAGCAACCAGTTTTAATGCTGTAACTTTTTAGCATTTACCTTCAATCTCTAAACATTATGGTTGCTTTCCTGCTTCTCAATCTTTCTTTTTTATAAACAGCTTTATAATTCACATAGCACACGATTCACCCATTTAAAGTGCACAATTAAATAGTTTTCAGTACAGTCACAGATATGTGAAAACATCACAGCAGTCAATATTTGAACATTTCCATCACCTCTAAAAGAAATCATGTATTCTTTAGCTATCACTTGTTCTGCCTCCACCACCACCTTCTTTTCCCAGCCTTAAACAACCATTAATCTACCTGCTACCTTTTTCATTAGTCTCTATCAATTTCCTTATTCTGGAATTTCTTCTGAATAGAATCATATGGTATGTGAACTTTTATAACTTGTTTTTTTCACTTGGTATGTTTTCAAGGTACATCCAAGTAGTAGCATATATCAGCATGTACTCATTTCATTGTAGGGATATACCTCTTTTTGTTTATCCATTCATCTGTTGATGGATATTGGGGATGTTTCCACCTTTTGGCTACTATGAATAATGCTACTAAAAACATTTGCATACAAGTTTTTGTGTGAACATGTTTTCATTTCTCATAGGTATATACCTAGTGGAGTTTCTGGGTTGTAGGAAAACTAATCATTTGAGGAACTGCCAGACTGTTTTTCAAAAGCAGCTGCATCATTTTACATTCCCACCAGCAGTGTATGAATTCTGATTTCCCACATCCTCCCAACACTTTTTATCTGATTTTTGATTCTAACCATTATAGCAGGTATGAAGGGTATCTTATTATAATTTTGATTTGCATTTTTCTGATGCCTAGTTATGCTGAGCATCTTTTTATATGCTTACTGATCATTTGCATATCTTCCTTGGAGGAATGTCCACTGAGAATTCTATCTGCCTCATCCTTCCCCACCAACCTCCAGTAGGCATACACACACATCTCCTTCTCCCAATATATTGAAATTGTTAAATCAATATTTTTACATGATTATAAAAATGATTAAGATATAAAATATATCAATAATTTTGATAGCTGAAATATATATTATAATTTCATAAGTTTTTCCCTCTGGAAAAATTATGCTATATTGTTGTTGTTAGCTTGGTTATCTTTGTACTTCTCACAATTATATCCCAGAACTCTGTTTCAGTTGTATCAACCTCCTCTCAATATTTAAAAAATTTCATCTTCTTGAATAAACCTTTTCAGGAGTCATCTCCTCTGCTATAGGTCAGCTACACAAATATTATTTTGGGATCTTTCTTCACAATTGCCTAAGGATTCCCAACGCTCTCTCTTATGTTGGAGACTTAATTTCCTGGATCCCATGACTTTAAGTCTTTCCTCAAATACTTTGTAAGACTCACAGCTATCTGCTCATCTATAAAACTGGGCCACTAAAAAGTTGATTAGAAGCTCTGAGCAGGTAGGTGGGGCTTTTCAGTTTACAGAATGGTTTTGTTTGGAAACATATGAAGGATGTGTAGGATCTTATTTTGAGGCGGTTTGCATTTATCACAGATGATACATTTAGTCTTTTTATGTTAGATAAAATCTAGTGCCAGGCTCTGGGAGCCCAGGGGGAAGCTGGAATTTCAACATGCTCTAGTAAAAATTCCCTTAATGTCCAGATTTTTAGAAGAGTTACCCCCATCAACAGTGCCTGATATCCCCGAGTCAGTCAGCTTCTGCTTTATCTTCTACAGTTAAGAAACCTAACTTTTCCAGTGATAAAGCAACAGACATCTGGTTGTAGGCAAGGGAGAGGTGGATGATCTGATTACTTTTTAAACAGACTTTCAGCAAATCTTCCTGTGTAGAGCCCCAATTTGTCCCAATTTTTGATAATCTGGTACTTCCAACTCCTAAACCTTTGAGGTGTTCCCTGGTAGATTGAATCGGCTCTAAGCTTTCTTTATTCCAGTTTGGGATCCACCTTTCTTGGTTTGCTAAATCAGTTACTACTTACCTTTTTGTCTTTCAGCTTTCCAAACCATTTTTGCTGCGAAATCCTTTCTTATTCTCTTTTCCTAATGTCATCGCTGCCATGTTTCCTATCCCATTCTCTTTTCCTGATATTTCTGCTAAGTTCTCTTCCATTGGGATTATTTTCATTTGATGAATTTTGGAGAAAATGTGAAGGTTAATTTGCATGTTATATATGTCAAACATAAGACAAAGCCTTCCTTTTGTGTCTTAAGTTAGTTTTTGTTTTTGTTTTTGTTTTTAAGCAGAGTCTCACTCAGTTGCCCAGGTTAGAGTGTAGTGGCTCAATCTCGGCTCACTGCAACCTCTGCCTCTCTGCTTCAAGCGATTCTCTTGTCTCAGTCTCCCAAGTAGCTGGGACTATAGGCACTCACCACCACTATGCCTGGCTAATTTTTGTATTTTTAGTAGAGACGGATTTGCCATGTTGGCCAGGCTGGTCTCGAACTCCTGACCTCAGTTGATCCACCCTCGTTGGCCTCATGCTGGGATTACAGGCATGAGCCACCGCGCCTGGCCTAATTTTATTTTTGAACGATGTTGTAGAACAAATACAATTAGTTATTCTATTATCACTTTCTTTGCATACAAGAATATGTATATTATTCTAGATCAGAAATAGCCACCAGGCATAATCTTTGTATAAACATTAATCTACTAAACTACATTAATTTGATGTATTATATCAGTTGGGAAATTAAACAGTACTACTGGTCTTTGAATTAGAAACAATCCAATGTATGTTAAGCTAAGACATTGCTCTAAGAACACGTACGATTAAAATATGCTTTGTTAATATTTTTCCCTCAGACTCAGCCAGATATTATGTCCCTAGAATGCATGTACCTATTCTAAATAGATTATTCTAAAAATACAGAATAATTTAGTAAGTAGATATAAATATTAATGTCCTATCAGATATTCTACACCTGCAACTAAGTTATGTATTACTTAAAGTAGTACTTCTCAAGGGTTGATCCACGGACTGTTTTCAACAAAAATGCAAAATTTAAAAATAAAGATGTAGGTTCCTTAATCCCACTTAAGAACTGCTATGTATGTATTTCTGAGTGTGAAAGCAGAAGGTCTGCATTTTGATTCAACTTTCCAGGTAAATCTGAAACACAATTAAATGTGAGAATAATACTAAAATAAAAAGAATGCACTTAATGAGGTTATGAAATTAGTTTTATCTGTGAGCTTTAATGAATTTGTTTTTATGTAGCCCCAATGGCATAAAACACAGGGTGTTTGTTTAAATATAGCTATTTTCTGGAATAAAAATTTTGACAAAGTGGTATCCAGATGACTTAGATGTCACAAAAAATAGTTAAAAGAAAGAGATGAATTGCCAAGATCCTCAATAAAGAGACAACTGAGTACTTTCAGATGCACACATCCTTAGGGGAGGGATTAAACAATGACTGTGATCAAGTTAGAAGAGAGTTTGGGGAGGGAGGTTCTGGCCTGTGCTCCACCTTATCAGTTTTAGGAGAAAAAGTATTAAGAATATAGATGGCTTTTCAAATATCACACTAACTTCCTTGCTTGAGGTACTGGGCAGGACTCAACTATTTGAAAATTCTTTGAAGTGATGGGAAGTGATGTAAAGTTTCTATACATTACGAAAGCAGGGATCATGTCTATCAAACTCCTTATTTTAGCATTCAGCACAGTGACTACCACACACAGTAGGGGTCAGTAATCATTTGCTGAATCAATAAACAAATAGAAGACACTTGACCATGAGGGGCTACAATACTGAGAAATTGGAGATGTTTCTCAGGGTGGATGATGCTGGATTCAACCAGAGTTGGTACTGGGAGCCTCACTCTCTCTGTCAGTTTCTCTCCTCTGCTCAAGAAAAGGGCAGAAATAGAAGTCACTGTTAGCTCATCTGAGAACCATCCTCAAAGGCCAATGAAGCAGCAACAAAATAATAATGGCAGATTATGGAAGAGGTGTCATTTTGGCTTAACTTTGCCCTCTTTAAGCAGACAGGAGAACTTTGGACAACAAATGCAGCATTGCCAACAAATGCAAGAAACCAGCAGCCATGATGCTCCCTTTCAGAGAAAGTGAAAGAGGATAGCACTACTCTGATGTAAGTCCTTGAGAGTTAGATCTCAAGGAATGCTGACCGAAACACACAGAATGATGAAGTGAGATTTCATAAGTTGGAAGGGGTATATATTCTCTCATGTTTCCACAGAGTACCCTTAGGTACTCTGAAGATGTACTAGAAGTACTAGAAGATGTACTAGAAGAGGTACTAGAAGATGACTGCATGGGAGAACATACTCTAGAAGAGGCCCTGGAATGACTAGTTTTAAGGAAATAGAATCTGCAAAGAGAAGGTGGGAAGAGTCTGGCATAATGTTGCTTGGTGCTACAGTCAGCCACATCCTTACAGGATTTAGCTCTTGAATTCCTACTGTGTAGTGACTCAGTGACAGTCAAGAATGGCTAGACACTGTGGCTGACTCCTACAATCTCAGTATTTTGGAAGGCCTAGGCAGACAGATTACTTAATGTCAGAAGTTCAAGATCAGCCTGGGCAACATAGTGAGAATCTGTCTCTACAAACAAGTTAAAAAAAAAAAAAAAAATTAGCCAGGCATGGTGGTGCACTCCTGTACTCCTGTAGTCATAGCTACTCATGAGACTGAGGTGGGAGGATCACTGGAGCTCAAGAATTTGAGGTTACAGTGAGCTATGATTGTGCCACAGCATGAGACTCTGTCTCAAAATAATAATAATAAGGTCAAACTCTTGATAACTAGAATTAGATAAATCAACAGAAAACCCTGAGGAGTGTCAGTGAGTTTGTATTCATTGAAAGTGAATATTTTCTTTATAAATCTTGTTTCATATCTGCAAAGTCTTATAATTTAAATTTAAAATATTTTAACATAGAAGACAATTTCATTTTATTTTCTATATGACTTTGTTCATTAGAAATTTGCAGTATTTGAATAGTTGACTAAACAAAATAAACAAAATCTATAAAGAAAAAACCGACCTTTTCAAAAGCAAAACTTGAAATAACATGTAATATTTCACCCTAGAAAGTGGAAGGTAGGGGAATTTTGTGGCTAACACAGATTGTGTTCTTCCCTTTTCCTTCCGATTACTTGGTCTTATAATCAGCTTAAATGCCATCTTTCACTAGATTGTAAACTCCTGAATAGCAGGGTTTAGGTAGTAATTTATCTGCTTTCATGATAAATTTCTGCCTCTAATTCCCTATAACTGTTACATGGTAGATCTTGAAAAACTTTTTAACACATCTTAAAGTTATAAATTCATACTGTAATCAGGGAAGATAGTAGAGAATTTTGAACAAAAGTCTTTTTGTGGCTTAAAAGTCCAAAAAAGTGTGATGCTTTATATATATACAGACTTTAAAAAAAGTTTACTAGTCGTAAGGCTTTTGAGAAGTTACTTATTATGTTAATATGGGCCTCAGTTTTTCCTAATTATACCTACCTGTAGGACTGGTATAGTGTAAGTTCTTTTTATTATAGTATGTGCTCAGTAAGTGATGGTTACTATTACTGATAGTCTTGCACTGATAAAACACATGGATTGACAAAATGTTAGTTCTGGGGAAACAGAAAAAACAGATGTAAAGTTATTTGGATAAGTCAGTCAAAAAGAAAATAAAAGCTCACGAACTTCAGTCTTAAAGCAGTTAATTTCCATGAATATCCTTAAATATTTAACATGTTATTCCAAAGGCAGCAATAAAATAAAACTGAATGGATTTTTTTTTTTTTTTTTTATTAAACAAGACAAAAAGCCAAATTTGCTAGGGTTGCAAGTACCAAAATACTTCTCTGATTCCAGAGAGCCTGCCTATGCGTCCAGACTCATATAAACTCGAAGTTGTGTTTTGATTTCTCAATATGGTAAAGTTCCATCTAATATCATTATCTTAACAAGCTCTTTTGTAATGGGAAGTTTGTGATTTAATAGCTTTAGAAATATAATGTGATATATGAGTGTAAAAATGCTTGTTGATTCCCTATAAGCTAAGACAGTTCTATTGTAACTAAAACAGTAAAGTGAATTCTTCCTGGCAGAAGATGATATAGATGGAAAGAGGTGAGGAAATTGATTAAATATGGCTCTTTTCCTAAGCAGATGAGTAACTCTATTTTCCTTGTTCTGCATGCCTATAAAATAATACAATGAACAATGTTGACTTCAGATTTGAGAACACACTCCCATTTTGCTAGTTATAGACAAAAGAGAAAACACAAGCTAAAACCTCAATATCAGGGTAATGTTTATACCACTATATTTTCACACTTCTTGATTGGTCTACCTTAACGTTTAAACTTTAGTCAGGTCAAACATCCTTTATTGATTATATTTTCGATGTAAACTTCCCTCCCACAAATGCTTTCTAAATTGTCACTTTCTCTTTTGTCTTTCACAGAGCAAGTTCCCTTAGCATAAAGACATTAACAAAAAAATTATATAAAATACCAATTAAATTATTTCCTGAGATTTCCTGAGACATCTTGGAAATAGGCACCTGTATCATTGCCCAGTAGAAAATAACTAACTATTTGTGGGTCTTTAATGGCAGGCTTCTTAAAATACATTTAAGAGAAGTATATACATTTCTTTTATTGCATTCTTCCTTACTTCACCATTTATTTAAAACTTTAATTACAGATAATTGAGAAGTATAGTGCTTGAACAAATCCAGTATATATTATATCAAATAATAATGTTGTTTAGAAGTGGTGTTAATTCTTCATTCGAGCAACTATCCCTGTAAATAATAATCAGTTCTAAGTCCCAAGTTGATGACTATTTACTCGTATGATTTGTAGGAGCCTAGAGAGATCCACTTGGGGAGGCATGAAAGCTTCACTGATGAGAGAGAAAGGTTTCTGCTGTATTGTGTTCCAAAGTTCCAGTTAGCACAATGGCAGATACTAAGTGCTCACATGTATGCTTCTTCCTAAGTAATTTACATGCATTGTCTTATTTAATTATTGTGACAACTCAATATTGTAGACACAAATAAAATTTTCATTTTATTCATGGGAAAAACTGAAGGTTATGATTTACATTGTTTCCCTAAAGACATGTTGCCTATAAACAGGTAGAAATGGGATTCCAAGTATCTCTGAATCTAAGCCTTGAAGTTGATATTCTTAACCATAGGCCAGTAGGATTCTTAGGCTGTAGTTTCATATTGTTTCCATCTCATCTAGGTGGGACTCTTTATGTCACTGCTTCATAGCTCCTTGGATTAGTCATGTGTTTTTAAAGCCATGATTTAATGGTTTCCTTTACTTGAACGAAATATATTTGCTGAAAAAATGGGATGTTTAATATTTTTCCCAATTCACGGGGATAATTAAGATACTAGAGGAAAGCATTTTCAATCATAAACATTTGGTGCCAGCTAATAAATGCTACCTTTTGACAAAATTAATGAACCAGCAGCAGAAATACATTAATAGGAAACTTAGGATCTGATGGCCTTGCTAAATCAACAAGTTAGCTATTACTTGTTGATTCCAAAATGAATATTTGAAGATGTGATTTTATTGTGCATTTATACTCCATTTGGTGCTAGGAATGTTTAGAAACAGGAGCCATAATTGAATAAGCTATATGGGGGAATAGCCCATCTAGAACCATGTTCATTTGCTAAGATGGCAAATGTTCTTCCTTTGTCTTCCAAGCCTCTTAAATCAACTAAACTCCTGGGGCCATGGCTTCCCCCATTCCAATTCCTATCCATTTTGAGTCAGTCCTTCCAGGCCACAGTGATTTTTATCATGTGCTTCATAATTACAAAATTCTTCCCCCAATCCCCAAATACCTACTCCCCAAATACCTATTATGATTTGTCTTGAAAGCTTTTCAAGGCTTTATTAAACTTGTAGTTTTATATCCAGTGTGATACCCTGCCTTGGCATAATTCCTCAGCTATTTAGGTCAAAACTGTTGAAGAGAAATGAAAAAAAAAAAGAAACAGTGGAGAAAACAAACAGATGTGCCAGTCAAAACTAGGGAAATGCTGTGCAGCTTGAACTTTCAACTGTTAAGGAGATCTCACAGGGCTCTCTTGCTTCTACTGGGGATAGGTCAGAAGAAAATTATATGTTAGCAACACTTTCCAGTAGTATACTATATGGATGTATATGTACGTGTGTATGTGTGTATGTGTGTATCCAGTAGAATGTGTGTGTATATATACAAACATATATCCAGTATTATATATAATATATATCTCCAGTAGTATGATTGATATCTATACACACACATATATAATATCATATATTATAAAAATATTATATATTATATATATTTTATTGTGCATTTATACCTCACTTATTGCTAAGGATGTTTAGAAATGGGAACCATAATTGAATAAACTACATGGGGCATATTATATAAATATTATATATTATATTTTTATAACATATACTATATATAATTATATATGGACACATTATTTCATGATGACAAGTATTATAATGTATCAGCATTGGATAAGATTGGATAAAAAAACTGCAGGCTTTTATTTGGGAAAAAAGTTTCATGTTTAACTAACAGAATTATCTATACCAGTATCTTACAATGTTCCACTAAAACACCAAGATTTACAAATCTTATTACCCTGAATAACTATAGGCTTACTAGATGACTGGATAACTTAAGTAGTTGAATACGAGGTGCTTAATGAAACATGTTAAGATGTATTGTAATAAGGGGTGTGTTTGTCTGTGTGTGTGTGTGTGTGTGTGTGTGTGTGTGTGATGGGAAAGGAGGGGAATATGGTGAGCGTGGGACCAAGCTCCAGGGCTAGTGGGGAGGAGGAAGCTGCCAAAGGCACAGAGTCCAGTCTCTTGGTAGCATGGGAGTATGAGCTGGCAAGGATAGAGAAGACAAAGACAAAAAATAACCAACATTTCCTATGTTAATAATTTTACTCAAGACAAATCTTAAATTCATTTGTTTTTCTTCCATTAGCAGATCTAGATTTCACTTTAGGATCAACATTAGATTTATATCAATACCCAATTATGTACTTTGAAATAACTTCTTATTAGTGTCTTACACTTTTTCATGCTGTCCACTGAGTCTAGACAAAAGATTTCATGTTCATTATATCACTATGTCTCATATTCCAATGGAAAATAAATTAATGTTGAGTAACACAGTGCACGTTCAAGTTATGAGTGTACATATCTGCTTAGCAATGAAGATATGGCTGATTTGTGTCAAAAGGCAGAGCAAACTGGTTGAAGTAAATGTTACCAAATCCTACATCAAAATTTTATTGATGAAGATACCTTACTCAAACTTCTTTAAACAAAAAGTGTATGACAAATTTAAAATGAAATTAAGCAAGCCTAATGTCTGATTATAAAGCAAGAATGGTGGCATTTGAAAAGGATAAGCAATGATAACCAAGGCTGAGAATGAACTAATAAGCTATCTTTCCTAAAATTTCAACCAAGTGCCTATGTGATACATCCTGAGAGATTTGAAAAACTACCAAATGTTAACTGGAGCCAGATTTTCTTAGAATACTGATTTAATGTCATAAGTATATTTTAATAAACATGATAATTTCATTTCTGAATAACACTTTTTGGTAATCTTTAAAAAGTAATATTTTAAGTTATTATTAATTAGCATTTAGGCAGAGTCAGACATCACAGTTGATGGGACTTCACATTATTCACCCATAAACACCACACAAGTCTAACATTCTGAGACTAGTTCATCCAGATGCTATCAGCAGAATCATTGCTCTATAAACTTTTTTAATTTTTCTCCAGTTTGCAAAATTGCAGCTAGAATTTTAGCACGAAGTGCAAATCTATGTAACAAAACCATCAACTCTGCTTTTCTTTATGGGTGTGATTTGTCTTAACAATGGAATCACTTATTCTGCCACATTTCACAGCCTAAATAAGGAAGGCAACACATGGTAGTTTAGTCGAGCTGGTCTGCTGTGGTCAGACACACTTTGGTTTAATTGCCCCCAAAATAATGAATGCATGGTATTATTATTTTCTTATCAAATCATATCTAAAGATTTATGTTTAACCTTAGGAAATTGGCTGCTTGCCAAAACCTCTCGGTTGCTGCTAGAGATGTTGGTTAGCAGGTTTGTCTAAAGCAAACACAGGCCAAGGCAAATTTTCTTCCACCCAGAGTTTCAGAGGGGTATATCCTGCCTTTTAACTGCCAGGTGAGGCAAGCAGCCAGACTCCAGTAGGCTTACTAAAGCAGACATATGAAAAAGTTCACCCACTCTGAGGCTAGAGTAATCATTAATCTTTCAACAGAAAATAAATACACAAGATGAGGAACTGGTAGCATTTCCCAGTCTGGATGAGGCTGCCAGATCCAGAGGGGTGAACTTGGCTACCCTCAGTAGAATATCCTCTTCCATATCTGGCTCCAGTGAGACCAAGGTGGGCACATGAACCACAGCTTTAGTCTCTTCTATTTCCTGTCTTTGTTCCAGGATTAATCTCTCTCTACTTCCTTTTAAATACACTGTATCTATCCTGAGGCCTTTCCTTTCTCCATTTTCACATCTATGTTTAAGAGATTTTAGAGAAACAGAGAACTGAGATGAACTTGATCACTTCTGACACCCACATTGATGCTGTAATTTTGGAAGCAATTAAAAATATTTAATGACTAAGTTTTCTCCACCTTAGAGCTCTACGTCAAGTTTTTCATGGCTTGCTAGAAACAAGTCAAGGTATAAAGATCCGTGATTTACTACTTCCCCAGGACCTGTCTTCTTTATAGAATTATGACTATTACAATATTCTAGTTAAGTCCAAAAACTATCTCTTTATCTAAATTAAATTATACACGACTCTGAGACTCCATGAAACAGAAAGGAGGAGTTTCAGTTGTGTGCATTATTGAGATTTTTTTTCCCTCTCTAGAGAGTCTAGAGATCTTTAGACTATTTTATATCTAGAAAGAATATTTCGTAAGCGGATCCTTTGGTCTTTGGTCCACCTGGTCATCTCTGAAAATTTGTAGTCCCAGGCTGCATAATCCCTTAAGACATTGTCAATTCTCTGGTGTTTCTAAAACTTGAGCACTGAGATTCTTACGGAGGCTGACAGCCTTAGTGCCTAGCACACTAACCCATTGGTCCTAAATATACCACGCAGCCTTTTCCTCTTAGGTATGATTTCATGCCTGGAGCAAGGAAAATAAGAGTCCTCACTACTCCCAGGTGCTCCAACTCTGACCTGAGGACCCATCTTATTCATAAATTCTATTCCTCCCTCTCCCACTCTGGGCATAAACTCTCCACATTTAGGATTTAGAGAACAAAAACCAGGAAGAAGGCTTACCTTTGTCAAGCAACTTTCTGTTTCAGCCTATCACAACATATGCTCCCAAGACAAAGAAGCCCAAAGGCCTGGCTACCATCTGGGAATGTGCAAGTATGAAAATAAGAAGGACAAAACAGAAAGTAAAATCTCATATTAAACAATATTTCTTCTCCAATCAAATAGAAACTTTTGATACTGGTATTCTACATAATGAAAACTCAATTTTTGAGTTATATGGAAACATTCATATCAATATTTTATACCAATTTATATTTGTATAGCTCTTTAATTGACATTATACTTTAACATATTTTCTCATTTAATGTCTCAACAAACTGGCATTACTCTTATCGCTATTCAAGTACGACTTTTACATATCATAAAAGCTATGTGCTAATTATAAATGGAACAGTCCATCCATCAGATGGACCTGAGTTAGAGTCCAGGTTTTACCACCTATTAGTCTGATTATCAAATCCAGTTATGCTTTTCCTGTCTTTGACATTTGTCACTATTTTCCTTTACACAAAAACACAGCTTCTTTATTGATTTATTTTTCATTTAAAACATATTTTTATCTCATTCCTATCAATAAAACTGAATGGAACCTCGCTCATATTTAGGTATTTCATCAATTTCCATTGAATCATTATTGTCTCTGTTTTTAAAGTCTAACTCACCTTTTCTTAATTCTATAGCCATAGGACATGTTCACCAATATTACTATTAAAGATAAGCAGTATGTAAAAATGACTTTATCCATGTATTTTCATCTTCTGCTAGATCCCAGACAAATGTATTAAAAGTTCTAAGCTTCCTCATGAGTGTCAGCAACATGAGTGCTTTTTCATTTTTCCAGAATATAATCATTACGATTTCAAACCCATTCTTTCTTCCCTTTTCTTCTGTGCATTTATGGCCATAACCATTTCAGTTCAGCGATGAATGGTAAATAATCATATTTAGGAGTTTCATTTCCAAAAATCAATCTTTCTCTAGGTTAAAGCATCCACATTATTAACATTGGCATGTCAAAATACCCTTGCCTATCCTGCAGTAAATTACTTTAGTCCATAATTTTTGCAATGTAAAAACCACAGCTTTATTTATGCCATTTGAGGTTACACAAATCAATCCACAAAAAATACGTTAAAGAAACATCCTAAGCCAAGAAAATCAACTGTCTTCATTCATCTAATCTGCTTCGATATTAAACACATATGGTATTGACTATATAGTTCACCTATCATTTAGAGAAGGGGTAATACCCACATTCACAATTGCATTAGACAGATGATATTTTGTGTTGAACCAAATCCTTGTTTTGAAGAACTAATCAAATTGTTATGATCTTACAATGGTTATTCTATCCAATTCCAGTAAGCTAACTTCTGAATTCCTGTGCATGTGTGTGGCACCCAGTGATATCAGTGGAATGCTGACATATATAGAAAGGCATGAACAGGCATTACTTCATTTCAACATTTTATATGAATCTGCTCTAATTAGGGGAAATTAGAGTTGTTGCTCTTCCTTCTTCACCATTGTTGATTTTTAAAACATAATTGTGGCATATCTTTTTCAAAAGGTAAACAAAAGAATATATTCTAAATATAAATGAGAAGTTACTATCTGACATTCATTTATTGAGAAAACACATGCCATTTAAAAGGAATTTTTGTTTTGTTTTGCTTATATTACAGAATATCCACCAGTTTTAGCATCTTACTCTATTATCGTATCCGTGATTTTATCATCTACTCATCAAAAAATTCATTTCCATATCAAGAAATTCTGACAAGATGACTAATAGAAACTCCAACCATTTCCTGGAGTCATTAATCTGTGACACTGTACAAGATAATTGGTAAATATATGAGAAGTCCCACACATTAACAAGAAAAATGCAAACATCCCACTAGAAAAAATAGGCAAGAAATATGATTAGACTTTCACAAAAGGGAACACAAATTTCAATACACATATAAAAAGTTTTCAACCTCATTAGTAATAAAAGTATAACATAATTAAAACTTCAATGAGTTATTTTAGATGAATCAGATTAAAAAATAAAAAATCAGAAACTACTAAGTGTTGGCAAACATGTGGATGAAGGGGAATACTCACATTGTCTGTTGGTAGAACTATATATTATAATAGCCTTTGGAAAAGTATGCCTTTATCTAAACATTTATCCATATATCCTATGACCTACAAATTCACTTCTAAGTATACACACTCAAGAAATGGTTTTACATGTTTCTAATACCAAAAAAAATACTGAAAACAGCCTAAATGTTCATCGAAAGAAAAGTGACTTTTCGGGCTTATGAATCTGGCATATAATCACTATGTGGGAAAAATAACAAAATATAGCTACTCTCAACAGTGTGAAAGAGTCTTTAAAACTCCATATTGATTGCAATAAAAACACATAGCTGAAGAACACTTAGATGATAATACTGCTGTTATAAAGTACAAAACCAAGCAAAATCAAACTATTTAAGAACAATTTTTTAAACAAAACGGTAAGAGTGATAAATATAAAACTCAAGATAGTGATACCCCTTGAAAGGAATGAGGAGGATGAGACAGAGAGAGAGCACACTGGTAGATGTCACAGAACAGGGAAGGTTTTAGATCTTTAAGTGTGAAATAGGTTCACAGGTATATGTATTTTATGATTTATAGTATAATGTACTCATACTAAAACATTTGAATAAATGAGCAATAACAGAACTCAGAGCATCATTTTCCTTGGACTTTTTACAAAACATGATCAATAATAATCTTGGAGCAGACTTTCTCAGGCTCAACACTACTGACATTTTGGCTCAGATAATTTTGGGGGATGTGAGGCTATCTTGTGCTTTGCAGGACACGTAGCAGCATCCCTAGCCTCTACCTGATAGTTGCCAATAGAAAGTTCCTAGAGGTGACAATCAAAAATGTCTCCAAATATAGAACATTAAAAACCTCAGTGCTGCCACTATTAAATGCACTCTACCATCTACACATTTTATATCAGACATAATATTTTTAATTGTCACAGTGTCTTTGTATTATACATGAAAAGTGACTCAAAAGTCTGCAAATACCATGCACTTTTAATGCCCTACCATAGTTCTGACCTTGAAAAACATATATCCTCCCTCACTCTTTCATAAACTTGCACATATTATTTTATCAGGAATAGCTTCTGTCTCTGCTCGGGTTACTGCCATCCTACATTGTTGCAGGAAGTCAAGGACCCTGAATGGAGGGACCAGCTGGAGCCGTGGCAGAGGAACATAAATTGTGAAGATTTCATGGACATTTATCAGTTCCCAAATAATACTTTTATAATTTCTTATGCCTGTCTTTACTTAAATCTCTTAATCCTGTTATCTTCGTAAGCTGAGGATGTATGTCACCTCAGGACCACTGTGATAATTGTGTTAACTGTACAAATTGATTGTAAAACATGTGTGCTTGAACAATATGAAATCAGTGCACTTTGAGAAAGAACAGAATAACAGCTATTTTTAGGGAACAAGGGAAGATAACCATAAGGTCTGACTGCCTGCGAGGTCGGGCAAAAACAGCCATATTTTTCTTCTTGCAGAGAGCCTATAAATGGATGTACAAGTAGGGAAGATATCACTAAATTCTTTTCCTAGCAAGAAATATTAATATTAATGCCCTGGGAAAGGAATGCATTCCTTGGGGGGAGGTCTATAAATGGCTGCCCTGAGAATGTCCGTCTTATGTAGTCGAGATAAGGACCGAGATACGCCCTGGTCTCCTGCAGTACCCTCAGGCTTACTAGGGTGGGGAAAAACTCTGCCCTGGTAAATCTGTGGTCAGACTGATTCTCTGCTCTCAAACCCTGTTTTCTGTTGTTTAAGATGTTTATCAAGACAATATGTGCACTGCTAAACATAGACCCTTATCAGTAGTTCTGCTTTTGCCCTTTCACCTGTTCCCTCAGAAGCATGTGATCTTCGTTAGACTCTTATTAGTAGTTCTGCTTTTTGCCCTTTGAAGCATGTGATCTTTGTACCTACTCCCTGTTCTTACACCCTCTCCCCTTTTGAAACCTTTAATAAAAACTTGCTGGTTTGGGGCTCAGGCGGGCATCACGGTCCTACCGATACATGATGTCACCCTCAGTGGTCCATCTGTAAAATTCCTTTCTTTATACTGTCTCTCTTTATTTCTCAGCCAGCTGACACTTATGGAAAATAGAAAGAACCTATGTTGAAATATGGGGGGTGGGTTCTCCTGATACCGCATAGTCTCTTTCCTCCTCCATACATCCATGTATAACTCCCTACAGTCCTCCACTTAGCACTCATCCACACTCTTAAAATTTTCGTCTCTTTCCTCCTCTTTGCATCCACATATAACTCCCTACAGTCCTCCACTTTGTACTCATCCACATGCTTACAATTTTATACATATATGCAAACAGGTATAGATATATATACACACACACACATACATTTACACACTCATTCATCTGGTTTCTTCTAGTTAATTTCCTCAGGGCTAGTAACATGCTTTCTTCATCTTTATATTATGAAACATTAGCTTAATATCTGGCCTTGGTGAGTAATCAACACATGCTTGTTGAATATATACAGATGAATAAATGAATGAATAAATTTTGGGGCTTTTAGGGACCTCAAAACAACTAACTAGGGTAAACTAAAAGGTTTTGGCATTATTTATGTCCAAAACTAAGCATTTTGTTTAAGATTTTCTTTTCATATTTTTGTAAGTTTATTTTCACATAGACAAAGTTGTCAATCCTACTTCATAAATCAAATAAAAAATCTTCAGTTACTCATTGAAGAGCTATGTGTCTCTGTTAGGTCAAAATGTTTATTTTTTATTATGTAAATTTCCAAAAATATGCAAAAGTTGAGAGGATAGTACTATGAATCTATACACACCTATCATTCAAATCTAAGTATTATCAAGATTTTGCTCTAATTGCTTTCTCTATCCTTTTTAACTTTTTAAAAAATTTGCTGAATTATTAATTCAAAATCCCACATATCTGAAGTACTTCACTGCTGCATACTTAAGTATGCAATGCTAAAACACTTTAATGTGTTAAGAATTTATTCTCATAATTACAAATTTAAAATAAATTAAGAAATATGTATAATGAGTTGTTTACAGCATGTGTTTACCCTAAATTCATGTACATTGTACATGGATTTTCACATTTTTATATTTTTACATTTCATGACCAAAGTAATGATTACTGATTTTCTATTTAAAAGTTGATATACAAAATCCATACTATCTTCTAAAATTTCAACAGTAATCTTAAATCAAGATTTTCAAATTTCAAATAGTAAGCAATGGAAAAATGAATTGTTGTAGAAAAGTTGAAACCAGACGGGGGGCGTCCAAGATGGCCGAATAGGAACAGCTCCAGCCTCGAGCTCCCAGCGTGAGCGACACACAAGATGGGTGATTTCTGCATTTTCAACTGAGGTACCGGGTTCATCTCACTGGGGTGTGTTGGACAGTCGGTGCTGGTCAGCGTGTGCAGCCTGACCAGCGACAGCTGAAGCAGGGCAAGGCATTGCCTCACCTGGGAAGCGCAAGGGGGAAGGGAATTCCTTTTCCTAGCCAAGGGAAACTGAGACTCTAGAAGAAAACCTAGGTAATACCATTCAGGACATAGGCATGGGCAAGGACCACATGTCTAAAACACCAAAAGCAACAGCAACAAAAGCCAAAATTGGCAAATGGGATCTAATTAAACTAAAGAGCTTCTGCACAGTAAAAGAAACTACCATCAGAGTGAACAGGCAACCTACAGAATGGGAGAAAATTTTTGCAATCTACTCATCTCACAAAGGACTAATATCCAGAACCTACAAAGAACTCAATCAAATTTACAAGAAAAAAACAACCCCATCAAAAAGTGGGCAAAGGATATGAACAGACACTTCTCAAAAGAAGACACTTATGCAGCCAACAGCCACATGAAAAAATGCTCATCATCACTCGCCATCAGAGAAATGCAAATCAAAACCACAATGAGATGCCATCTCACACCAGTTAGAATGGCAATCATTTAAAAATCAGGAAACAACAGGTGCTGGAGAGGATGTGGAGAAATAGGAACACTTTTACACTGTTGGTGGGACTGTAAACTAGTTCAACCATTGTGGAAAACAGTGTGGCGATTCCTCAAGGATGTAGAACTAGATATACCGTTTGACCCAGCCATCCCACTACTGGGTATATACCCAAAGGATTATAAATCATGCTGCTATAAAGACACATGCACACGTATGTTTATTGCAGCACTATTCATAATAGCAAAGACTTGGAATCAACCCAAATGTCCATCAGTGACAGACTGGATTAAGAAAATGTGGCACATATACACCATGGAATACTATGCAGCCATAAAAAAGGGTGAGTTCGTGTCCTTTGTAGGGACATGGATGCAGCTGGAAACCATCATTCTCAGCAAACTATCACAAGAACAGAAAACCAAACACTGCATGTTCACACTCACAGGTGGGAATTGAACAATGAGAACACTTGGACACAGAAAGGGGAACATCACACACGGGGGCCTATTGTGGGGTGGGGTGGGGAGAGATAGCATTAGGAGATATACCTAATGTAAATGATGAGTTAATGGGTGCAGCACACAACATGGCACATGTATACATATGTAACAAACCTGCATGTTGTGCACATGTACCCTAGAACTTAAAGTACAATAATAATAATAATAATAAAAGAAAAGTTGAAACCAAATGACTTGAAATGAGGCAGCATTTGTGTTCCTCCAGGCCTTTGGGTAAAGATAAGTGCATGCAATACTGCTTTCAAATTCTCCCTAGAGCTAAGACAATTTTTCTGACCATTCTAGAGATGTAGACAACAAAATTGGAGAGGAAAAAATAATAGGGGCAGTTTTTCTTTTTTTAACCCAGTGTGCAAAAGAGTATGTCAATAGTTTCCAAATGTAGTAATATAATATCATAAGAAGAAAGCATCTCATTTGAATTATTCTTTTTAATTCCAGAACATTCACTTTATAACAAGATTACTAACACTTTAAAGACATGTGCTTCTCGCTGGGCACAGTGGCTCATGCCTGTAATCCCAGCACTTAGGGAGGCCGAGGTGGGTGGTTAACAAGGTCAGGAGATGGAGACCATCCTGGCTAACATGGTGAAACCCTGTCCCTACTAGAAATATAAAAAAATTAGCCGGGCGTGGTGTTGGGCGCCTGTAGTCCCAGCTACTCCGGAGGCTGAAGCAGGAGAATGGTGTAAACCTGGGAGGTGGAGCTTGCAGTGAGCCGAGATCACGCCACTGCACTCCAGCCTGGGTGACAGAGCGAGACTCTGTCTCAAAATGAATAAATAAATAAATAGAAAAAAAAAGACTTCTGCTTTTCATAGAAACAATTCCATTTAATAGAAGCAATTTAACTCTAAGTGCAGGAATTATTCATTCGAGAGAATAGGTTCGGTCTTGAATTTCATTAAGTACCACTTTTCCTACTATTATTTATTGTAGATCAAAAATGCATTTGACCAAAAAAACAAAACAAAACAAAAACAAAAACAAAAATTGTCCAGACCTGAGATATAGAAGTAAATCCATCTAATGCTAGTTTGCTTTCTGCATCAAAAAGTTGAAGTGTCCCACACTTCACCAGTACATAATATATGCATGTAACACAACTGCACTTTTGCCCCTAAATTTATTTTTTAAATGTTGAAGTGAATTGATATGTTACTTTTTCCTTTTTTCTTTCTCCCATTTAAATAGGCTTAAAAAATAAAGCACATGTAGAAGTCACAGCATTTCTCTCACCATAAAGATAAAAGTATGTGTTTTATTAGATAAAATTGTCACATCCTGAATTATTCAACTCTCTTTGCTATTCATCTACCACTTTCTCCCACTAGAGGCAAACATATTTTCCATGTCTACAATGAGGCCTAAAGAAGTTGAGGTAAAGTGTGATTGCGATTTGCTCATGTCTTGTTACAAATCAGCAAATCAATCGACTCATAATTTTTGGAGATAAAAGGTACCAGAGATACTCCAGCTTAAGTCTTTCTAAAAATTGGATCTCTGTTTGGCATCTTCATGATGCCTTCTGATTTTTTTCTCTGAACATGGTAATCTATTTTATACTTTAGCAAATTCAATTTGCTGTTCCTTGTTTCAAATTCATGCTTGGTAGCATGGAAGTCAGCTCATTATAATCCCCTCATCCATGGACATTTAAAAACTAAGAATGTGGAAACCTTACTAAGGAATTTCCACACTAAGAGGGTTTATGCCATACCTCCAGCATTTTCTCTGGCGTCCTCTTTTTCAAACTGGATACTTTTTAACTTCTGTTTTCGCTCCCTATAATTGCCCTTAATCCAACTTCTAATAAATGAGAAAACACTAACTGCATTTTCTCTGTTCTCTTTCCAGTATAACAGGAAATGTTCATAAACATTTATATGTTTACATTATACGTTATATGTTTTTATATGTTCACAAACATACTGATTTTCATGTAGGTACATGAAATTGTTTTTTAAAAAGGACATTCTCTCTCCACTCCCTGCACTTATCTTCTGGTTTTGAGATAACTATTGATAATACTTTAGCATGTATCTTTGGAAAATGTGCTTTCCAGGTTGCCAAGGACTTTGTATGGATATTACGTATGTCCACGCAAATAGCCTGTATTATCAACACTAAATGCCTACTGCTAGTATTAGTCATTCATTCAATAGCTATATATGGAGCCCTTTATTAAATGCCAGGTCGTTTTAAGAGTCATTAATGAACAAAACAGACAATGATTCATGCTATCATGTATGTTACATTTCATGAGAAAATTGTGTTTGGAAAAAGACTTAGACATTGAGGGGGCAGGGAACAAGCTGTCAATTTTAATGACTATCTCTTGTTTAATACAGTATATACAGTGAAAGCATTTGTAGGCGTGCCATAATGGTGTAGAATGCCATCTGGGGATCTCAAGTTAATTATTATAAGATGCAAATTTATAATCTGAATTAGGAATTAGTTTACTGCTACAGCTTGAATGTTTATGTCCTCTCCAAAACTGATGTTGAAACTTAACCCCCACTGAAACAGTATTAAGAGGTATGGTCATTGGGAAGTGATTAGGTCATGACCGGTCTGCCCTCATTAAAGGATTCGAGCCTTATAAAAGGGCTGGAGGGAACTAATCAGGCCCTTTTTGGCCCTTTTACCTTTCCATCCTCACCTTGGACATGTGAGGACACAGTGTTCAAGACACCATCTCAGAAGCAAACACTAGGATCTTACCAGACACCAAACCTGCCAGAGTTTGATCTTTGACTTCCAGCCTCCAGAACTAAGAAACAAATTCATGTTCTTTGTAAATTATGCAGTCTCAGGTATTTTGTTATAGCAGCATAAACCAAATAAGACATTTACAGAGTTTATAAATTACTGAATACATGTGAAGAATATAATATATTGAAGATCAAAAGTCTTATGTCAAAGTATTTTATTTGAAAGCAAATATTCTTTTTATTACAAATTTATGTAGCAAGTGTATTTATAATATTTCTTCAATTAAATGCTTTGGCATTAAAATGAACCTTACTAATTATTACTGTACAGATAAAAGTAAAGTAATTTATATGATCTATAAAAATATATAAAATAAAAATTATTACTATTATGTATATTAAAAAAAGTATCAACATAAATTTTGATCAATAATTCAAACTAATTAACATCAAAATATGATTTTATTTTAATATATGCTCTTATGGTAAAACAACTAAAATTAATTTTAATTCACATTATAAACATTTCAGTGTTCATTATTTCCAGTGTAAAAATATTAAACAGTATTCATTAATTCTTAGGAAAACCAGTTACCAGAGATTTTTTCATTAATATTTTAAACTAATATTAGTTATTTGAAACAAGCATTAGTTAATATTTGATAAGGTATTCAAAAAATCATTTCACAAATTTTTATAAATTAAAACAATGAATTTAACTCTATGTTATGTCAGTAAAGATGCTAACAATTACATGAAGAAAATATATTCCTACCTCCTACCGATTCATTAGAAGAATGAGATTACTATTGTCAGCAGCTTATGTCTCGACTTCAGCCTAAAAGTAAGCTAGCTCAATGTGCATCACTCTATTTTCCAGCTGCTCTAAGAATTATACTTGAAAGAAGGTAGGAAACAAACTTCAGTTTTATTCCTAGGTATATGACATTAGCACTTTGTCCAAAATGTACACAATAAGCTTCCAAAATAATTAGCTTCCCATTTGCACATATGCCCAAGAAAGGCTGTAAAACCCAGTACAATGGCTTTTCTATTTGAACATGATCCAGAAGGATAAGTGTTCCCTCTGTGTACCCAGGTTATAGGAAACATTTGAGGACCTTTTCCAAGTAAGTTATCCATTGATTTGTTGTGTAACATATATTCCTAATAATAGCTTTCATAATATTTGTAATTTAACAATCTGGGTGAGGAGTACAATGTAGTAAACAATTTCAGTAAATGGTGGGGCAAAGCCTTGAGATAACTAGATATATATATTTTTAAAGACAAAGATTTGAAGAAATCACCAAAGATGCTACATTCTGCCACTTTGCCATGGGCAATGATTCAAATAATTATATATGTGAAAACATGCCAGCCTTGATTTTTCAAAATGCACATTTTGCATATTGTTTGAATTTATAGGAACTGGCACCAAGGTTTTACTGAATAATTTTGCGGTCTACTGTGCTACTGGTATTTGGTTTCAAAAGACAAATATAGGGTTGCTTAAAGAGCATTTATTTAGTAATTTCCCTTTAAAATTTAAACTGTGTCATTTCAGGAGGAAAACAGAAATAAGCATTTATCAATTTTTCAAAAAGTACAATTGTCAAATTATGAAGGAAGAAGAAAATATTAGAGCTATTAATATCAGTAAAGATGTATTCCAGATGCATTTTTAAAATTATGGCTACATTTCAGAAATGAACCAACTATTTTAGCACATTTTAATAAAAATATGGCTGAGAAGCAATGCTACAATGACAAACCACAATAAAATGAGATAATAAACCTTCTACTTTCAAAATATAATATTGAAAGATAAAACTCCTACTTTAAGTGTATTAGGAATGACTAATAGTGTGTCATGTCACTACAAAAATCAAACTGTTAACAAATACAAATATTTTAGTGAAAAAAGGAACACAATATAAATCAAATATAAGATTTAAATTTGCCTCCCCTTTTTGCTTTCCCTAAATGGTTAACTCTAGCTAACTCACCAATTGAAAATTATGTTTTTTGACCTTTTTCAGTCCAAAAATTTCAAATAGAGTATAATTTTAACCAGCTACATGGTTGTTTGAAGATTAAAGCCCATTTTGGTGTTTTATTAATTATAAATAAAGCACCAATAATTGGTGCTCATCTTTGACTGGATCAATTTTGATGTAGCAGGAACAGTATTGGACTTGGAGCTGAGAACAAGTCCAAATCTTTGCTCGGACAGTTGCTAATTGCAGGAGTTCAACAAACTTACCTGCTTGAGTCTTGGTTTCTTCATTTGACAGGATTGAAAGACAATATATACAAGGCTCTAGCATTGTACAACCATAAAAAGTAATCTCTAATGGAAATCATCTTAAATGTTTAGTTATATCCACATTTGTTTTAATATTCTAAGTATTATTACTGCCAGGAAATAATACTTTTAAAACAGGAGAAAAAATAGTGGTGTCAGACATCTCACAGAAGAAGGTATTCAGATGACAAATAAGCAAACGAAAAGATGCTCGGTATCATCTGTCACTAGGGAAATGCAAATTAAAACAATAGGATACTGCTACACACCTCTTAGAATGGCCAAAATGCAGAGCACTGACAATATCAAATGCCTGTGAGGATATGAAGCAATAGGAATGGTGGGAAGGCAAAATGAGACAGCCACTTTGGACAACAATTTGGCAGTTTCTTACAAAACTAAACACATTCTTACCGTACAATCCAGCAATTGCACTCCTTGGTATTTACACAAAGGAGTTGAAAATGTATATTCACACAAAACCCTGCATGCTGATCTTTATAGGTGTATTCAGAATTGCTAAACTTGGAAACAATCAAAATGTCCTTCAGTAGATGAGTGGATAAAATAACTATGCTGCATCCTGACAACGGAATGTTATTCAGTACCAAACAATAGCAACAACAACAAACTTATCAAGCCGTGAAAACACATGGAGGAACCTTAAATGCATGTGTAAGAAGCCAATCTGAAAAGACTACACACTGTATGATTCCAACTATATGGCATTTTGGGAAAAGCAAAACAAAGAACACAATAAAAAGATCTATAGTTGCCAGGGACTAGTGGTGGGCGGGGTGGGGATGAATAATTGGACAAAAGAGGATGTTTAGGGAAGTGAAAATACTCTGTATGACACTAACACGATACAGGTCATCATGCATTTGTCCAACATCACCGAATATCCACCAACAAGAGTGAACCCTAATGTAAACTATGAACTTTGGGTGTCATTGATGTGTCAATGTAGGTTCATCAATTTTAACAAATGTACAACTCTGGTGAAGAGTATTGATAAGAGGGGAGGTTAAGTATGTGTAGGGGCAGGGAGTATATGAGAAATCTCCATATCTTCCTCTTAATTTTGCCATGAACATAAAACTACTCTAAACAAAACAGTTATTTTTTAAAGAAATAGTGGTGTCTTGTCCAGCTCATTTAACTGCTTTTCATGATGAAAACTGATAATGCTAATTATTCGTATCCATAGAAATTCAGATAAATTGTGTGTGATGATATAAAATTTATTATTGCCTTGTGGATAGATATGTTTTGCATCTATTTGCAAATTTGTTTCAAAATTCATTGTTTCCTATGCATGTATGGTTCTTAGAATTCTCCTTTGAACCGATTATATCGTCTAACTAGCTTTCTCTTTAATTAGTAAGCTAAATAAATTTTGATGAATATTTACTTAATATTTATATGAGATGATATTTTAGTCTTAAAAATCCTTTAAAAATACTCTCCATTTTTAATAAACTGTATGATCTAGGTGCCAATGAACTTTGCACATCAGGAAATAATTTTTCAAAAGATTGCTTTGAGTGTAGGTTATCATACTTATCATACTTTTTTAACTTTCATACTAAATATCTTTATAAAGTGTGTAACAGATTTTCAAACATATGGATTGGGGTAAACTTATTTTGTCAATTATATAACACTGCTTTCCAAAGCACAGTTTTAAAAAATTATAAACTATGATTCAATTTCCTGGAATTTACTAATTTAGAAATCCTGAAGACATTATAACATATGATTATGAAAATGTTAGTGCCCTTTTATTGCATCCATTAATAGTGCTAAGAAAGTATGAATGTTCTAACAGAATTTTAAAAACCAACAGGTTTCAGGAATTTGTATTTATCAAATTGTGCACAATATTGCCAATGTGAAAATAAGTTAATGAGCTGAGAGTTAGTCACAGTTTTTCAACAGGAAGGATATGAAAACACACCTTGATCTCTATAATCATCTGTTTTAAGTGAGATTTAATTTTCCACAACATAATACATGAGTTTATTCAAGTGAAAAATTATTCATCTTTCTATTCTCCATGTGTGCTAAAATGTTTCCCATAGGTTTCTCCTGATTCCCTTAGAAATCTGACTACCTATCTTCCTTCCAAAATAATTTCACTGTAGACTTTTCAGGTTTTTGCAAACACTTCAATTTTCTCTTTCCTGTTTTTTGCCTGCCTCCTAATCCCTAATCATATTCTTTCCTCTGGCAGACAACTTTGTTCTTAACACTCTGCCCTCAAGGAATCAATTGCTGCTTTGAGTTAAGCTGCTTTTTTTAAGCATCTGCCCTTTTCAAGAGTGCCCCATTACATAATCTCATGCACTCTCATAGTAACCAGCTGATAGCATTTTCAATTCACTTTGAAAATTATATGTCAATCTTACCTGTAGCTGCATGATGACAAACTGACTTTAAAAGTTAGTCTATTCATTTGAGGTAAGTATTTCAACAATATGCTAGCGAAAATATATTTTAAGGTACCCTATTACTCATATCAGTAGCATCACTACTTTTATAGTTAACACATAGAAATCTTGAAAATCAGAATTTTTAGTTTAGATAACTGTGAAAGTCTGCTACGTAATATCTAAAGATTGAATTTTCCAAGAGTTTTTGGCCACAGAAGCCCTTTTGAAAGAAAATCAGACACGAAATCCCCACTAAGCTCACTATTGATTTGGAGGGGGCATGTATTCAGTGGCTTATATCAGACTTTTATGTACACAATATGTAAAATCAATGCCAAAAGATAACCCAGCATATTCATAAGTCTGACATTTTAGTTCAATTGGATATGTATATTTGAAATGAAAACCTTTCAAAAGAAACATTTGAAAAGGATTTCTTTTTTTTTTCTTTTAAATCTAAAAGCACAGAGTTTTCTTAACCTTAATTTAAAATGGAAATCTTTACCTTGAAGGATGGTGTTTGGTTACAGAGGTACTTCTGTATTTTTTTGTGATTTTTTTTCAGTTCAGAGTTTCAACTTGAAAATAGAAAAAGGCCTGATATTTTCCAACATTGACTATAAACTGCATTTGTATAATGTAATTGAGGGTGGGCAAATCAATATCTTTTCCCACCTAGCTCTGGCTCCTGCCAAGAGGCACTCAGAATCCCAGGTATGCTTTCAGGGCTACAGGTAGTGGCAGCCATAGGAAGGCTTTCTGAATTTCCCCCCTTTTTTTTTCTTCGTTGAACGTGTAATGGAACCACTACAGCAAGAGCGCTATCTTAGAAAGTAATATTCTCCCCTAGCTATTCCCTGAAATTGGCAGACATGGACAGTTAAAGCAGGATATCTTTATCCCAGAGAAACTTTCTTAGACAGCCTGTTCCTCTGTGGCAGAGGAAATTTGGTTTTAGCTGACACTGGCTTCTAAGACCTTTACAAGTAGCTGTTTGCAAATTATTCCAGGGAAGTAAGTCTTTAAGTCCTAGCCTGGGCTTTTTAGTAGCTTGAAGAAGAATCATATCCAATCTATCTCCAAAAAAGGAGAGAGAGGTAAGAGTTATTGTGCAGATACTGAAAAAAATCTCATAAGAATCCCAAGAGGAAACAAAATAAAGCTACCTTCAGTGACACAAGGACAGTCATCTGAAACAGACCAGTTGCCTTCAAGGATGTTGTTGTACCCTCTCAGCTCTACTCTCCTCTCTACTACTGACTCCCTTGTTTACTCATAATTTTCACTGTCTCATGATTTTGGCTGAATTCATTTACTCATTCACTTCATAATTCCAGTGTCTACTGTAGACCGGCATCCTCTGTTTCTGCCTCTCAGTTAAGATTCCTGAGAGTCAGGATCTGATCGTTGCCCAGCCTTTGGATTGAGTAAACTATGCAATTAAGAAGGTTATCACAGATAACCTGCCGATGATGAACACAGACAAGGTCTCTGGCCTTGTGCAGTTTATGGTGTCATGATTATCACCTGTAATAGAACATGGTCACTTAAAGGCAGAAGGACTGTGGCTATGAATCAGCTATAGACATAGCATTCAACAAAATACATTTCACTGTAGCTTATTATTTTGCCATTGCTTTACCTCTGCCACTGCTGTTAGTATTATTGCTTTTATTGTTCTGATGACCTTTTATACTCAAATGCTGCAACTTTTAACCAGACATACTCTATGTTAATGCCTCTCAAGGTGGTCTCTGGACCAGCAACAGCAGCAGCAGCAGCAGCTAGGAATGTATTGGAAATGCAAGTTTTGGAGTTTTATCCCAGACCTACTTAATCAGAAACTTTGGAGTGGGGCCCAGCATGCTAGGCTGTATCAATGTTCTGATGCGTGCCAAAGGTGAGAGCCCCTGCTCTGATGTCTTCAATCCAGATATGTTAGTCTGCCTTTATTCTACCTGCCTCCTAGAAACTTCAGTGAGTTATTTTTTAAAATTTTTTGTAAATATTGAGTCATATGAAAATATAAATATATGGCTGTTAAAAATGATTCTCTCGCCGGGCGCGGTGGCTCAAGCCTGTAATCCCAGCACTTTGGGAGACCGCGACGGGCGGATCACGAGGTAAGGAGATCAAGACCATCCTGGCTACCCGGCGAAACCCCGTCTCTACTAAAAAATACAAAAAACTAGCCAGGCAAGGTGGCGGGCGCCTGTAGTCCCAGCTACTTGGGAGGCTGAGGCAGGAGAATGGCATAAACCAGGGAGGCGGAGCTTGCAGTGAGCTGAGATGGGGCCACTGCACTCCAGCCTGGGCGACAGAGCGAGACTCCGTCTCAAAAAAAAAAAAAAAAAATTATTCTCTCCTCTCCATTTAGCCTTCCTTTCTCTAACCTTAGATTCTTTCCGTTAATCTTCCTCCTGCCCATAGGAGTCAAAGCTGTTGATCCACTCCTATTTAATACCTGTCTGAAATGGTGCCTACAATTCACTTCACCAAAAGATAAACATAATTAATCAATTTTAAATTTTATATGAAAACATTTTAATGACCATTTCTTCCTTCATTTCTCAGCCAGTTCAACCGATTGTGCATGCAGACAGTTGCCAAATAAGAGCTGTCACACTTCCTAGAATTCCATATAGAAGCCAATAATGAAAATGTAATAACATAGAGGATTAAAATATTATATCTGAGTGGGCAGTGAACTCTCAATCTCTAAAAAGTCATTGTTTTACATAGCCTTTCGAAATATATTTTGCAAATAAAATCATTTTTTAATATAAAGCATAATTTGCAGGACAACTTTTTTTTTTTTGAGACGGAGTCTCGCTCTGTCCCCCAGGCTGGAGTGCAGTGGCGCGATCTCGGCTCACTGCAAGCTCCGCCTCCCGGGTTCACGCCATTCTCCTGCCTCAGTCTCCTGAGTAGCTGGGACTACAGGCATCCGCCACCACGCCCGGTTAATTTTTCGTATTTTCAGTAGAGACGGGGTTTCACCGTGGTCTTGATCTCCTGACCTTGTGATCCGCCCGCCTCGGCCTCCCCAAGTGCTGGGATTACAGGCGTGAGCCACTGCGCCCAGCCAGGACAACTATTTTGCAAGGAATTGAAAACGTGAAACCCTGTCTCTATTAAAAACACAAAAATTAGCCAGGCTTGGTGGCACATGCCTGTTAGCCCAGCTACTCAGGAGGCTGAGACAGGAGAATCACTTGAACTAGGGAGGTGGAGGTTGCAGTCAGCTGAGATCGCGGCCATTGCACTCCAGCCGGGTGACAGGGTGAGAGTCTGTATCAAAAAAGAAAAAAAAAAAATCTTGAAAACACATTCCTTGAATGCCATGGCCAAGTTTTTCTGTGTCAGTATTCTGTATTTTGTACTGTTGTTAGTATATTTTAAAAAGTTTTCCACCAATACATTACCCTAATCTTTACTAAAATATTTTAGTAAATATTTTGCTCTTTAGTCACTATTGTTGCTAACAGTTAATCGTTTACACAATCACTTTTTCTCCCAATTAGCCATCAGGTACATGGGAGTAGAAACTTGTCTGTTTTTTTAACTTCTATAACTTTAACACCTGACTTGGTATCTGACTTACATTTGTTGCTCAAAATACGTGTTCAGGAATGTTGTAATAGGAAAGATGACACTTATATGGTCGGCTAAAAAAAAGGATACAAATAATTTTTTAAAGAAGAAAGTAATCATGGGTTTTAAAAGTTTTATGGAAAGAGATAGAGACATGAAAAACCCTCCAAAAAAATCAATGAATCCAGGTGCTGATTTTTTGAAAAAATTAACAAAATAGGTAGACCAATAGCCAGACTAATAAAGAAGAAAAGAGAGAAAAATCAAACAGACACAATAAAAACAACAAAGGGGATGTCACCACCGATCCCACAGAAATATAAACTACTATTAGAGAATACTATAAACACCTCTATGCAAATAAACTAAAAAATCTAGAATAAATGGACAAATTCCTGGACACAAACACCCTCTCAAGACAAAATCAAGAAGAAGTTGAAGATAAAGAAACATAAAGAAAATGTGGTACATATACACCATGGAATACTATGCAGCCATAAAAAAGAATGAGATCATGTTCTTTGTAGTGACATGGATGAAGCTAGAAGCCATCATCCTAGCAAACTAACACAGAAACAGAAAACCAAACACCACGTGTTCTCACTCATAAGCAGGAGTTGAATAATGAGAATACATGGACACAGGAAGGGGAACAACATACATCAGGGACTACTGGGGGATAGACAGCAAGGGGAGGGAACACAGAGGACGGGTCAATAGGTGCAAGAAACCACCATGGCACACGTGTACCTATGGAACGAACCTGTACATTCTACACATGTATCCTGGAACTTAAAGTGAAAACAAAACAAAAAGTATTATGCATTCAGAATATATCCTTGAATTAATAGCAAAGGTATGAAGATTTAATGTGCTTTGTGATCTTTTATCAATTTGTAGATGGGGTATTCAGAATATATATTTAATATACAAAGTTAAAAATTGTTTCTTAGAAGGGACTTGAGAGTGTTTCTGCTAGAGCTTCCTTGACCAAAGGCTACAGAATAACTACATTGTCCAGAAAAAACAGCTGTACATGTTTTTTCCACTTTCTAAGGGTGAAAATTTTATGACCTTCTTTGGAATTCTTGCATTTTATCTTATTGGCAAAGGAGTTCCTACTTTTGCTGCCACAAGATAGCTTCTTAATTTATTTGTTTTAAAAAGTCCTTTTAATAGAATTGTAAATCTTACTATCATTCAATTTTATAACACATATAAAAATTATATATAATTTATACACTTCCTTACTTACTAATGTTTTCACTCCTTTTTTTTTTTTGAAATGGAGTCTCGCTCTGTTGCCCAGGCTGGAGTGCAGTGGCGCTATGTGGGCTCACTGCAAGCTCTGCCTCCCGGGTTTACGCCATTCTCCCGCCTCACCCTCCTGAGTAGCTGGAACTACAGGCGCCTGCCACCATGCCTGGCTTTTTTTGTTTTTTTGGGTCTTTTTTTGTATTTTTAGTAGAGATGGGGTTTCACCGTGTTAGCCAGGATGGTCTCTATCTCCTGACCTTGTGATCTGAACTGCTCACCTCGGCCTCCCAAGGTGCTGGGATTACAGGCGTGAGCCACCGTGCCCGGCCCAATGTTTCCATTCTTTTGCACTAGACATATCAAACTCATTTAACCCTTTCTTGTATGCTGTTATTGCAACCTTATAATCAATGATTGACTCTTTCTTGGATTTGCTCATGTTTTTTCAATTTATTTTCATATGTGAGATTACTATTTCAGAGTGGTTCACATATTTTAACTCTTGGCCCCATTATCATATACAATTTTTAATATGACCTAATATGGTATTTGGCTTTTTTTCCCTTTAAGAGTAGTGAAATACTTGTTAACTTTCAGCCTGTAAGTCCAAAACAATCTCATGCCATTAAACCTAAATGGTAATCTCTTAGTCTATGTTGTTAGTGTTATTTGCCCCAACATACTTACCTTTTCTAAATTTTAACATGTTTTGAAATATTACTTTCCCCTTTAAGAACATAATCTGGAAGGTAAAGAATGATATCCACCAACATGAAACCACATGAAAGTATAAAACTCACTGCTAGAGCAAACACACAAATAAGAAATAGAAATGACTCAAATATTACCACATGAAACCACCAAACCACAATGATAAACAAGAAGAGAGAAAGAAGGAACAAAGGACATATAAATCAAACAAAAGTCAGTTAATAGAATGACAAGAATAAACCCTCGTATATCAATAATAAGCTTTAATGTAAACATGCAAGTTTTCCACCTAAAGGAACTGTATGAGTGAAAGAAGAACGACTGCTTTCAAGCAATTTACTTCATGTCTCCAGATACATATAGACAAAAAGCAAAAGGATAGAAACAGATATTACATACAAACAGAAACAAGAAGCAAACAACAGTAGCTTTGCTTACATCAGATAAAGCAGACTTTACGTCAGAAACAGTAAAAATAGATGAAGAAAGCCATTATATAGTGTCAAAGGAATCAATTCAACTAGAAGACATAACAATCCTGAATGTATATGTGCCCAACAGTAGAACACCTAGATGTATAAAACAAGTATTAGATGAAGGGAGAGATAGACTCTGATACAACAAACTTTGGGGACTTCAACACCTCACTCTCAACCTTAGACAGACTATTTAGACAGAAAATTAGCAATTACCTTTGGATTAAAACTGTACTTTTAACCAAATGAACCAAACAGACATTCACAGATATTTCATCCAACAGCTACAAAATATACATTCTTCCTATCAGCACATGAAACATTCCACAGGATAGGCCATATGTTAGAACACAGAGCAAGTCTCAACAAATTTTCTTAAAATTGGAACCATATCAAGTATCTTCTGAGATCAAAATCAAATAACACCAGAAGTCAGTAACAAGAAGAACTTTACAAGTTATACAAATACATGGAAATTAAACAACATGCTCCTGAATGACCATTGAGTCAAGGAAAAAGGCTTAATTTTTTTTTTTTTTAATATTGAAACAAATGGATCCTGAAACATAATATACAAAAACTTATGGGATAAACAAAACCCGTGCTAAGAGAGCAGTTTATAACAATAAATGCCTACATCAAAAAAATATAATTTTAAATAAACAATCTAACAATGCACCTCAAAGAACTAAAAAAGCAATGTTAAACCAAACCTCAAATCAGTAGAAGGAGAGAAATAATAAAGATCAGAGCAGAACTAAACAAAATAAAGAGTAAAATATACAAAGAATCAATGAAATAAAAAAGTTGTTTTTTGAAAGGATAAACAGAATTGATAAACTGCTAGTCTAATCAAGAAAGAAAGAAAACTCCAATAAATAAAATAGAAAACAATAAAGTTACACTGCAAATGACACAACAGAAATATCGAAGATCATAAGGGATTATTATGAACAACTATATACTAACAAACTTGAAACCTAGAAGAAATAAATTCCTGGATACACACAATCTACCAAGATTGAATCAGGATGAAATGGAAAATCTGAAAAGATCAATAATGAGCAGTAAGATTGAATAATAAAAATTCTGCCAACAAATAAAAGTTGAGGACTTAATGGCTCCACTGCCAAATTATATCAAACATGTAAAGAACTAACCCATGTTTTCCTAAACTATTCCGAAACATTGAAGAGGGAGGAAGGTATTCTCCTTAACCCATTCTAAGAGGCCAACATCTCCCTGATAACAAAACCAGCAAGGAGTCAACAACAACAAAAAAATCTGTAGGCCAATATTCCTGATGAACATAGATACAAAAACTCTCAACAAAACACTAGAAAAATGAATCCAGCAGCAAATAAAAAATATAGTACACCATGATGAAACATGATTTATCCCAAGGATGCAAGGATGGATTAACATATGCAAATAAATAATCATAATACATAACATCAGTAGAATGAAGAACAAAAGCCATGCTCATCTCAGTAGACACAGCAAAAGCAGGTAATGAGATTCAACATTTCTTCATGATAAATACTCTCAAAAACTAAGCATAGAAGAAACATGCCTCAACATAATAAAGTCACATTATGACAAATCCACAGCTAATATCTCACAGAATGAGAAAAAAAGCTGAAAACCTTTGTCTCTAAGAACTGGAACAAGGCAAGGATGCCCTCTTTTACTCTTCTTAGTCAACATAGTACTAAAAGTCCTAGTCAGAGCAATAGACAAGGGAATAACAACAACAACAAAAGGGATCTAGATTGGAAAAAAGGAAGTCAAGTTATCCTTCTTTGCTGTTGATACGATCTTATATCTAGAATAACCTAAAGATTTCACCAAAAAAACCTCCTAGATCTGAAAAATGAATTCAGTAAAGTTACAAGATATGAAATCAACATACTATTATTAAAGTAGTAGCATTTCTATATACCAGTAATGAGCTAGCTGTGGGAGAAATCAAGAAGGCAATCCAATTTGCAATAGCTACAAAAAAAAAAAAGAAAAGAAAGAAAAAAAAACCCTCATAAATAAATTTAACCTGAGGGGTAAAAGATCTCTACAAGGAAAATTACAAAACACTGATGAAAGAAATTGAAGAGGACACAAACAAATGGAAAGATATCCCAAGCTCATTGGTAACACACTCAAGCACATACCCAGCCCATAGACAATATAAATCAATTACATAATTAAGTCCACAAAACAACCAGCAAAATGACAGGATCAAAATCTCACATATCAATACTAACCTTAAACATAAATGGTCTGAAAACTCCACTTAAAAGGTATAGAGTGGCAAACTGGATTAAAAAACAAGACCCAACTACTATCTTCAAGAGACCCATCTCACATGTAACAATACCCACAAGCTCAAAGTAAAGGGACAGAGAAAGATATACCAGATAAATAGAAAACAAAAGAGCAGGAGTCAGTATTCTTGCCACAGATATAGTAGATGTTAGCCAACAACAATAACAAATAACAAAAAAGGCATTGCATAACAATAAAGGATTCCATAAACAAGAATACATAACTCTCCTAAACATATATCCACCCACGATCGGAGCATTGAGATTCATAAAACAAGTTCTCTTTGACTATGACAGCTACACAATAATAGTGGGAGACTTCAACACCCCAGTGACAGTGTTAGACAGATCATAGAGACAGAAACTAACAAAGACATTCTGGACTTAAACTCAATGCTTGACACACTGCACCTAAAAGACATCTACAGAATACTTCACCTAAAAACCACAGAGTATAAATTATTCTCACCCATATATGGAACATATTCTAAGATCAACCACATTCTTGTTCAAGAAGCAAGTTTTAATCAACTCAAAAAATCAAAACCATAGCAAGCACACTCTTAGACAACAGTGCAATAAAAATAGAAATCAATATGAAAAGATTTTTCACAACTACACAAAAACATGGAAACTTAAAAATTTGCTCCTGAATAACTCTTGGGTCAAAAACAAAACTAAGGCAGAAATCAAAAAATTCTTTGAAATTAATAAAAATAAAGACACAGCTTACCAATATCTTCGGGAAGCAGCTAAAGCGGCATTAAGAAGAAAGTTCATAGTGCAAAATACCTTTATCAAGAAGTTAGAAAGGTCTCAGACTAATGATCTAACATCACACCTAGAGGAACTAGGAAAAAAATTAGAAACCAACACCAAAGTTAGCAGAAGAAAATAAAACTAAAATCAGAGGAGAACTGAAAAAAATTGAGATGCAGAAGTCCATTTAAAAGACCAATGAAACCAACAATTTGTTCTGTGAAAGAATTAACAATATTGATAGACTTGTGGCTAGATTATCAAAGACAAAAAAAAAAAAAAAAGAAGATCCAAATAAGTGCAATCAGAAATGATAAAATGTCGTTACACTGAGCCCACAGAAATAAAATTTAAAAAGATCCTGAGAGACTATTATAAATACTTCTATGCACACAAATTAGAAAATCTAGAGGAAATGAATACATTCCTGGAAACAGACAACCTCCTGGTTGTGTGAATCAGGGATGGACTAAGAAGAAAGTGGAAACCTGAAAAGACCAATGTCAAGCTGAAATTGAATCCATAACAAAATCCCACTTAAAAAAAAAAAATCCTGGTCAGATGGATTTGCAGCCAAATTCTAACAGATATACAAACAACTCATACAAATGCTACTGAAACTATTCCAAAAAGTTGAGCGAGAGCTCCTCTCTAACTCATTCCACAAAGCCAGCATCATTCTGATGCCAAAATCTTCCAGAGAGACAATGAAAAAACAAAACTTCAGGCCCATATCCCTGATGAACATATAGATAGAAAAACTTCAACAAAATACTAGCAAACCAAATCCAGCAGTACATTAAAAAATTATTTCATAATGATCAAGTAGGCATTATTCCTGGGATACAAGTTTGGTTAAATGTACACAAATCAATAAATGTTATTCACCATACAAACAGAATTGATAACAAAACCATATGATCATCTCCACAAGTGTGATAAAAAGTCTTTGATAAAATCCAATATTCTTGCATGATAAAAACCCTCAATGAACTAGGCATCGAGAAAACATACCTCAAAAATAATAAGAGCTATCTATGACACACCCACAGCCAACATCACACTGAATGAGCAAAGGCTGGAACTATTCCCCTTGAAAACTGGAACAAGAGAAGGATGCCCACTCTCACCACTCCTATTCAACATAGTACTAGAAGTGCTAGCCAGAGGAATCAGGCAAGAGAAAGAAATAAAAGGCATCCAAAAACGAAAAGAAGAATTCAGATTATCTCTCTTTGCTGACAATATGAATCTTTATATAGAAAACCCTGAAGACTCCACCAGAAGGCTCCTAGAACTGATAAATGGTTTCAGTAAAGTTTCAGGATACCAAATCAATGTACAAACATCAGTAGCATTTTATACACCAAGAACATTCTAGTTGAGAGCCAATCAAGACCACAATCCCACTTACAGTATCTACAAAACAATGAAATACTTAGGAATACATCTAACTAAGGAGGTGAAAGATCTTTATTATGAGAATTATAAAACACCTCTCAAAGAAGTTAGAGACAACATAAGTAAATGGAAAAATATTCTATGTTCACAGATAGGAAGAATCAATATTTTTAAAATGGCCAAACTGCCCAAAGCAATTTACAGAATCAATGCTATCGTGATCAAAATATCAACATCAATTTTTTTTTTTTGCAGAAGTAGAAAAAAAATTCTAAAATTCATATGAAACCAAAAAAAGTGTATGAGTAGCCAAAGCAATCCAAAGCAAAAAGAAGAAAGCTGCAGGCATCACATTACCAGACTTCAAACTATACTATAAGGCTACAGTAACCAAAACATCATGGTCCTGGTACAAAAATGGATACACTTTAACCCCAGCACTTTGGGAGGCCGAAGCTGGTGAATCATGAGGTCAAGAGATGGAGACCATCCTGGCCAACATGGTGAAACCCTGTCTCTACTAAAAATACAAAAATTAGCCAGGCCTGGTGGCAGGCACTTGTAGTCCCAGCTACTGGGGAGGCTGAGACAGGAGAATCGCTTGAACCCAGGAGGTGGAGATTGTGGTGAGCTGAGATCACGCCACTGCACTCCAGCCTGGTGATGGAGCGAGACTCCATCTCAAAACAAACAGACAAACAAAATAAAACAAACAAACAAAAAAACCCACAGATACATAGACTAATGGAACAGAATAAAAAACCCAGAAAAAAAAAAAAGCTGAACAGCTACAACCATCTGGTCTTTGACAAAGTTGACAAAAATAAGCAATGGGGAAAGGACTTCCTAGTCAACAAATAGTGCTAGAATAACTGGCTTGTACACACAGAATAAAACTGGACACCTATTTTCTATCATATACAAAAATTAACTCAAGATACATTAAAGATCTAAACGTAAAACCTCAAAGTATTAAACTACTAGAAAAAAAAAAAAAGAAACAAAACAGGGAAATACCCTTCTGGATATCAGAATATCAGGTTTGGTAAATTTATGGCTAGGTCCTCAAAAGTAATTTCAAGAAAAACAAAAATTGGCAAGTGAGACTGAATCAAACTAAAGAACTTCTGCTCAGCAAAAGAAATTATCAACAGAGTAAACATATAGCCTACAGCCTACAGAAAGCCTACAGACAGAAAATATTCACAAGCTATGCATCCAACAAAGGTCTAATATCCAGAATCTATAAGGAACTTATGTCAACAAGCAAAAAACAAATAATTTGATTAAAAATTGATAAAATACATAAACAGTGTCATTGTCATTTTTATTGTCTTCAGTATTTTCTCAACTATCCTAATATTCAAATTAATATTTTTATACACTATCCTATTTTAAAAAATTGAAATTTATCCCCTATGACAAAGTGTTTGTACATATATACAAATGTATAATTTGTCTTAAAAATTTTCGTAGAAAACATTGATATTGTCCAGCAAAGTTTGCAATTCTGGAAATGGAGGAAAAAAAAAATCTTGTTTGTTTCTATCACTATTCTGAAATTATCTGGTCAGTTATAAAAATAACAGGAGGATAAAGACATTTTTATTGAAGCATAAATAATAAACGTCTTTGTAATTTTCTTCATTATTTGCAATTAAATCTTCAAAACTAGGGAATTTCAAATTACTTAATATCTATTGTGTAAGTTTCCTTGCCTTACCTTTTTAGGGTAACTACTAATCATAAATAGAGAAATGTCTACATGTAGATGATTCATGGTATTCTTTGTAGTTTTTTTGAGTGATAATAAAAATAACTGCTTATTATATATCAGATACTATACTCTTCTTGGATTTTTATTTTTATCAGAAAAATATTTAATTCTTTATAATATTTTTTTCTTTAGCATTTTATAGAATGAAATAATTTTTTAAAGCTCTAATTTATTACTAGCTACTGAAAATCATTTATAAAAATATTAACATTTTGAGAAAGGCATTAAAAATGAACTAAAATAAAAATTTCAAAACTATATGCTCTCTTTAATCTGTGTAAGTGCTTAATGTTTTTATATGCAAATATTAACACTGCAATTTGATCTTCAACTATTAGCCTCGACTTTTTCTCCCAATTCTTCACTAAATATGAATGTTAACCAGATCCTGAAGGATTTGCATTAAAAAATCTTAATGCAGAGTTTTAATCACTCAGGGCTAATTCTGTCTGAAGGACATCTCAAGTTTGTTTCCAGCACTATTTAAAATTGAAGAACAAAGCAACAGATAGTCAAATGCCACTACTAGAGTTTGGAAAATATTGAATTTAAATTTTTTTCTTGTAGGATAAATGAGAATGAGTAAAAGAAAATGATACGGTATAGACCCAGGGGAGAGAAATCTTTGTTATGAAGAAGAGATTCCAAAGACATAAATATACACAATGAGTGAGGCCATACCCTGAGAAAAAGAGATAAGGAGTAGTAAACGTTAAAAGAGAGAGAGAGAGAGACACTAAGGTAGATTGTTTGCAAAATAGCCACAATAATTCAGTTCCTGGTATCTGTACTTTTGAGTACTCTTTACCCACATAAACTTGGGTTTAGCCATGTGATTTTCTTTGCTCAATGAGACAAAAGCAAACACTAGAGGAAGAGATTTTAATCACGTCTGCTACTGGGAGTATCCCTTTCTTTCTGTGATTATAATCCTTAGTGACCACTAAGTGAACAAGCCATTGCTAATCTGCTGGAGAATGAGGGGCCACGTGGAGAACTGAGGTGCTTCAGCTGATAATCCACAGTCAATCATCTGCCAACAGCTAGACATGTATGAGAGGCCATTCTAGATTGTCCAACAGCCAGCTGACCACAGTCACATGGGAAAGGCCAGCAGAGATCACCCACCAGAAGTATTGCCTGTTCAACCACAGAACCACAAACTAAAGTAACTGAGGTGTTTTCAGTCACTAAGTTTTGGGGTAGTTTTATATAGAACACAAGTTAATGGACACAATGAACAATAAATGGAAATTAGAGACTGTCTCTTTTGATGAGAAATCAAACAAGTTAAGCTTATTTATTTTTCTACTTGCTGGTTTAGTTTAGATGTTGGATTCAGAATTGGTGACTATTTCACTTCACTTTGAAATATGCATTAGTTTAGTAAGTTCAATTCATCATAAGTTTGTTTTTACCCTGCAAATTGTATTTGTTGAAAAATCTCAGAATAACAGTACACTCCCACTACCTACCCCCAGTGGAAGGAGAGTGGCAGGAAGGATGGAGGAACATCTTGAAATTGCTCTTTAGATAGAAATAGATCACAGTATTACCTACACACAAGATAGGGTCAAATTAAAGATTAGGCATTATATTCTATGACTATGAGATTCCCAGTACAAGGTATCTTGTAGAGACAAAAGATGAGGCAATTTTTATCATGTAAATATTATTTAATAATTTTACTTAAGTGTTATTGGATACACTTTATTTGGTTCCACATTAAATTCAACAAGTATTTATTAAAGTCATTTTAATGTGCTTGACATGTTACTAATATTTATGTTTTCTACCCATTTTGAGTTTGAATATACAAAGCTCTCACAAAAAAGAAACTATTTGTTTATTTTTATGTCAGCCCTTGGGTTCATAATTATCTGCAACAGCTGTAACAGATCTGCTCTCACTGGTCATTAAATCATATTGTAAGCTGTGGGTCCCTTCTTCCTGAACACCAAAGATCTGTACCATCTCTCTCGTTTGGTTTTTCTAGCTTTGATTAATTGAAAAAGAAAATAAATCTTAACATTTTTATTGAGTTTATAAGGAAAAGTGCCAATTTATAACTCCTTTTTGGAAGGACAGAGATACATATACTGTGACCTTCAGAGTATAATTGCATCAAACCTGTAAGCAGCTAGTTAAGTTGAGCAATTTAAAACACAACAAAATTTTGTTAATGTAACACTCAGGTGGTGAAGTATTTGTTGAATTGCAGAGTTTTAAGTTTTCAAACAATGTATTGCTACATTAGTTTACAAAGAAAACATAAATTCAAGTGAATGATGTCATATGACTATCAAATAATATGTATTGGCATATATACAGAGGCATACAAATCTATTAGAAAGTATAAAAGTGAATTGTAAGAATTATGCAGATGACAACTATCCAAAGGTTTGTTTCTCATAACCAGCATCTTGTTAAAATAATTTGAAATGTTTGTTAGCATATATGCAATATCTTGCTCAATTATTTTTCAATTTTAACAGTACTCTTTGGAAGTTTATCTGTCAACTGAGTTAAGACAGTATTTATCAACCTTTTATTGGAAAATTGCAAACATGTAAATATTGAATAACTCATATGCTAGTTACAGTGAAAGATAGGGAATGTAGGCTTTAAAGTGGGCAGTAATAAGCCAAGCTAAAATTGGACTTTCTGTTTCTAAAACGACTTCATGCTTATATATCACAGGATATATAAGCATGGAATGACTACAACTTGCCAAGCATTTTCTAATTCTTGATCTTTTTCTATAAGTCAGTTTGCCATGCAAATGTATGTTCTTTTCAATATCCAAGATGAAAGTGTAAGAATGGCTATGTCAAAAGAGCATAATTCATCTGTCTATCGATCTCTCTCTATATTTTTTTTAATTTTATTTTTTGAGACGGAGTCTCACTCTGTTGTCCAGGCTGGAGTGCAGTGGTGCAATCTTGGCTCACTGCAACCCCCACCTCCTGGATTCAAGCGATTCTCGTGCCTCAGCCTCTTGAGTAGCTGGGATTACAGTCACATGCCACCATGCCAGGGTAATTTTTTGTATTTTTAGTAGAGATGGTGTTTCACCATGTTGGGCAGGCTGGTCTCAAACTCCTGAGTGATCCACTTGCCTTGGCCTCCCAAAGTGCTGAGATTACAGATGCGAGCTACCATGCCCAGCCAACTCATCTGTATTTAACAATAATTATCAACAGCTAAAATTCCAAATAATTTCCATCATGGTAATAAGTTTGCTTTATATCATTTCAATATTTGTAAACTGAATTCAACACTTTCTCCCTTATGCAATGGAAGATTTATATTCACTTCACTTATATGTATATATATATATAGTCCACCTAATCACTACTCAAAATACCAGAGTTAGACATTGATTTAAATATACATATCATAATTAAAATTTTTATGTAAACGTTTGTATCATCAGATAATGATAGAGATGCCTGTATGATGATTGGAGATAAACAGATAGATAGATAGACAGATCGACCAATTGATCTATACCGCTCCTTTTGTTCAAGGAGACCAAAAATTTGAAGACAGTTTTGAAAAGCATATGTTGCATGTTTTCCCTTTGTTTTGAAAGTTTATGCTTTCAATAATCATTACTCTTTTAACTGAAGTTAGAATTTGAATAATAGGGTGTAAGTAACTTACCAAGACTCAAAATGCTACCAGAGGGGATAATGTAATCTCCAAGACATGTTCTAGTGGTCATAAAATTCACAAAAGTCTTGCGAGTAGCTATTCATCAATACTGCATTTATTTATTTTATAAGTAGGAGAAATCGCTGTAATATTATATTTTGTATGTATATTTTGTAATGTTTTGCTTAAATGAATTATATTCCAATAATCCTCTAATATACCAAATTGGGTGCAATTGATATTGACAATAAAGTGTTGGCAAATTCTCATTTCAAACACAGATGAAATGTGAGATAGATGTTAGAGGTTTTAAAGCACTAATAGAGGAGAATTGGCTCTAGGAGAGAGAATGTAAAGGGAATTTTATTATTATTACAAAGTCATAGGAATATTTCTCAATTCAGAAGATTGAAAGTAATTTAATACATTATTTTTCATAGTTATAGATAATCTCATAACACTTATATTTAACAATAGCAAAAATGTCTTCATTTACAATTTTATCTCAACTTTGATATGACTCTTTTTTACCTTTAAATAAAGTCATCTAAAATACATTCATTTTGAGAAACCATGTGTAATCTAAATAGCTTCCAGAATTTAAAAAGTATCTAAACATTAACTCATATTGTTGGCACATGTAAGAAAAAATATTACCTTAGAATTTCTACCTTCCTAGGATTTGGTGAAGAATATATTTACATCCAGTTATGACTGTGAGAGTTTTCTCATTAAAAAATACAGCATTAAATGATAAAAAAAAAAAAAGTTTCATTTACCACCAGGGAGTTTTCTTAGATTTCTGATATTTAATTTGGCTTAATGGCTATATTGTGTTAACATTGCTATGCCAATGAATTTTTATACTATTGTAGTTAATAAAAGATAGAATCCTCCTAGCATGTTGGGAGGCCATGGTGGGTAGATCACTTGATATCAGAAGTTCGAGACCAGCCTGGCCAACGTGGCAAAACTCACCTCTAATGAAAATACAAAAATTAATCCCAGCTAACCAGAAGGCTGAGGTAGGAGAATAGCTTGAACTCAGGAGGTGGAGGTTGCAGTGAGTTAAGATCATACCTCTACATGCCAGCCTAAGGAACAGAGTGAGACTCCATCTCAAAAAAAAAGATAGAATCTGTAATTTGGTCTATTAAAAGGCACTGACCAACACAGAAAATCGTTTTATTTGTTCTTAAAAATTCATAAAACAAATGGTAGAAAAAACTGGTTATCAAAAAAAAGAAGGTAGAAAATATTTATTTTCTTATACTACATCACAACTCCCAAACAAACTCCCTCTCTTAGTAGAATCAGTTGTAACTAAGAAGAGAAAACGAAGATATCCAGGACTTACTATAATAAAAAGCAGATGACTTCAAAATAGAAATGATTATGCCTAAATTCAATTAAATATAGACATAACAAAAGACAGCTTATTCAAATACTGGCCCTTTAAACTTAGAGCTTTGCAAGTCTTTGAATAATAAAAATTACAGAAGTTCTGGAATCAGTTAGTACCATGATTTGAATTAATCAGAAATATATAGAAATTAAATTAATAACTATTGATATTATAGTATTTAATATAAGAGAGCAAAGTGTGGCCATGCTTTATTAAGATGTATAGATTTCAAAAGAGAGAACATGTTATTCTATTATAAAGTTTAACTATTTGCAGATACACGTTGAAGTGAGTAGTTATGTTAGGCTTCAAAAATGACACATTATTTAATTAATTGTATTTAAATCTCTCAGGGCAGAAAACTTTTTAAAACTAAAAATGATTGGTTATTTATTATGCATAAACTAGGTATTATGTAATAAACGATGTAAGTGCAATCTATTTGTACAATTAAGATGCTTTAGTGTGACAATCTCATTTTGGATTGATTAGCAGAACAACTTTAGGTATTCTTTTTTAAAAATTTCAATCTATTTCAAATTCAAAAGTACTTAAATTTTTAAAAGTCTTAGAGAAATTTATTTTAAAGGAATCATTGTCTATCACATAAGTAGAATTTAGGGTTGCATAACTGTTCAATATATTCTGAAATAAACTAAGTCAACTTACGATTAAAATTGGCCCACTGATATTGGCAGATATTTTTGCATTTCACTTGTAGCAAGACAACCATTGGTACATGGTAAAAAGTAGGGAAAAAGAAAATGTTGCTATTAGCAATGCTAGGTCAATGCAAAATGACTTGTACTGGGTCCCAGTTAATTGATAATAATGTAGATTTGAAAGAAAACTCTAGAAACAAGTTTTTACTTTGACAATTATTCTTTTTCTTTCTTCATTCACATTTACTATAGCAAGGTTAAAATCCCAGAAATCTCAGAAGTCACTATGAAATAATTTATCCATGTAACCCAAAACCAACTATACCTCAAAAACTATTGAATTTTTTTTTTTTTTAGTTAGCTAGCTAGAAAAGTAGCTAATACTAGCCCATAAATCTGGCTTGTTATGTTTGTTTTTGGAAAACTAGCCATGAATGAACTTCCTGAGAGAATGAGTAATTCTTGGAAACATGGTAAATGTTCTTGCTTTTGCTCAGTTTAGTCAACCAAAGCACACTCTACTCTGTGCCTAAAGCAGCAATCAATTTAATTTTATGTGTCAATTCCATTAAAAAAGCAAACAAAACAAAAACAAAACCATGTACACTGACAACAATCTGAACTTTGATAAGATAATGAAGTCGATGCCATTGCAAATCTCTTTCTCCATAATTATTTGTAAAACTTGATAGGAATACTTACAAATAGAAAGAATATTCTAATGCTTCTATTTCTTATTTTTAAAATGTTTGGATTGCCTGTAAGTTATTAATTTCTCTCAAATTTATCTTCCTTGAATTACTCACTTCTACTACAAACTAAGTAATATAGTTAAAACGGACCTCATTTCCATCACCTTCACCTTACCTAAAATGCTAGAACCAATAGAATCATTCTAGATGGCTACCTTTCAATCATTTCCTTCATTTCTATTCTCTCAACAAATGCTGTATACTCTGGTCATTTGCTATCTATCATGTGCATCCCCACCTCTTTACTTTCACTACCTATTCCTAAATTCAGAATTTAGACTATGATCTTTTCTTGGTTGTAACTTACTGATTATTTTCCACTTGTCTAGAACACACTTTCCAACTCTCCTTCATATAGCTAATTCCAACT
This sequence comes from Trachypithecus francoisi, assembly GCF_009764315.1. Lineage (NCBI taxonomy): Eukaryota > Metazoa > Chordata > Mammalia > Primates > Cercopithecidae > Trachypithecus > Trachypithecus francoisi. The sequence goes on from NW_022681469.1 coordinate 63,592,007, forward strand.
CATCAAGCACAGTTCACGAAACATCTCCAAGGAATCTTCCTTGACTTTTCCATGTGATAAATTTATTTTCCATGCTTCCTTAATCCTCTATATCATAGTATTTATGCCATTGAACCATAACTGTCAATTTATATAACCCTCTCCTATTTGCTTTGAAGGTAGATAGGGTCTATATTATTTTAATTTTTAACTTCTTTTCCAGACAAATATAAGGCACTAAATGCTGTGAATATCTGTTCAATAAATACAGTTACCAAAAAATTTATTTAAGATTATCATAGCCATTAATATGTTGAATTTCGTGTCAAAAATCATATTAGATCTTTATTATTGCAGTTCTTTATATTCACTAGATGATGAACTAGGACTTTAAAAACAAGGGTAAATTAATATTCAGTAGTCTAAAATTTCATAAATTAAACCTCATAAATGTCTACTTTGAAATGGGCATATTATCCTAGGCTGTCAAAAGTAACATCAGTATATGTTACTTTCTATATGGTAAGTGAAATTAAGACATAACTTCACAAGATTCAGCATCTGTCTAGGGATCCATATCGTAACTAATATCCTTAACTCCTCACAGGTCTTTAAAAATAAAACTCAACACACATTTTCCAAATACCTGCCCCTTGTGTATCATTCTACCAGTAAAAATTACAAACCATTTTTTCAATAGTCCACACACAATTGCAGCAGATCACTGCACTGCCCATAGTAATATTTACAGCCATGGAACTTTAATTATTTTTCTTGTAATTTAAACTTCTGGGTTGCAAGAACAAGGAAGTGAACTCTATCAATTTTCCCATTTGAAGGACCAGTCCTAACGAGGAAATAATACTACTGGGTTTTTAGCTACACATACTTTTTAAACATTTTAATGGTATGTTTATTTAACTGGTATAGCATTTTAAAAGGTGTACGTTTTTAAACTACTATTTTTTAGTGTTCCCAATTTAATAAACAATTTTGCATCATAGAAAAGCAATTTTGCAAACATCAGTAGCTTAAATAAAAAATAAATATGGTATAAAACGACATCACATAACTTCAAAATCGCTGCAAGTGATAATTTCAATCTGGAATTTGATCAAAGCTATTAGCTAATCACTTGACCATTAAACTGCTACTGGAGTCAGAGTATCAGAAAATGGACTAAAACTCCCTATAAAACAATCTGTCAGAGTGTACAGTCAATGTTTTCATTTCATTCATAAGCAGAATTTTTTCTATACGGCCAATCAAGGATAATGGTTGGAGGGCTTTTCAGAGCAATAGGAAATCCTGTCACCATTTTCACAAGTGGAAAGTAATTGAATTAGCTGCAAAATACTAACATTATTTTTCCTTATGTGCTGCTAAAAGAAATAGAATTACACTTCTAAAGAATACTGAAGTGTTTAAGGCAGGCTTAATGAGGGATCATAATTCTACACTAACCCTTAACTCTCAAGTCATGGAGAGAATATTTCATTCTATTGCAGTCTCAAATGCAAGCATTTTTCCCATATACAAAAGGAAGAAAGACTATAATGTCAATAAAATGTAAATATAAAAATAAAATTATATTAAAACAAATATATCTAAATAAAAATAAATAGTAATATATACATATAAATAACAAACTAATAAAGGCTTCATTTATGATTAATGAACTAATAAAATAACAGAAAATTAAAATTTTATTTTTATTTTTAAAATAAAATTGAGATTAAAAGACCATACTCCTAATAAATTGGAATTTAATAAAGTGGAATTTGAAACTTGTCATGTGAGTGGCCCTAAGACACAAATTACAGCTCTGTTTTAGACTCCTCAAGACAATAAGATGGTAAACCACCTTTTTCCTCTGTTTGAATGAAGTTCTGAGAATCAGGAGCCATTCCATTCTGTAGACAGTTGTACCTCTGATCAAGTGTTCAAATTGGAAAGGTAAAATCCCTGGGATAAATGGCTGATGAAAGCAAAACTTCCCGACAGCACAGAGCAGGAAAATAATGAACAATATTTTATCAAAATAATTTAGTATCTATTTGGATTGGTGGATGCTGGAGGAATTAGATTGCCCAACTACAGGAATACGGCTAATCTCTCCCTTGAATTTTTTTTAGATACTTTTTCTTTTTTACATAACAATGAAACAAATGTTTCAAATATTCATTTATATGTTATATATACACATATACAAACACAAATACACATATAAATATGAAAACATAAGTAACGAAAAATAAAATATTTCACTTTTTGTGTATATGTATGTAAATATACACATGTATATAGACATGTTTATACAAACAAAATTTAAAATGTGATTTACTTTTTGTGGTCATCTCCTTGTCTGGATTAATCAGGTATATTATTTTAGTAACATTACTTTTCTGAATTTGATATAAAAATTCTGATAACATTAAAATTACTTATTGAAAGGTGTCCTCACAAATCTCTGCCCATTTATTAGTGAATTGTTTAATCAAGTGATATAGACCTTTTGTGTAATGTTTATGTAGGTCTAAATTCTTTCTAAGACTATGTGGAGTTAAACTGATGTATTTTTAGAAAACTTTGATTAGTATTTTTTAAGCTGATTGTACATATTTATGGGGTACGGTGTGATATTTTGATATCTGTATGCATTGTGTAATGATCAAATTAGGATAATTAGCATTTTCATCATTTAAAACACTTATCATTTCTTTCCATTGGGGACTGGCATCTTTCAAGATGTGAGTGGACGTTGAGAAAGGGCTTGTCTCTGAAGGAGGAGAAGCAGTATCGAAATCAACTGTCAATCAATCCCTGTGTAAGAGCAAAAGTAGCTGGGGGCATTCTCCTGTAGCAGATTCTGCTTTTTATCTGCTTACCATTCGTTCACTTTTTCTTTCCTCTTGTCCTTCCCCATATTTATCTGGCTAGCCACTCCATTCCATCCCCATCTCAGGAGCTAAATATCTACTGTTCTCACCCAATTATAACAACCCCATTTTCTTGTCAGTAACTGGTTAGATGTTGACATATGACACAATTCTGAACTGGTTAGATGTTGATATGTGAAATTCTGTCTTTCATGTGATATGTTAAAGAAGTTTGGCTGGAGGATTCCTTGAAAATTTCCCTCATTATTAAAAAGATACATTCAAGATGACATAAATTCTACTTTCAAAAATGTTCATTATGCTTGCGTGGGTGAGTGTGATGCTTGATGCTGCCATAGCCCACCTGTGGCTAGGAGGATTCTGAGGAGTGAGCTTAGATAGGTATTGCGAAATCAGAAAGAACTTGAGTCCTCAGCGACACTGTTGAGCCTACACAGCTAATGTGTACAAAGGGGGACTAGACTCTTGTACTCTGGAACCTCCTATGTGTGGATTTTGTGTGAAATTAGATAATAAATGTTCTTTTTTTTATCCAGTTGAGGTAGTATTTTCTATTATTTGCATGTTACAGCATTCTAACTTCTATTCTAAGTAAGAAGGAGATTAAAATCAAAGAAATTGCTGTATATTGACCATAAAAATCAATGTTACTAATATACATGTAATACAACTTTTTTCATATGTTCTTTCTCACAGCTATAATAAACATTTTACAAATGTGGGGAATGATCTTGGAAAGAAGTTACTTGCCCAAGTTACGCAGCTAATGAATGCCAAAGACCAGACTCAAAAGTTGTGCACTCTGCCTGTTGTCTAACATCCATAAGCTGACCTTGTGGTATCTATAGAACCCAATATTTGATAAATTTATTTCCAAATTAATGATTCATTGACAGATTTATAAAATGAGTAGGACTCGAACACTAATTTCTAAAAAATACCACTGGTAGAAAACTAAAACATATATTATTTCTCAGTCAGTTGGTATGCTGGAGAACTTTAATAGGTGGTGTTGGATGCTGTCTCAGGAAGCAGTTGAAGTACCGGCTCAGAACGTTCCAAGCAATTCAGGCATATAATGGAAAGCAAGCTTTCCCACTACGCCGTCCCCACTTTCCTCCTGCCAATGTCACTCCCCAGAGTAGCTACAGTTAGTAGTTCCTGTAATGCTGACAATAGATGTAAACTTTAAAAAAATAGTGTAAGTGTAATCTTTAGATACATGAGTCAAGCCATTATTTAAATGAAGTTTGAATATTGACAGATAATTTGATGTTCTCAAAGCCCTTTCACTGGTCCCTTCTCCTGCACTCTTGTCACCTCCAATCTATTCTTCCTAGAACAGCAAACACAATCTTCCCCCAAAAAACTCAGTTATATTGTTTCCTTGTTTACATCTTGCAGCGTTTTTGTCTTATTACTGGGAAAAATTCTCACTCCTTACCATGAGCAAGAGTTGACATCCCCTGGTCCCTGCCTAGGTCATAGTAGGTGACATTCCCAATACGAATCCTTATCAGTTCTTTGAAGACACTAAGCATTCTCTGGCCTTGAGTTATTTGCATGTGCTGGTCCCTCCATCTGCACAGCTGTTTCTTTGCTCTTCTCAGGAGTAAGTCCTTGTCTGTGCTTCCACCTCTGCAACAGTATCCCATTTACAGAGAGGCCTTCCCTGACCACTCTCACCATCCCACCTAAAACAAAGATTCCTTCACTTTTCTCTACCAGAGCCTCCCATAGTTTTCATAACACTCACTAAAATTAGCAATCATTTTACATATTTGCCTTCTTGTTTCTTTGTTGTCTGTCTCTCCCACCAGTATGTACATTCCATGAAGAAGGGCCAGCATTTGCTTGTTTTGTTTTATCAATATATCCTGAGTTTGAAGCACAATTGTCTGATACTCCATCAATGGTGAGTAAGCGAATGATTGAATGCCCTTTATGCCAGAATGTGGAGATTTGTATTTATGAATATTAAAGAGATAAAATGTTACATGACGAATTTATAGTCAGCCTCATTGTATTAGGATATTAAGACACCACAGATTGATAAATGGCTGGATAAATCAGCTCCTTCTGAATTCTCTAAACAATTGATGTACATTTCTCTTCACTGTATATGCTTTCTATCCTGTATCTTAGCTATTTGTGTTAATACATTTTCTATTTTATTAAATCACAAAGCCCAAGAGGACTTTAAGGACATCATTGATTTTGTTTTCTTTGGGAAACAAATTGAGCTTTTCCTATTAAGCCCTGAGCACTGAGAATACAGGTCAAGCAAAAACTCCAACACTGACTAAGCTGTGTGAAGTCTACAATGTTGCTTAACCTCTATGCTTCTTAGTGCCCTCATTTGTAGTGGGACCTGTCTTGCTACTTACTTCATGAAATTTTGGTAAATTCAGAAGAAATACTAATTCAATGGCCTGATCAATAAATGATCAACAAATGATCAATAAATGGTAACTTTGGGTAGTGGGTTTAATGGTGTCCCCTGACCCAAACATATATGCACATGCACATCCCAGAATGTGTTAATGTGATTTTAACTGGAAAAAAGTCTTTGCAAATAAAATTATGAAACTCTAGATGACATCATTCTGGTGTAGCCTAAAGTCAATGACAAATTTTTTTTTTAAGAGACACACTGAGAGAAGAAATCCTTATGACAAAGGAGGCATAGACTGAATTACTTGAGCTCAAATTGTATATTTTACAGCAAGCAAACATATCACTGCATGTGTATATGCAAATAGAAATGCATTTACAAGATAATTTGGACATACACCCCCATGTCATAATCTTGCTGAATCATTTTTATTATCTATGAAACAGTTACATTGGCTGGATTAGGAGTTGTGAATCTGGCATTACTGAACCATGTGGGACACCTGGGGGTTCCTGAATCCCTGCCAATCCAAAAGAAACATTCCTTTTTCTAGGGAGAATGTGCATAGCTTTCATTAGATCTCAGATGGATTTGGGACTGCCAAAAGAGTAATAAAGTTTGGAAACTCTTGAAGGTTCTTTCTAGTTGTATTAATATAATATGTTAGGTTTATATCACTTTAAAGCAGCCAAAGAGATTTGGCATGCTATTTTAATCATAAGACTCTCTTTTGAAGACCAAGACAAGCAGAAGAAGGGACTATAATAGAGGTTTCTTTAAGTAAACTTATCTTTCTCAACATTATAATAAAAATCTGCAGGTTTTCCTTTCCTTGTGTACAGTCTATCATTACCCAGCATGCTCCAGCAAAGGAAATAATCTCTATAGTCAACAATGTAAGTACAGACTCCAGGTTTCCTTGAACTCTGAAATTGCTATATTCAAGTTAAAGGGTCATAGATGCATGAAGACAGAGAAAAGACAGTAAATGAGAAGTACAGAGTTTCCTTGTTTCTTTCAGTGTAGGAGATTTCATGCTTACCAGAATAGCTGTGATTCTGCATTTTGTACATTGAAGGCTATAAAATGAAGGCTAGAATAGATATATACCTGAGAATTAGTTACTATGAAGTTCTTAGAATTCAGTTTGTATTTTATTCCTTTTTAAAGTTTACCAAAGAGAAACTTAAAGACTTTCCACACAATATCATCACAGAAAGCAAATGTCAACAGTACAAATATATAATAAATCATATGTCAAACATTCTTTAAAGATTTATATATATACATATATATGTGTGTGTCTGTGTGTGCATATGTGTGTGTGTGTATATATATTCACAAACTCAAGTTAGAATTTTAACCAATTTGAGGCTTGTAAGAAATTAGGTAGTGCCTCTACAAAGTTAAAGGAAACTTAGTTTTCAGTTTATTCACCAGGAATATATAAGAAGAATATAGGATATGTAAATAAAATTATTAGATTATAACAAGGTGCTGTAGGTTTGGCATACCAGTTCATTTTACAGGTCATATGGACAAGCGTCCCTCATTATCTGCAAAGCATAGAAAAAGTTACGTGGATGAAAGTCTTCCACTTAAAAGTCATCAAGTTGGTCTTGGAAGTTGTACATTTAATGAGAGATTGTTTTCCCCTAAAAATAAACTTTGCTTTGGCTTTTAAAAATAACTTGGATTAGACGAGGCTCAGGCCTGTAATCTCAGCACTCTGGGAGGCGAAGGTGGGTAAATCATCTGAGGTCAGGAGTTCGAGACTAACCTGGTCCACGTGGCCAAACCCCATATCTACTGAAAAAAAAAAAAAAAAACAATTAGCCAGGAGTGGTGGCTCATGCCTGTAATCCTAGCTACTCAGAGGCTGAAGCAGGAGAATCACTTGAACCCAGGAGGTGGAGGTTGCAGTGAGCTAAGATTGTGCCACTGCACTCCAGCCTGGGTAACAGAGTGAACCTCTGTCAGAAAAAAAAAAAAAAAAAAAAAGTTTGGATTAACTGCTGAATAAGGCATTGTTGAGTAGTGATTAAGAGTATAAGTTTTTGCACTAAATTTCCTAGATTCAAATGCTGTCGCCATCACTTAGAATTTTGATAATTCATTTGGGAAATCCATTAGTCAGGATTCTCCACCAACACAGAACCACTAAGAGACAGAGAGAGAAAGAGAGACAGACTTATCATGGGAATTGTCTAGTTCACTCAGTTATGGAGGCTGAGAAGTTTTTCTGTCATTTATGAGCTGGAAAACCAGGAAAGCCAGTGGAGTAATTCAATCTGAGTTACATCTGAGGAGCCTGTGGTATAGCTTTCAATCCAATACATGAAAATTGGAAGGAGGGGTGGGAGGGGGAGGAGAATTGCTGGTGTAAGTCGCCAGAGCCCAAAAGTCCAAGAATCTGGAGTCCAGATGTTCAAGGGCAGGAGAAGGTGGGTGGTGGATGTTCTAGTTCAAGAACAGGAGGGAATTCACCTTCCTCTGCCTTTGGGTTCTATCCAGAACTTCAACGGATTGGACGATTCCTGCTCTCATTGGTAAGGGTGATTTACTTTACTCAGTCTACTGAATCGAACGCTAAGTTCCTGAAACACCCTCACAGAAATACCCAGATGTAATGTTTTACCAGCTATCTGGGCATACCTTAACCCAGACAAGTTGACACATTGGGTGACTTAAGCAAGTTAATTAACTAATGTATGTCTCAATTTTCTTTTCTTTAAAATAGGAGTAAAAGTAGTAGATAACTCTTTGGGCTACTTGAGAATCAAATGAGTTAATATACGTATCTTAGTATGAATTTAGTAAATTCATAGAATATAATAAGTGTTCAGTGTTAGCTATAATTTTATTGGAATAATTATAGAAAAACCTTTTTTATTAATGCATAATTTTCTGATGCAAATGTCACTATACCAATATTATGGTATTGAGGTTTATAGAAAATAGAATTATAATGTATTATGAATCATGTTAATTGCTCATTCATGTATCTAACTTTCAGAGATTAAGGGTATATGATTCAAATTACATAGGATATACCACTAATTCCATTTTACATATACCCATTACCCTGGTTAAGCTTATTTCTAATTTTATTTTACATTTAGTATAACTCATAGGAATAAATCTGAATTAGTTTAAAAAATTCTATTATATGCCTTAATCTTAAGTTCTGTTATCTATTGACTTAATATTTTAGTATTTAATAGTATATTTAGGAAATAATTAACCCTTTATTAATTAATTGCACCTGTTTCATGTTAATATATTTCTGAGATAGTTTCTATTTCTATTCAGAGATATCCTGTATCCTGTGAAAAGATTCAATTTTTTACAACTCAGTGTCATCATGTGACTTCTTTCTTATGTTGAAATATTTAAGATCACATTACCCTCCAACTGAAACTCCTCTCCTGTTATTTATTTTAAGGCTTCTTGAACAAATATGTAATGTACCTGTATATCTCCTTGCAATAATTTATATCTCTATCCTTGATAGTTTTTTGTTTACTCCAGCTGTTTTATTTAATTTCATTCACCTAATGGTACCCTTTATACTGCATATTAAATACTCTTTGTTAGATTAAATTTAGTTTTTCAAATTATTCTTTACTTTAATATTCAAAATATCAATTTTATCAATTGAGGTTTATCAATGTTAACTAAAGTCTTTTTTACATCCCCAAAAGAGATTCCATTCACAATGTGCAGCAAAAATTTCTCCTTGTTTCCTTACCTGGTTTACGCAGAAGGTGTCTACAAAACCTGTTATTGCTCTACATTTTAGAAACTTTCTTCTCTTCCCTTCTGTTATGGATGTATTCCCTCACTCTTCTAGAAATAAAGTCCTTTCCAATTCAATCTAGCACTCCTGGCATCTATGTTTTTTCTACCCATTACCTTGATTAAGCTTAGCAGAGGACCAGGAGCCAAGCTGGCAGATTCTGAATTTTCTTTAGAAGGCAAGAAGAAGAAGGACTAGGGGTATGTCTGTGTCACTTCTTTTTTCAGGCTGCATAGCTATACCATGTGTTTTCAAATCTTAACCTTGAGGAATTAAAAATAATTCGTTTTAATTTCAGGTGAAATGTGTTGGGTTCACTTTTTTGCAAAAGGAAGACATTACCTAAATAGATTTTTTAAATACATGACTTTTTGCCACAAAAATGCTAATTAGTCTGAACAATGTATCTGTGCCTATGTTGGATAGTTGCTACCATGCTGTTCTAGACACGTAGGAATTCACAATTCAATTTTATTTTGATAAAAATCACAATCTATATTCCACAACATCTATTAGGTATTTGCTCAAGGTTTTTCCTCAATCATGAACAGTGCTTTATCACAACTACATATTCAGTTCAAAAAACTAACCTTTTCTAACATCGGTAATTTAGCTCATTGACATAAATGGAAGGCTGCCAAGGATAGTCAGATATCAACACACAACTTGCAAACTGTTTGATTTGGAGTAAGTTTTTATGCTCACTGGACATGGTTTCCTTATATATAAATGGACATGAAAATACGCATCAGCTTCTCAAGTAAGAAACCCTTGGAAACTTACAGACTCTACAGTAAAAAATACAGTTTATTCTCTCAAAAGTAAAACACATTGCTTTCATCAAGTTTCCTGAAAGTTGAATGTTATTTATTATGTTTTATCTATACTATGAAAACCTAAGCATCCCTTTAAAATAATTAAGTAGATTCAAGATGTGATGACACGGGAAGACTCGCAGACACATTGTGGACAGAAATTCCAGTTCCCAAATACAACATTATTATACAGTATGACCCCACTTAGAAAAAAGACTAGGAAAAAATTAAAAACTATTTGTATATATATAAAAAGTTATGGATATATGGTTGTGTTAATACATTATAGATACCTATAATTATAGATAGTATATTTGTAAATATATAATATTAAGAAAAATGACAGTATAAATATAAAATGTTTAACAATCATGATTATATGAAAGGAATGAAGATGAATTTCAGTGGAAAGATATGCAACTATGTTGTGTAATTTTTTTCAAACCAATAAGGTATTTGAGATTTACTTATATAATTAAAATATTTAAATGGTATTCTTAAGCAGGAGTACATTCTATATTTTTATAACCTTTTATACTTCAGTTATCACTAGATTAATTTGTTTATTATATATTTGAAGTAATTACATTTTGTGTAAAAACTGACAATATTTATACTAATAATCTTTTACCTGATGATTTTTAAAGTTTCTCTGTTTTTATGCTGGATATAATACTTGATTATCATATATTTAAAGAAGTTGGCCGGGCGCGGTGGCTCAAGCCTGTAATCCCAGCACTTTGGGAGGCCGAGACGGGCGGATCACGAGGTCAGGAGATCGAGACCATCCTGGCTAATACGGTGAAACCCCGTCTCTACCAAAAAAAAAAAAAAAAAAAAAAAAATATATATATATAAAAAATTAGCCGGGCGAGGTGGCGGGCGCCTGTAGTCCCAGCTACTCGGGAGGCTGAGGCAGGAGAATGGCGTGAACCCGGGAGGCGGAGCTTGCAGTGAGCTGAGATCCGGCCACAGCACTCTAGCCTGGGCGACAGAGCGAGACTCCGTCTCAAAAAAAAAAAAAAAAAAAAAAAAAAAAAGAAGTTGAGGCTGGGTGCGGTGGCTCACACCTATAATCCCAGCACTTTGGGAGCCCAAGGCGGGTGGATCACGAGGTCAGGAGATCGAGACCATCCTGCCCAACATGGTGAAACCTTGTTTCTACTAAAAATACAAAAATTAGCTGGGTGTGGTGGTGCATGCCTGTAATTCTAGCTACTAGGAGGCTGAGGCAGGATAATTGCTTGAACCCCGGAGGCAGAGGTTAAAGTGAGCCAAGACTGTGCCACTGCACTCCAGCCTAGTGACAGAGCAAGACTCTGTCTCAAAAAGAAGAAGGAGGAGGAGGAGGAAGAGGAGAAGGAGGAAGAGGAGGAGGAGGAGTTGAAAGCCTGGGCAGGTGAACATTAAGAAACTGGCATTCTAAAGCAGTACTGAGTGATCTAAGCGTGGCTTGGTCAGAGCAAGAGGGAATGCCCAGTTAATGTGAAGACTCTCCAGTGTATAATTTGGGTATTAGAGCAATGTCATCTGTTGATACTTCAAAGTAGTAAAGTAGATCACAGAAGTCACTCATTACTATAGATGCATTTCCAAATAGCTTAAAATTTAAGTGTTAGAACTTTTTCCTCTATCCTACTCACCTTAAAATGATTTAATTTTTTTCCTAAATGTTTTAAACTGTAGTTCATATTTACCTTGAATCACAGTAGCATGAAAAGTAATAAGTCATAATAATAAAAAGCAAGAAAACATGAAAGCTTACCCACAGCACAGCTGTAGAATCTGGAAACCTCATCCCCAAATCCCTAGGGCTACTTCCTGAAGCTCCTGGGAGATCTTTCGGCTATAGCACGCTGCTCCTTCGATGCCCCAAAGAGAGCCTGAAAAGCTCTTGAGTCTCTATGGTGACACCTTTTGAAACTTCCTAAGGAAGTGGTGTTGTCACTTCCCTCATCTCTGACTGCTTACTAAGCTGAAGCGCATGAGTTGGAAAAGAGAGCTCTCCTTCACATCTGTGCTCAATTAATTATTAGATTAGCATCAAGTTCCGCCTCAGCTCTGGGTACTTCATTGGCTCAGCCAATTATCAATTTCTTAAGTTAATTATAATTTCACTCCGTCTTTATTATGATGGCTAGGCCAGAAGGTAATCTGATTGGCAGGGTTTCCTGCTACTCCCAACACTATTCCTTTCTTCAGATTTCTGACAAATAATTATTCCTTTTTTGTTTTACACTCCTCCCTTGTTTCTTCAGAGTGAGTTTCTTTCCTACCTGAGATTATTATTTATCCAGATTATATCTATCCAGAGTATAATTATCTATGAGATTAAAACTTAATCTTATTCCTGAGAGAATTAAATATTCGAGTTTCACAGATATAACTTCAAACCAAGCACAGTCAGCCACTGATTTTTACATGGGCCTGCTCAGCTCTTACAGAGACTGCAATCTAACCTTCCCCACTCATTAGACATCTAGACTAGAGCCATAAAGTAGACATAATGTGAACCACAAATTTAAACCATATCTAAAACTTCACATCTTTTGCAAGCAACATTAACAATCAATGAATAATAATCAGATGAAAATTATTTTAATTATAGATTTATTAACTCAATATTATCCAAAATATTATTTCAATATGTAACTAATGTCAAAATTTTTTAATAAGATATTTTTATTTATTGAAATGAAGTATGTATTTTACACTCTATGGCATATCTCACTTTGACTAAAGTTACACTTCAAGTACTCAGTAGCCACATGTGGCTAGTGGCTACTATATTGGATCATTCAAATCTGAATGATCCAGAAATACCTGGCTTCAAAATGACTCAGCAGTGTATGCTTGGTCTAAAAACCTTAATACTTTTATTAAATATCAAACTTCTGTATACCATGTCCAGAGATAGACTTCCCACACCTTGAGAAATGGCTTCCTCAGATCAATATATCATAGCATACTGTCTGAAATTATACACTTTATTCTTTTTTGAATTGTAGAAATTGTATTTCTTTTTACTGCAATCATTTTTGTTGTATACTACATTACTAGGAAACACAATTTTGTTTTGTTCTTAAGATACAAAATTGGTAACACATTTTCATTGTAAAATGTCAGACACCTAGAAACATGAATTAAAAAGTGAAAGTGCTCCCCCCTCATAGTCCCTATTCTGTTTTCTAGAGTAAACTTTAGATTTATTGTGTATCATTTTAGGCAACTTTCTATATCAGAGATATTAAGAATAGAGTATTAAAAACCCAGATTCATTTACAACATTTTATGTAGGTTTTCTTCACCTAAATAAAAATGCATAGATTCATTGGCAAAATCTGGAGCATAAATATATTTGATGACTATTGGAAACATTAGGTTGCCTAAAGCAAGGCATTGTCCCGTCCTTCTTTCTTGATAACAGAACCCCTATTTTGTTTGAGTGTTCACTCTCACCATTGCTATGTGTATAGAGAAGCACTAAAAAGTAGAATATTGATCATTTAAAGCCAATTAGGTAATTCCCTTTCCTAGCCCATGACTGATTTTGCCAGACATATGTGATGTAATTCTGTCCAATTAAAATGAGGGATAAGGGGAAGGGATTTTCTTGTTCAGAAAACTTAGCTGCATGGAAAGAAACAGTCTTCCTTTTCTTCTGGACCTTGCTGTCTAGCTATGATGCCTGTAGACATATTGGGCTTCTGAAAGGTTTCAGTCTAAGAGTGCAAGTTAACATACAGAGAATCAGAAGGCGAAATCATGGACAGTACCTGGGTCTTTAATATCACTGCAAAACTACTGCTTTGCTAGAATGTGAGATTATAATAACCTTCCCATGTGTTAACTCATTGTTAGCTGTGATGTCTGTGTTACTCGAAGTTTAAAGCATCTTAACTGATACAAAACATGAAGAAAAATGTTTTATATACTTTAGTAAAAATGAAATAGGGATTATTTCCGTTAGTAAAATGAAGCTTTAAGCTACTCGTTCTTGAGCAGAAAGTTTTAATTTTCTGTTAATTTATTTCTTAATGTCATTCATACATTATAAACTTTATCTTAGCGTTATTTGCAAGAAAAAAAAAAGAACAATTCCTTAAGGAATAGACAAGTAAATGTTTAGTTTTACTGCCAATAGAAATAACATTTAAAAAATTTAGATAAGCAAAATATAAACACATTCTCAGAATTATTTATTTTTAAAGTATTTTGAGTACATGCAAATCTTTATTGGATTATAGGATATCATGGGACCTGCTGCCAGTAACAAATTAAAATTGTTTTTATAGTATGATAATTTTGTTACTGTTAAAATGCTACATTCTGTATTTGGCTTAAAGAGTTTTTTCAGCATTCCAACTCCAAGTTTGAATAAAAGGTAACATAAAATTTATTATATTTATGAATCAATAGGTATATTTACCATAGATGATAAAATATTAACAAAAAATAGTTTTAGCTACAATTTGGTAAAGCTGATGTTCTTTGAACATTTCTATCTATTTTATGGTTTTTACACATATAAATTAAGAAAATACTTTTTGTAAATTTAATAGAATAGGAAAAAATTATATAAGAACCATATGAAACTGCCATTTTTTGTAGGCAAAATATTCACAGATGGGCAATCTCATACAGTTTGAACAAAATAAACATGTAAAACTTTTGCAAGAAGTATAAAAATAATTATCTTTGTATTTCAAGGGTCTTTGAAAATAATCAAGTAAGTGCAGACTTCTTATGCCGCTTGCCCTGAGAAACCAAACTAGAGCTCTACTTGATACAAAAGCTGGAATACAGCAAATGAGACGGGGTGAGTGAGGATTTCTTTTTTTATGTATTCACATCAATTTTTCTATATAATTTTAAATCAAGCATTTTGATCCAGTTATAACATGAAACCTAGCTTGCATATATAGTCATGCAAAAAAATACAACCATAACATTGCTTTGTAAGTGTAATGTTTTGTTCCAATTGTGAGAATAGCAATATTCAGAAGTATTTGTATATTAAAATAGCATGGTGTTTATATATTAATGAATATTTTAACAGTTTATGGAGAGTATAATGAAAATATTCTTTACCATAAGGTTTAGAAATACTGCATATAGTAATGGTTTTATTTTTCAAATGTTATTTACATATAAAATAATGAAATTCACACATCTTATTTTACTGTTAGAATTACTAATCAATATCAAACATACTTCATGCTAAAATCTGGATTGAAGCTAGATAAAATGAATAAATCTATACTTAGGGTTATGCTAATAGGTATGTTGCTGGTTATAATTTGTTTGCTGTACTTGCAAAGTGTAAATTATTTCTAGGTTTTAAAGTACTGTTGAGTTTATTCTGTGTTTTTAGTAGTCTTTTTGGTTTATGTAATTTTAAAATAACAGATCTAAGTTTATATTGTTTTTCCACCTATCCTCTACCAATGACCATTATCTAGATCAAACTAAAAGACCTGAAACATTTTCAAACATCACAGTAATATTTAGGAATTAAAATTATGAATATTTGATGATTGCATATCGAGGGACAAATTAAATGGCGAGAACAAAGTGATTGGTTCAATTTGCTATGCAAGAAGACATATTAAGTAATAGGCAGTTAATACGTAGGTTTGGTATGCAGAAAAATATCTCAGCTGAAGGTACCACATTTGAGAGTAATTGTCATAAAGATGCTAACTAAAATAAAAGGAGTGAATAAAACAACTGAAGTAAAGCCTGGTCCCAGAGGGAAGAGAAATAGGAGAGAAAGGTGTCTTGGAGGATGAGAGAAGCAAGTGTTTTAAAAAGGAGGACATGAATAAAATCAAGCTGAGATCTAAAAGGTATTCATTGTAGTAAGCTGCTAAGGTAGTTTGTGGCCCAATTATGAAAGACCTTGTTTAATAAACATTTTTTTTTCTTTTAGACAAGGTCTTGCTTTGTTGCCCAGGTTGGAGTGCAGTGCCACAGTCACAACTCACTGCAGTCTCAAACTCCTGGGCTTAAGCAATCCTGTCACCTCAGCCTCCCAAAATGCTTTCATTACAAGTGGGATCCACCACAACTGGCCAATAAACTTTAGTTACTAGCTAGTAGTAGGGCATAAAATCATTTGAAGTGGGGAGGGGCAAGATCATAAAATAAAATTTATATATTTGTAATTATCTCTGAAAGCTCTGTGTGTGTGTGTGCGTGTGCATGTGTTGTGTGTTGGGGGAGGCAGAAAGATTTTTGGAGTTGAGATCAGCTAGAAATACATAATCTGCTCTAACAACACAGTCATTGTAGGATTGGAAAGTAAAGCCCAGATCAAAACAATATTTAGAAATACAATCCAGAACACTTAGTACCTGTGAGTAGAGGCTGAGAAGGAGTGAGAAAGAATAAGAGATGACCTTGGACTTTATAGACTGAGGCCACCATAAGGATAGTGGTGCTCTTAACTGAAAGTAAAGATGGAAGAGAGAAACAGGATTGGGTTGTGTTGTAATGAATTTCATTTTAAACAGACTGAATTTGGGCAGGCAAGGTTTATCCAAATGGAGAAATCCAACAAGCAGTAAGATGCCTGGGTCTAGAGATAAAAGAGAGTTCGGATGTACAGATATGTATCCAACTGGCCCTCAGTGCAAGAGCAGTGTATCCATATATTTTTCAATTTTACTGTAGAAATACATAGCATAACATGTACTGTATAACTGAAAGTTGGCTTCTTTTGATGGCATTTGAATAACTATAATTACCTTCATATAATAATTGTTAAACTATATTCAAATGATAAGATATATAAAAATATTTCATTTCACATTGGTTAAAGAGTGTTTATATTTGGAGGTACACAAACCAGCTCTGTACTTTTTTACAATACTATCACCAGCATCTTTAGTATTGAAGCTTTTCCATATGGTGAATTATGCCAATATGGAGAACTTTGCCAATTCATTCCAATTACAGATTGTTTTTCTCTAGATAGCATGGAGTATTTTTATGCTCTCTGTCAAAAGACACTTTTTTGTTTGCTTTTCATATAACATTCAGTGTGTAAGAAGGTGAAGTGCTTACGTGAGAACAATTTAAATTTCTGCAGCCAGCAGGAAGTTTATTTAATGCTTTGTTCCATAATGAGGGCACCTGAATTTTCAAATGAAATTACCAGGACTTTCCAGGTGCAGGTGATCAAATTAGGGATGGGAAATGTGCCAAATGTATGTAAACAAACGAACCATTTCCAAGACTGCTAAAGGAAACAAGTGGAAAAGGATCAGACTAATCAGTGCTGGAATTTAAAGGACTAATAAGTTAACCTACTGGGTCTCCCCTAGATTGCCAAAATAATTATAGCGCTGTGCTATAGAGAGGATGAGCGCAAACCTTCCTAGGTTTTTCTGGAAGGGTATGAATTTTGGAGTCTGTCTTTGCTCCCATATTAAAATGTTCATTAGTACCAGATCACATGTATGATTTTTGTTTTGAAAATATGTTATTGTGGACAGTGCTCATTCCTTTTACCCAGTTCCCCTCTCTAAGAACCTGATTTTAGTCTGTCTATTTAAACCAGCTCCCACATAGCTCAGCACCCCATCCTCAGCTCTTGGGTGGGCATAGTAGTCAGAATTTGCTGGCCAGTGATTGCTCTTAGAAATCAAGGCTAAAATAAATGGTCTGAATGATTCACTTTGCATCTGCAATTTGCTTAGTAATGAGTATCCAACCCAATTTATTCCAGTTATATTTGGGGAGGGGTGAGTTTTCCAGAGAACTTCTGGGAAAAAAAAGTTCCTTGCTTTTTAAAGACAGCAATTGGTAGGACTCTTTCCCTGGACATTAGTGATAGACCTGAAAATTTTGCAGTTTTCTCATCACCAGGTTGAGGGTAAAGCAGCTTGAGAGGGAAGGCTAAACTAAAGAGAATCTAATTGAAAAGAAGCTAGAGTCATGTTTGAACGACATCTTGATTGAGCATCACCTACTTTCAAGATTTCTTCTTTTCAATAAGTCATTAAGACAAAAAAAATTGGTTTCTCTGTTACTTGCTATCAAAAGCATCCTAATACTAATGATTAAACAGTAGTTTTTCACAATTCCATGACACATAAAATGGCTTCTCTTTGTATGTCACACATTTCTTTTTACTTTATTTTCAGATTAGTTTATATTTACAGAAGATTTGCAGAAACAGTACAGAGTTTACATACATCTTGCACCTGGCTTTCCCTAACATTAAAATTTGACTGTGATTCACATATCAAAACTAGGAAATTAATACTGCCATAATGTTATTAACTAAACTATAGACTTTATTCAGATTTCACTGATTTTTCCACTGATGTCCTTTTGTTTTCTCAGGATCTAATTCAACATCCCAGATTGCATTTAGTTGTCATA
This sequence comes from Trachypithecus francoisi, assembly GCF_009764315.1. NCBI lineage: Eukaryota > Metazoa > Chordata > Mammalia > Primates > Cercopithecidae > Trachypithecus > Trachypithecus francoisi. The sequence continues at coordinate 63,610,286 of NW_022681469.1, forward strand.
TCTTCTTAGTCTCTTCTATTCTGTGGTACATATTCATCCTTTCCATGCCTTTCATGACCTTGATACTTATAAAGGACAAGTCAGTTATTTTGTGCAATGTTACTCAGTTTGGGTTTCTCTGGTGTTTTCTCATAATGAGACTGAGGTAATGCATTATTGGGATGGATACCACAGAAATGAATCACATCTCAGTACATCATGGTAGGGAGTTCATGATTTGATAAGTTACCCAGATCACTTGGTTAAGGTGGTGTCCGCCAGGTTTCTCCACTGAAAAGATTTTTTTCTTTATAATTAATGTATTTTAGGGAGAAATCATTTATGACTATGAAAATATTCCATTCCTCCTTAAACTTTTGCCCGCTAATTTTAGCGATCTTCCTTGTGTCTTGCCTGCAGCAGTTAGTACTGTGACGTTCTAATGAGGATTTCCTATTTTCCTCATTTCATCTACATTTTTAATTGTAATTATTCTGTAAGGAAGAGTTGTCTCTTCTCTCATTTACTTCTTTATTCAGTTATTTATTTATATTAGTATGATTCACATATTTGTATTATTATTTGGGTTATGATCCAGTAATATCATAATTGATTTTGTTGCTCAAATTGTTCCAGCTTCAGCCATTGTGAGGTTTTCCAGGTTGATTCCTATGTTCTTTTGACATCCATCTTTACTTTTCTTTCTTTTTCCTTCTTTTTAAGCACATTAATGCTCTAGATTGATCTTATATGTTTCCTGCTCCAGTTCAACCACTTCAATCACTTCTCCAAGGAACCCTGGCTTCTTTTAATGAAGAATGATATCCAGTGGATATTCTATTACTAGTGTCACTCCTTCTAGGCTCTCAGTGGCTAAAGAAAGTCATACATATAGTTGTAGTTTAACTATATAATAAATACATAACTGAATACAGAATAATTTGCTTTTATAGCTAGCTCTGTGTGTATAGACATATATATATGAAAAATCCATAAAAATAATCTGTGAATCCTACATCTCCACCCTGCTTTTCCTTCACCTGCTTTTCCAATACCTTAGCAGATGTTGCTCACCAGTCTCTCCATACCCAGTTCCACATTCTTATTCATCATTCTACCAGACATAGGATCTCTTTTTATTGAAGTCCCAATCTCTTTTCTTGCTCTCCCTGTGATCTCTGATCTCATGATGACATCTTAGACCTTCCTATATTTATGTGTGTTAATCTTGTAACTGCTTATTAAACTTGTCATAGACACAGATAAGTAATATCGGCAGGGTCAAGTAATCTAACTGAAAATGATAAGTTCCTAAGGGCAAGGTTTTAGGGAACTCTCTCATCCTACAGTTCCTCTTCCATCAGTCATTTCAATTGTTCCAATTGTAGCATGCCCATTTAACACTCCAATCTATGACTGCAGTGTCTCATCAAATCTGTGGATTGAGAGTTAGACCAATTGAACAGGTGGCTGCCTAACACTACTAGAAAGAACACTAATACTTAGCTTATAGAACCACCAGTGCTATCTATTTTATGGATATCACTCACATATCTATACTCCTGGAAAGGGACATATCCACATGAGTACCTCCTCTGATACTAACAATGTGGTTCAAAAAGTCTATAGCCACAGTGTGCCAGACTAGACAAATACCAGACAAAGACATTTAAAATTATGATTTAAGTCCCACCAAATTCTTGGTCATAAAAGTCTCTGGTCATTGTATTTCTCAGGCCTTATGTCAAAAAGTCTTGACACTCTTTTATGATAATTATTTTTGCTAAATGAAATGTATCCCAGCCAAGAAGGACCTTAGTGATGCTCATTTTGTAATCTTCTGTGTCTGTGGACTTTCTGGTAAGGCTTCAGTCAAATCAATGCTCTGTATTAGCACTCGGTTCTTTATATTCATCCATTTACTGTGTCTTTCTCAACCCAAGTTCCTTTATTACCAGCTTTCACTCATTAAATTGTCCTACTTAGCCTTAGCAAGCTTTCTAATTATCTTGCCCATTATCAATCAGCAATTGATGCTACATTTTTTGGACTTATATTCACTTTGTCCAAACATAGATTCAGCATGTATAAATAATATAGCACAACTATACTTGTCTTGGTTATTGCTATGGTAAACTAATATGAATTCATCAAAAATGTGTGATGTAGGCAGTCTGGAGCCAAGTCATTGCAATCTAACATCAATCCCAATTCTAATACTCGCAGTACTACCCCGATGTTCCTATAGAACTTTTATATTTCATACTCTGGTATAAAGAGAGAATTATCCTATTGGCTAAAATATTATAAGTATAAAAGAATGTATATAAGAGATAAAGAGTTTGAAATAATTTAGATTAGAAAAATAATTAGGTTCACCAGAAATGGTGGTGCATTTCTGGAAGTTAAAGAGAAATATTTCAAAGGCATTGCAACTAACTCTGTACTGTTGTAACAAAGCTTCATATCAATATATTAGGTTTCAAAAAGTTCTCACATAAACTAGACTTATTTTCATCAATATGGAGAGTTATGGTAGTTGGCTCCACTGGGTTGAGAATGCTGAAGCAGAGGTAATCTAGATCTACCTTTAGTGGCAGGCCTTTTGGTAGATGGTACAGATGGGCACCAGGACTGTGCCAAAACCTAAATATAGTAAGATTCTGGAGCTAGCATTATTCTAGTATTTCTCTGTAGACTTCAAATGTTCATTATATCAAAATGTAATTGTTTTAGAGATCCTTTAAAAGACTCTAAGAATTCCACCATGATAAATGATGCCATTTTATTCTGTTGGTCAATTTTAGTCAGTGAGTTAGTGGGGAAAAGCATTGAAAGAATTAAATAATATAAAGAATTGAATACTAGTGGCTTTTATAAAGTGACTTTGGGTTTTATTCATCTATTCTTTGCTTGCCCATATAGATAACTAAGTCAGTGTTTATCTCTGAAATATCAATGGTGAGTCGATGCTATTATACAGGCTAGAGTCCTCCCTTTGGAAGCTTGCTGTGTTCATAATGCTAGCAGTTTGCTGCTCCAAGCATTTGCAGAGAGAGCTAAAACTGGGAGAAGTCCAATCTTGTCTTAAAGGGACCAAATGTTCAGAGTCAATTAAGCTTCTAAAGCTCCACTAACATATTTGCCACAAGAAAACCTGTTGTGACACCTCTTGATGTTTCTGAATCATTTGTATATGTCTTTGTCATCACTTATCTCAATACATGCTATATACTTATATGTATATAAATTTACTCTTTAGAACAAAATCTATATGTTATGTATCTTTATATGTTTGACATAAAATATGTGGCACTGATTAAATGTCACTTAAATAAATGAATAAGCAGTAAATATTGTGGGAATTTTTTTATAAGCAGTACACTGGGAAAATTTTCATAGGCAAAACAATTAAATTTGCCTAAATATTTAAACTTATGTTTTATCATACTTCAGAAAATGCATATCAAATATAAAAATTCTAAGAACTCTCATTTTTAAGGTAAAAAATAAAATTAGATAAAGTTCTATGATTTTGAAAGCCTTGGTAAAATAGTAAGGACACATTTTATTAAATACAGAATGATGTCATTGTAAGTCACTAGTGCTTAATACTTTCCATTTCTAACCCTTTCTAAAATAGTAAATCTAGAGGAAACATTAAGTTACACAGAACACAATGTCTCTTTCATTAGCTATGGAATTACTTTTTTTTTCCCCTTCTGGAGGGTAAAGTATTCTGTGGTTGAGCAAAGTACAAAACTTCCTATGTGAATATAAGACACAGGAGAGAAGTAATTTAATCATTTTAATCTCATGGATGCCAAAATAGTTCATTTAGACTGTGAGCTCAAATTCAAGGAACCTGTTTTTGCTCCAAAGTTGACTTGTATTCATTAAATACTTTCATAGCTGGTTTTTAATAACAGTAAAATTAAGTTTATTTTTGTTAACATAAGTATGAATAGTTATACTCAAGATGAATACAATGGAAATGAGTATATATTTTGCTCATTGGGTAACTACTACCTAACACTTTACATACAGACAAATACCTACATTGAGAAAACCAGTTAATACTATTAAAAATCATTAGAACTACAGAATGGTATAAGCAGAATAAGCAAGCCTTTGTTTAAGAGTATATGTCTATGATGTTTCAACCATGTTTTACATCCAGCCTTGCATGAGGTCTTGCTAATGTGTTGATGGTGGTGTGTGTGTATGTTTATGTGTCTGTTTCAAAACAATAAATAGTACAATTATTTTTAAAAGACCATGTTTGAAATTTTAGAGGCAGAACCCATGTGTACATAAAGAATGGCAAACTTTTTTTGTTTTTTGAGACAGAGTCTCACTCTGTCACCCAGGCTGGAGTGCAGTGGCACTGTGTGGTCTCACTGCAAGCTCCTCCTCCCGGGTTCATGCCATTCTCCTGCCTCAGCCTCCCGAGTAGCTAAGTGGGCCTTTTCTACACAAAAACACATTTTAAAGTAATAGATTTGTAAAATACTTAATTTTTAGTAATTATCATTTTCCCGTCAATCATATTACATAAATGCATTACAGATCAGTTTGGAAAAATTTATGATATGGTTCCCAATCTACTTTAACTCTCTCATCCTTCCATTACATAACCCCTACAGACTCGATAACAGACTTTTCTATTTGTATTCCATGTTTACATTGCTCTGGCAGCTTTGTTCATAAAAACCCTTCCAATTTAATGGATACTTTGCTCTCATCTTTGTCAAAATTAGAACTCTGTTTCAAAGTCCATCTCAAATAATGAATGAGTTACACTAGAAATGAAGCATCTGGGAATTATCAGGAGCAAGAAATATTAATTCTTATAAGCACGGCAGAATCTCAAGTAACTTTAAGATGAAACAGAAAAAAATAGTACTTTTTGTCAAAGTCATCATCACAGATAAACAAAAATAATAAGAAACGGGTAGAATGTGATATTGTAAAAACACTAAATTGTAAATCCCAAAGTGCAGCACTAAGTAGGAATTACTTAGACTAGACTCTAGAGAGTCATGGTACTTGGAATAATGGCCTCCTCAAAGATGTCTACACCCTAATCTCAGGAACTTGTGAATATGTTATGGCAAAAGAGACCTTAAAGACTTGATTAAATTAAGAATTTTGAGATGGGGAGTTTATTCTGCATTATCTGGGTGAAACCAATGCAATCACAAGGGTTATTTTAAGAGGGGAGCAGGAGAATTCTAGGGAGGGAACGAGATGTGATGACAAAAGCAGAGATCAGAATGGTGCAAGGAAGGGGCCCCAGGCCAAGGAAAGCGGGTGGCCTCTAGAAGCAATAAAAGGAAAGCAAATGGATGATCCCTAGATCTTCTAGAAGTGACACAGCCCTAACAACATACTTAAGGCTTCTAACCTCCAGAACCATCAGATTAATTTATGTTTAAAGACACTATGTTTATGGCAACTTGCTACTTGATCATTTCCTACCAGCAGTAGGAAACTAATACAAGAGTCAACAGACTTCAGCGAGAGCTACTTGGGTAGCATTCAATGAAAACCACTCAGACAAAAATCTGTATTTAAAATCACATTTTGCCATTTCTTTGCTGTGTGAACTTGGACAAATTACTTACTCTTTTTTTTTTATCATTCTTACACTGGAGAATGCACACATGATTTATTTATCTGAGCACTCTTCTTCCATATGTGTTCTAAGTGAACCTGATATACTAGCTATTTTTTTTTTTTTTGGCTTAGTTTTGTATATCTGATCCAAGCTCTTATAGTCATATATTCTTTCCCGAAAATTTAGAATGGCGCTTGAGAGATAGCAATTAATGTTGGTTAGCCTCCTGAAGCTGTAAAGTGACTACCTTTCTCTTGTCATGCATACATAGAAATAGAGAAAGTCAAGCTACAGATATAGAGAGAAAAGCAAAGATAAGAGACAGAGGGAGTCTCCTTCCTGAGTTCTTAATGTACTGTCAGGTCCTGAGGCTTCTCCCTTCTTGAGGCTCAGTTACATTGACCATCTCTGGCTCATGAAACATCCCCTTATCTAATAACAAATTTGTCTTCTATGTTTAATCTAGCAGAAGTTATTGTCTTTCACTTATGAATGATTTGACATAAAACATACCCTGATGGGGAAATGTAAAGATAAATAATGATGTAATCAATGTGAGCATATTCCTGGGCATATACTAAGAGTTCAATAAATGGCAACTGTGCTTATTTGAATACTCTCATTACTACTAGTACTACTACTTCTATTACTACTGCCATTATGATTCACTCTAAATAGTGGAGAGGATTCTTGTATGCTCTGGGTTACCTGAGGAATGGGATGGGTGAGGATTTTTGTCTCCCTAATTCTGTTTCAGGATAGGAGCAATGTAGTTTTTGCTTTCATCCCTGTCTAATCATAGGGAGTCACAATAAAGTAGATAACACCAATAAGACAAAGCTGGGAAATGTGAAACAAGTCATATTTCCTGTCAGTTTGAAAGTGTCACAAATTACAAATCATAATTCATCAGCATATGAACTGCCGCTGCCTTCACAAAACTTCTTTTGATACTCTACCTGAAATTTTTGTTCACATAGTAAGTACTCAACAATCTTCAAATGAGCAAGTCTATCTCCACTGCTTCTCTCCTATCCAGAAAGATGTGCCCTCATCTTACCTAGAGAAGTGTAAAATACCTGTCATTTAGAAGCGGTTTTTATTTATTTATTTATTTTTTTATTTATTATTATTATTATTTTTGAGACAGAGTCTTCCTCTGTAGCCAGGCTGGAGTGCAGTGGCTTGATCTCAGCTCACTTCAACCTCCGCCTCCCGGGTTCAAGTGATTCTCCTGCCTCAGCCTCCCAAGTAGCTGGGATAAAAGGTGCGCACAATCACTCTCAGCTAATTTTTGTATTTTTAGTAGAAACGGGGTTTCACCATGTTGGCCAGGATGATCTCCATGTCTTGACCTTCTGATCTGCCCGCCTCAGCCTTCCAAAGTGCTGGGATTACAGGTTTGAGCCACCACGCCCAGCCTAGAAGCACTCTTAAATATTAGTTTCATTTTCTTTTTATGGCTCTCATCACCTTTTGTTTGTAATGATTCTATACTCTAGTACTACAATTTGCCCATGTGATTCATACTTTAATATGTATTATTATTATTTTACATTATAATTTTCTTAATAGATAAAAGTACACTTGACTCAATTGAATATTATAGATAGCATATAGTAGGTGCACAATAAATATTTGTTAAATTGAATTAAGATTAAAACTTAACCTACCAAAAATGTGTAATTTTTATTGCTTTATGCGTAGGTCCAAGAAAAAGAAGCTATATTGTATAACCTTTCTTCGATAAGACTCCAACCCAATATTATATTTCTTTATGATATACCATTAACCCAGTGGTCAAAGTCTTCTACTCCTGGGAGTAATAAAGCATTTAGAAATGTATTATGAATGTGTACATCAATAGCTCTTACCCAAATACCACCCAAGAAAGCCCCGAAGTTCACGCGAATGAACATGAACATAATCTAATGAGTATTAGATTGTTTTCAGTTCTTTCTGGCCATATTAGGGAGGTGAAACACAAGACATAAAAGAGAATAAAAAAGCCTGAAATTTTGTGGCAGGTCCTTTTTGAAAAAAATTTATGCTATGAATAGGAATATCTGTAAATTTATACCAGGTACAAGGGATGAGAGGAGGAAGCTTTGTATTCTTATGATTAACAAAGCTAATACTACTTAAGTAATTCACAACTTTAAATACAGAAAAATGACATATCTTTTCAGAAAAAAACTAGATGCTACTGTAAGCATTTTATTAACAAGATGAGAAAGTACTCCATCTTTAATATTAGTTAACAAATTGATTCTAATAACAGCAGTGAGATACATATAGTTTTATTTAAAGTGTAAAGAAAAAACACCAAAAGCTTAAGAACTTTTTCAGAGAAGCAAATACGTTCTAACCTTTGATGCCATATTGTTTCATGTATTGTAGAGCTTTGCATTCTTCTAAAATAATGTTTAAAAATCTAACTATCTTTGGAGCAGTCTACTGCAACACAAAAGTACTTGTAACAAGTGCTTATACAAGCATTTTCATACTTTCCATTGGACTTGGCTACTCCCTTTACATGCGTGAGTGTTCTTTAAAGGCTATAAGAAGAAAATTAGGTGCTAAGAAACTGAATAGGAAATTAACTTTGTATAGAAATTATCCTGCCAAGTTATCTTCTATCAGAAATTTCTTCAGGTAGAGAGAATGAAGAGATTCATATCCCTAATTGCATGGTTCTCTTAAGAACTTGACTATAACCACAGTTTCTGGAAAGCTAAAACTTCTAACAATTGATGAGAAGACTTTCTTTGTTTAAAAGTTATAATAAAGTACATTTGCAAAGCAAATAGGTTGAAGGAGGACAGAGAAATTTTACTCTCTCCCTTTAAAGTGAAGCAAAATTGGTTTATTAAGTAAAAAGCATATACAGAGAAAGGAAACTTCTTTCTTCAGATGTTTTATTCCATTTACATTCTATGTCTATGCTCTGAATCAAGTTATCTATAATTTGTAAAAAGTACTTGAATGTTAAAAGTCTTTGACTAAATTTAAGTAGAAATGACACAGTATTTTGAATTTGGTTTTAAACTTAAGTGGTTTCCTCTCACTATATATATGTGTGTGTATATATATATCTTGGAATTTTAAAATTAATAACAATTTTAAAAATTAAAAATTTTGACATATTTATGTGTATATATATTATTTGTATATATATATATAATATATATATACTTTAATTTCAGGGATACATGCACAGAACATGCAGGTTTTTTACATAGGTATACCTGTGCCATGGTGGTTTGCTGTATCTATCAACCCGTCACCTAGGTTTTGATCCCCACATGGATTAGTTATTTGTCCTGATGCTCTCACTCCCCTCACCCCCGACCACCTGATGGGCCTTGGTGTGTGTCGTTCCCCTCCCTGTGTCCATGGATTCTCATTGTTCAACTCCCACTTATGAGGGAGAACACGTGGTGTTTGGTTTTCTGTTCCTGTGTTTGTCTGCTGAGAATGATGGCTTCCAGCTTTATCCATGTCCCTGAAAAGGACATGATTTCATTCTTTTTGGCTGCATAGTAGTCCATGGTGTATATGCAACTCATTTTCTGTATTCAGTCTATCATTGATTGACATTTGGGTTGATTTCATGTCTTTGCTCTTGTAAATACTGCTGCAATAAGCATATGTGTGCATGCGTCTTTATACTAGAATGATTTAAAATCCTTTGGGTATATACTCAGTAATGGGATTGATGGGTCAAATGGTGTTTCTGGTTCTAGGTTCTTGAGGAATCACCACACTGTCTTCCACAATGGATGAACTAATTTACATTCCCACCAACAGTGTAAAAGCGTTCCTATTTCTCCACAACCTTGCCAGTATCTATTGTTTCCTTACTTTTTAGTAATCACCATTCTGACTCACATGAGATGGTATCTCATTGTGGTTTTTATTTGCATTTCTCTAATGATCAGTGATGCTGAGCTTTTTTTCATGTGTTTCTTGGCCGCATAAATGTCTCTCTTTTTTTTTTTTTTTTTTATTGAGACGGAGTCTTACTCTGTCGCCCAGCCTGGAGCACAGTGGTGCGATCTCAGTTCACTGCAACCTCTGCCTCCCTGGATCAATGGATTATCCTGCCTTAGCCTCCTGAGCAGCTGAGATTACAGGCACCTACCACCATGCCTGGCTATTTTTGTATTTTTAGTAGAGATGGGGCTTCACCATGTTGGTCAGGCTGGTCTCAAATTCCTGACCTCAGGTGATCCAGCCTCCTTGGTCTCCCAAAGTGCTGGGATTAGAGGCGTGAGCCACTGCACCCAGCCAATAAATGTCTTCTTTTGAGAAGTATCTGTTCATATTCTTTGCCCGCCTTTTGATAGGTTGTTTTTCTTGTAAATTTGTTTAAGTTCCTTGTAGATTCTGGATATTAGACCTTTCTCAGGTGGCTAGATTGCAAAAATTTTCTCCCATTCTGTAAGTTGCCGTTCATTCTGATGATAGTTTCTTTTACTGTGCAGAAGATCTTTAGCTTAATTAGATTCCATTTGTCAATTTTAGTTTTGGTTGCAATTGCTTTCAGTATTTTCATCATGAGATCTTTGCCCACATCTCAAATATTTTAACATTTTGAAATCCAGAATCCCAGTTACCCTTTGGTGAGCAGAAATCATTACGTGTTTTGTCAGCATTCAGTATCCTGCTGGTAACTGTACTTGATGACAAAATTGAAAATTAACTGCTGTCTGGGATGCATTTCAAGCTGCAAAATCTTTGTAAGTCTTGGTTTACAGAAGGAAGAGAACAAAGTAGATAATGATTCTTTCTGTCATGGTAACCTAGAAAAAGCTATTCAATTGCTGATTCATTGGCCTTAATATTTTAGCAACTTGTCCATTTTTTGGCAATCTAAAGATTTTTTTTTTAAATCAGATTTGAAATTATTGTTTTTAACTAATGTATGTATTTTCTACTTACATATTATATTGTGGCAAATATTAGATTACAAAATAAGATTTGCTAAAGTGAAACTTCCAAAAAATATCTGATGTTAAAGCTAAAAATACTATAATTTCACAATCTTTCTGTTATATTTAGGCTTCTTGAAGTATAATGTAGGGGATGACAAATATTCCTATTTTTTAACTGTTAAGTCCACACAAATGGTTCTATGTGCAATTGTACCAACACTTTCTGTTTGGTGAAACTGGAAATAGTTCCTATTTCAACTATTTGGGTGATGCTGAAGAGCTCCCACTGAGCGAATTTGTCTTTCCACTTGAAACCCCTAGTGTGAAATGACCTAAAGCTGTACTTACATAACTTTTAAAAAGTACAGATTCAGCCAGTCAGCTATTATGTCCACATGACAACAGATAATGTGTTTAAGTTATTCTTTATACAGCTTAATTGACTTTCTCTTTTTTAACATATGAAAATCACTGGAGGTTTAGGGGTCATGTTATCAGCCTAACTGTAAAATTCTTCTCCACTCACTCACTGAGCATGTTCATTACTCTTGTAATTTCATTGCCATACTGTCTTGTAGAGGCTTTGCTTTGCCTATGTTAATTGTAAGGGGAGAAGGCTAGGCACCTATATTGATTAAGTTAGCCAGAGTATGGTAGTTCTTCATCCTCATTTTTACCTATGTAGAGAAAACTTAATATTTTTAATTTGTATAAGATTCTATACAAATATGAATTGCGTCATTGGCTTATTCTTGATTTATTCACTTGAAAAATGCTATAAAATAAAAATTTGGAATACTATAAGTATGATCAAGCTGAAAGATCAATAGGAGCTTTCCCAAAGAAGTAAATGTGGAACTGAAGTGTAAAGGATGAATAAGGTTTAGAAGAGAAGGAAGGAAGACAAAGGAATGAATGCATAAAGTCATATATAAAGGCAGAGAGCCTTTTGCTAGGAAAGGCTGGTGAACTGGAGGAAACAGTGGGAGGAGGAGCCTTGGAGACCCATTCAGGATTTTTATTCTGAGAGGAATTACAAATCATTGGGGAGTATTAATTAGAGCTGTGGTATAACCAGATTGGAATTTCTTAAAGATTATTTTAGCTGGCTGGGTGTGGTGGCTCACACCTGTAATCCTAGCACTTTGGGAAGCCAAGGCGGGTGGATCACGAGATCAGGAGTTTGAGACCTGCATGGCCAACATAGTGAAACCCCATCTCTACTAAAGATGCAAAAAATTAGCTGGACATGATGACACACACCTGTAATCCTAGATACTGAGGCAGAAGAAGTGCTTGAACCCAGGAGGCAGAGGTTGCAGTGAGCCAAGATCATACCATTGAACTCCAGCCTAGGTGACAGGGCAAGACTCAGTCTCAAAAAAAAAAAAAAAAAATTTTCAAATAATGTTTTAACCTCTACTGCCTCTACTGTATATTTTATCATATAGGATAACCATGAAGTTCAAAAAATGCTCTAGCTGCTTCATTAAATGATGATATTTAAATAGAAAAACTCAACAACAACAAAGGTTCACATTTACTAGAAAAAATTATGATATGGATCAGGCACACTGTCTACTTAACACATGTTTAAAAGTACATGTATGTACTTTTCTCAAACTTTTGCTTAGAATCTGTGTTTTCAGAGATAAAGTGATTGAGTTAGATAGCATTTAAATTTTGTGAATACTTTAGGTAGACTTCTGCTTAACTTATTTTAATATTGTATTGAGATAGACTCTTCCAAATATAAATAAATATTTTAGGCTTTAGAAAATTATCAATATTGTACTTTGTGTAGCTAACAAAATTATGCTACCCTATTAATCAATACCACTCTCATTCAAGCAACCATAATCTCCTACCCAAGCTATATATTGTGATCAATGGTGATGAATTTAACAATAAAATGATAGATTTTATTTACCAAATCAACTATATCTCATATAAATTAAAACTTGGTTTATTTAAAACTCATTAAAAACAATCATGCATAAAACTTGTTTATCACTTTCTTATCTGAAACAAAATAAATATCTTAAGTTAACTAAACAAAATTATTCTTCAAAATCATAGTTAAATTATGTACTGAATGCTACTTTATTTTCTAATGTATTTTAAACCTTACATTTATAAAATTAAATATTGTATGTTGAATAATTATGGACAATAAGATTTCTAAAAAGCCAAAAAGACTCCCCTCTCTTTGGAAAGGAAATTAAACAAAATACAGTACAATGAACTGCAAAATAAAATCAAAATATTTCTGGAAAATATTGTCTATCAATTTAAAGATAAACTACAAAGAAATTGTGAAAACAATATTTTAAATACCTGAGACAAATAAAGCACGAGACTTTAATTACAGAATATAAGAATGTATTACAGATTGGCAGACTAGATTTTAGTCTGAGGGTCATAGAATGAAAAAGATGTAGAAAGCTCACTCTACCAATCTATTCCATTTTTCTTAGTTTTCTAATTTTTACCCTCTGTAGGTAAGTTTCTGATACAATGAATATACAACACTTGACAAATATACTTGGAATATGTGTGCATACTGAGTAAATCTAGTGCCATTCCTATTATTTTCTATTTTATTTTCTGGACTACTTAGAATACAGAGTATATTTTCAGGAAAAAAATTATTTAATTTAAATGACACAGAGTTACTAAAATTTAAACTTAATTGTCCCTTAAATTTTTTAATCTTGTAGATATTACAAATGTTTCAACTATGAATGGTCTACTACATTAATCTAAATGCTGCTCTGCAATTTTACATTTTCCTAGCCCATTCTAGGCAATATGTTACTTTCCTTGAATTGAATTTTAAATACCTTGTTAGGGGCTAAAGTATGTCCCTCTTAATATTAATATTAATATAAAACCCATATGTTGAAGTCCTAAATCCCAATACCTCAGAAAGTGACTATATTTGGAGATAGAGACTCTAAAGAAGTAATTAAGTTAAAATGAGATCAGCGGGGACACAGACAGGGAAGACCACATGAAGAATGAAGACACAGGGAGAAGGCCATCCACAAGCAAAGGTGAGAAGGCTCAGAAGACACTAACCCTACTGATAACTAGATCTCAGGCTTACAGCCTCCAAAATTGTGAGAAAATTAAATTCAGTTGTTTTAATCAATCCCTCCGTGGTACTTTGTTATGGCAGACCTAATAAACTGATATACACCTTCTCTCTTCCTCCACTCCTTCAATGGAGAAACTTGCTTTATATTTAAGATAAATTCCAAGTTCCCCCACCACCATCAAATCTATTAGGTTGGGGCAAAAGTAATTGCGGGTTTGCCATTACTTTCAATGACAAATTTTAGGCAAATACTTAACAACCTGTATCAATTACCTCCACCCTGCTGTCCCTCTGCATCTCTATGGCAGCCCAGCCTCTGCTCTGCTTCAAGAAATCCCATCTCTTACCTACTCAAGGACATCAGCCCCTCTTTTGCATCATAAAGTTTTTCCTCACCCCAGATCACTCCACATATAGTATATATCTCACATCCAGATGGGTGATATATATTATGCTATATGTCACTCATCTTTAATCATTACTCCCCTTGAACTTAGGTCCTCGTCTAGCTACCACTCATTTCTCTTCATATTCATACTTGCTCCTTTCCGGCAGCCTTCCCCATCAGGAAGTGACAACTCCAATCTTCCAGTTGTTCAGGCCAAAACACTTGGAAGCATCCTTGGTACCTCTCTGCCTCCCATATCCTACAAGAATCTATTGGCAAATTCTGTCAGTTCTACCTTTAATATCCATAATATCTTTTCTTTCTTCCTTCATCAATATCACTCATTCAAGCAACCATCATGTTCTACCTAAACTATTAAAATCCCCCACAGATTTATTTACCTGTTTCAAGTGTTGCCCATAAAATCTATCATCTGCCAGCCAGGATTCTGATCTTTTCAGTCTGAGAGTCAGACCAAGTCTCACTTCAAAACTCTTTAATGGCTTTCCATCATACAGCTTGTGTCTTACCTTCAGCATGGCAGCCAAGGCCCATGTGGTCAGCGCCCCAACTGTCTTGCTGCTTTCATCTCCCACTGTCCTCCCTACTCCCTCTACTGTTAGAATTCACAGAAGGTATTCTAATGTCAATACCTTTGCACCAGTCAGTCTCTCTGTCCACAATGTTTTCCTTCCAGGTTTCCAAATTTCCTGTAGTTCTCTACTCACATATCACTTTATCAGAGACTCCTTCATCACCTTATGTAAAAAAGAATCCCTGAAACACTCTATGCCCCTTAAGCTGTTTTATTTATTATTTATTTATATTCAGAGTACCACTCAACCAATAGAATACATAATATCTTCTCCTACCAGACTATAAGCTTAATTAGGGCAGCAAATTTGTCTGTTTTATTCTCTGTTATATCCTTGAAACCTATGATGGCAATAATACAATTCCTTTCTTAAATGTATGCTCTCATGCTCTCAGTAAATACAGTTTTAAGGTCATACTATGGCAGGCACTGTGATAGAAACTTTAAATATGATACTTAAATAAATCCAAAGAACAATCCTATGGAAAAAATAGGTATATTTTACAAATGAAGAACTGAAGCTTACGTAGCAAAATACCCAAGGTCACACAGCCAGAATTTGATTGTGTTTTCAATTGATGAGAAAACTAAGCAAATAAAAATACCTGCTGAGTCCCGACTGCCTTCTTAAAGTTCTAAGAGGAGATTTTGATAATTGTAGGTTTGTCCAGTTTGAACCTTCCTTGCCTAATTTAGCCCTAGATTTAAAAGAACAGAATATTCTAGTGTCACTAGGGGTGGGTAAAAAATATACATGTCTATTTCTGGGACAAGCACACACTAGCCCTTGGAAAAAAAGCCCATTGGAAACTTTGCTTTGGAGTTTATATAGTAATTCCCCAATAAGATCTCTTCATTCTTAACATATACGTTTTATAACAGTTAATATTTCACTCAGAAAACTAACCTCTCTACCATTGGAAAAGGGTTTGATATATAAAGTAGGAATAACCTTTCAAAACTCATATCCATGATTCAGCCAGTACAGACACTGAATTTGAATTCAGTTTTGTCATTTGCTAGCTACATGACTTTAAATTGAAATACATTTAAATAATTGAAATTTTTTAGCTTGTATGTGAAATATGAATAAGGATATGAAGACATTAGGGAGATTGGAGATGGTGCAATTGAAGCATTGAGATATAGTAGATATTTTATGAAAATAATTTCTATTCATATTTGAAAAAGCATCCTATCACAGTTACTCTATAGTCTGAAAACAATGGAGACCCTGCCTTTTTGTGTATTTTAATGAATCCATTTAACCCATCCTGCCTTTCTCCTCATCCTCCTGTCAGTAAGAAAATGACATAGAGAAAACAAAATCTAAAAATATACAGAAGTAAAACATGGAAGGAATTATCAATTCTTCCTTATGAATCAGGCTATATGACTGCCTAAAATAGGCCTAACAATGTCATGTGTTTTTAATGGAGCACTGTAAACCACAAAACAATATGAAATGACTAGTTTTCAGAAAGTGCTTTCTTTACTCATTTCATCTAAAATTGAACTAACAAGGAGCCCTATCTACCATCTGCATAAAGAAATGGGCCTAGTCTAATATAATCTAAAACCAGATTTCAGGCTTAAAAATAATTCATATTAGTATGATTAACAAAGCTTTTGAATTAAGATTATCAGTATTTTTGATCCACACTTCAATTGTTTTGGTCATATCTTATTCCTAATATCAAGACAGTACAATTAATGTAAAAAAATAAAACAGCACTTTGGGGATGATATAAACAAATTTTGAGGCAGTTCTTTAAAATAAAATGTTTTTTATGTATCGCTCTTATTTTCCACTGAAACTACGTATTTCATCTTAGTTTCCTACTCATCCCCATTAAAAAGTAAAAAATGTACATTTCCTTATAATTATTTACCAAAAAAATACAAAAAAATGACTTCTAAAGATGTAGCATCTCTTAAAGTACTTAAAACACAAAACAATATTCATACACAAAAGCAGGAAAATAAAATTTCAAAAATATCACTGAGTCTCTAATTGGAGTATCAAGTACATGAGGTTGAAAAATGGAAGCGAGAATTATTTTCTCCACCCTTCAGTCTTTCTTGATGTTACTAAGAGAGAGAAGGTTTTCTCTGTCCCTGAAAAATCTTGAGTAATTAACAATCGCACCTGTTGCAAGGTAAGTCATTGCACTGCATACGTTTTAATGCCTAAGATGGGAGAAGAAGGAATTCTGGATACACTAACATAGGTAAATTGAGCTGCTCACATTTTGCCTCAGTGCTAAAATTCAGGACATAAACAGCCGGACAGATTTTATTCCCCATTCAGCACTATGGACAGCCAGCCAGAAGTAGTTTTCCCATTCAAATAAAACAGATGCTGTGTTTCTTCCTTGTAAGGAAAGGATTTCACCACGTTTACTTTAGAGAAAGTTGGCATGGCACAATCAGTTATGTGGAGTGACACCTGAACATAATTTATTTGTGTGCAGAGAAAATAGTTTGCTTAGTCATGTCTAGTAGCAAAAATATTTTCTTCACAAATACGCATGTTGCCAGTTATCAGTCAAGAGAGGGCAGGTTATGCCGCAATAAAAAAGAAACCCCCCAAATCTTAGTGGTTTAAAACAACAGACTTTTATTTCTAACCCAGTTTACATATCCGAAGTAGGTGTTCAAATGAGATCCTGCTTAGCAAGCAACCTTGGGACCCAGGGTGACAGAGGTTACATCTTGGGAAGTGCATTCATGACTACTGAGGCAGGAAAAGAAAACGTGACAAATTACACTCTCAGTCTCAAAGTTCACAGTTTCTGTGCACAAGTGTCATTTATCAATTCTGGCTTCATTTCATTGGCCAAAACAAGCCAAAAAGCCAAGTTAACTTCCAAAGTATGACAGGGATGTGCAACGATGAATGCCCAATGAAGAATTAAAAGATTAGGCCGGGCGCGGTGGCTCAAGCCTGTAATCCCAGCACTTTGGGAGGCCGAGACGGGCGGATCACGAGGTCAGGAGATCGAGACCATCCTGGCTAACATGGTGAAACCCCGTCTCTACTAAAAAATACAAAAACTAGCCGGGCGAGGTGGCGGGCGCCTGTAGTCCCAGCTACTCGGGAGGCTGAGGCAGGAGAATGGCGTGAACCCGGGAGGCGGAGCTTGCAGTGAGCTGAGATCTGGCCACTGTACTCCAGCCTGGGCCACAGAGCCAGACTCCGTCTCAAAAAAAAAAAAAAAAAAAAAAGACAAAAAGAATTAAAAGATTAATAAATAGTTTGAATGACTAGTTCACCAACAATCTAAAATTTAAATAACATCCTATCCATTGCTCTTAAATAAAATATTGTGTTATTAATACACACTCACTGATCATCCACTCTAAATACAACAGAACACCATACTCCAGGAGAAAGACAGCAAGTAAGATATTCCTGCTCTAACATATTTAAACAATACCACCACCAACACAATCTTCATCATAACTAATAACAATAGCTAATAGAATAGGGGATTTTCTCTGTGTCCAGCACCATTCAAAGGGCTTCTGGGGCACCTTTATATCTTATCTCTCAACAGGGGGCCTGAAATTACTACCACTGTTATCCTTAGTTTGAGATTTGATTCCTCCAAATAGTTCTAAAATGTAAATATACAAATTGTACAGTTTACACTACAGATGACTTTCAATTCACTTGATATTATTTTTTAAACCCCTTACTTAGCAGACAGTGTGGGAATGAAGGCCCTGAAAACAGAATAATATAATGATGATGTTGGGAATAATTTAGGGAAAATGTAAGAGCTTGGACTATGACCCAGAGAAAAAAAATAGGCTCTACCAAAACGTGATCAACCATAGGTGAGTATGGGTCCCCTAGAAGCTGACTGGGGAAGAAGGATATTTTTATTTTTAAGGATTAACGATTTATAGGTTAAAACTACATGAAACTTTTGGGAGTCAAAAAAAATAATATCAATAATGTCACTCTTTATACACCCCCATCACTTTTTACTACAGATGGAAGAGATTTGCACCTATCACCCATACTTTCCCACCTAAATGCAGATTATAGCAACTATAAAGTAATACTTCCACTGCTGTAAGTGAAACACACAAGACTAGAGAAAACAGTCTTGGGTGGAAGAAGCATGAGAGAATTACCTTAGATATCCTGAAGAAATGTTTGCAGCAAGCATTGTTAAACACAAGCCAAAGCGAAATACCAAGAGCTGTTGTGGAATCTCTCTCTCTCTCCAGAGGGCTTTATTTACTAAACAGAATTTTTTCATCAGGAGAGGTTTTAAACAATCTTGCTTAAAGTAAGAAAAATGGATTAACTTGATTAAGAAAATGAAAAAAAAAATTGGTAAATTGTGGTGGGTTAAATGTATGCCCCTGAAGAGATTAGACCATGAACTAGATAACCTGTTGGGGTTCCTTTCAAATCTGTGTTCTTGTGATTTCAATAATTATGTTCAATTGGAGTAAATAGCTCCCGATAATTATGTGTAAGTCTAATTTCTTAACCTTTTGGCAAACACAGTATATGTATTACAAAACCATTTCAAACTATGGTAGTAATTATGGTACACAATATAGAAATTTTTGGATTATTACAAAATTTTAGGTAGCTAGGGCAATTGTCATTCATGCTATGTCCTATTTTGCATAAGAAAAAATAAATCTGTTTTGCATTTCCTACTTTTGTATATGTGTATTACAGACCAAACAGAAATGCCAAACATCTTAGAGATAACTAGCCTTGAGATGAAATCTTACCAGAATAGGAAGGGGAACTATATTTGAATTTTTATTTTTATAAAAGTTGCTTTAATATATTTTAATAAGATTCTAATAAAAAGTAAACAGCAGGCAAACTGGCTCTAGTCTACTTATTCAAATGATATTCCCTGCTGTTTTTGAAAAGTGCAACTTTCCCCTGAAACTCAATTAAAACTTCTACTTCATTCTTGTCGTTTTACTTGAGCCTGCAATTTCCTCCTCCGTGTCTTTTCTTCATTCAAGTTGTGAAGACCCAGATGAGATCCTGCCTCTGACAAGAAACATTCATCATTTTTCTTCTTTCTTTCTTTCTTTTTTTTTTTTTTTAGACAGAGTTTTGCTCTTGTCGCCCAGGCTGCGGTGCAAAGACGCGATCTCTGCTCACTGCAACCTCCGCCTCCCAGGTTCAAGCGATTCTCCTGCCTCAGCCTCCCGAGTAGCTCGGACTACAGGAGCCTGCCACCACGCCTGGCTAGTTTTTGTATTTTTAGTGGAGACGGGGTTTCACCACGTTGGCCAGGCTGGTCTCAAACTCCTGAACTCAGGTGATCCACCCACCTTGGCCTCCCAAAGTGCTGAGATTACAGACGTGAGCCACCGTGCTTAAATATTCCAATTTATGCTCTTTATTTTCTTCATTTGTGATAATCAATTTGGTTAACATTCCAAACTATACGTTAAAAATTATTGTTATAAATAGAAAACACAAAGTAAAAAATGTACTTTAGAATAATTTAAAATGTTTTGTAGCCCACAGATGTCTATTATTTTTATATTTTTAATGTTTTATGTTCCTATATAATCTTCATTTTGCAAGGTTTATATATAATCTTCCTCTGAGAATGACTAATTTCTATTTCATGCATGACAGATAACAAATGCCCTGAGGTGAAGCATAAAGGGATGAAACTAACCCCACCAAATATTTTTCCTTAATCATGTCACAGAGTATGAAGGGCTTCCATTTCACTTACTGGAATTTATTGTTAGAATAAATTATTATTGATATCAGTCACTTTATGAAGGAGGAAATTGTAAATCACTGTTTGATGGGCTTTTCAAAGGTCGACTCATGTGCCAGATTTTATCAAACAGGTGCTGATCTGGAATTATGACAAAGTAAAGTAGTGTTTAAAAAGCATTCTTTCACAACAATTAAAAAAGTAATAATCCACCTAAAAATGATTAAAAATAAGAAGTTGAATGACTACGTCACCAACAACCTAAAATTTAAATAATGCCCTCTCCGTTGCTCTTAAATCAAATATTATTTAAATAAAATGTTGTCTTATCAATACACATTCACTGATCATCTGCTATAAATAGAATAGAACACTATATTCCATAAGGAAGATAACAAATAAGACATAACCCTTTGTGCATTCTGCTTTACTCATCACCTTTTATGGTCAAAGTGGGATGGTCGATGACAGAAGAGATGGCACCAGCACTGGGAGTGGTGAGAAGTCAGAGAAGAAATAAGTCAGAGTAAGAAAGGTAATGAGAAACTGGTAAAGTGAACATTGTCAGTACCTATTATGATTCAGAATTTTAACAATGAAGTAGCTACTGTTTTACTTGTAGTTGAAAAAACTGATGTTAATGAAGGTTAAGTAATTAAACCAAAATCACACAATCTGAAAAATTAGAACAACTGAGGTTTTAAACTCAGATTTCTCAGATACCGTGGAATCTTTATCTTCTCTCTGACCTCATTATACAGCTGGTTGCCTTTGTGTAAGTGACAAGTATGTTTTTTGATTTTAGTACTTCATTTTATAGCTACTACTTCATTCTGGTAATAAACTTATAAAAATTTGTATTTAATAGTATCAGCCACGATGTCCTCAGGATGCATATTACAACTAGAGAGGCATTATCAATAAAACAGGAACACACAAAGCCTGTTGGCTCAAGGTTATTCTCATTTGGATAGTGCTTGATTAAGTATTGGTAAAATTTACCTCAATGACTTTCTTTACTCTATTATTTGAGTAGCTAGTATTTTTGTTGCTGTTGTTAAAATAAAATAGTTTTACAGGCATTCTAATTATAAATGTCAATATAAAAGACAATTCAAATAGGTATTCAAGAGAAAGTGAACATAATTCATATGCTGTTGCCCAAAAATAAATACAATAAAATATAATAAAATTGAGGATATCTTTCATACACATACATGAATATATATTTTCTCAAACATGAGATTGTTATACATAATAGTTTATCAAATATCTTATATTTTCATCATATATGATACTGCAGACATCCACATATGCACACACGTGTATATTATATGTGTACTGTATCCACACATAGAAAAACATACCTGCCATGCATTCTTATATAGTGGCTCAAAAATGGTCCAAAACTTTATATTCTGATAGATATTAGAAAATTGTCTTTTAGAAAACTATAACTCCTTTTATTAAAATCATTCTTTTATTTTTATATAGTAATACCTTATTTAACAAGTCTTGCAGATCTTCGGGTTATTCAATGTCTTCTGGATGCTTATTTTTGTTCTTATTATGTATTAAACTTATGGGACAACTTTTAATAGTTATTATAATTTTGTATTTTTCTAGCCATTTTTCTAAAATACAGAAAAAAAAATCTTTGATTTGCCAAATTTAGCCGAGAAATTAAAATAAAAATATTTAGATAAACACAAATAATTTTATGATAAGTATGTCCACAAACAATATTTGGAACACATTTGAACAAAACAAAATAAAAAACCCAGAAACAAAACCAAAAACAAAAAGCATCGTGTTGCTTATCTGGAGTTTACTTAATTGACTTTTATATTTTATCAAGCAACCATAAATGTGATCCCTTGAGCTACAACAACCTATTATTAACACATTTTTTGTTATTTTAAATGGCCCATCAGTTCTATTGGTTTTCAGTAGAAAATGAGAAATGAAGAAAATATTGGTGGTGTTCACTGAAGCCCTGTACTAAGAATCTTGATGCTATCTCTTGACTTAAAAGGAAAAAAAAAATGGCACAACTTATTAATAATACCTGCTATGGATATACTAAGAAGGAGTTATCACATTTGCCTTGAATTTGTCACATCTGAGATAATATTATATCCTTCCCTCACTACATATTTTAAAAGGAGAAACAAAATGAAAGTACATAAATTAGAAAAAAAAAATGAGTGCTACTGTTGGAAAAGAGGATATAATATCATTAACTGTGGGTAATATAAATATATATCTGTGTACCTGTGGATAGAGAGAAAGACAGAGAGAGATAAGCAAAACCATGTTTCTCTTTTATTAAAACTTCTAAAAAAAATATCCTGACATTTAGTAGGTAATCAATAATTAAGTAGACTCACTGTAACTAGTTAAATAAATGATCTATTCTTTATTTAATAAATCCTGGGAGAAAAGAGGGAGTTTCTCATCTTATATGGCCTCTATAGCTCAGAATGAATAAAGTGATAGAAATGAGAGATTTTAAAATATTCAATAAGGTTGTCTGTAGAATTCCATATTAAAAAAAAAATACAAATGATGAAAGGAACACATGATTTTGTGAGATAAATTTGTTCACTGACTTTGGTGTATATCTGATTTGTATTTGCTAATCAAAAGTCAGAACTGACATATACCTAATATTTAGAATAATAATGTGAATAAACCTAGCTTAAAGAAAGTAGGCATGTTTAACCTACCAACCAAAAACAGCTCAGGACCAGATGGATTTACAGTTGAATTCTACCAGAGGTACAAAGAGGAGCTGGTACCATTTCTCCTGAAACTATTCCAAACAATTGAAAAGGAGGGAATCTTTCCTAATTCATTTTATGAGGCCAGCATCATCCTGATACCAAAATCTGGCAGAGATAAAACAAGAAAGGAAGACTTCAGGCCAATATCCCTGATGAATATGGATGCAAAAATCCTCAATAAAATACTGGCAAACCGAATCCAGCAGCACATCAAAAAGCTTATCCACTAGGATAAACTTGGCTTCATCAGTCGGATGCAAGGTTGGTTCAACATACACAAATCAATAAATGTAATTCATCACGTAAACAGAACTAAAGACAAAAACTACATGATTTTCTCAATAGACATAGAAAAGGCCTTTGATAAAAGTCAACATCTCTTCATGTTAAAAATTCTCTATAAACTAGATGTTGAAGTAACATACTCAAAATTATAAGAGCCACATATGATAAACCCATAACCAATATCATATCAAATGGGCAAAAACTGAAAAGCATTCCTCTTGAAAACCAGCACAAGGCAAGAATGCCCTCTCTCGCCACTCTTATTCAAAATAGTATTGGAAGTTCTGGCCAGGGCAATCAGGCAGCCTCAAGAAATAACAGGTTTTTAAATAGGAAGAGAGGAAGTCAATTTGTCTTTTATTGCAGATGACATAATTCTATATCTAGACAATCCTACCATCTCAGCTGCCAATATTCTTAAGCTGATAAGCAACTTCAACAAAGTCTCAGGATACAAAATCAATATGCAAAATTTGCTAGCATTCCTGTACACCAACAACAGGCATGCAGAGAGCCAAATCATGAATGAACTCCCATTCACAATTGCTAAGAAGAGAATAATATACCTAAGAATACAGCTAACAAGGTATGTGAAGGACTTCTTCAAGGAGAACTACAAACCAGTGCTCAATGAAATCAGATAGGACACAAACAAATGGAAAAACATTCCATGCTCATGGATAGGAAGAATCAATATTGTGAAAATGGCCATACTGCCCAAAGTAATTTGTAGATTCAACGCTATTTCCATTAAACTACCACTGACATTCTTCACAGAATTAGGAAAAAACTGTTTTAAAAATCATATGGAACTAAAACAGAGCCCATATAACCAAGACAATCCTAAGTGAAAAGAAAAAAACTGGAGGCATCACACTACCTGACTTCAATGCTACAAGGCTGCAGTATCCAAAACACCATGGTACTGGTACAAAAGCAGACACATTGACCAATGGAACAGAATAGAGAACTCAGAAATAAGACCGCACATCTACAACCATCTCATCTTTGACAAATCTGACAAAAATAAGCAATGGAGAAAGGATTCCCTGTTTAATAAATAGTGCTGGAAGAACTGGCTAGCCATATGCAGAAAACTGAAACTTGACCCCTTCCTTACACCTTATACAAAGATTAAAGCAAGATGGATTAAAGATTTAAATGTAAAACCCATAACTATAAAAACCCTAGAAGAAAATCTAGACAATACCATTCAGGACATATGCATGGCAAAGAATTTATGATGAAAACACCAAAAGCAATTGCAACAAATGGAAAACTTGATAAATGAGACCTAAATAAACTAAAGATCTTCTGCACAGCAAAAGAAGCTATCATCAGAGGGAACAGACAACCTACAGAATGGGAGAAAATTTTTGCAATCTAGCCATCTGACAACGGTCTAATATCCAGAGTCTACAAGGAACTTAAACAAATTTACAAGCAAAACAAAAACAAAAACAAGCGACTCCACTTAAAAGTGGGCAAAGGATATGGATAGACACTTCTCAAAAGAAGACATTCATGCAGCCAATAAATATATGAGAAGCTCAACATCACTGATCATTAGAGAAATGCAAATAAAAACCACAATGAGATGCCATTTCATGCCACTCAGAATGGTGATTATTACTTACTTATAAGTGGGAACTGAACGATGAGAACACATGGATACATGGAGGAAAACAACACACACTGGGGCCTGTCAG
Organism: Trachypithecus francoisi; assembly: GCF_009764315.1. Classification (NCBI taxonomy): domain Eukaryota; kingdom Metazoa; phylum Chordata; class Mammalia; order Primates; family Cercopithecidae; genus Trachypithecus; species Trachypithecus francoisi. The sequence continues at coordinate 63,635,414 of NW_022681469.1, forward strand.
GGTGGGGAAAAGTTGGGGAGGGCATCAAGCAGAACAACTAATGGGTGCTGGGCTTAATACCTAGGTGATGGGTTGATCAGTGCAGCAAACCACTATGGCACATGTTTACCATGTAACAAACCTGCACATCCCACACATGTACCCTGGAACCTATAATCAAAGTTGATAAATAAATTAAAAAAGAAAGTAAGCATTTTAAAGTGCCTTGATTTCAGGATGATGCTTGGATAAGAAGATGGTGGAATAAAATGGAAAAATAATATTATTCTAAATCTATATGAGGAGGTTCCCAAAATACCTTCTCATTCACCAGGCAATTTTATTTTGGAATTCATACATGGGAGATAATCAAACAAGTGCATAAAGACATATGTATACTAATAATGACAGCAATATAATTTATAAAAAGAAAATAATACTAGAAACAACCAAAATTCCCTGCAATAATAAAACTGGGTACATGAATTATGATACATTCAAATAAAGGAATATGATGAGATAAAATGGAGGAAGCGTATCTCTAATCCAAGGCATAAAAAGCACTTCTTAGCAGATGAAAAAGCAACATGTACAACATGAACCCATTCTTATAAAAATAACCTGTGTGTTCAAATATATTGCTACATATCTGAAAGAAAATTCACACACCAACATATTAATAACCTGTAGTGAGATTGATAAGTATACATTATGACTTTAGGCACTTTAATTTATATTTTTCTTAACTATCAGTAAAAGCAGTAACATTTCTGCTTTATAAATCTCTACCTGAAAAAAAAAATGCTACTTCTCATTTAACATGAATTTACGTTTAGAAATTGTATTTGCTACCATATTTTTAGAATACAATTATTCTTTACTTACCTGAGATAGATTAAATTTAAAAATGGTTTCATTTCTTTTTTTCCCTTTTTTATTTTTTTTATACTTAAGTTCTGGGATACATGCGCATAATGTGCAGTTTATTACATAGGTATATATGTGCCATGGTGGTTTGCTGCACCCATCAACCCATCATCTACATTAGGTATTTTTCCAAAACTATCCCTCCCCTTGCCCCCTACCCCCGATAGGCCCCAGTGTGTGATGATCCCTTCCCTGTGCCCATATGTTCTCATTGTTCATCTCCCACTCATGAACGAGAATATACAGCGTCTGGTTTTCTGTTCCTGTGTTAGTTTGCTGAGAATAATGGTTCCCAGCTTCATCCATTTCCCTGCAAAGGACATGAACTCATTCTTTTTTATGGCTTCATAGTATTCAGTGGTGTATATGTGCCACATTTTCTTTATCCAATCTCTCCTTGATGGGCATTTGGGTTGGTTCCAAGTCTTTGCTATTGTGAACAGTGCTGCAATAAACATACGTGTGCATGCGTCTTTATAGTAGAATGATTTAAAATCATTTGGGTATATACTCAGTAATGGGATTGCTGGGTCAAATGGTATTTCTAGCTGTAGGTCCTTGAGGAATCGTCACACTGTCTTCAACAAAGGTTGAAGTAATTTACACTCCAACCAACAGTGTAAAAGCATTCCTATTTCTCCACATCCTCTCTAGCATCTGTTGTTTCCTGACTTTTTAATGATCATCATTCTAACGGCATGAGATGGTGTGTTATTGTGGTTTTTATTTGCATTTCTCTAATGATCAGTGATGATAAGCTTTTTTCCTATCTTTCTTGGCCACGTGTCTTCTTTTGAGAAGTGTCTGTTCACATCCTTCACCCACTTTTTGATGTTTTTTTTCTTTTCTCTTTCAAATTTGTTTAAGTTCCTTCTAAATTCTGGATATTAGCCCTTTGTCAGATGGAAAGTTTGCAAAAATTTTCTCCCATTCTGTAGGTTGCCTGTTCACTCTGATGATAGTTTCTTTTGCTGTGCAGAAGCGCTTTAGTTTAATTAGTTCACATTTGTCAATTTCAGCTTGTGTTGCCATTGCTTTTGGTGATTTAGTCATGAAGTCTTTGCCCATGCCTATGACCTGAATGGTACTGCCTAGGTTTCCATCTAGAGTTTCTATGGTTTTAGGTCTTACATTTAAATCTTTAATGTATCTTGAGTTAATTTTTGTATAAGGTGAAAGGAAAGGATCGAGTTTCAGTTCTCTGCATATAGCTAGCCAGTTTTCCCAACACCATTCATTAAATAGGGAATCCTTTCCCCATTGCTTGTTTTTGTCAGGTTTGTCAAATATCAGATGATTACAGATGTGTGGTGTTATTTCTGAGGACTCCGTTCTGTTCCATTGGCCTACATATCTGTTTTGGTGCCAGTACCATGCTGTTTTGGTTACTGTAGCCTTGTAGTATAGTTTGAAGTCAGGTAGTGTGATGCCTCCAGCTTTGTTCTTTTTGCTTAGGATTGTCTTGGCTATACTGGCTCTTTCTGGTTCCATATTAAATTTAAAATAGCTTTTTCTAATTCTGTGAAGAAAGTCAATGGTACCTTGATGGGGATAACATTGAATCTATAAATTACTTTGGGCAGTATGACCATTGTCACGATATTGATTTCTCCTATCCATGAGCATGGAATGTTTTTCCATTTGTTTGTGTCCTCTCTTATTTCCTTGAGCAGTGGCTTGTAGTTCTCCTTGAAGTGGTCCTTCACATTGCTTGTAAGTTGTATTCCTATGTATTTTATTATCTTTGTAGCAACCACTCATGATTTGGCTCTCTGTCTATTACTGGTGTATAGGAATGCTTGTTATTTTTGCACATTATTTTGTATCTTGAGACTTTACTGACATTGCTTATCAGCTTAAGGAGTTTTTGGGCTGAGATGATGGGGTTTTCTAAATATACAATCATGTCATCTGCAAGTAAAGACAATCTGACTTCCTCTCTTCCTATTTGAATACCCTTTATTTCTTTCTCTGGCATGATGGTCCTGGCCAGAACTTCCAATACTATGTTGAATAGGAGTGGGGAGAGAGGTCATTTTTGTCTTGTGTCGATTTTCAAAGGGAATGCTTCCAGCTTTTGCGCATCCATGATGATACTGGCTGTGGATTTGTCATAAATAGCTCTTATTACTTTGAGATACATTCCATCAATACCTCATTTATTGAGTGTTTTTAGCATGAAGGGGTGTTGAATTTTATTGAAGGCCTTTTCTGCATCTATTGAGATAATCATGTGGTTGTTGTAATGAGTTCTGTTTATGTGATAGATCACATTTACTGATTTGTGTATGTTGAACCAACCTTGCATCCCAGGGATGAAGCTGACTTGATCATGGTGTATAAGCTTTTTAATGTGCTGCTAGATTCAGTTTGCCAGTATTTTGTTGAAGATTTTCACATCAATGTTCATCAGGGATATTGGACTGAAATTTTCTTTTTTTGTTGTATCTCTGCCAGGTTTTGCTAACAGAATGATGCTAGCCTCATAAAAAGAGTTAGGGAGGAGTTCCTCTTTTTCTGTTGTTTGGAATAGTTTTAGAAGGAATAGTACCAGCTCCTCTTTGTACCTCTGGTAGAATTCAGCTGTGAATCCATCTGGTCCTGTGGGCTTTTTTAGGATGGTAGGCTATTAATTATTGTCTCAATTTCAGAATTTATTATTGTTCTATTCAGGGATACAACTCCTCCTGGTTTAGTCATGGGAGGGTGCATGTGTCCAGGAATTTGTCCATTTTTTCCTACATTTTCTGGTCTATTTTCAGAGAAGTATTTATAGTATTTTCTGATGATAGTTTGTATTTCTGTAAAATCATGAGTGATATCCCCTTTATCATTTTTTATTGTGTCTATTTGATGCTTCTCTCTTTTCTTCTTTATTAGTCTGGCTAGCAGTCTATCTATTTTATTAATCTTTTAAAAACAACAGCTCTTAGATTCATTGATTTTTTGAAGGGTTTTCATATCTCTATCTTCTTCAGTTCTGCTCTGATCTTAGTTATTTCTTGTCTTCTGCTAGTTTTTGAATTTGTTTGCTCTTGCTTCTCCAGATATTTTGATTGTGATGTTAGGGTGTCGATTTTAGATCTTTCCCACTTTCTCCTATGGGGATTTAGTGCCATAAATTTCCCTCTAAACACTGCTTTAGCTGTGTCCCAGAGATTCTGGTAAGTCTTGTCTTTGTTCTCATTGATTTCAAAGAACTTATTTATTTCTACCTTAATTTTGTTATTTACCCACTAGTCATTCGGGAGCAGACTGTCCAGTTTCCATGTAGTTGTGCAGTTTTGAGTGAATTTCTTAATCCTGAGTTCTAATTTGATTGCACTGTGATCTGAGAGACTGTTACAATTTTTGTTCTTTTGCATTTGCTGAGGAGTGTTTTACTTCCAATTATGTGGTCAGTTTTAGAATAAGTGTGATGTGGTGCTGAGAAGAATGTATATTCTATTGATTTGGGGTGGAGAGTTCTATAGATGTCTATCAGGTCCACTTGGTCCAGAGCTAAGTTCAAGTCCTGAATATCCTTGTTAATTTTCTGTCTCATTGATCTGTCTAATGTTGACAGTGGGGTGTTAAAGTCTCCCACTATTATTGTGTGGGAGACTAAGTCTCCAAGAACTTGCTTTATGAATCCAGGTGCTCCTCTATTAGGTGCATATATATTTAGGGTAGTTAGCAAATCCAGGTGCTCCTCTATTAGGTGCATATATATTTAGGATAGTTAGCAAATCCAGGTGCTCCTCTATTAGGTGCATATATATTTAGGGTAGTTAGCAAATCCAGGTGCTCCTCTATTAGGTGCATATATATTTAGGATAGTTAACTCTTCTAGTTACATTGATTCCTTTACCATTATGTAATGTCCTTCTTTTTTTCTTTTTTTTCTTTTTGTTGGTTTAAGTCTGTTTTATCAGAGATGAAGATTGCAACCCCTGCTTTTTTGTTTTTGCTTTCCATTTTCTTGGTAAATCTTCCTCCAACTCTTTATTTTGAGCCTATGTATGTCTTTGCATGTGAGAGAGGTCTCCTGAATACAGCATACTGATGGATCTTGACTCTTTATCCAATTTGCCAGTCTGAGTCTTTTAATTGGGGCATTTAGCCAAATTGCATTTAAGGTTAATATTGTTATGGATGAATTTGATCCTGTCATTATGATGCTACCTGGTTATTTTGCCATTAGTTGATGCAGTTACTTCATAGTATTGATGGTCTTTACATTTTCATATGTTTTTGCAGTTTCTGGTAGTGGTTTGTCCTTTCTATATTTAGTGCTTCCTTCGGGAGCTCTTGTAAAGCAGGCCTGGTAGTGACAAAATCCCTCAGCATTTGCTTGTCTGTAAAGGGTTTTATTTCTCCTTCACTTACAAAGCTTAGTTTGACTGGATATGAAATTCTGGGTTGAAAGTTATTTTCTTTAAGAATGTTGAATGTTGACCTCCATGCTCTTCTGGCTTGTAGGGCTTCTGCAAAGAGATCTGCTGTTAGTCTGATGGGCTTCCCTTTGTGGGTAACCTGACCTTTCTCTCTGGCTGCCTTTAACATTTTTCCTTCATTTAAAACTTGGTGAATCTGATGATTATGTGTCTTGGGGTTGCTCTTGTCAAGGGTATCTTTGTGGTGTTCTCTGTATTTCCTGAATTTGAATATTGGTCTGTCTTACTGGGTTGGGGATGTTCTCCTGGATAATATCCTGATGTGTGTTTTCCAGCTTGGTTGCATTCTCCCCTTCACTTTCAGGTACACCAATCAAATGTAGGGTTTGTTTCTACACATAGTCCCATGTTTATTGGAGGCTTTGTTCATTCCTTTTCATAATTTTTTCTCTAATCTTGTCTTCATGCTTTATTTAATTAAGTTGATCTTTAATCTGTAATATCCTTTCTTCTTCTTGATTTGGCTATTGATACCTGTGTATGTTTCTCGAAGTTCTCATGCTGTGTTTTTCAGCTCCATCAGGTCATTTATGTTCTTCTCTAAACTGGTTATTCTAGTTAGTAGTTCCTGTAACCTTTTATCAAGGTTCTTAGCTTCCTTGCATTGAATTAGAACAAGCTCCTTTAGCTCAGAGGAGTTTGTTATTACCCACCTTCTGAAGCATACTTCTGTCAGTTCATCAGACTCATTCTCTGTCCAGTTTTCTTCCCTTGCTGGTGAGGAGTTGTGATCCTTTGGAGGAGAAGAGGCATTCTAGTTTTTGGAATTTTCAGGCTTTTTGTCCTGGTTTTTCCTCAACTTCGTGGATTTGTCTACCTTTTGTCTTTGAGGTTGATAACCTTCAGATGGGGTTTTTGAGTGGTCATCCTTTTTGTTGATGTTGATGGTATCACTTCCTGCTTGTGGGTTTTCTTTCCAACAGTCAGGCTCCTCTTCTCCAGGTCTGCTGGAGTTTGCTGGAGTTCCACTGCAGACCCTGTTTGCCTGGGTATCACCAGCAGAGGCTGCAAAACAGCAAAGATTGCTGTCTGTTCCTTCCTCTGGAAGCTTCATCTGAGAGGGGCACCTGCCAGATATCAGCTGGAGCTCTCCTGTCGACCCCTGCTGGGAGGTATCTCCCCATCAGGAGACCTGGGGGTCAGGGACCCACTTGAGGAAGCAGTCTGTCCCTTAGCAGAGCTCAAGCACTGTGCTGGTAGATCCACTGCTCTCTTCAGAGTCAGCAGGCAGGAACGTTTAAGTCAACTGAGGCTGCACCCACAGCCACCCCTTGCCCCAGGTCCTCTGTCCCAGGGAGATGGGAGTTTTACCCATAAGCTCCTGCCTGGGGTGCTGCCTTTCTTTCAGAGATCCCCTGCCCAGAGAGGAGGAATCTAGAGAGGCAGTCTGGCTACAGCGGTTTTGCCGAGCTAGGATGGGCTCTGCACTATCTGAATTCTCTGGTGGCTTTGTTTATATTGTGAAGGGAAAACCGCCTACTCAAGCCTCAGTAATGGCAGACGCCCATCCTGCCACCAAGCTTGAGTGTCCCAGGTCAACTTCACACTGCTGTGCTGGCAGCAAGAATTTCAAGCCAGTGGGTCTTAGCTTATTGGGCTCTGTGGGGGTGGGATTCACTGAGCAACACCACTTGGCTCCCTGGCTTCACTTTCCTCTCCAGGGGAGTGAACAGTTCTGCTTAACTGGTGTTCCAGGCACCACTGGGGTATGAAAAAAACCTCCTGCAGCTAGCTCAGTGTCTGCCCATACAGTCACCCAACTTTGTGCTTGAAACCCTGGGCTCTGGTAATACAGACACCAGAGGGAATCTCCTGGTCTGTAGGTTGCAAAGACCATGGGGAAAGCATAGTGTCTGGGCCTGATAGCTCCATCCCTCATGACACAGTCTCTCATGACTTCCCTTGGCCAGGGGAGGAGTTCCTCAATCCCTTGCACTTCCCTGTGAGGCAACACCCCACCCTGCTTCGGCTCACCTTCTGTGGGCTGCACCCACTGTCTAAGCAGTCCCAATGAGATGAGCCAGGCACCTCAGTTGGAAATGCAGAAATCACCTGCCTTCTGTGTTGGTCTCACTGGGAGCTACAGATGGGAGCTGTTTCTTTCAGCCATCTTGCCCGGGAATAAAAATTATTTCATTTCTTAACGAAAAATTGACGTTGACAATCTCTATAATAACGTAAAGGAATGTGTCTTTTATTCTGTATTTCCTCATATTGATGAGATTGTCATATTAAATAAAATAGGACAGTAAAAGGTTGGCCCTATCACTTTAATTAATGTCTATAAGTCAGAAGATTAATATTATATTCAAATATACTTGAAAGCACCTGAAGACAATATACTGATAGCAGATGGAAAAACATCCCGAAGAAATCTGACAAGGTACACAAATTCAAAATGATTTATGGTAGAGCATTGAGTCTGTCATGTGTTATCTTCTGAGATCAGACATTCTTGTTTATCACAGTGTGATATTTTGAAATATTGTCGATTCATTATTGCTACAAGAACTGTGGTATGGATAGGTGCATATGATCATTAGTGATATTCCTTATACTGATGATGTTTTACTATTCTTAAAATAGTTCTTCCTGTATACTCAAAATTCCAAGACAGTATAAGCAGCTCATAAACTGGTAATGTAGGAAAAGAGCATTTGGTGAAGTTAATCCTATAACAAAAACAAAATAGAGGCTGCAAAGAGATTTGGCTAAAATATAGGGTTATTATAATTTTGAGGAAATTATGAATATTTTTGACACATAAAATCTTTTGTGAAATTATTTTTTACAGATTACCATTTGACTTACAAGGAGTTAATTAAAAATTATTCTGAAAAATTATATGCTTTTTTTAAAAAACATGGGACTTTCTACAAGAGAGACTGGCAAATCTACAAGATGACAGCAAATTCAAGTTACAAAATTAAGCAATCACAGCTATGATGGTATTTTAATTCTGCCATTCTGTTGTGACCATTCCAGATTCTTTTTAAATAAAAAATTAAGACATTTAAAAAGGCTTCTGTTTATTTTAGCCATGAAGAAAGATGGTTTTGTTTCTTCATATTAAAAAATGGTTATGTTTAGCTCACGTTTATCCAGACCTTAAAATTGATCTTTCATTTACTGTAAGTATGTAAATAATTTTATAATATTTATAAAGAAAACCGGCAATGACATTTTTTGGTCTACATCATCCAGGAAAGCCAGAAAAGCATATATTTTATATACTTTAATTAAAATTTGCTTCAACTGTATGTTAAACTCCTTCCAAATACTGACATTTTAGATAAAGTCCATGAAATGTGTATTTTAAATTAAAAAAAAAAAACTTTAAAAGAATTTAGACAGTGAATGCAACTTTTACCATTTTAAGTAGCCAGTTTCCTGAAGACATTAAATGTGGAAAATGATGCTGAGTAAATCAAGCAAAGACACACAATAGCAGACCTATATAGTCTTTGAATATAGGAATGTCTCACTCCAAAGTGCATGTCTTTTTCAGGGCACCACACATTGTTACTACACATATCTACATTCTAGACTGGAGGGAGTAGAAGAGGGTTTTTCTTAACTTCAGCAAACAAACCACCTGCATGAAATAAAGGAAAAAGTTGGCTCAACAGAGCCTATGAGAAAACCATTAGAAAGGCTGACAGTAATCGAATAAAATGGCATATTTGCCAAATAAGCTGCTGTCAACTCGGGTGGCTTTAATAAATAAAAGTCATTGGTTGACCCGGCACAGTAGCTTATGCCTGTAATCCCAGCACTTTGGAAGGCTGAGGCGGGCAGATCACCTGAGGTCAGGAGCTTGAGACCAGCCTGAACAACATGGAGAAGCCCCATTTCTACTAAAAATACAAAATTAGGCAGGTGTGGTGGCACATGCCTGTAATCCCAGCTATTCAGGAGGCTGAGGCAGGAGAATCGCTTGAACCCGGGAGGCAGTCGTTGCTGTGAGCCGAGATCACACCATTGCACTCCAGCCTGGGCAACAAAGGCAAAACTCCATCTCAAAAAAAGAAAAAAAAAAAAAAAGTCATTGGTTAACAGCACCGCTATTCTGTAAATAAAACAAGCATCTCTGGAATATAAATTCTGTAGCTCCATTTTAAGAGGGGCATTAACAAACCGGAGAATGGCCAAAATACTGACAGAACAGTCAAGATATTGAGGAATATTCACCTATGACAAAAAAGCATGATAACTATCTGATATGGTTTGACTGTGCCCCCCCACAAATCTCATCTTCAATTCCCACGTGTTGTGGGAGGGACCCGATGGGAGGTAATTGAATCATGGAGGCAGTCTTTTCCATGCTGTTCCTGTGAATAAGTCTCATGAGATCTGATGCTTTTAAAAACGAGAGTCTCTCTGTACAAACTCTCTCTTTGCTTGGTGCCATCCATGTAAGATGTGACTTGCTCCTCCTTGCCTTCAGCCATGATAGTGAGGCTTCCCCAGCCACGTGGAACTGTAAGTACCTTGTAAACCTCTTTTGTAAATTGCCCAGTCTCAGGTATGAGTTTATCAGCAGCATGAAAATGAACTAATACACTATCTTTATATATTTGGAGGTCCAACATGACTTATGTCCTTCTTGCTAGTGTTAAAGAAAAAAACTAAGACTAAAATATGGAAAATGATTTGAGATTAGATAGGTAAGTACTTGCCCTTCACTAGACTATTACAAAATGAAATGGAATTCCTTGTCAGGCAGTCATCTCCCTCTCCACGAAAATGCACAAATTCAAAATGATAAACATGTGACCACCTATCTGGAAGCCATGGACATGATGACTTCACAGAGTGGGAAATAATCACTAAAGTTCCTACCCTCAATAAAATTATCCAATTTGGGCAAAATTATACAATATTCCTAAACTATAGTCTTTTTCTAATGAACAATTTTGTTGTTGTTGTTGTTGTTGTTGAAATAAGACATACAATGCTAAATCCATAAGGTTGATTTTAATTCCCTAAGTGCAATTATTAGTTTTTCCATTTAGCAATTATTCCTTCCTCCTTTTCCTCTTTCCTCTCTACTTCTGCTCTTCCCTCTCCCATGCCCCCTTCTTTACCTCTTCTTCTTCTCTCTGGCTTTCTAACAAACACCTTCTTAGCAATTACTATGTGCCAGGCACTACTCTAAATACATTTAAAAGCTTTTTCTTTAATCCTTATCACAACCAATGAGAAGATGATATTATTATACACCTCCTTTAGCCAGAGAAAGATTAAGTAACATGTCCAAGATCATACCAATAAATTTGTTTCTACCACATTTGATTCCTAAATAGTGCTTAACATTGGGAAAAAATTAGCAATGTGCAAAAGGAACCAATTTGTTTATCTTGAGCAGCCAGGTATAAGAGAGTCGCAGCCAGACGAGGAAAACATTGTAGGGAAACAGAATTTATGCTTTTTTAAAGTTCAACAGAAGGAAAGATTATAAAATTAAATGTAGTAATAAAGTTAGGAAAGGACCCACCCAAAATTATTTAGATGCCAAAGTAAGCCAATCTCAGCTGTTCCTTTCTACTCTGCCTGCCATCCTCAGCAAGAGCAGTATGGGAGAGAGTGTGGGCAACCGGCTGCAGTAGCAGCTGGGCCTATTTGTTAAGAGGAAAAAAAAAATAGTCATAGAAGATAAAGGGAGATTTTGGTGGCTAGCAGTGTGAGTGGAAACTTGGAGCTTGGGTGGGGAATTGCAGAAGTGAAAAGCAGCGGTGCTGTCAGTAACAAAATTGCAATATTACACACACCATTCACAGAGAGAGCACTCCCTGCAGCAGTTCCTTAACTGGCAAGAATTCTTTTCCACCCATAGCAAAACAACCAGTGGCAATTTTGTATTTGTTTTCTCACATTAACAGTATTCTAGACATTCAAAAATGAAACACTACCAACTCTTCTAACTATCCTATAGTTATAAATTAGCTGACTAAAAGGACAAATGGCATTTCTAACTTAAAACTGTTATAACTATTTGTTGACTAATATAAAAACTTAAGTATCTAACAAGCATAATATTATATTCTAAACATAACCACTTACATTAAAATCCTTGAATTGTATTTTATGTCCCTTAAGACAAATACTATAAAAGGCATCTAACGCGTTTCTGAGTGATAACTGCTTTATTAGTGTATAACCCATCTCATTGGTAATGGTTCTTTAGTTTTATGTCTCATTTTTATTCTCGTTTAACTTTATTGATTTTTAAATGATAGATAATTCAGTTTTTTTCTACAGATAGGAAAAATCCTTCTGCAATCCTAAAATATATCAGACTTCAGTTTGGGCATACACATTTTGGAGCAAGTAAAAAACATTTGGCAAAAAAATCTGTCAAAAACAGTGCCCAGTACATAACTTTTGTCTTACTTCTGACAGTATAATAACAAAATGCAGTTTCATTCTTTTGATTGTTTTTTTAATTGTACAGTTGACTTACCTATAATATTTTCCTTCTTATTATGATTACTTAAATATTATTACAAGCGAATTTTGCTTTGGGGAATTACAAGGAAATTAAACCACATGAATGTGTTATAGAAGTTTAAACACATTAACTTCTTATGACTATAACAATATAATAATAAAATCAATGTTTGGGTGGCTCATTAAAATTATTCTAGTATTTTATAGTCCTATCTTCTCCATCTTCTTTCTTCTTTCTGGACAAAAATAAGAAAAAAAAAGATTTTCCTTCTCATATTAATGGAAATGTACAGTGATTTGGATAATCGAATGTCCCAACAGCTAAAATTATAATATTTGACTTTGAAAAAAGTTCTTTCTCTTTATAATTTACATTTTAATTATGGGTGATATGGCTATTCTAAGAATAAACCATATGGTTAGCTCAAGTTTATCCAGACCTGAAACTTACAGCAAGCTCAATATTCGAGTACTCATTCTAACCAATTAAAAAGTATTTGTAGTTACCATTCGTCTGACGAGAAATATGTGTAACATTTATGCTTTGTGACAATGTCAAGCTTATAATTGCTTTTTCCTTTCTTTATTTTCTGTTTGCTTTTATTGTACTATTTATTTTGCTTAGGATCAGGAAAAATAAGTTATGTCAGTTTCATCAATAATAGAGCTGTTTTCAAAAGAAATCATTTTTTCCTTACCATTATTTTTCCTAACATTTTCTTTAAACCTGTATCATTTTTGGTTTGCACGGGATTATAGAAGTGATCCTAATTTCTATACACTTCTTTTTATAGATTGTCTGATTGTCTTTAGTTTCTAAAAATAAAATAATCCAGTGCTTCCCATTTCCATTTTTATTTACTCTATAATAATAAGGTGTGGTGAAAAATGTGTGCTTTCTTCTGAATATGACCTTTCTGCTTATGCCCATTAGTGTATAGTTTGTGTTAAGTGCATTATATTTGATTAATTATAGTATGGTACCAACAAGAAAAAAAAAAAAAACTTAAGGATATAGCATTTCAAAATATATTATCAATTGATTTTGATAAATTAAGTACATGAAAAAACATTTTTGCTTGGCTTATAGATATAATAAAATCTTAGTAAAATGAAATTTTCCTAAGTTCTTTCTCAAATAACCTGGATTGAGAAAGTAAAATACCTTGCATAAACTAATTAGAATGATAAAACCTAGTCATTGCTTTGCCTTCTCACTATGTTACTAGCAGTAGCTGTGATTTTAAAACGAAAAATGAAAGACAAATGGCCAAATTATTCATAAAATTGTTGCGCAGGGACAGACTGACAAAAAAAAAAAAAAAAAACCACCTTGCTTTTGGTCAATTGGAGCATTTCTGAAAAAACAAAGATGTTGGGTAAGTTATCACTCTTTCCCAGTTCTGACTTTCTTTGCTTTCTGCTTTGTCATGGTATTAATGTGTTAGTTCTTTTTTTCTGTTTCTTCATAGTTTGTCACTGTAGAAATGAATGAGGTGTTATATTGGAAATTGGGAGATCATGATTGGAGCAAGTGGGAAGAAAAGTTGAGTCAAATGTGACAATAATCATTTGAATGGCCCAGATGAAGTCATACTATCCTCTGCCACTGCCTCAAACTATATCTTCTAATAATTTACAGATATTTTCTGAATAATTTTAAAGCAGTCCTGGATTTCTCTTCAGAACCTTTGTAATAGAAGAGTTGAAGCCAAACTAGTGCCTAATGTGTTGCAAAAGGGGCAGAAGAGAAATATTCTCATCATATCTCCTGTATTCTCAATGCTCTCCCAACCCCATCATTTCACTTTCTGCTATCTCTGTTAGGAATGTATTTGTATGTGGCATCCAGCAAAAGAATTAAGATTGGTAACACTAGTGTGAATAGATATAGTAATTAAATTCTGTATGTTAAATGCAATACATACAATATATTCAGTATCTAAAGTTTATTAGATTCTAAGAATGCAAGCAATAAAATGCAATATAATTGTCCTCCGTATGTTCAAACTCTAACTGTGAATTTGTAGTAATCATATATTACTCATACAAAAAATCTGAAAATTTCTCAAAGTCATTTAGAAACAGGGGAAATTAAATTTAACAAGGACAAAGAACGTGTGATACTAGCGTGTGTGGTAGAGTCACAAACACAGTGGAATTAAGTTAATTTCTGGGAGAATACAATGCATTATATGCCATGGGAAGATTGTAGGCACATGGCAGGATGGTGCAAGGCAGAGTATGACATAGCTAATTTGTTCATAACATCTTGCCCAAGCTCCTCCTATTCATCTTTAATACTGAGCTTTGGTTCTCTTTTCAGCCCCAATTTCGTGCTTTTATAGCATCCCTTGGGATATAAAAAAAAGCAACCTACTTTATTACGACTTGTCTCCTTTTACAACTGGATCTTAAGTTTCTTGAGAATTGGGTTTGACTAAAAGCTGTGTGTGTGTGTATGTGTATGTGTGTTAAACGTCTTAAAATAGTTTTAAATTTACAGAACATTTATGGTGAGTACAGAGAGTTCCCCTATACCTATACCTAGCTCCCCTTGTTTACACTATACATTTATATGGTACATTTATCACAGTTAATAAACCAATATTGATACAGTATTATTAATTAAAATTCATACTTTATTCATATCTCATTAGTTTTTTATCTAATAATCCTTTACTATCCCAGGATTCCAAACAGTATACCACATTATGTTTGTAAAACTGGATTTTTTATTCTTAAAATCCTAGCATAATGCTCCGTACCTGAAGCATTGAAGAAGCTGAACAAATACTTATGGAATAAATGAATGAATAATAAGCCAATTATACTTAAACATTATAGGCTCTTTTAATTCTCTGAAGGCAATGATATGGTTTGGCTCTGTGTCCCCACCTAAATTTCACCTTGAATTGTAATAATCCCTGTGTGTCAAGGGTGGGACCAGGTGGAGGTGATTGAATCATGAAGACAGTTTCCTCCAAGCTCTTCTTCTGACAGTGCGTGAGTTCTTGGGAGATCTGATGGTTTTATAAGGGGCTTTTCGACTTTTGCTCTGCACTTCTGCTGCTGCCATATGAGGAATGATGTGTTTGCTTCCCCTTCTGCCATGATTGTAAGTTTCCTGAGGCCTCCCCAGCCCTGTGGAACTGTGAGTCAATTAAACTTCTTTCCTTTATAAATTATCCAGTCTCTGGCAGTTCTTTTTTTTTTTTTTCATTCAAAATATTCTGCTAATTTAATGTATATTTTAGAAAGAGGAGTTCTTTACAAGGTGGTAGGACAGTGGTTTCTGGGCTAGTGTCCAAGACATCAAGGAGGAAATTGTTGTATCCTGTCCCTTGAAAAGATTATGATAGTTAACAAATGCACGTGGTCACTTTACTTATTATTAATGTGATTAAAATTGAAATGTTTAAAGCAATAAACTTTGTTAATTCTTCATTATATATAGCTATCCACTATGTCCCAAAGCTATATCCATTGATTTTACCCCAAAAGAATTTAAGGGAAAAAAACTTTAAAAAGGCTTTCTCTATAATAACATAGTGTTCTGTGCACTCTGAAATGAATTATGTGTTTTAATATGTATATTGTGTGAAAACAACACAGCTTTATCGTGCATGGTGAGCAATGAGGTCATTCATAACGGAATTAATGGAATGTCTTAATTTTATCACACTATTGGGCAGTTCTTTATAGCAACATGAGAGCAGATTAATACAGGCAATGATCAAGATGTATAACAAAGGGATGAAGTGGTAAGCGACATCTAATTTCATTTGTCCCAGAAAACTTCTCTTTGAGGCATAAAAGTTTTTGAATTTTACAAAATACTTTTCCACAATCGACAAATATTAGATGTTTTCTCATCAGAACTCAATCATAGCTACAACATGCTACAATTTACACCATCAATAATCTTTTAAAATATTTAAATTATATGCTAAATTATCATCAATGTATAGGTACACTTTATATTTAATACAAAAATAAGCAGATAATGGTGATATAGTTAGATATCTATGAATCTAAATATATTTATCAAGACCAAGGCTGTCATTTGGACATTTGACAGCACCCTTAACCTAGGAGATGAAGTAAAAGGAGGAATAAATGAAAATGGTAAATACGAACTCGGGGCTCCTTTGTAGCATCCTTCCATACACACAGCCCAGGGGTTCTCATAGTTGAGTCTTCACTAAGAATCACCCATAGGAATTGTTAAAACAGAGATTCCCGAGCCTCAGAATTATTGACTCAGTATATCTGATTCAGCAGCTCCCAGGGAATGCTGATGTTGCAGTCCATGGACCACACTCTGTGTAGCATTCGTTTAACTCCAGTTTCCATAATAGTAGCATCATCTCCTGTGCAATGAAATTCAATCAAGCCATCCTGCAAGTGAATTATTTAGCAGTAGCTCTGAACCTTATAAAAAAATAAAGTTGGCCTTTATAGTTGTGTTATTTTGACCATAATATGGAAGCCAACTAAATATATGTACATTTCAATTCAATAGACACCAAAACCCAGACTGTAATTATAGCCTTTAGGAATGATTTGAAGTGAATTTATTCCATCCCCAAGGGTCTTACAAAAAATTACTCCTTGCCCTGAAGGACCTTTAAATATATTTAAAAACAATTACATAAATTAGAAAGTATTATAAGATATTACAACACCATGTCATTCATCTTTGTGATACATTTAAATTTTTTTCTACCAAAATCATACAAGATAGGAAGACAGTGTTCATTAGTCCCTTTATAATGATGAGCAAAGGAAGCCTCAGTTCAATGATTCAGCAAGAATAAGACAGCATCAAATAAAATATACTGTAGATTCAAAAACTGGAAGTCCATACCCTTTCCACTACAACATACTATCTCCTAATATCAGTTTCAAAAGTGTTTTGGAGAAACCCTTTTGAAGCCTGGTAAGGAGAAGAAAGGAGCCCTACATTTCTATAATTGGAAAGGATCTGAGGTTCATAATAAACTTTTTGACTCAGTGTTAGAAAAAAAGCAATCAGGAGGAGTAAACAGCTATACACAATGCTGAGAGCACATTTCCTATTTGACTTTACTTCCACAGGGTATCTTAAAGTCCCTCTCCATTCCCATCATTTCCTGGGAAAGAACAAATCAGGAGGGAAAGAGTCAGTGTCCTCAGCTGACCTCTATTTTCACCCTCTTTTATTCTCATTTTCTTTGCTGCTGTTCTTTTCCGGTTCTGAAGTTGATCTGGCTACCTAAAATCACCCCTGAGACTTATTCTTAGGGATTCTGTTCCACCACTCGATCCTGTAAATAAAACCCCCTTTTTATTCTGGTTTCCCTAAATTAAAGCTCAAAACTCAGATAAAACAAACCAAAAGTGCATAGAAATAGGTTTACATCAATAATATTTTAACTGACATTTAACCCGAGTTTAGCTACAGAACACTTGGCTGGCAGGCTCTGCTCTCTCCTGTGCAGTG
Organism: Trachypithecus francoisi; assembly: GCF_009764315.1. NCBI lineage: Eukaryota > Metazoa > Chordata > Mammalia > Primates > Cercopithecidae > Trachypithecus > Trachypithecus francoisi. The sequence goes on from NW_022681469.1 coordinate 63,652,691, forward strand.
CCCTAATTCCTGTCCTCTCCAATTGCCACAATCCTACGGTGCCTGTGAGCATCAGCTTCCCAGCGGAAAAACAGGTTGGAGAAAGAGGGTACATTATCCAGGCGGCTAGTGAGCTATTTATTTAGTATTTCATGATTTCCTCCATCATGGATTTCAACCAATTTTCAATACTTAGTAAGTTTAAAGTTTTTCTAAATAATTCAAAGGTTATGTTTTGTACTCATTGTGTTAAACAACAAAAAAGAAACAAATATTGAAGGTACACAGAAGGCCAATGAACACATATCTTTCACCAAAAGTATGTTTTCTTTCCCCTTTTGGCTTAAGGTGAGGAATAAATAAAAAATATTTATCTGGAAGAGAAGTAGAAGAAGAGAAAAAGAAAGAAGGGGTGGTGCCAGCCGCACAAAAGGGTAGTCACAGAATTAAGTGAAAAGAGAAAGGGAGGAGGGGGTATAGTGATAACCCAGAAATGACAAGGACATCACAAGATAAATAGAAGAAGGAGGAGGAGAGGAAGAAGAGGAAAAGAAAGAGAAGGAAGAAAAAGAAGAGGAAGTAGAGAAAAAGGTGGAGGAGAGAATGTAGATGAAAGAATTCAATGGATGTATCAGGAGGGTGCCTGGAGGTCCCAGCTGTTTCACTAAATGCAGCACTGATGAGAAAGAAGGTGAGTAGACAGAAAGCCCCAGCCTTTTCTCCAACATATGTTATGCTAAAGGGGCCATAAATAGTTGTCCAGGATTCCTCAGTTTCATGGGTATTCCTGCTCATCCCACCCCATCACCTTTTCCTTTGAAAAACACAGTTCTAAATCATTTTGTTTTATTCAGATACTCACTTGATGAGCACTTGTTGAATGCCTACGAAGTGTCAGGAACTGTGCATAGCACCAGATATCTTACCTGTTCATCTAAGGTAAGGCAAAGTGGGAGGCTTTCTTTCACTTTCCAAGTAAACAACACATGCTGAGCTGATAGATGCCTATAGCACACTGTTTAGTTTAACTTTAGGCAGTGTGGTCTGGCCTTAGTAATATTAGTTCTATTGTGCTTCACAAAGCTGGGCCTACAATTACCTTTGTTAGTACTGTTTATTTTGTGGATTTGGTCTGTTGTCTCCAAGGTGCCATCAGATAAAATTCCAACTTTCCTTAAAGTATAAACAAAATAATTCTTACAATAACTTACAAACATGAGAGACATCTATCTTCTTTGTTCTTTCTAGTTATCTACTCTAGTAAGAGCTGGTTTTCATTAAAGAAAATCTTTGCTTTTAAGTAAAAATCTGATGATTAAGGATCTCTCTTCATCTTAAGTTATAATTTAACAATTTGCTCATGATTGCTTTTAGATTAATTATCTCTGAATCTCATCTGATTTATTGAGTAATTTATAAAAAAGCTTCCTAAGCGTTAAGTATTCTGCACATTAATCTGCATTATCTCATATAATCCTTTCAAATTTTTGCAGATTATGTTTTACCACTTTAAAGATGAGAAAATGCATATTCAGAAAACCTAAATAACTTGCTCATGCCATGCAGTCAGAGGCCAGATTCAAATTAGATATGCCTCATCCAAAGTCTAGGGTTTTTAGGCCACTGCAATTCGAATGTAAGAGTGTTTTCTAGCTACTGTGTTTCCTATGCCAAGGCTACAAGCTAAATCCTTGAGCAGAGCACAGTGATGGCTGAGAGTTTAGGTACCAAGGATGGAAATGAAACACATTTCTAAGTCAGGCATGACAATAGATTTCTCTTTTATTTTTTCATACCAGTTGTGGAGGTAAGGTTACCAAGGTAAAGGACCCCTATGGTTAGAATATCCTGAAATAGCCATTAGAACCAGGGCTGAAAACTTCTCCAGTAATCAGTTGTCTTGGCCACCATAGGGGCCATATGAAGGAAAGTTATCAGTTCCGCTGAGATGTCTTTTCTTGAAATCATCACTGTTTATGACCAAAAACATTCTCTTAATATCAGAGATTGCAACACTTGGAGTAAATGTGATATGGACATGTCCTTTTTATTCCTAGTCCAGAATATCCAGACTATAAAATATCCAGTCTTGTCACTATCATTCCTATCATGAGTGCAAAGAATAATGCTCATAATAACTAAGGAATTAACAATAACAATGATGTTTTCTCTTATACCTCCAATGTTATGTAAGGCTTTACTGTGAAAACAAAATTATCAAAATAACTATCATCGTTTGTATAATGTACAGAGTATGACAAAGTGTCATATGTTACACTAGAAACTACTAACTTATGGCCCTGTCTATTAAAACCAAGAAAATAATCTAAATCTTCATTCTGCACCCTTTGGAAAATGTTATAAATGGTATAATTTTAGTTTAGTTTTGTTTTTAACTCTCAGAGACTGAAATTATAAGACTTTTACACTGGGATGGATATGTATGAAGGGGCATGCATGCATGCAAAGTGATATTTCTGGATTCCTGCAGACTAAATTCCTCTATTAAACCACAGAAGAGTTTTACATACAAAGATAAAGAAATACATCTTTGTACACACTCCCACTAAGAAGTCCCAATGATGATTCCTTTAAATGTCTTTGATGAAATAAAACTGACTGAGCAGACTGTTAGCAATACTTTTCACCAGTAACAACCAATTTCATGGTTTGGTGCTTTATTATGTGGTCATAGAACTGAGGCCACCAAGTGATCTCATCCCAGAAAGAAACAGAGGCCCTCTCTATGTAATACTCTCAGCTCTGACTAGATGACAAATCTGACCTGGATAGCAAAATAACAATATGGCAACATAATTTTTGTAAAGAATATTTCATTATGACATCACAGCTATTGAATATATTTATTAATAAAGAACAGGCATTGATTATATATTATGTATAGAATACTTTCCTTGCAAAGCAGAAAAAAAATGGTTTCATGTACATACATTTTCCACTCCAAAACTGGCCCAGTTCATATATAAATTCCAGTTACTATTTTTTTCTAACCCAGACCTTCCCTCACCCTATTTCTATACTAAAAGATAACTGTTTTCCCACTGTAAAGTGCAACATCCAGATAAGAATTTAATAATTCGCCGGCCGGGCGCGGTGGCTCAAGCCTGTAATCCCAGCACTTTGGGAGGCCGAGACGGGCGGATCACAAGGTCAGGAGTCGAGACCATCCTGGCTAACATGGTGAAACCCCGTCTCTACTAAAAAAAAATACAAAAAAACTAGCCGGGCGAGGGGGCGGGCGCCTGTAGTCCCAGCTACTCGGGAGGCTGAGGCAGGAGAATGGCGGGAACCCGGGAGGCGGAGCTTGCAGTGAGCTGAGATCGGGCCACTGCACTCCAGCCTGGGCGACAGAGCAAGACTCCGCCTCAAAAAAAAAAAAAAAGAATTTAATAATTCATAGAACCATTCGGGGACTTTCAATGTGATACATGGACAATACTTGTCTGTAGCAAATATAAAATCACAAATAATAGCACTATCTAAAATTCTTAGGAAGACTCTCTCCACAGAAAGCATATTTTGTATAAACCAGACTCACAAAACATATTGTAATTCCTCACAATTTATCCAGTGGTATTTTTTATAATATAAGCTATTTCTTAATAAATCCACCACTTAATTCTCACCGTCTCTCCCTGAAGCTCTGGGCACATAGGCTAGTGTTTCCTCCTGGGTCCTATTTAATCACTCTGCTTATGAATCATGCCTTATGACCAGTTTTTATTTACTAACACCCAGGGATGTGTGACTAATGTCACTATTGATAATACCAAGCTATTGGATGAGGAACCAAAGCTATGAGCTGGGTCAGGAAAAACTGGCTCAGTCACTACCTCATTTTTTATTTGCCTTGGGTATAAAATAAATACCACGGCCTCCAGAATGATCACTCAGAATGTTTATTTAACATTGTGCTCTTTTAGAATTCTCTATCAATTATTTTCTTGTAAATGGAATGAATTCTAAAATGTGTGTTGTAGAGTGAATACATGTAACAAATGGATATATGTACACTACAGCAAAAAAAAAAAATATATATATATAGGCCATGAAACTTGGAAAATGCCAGACAATGTAATCATCTGCTGAGTTATTATAACTAGAGGTCAAAGATATGGAAGATGAGATTTGGAGTAAGTGCAATCTATCAAGATAAATCATATGTTTTATACTATTTAAGAGCAAGTTTATCCTGTCTTCTATATTAGCATTATCCTAGCACTTGTTGAAATATAAAATCATACCATTTTCAAGGTTTTTCTCTTTAGGACCTGTTTCCTTCCAATACTCTCACTTTGTATCAGTCTGCAAAAACATTAATAATATAAATAGTTTTTAGGTGATAAGGTACATTCACAGATATTGTTCCATTTGATTATCTCAAAAACCCAGTAAAATATATAGGCAAAATACCATTACTACTCCTAGTTTCAAATACAGGAAACTGAGATGCAGACAATTAATTATCATTATTATAAGTGGGAAGTACTAGAGCTGGAGTAGAGGCCTCTGATTTCAAATCCTGAGCTCTCTGAACTATGATAAATCTGTATTTAATTGGTTGTAATACCCAATACAGATACACTAATTAACACTCTATTGCAAGTTCTATCTGCATAAATATATATTCCATGTTTAAATCTACATGTATAATGTTAACATATTTTAGGAATGTTCTTCTGCCATATCCATGCCTTTATTTAACTGTCTCTTCACCAACTATTCTAAGAGAACATATTATGCTTAAGCAGCCATTCTCCTTGATTTCTGCAATAGCATTCATCCTTATTGAGATTTCAAACACCTACCCTGTCTGCCAAGCTCCCATGATTGAATTTCTGGGGCTTTCCATGTACATTGGTATTTCTTTCTCAACATAGGTCTTGGCTTATTTGTTTTTTCTTCTCTGAGCTCCATTATCAAGAAGCTTATTTTTGCCTTCCCTGTAACCTCATTAGTGCAGGATGGTGAAAGATAAGGAGAGAACAGATATCAACAAAGGGAAGTAGATGAATCCACCAGGACTCTTCTCCCTTCATTCTCTCCTTCCTTGGTTTCTGTCCTGAGGACCGCAGTATTTTTCAAGGAAACCCTTGGGGGAGAATATTAAAATTTTGCATTAATCTCACCAATGTTACCCTATTGAGCTGCGATAAAGTTAGCCATAATGCATAACTATTCATGAACTTTTAAATATTTGCCTGATATAGCCAAATTCAACTAGAATCTTGACCGAAAATTTTTACAAAGCAGGACAGCATCTTGCCATTTTAATCTTTGCTACATTTTTACTTATTAATGTAATTTACCTTGTAACTAGAAAATACATTAAAAGATTTATGTATTGCCTCAACAGGAGTAATTATCTCATCATTTTTTCTACCAGGCTTGCCCTAAGCCAGTATATTTTCTTAATATTAGTGAGGAGTGAGATATTCAGTTAGAAGAGAGAGGGATTCAATATTATCCCATTGGGGTACAAGGCAGTAGGAAATCAACTAGAAAATATTCCACACCTCATATTACCCTTATACCTTGTCTCCTTCTCTCTCTCTTTGCCTCTCTCTCTCTGTCTTTTCTCCTCTTTAATCCTAATGATCCCTTCCTTTCCAGCTCTAGTTAAGAGTATGTCTAGTTAAGAAATAGTAATGGAGAATGAAGGGGAGAGGAAAAGAGCAAATCTCTGGACCTTTTTTTTTTTTCTGAACATATTTTTATATAATTTAAGTCAAGTTCTGTATATGATAAACTTTCTCCTCCTCCTTGGGAAGAAACAATAGGTTTGTGTTTTCAAATGCCATCTTAAAAGTGAAGAATATGAGAAAAATGCCTGCCTTTCTCCCATACAGCTTAGATCATGAACTGTGAAAAGAATTTCTGAATTATTCTAGTAGGCTACCTCCAGGGAACCTCCTGGATTTCCCTGCTAGTGGTCACGCAGCAGTGCAGAGGTGTTATATTACATATACCTAGTGCCTCTTATATTGAAAGATTATAAACTCATTTATATATTAATTATCTTAATTCACTCACTACTGAACATTTGCCATTACTGACATTATTCAAGACCACGAAAGAATAATCTGCAATATCTTATTCCTAGTTTTTGAAGACTTCTAAAATATTCACTGAATTCCAGAGTGTAGAGAGATAAATGGGCTGTTCATATTATATTGGTGGGACTGAATACCCTGCTCTGACAGTGTATATATGCTCTTCTTTTCACTAAGGCCCCTGAGGTGCAGTAGGCATTGGCTGCTTCAAGTAGCATCTCCAGTGTGATCTCTTAGCTGACTTCACTAACAAAATTGCACAAGTAGGAACATTCCATTTTCAGGTAACTCTCTCTATTCTGCCTTTGTATAAAAACATCATATTGTGCATTTTCAGCTGGTTCCACTAAATTCAAAGGTAAAGGAAATCCTGTGGGAGTTTTCAGTCTAGTGTATATATAGATACTAGCAGTTTTACTCTCACACCATATGACACCACTCATAACATCAGTTACAATTATTTCTTTGATTAAAAGTGACATAATAAAGACAAACTCAATAACAGTATTATGCATAACATTTACTTGTATCAGAGAACTTTGGTATTCTTTGATCAAATTATTAACTCTGTTATGAAATACTAAAATGTGACCTGTTGGAAAACACACTGATATTGAACCATGAAAACACAAGTACCCCAATAACAAGGTATAAAAGGTTACTACTAGATGTAACAGAATTGTAGCTTGCAAAAACTGGTAGCTTGTCCATTCATCTACATAAGAAAAACAATCAATTTATAATTTTTTGCAGGTTTATTTGTCCATATTCCATCACATCAAATTTGTACATCTTGACATCTTTGATGATAAACTTCTTAGGAATAGGCATTTCGATACATACCATGATACATCTTCCCAAGTTAAAAGATTAGTGTTAATTCTGGGCACTATATTTTAAACACTTTGCCAATTTAGTATCAATGTGTTTCTTAAATTTATGTTATCTACTGGATAGTATTATAGGAAATGTATTTAAACTAAGAAAATATCCATAGTTTTAACTACTCTAAAAATGAAAAAATTCTCTAACATTTAGTGAAGATTGTCCACTAAAAAGACAAAAAGAACAAACATGTCACACATTCGAGGACTCCCTTTTTGTTTCTCCTGACAAATATTCTACCTATACTTAGAAAATGCAAGCTTCTGTTCTTTCTACAGTGAGGGTCAATTTAAAAGCTTACACAATTGAAAAATGATTCTTACGTAATCCTGAGTATTACATCTGCTATCTGTCTCAGTGTCTCAATGGCTGGTGATAATAAATATTTATTTGCTGACAATTTATTCTGAATTTATTTTAAATCCGCAAAGTCACTTTCTCTGAGCATGGTTTTGTTTATTGATTGTTTGTTTACAGGAGGAGTTATCAAATGTGTTCATGACTGGCTTGTATTGGTCCTGATGCAAAATCTATCTTTTAATCATTTATTTATGAGTATAATGTTGCTTTACAAGACAACTGTAGAATGAAATATTTAACCATTCGCTGTTAGACAGATCTTCATTAAGGCAATATAAATTAACACTACAAATGCTAGTGAATACTAATACTTTGATCAATATTAGCCATTTTACAAGCATTGTCATAAACTATTTTGCTTTGCCACACATGAAAAAATTCTTATAATCAATTCCACTGGAAAACTAATTTATATTAGTTGTTAATCATTTTAATTACATGATGATGACAGTTATTATGGATAGGGCATCATTTTTCTCCTCAGGAATTTTCTTTCCTCATCCTCTTACCTCCATTATGCAAACAAAACAAAACAAAAACAAAAAGAACAAATTACACCCCTATTTCTATAGCCCTTCTCCAGCATCCTTGTTTCTCATATGCATAGACTGATATTTAAATACCTACTGTTAACTTGGTGGATTCAGCCTCTCAAGGCTATTTACAACCTGCTTCCTCCCTTCGTGTGTTCCCTCTGCCAGTGAGTGAACTCCTCATTAATAAAATCCAGTATTTACAGACAAAAATAACATCTCTAAGTTGACATGTGATTTTGCACTGTTTTCAGATGAGGTGAGTATGACATATTAATCAGAGGTACTTAGAATTTTAGGTCAGTTTTGCAATAAATTTTTCAGGTGCATTTTAAAGGTCTTTGAAGACCATAAGCCTATGTTAAACGACTTTCTTTTTCTTTTTCTTTTTCTTTTAAACAAAAGGATCTGGAAAGGTAACCTACCTTTATGTGACAGGCGTAACCGGGGGTGGGTAGTATCAGCTGTATGACCTCCTGTCCAAAGCTCCAGTAAGTAACCCCACAGGAGCAAGGTGATAATGTACCCCGCGGATGCCATGCTGCCGTGTTCACCGTCCAAGCCCTCGCTCCTCACTTTAAGGAGGGTCTGAGTTTTACTTAGGACTTCCCTCCAGGGGCAGCGTGCGAGAGGCTTTGTCAGAAATCGAATGCGTTGTCATCAGAAAGCACAGTTACGAAGTGCCATTTGTCAGGCTGTATTTGGCTATGTGAAACCTTTCTTTCCTCAGGACAGTTGTTTATAAGCCGGGAGGAAGAGGACATTCCAAAGAGTGAGTCTTCAGAGCCATGTCCTGTCTAGAGCTCTCTTCAGCAACTACGCCGGCAGATTCAGGAAGAAGCTGTATTTTTCAGTCACTTAGGCAAAGCTGTTCATTCAGAAAAAAAAAAAAAAAAAAAAAAAACCGAGCACACGCACTCTCTTCTCCCGTGGAGGTCCTCTCTTCGGGCTCCTGGAAGCCTCTCAGAAGTCAGCCTCTTGCACTGACTTGCCAAACTGCTAGTTTTAATTCACCTTTCACCTTGCTAATTAAAAGCAAGAAGTGCCATTCCCTCTAGGAGCCGCAGGATCCACCCAGCAGGGATGCAGTCTGTCAGTGGCTGTTTACAGGAAAGTTCAGGCAGGGTTGAGCAGCGTACTTGCTGTTTCTAGGAAGTATTTCTGGTCCACGTGCCCCGCTCCCATCCTCCCTCCCAGTCATAACCAGCCCCACGTTACTCAGCAGCAGGAGATAACTCCACATTTTGATGGGGGGAAATGGGGAGTTCGGGAGGGGTGATGACACATAACAGGCTGATTATTTAAGAATAGGTGACAGACAAAGATGTGGCATCAGAAAGCGCTTTTAAATTCTTACCAAGATAAATTGACCTAAGTTGAATAAATCCAACTTCTTTTTAAAATAATCTATTTGTAACCATCCAGGATCCAAATTCTGTTTTTCACTGTTGCCATATAGGTATTTTCAAAATTCAGTCTTTTTTTATTGCTTATATCTTAGGGATACTTATGTTTAAAGTCTTTGAAGAAAAATGTGTTCCAAGAGCCTGAAAAAAAAAAGTTCATCTGTGATTGTCTCATAAATTTGTTAGAAATAATAAGTTATTTACTTAAGCAAATTCGTCAAATGAGATTAAAAGCAAATCCTTTTTCCTAAATCAATTCCTAAATTTTACTTCAAATTTAAGAATGTTGAAGTAACTTCCCCCAGGTAAGGTAACTGGTAAAGTAGAGGTTCACCACCCAAGCGATTTCTGTAAAGCAGGCATTAGAAAACTTAGGATGTGAAATACCTTAGAATTCAACTGCTATGCATTTCCAGAGTTGATTTTCCAAGACACTGTGTTTGTGTAAATAAGCTTAACACAATAGGTCAACTTTACAATCTACCTTCAATCAATCTCAAAAACAAAGCCAAACACTCTGGAGCTGTTTGCATGGAAATGAATGGTATTATGTTAAGATACCAATAAACTTGAATAGATATTTGATATGACAGTGGAGAGTTAAGTGGTAAGCACTGATCTCAACTATGATAACTTCTTCTTATTCTGTATTTTAAATGCTAATAGTGAGGAACACTTTTTGAGAATTATGTTTTAAAATAATGAAACTGTAACAAAAAGATATCATAAGTCACCTTGATATTTTTGCATTATATAGAAACAAATGTACAGCCAGGCATTCTCTACCCATTTTTCTCATCATGAGATGTTCTTGTACAAGCAGAGTATATTTAGCAAAATGTAAATGTCACTGGATATTATAAATAATTAGATTTCCAAGGTCTACAAAAGATAGCAAACTCTAAACATTATTTAACAGTAAAACAACATGAAATATTTAGAGACTTTTAACCTGGAGTGCTTGCATATTTTAAAAGCCAGTCTGATGAGCTACAGACCTAAAGGTTGCTCTAAATGTGATACATTGTACCTTCAAAATTCTCTTTGCTTTCTTCTAGGATGGAAGCAAATGACAAAATAAATAGCAGCTCTTATACGTGTTATCTAATAGTGGGATTATAGGAAAAGTAAATGTGGTGCCTATACCTTTTATTGCAAATTCATGGCTACTCTCACATAACTGAAATTCTACCTAAGATTGCACAGTGCCTGTCCTAATTCTACTATAGAATTGAGACAATGTGAGACATTACAATCATTTCATTAGTACACGAAATATGCACCTCTAGAATGTTGACAAGAGAATAAATGTTATGAATGCCAAGATTTTGTCTTCAGTTTTATGTCATCCTTCAGATTAAGTTGGAGCAATTTAGAAGTAAATGCCAGAATAATGGGTTCTTTAGATTCCTCAAAATGTGCTTTGGCTTATCTGCCAGTTGCCAATGTCCTTACTTATTTCTTTTAACTCCTCTTTATGTCCTTTTACTTTTATCTTTATCCTATAGAAAATATATAGATGATGCCAAAAAATGACTGTTAGGAAAACTAAACATTCAGAACTATCCATAGCCTCAGTTTCCCCCATGTGACATTAGCAGTGGAATAAAGAGTCTTTGGGACAAAATTAGTCACCTACATCATAAAATAAAGCAAGAATAATCCTCAGAAGCAGAATCATCAAATAATTTATCATCTAAACAAGACTTTTTTTGAGAATAAAAGAGGCTTCTTTCAATAATTACATACAAATCAATACTACTATAGACAAATGACAACATCAAAATCTGAACCCTTGGGACCCTTTTCTAGATACTCTTGGGAAACAAGGAAATAGAAAATTAACAACAACAACAACTGACTTACCACCAACAGTGAGGGAAGAGCTTTAGTGGACTGAAAAACTTTGGAGTTACCAACAATATTGGGTGATGTTACTGTATTTGATTTGAGAGGATCCAGGCTAGCAGTTTGAACAATATCAGACAAAGAAAACCAGGTGAGAAGATAAATGCCAGTTAGGAAGGTACTGCTTGCCAGATCAAGATCAAGGGTTTTATTCCAAAATCCCTCATTCTTGCTAGTCTTACATCATTGTATGAAGAGCAATCTCAGGCTGGTAAAAGAAGGAGAAAAGTAAGAAAAGAAAATTGGGTGCTCATCAGGAGTTCCAGTCTCCCCCATGATGGGTTCCATCACTGGTTCTCCAATTTCAACAGCAGAAAGTCAACTAGCTTCTAGAACAAGCCTTCCCAGGAGGTAATCCCATACCATCTGCTGTTGAATCAACCTCAGGTCCTTGTTAAAGAACAGCTTGCTATGCCCCACCTCATGTTCCCAGTTTGCCTGAAATTTCACATGCTAAAATTTGTGTTTGACAGACGTTCCTTTAGGGCAGTGTTACCAACACTTTAGACATCTGTTTACCACATTCACCATTTTTGATATAATATGTAGTATTTACAATTAAACTTAATTTAATATAAAATGAAACTATTACCTCATAGACTTGATGTCCTACTTGTATTTTTCAAATATATGCAAAAACCAAACAGTAGTAAAAGTTTATTTCTGCATGACTTAAAATTATCTTGCATACTGTGGGAGACAGTACTCATCAATATTCCTTCAATATCGTATCATCAATATTCATTCCTGGGCATATGGGAGACTATACTTTCCAGCTCCTTGGCAGTCACGTGAATTCACTTGACTAATTCTAGCCAAAGAAATATGAGCAGAAGTGATATGTATCACATCTGGGCTGAGGCAGTGAAATATTCCTAAGAAATCATTTGGTCTTTCTGAAGCCCTTTCTGTAGCAAAAGAGGATAACTTACGTTGAAATGGTGGCATGATAAAATTGAATCATCTTAGATTACTAAATCACCACTGGAGACAGCTACTCTAGAAAGTTATTCAGACCCACAAGAGACTTTGTATGAGTGGGAGGAAACATGTTATTTATGTTAAGCTACTTAGTTTATTTGTTTATTTGTTACCACAGCAGAGGGTAGCCTCTCCTGACTAAATGCACACACTGTACCTACTGTGCTTTAGGGAACGTGCTTTTGGACAAACTTGCAGCATTAACAAGTTGCGGACAGTGTATTACGGTGTATTCCATTCTATGTGCCACTAAAACTTACTACAGACAGGGAGAGATGTGGATACTTGACAGCCAAGTAAGAGGTAAAGTAATTCCCTGTGCCACTTGTAGAATGAGGTGGAATATGCCTTTAGCTTTTCCAGTTGAACATTTACACAAAAATGATGACATACACATTATTTATAGGTGGACAACATCACATAGTACTACATCTGAAGAACATTATGATTAAAAACAGTAAAAATAAAATATCAAAATGGCAATGATAATTATCCTTTTTATAACTAAAGACAGAAATACAAAAATTTTATAAATCTATAAGTGCTTAAGATAGTTAGATAACATAACTTCTCTGTGGTAGTTATGGCATTTCAGCTTCACTAATCCCTCTGCTATTCCTGCTAGCCCTGCTATCCCAATGACCTCCAGTCTGGAGCACTTCAAATGTCCCACCAATAAGACCTGCTGTTGCTGCTGCTGCCACCATTGCTGCTTCTGGGTTTTACAGGTCAGGACTGCTGATGCTTGTATTGGTCATTCTATTCATATGCCTTATATCACAGAATTTGTAAAGGATCTAGAGTCTGGATTGACTGTTTCGCACATTCAGTGATTCAGGCAGATAAGGACAGATAACTACATTACTCTTGATTGTGTGCTCCTAAGGGTAGTCCCAGAGAATGGCATTCCATCAATTAGTACCATATAAGATCCAATCATTCACCTGCCTGAAAGAGGTTTGGCTAATGTTATTTTGATGTTATCATTTGGATGGCTGACAATCCAATAAGTTGGCCTTGTATTTTTCCATTTTGACGAGCTATTCTATAAAGCAAAAAAGACTCATAAAATTTTAATGAAATTGCTCTCATAAAATTTTAAAATTCTTTGTTTCTGACTTATACTAGGTTTATTCTCATTTTCTTTTAGGTCTTTAATAATAGAGAAAAGCAGAAGAAGCATTTGGAGCCATGTATAAGCTTTAATGAACTTTAATCAAAGAGCAGTCATGATTTTCCTGCCTTTTTATGGCAAAATGAAATGATTAATTCTGAAAATTCTATAATATACAGGCCCTGGGAGGTTTACCAATACTTTTCCTTATAGGTTATAGATAATTCCTTAAAGAGACAGAACTCCAATCAGTTGCTTTAAAAAATCTAACATTCTGGCCGGGCGCGGTGGCTCAAGCCTGTAATCCCAGCACTTTGGGAGGCCAAGACGGGCAGATCACGAGGTCAGGAGATCGAGACCATCCTGGCTAATACGGTGAAACCCCGTCTCTACTAAAAAATACAAAAAACTAGCCGGGCAAGGTGGCGGGCGCCTGTAGTCCCAGCTACTCGGGAGGCTGAGGCGGGAGAATGGCGTAAACCCGGGAGGCGGAGCTTGCAGTGAGCTGAGAACCAGCCACTGCACTCCAGCCTGGGCGGCAGAGCAAGACTCCGTCTCAGAAAAAAAAAAAAAAAAAAAAAAAAAAAAAAAAAAAACTAACATTCTAAAAAAAACTTCCAGAATATGTTATAATAGATGAGTTTCTATGTCTTTTGTTATACGTATTTGTGAGTTATTGGTGGCACCAGCAGTGAATTGGTTATATTATGTTATTACTACTCTCAACATCTAGCACTATATTCCAAACTGATTCCACTTTAAAAGGAATAAAAATGATTACTGTTAGCTTTTTGTTCTCTATATGCTAGGCAGCATGCAAGGCATAGTCATATAAAACCCAGTGAAACCCAGAATATCGCTTGATGCGATAGGTACTATTTTTATAGTCATTTACACAAAACAGAATGTAGGACACAGATGTTGGTAACTTAGTTAGTTGGTTAACTGCTTAGTTAATAACTTGCCTGAAGAGAAACACCAGTAAGCGGCATAATCATCATTTTAAACCCAGACACCAGGGTCCATGTTTCAACCATTCCAATTTTTTTTTAGAGAATATGATTTAGGAAAGACTTCATATTAGTTCTCCAAATACTATACTAGTAGGAACCTATCCTTAATAAATGTTAATCATGAACTATATAGAGTTTTAAAATAAAAATCTTTCAAAGCAGTTGGTGCTTCAACAATCAGTGTCTGTGATTGAACTCAGCAAATAAAGTCCTATATTCGAGGTTGTGTCAGATGGCAGAACACATCCTCTGTGATTTCCTGAGTGACCAGCTGCACACATATTAGTGATTTCGTTAGTTAATTGTATACCGACGCCTGTAGGCTTTTGGGTTTTGGCTAGTCTTTCAGGCTTGGCAAACACGAATAACAGGATGGCTACATAACATAGGGAAAATTATTGAAGAACAAATTCCTAAGGGAACTAAGAAAATAAATGTTTTAAGAAAAATTGTCAGGTAATAATGGTTATTCTTATTTATGGAAATATATATACATATACAAATAGCTAAAGAAATGCACAGAGAGAAAGACACATATTTCTAGTTATGGTCACAAAAAAAGAAAGAAGTTTCCAAGAAAAGGTTTAAGGGTAATAAATCATTTACACATAGTTACTGATGTTTAGATTATTTTGTCCAAAAGATTCCAACATTTTCAAACAATGTTACCACTAATGTACCTAAACTAAAGACAACATTTTATACTCTGTCCACTTAAGAAATGGACTCACTGTGAAAACAATAATAAATGCCATTAACTTCAGTAAAGAAGTTATCCACTAATTTCTTTAATCTTATTCTGGACTTTAAGACTGCCCATATTTTTTTTTTTCTTCCTGGCAATAAATGATCTAACTGTTTGACAAGCAATTTCTGAGTTGTGTACTTGAAAAAAAAAAAATAAGGGATGGAGGGAGGCAGAAAAAAAGAGGAAAAAGGGCTGGGCGCGGTGGCTCAAGCCTGTAATCCCAGCACTTTGGGAGGCCGAGACGGGCGGATCACGAGGTCAGGAGATGGAGACCATCCTGGCGAACATGGTGAAACCCCGTCTCTACTAAAAAAAATACAAAAAACTAGCCGGGTGAGGTGGCGGGCGCCTGCAGTCCCAGCTACTCAGGAGGCTGAGGCAGGAGAATGGCGTAAACCCGGGAGGCGGAGCTTGCAGTGAGCTGAGATCTGGCCACTGCACTCCAGCCTGGGCGACACAGCGAGACTCCGTCTCAAAAAAAAAAAAAAAAAGAGGAAAAAGAAGAAAGGAAGGGAGGGAGGAATGTAAATCATAATTCAATGTAATACATTTTTAATTTTTCTCTTTTTTTTCCAAGTTTTGTGTCCTCTTTCATATTCTCTATAATCTCCATTATTTTTCAACTGCCCTTGTTAATGCCATACCCAAACCAGTTGGTACTGAGTGATTTATTCAATAAATATTTATTCAGTTTGTGTTATTTGCAAGGCAATCTGCAAGGGCTTAAGATACTTAGATATCAAACATCAGTCTCTTCTTGTTAATTATTTGGAGCACTTCTTTAGTGGCTCAGATTCTCTTGATAGAGGATGAAGGTTCAATTGGCAGCGTAAAGTGAAGAAAACAATTATATTCCATCACAAAAGAAGAGGAAGGATTTAGATAAAACCAATGCAATTATCCATTAGTCAGCTGTCAAGAAACTGAGCAAAATGACCAAAGATTGTGTAATATTTTATAGTATTTTCAACTGTCATACAATTGGCAGAGAGATGTAAAATTTTACATATCACATAAAACTGACATAAACTCAATGAATATGCCTGTTTTACAATAAAGAGAAACATATATTAACTTTAAAGTTGTGAAGAATATGACTGAAAATAGGAATATTCGAAATAAATTATATTTTGGCTTTGAAAGTGAATTTTATAGTTCAAAGGAATCACAATGACCAAGGAGAAAACCTGGCAGAAGGCCTACGAAGCCTCTTCTCCCCACCCTCCACCACCCCATAAGGACTTCCTCTCCTTAACGTAATTCCAAATAACCATCCATGGAAGAAAAAACACATGGAAAAAAGAATGTGATGTTGGTGAGATCCCAAAGATGGAACAAGAAATCTAAAATTATTATTTTTACCACCTTTTATTCAGCTTTACTATAATTTCTAAAAATGATTTGGCAAATCATTTTGTACACGAACCAGATGATTGTTGTAGATGAGCCAGATTTTGCATAAGGAAGGATTTCAGGTACAGTGCCTTTTTATTCGAATCTGTTGTTTTACTCTTGGGGTTATTTTTGATGGGCGATATGCGTGTTATTTTGCATTACTAGGTAGTTCTGGCTTCTCATGTTCCAGTGCATAACACTAGCACCATGTGGAGGCCAGGACTGGTACTACATGTTTTCAGTTGTCAAGGAAATACAGTTACAAGCCTATTTATGCTCACAATTTGTTTCTTATAACAAAATTAAGAATTTGCTTTATTAAGTGATAATGTGACACTTTATGTTCTGAAAATAGCTAGTTTTCAAGAATGGGTCTTGCTAGTTAAGGGGGAAAATTTTTAAGTGTTAACAGCAAGAATTCTGTTCAAGAAATATGCTTAACAAGTGGCTCAGAATGTTTAAAAGATGACCATAAATATATCAGAAACAAAGGTGATAAATAGACAAATATGTTTTGTGAAAATGTGTTGATTAAAATTTAGCAAAATCAGTTAAGTTTTATAGTTTAGAAAACTCTAAATTTAATCAGTCCTGGTTTTTAACTATCATGTCTCATACTTAAAGCATCTCTACTATTACTGTTACGATGAGACAGTGATATAATTCCTGCATGTCCTTGCTGTATAATCACGTTTATAGTAAGCAATAATGCAAAAATATGAACAAAATATAAACTGTTCTAACCCCTAACCTCATTCCTCTTGATTGCCAAAAAATAAAAACAAAATAAAACAGTATCTTTCCCTTGAGATCCAAATAGAAAAAATATTTTCAACCTAGAATTTTACTTTGTATTATATAGGACTAAGAAATTATCATGTTTCCAAAGAGAAATTAGTGTATGTGCATAGAGCTATGCCTAAAATTAATTGCAGGAGAATTTCAATGCATTGTTTAATGATCTCACTAATCATTGTTGAGAAAAGTTATAAAAATGGAATTTCAATTAAAACTCTACTGTATGAAATTTTAATAGCTAAGTAAGAAAAGCGAACTAGTACAACATGTTTGTACAATAAAATTGATAAGAGTTATGCAGGGCTAAAATGCAAGAAACAATAATATGTTTTACAAATCAAGGAGAAAATCAAGTTAAAGATTTCCTGAGTGATACAAGTTTTAAATAGGAGTCTACCTTGCCAGTTATTTCAATGAAGTAAGCTTTACAGTATTAAAAACATGATATATTATTTATTTCCAATGACAGGATAAAAATTTATGGAAATTCATTTAAATTCCCAGAATGCACTGTTTCCTATAGTTTTTCAACTATAATGATATTAACATTGACATTTGATAAAAATCATTCAAGTACAAATTTCCTTGTTCTGAATAAGCAATCAAGTTATTTCTTCTAGAATTATTTCAAATATTTCTTCTAGAATTTTTCATTTTTTTCATTATTCATTATACAATTCTTCGTATCTTTCCTACATAATCAAATGATTCCTCTTTATTGAATAATTCTCAAACAGCATAGAAAAAATGTAGTTTCCCATCATAAAAATAAATCTCCCCCTAATCTCACTTATCCTCCAGTGACAGATTCATTTCTGGTTCCAACTTACAGTTTATTTATTCAAAATACTGTCTATACTCAGTCTTCATTTGTTCACCTCTCATTTTCTCCTGAATCTACTCTATCAGTTAGAATTTTGTTTGGTTGCAGTTGGTGGAAAACCCAAACAACAGTGATTTAAATACGACAAATTTGACTTCTCCTTCTTGTAAACACAGTCCTGGGGTAAGTCCAAGGCTGGTGTTCCAGATTGAGTATCATTACCAATATGAGCATTTTCTATCTTGTATTTCATTCATCTTCAAAAGGTAGCCTCCATCGCATAGTCCCAACTGTAGCCATCACATCCTTTTTGTGGGCAACAATAATTAAGAACTAATAAAGAAGGGTATAGCTACGGCTTGAATGTCCCCTGCTAAACTCATGTCGAAATTTAATTGCCATTATGACAGTATTAAAAGGTGGGACCTTAAGAAGTTATTAGGTCCTGAGAGCTCTGCCCTTATGGCTGGATTACTGCTATTGTCTTGAGAGTGGGCTCCTGATGCAAGGATGAGGTCAGCCAGCTTTCTTCTCTGTCTTGCTGTCAAACATGTGTACCTCCTCACCATATGATGTCTTCTCCCATGCTATGAGGCAGCAAGAAAACCCTCACCAGATGTGGCGTCTCAAACTCAACTTTCCTGCCTCCAGAACCATGAGCCAAATAAACTATTATTAATTAATTAGCCAGTCTGTGGTTTGCTATTATAGCAGCAAAAAAAATGGACTAAGAGAGTTGTGCCTTCTGCTTTTAAAGACACTTCATAGAAGACCCCATGTTCCTGACTTCTAAATTTTTGAGTGCCACAGGATTTAGACCTATGACTTCATCTGTTCTCCATCTATACTCACCCAATATAGCACATTTGCAATGTGTCAGCTTGGCTAAACTGAACTACCTTTCCTAGAGTTCCTTTTCGTGTTTATTTCCGATTAGGCTGAGTCAAAAAAGAGATTCTTGGGAGAATTGAAGGGTGGAAAAGAAACAACAGTCATTTTTGTAAAACACACTGTTTGCTTACATGTTGGTTTCAGTCGCAGCTTTCAGGCCTGCCACTGGTACACCTTCCAAGGAACCTCCTTCAGTTTCTCTGTCTCCTGGGCCAGGTGTGTGTCTTTAGCTCCATGACTAAGGACTCCAGCTTCTGCAGAACACCCATATCACCAAAACCAGAGGGGACAAAAACTGATACTGTTTTTGGTCTGTCTTCTTTGGACTCTTGTTCATTGTTCATGCATGAGGTTTTAGATTGTTCTTTCTCTCTTTCATTTTGTAAGCTTCTTTTCTGACTACCCACCCTCTGTACAAGCTGTAATTTTTTTTTTTTTTTTGAGACAGAGTCTCGCTCTGTTGCCCAGGCTGGAGTGCAGTGGCACGATCTCGGCTTACTGCAAGCTCCGCCTCCTGGGTTCACACCATTCTCCTGCCTCAGCCTCCCTAATAGCTGAGACTACAGGCCCCGCCACCACGCCCGGCTAATTTTTTGTGTTTTTAGTAGAGACAGGGTTTCACCATGTTAGCCAGGATGGTCTCGATTTCCTGACCACCTGCCTTGGCCTCCCAAAGTGCTGGGATTACAGGCGTGAGCCACTGCGCCTGGCCCAAGTTGTATTGTTAGGCAGAAAGATAACTACCTTACAGTGACTTATTAATCAGCTTCCAAAAATGTATAATTTGAAATCCTTATAACAAATCCATATTTATCTTCTTGGGAAACTGCTTCTTCTATTGAATCCTGACTAGTACACTCTCTAAAAATCTTATCCAAGACCATGACTTTTCATAACATCAAAGTGCAGAGGATCCCAAATTTTTACCAATAAACTCAACCCATTCAACCCTTTCCACTAAATTGCAGTTTTTATATCCACTTGCCTTCTAGATATCTCCACTTGCATGTTTAATAAGCATCTGTACTTTAATATGTTCTGGTTTCTAACCTGCCCTTTATTCCCTCCGTCTATAAACCTACTTCCTCCCTCTAAATAAATGAATACATCTGGATCCGTTCCCACAAATGCTCTTCTGCTCCATATCAATTAGGATAAAAATCAAATCCTTATAGTTGTCTAGGAGGTCTTTCTTCATGTGGACCCCTACTATATCTTTGACCTTATCTATCATTTTCCTTCTTCCTCACCCCATTCAAGACACATTGAGTCCCTTGATAATTCTCCCACTTCAGGGACTTGTGCATGCTGTTTCCTCTTGCTAGAAAGCTCATCCCTCAGAAATACATGTTTTACTAGTAGTAACTCTAAATTTTTATCGGAAGTCCAAAAGTTAAGAAAGTATAATTACTAAGAAAATAAATACTGAATATAATTAATTATAATGTATAATGCTAAACACTAATTTCAACTATCTACAAGCATCTGTAATAATGTTTTTGACTGGAAATAATTTTTTAAAACAATGTTTACAGTAAAGGAGCATGTGTTGGATCCTGGTTTAATACTATGTGACTGAGTGGTACCCTTGATCAAAATATTTAACTTTTCTGAGTGTTATTTTCTATCACCTGTATCATAGATGTAATAATAATAACTTAAGTAGAATACATATTCTGAAACACATGATTATACTCAAACTTTTTATGTGGAAATATTTCTATATTTTTATATGGTCTTCATGTTAATATTAGCATATTCAAATATTTAAATAAGTTTTCCTGTTTCAATTTTTGGATTATGAAAAGGTCTGCATGAAAGTTTATAAATATGTTAGTTGTTTTATTTGTACCATTTGAACAGTGGGTTATTATTTTCCCTTAAAAACTGCTTCCTGACTGGGCACTGTGGCTCATGCCTGTAATCCCAGGACTTTGGGAGGCTGAGGCTGGCGGATCACAAGGTCAACAAATAGAGATCATCCTAGCCAACATGGTGAAAACCCGTCTCTACTAAAAATACAAAAATTAGCTGGGCGTGGTGGTGTGCACCTGTAATCTCAGCTACTCAGGAGGCTGAGGTAGGAGAATCACTTGAACCCGAGAGGCGGAGGTTGCAGTGAATGGAGATCTCGCCACTGCACTCCAGCCTGGCAAAAGAGCGAGACTCCATTAAAAAAAAAAAAAAAACCCAGAAAACAAAAAACAAACTTATGACAATAACATACAAAGCATAATTGGTTTTTCAGGATTGAAATAGCTTAGCTCTTGTATTATTCCTAATGTTTAATATTTTCAAAGGCATTGTTATAAATATAGAATGTCTCCTGTGTACTGTTGAAGAGATCTAAGTAGCAACCTAATACCTCTTCATTCTCATTAATGAAATGAAACCTCTGCAGAAAGACAATATACTCTCTCAGAATAAAAGAGAGCTAATATCTCATCAGAACCTTTAGATTACTTATCTTTTGACTTTCTTTCAATCCATCAGCCTCTCTTATCTTTACTTCCTCCTTATCCTGCTTAGAGTCTAACATTTCCCTGTTTCAATAATGCTATTGCTGATGACCTAAACTCCTTAGTCCCTCTCTCTTATTCTTCAACTATCAGACAAAACACAAGCTCTGGATTAACATGATTATCTAATGATATGGTTTAGCTTTGTGTCCTCACCCAAATCTCAACTTAAATTTTAATACCATAATCCCCACATGTCATGATGAGGACCCAGTAGGAGGTCATTGAATCATGGGGGCAATTCCCCCACACTGTTCTCTTGATAGTGAGTGAGTTCTCACAAGATATGATGGTTTTATAAGCGTCTGGCGCTCCTTTTCTCTCCTGCCACCCTGTGAAAAGGTGACTTTCATCCTGATTGTAAGTTTCCTATGGTCTTCCCAGCCATGCAGAATTGTGAGTCAATTAAACCTCTTTTCTTTATAGATTACCAAGTCTCGAGTATTTCTTCACAGCAGTGCGAGAATGGACTAATACTCCTGCTTTCTCTGTGTCTAGACACAAAGTAGCTAGGTATTGTCTCAAAAAGCCATGACAAGGAGGATGGATATTACACTGAAGGTATAAACAGTAACTCACTTGGGTTCTCTTCACTGTCCAGCAAATTCAGTATCTTTGGCTATTAAACCCACAGTCTCACTCTTCTCAGTACTTTTTCCCAAGACATTCCTTCTCAAATGTGTAAGCTACCCTTCCCCAAAATCTTTCCTCATTTATAGCATATAACCTGGATGTCTATTTCATAGAAAAAGCTAAAAACTTACTGCATATATGCTTTCATTTCCTGCACACATTTCTGTTGATTAATTGTTGATTAACGAGGGATATGGTATCCCTCCTTCATCTGCCATTGATAGTTCTAGCTATAGGCTGAATTCTATCTCTTCCCCCTTCTTAGGAACTGTACATTATAAACTGCTTATCCCCTTTCTCTTTCAATTGCTCTTTTTAAAGTAGATGTATAAATGTGCTCGTCTTCATATTAAAAAGAAAAAGAAAAATAACAATCTTCCTTCAAACTCCTATTCTGTATACTATCTATCTCCTCGATAGCTTCGTCCCTGTTACAGCAAAGCATTCTTTAACATCCTCTTTACTCTCTTTTTCTGTACTTCATCTTTCTTTTCAAATTGCTATTGTTAGGCCGCTGATCCCATCACATCACTAAATAGGTGAGTGATGCTTTCATGTCACAAATCACTGCTCATTATTCAGCTCTTATAAAAAATATGCAAATAAAAAAGAAAAGCTAAGAAACCAATGACCTATAACTTCTACGTCAAGATTTTCCATGGTCTATAATAATTTCCCTCTGTCCAAGACCTACTCTCTTTAATCACCAACTTTACAAACGTTTATTTCTAAATAGTTTTCTTTGAAAATGTTTTTTCTTTTTCTTTCTTTTTTTATTTTTATTTGAATCAGGGTCTCACTCTGTCACCAGACTGGAGTGCAGTAGTGTCATCACAGCTCACTTTAGCCTTGACCTCCTGGGCTCAAACAATCCTCCCACCTCAGCCTGCTAAGTAACTGGGACTACACACATGTGCCAAAATGCCTGGCTAATTTTATTTTTATTATTTTTTTACAGATGGGGTCTCACTATGTTTTTCTGCCTCATAGACATGAATTTAAAGAATTGTTTTCAATATTCTTACACCAAGCTTACAGATACTGAATCTATGAACTATGGTTTTCTAGATATGTTAGTTATCTGTCACTGAGGAACAACATTACGACAAACTCAGTGACTTAAAACAATACACTAATTCTCTCATAGTTTCTGGGGAAGAAGGCTGGCACAGCTTAGCTAGGTCCTCTGCTCTGGGTCTAGCAAGACTACAATCAGTGTCCGCTAGAGCTGAAGTCTCATTGCAGGCTCTGCAAGAGAAGGATCTGCTTCACTCAAGTTGCTGGTTAAATTCAGCTTCTTGTAACTGTAGGACTGAGGGATTCAGTTTCTTATAGCCTGTCACTCCAAAGGCTGCCCTCAGTCCTACAGGTCTCCCACAGATTCTTATTACGTGGTGCTCCCCAACATAGCCTCTAGCTTCCTCTAAGTGAACAAGGGAGAGAGTCCAACAAGATGAGCACTACAATCTAATACCATGTAATCATGTAATCACATAGACATAAACATATACATCCCATCACTTTTGCCATTATCTATTGACTAGAAGGAAGTCATGTGTCTCACTCACACTCAAGGGAAGAGGATCACACAAGAGCATGAACACTAGGAGGTGGAGATCTCTGGGGTCACCTTAAGAATTTGTCTAACACAGAGAGGCAGGTCATGATGATGATGACCACCATCCTGTCGTGGACTAATGGATTCTCTTATGTCACAGAGTTCCTCGTGCCTCCTGCAGACTCAATGCACTTGTTCACAAGGAAAGCCATAGTTGAGGCATCAGCATGACCTTGGGCCTGGGCTGTTGGTGAGACCACCCAGATGGGTGAATATGACAAGCCTCCAACCCCACCACCTTCCTTCCCAGAGCACAAGGAGCGCAGGTGACCCCAAGACCTGGCTGGGCCACAGACCCAGCCTGGCTGGCACCAGCGATGGCCCTGCAGTGGAGCTGTGAGGGGCACCACACAGATCACCCTAAAACTTAGGCAGCCAACCTTCAAGATCAACATTGACTCTGAAGAGACAGTGAAAGTACTGAAAAGGAAGATTGAATCTGAAAAGAGGAAAGATGACTTTCTGGTAGCAGGTCGAAAATTATTTTATGCAGGCAAAATCCTCAATGATGATACTGCTCTCAAAAAATATAAACTTGTTGAGTCTATGGTGATAAAACCCAAAGCAGTGACAATACCAGTTCCAGCTACAATGCAGCAATCAAATCCTGTCACCACTATGAAGTGAGTTCCTCCACAGCAGCTGCTGTGGCTCAGGCTGCAACCCTCATCTCTGCCTTGGCTCCCACATCCACACCTACATCTGTCATCCCACCAATAACACCATGTCCTGAACATGTACCTTCTAGTGCAATGAAACAAGATAAACCTGCAGAAAAGTCAGCAGAAATACCAGTGGCTACTAGCTCAACATTAACTGAGAGTAGAACAGGGGACTCTTCTCTGCCAAACCTTTTTGAAGTTGCAAATGCACTTGTTAAAAGGTCAGTCCTATGAGAATATGGTAACTGAGATCATGTCAATGGGCTATAAACAAGAAATTGTGTCCCTGAGAGGCGTTTTCAACAATCTTGACAGAGCAATGCAGTATCTTTTAATAGGAATCCCTGGAGGTAGAAAAAGTCAGGCTGTGGTTGAGCACCCCCCACCACCCCCAATCAGGTACTACTAGGACCCCTCAGTCTTCAGCAGTGTCTTCAGCTGCTGCAACTCTGACAGCAACAACTACAAGTTCTGGGGAACATCCCCATGAAATTTTACAGAATCAGCCTCAGTTTTGACAGATGAGACAAATTACTCAATAGAGTCCTTCCCTGCTTTTCCAGCATCGCTATAACAGAGAGAATCCTTAATTGCTGCAGCAAATTAGCCAACACCAGGAGCATTTTATTTAGATGGTAAATGAACTAGGTCAAGAAGCTGGTGATCATGGAGGAAGACGTGGAAGTGGCAGAAGAGGAACTGCAAAGTTGGAAATGGTCATATGGATTACATTCTAGTAGTTAGGATAAAGAAGCTACAAAAAGGTTAAAGGCATTAAGATTTCCTGAAAAACTTATGAGCATATTTTGTTTGTGAGAAGAATCAGTTTGGCTGCCAATTTTCTTCTATAGCAGAACTTGAGTGAAGATTGAAAGGGACTTTTTTGTATCTTATGCTTCACACCAGTGCATTACACTAACTACATCCAGTGGGTTGTCTGGAAAGTCTTGGAATCCTACCCACAATACTTTGTATATGATAGATTGTTGGAGGTGGAGAGGGTGGGATCTAGGATATAGGGCAGGGATGAATACAGTGCACATCTGCTTCAATTAGATGCTGCACATCCAAACAGTATGATTATACAACCTGCTTTTGCAGGTCTTTATTTCTTCTATAAAGTAGGTAACTTTCTCTAGGTTTCACTCTTTTTAGTGTACTAAATTCAGAAATTTAGTGTAATGCCCTGCTTTATATTTCTTTGACTTAGCATTGGTTTCAGAAATAATCATTGGTATGTAGAATTTTCAGTCTTTGTTTCATGAAAACACTGGATAAGGGCTTTGTGGAATTAAAAGGAAACTCTATGGCAACTGTAAAGAGAAATGCCAAATTATTGATGGTTAATTGTTGCTGCTTCACAAAAGTTTAAAATTAATGTATAAGAAAGCCCATTCTTTCCTGTTAAATACCTGGGGTGGGGTAGGGGAGAAAGGGAAGCTTTTCTTACAATAAAAATAACTACTTTAACTATTTTAAAATTTCTTGATAACTTAATTACAGGCCTTTTTAAATTTTTATTTTTTGAAACAGTCTTGCTCTTTTTTTACACAGGCTGAAGTGCAGTGGCCTGATCATGGCTTACTGTAGCCTTGACCTCCTGGGCTCAAGTGATTCTCCTGCCTCAGGCTCCCAAGTAGCTGGGACTTAAAGACACACACCACCATGCCTGGCTAATTTTTAATTTTTTGTAAAGACTAGATCGTACTACATTGCCTAGACTGGTCTCAAATGCCGGGGCTCAAGCGATCCTCCTGTCTTGGCCTCCCAAAGTGCTGGGATGACAGGTGTGAAGTACCATGCCTGGCCAGACGTGCCCTTCTGACATGATCTAACAAGCTGTACAAGTATAGACAAAGTTATTTTCCTGCTTACATTTTTTGTTTATTTGGGGAAAAAATTGGTATGTTTCTGATTACTGTTTACTTCATTGTTGTATTGCAGTAAAAGTTTTAAAACAATCGTTGCTTGTTTGCTTTTGATGTATCCCTTAGTGAAATTAGCACTTTTAGGTCCAATGAAGAAATGCAGAATTCTCTTTTCCTCTTTCCCTTTCCTCAGCAGAAATGTGTTTATCAGCAAGTTGTGGGTCTAACTACTGCCTTTAAAAAAAAAAAAAAAAAAAGAAACTCACAAAATGCTGATTCAGATCGAAATTAATGCAAACATTTCAAAACTAGATTTCTGATATTTGCAAATGATTTTCTTTATTAGTTAAGAATGTATTACCACGGAAATAATTAGTGTTGTTTTGTTTTCAAAAAGAGAAGGTGGACAGAACTGTGATCCAGCGTCCCTTATTGCACTGGAAAGACTTACAAATTCTTTTGAAAGGACGAGGAGATGTGTCTAGAAAAACACTTTTGAAAATATATAATCAAGATATCTCATGGCATATTAAAGGAAAAACATTTTATAGCAAAAATATTATCTGTCCACCACAGTGAAACTTGTTTTTTCCACACTTACTATTTTTTTTTCCTTTTAGAAGAAGAAAATGCAAAGCAACAAAATATCAGCAACAGATAATATCTGGTACATTTCAGATGTTCATCTTTAACATCAGTGTGTTTTCTGTCTCAGTCAGAAAACTCTAGAATTGGTTGAAAACTTGAGTGTGTTGGGACTCAGAAAATGTAATCCTGCAATATGGTGCATTGACATGAAGCAGCCTCAAGATTTATCTGATTCTCCTGCCACCCCTGTAACACCTACCTGCTGTCTTTCAATCTTCTGTCTCTCCCAAAGCACAAAGTGAAGTTTTCTCTGAAGCTCCCTTATCTAGTTAGAAACAAGATCTGCAAAGAACACATTTGCCTTTCCTGAAATTTCATTAACCAGAGAAGATTAAAACTCGTATCTCAGAGAAAGAAACTGAAAATTAAACACCACACTTAAAGCCCAGATAAACTTCATCCCAAACTATTGTCTGCTCTACATCCCATTCAATTTCCAAAGAAAATTATTTAGCAACTATTGTTTGAGCATTAGGCCTAATCTCCTCCTAAAAATAATTTAATATCCCTCAAGTTGCCAAATTTTCCCCATCTCTCTGCTTCTCCTGTGAAGAAGTGTATATATACATGCATCTGTACCTAATTGGGTTATTGGGTGATCATTTCCCTGTGACTTCCCCATGCTATGCACATTAAATAATTTGTATGCCTTTCTCTCCTATTAATCTTCCTTTTGTCAGTTCATTTTTAACAAACCTTCAGGAAGTGAAGGGGGAACTTTCCTTCTTTGCCTCTATTAGTAGATTTTAAAGATCCACCCTTGAAAATAAGTGTACTTTTTTTTTTTTTTTTTTTTTTTTTTGAGACAGAGTCTCACTGTGTTACCTAGGCTGGAATGCAATGATGCGATCTCGGCTCACTGCAATGTCTGCCTCCCGGTTCAAGTGACTCTGCTGCCTCAGTCTCCCAAGTAACTGGGATTACAGATGCCCGTCACCACGCCCAGCTAATTTTTGTATTTCTAGTAGAGACAAGGTTACACCATGTTGGCCAGGCTGGTCTCGAACTCCTGACCTAGTGATCTGCCCGCCTCGGCCTCCCAAAGTGCTGGGATTACAGGTGTGAGTGACCATGCCCAGTCATAAATGTACTTTTACAGGCAATAATTATCTCACCTGTAAGATGAAAATATACCCTAATGTCTAGTGAGACACATTTTACTTAAAGAAAAAATTTAAATGCTTGTTTCATTACCTGTGTAGCATTTTATTTGCCATTCACCCTACTCTTTAAATAACTGTTTTGAAATCATGTATTCCTTGAGAAGCACTTGCTATTTTAAAGGGATTCCAATCAGTTACTAGTATTCTTTTGGGGAAAAAGGAGATATAATAAAAAGGCAATTTAGGATCTATGTGAGCTAAAAATATAGATTGACCATATTCACTTCAGTTATCTTTATATCTATGTTTCAATTGTCTTTTAATTATTGCCAATTTATTTAATGTGCATAGCATGGGGGAGTCATGGGGAAATGATTATCCAATAACCCAATTAGGTGCAGGTGCATGCATATATACACTTCTTCATAGGAAAAGGGGAGAGATGCGGAAAATTTGGCAACTTGAAGGATGGTAAATTATTTTTACTGGGAAATTAGGAAAACCAGGCTTGTAGACTATGCAGTTTGCTGTTATTTTTATCTACCTAAATAACAAATGGACAGGGATACGCTAAGAGAAATGATGTTTAGTCCAGAATAGGAACTGCAATGGGTATATGCGTGTCATAGTCATCTCTGTGCATATTCAGAGATGTAAAATAAAACAAATGTTTTCAAAGAAAAAAATGAAGAGGATTACATAATTGTTGTGAGATAATTATCTTAGTTGCAAAGGTTAATAACAAGGGTGGAATTAGTGCAAAATTGAATAGGCAATTTCTGGGTAGATGTTCTGGCAGAGGTTTTTTGATTGATTGATTTAGTTAGTTAGCTAGTTACTTACTTGCATAAGGTTGTGATAGCTTTTGTACAAGGTTATAGTTTTTTGAAGAGCCTTTTGTGATGTCTTTTTTTTTTTTAACCAGACAATCGTGCATGAAAACCATTCCTTCATGTCCTTTTTCTGCTCCATTTTCAGAGTTTTTTTTCTTTTTTCTTTTAACACAAGTGACTCTACTTTTATTTTGACAATTTTTAACATTGTTTATAGGTAGATTTTAGCCAAGTTGTAACTAAAAATACATCTAACTTAATAATTTGCTGTTGTCTTAAATAAAAAGTCACTCTTTCATAAAACTATGCATAATTGTATCTTGGACACAAGAAGGATGTTAGTTTATCCAGTCATTGAAGGATCTTTTATTAAATTATGTGTCATCTATAAGGCAATCCTCACAGCATAAATCCTAAGAATAGCTTTATATTAAGGAACAAATAATACATACATATGCATGCATGGAGGCACACACTACCTGTGAACAAATTTGGAGATATTGAAGAAAGCTTTGAAGAAATGTTTATAACTTAGATTAAAATTAAGTTTAATTATATAAAATATCAGATTTTTGGAATTTAGACAATTTAAAAATGAATTAAAATTTAATTAAAATTCCACTCTTTGGTTCTTTCCCTTCCTAACCTGGAAGACGATGAACTATTTTTCTAATGAAAAGAAATACATTGGTGTCATCTTTTTTACTCGTAACAGTAAGTGAAGGAAAGTCAGAATTGCAAATCATATACTTTTGGTAAATAGCCAATACAATTACAAAATTTATTTCAGTGTTTTAATACTTGATGTACAATTGACCCTTGAACAACACGGGAGTTAGGGGTGCCATCCCCCAAATTGTCAAAAATTTGCATATACATAAACAGTCAACACATATTTTCTGTGTTACATGTATTGTACACCATATTCTTATAATAAGATAAGTTAGGGAAAAGAAAATGTTATTAAGAAAATCACAAGGAAAAGAAAATACATTTGCAGTACTTTCTTTGTCCATACAATAAGTTTACATTGTCTATTTCCTAGATGAATCATCTGTCTGAAATGGGGGGCAACCCCAGTTGCAGACCCCGATCTGTGCTACATGTCAAGGAATTCAGCTTTTTCTTACAATGTCATGACCTATCTGCTTCCTGGGAGCACTTCCAGCATCACTAGTGACACTTCATATGGGTCCCATGGTGTTATGCCAGGTTTAAGGTACTGCATTAAACACAATGAAAAATGCAGAACTATGGACGAACACTTTTTACTGTTACATACAATTTACTAGAGAAATGAACTGCTCGCATGGAGATGATTGGTGTCATCTGGCATTTGAGCAGATACCCCCAACAGTTGAGCTCCCTGCAATAGCAACAGGAGGTGGCTGGAAAATTATTACAGTAGTATAGTATGCACTACAGTTAATTTTATGCAGTTATAACTTAATACTGCATCTTTACATTTATTTACATTTCTCTCTATTGCAAATGTTGCCATGTAAAGTCTCTAAGTATATATGTGCCTAAGTTTTGATGAATTTTATCTTTCAATAAATTTATGTGTATGTTATGGTAGTAAATGATAAAAAGACTAATGTCTACATGTATTTTATGCATTCATGACATACTTAGATTATTCTTAATTTTTCATATCTGTAGGCCATGTGTTTTGTCTTTTTCAAATTGTCATAATCTCAAGAAATGGTTAAAATATATTTACTGAATAAATCCACCTATACATGGATCTGCACAGTTCAAACTCGTGTTGCTCAAGGGTCAACTGTGTTATCTTTGTCATCACTCCTCTACAGAGATTTTTTAATATTTTCAAACAGGAGGGACCACACTGTTTATACAATTTGTTTCTGTTTTTCTTCATGCAGGTAATATACAATAAACATCCTAGCAGCTATTCTGTATGATCTCAATAACTTTTTATTGTCTTAAATTATTATGATTACACTAGGTTTGAAATCACTTTCCTTCTATTTTGCATTACAGGGACATACGAGAAGAATTAGGATTTTTCAAATACCTTATACTTACTTTTAAAAAACGCTTTTTAAAATATGCATTCACTTTACAAAGAAAAATGTATCTAGTTATCTCCCCTTTGGGTATACAAGTATCCACCCTTCCTGGAGGTGATTCTTCAATTAATGCTCTTCAACTGAGTAGCATCAAATGAGGTCCTTCTGTGCTCTACAACTGGGCATGTCTGCAACCACTCCTTTTTAAAGGTTTAGTTTGTTATACTGAGTAATCATTATACATTCTCCTAATTTTCAGTCATCTTCACTGTGTTTTCTACAGGTCTTTTAAAGTACCAAAGTCTAAGGAATTGCAATGGATCCTTATATTAGAATATAAGGCTTTTAAAATTATGCATTTTAGAAGCCCATTTATAAATATATAAAAAGTTTATGAAATAGAATTACCTGGGAAAATTAGAATATAAAATTATATATACAGTAGTGGTTGTGTATACACACAAAAATATCTTATAGGAAATAGACTGAGAGTTTAACATTGTGTCTCAGAGGGAAATAATTTACATAGCTTAAATATTTTCATTTTTTAATATATTCTATGATACGCACATATTACATACATATATTTATATATAAATATATAAATATAGTATATATTTTATATACTATATTTATATTATATATTATATATTCATATATTTATATTTATAATATAAAATATATAAAAATATATACATATTTATATATAAAATATGTATATGTTCTATATATGTATATACATATTTATATATAAAATATGTATATATTCTATATATGTATTCATATAAAATATATGTATAGATTTTATATATAAAATGCATATATGTATAATACATACATACATTATACATACATTAGAAAACATATATACATATATACATATATAATGCACATGTATATAATACATATATAGATATATGCATATATAACACATATGTATATAATACATATAAATATAAATATATAAATATTATACACATATATGTATATGTTATATCATACATGATATAAATATATCACATATAATATATACATATACGTATATAATGTATACATATATACATATAAATATAGCCATATATGTATATGCACATATAATATATACATATATTTTATATGCATACCCACATATATTACATATATGTTACATATGCATAGATAATAATGGGAATTTATTTTCTTTTCATGATTATCTTATTTTGTTGTCATTTTGTCTTTAACATGGTTTCCAGGAGTTTGAAACCAGATTCCTTTTATTTGCAATTCTACTTTTGGCTTCTCAGATATTCTGTTAACTCTGCATAGAATATCACCTTATGAAAGGTTACTGTGCTTTGGATCAGTGGCCATTAAACTGCAGCAAACAAGCTAAATCTGGCAGCCCACAGTGACCTAGGAGAATTCTTACATTTTAAGTAATGAAAAAGTATTCAAGGAAAAATAGTTTGAATACTTTTTGTTGACATGTGAAAATTAAATTTCAGTGTTCATAAGTAAAGTATTATTGGAACACAGTCATACCCAATTGTTTTCATATTATCTCCAACTGCTTTTGCACTACACCTTCAGGGTTAAGTAGTTGAAACAGAGACTGAATGGCTTATAAAGCTTAATATATTTACTATTGGGCCATTTTCAGAAAGCTTGCTGACCGTTTTCACGATTGTCATTCCTTAAATTGTGTATGTATACAAACCATAAGAGGAAATTCATAAAAATGCAAATTCTGGTTCTGTGGCCTATAACTCTGCATTTCAAACAAGCTCCAGGTGATGTCAATTATTGCTTTCCATGAACCACACCTCAGGTAGTAAAGCTCTGGATAGCCATTTTGATGTAATCTGCAAAATGTAAGAGTTATTTGAAACCCATCATTCCCAGGATGTTTTCCAGTGGATGTGTGTACGTGTGTGTGTGTGCACATGTATGTGTGATTTCACATCCCTCTTTTACTGAAAAGCAATAATAATGGATCTGGATAGGCCGGGCGCGGTGGCTCAAGCCTGTAATCCCAGCACTTTGGGAGGCCGAGACGGGCGGATCACGAGGTCAGGAGATCGAGACATCCTGGCTAACACGGTGAAACCCCGTCTTACTAAAAATACAAAAAAAAAAACTAGCCGGGCGAGATGGCGGGCGCCTGTAGTCCAGCTACTGGGGAGGCTGAGGCAGGAGAATGGCGTAAAACCCGGGAGCGGAGCTTGCAGTGAGCTGAGATCGGCCACTGCACTCCAGCCTGGGCGACAGAGTGAGACTCCGCCTCAAAAAAAAAAAAAAAAAAAAAAAAAAAAAAAAAAAAAAATAATGGATCTGGATAAGTGTTTAAGTAAAGATAGGAAAAAATATATGATAAAAGAAATGGTTACAGAGCATTGATCTCCAGCAAATGTTTAGTGAAAGTTTGTAAGTGTTATAGCATATATAAATATTCAATATAATGACATATGCCAGGATATTGAGATTGTAGTTTTTTTTTTTCTTTTTTCTTTTTTTCCTGAGGCAGGGTTTCACTCTGTCACCAGGCTGGAGTGTAAGGTCTCTTTTTTTAATGTAATAAAATAATAAAAAAAAAAAAGTTATGTGCCTAAAAAGATATTTAAATGATCACTTCTTACATACTAATAATAAATGTGCATATAAAATCTGTAAAAATTATTAGGTTATAATTATTTAGTTCTTTTCCTTTTTCGAGAAAGTTATCTGAAAGCAGTTTATAAAAACAAACCAATCACCACCCGAAAACAAGTAGCTCTAGTAATTTATTATAAGTGTTGGCTATATGCTGTAGCAGTAGCTCTAGGCCATTCTTTCCCACTATTAACAGATGGACAAAGTAGGCTATTGTGTTAGAAGAGCTTTCCCAGGGAGGAACTCTATTTAGATTCTTCTCACTTTCTAAATTGCTTCCTTTCTCCTAAGGCTGGTAAGGTAAAAATGAGTTTGTGATTACTTCTCCATGGGAGGTCCCTTTGTCCCTGTAAGATTCAGGGAAACCAGAGAAAGGAGACCTGTAGTGGTTACCCTATAGCAGCTCTTGTCTAGGCCTTTGGAGAACTATTCTTTCACTTGGGTCAGGAATCTTTGTCTCTAGTCACAGAAGGTTGCACCAAGTAACAAGATTAGGAAAAAGACCAATAAGCTAATTTCAGTTTAGACCTTAAGCTAGAGAGACAGTAGAATTCCTATAGTATTTGGAGATCATAAAAACAAATCAACATAAATAAATGTATGTTTACATTTACATTAGAGCACATTCCTGAAAAATCTGGTAAATTTGAAAAACATACAAAAGTATATGTAAAATAGAATAAAATTCTAGGTTCAAATAATCATGAGTGTTTTAACTATATGAATGTCAAGCTGTTTACTGAGGGGTCCTTGCTCCCAGAGTTCCCAAGATGGTGGTGGGCCGCTTCCTAGATGGTGGCAACCCTCCTGTTCTCTGACCTGGGGTTCTTGGCCTCATGGATTCGAAGGAATGGAATCTTGGGACATGCAGTGAGTGTTATAGTTCTATTAGAAGCTCTGAGTCACGGAAGAGAACCGTGGAACCCAGTGACTAGTAGTGTTCAGCTCGATTAGGACGAACCCAGGCACTTACCGGTGCAGGAACTATGGCAAGCCTTTAGCACGATTGGGAGCGGAAATGGGTGCCTCCCCGGATCAGAAGCATGGTGGACACCCTGCTGGATCCGGGGGGGTGGAAGTCAGCACAGGGTCTGCTAACGCGACAGACAGCAGTGGTGGACGGTGAGCTAAAGCTCAGCTCTAGCCTTAACAAACACAGACCAGAAGAGAATGCAGTTGCAAGATTTAATAGGTGAAAACAGAGCTCCCATACAAAGAGAGGGGACCCAGAGAGGGTAGCTGTTGAGGGCTCGAATACCTGGATTTATATCCTGATCATTGTCCCACCCTCTGTGCTCTCAGGCAATAGATGGTTGGCTATTTCTTTACCTCCTGTTTTTGCCTAATTAGCATTTTAGTGAGCTCTCTTTACTACCTGATTGGTCAGGTGTGAGCTAAGTTGCAAGCCCCATGTTTAAAGGTGGATATGGTTAGCTTCCCAGCTAGGCTTAGGGATTCTTAGTTGGCCTAGGAAATCCAGCTAGTCCTGTCTCTCAAAGCGAAATATTCCAACACTATGTAAGAAAGTTTTCCTAGGCCGGGTGCGGTGGCTCACACCTGTAATCCCAGCACTTTGGGAGGCCCAGGCAGGTGGATCACGAGTTCAGGAGATCAAGACCATCCTGGCTAACACAGTGAAACCCCGTCTCTACTACAAATACCAAAAATTAGCCAGGCGCAGTGGTGGGCACCTGTAGTCCCAGCTACTCAGGAGGCTGAGGCAGAAAGGTGTGAATTAAGGAGGCGGAGCTTGCAGTGAACTGAGATCGTACTACTGCACTCCAGCCTGGGTGACAGAGTGAGACTCCATGTCAAAAAAAAAAAAAAAAAGTTTTCCTTATGCCTTATGCTTTCCTTAAGCCTTAGTTAATTTGAATTGCAGGATAGCTAGCACCCCTGGCTATCAACCATAACCACTGACAGTGTCAGCAGTCATTGTGAAACCGAAAATGCCTTACAAAGAGCAAAAGCTGATGATACAAAACCTATTAAGAATCTATGCTATAAAGCAAAATATCAGAATTAGTAATAATCATAATAATACTTAAGTTTTCACGATGTCTTACCTGAACCTTTCTGGTAACAATTTATCTCCGTGACTTAAAAATTATGTATCTTTTAAAAATAACTTCAAAAGCACAAGAAAAAAAAATCACTCTAAGTTCAAGTTGAATATTTGAATATTAATATGGGCCAACCTACCTATTCATTAATTTCAGGCATTTTTTTTAGCTTCTCATTCTTCTTTGCCCACTTAATTCTGAGCTTGGTTTACAGCTAATTTTTCTTTTACTTACTGGTTCAACATCTACAGAGGACATCGCTGTACCTAACACAGTGTTAGCATTTCTTAATCTGCTTTAATCTTTCAATTGCAACAGGATTATTTGATTATATTCGATATGGAAGTAAAACTGGGTTTTTTTTTCTTAATGAACATATTCTAACACTATGTCTATCAACATTCCTTTCTATTTATTTTTACTAATTCTATAAAATTATAAATTTTATGCATTCAAAATTTTTATACACAAGAACAATAGCTTCTGTTGGTATCTGGTCTTATTCTTTTACATATTAAGTAGATTCTCTTTGAAGATCTGTTTTAAATTTCCAGTAAACCTGAGACACCTGAATAGGTAGCATAAGAAACCGATTATACTGCTTTTCTTTATAGAATATTATATTTTCTGGGAAATGAGCCAGAGTCTGATCTAACTCGTCTCTAGTACTTTGAGTATTCTACCACATATTGCCTTGCAAAATCTTCCACAAACAGTAATAAAATATATTCTCCCTAGATAATTTGATTTCCATTCAAATATATTTACAGATCCTAACAATCCTATAGAACTGTATGTTAGAATGAGAAGAGTTTTAATTTCTTTTTTTTCAACTCCTAAATTGTGACAAAGGCTTTTTTTTTTTGCAAAGTTACCATTCTTAAAGAGTTTATTTTTTTTTCCTCTTTTCTTTTTCTTCCACGTTAGAATGTGCTGTTAGGTCAAAAGAGTCCAGGTGCAAAGGTGGTTTCTAAATGGAGAGTTAGGGTGAATTTTTTCCACTTTTTGTAATTTAGGATTGGGTTCCCAGGTTGATTCATACCTCTAAAAACAGAGGAGTTTATTTTTTGCTTTTCTAAGGCAGAAGATTCACTTCAACAATTTTTAAAGCGCTTTAAATGACCACTTTAACAACCTGCAGGCCAAGGAAGTTCTCATAGCTCTGGAAATGGAAACAGCTGGACTAGTTCAGTGGGGATGATTCAGCCTGAGTCACAGGTCCACACCCAAATGGGAAGTGCAAGCCCTGAAGGCCTTAGGGGATCCCTAGAGCCAGGAATCCCCTCTGGGACCTACCACAGTCTCTGGGCTGGCTCAGGTTTCAGAGATTATTTTTAGCTCCTCTTTATTTATCCTATGGTTCCCCATCCTTTTCATCATAATTTACAGTATTCTTTATTTACATTTCCAATAAGTACTGGTGAGTATGAGTAATTGCAGAATAAATTAAGATATGTCCAGTAGACACTTGACATGACACACCCTAGAGAAAACATCAACCTACTCCATATCTTCATTTAGTCTAAAAGTTTGGAGGAGTCTGGATATTCCTGGAGTCCTTGGAGGCAATAGCACTTCATGTTTAACTTATAGGCAAGCAGACTTAATGACATACAGCATACAGGATACACAGCACATTTCCCTGCCCACTCAAAAATACTTTCATAAAAACAGTGACCAGTGTTTACTCTGGCCAGGAACTCCAAAACATACCCTTTGGGCTTGTTCTTCATTAATATATCACAACTGCTCTGTGAGATGGACATGGTTATTATTTCCATGCTCAAGCAGCTCATAATCGGTGGAACCAAAAAATGAACATAAGATCTTTGACTCCAAAGCCCAAGTTCTTACTAATTATGATGACTAAAAACCAATTGTATGTTTTTTCCTGAATATATTCCACAAACTTATGTTGAGCAAAAACTGTGTTCTAGCACTGTGCTAATTAGAGAATTCAACAATAAATAAAACTGACAAATGACATAATGGACTTAACATCTCATGAGGAAAGTAAATAATACAAATGAGTAGAATAAATTGTATTGTGTAAATGTGATAAAGAAAAAACTCAAGAAAATCAAGTGGGGTCATTGAGATGATAACATTTAAATCCTGTGATTAGTAATAATCTTTCCGAGAAGGCGACAATTAAACCAAGACCTGTAGGAGATGAAGAAACAAGCCCTTCTCCATCCTCAACCAACCTAGCCTCCAGGGAAAATAGCATTCCAGGCCAAGGGGACAAGTTTAAAGGCTATGAAGACCTGGGAGCATTGCTAGAATGACCCAAGAGGAGCAAGAAGACAGATGGGTTGTAGTGAAGTGACAAGTAGGAGAGGCTAGGAAAAGATGAGACCTGAGAGATAATAAGGCAGGGAAGTGGAGGCTTCTACTCAGACGAGAATAAAAGCAATTGTCTTTCAAATAGAGTTGAGACGTTATCTGATTTATGTTTTTAAAGAGATTACTCTGGCTTTTGTATTGAAAATAGGCTGGGAACAAAAGGGGAGAATGATCAATCTGGTATACCTGTCAGGAAACTGTTACAATTCAGAAAAAAAGATAATGTTTGCTGGGACCAAAGAGAGTATTGAAACCGATGGAAAATGATCAATTCTGTACGTATCTTATAGGTGGAACTGATAGAATTTGCTAATCAATTATATGTAAAGTAAATAGCTGGGTCAGACCTGCACTTTTGGAAGAATGGAGATTTATTAGCTGAGATGCAGAAAGCAGTAGGTGTAGTAGGTTTAGGTGTTTCCTAGGCAAATATAGTGAAGAAAAAGAGACAACAGAGTAGAGAAAGTATCCAGAAGACTGATCATAATGATTGACCATAGACTGTCACTGGGCTGCAGAAGAATGATCAAGGTGGACTGGGAGGGGAGTGCAGAGGTGGTAGGATCAAGGACTGTAGGTCTGTGTGAGGCTGCAGGGTTACTGGAGTCAGTATTGGAGGGGTGAGTAATTTAATCAACATCAACTCTACATTCCTGAAGTTGAAAAACTTATTAGAACATATCCTAGCTGAGCTCTTAAGAGAGGCTAGCTTCTGGGACTCTCCTATAGTCTATTTCAATATTAGCTTTAGATAACGTTTTTTAAAAAAATTATTAATTTAAGGACTGAATGATTTTCTAATTATCTAAAAATTAAAGTCTTCAACACTTAATATCTGAACACTTTATAAGATAGGATTTGCCTATTTGGGATATGTTTGATCATTCCCAGAATAAAATAGATTGTCCCATGTTAGCAGTCAAAGCACATCTTTGGGCCATGAGTCGCTGTATTATAAAAGGATTTCAAAATGAAATAAAATGTATTAATATAGAGATTAAAGGTTAATTATTAATTTGTGTTATTTTTAAAAGTGGAACACACATTTAGAATTTAAAATTGTAATATTAATCTAATGATTGGCAATCTTTTATGAAATCATTTTACCAACACCACTTAATTCTTACAAAGTAGATTATGATAAAATTGTATTTTCCTAAAGTATATTTTTAAAATAAATGAATGTGAATAGTTGATATTCAGACCATACAAATACTTTATATGTATAATTCATAGCATACAAATACTTTATGTGTATAACCAATCTCACAGGAAGGGGGTTGGATTCTTATCTCCCTATGTTTAATTTGAGATGCCAGATAGCTCACCTTTCCAAAATATGACCTTCCCGAGCACTGAAATATATAACACTAAATCATTTCTACTGTGTGTCCAAAGATCCCTAGTTCAAAACCTACACATTACTTTTGAGGTTTAAGATACCCCTAATTTATTTTCTATTGTCATCTATTAATAAAGCAGAAAAGTCATGGAGAAATTAAGCATTGATCAAGTAAGCTTTGCTGGAGCATATGGGAAGGAAAAGATCTCAAGAAAAAGGAATAGGCCATGCAGTGGCTCACGCTTGTAATCCTACCACTTTGGGAGGCCGTGGCAGGTGCATCACTGGATTGCTTGAGTCCAGGAGTTGACGACCAGCATAGGCAATGGGGCAAAACCCCTTCTCTGTAAAAAATACAAAAATGAGCCAGGCGTGGTGGTGCACACCTGTAGTCTCAGCTATTTGGGAGATTGAGGTGTGAGGATGACTTGAGCCTGAGAGGCAGAGGTTACAGTGAGCCAAGACTGTGCCATTGCCCTCCAGCCTGGGACCCTGTCTCAAAAAAAAAAAAACAAAAAAAAACCCAAAAAAAACAATGACCTAAGGGAGGCAGATCCCAAGTGAGATAATACAAGGACAATATGGTGTCAATGAGTTGAGATACTCATTTGGAAGAAGAAAAGAAAGACAACTTTTCTACCTGTTTTTTGTTTGGTTTTTTGGTCTTTTTTTTTTTTTCCTTTTTGAGACAAGGATCTCACTCACAGGCTGGAAGGCTGGAGTGTGATGGCATGATCATAGCTCAACCTCCAGGGCTCAAGCGATCTTCCCATCTCAGCCTCTTCAGTAGCTGGGACTACAGACACAGGCCACCATGCTTGGTTCTTTCACTGTTGGTAGAGACAGAGGTCTCACTATATTGCCCAAGCTGGTCTTGAACTCCTGGACTCAAGCAATCCTCCTGCCTCACCATCTTAAAGTGCTGGGATTAAAGGCATGAGCCACGGAGCCTGTCACTGTTTCTACTTTGACAGTTAACTTCATCAACACTAGTAGTAATTCTTTTGATTAAAATAGAGCAGATGTATATTTTTTATTAAATGATTATGATCTTGGTTTAAAAACTGTTTTTTAGAAAAGCAAACAAATTACATAATACCATAACAATA
Source organism: Trachypithecus francoisi (assembly GCF_009764315.1). Taxonomy (NCBI): domain Eukaryota; kingdom Metazoa; phylum Chordata; class Mammalia; order Primates; family Cercopithecidae; genus Trachypithecus; species Trachypithecus francoisi. The sequence goes on from NW_022681469.1 coordinate 63,693,004, forward strand.
AAGGTGTAAGGAGAGTTTCAGCAATATGTATTTCTGTAACAATGTGATTATTTTTATAATGAAAAGAATACGTTTTTAGAGGGGAAAGGAACACACATGTTTCATTTTATGAATAATGAAGGTGGTGTAAAGGCCAAGAAAACTTGTTATTATGTATAAAAATGTTATTTCAACATCATTATTATCTACAAAACCAAAATGGATTTAATTGAGGTGGGCAAGGAAGGACATATTTTAAATGAGAGAATTTTCTTGTGCCTAAATTGGATACTAAAAACATTCAATACTGTTTTTCTGTATTATTTTATTAACTTTGAAAAACATTTTAATATTGTCATTCATTTAGAAGGCATCCTGATTTAAAGAAAAGTTTTATAACTAGTTTTAGAACAGATCTATTAGATCCCTGCTAAGGTCAGTTCTTCAGGAAAAGACTTATTTTATTCCTGTTGAATAATCTTGTATACTTATGAGGTCAAATGGGTAGTCAAGGAAATAACCATGTTCTCAGGATGTGGCCACCATGGTGACCACATAGTCAACACAGTAAGCTCCAGCATTCGTGTTGTAGTCCAGCTCATTCAAGCAAAGGTAACTCCACTAGGGAAATTCCTCCGTAGAGAGCATGTGCATTTTTATTTTACCTGTCCTCCGACTGAACTTTGCTCATTATAACAGTAAAAAATACACCCCTGGATGGAGAATTAAAATGCTAATGAGACGTGATGTACGAATAAGCATGTACAGCCATTGCGCGTGTGGACTACCCAGACCATGCTTACTAGTAACACCTCTTTCCACCTCCTTATGAATAATTACGTAAAACTCCCATAAAGGGAATCTCCCTAGTGCCAGTCTCTACTGTCTCATCCTTATGAGCAGCCCACCCTGAATCCTCTCTCTCAGGGTGCACTGTATATTCTGCACCTAACTTTCAAAATATTATTTTCCTTTGCAATAAATTGCTGTATGCTGCATCTTCTTTGCTATGTCTCTTGTTTAAATTCTTTTAAACTAAGAAGACCAACAACCGAAGTTTCACAGTAGCCATCAACATTTCCACACTTAAATCTACTACATGTATCAACTCTTAATAATAATAATGATGACGGGACAAGAACTGCTCTAAACAATTCCTATGTATTAACACATTATACAAATTTTGCATAGATTATATTATTAACCCATTTTATAGATGAGGAATCAAAGACAGAGATGTCAAATAACTCACTGAAGATTGTATAATGAACCAAAGGCTAAGCTGGTGTTTACATGTGATTCAAGTATACCATGAAGAAGCCAATATGGTCAAATGACTCAGGTTGTCTATCTATAAAAAGGCTGAAAATTATTCTGTTTCTACTAACTTCAATGGAGTGGGATAGTGAGTGCCAGGTTTTCGTGAGTTAAGACATGAATTCAAAATCTTAAAGCGAAGACATTAAATTTATATAAAATGACAGGTAATATTAGATTTTATTAATCGTCAAGGTTATCAATTCCTGCTGGGAAAGGAAGTGTACGTAAGTTAGGGGTTGTAGGTGGGGCGTGGGTCAGAAAAGGCTTACAAGAAGAAATAAGAGCTGTGTTGAACTTGAAAGACAAATAGATATTTTCCAAAAGATGAAAGGCTGGAGGAAAGGGCAAAGGATCCGGACTGAGGGAATGGGATGAGGAAAGAAGGCAGGGAGGAGTTTAGAGTGGAAGAGGAAGAGAGCAAAGATGAAGCTAGAGATCTACGAAAGGGTAAGATTATGGAGGGCTTGGATGATCTGCCAAAAGCTTTGACTTTATCCCTTATGTAATGAGACATCTTTTGATGATTTGAAGCACAAACTTCAAATGTTTGAGCTTGTGTTTTACATAAATCACTTTGGCAGCTTTGAGGAGGCTATGTTTGAAAAGGGAAAATTTGGTAATAGAAGGTTGCTGCAGAGATCCAAGAAAAAGAATATATGATTTTAGGAGGAGTGGCTACGGTATCTGGGAGAAGAGAACATATGTATAAACATGCAAGAGGTAAAATCAGCAAGTATTAGTCTATTTAGTGGTAAGTAGTGAGCAAAAAAGAAGGCGTCATCTCCTGGTTTGCCTGGATGACTGAGTCCTTGTTGTTATCAAAATTAAGAGAAAACACAACTGTAAGTTCAGGATGATGCACTAAATTCTAAACAAGGTTCCAGGAGGACATATAGTGGAGGCGTAAGGTAAAAAATAGAATGTATAATACTTTAGGGAGATACAGACTGAAAGGTGTTTATGGGCAGTAACTAGCTCAACTTGTTCTCAAGAGAACAGTAACATTTAAGTTTCAGACAGAAGAGCCCAAGAGGAATAAACTATTAACCAATGATAGGGCATAAAAGATCCAAGGGAGTAGAGAGAGAATCTCAAAAAGGAAATAGAAACTAACTTTAAATATAAACTCTAATAACACAAGAACCTTCGGATTTGGCAATGGGGGTTGGGAGTTGTTGGTTTGCTTAATGGTGCAGTCACTCTCAGTAGACATAGAAGCCAGATTATAGTTGCTTGAAGAGGGAGTAAAAGGCTTAGGATTTCATGAATTCCTTCTTTTTCCAAATGACCCTTGCCTTGAACATGTTCTGTAGGTGGGTGTCTTTGGTCTCTGACTGTGTTGGGAGAGAAGTTCATGATTTCTATCACCATTCTCAGCAGTTTTACAACCAAAGCTTTAAAATTAAAGAGGCAAAATAATGTTATGTTGCAAATCTATGTGCCATATTTTTATCAGTTGGTACTAACCTATGATATTTTCAGAAATAATTTCCATTTGAAATTATATGGAGAAACATGATCTGTAATTTGCATCACCAGGAGAGAAGAATGTTGGCATATATATACATTAGCTAACAATCCAATGATTTCATATATATAAATATTTATATATTATATATACTTATGTATTATATATTACATACAAAATAATATATATTTATGTTATATTTATGTAATATATAACATATATGTATACAACCTATATGATATATAATATATTTTATACAATACATATTATATATTATATATAATGTATAATATGTATTATATGTATATGTATAATATGCATTATATGTATAATATGTATAATATGAATTATATAAAATATATACATATTTTACATATAATCATTGGATTGTTAGCTAATGTACAATATATAAAGGTATTTCAGTATGATTTCTACTATTTATCTGTATCTGTACATTTTGGGTTTTTTTCTCCATATAATTATTTAAAGGTAGTGATTGTGGTAGGTTCTATAATTTTTATTGCCTTAGAAATTACCAAATCTGTGCAATTATCACTATGTCACTCAATAATTTAAAACTTTATTTTACAATCTGAGGATGTGATTATTTGCACGCACTAACAAGCGTTATGAACACGTAAAACCTAGAAATCAAAATTTTTCAAAGCTTATTTGTTTTTACGGCCCACATGGGGACAACTTGCAGCTAAAAATTCGCCCTCTGGTTGTTCTTAAACTGGCAGGGGAGACTGAGAGAGATCCAAAAGGTATTTAAGCATTTAGACTTGTTACTTAGCAAGGACTCTACATTATATGACATTAATTCCCTTTTTAAAGAATGGCCCTCAAGTACATGTAGCTCCTCTTCATCATTTTCATCAACTAACAAACACAATGCAAACATACACACTTTTAAAGAAAAAGGAGAAATATATAAAACAAGGTGGTTGGTCTGATTTTCTGATTTTTTTTTTTAGTATTTGGTGAAAATTTCTGGAGATTTAAAGACTACATAATTATCTCACTGCTTTATACTCTTACAAACACTTTGGGGTCATCACTGAGAACAGTGAGGTATCTACTATCACCACATATATTTATGTAACCAAATCCTATTCTGCTCATATAAATTGTTTAATACTGCAATAATATGAGTCACTGAACTTAGAAATCATATTTTGTCAAAAAGTTTTATATTTTTGTCATAGCCATTAGAAAGTTATAATGTGCTCATCTGTGAATTTTAAATAAATTTTGTGGAAAAAATTGCCTGATTGTACGTTTTCTTAAGAAACAATTAAATTGATATTAGCTGCCAAGTTATTTAAAATTCTCTCTGGTTTCCACCATTGTATAAGTTACTGGTTATGGTTATAAAATCCCAAGGACTTCTTGAAAAGTTACAGGAAATCATACTTTTTGCTACGATTCTAATTCCATGGCTATTTCCTCAATTTCAAATTTCTGAATGTTTGACACAACTGAAATAATAAGAAATGGGGTGGGGCAAACTTGTTAGTGTAGGCAACTGTGAGAAATATAACAAAGTGCCCGGGGCTTCCATCTGTTTCCCAGAAGATGAAGGGAGCAGGTGCCTGAGGTGTGCTCCTGTGGAGGAACCCTGGGGCAGAGCTTCAGGACTCATAAAGGTCTAAGGCTGTGGGAATCTAAGTCTAGGGCTGTGGGAATCACCTTGGTGGTTTCAGCAGCTGTGATCTGTACTGAATGCCTGACGAACTCCCTTCCTCCCAGGGAGGAATGGATGGAATGTGGATTCTCCACTTTACCTAGGGCTTTGAAACAGCAGGGAGCTCTTTACCATCTCTAAGGCCTTAGCAAGCTGAAGGTATTTAAGACTCATAGGCAGAGGGGCCAGCGTTTCCCTATAAATCAAAGTGAGGATGCTGCACAATTAGAACTTACCACAATTATCTCGGTTTTATTTCAACATATATTTAAAAATTAAAACCAAACAATAAATTGAAGAATAGGAGTGGAGGTAAACAAGCATATTATCTTAAAAGTCTATAGATTCAGCATGGGCCAGATTGTGTACTCAGAAAATGGTGTTGCACAAAATTGTAGTGTAATATTTATGACCATAAATAATGTAATCATGTGTAACATCTACCTAATTATGTGGATTGAAGAAAGCTGACTTCAAGCGTTTTAGAATCAGAGGGTTGGTATGTATTGGATACATAATAATAATGAGTTGCATAACCTCGGGAGATAATTTTACATCTCTGGACTCTCTGAAAAATAAAGAAGTTGGACCAGGTGTTCAAAATCCTATTACCTCAAGTCCTGAAGTTTTTCGTTATAACTATCGGTCTACTTTCAAGTTATAAGCAGTATATGATTCACTAATTGTTTTTGTATTATTTTAGTTTTTTATTTTTGTAAGTATAAATTCATTCATGCTTGGTACAAAAAATAATCAGAGAATTTTTTTAAAAATTAAGAAAACCTATAAACCCAATATCCTAACAAATCTAGAGTGAACATTTTTGTGTCTGTAAGTATAAACTTCTTGTAATACATACACGTTTTATTAAATTGGGATTATACTATTCATGCTATTTCATTATTCACTTTTTGTCTTAAAATGTATTGGCTGGGCGTGGTGGCTTATGCCTGTAATCCCAGCACTTTGGGAGGCCGAGGCGGGCGGATCATGAGATCAGGAGTCTGAGACCAGCCTGGCCAATATGGTGAAACCGCGTCTCTACTAAACACACACACACACACACACACACACACACGCACACACACACAATTAGCTGGGCATGGTGGTGGGCACCTGTAATCCTAGCTACTTGGGAGGCTGAGGCAGGAGAATTGTTTGAAACTGGGAGGCTGAGATTGCAGTGAGTCAACATTGTGCCATTGCACTCCAGCTTGGGCGACAGGGTGAGACTCTGCCTCAAAAAAAAAAAAAAAAATCAGATATATTTTCTATGATTATATGAATTTTGCTAATAAAGGTTGCGCGTTTTTCTGCATGTATATTTTGTGTATAAGCCATCTTTTATTTAAAAAATTGTAATGCTGATGAAGACTATCAATAAATATCAATAGATTATGTTCAATAACATTATTAATGAGCATTTAAGTTACTTATTTCTGCTATTATTTATGCTTCGGTAAGTACACTTACGTACCCATGGTTATGAATCTCTCTGAGTATTTCCATAAGATAAATTCCAAGAAGTAGAATTGTGAAATTGGAGTTGTGAGTGTGTGTTTTAATGTGACAACTATTTTTAAATTAAATAACATATATAAATTTTATAAAATACACAAAAATCATGTTCAGTCATAATTTTAGTGTACTACCTTGTTGAACTTCCATTAAGTGATTTTCTGTAAATATACCTTTTAATATTGCTGAGACTAAATGCATTTGCAAGAATATGTTTTGAAAGTAATGGTGTATTTGTCCCTCACACTGGCGCAAGAGAGAAAGGACTAAGTGCTAAAATCAGGTCCCAAATTTCTCATACAGTGATTAGCAGAGACATACACCAAGCAGGTCCGTTACTCTGGGACCTGGCTGGGGTAGAAGTAAAGTGCCTTGGGCTGCTGTCCCTCTTGGCTCACATGAATTTTTTTCTCCTTCTTCTTCACATACTATGGGTGAGTGATCCCAGAGAATTTTATAGTCTAAGGCTATAGAATCGATGTAACTATTTTCTAAAATCTGTATTGATACCAACTCAGAAATAACTATTTGGCTACAAATTAGTAAAAACTACCATTTAAAAACACCTTTTTATCAGGCACCATGCTTTATGCCTTAAATGCATTTTTTGTTAAATTTGCAAGAAAAATAAGAAAGAAACAAGAAGAGAGGAGTTCTGCATTGTAGGTTCTGTTGTGCCTGTGTAAAGAAGAGGTATTGTTGAGGACATCACACTAAATGAAATAATCCGGTAACAGAAGACAAATGATGCATGATTCCAATTATATGAGGTATCTGAAACAGACAAATTCTTATAATCAAACAATGGAATGGTGTCTCCTAGGAGCTGGGAGGAAAGGAAAATAGGGAATTACTAGTCAACAGGCATAACATTTGGGTCAAGCAAGATGAATAAGCTCTAGGGAAATGCAATACCACATTTTACCTATAGTCAACAATAATGTGTATTGTCTTGTAAGGGTGGAAAGTTGTGATACCTTTCTTCACTCATCATAAGGGTGGTGGCCGCACTCCTATAACAAAGATGGGTTAACAAGAAACCAATTACTTAATCAAAGTTTAACATGACACAGGAGCCTTCAAAAATGAAGACCCAAAGACCCAGAAAAAAAATGTCCATTTTAATACTTAGATTTGATGAAGAACAGAGAGTTACGAGGAAATGTGATTGGACAAAAGGGGACCTAAAGGTGATAGACTGAGGAGGGAAACCTAACAAGGACTGTCCGTTCACATTATTCTTGGCCTCTCTGTGTAGCATTTCTTCCTCCAGGGTAGGGGCAGGACTCGTCTGGAATGAGCATTTTCAAGGGAGAAGAGAGAAGGGGGACAGTGACCTTTCTAGATTTTATGGCTTGCTTTGCAAAAGGGGGGATCTCATTTCTAAGACCTGCTTTGGGGAAGTTATATTCTGACTTCCAAGACTTACTTCTGAAAGAAGGAGTGGGAGACAGGAGGGCAGGAAAAAATGAGAGATAGATTGCTTCTGAGGCCTTCCAGTGTTCTTCGGTTCAAAGTACTCAACACACCAAGGCATCATACTTTGGGGTATCATATTCTGACCCTCAATATTACACTTAAAAAGTTGTTAAGATGAAGCCAGGTGCGATGGCTGACGCCTGTAATCCCAGCACTTTGGGAGGCCGAGGCAGGCAGATCATTAAGGTGAGGAGTTCAAGACCAGCCTGGCCAACATGGTGAAATCTCGTCTCTACAAAAATACAAAATTTAGCCAGGCACGATGGCGGGTGCCTATAATCCCAGTTACTTGGAAGACTAAGGCAGGAGAACTGCTTGAACTGGGTAGGTGAAGGTTGCAGTGAGCTGAGATCGCACCACTGCACTCCATCCAGCTTGGGTGACAGAGTAAGACTCTATCTCAAAAAAATAAAAATAAACAAAAAATTGTTAAGATGGTGGATTTCATGTTCAGTATTCTTTCCACCCGAAGATTTTTTAGATATGTAAAAATTGATGCATAGCTGTTGGGGTCCGCGTGTGTCCTAAACAAAGGAATGAACACACAAGAACTAACTTCTACTCCTATAGACATCAACAGTCCCTGGAGTAACCGCAAATATTCAGAGGCCAGAGAGGTGGAATTCCTCATAATTTTCCCGTGGGTCCCCCTTCATTTATTTATTTACCTGCCCGCGGTCTCCCCGCCCCTGCCCGGGGTGTTCTCCCTCCGGTTCCTTGCTCTCGTGGAGCCACGGACCCTGCTCGCTGCGCCAGATGCTGAGGTCCGCGTGTTTCCTAAACAAAGGAATGAACACACAAGACAACGCAAGACAAGACAAACAAGGCGGCCGCCCCAACTACACGCTCCGCTTTATTTTATACAGTCGTTTATGAAATGTTACCAAGTCACAAGACACATGGTTGTTTTTCTGACCTTTCCCTGACTTTCTGGATTTTCAAGATGTTTACACATAAATAAGCCCCCAGGGTCTGCTGTTTGCAGCTGGCTCCTATCGGGAACGCCCTGCTTCATTTGCAAGAGCAGGACTTATCGGAACATCTCATTTGCGAGCACCTAGTCCTCTACAATAGAATTATTTAAAAACCTGCCCAAGATTAAAAACCCAGTAAGTGTGGTTGCGGGACACCAGGCGTAGAGGGCGGTCGCGGCGGGCAGTGGAGGCAGAATGTTGGCTACCAGGGTATTAAGCCTAGTTGGCAAGAGAGCAATTTCCACCTCTGTGTGTGTACGAGCACATGAAAGTGTTGTGAAGAGCGAAGACTTTTCGCTCCCAACTTACGTGGATTGGCGTGACTATCCCTTGCCGGATGTGGCCCATGTCAAGCACCTGTCTGCCAGCCAGAAGGCCCTGAGGGAGAAGGAGAAGGAGTCCTGGAGCAGCCTCCCCACGGATGAGAAAGTCGAGTTGTACCACATTAAGTTCGGGGAGAGCTTTGCTGAGATGAACAGGGGCTCAAATGAGTGGAAGACGGTTGTGGGCAGTGCCATACTCTTCATCTGCTTCACCGCGCTCATTATCATGTGGCAGAAGAGCTATGTGTACGGCCCCCTCCCGGAAACCTTTGACAAACAGTGGGTGGCCATGGAGACCAAGAGGATGGTGGACATGAAGGTGAACCCCATCCAGCGTTTAGCCTCCAAGTGGGACTACGAAAAGAGTGGAAGTGGAAGTGGAGTGGAAGAAGTGAGAGATGCTGCCCTGTGCCTGCGCCTGACTCTGTCACCTCCATGCAACTCCATGCCTATTTACTGAAAACCTGTTATGCCAAACAGTAGGACTGCTAATAAAAGACCAGTTTATCTGAAAAAAAAAAAAAAAAAGAAAACCCTAGTAAGTGGATGATTGAAATCAGATGTGAGGCTCTTCATCCATAATCCCGTTATTTGTCTTAACTCATCATGTTTTCTTTGCAGTATGTTTACAGAACATCACAAATTCATCCCAATACAAGGATCACCTGAAACTCACCACTTACACTATTTGAGTGAAAATAGTTATAACCTTGTACTTCTTATGTCCGGTAATGTTTGCTTAGTCTCATACATTTCTATCCTAAAAACATTAGGAGGTGTGGGATGAGTTCTGTTTCTTATCATTTTTCTGGAATGGGTGAGTTGCTCTAGTTTGCTAATTTTCCCCCAACCGAGTTCTATGGTTTCTCTACTAGTGTAATACTTATCCCAATCTTATTTATTCATTTATTTGTTTTTATTTTTGTCACTATTTAGCAGACGAGCCCTTTGCACTGTGAGTTGAAAGGTAGCTCTTGTTAAGCATACGGATCAGTAAGATATTTTTGTCTTAAATTGGTGAGAGATTTGAGGAGATACTAAGTAAGATTATACCTTTGTTTTATAAAAGGTGCATATGTATTAAATGTCTTCCGTCATGTAAATCTTAATATTTTATAGAGCCTGTGTATCCTCTCCAAGTTGTATGGGTTATTTCTCCCTCTTTAAATAGCTGAAAGAAATGGAGCCACAGAAGTGTTGCGTGACTTCCCCAAGGTTATTTAGCAAATCATCTGCAGAATGGCAGAGTTTAGTTCAAATCAGCTAAAACGAAGGGAGTGCTTTTTAAAAATAAACCTGTGAAAGCTTTAAAATAATCACTAGAGTAGACTAGACCTACTTAATGAAAGCTAGACAATCAAAGAGGTTGTTTTACTGTTATCAAAGGCAAATATTCTAAAAGTATGTAGCTGATCTTAAAAGATACTGAGATTTTCAATCATAAAGCATTCTCAGATAAATAAGATTCACACAAGGGATTAAATCTATTTAGTCCTGCTCAAGGTTATGAAGTGAGTATAATAGAGAAAGGCTTTTAGAAATCTACTCGAATAAGCCATTTTGATCTTTTTATCTTAATTGCTTTTTATCTCCTGATAGTTTGCTTCTTAGCTTTGGTGTTGGGTTAAAAACATTTTTTTGGTCTGCCTTTACTTTGTGCTTGTTTGCCTGTTGTAATGACAATTGTGTGTCTGTAATATCCATTCCAAACTATATTGTTTATACTCTTTGTTTAAATGATTCATTTCAGAAATATTTAAGAAGATTTCTCTACCTAAAATAAACATTTTGAAGAAAGGTTTAGGAGTAAGAGAAATGATGGCTAGTGTATTTTGTGTTAAGCACAACTGTGGCTCAAAGAGTGAAATCTTTGCTACATTGCAAAAATAGTTTCAATCCCTCGTCATTAAAGTAAATAATTTGGTTGCCTGAAAGTCTAAAACACCTATGTCATCCAAACAGAAATCAAAAGGCTGAGATATGTGTGGCATTTGTTATTTGAATTCCTACACCTTTCTGTGCTAGTGTTAACCGGCAGGTAAATTGTGAAATGCAATGAAATGCAAAGCTTAAAATAAAATCAGGTCACCAGTTGATCTGTTTACAATTTGATATAATATTAACAAATTCTTACTGAAACTTTTATGACATTTATTTGGTGTAGGAGAGAATCCAGTCTTACTTTGAATACCTAACGCACGTGATTGGCTCTTCTATAAAAACGTGATCCTTTAATGTGACTCCTTAATATCTGAAAAGTCATTGGGTAGGGGGGAGAAAAAAGCAGAAACATGCAATAACTTTAACATATATGAAATCAAGAACAAAGCAAATCTAAATAGTGTTTTAAAAGGATCTATATTATATTTTACTATGAACAGTTGATACAATAATTTTAAATAGGCAGTAAATCATTTTGAAGCAATCTGTTTGAAAACTCAAACTTTTTTGAGTGAACAGTTTTTTATAGTGAACACTGCTGTGGAATGAGCAGTGTTCACTATAGCATTGTGGAAACATAAGAAATAACTTATTAAAAGTGTTAAACAATGGTTTGATAAAACGTATAGCTCCGTGACTAGAGATATCTGCATATACTGTAATATATATGTATATGTTGTTTTGGTTTTTCTAAGTTGGCTTTGAGGTCTCTCTTAGGAAAGTGGCTATAAAATCTAGCCGTGCCCAGATGGGGCTCCAGGGAATCTTGTCATGGTTGTTTACAGTATGTCTTTCATGGGATACTTCTTGATCCTGGTGGACAGCCTGATAGCTATATATCCAACTTGTAACCAGGTGTCCTGTTCACAGGAAACTTCTTTGTAGTGGCAGATGCTCTTATGGCTTGTGTCTTACCTGTGTCTCATTTATTCCTACTAAGATTGCCACTCTCTTGGAGAGCCGTGACTGGGAAAGATGTTACGTTTAAATGTGTTGGTCAGGTGAGGCACAGAGGAGGCAACACAACAAAACACTTAAAATAACTGAATCAGTTGATTATTTACGGATCTCAGAATGAAAACAGCGGCATCACAGGTCCAAGGGGAAGAGGGGAGCTGTAGGAGACAGCATACTCAGCCAACAGGGTAGACAGAAAGAAAGAAAAAGAGGGATAATGGGCTGAAGCCTTTATTGGGGCCCAGGATATTACCCAAGCAGGTTTTCCTTGGGTTTGGAGCAAGCAGGCATGAATTCCACACAGTCATGCTGTGACTGAGAGGGGGTCACTGCAGGGTACCTGCAAACTTCATGCAGGGTATGGGGGTTGGTGGGGCAAGTCAAGTAGGTTGTATCTAGTTCCGTAGGGAGGTGGTTACTAGGAGACAGTTGTATAAGGCAGATATCTGGGTCACTACATTGAGGGACTGGGAAGAGGTGTAGAACTGGAAACTGTCAAGCCAGGCTTCTGGTATGAGAAAGTTAAACTTATATTCAAAATGGATGTGGAGGCAACATGAAATTCTAGGAATTTACTACATTGCATGTATGTGTGATAGAGAGAATTCAGATGTACATTCAGTTTATATATAAACACTCTCAGAGCTTATGATGGGATTTGGTAACTTCAGGGCCCGTTTTGATCTAAAAAAAGAAAAAACAATGAGTTGCTTAAGAAAAGTTGTCCACTGTGTATAGGGTAGATATAGTATTGAAATAAAAAAATAAATAAATATGTCATTTGACTCATAACATGTTGTATTGAAAATTAGTGTTAAACTTTATACAAGTCTAATAAAAATAGTGTTGCTTTAAATTATGATTCATCAAACAACATTCAAAATATTATTTTCCAAGGGAAGCAAAGACAAACGTGATTATTATGAAAAAATAATAGTAGATAATAAAAAGAAATAGCTTTATTATTTTACAAAAATTTCTAAACTTGTTTACTATAAGCTAAAATTACATATGGCAAAAAAAAAATCACATAGCTGGCATTAACATTTAACTACAGTGTAAAATTGCTGATTTACATGTGACTGCAAAACTTTACACCATTACATGTTCCATAAATATATATTTTTCAAATGAATGTAATAAACTGAATATTTATAGTTGTGCATCTGACCCTATTAAGTTAGAAATGTATGAGAAATTTTTAAACCCCACATTTTTCATTCACAATAAATGTGAATAAAAATTATTTAATTATCTTAATGTTAATCTCAAAGTAATATAAATGGTACATTAGATCTAATTTTTTCTTAGATTATATCTTGAAAATTTATTATTTGAAAAATCAGTTTAATTCTATTATTTGCTTGAAAATATATTCATCAAATATTTTTAGGCATCTATTATTTGAAATTCTCTGTAGCAATATATGCTACCAAGAGTCAGGAGATATAAGATTTGGTTCTAATTCTGTTACTAAGTTATTGTGCTGCCTTCTAATTAATCAACTATTTTTTCTCTGTTTCACTGTCCTCATTTGTGAGAAAGAATCTCAATCTACAATTGAGACACGGTTTCTGCTCTTGGGGGCTTCACAGTGTATTAGGAGAGAAGACTATAGTATAGAATGTTACAAGAGTTGTAATAAATCAAAAATGTTCTGGTGGCAGAAATATCTTCTGGTTAATAGGAAGCCCTCTTGGAAAAGGTAGCATTTGAAATTGAATAGGGAAATTAGTAGAATGTAATTTTTTCAAATAAAGATGGTGGAATAAATTATTGTAGGTGAAATGAAAGCAAGGAGAGAAGGTATAGAATTTGGAAAGCTATAGTGTTTCTAGAACTTTCTGGTTCATGACCCAATTGGTGTGTCAGTGACTTTTTACATCAGTCTTACGCCAAAGGAAATACTTGAGAGATTAATTTATTAAGTAGTTTAAGTCCAAACAACTTATAGTTCACATGGTATGCAACAAATATCAGCATACTTTCTTGGAATATTTAAAGATGTTGTAGTGCCACTGAGATCTTTACTCAAGTGCCCCACAGCCCCTTGCTTCTGTAAACCAAAAAGTATCTAAGACAGGACTCAATTAATTTAGAAGTTTATTTTGCAAAGGTTAAGGACATGCCCATGACACATCCTCAGGAAGTCCTAAAACCATGTGCTCAAGGTGGTCACACTACATCTTGGTTTTATACTTCTTAGGGAGACATAAGACATCAATCAGTACATGTTAGACTATGTTGGTGTGGTCCAGAAAGGTGGGACAACTTAAACTGGGGGCTTCTAGGTTATAGGTGGACTCAAAGATTTTCTGGTTGGCAATTGGTTGAAAGACTTTATCTAAAGACCTGGAATCAATAGAAGGAAATGTCTGGGTTAAGATAAGGGGTTGTGGAGACCAAGAGTTTTATTATGCAGATGAAACCTCCAGGTAGTGGGAAAGAAAAGATTATCTTAAGGTCTCATTTTAATGTTAATGTTGGTCAATTTTGCCTGAATTCCAAAGGAAGGAGGGTATCATGGGGTATGTCCAACCATGCATTCCTGTCATGGTCTGAACTCACGTTTCAGGTCAACTTTGAAATGCCCTTGCCTGTGAGAAAAGTTTCATTCAGTTGTTCGGGGGGTGGGGAAGCATAGAATTTAATTTTTGGTTTACAGTTCACAATTTGGGAAGCATGGTTATAGTGTGCTTGGTTATAATGCATTCAGACTATGGCAAAGGAGTTTTTGTTATGTTTTGTTTACAGTGTGAGCCACATGTAAGACTGTAAATGAAAAGCCCCAATGAAAGAAGGGCTTACACAATCTAGTCTATCTGTGAACTAGCATGTAAAAAGAATCCAGAGGCTGGGTGTGGTGGCTCACACCTGTAATCCTAGCACTTTGGGAGGCCGAGGCGGGTGGATCACCTGAGGTCAGGAGTTCAAGACCAGCCTGACCAACATGGTGAAACCCCATCTCTACAAAAATACAAAAATTAGCTGAGTATGATAACGGGTGCCTGTAATCCCAGCTACTTGGGAGTCTGAGGTGGGAGAATCACTTGAACCCAGGGGGGTAGAGGCTTCAGTGAGCTGAGATCCCACCATTGCACTCCAGCCTGGGCAAGAGAGTGAGACTGTGCCTCAAAATATATAGAAATTGGAGGGAATAATAATAAAAAAAAAGCTCCAATATCAAATTCAATCTTCTTGAGAAAGATTAAAGGAAAGATCAGCTTTATACATACAGCAAGGCTTCTTCACCTTTCTCCCCCTCAATTTTATGCTAAATTCTTTCCCACTTGCTCTGACCTTTGGTCTATGCCTACTACTCTTCAAATTCTGAATTGCAAAACATCCTGGAAATGGTTTGCCAAGTTTTAGGGTAGAGAGAGAAGGCATAGTAGAATCATCATAAACAAATATTACAATCTGATTTGTGCAGCAGTATGCAGAATATGGAGACTATATACACACAAATAAATATTGTCCCGGTCACATATTCCCCCATTTCGTGAATCATCATGAGAGGACTCAATCTTTAATTGTGCCATCTAGTGACTCTTTCTAATTTGGTCTATCTCATTCCTTTCTTCCATATTTACTGGTATGCCTTTGAAGCTATTTACTTGGTCTCCAAAGTTTTCTTCTTAGAAATCTAAAAGCAAAGGAATGTGGGGCTTCCTGGGGGATAAATGCATCAATGTTAGAGTTTTTCTTCAATGTCTGTGTCCTTAGCAGGATAAGAAATACAGTGTATAATCTGAGTTCTTCCCCTCATGAAGGCAGACTGCCATTAGATATTCCACAGTGTCACAAATAAAGAAATGCTAATCTCACTCAAATCTTTCAGTTGTCTAGCAATAAATGTTAGGTTTGGCCCACACTAACTATTGTTTCTAAAATGTCATCAAGTGACTGCATAATTCCTAAGAGTTGCCCACTTGCTGACCTGTCTGCCACACTGGAACCTGATGAATGGGCACAGCCTCCTACTAAGCTCTTGCCTTGTTTGATGTGGTAGTAGTGGGAGGGAGAAAGATTCCCCTGACCACTAATGGAAAAATGTAATTCCGGTCACCAGCACCTTGACGACTGGACTATAATTGAAAAGGATAAGCATATGTTATTACTTTCAACTACCAAAACTACCAGCGTGGCAGGCCTTAGCTCCAGCATTCAGCACTTGATTATGGAGCAGCATCGTGATAGTCATTCTCTCTTCCTTAACGCTTATTAGCTTCAACAGTTCAGAAAGTTCATGGGGGTTTTATGGAGGACCAAGGCTGACACAAACTCATTCTTGAACAAATCTGGTTCACCTATTCTTATTAACCAACCCATGCAGCTCTCCCTCCGTGGCAGGGTATGGGCTGGGGGATGGGGGCGGGATACTGCTTTACTACTCCTTTCAGTCTTACCATAGAGATGTTAATTACATGGTTATCATCTAAACATATTAATTTCATCCCTAACCAATTGTCATATGGCTTTAGTAAGGCAGAGAAACAGTCCTCCAAAGAAAGGAGTGTCCTGTTGGATTCAAAGTGGTGGATTTTCTCTCATGCTGAGTCTTTGAATGCTTTCTTACAAAAACTTGCTCACCCTTCAAAAGTAAACGCCTGGCTCACCCCTGTTAAGACCCCCCACTTCTTTTCTGTTTTAATTCTCCAAAATTTGAATCCCAAAAGATTGAAAACACAGCTGGCAAAGATAAAACCCTCAGATGGCAATGGGAGGGTGAAAAGGGAGAGAACAAAGATCACACTTTTTTTTTTGTGGGAAGGTGAGGAAAGAGATGTTTAGAACTGAGAATGCTCTATAATGTAGAATGGAAAGAAAAGCTTGGAAGGTATTAAGGCTAATGGCTAGAAGAAAGAATTTGAATACCAGGCCAAATAAGTTAGCTTTCTTCTGCAAATGATAACAAAGCATTAATTTTTATTATCCTTTTAAGTATGAGAAAAAAGTAAATCAGATAGAGATCTGCATTAGGACAAAATGCATAGGATAGACATGTGATAGGCTAGAGTTAAAGCCAACAGCCTTGATGATAACACATGGCCAGGTATGCAGTAGTGAAGGCTCAGGCCTGGCTGGTGGCAGTGAGAATTAAAACAATGGGAGAGAATTAAAAGAAATGAAAGATTGTGCAAAGATAAACTCAAGAGAACATGGTGGCATGCATACATCAGGTGGAAAACGGAGGAAGGAGTAAAGTTTAGCTTTAAAGTTTTGGGTATAGTGAGTAACATTAAAAAGTGCTATTAGTACAGTGAGGGAGATTTGGAGGATTAAACCTGGTCCTCCCTTGATGGTGTCCCTTGAGGACAAGAGAACCAGGCTTAACCCTCCAAATCTTCCTCAATGTACTAATGGCACTTTTTGATTGTTAATCACTGATATTTAAGTGCTCAGTGCTCACAAGTACTACTCATGTTGCTGAGCTCTTACTGATTCATACTAGTCTTCATTGTCACTTCCAGACTAAGTTACCTTCCTTCTTCCTACCATGCCCAGCTTTGAATCTCACGTCATCACTTTGAAGGATCTATTTCCCATCCTTTTTGCAGCCCCTAGGAAATAGGCCTTTCATTTATGAAGATTTTAGCTCATGCTTTATTGAAGCTCTCCCCAACATTATTACTTCTACCCAAATTCTGGGTGATTTCAATAGCTTTAGTGACAATTACCACAGATAAAATGTGTATCAATTTATGCCAGGTGCTGTTTTAAGTACCCTACATATATTAACTCATTTACCTCCCATAACAAGCCCATTAATTAGATATTATGATCATCATTTGATACTAGAATTCCCATTTTATAGATGGAGAACTGAGGCACAGAACAATCAAACAGATTGTCCACAGCCATTCAGCTAAGAAGACTACTTGATGTGAGTCAAGGCATTAAGACTCAAAAGTCTATGCTCTTATTTGCTCTGAAATATTGGTGGGTAGATGGTGTTTCAGTTCCTGATCTCCTCTCTTCCAACAACTCTACTCTTGACGCTACCAAAGCTGCTCAGTCCTTTGATTATACCTTAGATCTTCTCTATGATTGCAAACCTCCTTAATCTCATTTTCAAATATTTCATTTGCCAGCTGTCGCCTCCCAACTTTCTAGCTCTGAATTAGATGGAATCAAATAAAGCAATCCTTTGACATACAGTTCATTAATTCTACCATCCTTTTATTGTCACTTACTCCATCAAGTCTTTACTTCCTCCTTATCCAGCTTAAATTTTAGAGTCAATCCTTACCACTCTTTGGCATGTACACTCAACTCTCTTGACCTTCTCTTTTCTGTAGATTTGCTGAATCAAACTATAATCCTCATTTAATTGGTTTAGTTCAATCCTTTGTCTAATCCTAGACAATATCCATATGGTTGAACAAATCTAGAGAAAAACACACAACCATCCTGCCAGTTTTCATTTTATGTTCATGATCAAGGACCCGAATGATCATGTTATATTTCCTCTGTCCATTACTTCTCCCAGTCTCCTGGACCTGTGATTCTCAAAATTGAATCCACAGTCACTTGAGAGTTCCCATGACCTTTGAGGGGATCTTGAGATCACAACTATTTTCATGCTAATATTTACATGTTGTTTGCTTGCTTTACTATGTTGACATTAGCTTCAAAGGCAAAAAAGCATTTGAGGGTAAAATTGTGTCTTAACACAGTTAAGGCACTGGCACCAAACTGTAGTTGAAATCTCCAAAAAGCATATTCACTTAAATTTTAAAAGCCAGTTTCACTTAAGAACATCCTATTAGAAGCTGTAAAACTATTAATACTAAATCTCAACCCTTGGATATATGTCTTTTTACTATTCTTTGAGACACAAAGTATTTTTGCTGGATACTAAAATTCGAGAGTTGTCTCTGGAAAAAACACATGTGCCATTTCATGGAACACTGTTTTTATTTGAAAGAACAATTGACAAATTATTGTTATTCATAACTGGGTATTTGGCAGGCATTTTCTCACAAATGAAGAAAGTGAGTCTTTCATTTCAAGAAAAGCAACTGACGTGACTTATTACCATTGATAAATTTCTTGCTTTCAAATGAAAATTAGAATTGTGGACAAATTTTGTCTGCCACAGAGGGCTCCCTAATAGTTAAAGCCTTTTTTTTTTCTTTTCCCTGAAGAAATTAAGGGTGATATAAATGAAAGTGATTTTTTAAAAATATTGTATCTTTGCAGAACTCAGTGAGC
The DNA here is from genome assembly GCF_009764315.1 of Trachypithecus francoisi. NCBI lineage: Eukaryota > Metazoa > Chordata > Mammalia > Primates > Cercopithecidae > Trachypithecus > Trachypithecus francoisi. The sequence continues at coordinate 63,711,868 of NW_022681469.1, forward strand.
AAATATTTTCCAAATGACTGAAACATGCTGCTATCGAGTCACGCATGAGTAAAACATCCAACGAATGAACAAGATAGAACAACGGCCTTCAGTGTAACAAAGTACGAAATGTTTATTGATGTGCCTTCAGATTTTTCATTACAACTAGCCTTTAAAAGGCTACACTACAGGAGTGACAAAGAAGACTATCCACTATTATCTAAGAAAGTGATTACTCCCTTTAACATCCACATATCTGTGGGAGGCCAAACAAGCAAGCACCACTGTGTGTGACCCCTTCCTCTATGATATACTGAGAGCTCAGTAGATGGTTTGCACTCTGCTAGGTTTTCGCAGGCAGCTCTCCTCTATCCCTCGATTCTATTTTATATTTGTTTCTTTGGTTTCTTGTGGTTCAGGTGTCTCTGTTCCCTTTACATAGCCCCGGTCTCTCTCCTTCAGTGCTTTTTCCTTTGAGTCTCAATGCAGGAACCAGAGTAATCGTGTAAAATACACAAATCAGATTATATCATGCCTTTTCTTTAACCCTTCAATGTTTTCTCAATTTAGTTATTTTAAAAGCTAAAGTGTTTAGGATGGCCTAGATGTTACACACAGGATCTGACTCCCTGTTAACTTCCTAACTTCATGTCCTATTGTTTCCCACTTTGCTCACTGCATTGCAGCCATGCTGGCGTCCTTGCTTTCGTTGAACATTAAGCAACCTTCTGCTTCAGCGTCTTTGCACATGCTCCCTGCGTGGAATGCTTGTCCCCCATATATCCACATGGCTGACCATCTCTCTTCTCCAGGTCTTTACCCAGTATAATCTCAGGGAGAACTAACATAACTAACCCTTTTACAATTTGTAACTCCTTCTACTCTATCATTTACTATTCTCTTCCAGAGATCTATATTTTCCCCACCGCATTTACTAACATCTAGCGTACTATATCATCTATTTTTACTTTTTTGTTATAGTTTGCACCGTTCTAGAATGTGAGCCTCATGGAGGTAGGAGTCTGTGACTTTTTGGTGCACTGCTATAATCCATTACCTTAAGCAGGATCTGACAATAGATGGGACTTAATAAGTTGCTATTAATGGAATGGAGTGAATAAACACTCATGAGTGCCTATCTAGGCACTGTGCCAAACTCTGGAGACCAAATGATGAAGAAGACATAGAATCCAACTAAAAAGACAGAGTATAGTGAGGAAAGAGAAGATACAGGGTATATAGTCAGGAAATAATTAAAGGAAATTGGTTTATGTGGCATGTGACTTTACTTTTTATTGTATTTTCCATTGATACTTGAAATTTACAATGTTTATGTAAATGACATTGAGTTTGATATATTTTTATGTAAAGAGCTCCATGACCATCCTCCCAAGAACATTTATACATGTCAGATACAAAGAATCAAGCTGATATACTGAATAAGTAATTCTTAAATACAGTTACTTATAGAAGAATAAACTGACATTAGCATTTTTATAAATTAGAGCTATAATGTTAAAAAAAAATCAGCTATTTGAAGCAAGAAAATTAAGAACAAACTATCAGCATCCACCAGCCTAGTTCAAATGTATGAAGTGTTCCTATCTGGAAACATAACTTGGTTGACACATTGAGTCCCTCTTCTAACACGTTACTCAAAATCATGTGTGAATTACATATGTAAAGCATAGATGACTTGGCTTAAGAATTTAAATGCCATCTTCTTCTTCTTCTTTTTTTTTTTTTTTCCCTGTAGTTTGCTAGCTGTGGAAACGACACTAGCTATAATGACATTGTACATGCTGACTTAAGGCTACTTTATAGCAAAGGTTTTGAGGATCTACATCCCAATGTAATACAGAAACAATCATGTCTTTTACTAAATTTTAAACAGTAGTAGGAAGAGTTTGTTGGATAATGAAATGCAGATGGATGAATCCAGGCAAAGAGGTGTTAGAAAAAGTGTCAGATGAACAAAACAAACTGGAAGATTTTCATTCTTGGCTAAAAGTCTTCAGAAAATAACAAACAAACTGTGAGGAAATTATTAGTGACTTTTTTTTTCATTAAAATTACGTAATTGAGGGTCTGAAAATATGACTTCTCTATATTCCCACATAAAAAAAAAATTCTTTGTTCTATTTCAGTATTTTAATCTGACTGTTTCTTAATCAGTTCTCACTTGTGCATCCTTTTACATTTCTTACATATATATGAGTTGAATATGAAGTAATTTTACTTTTTGCTCTAGACATTGGGGGGAAAAGTCCCAAATCTCGAATTTAAATGTCTTTTAGGCTAGGTGCAAAGGCTTATGCTATAATCCCAGTAATTTGGGAGACGAAGGCAGGAGGATCACTTGGGGCCAAGAGTTAGAGATCAGCCTAGGCAACATACCAAAACCTCATGTCTACAAAAAAAGAAAATAAATAGCCAGGTGTTTTGGCACACACCTGTAGTCCTAGCTACCTGGGAGGCTGAGGCAGGAGGATTGCTTGAACTCAGGAGTTCAAGGTTACAATGAATTATGATGGCTCCACTGCACTCCAGCCTGGGTAACAGATAGAGACCCTATCCCTAAAAAATAAAAACTTTAAAAAGTTTTTCACTTACATTTTTGACCCAGAGGATAAAATTATTCTGTTGATTATCTTTTTTCTAATTATAAATATGTAGACTGTGCTGTAAATATTCCAGAAAAAACTGGACAATATCCACTATTATTCCAAAAACAACTTGGATTTTCAGAGAAGAATTAGGAGTAAGAATGACTGACCGGGTGCAATGGCTCAGGCCTGTAATCCCAGCACTTTGGGAAGCCAAGGCAGGCAGATCATGAGGTAAGGAGTTCGAGACCAGCCTGGCCAACTTGGTGAAACCCAGTCTCTACTAAAAATACAAAAATTAGCTCAGTGTGGGTGCACATGCCTGTAATCCCAGCTACTCAGGAGGCTGAGAGAGGGGAATTGCTTGAACCCGGGAGGCAGAGGTTGCAGTGAGCCAAGATTGTGCCACTGCACTCCAGCCTGGGAGACAGAGCAAGACTTCATCTTGGAAAAGAAAAAAGTTATACCCATTGATTTCTTATACTCATTGATGTTTGGAAATTTGCAGTATGGTAAATAATTTATTAGGAAACAAGAGATTTTATCAGATTTTCTCTAACAAAAATATACTGTTTGATAATGAATGATTACATGTAAGACTTCAATATTGTAGCAAATTAATATAATATCAAAAAGCACAACACTATATTCAAATAAATAGAGCACTGACCAAGTCTCACACTTCTGTGCTCTTTTCCATGCCCCAACTCCTCTGACTGGACTATATTCCTGCCTCCCTTTCACCCTTTCTATCCCTTCTTTTTATGTTATGCTTTTTCCACTTAAGCAAAAGAATAATTTTATTAGAGGGATACTGGAATATCTTACAAAATTTAGGAGCCACTAGACCTAAAAGCCAAAATGAGAAAGTCATAAGTAACCCTGTATTAAGTACTTGCTTTTCATTTCTTGCCTCTTCATCTCTCTGGGTACCAGTTTCTTTCATCCATCTTCCCAAGCCTGGTTTTTGAGGTCTATGCAAATGATGGCAGACCTGTAATTCTTGAATTTACATCCCCTAGTTCAAGTTACACCCACCTAGACTGATTAAGTCCAAATTTCTAACTCCTAGAAGAGAACATCTGGAGCAGTTTGGGTCAGGGTTTTATTTATAGTCTAGTCAATTGTGGCCAGCAGAGAGAATCTAATAATAACAATATGCCTGTCAAGGTAAGTCCCTGGAGAAGGGTGTGGGGAAGGAAAGGCAATTCTCAGAAGTATGCTGTAACCTTCTACTTGGCTAGCTTCCTATAAAACCATCAAGGGCTAATTTGGGTGTCATCTTTTCTGGTTTAATCCTTCTACCTCCACCACTATCCGCACATCTGGAGATAAATTTATAGAATTTAGTGCCACTAACTAAGCACTCATCTTCTGTTTCTCTCTCTCTCTTTCTCTCTCACTCTATGGGAAATTCGTCTTCCAGCTTTGTATGTCTAGTTTTGCTTTGTAGTCGTTGTTCTATGGTAAGGGCCTAAGAAATGTTTGTAGAATAAAAATATCAATCTATGTATGAAGGAACATTAAGATTCATACCTGACCCTGGTTCTTTGCTTGTTTGCCAAGTATCTAGGGCAGTCTTTCATAACAAAAGAAATATAAATGCTATAGAAATATGTAGTGTCTATAATTTTTAAAGACATCTAACTCTATCTTCTCTTTTTTAAACAACAGCTTTATTTAAATATAATTCACGTACCATCCACCCACTTACAGTGTACAATTCAATGACACTTAGTATATTTAGAGTTGCACAACCATCATCCTAGTTTTAGAACAATTTCATCACCCCTAAAAGAGACCTTGTACCCTTTAGCAGTCACTCCCCATTTCCCTCGAGTCTCCCAGTCCTAGACAATCACTTTCAGTCTCTATGGATTTGAGTCGCTAAGGATCTGAACCTTTCATATAAGTGAAATCCTACAATGTGTAGGCTTTTGTGACTGGCTTCTTTCATGTGGCATAATGTTTCCAAGGTTCATCTATACCCATTGCATCTATCAGTAATTCATTCCTTTTTATAGTCAAATACTTTCAGTTGCATGGCTATAACATATTTTATTTATCTGTTCATCAGTTGATGGACATTTGGGTTGCTTCCACTTTTAGGCTATTAGGAATAATGCTGCAGTTAATGTTTTTCATATATGGAAGCTTAGGAGTGGAAACGCTAGATCATAAGGCAACTCATTGTTTAACTTTTTGAAGAAATGCCAGATTGTTTTCTGAAAGGCTGCACCATTTTATGAAAGGATCTGAATAAACATTTGTCCAAAGATGTACAAATTGCCAATAAGCACATGAAAACTGCTCGACATCAATATTCATTAGGGAAATGTGTATAAAAACCACTATGAGATACATTTTACATCCATGAGAAAGGCTGTAACTAAAAAGACAGATAATAATGATGATTGGTAAAGATTTGGAAAAAGTAGAATCTTCTCTTTATTTTACAAACTCTCGCTCTACCACAGAGTGACTGACCAATGAGAATATTTATGAACTGACAAGCGCTCCAGTGCTACAATAATCACGGTATTCTTTAAATATTATTGTAACATGACTTCTTAACTTTTGACATTATCTTTAAAAAAACTCATAAATATAGATAAATGAACAAATATAAACATAATAGTATCATAATTTAAATTTTTCCTAAATTGTTTTGAAGAAATAATTTTGGTATGTGTTTAAAAAAAAAAAGAAAAAAATACTAGTATCAGTTTAGTAATCAAGTAAATCCCTTCCATTCCTGACCACTAGCCCCTCAATCCTCCTCCCTAGAAAAATTCTGTGCCAATTTCTTGCTTTCTAAAAACATTTCATTGTGTAAGGTTCTCAGTATATATTGATAGTCTTTTAAAAGTTACCAGTGCTAGCATACTAGCATAGCAGACTATACTGAGCAATGCTTTTTTATTTCTGTGCAAACACATAGATATTTGTTTTTAAGTACAAAGATATAAAACTTGCCAGAGTTAGAAATTTTAAAAATATATTGCAAATAAGATAGCAATTTGGTTACATTTTTAAGGAGATGGTGACAAACTTTTTAAAAGTCCACAAAATATTTGTGGCAAATGTTTTGATTTTTATATTAACAACTTATCTTGAGAATTATTCTTTATCATTTCTACTTCGTTCTTTTTAATGGCTATCTGATATTCTCTTTAATGTGTGTACCATAAGATCACTGGAATTTCAGTACCATCTAATGACTCATACTTAAAAGCGATTTTTATATATTCATCTTCTATTTATAGCTATCGACATTGATTCCCTTTGCATTTTTATCTTCCATGTTTCCTTTATGAAGTACTTGTAATCTGATTTTCTACTTTTGACTCAATGAGAATAGAATGCCATATCCCTTAAAATACTGGAAGAAAGAAAAAAGTTATTTTCTTGAAAATATAGGCAATAACATATATATTTATTTATAAAGATTTATGTATAAATTGTATGCTTATTATAAAATTATATATAAAATGTAATTGTATATGACTACATAAATTATAAAATATAAATTATAACATACATTTTAAAATTATATGCATATAATTTATGAAATATTCTTAAAATATGCTTATATGCATGGTTTGAAGAATTGGACTTTTAAAAAGTGAAGGTATATCGACTTACATTTTGCATGTTTTTAATATCCCTTTTAAAAATCAACACACAGGTGCTTTTGATCATCTATCAGGACAAAACACTATAGACATTGCCCAAAAATTACTTGAGAAAAGCAACAGAAGAAGATGGTGGGTGAAATCCTAAGGAATACAGACTTTCAATGGTTGTGCTTATGAGGAGAGAATTAAAAAACTTAATAGCCTAGTCTGACTTTATAATTTGAAGCCTGATTTTTCTCATGTTTAGCGATTCAAACCTAGGGAGGAGAATTTTAAGCAATACCACCCTGGTCAATCGTCAGGTCACTGGAAATCATTGCCTTTTCACCTGGAATGCATGCCACATTGCCCCACACATGGCTAATCCTTCAGGTCAACATGTCTCTCCACATTCTTTGTGGTCCCTCATACTGTAAAATCAACCCATCTTGAGTTTCATTACCTCTAGTTTACTGCTGGGTGGTTGGATAATTAATGTTTTCCAGAAATTTGAACTACTAGGTTAAGGATATGCCAGATAATACTTTTATTGTAACAACTGCAGGGTCTCAAAGATGTCAAAAACCAGACCCCAAGCAGAGTGCCTTGGCAGGAGACATATCCTGACTTCCCTTAAATTAGACCATAAAGTAGGAAGTTACATCACCATACTCTGTTTAAATTTCATACACTGTCTCTAGTTTTTTGTCCATTGAAGATGTTTTCAAATGAATTTATGTTGAATTAAGTTCCCTATTAATAATACCAAGAAGATGTTACAATTGAGTTTATAATTTGAAGCCTGATTTTCTTACGTTCAGTGATTCATAGTTGAAAATCTCCTTTCTATATAGGAACTCAAGCAAATAAGAAGGCTGTTTAAATTATACTTAGAAAGCTAATTATATTTTGGGCAGAAGAATTACTGCATTCTTCAGTTGAGAAAATACTACCTAGAAGCTTATATTATCTTTCATTATTTAATACAACAATGAGAGGCTATGTCTACCTGAGATATTCTGTAATACCTAACAATGTGAGATTATTTCTATCTAACTACTTTGCTGGATTAATTTTACAGTTTAAGAAACTTTGAAAAAATATTTCATCATTAAGAAAAGATTATCAAGTATAGTTTTTCATGACCAGCAGACAGTTGTTCAGTTTTTTCTTAACCTAATTGACTTTCTAGATTCTCTAATGTTTCTTTAAGTTTCTGGTGTATGTTATCACTTTGTATGTATTTTTCTTTTAAAAAGTTTCTTCTTTAAAATTGTGTTTACTCTAAAACAGCCCTAATCCCAAATAAGTAGCATACAAATAAACTTTGAGTCCCATAGAATATATTCATTTAGTAGGCAATAGTCAAACCTTCTCATGAATGAGTAAAAATATTTTTCTATCTTTAAAGCTACTTTCCGGCTGGGAGCAGTGGCTCACACCTGTCATCCCAGCACTTTGGGAGGCCAAGGTGGGCCGATCACAAGGTCAGGAGATCCAGACCATCCTGGCCAACATGGTGAAACCCTGTCTCTACTAAAAATGCAAAAATTAGCTGGACATGGTGGTACTACTCAGCTACTCGGGAGGCTGAGGCAGGAGAATTGCTTGAACCCAGGAGGCGGAGGTTGCAGTGAGCTGAGATCGGGCCACTGCACTCCAGCCTGGTGACAGAGCGAGACTCCGTCTGAAAGAAAAGCTCCTTTCCAGGTTGCTATTATAGGCAGTCTACAAATTACGCTGTTTTGAGCAGTTTTGTTTTAAGTTTGTGTCAAATTTGATTTGATTGACTTTTTCACCTCAATATCACAGATGTTAAAATTCATTAAAATACAAATACATCAACAATTGTTTTGACATTAAAAATATACAGTTTAGAATGTTATAAAGGAGCTAACATAAATCTCTAAGAGAACTGTTGAAGGTTATTTTCTCTCTCTCTCTCTATTTTTAAATTTGTGTTTAGAATGATTATAGTGATTATTTGTATGAGAGGAATGGAGAGCACATTGTTTATCTTCTGGGCAATAATATTTATTACCTAAATCACAGTTATATTATTACCTTTATTTTTTACATTTTATAACAGTTCAAATTACAGACATAGTAATGCATTTTGTGATATAATATAACTGAAGCGGCACCATATAAAAATGTATGCATGCAGAATGAGTATATCTCTCATATCCTCTTCCACTTTCACACCCGCATGTAACCAGTGTGAAGACTGTTGTGATAATCTTCAGCCCTGTTTGCTCACTCAATGTATACAGGCATCAATGCACATTAAGAGAGACATTTATGTGTATCTGATTTTAAAAATTAATACATCATACTATACATTTATCCTGTACCTGATTAATTTTAATTAACCATATATTATGGATACGCCTGCAATTCCACATGCATATCATCTGTATTATACAGAGTCTCAGACAACTCAAATAATAAAAGAATGAGCAAAGGATGTGAATAGGAAAAACAAAGAAAAGCCAGTGTAAATACAGAAGGTTAACAAACATGAAAAAACCCTGATTGTTAACAAGGAAAATGCAAATGTAAGTAATGAGACATCTCTTTTTACCTATAAGATTGGCAAATATTTAAATGAGTTAGGATGCTGGTCACAAATGAAGATGTAGGGAAAAGCTCCATAAATTATAATTTTTTAAAAAAATTATCTTTAGGCCGGGCGCGATGGCTCACGCCTGTAATCCCAGCACTTTGGGAGGCCGAGGCGGGCGGATCACAAGGTCAGGAGATCGAGACCACGGTGAAACCCCGTCTCTACTAAAAATACAAAAAAAAAATTAGCCGGGCACGGTGGCGGGCGCCTGTAGTCCCAGCTACTCAGGAGGCTGAGGCAGGAGAATGGCGTGAGAGAACCCGGGAGGCGGAGCTTGCAGTGAGCCGAGATCGCGCCACTGCACTCCAGCCTGGGCGACAGAGCGAGACTCCGTCTCAAAAAAAAAAAAAAATTATCTTTAATTTCTTTAAATAATACATTCAAAATGTAATCTATCAGTGATCTATCTGCTTTTTTATCAATAACCTATCATTTATTTAATTAAACTTTTAACCCAGAAATCCTAGGTATTGTTTTACTTTTAGATAGCTACTCCATGTAAATAACAGCAATGATAAAAAAATGATGTTCATGTAGGGTGTTGTGATAGGTCATGGGAGGGAGTTTATTTGAGAAGGAGGGGGAAGGGAAAGGACAGATTCAAGCAAAATAAAAAATTAGAAGACTACCAAAAAAGAGAGGAAGTTTATAATTCCACTTATGTAAGATTATATTACATGTATATGTATATCTGTATTAGTACATTAGAAAAAGTTCTATATCAACCTAAAATTTTACATTATCCAGGAGGAGACTTGTATATAGATTTTTAACATATCTGATTCTGATAACAGTTATAATAAACATATTATTATGACTGCTACTGGGAGTGACTTATTGCTCATAATACAATGTATAAAAGTTTTCCAAGGTTCATGCAGTCCTGGTACTTACTGTTTCATCTGTGGTGATTAGTTCTGTCTGTTAGTACTATTAAATAAGGAACTGGAACAAGTTTAACCTACATTTTTTAATTCAATAAACTGCGAGATCACTTTAAAGGACAGACAGCAGGTGTTGTCTCTTAAATATTTAAGCAAGATGAGAGTAATTAATTTCATGGGTAAAAGTATATTCATATTTTCTTTTCATCAATGTTTTTTCCAAATGATATCAATATCAATGTACTTTTAAAAAGCATGTAAAGATTCTATGCTTCTGAAAGTGACAGCTGGTGTGATTTTATTTTAAGTTTATGCTACTTACCCATATTAGTGTTATATAGAACCCTGGGATATGAAATTTATAGGTAAGAATTAAGTATACAAGTATCAAATTAGAACTGCTTAACTTTTATTCTAAGCACAATAATTATGCATTTAAAGGATTACAGACAATAAAAATTAGCATTAATTGTGGGTCTTCAGGGTTACATACATTTCCCAAGCATCTGTTTTTTGAGTTTTTGTATTTTGTGTGTGTGTTTTTTTATTATTGGTTGTTTGTTTTTGTTATTTTTGGAGATCTTAAAATTTTCCACTGAACATATTATGGTAATTGTTTCATGTGATGTAATGTTATTATTTTGTTCCATAGTTCTTGAATATTCTGCTTTTTTTTTTTATTGTTGTTGTTCTCTTTGCTTTTCAGTTTTGGAGGTTTCCACTGATATACATATTAAAACTTAGAGATTCTTTCCTCAGCTCTATTCAGTCTACTAATAAGCCCATCAAAGGCATTTTTGTTTCTGTTACAGTGTTTTTGATCTCTAGCATCTTAGGGTTTCCATCTTTCTATTGACATTGCTCATCTGTTCTTATATGCTGTCTAATTTATCCATTAGAGACCTTAGCATATTATCATACTTTTTAAAATTTTCTGTCTGATAATTCCAATATCCCTGCCATGTTCAATTCTGATGCTTGTTCCTCTTCAAACTGTGTTATTTGCCTTTTAGTATCCCTTGTAATTTTTCCTTGATAGCCAAATACATTGTACTAGGTAAAAGAAACTGCTATACATAGGCCTATAGTGATGTGGACATAAAGTGTGGGGTGAAGGGAATAGTTCTATAGTCCTATGATTAGGTCTTAGTCATTTAGTGAGTCTCTGTTCCTCTAGACTGTAAATTTTACACATATTTTTAGTACCTGCATCTCCACTGTTGGTACTCAGAAAACAATACCTCAGAATATGGGGCCTTGTGAGAGAGCAGGAAGGAAGAAATGGGTCAGGCAGGCAGTTAGGGTGGGCCCTCGGTCGAATTCTTTCAAACAAAAGAACAGCCTGAAAACTCAAGCTGCAGGTACGGACAAGGGAACTTGCATATGGGGGGCTTCCCCAAGACATGCCCACAGCCTCATAGATAAGAAAGGCTACACATGTGACATGCCCAAACATGCCCCTAATGGACAAATTTATCCCCTAACACATGAGCAGTAAATGGAACAAAGCAATATGGAGTAACTAAAGCTAAGGGCCTCCATGCACACTGGCAGGACAGGGCAGAGCTGCCAGAAATTAGCACTTTATGCAAATGAGCTGGCCAGACCTCGTTGGTTTCTTATAAAAGCCTTTGCATTCAACTGTAAAAACAGCAGCCTTCTTCTAGGACCCCTCTTCACAGCAGTGAGCTTTATTCTTTTGCTTATTAAACTTTCACCCTTTCACCCTCCAACCTAACCCTTTTTGTCCATGCTCCTTAATTGTCTTGGTCATGAGACAAAAACTCCAGGTGATACCTTACAAGTAGAGACTGCTACATTGTGGTGCACTGGTGAGACTGTAATACTTAGAGTGCTAACTGCTTCAAATATTGAAAGTCCTTAGAAATAATCCATAGAACCAAGTTTTCTTTATGACTTTCCCCACAACCCCTGTCTTTCAATCCTCTCTCTCCCAAAGCACAGGATGAGCCTGTTCTCTGAAGTTTCTTCATTTACCTAGATTCTCAAAAGATCTCCAAAGAGCACCACAGTTGTCTTCTATTCCTTTGCTGAAAGGTGCAGTGAAGGGGGAAGATTTCTTCACTCCTACACCACCTATTGGTGTGACAGGATGACCAGAGCTGCCTGGAGTTGGGTATTTCTCTTTTTCCAAATCAATGAGGCTCTGATAAAACCCCAGCAGATTAGGCTCTGATTAAGTAGTTTTGCCTGAGGGCAGATCTTGTTAAGAAGAACAGAATGTTTTAGTGTATAGTAAGCATTCACTTAACTGTCAAAAGGTTCTTGGCAACAGTAACTTTAAATGAGACAACATATAAGGAAACCAATTTTTTTTTTTCTCATCATCAACCTTATAATGAAAAGACTTTGAACAAACTGATGTTATTCTAGGACCTACTCTTTAGTCATTTCATTAAAGCTGCAGTTCCTAAGGACCTATCTATGATATTAAGTGAGTGTATTTCAAAATGGTTCCTTCTTCCCTCTGCTGCCAGAAACAGGAAATATTTTTCCTAAATATTTATTGTGAGAATTTGGTCATAATCTTAGAGGTAAAACTCACAAAAGTGTGGGGACTCCTGATAACTGAAGTTTTTAACTCTCAGACTCCTCAACACTTAGCCTCCAACAATTCCTCCATTACAGTTCAGGTTTTCTACCCAGGCACTGGTTCCCACATAGGTTTCTGCTCCATAGGCTGAACTGTGTAACCACCCTGTGAATTCTTTCCTTCTGCTGCACAAAATCATCTCACAGAGACCATGGCATTGCAGTAAAGACAGAGTTTAACTGATGCAAGGTCAGCCACACGGGAGACAGAGTTATTACTCGAATCAATCTCTCTGAAGGCTTGGAGGTTAGGGGTTTTTCGAAGATAGTTTTGTGAGCCAGGGGCTAGGGAAGGGGGTGCGCTGATTGGTTGGGGATGCAGTCAAAGGGGTGTGGAAAATTGTCCTCACGTACTGAGTTAGCTTCTAGGTGGGGGCCACAGGACTAGTTGAGTCCTGAAAAGACACTCAAAAGGCCAATCTTAAGTTCTTAAAGGGTAATTGGGAAAGTTGCAAATCTTATGACCTCCAGAATAAAGGTTGCTAATTAATTAGAATTCAAGCCCCTCTCATTCTCCTAATTGGTGGTCTTTCATTAGTTTTACAAGAACAATTTAGTCTTTGGGAAGAGCTATTATCATTTAAATCATAAACTAAATTTCTCCCAACATTAGCTTGGCCAATGCCCAGGAATGAGCAGACAGCCAGCCTATGAGGTTAGAAACAAGAAAGAGTCAGTTATGTCATAATGGCTTTTATGGTCATACTTTTGCAAAGGCAATTTTAATTGCCTCCATATCTGCTTGTTTTGTGTCTCCAGTTTTGAAAGCAGCCATTTGCTCTGTGACCTCACTTCCCTTACTGATTCAGGAGGAGTTGCCAATTTTTCTGTTTTCTTGTCACTAGAATAGACTGGTGACTTCCAAGCTGCTTACATGTGCAATTAAAAAGCAGAACCTTCTGTAAAATATTGTTCTAACATTTTAAAATTGTTTCAGGATATGACCAATATTTTTGACATCTTCTACTATTAAAAATAATACATGTCTATGAACATAGAAAAATAACAACTAACCAAAATTATCAACCATAACATTTTTCCAAAAAATTTTCATCTCATTATTAAACACAAAATATTAGTGTTTAGCAGTTCTTTGAGAAATGATTTAAAAATAGTAAATTATTTTTGTCTTTATGTGGCTGAAGATAAATTTCTGTCTGCCTCTCAAAAGATATAATAATTATTTTATTTTATTATTTATTTTATTAATGTACTTTAAGATCTAGGGTACATATGCACAACATACAAGTTTGTCACATATGTATCCATGTGCCATGATGGTGTGCTGCCCCCATTAATTCTTCATTTACATTAGGTATATCTCCTAATGCTCTCCCTCCCCGCTCTCCCCACCCCATATGGGCCCCAGTGTGTGATGTTCCCCTTCCTGTGTTCAAGTGTTCTCGTTGTTCAATTCTCACCTATGAGTGAGAACATGCAGTGTTTGTTTTTCTGTCCTTGCGATAGTTTGCTCAGAATGATGGTTTCCAGCTTCATCCATGCCCCTACAAAAGACATGAACTCATCCTTTTTTATGGCTGCATAGTATTCCATGGTGTATACGTGCCATATTTTCTTAATCCAGTCTATCATTGATAGACATTTGGGTTGGTTCCAAGTCTTTGCTATTGTGAATAGTGCCGCAATAAACATATGTGTGCATGTGTCTTTATAGCAGCATGATTTATAATCCTTTGGGTATATACCCAGTAATGGGATGGCTGGATCAGATGGTATTTCTAGTTCTAGATGCTTGAGGAATCGCCACACTGTCTTCCACAATGGTTGAACTAGTTTACAGTCCCACCAACAGTGTAAAAGTGTTCCTATTTCTCCACATCCTCTCCAGCACCTGTTGTTTCCTGATTTTTAAATGATCACCATTCTAACTGGTGTGAGATGGTATCTCATTGTGGTTTTGATTTGCATTTCTCTGATGGCCAGTGATGATGAGCATTTTTTCATGTGTCTGTTGGCTGCATAAATGTCTTCTTTTGAGAAGTGTCTGTTCATATCCTTCTCCCACTTTTTGATGGGGTTGTTTGATATTTTCTTGTAAATTTGTTTAAGTTCTTTGTAGATTCTGGATATTAGCCCTTTGTGAGATGGGTAGATTGCAAAAATTTTCTCCCATTCTGTAGGTTATCTGTTCACTCTGATGGTAGTTTCTTTTGCTGTGCAGAAGCTCTTTAGTTTAATTAGATCCCATTTGTCAATTTTGGCTTTTGTTGTCATTGCTTTTAGTGTTCTAGATGTGAAGTCCTTGCCCATGCCTATGTCCTGAATGGTATTCCCTAGGTTTTATTCTAGGGTTTTTATGGTTTTAGGTATAAAATTTAAGTCTTTAATTCATCTTGAATGAATTTTTGTATAAGGTGTAAGGAAGGGATCCAGTTCAGCTTTCTACATATGGCTAGCCAGTTTTCCCAGCACCATTTATTAAATAGGGAATCCTTTCCTCATTTCTTGTTTTTGTCAGGTTTGTCAAAGATCAGATGGTTGTAGATGTGTGGCATTATTTCTGAAGGCTCTGTTCTGTTCCATTTGTCCATATCTCTGTTTTGGTACCAGTACCATGCTGTTTTGGTTACTATAGCCTTGTAGCATAGTTTGAAGTCAGGTAGTGTGATGCATCCAGGTGTGTTCTTTTGGCTTAGGATTATCTTTGCTATACGGGCACTCTTTTGGTTCCATATGAACTTTAAAGTAGATTTTTTCCAAATCTGTGAAGAAAGTCATTGGTAGCTTGATACCAGTTTTCAAAGGGAATGCTTCCAGTTTTTGCCTATTCAGTATGATATTGACTGTGGGTTGTCATAAATAGCTCTTATTATTTTGAGATATGTACCATCAATACCTAATTTATTGAGAGTTTTTGGCATGAAGGGCTTTTGAATTTTTTTGAAGATCTTTTCTGCATCTATTGAGATAATCATGTGATTTTCGTCTTTGCTTTTGTTTATATGCTGGATTATGTTTATTGATTTGCATATGTTGACCCAGGCTTGCATCCCAGGGATGAAGCCTACTTGATCATGGTGGATAAGCTTTTTGATGTGCTGCTGGATTCAGTTTGCCAGTATTTTATTGAGGATTTTAGCATCGATGTTCATCAGGGATATTGGTCTAAAATTCTATTTTTTGTTGTTGTGTCTTTGCCAGCCTATGGTATCAGGATGATAGTGGCCTCATAAAATGAGTTAGGGAGGATTCCCTCTTTTTCTATTGATTGGAATAGTTTCAGAAGGAATGGTACCAACTCCTCCTTGTACCTCTGATAGAATTTGACTGTGAATCCATCTGGTTCTGGACTTTTTCTGGTTGGTAGGCTATTCATTATTGCCTCAATTTCAGAGCCTGTAATTGATCTATTCAGGGATTCAACTTCTTCCTGGTTTAGTGTTGGGAGGGTGTATGTGTCCAGGTATTTGTCCATTTCTTCTAGATTTTCTAGTTTATTTGTATAGAGGTGTTTATAGTATTCTCTGATGGTAGTTTGTATTTCTGTGGAATTGGTGGTGATATCCCCTTTATCATCTTTTATTGAGTCTATTTGATTCTTCTCTCTTTGCTTCTTTATTAGTTTTGCTAACAGTCTATCAATTTTGTTGATCTTTTCAAAAAACCAACTCCTGGATTCACTGATTTTTTGAAGGGGCTTTGTGTCTCTATCTCCTTCAATTCTGCTCTGGTCTTAGTTATTTCTTGCCTGCCTCTGCTAGCTTTTGAATATGTTTGCTCTGGCTTCTCTAGTTCTTTTAATTGTGATGTTAGGGTGTCAATTTTAGATCTTTCCAGCTTTCTCTTGTGTGCATTTAGTGCTATAAATTTCCCTCTACACACTGCTTTAAATGTGTCCCAGAGATTCAGGTATGTTGTGACTTTGTTCTCACTGGTTTCAAAGAAGATCTTTATTTCTGCCTTCATTTCGTTATGTACTCAGTAGTCATTCAGGAGCAGGTTGCTCTGTTTCCATGTAGTTGAGTGGTTTTGAGTGAGTCTCTTAATCCTGAGTTCTAGTTTGATTGCACAGTGGTCTGAGAGACAGTTTGTTATAATTTCTGTTATTTTACATTTGCTGAGGAGTGCTATACTTCCAACTATATAGTCAATTTTGGAATAAGTGTGATGTGGTGCTGAGAAGAATGTATATTCTGTTGATTTGAGGTGGAGAGTTCTGTAGGTGTCTATTAGGTCCACTTGGTGCAGAGTTGAGTTCAATTCCTGGATATCCTTGTTAACTTTCTGTCTCGTGAATCTGTCTAATGTTGACAGTGGGGTGTTAAAGTCTCCCATTATTATTGTGTGGGAATCTAAGTCTCTTTGTAGGTCTCTGAGGACTTGATTTATGAATCTGGGTGCTCCTGTATTGGGTGCATATATATTTAGGATAGTTAGCTCTTCTTGTTGAATTGATCCCTTTACCATTATGTAATGGCCTTCTTTATCTCTTTTGATCTTTGTTGGTTTAAAGTCTGTTTTATCAGAGACCAGGATTGGAACTCCTGCGTCTTGTTTTGTTTTGTTTTCCATTGGCTTGGTAGATCTTCCTCCATTCCTTTATTTTGAGCCCATGTGTGTCTCTGCACGTGAGATGAGTCTCCTGAATACAGCACACTGATGGATCTTGACTCTTTATCCAATTTGCCAGTCTGTGTCTTTTAATTGGAGCATTTAGCCCATCTACATTTAACATTAATATTGTTATGTGTGAATTTGATGCTGTCATTATGATGTTTGCTGGTTATTTTGCTCATTAGTTGATGCAATTTCTTCCTATCTTCAGTGGTCTTTACAATTTGGCCTGTTTTTGCAGTGGCTGGTACTGGTTGTTCCTTTCCAAGTTTAGTGCTTCCTTCAGGAGCTCTTGTAAGGCAGGCCTGGTGCTGACAAAATCTCTCAGCATTTGCTTGTTTGTAAAGGATTTTATTTCTCCTTCACTTATGAAGATTAGTTTGGCTGGATATGAAATTCTAGGTTGAAAATTCTTCCCTTTAAGAATGTTGAAAATTGGCCCCCACTCTCTTCTGGCTTGTAGAGTTTCTGCCCAGAGATTCGCTATTAGTCTGATGGGCTTCCCTTTGTAAGTAACCCAGCCTTTCTCTCTGGCTGCCCTTAACATTTTTCCCTTTGTTTCAACTTTGGTGAATCTGACAATTATGTGTCTTGGAGTTGCTCTTTTTGAGGAGTATCTTTGTGGCATTCTCTGCATTTCCTGAATTTGAATATTGGCCTGCCTTGCTAGGTTAGGGAAGTTCTCCTGAATAATATCCTGAAGAGTGTTTTCCAACTTGGTTCCATTCTCCCCATCACTTTCAGGTACACCAATCAGAAGTAGACTTGCTCTTTTCTCATAGTCCCATATGTCTTGGAGGTTTTGTTTGTTTCTTTTTACTCCGTTTTCTCTAAACTTCTCGCTTCATTTCATTCATTTGATCTTCAATCACTGATAGCTTTTCTTCCAGTTGATCGAATCGGCTACTGAAGCTTGTGCATGCGTCATGTCATTCTCATGTCATGGTTTTCAGCTCCATCAGGTCATTTAAGATCTTCTCTACACTGGTTATTTGTGTAATCTTTTTTCAAGGTTTTTAGTTTCTTTGAGATGGGTTCAAACATCCTCCTTTAGCTGGGAGAAGTTTGATCATCTGAAGCCTTCTTCTCACAACTCATCAAAGTCATTCTCTGTCCAGCTTTGTTCCATTGCTGGTGAGGAGTTGCGTTCCTTTGGAGGAGAAGAGGCGCTCGGATTTTTAGAATTTTCAGCTTTTCTGCTCTGGTTTCTCCCCCATCTTTGTGGTTTTGTCTGTCTTTGGTGTTTGATGACAATGATGTACAGATGGGGTTTTTGTGTGGATGTCCTTTCTATTTGTTAATTTTCCTTCTAACAGTCAGGACCCTCAGCTGCAGGTCTGTTGGAATTTGCTAGATGTCCACTCCAGATCCTGTTTGCCTGGGTATCACCAGTGGAGGCTGCAGAAAAGCGAATATTGCAGAATAGTAAATGTTGCTGCCTGATCATTCCTCTGGAAGCTTCATCTCAGAGGGGCACTCCGCCATGTGAGGTATCAGTCTGCCCCTATTGGGAGATGCCTCCCAGTTAGGCTACTCGGGTCAGGGACCTACCTGAGGAGGCAGTCTGTCCGTTCTCAGATCTCAAACTCTATGCTGGGAGAATCACTACTCTCTTCAAAGCTGTCAGACAGGGATGTTTAAGTCTGCAGAAGTTTCTGCTGCCTTTTGTTCAGCCATGCCCTGCCCCCAGAGGTGGTGTCTACAGAGGCAGACAGGCCTCCTTGAGCTGAGGTGGACTCCACTCAATTTGAGCTTCCCAGCTGCTTTGTTTACCTACTCAAGCCTCAGCAATGGCAGGTGCCCCTCCCCCAGACTCACTGCTGCCTTGCAGTTCAATCTCAGACTGCTGTGCTAGCAATGAGTGAGGCTCCATGGGCATGGGACCCTCTGAGCCAGGTGCAGGATATAATCTCCTGATGTGCCGTTTGCTAAGACCATTGGAAAAGCACATTATTAGTGTGGGAGTGACTCAATTTTCCAGGTGCCATCTGTCACAGTTTCCCTTGGCTAAGAAAGGGAATTCCCTGAGTCCTTGCACTTGCTGGGTGAGGTGATGCCTCACCCTGCTTCAGCTCATGCTCAGTGGGCTGCACCCACTGTCCGACAAGCCCCCGTGAGATGAACCTGGTACCTCAGTTGGAAATGCAGAAATCACCCGTCTTCTGTGTCGCTCACTCTGGGAGCTGTAGACTGGAGCTGCTCCTATTCAGCCATCTTCTTGGCACTGATGTATTCATATTTTATGCAATTCTGGGATTAAGTTACTTTTTCAAACTATAGTACTTTGAATATTTTAACCACTATTATTTGTAACCTATCATTGCTCATGAGAATTCCAGTGTTAATATATTCTCTCTAGTAGGTTTTAAAATATTCCTTCCATATGAAATGCAAAGCTTTCTCACCATAATGTATCTATGTGCTTTTTAAATTTGAAGATTTATGGCTTACTTCAACTTTTAAAATTTGCAGAATTTATCTCTTTAAATATTGTCTCTTACTCATTCTCCTTATCAATCCAGCATCCCTGAAAGATGGATATTGGTACTTCTCAATCCATTTTCTTGTATTTTTATTTATCTTTCACATTTTCCTTCTCTAGCTGTTGTTTCCTTAGTGATTTCATCCCTTCTAACATCTAATTTCTTAATTTTCTATTGAAGTTTTTCCTCTTATGGTTATTTTTAATTACAATCACTGAATTTTTCATATTTCTGTGATTTCTAAATATTCTTTATCAAATTTACCTATCTACATCTATCTATGTAAATAAATATACACTGAAAACAATTCATAAATAGAGGACACATACATCAGCTGATGTTGTTTTATGACTGTTCCCCCTCTTTTTTGGCCTTAGAGATTTTAACCTTATTTATTTTGAAGTCATTTTTTAAATGATCTACTTGGGAGGTTTTTAACTGCGTTTAATGGATTTATATTTCCTCTTTTGCTTTGGATTTCTTTTTTCTTTTTTTTTTTTTTTTTGAGACGGAGTCTCGCTCTGTCACCCAGGCTGGAGTGCAGTGGCCAGATCTCAGCTCACTGCAAGCTCCGCCTCCCGGGTTCACGCCATTCTCCTGTCTCAGCCTCCCAGGTAGCTGGGACTACAGGCGCCGCCACGTCGCCCGGCTAGTTTTTTGTAGTTTTTAGTAGAGACGGGGTTTCACCGTGTTAGCCAGGATGGTCTGGATCTCCTGACCTCGTGATCCGCCCGTCTCGGCCTCCCAAAGTGCTGGGATTACAGGCTTGAGCCACCGCGCCCGGCCTGGATTTCTTTTTTCTTAGCTAGTCTTATTTGAGAGTAGTCCTCTTCTTTTGCTTGACCCTTCCTTGTGCATTGCATGGGTTCACAAACCAGGGAAATGCATACCTCCATTCCAGTTCTTATTTTATAAGGTGGAGAATTATGATTCAAGAGAAAATTATAGCTCCTGTCTTCCAACAAAATGCAACAGCCAGGTATTCATTTGTCTTTCTTCCTCCTAATTTCACCACCAGCAAGGAGAACATACAACTGTAAATAACCATCTAGTTACAATCATGAACAAGCAGGGAGAGCTTTTACAACTTTTGTACATAATCAAGGAGCACAGCTGATCCTCTTATTTCCTGTGAAGGACCTGATTCTGGATCCTGACAATCTGTCAGGTTTCAGTGTCTTTTGGATAGGATTTGGGCCCCCAGGCTCTGCTACTGTTCCCAATATTCATACTTTAGTGAACACCAGTATTACTGGGCTCAGAGATATGCGTTTCCATCTTATGTCTATGTGGCAGATAGTCTTCTATCCATCTCTATTTCTTTTAGTGCATCTGTGAATGTTTGATGAAAAAAACTTATATCTATTATTTTAATATTTTTGTTATGAAGTGAGAAGGCTCCCTCTGTTCTTTTTCATCCATTTGCCATAAGTACTCTTCCCTGAACCATTACTAAAAATAACTACTTCAGTCATGTAGTATATAGATAGTTGCTTTTCTTTCCCTTTTTCTTCCTAAATCCTAAAAGCACAAAGGCAGGCCTTTCTTCATTCCAAATTGTTGTAGAATTGGAATGCATTTGGACTGCTAAAGAACACCAAAAGCATCAAATGTATTGGAATTAATATATTATCATCTTTTAGATTGTCTCCATTAGTCACATGCACAGATCTTTTTGCCATGATCTAGTAAAGATCTATCCTGTTGATCTAGTTACACAAGGAAAGTTAACACAGTAAAATAATATAATGAAACATCCATCACTCTCTTTTAATTCAAATTTTGTCACAGTATTTCAAAGGCTGAAAACTGACTTTCAACAGTAAACTTACCACATCATTTAATTTACTTTTATGCGTATTTTTCTTTCACAATTGATGAACTATTTTTTTTTTTTTTGAGACGGAGTCTCGCTCTGTTGCCCAGGCTGGAGTGCAGTGGCGTGATCTTGGCTCACTGCAAGCTCCGCTGACAGGGTTCACGCCATTCTCCTGCCTCAGCCTCCCAAGTAGCTGGGACTACAGGCGCCCGCTGCCATGCCTGGCTAATGTTTTGCAGTTTTAGTAGAGACGGGGTTTCACCGTGTTAGCCAGGATGGTCTTGATCTCCTGTCCTCGTGATCCACCCGCCTCGGCCTCCCAAAGTGCTGGGATTACAGGCGTGAGCCACCGTGCCCGGCCTGATGAACTATTAAGCCATGTACAAGAGAGTATGTATTTTCTGAAGCACTTGAAAAAATCAGGTATAAATTTTGCAGTTTGAACATTAAGGGTTTTATTTTAGAATAATTTCCTCTAAAGAAAAAAGAAGTTAGAACATGAGTTCTGGAGCCAGGGTACCTGAATTTGAATCTAGTCTCTGCTACTTACTCATCACATTTCCTTAGGTAAGTTACTTACCCTTGCTGTTCCTCAGTTTCCTAGCCACTACAATAGGATTATTATATTACCTGCTTCAGAAGATTATTGTGAGATTCAAATAATTAAAATATGTACAGTGCTTAGAAGAGTGTCCAATATAGAGTAAGCATGTAGTCTTAGCAGTTACAGAAACTTAGAGTCAGCAGTCTGTGTTTGACAAACGTAGTGGAAATAACAGTAAAGATATCCTGTGTTTTTATTTATCCATAGTAGTTTTATTTTTCATTTTTTATTTTTAGAGACAGCGTCTTGATCTCTCATTCAGGCAAAAAGGCAGTGGTGTAATCATAGCTGATTGTAGTCTCTCACTCCTGGGCTCAAGATGTCCTCCCACATCAGCCTCCCAAGTAGCTGGGACTGCAGGTGTGAGACATCACCCCTGGCTAATTTTTGTTTTTTATTTTTTGTAGAAAAGGGGCCTCGCTCTATTGCAGGCTGGTCTGAAACTCCTGGACTCAAACGGTCCTCCCCAAACCTGGGACTCCTGAAGTTCTAGGATTATAGGAATGAGCCTCCTCACCTGCTCACATAATAGTATTAATAACTGTGGTCTGTTTTCCAAGACCATATAAGCTTTTAATTCAAATGGTGCAGTATACCATAAGTAATAAATTTTCCCCAATCTTTGCCCCTCTCTGCTTCTAAAGAACCTTTGATCCCTTAAGATTTCTTTCACTTTTTTTTTTTAAGTGTCCCCATGGGGCATTTAAAATTACACATTTAAAGTTGGCTTTCATCAGCTGTGCCACTACTGTCCACTCACTCTGGATGAGGGGTTAATGTTTGTGCTTGCTGTTCTCACTGTAGAGCCCGCCTCCCATTGCATTCTATGCAGTTGCCCTAAGTGCCAGCATTTGCTGCTTCTTCAGAATGGGTGCTAAGGAAGATAACAAGGCTACCCACTACAGGCTCAGGAAATAAGCTGTAGTATGTGCCCTAAGAATGCTGTGCTGTGAGATCCAGATGTCAAAACCACACTACATTATTCATCAGTCAGGAAGCTACAACTTCTACTGCAGTTGTGTTAAGATTCTCAGTCTCACACACTAACTTTTGTTTGAAAATAGTTCTTGAACCTTTTATTTACATCCTTATCCTTACAACACCTATGCAAATCTATGGGAAGCTTGGACTAGGATACAAACCTAGTATGAACTTTACTGTGGTAGGTTGGGTGCGGCAGCTCACGCCTGTAATACCAGCACTTTGGAGGGCGGAGGTGGTCGGATCACCTGAGGCCAGGAGTTCGGGACCAACCTGGCCAACATGGTGAAACCCCGTCACTACTAAAATTACAAAAGTAGCCGAGCAAGGTGGCGCATGCCTGTAATCCCATCTACTTACTGGTGAGGCTGAGGCAGGAGAATATCTTGAGCCCAGGAGGTGGAGGTTGCAGTGAGCCGAGATTGTGCCACTGCACTCCAGTCGGGGCAACGAGGGAAACTCCGTCTAAAAAAAAAAAAAAGAGAGATTTTTATTATGCCATATTCTGAATTTTCAAAGCTTCCTGGGATATTATTTTTTCACAAATGAAGGTTTCCCAACCCCAAAGTTCTGTCTTTGGTTAAAAAAAAAAAAAAAAAATGAATTGGGTCAGCTTGCATAGGTAGTCTCAAACTGAGACACAGCTAATAGGAAATGAGAGCAAGATTTCCTTATTAGAAGCCATTGCTTATGAAATAGCCCAAGCTACACAGGAGAGTTTATAGCTCTGGATAGAGACGTTCCTTTTTTTTTTTTTTTTTGAGACGGAGTCTCGCTCTGTCACCCAGGCTGGCGTGCTGTGGCCATACCTCAGCTCACTGCAAGCTCCGCCTCCCGGGTTCACTCCGTTTTCCTGCCTCAGCCTCCCGGGTAGCTGGGACTACAGGCGCCGCCACCTCGCCCGGCTAGTTTTTTGTAGTTTTTAGTAGACACGGGGTTTCACCGTGTTAACTAGGATGGTCTGGATCTCCTGACCTCGTAATCCGCCCGTCTCGGCCTCCCAAAGTGCTGAGATTACAGGCTTGAGCCACCGCGCCCAGCCTAGACGTTCTTATTACCTTGGAGTAATTTTGAAATTTATTGCAGTAACGATTGCCTGACATTTTGCAAAAGGTAGATCTTAATTAAATTGTTCTAAATTGTATGTGCATTTTAATAAATGTTTTCACTATCATTAATTTTAATATAAATGTATCTTATTTCTAGGGAAAGAAAATAGTTAATTTCCTACTGGAATAAGTTTTAAAATTGGTAATTGCTGATTGTTAAATGAAATACTAAACTTTTGCTAAATATCTTATAATTTACAAATTTTGATGTTTAAGTGGGAAATGGGTATTAAGAAAGAAATAATATACAGATTAGATTATCCAGTATATTGAGTTAATACTAGTCTTTAACTTTTCATATCAGAGTTTTAAACATTCCATTTTTCAGCCTCTTGGTTTATGACCCTACAGAAACTTTCAATGAAATTAGAGCCTTGTAATTCTACACAGGGTTCACTTTTTCACTGCGTAATAAATATAAAATTGTACCTGTACCTTGAGTCCTATTGCAGTTCACTGGGAGTAGTAATTGAACAAAAACTTTAACTGCTTAAAGTATTGAACTGTTTAAATTATTTTTTTGTTCGAGTAATAAAACTAATCATGAAACTAAGCCAGTGAAATCACATACTGTGTTACAAATAATATTGTTAAATGCTTATATAAAGCTAAGCATTTGTTACCATGAAAAGCCTATTTGTTGAATAGCCAATAAAGTTCAAAGAATTTTATTTTTGCGGCCCAACACTTTCTATATGGAGAAAGGTGTTTACTGCAAATTGTGTTCTCTTTTGCCAATTAGCACTTGCCACTAATTCAGAGTTAGAAGACCCCTGCCAAGCAAAGTGATTGCTGAGAATTTCTTTCCTGCTGATAAAATGGAAAAGGTTATGTAAGTTTTGTATTGTGTTTTTATTGAAAATGATCCAATGTGACATTTTAAGTAATAACATAATATAGAATAAATATTAGGTAAAAGTATATTTTTATCATTTTTTAATTAACTTTAAAAGATATTGATACACTAAAAGGTTAGTAGACATGTTAGGGACTTTTTTTTTTTTTTTTGTCGTGTTGTTATTTTTAGAACAAAAGTTCTTAGGAATAAATTTTCTATGCTGATATCACTACAAATGTCACATAAGCATGTTAAAGTGTACCTAATTTCCATATGAATGTAAAGCAATTAGTATTCCAATGAAAGTTTGTAATGTGGATTCTCTTTCATCTGTATCTTTTTAAAAGTTTATAATTGATCATATAATTATATGACAACATAATTTTATTTCATTTAGGTTGAGGCTTCTTTGTGGAGCCTGGGTTCTTCATCATGACCTTAACATAGTAGGCAGTATGTGTATGTCTATAGCAGCAAGTAGTAATGTTTTATAATAATGAATCATAAATCATAATGATGTAAAAGCAGGTTTTAATGTATATAACCACATTTTATATACTATTTTAAATGTGGAATAATTTAATGTTTAATAGTGAGTTATGTAACTGGTTCCACTGTTTTTTTTTTTTTTTTTTTTTTTTTTTTTTTTGAGGCGGTGTCTCGCTCTGTCGCCCGGACTGGAGTGCAGTGGCCGGATCTCAGCTCACTGCAAGCTCCGCCTCCCGGGTTCACGCCATTCTCCTGCCTCAGCCTCCCGAGCAGCTGGGACTACAGGCGCCCGCCACCTCGCCCAGCTAGTTTTTTGTATTTTTAGTAGAGACGGGTTTCACCCTGTTAGCCAGGATGGTCTCGATCTCCGACCTCGTGATCTGCCCGTCTCGGCCTCCCAAAGTGCTGGGATTACAGGCTTGAGCCACCGCGCCCGGCTCCACTGTTTTATAGACACTTTGCATTGAGTTTCCATTTTCGTTTTATTTATTTATTTATTTTTTAATAGAGATGAGATCTGGCTATGTTGCCTAGGTTGATCTCAAACTCTTGGGCACAAGTGATCCTCCCATCTCAGCCTCCCAAAATGCTGTGATTACAGGCGTGAACTACTGCACCTGGCTTCAATTTTTATTTCTTATTTAAGATATGGTTGACCTTCAACTGAAAGTCTGGCATCTAGGTGACTCTTTCTTTCAAACAAGAGATATAAATATCTAATCGATGGAATTGACAAGTTTTAAAATTTTTTGAAATTGTATTAATCCAAAGTAATATATATATATATTTTTTGACAGGGCCTCACACTTGTTGCGCAGGCTGAAGTGCAATGGCGCGATCTCGGATCACTGCAACCTCCACCTCCCGGGTTCAAGCAATTCTCCTGCCTCAGCCTCCCAAGTAGCTGGGATTACAGGCATGTACCACCAAGTCTGGCTAATATTTTTGTATTTAGTACAGACAAGGTTTCATCATGTTAGTCAAGCTGGTCTCAAACTCCTGACCTCAGGTGATCCACCAGCCTTGGCCTCCCAAATTTCTGGAATTACAGGCATGCACCATCGTGCCAGGCCCCAAAGTAATAACTTTAAAAAATAGAAATTATTTTGAATGGCCGGGCGCGGTGGCTCAAGCCTGTAATCCCAGCACTTTGGGAGGCCGAGACGGATGGATCACGAATCAGGAGATCGAGACCATCCTGGCTAACACGGTGACACCCCGTCTCTACTAAAAAATACAAAAAACTAGCTGGGCGAGGTGGCGGGCGCCTGTAGTCCCAACTATTCGGGAGGCTGAGGCAGGAGAATGGCGTAAACCTGGGAGGCAGAGCTTGCAGTGAGCTCAGATCCGGCCACTGCACTCCAGCCTGGGCGACAGAGCGAGACTCCGTCTCAAAAAATTAAATGCATGTTATTTCAAAAGAACAAAAGTTTGCCAATTATACTGGTATGTTTCAGTGAAACATACTATGATAAATATAACTTCTCAACAACATGTTAATTATTGCATAGCCCATGTATTAAATATTTAATCTCACATTATAAAAAAAGAAATTTTTATTCAATGGTTACTCTATCAACAGAATATTAGCCCATTTGCTTTATTTCATAGCTTCATTAATTATTTTTCTCTGATTTGGACTTTCAGATATATGTTATTGTCTGTCTTCTAAAAGTTTTAGTGATAATATAGAATTATTAATATAACCATAGAGAGCTTCTCATAAAAGAAACTAAAAGTAAGTTAGTAGGGTTCCAAATGTAATTTCAGTTTTTTTGTTTGTTTGTTTGCCTTGTTTTCAGATTGTCATTGCAGCAAGAGCAGGCATTATATAAAAAAGTGATCTGTCGTATCTTGGGATTAGCTTGGGGCAAGAAGTGTATGTTGAAACTTTTTCACACTGAAGTGTGGAATGTGTACAAATTGAAGCCTATCCATGTATTTAATATTGGATTCTGTTTTTTTGGTGATATGTATAATATATTTGTATTTCCATTTTCAGAACTATCATAGAAAAATGGATATTTTCTGATTTCATCTTTCTAATATATGAGTCAATTAATTTGTTCAAAAAACATGTATTATTATGTACCAGTCACCATTCTAAGCACCAAGAACATAAAAATAAACCATAAGATACTTCATTAGGAATGACAGATATTAGAAAGATAATCACAAAAAGCCTGCATGGTCATTTATAATAAAAATGTGCAAAAAGTAGAAGTATCTAAGTGGGAGAAAATAAACACAAGACAAGACTTGATAAACAGCAAGGTGACTAAAAGCAGTTTGGTATCATATATCAAATGTAAGAAAAATGTTAAACAACTTTATTGGGATGTAATTCACATATCGTATAATTCACTCATTTAAAATATAAAATTCAATGATTTAATGTTTTTTAGCAAATATGCAGAGATGTACAAACATCACTCCAATATAATTTTAGAACATCATAAGGTATATTTTTAATAGGCATTCCAACACATATTATAAATACTTAATATTTTAATTAATTGTCAGTTTAGAAGAAATATTTGAATCATATATGGTATTAACCTCCTTAAAGCGCTATTATGAATTATTTGGCATATTTCACAGACAAGTACAAATGACACATAACTTGAAATTTACTCTTTTGAATTAATGCTGGCTAGATATGTTGACTTAAAATAAATAATTTTTCGAATATTAGTAACATTCAAGGTCACACCCGATGAAACTGGAATAAAATGAGGTAATAAGAAAAATTAAAAATGTATTTTTATAGGCCTACATTTTGTATATTTATTTTTAGAAGAGATGAATGATTTACTACGGAATATGCAAAATTATATCAAATTTACTTCAAAATTAAGAGCACGTATTGCTCAATGATCAAGAGTTTTTTATTGATTAATTAGAATATTTTATCACAGCATACTCATTTAGAATTTTCTTTTGTAGGATATTCTGTTTGAATTTAGATGTTTACATGTTTCTCAAATAGCTGTAACTTTAAATTTCACTAATTTGAAACTCATGTAACACACACGTACACACACATACACACTTCAATTAATTTATTTTAGCACACCAGTACCCGCTCTGTCTTATGTAAAAGATAAGTGACATAAACCTTCTGTAGACAGCTTTTACTTCTACAGGTTGATACAAATTTAGAGAATACATTTAAATTGCATCAAGCCCAACACATTGATGGGTAAAGTGCAGGATACAAGTTTGGAGGAAGACAGAAACTGAACTGTGTTTCGGTTAAGATAGGCACATTGATATACTTCTAAAAAATGTGAATTTAAATATACATTTTTGAGATTTGAATTGTCTTTTAGTAAATCACTCTCATATAACGATGTATCATACATTACAAATAAAATTTTGCTAAATAAGGAAATTAAAATATAGTTGTATCATTTGTATTAATATCAAGTGATTCATCTAATGATTTATGAAATGCCTACTACTGGACTGTCGAAATTAGATTTTTTAAAGCCTTCTGTTATCTAACAGCTGACTTGTCAGAAGAGCATATTAACTTAAAAACGTGTATAGTACAAATCAAATATGTGTGCAGTTTACTAAAAATTTACATATTAGAAATATGAAAGAGGCCGGGCGCGGTGGCTCAAGCCTGTAATCCCAGCACTTTGGAAAGCCGAGACGGGCGGATCACGAGGTCAGGAGATCGAGACCATCCTGGCTAACACGTTGAAACCCCGTCTCTAGTAAAAAATACGAGAAAACTAGCCGGGCGAGGTGGCGGGCGCCTGTAGTCCCAGCTACTCCGGAGGCTGAGGCAGGAGAATGGCGTAAACCCGGGAGGCAGAGCTTGCAGTGAGCCGAGATCCGGCCACAGCACTCCAGCCCGGGAGATAGAGGGAGACTCTGTCTCAAAAAAAAAGGAATTAAAAAAAAAAAAGAAATATGAAAGAAAAATAAATCTTTGTGTAACTGAAACTACAATTTAGAAATGTATCATCATTATTAGTATTATCATTAAAATTTTAAAAGAGCTACAATAAATTTTTGAAATTTGATTTCCCATGAAATATATCAAGCAATTTGTTTAAATAACCCTTCTATTAAAATTTCAGATGTTTTACAGTGACCCAAAGCAATGGAAAATATTAGAATTTGAATCTTACAAGGAATCTTAGAACTCACGTATTGATACTTGAATTCTGTTCACACCTCTTTGACAATTATTCATTCCACCTCTGCTTGAGTACCTTTAGTTATGGGAAAATGGTCATTCTTGATCTGGTGTAATGTTCTCATTTGAGTAGAAACATGCTCGAGTTTGTACATGATATTTTCAAATTATGATGCCCAGAACTAAATAAATTGCTTCACATCACCTCCTTTATTATGAATTGTCATTCATATTCACCAACATCACCACAACTTTTTTAACTGAATGTATCGCTGGAAAATAAAAACATCTTCTTTTATGCTTAATTCTGAAACAGTTGTGAATATTTCAATTTATGTTTTCCAAGATGCAATATGCCTACGAATGGTGTTATAAAATGTGATTTTAGATGATATATAGAATAACCATTTTCTGTTAATCATTATGTTTTAGCGGTCATGTATATTAGAAAGCAACAGCACATTCTGCTTGTGATTTAATAAACATTGTCATTTAGAACAATATTAAAGTTAGATTTAATTGTAAGAAGTTAGTGTAGTTGATTCTCATGTATGATGACATGAATAAGAGACATTTGGCATAATGGGTCTTTGCTTCTAATTGCAGTTCACTTGTGAGAGAGAAATGACTATGTTTGCATATTATCTTTCACTTCAAAGCAGTAAAAGATTGGAATAGAAGACTGTTAATTTTCTGAAGAAGTATATTATTTTAGGTTTATTGAACTTTGTACACAAATCCCTTTCCAATGAGTTTTCTTGCTTCAGAAACTCAGGAAATGGAATGAAAGCAAATGCTTAGTGCAAAATAAATCCGGACTAATGAGGGACTCTCTTTTCAGAGCCAAATCACAGTAGAATCTCTGTAAAACACAATTTAGCAGTAAGTCTCACAGCACAAGGCATTTAGTGGAAAACTTTTAGAGGATGGTGGAAAGCATTGAAGAAAAGCAATACACTCTCCAAAAATGTGTTAATTTAATGATTCTTGAGAAAATAATGTACTTCTTTTGCTTTTGTATTATATTGCTTTTTACTGGCAGCAAAAAGAGAGCTTTTGACCTAGGGATGATTCTTTGATGAGTATTTCTCCTTCATTTGCAACCATGGTGTCTTCGAATGAATTATTCTGTTTCTCCAGAAAATGATCTCAAGTTATCAACTCATATTAACTGTCAGGACTTCCTTGCCTTCTCCTTGCAAGTAAGTTGAAATTAAAAGCTGTCAAACTGGGAATTAGGTATTTGGTAAAATATAAGTTTTATATAAAACACACAATTCTACTGGCATACATGTCTGAGAAACAAGGCCAAGTCAACAGAGCTGTCTAGC
The DNA here is from genome assembly GCF_009764315.1 of Trachypithecus francoisi. Classification (NCBI taxonomy): domain Eukaryota; kingdom Metazoa; phylum Chordata; class Mammalia; order Primates; family Cercopithecidae; genus Trachypithecus; species Trachypithecus francoisi. The sequence continues at coordinate 63,742,575 of NW_022681469.1, forward strand.
TCAGACAATACAAATTGCCAAGTTGCACAATCATGATCCAAATAAATGGTTAAGTCACTAATTTGTGGCATTTGTTACACAGTAAAAGCTAACTGTTACAAGACTTAAACTAACCTGCTTGATTTCAGACCCTGAAAGTAAAATGAACATTATAGTGGGTCATTTACTATATCCTAAGTTGTCTAAATAACAAGAAAATGAAAGGAAAAGTATTAGAACAAAAAATAGTGACATAGCATCTGGATTTTTAGTCTGTATTTTACTGGAGTTAGAGTTACTCTGTATGAAACTAAAGAAGGTTGACAGTAAAGCAATTACCTCAGCAATTAGAAAAAAAAAATAGAAAAATAGTGTGAACCCTTGGTGAAGGTTAGGGACTCCTTGAAACATCTGCCATTTTCCCTAAGGAGCCTTGGTGCCCTGAGCTTCCTCTGTAGGCAGATCAGTCTCAAATGTAGCCAGGCAACATGGGAGTGAAAATCAACTTCTGGATCCTTCCCAACATACAGTGAATTCTAACTGATAAGAAATAGTGATATGACCTAAAAATCTGTATTTTTAACAAGTTCTTCAAGATCATTTTGACACTTTGCAAATTATAGCTATGGCGCCAGGTTCGTGCTGTGTAGATACTGCCTCTTTGATCATGTAAAAAGACTTAATATGTGAAGGACAAAGAGAAGTACCATAACTTCTTAGCCTAAAGGAAGGAAGGAAGAAAGGAAGGAAGGAAGGAAGGAAAGAAGGAAGGAAGGGAGGGAGGAAGGGAGATAAGAAAGGGAGAAAGGGAGGGAAGGAGGAAGAGAGGGAGAGGGGAGACTAAGCAAGTCCTCTCTTTTACTCTTCCTCTCCCACTCCAAAAATGCTTTTTCTATCTTCATAACTGGAGGTAGTTTTGCAACTTGGAGAAAGGCATCCGTTAGGCTGTCACCTTCCCATAGACACTGGGAGATAGGGGCCCTCTCTTCCTTAAAGACTACGTTTCAAAGACATGGCTCATAGTTCCTTGAGAAAGACTATCCTGTGTTGTAAAAGTGGGAAGAGGCTTTAAAAAGATTTACATGTCAAAGTGAAGGGGAAAAAATTTACAATGACAGGTTTTCTAAAGTAAAGGCTCTAAAAAAAGGGAGGTTGGGGCCTAGAGTCGGAAAGAAGTCTGTCTAAAACTTAGTTAAGGGGAGAAGAATATTAAGTCTTTCTTGGTCACCTGCAAAGAGCAATCTCTTCACACTGGATGAGCTATTCTAGGTCTAAAAAGTATTTCCCTACATTAAATCCCTACCCTACAGGATCTCTGTTCATGGTTAAAGAAAAGAAGTTGAAGGAGATGAAGTGATCTCTGGGAATAGAGTCTGCCGCCACCTTCCTGCATCAACCAGGGGTGCTCTTCTCAGGGGTAAGAGTTACATTTTCTTCCAGTGATATATTCAACCCTAATTGAATCAATTTCCTAAATTTCCCCTGAACCCCTGGACACTTATATCCTAGGGTTATTTTTTTTCTGGTAGAAAAGTCCTCAGGACTCCATTGGATTCCTGCACATTCTCTGGGGCTGCTGGATCTCAGAACCATCCTGCGGAAAAATGTTTCTTTCTCTTGCTCATCTAGATATCTCATTGAACCAGAGACCCTAGACCTGACCTCTGAGCCCTTCAGCTGCCTCCCTCATATCTGGAAGTTCCCAAGCCAGGTTTCTCCAAACGTGGGTTTCAGCCAACCATTTTCTGCCATCAGCCTCCGCAAGATGTGGCTGGAAGTCAGCATCTGCAGGCTAGGGGAAGACCTCTTGGCTTTGCAGCATTGATAGGGCCTCCTTTATTCCTGAACCCTGCAGAGAACTGATCTTCCTACTGTTTAGGCAACCACTGTTTTGTGGTATTTGTGCGGTTTTAGCAGCCCAGAGTTCAAAACTCTATGTGCAAACAGTGGCTAGCAGCAGCCAAGGCCTGTTTGTTTCTCTGAGCTCTACCTTTTCTGAAGAAGCCAAGAGAAGCAGTTAGGCCATACTTGCAAGTGAAGCCCTACAAAGAGTCTGCTCTCATAATTTGTCTTTACTCTGCTTTAAACTTCCCAAGAGAATATTACTGCTCCAGCCTCCTTGCCAGGCACTACTGGTGGAAATAGAAAACTAAAACTCAACCATTTTGTCTCCAGCAATATCTTGCCTTTACTGTGTCTTTGCAGAGGGCTTCTCTTTTTTACACCCTGATTCTTGTAAATAGCATATATGACTAGGTGTTAAGAGAGTTTCATTTGTTTCTTTTTTTTTTTTTTTTTTTTTTTGAGGCGGAGTCTCGCTCTGTCGCCCGGACTGGAGTGCAGTGGCCGGATCTCAGCTCACTGCAAGCTCCGCCTCCCGGGTTTACGCCATTCTCCTGCCTCAGCCTCCCGAGTAGCTGTGACTACAGGCGCCCGCCACCTCGCCCGGCTAGTTTTTGTATTTTTAGTAGAGACGGGGTTTCACCGTGTTAGCCAGGATGGTCTCGATCTCCTGACCTCGTGATCCGCCCGTCTCGGCCTCCCAAAGTGCTGGGATTACAGGCTTGATCATTTGTTTCTTTATCGTGCTCATAATCTATAGAAGGAGGAGGGTTTGCAGTACATTATTTCTTTCAGTTTTGAGCTAAATTCAGTATTTTTTACTCTACAAGTAATGCAAAGTAGTAACCTACATGCCAGTACTATCTCTTACCTACCTAACCTGCCTCCAAACTCCATCCAGGTTAGTCAGGTTTTTTTTTTTTTTTTTTTTTTAAACAAGAGGAAATTCTGGAGAAAGTCATCCTTGTTGGTAAAGCAAAAAGATAATGTTTTTAACAGAAATAGATGAAACAAAGAATGTTTATTCATGCACAGATATGGCCTGATAAAATTTCTTTGTAATATTCCTGCTCATGTCAAAGAGATACAGTATCAAAAAAGGCAAAAGGATTACAACATTCAATTAATAAAATGCAGCCTGGGCAAAGACAAGAGGTAGGGTCCTTTAATGAAAAGCACTGACAGGCTGCATGTGGTGAGTCACACCTGTCATCCTGGCAGTTTGGGAGGTTGAGGAGGAAGGATTGCTTGACGCTAGGAGTTTGAGACCAGCCTGGGCAACAGAGTGAGATCCCTGTTCTACAAAACATAAAAAAATTAGCTGGGCCTTTTAGTGAAGAAAGAAAGAAAGAAAGAAAGAAAAAGAAAGAAAAAGAAAGAAAGAAAGAAAGAAAGAAAGAAGAAAGAAAGAAAGAAGAAAGAAAGAAAGAAGAAAGAAAGAAAGAAGAAGAAGGAAGGAAGGAAGGAGGAAGGAAGGAAGGAAGAAGGAAGGAAGGAAGGAAGGAAGGAGGAAGGAAGGAAGAAGGAAGGAAGGAGGGAAGGAAGGAAGGAAGGAGGGAAGGAAAGAAAGAAAGAAGGAGGGAAGGAAGGAAGGAAAGAGAGAGAAGGAAAGAAAGAGAGAGAGAAAGAAAGAAAGAAAGGAAAGAAAGAAAGGAAAAAGAAAAAGAAAGAAAGAAAGAAAGAAAAAAAGAAAGAAAAGGAAAGAAAGAAAGGCAAAGCACTAACAAAAACCCAACTATATGAAGAGATATAGGCCATACTCTTCAAGGGATAATTAGTGTAGTAAATATTAATTCTTCCCATATTGATCTATAAATATGTGATGGAATTCTAATCAAAATCCTAATGGTATTTTTCACAGAAATTGACAAGTCATTCTTAAGTCCATATGCAGACTTAAAAGTCCAAAGTTAGCTAAAGCATTAACAAAAGGAACAATGGTGGGAGAACACCATTCCAGATAACAAAGTTTAATATAGTGTTATAATAATTAAAACACTACAGATAAATAAAAGACAATACAGAACTCAGAAATACAAACATGAACATGAGGAAATTGAATATGGCAAAGATGGCATTCGAAATTAGAAGAAAACATAGATTGGTGTTAAAACAATTGGCTATTCACATGGAAAAAAATTAGATAATTATCACATACATACATTTCAGATAGGTTGAAAAATGTGAAAGGTAAAATTATATATTAAAAGCAAAACCTTAGAACTTCCAGAAAAAGTATAGAAACATTCTTATTGTAACATAGGGAAGAATTTCTTTTTTAAAAAATTATTTAATTTAATTTTTTAAAATTTTACTTTAAGTTCTGGAATACATGTGCAGAATGTGAAGGATTGATACATAGGTATACATGTGCTGTGGTGGTTTGCTGCACCTTATCAATCCGTCATCTAGGTTTTAAACCCCGCTTGCATTAGGTATTTGTCCTGATGTTCTCAAGATAGGGAAGAATTTCTTAACATTCAAAAACACAAAACATTAAAAAATATATTTAAAAAATACCCTTCTGTTCTACTAGTAAACCCAGTTTTTGACTTCTTGAACTGATGGTCATTACAAGGGTACGTTCACCTTGATATAGTTTATTTGCACTTAAGATTTGTATGTTTTTAAAGTATATACTTTAGTTAGAAGTTATATTTGGCCGGGCACGGTGGCTCAAGCCTGTAATCCCAGCACTTTGGGAGGCCGAGACGGGCGGATCACGAGGTCAGGAGATCGAGACCATCCTGGCTAACATGGTGAAACCCCGTCTCTACTAAAAATACAAAAACTAGCCGGGCGAGGTGGCGGGCGCCTGTAGTCCCAGCTACTCGGGAGGCTGAAGCAGGAGAATGGCGTAAACCCGGGAGGCGGAGCTTGCAGTGAGCTGAGATCTGGCCACTGCACTCCAGTCCGGCGACAGAGCGAGACTCCGCCTCAAAAAAAAAAAAAAAAAAAAGAAGCTATATTTGACACATGCAATTAATAAAAGCTTGAAAACAACATCAAAGAACTGTAAAAAATAAAAAAATATAAAATGAAAGTTGTTCCTGGAAATTTTTGAATGGCCAATAAGCCTATAAAATGATATTTATTTTCAATAACAACTAGGATAATACAAAATATAAAGCAGTTTCACTTCATGTTTAAAATATTTGTGTAAAAATTACAATTGTTTACCACCAATTGTTAGTGAGCGTAAGGAAAAATAGACAGTAAACTGCATTGAAGTCAAGAACCATTGTTGTGAACATTTAACAATGTAGAGTGAACAATGTACAACTGCATAGGTGTGAGATCCAGCTGTCGGGGCAGTGTTAACATAGATTAAAATGTAAGTTGTGCCCCTGGGAGTTGTGTTTGTGGCGGTCCTGCATATAATACCTCAAATCAAAAGATATCACAGTTATACTCTATATAGTCATGTTTTTATAAAAATCGCATGAGCACAGAAAAAACACATTTCAAAAAAGTTAATAGAGCATTTTATTAGAAAAATTTAATGTCTATCATTAGAGAACTGATAAAAAATTGACTAATACTTGTTCACAATGTGAGCTAGTATTAACATTGAAAAAGAATGAACAGAAGAATCTCAGCATATATCCATAAGGAGATCTCAAAAATAATGTTGAGTGAAAAAGCAAATAGTAAAATGTCTATGAAGAGTAAAATACACTGTAATATGTATTTATGAAAATATATACTTGCAGAGACTACATAAACATGATAGAAAGACATAGATACATTTAAGATAGTGATTTTTCTTTTAAAAAGGAAGGAAAGATATCGAGTGAGAAGAAGGCTTTCAATTGAATGTAAAGCATTTATTTTTGAACAAATATTTGAATCAAGCATGGCAATACTTAGCATGTGTTACATTGGAGGGGTGAGGACATGGGTATTTCATATTGTTCTTTGTACTTCTTTACTTTGGAGTATTTCAAAATTAAAATACACATGTATAAAGTTGGAAGTGCTCAATTATGATTTTTTTTTTTTTTTTTTTTTTTTTTTTTTTTTTTTTTTTACTGAAGGCCAAGCAACATGAAGATGTGACATTGACCAGTAGCTTTGGACAAGAGCTTGATTTTCAAACTTTAGTGTCCATCAAAAACAACTGTAGGACATGCTAGAACACAGATTGCTGGGACCTGGAATTTTCAATTAAATAAGCCTAAAAAGAGCTCTAGAATGTGCATTTTAACAAGGTCCTAGACGATTTTACTGCTGATCTGTGGACCACACTAAGAGAACTACGAGTATAGGTTACAGGTGACATTGATTAGAGTCTTTTCAGATGAGTCAGTTAAAAAGAAAATAGATGGGCAATAATGAACATATTTTTATGATAAAACTGTCAAAAAATAATGTAACGAAGGTAGAAAACTATGTGGTCATTTCCTTAAATAGAATTTATTTTGAATGTTAGAATCAGAATTTACTAAAGATATTAAAAAGTACGGATACTTACAAATTATCCCAATTGCTTAATGTTTGATATGAAATATTACCAAACTGAATTGTATGAATTTTATTGGATCATAATTTGTCCAAAAGATATTTTGAAATACGTCATAGCATATATGTGTGTATACATATATATGCATAAATTTATACATGCATATATTTAGAAATTTATATTGATTTTCAAAATTAAACTGGTATTTGCTATTTTGGAAACTAATAATAAATTGATATTTGATAAGCAATTTAAACTGTCTTTTAAACTGAGATTCAAATTTCAATATCATATTGGTTTCAAATGCTAAAAGAATTTAAGACTTACTTGCATGTAACTAAATAACTCTCTGTATTATCTGTTTCCTTTGGGGATTAAACATGAATTAGAATTACTCGTGGATTTCCATCAAAATCCATTAAGGGAAATATAGCCCAGGAAGATTCTGTTACATCTGACATTGCTTAATGTGCTCACAGTATTAAATGGATACTCTACAACTAAGGATTAATTCATTATATAGAAGTCACATATATCAATCTGTCTCTTTTTAATATTATTCTCATGCTTAAAATCTGTCATAATAAAATTAAATAGAATCTATATACCTCTTGACTCCTTTTTAATTGGGAGACTTTAATTGGAATTACAAGGTAATTCTTTAAAGTGACTTTTTGTTAATGAACATTTTTTCTTTCCAAAAATTTAGGCTAAGAAGTTATGGTACTTCTCTTTGTCCTTCACATATTAAGTCTTTTTACATGATCAAAGAGGCAGTATCTACACAGCACGAACCTGGCGCCATAGCTATGATTTGCAAAGTGTCAAAATTATCTTGAAGAACTTGTTAAAAATACAGATTTTTAGGTCATATCACTATTTCTTATCAGTTAGAATTCACTGTATGTTGGGAAGGATCCAGAAGTTGATTTTCACTCCCATGTTGCCTGGCTACATTTGAGACTGATCTGCCTACAGAGGAAGCTCAGGGCACCAAGTCTCCTTACGGAAAATGGCAGATGTTTCAAGGAGTCCCTAACCTACACCAAGGGTTCACACTATTTTTCTATTTTTTTTTTCTAATTGCTGAGGTCATGAGAAATACTCACTTTTGCTGATTCTGGAACCTAACATCTTTCTGGCCATGGAAAAAGAAAAATTCCTGAGAAGTCAGTGTGACTTGAAAATACTCAACGTCAAGCATGACAACACCTGCCCTCATGAAAAATAGTTTTGCCTGTATGTCCCAGCTGTATCTTTCTTTGAGAAAAGAGTTAAATATGCCTTCTTCCTTTGCCTAAGGCAATACACCTGCATGAACTTTTGTTACCAAAGTGTTGTATCTCTCATGCTTCTAATCTCTTGACAGTTTCACTACTATCATTGCCCCTTCAGGTTTAGTTAGGACACGGCTGATATTCGGCTCTCCTTGTAAACTCTACCAGCTTTACCACTTTGGGTTTTTCAGGACAAAAGGATGAAAGAAGAATATGATTACATGGTTCAAAAATGGAATTTTCACTGACTTCTTATTTTAAACATAAGCCTGGAATAAGCCAATAGTATGAGTGCACCTGTGTGGGACTTTCACTCTATGCACATCACAATTCTTTTTATTGTATCATTGTTTTAAAATAATCTGGGTATGTGTTTGTATTCTATGCTAGTCAAAGACTCCTTAAAATTACAGGATATGTTCAACATCAGAAAGACCAAAGACAGATTCATCATAAGATTATTATATAATATTTATTGAATGCTTGCTAATATTTTATTTAGCAAGCAATTATATAGCACATACTGTGGGCCCTTTACAAATGGAATCTCATCTAAACCTTCAAAACAGTCCAATGAGGCAAGCATTATGCTGCTTTATGTGAGTTCAGTTATTTCTCTCAGCAGTTACCTAAGAGGTAGATTAATATTGTTCCTATTTTATAAACGTAAAGAGGGAAGTTTATATTAATGGTATTAGAATCCGTTCCGCTTCTGACCTGCTCTAATTATTTATTTATATATGTGGTCTATATAAATGCTGGAAACTACAATGCAAAGGGATACTAGAACCATATTGGCCCTGAGCAATGAGCTAAGGATACAAAGTTAGGATATTTGTTGAGAGAATGCTTAATGTATCAGAAGAATGACTTGGGCTATTAAGTAACAATTTTACAGATGTATGCAAGCACTGACCTTTTCTCTGCCTTGGAAATAATGTGGTTTCCTTTTTAACCATGGCATTGTCCTTTGATCTAGCTAGGGAGCCTGAGGGAAAAAAAAAAATAAAAACACCAGGGAGGAATTCAGCACCTTCTCTGGCTGTGTTTGTGTAAACACACAGGAGAAAAACACACCATCAATCAAGGAAAACAGCCCCAGATAAACATGTATCCTGAGGAATATTTTATCTCTTTTAAATGTATTAGCATGAATATTTGAATGTTTGTGCTGCCTCCACAGGTTTGTAATATGACAAAGCCCAGAGCATTCAGCTAACTGCAGGGCATCTCCTCACCCCGATTAGATTGCTATTGTTCTCTGATGCAACTGACATTTCCAAATGAGTTTTTGTTGGATTAATTATCTTCATACATTGTTGTGACCTTATTGTTCAGTTCTGAGGGCTTTTGTTCAAAAGCTTAAACATAAATAAATAATGTGTTTCCAATTACTGCACTAGTATTTCAGAAATATCCTGAGGGAATAGTAAAGTAAACTTTATGCTTGCATGCTCTCCCTCTCTACCCCCACCCCCTCTTTGTAAGTTAATCAAAACTTCTATGAATATTATTTCCTATTTTGGAATAAATTAGTTTTCTAAAGCAAAATTTGAAAACCAACATTGCAGTCATCTTCATGTGGCATTTTCACTCTCTTTTCAAAATAAATAATGCCTGTACTTTATTGCAGTATTTTAGAGTTTAGTAAAGAGCATTACGATTATTCGGTAAAATTCCTTTTAATAGCCATATTTTGAGATTTGTTTTCTATGTGTAAGACCAGCTTTCATGGTGATTACTAATTCTGTCTAGTATCCATATCCCCAACTAGCAGACATGTAAGAAACAAGATTTACCACCCTTGACTGTCCACTTTGTATTATAACTTCTTAAATTACTCTGTTGATCGTAGCCTCTACAGTTAAGGGAGTGTGAGGTAATATAGAAGAAATGAGGTTATTCAGGTTGCCAAAGAACATCTAAGGGTAAATTTGGAGAAGATTTTCAAGCACACAGAGACTGTGATCTCTATCTCCGCTGAGGTTAGAAAAGGAAAGAGGAGCCTTAAACCACAGCCTAAGAGGATTATGTTGGATGTATAATCATCGCAGATCAGAAGTGAAAACGTCTATAAAATCATCTAGTGTAAGCTCTGTTCTTTTCAGAGAGGAGAAAACTGAAACCCACAAAGGGAGGGTCAGTGTGTAAGGTTACATTGTAGATATTGGAACTAGAATCTGTAGATGGACTTTGCTTAAAGTCTATGTCTCCTGTCAGAGAAGGTAGTTTGATCTGCAGATGGATTACTGAGAGATGATGAGTTTTCCTTTTGAGGGTGACAAGATGTTATAAGCAATCCAAGGAACAAGTTATCACCTTAATTTTTCCATGAATCAGCAAAGAACATTTTAAATATTTTTACATGCTCACATTAAAGGTCACATTTCTCCATGGGTACGAAAATTTGTTTGGATTGTTTAATCATTTAGGAAATAGCTTGATCACAGTGTCATATACTGTGCTAAGGAGAACAATGTAGTGAATCTGCCCTAAGAAACATATAGCTTAGTGCAGTGACTCCCAAATAATAACACATGGATGGGTGCATGCTTACTTATGAAAACATTTTAAAAGCCTGGAAACATAATGTGTTCCATAAAACTAATTTTTTGTTTTTTAAAAATATGTTATTCTTACCTTTTAAGAATTAAAATACCATTCATTTCATTTATGAAATGATGTTAAGAGTAAATCTGATGTTAGGATTTTTACAGAATTGCCCTGACTTATTAAAGAAAAAATGCTGCTCCATGAAATTTTTAAACCTGGTCTAGTGTGAAAAGACAATTATAATACTGAAAAAATAAGAAGTGATAGAGGTACAGGCATTGTGGAAGAACACAGGAACACAGTATCAGATTCATCCACTTTTGACAGAAAACAAAACAGTATTATATAAAAGGGTGGTTGGACTCTATCTTATTTAAGTTCTAGGCAAGAGGATGTATGAAGAGAAGCAGTGTATGACCCTTTTAGTAAAGAGATTTTTCTGGGATAATTGCACAGTGAGTCCATGATTGTATTAGCGACAAGACAGGCTGAAAAATGTACTCTTTGAGCTAGGCATCTAAACATTAGGATTAGTTTTTAAGAATTGGAACAAAATACATAATGGGAGGCAATCTTAGTCTTTGCTTTAAAATTAAGCACTAACCCAATTGTTGGAATGAGAGAAAATGCCTATTAGGCTGCTGCATAAGTAGGCTGAAAATATTATCTAAAATAAAGATGAGAAATGGGTGAAAAAATGTGTTCCAGGAAATATTTAGCTAGGACCTGATACCCTCATGCAGAAATAGTAATTAAATCTAGTTGTAAGAAAGTAAAATGAAGAAAGGTGAGGGATAAATAGATTTTGGATTACAGATGGCTTTGTAAATTATATCAAGGGGTTTAGAACTTTTTTTAATGGCTTTGGGTATTCATTAAAGGTTTTAGCCAAGTGTGTGATGTGATCTGTTTATGATTTAGAGATAATTTCAGCAGCTTTATAGAAAATGAATTGAAAGGAGTTTAAGACTGGACTCAGAGCAACATGTATTAGACTTTTGCAATAATTCAAATGAAATTTGTCTTCTAAGAGAATAGTGGTAATGGAGCTAGATTGATGTGAGTGGAGCCAAGATATTTAAACAATTGATTTAGTATGTCATAATGAATGATTAGATATAAGAGAAAAAGGAGAGAGGATTGCAAGGTAACACCCTAGTTTCTGTTTTAGATAACTAGGTGCATAGTAGAATAGCTCCCTGAAAGAATATAAACCTATTTTTCGGGAAATTTCATTTGATTTTGGACCTACTAAATTTTAGACACCTGCTCGATAGCCAAGTGAGTATCTCTGGGAGACTATTGTATGTGTGCATCTGTGGCCCAGGATAAGTATTTGTGTTGGGATTATAGTTTGTCTCTTATTGCATGTAGGTGCTAGTTGATACCTTGTAGTAGATGATAGTGTGTGCAAAGTAGAAATTGAATAGAAACTAGAACAGAATCCTAAGAAACAATCAACAGAAAAGATATCTAAAATGATAACAAATAAGAATTAGCTTGAGTTTACAAAGAAAACTACCAGACTAAAATATGACAGAAACAAGAAGAAAATTTGCATTTTAAGAATGAATTTGGTTCATTGCTTTTACTGCTATGCTGTGGAAATAAGATACAAAATTCCAATCGTCTATTGACTTCACCAAGCAACTTTTGGTGATTTGGCCAGTGTAGTTCTCGTAGAGCGTTGTGGAATTCTGACTACAGTGGTAATGAGTATGGAAGTGTGGAGAGCATGGAGACAGGTCTTTCAAGAAGTGCTGTAAAAAGAAAAGCAGAAACATAATGTATAATGATAATGGCAGAGGCATGGATTTGAGAGAGGGATTTGGAAGAACTACTAGAAAAAGAGAGATTGAAATTATAGGAGAAGAATAGTAAACAAAGCAACATTTCTAGAGAAGTGAGAGGAGATAAAATCCAAAGTAAGGGTAGAAGTCTGCTTCTTAGTGAGAAAAAGGGATATCTTTTCTAGTTTAATAAGAAGAAAGAGAAAAAACATTGGATTAAATACAGATAAACTTGTCATTTGGGCAAGAGTATTGAGAGATTTCTCCTATCATGCTCCCACATTCTTCTCAAAGAAGAGGGTAAGTTTGTGAGATAAAAGACTTATAATAGAAAAAGTATTTCAGGTAAATTTTTCTCATTTTTTCTCACACTTTATATCATGCTATCAGCTGAGATTACATTCACTTGAAAGTTCCAGATACCTAGTTGGATTAATGAAATAGAGATTTGTTTCATGTGAGAACAGTAACAAGGGTAGAACTTCCAATACTGGTATTGCTGCTCTTGGAAGTCATCAAGTCCTTCTCCACCATCCTTTGCAGGTGATTTTTCCTCCTTCTGGTCCAAGATAGCTATCCAGCATCCAGTTATAGGCAAAAAAAAAAAAAAAAAGGAAAAAGGGAAAAGAGATTTAGGGGAATCTATCTTTTTTTTTTTTTTTTGGAGATAGAATCTCACTGTGTCACCCAGGCTGGAGTGCAATGGTGTGATCTTGGCTCACTGCAAACTCCTCCGGGGTTCAAGTGATTCTCTTGCCTCAGCCTCCTGAGTAGCTGGGGCTACAGGCATGCACCACCATGCCCAGCTAATTTTTGTATTTTTAGTATAGATGGGGTTTCACCAAGTTGGCCAGGCTGATCTCAAACTCCTGACCTCAGGAGATCCACCCACCTCGGCCTCCCAAAGTGCTGGGATTACAGGCATGAGCCACAGCGCCTGGCCTGAAATCTATCATTTTTAGCCATGCTCACTTCTGCTACAAATAAGACTGGGGTTCTGTTAGATTGTGGCAAAAGCAGTAAGAGAGTCTTGTCATTTAGTTTTAAAGTACAATATTTTGAGTGTGGATGAGAAAAAAGGAATGGGGAATGGCAGGAGTTAGCAAAGAAAGTTTACGTATTATTATTTTCAGACACTATTAAGTAACTTTATTTTATTGGAAGTAACTTTTTACATTCTGTGGTTTTTTCCTAAAAAAATGGAAATATGATTTTTTTCCAAGTAAGGGTAGACTATTGAATGCTTCATATCCCATGCATAAAAGAGTTTGAAAATTCAGTTCTGTGTGATTTGGGGTGAAATAAATGTTAGTTTTGGTAGCATTCATAATTTCTCCTTCCTGCTGATGTCTCTTAAAACAAACTGTTAACATAACGTCAGTGTTAATGAGTAGAGGAGTTCTTATTTATTTTCCAGCCTGCACTGAAACAACTGTAGAGAATTTCAGAAATCAATGAATTTCAGTTTAAAACATGACTTCCAAATAATGGAACATAAGTTGATGTAATAAAAATAAGTCTGTATGACATGTATCTATACATCATAAATTAACAAAAGAAGTAGTTTATTTTGTAAACTAAAATACCCAATTTACTTATAAACAGTAAACCAGGCAAGATATTTTCAAAATCTTTACTCTTTAATTATAAAGGCAAAGATTGAACTATACTTACCCATAGGCAAAAATGGAGTATTCTTTAGACAAGTTAGTGTAATGTTTTCCACAAATGTGTGATTTGGGGTGGAATAAATGTTAGTTTTGGTAGCATTCATAATTTCTCCTTCCTGCTGATGTCTCTTAAAACAAATAAACTGTTAACACAACATCAGTGTTAATGAGTAGAGGAGTTCTTATTTATTTTCAACCTCACAAATAATTTTATGTTCAGATTATGTAAAAGGTGTCACTAGTAAATATCTGAGAAGTAAAATACTGACTTTACAGTAGAATGCCTTTTAACTTTGAAGAATTAGGGTTAGGTTTCATATCTAAGCCATGATGAGATCTCTGTTTTTCAGACTTGAAATGTGCACATAAATCTTCAATATTTGAGGAACTGTTTAAGTTACATAACCTTTTAAATTTTATAACTGGAATATGTAATCAAGCCAATCTTCAGATTTTCAACATGCTTATAATCCTATCTAGAGTTATTTAAATTTAGATACTAAATATTGAGGCCGTGCATGGTGGCTCACACCTGTAATCCCAGCACTTTGGGAGGCCAAGGCGGGTGGATCACCTGAAGTCATGAGTTCGGAACCAGCCTGGCCAACATGGTGAAACCCTGTCTCTACCAGTAATACAAAAATTAGCTAGGTGTGGTGGCACGTGCCTGTAACTCCAGCTACTCCAGAGGCTGAGGCAGGGGAGGAATTGCTTGAACCTGGGAGGTGGAGGTTACAGTGAGTCTAGATCACGCCATTGCACTGCAGCCTGGGCGACAACAGTGAAACTTCGTCTCAAAAAATAAAACAAACAAACGAACAAAAAAAAACACTATTGATTGGATTTTCCATTTTATGATTGACATCTAGATGTGTCTAAATTCCATTTTTATTTTGCTTTGCTTTATTTAATTTTTGTTTGTTTTTAAATTACAATCCGATATAATCACAAGTAGGTAACCTAAATTTATTTTAGTGGGATCTCCGTATTAAAGTAGCTTGATCTAGATATTTGCACTCCATTTTAGCATTAATTGTGTGTATTTTATTTAGTCCCAAGAATACTAGTACATTATTTTCTCTTTCAATTTAAGGTAAGTGTATATAAACAAGTGTCATCGCTTATGGCATGTACGTGTGTGGGAGGTGAAGGGAGGGAGGAAGGGAGGGAGTTTCTCCACTTATGTTTTGCATTCCATAGTTTTACTATAATACATTGACAATACTGTGTGGCAAGTCTCCAAAATCCAACTTTGATCTCATTTTGTGGGTCATCCAAATTACTCAGAAGGACAAAAACAACAGTGAACAGTGAGTCATTTTATTTATAAAAAACTCTGCCTTTCTGTTTTTAGAACATAGTAGACTTTGTCTCTTTCCTGCTTAGAAGACAACTGCAGTTTGTAAGTTAGATCTGTGTTTTGTTTATTCTGTTTGATCTAAAAGTTTACAACTTAATATCACATGGAAAATCTGGTTTATAATAAAGTTACATGATGTTCATTAATTGTGAAGTGAAAAATATGAATTTCTTAGTAGCAAATTTTGGAGGACAAAAGTATATCAAAATACAAGGTTTAATAGACAAATTTTCCCTACATAACTGCATATTTTCTTTAAGGATGATCTTTTTATAATTTCATTATCTGGTAAACAGTTTGCCTTTGAAAAGTGAAATTTTGTATAACAGCATACAAAAAATGAAGAACAATATTTAATAGGTAATATAGTTACAGAGTTCAAAAATAGTAAACTGTTAAGAGCTGTATATTGAAAAGCCCCCAATTCGTCTATTTTCCATCCATATATTGTACACTTCACTTCTACCTATAACTTCTATTGTTAATTCTTATACATAATTCTTGTCTTTGTCTTTCCTTTCTTTAAGCATACACAAATGAACATAAGTATGTAATTTAATACCCACTTTTTGACATACAATGCAACATGCATGTTTTGAATACTCATTTTACCCCTTTACATATATCATGGAGGTCTTTCAGCGTCAGTCTATTCATGGAACTTAATAAAAAGGCACTTTTACTGGAGAGGAGTGAAGTTAGAATAACTTCTGAGCCATTCGTAAATATAGTAGTAAAATCATAAACCGCAGGGCAGTAAAATTATGTATTATCCTTGAAATTAGAAAAAGGCAATATAGCAGTAGATTTTCACTGATCTATAGTTTTAACATAAAATTTAACATCAATATTAATTCTACCTAACCAATAATAAATTCATATTTCAACTGTTATTTTAATTGCACCATAAGTCCAATTCAAAAAACAGGTAACATTTTCTATTATTTTAGGAAAATTATTTCATATAAAGTAAGATAATGAGAAGGGTCTGCATAGGTACATCGTATAGAATGGGAATCTCTGAGCAACTCAAACTAAAATGGGGGGTTACTAAAGTCTAAATATGTTCCCCCAATTCATGTGTTGGAAGTTTAATCCCCAGTGCAACACTGTGGCAAGGTAGGGCCTAATGGGAGGTGTTTAGCTCATGGAGGCTTCAACCTCATGAATAAATTAATACAACCATAAAAAGGGATGGCAGGAGTGGATTCTCTCTCTTCTGATTTATGGTCATGTGAAGATATAGCCGTTCCTCTTCTCTGGTGGATGTAGTAACAAGGCACCATCTTGGAACAAGAGATTGAACTTTCTGGTGCCTTGACCTTGCACTTCACACCCTCTAGAAGTATGAGAAATAAATTTCTTTTCTTTATAAGTTACTCAGTCTTTGGTATTCTGTTATAGCAGCACAAAAATTTTAGGATATTGAATGAACTAAATATGGATTAGACTTGAAACTTTTCAAATTGAAAGAGATAAGCCATTTGAAAGGCCAAGTTAAATGAAGACTAAATTAGGATTTTAAAATAACATTTTTCTTGTAATATACCAAATTTTGAATTATAGAGGAAAATTATTTACTCTAAATTATGTTTACTCTAAATGAAGTATTCACTCTAAGAGATGTTATCTTTTGTTATATATATATATGGCAAACATATATACTTAATTTTAATATAAATAAAAATATAAAATAATAAATAATAAAATAAATAAATAATAATAAATAAGTAATAAAATAATAAAAATATTAAAAAAAATAAATAATAAATATATATATTTAATTTTGGTGGTCATGAGGAAAGACTGCTAAAAAATTTTTAGCTTCAAAAGGGAAAAGGACTTACTAAAAATGTTAAAAATAGGCTTAGCATGAGACCCAGCAGTTTCAATCATAGGTATATACTTAAAATATTTGAAAACAGATGCTCAAAAAAAAAATACTTGTACACTCATGTTCATAGCAGCTCCATGAACAATAGTCAAAAGGTGGGAAAAGCCCAAATGTTCATCAATGGATAAATGCTTAAAGTATGGTACATACATACAATAAAATATTATTTAGCCATAAAAAGAAATGAAGTGTTTATGCAGATACAGTAGTGGAAGAACTTCACAAACATTAAGATAAGTGAAAGAAGCCACACACAAAAAGGTCACATATTATGATTCCATTTATATGACATGTCTGGATAAGTTAAATTCATAGAAACAGAATACAGACTGGTGATAGTCAGAGGCTAAGGGGAGGGGATGAGAGAGAGAAACTGCTTAATGGATACAGAGTTTTATTTTGAAGTGATGAAAACATTTTAAATCTAGTTAGATGTGGTGGTTGTACAACATTGTAAATGTCCTAAATCCCACCAAATTGCTCTTCTTCAAATGGTTAACTTTATCTTTTATAAATTTCATCTCAATACGTTTTAAAATATCAATGCTAGAGTTATGGCCAGAGGAAAAATAAAACTTATTGAAATGATTTTTTTTTTCTATTTTCTCTCATTTATTGTAAGCAAAATAACAGGCAACTTAATAAGCAATCTATACAGCTTTATAGATTGTCAGGATTTTTTCTTAGGGAACTATTCCTACCCTGTTAAAAATAATATACTTTACCAATAAGTTGCATAAATATGAATAATATATTTTCACCAGGATGCTTTTGATTTTATTACAGTGTATTTTCTCATTTAATATTGTGAATATTAGCATTTGACAAACAATGTTAATTTGTAGAGGAAATGCCTTGACTACAGCACATATTCCTATATGTTTACAAGATGGGCTTTAGAATAGATATGAGAACATTCTATCTTTCATTAAATTTTGTATATGTGTAATATTTTTAAGCAATATCTATATTAGTCTGTTTTCACACTGCTAATAAAGATATACCTAAGACTGAGCAATTTACAAAAGAAAGAGGTCTAATGCACTCACAGTTCCACATGACTGGGGAGGCCACACAATCATGGTGGAAGGCAAGGAGGAGCAAGTCACATCTTACATGGATGGTAACAGGCAAAGAGAGAGAGCTTGTGCAAGGGAACTCTTCTTTATAAAATCATCAGATCTCATGAGACTTATTCACTATCATGAGAACAGCCTGAGAAAGACCCACCCTCATGATTCAATTACCTCCCACCGGATCCCTCCCATGACACATGGGAATTGTGAGAGTTACAATTCAAGATGAGCTTTCAGTAGTGACACAGCCAAACCATATCAGTATCCTATTTGCATTCATGGAAGGGGAGGAGGAAATAATGGCTTCTAACCTTCTATACACCTGCCACAGTTGCTCCATTTTCACATCTCCGGCCACAAGGAGTTTTATGTGAATATCATCTTTTTCCAATTATTAATATTTCCCTAAGACATTTTTATTTCATTTTAATAAATTTAGTAAATCTCTTAAAAAAAGAAAAAAAAAAAAGGAGAAGAAGTCACACATGGTGACTCATGTCTATAATCCCAGTACTTTGGGATGACAAGGCAGGAGGATCACATGAGCCCAGGAGTTCAAAACCAGCATGGGCAACATAGTGAGACCCAATTTCTACAAAATATTTTTAAAAATTAGCCAAGTGTAGTGGTGCTCACCTATAGTTCTAGCTACCCGGGAGGATGAGACAGGAGGATGGCTTGAGCCCAGGAGTTGGTGGCTGCAGTAAACCATGTTCTTGCCACTGCATTCCAGTCTGGGTGACAGAACGAGATCCCATATCTAAAAAGAGTGGATAATAAGTCACTTAATTACTAAAGTTACTAAAATCACTAAATTTAACAATGGTAAACCTCAAATTTTATTTTGTAAATTTGGATAAAATTTTGCTATACAGATTGAATTTTTAAAATTAAATACTAGAAATTAAAGTAGATAATTTGGAAAACAAACATGTTGGGATGCTGGAAAATAGCTGTATTTTTCTGTATTCTGGGTATAAAATAAGGTTGATGATTTGGGCATTGGAGAGTTCATTTGGTTTCCAACTAAATGTGTGTTGACATTGATGCCCTCCCACATGTAGAGGACTTGAAATATAAAGCTATAATTTGGATGTCATGTGGTTCAGAGATCTGAAGAAAAATCAGGTCTTACTTCACAAATCCAAACTGTAAGGGATTCTGGAAATTCTTATTTTTCATACCCAAGGAATATAATCAAGCTTAGTTTCTGGGCCTGAATTTTAAAATCTCATACACAAAGTAAATATTCTTCATAAGAGTCAGCTAGAACACATAAGCTGAGAGAATTTTGTCTGACTTCAGCAACACTGAATGTCAGTTTCAATGTTTAACATTCAACTAGCTGCGCAGGAAAAAATATATATTTTTTTGTTTTGTTTTCCTGTAAAGTCTAATACAGGTAAGAAAGTGGTTTGTTGGATTTGGTAAAGTATTTACTTTGGCAAAGTAAATGGTAATTTTTGGCCACATTTTTCCTTTTAAAAAATAATTTATGGCCAGGTGCAGTGGCTCAAGCCTCTAATCTTAGCACTTTGGGAGGTTGAGGTGGGCGGATCACCTGAAGTCGGGAGTTCAAGACCAGCCTGGCCAACATGGTGAAACCCCATCTCTACTAAAAATACAAAAATTAGCTTACTGTAATGATGGGTGCCTGTAATCCCAGCAACTTTGGAGGCTGAGACAGGAGAATCACTTGAACCTGGGAGGCGGAGGTTGCAGTGAGCCGAGATCAAGTCAATGCACTCCAGCCTGGGTGACAGAGTGAGACTCCACCCCCCCCCCCCACCAAAAAAAATTCATTTGCTCAGCTCATATGGCTTTCTGACTATAAAATGACATGGTTTTTGTATTTATGAGAATAGTTGGTGTATTATACTAATGTATCTACCATGCACAAATTTTATACATACCTAGCTTATATTCTTATGAAAATAGTGTACACTGTGGAGGTAATTTCATTAAGATAAGACTATTTTCTTCCCTTTGTGTTGTGGGAAGTCAGGGACCCTGAATGGAGGGACTGACTGGAGCCATGGCAGAGGAACATAATTTGTGAAGTTTTTGTTTTAATATGGACATTTATCACTTCCCAAATAATACTTTTATAATTTCTCATGCCTGTCTTATTTTAATCTCTTAGTCCTGTTATCTTCGTAAGCTTAAGGATGTACGTAACCTCAGGACAACTGTGATAGTTGTATCTAACTGTACAAATTGATTGTAAAACATGTGCGTTTGAAAAATATGAAATCAGTGCACCTTGAAAAAGAATAGAATAACAGATTTTAGGGAACAAGGGAAGACAACCATAAGGTCTGACTGCCTACGGAGTTGGGCAGAATAAAGCCATATTTTCCTTCTTGCAGAGAGCCTATAAATGGACATGCAAGTAGGGAAGATATCGCTAAATTATTTTCCTAGCAAGGAATATTAATAATTAAGATACTGGTAAAAGAATGCATTTCTCAGGGGAGGTCTATAAATGGTCGCTCTGGGAGTGTCTGTCTTATGCGGTTGAGATAAGGACTGAAATACGCCCTGGTCTTCTGCAGTACCCTCATGTTTATTACGGCAGGGAAGAAAACCCACCCTGGTGAATTTGAGGTCAGAGCAGTTCTCTGTTCTTGAACCCTGTTTTCTGTTGTTTAAGATGTTTATCAAGACAATACATGCAGAGCTTAACATAGACCCTTATCAGGAGTATTTGATTTTGCCTTTTGCCTTGTGATCTTTGCTTTGCCCCTTGCGTTGTCATCTTTATTGACCTCAAAAGCATGTGATCTTTATTCTTCTTTTTGCCCTTTGAAGCATGTGATCTTGTGACTTACTCCCTGTTTGTACACCCCCTTCCCTTTTGAAGTCCTTAATAAAAACCTGCTGATTTTGCAGCTCAGGTGGGCATCACAGTCCTATTGATATGTGATGTCACCCCTAGAGGCAGAGCTGTAAAATTCCTCTCTTTGTACTCTTTCTCTTTATTTCTCAGCCAGCCGACACTTAGGGAAAATAGAAAAAACCTACGCTGAAATATTGGGGGCAGGTTTCCCCAATACCTTTGTGTCTAGAAAAATTTCTTGCTACTATTAACCTGTGCTTAAATTTCTATATAGCTTATCTTGCCCACAAAATCTCATTTTATAATTAGTTAATCAACATTGAGTTTTAATCTTTGTTTTAAAATTTTACTTTAAGTTCTGGGATACATGTGAGAACGTGCAGGTTTGTTACATAGGTATACATGTGCCATGGTGGTTTGCTGCGCCTATCAACCCATCATCTTGGTTTTAAGCCCTGCATGCATTAGATATTTGTCCTAATGCTCTCCTTCCTCATGTCCCCCTCCCCCAACAGGCCCCGGTGTGTGATGTTACCCTTCCTGTTAAGAAGTTCAGTCTTACCTGAAGGTAAAATTCTAGGGATACTGTGTTCATTTATTAATATTATAATTGTTATTTTTTTTTAGAGACAGAGTCTCACTCTCCTCCCAGGCTGGAGTGCAGTGGCATGATCATAGCTTGCTGCAGTCTCAAACTCCTGGGCTGAAGCGATGCTCTCACCTCAGCCTCCTGAGTAGCTGAAACTACAAGCATATGCCACCATGTCCAGCTAACTTTACTTTTTATGTAGAAAGGAGGTCTCACTATGCTGCCCAGGTTAGTCTTGAACTCCCTGGCCTCAGGCATCCTTCTGCCTTGGCGTCCCAAAATGCTGGGATTGCAAGTATTGGCCACCACGCCAGGCCATGATACTGTATTTAAACAGGGACTTCTACAGGCTATTGTCACTTAAATGCAAATGAAAAGGGAAGGCAAAGGAGGGAAGGGGGTAGAGAGACAGAGAAATCATAAATATAAATAATTCAAGCACAAAATTTCTCAACCTTAGTATGCTTCTCTTCTCTTATATTGCAGTCTCAGATTTTCTAGCAGACAGTTCTAATCAGAGCACTAAAACCAAATTCTCATGTGTATAATTAAGTTCTATCTATTTTAAATGCCTCTTATGTTGTGGGACCTGACCTGGTCAATGATGTTAGGCTTTCATTTCAGAGGCAAGTCTATTTTCTAAAATCACTCGGAAGTCTGGCCAAGTCATGCAGGCTTGTTGCTTTTTTGAGGACAATGAAATAAAGCAAAACCAAAAACCTGACAAATAAGAACAACTCAATATAGGCTGTTTTCCTAGAATGATGAGTGTGCTGAATTACAGGACTCATTTTCAAGGGAGGAAATCCTGAACAGCATCATCCAATATTAAACATAAAAGTGCAGCGAAGACTATTTGATGAAATGTCTGTATGCTTGTATCAAGTTTCCAGAAAGATGTAAACAAAATTTCATATGTCACATTTCATCTCAGTGTGTTGTATGAATAGTTACTACATGCAATTCACTACATCTATTTAAAATGTTTCAGTATTTGCTGTGAGTTAATTTTGCCTCCTATTATATACCACTACGCTGGTGCTGTATTCTTCGTGAATTTGTATTCATTACCACCTTTGGTTGCTAAAAGTTAAGGCAAACCAACATTTCAAGTCACCGATCATTGTCATTATCAATTAGTGCAAGACTGCCCTTGGTTCACTTTACCTTACTTCATTTCATTCATAGAGAGATCTCATTCATAAGACAGGGATCATTTACCTAAATGATCTCTCTCTTATTCCACTTCTTACATAGGCATTTTCTTTTATATGTTTGCTCTATGTCCTTAAACATTTATTATTGGAAAATATGCAGTAATTTCTCTCTCTCTTTTTTATTTTTTTAGAGATGTAGTCTTGTTATGTTGCCCAGGCTGTTCATGAACTCCTAGTCTCAAGCAATCCTTGAGGTAGATGTTGATTTTTCTTTCCATGTTTTTTAAGACACTGGTCTACTCAAGTTTCTTGTTTATTTTTGTGCCAATACTGAACTTATGTTTTCTAGAATCTTATCTACATTATCTAAATTATGGAATTTATTGGCATCAATAGTTGGCCTTTGAACAACACAGGTTTGAGCAGTGCAGGTCCACTTATATGTGAGTTTTCTCAATAAATGCAGTTGGCTCTTTGTATTGGTGCATTCCCAGTTTGCAACCAAATGCAGATCAACAGTAATCGTGGAAAGCTAAATCCACTTATGTGAAGGGCCAATTTTTTTTCCTGTCCTAGGGTTCTGCAGAGCAGACTGTGTGACTTGAGTATGTGTGGATTTTGGCATCTGTGTGGGTCCTGGAACCAATACTCCATGGATACCTATGAATGTTTGTAATCATTTTTATGTCTTTGAGCATTTTAATTTTTATTATCTAGAGATAGTCTCTCTTTTGTAATGTGGCTTGTATCTTTTGATCATCTGCATTTTCATTTTGATTATTATTGCTGTATATTGTATGTTTTATCTAGTTTTTCAAAGACTTTTGTCATCTCTGTTTTGTGCTCCTTTCCTTTTCTCCTTTTTTTAGCCATTTCCTTTTACATTGTTTCTATGACTCTATTTTTATTACTTTCCTTCATAACTTCTTAATTTGAATGCCTAAGAGGTTTTGTGTGTTTTGAGTTTTCTGTTTCCTGACATAAACTTTCATTTTTATTTTTTTTCCAACTTTCATTTTAGGTTCAGGGAGTAACACGTGTAGGTTTGTTACAAGGCTAAATTGTGTGTCTTAGGGGTGTGGTTTACAGATTATTTCTTCACCCAGGTGAAGAATTTTACAGATTATTTCTTCACCCAGGTAATAGCATAGTACCCGATGGGCAGTTTTTTGATCCTCACCCACCTCTCACCTTCCACCCTCAAGTAGGCCCTGGTGTCTAATGCTGTTTAGCTTGTGCTTTTAAGTGATGCAGTATTTGTTTTCTTGTTCCCGCATACATCATAAATTCTCTTAAGATAATGGCCTCCAGTTCCAGCTCTATACATGTTGCTGCAAATGATATCATTTTGATCTTTTTAACTTTTATGAGTATAGATTTCATTCTGAGTATTCATATTCATTTAGTTATGTTGTACAATCTCGAGATACAGTTTTTTCTTGACTTTTTTTTTTTTTTTGAGATGGAGTCTTGCTCTGTCACCCAGGCTGAAGTGCTGTGGTGCAATCTAGGCTCACTGCAACCTCTGCCTCCCGGATTCAAGCGATTCTCCTGACTCAACCTCTGGAGTAGCTGGGATTACAGGTGCATGCCACCATACTCGAATAATTTTTGTGTTTCTAGTAGAGATGGGATTTTACCATATTGGTCAGGCTGGTTTCCAACTCTTGACCTGAAATGATCCACCAACCTAGTCCTCCCAAGGTGGTGGGATTTCAGGCATGAGCCACCACAGCAGGCCACTTGGCCATTTTTAAATAAGTATTTTGAAATTTATAATTTTCTTTCCTGCAGTTCCCTTTTTAACTAAAAACATATTAGCAGTACTTTAATTATTTTATAATGTAATTTAAAAACTATATTAAAATTTATTTTACAAGATTTATTGAGTGTTTAGTATGTTTATAATTGGGGAACTTGGTGCACAAAGCAAACTAATAAATACCAATCTTCACAATACCTACATTCAAATGAAGAAGACAGAAAATAATAAATATCATTATTCAGTTACATAGTATGTTATATGGTGATGAGTGCTACAGAGCAATACAGAGTTGAGAAAGGGTGATTAACAATTGAGGATAAGGCTGGGTGCAGTGGCTCACACCTGTAATCCCAGCACCTTGGGAGGCTGAGGTGGGAGAATCACTTGAGGTAAGGAGTTTGAGACCAGCACTCCAGCCTAGGTGACAAAACAAGACAAGAAAAGAAAAAGAAAAAGAAGCTTTCAATTTTAAAGGGAATAGGCAAAGTTTAGCCTTATTGAGAAAACAATGTCTGAGCAGACTGAACTTCAAGGAGTGGAATAGAAAGCAGGCCCCTGGGAGCATGAATCGAGTGAGGAATAGGGAGAGTTCCTTTTCTACTCTGTGACATGGTAGTTGAAATCACCTGACAAGAGGAAGTAAGTAAAGTGATGAGATTGCATTCTTTTTATTTTATTTTATTTTATTTTTTGACGGAGTCTTGCTCTGTCACCCAGGCTAGAGTGCAGTGGTGTTATCTCAGCTCATTGCAACCTCTGCCTCCCAGGTTCAAATGATTCTCCTGCCTCAGCCTCCCGAGTAGCTTGGACTACAGGCACCCATCACCATGGCTGGCTAATTTTTGCATATACTTTTTTTTTTTTTTTTTTTTTTTTAGTAGAGACGGGGTTTCACTATGTTGGCCAGGCTAGTCTCGAACTCCTGATCTTAGGAGATTCACCCACCTCGGCCTCCCAAAGTGCTGGGATTACAGGTGTGAGCCACTGTGACCAGATGAGAATGCATGTTTTTAGGAAAACTTTGAAGGTTTGAAATAGTTATTGTAGACAATGAAGAAGGAGCTTACTAGGAACCCACACATGCATTTCTGTACAGGTTGAGGGGCAAGCTTAATTTGAAGTCCATGGGCATCTATCAAAATCTTTTGACACATGAAATTTTTCCAAAATGGTATCTCAAAAAGCATACAACTGGACATCATTAATTGGGGTTTTCCCAGGTGGATGAGGATAAAGAATAAAGAAGCAATCATTGACAAGAGATTGAATGAGTTTTTTGATTCAGTTTTATAGAATGTAGTTTTTTATAGAGAGGCAGAGAATTCTTAGATAATAGAGAAGTCTCCTGAAAAATCAAAATATGATATAGGCATGTGTGCACACCTGTGAGGTTTTTTTCTGCTAGAGTAAGAAACTTTTTGTCTATGCTTGTGATGGTGCAGGACTGCATAGTCAGCAAAGGTGACTTAGCAAATAAGTCACCAGGAAGAAATAGGAGTCTCTATTATATTCCTTTGAGGAAAAAGAGGTCTTCTTACTAGTGACTGGTAATTTTGATCTTCAAGGAGTAGCAACCCATTTTGTTGTTGTTGCTAAGAATAGGGTTCAATATGGCTTTTCCAATGGACCATAAAATCCCATAATTCTAGTATAGCACCAGAATGAACTTTTAGGTAGGTCTTTACAGCCTAACGAGGAGACAGAAAGAACACAAATAAAGAGAGAGTGGGCTTGAGAAAGGAAAAGGAGAAAGAGCACTGGATATAGGGAATATGAAGAAGGACTACTAGGCCTCTTTTCTCAAAGTGGTCCCATAGGTGGTGGCAGAGGGCTAGGGCCCAGGAGCTGTGCTAGATCAGATGATTGTCCCCAAGTCTGCAGACAAATCTGTAAGCCAGGTGCTGTGTCATTTGAGTAGAAATATGGCCTACCTGCTATCTTCCTGCCTGCTGGTGCCCAGAAGGTTCAACGTTCTGTCTTAACTCCGAAACTTCACCTGCTACGTTGTAATCACATTAAATCACCCACTTGAAATCTTCTAAGATGTTAATTATCCCTAAAAGACCATTGTGTTAGTCTATTCTCACGCTGCTAATAAAGACATACCCGAGACTGGGTAATTTAAAAAGGAAAGAGGTTTAATGGACTCACAGTTCCCCCTAGCTGGGGAGCCCTCACAATCATGGCAGTAGGCAAAGGAGAAGCAAAGGCACATTTTACATGGTGGCAGGCAAGAGAGCTTGTGTAGGGGAACTCCCCTTTATAAAACCATCAGATCTTCTGAGACTTACTCACTGTCATGAGAACAGCATGGGAGAAACCTGGCCACATGATTCATTTACCTGCCACTGGGTCCCTTCCATGACGTGGAAATTATGGGAGCTACAGTTCAAGATGAGATTTGGATGGAGACACAGCCAAACCATATCAACCATTAAATACCATTAGTTTCCATGCTTGTATAGTATACACATTGAAAAGATCACATCAATATCATGTTGTTTTGGGGATTTTCTCTACTTCTTTTGGAGCAATAGGTTGAAATATGCCAAAGTTTAAAATGATTAATTATCTATTTTATTTGGGAAATATGAACTATTAGGTTGTTACATGAAATACAAAGGAATGTATCTCTTTTATATATGAATAGTTTATTTTTCTTACTATATTGTACTTA
The DNA here is from genome assembly GCF_009764315.1 of Trachypithecus francoisi. Classification (NCBI taxonomy): domain Eukaryota; kingdom Metazoa; phylum Chordata; class Mammalia; order Primates; family Cercopithecidae; genus Trachypithecus; species Trachypithecus francoisi. Next base: position 63,769,505 of record NW_022681469.1, read on the forward strand.
CATACATTAAATACTGCATTAGAGAAAATTCACACACATGTTGAAATAAAGTAATCCAATACAATAGTCTCAGAAATAGGTATTAATATAGACATTTAATCTTTCAAAATTTATCAATCTTGAACTGTGCATAAGTTATCATCTGCAGCTGTCACAGGTTAATTTCCACTTCCACTTCAATAGCTACTGTGGTTAAGTTCAACATATGGACTCATAACTTAAAGAATGTTCTTACTTAAAGTGCCTTTGTGATAAAAAAAAAAAAATTAATGCCAAGCAGATCAAGCATAAGCTCCAGCACTTGCAGAATTCATTACTCTAGTTTCACATTTTTTAAATGTTATGATATCATTCAGATCAATGCTTTAAAGTTATCATTTTTCACTCTTGCAGAAAGAATACCTGTATAATAGGTATTTTCATAAAGTTTGTACTTCTTTCGTGTAGGCTGTTTTTCTGTGTGTGCCACCAGAATCACTCAAGAAAACTTAAACTTTGTTCTCTTACATAGGAGGACCTGTTGTTGGGTTGTGCTCCTTGGTAAAATACACAATTTCTAGTTTATCTGTTTAATTTGAAATTTCTACATTTTGATTGCTCATGTATATAAACAATTAAGTCTAGAATTATATAACAAAGAATACACAAAAATTATTTTTATCTCCTTTAAAGTTTTAATAGGGTATATTTTATATATTAAGATTTTTTATGGCACATTTTGTTTTATTCAATTAGCAGAAGATTATTTCACACATAGTTCACTTCACTTTTAATCACCTATATTTAGGATTGATTTGTATAGAAACTAATTTTCTGAAACAGAGCAATTATGATTAAGAGTCTCATGTCAGTTACTGATGCTAGTTATTAGTGCTATGATTTGATGTATTTTATTCATATTGTCATTTAAAAATATTGCAGTCATGCAGGCAAATTGTTGATTATTTGTCAAATAAGCACCTAAATGCAATCTTGAGCAGATGTAACATATGCGAAGACATCATATGATCTCTAAAATAAATCCAAATCCCTTCTATTAAGATACAACAGTCCTAATGATTTTTAAATTCCCGTTCCTAGAATGCTATAATTGAGATGAAAACTGACATAATTTTAACATGTTCCAATTCTAAAATACAAATTTTCCATTAAATGCAATAATCACTCAGAAATCTAGCTAATTAATTCCATCTACTTTTGAATAAAATTTCAGTTGTTTTTTTCCTTAAAAGTCTTTTGTAGTACTTTGAATACTATGGTGTTAAAACGTTAAAATATCTTTACATTCCTCCACCTTTACGTTTGTGGAAAGATGCAAAATATTGAAACAAATAGTAAGTTGCATATTCAGGTTTGACTTTATTAATTTGTGATCCAGAATTTTATAGTTTCATTTGTAAATCTTTATTGGGGAAAATGGGAAACCCAGACTGTTCCTGGCACTGAGAACCTATAAAATTACCTTTGGTGTTTTGATCTTAAACACAAAATAGTGTTGCACTTAATAATTGTGTTGATTCATTTCTTATTTGGGGCTTATTACATGTGCTTTGAGAAAGTATGTTGTTAAAAGTGTTTTACACTTATTTACGGTAGTGTAAAAAAATCGGTGGACTTTAAATTAGATTCATTCAAACCCTTCTAAATAGGAATATTCCCAGATTTCAGAGAGTGACATTCCTAAATGGAATCTTACCCAATGCATCGAGCAGCAGGGTTTACAACACCTCAGAAATGAGACTCTGATGATGACAAGGGAGATGATTACTGCCATGAAGCTGAGTTTTTTGTTTGTTTGTTTGCTTTTGAGACAGTGTTTCACTCTTGTCATCCAGGCTGGAGTGCAATTGCATGATCTCAGCTCACTGCAACCTCTGCCTCCCAGGTTCAATCCATTCTCCTGCCTCAGCCTCCCGAGTAGCTGGGATTACAGGTGCCTGCTGCCATGCCCAGCTAATTTTTGCATTTTTAGCAGAGATGAGGTTTCACCATATTGGGTAGGCTGGTCTCGATCTCCTGATCTCAAGTGATCCATCCACCTCGGCCTCCCAAAGTGCTGGGATTACAAGAGTGAGCCACTGTGCCCCGTGAAGCTGATTCTTTTTTAGCACTGCTCTCTAATTTATACAGGCCTTGGCATAAAAAGGTAGAGCTGCCAAATCATTGATCCTCTTATGCTTGTCTACATCAAACTCCATCATCACCAAATTAGTATGAAATCTCTAGTAATAACACTCATCTTACAGATTTTTTTATATGGCAAAAGACATAGGGAATTATATTCATTTTCTAGTGCTAGCATAACAAATTTTTATAAACTGTGTGATTTAGAACAACTGAAATGTATTCCCTCAAAGTTCAGGAGGCCAGAAACCCCAAATTAAGATGTCAGCAAGATTGATTCTGGAGACTCCAAGGGCCAAACTGTGCCATGCCACTCTCTTAGCTTCTGGTGGTCACCAGTACTTAGCATAGCATGACTTGTGGACTCATCTCTGCCTTCATGTTCACAACACGTTCTTCTCTGTGTCCTTGTGTGCTCCTTTTTGTCTCTTGTAAAGACGCTCTCATTGGAGTTAGGGCATATCTTAATCTAGTATGCTCTCATTTGCCTCTTTACCTTAATTATATCAGCAAAAATCCTATTTTCAAATAAGATCACATTCTGAGGTCCTGGGTGGATATAAATTTATGGGAGGGACACTATTCATCCCACTATAGGTATGGAAAAATATACTGTCCTTGGTAAATACTATTGGGAAATACCACCCTCTATTTCTAAGTGTCAAGAATATTTAAAACTTCAACTTTTACTATGGATCAAGGATTATCCATTAATGTATTAATTCATTTGATACTCAGAAAACCTCACTAATTAAGTACTGTCTGTTGTCATCTCCAATTTACAGACAGAAAAACTGAAGCACAGAGGGGCTGAAGATGTTTTGACAGTTATTATAGCTGTTAAATGGCAGAGCTACATTTAAATCCAAATATTCTAACAGAGAGCTCATGCTTCTAACCACTATCATATTCCCAATAAGGAAACAGGATGGGGAAGAAAGGAAAAGCAAACAAACCAATGATTTTGAAGGACTAATATGCCTAGGTGCATGTGCTAGGTAATTTAACTTTAATAATAGACCACTTTAGTAGGTCTTATCAGTATTCCTCATTTTCCTGAATTAAAAATGATGGTTAAGGAATGGGAATTTTCTCAAGGCTCCATAGCTAGTCACATCCAAGTCCTGTTGTGGCTGCTTTCAAAGCTCATTTTGATTCATCACATGTTATTTTCCTTGTTCCAGGAATAATGGGTTTTAACAACCTTCTCAGAATTTATATGTATATTTCTAGATTAATTAATTTCCCAATTCTCAATGGTGATTTGCTGTGGAATTATTAAAAGTATAAATGTTATTTCCCTTCAAATTTATAAATGATTTAAGCATATTTTTCAAAATGTGTCTAGTCGTTAAATATTCTACAGAAAATATTGTAATACCACTACTCATGAGTGAGAAATAATTAATATTTTTATAGATCGTAGGAAAATATAAAATTAATAGAACTAAATGGATTTGGAAAAAATAAATATATTTCAAATTGGAATACTATGTTGCTGTAACTTTCAAGTATTTAAAATATTTCTAAGGCAAGAAGATATGCATGCCTCAATTACAAGATTTGAAAGTAATGATTTAATTTTGCAGCAGTGTAAAAATGAACATACATTTGGGCCAATTTCTAGTCTCATTCCCATGAACTTAAAATTGGAAATAAGTGCTCACAGATATTTCCAGATTGACTATTTTAGAAACCACATGGAAGTTCTGGAAGGTGAAAAATCTGACTTTTTTATAATGAGATTTCATCAGGGAACACTGACAAATAAAAAATATTCAGCAATATTTTTCCTGTAATCTCGTGTACCTTATAATTTATAAGAAAAAAGCTACATTTTTAAAATTAGTCTGACAAGTTTTCTTCTTACCATGTATTTTATATATAACTGGTATCGTTACCACACAGCATATTATGCTATGTTTCCATTCTTGGCATTAAAAGACTTTTTATATACTTTGAACAGAATGATGTATTAATAGAAGTGGCACATTTATTTGAAGAAATTGCCATTAATTTTGGCTGGAAAATTTTTAAAGACTCATGCCAATCACTGTAAAATGAAATAAATAAAAATAACAATTTTATTGAAGTTGAAAGAAAGCAAAGTAGAATGGTATATTTATAGTCTCTAGCTTGGACATTTGTAAAATAGTGCAAGTTTGTGTCATATTCTCTTGAACAAAAAAATACACTCTGTCATTTATTCAATTTGGGATTCAAATGAAATGCTAAAGGTACACACACTATTGTAGTCATTTATGGTAATATTTGAACCGCTGAAAGGCTTTAGGAGAAATTTCTATATACATCGTAATTTATTCACCGAGAAGACCCTTATACAATTACAATTCTTCTTTGTCTCATGTAATTTAAGCTGCCATTTACCATTTCCGAGGGAGAACATTAACACTCTTCAGTAGGAACTAGCGACAAATATGTAATGGAAAATATAAATGGAAAATTTTTCTCAGTGTCACATCAAATAATCACGTATTAATTACTTCAGAATATTTACTAAACATCTATTTGTGACAGGTTTTTGTAAGGCAATGGAGGCTCATTGTTTAGTGGAGAAAAGGCACAGTTCCTGCCTGACAGCAGGCACATGGTCAGGCAAGGTTGAAAACACGTGGGAGCAGTATTCAAACATTTTTGTTGCCCAAGGATAGCATAAACAAGAAGAGCTAAATAAATAATTCATGGAGATGACCAAGAAAATCCTTTGGCATTTGAGTTAGTATGTTACACATGGGCCTGTTTTACGGGAATGGCTTTTTTTTTTTTCTTTGAGGGTCGAATGAGTATGTGCATCATAGATCAAGACTATTGCCTTTTTAAAAATGTGCGTCTTAAAATAAATCAATAATTTAGGGTAGAATATTTGCCTTGCATTGTTTTTATCTCCACAGTCTTGCTCACTCTTATCATACTGACTGCAGACATACAATTCATACACTATTACACCACCATGTGCAGTGTAGTGAATACTCCCCCGACATCCTTCCTTATTACAAAGTCACATCAATACTTTAAGAGGCAAGTCTAAGTTTTAATCCATCTTAGCATCTATTGCAATTGATCTCATGCCTGCATTTCCCTAGCAATTATTTCCTGTACCAATTATTTGGTTCAAGAGAGGGACTTGCAGTGATGCTTGCTATAGGCTCTCTGGAGACAAATTACTTGGGACAAAAGCTGAGTCTTATTTTGCTAAGTGTTACCTTAAGCAAATGACATAGATCTTGGTTTCTTGGGAAGAGTAGGTAAGATAAATATTCAGCTCAATGCCTAGAACATTAAAAAGTGTTTAGTAAGCAGCATTTTCTCCTACATTTTATTGCCTATTTTTCTTTCCCTTTTAAATTATGTTGTTTCTACATTTATCCAAGAATTCCAAGAAAATTATTTTTAAAAGCCAATAGTGTTAAAAGATTTATGATAACAACCAGAATAAAACTAGTTCCTTCCTGCCCTCTTTCCAACTCACCTACCTCATTCCTCTCCCAAGATGCAATTATTTAGCTGCATAACATTGTGATCTATGGCACATATTTGAAAAATGTGACCAATACAACAGTGAAATATTTGTCCATAAAACAATGCAGGAATCTCTCATTAATACAAACTGAATCACAAAATATAGCCAATATATAACAACATATAATATTTGTAATGAAATAAAACCAAAATATAATACAATAAAATCAATAGGTGAAGTTAAACATTTTAAATAACTCTTACCATAGTATCAAAGATACTATGTAAAGTTCCTACTAACAAAAACAGTTTCTCACTTTCCTAAAAAAAAAAATAAATCATGTTAGAGTTTAAAAATTTGATTGGAATTTTTATTAAGGAGCTCCGAAGCTAACAAAGCCAAAGATTTGTTCCAAGTTCGGCTAAGTTTATGAGTTTTTCCTACCCCCGTATATGGACTGATTGATACACCCTATATCAGTATCAATCAGTCATTGGATATAGACAGCTGTGGAAGGAACATAACCTTGGGTAAAGTGGTCTGCTGCTGCTGAGGCAATACTGAAGGACATGGCAACTGTACTCAGTTCCCTGACAGCACTCTGCAGCTCTGATAAGTCCCTCTTTGAAAAGAGGTATAAGCAATGCTTCTCTTTGTCTATTGGAGTAACTTATGTAATCTTTAAAAAACATTATATTGATTCAAGAAACACTTTCAGACAATGAGAAATACCTTGGCAAGATCAATTGAACATTTAAAAGAAATTATTGACAGATAAGTTAATGGATTTTATTTTATGGAAATGTGCTTGTTATTTTGAAGTCATTATTTGGGATGAAGATCTTAAAATGAATGACTGTGTTCTACATTATGGCTAGAAATAAATACACCATGGAAGCCTAGTGATTTGGATTTTTTAACGAATTTAAGAAATTTGTACGATTAAAAAATGAGATTGTCTTGACTTCAGTGAATTTTAATTCTAATTTTTGTTAAATGGTCACTCAAGATTTATAGTTCAACAGTTCTTTCACAAGGGCACCAAAGGTTATTGTGGAGTTCTGTTTCTGCTATTTTCCAAAGGATATTGGAAGGGTTATAACTATAATCAACTGTATTTTTTTTGGTTCAATGAATTGGAGACCTATTAATCATATGACTTTAGAATCAGAATTGAGAATTAAAGAACATGAAATGAAGTTTGCAAAATGGTGGTTCACAAGCAAAAGCTCTCTGCTGACAAATTTTGTTTTTCCCACTTGTATTCACACACATTATAAATTACTTGTTATTAGGTTGAATTAGTTGCTCTTCTCTTCTCCACTCTGGGGAAGAATTATATTTTTCCAACCAAGACATTAGTATTGGCCATATGACTGTTTTGTCATGTGAAATGCTATTGACATATTTTGGCTTTAACAACCACTGGATACTTTGCCACATTCTCTTTTCTCTCCGCTGCAACTCAATCAGCCTGGAGTGACTATGACACGGAGCACACAAGCAGCAGAGCTGCAGGTAACCTGTGATGGCCATGTAGGATGGACAAGAAATACATTTTGTTGCTGTAAGCCATTACAACTTTCAAATTGTTTGTTACTACAGCATTACCTCATCTATTCATATAGATTTGCCGACATTTAAAACATGATAACTATAGCTTCTGGTCTAATTAGAATATATGATTATCTCACTACTGGATAGTGGTTACTTCTTCAAGTAAGCAGTGTATTCTCCAGTTTGCCAAGGTGCCCACATAGCTTTTAGCTACATATCTGTACCCTATAGAAAAGCATATTTGCAGTTCTGACCTAAGACTTCCCTTGTCATTTGAACTATTCACTATTAAATGTGAATTTAATCTCTATGTGTGCATACAAACACACATATACACATATATTTACAGTCACCACAATATTGAAACTCGAGAAAATTTCTATTAACATTAGAAATAAAATAATCATGCTTATTACGATTACTACTTAACATTTTATTGGAAATATAGCCAATTCACAAAAAGAATAAAAGGATTTTGAGCCACAATTATTAAGGTTTACAGGAATGCAACTGTCTGCAAATAAATTCCAAAATATTTAGTTATATAACTATTAAAACTGGTATGAGATAACTAATGTCTTACAGAAAGAAATATACCAAAACCCATAGTTTTCTAATCTATTCACATAAATAGTAACATAATATAATAAAAAATAAATTTACAAGAGGAAATATTATGGAGCTCCTTGAATAAAAATTAAAAGACATTCTCATCAACTAGTTTACATATTTAAGACAACTTTAACCTAAATTCAAATATTATTTTAGAAAATATGATAATATTATTCTAAAATTCTGCTGACATACTACTGAGACAATAAAAATGCAATAACAGCCAGGAAAATTGTGGAGAAATAAAAAATAATGCCATTATAATATATCAAAAAGTTAAAATAACCAAAGTAAGTGTAGTAATATCTTAAAAGACAGAGAAAGTGCAACAAAAAAGGCAGAATCTTGAAAGTGACAGAATTTAGTATGTGGTACAGATGGGAATTTTTAGAAAATAGGTGAAATCAGTAAATGTAGTATGATTTTATAAATCTGTAGTTACCTGAGGAAGAAACCATAAAGGTTAGATGCAAATACATAAAGTAAGAAAAATATAAAAGTATCAAAATTCTATGACAAAAACATCATAAACACAATTAAAAGAAAAATAGCAATCTGAAAAAATGTTTACATAAAAAGTGTTCATATTTTCAAAGTAAAGAAAGTTCTTATAAATCTATTTTAAAATGGACACTCCAAAAGAAAAAGAGACAACATGAATAATTGCAGTAGTCAAGAATCTTTCTGCATTGACATCAAAAAACCCAACACAAATTAGCTTGAATAGAAAGGGGGCATCTTTGTTCATTTAACTGGAAAATCTATGTATTGCTGGATTCAACTGTTTAAGCAATGATATTGGAACTTTTTCTCCATCCGTTAGTTCTGTTTTCCTATATGTTGGCTTCATTTTCAGACAAGGTCATTTGCCATGGTGGCAAGGAGACTTCTGGCAGTATCAGGGGTACATCCCCCCACCTTTTTAAAAAGCTATTCCAAAAGTAAAAGGGCTTTCTATCAGCAAAATATAAAATAAGCTCTAATTTGCTCGGATTGGGCCATGTACCAATCATGAACTAATTACAGAAGTAGAAGATGAGTTCTCTGGACACAGGGAGGGGAGAAACACACATTGGGGCCTATCAGGGGACAGAGGGCAAGGAGGGGCGAGAGCATTAGGACAAATACTAATGCATGCAGGGCTTAAAAACTAGATGACAGGTTGATAGGTACAGCAAACCACCATGGCACATGTATACCTATGTAACAAACCTGCACATTCTGAACATGTATTCTGGAACTTAAAAAAAAAAAAAAAGATGAGTTCTCTGATTGATGAAGCATTGGTAACATGAATCCTTGTATGTGACATCAGTTCACCCAAGCCATGTGGCCTGAATGAGCCAGGAAGTCTGACTTATCAAAGAAAATAGCCAAAGCATAAAATATGCTTACTGTAAAGACACATGCACATGTATGTTTATTGCAGCACTAGTCACAATAGCAAAGACATGGAACCAACCCAAATGTTCATCAGTGATAGACTGGGTTAAGAAAATGTGGCACATCATGAAAAAATGCTCGTCATCACTCGCCATCAGAGAAATGCAAATCAAAACCACAATGAGATACCATCTCACACCAGTTAGAATGGCAATCATAAGAAGTCAGGAAACAATAGATGTTGGAGAGGATGTGGAGAAATAGGAACACTTTTACACTGTTGGTGGGATTGTAAACTAGTTCAACCATTATGGAAAACAGTATGGCGTCCTCAAGGATCTAGAACTAGATGTACCATATGACCCAGCCATCCCACTACTGGGTATATACCCAAAGGATTATAAATTACTCTACTACAAAGACACATGCACGTATGTTTATTGCGGCACTATTCACATAGCAAAGACTTGGAATCAACCCAAATGTCCTCTGTGACAGACGGATTAAGAAAATGTGGCAACTACACCATGGAATACTATGCAGCCATCAAAAAGGATGAATTTGCGTCCTTTGTAGGGACATGGATGCAGCTGGAAACCATCATTCTTAGCAAACTATCACAAGAAGAGAAAACCAAACACCGCATGTTCTCACTCATAGGTGGGAACTGAACAATGAGATCACTTGGACTCGGGAAGGGGAACATCACACACTGGGGCCTATCATGGGGAGGGGGGAGGAGGGAGGGATTGCATTGGGGAGTTATACATGATATAAACGTTATGCACATGTACCCTAGCACTTAAAGTATAATAAAAAATAAAAAAAGAAAAAAAAAAAAAAGTGAAAAAAAAAAAAAAAAATAAAGAGTATTACAGAGAAAAAAAAAAAAAAATTTAGTTTATAGTAAAGTGAATATAATAAAGATGGTATTTCAATCACTAGGGAAGGCATAATTGCTTAATAAAATGTTAATAGTCACTAGTAATTGGGAAAAATAAAAAAAAAAAAAAAAAAAAAAAGAAAATGTGGCACATATACACCATGGAATACTATACAGCCATAAAAAAGGATGAGTTCATGGCCTTGCAGGACATGGATGAAGCTGGAAACCATCATTCTAAGCAAACTGTCACAAGGACAGAAAACCAAACACCGCATGTTCTCACTCATAGGTGGGAATTGAACAATGAGAACACTGGGACACAGGGCAGTGAACATCACACACTGGGGCCTGTTGGGGAGTGGAGGGCTGGGGAAAGAATAGCATTAGGAGAAATACCTAATGTAAATGACAAGTTGATGGGTGCAGCAAACCATCATGGCACATGTATATCTCCGTAACAAACCTGCAAGTTGTGCACATTTTGTACATGTACCCTAGAACTTAAATTATTTTGAAAAAATACTATCTAGTTCATTCTCCTAGCCAATGGAGAACAATGGAATATTTCTAATTCCGTACATCTATCTACAGTGCCTCTTTCTAATTATTACAGAGTTCTACATTATTTTTAGTCAATTTACTTTCTATTAATGTTTTCTCTCTTGTCAAAGCTTTGCTGTCTGCAACATCATAGATTTAAGTATCCTTCACTCTACAGAACCTTAAAATATTGAATAAAACAATTATTTCTCAAAAGAAAAATACAAGTTCTGTTCCCAGAAAAGTGAAGTCTAGGTCAGATGACAAAGGACGAGTCCAAGTAAGAAAATAGATAAAAACGACAATTTAGTTGAATTTTTTTTTCATTTTGATCTGTAATAGAAACAGAGAAAAACTCTATTGAAACATCTGTATTAAAAATAATGAAAAAAGCTCCTTAATGCCCCCATAGTTCCTTGCTGAGGCATACTTGAAGTTTTGTACACAGATGCTCCTAGGCTTATGATGAGATTATGACACAACAAACCCACACTAAGTGAAAGATACAGTAAGTCAAAAATGCATGTACTATACCTATCTACTGAACATCATAGCTAGCCTAACCTACCTTAAACACTCATACTATGCTACAGTTGGGTAAAATCATCTGGCAACACAGTACTCTCCAGAGTATACAGAGTACTTTCCAAATCACTTGGCTGACTGGACCAGCATCACCAGAAAGCATCCTACTGCTTTCTGCTGATAGCTATTGCCTTCACATCATGGTAAAGTTTGAAAATCATTAAGTAGTACTATTGTAAGTCAGCGACCGTTTGTACAATGCTTCATGTGTGGTGGTCTGCCAGTCAGAAGGAGTGAATTTCAGGTCCATTGCCAAATGTGTACTATTAGCCTGGTAAAGGAAACACATGAGCATCTGGATTCTACCTGCTAGTGTATAAGGGAATTCTTGCTGCCTTACAATTGCATGCTCCGTGTTCTAATTCTTATTGTGTCCCTAGACTATTCTAAAGATGGACTGGAGCTGGGCATTAAATGCATGTTATTTAATGTATAGCAAGAGAGAGAAGTAACAAAAGAAGAAAAGAACTGTAGATAGATGAAAGATGGTAACATGAAACAGTAATAAAATAACCGTGAATTAATGAAATTCTGAAGTATTTTTCACTTATCAGGTTGCAATGGTTTTAAAATTTATGCTGTTCTAATTGGGTGAGAGTATAGAGAAACAGTCTCCCATGTACTGTTCAAGATATTTTAAACTGGTGATATTTTTACAAGGCAATTAGCAATGAATTTATCAAAGTTTTAAAAGTAGTTTTTCCTCAAAATATTAGTATCTATTTCACTAAAATACTACTGTTTACTCTTGGAAAATGTATATTTATAGAAATATATGTATATGAATGTGTAAGTGTTTTAAATGTAGAATGTTTCAGTAGTTATTAATTGATGGGAAAAATTAAAAATGTATATATTAAAAACATTTGGTTAATCTACTTTACATTTCCGTGACAGAAATGCTACTATTTTCTTAAGTTTGAATCTGAGTACTGTAAATTTTGATTGTAGATATTTAGAGTTCATTTAGGAGAAAGAGTGCTAACCTCTAATTTTACTTAGAGTTTTCCAAAAATATTTTCTAAAAGGGATTAGATTTATTTTACTCATAAAATGCATATGTCATTAGTCAATTACCCTCAACATACTTCGAGAATGGCTACATTGTCAAAATTTTAAAGATGTACACTAAAAGGAGTGCATTGTAAGTAGACTTCACATTTTGAAAAAAAAGCATCTGGGTAATATAAGATGGCCTCGTTTATAAATTTATGAGGTGATATTGGAAATATAATTCATGTTCTGAACCCTAAAATGCTAAAATCACATAGATTTTAATGAAACACATGTATTATGTAGTATAGTCCATGTATATTATTTGGTACCCACATAGTAAACCTCATATCACTGCTTTTTTCTCACTATATTGAAAAAGACAAATGTAAATTACATTAATAGCTATTATGGAAATACTAACTCACAAACCCATAACATGATATAAACACTATGCTAACAGTTCATTTTGCATAAAAATTTGACAATTAAATGCACATGATAGCTTAACTTCAGGATAATCAATGAACTGAGACAAATCAGAAATCAAAAAATTAACAGATGCACACAAAATATTCTTTTAGCAGATATTTAAAACTAAAAAGTTGCAAATTTGAGATGAACATTTTCTTTAAAATTAAAGTAAAATCTGTATTGGTTTCTATTAAGTGAAATTTTCCCATTAATTTTTCCAAAACGGAGTGAGCCTGAGAATCTTATGACTCTATATTACATTTGTTTTTTCTTTTTTTTCCCTGAAACCTAAAAAGAAAAAAAAAAAAAAATCCCTTTTGTTTCTAGGAGGCTGGGCATCTTCATACCAATTTTAGTCTAAATTACTTAAGAAATAATCATTTTTTTCCAGTCCAGGTTTTGGAGACCAGATTTTCATTAATCTGGAATAAATGGAGTTTTGGGAATTTTCCTCACTGCACAATTACTGAAATTTTGATCTTCAGATTCAGTTACGATTGTAGGATATGCTGTTATTCCCTGAACAGTCAGGAGGAAATTGTTGGACTGGGTTATTTTTTTAGATGCTGCTTGTAAGTGTTAGTCTGCTTCACCTGGTTAATGACCCTGGCATTAACATAACATGTTTCCAAATACCAATGCCCATGCAGAGCAAACATGCTTTCCCACCTATTGCTCTCTTTGATCAAAAGCCTACATTTCATTCATTGTTCATCATTCTCTCACATATTTTAGAGGGTCAGTCTTATTTTAGAGGGTCAGTTGAAGTTCTTTCATTATGGGCCAAATTGTTTCTTTACAAAATTTTTTGAAGCCATTGGAATTAGCATGTAATCCAGTTTTGAATGAAAAACTGAAATAACGTCTAAGTTCCAATTTCTAATTCAGGTCCACATGAGATGTCTACTTTAAAAATCATCCTCATTTTTAAAGGTATTATACAAAGTAGGTACAGTGAAATCCTTGATCGAGAAGGCTGTCATATAGAACAGTGATTTTTAACCACTATTATTGCTTCTATGCTCCTTCCAGGTATAACAGATAATCCTCCTTCTCAATGTTTCCACGTCTTCTAGGGAAGGGCATCTTGGAAACTCCAGGATTCCTAGGAAACTGGAGTAGGGTGTATCTGGTCATCTAATAATGGTGATATTTATGGAATACTTCTTATTCCCTGGCACTTTGTTAAGCACTTTATATAAACACTGTCTTTTAATAAATACAATGCACAACACAATCTCTTAATGCGAGCACTAATATGAAATCAATTTTTCTAGGAAACTCAGTCTTAGCAAAATTAATTCACCCATGTTGAAAATTAGTGCCTGGTTGGGTCATAATTCATACTCACAACTGTCTGTCTCCAAAGCCACTGCCCTTATCCACTATATTTCTTCTGTTTGACAGTAACAATATTCTGTGTTCTTGTTGATGCATACAGAGCTATGGAAGAATAGAACAGGGAACCATCTTTTTTTTCTAAAACGGTGCAGAATAAATTATATATTTAAAAAAGAAGATAATCTTATTTGTGTCATTCACCATGCATCAATTGTTTCCTAATAGCAATGGGATTTGAACAGAATCTTAGGATACTTAGAAATTTAACATATGGAACAAAAGCCATGGTATTTCAAGATAAAGTTATGCCATGAGGAAAGATGCAGTCATGATTGATGAAATAAGTGTACCTAAAATACAAACATCATTACCAAGGTAAGAGGCATTAACTTTTCTTGATAGAGCAATGTATTGTTTTTTTTTTTTAATGTGAGGATATTTGAATGTTTTTATGTAGAATACAAGGAAAAGGTCTTTCCAAACAGTGGTAACGTGAGCAAAGACATAATAATTTGTAGTAGGACTTTGGTTGGAGAGAATACCTAAAATTATCTTATATATTCAGACCGTGTGTGGGATTATGGGCTGGTGACAGATGAGGACTGTCAGATAGGTAGAGTTCTGTTCTGAGAAACCTGGCATTTGAGGAAATAGCATCAGATTTGTTTTAGAAAGTGTGACAGTGTGGAGTTTGTGAAGTGAGAGAGATGTAGAGCAGAGAAACCAATTAGTGGAAGATTAATACAGTAGCACAGATTTGAGATAGTGAATCTACCACTAGGAATGGGATTGGAAATACGTGATGCAAAAGTGAGTAAGAGGTACATGGACATTTGATGGGTCATAGGAAGAGAGGTTGGTAGGTTATTGGGTGACATAAAGGATCAGATGTACAGGAACAGGGTAAGCACCCAGGGTCCTCTTGAAGGGATGTGCCCATGGACAGCTCCAGGGAATCTTGTGGGAGTGTGGTAACCAACTAGTGAGCACTATGCCTCCCTTATGCTGAGGTCCATACTATTGCTCTTCCCACTGGTATTGAGAGTGCACCTCCCATCACCTGCGGCTAGCACGTTGCTTGCTGACTCTGCAGCATAAGTGAACCCTCCTGAACATAAGTACATTTTCCAAGACTTTGCTTCGTCCTCACTAGAGTTACCTCAGGTAGTCATTCTTATATCGTTTCGAGACAGTCACAATCCCCAGAAAAATAAGAAGGTGAATCCTGGACCCCCCAAATGTATGAAAAGGACAACCTGCCTTCAACATTTCACCCAAGTATTATTAAATAAAATCAGTTTGAATATTTGTCCCTGAACCAAAGCGGTGGAAAAGCACTGTTCTATTGAATTCAAATAGGAATTAATCTTTTTTTTTATGAAAAGGAAAGGATAATAACTCTATACAGTTTTAATGAAGAACCATTGATACAATATATATGAAAGCAAAGATACTTTAAAGAATTACACAAACATAAATTTTTTGTTATTATTATTCATTTGACAATTATAATCCATGTATTTCTTATGTTACATTATCTCCAATTAAACTGAAAAGATTCCAGAATGATAGTTAATTTGTGATTTATACTGAATTATACTTCTTTGTTTCCTATGAGCCTTTTTCATACTGCTTTATATTGTGGGTTGTCAGTTTGTACTTGTTGACTCGTCATAGAAAACCTTTGAATGTGTTTGGTGGCAAAATATCTTGGAATTTAATGTTAAGGAAAATGTGAAGGAGAAATTTGACTTTAACTGTCATTACTATAAATACTAAGTCATATTATAAAATGTTCAAAGAAAGTCTCTTTGACATTGCCAAGGAAATAAATACAGTGTTAGCATAAAATAATTTCTGGTTTTTGAAGAATGACACCTAATTTTAAAATCAAATTCTAAGTTAAAAGTTAACTTGTTTTAAATATCTTTCTTTATATAGTCTAAGAGACACCACTTACTGGCAAAGCAGGAGTTCATAAATGGTTTGATCTCATCTCATTTCATTAATCAGAAGGAGGTAGAAGAAAATTTTTACAGTTTACTTCAAAACATTTAAAAAGCTCATCAGAAGTCAATTTTCAATTTTTATGAAGAATAACACAAAAAGAGACATGGATTCATAATTCCAAGGCCAATGTCTTTTATATAACTAATGATGTGATTTGACTTTGAATGCAATTTAGACTACAAATTTAGTTCTCTACTAATCATTAGCCTTCATTTAAAATATTCTAATTGTGCCAGGGAGAGAAACATGATATAACTGCTTTTTTTCTCTTTCACATACACACACATGTGTACACACACAAATGTATACACACACACACATACACACACACAAAATACCTACAAGTCTCCAACCTTGAGCATGGTATGTGTATTAAACTGTCTTAAGATCTATTTCATTTCCCATATTAAGCCCTAATTTATTTTCCTTTATTAAGCTCTAATTCATTTCCGTAGAAGGAATTATTTCATCCATTTTTCTTCATGGCTCCTCCATCCACCACCCATTTGTAAACTCATTCTAGTCCTTTTTTCTCTTTGGTCACGTCTTAAATAAGTGTTAGAAAGAATACCTTCCTCCGAGCTGTGGAATATTTAGGTTGTGCCTCATGTTGGGGGAAAATTGGATTCTCAAGGTTATTACTATTTATTTGTTTATTTATTTTAATTCTGAAGCGGTCAGATTTCTGACTTTTTGATAACAAAATTTTCTTAAATCAAGAGAGCTGCTGATTTGTTTTATTCTAATTTTACATGTACCAGTAATCACATGCTCAGAGTTCTTTTCCAGATGTGGTTCTCAAATTTCTCTATTTCATTGCTTTTCACCAACTTGCTTACCTGTTACTTTAATGGTAAACACCTTTTTAAGAAAATGAGTGGGAAACCATGCCTAAGCTTATTAGTTTCAGCTTTGATTTATTATATTTATTTGAGACATTTCACTGGATCTTGTTCAGTCCTTTTAAAATTCTATCACCAATTGCTAGGAGTCTACAAGCAGCTAGCTTTCCCAACTCTGGAAGGCACAGAATTTCAGGACTCTGTTCCCTTTTATTTCAGCTTGCAAAATGGTCAATTTATTCTTAAATTGACCTCCTCCTTTTGATGGTAATATTTTGTTAAAGTAGTCCATAATCTTCAAAATATATTAATTCAGTATAAATATACTAATATACTAATTATACTACTATATTTTTCCAACTATATCCTCTAAAGTTTCCAGATGAATAGGAATAGGAATAGGAATTTTCTGCTTTCAAGTTACTATACGCAAAAGTTTTATCAAATGTTTGCTTTTGCAAAATATGGTTCATCATCTTTCTAAATTTCGGTATAAGGTTCAAACTGTCCCTTTCCTGTTCAGTAAACATATAATACATGTTTTAGGTCTTTGTTACAGCCATATCTCTCATATAATATTGATTTATGAATTAGGATAAGTTATGCGATGGTTAAAAATAAAGCATGAAATCCTAGTGGCTTGGTAATAACAATGTTTATTTCTTGCTCTTGTCAAGATTGTATTGGTCTAGCGTGTATTGGAATTGACACTCTTTGGCAATTGTCATGGACTGCATGTTCGTGCCCACTTGCCAAACCCAAAGGTTGAAATCCTAAACCCCAATGTGATGGCAAGGCCTTTGGGAAGTGATTGGGTCATGAGAATGGAGCCCTCACGAATGGGATTCGTGTCTTTATAAGAAGAGGCCAGAAAGCGAGTTCATTCCTTTTCTACCATGTGAGGATACAATGAGATGTTGGTAGTTTACAACCTGGAGGCAGGTCCTTTCTATAATCCAGTGATGTTGGCACCCTGATCTCAGATTTCCAGCATCCCGAACTTGATAAATTAATTCTTGTTGATTATAAGTAACTCAGTCTGTGATATTTTGTTATAGTAGCCTAAACTAACTAAGACAACAGTTTACCTTCAAGCAAGTACTCAGAAATTCAGTCTCTTTTCAGGTTACAATCCTGGTAATTTAAACTCATGGCTCCTAAAAAGGATCAAAAAGGGACTCTGGAGACAGACCAGAAAGTACATATATTATTGTCATCCACCTCCATTGGTCAGAAGCAAGAAATCTACTCAATCCAGCTGCAAGAATTTGTAGTCATTCTGTGTTTCCCAAAAGAAGAATTTGATGCACATCTAGGCAGTATGTGGAATATTATCTCCTGTGGTTATTTTTTTCAAAAATATGAAGAGGATCTCAATATATAGTGTGACAAATGCTTATTAAAGATTATCTGATTAATCAAAAAGACCATCCGTCTTCACCTCTTACAAACTGTCATTGAAATAATATCACTCCTCAAATTTCCTAAAAATAAAACAACTTTTCCATTATTCCTAGTGACATCAATTTTCTTTTTCTTTCTTTTTTTTTTTTTTTTGAGACGGAGTCTCGCTCTGTCACCCAGGCTGGAGTGCAGTGGCCAGATCTCAGCTCACTGCAAGCTCCGCCTCCTGGGTTCACGCCATTCTCCTGCCTCAGCCTCCCAAGTAGCTGGGACTACAGGCGCCGCCACCTCGCCCGGCTAGTTTTTTTTATTTTTAGTAGAGACGGGGTTTCACCAGGTTAGCCAGGATAGTCT
This sequence comes from Trachypithecus francoisi, assembly GCF_009764315.1. NCBI lineage: Eukaryota > Metazoa > Chordata > Mammalia > Primates > Cercopithecidae > Trachypithecus > Trachypithecus francoisi. The sequence continues at coordinate 63,788,091 of NW_022681469.1, forward strand.
GGATCTCCTGACCTCGTGATCCGCCCGTCTCGGCCTCCCAAAGTGCTGGGATTACAGGCTTGAGCCACCGCGCCCGGCCCATCAATTTTCATTTTGTTTACTCCTCTCTTTCAGCATATGATTATGAACACTTACTTTACCTCATTGCTTAATAAATTATCTTGCATTTGGGGAAAGAAGATTTCACCTTACTTTCTTCTGTAAAACTTCAGAGTTTGCAAGAGGGAAAATTCCTAGGAAAAATGCATGCCGGCCGGGCTAACACAGTGAAACCCCGTCTCTACTAAAAATACAAAAAACTAGCCGGGCGAGGTGGCGGCGCCTGTAGTCCCAGCTACTTGGGAGGCTGAGGCAGGAGAATGGCGTGAACCCGGGAGGCGGAGCTTGCAGTGAGCTGAGATCTGGCCACTGCACTCCAGCCTGGGTGACAGAGCGAGACTCCGTCTCAAAAAAAAAAAAAAAAAAAAAAAAGCATGCCTGTTTAAGAATAGATTCCTTAACCCCTTGCTCCTTTTTCTTCACTACAGGAAATAAATAATTTTATAGTAACAGTAATCGTTAATTGTTTTGATTTGCCATGACCAAAGCAAGTGCTGGACAGCATTCAGTCTCCAAGGTTTTGAGTAATATGGGAGTACCCTTTGGAAATGATTGCTAGATTTAGTTTATCTTACCCCCACTAGAGTCTGAGGTCTTGGAAATGCCAGGGATTGAGTCACCAATCAGTCATCATTATAATTTTGAGATCTGAATCTTTGTTACTCCCATAAGACAGTAAAGGTCACCCGTAGAGTGTGAATCCTCATAACTGCAAGTCTGTAAATTACCTTTACAGATCCTTAGAGATATTGATGGGAATGGGAAATGATCAGTCTGGTTCTAAATCTGTTCAAACTTTCTGTTTTCTGTTGCATATCCTAATTATGATTCAAAGTTCTAAATTTTGGCTTGGAATGGAACTCCCAACAATTTCTCAGTTTTCTGGTAGCAATTACACAATACCAGCAATCCCAAAGTAAGTAAGTCTGCTTACTTGCAAGATCCCAGGTAGACACCTAGGGTATCAGGTCTCTATTGGTGGCACAGGGCAGATCTAGCCTAATCTTGGTTGCACTGAACTCTTCTCTTTCCAAAGGACTCCTATTTCATTGCTTAATCCTGACATTGGTATAAATACATAAATGTGTTTGTGCATATGTATGTGTATGTGCGTATGTATGTGCATGTGTGTGTGTACACCATTTTTTTAAACAGGTTGAAAATCATAGTAAAAGGGTACACTCAACTTCGGTCTCAAATGATTGTTTAATCTTAGGCCCTAAATTCCAGAAGATTACTCCCAAAACGTAATAATTATAAAACAAAGAACTCTGTGATTGAGTTTCTCAATATTATTTTAAAAAACTCTAAAAAATAAATAATTACCAAAAAGTACAAATTTTACTGACATTTATTTTAAAAAATAATGAACGGAAAGGCCATTCCAATCTGGATAGGGCCTAAGAGAACAATTGCAGATACATTAAGTTTTTGGATGCACGATTAGATGCTTATCAAAAAATAAGAAATGATAGGGTTTTATTTTTATATTTTTAAGTGGAAGGTTTTATTATTATCGTTTTTACTATTTTCACTTCTGGCTTTTTAATTTTTAACTCATGTTACGTACTTTAATACATCATTTTACAGTGCAGGCATATGAGACCTGTATTCTGAAACAATGAAAGCTTTTAAACTAGTTTTACTAGATATCATAATATACTTAGTGATCTAGAATGTTCCATAAAAAATAAAACTCCATATACTTTTATGCTTGCAAAATGCATAAAATTTTTGCAAATTCAATTATATGCATCAAATTATCTGCTAAGAATTCCCTATCTTCTTAATTCAGCAGTGCCTTGGCATCTGTGGGAGACTGAGTCCAGTACCCTTATGGATACCAAAATTTGCAGATACTCAAGTCCCTTATATAAAAAAGGCTTAGTATTTGCATATAACTTATGCACTTCCTCTGTGTACTTTTTGTCATCTCTAGATTACTTATAATACCTAATACAAGCCAGATGTGGTGGCTCATGCCTGTAATCCCAACACTTTGGGAGGCCAAGCCAGATAGATCATGAGGTCAGGAGTTCAAGAGCAGCTGATCAACGTGGTGAAACCCCTCTCCACTAAAAATACAAAAATTAGCCAGGCATGGTGGTGCGTGCCTATAATCCCAGCTGCTCAGGAGGCTGAGACAGGAGAATCGGTTGAACCTGGGAGGCAGAGGTTGCAGTGAGCCGAGATCATGCCATTGCACTCCAGCCTGGGTGACAGAGTGAGACTCTGTTTCAAATAATAATAATAATAATACCTAATACAATGCCTACACATCACTTCATTCAAATGGATTCAATGAAGTACTCGGTGACAACAAATTAAAGTATTGTTTTCTGGAACTTAGTATAATTTTTTTCTTGAATATTTTCTGTCTGCAGTTGGGTTGAATGCATGAACATGAAACCCACAGATATGGAGGGCCAACTATATATACCTTGCCCGATTAAAAAAAAAAATAGCGCTGCAGTATCACTGTACTTATGGACTATGAAGGCTTTCTGCATCTATGAATGGAATAGCCAATATCAATAGTATGCCATAAAATAAGACCTACTTCCATACTAATGAACCTAACACTGGCTTCTCTTTAATGCTAGTAAGTCAAAACATAATGAAAGTGATTTTCAACGTTTATATCTGTTGCAGATTTTTAAGAACACTAACGTCAAAAGCAACATATTTCCTAGAGAAATACCTTTTACTGGGCAAGCGTGGGCATGGCCTAAGAGTCTATGTTAATATTATTCTTTCAAGTGTTTTTAACGTATATAAACATGATCTTTTATTGACTCATTTAAGACTCCTAGTGGAAATCTTATAGAACATGTTACCATAACTGATCTTTAGGGATTCAAGTGGGTAATTACTCAACTAAATAAAGTTATTGCTTTTCTAATCTCCTCTTGTAATGTTTAGTTAATATGTTCAAAACAAAGCACATAGTGACACTATTTCTTGTTTCCTTTTACTTATGAGACTCATGGGACTATTAATGAATTCCAGCAGAGCTATTATTAACTGGATCTTATACATGCATTATGTTTGAAGTTCTGTGCAAATATCACAAATGTGAAGCAGAGAAAACATTTTAAAATGTTATTCTAATGTTTCAATAGGCAGAGAAATTTTTAAATACTCTGAGAAAGAGCGTATTTCCTCCATGATTTAAAATGTATAATGGAAAGCTGTGCTTCCCCATTAGGCCAAGAAAGTATAAAATTCTCCGTTTGGAAACAAAACCATCACAGATACTTCTTCTTGCCTGTCTGACAAAGAGACACATTCTGGAGACTTCAGGTATCAGTACTGAGTGCATATTTCTTTTAATGAATATTCTGGAAATATATCCTCCCTGTCACTGAAGATCCAGTATCAAAGTAAAGATACAAGTTGGGTGAAGCTGAAGAGTTTTGACTTGCATAGCTAGACTGGAAGAACCCCATAGGGAGGCTGTGAACGTATTCTGACACTTGCTCAGAGGCACATAAAATAAAATAAAAAGTTTGCTTTGGTAAACTCCAGACATATGGTGACAGAGATAAAACATAATATTAGCTTGGTGCAAAATTAATTACTTTTTTTGCCATTACTTTTAATTAAAAAGTAAGGAAAAGTAATGGCAGAAACCACATTTACTTTTGCAGCAACCTAATAGCAAGCACAGGTAAGTATCCATAGTTTGACTCCCTAGATGGGGATATTCACTCAGGATTACTCTGGAAAATCTGGAAAGTTACTCTCAGTGTATTCTCTCTCGGTATCACTGGCTCAGGAAGTCTAACTGTCATGTTTTCAGGGCTTTGGGCTCTCTTCCTATATGTGTTTTCATAAGAAATCTCATTTACTCTTGTGATTCTTATTACTACATATAAACTCATGACTTGCAACCTTTCCCTCTCTCTGAACTCCAGACTAGACCTTTTTGTTGGTGTCTCACAGTAATTAAAAATGAATATGCCTAAAACTGAATTCGTTGTCTTCGTGTCTTCCTCTTATTAAACACCCCACCACTTGTTCAGCATGCAGCTTTTGGTGTCTTTTATACTATGTAATTCTGAGGATAGCAGAGCCATGTATACAGTCACTTAAGTACAAATCCTGGAGATAAATTAACGAAGAATAAAGTCCAAGACTGTAGAATTTTTAAAAAGTGGTTGCTGGGCAACCCCCTTTGGGTCCCCTCCCTTTGTATGGGAGCTGTTTTCATTCTATTTCACTCTGTCAAATGTTGCAACTGCACTATTCTTGTCCATGTTTGTTACAGCTCGAGCTGCGTTTTTGCTCTTGCTCGCTGTCCATCACCGTTGTTTGCCGCAGTTGCAGACCCGCGGCTGCAGACCCCCCGCTGACTTCCATCCCTCCAGATCCAGCAGGGTGTCCGCTGTGCTCCTGATCCAGTGAGGTGCCCATTGCCACTCCTGATTGGGCTAAAGGCTTGCCCTATTGCTCCTGCACACTTAAGTGCCTGGGTTCGTCCTAATTGAGCTGAACACTAGTCACTGGGTTCCATGGTTCTCTTCCATGACCCACAGCTTCTAATGGAGCTCTAACACTCACTACATAGCCCAAGATTCCATTCCTTGCAATCCGTGAGGCTAAAAACCCCAGGTCAGAGAACATGAGGCTCGCCACCATCTTGGAAGTGGCCTGCCGCCATTTTGGAAGCGGCCCTCCACCATCTTGGAAGCTCTGGGAGCAAAGCATCCCTGGTAACATTTTGGTGACTACAAAGGGATCTCCAAAGCGGTGAGTAATATTAGACCACTTTCGCTTGCTATTCTGTCCTTAGAATTGGAGGACAATACCGGGCACCTGTTAGCCAGTTAAAAACGATTAGCGTGGTCGCTGGACTTGAGACTCAGGTGTGAGGCTATCTGGAGAAGGGCTTTCTAACAACCCCCAGCTGCCTGGAGCCAGCTTCCACTTTCAATTTTCTTGGGGAAGCCGAGGACCAACCTGGAGGCAGAAAGCTGTCATCCCGAACTCCTAGCAGTAGCTGGTTGAGATCATGGCGCAGTCAGAAGTCTCTACTCAACAGTCGCCCATGCGTGTGCCCCTACCTTTCCTTCTAACCCATACCTCCTGGGTCCCGATCACAATTTTCTTCAAAGTGTAGCCCCAAATTCCTCCTTACCTCTGAATCTACTTCTTCTGATCCCTGCCTCATAGGTACTAATGGTTCAGACTTTCATATCCTCTAGCAAGTTTTATCTCCAAAGAGATCTAAAGAAGCTCAAAGCTGTGTCGTTAGGCACCTAGGCTATAACCCAGGGAGTGTTATCCCTGGTGTCCCTCCCGATTTAGGTATACAGCTCTCTACATGGGCAGTTATGTGGGACCCATACCCCATCACCCTTGCCAGGGCCCCAAGTTTGTAATGGCTAGTAGAGAGAAACAGAGAGAGAGAGACAGAGAGAGAGAGAGATGGAGAGAGAGACAAAGAGGGAATCAAAGAGAAAAAGAAAGAAAAAGATAGAAATAGGAAAAAAAAAAAGTGTGCCCTATTCCTTTAAAAGCTAGGGTAAATTTAAAACCTCTAATTGATAATTGAAGGTCTTGTCCGTGACCCTATAACACTCCAATACCATTTTGTTGTCAGTGTAAATAAGGGCGTGGCCCTGAGTAGTCCTCAGTAGCACTGAGGCCACTGACAACCCGTAGCTTTCCTATCAAAAATCCTTAACCCAGTAACCTGTGGATGGGCCAAATGCATTCAAGTCGGTAGCGGCAACTGCTTTGCTAAAAGTAGAAAAGCAACTTTTAGAGGAAACCTCGTTGTGAGCACACCTCACCAGTTCAGAATTATTCTAAGTCAAAAAAGCAAAAAGGTAGCTTACTAACTCAAAAATCTTAAAGTATGGGGCTATTCTATTAGAAAAGGCTAATGTAACTCCAATCACTGATAATTCCCTTAACCCTGCAGGTTTCCTAACAGGGGATTTAAATCTTAATTACCATACAAAGGTCTGAGCAGACCTAGGAGGAACTCCCTTCAGGACAGGAGATAGATGGTTCCTTCCAGGTGTTTGAGGTAAAAACCACAATGGGTATTCAGTAATTGATATGGAGACTCCTGTGGAAGCAGAGTTAGAAAAATTGCCTAATAATTGGTCTCCTCAAACGTGAGCTATTTGCACTCAGCCGAGCCTTAAAGTACTTAGAGAATCAAAAGACTATCTCAATCCTGACTCAAAAGGTTAGCTACACACTCTCTGAAACGAATTTGCATAAGAACTGTCGTTTATGGGAATACATCTTGATGGGCAGCTGGGTTGTTATGAAATACTCAGGAACCCAGCCCAGCTCTAGGACTCACCCCTGAGCGCAATGGCAATGTTGGGCATGCTGGTAAAGGACCACTAGAATCCGGCAGCCTGGACCCCTTTCTTTGTGGTTAAGAAAGGCAGGAAAACATGTGCAGGGCTGCTACATCAGTGAGCATAACTAATCCAATAAGTAGAGGTCCATGGGTGGTTATGCACCCTGGAAAGGAACTCACCTCCGAGCGCAAAGGCAATGTTGGGCACGCTGGTAAAGGACCACTAGAATCCAGCAGCCTGGACCCCTTTCTTTGTGGTCAAGAGAGGTGGGAAAACAGGTGAAGGACTGCTACATTAGTGAACGTAATTAATCTGATAAGCAGAGGTCCATGGGTGGTTACGCACCCTGGAAAGGAACAAGCATTGGGACCATAGAGGATGCTCTATGACTAATGCTCATTGGAAAATGACTAGGGGTGCTGGCATCTGTGTGTTCTTTTTTCAGATAGGAAACATTTTGCCCAAGGCAAAAATGCCCCTAAGATGTATTCTGGAGAATTGGGAACAATTTGACCCTCAGATGCTAAGAAAGAAGACTTATATTCTTCTGCAGTACTGCCTGGCCATACTATCCTCTTCAAGGGGGAGAAACCTGGCCTCCTGAGGGAAGTGTAAATTATAACACCATCTTACAGCCAGACCTCTTTTGTAGAAAAGAAGACGAATGGAGTGAAGTGCCATGTGTACAAACTTTCTTTTCATTAAGAGATAAATCGCAGGAAGCCCTCAGAGTCTACCTCCCTACCCCAGCATCCCCCTGACTCCTTTTCCAACTAATAAGGAACCCCCTTCAATCCAAACAGTCCAAAAGGAGATAGACAAAAGGGTAAGCAATGAACCAAGGAGTGCCAATATTCCCCAGTTATGGCCCCTCCAAGCAATGGGAGGAGGAGAATTCGGTCCAGCCAGAATGCATATACCTTTTTCTCTCTCAGACTTAAAGCAAATTAAAATAGACCTAGGTCAATTCTCAGATAACCCTGATGCCTATATTGATGTTGTACAAGAGTTAGGACAATCCTTTGATCTGACATGGAGCGATATAATGTTACTGCTAAATCAGACTCTAATCCCAAATGAGAGAAGTGCCGCCATAACTGCAGCACGAGAGTTTGGCGATGTCTGGTATCTCAGTCAGGTCAATGATAGGATGACAACAGAGGAAAGAGAATGAGTCCCCACAGGCCAGCAGGCAGTTCCCAGTATAGACCCTCACTGGGGTGAAGAATCAGAACATAGAGATTGGTGTTGCAGACATTTGCTCACTTGCGTGCTAGAAGGACTAAGGAAAACTAGGAAGAGGCCTATAAATTATTCAGTGATGTCCACTGTAACACAGGGAAGGGAAGAAAATCCTACTGCCTTTCTGGAGAGACTAGGGGAGGCATTGAGGAAGCATACATCTCTGTCACCTGACTCTATTGAAAGTCAACTAATCTTAAAGGATAAGTTTATCACTCAGTCAGCTTCAGGTATTAGAAAAAAAATTTCCAAAGTACTCCATAGGCCCAGAGCAAAACTTAGAAACCCTATTAAACTTGGTAACCTTGGTTTTTTATAATAGAAATCAGGAGGAGTAGACGGAACAGGACAAATGGGATAAAAAAAAGGTCACCGCTTTAGTCATGGCCCTCAGGCAAGCGGACTTTGGAGGCTCTGGAACACGGAAAGACTGGGCAAATCGAATGCCTAATAGGGCTTGCTTCCAGTGCAGTCTACAAGGACACTTTGAAAAAGATTGTCCAAGTGGAAATAAGCCACCCCCTTGTCCATGCCCCTTATGTTAAGGGGATCATTGGAAGGTCCACTGCCCCAGGTGATGAAGTTCCTCTGAATCAGAAGACACTAACCAGAGGATCCAGCAGCAGGACTGAGGGTGACCAGGGCAAGCACCAGCCCATGCCATCACCCTCACAGAGTCCTGGGTATGCTTGACCATTGAGGACCAGGAGGTTAACAGTCTTCTGGACACTGGCACAGCCTTTTGAGCCTTACTCTCCTGTCCTGGACAACTGTCCTCCAGATCTCTCACTATCTGAGGGGTCCTAGGACAGCCAGTCACTAGACACTTCTCCTAGTCACTAAGTTGTGACTGGAGAACTTTACACTTTTCACATGCTTTTCTAATTATGCCAGAAAGTCCTACTCCCTTGCTAGGAAGAGACACTGCAGCAAAAGCAGGGGCCATTATACACATGAACATAGGAGAAGGAACACCCATTTGTTGTCCCCTGCTTGAGGAAGGAATTAATCCTGAAGTCTGGGCAACAGAAGGACAATATGGATGAGCAAAGAATGTCTGTCCTGTTCAAGTTAAACTAAAGGATTCTGCCTCCTTTCCCTACCAAAGGCAGTACCCCCTCAGACCAGAGGCTCAACAAGGACTCCAAAAGATTGTTAAGGACCTAAAAGCCCAAGGTATAGTAAAACCATGCAATAGCCCCTGCAATACTCCAATTTTAGGAGTACAGAAACCCAACGGATAGTGGAGGTTAGTGCAAGATCTCAGGATTATCAGTGAGGCCATTGTCCCTCTATACCCAGCTGTACCTAACCCTTATACTCGCCTTTCCCAAGTACCGGAGGAAGCAGAGTGGTTTACAGTCCTGGACCTTAAGGATGCCTTTTTTCTGCATCCCTGTACATCCTGACTCTCAATTCTTGTTTGCCTTTGAAGATCCTTTGAACCCAACCTCTCAACTCACCTGGACTGTTTTACCCCAAGGGTTCAGAGATAGCCCCCATCTATTTGACCAGGCATTAGCCCAAGACTTGAGCCAATTCTCATACCTGAACACTTTTGTCCTTTGGTACATGGATGATTTACTTTTAGCTGCCCATTCAGAAACCTTGTGCCATCAAGTCACCCAAGCACTCTTAAATTTCCTTGCTACCTGTGGCTACAAGGTTTTGAAACCAAAGGCTCAGCTCTGCTCATAGCAGGTTAAATACTTAGGGCTAAAATTATCCAAAGGCACCAGGGCCCTCAGTGAGGAATGTATCCGGCTATACTGCCTTATCCTTAACCCAAAACCCTAAAGCAACTAAGAGGGTTCATTGTCATAACAGGTTTCTACCGAATATGGATTCCCAGGTACGGCAAAATACCCAGACCATTATATACACTAATTAAGGAAACTCAGAGAGCCAATATCCTTTTTATCCATCTCCTTCAGATGGACACCTGAAGCAGAAGTGGCTTTCCAGGCCCTAAAGAAGGCCTTAACCCAAGCCCCTGTGCTAAGTTTGCCAACGGGGCAAGACTTTTCTTTTTATGTCACAGAAAAAACAGGAATAGCTCTAGGAGTCCTTACACAGGTCCGAGGGACGAACTTGCAACCCGTGGCATACCTGAGTAAGGAAATTGATGTAGTGGCAAAGGGTCAGCCTCATTGTTTACGGGTAGTGGCGGCAGTAGCAGTCTTACTATCTGAAGCATTTAAAATGATACAGGGAAGAGATCTTACTGTGTGGACATCTCATGATATGAACGGCATACTCACTGGTAAAGGAGACTTGTGGCTGTCAGACAACTGTTTACTTAAATATCAAGTTCTATTACTTGAAGGGCCAGTGCTGTGACTGCGCACGTGTGCAATTCTGATCCCAGCCACATTCCCTCCAGACAATGAAGAAAAGATAGAACATAACTGCCAACAAGTAATTGCTCAAACCTATGCTGCTCGAGGGGACCTTCTAGAGGTTCCCTTAACTGATCCCAACCTCAACTTCTATACTGATGGCATTTCTTTTTTAGAAAAAGGACTTCAAAAAGTGGGGTATGGGCTGAGCGCGGTGGCTCAAGCCTGTAATCCCAGCACTTTGGGAGGCCGAGACGGGCGGATCACAAGGTCAGGAGATCGAGACCATCCTGGCGAACACGGTGAAACCCCATCTCTACTAAAAAAATACAAAAAACTAGCCGGGCGAGGTGGCGGGCACCTGTAGTCCCAGCTACTCAGGAGGCTGAGGCAGGAGAATGGTGTAAACCTGGGAGGCGGAGCTTGCAGTGAGCTGAGATCCGGCCACTGCACTCCAGCCTGGGCGACAGAGCGAGACTCCGTCTCAAAAAAAAAAAAAAGTGGGGTATGCAGTGGTCAGTTATAATGGAATACTTGAAAGTAATCCCCTTACTCCAGGAACTAGTGCTCAGCTGGCAGAACTAATAGCCCTTGCTCAGGCACTAGAATCCGAAGGAAGAAGGGTAAATATATATACAGACTCTAAGTATGCTTACCTAGTCCTCCATGCTCATGCAGCAATATGGAGAGAAAGGGAATTCCTAACTTCCGAGGGAACATCTATCAAATGTCAGGAAGCCATTAGGAAATTATTATTGGCTGTACAGAAACCTAAAGAGGTGTCAGTCTTACACTGCCAGGGTCATCAGAAAGGAAAGGAAAGGGAAATAGAAGGGAGCCACCAAGTGGATATTGAAGCCAAAAGAGCCGCAAGGCAGGACCCTCCATTAGAAATGCTTATAGAAGGACCCCTAGTATGGCGTAATCCCCCCAGGAAACCAAGCCCGGAGAAATAGAATAGGGAAATTTACAAGGACATACTTTCCTCCCCTTAGGATGGTTAGCCACCAAAGAAGGAAAAATACTTTTGCCTGCAGCTAACCAATAGAAATTACTTAAAACCTTTCACCAAACCTTCCACTTAGGCATTGATAGCACCCATCAGATGGCCAAATTATTATGTACTGGACAAGGCCTTTTCAAAACTATCAAGCAGATAGTCAGGGCCTGTAAAGTGTGCCCAAGAAATAATCCCCCGCACTGCAGGCCATACATTTCAATCCCTGTATCTTTAACCTCCTTGTTAAGTTTGTCTCTTCCAGAATCAAAGCTGTAAAACTACAAATCGTTCTTCAAATGGAGCCCCAGATGCAGTCCATGACTAAGATCTACCACGGACCCCTGGACCAGCCTGCTAGCCCATGCTCTGATGTTAATGATATTGAAGGCACCCCTCCCGAGGAAATTCAAAATGCACAACTGCTACTATGCCCCAATTCAGCAGGAAACAGTTAGAGCGGTCATCAGCTAACCTCCCCAACAGCACTTGGGTTTTCCTGTTGAGAGGGAAACTGAGAGACAGGACTAGCCGGATTTCCTAGGCCGACTAAGAATCCCTAAGCCTAGCTGAGAAGGTGACCGCATCCACCTTTAAACACGGGGCTTGCAACTAGCTCACACCCGACCAATCCGGTGGGAAAGAGAGCTCCCTAAAATGCTAATTAGGCTGAAACAGGAGGTAAGGAAATAGCCAATGATCTATCACCTGAGAACACAGCAGGAGAGACGATGATCGGGATATAAACCCAGGCATTCAAGCCACCAACAGCAACCCCCTTTGGGTCCCCTCCCTTAGCATGGGAGCTCTGTTTTCACTCTATTTCACTCTATTAAATCTTACAACTGCAAAAAAAAAAAAAGTGATTATTTTGGTGTATGATAAAGATATATTGTATTTATACAAAAGGTGTTCAAAATGTATGGACAGAGCAGAGATTCTAAGATATATGAGACAATCTGTTGACAAATATTAAACTAATGCATTTTAATCCCAGCCAAAAACCTGTTCTTGAAAGTTCTCACCCTAATATAAATTCCAGCGTTTGCCTCTCCAAAGCAAGGGCTGACGGGCAGTTGACCTCCTTGTTGAGACAAGAAGTCTTTAAGCCAGGCTTCTATCTTCAGAGAGGATTTTCTAAAGTCTTTCTCTTTTCTTTTAGCATGTGAAGAATCAAGCCTGGAGGGTTCAACTCAAAACTTTCTCCCTTAGTATGGAAAATATACAATTGAGTTTAAGGCTTTCTATTCTATATTGGCAGGTAGTTATAAAGTGCTTGAAGAAGCCCATTCTGATCACAGAGATTGGTACAGAAAATAGGAATGAGACAGAGATGAAGAGGAATATTTAGTATTCACATGCATGCAGCCAAAGTTTGTTCTCTGGGTGTTTATGGGAGTATAGCATAAGGTCTAAGATTAAGAGCCAGTATTTGGGGAAAACTGAGAGGGACTTGAATGACCTAACCTCAAGTTGCCCTGCCCACTCTGCTTCTGTGTATAAGGTACTGTAGCCAAACAACCTTCCTTATCACAAGGTCCAGGCATAGTTCCTGCTTATTTCTGAGTGTCTGGCTTCAGTCTTCCTGCAAGATCACCAAATTATTCAAATAAAGCAATCTCACCCTCCCACTAGAGTCTGGTGGCACCTCACCCACTTGACACTACAAAGCCTGCCTCCCATCACCTCTCACAACACCTCCAATGGCCCTGTGTGGCGTGTAGGATCCTTTTCCCCCAGGCTATGAATATATGGAATTAATAACCTGCTGTCAATCTCACCTAGTCAGTGTTGTATATTGTGTATTCAGCCAATACCATAATCTTAGGAGGATCTCTACTGTACCAAAAGGATGAAGAGGATGGTGGTGGCTGGGTGTGGTGGCTCACACCTGGTGGATCACCATGTCAGGAATTCGAAACCAGCTTGGCCAATACAGTGAAACCCTGTTTCTTCTAAAAATACAAAAATTAGCTGGGTGTGGTGGTGCATTCCTGTAGTCCCAGCTGCTCAGAAGGCTGAGGCAGGAGAATCTCTTGAACTCAGGAGGCGGAGGTTGCAGTGAGCCGAGACTGGACCACTGCACTCCAGCCTGGGCAGCAGAGCAGACTCCTATCTCAAAAAAAAAAAAAAAAAAATACAGTGGTATATTATATATGTCTGAAAATTCCACAGGAATACAGAGTCCTGCCTGTTTTTATTTAGGGCTTTGGAAAGAAACAAAACATATTAGAGTGCATTTGGTGGTAGAGTATGGTGAAACACGAAATCCCTAGGTGACACACAAGGAAACAAAAGTTCTTCTGCAACCAATGCCTTGCCCATAGTACAGTTTCAGTAGTTAGTACTTATTGATTTAATAATTGAAATACTATATGACATGCTCTAAATAGAAAGGAAAGGAAATGACCAATGTTGCTGATTTAGGAGTTGAATTAGGAGAAAAGACCATAATGGAACAGCTAACAACAAAATCAAAGAATCACATGGAGGTTGGTGTTGTGGGATTCACAGGTAAAACCACATTGGAATGCACTTCTCTACCCTTTTCAGTAAATCACAATGCGGTTACTTCCTTCTTTTTCTTCAATCTAAAATTCTTTTATCTTTCTGATATTATCATTGGGAATATAACAAACTTTGCAAGAGGAAAGGAGGCAAACATACTTCTTTGAAATTGTCTCTCTGATTTTCTTTACCTTTAAGGTCTTCCTTTCCCCTCTTCTCGTCTCTTTACCAACAGCCATGGAAAGCCATTTAGTTGGATTGATCTTTATCCTCATTTTACCTGATGGTATTTGTTGGAAACATTTTGGTGGTGGTGGGGAGTATTAATTTTATATTATTGTGTGTAAGTTATTATTCACTATCAACTTTAAATATAATTGGATAACACTCTTTTAAAAGCCAGTTCCACCTTTGCTAACTTTTTCTTTTTTTTTTTTTTGAGACAGAGTCTTACTATGTTGTCCTGGCTGGCCTCGAACTGCTGGGCTCAAAGAATCTCCTCAATTCAGCCTCCTGAGTAACTGCGACTACAGGTTTGTGCCACCAGGCCTGGCCTGTTTTGCTAAGTTTTTAAGGTACTATGAATTCTAGAGCAGTATTACTATATAACAAAATTTAATAATAAATATAGCTTTAAATCTTATTCATCAGAATTTTGAGCATGTTAAGTGTATAGTTATTTTCACATGAATTTAAATAATAGATCTTGGAGGAAGGATAAGATCAGGAGAAATAACTAATGGGTACCAGTATTAATACCTGGCTGACAAAATAATCTGTACAGCAAACTCTCGTGACATGAGTTTACTTATATAACAAACCTGTACATGTACCCCTGAACTTAAAATAAAAGTGAAACATGTTAAATCTTTATAAAAATTGGGTGGGGTCAATAGAACAAGAACTTCATAACTATTTTAATATTTTTATAATCTAGGCTATATAATTTCCTAGACTATCTATGGAAGTAAAGGGAATGCCTCCTTTTTTTTTTTTTTGAGACAGAGTTTTGCTATTGTTGCCCAGGCCGGAGTGATCGCACAGTGGCCTGACCTCGGCTCACTGCAACCTCCGCAGCCAGGGTTGAAACGATTCTCCTGCCTCAGCCCCACGAGTAGCTGGGATTGCAGGCACATGCCACCAAGCCTAATTATATTATTTGTTTTTTTCATTTTTTGTATTTTTAGTAGAGACTGGGCTGGTCTCTGGCCAGGCTGGTGTCGAGCTCCTGACCTCAAGTGATCCACGCACCTTGGCCTCCCAAAGTGCTGGGATTACAGGTGTGAGCCACCGAGCCCGATCCCTATATTTCTTTACTTAGGTATAGAGAAAAAAATCCTTCAAGCATGACACAAACTCACACATACACAAATGCGCACACTCCTGCTTATAAAGTAGATATTTAATTCTCTATCATTCACCGAATTTTTAAATCAAAGTCAGCATTATTTATCCACATCTTATTAAATAATTTAGTGTTTGATGGAAATTTGGGGCAATAATTATATTTCTACATATATTATGAAATAAATTCAATGAATATCATTTGTTTTCTCATCAAAACTGTCAAAATTAGCTTTTTTCTTTGAATAAACTGAAAACAAATGGTTACGGATCCTATCATAACCACACGAGACAGTTTTTTGTTTATATAGTGTTATCCTTTGAGATCTCTAAGTTTCTACAAACCATGTCATATGTATATCAGTGTGTTCTGAAAGAAAATGAAATTAGAAAAAAAGTCCATGGAGTATCTAACTACACTCAGTTTGATTGACTGAAGCTTCTTCTCTCAACTCGTCAAAGTCATTCTCCATCCAGCTTTGTTCCGTTGCTGGCGATGAGCTGCGTTCCTTTGGAGGGGAGATGCGCTCTAATTTTTTGAATTCCCAGCTTTTCTGCACTGCTTTTTCCCCATCTTTGTGGTTTTATCTGCCTTTGGTCTTTGATGATGGTGACGTACTGATGGGGTTTTAGTGTGGGTGTCCTTTCTGTTTGTTAGTTTTCCTTCTAACAGTCAGGACCCTCAGTTGTAGGTCTGTTGGAGATTGCTTGAGGTCCACTCCAGACCCTGTTTGCCTGGTTATCAGCAGCGGAGGCTGCAGAAGATAGAATTATTGCTGAACAGCGAGTGTTGCTGTCTGATTCTTGCTCTGGAAGCTTTGTCTCAGGGGTGTACCCTGCCATGTGAGGTGTGAGGTGTCGGTCTGCACCTAGTGGGGGATGTCTCCCAGTTAGGCTACTCAGGGGTCAGGGACCCACTTGAGCAGGCAGTCTGTCCGTTCTCAGATCTCAACCTCTGTGCTGGGAGATCCACTGCTCTCTTCAAAGCTATCAGACAGGGACATTTACCTCTGCCAAGGTTTCTGCTGAGGAGTCTAGAGAGGCAGACTGGCCTCCTTGAGCTGCAGTGGGCTCCACCCAATTTGAGCTTCCAGGTGGCTTTGTTTACCCACTGAAGCCTCAGCAATGGTGGCGCCCCTCCCCCAGCCTCGCTGCTGCCTTGCAGTTAGATCTCAGACTGCTGTGCTAGCAATGAGGGAGGCTCTGTAGGCGTGGGACCCTCCAGGCCAGGTGTGGGATATAATCTCCTGGTGTGCCATTTGCTAAGACCCTTGGTAAAGTGTAGTATTAGGGTGGGAGTTACCTGATTTTTCAGGTGTTGTGTGTCGCAGTTTCCCTTGGCTATGAAAAGGGATTCCCTTCCCCTTTGCACTTCCCAGGTGGGGCAATACCTTGCCCTGCTTCAGCTCTTGCTGGTCAGGCTGCACCAGCTGACCAGCACCGATTGTCCGGCACTGCCCAGTGAGATGAACCCGGTACCTCAGTTGAAAATGCAGAAATCACCCATCTTTTGTGTCACTCACGCTGGGGGCTGGAGGCTGGAGCTGTTCATATTCGGCCATCTTGGGCATGCCCAAAATATAATTATTCTTGCTACTCCTTTTTTAAATTCTGATTTTACCAAATACAATATATTTAAATTATATTCAGATCAGGTAAAGAGGTACCTCAAAGTATGGATGAAAGAAACTGAAAAATTTTAGAATACTAAATTGATTGCATATTTAATTGTGACAACAACTGTTTATAATATCATTGGTAGGCATAAAGAATGTCATTAGGGCCTCCCCGCAATGTAGGCCAGAATGACTAATGACTCCCATAAGAAAATGTTTCTGAAAATAGTAATTCACTTCTGCAAGGAGCAAATAAGGAAAACTAAGACTGAATATTCTTTTCTATTTTATTGCCTTTTTTCCCTTTTTAAGAAGTAGCTGTAAAATAGCGAGTGAGTTTAAGAGAACAAGCTAATTTAAGAAGGAAAAAAAAGGCACTTGGATTGAAATACCTTGAATCCCCATCAAAAATTTTATTATTTACATGCTTTTTCCTTATTTGGTGACTTCAGATTTAACTATTGTAGTAAAATCCTACAAAACGGGAAAGTAGCAACAGGAAATTACTACTAAAATACTTTAAAAGGTAATAGAACCTCTCTCGCTTTTTAAAAAATCTTGCAGTATTGTTTGATTTTCCTCATAGCTTTTCTGTTGGTTCTGGGAGGAGTGCTTTTTTTTTTTTTCTTTCTTCCTTCCCCTCCTTTTTCTTTCATGCTCAAAAGCAGTGTAGCATATGCCAGTTTCCACTCCACCTGCCTTCCTACCTGTGGTAAAATCAGCCTCCAAGGCTACCATTGCTCCTGTGAACTGTGCTTAGTTAGACTGCAGAGACATTGTCTCAGAAGTGCTGATGCCATATTCCATCACTCCTGAAAATACCGGAGAGTTATACTACCACCTTGTGCCCTGAGTTTCACCCAGCAAGTTAAGTGAAAGGAACTTTTTGAGATGTTTTTATTTTTCTTTGATCTCGTCTATGCTTAGTCACCAATCAAGAACATGCCATGAAGACTGGACAAGAGGAAATTCTGAGCAGCAGATAAAATTCTTCCACTCACACTAGCCCATGTCCATGGCTCTTTGTTGGGGGTAGTCTTCCTTCCCATAGGATAAATAGACGTTCATAGGAAGCCCAACGTTTCTTCTTGCAAACTGAATCCTGGTGGACTCCATGATCATCCTTTTGAGGGTGCTGCGGAGTCTGACTCCTGCAATGTTTAATTTTGTCTGCCAAGTTGGTAGACCTGCTGTAAGTAAAATTGTTTTACTTCTGCAGCTAGTAGAATAGAGAGTTTGCAAATGATGTAAATTGTCATAAATTTAATGAGAGTCTTTCTTAATTTTGACTCAATTTGCCTACTGCTTTCTCCCATCAAGATATTCTTTTCTTTTCTCTTGCTCATAACACTTCAGCAGATATACAAGGAGTACAAGACAGTGCCATACAGCTCCACACAGAGGTCTGCTAATCCTAGAAAGTGGTAACTAGCACAGGCATTCTTTCATACTGTTTCGGAAGTAGAAAACCTCAGATCTGTGCAAGGAAATGCAAAGATTACTGGACCAATAGAAATGTAGGTGATGGAAACTCCCAACTTTAACATCTGAAATGAGAAAAATCATGGGTTAAGATGGAGGTGGGATGAGGAGTGAACATTTTCTACAGTTAGTTTTATGTTCTAATGAAGATTAACACAAAAAATATTCATAATGCGTAGCATACTGGGAACAATAAGAAAAGGTCATCTATACTGTCTTTCATGAATATAATTTTTTTACAGTCATTTAATTATTTCAAGTTGACACTATTTTCTGAATTGGGAAGCATTGAAAATTTATGTGAAAAGGACTGTATTTTTTCTAGTTCATGTTATCTATCTGCCTGAAAAAACTACCAAACACTATTGTCTGAAACGATTTATACAAAGATATGTATACACGGTCTTCTTTTAGTGTTTATAAAGTCCTGATTAAAGAACATCTTTTGTTACCTGTAGGTACCTGGACATAGAACTTAACTAAAAATTATAATCATAAATTTTTATGTACTAAATAGCCTAAACAAGTTAAGAAGTTTACTTCCAGTGCCCCATGCTAAATTACTGCAGTAAACGAACACTTGTTAATGAATTCATATGTTCAGTTTTTCTTTGAATGTTGTCAGGTTACTGGGGGTGATGGATATTTATGACTATAAATAATTTGTCACATTAATGATATTAAATGTTGTTTATGTTACCAAAAATGTAATTTATAGTTTCTTACAGAAATTTGTTTATAATTACCTACTCACTTTCTTAGAATACTGAATACTGGTTATAGAAGATCTTTTGTCTACTGAAAGGAAACAAATTTAGTATTTATGATAGTATACATTCATGTATATGAAGACAACACTAAGTGAAGGTGAGAGGAGCCAGGTTTGGAGAAGCTGAGACAAAGCTGAGTTGTTATGTATAAGAAATGGAGCAATGTATAGAGAAGATTGGTGTGGGATGGTTACTGGACAGAGAACACTAGAGTCAGTGACCCTGGTGTGGACAGAGGAAAAAAGGGTGGTGGGGTGCTCAGACAAAGGCTGCAAGAGAGGGTCCCAGAAAGAGAGGTAAAAGGAGACATTTGGGGGAGGTCAAATGATGTCCATGTGTGGTGTTAAATACCCATTTTATAATAAATGCTTATATTGCACTTACTGTATGCCAGGCCCTATCTAAATATTTCACATCTATTTAGTCATTTTAGTCAGTAGTTATCAGTCACAATAAACTTGTGAGGTAGGTAAATTATTTCCGTTTTATGGATGAGAAAACTGAGGAGGAAGAGGCCAAGGTCACTCAGCAAGTAAGTTGAAGAGGCCAGAGTCCAACCTGAGTTCTAGAATTGGCTGGTAGTACTGACCTTGATGCTACTTTGGGTTTGCTTTTGGGAAAAGAAGAAAACTGTGATGTCCTGTTCCAGTGCTGGCACATGATGGAAACAGGCTGTTTTCTCAGCCCAGCCATATCTTGATGTCGAGTACATAATAATACAAAAGAAAGATTCATAGATGAACTCTTTGTATTATACTTATTTAAGAAGTTGAATTCTGTGCCAAATGGTTTGCTGTAACCTAAAAAAAAAAAAAAAAAAAAAAAAGCATTGTTTCTTCTAAACCACTTCTACACTTGCTTTTGGTTTTTTATGCTATGCCTTGAAAACCTCATGGTGTCTCTTAAACATGCACAGATCTTAGCAGACATGACTTTTAGAGACAGTCGACTTCAATGTAGAATTGAGATTCGATTCTTCTTGTTGTGTTCCCCTTTATTATCAAATAAGCTTACAGTGGGTCATACAGATATTGGAAACTAATTGGTTTTGGTATCAATTAATTGCTGCAATATTTATTTATAATCTATTGCTTTATTAAGTTTGATCCTTATGATAGAAATCTGAGATTATTTTTTTCTTTTATTAAATATTAAGCCATAATTAGCTGAGTTGAGTCCACAAACATGTGCTTACTATACTTCATACCTGGAGGTAATAAAAACAAATTATAGTCAATTACCTACAATCATCTCTTTCACAAATAAATATCATAACTTCGAGCTATGCCCACAGATGCTTATTCTGAAAAATTGCTCTCTTAAAAAAATAAAAGTACACTACAGGATTTGACAGGTTCTAGGGGCTAAGATTCCTGCAATTATTTTTATGTTTTTTTCTTTTATCATTCTTTCTTCATCTTCTTTTCTTTTAACTCTCTGGCTAAATATGATATGATTTAGAAAAGTTAATTTATTCTCTTAGGAGACAAACTCTTTCAATACCAATCTGAAGTTCAATGTCACTCAACACTGACTAGCACAGGGGAAGGAACTCACTGGGAACACCATTTTACAAGAAGCTGACTGCTGAATGGAGCCTATGTAATCGAATGGCAGATGTTGTAAGTAAATCATTGGGATGTCTACTATCAGCCACCTGAGTATTTTTCAGTTGCCACTGAATAGCCATAAATTAGTGAAGTGCTGAAAAGTCTGTCGACAATGTCACATGCCTGGAGTGACCAGGCTTTCATCTTTTCTTACATAAACAAAATAAAGATCAATCATAATATGATTAACAGTTTAAAGGGACTGCTTTACTTTTTAACTTGAAAAATAAACGGAGTCTATCTATATCAGACTTTGTAATGAAAATATCCTATATCCCATAAAAATTTGTTAGCTGTCAGTCTCTTTGTTCAAAATAACAGTTAAATAACAAAGATCTATAAAATGAATTATTTCTTAAAGTCAGATTAGTTGCTCAAACTAAATGCATGTGGTATGTAAGAAAGCAATATACATCTGTAAAATTTAAGCTCTGCTTGTACAAAATTAAGTGTAAAATACAAGCTCTGTTTATAAATTAAAACGACACAGTCCATTTTGTTGATGTTTTTACTTATTCAATGCTCTAAGAGCTTTAGGTGTATTTCCATTTTACAACAGAAAACACTCCAGGCCTTAGGTGTATTTCCATTATACAACAGAAAGAAATGACATTCTTCCACCTTCTTATGACTATTCGGAGTTTGTTTTCAGTTTTTATAGCTCAAGACACACCTGTGCTGCTACTCATATAAGTTTAATATATTACAGTCATAAAATGCCTCTGATGGTTGGAATTTAGTTCCCAAGAGATTATCTAAATACTAAGTTTCAGAATTTGTTTAGCAGAGGTTGCTGCTGCTCATTCAGCACTACTCTCCTTGTCCTCTGCTGTTAGCCCCTGGACTTGTTCTAGTGGGATTAGCCTCAAAGGCCCAATAATGACATTAAATTATAGGCCCAGAAGCAGAAAACTGTTTCAGCCATCAAATTTGCTTAATATTGGCCTTGCCTCTATTTAGTGTTATGCTACTCTTGAAGGCTACCCTACCAATGAGCAATTCCCCCAGAGCCAGAAAGAAATGTCTACTCTTTGGTTAACTACATTCTTTCTATGCTATTTTGTAGTTCTAGTTTCTGCACTGTTATTTGCCCTGGCACAGACCTTCCTTTCAACTCCCCAAAGCACTTCACTTATATATTTCTTACAGCATTTCTCTTACCTTACCTTGCATTATAGTTACATTTTTACTTATGTTACTGAATTATTAAGTGTTAAGATCATAGAGGCAAAACAGTATCTCTCACTCTTCTCTCTAACTTTTTGTGTACTCATCCCAGAGCATGAACTAAATGTCTGTGACTTTCATTTGACTCTTGCTTTGGTGGGTGAGTGTAATTTTGAGAATTTCAGTTTTTAGGTATTCATTCTTTTTGTTGTTCTAACTAGATAATTTTTTCTTTTCTTTTCTTTCTTTATTTTCCCTTTTGCAAAATGATTACCTAATTTCAAGCCTAGAATTTTGTAAAGCAGCCTGTTCTAAAAGGTTGTTCTAATGTCCTTCCCAACAGTTTTATAATAACCATGGCTATGTGTCATTGGACAAAGTAAGGAAAATACTGCAGGTTTAATTGAACAGCAGAATCCTGATGCCTCACAAAAGATGAGGAATGAGGGACTCCTCAGTTACGAGGAAGCAAACAGGAGTAGAATTAGCTCCAGAAAGAAGGATCTTGCTGAGGCAGAAAGTTAAGAATGTTCTGGACATTAATTTGTCTTCCACTTACTAAATAAAGCATAGCAAGTTTAAATATGCCCTCTTTCTCATCTATAAAATATATGTAATAACATGTACCGTAAAAAGTTGCTATAAGGATTAAATCTGGTAATATTCATTCAACCCATTTACTGGTGACTTTATCAATGGTTCATTGTCTGAAGCGTAATGGCAACCTTTGGTCAATGGTTCATTGTCTGAAGTGTCGTGATCAGTTATGGGCCAAATATGGTTTCAACTGATATAAGGTCACAGGTGATAGTGCAGAAGGGTTATTATCATAGAGGACCCATAGATCAGAGAACTGAAAACGCTTATCTTGTGTAAAAAATTGCTCGAAGAGCAAGTGCTGTCTCTGGTCAATATGTATTCATTCTGAGAAAGACCTTTATACTAATTGGAGATTTCCAAAATAGAGCTACAAGAGTGGGACTTGATGTGGTATATGTGTATTGTGGACATTGCAGAAAGAGAATGTCAGAAAAATGAATACAAAAACGCCTTTCCAACACAATTTTCTATGATTATACATATACAAACATATAATTTACTCTGCATTTTTTTTCGGCAGCAGCTATCTTCCAACTCTTCATACACTAACTGGATGTTCAGCAATTCAATGCAATTCTGACATGAACTATCCAGAATTAGCATAAACTTCACAGGTTGAGGACTCAGTCCCACAAGACTACTCCCACTTCAGATGACAAAGGCAAGTCATAGTCTCCTGTACTTCTGACAAACTGCTTATAAACCAGGGATTCCCACGATCCCATTCTCAGGTTCAGTGATTTGTTAGAATAGTTCTCAGCACTTAGGAAGGTACTTTACTATTACTGATTTATTGTAAAGGATACAACTCAAGACCAGCCAAATAAAAGAGGTCCATAGGGCAAAACATGCTGGGAGAGATGTGAAGCTTCCATGTCCTGTTTGGGCACGCCACCTCCCAGTACCTTGTGTTCATCAATCCAGAAGCTCTCTAAGCCCCATTGGGTAGGAGTTTGTCTTTTGTTTTTTGTTTTTTGCTTTTTGTTTCTTTTTGAGATGGAGTCTCACTCAGTCGCCCAGGCTGGAGTGCAGTGGTGCGATCTCGGCTCCCTGCAAGCTCTGCCTCCCGGGTTCATGCCATTCTCCTGCCTCAGCCTACCGAGTAGCTGGGACTACAGGCACCCGTCACCTTGCTCGGCTAATTTTTTGCTTTTTTTTTTTTTTTTTTTTTTTTAGTAGAGACGGGGTTTCACCGTGTTAGCCAGAATGGTCTCGATCTCCTGACCTTGTGATCCACCTGCCTCAGCCTCCCAAAGTGCTGGGATTACAGGTGTGAGCCACCACGCCTGGCCTGTTTAGGACTTTTTATAGAAGTTTCATCATTGTAGGCATGATTGACTGTTAACTCAATTGCCAGCCCCTCTTTCCTCCTTAGAGGTTGCAGGGAATGGGACTGAAAGTTCCAAGTCTCTAATGGAGGTTCAGTCTTTCCAGTGACCATTCAACCCATTTACTGGTGGCTCTGTCACATGGAAGGCTTTGGTTCATGGTTCATTATCTGAACCATTGTGATCAGTTATGGGTCAAATATGGGTACAACTCATACAGGGTCAGGCCATGCTGGAGTTATTGAGGGATGTGACAAGAGCTGGTTCATTAGAACAAAATACTCTTCTATCACCCAGGAAATTCCACAGGACTTAGGAGCACTATTTCAGGAATCTGACACATAAACAAAATGTGTGTTTCTTATTATGTCACACCTGCACACATGCACACACACACACATACACGCATGCATATGTTGTTGTTAGAATGGGTCTAACAGTACAGCTGTGATTGGTTCTCATCTTGAATTACAAAGAATAAAAATGTCTAGTCAGAATCATCAGTGGAGAGGTAGAACAAGAAAATTCTTCAGAATTCTACACAGGCACATGTGAAGATCTGAGCTGAAGATAAAATTTGGGAGTAATCAATATATAAATGTAATTTTAAATCGTGAGACTTACTGAGATAATTAAGGGAATTAATACATGTGAAAAATTGAATATACAGGAAGTGAGGCCTAGGACATTCCAGCTTTAAAGAGGATCAGGAACCAGCAAAGGTAAAGACTGGCCAATAGAAACCAAAAAATGTGAATGATTGTATTTTCCTAAATGACTGTAACATTTTTCATTGCACCTGTTCTTCTTACAATGTAACTTTGACACTCATTCTGTGAAGAGGTGAGTCCCTGTTTTCTCCTCTTATACTTGGCAGGGGCTTTGTGACTGCTCTAAGCAATAGTGTCAGTGGAAGCAATGTTGTGACTTCTGAGGTTAGGTTATAAAAAGGATACAGCTTCTACCGGGCTTGCTCATTTGGGTATGCTTTCTCTGGTGAAGCCAGCAATGATATGGAGCTTGAGGAAGCTCAAACTAGGCCATGTGGAAAAACCACATGGAGAAACCCACACATAGAGGAACTGAGTTTCCCTGTCAACAGCCAGCATAAACCTTGCAAGTGATTTTTACTCACAGCACTTTCATTTGTGGTTTCAGACATTTCAGAGTACAACAATGCCAGCTCTGCTGTGCTCGCTCTCCCTGACCCATAGCATCTGTAGATGTAATAAATGATTGTTTTACAGCTCTAAGTTTTGGAGTAATTTGTTACCTAGTCATAGTAACTGGTACCACAAGTTGGCCATAAGGAGATGCTACCCAGACTCTTAAATTAAAAAAATATATATATAAATTAAAAACTTTACTTACACAGAAAACAGGTTGTATAGCAATTCTAAATAGTTATTAGTTAATCACTATTGCAGTATTTCTTGAGATCCAAGGAAGGGAAGGAGGCTAACATCAATAGTTTTCTATTCATTCATTTATTCAATCAACATTTATTAATTCATTCAATATGCAAACATACATGCACATAACAGAGATATATATGTATATATAATAAATACATAAATACACACACACATCATTGCATGGCTGTAGGCACTTGGGATATTAATAGAGAACAAAACAGACAGAACTATCTGTTCTCATACATGGTGCCCTGTACTAGAAACAGGGAGTAGAAAACAAACAAGTAATATGCAATTTGTCAGATGGATAAAAGTCCTAAGGAGAAAAGTAAAACAAGAAAGAGAAATGAGGATTGCAATGAGAGGAGACAGCGGTAAAGGGTCATGACTTTCAATAAGGTAGTTATGGGAAGCCTCTATGAGAGGGCAAACTTTGCAGGGAAAGAGGAAGGAAGCTTTGTGTATATCTGTAGGTGGAGGAGATGTGTTCTAGGCACAGAGCATTACAACTGAAAAGGTTGAGGTCTGGAACAGAGTGAGCAAAAGGCAGAATAGCAGTATATGAAATCAGAAAGGCAAGGCAGGGCACAGGCAGAAGACAGATGGTTACTAATGATTAGGCTTTTCTGGTTCTTTTGTATATCCTTTGCATATCTTTTCTCTCTCACTGTTTATCGTTTTGTACTCTGAGAAACCTGAGAGGTCTTTGTAGGGTTTTGAGGAGAGTAGCATTGTCCGACTCACATTTTAACATGCCAATATGGCTGCTGTGTTGAGAATAGATTTGGGTGGAGGGGAGGCAGGAGGAATATGGAAGAAAGAAGGCTCAGTTTGGAGGCCGTTGTGATAATCTAAGATGCAGATGATTTTAGCTCAGACGAGAAAGGCAGTGGTGAAGGTAATGAGAAATGGTTTATGTTTTGGGTGTATTCCAAAGTATCTGTACTGGATTAAGTGGAGAATGTGACTAAAAGAGAAGAATGGAATATGATTTCCAACTGTCCTGAACAATTAGTAATATAGAAGCCTACTTATAAGATGAGGAAGACTGTAGGAAAATAGATTGTGGAGAAAAATATCAGGAATTCATTCCTGGACAAGTTTAACATCCCAATTAGACATTCAAATGGAAAACTGAACAGTCAGAAGTAAGAGTTTAGAAATCAATGGAAAGATCTGAGCTGAAGATAAAATTTGGGAATAATAAATATATATATGTAATTTTAAACCATGGGACTTACTAAGATAATTAAGAGAATTAATAGATGTAAAAAAAATTGAAGATCCAGGGAGCGAGATCTAGGGCATCCAGCTTTAAAGAGGATCAGGAACCAGCACAGGTAAAGACTGGCCAATAGAAACCAAAAAAGTGAAATACATCAGGGTATTGAAGAAATTGTTGCAAACAAGAGGCGTAATCAACTGTGACAAATGTTTCTGACAGGTGAAGTAAGTTGAGGACTGAGATGGACCGTTGGATTTAGTAATGTAGAATCATAAATGACTTTGGCAGATGCAGTTTTGGTGAGGTTGTGGGATTTATAGACTAATGGACCTGGGTTAGAGAGAACCTAATAAGTGGTATTAGAAAAAGTGAATGTATTAATAGAAGAATTGTTCTAAAAGGGGGATATAAAAGTAGTCTAGCTGGCAGGGAACATTGGTTAGAAAGTTTTGTTTGTTTTTAAAGATGGGAGAAATAATAGCATATTTGTATACTGAAGATTTTATAATGATGACCTAGTAGATCCAGTAGAAAGGGAGATACAGAAAACATAGGCAGTAGAAAAGAGAATTCTAGAGCTGTGTCCCTGCAGATGGAAAGGTAAAAGGTCCATCATAGACATAAATGGGATTTGTCCTTAGATAGAGATACAGACTGTTGGTCTATGGAGATGGTAGAAAGAGAGAGTAGATGGATGCCAACAGAAAAGGGGTAGATTAGGGATTAAGAGCCTATAGACCTTCCTTTCCTCTGGTTCAACTTTCTCAGTGAGGAAGCAAGATCTTCATCTGAGAATGAGAATGGGGAGGTGGCACAAGAAGTTGTAACGTAAGTGGATGATTTAATGAACTAAAAAATGTAGTAGAATTACCAGGCAGGAAAAGGGCCCTCTCTAGGTTGGCAGTCACAAATTTAAAGTGAGATAATTCACCATTGTGTACATTTATTTACCATCATTCTTGGTTGTGTGTTTTTCTACAGCCATGTTCAGCTGTGCAGGAATAGCCATGGAGAAAGAAAAGGGTTATATTTAATCAGGCATGAGACTTTTTCCAAATAAGGATGGTAGAACATAAGAAGTGAGAGAGTTACAGATTTTCACAAGGAAAGGATTACAGTGATTGCCGCAGGATTCAAATTGGATTAAATGTCCAGAGAAGCCATAAAGAGGGGCTGAGGAAAAGTAAAATAGTAGTCGTATCAGTGAGTTGAAGATATCAGTACTTTTGCAGTCAGGAAATCAGAAGAGAACTGGAAAGAGGTAGTGATCAGCACTGAAGAATGTTTATTATTAAAACTATGGAAAGTGTACATCTACTGGCCATAAAAGGACTAAGTCACTACCATGGAAATAAGTGGCTAAGGTGGAATGGAGGAAGAGGTCATTGGAGGAGAAGAGTTGAAGGAACTCCAAAGCCAAAGAACTAAAAGCTTAACCTGCCTGGGTATTCAAATCATCCAGAAATGTAACAGGAGTCATTTTGGCCTGAGTGATGGTAAGCCAGGAGTAAAAATCTTCAAGTAATGAGTTATGGTATCCAAGAAGTCAGTAGTTTCTAAGGTTCTAGAAAAGAAGTTTGAGTGTTTTTGTGTGAAAAGAGAAATTTTGTGTGTGTCTGTGGACAGGGCTTGGGGTAGGGTTCAACAAGTGTGAGAGATAGAAGGAGAGAAAAGGAAAGAGGATACAGGTCAAGTGCTGTGTGATGGAAGGGCCCAGAGAACACCCCCAGATGAGGGTTGGCCAACAAGGGTTTCGAAGAAGTTAAATGTCTGATTTGCCTGTGGCTTGCTGTCCACTGAATTCTGTGACCCTGTCTCTTACACTCACCTTTGGATTAATATCAGCCAGACTCATAAATGTTTTGTGTATATTTTTTCAAAATGTTAATATTATTTTGTTGAATTTTATGAAGTTACTCTCTTCCACATTTTTATCATCAGAGGAGTGAGTAGAGACTAACAGAAAGATGGAAGTGGCCAGGCGCAGTGGCTCACGCCTGTAATCCCAGCACTTTGGGATGCCAAGGTGGACTGATCACGAGGTCAGGCGTTTGAGACCAGCCAGGCCAACATCGTGAAATCCCATCTCTATTAAAAATACAAAAATTAGCCGGGTGCAGTGGTGGGCACCTGTAATCCCAGCTACTCAGGAGTCTGAGGTAGGAGAATCGCTTTAACCCAAGAGGTGGAGGTTGCAGTGAGCCGAGATCGTACCACTGTACTCCAGCCTGGGTGACAGAGCAAGACTCTGTCTCGGAAAAAGTAAAAAATAATATGGAAGAAAGAGGCAGAGGAGGCTAAGAGAATGTAAACCTCCTATAAATTCAGATAAAGTTTGGGGAGTGCTTTGGAGATCCCTGCATTGCAAATTTGGTGGGCTGTAAGTGGAGAGTTTTAGTCAAGTTTCCTTTACTGTATTAGGAAGCTAGGCGCAGATGTGCCCACCTGTCTTTGCTCTATATCTGTATATGTGGTATCCATGTTATAATTTACCTACAGCACTGTTTCTCAGCTTTCTAAAAAACATTGTCTCCCTGTGAAACCTTTGTGCACAATTTTTTACTAATTACCCCCACCCCATGAAATTGTAACACCACTGATATAAGGCACAACTGTTTATGTACTGGGATCTTTTGGAAGGCCAAAGACCATTGTAGAGCCTAAAATTTTTCACTCTACCCAAGAACCAGTTTTGCCCCTTTGAAGGTGATATTGGTTAAACAAGCAGTAGAATCTAGAGATATAAATATCTATATGCTGAATTTTTCAGTCTAGTGTTCTTTTTACTATAATTGTATTCTCTTGTTCAAGGTAAACTTACTGCTTCCTAGAAATACTTCTTTAGGGAAAAATGGTCTGTCACCTTTCACAAATCCTATGCTACAATGTTATTTATTTTTCTTCATACCTATGTCCAGTGAGGATTTCCCAGTAGATTTTCCGAAGCAATTTAATTCCTTATTAGTGTGGCTGATTCATGAACACTTAAGCAGGTTTCTACTTTCCTTGGGGGTCCAGGCACATGTTAAATGGTTTTGTATCATCATGGACTAATCCTTAGTAATAAAACATGATCCCAGAACAGCTGCTTAAATGACTTGGCCTCCTGGTACACATTTCAATTTTTTTAGAACCATAAATCTACAATCATTTGTAGCAAACATTCTCCCCACTCACTCCAGATGTGGGTGGAGGAATAGGATGGGGATGAAGAAAGTAAAGGTAAATAAAATAATTGTATATTTTTGGTCTTTTGTCCAACTCGGACTTCCAAATTCCATGTTCGATGTATCTTACCATCCCCCATTGGTGTCATGAGTTAAAGTAGAAATTTCTATCTGAATGTCATAGCTTACTTTTTATTTTACCTAATACAGTGATATTGTGTTATATAACCTTACACATTTCTCAGTGTGTGTGTATATAACAGATACAAATGTGTTGAGTATATATATGTGTATATACATATATATGTATACATTGCAGCTACAAATACACATTTGGAGCTGAAATGTCTATTAAATACATAAATGTTTAAAATGTTTATATGTGTGTGTGTATCTATCTATCTATCTATCTACCTACCTACCTACCTACCTATTTATCATCATCATCTATCATCTGTCTATCTATCTATGATGTATTAGTTGGCTTAGTCAGCTAGGGCTGCCATAACCAAATACCGCACACTAAGTGGCTTAAACAACAGTAATTTATTTTCTCACAGTTTTGGAGATTTGAAGTCTGAGAGTAAGGTGTTGCCAGGTTTGGTGTCTCTGGAGGCCTCTCTCCTTGACTCGGAGAGGCGCCTTCTCACTGTGTCCTCACATGGTCTTTTCTCTGCATGCGAGTGTCCCTGGTGTCTCTGTCTCTTTTTTGCAAGGACATAGTCATATTAGAATAGGGACCCACACTAATGACCTCATTTAACCTTAGTTTCCCTCTTAGGGGTTTCTCGAAACACAGTCACATTGGGGCTTAGTGGTTTAGCATATCAGTGTTGGGAGGGCACAATGTAGTCAATAACATTTATTTATTTATTTGTTAATTTGTTTGTTTATTTAAGACAATAGCACTGTTAGTTACTATGAGTTTGGTTACAGAGGTATCCAACATAGTGACCCTAAAAATGGCAATACAGTAACTTCATACACAGGAACCATGATATCAATTTGTATCTAGAATATGCATCTAATTTATATCATAATATGACTTATATTACTAGAGCCATTAGAAAGATAATGCAGTGATATGTACTTAGCAGTTTTCATGTAATTATTATAATTATTTCCAAGACTAGTGATCTCTAAGACCAGGGATAGTTTTTTCCTGAGGTAGGCATAGGTCTTAGGAATAAAAGAGGAGGGTAAGAATTGGCCCGCTATGCACCTTCTTCCTTAATCTATTACTTAGCTTCTGATTAATGAATACTGATGACAACTATACATTTTTCTTGATATGAACAGGATAATTGAAGTTTAGGAAGCACTATAACTATTGTAGCACTTGAATTTATCTTTCTTTTTAAAAATCAGTATAACCAAAGTAAATAATCTACCCTTCCTCCTGTCTAAAACATTAAATACTTAAATGAAAATATTGCTGCATGACAGCAATATAAAGTGTTAAGCCAATCCAGATGTTTAGATCTCTTTATATTGGATTTGACTTAAACTAAAACTTCAGTAGCATAAATTTGGCCTTAAACCATAGCTGTACATACCATTATATATTGTCCCCCAATTTTGTTTTTACAAAATGGCATCACATTACAAGACATTAAAGGGCAATTTGCCTGTTTTCCGCTCTAAACAGCATATTGTAACCATTTGCTTTTCAGGTCAGTTTTTATAGATCTAACTAGTTTTATAAATGTAATAGCTACATAACATGGATATTGTATAATTTATTCAATTTCCCTAATA
Organism: Trachypithecus francoisi; assembly: GCF_009764315.1. Taxonomy (NCBI): domain Eukaryota; kingdom Metazoa; phylum Chordata; class Mammalia; order Primates; family Cercopithecidae; genus Trachypithecus; species Trachypithecus francoisi. The sequence continues at coordinate 63,819,084 of NW_022681469.1, forward strand.
GTGGTCATTATTGTTTCTAGTTTTTGTCACTCCAAATAATGCTGCAATAAGTACTATTATAATATAGTCTAATTTACTGTTATATTTATTTCTGAAGGTCAGAGTCTTAGAAGTAGGACTGCTTTTTCAAAGTGTATGTGTACTTGACAGTTTACTGGAACTGCCAAGTATTTTTAGAAAAATCTTTCTGCCAACTTTATATACATATACTTACATCAGCATATTTTTTAGGATCATCAGTTTCTTACACCTAATCAACACTTGGTAATATCAATTCTTTTAAATTTGTCCATCTAATGTATAAAAAGTGGTATCAGGTCATGCTGGCATTTTTATTTCCCTGGATTGGATATTATTTCATAGATTTATTATTCATTTTTACTTTTCTGATCAACTCGTTTATTATTGAACCGATTAGCCCACTAAACTTAAATGCAGCTTTTATTACACAGTAAATGCAGACATATATACATATTTGGAATTGTTTATATGCTCTATTCTGTCCCACCAATTCATTTGTGGTGTTGTGGATACGTATGTACATGTGTCTGTCCAATTCTTTTGATCATAGTAACACAATAGCATAATTTAATGCTTATGATTTAGTACCCTATAATAAAATAGGTTTCCACTGCCAAAATGTAAGAAAAAAGTAACCATCTCATCTGGAAGATTTATTAAAAGTATGGTAATATTGTAGCCTTAATTCCTTAGGTACTTACTTTGATGCTTGAGGTCTTCATTGGTGGTGATATGCTCAGGATAAATGGGAAACTCCTTTCCTTCAATGCTTAATATGGTGGCATTGTGAAAACTGCTGCACTTAATTTTACAAATGCAGTGTTATAAAATGCAATACAAAATAGGTTCATTTAAGCTAAAACATCTTTCAGTTATGATATAATACATTTCTGCTTAAAAATTTAAACACATTTGTTTAAAACAAACGTGTATGGCAAAATAAACTTTGAAAATCAAAGATCCATTTCCACCTGACAGAAAAAGAAACATTCTTCCTTTCCTATAGAGAGCAGCTGTCATGTTACAGGCATGTCGTTCTGTTGGGGAATTTGATGATGGCTTTAAAAACCTTGAAGTTTCCAGAGCAATTTAAATATGATCTTTAATGACTTTGGAGTGGATTAGCCCTTGACCTTTCTGTTCCCATGGTATTTTTCTCATCTAGCTTTGACATATGTAAAAGAAAATTGTGCTCTTCAGATCACTTTGAAACTTCCAATTATGTCAAGAGGCTTAACTTGATTTTTGATTGACTTATAATGGCAAGAACTGATCTCTGGAGGGGGTACAGATGCAAATCGGCGTTCTTTAGGACTCTATTTTATCAGCTGTAATTTTGCTAATACTAAAAGGAAACATTTAAAAATAATAAATTTGTGACGTGATTTATGTTTATGTAATTTTTGAAAAAAATTGATTTCCAAAAGAATGCAAATTAGATTCTTTGGTATGATTGTTGTTCCTATATTATTTCTCATCATTTCCTATTTGTTTTTAAAATCCATATAGAAGGTAATATTTTCATATGAACTTAATTTGGGATAATGTCATAATAAGGTTAAAACCAACTTTCCAAATTGAGTAACTGACGAAATGAAGCTCATATAAAGCAGAGCTTCATGTACAACTAGAAAGGGGGGAAGCAGATACCTGTATAGAAAGCAAGATGAGATATAGAAGACACGTAGAAAATCTTAAGACGGTTAAAAGATACAACGAAATGACCACTAAAGTAGTCTGTGCTTTAAATACAATAATGTCTGTTTTATATAAACATTGCTGTACAGCAAAAAGAGCATTTTACAGAACAGATGTACTTTGAAAAATAACCTTATAACTTAATTATTTATGTAAATCGTATATAGAACGAGAGTCCAGACTAGGAAAAAATAGATAATTCACATTAAGAATGTGGAATTTGAAGGTATTGATGAATAGAATATTTCTGTTCATATTTATAACTCTTGAATATGATTCTAAATGAATTATTCTAAATGAAGTGCAAATGAAAAGAGAGACATTGTCATTCCTGTGCATTAGAAAATTAGATGAAAAAATAAAACTTTTTTTTTTTAGCCAAGTAGTAGTCTACCAGCCACGAGGTGGTTTTGGTTTTAATTATTGTGCCCTAGTAATATAAACCCTTATCTCATTTACAAGATTTACCGTGATGGTGTTAGACAAGTGCATGGCAATTTGTTTTAGTTAAATTTGTGCAATCATTTAATTTCTCTACAAATTCTTGTTTTCAAAGATAATAAGTGTTATGGATTGAATTGTGTCTGCAAAAATTCATATGGTGAAGTGCGAGCCACAAATATTAATAGAATGTGACCTTATTTGTAAATGAGGTCATTGCAGATGTAATTAAGTTAAGATGAGGTCACACTAGAGTAGAGTGGGCCTCTAATTCAGTATGACTGGTGTCCTGATAAAAGAATGCCATGTGAGGAGAAAAACATACACAGGGAGAATTCTGTGTAAAGATGAAGGCAGAGATTGGGGTGATGTTTCTACAAACCAAGGAACACCAAAAATTGCTAGCAAGCCCCCATAAGCTAGGGGAGAGGTATGGTATTTGTTCTCCCTCACAGCTTTATGAAAAAAAACAAGGGTGATGCCTTAATCTTGGACTTCTAGCTGTCAGAACTGCAAGACAACACATTTCTAGTGTTAAAGTAGCTCAGTTTGCAATACTTCGTAACAGCAGCTCTAACAAACTAATATAATAAACATCAATTAATCCTTCTAATTTTTTGTGATGAAGTTAAAACCAATAGAATGGAAATAAATAATGACAAATAAACAATAAACATATAATAGAGAAAGCATGGGTTATAGTGCCAGCATGAGGGGCAAAGTCTTGTAAAACCGACAATTCAAGTGAAAATTTACCAATATATTTGCAAAAACAGAAAATTAACCAAGTACATGTACTAAATACGGAGCAATGTTATGATCACAATACCTTTTGTTCCTGGGCCGGTAATTAAAATTGCATTGATTCTACAAATGGAAAAGTACCATTTCTTACTCTGCTAGTATAATATATAGTTCTCCAGTTCATCCATAATCTGTCTACCTATCTTCAGCTACTCTATTTACTTACTGGTAACAATAAATTCTACTAAAAATTAGCTGTATTGAATATGTTGGATATTGAATATTGATATATTACTTCAGCCTAAGACTTTAGGCTCACAAATAATTAAAGTGTTCACCCTGCTGATTTTTCTGCTGGAAGGAAAGAAGGAAGACGGGAAGGAAGGAAGGAACTTACAATCTTTTGAAAAATAACTAAAATATGATTGAGAACTTTTGGGAAAGGAAGAAAATTTAAAAATTATATCCCCAAAGGCATCCCTGAAGCATTTTTAAATAAAGCTAAATTTTGAGATTTTTATTGGATTTAGCTAGCTGTGTTCAAATATCAAGGTATAGGTTTAAACAGTTGCTTCAAATTTCCCAGAGTTGGGGAGGAAAAATAAATCTGGAGAACTAAAAGTTAAACAATTAAACAGTTTATTTAGATTACATCATTATATTATTAATAATGCCCCCAAAATAGGAACTCCCTCTATATGTCATGCAATGCTTACAAAGGTCTTTCACAGACCAGCTTATACACTGAAATATTAAACATCTCTTTTTGCTACTCAAGTTTCTTAGATATATAGCAAGATATAGTACTACACAAGATACATACTTTCACTTGGAAAAGCATGTCTTATTGAACATTACTATATTATTTATAAATATATTTTCAATTTTACAAAAATGAAGGACAAAAGTATGCAAAAATAGCAAAAATATTGAAGTAGCATTTTACCTAAATTAAAATATACTGATATGTTTACCTTGAAACTCTTAAGACTTCACCAAAGAAAGTCAAATAAAATCATGCATGTGAATTGAAGTCAAAGCTCTATTTTTGTGTGATTTTGAGCAAATAAAATAATTCTTAGCTTTTTTGGAGGGAAATATTGGGTGAAGTGAATATTCTGCTGTGCTTTTCGATTGTACGGAATTATTTTTTATTACTACTTGAACTGTTTTCTGAGGAAGTAATGCTGAATTTATGAGAAGTTTGTTGATTTCAAGGAATATCTTTTCTTTCTATAAAACAGGGGTAACCCGTACCTAACTTAGTGGATGAGGTTGCTATGATGAACTCTTAAAATAATGCATATGGTGTTTTTGTGTATGTGTCAAGTCCTATACCAAAACAAGGGATTATTATTTTGCATGAAGATGTCTCCAACTGACTCAGTACATTTGTTTTTTCCTTTTCTCTGAATTATGCTTGTACTCTCAGTTAATGACACACATGTCTGTTCATGTTTGAATCCTTTCATTTATTTAGTACAGTCAAATTTCAATCTTTAAAAGACTTTTATTTACATTTTTAGAAGAAGGTTTATTTGAGCAACAGAAAAACATGACAGAACACTTCACAGGTCACTTTACACAATAAAATAGGCAATAATAACATACTTATTTTGTAAGCACAAACATACACTCTACTAATGACAGACACGTGAGTATAACATTTATGAGCAGATGAACAGTACTCATTAAAAAGATCCCAAAGCAAGGTGTATAAACATATATCACTATGGTTGGTAATTGTGTGCAAACAACTTTATAATTGTAGTCATCTGAAGTATTGTGACAGACAACCTAAATTTTCTTTTTTTTGCACTTTAATTTTAGATTCAGGGAGTGCATGTATAGGTTTTTTTTACCTGGGTATATTGCATGATGTTGAAGTTTGGGGTACAAGTGATCTCATCACCCAAGTACTGAGCATAGTATCTAATAGTTAGTTTTTCAATCCTTGACCCCTTCTTTGCCTTCTCCCTCTAGCAATCCCCAATGTATTTTTGTTATCTGTATGTCCTTGAGTACCCATTGTTTAGCTCCCACTTATAAGTGAGGACATGTTGTATTTGCTTTTTCTATTCCTGCCTTAATTCATTAATGGCCTCCAGCTGCGTCCATGTTGCTACAAAGGACATCAATTCATTCTCTTCTACGGGTGTGTAGTATTCCATGGTGCATATGTACCATTTTTTAAATTCAGTCCACCACTGATGGGCACCTAGGATGATTCCATGTTTTTGGTATTGTGAATAGTGCTGTGATGGACATACAAGTGTATGTGTGTTTTTGGTACTGTAAGCTTTTAAACTTGGTTTTTCCTTTTAAATGTTTTGTGCCTATTATATGTTCTCTGTGTGTCCTTATAAGCACAGAAAATTAATTTATATTTTATGTATGTACGTGTAAAATATTATTGCATATGTAATTTAATGTAGATTAAATATATGTAGAAATATATGTAGAAAAATATTTATATTGCCCAATTTCTTGTTCTTTGCCTATTCTTTTGGCTCAGTATGTGCAATTTTTTCTTTCCTTATCCACTTACAGCTTCTACTCATGTTTTAACCTTGCTTCAAATGTCATTTTTTAGAATTTGCCACATTTATTTAAATACTTCTCTTTTCTCCTAAATTATAATTTCCTTAAAGGCAGGAAGTTATAGGGTTTTGTTCTATTCCTTTTTGTATTCATAGCATCTACCTCTTTGCCTGCACATAACAGATCCTTAATAAATGTTGAATGAATGAGTTATTAATTTGAAGAAAGTTCAAAGTAAATATGTGACTAAAATATGAAATATATATACAATGTTAATGAAACATTTGACATTTAAATATTCAAATTGGTGTTAATTGATTTGATGGCATCTTTAAGTGGTCAAGATAAACACTTTTAAACAAATAATAGTGCTTACCAATAATGTAGATTTCTTTTTCTATGAACTTACTTAGAAATATATAAAGCTAATAATGTTTAAGCTGAATAAAGTTTAGATACCTTTTATTATTACTATGAAATACATCACACAGATATTTGGAGGTACACACACACACACATATATATGTGAGTATATGTATGAAATAATGAAATATATGAAAAAAACATGAACAAACGTGTGTGTCATATATATATGTGTGTGTGTGTAAAGGCTGAAAAATTAAGTTGTAAACACAAATCTATATAATGAGATGTTACTATTTTCTAATAAATATTAGATGAAGTTCCCAGGAAAAGATAAGCTAATGGACTATCTGTGTAACAGACTGGCTTCAGTTTTCCTGAGATTGTCTAAGAGTCCCTTAGGGAAGTCAATGGACAGGGTCATGAGTGAGGCCTGGAGTACACATGGGGCAGCACTGTGGTGTGGACCTGGTAGAATACATCCAACAGAACCACAGAAAGAAAGAGTGGGTGGCTCTAGTTATTCTGTTATTATGAGTATTCTTATTATAGCCCTCCTCTACATTGCAGGAATATGTCAGATTAAAACATATTTGCAGTGAAATGAATGACCCAACTGATCCAGACAGCAGACATGCATGATACAGCAGTAACTTTACCACATAAGACAAACCAAGGATAGATAAAAACCTAGGCTAGGCTTATCCATAAATTCTGTCCTCAGGCAAAAAATCAGTTCAATGGGAGCAGGTATCTTGCTGATAACCACTATACTTCACCTTTTTTCTTAAGTTATGTGACTCTGGTTTATGTTCATTGCTGTCAAAATCTGGGGGCATAGCTGTCATATACGATCTTGCATTTTCACTTCACTTCCTTCTTGTGTTGAATCTCCTGGTTCCTGTATTCCATACCTTCTTCTTCTGAGGTTAATTATTTTGTCTTGCTAAAATTCAACCTCCAGAAGCTTCCTGAGACTATTCACAGAGACTTGCGTTATTCTAACCTCATATTCAATTGACATTTTAAGTGGGTACAGAATTCTAGGTTGGAAATACTTTTCTCCTCAGAAATTTTATTTTATTTTAAGTTCTGGGATACATTTGCAGGATGTGCAGGTTTGTAACATAGGTAAACATGTGCCATGGTGGTTTGCTGTGCTTATTAACCCATCATGGTGGTATTAAGCCCAGCTTGCATTAGCTATTTATCCTGATGCTCTCACTCCTCTCAACCCCACTCCCTGATGGGTCCCAGTGTGTGTCATTCCTTCCCTGTGTCCATGTGTTCTCACTGTTCAGCTCCCACTTATGAGAAAGAACATGCAGTGTCTGGCTTTCTGTTCCTGCCTTAGCTTGCTGAGGATAATGGTTTCCAGCTTCATCATGTCCCTGCAAAAGACATGAACTTGTTTTTTTTTTTTATGGCTGCATAGTATTCCATGATGTTTATGTACCATATTTTCTTTATCCAGTCTATCATTGATGGGCATTTGGGGTTGATTCCATTTCTTTGCTATTGTAAATAGTGCTGTAACAAACATATACATGCATGTATCTTTATAATTGAAGGATTTATATTCCTTTGGGTATATACCCAATAATGGGATTGCTGGGTTAAATGGCATTTCTGGTTCTAGACCTTCGAGAAATCGCCACACTGTCTTCTACAATGGTTGAACTAATTTACATTCCCACCACCAGTGTAAAAGTGTTCCTATTTCTCCGCAGCCTCACCAGCATCTGTTGTTTCTTGGCTTTTTAATATTTGTCATTCTGACTAGTGTGAGATGATATCTCATTGTGGTTTTGATTTACATTTTTCTAATGATCAGTGACATTGAGCTTTTTCTCATATGTTTGTTAGCCACATAAATGTATTCTTTTGAGAAGTACCTGTTAATGTCCTTTGCCCACTTTTTACTGAGGTTGCTTGTTTTTTTCTTGTAAATTTGTTTAAGTTCTTTGTAGATTCTGGATATTCCACATTTGTCAGATAGATAGATTGCAAAAATTTTCTCCCATTTTGTAGGATGTCTGTTCACTTCTTTTGCTTTCCAGAAGCTCTTTAGTTTAATTAGATACCATGTGTCAATTTTTTGTTGCAATTGCTTTTGACATCCTCCTAATTTTGAAACCATTAGTTCATTATCTTATTTTTAGAAGTGTATTTTATTTTTAGAATTATTTTTAGAAGTGTAAAGCACCCTAACCTCTTCTTTCTTGAAATTTATAGAATCCCTATGTTCTGAAATGTGTTGATATGCTTTTATGTGTTTTTATATTGCTATATTTTTTTTGAGAGCACTATGGACATTAAAATCTAATATCTCATGTTCTCAGTTATTTCCTTGAATTATTTCCTTGAATTATTTCCTTGACAATTTTCACTTTCTATATTCCCTAATTTCTCTTGTTATAACTCATATAATTTGGATATGGGCTCTGCTGGAATAATCCTCTAATTGTTTTTATTTGCCTTACCTTTTTTTTTCTATTTTACCGAGTCCTTTTGTTTTAATTTCTGTGAATTTTCCTCAAGTTTACCCACATGTGTTTTCATTAATATTTTTAAATCAGGTGCGTGCCACCACGCTCAACCAATTTTTGTATTTTTTGTAGAGATAGGCTTTTACCATGATTTCCAGGCTGGTCATAAACTTCTGGGCTTAAGGGATCCACCTGCCTTAGTCTCCCAAATTGCTGGGATTACATACCTTCTAATCCCTTTTTTTGGTACCTGTCATTATCTTCTTTTCCATTCTCTTTTTTCTTGTCAATTTATAATTTTCTATAATTTTCTTTACATTCACAGAAAGAGATTAAAAAATTTTAAAGATCATTTATGTCAATGGATCTTTTTATTTGCTATTTTGGACTGCTATAAGATTGTTTATATTTTAAATAATAGATGTGAATTGTTCTTTTTTTTTTAGTGTTTGTGATGTTTTAGATAGAACATGGATAAATATTTTAACTTTAATATTTATGACCTTATTTTAATGGATACTAATTTTTATCTATTACTTACCACAAATGACTCTGGTTTATATTTACAACTGTGATATACATTTTATTTTCCATATGGATTATAGTTAAACAGTAAGTTGGCTCAAAATTTAAAAACTAAATAATAGAACATGCAGTTTGCTGATATGGCAAAATTCATTAAGGTGAATTGTAAATGATGATAACTTTAGAAATATATGAAAGCTTAGTTTTATAAAGAGATTCCTTTCCCTGAAAACAATTCCTCTTTTGTGAACATCTATCTGTTCCCTGGACACTAATAATTTGTATACAAAGAACCAAAGAAACAAATATCTGCTTCTCATGTTGTATAGCGTGGTCATCTCAGTGTTACAACTTATGGTGGTTAACACTAATATTAGCTGTCAAGCAAGAAATAAGTGCCAAATTACTAACACTTTGATGTAAATAAAATTACCCATCCTTTTTCAGTCTGATCAGCTATGAACAAAGACATGTTAATAACTGACCAGACTTGGGAGGCCGAGACGGGTGGATCACTTGAGGCCAGGAGTTCGAGACCAGCCCAGCCAATATGGCAAAACCCTGTCTTTACCAAAAAATACAAAAATTAGCTGGGTTTGACAGCTCATGCTTATAAGCCCTGCTATTCAGGAGGCTGAGACTTGAGAATCACGTGAACCCGGGAGGCAGAGGTTGCAATGAGCAAAGATCGCACTACAGCACTCTGGCCTGGGGAACAGAGCGAGACTCTGACTCAAACAAAACAAAACAAAACAAAACAAAACAAAACAAAACAATTAAAACTATTGGACATTTTACACAGAAAGAGGTACAACAGATCCAGATGAATATTCAGAGCAGATGAGCTGAAAGGAGAACAGAAGCCAGAGATGCTTTGAGGTAATGATAAGAGTAGGAAAAGAGTTGATGAATTGTCAGTGAAGATGATAAGAGAAACAATTAAAGAAAACATGAATAACCTTGGTTTATTTCAAAATTTTTGCCAGCATAAGTACTGTAAATAAATGTTAATACTAATTCATACATCTTTAAAAAATGTATCTTATGTGTTATAGTCTTTAATTCTCTTGTATAGGTGTGTGAAAATGGCAGTTATTGGAAATTATTAGTGCTTGTTTATCAAATTTATATAGCTCTCAAAAGTGCTTTTTTAGATACATGTTTCTTCCCTGAAAATCTTTCAATTTGAAGTAAATATAAGAATCTTTCCAATCTTTTACATGACTTTCTGTAAACTCCCCTGTGATATTTCACCACTTACTTAGCAATAAATGAATTGCCCAACTTTATTTAAGACCAAGTTGATAACATAATTTAACCAATATACATTGTGACAATTTTAAGGCGTAAATTATTTAAGTAAAAGTAACAAAAGCAAAGAGCTAGAGAAAATTCTAATTGGGGAAAATGAGTGCCTGCAATTAAAGGTGAGCTCTCCATTCTCCATCATCTAAATTAATTACATCACCTGAAATGTATGGAATATATTTCTTTGGCTTCAAGAAACACCTTATTTAGTTAGTATGTGTTCTTTGGACTATATATTATACCCAAATTTCTTTTATAGATGTTAATATTTGTAATAACCCAGGCAATGAAAATATTGGTTTTTTCAATTCAAATCTGTTAGTTTTGAAATATTGTCATTGGGAATTTAATTAAATATTCATACTTAGTATTAAATATTTATGGCATACAATTTACAGCAATATTATTCAAACAGTATGATACAATTTTTTAATTAAAGCGTTTGATCAAACTGTGATGTTTTAGCAAATTAAAATACTCAAAATCTAAGTGTCATAACATCAGGGTTTTGAAGTCATGCATTTTTGCCCCTAAATGGCTTACTCATTACTGTTATTTTCTAACTAGTTCCTAAATGAAAAAAAAAAAAAAAGAGCTTATTTAAAAACTGTAAATTCAATAGCAAAAGCTACATTTTAAAATTATACAAATTACAATTAAAACTAAAATTAAAATTGCAAAATTAATACAAACTAAGATAAGATAAAACATAAAATATGCTTTAGTTGGACTAGGAAAAGGATGGTTTTTGCTTTTGCATTTTTACTCTCTAATGTCTGGTTTGAGCTAGGTTCTACTAAGAATGTGAACAAATATAAAAACAAAGTATTTGCTTAACTTATGAAAAAAGTTGATATTCCATTATTATAAGACAGTTCCAACATTACTACATTAATGATGTAGCTAAAAGGGAATGAAAGACAATAAATACTTAAAGAGGCTTTATTTGGGTTTTAAGATAAATGTTTATTACTCTAAAATACTTACTTTTTGGCATTAGAAATGTATTCGCAATGATTTAAGTTGCAACAGTATTTTCAGATGTGCTCAGTCTTATCATCGGGTGATGAGAGAACCCATCTATTGTGTTTTGCTTTCTTATTCTATTTTAAATCCATTCCAATCAAGCTTTCATCATCATTATGCCATTGAAACTTATTTTACAAAGAAACCAATGATCTTCATGTTATGAAATCCAGTTGTCAATTCTCAATCCTCATATTATTTGGCTGTCACCCAAAACTCACATTTACTCACTCTACAATAGATTAAAAGTAATCATAAATTCTTTTACACTCCTTTCAGTGAGAGTCAAGGTCTATAGACCCTCTCCTGTATGTTAGAGGACACACTGCCAGTTTCTGGACCCAAATCTTAAGGCACAGGCAGTGTTTATGTCTTGTCATAAAGAACACATTCATTGTCAAAACCCTAAGCCAGTACGTAATAAGACTGATTATGCTGAGATTTGGAGATGCCATTTATAGGTGCTTTGGTAGACAGTCCTAGTTGAGCTCAGCCTTCTAGACATCACTGCTGATAAACCAGAAATGTGAAGGAAACTGTATTGGACCCTCCAAATTAGCCACCCACTAGCTGAATACCACTAAGGACCCCAGTCAATGTAATGAGGAGAAAAAAAAAATCCTCTTGGTGCTTCCTACCTTATTTTCTGACTCACAAAATTAATGACATATTAATAAAATAATTGTTGTGTTAGCTATCTAAGTTTCAAGGTGGTTTTAGTCACACCAATCTATACCTAGAACACATAGTCTCCTTCTTATTCTAATTTTTTCACATTGTTTCCCAGACTGTGACATTTTCTTGGTTTTCTTCCCACCTCATTGCAACTGAGTCTTTGTTTCTTTGATGGTCATTTCTTTGCTGATTTGCTCACTCTTTAATGCTGGTATCACTAGACTCAGCCTTTGGCCTTCTTTTCGTGCTAACTGTCTTCCAATTTTTTGATGATCTGATGTAGTTTCACAGCTTTAAATGTCATCCATGTGCTAATGAGTACCAAATGAGATGGTATGAGATATGAGATATTAAAACTCTCATATCTAACTGCCTAGTCAACCTTCCATTAGCATTTCCTGTAGACAAATCAAGCTAATTATTTTTCAAACTTAACTGCAGATCTTCCCTCAAAATTCTATTTCCTCCAGTATCCCTCATTTCAGTGACCATAGGACAACCATATAATTTGTCATTTAAACTAGTTGCTTTCAAAGTAAAAAGGCATACTATATTAGATTACAGGCACAAGTTGGGATGGAGGAAACCGGAATGTAGGGTTAACCTGGAAATCCATGCTTCAATGTTCAGATAAAAAACAAACAACTTGGAGTCACTTCTGATTGTTTTCTTTCTCTTACAAACGCCACTTAATCCTTCCCCAACTATTGTAGTCATGCTTTTGTGCAAAAGCCTGTCTCCCAATTTTACTCACAGTCAGAGCCAATGTCTTAATACAAGCTACAATACAATTCATGTGCTGGCTCCCTCACATCTCTTCTATATTTCTAACTTTTGTTCCCCTCACTCAGGCTGTTCTAGCTATATTGGCCTCTTTGCCTTAGGGCCTTTGCAGTGGCTGTTCCTTTTGCCTAAATTATCTTCTAGGTATTATATAGACTTGCTCTCTCAATTTATTTTTGTTGCTTCAGTGTCATCATCTCAATGGAGGCTACCCTGAGCATGCTTTTAAAATTGCATTATTGCCCTAACACCCCACCTGACATTCCTGGTCACCTTGCAACATTATCAAAAGACAAAATTACAACAAATTTAGTTATAGATCTAATGGGGTTTTTATTCACGAATCACAAATGGGAGCAGCCTCTATTCTACAAAATAGAATAAGAGCAACCAAAGGGCCAGGCAGAACAGTGAGTTTTGTAGGGTGGAAACAAGAAAAACGAATAAAAAAGAGACTGATCAGTTAACATCAGGTTAGGTCAAGTTAATTTTTTTAAAAGGTGAAAGTAGAGGGGTCTTCCTTATTACACTAATTCAGGTAGACTGGAATCTTGTTTTTAGGAAAAACTGGTCTGTTTTAGGAACTATCTGCTTCCTTAAAGTTTGATCATGTGGCATTTAATAAGAATGACACCATTTTGGTTTCATCTGTTCTGTTGAGTCCTAGTGCAGGAACTCAGTCGAAAACAATGGACCTATAACATGCTACATAATTTATTTATTGGTTTTGTTTTATTTTATCAGTTATTATTAATAAATGTAAGTTCTGAATTTTTCAACGGTACATTGCAAGTGCCTAATGTGGTGCTTCACATACATTTGATGCTAAATTTATTTATACATAAATGAATGAGCATATTTTATAAATTTCGTACATGGCCATAGGAATTGCACTGATTAAGTATAGCAACAAAGAGAGTCATGGAATTATAATAGGATTCTTTAATTTTTGAGCCAACATTGTTAGTGTGTTTTTCTCATGTAATGTGTTGATATGTCTAAATGTTATGTACATTTGAGGCAACATTTGTATTTTCTTTCAGATAGCTATTTTATGGTTTTTAATTATCCTATTCTCTATGCTTGAAATTATTATTAATGCTTAGAGAGAAGTGAGAGATAATACACAATCTGTTACATTATGCTTCCAGCTTGACAGTTTTGTCAGCTCTGAGATTTGCAGTCATGTACACATTTTGATTTCTTTAAATGACACGTTCAATCATTTTTGTCTTTACTCTTTCATATAAAAACTTAAAAATATTGCTTAAATGTAAATCATTTTTAAAATATAAAATTGCTATATCTTCGAAACAAAATCCTAGGTCTTATTTTGATGTAGGTGTGAATAAATATTGTATTGATCTCTCCCAGACTGATGAATCTCTGATATGCTCTTATCCCAGCAACTGTTGTCACTTTATAACAGATTGGCTATCATATAAATTGGGTAATTTCTTTTTTTTTTTTTTTTTTTTTTGAGACGGAGTCTCACTGTGTCGCCCAGGCTGGAGTGCAGTGGCGCGATCTCGGCTCACTGCAAGCTCCGCCTCCCGGGTTCCCGCCATTCTCCCGCCTCAGCCTCCGAGTAGCTGGGACTACAGGCGCCCGCCACCGCGCCCGGCTAGTTTTTTGTATTTTTAGTAGAGACGGGGTTTCACCGTGTTAGCCAGGATGGTCTCGATCTCCTGACCTCGTGATCCGCCCGCCTCGGCCTCCCAAAGTGCTGGGATTACAGGCTTGAGCCACCGCGCCCGGCCAAATTGGGTAATTTCTTAGTCATGATTTTAAATATAATATTTTCTGAAAATCCTGGGTAATCTTAGGTATAAACTGGGTAATTTCTTAGTCATCCTTTAAAATGTAATCTTTTCTTGGATCTGATTAAAATATACTTCAGTCAGATATTTATTGTGTGAAAGGAAAACTAATTATAAAAGGGACATTTACAGACAACTTATAAAAGGGGCATTTTATAAACCATTTATAAAAGGAGCAAGTAAGGCGGATGATTTGGTTTGGCTCTGTGTCCCCACTCAAATCCCATGTCGAATTGTAATCCCCACGTGTCAGGGGAGGGGCCTGGTGGGAGGTGATTGAGTCATGGGGCAGACTGCCCCCTTGCAGTTCTCGTGATGGAGTTCTCATGAGATCTGGTTGTTACGTGTGTGGCACTTCCCCCTTTTCTCTCTTTCTCCTGATGCCTTATGAAGATGTGCCTTGCTTCCCCTGTATCTTCTGCCATGATTGGACATTTTCTGAGGTCTCCTCAGCCATGTGGTACTGGTGAGTCAATTAAACCTCTTTTCTTCATGAATTACCGAGTCTCAGGTAGTTCTTTATAGCAATGTGAGAACAAACTAATACAGAGGATTTCACAATTGCTTTCTGGTAATCCACTTTCCACTTATTTAAAATTAACTGAATTCACAAAATTTATTTTTGGTGTAGTATGATTTTAGAAAACTCCTGAATAGTTGTTAAAATAATGAATAATAATGTGTCTATTTTTTTCTTATGATGTTGTCATTGGTTATTTCAGGTACGTATATTAAGAAATAAAACAATTCATTATTTTTATTTTAGAACAGACAAGTAGACAACTCTGATCCCTTAAATTAGGTGAATTGTATATATTTTTCCTCTTATAGTAATCCATGCTAACTTTTTCAAATGGAATTGATATAGCTGGCTTTCTGATGTCTCTCATTAAACTATAAACACTCAAATATATAGTCATTGAATACACTTAAAGAGTAAATACATTGATTCATCTACTGCAGGTGCTCACAATTATTATGTGAGTTAATACATGGTGTTTTATAATTCATATGTGGTAAACCATAAGAAATATACTTGACATAATGCCAAAAACCTGACAGAAGACACCACACACAAAAATAGATGTGCAGTCCAAATTTTCCCAAGATATGCTAAATATGATATGAAAGACCAAAATAGATGCCCCTTTACCAACTAAGACAGATCCTATGGTTAAGAAAACTCAAGTTACCTACAGGTTGAGGGTTCAGGTCTCGGCTTGCATGATAACTTCCTAAATTCCTATAACTACAAGAAAAAAAAGCCTTTCTTGCTAAACTCCCAAAAAACAGAAGCTATCAGATACCCCCAACTCTGACTTAGAACCCAGACTACTAAAACTCTGATTGGACAGAGGACCTGCTTTGTGCTCTTTTCTAATAAGCAACTGCAGACCTTAAGCCTGTTCGGTCAGCTTATAGAGACTGTGCACAAACTGTCTTTGTGTCCTGTAGTTCACCTTTTGATGTAAAGAGCCAAATTCCACCCCACTGCAATGTTAAAACCCCACCCCCTAGGTGAACAAGGGATGTTTATGTTACATATGTTTGCACATTTGCAGGACCCCATCATAAATATGTATAACTTTCCCCCCAAGCATGCTTAATATGTATGGCTTTATTGTCTAATATGTATAGGCCCTGTGAGGCATAAAACCCAATCTGCCCTTTCCCTCTTAAAAGAGGAAACACCTTCAGCCCATAGTAGAGACTTTCTTTTCCCAGATTGCAAATTATGATCACCAACAAAGCTCTCCTTTCTACTATTTAGCCATCCTGGTGGTCTTTTGGACAACATGAGTGATGGAAGTCTTATACAAAAGAGCACAAACTGAATGATTCTAATTAGAGGTAGTTTTATAGCAGGCAAAATTAATCTATGGTGGGGGAAATCAGAATAGTGTTTGTGTACTACGAAGTGCAGGCAAAGATGGAGTGGCAAGGGGCATGAGGGAACTTATCCAATGAAAGGTTATGTTTAAAAGCTATTTATATTACATAGTTGTACGCATTTGACAAAAGTTGTAGAAGGATATAATTAACATTTGTGCATTTAATTGCATATAAATTTTACCTGAAAAAGAACTATAAACAAACATAGAAAATTTTAGTTAATAATATGCATGTTAAAATGTTTACGCTGTCGTGATAGTTCATTTTATGTGTCAGCTTGACTGGATTAAGTAATACCTAGAGAGCTGATAAAGCAGTATTTTTGGATGTGTCTGGGAGGGTGTTTCCAGAGGAGATTGGCATGTTAGTCATGGGTGGGGAAGATTGCTCTCAATATGGCCATTCAGTCAGCTGGGGGCCTGGATAGATCAAGAAGGCAAAGAAAAGGCAACAATTCTTGTCTCTCTCTTCTGGAGCTGGACATACTTCTTTTGTCCATGGACATTAGAACTCCAGCCTCTCTGGCCTTGGGACTCTGGGACTTGGACCAGTGGGCCCCTGGGCTCTCATGTCTTTATCCTCAGACTGAGAGTTATACCATCGACTTTCCAGGTTCTGAGGCTTGTGGCTTGAACTGAGCCACAACTGACATCTGGGTCTCCAGCTTGCAGACGGCCTAGAGTGGGAACTTCTCAGCCTCCATAATCACATGAGCTAATTCTCCTAATAAATTCCCTCTGTCTCTCTCTTTCTGTATCCCATTTTTTCGGTACCTCTGGAGAATCTTGACTAATGCAGGTGTTTACTGTAACCTTTTTTAAACTGATAGAAAAGTTTGTAAATTTTCATAATAACAAAGAAAAATATTCCTGAGAAAGTGTGGATATTAATATTTCAAATTGTTTTCTCAGAGGTGTTTCAGTGAAATTATGCTTTCCTTATTTTAAATATTTGCAAAATCATATTATTAAAGATTGTAGAAAACTCTATACAAGAGTAGAATCTGATTATATAATTTCAGTTTAGTTATATTTTATATTGAACTTCTTTAATCTCAATTTGTTAAGCAAATTGATTTGGGAACTTGACTAACATAAAATAAAATTTGTTTTTTTTTTTTTTTTTTTAGCCATAAATGGCTACAGAGAAAAAAAAATTATATTTCTAAAAAAGTTATATTTGTGGCTTCTTTATGCCAGAATACTACCATTAACATATACATTCCTAAAATTATGGTATCTTGAACAAAGTATTTTATAGAATCCATGATTTTCACGCAAGCAGCTGGCTTACAAGTAGAATTCTATTGAATCTCAGGTAAATAGTGGCGTACCAATTATGTAAATAGAAAACACTAGCTATACATTTGTTCTGACAGGTCTGACTTGATGCCTTGGCCCCAGTCAAAAAGAATGCACTAGGCCGGGGCCAGGTGGCTCACGCCTGTAATCCTAGCACTTTGGGAGGCCTAGGCGGGTGGATCACGAGGTCAGGAGATCGAGACCATCCTGGCTAACACGGTGAAACCCCGTCTCTACTAAAAAAAAATACAAAAAAATTAGCTGGGCGTGGTGACTGGCGGGCGCCTGTAGTCCCAGCTACTCGGGAGGCTGAGACAGGAGAATGGGGTGAACCCGGGAGGCGGAGCTTGCAGTGAGCGGAGATCGCTCCGCTGCTCTCCAGCCTGGGCGACAGAGCGAGACTCTGTCTCAAAAAAGAAAAGAAAAAAAAAAGAAAATAATAATAATAATGCATTCTATTAAGTTATTGGTTTTTTCTGGCTTGTTAAAAAGCCAAGGGAAGCATAACTGGACTTATAATTAATCATTTGCCTTTAGAGTGGAAGCAACATGAACATCAGTAAACTAATGAGTGGGACTAGAAGGCTGATGAGATGGTCAATTTTATGTGTCAACTTGGTTAGGCTATGATGCCCAGTTGTTTGGTCAAATATCAGTCTACATGTTGTTGTGAAAGTATTTTTTAAGACATGATTAATATTTAAATCAGTAGACTTTCTGAGTAAAGCAGATTACACTCCATAATGTCTGTGGGCCTCATCCAATCATTTGAAGGCTTTAAGAGAAAAGACTGAGGCCACTAGGAGGAAGGAATTCTGCCTCTAGACTATCTTTGTTTTCAAGACGGCAATATAAACTCTTGTTGCAATGTTGGACTTGCAAAATTGGTTGGAATTTTTAATTTTTTTTTTATTTTTTGTAAAAAACAAAAACAAAAATAAAAAAACGGAATACATGTGTAGAACGTGCAGGTTTGTTCCATAGGTATACGTGTGCCATGGTGGTTTCTTGCACCTGTTGACCTGTCCTCTAAGTTCCCTCCCTTCAACCCTACCCCTTGCAATAGGCCCTGGTGTGTGATGTTCCCATCTCTGCGTCCCTGTTTTCTCAATATTCGACCCCCATTTATGAGTGAGAACATGTGGTATTTGGTTTTCTGTTCCTATGTTAGTTTGCTGAGAATGATGGCTTCCAGCTTCATCCATGTCCCTGCAAAGGACATGATCTCATTCCTTTTTATGGCTGCGTAGTAGTATTCCATGGTATATATGTACCACAATTTTTTTATCCAGTCTATCACTGATGGACATTTGGGTTGATTCTTTGCTATTGTAAATAGTGCTGCAATAAATATACGTGTGCATATGTCTTTTTCTCTCTTCCCTTTTCCTATTATCACAACTCTGCTTTTGACTTCCATCAGCTTCCACCTAGGTTATTTTAGTAGTCATTCTTCCTCTGCCTTTATTCTACGCTTTAGTCTATCCTCACAGAGCAATGTTGTTTCTCTTATTACTCAGACCTTAGTCACTTTTCTTTTACTACTTATCAGCGGTATTCTATTTCTGTATCCTATGAAGTAGAAATCTTTACTATGTAATTTTCAATTGAACTAGAAGATAATTTTACCAATTTGTGTTCTAAGTGGCAGCATAGTGTAGAATTAAAGGATGTGGGCTTTGGAATAAGGTAAGAATTTCAATGCTGGCTTTCACTTTTTTGCCTCATCTAAATTAACTGGGCAGAATTCATAATTTCTCTCATTTTCAATTTTCTCATCTCTAAAATACAGATAACAAAAGTCTCTGTACCTCATGCTGTTGAGAGATCTACATTAGGTAATGAGATAGTGAATATAAGGTGCTTATTTCCTATAGTTCTTGAAACAAGTAAGAATTCAAGAAAGGCCAGTAGTGATTAAGTTAAATGTATTATTTAATTGGAAATATAGAAAAGGGTTTAACCTTATAGAATATTTCAACTTTGACCAATTTAAATGTATGTTTTTATAAGAAGCAACTTCCTTAAGTATGGACATTTATTTTTCTTTGTAACATCTTTAGATGAACAATATCTAAAATGTTTTCCCTATAAACTGATTTTTAAATGATTTGTAACTCACTTCTAATATTCTTACTAGTAACAGACATTCAAAGGTGAAAATATGTAGTGAATAATTATACTTACTTCTGGTTGAGTCAGGTAATTTTATTTATTGCGATGACTTTATAATCAGAAAATATGTCTTTGACTTCTGGTTATCATTACATTTATTGAGCATGGACTTTTAAGTAGTTTGAGGACAGTATTTGCATTTATGAAAGGTGTTTTTGGTCCTTTTCATGTAAAGTTCATTTAGGTTCACAATATGCATATAGTTATATGGTTACAAAAATGATCTAAAAAACTTTTGAAAAAAATCATGGCAATATTCCCTTCATTCTGTTCCTGAATTTCATTCATTTAGAAACAGCAGAATTAAATAACATTGGGTATTAATTTTAGTTAAGAATAATGTTCAAAAATAGGGACAAAATTTATGAAATTAAGTCTGGAACACTTATGTAACATAGAAAGTGCATTTACATTTTGAATTTTGTTACTTGATGTCAAAAATTATTTTAATTTGGCAATGCTGTAAAAAACTAGGTGATCCCAAAAAGTAAAACACAGTCGTCCCTCTGTATTCGTAAGGTATCAGTTCCATAACCCAGCCTAGATACCAAAATCCATACTTGCTCAAATTCCTTGCATAAAATGGAGCAGAATTTTCATAAAACCTATGCATATCCTCCCATATACTTTAAATCATCCTTAGAATATTTATGATACCTAATGAAATGTGAATGTTGTTTAATAGTTGTTACGCTGTATTGTTTAGGGAATAATGACAAGGGAAAAAAGTCTATGCATGTCCAGTACAGATGCAACCATCTTTTTTTTTTTTTTTGCCACATATTTTTGATCTGCCATTGGTTGAATACATGGATGTGGAATTGAGGGATACAGAAAGGCAACTGAATTGAGTATTCTATAATTAAATATTAGTTTGTTATGGGTTCATATTTCAAGAAAATTATACTTTTCTAAAGTGTGTTAACAGCAGCAAGTCACTAATGTGTTACAGTTTTTTAATTGCACAGTATTATTAAAATAAACCAAGTTTATTCATGAACAAACTTCCTCTCAATATTTAATTATTTGTAGTAAATGAAAATGCATTTTAAAGTATGTTTATAGTATTGTTATAAATAAGAGTACACTAAGAGTTGTTAATAAATGTTAATTTAAGTCTTATCTCTGACATCTCAGATTATTTCATCTAGTCAGCAATTCTGACCTTGTAAAAGCTTTCCAACCATATTGGCTACTTTATTCTACTACTTGTTGTCTTTACGGTCTTTCATAAGTGGTGGTTTTATGTTCTACACAGTATCTAAATTTCATGTTAATTATATACATCTTAAGAAAATAGATTATCTACAATTTGATGAAGAATTATCTTTCACTTGGGAACAATATCCATAAGCTTTATGTACATTAAGTTAATTCAGAATCATATGGTGAGTGGAATTTTGTATCTCTTTTTTGTACGTGTCTCTTTGTATCTCAGAGTGATTTATCAGAGATCACAGCAGCCAAGCTACTTAAAATGTTTATTATATTTATATTATACCAGACATTTTACTAGAAGAAAGATCATTTGATTGGTAATTTTTTATTCTCTTGAAAAATGAGAGTAGTGCACCTTTTCATAAATAGTAGGTTGATGCAAAAGTAATTGTGGTTTTTGCCATTACTTTCAATATTTTATTTATTTATTTTTTAATATTTTTAGTGTGAAAAATCACCAAACTTATAAGTGAAGAATTTCTAAGCAGTGGAAAACATCAATAAGTTACATTCTATATTTCAATATGGGGATAAAATTATAAGTAACTGTTATTTATTTATTTTTTATTGAGACAGAGTCTCGCTCCGTCATCCAGGTTGGAGAGCAGTCCTAGAATCTTGGCTCACTGCAACCTCCACCTCCCAGGTTCAAGAGATCCTCCCACCTCAGCTTCCCGAGTAGCTGGGACTAAAGGCATGCACCACCATGCCTGGCTAATTTTTGTATTTTGCATTTTTTTTTTTTTTTTAAGAGATGGGGGTTTCGCCATGTTGACCAGGCTGATCTTGAACTCCTGACCTCAAGTGACCCACCTGCCTTGGCCTCCCAAAGTGCTAGGATTTCTGGCATGAGCCACTGCATCTGGCCCAATTATTGTTATTTTTAAGAAATCTAATTCTGTTGCAACATTTAAATGAATATATTAAAAATGATGATAGGTTTTAAATTATTATTTTTTTAATGCTAAGTAATCACCGAGTTTGCTTCATACAAAATACATTCTGACAATCACCAACAAATCTTCAAATAATCAGGAAGGTAGAAGCCTAAATGGATTAAAATCATGGGGTTTATCAGTATCACTCAATGTTCCCATGTACCAAGTCTGCACATGTACCACCTGTATCTAAAATAAAAGTTGAAATTTAAGAAATGAAAACATGGGGTTTAGAGTCAGACTAACTGACTTTCTTCAGTTATTGTGTGACCTCTGGCAAGTCTCTTAATATTCCAGAGCCTAATTTTCCTCATTTGTAATGTAGCCATAGAAAAGCGTACCTCCTCATAAGGTGTTCTCAATTAAATAAGGTATTGCATTAAATGTCCAAGAGAGTAATCAGTCAGTAATTATGAGTTTCTTCTCCCTATTATTTGACTAAAAAGAAAAAGCAAAAAATAAAAATGTAAAAAGCAACAGGCAGACAAATCACTGAGTGTAAGCTATTTTGGATTATTTCATATTCAGCAATACTCAAAATGGAAACTGTATTTCCTATACAACCAAACTTTAATAGTGTTCTCCTCCTGGAGCAAGCAAATTGAACTCACTTTGAACAATTAACTTGCTCACAAACAATTAAAATAAGTGCTTAAGCTAATTATTTTGCACCCAGGCTGAGACTTCCGGGGTATAGCTGGCATATCTCATTATGTAGTTTGTTTCTACAGTTTTACCTTTCTAGAAACCACACATCCCAAAACCTGTATGTGGTATTCTTATTCAGGCATGAATTATATTGGTTGATCTTTTCTGTGCAATTTCTATGACATTTATCATACAAAATGTGAAAGGAGAGCTCAGTTCTATCATTATCAATTGGCATTTATATCCTTGGTGTTTTGAAGGTATTAAGTATTTTATTATATACAAAATACATTTGTCCACACTGTTCTGATTTTTGTACTGTTGAAAAGTTTTAACAATGCATTTTTAAGCTAAGATATGCCTTCCTCAAAATCCAACTGCAGGCTCTCTAGTCCATCTTGAAGTTAAACTGCAAAATATATTGACACTCATAAAACAATAGGCAACGAGGACTCCCACTTCTGCAGTGAGTAGGGAATCAGACCAGTCCAGGTGCTCTAAACAACTAATTGTATGTGGCTGCCATAGTGGCCCCAGGTTACCATTTGCTGAATGAACTGAAGCTTTCCTATTGTGTCAGCAAGCACCATGTCTGCCTAGACGGTATGAATGAGTTTTCTGTCTTGCTGTCCTGGTTTGCATGTTGGTTTCTTCTCTGATACTGAGGTCCAGACCATTATCTAGTGTGTTCAGACTCTTGAAAATCTACCAGGTTCACCTAAAATCTGATATAGCTTAAATATTTGTTAATATCCAAATTTCATGTTGAATTGTAATCAGCAATGCTGGAGATGGGGCCTGGTAAAAAGTGTTTGGGTCATGGGGTTGGATCCCTTATGGCCTGGTGCTGTCTTCAGGATAGTGTGAGTTCTTATGAGATCTGGTCATTTAGAAGTGTGTCGCACCTCCCCCTCCACTCTCTCTTGCTCCTGCTTTCATCATGTGACATGCCTGCTCCTCCTTTGTCTTCCACAATGATTGTAAGCTTTCTGAGACCCTTATCAGAAGCCAAGCAGATGCTGGTGCCATACTTGTACATCCTGCAGAATTGTGAGCCAGTTAAACCTCTTCTCTTTATTAGTTTCTCAGTCTCAGATATTCATAGCAATGTAATCATGGCCTAATGTCATACAAAGTCCTAATCCCCAAAGTTGGATTTCCCTCATTGTTTTACTTCTACCCTGCCTGGTGTTCCTTTCAAAGACTATTTGCTGTACTATTACCCTGTCTCTGAGCATCTTGCTACTTATAAATGCCAGCCATTGAACTATATCAAACAGAGAAATCATTTATCAGGGTCAAGTCTGTTTCTCTATGACTTAGAGCACTGGCTCTTGAATTTGGGTCTACACTGGATTCACCCAGGAAGGTTTATAAACTCTTTATGTCTGGTCTCAGACTCAGACATTCTCATTAATTTGATATGCATTGTAGCATGCACAGTGGAATTTTTTTTTATTATTATACTTTAAGTTCTGGGGTACATGTGCGGAAAGTGCAGGTTTGTTACATAGGTATATACGTGCCATGGTGGTTTGCTGCACCCATCAACCCGTCACCTACATTAGGTATTTCTCCTAATGCTATCCTTCCTCTAGCCCCCCAGCCCCATCCAGGCCAGGGCGTGTGATGTTCCCCTCCCTGTTTCCATGGATTCTCATTGTTCAACTCCGGCACAGTGGAATTTTTAAAAGCTCAGTGAATGATTCTCATGGACAGTCAAGATTGAGAACCACGGATTTAGAGTGCTGACTCCAGGCCTCCCCTGATGCCTGCCCTAACCGAGGTTATTTCACTATGCCTTAACTACACCTTTTCCTCTTCTACCTACATTTTCTTCTGCCTTTTTTGCAGATCCCAATTGTCTTTGTAGCTGAGTTTATTTGAGTAGTGACAACAGAATTCTGAGGTTTGTGTTGTTGTTGCTATTATTTTTGTTTGTTTTTGGTAGGTTCATTTGTTTTGGAAAGGTTAGATAAATGGCAGAAGTAATTGAATTATTTCAAAGAAGTTTTTACTGACATTTTACTGCTGCTTTTGAGCCAGAAATGAAAAAAAAAAAAATTCTACCAATTGACAAGTCAAGGACATACAGAGATAAATTTTGGGTTCATTACATTAGCAGTCACCAAAGTAATGTGGAGGGAAGTGTGCAAGATAGTCTGTTAGCATATTAAAAAATAATTGAAATTCTATTTATGTGATTGTTTTGGTAGAAAAGTAGAAAAAAATGAAGCTTTAACAATCCATACAGCACATGAATTAATATTGGTGCTCTCACTTAGTCCTTCATTTACTTGATCATTTGGTAGAAAAATAGAAAAAAATGAAGCTTTAACAATCCATACAGCACATGAATTAGTATTGGTACTCTCACTTAGTCCTTCATTTACTTGATCACTTGCCTTGCAAGTTATGTGAGAGGAAAGCCCTGCAATTTATTATAGCTTTTGTGTGTACAGGTAAATGGGTGTCAATCTGCTATGTAACATCATGGAAAATGCTGCATCACAAGATGGAAATAGCTTAAAACCAATCTCTTAGTTAACTGTAGGTTGAAAACTATAGGTTGAAAATGTTAAAAGATAAAAGAATAAAATTATTTCTAATTTTGGCTTGTTTAAAAACTTATGGAAATAACTCTGTATTTCAATTTTTATCATTATTTTCATTTAATAGTAGCAACATAGTGAGCAAACTAGGAAACTTTTTAATAGCTGAATTTCTTAATATGATGTCACTCAAAAATTATTGTGAATTATTTATTGAATACCAATAAATGAATAAATGACTTACTTTTGTAAGCATTTTATACACTATCTCAGCATACACATTTGATCCCCAAATATAAAAATAATATTTTTAGTTGAGCACTCTCAACATTTTTGTGAGGTATCCACCTTTCAAGATAAACCCAGAAATTCCTGCCTCCTGGAATTCATGTCCTTTTGTAGTCCCATTTCGCTTGTACCAGAGTCGGTCAGGTAACCAGTAGCTCATTGTGGAAATGATGGTATGTCACTTACATGTTTAGGTTATATAAGATTGTGGTAGCCAGGTATGGTGGCACATGCTTGTAGTCCCAGCTACCTGGGACGCTGAGGCAGGAGGATTACTTGAGCCCAGGAGTTCCAGGCAACAGTGAGCTGTGGTATCACCATCACACTCCAGCCTGAGCACTCTCTCTCTCCCATTTCTTGTTCTTTCTCAGAACACTTACATGGGAGGAAGTCAGTTTCTATGTTGTGAGCTGCCCTGTGGACTTATGGAAAGGTCCATATGGCCAGAAACTGAGGAAGGCCTTTTGCCAACAGTCGGAGAGGAACTGAGCCTCTCAGTTCAACAGATGGTAAGAAACTGAGGCCTGCCAACAACCTCAAGAATGGGCTTGGAAGCTGATCCTTTGGACCCAGGTGAACCTTGAGATGACTGCAGCTCAGGAAGGCAGGAAGCTGGATTGCAACCTCATGAGAGACGCTGAAGTCTTTCTTAACATAATTACTGTTTTTTTTTTTTAAAAGAAAAATAAAGTGAAAATATATATTAATAATTTTAAGGAAGTATGAACACTTTTTATTTCTTACTCTGTATGTCCTTTTTTTTAAGCAATTGTATTGGATGTCAGATGATTTGAGATCTACTTGATTTGGAAAAGTCACCTAATTTAACGTTGCTTCTTCCTCATTTATGAGATGAGACTTACCATGATTATTCTTTACTGAGTACTGACTATTTACTAAGCACCTATCTTATCTTCACAAGAGCCTTTTTGGATTTTGATTGTTATCCCAACTTTTTATGTTAAGAAACTGAGGTTTAGTGATTGTTTATCAATATGTGGCTGGCAGGTTGAGATTAATCTCACCTGAATCTAGCTCCAAATTTCTGTTACAACATACGACTTTCCTTGTTAAGCATTTTCTTACTGAGATTTCAAGTGTTTTATTAAGAAAATTCGGATTTTGAATCAAATTTTGCATTTTCCAAGAATAGAACACATACTCTCCAGAAGAGGAGAGGGGATGCCTCACTGAAAAAAAAAAAAAAAAAAAAAAAAAAAGAAACAAAGAAAGAAACATTTTGTACTTTTATCACAGTTACAATATTTTCTACAAACATGGTGACTTTTTTTTCCTAGTAATATATAAATGTGGGGAGAGGTGTGGAGATTTTCTTCTTTCAGCATGAAAAGGCACATTAATGTCTCTCACATATACATTATCCCTTAATGCTTATTTTTCACAGCAGCAGGTCTTTGTAGAAGGATCACATGGTTGGAATCAGTCAAATGTGGCTTTGAATCAACAAGTTGGTTATTCTGTCTGAAACTCAATTTCCTCATTTACGAAGTGGAGCTAGTAATACCAGCATTCAAGATCGCTTTGTAGATTAAATAGGCATTAAAAAAATAGCAGTGTGTAGAAATGGTAAATATTGTGGGTTCACAATTCTGAAATCCAAATACTTTGAAAATAATAGGTGAGAATGATATGGGGTAAATAATATATTTTTTCTCTGCAGGCATTTTGATGAGTTTCATTATGAGTTATAGTCCCAGACTCCTGAGGAAATATGACATGAGGTATGGCATATGCAACATTTAACTGTTTCAAATATTAAAAATCCTTCATTCCAAAAGAAATCTGGCCTAAACGTTTTGGGAAAAGCATATGGACATATTATTTTTATTATGAATATTTTTAATTATAATTAAATATGGATTAAAACTTTTATGTAAAATAAGAACTTTTATACTCAGTGATGGTATTCATTAAGTTTTACAGTGAATGCTCAAGATTTATATCGAAACACTTTGACTTGAAGTGACAAAATTATCTTCACAAGTGGCAATCGGTAAAATTAATATGACCTTTTGAAAGCTGAAGAAACTGAATTATGAAAGACATGTAATTTATGTAAAATTAAGTTAAAAATTAAAATTGAAGTTGAGATTTGAAATCTTTAATTTACTTTCTTTGTGTTTAGCTCTCTGATTAGGCATCTTTTATTTTCAACTCAAGTACTTTTGGAAATGATCAACTTTGCAAAACAATCTTTATGGCAACAAAAAAAATAGCAGCCTGTATTTCTAAACTTTTTTTTTCTTCAGATTAAAACAAACTAAAATTTTGCAAGCAATTTTTGCATATAATCTTTATATTGGCCATTTGTTCATATGAATTTGCTCAAGCAGAAATTTTGAAAACCACATTATAAGAATATGTGTGGTATGTAAGAAAACATGAACACATACATGCGAATCTGTATATCTATGCTTGTTAGCCATCTAGTGGCTTTGAAATAAAATTAACAACAAAAGTAGAAATTACTGTGTTATCTTAATTGCTACTATGGAATATTGTGTAAATTATATAATGGGTTTTTAGTTATTAAACACAATCATTTTGATAAATTTTGAAGTCAAGTTTTATTTAGCAAATCTTACTTTCAGTTTTTTATGAACTCTGCCTTACTTTCAGTTTTTTATGAACTCCTCACTTTCAATTGACATAAGTAAAGTTTGAAACACTTGTAATTTTAATTTATTTTCACTCGCTATGGATAGCTATGCTAGTGGTACACAAAAGTATTGTCCTTTTGTTTGTTAGAAAATTAGCCTTTCTTGCCACAGGATTGCTATAGAATCAAAGAGCCTAAGGCCTCTGTTATTTTAGTATAAGAGGACTGTAAAATGTAGTCATCATTTGGAATTTATGTAGTCTCCAATCAACAGACTTCTTCATATAAGAAATCACTTCTCATTTTATAGAGTATCTTATATACTATGCAATTTCATATATTTTATAACATCAAACAGTGAAAGATAAATTAAAATATCAAATATAAAGAATGTTTGGATTATTTTCCATTTTGGAACGCTTACTCTATTGTTGAGTTATTATTAGCCTTGCCTACTTAAGGCCTGTGTAAACTTTTTTATTACTTATTTTGTGTTTGGCTAGATTTTGTGAGAGTGTGTATGTGTGTTTTTTATAACTTGATAGGCTTCTTTACATAGAGATGGAAGGAGCTAGAGATACCATGTGATTTATTTAATTTCCTTCAAAGTTTGCCATTCTTTACAATTGCTGAGTAGCTGTATTAACGTCTATGAAAATGCTGTATTAACACTATGCCACATGTGTTGAGATGATATAATCTCATTTATTGATGAAATTAATGTTATCTTTATATTTAAATAAAGTAGAAAAATATTGTGGCAAAATCTTTATATTTACTATGGAAAGCCAATCTAACAAAAATTATTGTTTTACCATTTCTGACTAACTTTATAAACTATAGCTGAAGAGGTGTTTATTTCTAAGTTTTTGTTTATTTTCAGCCATTATTTTGCAAATTCCTAAGAACTATTTACACGTCCAGTCAGGGCGTTGCGAACAATCTTCTCCATCCATTGAGGAGGGCTCTGGGTCATATTATTTTTTGGTAGAATTGGTGTGATCAGCTCTGTTTCAACCACATCTCTGCACTTCTACATCTTAACAAGGGAACACAAACTAGGTTCGATTGTAAAAGTTTAGATTCTGGGAAAAGAAAACACGAAAACATTTCCTATTTCGTTCTACCGATTGCTACGTATGGGGGACTCTCTATTTCAATGCTAATTTTATACTTTATTATCTTCACCCACTGACTTTGGACTCTACCTCAGAATTATAGTTTTATTAAGTAAGGCAACAAAACTCAACATTTGTTACAGCAGTGTTAATGTTTTCAGGTGACTAATAAGTGTTATATTCTTTTTTTTTTTTTTTTTTTTTTTTTTTTTTTTTTTTTTTTTTTTGAGACGGAGTCTCGCTCTGTCGCCCAGGCTGGAGTGCAGTGGCCGGATCTCAGCTCACTGCAAGCTCCGCCTCCTGGGTTCACGCCATTCTCCTGCCTCAGCCTCCCGAGTAGCTGGGACTACAGGCGCCCGCCACCTCGCCGGCTAGTTTTTTGTATTTTTAGTAGAGACGGGGTTTCACTGTGTTCGCCAGGATGGTCTCGATCTCCTGACCTTGTGATCCGCCCGTCTCGGCCTCCCAAAGTGCTGGGATTACAGGCTTGAGCCACCGCGCCCGGCCAAGTGTTATATTCTTATACATTTTCTAAATGTGCATTAATCAGTGTATAGGATTAGTTTACTTCTTCAAAATTTTGAGTCATAATATATTCATTTTCTTGGGGTAACAGACTAGTATAAAAAGATGTTCCTTGTCTTTCCAGAATGGAAAGACAATGTGTCTTGTATCTTGATAATGTTGTTTTCTTTTTTGTTATTTTCTGAGTTGTTACTAGATTATAGATACTAGTTGAAAAACAGATGTTTCATTGTTAAAGTGAAATGAACAGGTGTCTTTCATGAGTAAAATAAAAGGTCTTTCTTTAACATTATTGTGGATGTGATCCTTATTGTTTCTTTTTTAAATTACATAATGGGAATGTTAATCTTTATATCTCAGTTTAAATTGGTTTTAAGTAACTAACACATTTAAAAGTTGGAATACCTTAACTACTTCTATTAGGGATTTTGTGTTTAAATTACTTAATCCTTTTTACACAGAACTTGCATGTCATTTCTTGAAAGAATACTGCCTGTGAGTTAATTACATGAATTAGATATTTGTGTTCATGGTTTCTTGGCATTCAATCAAATATTTGGCTAGAAATATTTTGAGGTTTTAGGAAAAAAATACATGGGAAATAAATTTAAAATATAATGCCTTCATTCAGATAGGGAAGTGCATGGCAAACCCTTACTTTTGCAGATGAACAATAGGATTTAGGACATCAGAACCCTATCTAGAAAAAAATAAATAAAAATGTAGAAACTAATCCTCTTGGATGGTTTCTCCTGCTTCTGTCAAAACGTGAGGCCCTTTATCTAATTACAGGAGCAGAAAAGAACATAGAAGAGAAAAATTTGCAATAAATTCAGAATGTTGTTACAGAAGAGAAATACAATTCTTATCCATTTGAAAAAAATTGCCACAATTTGAGACATAATTTACTTGCTAATTATAGCCAGTTGAAATTACTGGTGACATACTGATTGGCAGAAGGCACAGTTACAAGGTGTTCAATGCTATGCACTCCCTCTGAGCTAATTAAACCACCTTCAAGCTTTAGCCATGGGCTCCATTTTCAGCAGAAGGATAGATGCAGGCCTCCGTATCTTTTTATTACTCAATGTTCAAACACTTGAGTGCAAAGTTGAGCACTGAGATTGACTAGAGTTGGCAGCACCTCTTCAACATTTCTCACATCCTCTCTCATTTCATAGTAGCTTCAGGAATTCTAAGTGTTAGAGTGACATTTGGTGACAGACTGTCAGTGCTGTCATTTGGGCATTAAAAAAAATCAACTGATTATTGACTTTAATTAGCTTGTTATTCCTACTCTAATATTAACTATAATTTGGAATTTAGGAAAAGAGATGGCACCAAACCCTTTCAGTATTCGTCTGTTTTTCTCCTTGGTGAATTCAGTTGTTGATAGCAGTTTTATTATTATAAATATAACATGACTTAAAATGTATGGAAACTATGTATGTGTAATTTAATATAATTATGATTATTTTGCTGATGCATTGAAATAGAAACTTTTATGTTAGATGACATACCGTTTTTATTTGGGAATCTAAAGACAGTCCCTTAAAATGCATACTTGTACAATATTTGGTATTTCTTAAAAAAATGTAAAGTGGGAGTAGGTAGCATGGAGATGTGTCCACTGAAGCAATTTTAGATTTAGACATACCTTAGTTTGAATTCCAGTTCTTTCACTTACCAGGCAAACAAATTAATCTATTTCAATTTTCTTATCTTTAAAATGGGAACAAAATGTTAGAGGTTGGTTTTGAGGACTACATTAGTTGCTATATAGTGCTTACTTCAGTGGCTAGCACATGGTAAGTACTCAATGAGGTTTTTCTTTTTTTTTTTTTTGAGATAGAGTCTCTGTTGCTCAGGTTGGAGTGCAATGGTGTGGTTTCAGGTCACTGCAACCTCTGCTTCCTGGGTTCAAGTGATTCTCCTGCCTCAGCCTACTGAGTAGCTGGGATTACAGGCATCCACCACCACACCTGGCTAATATTTGTATTTTTAGGAGATACGGAGTTTCACCATGTTGGCCAGGCTGGTCTCAAACTCCTGATCTTGTGATCTGCCCGGTTTGGCCTATCAAAGTGCAGGTATTACAGGTGTGAGCCACCTTGCCCAGTCTCAATAAGGGTTTTTAATGCAATAATGTGATGATATTAAATGTGGTGTTAATGAAGTATGCATTCATGATTATAATTACATAATTGCATAACAAAGTAATATACTATATAATATTAAAGATGTATATTATAATAAAATATGTCATGATTACATTCATTTAAAATATAATTACAGTGTATACTTTATAGTATAATATAATGTACTATTAATATAATATACCATAGTAGTAATATAAAATCATATACAGTATATTTAACATATTAAAGTTGAGTATTAAAATACAATAATATATACTTAATTGTTATTAGTGAGATTAAATAAATGAGGAAAAACTGGAAAGTAATATAATTTATCTGATTAGTTTTTTTCAATAAATTATATATTTTAAGCTTGTTACATACTAAATACCACATTAGTTCTGTGAGTAAAATTAAATTTAACTATTTATCTTTAACTCTTGGGGACCTACATAAAAAATAGGCTATTCAAAATATAGAGGAACAAAATTTTGGAACATTTTTCCTTTAAGCTGAAAATCACGGAAGTCCCAAACGGCCTCCCATCTACGATGTCCTCCACAAATTGAGACTCGATGTAGAATGGCAGTTTGTTCTGAGAATGCTGACAGTAATAGTGAACTTAACTTCTCAGAACTGGGGCAAGAAAGTGCAGTTACCGTAAGAACAGATGTTCTTTAAGGCGATTTCTATTCTGTAAAGTCAGGAATTTCCCTTTTCAATGTTATTCTCTCAATTTATTTCAGCCTTGTCCTTAAACTAGTTTCTAATACTGATTTCATCTTTTTTCTTTTCGTTTCTCTAAATTTAAAAACAAAACTTGAAGTTCAGTACCAAACTGGTTTCTAACACTGATTTCATTTTTTTTTTTAACTTTTCTCTAAACTCGAAACCAAAACTTTCAGTTGGGTATCAAACTGGTTTCTAATACTGATTTCATCTTTTTTTTTTTTTTTTTTGACTTTTCTCTAAACTCAAAAACAAAACTTTAAGTTGGGTACCAAACTAGCTTCTAATACTGATTTCATCTTTTTTTTTTTTAACTTTAAACTCAAAAGCAAAACTTTAAGTTGGGTACCAATTATTTCATTATTAAGTAGAGTTGAAATGTGAAGCACTGATCATTAATAAAATAAGATTGTGTTGACCTGAGTTGGCATTGTAATACTGGTTTGTTGTATTTCTTGGGGGGACATTATCATAAATCTTAGCTTTTGACATGATCATCTGATCTTTATTGGAAAAAGCTTATATTAGAAATAGAAGAAAATAGAATGTTTTATTCAGAATTCTTAAGTAAAATATATAATTTCCTTTTAATTTCTAGAAGCTATTTCTAGAAGCTATTTCTAAAATAGCTTCTCAAAAACTGATTTCTTAAAAAATACAATACTGATCAAATAGGTATTTGATATTATGGCCTATTATCTAGGTGGCAAATCTTTAACATGGCTGCTCAGTCTCTATGATATTGTTTATTGCAAAAATGTAGCTTCTTACCTTCAGGAAAATAAGAAAATATGAAAAGCCTACTCCCATGACACTATCACATTCTTGAGTTACAAGTACCCCCCAAATTAGGATTTCATCAGAATAGTGAAAATAGGTAGTTGAAACCATGTGATTAGATGAGATCTCTGCATGAATTAAGGTTTAAAAAGATAAAATTATATTCAGGGAAGAACATTAAGAAATCGCTGAATATTAAGAATGTCTGTATAAGGATAGTGTTAGTAATGGGAAAAATTCCACGTAGTTACAGAGCTCTGATCTGCGAGTAGTCTTTAGCATTCTGGCCTATGCTATGTCCACGGTAATGGATCTGTCATTCTCAGCTAAAGGAAAGATCATCGGCATAGAGAATCAGCAAAGTAGAGAAAGAAACCTCACATTTTCAACAAAGATCAAATGAGAGTAATACCAAGCATTGTATATGCCAAAGATTATGCTAAAGAGTCTATGATGTTTGTCATTCAATAAGAAAAATATTTTTCTAAAGTATTGTTTTTAACATTTATATCTTGTAGAATCTGTCTTGTAGCAGTTCCAGTCTCTCTCTATCTTCAAACATCTCTAACATGTTGCTCATTAAAGAACAGCCATCTTCAGAGTAATAGCATCAGTACACAAATGTAACATCATTAATGTGAATTATCTGTATAAGGTTAAGGTCACTAAAAAGTTAACTATCTCTCAAAAAGTATATATGTTTTGAGTGTTTGTGAAGTATTAAAAGCATAAGCTCTCTCTCTCTCTCTATATATATATATAATGATATATAAAATTACAAAAAAAAAAAGCTGTATAAAGTAAGTAAGTTAAAACCTTCCAAGCTGTGTAAAAATTTAGAGAATCAATGTGTGTTCCAGTTGGGAAATTCCTAAATATATACAAAAAACATAAGCCATCTTACTTTTGGGGTTTTCCAGATCAATAGGATATAAATAGATATATAAAAGAAGACATAGTGTAGGAATTTTCTCTCATATTATTATGGAGGCAGAGAAGTCCCACAGTACATTTTATGGAAGCTAGAAACTCAGGAAAGTGGTTGCTTAATTCAGTCCTAGTTTGAAGGCCTGAGAACCAGGAGCTCAAGAAGAGAAAGAGAATTTGCCTTTCCTCTGCCCTTTTTCTACTATCTGGGCCCTTAAAAGATTGGATGATGCCTACCCCCATTGTTAAAGGTGGATCTTCTTTACTCAGTCTATTGATTCACATGCTAATCTCTTCTGGAAACACCTTCACAGACTCGAACAAAAATAATGTTTCACCAGCCATTTGGGCATCTCTTAACTTTACAGTCAAGTTGATGCATAAAATTAACCATCACAGTTACTATTACAGAAAAATATTGTAATATAGAAATAACTTTTTTTCTTTTACTATTAGGAAATAAAGAGCTAAATAAACACTAAAACAAAAAAGATATGAGAAGGCTGATGCACAAAGAGTAGATTTATCTATTGTTTTCCTGGAAATAACTGACTCCACTTGTAATTTTAAATGGATTACTAGGTGGTGACCCCCTTTTAATAATAGGAAGCAATTGTCATAAAATAAAACTAAGTTACAATATGTTGCAATTTTGAAAATTGTAACATGTTTATTAAAATACAAAAAGATGAAGATCCATATGGATCTAGATCATCAGGAAGTATTGGTCAAGACCTTTTTTTTTTTTTTTTATTGTGATGAGGTTCTGGTATTTCCTAACACAAGTGTTCTAAGGAGTTAGAAGATGTATCCTTAAATGGAAAAGGGAGAATAGCAGCAAACTGGAAAGCATTGTGTCTAAGGCCCTTTTATTTGACCAGCTATCACAGGGTAATTTTATCTTACTGTTGCACGTGAGCTTTTCTACTTGGAGGTCAGCTGCCACTGATCATACAACATGAAGATTTTAGGCTGATTGTCAAAGTGAATTTTAAAATAAAAAATAATAAAATCACCTTTTTAGGGTCTGATTACCATGAACTCCAATACCTCATACAATCAATAAAGGCACACGCACACATGCACACACATGAACACACAAAATTAGGAAACTTTCGAATATAAAGGCAAAACTTGGATGATCCCAAGAAACCATTTTAGTTTTAGAGCAATACAATAACATTTTCGTAAAGAAACTCTAAAACAACAATTAACTAAGTAATTATATTTCAGAAAAGGGCCACAACAAAATGCACAGGAAAAAATAACAGAATTCAGAGATCTAAAAATTACAGCAAACAAACCAGACAGTTCTCTGCATTTATATATTTATAAATTATAAATAATGAAATACACTTTATTTTTGTACATTGTGATATTCATTAATTTTATTGCATTATATTTACTATACTATACAATATGGTTATATTACAATCTGGTTTTTATTTCTTTTTCTTGCTTCTTTAATTAAATTTTCAGTTGCTGGGTCATAGGAAACACCAGTATATTCCTTTGTATTCCACATGTCAGTTTAGCTATACATGCCAGTACTAAATATATGTCCACTGAATACAATAGCTATAATATAGCTTATTAAGTTATATCTTATGGAAGAAATTAAACAAATAAGTTTCCCTGATAAAGAAGAAAAAGTTTGCATCATTAATTTTAGTAACCAGAGGAGTTTCTCGTATAAACTAATCAGATAACTTAGGTAACTACAGATGTTTACATAGCAACAGGTGAGAATGCTTACTTCTAAACAAATATAGCTGAAAAATCTATTTGAATAATAGATTATATTAAATATATTATAATAAATATGAACAAAGTTTTCCAAACTTTTAGCAGTATCAAATCATGATGACAGTAATTTTTTTTCAAAGCTCTTTGAAGAGTAAGCATGGCTAATTATACTCTCAAGAATTTTTAACTGATATGAGCCATTATGATAATTTGACAGATAGAAAAATAAAAGGTACAAAGAAGTACAATAACTCCTGTTGTCACCGTAGAGGCACTGAAAATATAGAGAATAACATTAGGCCTTTAAATACTGTTTACTATATAAGCAAATTCACATTACCCTTGACAAATTTCTCCTAAAAGCGAATCTAATTATTTTTAAAAGTTATATAATGAGATTTGTGAATTTTTATTGACTTTGATAAGTACCCCTCACTATTATATTTCAGCTTTTATGGAAGATTGAATATTTCAGGTTCCTTTAATTTTCTAACACTATTCCTTGTGATGGGAAAGCATGGACAATGCTTGTGCTGATCACCTCCGGATCTCCATTAACTAGGATGGTGCCCAGGACACTACAAAACTCAACATATATTCATGGATTTCATATGCATTAGCTTCAGTTCCCTGACCCTAACTTTCAAGAAGACCTTTTAAATATTAGGACTATCATTTTCAGTAATGATTTCTAGCTACATGATTTTTAAATTCGGTGGAGCCTAATTCCTTTAGTATCGTCTGTGTTTTGTGCTGGTACTCTTCTTCCAACTCTTCTTCTCTGATTCAGCAACTAGCTTTAGATATTAAGTGCTTAATACAAAATAGGAATAGAAGTTAAATAAATAAATATTAACTACAAGGTAATTCACATGTCTACTTTTTTCTTAGTGTAACAAAATATTTAATAAAAAGCAGTTGAAGTCTTCTTTTAAATGTGATATAATTCTTATTCTGTTACTAGAGATGTTTAAAGGTTGTATTTTATTATTAACTCAAATGTGTTTATAAGCAAAACATTTTTCTAAATCTACCATCATCGGTAGGGATAAGGATTTTGTAAAGCTGATGTGGCATAGTCTTATGTCCTCATAAAGCAATCTCACCTTTGTCATGCAGATACATAAATGTACCTCAGAAAGAAAGTCTACTCAGTGTTTCCATGTTATCACAAATAATTTGTTCAATGTTTATAGTTGTCAACACCACTGAAATAGCTGGGGACTAATTAGCTCAGTTTGAAAATGTAAATTCAGTAAGCTTGGCACCCCTTTTAGAAACTGAATTTTTGTCATCAATAAACTTCCTAGGGATAAGGTACAAAAAGGCATTGAACATTTGCCAGGGCACACCTCTAAGTTATTTGTATGATATATTTTCCATTGGTGGAGTTTTGCTTGACTTGCATCACAATCCCTTTTAATAGGATTCCTGTAGCATCAGTTAGCATAGTGTGCACCTCGTGTTGTTTCAGCTACCTGCAACATTTAAAGAATAACTTTAAAAGATTAGCAACCTCAAATAAGAAAGGCAGTATAATGCACTGTCTGAAAGAGTGGATTCTGAAGTCAAAATACCTGGGCTTAAATCTGCCTCAACCATGTGTTACCTTGCAAAACGTATTACCTGATGACCATTTGCCTCTGTTTTCTTATCTGTAAAATGGAGCCAATAATAGTATGTGAGTCATTCTGAAGAGCAAATACAAACAAAAGTATTAGCCTGGTACATATTAGGTGTTTGATATGGTTTGGCTCTGTGTCCCTACAAAATCTCATCTTGAATTGTAGTCCCCACTTGTCAAGGGAGGAAGCTGATGGGAGGTGACTGGATTATGATTTCCCTGATGCTGTTCTCATGATAGTGAGTGAGTCTCACATGATCTGATTTTTTTTTTTTTTTTTTTTTTGCGACGGAGTCTCGCTCTGTCGTCCAGACTGGAGTGCAACAGCGCAATCTCAGCTCACTGCAACCTGTGCCTCCAGGATTCAAGCAATTCTCCTGCCTCAGCCTCCCAAGTAGCTGGGATTACAGGCATCTGCCACCACGCCCAGCTAATTTTTGTATTTTTAATAGAGACAGGGTTTCACCATTTAGCCAGGCTGGTCTCCAACTCCTGACCTCAGGAGATCTGCCTGTCTAGGCCTCCCAAAGTTCTGGGATTACAGTCACCAGCCGCCACACCCAACCCAATTGTGTTAAAAGTGGCAGTTTTTTCTGTCCTCGCACTTCACTTCTCCTGCATGCAGTCATGTAAGACGTGCCTGCTTCCTCTTCTGCCATGATTGTTAAGTTTCCTGAGGCCTCCCCAGTCGTGCAGAATGGTGAGTCAATTAAACCTCTTTTCTTTATAAATTACTCAGTCTTGGATATTTATAGCAGTGTGAAAATGGATTAATACAGTGCTCAATAAATATTAACTTGTTCTGATGATTAATATAATAATTATTGATGATTCCAATGTACAAAATGTATTCATAGATGCTTTCAATAATCTGGCCTCTCAGTTTGCTGAATACTTCTTCTCTGCTAATCTTGTCCTCATACCTCTTTCAGACACACTTACAGCAGTACTGAAGTGTTTAATGTGGTAAACACATGTGACTATTTATTCTTAATGTAAATGCAAAAAATTAATAAAATTAGAATTGTGTTTCTCAGTTGCACTAGCCACATTTCAAATGCTCATTAGCCCTTTGTGGCTAGTAACTATTATATTGGACAGCACAGATACAGAGCATTTCTATTACAACAGGGAATTTTATAGAATAGCACTGCTGTAGACCTTGCATTCAATAATGTTAACTGCTTTCCTATCTCAATTCTCTGCATTGTACTCTTATTATCACTTTCTATCTTTAAGCTCACTTTCTTTTACAATGACTTCAAAAAAGTTTTGACTTTATCATTTCCTCTAATTTATCAGTTCTCAAACTTTTCAGTCTCATAAACTCTACACTCCTAAAATTACTGAGGATGCTTAAAAGCTTTTATTTATGTGAGTAACAACTTTGTTATTTGTTGTATTATCAATTTAAAGTGAAAATTAAAAATAATTTATATGTTAATTAAAATAGCAAAAATAGATTAGTTCTATGTTAACAGGAACAACCCATTTTAACATAAAATTTTATATTTGGGAGATTGTTATATTTTCCAAAGCAAAAGCAAATTTAGAGAAAACAGTATTAGCATTGCTTTACATTTTGCAAGTCTCTTTAATGTCTGGTTTAAAAGATGGCAGCTGGATTCTCATATTTTCTTTTGCACTGTTGTGATATCACCTACTATGAGCTGTAAAACTCCACTGCAAAGTCATCAGCAATAAGAGTGACAAAGGCAAATAATATCTTAGCAGTATTATGAAAACTTTGATCTTCTGGATTTCCTGAAAGGATCACTGAGAACCTCATGACCATACATTGAGGACTACTATTCTAGATCTAACTCTCTTTACAATGTCCTTCACTCCCTCGGATTGTCTGTCCGCTTTCTACCCAGCTTAAATACTTTCTTGTATATAATATTAATTTCCTTATATATAATTCTTTGGCATACGAGCTTGGGAAAGTCACAACCGTGGTTAAATGCTACTTTGTCCTATTCCACAGCTGCATCTGCGCAGATGAAAGGAGGAAAAAGATCACACAAGAATGTGGTCTTATCTCACTTGATGTCCTCTCAGTATTGCGAGGCAGGGATGCTATGCGTCACAGACTGTCTATCCCTTACTTTCATCTTTTGCCCCTAACCCGCTATATCTCTTCCCTATAGTCACTCTCAATGACCGATCTCACTGAAAAAAGCAAGCATTTAGGAGAGAACTTCCACGGATTCTTTCCATTTTATGTAGACACTTCCAGCACCTATTCGTTGGTGCATGGTCTCTGATTCTATCCGTTACTGGGAAAGAACATTTCATAGCCCTGACTAATCCATCAGTTTATGGGAGCATAGATCCTTTTTTCCTTCATCTAAGCAAGAACCTCTCTCTATGATTTATTCTCTTTCCTCTTCACACTACCAACATTTTCTTTTTATCAGATCATTCCCATTATCATATAAACAAACTATTGTTTCCCAATTTAAAACATCTTCTTTTGACCCAACCTTCAGGAGCTACCACTCCATTTA
Organism: Trachypithecus francoisi; assembly: GCF_009764315.1. Lineage (NCBI taxonomy): Eukaryota > Metazoa > Chordata > Mammalia > Primates > Cercopithecidae > Trachypithecus > Trachypithecus francoisi. The sequence continues at coordinate 63,859,248 of NW_022681469.1, forward strand.
TAACAAAAAAAAAAAATTCCTAAAGTCACTTGGAATTCCAAAAGTCATTTGGAAGCCCTATTTCAAATACGCCTCTCCAGTTCATTCTTAAACACATTCTAATCAAGCTTTCATTCCTGCCTTCCTCACAATCTGCTTCTGTCACTTTCAGCTCCAGGTTGATAAAATCTAATGATTAATTTCTGGTTCTCACCCCAATTTTCTTATCAAAGCATTTAATATTGTTGATCACATTTCCTCCTTTGATACACCCTTGTTACTGGGTGTATTAGTCAGTATTTGCACTGCTGATAAAGACATACCCAAGACTGAGTAACTTATAAAGTAAAAGAGGTTTAATAAACTCACAGTTCCCTGTGGCTGGGAGGCCTCACAACCACGGTGGAAGGCAAAAGCCGTGTCTTACATGGTGGCAGACAAGAGACAATGAGAACCAAGTGAAAGGGGAAACCCTTTGTGAAGCCATGAGATCTCACGAAACTTATTCACTACCAAGAGAACAGTACAGGGGAAACCACTCCCATGATTCAATTATTTCCTACCGAGTCCCTCCCACAGTATGTGGGAATTATGTCAGCTACAATTCAAGATGAGATTTGGGTGGAGACACAGCCAAACATCTCTGGGCTTCCAGGACGTAACTCTCCTATACGCTTTCCTCAGTTTCTGCCAGCCTTCTTTGTTTTGGAATATCGAAAGTCCCTTTCTCTTCTCTATGTATTGTTGTTTTGTTGACCTCATCCAGGTTTTAATATCACTTCTACACTGCTAACTTCTAAATTAGAATCCTCAACCAAAATCTTTCCCCTGAACACCAGATTGTACAGCCAAATGCCCCCTTGACAGTTTCACTTAGTTGTCAAATCGTTATCTTTAATGTGTTCCAAATGAATTACTGATCTCCATTCACAGACTTTTCCATCTCAATTGATAGCAAATCCACTCTTGACAATGCTCAGACCATAGGACTTAGAATTAGTAGCACTCTTTCTCTTCATCCCTCACCCAGTCTATTATAAAATCCTAATAACTCTACTAAATGCGGCTAGTGAGACTGAGGAACTGAATTTTAAATTCTATTTCATTTTAATTAATTTAAATTTAATATACACCTATAGTTAGTAGCTAAGTATTGGGTAGCACATGCCTAGACGGACCACTAAAATAATAAAGATTAAATCACTATTAGGAAAAATTAATTGATAATAGTTTTCAGTACATCCAAAAGAAAGTAGGATAGAAAAGAAGAAATAATATAGACCAGTCAGGATGAAGAGAAAGCAAACAAGATTCTTGCATTCTGCATTTCCTGGTATATTATGTTTGTCTAAAGTAGTGCCTGGCACATTGTAAGTGTTCAGTAGATATTGAATGGATATTACTATTAGCTTTTTATGCCTCCTGATATTAAACCAAAGATAAATATTTTGCATTTTTTGTGTGAATTGTTTTATTCTTAATATTTAATCTCTAAAATCAATATTTTATGTCACAACTTAAAAAAATACCATCATCTTTACATAATGATTATAAAAATGTAAGTTTTTGGTGGCTTAAAGCCCCATGATAATTGTTTTCCTAATATACAGTTCTTTGCACTATATTAAAATGTCACCTACATGTAAAAGTGCTTTACTGCTGACTTTTGGAACTGTAGATACATTCAATGAGACAGATAATGTCCCTCAATAGTTGCAGAGAGACTAAGTTTCTTTATTTTGATGACTTTATACTCTGTATAGATTATAGATAAACATATTTTCTCCAACAAAAATGTTGGTAGTGAAATTTATGTTTTTCATTATTTTGCTAATAAACTTATTACTATTACTTAGAAGGAGTTGTTTCCTGTTTTTTCATGGCTTGAGTATGATAAATTTTATTTTAAGGGATTCATGCCAAGATAAATGCCATATGTCAAAAAATACCTCCATTGCCTTCAAAACTTAAAGTCTGTCGACCACCTAAAAGAAAAAAAAATGACAAAAACCTAAGGAAGATTCTGTCATTTCATTCATTAACATAATTAACTCAGGGAAATGCTTTTCTTTCTTGTGTGCTAGCATTAATAACTTGTTTGTATGGGCACATTTACAAATGCCAGGACTATTGAATGGCACAATGTGTATCTTTTACCAAAATAAAAAAAATCCTTAATAACAGTTTATAACGATTCATTGTACGGAGTAGATACAGTAATATATACATACAATTTATTAAAATGTATTTTTATTATGACTTTAAATCAAGTTTAGTTTTCGATTACTATTTCCCACTAAAATTGAATGCTCAAAATCCAGTATTCTGTTGGGAAAACACTAAAATTACTATGTCAAAATTCAGCATATTTTCCCAGCTAATTCTGGGAAAAATATAGTAGAGATATTTTATATCGTTTTAAATCTTTTGTAAGACCTACTCTATGGGCATCTGCAAAAATGAGAATTCCTCTTGTTATATTAATAATTTATTAGTCTCAATTACATGACCCCAGTGTGTGTGTGTGTTTATGTATATTACACATATCTATCTCTCTATTTATCTCTCTTTTTCTAACTCTCCTGCAACATCCACTTTGTAAAGTTAAAAATTCAATCCATGACCTACTTTTTTTTTTTTTTTTTTTTTTTTGAGGCGGTGTCTCGCTCTGTCGCCCGGACTGGAGTGCAGTGGCCGGATCTCAGCTCACTGCAAGCTCCGCCTCCCGGGTTCACGCCATTCTCCTGCCTCAGCCTCCCGAGCAGCTGGGACTACAGGCGCCCGCCACCTCGCCCAGCTAGTTTTTTGTATTTTTAGTAGAGACGGGGTTTCACCGTGTTAGCCAGGATGGTCTCGATCTCCTGACCTCGTGATCCGCCCGTCTCGGCCTCCCAAAGTGCTGGGATTACAGGCTTGAGCCACCGCGCCCGGCCATGACCTACTTTTTAATTATATTCACATCAGATTCACAATTCTATGAAACAAAATGTAGAATATTCCTCACTGGAGAATAGATAAATAGAAACCGTTTCTCTTGACTTAAATAAATGTAAAGCCCCTTATAAGTCTCAATGTGTGGATCAGATTGCCTGGACTGTAAATTACCCTTAAAAAAATAAAATTAATGTCTGTTGAAACTGAATCATGTTTTACTTTACAACTTGATTAACTTATTCCTCACATGAGACAAATAGCAGTCTATTCTCACCTCTTGTTCCTTTATGACAGTTTTAAGGATTATTTTTAAAAATTCTAATATGTACAAGTTCATAGAGAATTTCACCTTCTCAACCTTATTACATTCAATTCCTGTTTAACTTTTAAAAATTCTTGATGCTTAGCCATAACCTACTGTAATTCATTTCATTCCATTTCTAGAAGAAAATAGGAATAAAAACAACAGCTTCTTCAATCATGAACTGTAGGAATTGCTGGAATTTGTTGATGTGATGGTGCTGCCAGGCTGACCTAACAAATATAAAGCAGCGTCCTTGCTTACATTGGCGCCTAGTCCAGGCAGGTGCAACTCACTCCCATCCACACGTGTTCATTTACTCACTCTTAAGAAATGTGCCATTTTGGCCTTGTTTAGATTTATATGCATATGCTTCAAAAAATTAATTTTAGAGCTTGAATATAACTTTGCTCTTTGTAGAAACAAATGAATGTGATGTTAAAATAAGGTTTCACCAAAGCACATATACAAGCCTCATTAGGAATTTACCCAAAATATCAGTATACATTTTATAAAATATGAGGCTCCTACAACACAGTAAATTAAGTAAACTTAGACTCAAATTTCATATTGTAACCAACATTGACCAAAGCAAATGAGAATAGTCAAGGTACGTTGGTTAAAGCACATCTGCAATGTCACATTCAGCTTTAGATATCACTTCTAAAGTTCTGTGTACAAATTAGAATTAATTAGAAAACAGTGACAGGGAAACAAAGTGACTCCGAATGAAATCAATTTCTGTATTATTTATATACCTTTCTTCTGTTTTGTCCTAAAATTGTTTTGAAGTAGCTTACACAGATACATGTAAGAGGTAGAAATTCAGTTAGAATGAAGAATCAAGAGCAAGAGAAAAACAAAAGTGTGCAATGCTTATGTAGTAATGTAAGTTTGAACAACTCCATATAGTGTTGTGGATACATGGTCTTATTTTAGAGTTTCCTGGCATCCACTTAGAAAACATGATTATGAACCTGACTCATGTTGTCTTAAAAATAAAATGAAATGCACACAAATTACTGAGGCTCTGTGTTTTGGCCCTAGGCCTGAAAGCAATTATTCACATGGCTCTTTATATTGGGAACACTGAGTAATGTAGAAACAATGTCCTCAATAACATCCTCTGATAAATAAAATAAGAAGTTCCATATCATGAATATGATGTCTCGCAGAATAAGCTTGGGACAAGATACTCTGTGTAAAGAAGTCCTTCAAGGAGCTAAAACCATGTTGTATAAATGCAGTATTTTCTGCAGTTTTAGCTTAATTGAGATGAAACCTAACTATCAAAACATGGTAGACTTGAGACCAAGTCACCACGGATGTTGAGGAAACTTTGGCGGTGGAGGTAGTGGAGGCAGTGGCATGAGCTGTAGAGTACAGCGCTTTTACTGAACAAGTTTTGGGGAGATGCCCAGGATTTCTCCCCGCTAACCTATTAACTGTCTATGCAACTTGAGTGAACGCTGGAACCCCTCTGTGTTTGTTTGCTTCTTTGTTAAAACAGAGATGATGACCATATTTCTATTTTATGTAACTGTTGTCAGGGCTGAATGAATACATACAAGTCAAGTCCCAGGAAAAGAGGTCTGGCAAGTATCAAATGTGCAATAAGCATTAGCTATTAATTTTATCTTTAAATTGAAAGGGGTTAATATAGTACACAAATGAGGATAAGGATTGATTTGTTCCACTCTAAGCAGTGGAAATAGGACAAATTCAGTCAATCCTCATTCATGGACTTGGTATTTTTGCCTTTCCTTATTCGTTAAAACTTATTTGTAACCTTAAAATCAATAGTCGAGGAGCTTTTGTGGTCATCTGTGGACATGTGCAGAGCAGGAGAAGATTTGAATTGCCCTGTAAGAGTTGCCCAGTTCTCAGCTGAGAGTAACAAAGCTATGCTCCGCCTTCTTGTTTCAGCTCTCACACGACAGAGTCTTTTTCCAGTTACTGTGACATTTTCCACACTTTTGTGTTTTTCTTGGTGATTTTGCTGTTTAAAATGGCCCTTGAGAGTAGTCTCGAAGTGCTGTGTAGTGTCCCTAAGTGCATGAAGGCTGTGATATGCTTTTGGAAAGAAGAGTACTGGGAAGAAGGCAAAAAGAACAAAAGCGAGGCGATCAGACTCAGGAGGCTGAGCTGCTTCAAGGGCTAGTGTGTCTGTAGTTGTGATGTCGAAACATACAATGAATGACCATTTATGCCTGATTCTGTAAAGAGGAAGCAAGCAAGATTCCTGTTCAAGGCATGCATCTAATAGCTGTGAAAAAAATTAAGACACTTATAGAAAATGAGTGGCATTTCTTCAGATTAAAAATAATGGGGAATTATACAATATTTAAGATTAACGCTTGGTTTTCATTTATTTTTAAAGTTTAGCCAGAACGATTGCTAGCTGTTGTTGTTGTTTCCATGCTTAGCTGATTTCTCAAGTATTTGTATTTATGTCTGTCATGGCAAGTTGAATTTACCTAATTTTACATACAGTATCTATAATATGACAAACTTCTACTGTAACAAGGTCTTTATCAATGAGTTTCTTTTTTGTTTAAGAGAACCTGTTATATTTAGATGATCATAAGGTCAAACTAAGTTTATTGAGCTTGCTATAAAACACTTTCTTCTATACCCAGCACTGGTTCTGTTGAGAAGAAAGAATTACCAAATTATATAAATATCGTAGCTCTGCATCCTGTTATATATTCCTAATTTCTATTCTCAGCCTAAACAATACACACCCACAGATGAAGAGGAGGTTTGCTCAGCCTGTTGTACCTACTGTCTCTACACCTCTGGTCAGGTGGCTTATGGAGAAATCACTGATGCATTTTTTTATAACTCTTAATTCCTTTGTGGTTGCAAAATTGTTTTCCCAGACTGGCCTGCAGTGGCTTGCCATGAAATGGAATGTTAACAACGAGTAATTGAGGGTCCGGGGTAGGAGAGGCACCTTTTCCCTCTGTGTGTAAGAAGGACGTTTACTAGAGTTCCAAGGAAATGTGGACTCATTGTTTACAGCTATTTCTCAAAATTGATTGATTGATTTTTTTTCTCTGCTGGCTTCGTAAAAACACAACAAAAAGAGCACATACTTTGGTGGAAACTAATTCATCTCAACTTTGAATCAAGTTTAGTTACTTTTTAATACAAATATAACAATCATTTGATACAAATGTAATATTCATAGGAGTTAGGAAGCAGAGTAATAAAATGTACACATTTTATTGTCACCACTGAACTTTGGACCTAGAATATTGCCAATCTTTTAAAACTGCCTGTGTAAACTTCCCTCTTCCATGCCATTTTCTCACCACTGATCATTTTTTTCTTCCTTTTAAAATTATTATTAAATGATTCTATTACTTTATTTATGTATACACACCATATATTTGCCATTATGTTATAGAAATGAGCATGTGCATTATTCACAACCAAATGATTCTACTCTTGAATAGATGTGCCAAGATACAGGTATGTAGGTGTTGTAATAGCTAAGGCAGGAAACAACTCACATGTTTTCCAAGAAGACAATACATTAAAAAATTGTGGGATAGAATATATATATATATATGGAGATATATGTATCTATATATATATATGGAGAGAGAGAGAGAGTTAGATTTTGTTTGGTTTTGAGTTCAATAAAAATGTTATCTTGTTGCTTATAATTCATATCTTTCCACAAATATACTTCTAATATTATTCTATGCTGTTACAAATAGCTATAGTTTATTTAATTTCAGTCAATAATTTCAATAATGGCTGTATAATATTCCATCATTTCTATCCTACAATTTGTTTGTGTATTGTCTTCTTGGAGGACATGTGAGTTGTTTCCTGCCTTAGCTATTACAACACCTAAGTACCTGTATCTTGGCACTTCTGTTCAAGAGTAGAATCACTGGTTTGTGAAGATTGCACATGCTCATTTCTATAAGGCAATGGCAAATTATCCTTCAAAATGGCTGTATGTAAACATTCCTACAAGTTGTGTAGAACAGTTCCATTCATGTACATGAACACCAGCAATTGGGAACATTAGGTATCTTAATGTTTGCCAATTTCCTGGGAATAAAAGGAACCAGTGACTCATTGCAGTCTCAATTTATAAATCTCTGACCATTATCATGGGTGAGTAATTTTCCTATGTTTAAGAGTTTTATTGTTTCTTCCTCATTGAAATGCTTATTCATGAATTTTTTAAAATGTGAGCCTTTATTTTTTAGAACATTTATAGTTTCACAGTAAAACTGAGCAGAAGGTGAGAGATTTCCCAGTTCCTGCACACATGCACAACCTCCCCACTACCAACATTCTGGCTGTTCATCAATTTTGTACTGTTCTCTAGTGATTGATTTTTTTTTTTTTTCTGAACAGTCATCTATTTTCTAGTTTCTGGCTTGTCTTTTCACTGTTTTATGGTGTTTTTTGAAAATCATAACAATTAGAAGTTACTAATTCAGGTGTGTAGTTTATCAATCCTTTTTTATATGGCTCACATTTTTCTGTTTTATTTGTAAAAGTATATTCTATACAAAAGGCCATGAGGATACCTTCTTACACGTTCATATACATTTTTTCTAGTTTTTCCTTTCACATATAACACTTTAATTCCCCTAAAATGAATTTTTGGTACTATAATGTAAGGCTCCAATAGAAGGTTTTTTCTATAATGACGGTATAGTTTAATCAGTATATTAAATTCTCCCACTCAAAATAGTAGGGGTTTAATAACTTTAATTCTGATCATCTCTTTCTTATATGTACACTATAATGTTGCCACAATTTTATTTCTGTCCTTATGTTCAAGTCTTCATATTAGACACATTATATACAGATAATGTTTCATTTATTTATATGCATAATTTTCAGTTTATTTGCTTTCCATTCTAGCATCTCAAATCTTCATTTTTCCTTTTAATATCTTTTTCTAGAGATCATATGAGATATTATAGGTTATTTAGACGTGTTTATTTTCATACTGAGTGAAATTGGGGAGACTTTGGAAGTTTTGGGTAAAGATGATATGGGCTTACATAAGATTTAAAAGGATCACGCTGGTTGCTATGTTGTAATAGAGGTACAAATAGAGATAAGTTGGCAATCAGGAAGGAGGCTATTGTATTATCCAGGAGAGAAATGATGGGAACTTAAATAAGGTTGGTAAGAGCATAGAGAGGAGTGAATATATCTCAAAGTAGAAACTACAGGATTATAATATTATTTTGCTATGTTCTTAAAATATCTTTATATAACAAGATATAAAAATAATACCCAAAACCAGTTGGAGAAAATAATGTAATATTCAACAAATACATATAGACTCTCTTTTGGCAGAAAAATATATAGTGGAAGCATTTTTTTTTTATTTAGCAGTCCAGAAACTGTAGTCATTCATCATCTCATGTTCCCAGTCTAACCTATTGTTTTTCTATTGATAATTCTGCTTTATTTTTAAACATATTGTGTTATACTGAATTATAAAATCTGCTTTGAATCATTTTATATTACGGCTTGTTTGTTCAATAACCTTTAGTACTCTGATGTCTTGAAAATTGAATATGTTAGGATGTGACTATGGTTTTTATCATGCCCATGGACTTAAGATTTCACATGTAACTTTAGTTGCTGGGCAAAACTGTCTTGAATAGAAACAATGATAACAATGTGTTTCTGGAATAAATGTGGGTATCTTCAGTTTTGGAAAAAAGGGAGTTTCCATAGGGAGGCGATTGAATTGGTAAAGAAAAGAAGATAACAGCTCAAGAACAGATCAGCAAGAAGGATAACATTATGACCCAACTTAAAGTATTCAAACAAAGACACTTCAGTTCCTAAGCTAAGAGAGATTTAAAAAATTAACTCTTGCTGTAAACAAGAAGAATGCGATGGGAGTTATACACTGTGTTTGCAAGAGTAGGTTGAATTGCCAGGAGGTGAAATTCAGGTAAAGCATCAACTTTTTCATTCTTTTTAGATTTTTAAAAAGTTTCCTTGTTTCTATTAATACTAAGATAGAACATTGTGAACTCTGTGAGCTTAGTTTTAAAATGTAGAGATCCCACGTCTTCAAAATCAACCCAGTACTAGAGAATCGTCCGTAGTTTCAGCACTGGGAACAATAGGAAACCATTTACCAAGACTGTTCGGAAAGTGTGGAATGGGAAGTTCCAAATAAGATGTGAATTCTTAACCGGGGCCTGCGGGAAGAGCTGTAAGGGGCAGACAGAATGTCACAGCGCTAGAAACAGAATCTAAGAGCAAATGAACACGGGTGTAAGGTGAATCTGGTGGCTAATACCAAGTAACAAAATCAGGAGGGGCTGGGACAAGTGCCACATCACATATATGGGTCAATGACGGAAGTCAAATGATCAAAATGAGTCAGATATTATTACATAACTACAGGCACACAGATATTCAAAGTAAGGGTCCAGGATGCTGAACCAAGTGGAAGCCATGGAAAGCTGAAGGTCTGTATAATCAAAATTTATTTATTTATTTATTTTTTGCTGACAAGTAGTGTGCTTTGGCTGCCTTTCATTCTTGATTTCAGGTGTTTCGATCTCTGGATTTCAAAATTTCAAGACTTTTGTCTTACACAAGAGTGTGTCAAGTGTAGCTTAAAAGTGCTAAATGCCTTGCATATTATAGGTGCTCAATAATGTTTATTTAATTAAATATGTATTTAGTTATAGTATAGCATGCTAATGAGTTGCATGCTCTCATATAACCAAATTAGAAACATGTGTTATTGATCAATAGATATTTCATGGGAGGGAAGAGAAAAGAAAGGAAGGCAAAAGGAAAGAAAGAGATGTAGAAGAAGAAGGAGAAAGAGACAGGCAGGAAGGAAGGCAGGCAGTAAGAGACTTACATTTTCTAAGTCCAATGTCAGAATATTATTCAACAAAGTTTTTTAGGTGGCTTCAAAGAGGATATAAAATATAATTCTGTGGCTGTGAATGTTATAATTTTAAAAGTAATAATTATAATTAATAAAAAGTAATATTAAAAGTAATTATAATTAATAAATTAAAAATGTTATAATTTTAAAACTTTTCAGGATGGAATGCTTTTTGTGGATGAATAGATGGAAGGATCACATGACAACAATTATTTTCTATCCTCAGCTGGAATACATCTACAGAATAATGAGGAAGCATGTAGCAGGGTCAGGGAAATCTAAACACCAGTGAAATACACATATATATAATGAGGCAATGTAAGTGTGAATGACTCTTCATACTTCATTTAGAGCAGGTTCACTGTGCACTAGTTACCAATTTGTCTGAGTTTAATGAGATAGAATACCTACCCACACCACAAACTACATGAGCAGATTCATCGCTTACAGATAGTAAGGAAGGGGCAACAGAAGCTTAAGATTCATTGCAACTGAACTCCCCCAAGACCCAGAAAAGCTGCCCAAGGGGGATGGAATCTTACTTTCATGGTCTCCACATGAACTGCAGCTGAGAGATCCCAAAAGGCAGTCAATCCTGAGCTTTATGCACTGGTGTCACATGAACCATGAGGGAAAAGCCTTGTAATAAATCCTTTTCTAGAGGGAGGCTGGAACAGAGCATGAGGTATTCCATTGAGGTTCTATCTTAGTATGTTGTAATTCCAGAACATTCTACAATTATTCTTGAGAACAGGAGAGAAGAGGGAGAACTGGATTGGTTCAAGGCCACCTGAAGGAATTTCCAATGTCTCATGATATAAATTCAAAATTAACTATGCTTAAAAATGAAATCATCATAAGACTAGAAGATAAGATGAAAAATACATAATCATTAAAATTGAAAGGCTTGTTTATGAACCAAAATTAATTACCCCAATAGAAAATATTAATCAAGTATAATTACATATAAACTTAAACCATCAACAAGAAGAACAGCTCAAAGTAAACTAGTAGATCTAAAGAAGAAGATGCAAGAGAACTACATGGCCCAGTAACCAGATACCAGAGAAATTTGGATGATTCAGCATATCTAAATGTAGACAGGTAGCAAAGACCAGGTGGAAAATTGTGTTTTCCTATTTTTTTTTTGAGACAAAGTCCTGGTCTGTCACTCAAGCTGGAGTGCAGTGGCACAGTCATAGCTCACTGCAGCCTCTATCGCCTGGACACAAGCGATCCTCCCATCTCAGCTTCCTGAGTAGCTAGGATTACAGGCCACTACATCTGGCTAATTACGTATTTATTTATTTATTTTGGCGAGACGGGGTCTTAATATGTTTCTCAAGCTGGTCTTTAACTCTTGGCCTCAACCAATCCTTTTGCTTTGGCTTCCCAAGGTGCTGGGATCACAGGGTTGAGTCACTGTGCATGGGTGTGCTTTCTACTAGATGCCATTCGAAGATATGCCCACAAAGATGGGCAGTGTGTTAGCCTCCTAGAAGTTAGACTTAAAGCTAGAAATTTGAGGAAGAAAATGCCTGAATTGATCAAGATATCCTAGTTTAACTGAGCTAGGCTAAAGGGATTAAGTTTTTGCTTTCAGATAGAATGGGGAATTAATAGTAAATTAAATCCAGCTTTTAATTTTTTTTACATAAGAAGCAACATGAATAGCAAAAAGCACCATAAATAAGGCCATAATGCAAAAATAGATTATTTAATTTTACCATATACAAATTATAATTATTGTAAATATACTATTATATTTGATACAAAGATACAAAACACTGAGAAAAAGCATTTGCAATGTGTAGCACATGAAAGGACCAATCTCCTTAAGGTATTCCAGGAGCTCCTAAAAATCAATAAGAATTATTATGAAAGCTCCTGAAAATCAATAAGAATAAAGACGTTCAACCCCCACTTCGCAAAATATAGCCAGAGACTAATCATGGAAAATAACTTATGAAAATTCACCCAGCCTTATTATATAAATTATATTCTAATGCCAATATTTAGCAACACATTTTGTTAATGAATCTATGGGGAGATAGGTGTTCTCAGATATTTCTGGTGGAAGTGTAATAGGACTTTACAAACACCTTGGACAATTAAAATTACAAATGCATAATAATTTTACCTAGCATTTCATTCTAGAAGTTTATTTGCATGAGTGTGAAATGAATATGTTTGCTGCTTTATAATACAGCATTGTTTATAATAGCATACAACAGGGAGCAATTCCATATCCATTAATGAAGGACTAATGAAATAGAATATGGCATATCAATAAAATGTAACAGTATGAAGCTATGTAAAAAGTCTGAATAAATGTTTTAGATGCTAAAATGGAAAAGTTTCTCATGTGAAAATTTTACTACATACCTACCTATATATTTTGCATATTCAAACATGTAGATGTATCACCTATTCAATCACATTTGTAAAAATTAGAGGTTATTATATAATAGCTCTCATATAAAACCAATGAAAATTAGAGAAGTATTCTCTTATTTAAAGATCATTGAAATAATATGTTTGTTCAACCTCTTTATTACAAAAATTCCTGCAAATTAAAACCATATTGTGGTACCATTTTTCATCTATCAGAAATGGAAAATTTCAAAGTTTGACAGTCCACAATGTTGGTGAGGCTCTGAGGAAATAGGCACTCTTGTACGTAGCTGATCTGCCAACCCTGCGATTTTATTTCTATCAATTTTATTTTTTTCTATCAAAGACTATCTCACACTGTAATAGATGAAAATATCAGCTACTTTCTTTCCCAGAAAACACTGCAGCTAACACATGAGCACAGAAACTGGTACAAATAGAACCTAACAGGATAGCTGAGTATCTGAGACTCCCTTTTATTTTATTTTATTTTATTTTATTTTTTACTTTTATTTTTTCTAACAGAAAGGAAGAACACAGAAGGAGAATATTTCCCACTCCATAGGAGGCTTTTGACGGTAGGACTGTAGCAATCATATTGGACCATACTGGGACAAGTTAAAAATGCCTTACATTTCGATTTTGTATTACATGAGGTGGTATGTCTGTAACTTTCAGCCACTTTTAGCTGTCTAGTCTGTTATTTGCAGCTGTAAGCATTCTAACTGCTACACAAATTTATCAGAAAGTAGATCAAATGTAAGAAATGGAGCAACTTCAAGTAATTATTATAACTTTTTCACAGGTTAATAGAAATATAGAGAAGTATAAGGATAGAGAAAGACTGCAGGGAGTAAACATTTCTATTTTCTGTAGATGTGTTTTGCTTAGCTTTAGCAATGATACTCCTTACTTGCGTGGTTTATGTACATATGGTTTTAATATTTAATCACATGAAATTTGTGGGCATAACAAATGTTGATATAGTTTACTGAAAGAATGCAGAATTCAAGAAAATCACTTCTCAATGAACGATGATACTGAGGTGAGTCTCTTTTATATGTTTATTGATTTTATTTGTTTCAGATGTCAGCACCTCTTTGGGATTTGGACTCTTAAAAATTGTGATCATTCAGAATAGAATCATACTACTGGTATCTCCTAAGTTATTCAGTGATCAGTTATTGACTTATGAAAACTGAATCCATCTATGAGTCTATGCAATTCCTACAAAATTATTACTCCCTTATTACTACTACCTACCAAACACAATTTGTTTTTAGGTTTTCAAGTCTATACTCTAAGGTAATACCAGAGTATTTTTTCTCCAAATGAAGTCATATGAACAAGTAGTGGATTGCTAAGGAATTTGTACATAAAAAATACATTAATGGAATTTACAAAGAGAAATATAGGTAAAGATTTCTACTAACAATGACTGAATCAATTCAAATCAAAGAGCTGACTGAGATTATTAACTTACTGGACTGTAAATAACTCTAATATTTTGCTTATATACAGAAGTATATGTTTATTCTCATTTTCAATGAAAACATTCAGATGCTACTGAAATTGAGAAATTATATCTAAACAAATATCCAATAAACACTATAAAATTTTAAATTTAGGAGATCTGAAGACTTACTGATTTCATTATTTTGCTAGTACGTCTATGTAAATATCATTTTTCTTATATAAATTTATTTTTGTACTTATTATGTTATTATAAATTTCTCCCAAACCTTATAAAATCTAGATGAAATTGCAACCATTCTACTTGCAACAGAAATGGCAGCTAAGAAATTATAAAACCTCTACCAGGAGCAGTGGCTCACACCTGTAATCCCTGCACTTTGGGAGGCTGAAGTGGGTGGATCGCCTGAGGTCAGGAGATCGAGACCAGCCTGATCAGCCTGGTGAAAATCCACCTCTACAAAAAATACAAAAATTAGCCTGGTGTGGTGACTGGTGCCTGTAATCCCAGCTACTCGGGAGGCTGAGGCAGGAGAATCACTTGAACCTGGGAAGCAAAGGTTGCAGAGAGCTGAGATGGCACCACTGCACTCCAGCCTGGGCAATAGAGTAAGACTCCATCTCAAAAATAAATAAATAAATAAATAAATAAATAAATAAAATAATAATAATAATAACAAATCCCCAAAAGTATTTAGGATTTTATTTTCCAGAACTGCATGATTATGTAATATAGAATTTAGTGACTAACAAACATTTGGTTAAACATTAAATTCTAAGTTAGCTATTCAAAATGTTTTACTCTATTGTTTATAATGATTTATCTCCTTTTTCTTAAGTATTTTAACTAGTGTGAGATGTATATTGCTTCTTCAGCTGGAACAGGAATAAATATGTATAGCAAATTTGGTTGATTTTCTATGACTTAAGGAAACCGAAATTACACATTATTTCCAGGAGTCATCTGAGGTTGACAGACATGTTATGAAAGGAAGAGGAAAATGACTAGGGCACAGGAAGAGAGAGCTGAGATTACCTGAGCAATGCATGGTCATATCTGGGGGGGGGGGGGGGGAATAACATAGAAGAATAATGTAGATTCCTTGGAATAATTCTTGGTAATACTGGGGGTGGTGGCCCCCATATTTCATCACAAGTCACAAAGCAAAACTTTCTGAAAAAATTCTTGAACATGTCTTACTCATTACAGCTTTTATTTTCTAAAGCAGGTGACATTCATCTTGTTCTCATTCTATTACTGTCCCCAAGGATTTTTCTTTAGTCTTCCTCTACCAACATCCCTTTCTTTCCCCTTTCATCCTCTCCTTATTTTTGCTTTTCTATCCTAGGAAGGAAAAAATGGCTCAGCCATGAGTCCAATTTAGACAAGGCATTTCTTCTAACATGGCTCTTGAAAGAGTGTGTACTTCTTGGGGGATGGGGAAAATCTCAAGGCTTCCTGCTACATATGTCTTACATATGTCTGAATTATAAGACATGTAAGATATATGTCTTATATATGTCTAATCCATATTGCATGCATACTATGGACCTAACACTGATTTGACAATGATCATGCACAGATACCTACATATACACACATAAATACATACATGTACATATACACAAACACACACACACACTATATATATGTATATATCATTTCCTCATTAAATTTCTGATTGGACTATCATTTTATCCATTAATGCTCATGTGCAAGCACAGATGACATGTTTCTCTGTTTGAGGCTGCTTTCCTCTCACGGATGTTTTGATGAGATATTAAAGTAATTTTGCTGATATTCCATTTAACCATAACCTTCCCACTCACCATATTCTTTTGCCTTCTGTGAGTTTCGACTTGTTTCTGCCTCTTGGACTTTATTATGGCTCACTTAGATAAGCTTCCAAAAAGAGTTGAATGTAAAGGTACAGAATTCCAGAAACATTTGTTTGAATACCCTTCAAATAAGCTGCTTGCTTCATTCCCAGCTACTCTCATTTTGTGAAGCCCTGTCCATATTCATGATGAGCCTGGTGTCATGTCCTTTCTCTTGGCTGCATGCCTGCCCAGATAAACTTTTCACCCATGTAAACATATGCTGGCTTTAAAACCCCAATGGAGGAAAAAGTCAAAGTTGGTTTTCCAAAACTCTTTGCATTCCTTTTTTAAATTTAACAATGTTTACATAAAAAATTTATATATTTACCATGTAAAACATGATGGGTTAAAGTGTGTGTATATACTTGTGGAATGACTAGATCTAGTTAATTAACATATTCATTAACTCATATATTTATTTTGTGGTGGAAGGAAATCCTGTCAGTTGTGACATTATGGATGAACCCAGAGGACATCATGTTAGATGAAAGAAGTCAGGCACAGATAGACAAATATCACATGATCTCACTTATAAGTGGAATATTGAAAAGTTGAACTCATAGAAGCAGAGAGTAGAATGGTGGTTACCGAAGCCCAGGTGCAGGGCATCTTGGGAGATACTGGTCAAAGGATACAAAATTTTAATTAGGCAACAGGAGTAAGTTCAAGTGATCTATTGTACAACATAGTGACTACAGTTAATCACATTTATTTTTACTTATGTTCCTCTTTGTTTAAACATAAAAACATTCCCTTTTGTCCTATTCTTAGCAATAATAAGGAATAATACATCCTATTTCAATTATTTCTCCTTTATCTAAAGGTCATCAATGTTCATTTTCTGTGTTCTATTTGATTTTATCCCAAACGCTCTCTGTCATTTTAAGAGGCAGACTAAGATGTAACTAGCTGCATTTCAGTGTATTATTGTAATGTGATTTATTGTCTTTTATTTCAAGTGTGCTTACCTTTTAAAAGATAAATATCACAGACATTTTTACATCTAATTTTAAACTACTACTGGTATTCACAAGCATTTAACCAAATCTTTCAAATCATTCTGAAACACCGGCTCCCTTCAGATATCTTTAAGGAATGTGTGTTCCTAGGTTCTTTTTTTCACCTCCTTATACAAAGCAGTATTGTGTTCAGGACTAGCAGGGTACCTTAATAGAATAAAGCTTTGTTTCATTTAACCAACAAGAACAATAGGCTTCCTCAATGCCAACAGGTGTTTTGCTTCTTTCTTTCTTTCTTTTTTTTTTTAAATCACTCATCTACTCCAATTAGAAACATTAGGAAAATATGATATATACTATTTTTGGACTCTAAACTTCTTTGTAAGTAAATCTTTATGGTTCCAGTAGTTCATAGAATAACCATAAAGAAATCCCTTTTATTTACCTGACAAATCATTTTTAAGTAAATTTGTGCAGAGACGTGTGTAATTACGGTATTTCTATCATAAGGACTAGTAATACTGCTAATGAATATAACAATATTTAGCTATTTCTAATCATAGCACTAATGCACTTGAATGGTACATACATCTCAGTATGGAAAGCTGTTCAAATGAGTATCATTTTCTGGCAAAATTGCTAAGGAGGAAAGGATTCATTAGTAGTCACGGAGCATTCCCTGCCAAGTCATTTCCATTTCCTCAAGGTAGAAAAAGGCCCCGAAAAAACCATTATGGGTAATGATAGACAAGCAACAACAGAACTATGTCTCATGACCCATGGGAGTATGGGAAAGAGAGTATCAAAAAAATCAGGAATCGTTTAAAACAGCTTTATCTGTGCTCTCTCTTTCTCTATATATAGGAATATATATATGATTATATATATGATTATATATATGATTATATATACACACATAAAAAATATGTGTGTGTGTATATGTATATATGTATCATGAAGAACATTTGGATCTAAGTTTATTCTTTTTACAGTTGGCTGCATGGTTTCCCAGTATCAGTTATTCAAGATTCAATTATAACTACAATCACCTTAGTATATTTCTGGAGTTTCCAGTGTCTTACATTGTTCTATTTATTCACATGTCTGTTGGCATAGTTTTGATTATTTAGGCATTCTAATATATTTTTATATCTGCTAAATTAGTCTAACCTTTTTATTCTTCTTTTTCAGCTCACACTCCTCCCCATCCCCAACTACACTATTTTTCTAACGTGAAATTTAGGTCATTAACTAAGGTTATATGAATATTATATATATGTATTAAAATGAATCATTAAATATTTACTTAAAAATCAGTGGATTTCTCTATAATAGTTTCTTCCCCTTTTCTAATGATGCACTGAATGTTTATGTACTCTTAAAACTCGTATGTTGAACCTAATTCCCAGTGTGATAGTATTTAGACGTGGAACCTTGGAGAGGTAATTAGGACATGAAGGTAAAGCTTGCACAAATGGGATTAGTGTCCTTAAGAAAAATTATCTCTCTCTTAGTCATGTGAGGAGACAGCAAGAAGGAGGACTTCTGCAAACCAGGAAGAGGACCCTCACTAGGAATTAAATAAGCTGGAACCTTGATCTTGGATTTCCCAACTTCCAAAAGTGTGAGAAATAATTGTCTGTTGTTTAAGCCACCCATTCTATGCCTTTTAAGTAGCAGTCTGAGATGACTAAGACACTTAACACATATATAGTTTATAGGAGGTTTTTAGTTTATATAACCATTTTTTATTTTTAAAAAGAAAAAAATTCTTTTTAGTTGATACATTTTAGTTGATACATACTGAAGTCACAGAAGCATGAAATTCATTCTGGCATCACAATTTAGAAAAAAAAAACATGTTTTTGATATTTTTTATTCTTCTTCTTGATATTTTGTGTATCTCATCTCAATTCAGAGAATCTAGAATAATTTAAGTGAAAAAATACAATTAATTTTTGCTACCTCTCCAAGGTTTAACGCTTCATAAGAAGCCTCTTGAAAATGGAGTTCTCAGTATTTACCATTATAAGGAATATTTGCTAGTCGCGCAGTGCAATAGCTAAGACTCAATAAATGTGCACTGAGTTGATTTGATTAGCATTATCAGGTATTTAGAATGTCTTGCCAAACTTTAGCTTGCCAAGCCACTATCTTCTCATCATTTGAAAATTGTCTTACGGAGTTTTGATTTCACTTCCAGATGTGATATAAAAGAGCTCTGAATTTCCTCAACCATGTCCCGCCCTCTCATTAGAGATTTTGAGATGGTTCTCCTTCAGCCATGTACATACTCTTGAAATGCATAATGATTCTGTGGTACACTGTGCATCTCCGAAATATTTTATTATATATTAATTTTATTTCTAGGGCAATAAAGTCATCTAACAATGTCTGAAAATTATTATAAACCCTCAGAAAGCAGAGACTTGATATAACAATAGAATTTTATACTTTATTGTCATATATAGTCAGAAAATTAATGAGTAATTTTATGTGACTTTGAAGATTAATATTATCGTAAAGTTAGTTTTCTGATCTACTGCCTGTTAAGTGTTTTTTGCTTATGATATACTCAAATTTTAAGCTAAGTATAGACATGTTATGGTATTATTGACTACTAGTATGGAGTTGTATAAAAGACTTAAATTAATTTTCCATGTACATTTTCCTGAATTTTTAAATGTATATGTAACTTAAAGGAAATATTACAAAACCCACATGGTTTCATTCATTTCTATTTTAATTGTGAAAATGCTCACTCAAAGAATTCTTTGAAGTTCAAGGATATTTTTAATAGCCCATTACAGCCTTTTTATCTTAAAACTAGGATTGCATTTTGCCAAGAATAAACAAAGACAAACACCTAAAGGTTATGGTTCAGCTAGAAATTCCAGAGTATCATATTATCCTCCATGTGTTCTAAACTTAGCAATTCATAATAAAGCCTCCTTTCCCTAGCACCAACTGTTAATGAACAGTTGGAATATGGTAAGTGTCCCCTTTTCTTGACTCTATTCATTGACTGAGTTCTCAAATATGTGATTTGCCTATTTGTCAACACTATTCTGTAACAGGGACATTATAATCAATTACTAGAAAACAATCGAATATTTTATTTTGTATACTGACTTAATGAGGAGAATTTTTTGTTTGCTTATTTTAATATACAGCTCATGATGCTTGTTCAAAACTGTCTTTTTTCTGCTATAAATGTTTTTTTATTTAATTTCCATAGTACTAAGTTCCAAAGATAAAGAGAGAAAAATCCACTCCAGTAGAAAGAACAGTAAATAAATAGAAAATGTTAAAGATCTAATAAAGTTGAAGAACCTTTTGCCACAAAGCATGACACTTTTAAAAGTGATAGATATTTGCAAAATTAATTGCTAATATGTCATCATTATGTTCGGTAAGATACAACATACATATTCATATTTCATTGTCCATTACTTAATCTATTACCCATACTCTCATTCCTATACCTCAAGAAGATATTCATTATTTCTCTCTAAATTCGTCCTAAAAGGGCACTGTTAGCACCAGAGCTTGCATGGGTGTGGTTTTTCCTTAGGAGAGATACATTATATGTCTAGATGTACTGATAGTTAGATGTTATGCCCTCAGCATGTTGAAATGTCAATGTTATGATAATCATTTCAACTATTCAATTATGAAGATAGTATAAAGAAGAGGATAGTATAGAAGTAAAATGATATGTTCAAGTTGTATTATCTTATGGATATCCATGGTCATGACAAGCAAATATACACAAAATATGCTTAATGTGTGTACGTCTGACAAAAAAATTGGAAGAAATTGTGAATAGAAAAATCTATTACTTTTTAGGTAATTATAGGTTTGCAACATTACATTATAGCCACAGAATTATGTAATAGATGGAGAGCATAAATCATAAACCCTCTATTTATCCTATCTACACATTTTTAGCAAGAAAGTTTTATTCTTATTGGTACTATATACCCAAGGCTTATAATAAAATTTGGCAATCCTTACCTATGAATATTGGTGAAAAACTTAGTAAGTGGATATGGCAGACCTCTTATGTAGCATTTTATCATCTTCATTTTTCTTTAATGATTTTGAGATATAAGCTATGCAAAATTGTAATTAGGAAGTGATTGTAATAATGGCAGCTTTTCAAATTATTTTCCTTTATAAGGATGACAAAAATTGTATGTTTTGAAAATAAGGCTAATTTTCTGAAATGTAATTATTCTTTCACATATAAAATAAATATCTTATTATATAATCCTACATGTATTATCAGAGAAATGGTCAATTATACTATAATATATATTAAGTTTTGCTATTAAGTAAAACACAGTTGAATGTCTTTAAGCTGATCCACCTTTCTTTCCTTCCTGAGTGTAAAATATAACATCTTTATTTTTATTTACAATTTTATTTTCAGTTTCCTCTCTAATATTTTTAGCCTTTCATAATTTATTTTGCAGAGTGCCTTTTTTCCAAGGTAACATAGCAGGGCCTGGCTACCCTACAGAAAGAATTTTGTATGTCGTTAGTAAGTTCCATCTAGTATGGGTTTGACCGTATGATGAAAATAGTTCTCCAAGTGCATTAGCAGGTTTTTTTTTCCCCAAATTTTCTTATCTGCATATTTCTAGTGTACTTGGGCAAAGAGATGTGGGATAGGGCAAGCATGTTGCACTCTCTGTGAAACTCTTCTATTAAGCAAAGAAAAAAATGACTCTGCTGCGAACACTAGTACATATTGGAACTTTCTCAACTACTAACCCCCTAGCAGTTTAATGACTGCAGAAGATAATCCACATGACGTTTTGAACTGACAGTCCCAAAGTAGGCTGATTCTCTGATATAAATGGAATGATGTAATCCATCTCAAGATTGAAAGAATGAGACACAAGCTCATTGCATGCTATGGAATCAGCTGCAGGATGCTGTATGGAGATCAGTGATTACTTCACCATAGTAGTTTCAGGCAAGTATAGGGACAAAAATCCTGATAAATTATGTTGAAGTGAAATGGATTGTTGAGAAAGTGTAGGAAGTGAGTATAGATACATGTTGGGATGAGATTTTCTATAAAGGCTACAAGGAAATAGGCAGAGAAAATGATCCTGTGGGGATTTAATTTTTATTTTTTACAATATGATCTCTTAGAGTGCATTTATATTTTTATGAAAATGAGACAGTAGGAAAAATAATGATTTAGGTAAGAGAGAGTGTGTGATTACAGAAAGAAAGTCTTGGTATGCTAGAGGAGATGAGATACAGTGTAAAGGTAGAGGGAATGGCATTCATAGCAGAGGGAAATCGCATTCCTTAAAGGAGGAAGGTAGGTTGAGCTCCTAGGATCAATTCCAAAATCCTGATCAACTAGAAGACTTCAAATTATCTTGCCATTATCCTCAGCCTTATGTGTCCTCTTCTTTCTTTCACAGTCTCCTCTGCAAAAATGGTGGCCTTCTCTTGGTTCTTTCTACAGTCCCTCTTTGCTCTTCCATCTCAGTCTACACACACATTATTCCCACTACCTGGACCAGTCTCTCATCCAAATCTACCTCTTTTCTACTCTCTCTGTTTGTTCAGTTAATGGCAACTTGTTTCTTAAGACTAGACTTAAATATTATTTTCTGAGTGATACCTTTCTGATCCCTGAAGTAGGCTGTGAGCTTTAGTTACGCACATAAACAGCATTCTGTGTTAGCCTACAACATTTATCTCACCCACACTTATTTATTTGCTTCTCTTTCTGCATCATGAGCTTCATGTGAATAGAGATTGTTTTCCCTTATGACATTTCTATATCCTATAACAGTTGACATATGATAGATTCTTAAAATTTTTATAGATTGATTGACCATGCTTCCTAATTAAATGAAATTCTATCTCTAGTTTTTTTTTTTTAAGTCTTTAAAGCCTTATAGCTCTGTGAAATATGAATTTAGTATAGAGGAAGCTATTATACTGATGTCCATTGACACTACAATTCAGGTGAGCAGAAAGCAGAGCAAGGTGGGGATGAAACATGGGCTGTATAAGCTCCATGGCAATCGAAGGGATCAGTAAATATCTAAAGTATCAGCTAAGGATTCAGCATGAAATTGACTTTAATGGAGGTAATAAAGTCACCCTGTTCTCTGCGGAAAAAATACAAATTTCCCCACATTCTGTTTTCAATTCAGTAAAAATAACACTGGTCTTTTCTTTTTTGTTAGCTCGATCATGCTTCAGACTTATGACCAGTTTAGAGAAGTTGATTACTTTCAAATATGGTTTGGCAATAGCATTTTCCAGCTTGCTCCCATCAACTGAGTATCTGCTTTATATTATTTTTTTCCAAATTTGTTTTAGCAGTTGAATGCCAACCAATTTTCCAAAGTAAATGTTGTTTTTGTTTTCATTCTGTATTTCTGACATAGCTACCTTTTTCAAATTGTCCTTGAGGAATCATTAAGTGTTCAATCTATATTTTGTGTATATGACAAATATTTATTGATAATTTTTTACATTATAGGCATCATTCTTAGTGGAGAGGGTATACATGGCATTTACTCCTGACTCAAATTGGTATACAACTAATTACAAAATATAATAGGAGGTTGGAACTATTGGAAGATTTTAAGTGGTGTGCTTTTAGGGTACCGATGAAGAAATAATAAACTGTCTTGAGAGAACTGAAGAGAACTTATAGAAAACTTTTGAATGGGGCCAATGCTAAAAGTAGTAACTCAACAAAATATTTAAGTAGAAATGGAGGTAAGATTATCAGCACAGAGGTATCAAGTTTGTTTGGATAAGTGACTTCTCTGGTGTGACAGGAACACTGTGTATCAGAATGAAGAAGAGTAAAGACATGAAGCAAGAAAAGGAAGTTAGTGCCAAATTTCACAGGACGTTGAATGGTTTCTAAAACTTAAAATTTTATTCTGTATGTGATATAGTGTAATTCAGACCTAAATTTTGAAATATAACTAATTTGCATAATTGCTTCAAAATTTGGGAAAGAAGGAGCCCAGTTAGACAGCAAGAAAGAGGGCCTGAATTTTGGAGAAAAGAAACTCCCATCCATTTATAAAACTACGACTGGGTGCCTGGCAATGAGCTGAATGCTTCTAAGAAAGTCTGAGCTAAAACTTTCAACACTCTTACGAAGTGGTCATTTGTACTGAGAAGAGCAAGTAATCATAATAGCAATGTTTATGTGCTTATTTCTAAGTGCTTTTCATGAATTTTAACTCACTGAATCCTCTCAACAACCCGAATGGAGTCCCGGAGAGAATAAGCAAATTTTACATAAAGTTACATGGTTTGTAAGTGGCAGAACTAGGATACAGACTCAACGAGCACAGCTCCAGGGCCCTTTTCTTTAACCCTATATGTTACTGCAGATAAAGAGTCAACATACTGGGCATAGGCTGATGTTCTTTATGAGTTAACAGCGGACATCACAGAATCATATGAGATAATGGCAGGAGAAGGAGTGGAAAGAGAAATTATGAATCAGGTACTGAATTCTTTTAAAGTGATTTTTACTTTTGTTACAAATTTGAAAAATAAAATTAGATTACAATATCCAGCATAGTGTGTTAGTAAAGAACATGAACTCCAAGGAAAGAATTCCTGGATTGAGTTCCGGCTCTGCCAGTTGCTGTGTGACCTTGAGGAAGTCAATTAAGTATAACACTTCTTTTCCTATTTTCTTGTATGCATTATTGGTGATATCAAGTATTGGTAAAGTACTTAGAACAATGTCTTGAGTGTACCCAAATTAACACTATATAAATGTTAAGTACAGTGAAAACAAAATGTCAACTTAAATCTTAATTATAGCAACGTCAATTCTGTTAACTAAAAAATCTTAATTCAGAGCAAAATAATAAAATGTCTGTATTTATGTACAGGCTCCACCAATTTATGACCTGAAGGGGAGTATATCTACATCTAAGAAAATAAATGGGTCATCCAACAAGGGTAGTCTTGCTGCTTGTTTGGTTCTGAATGGACTTTTCCTCTACCTGGGAGAACTGGTGACTGAACTTCCTGTCTAAGAGGTTTGATGGTAGTAACTATACCACAGAAGCGGTTTATTTTCTAGCACAGTAACAGGAATCTGGTGATTTTCTGCAACTATCTTTCATAAAACGAGCTAAATTTTTACTGGATTGGTTGTTGAGATTTTATTATACATATGTGTGTCTCTTTTCTTTTCTTTTTTTCTCTTACTTAAATGTGACTGCCTAGAGTAGTAGAAGGTTTTGTGAGAAGTGGAAAATTTGGTAATTTTTATTTTATAAAATGCCTGAGTTTTTCCTTATGTCAGCATGTTTGGAGAAATACCTATGTGTATGAAATAGCCTGATAGGTTTTAAGTGGAATTTTTGTTCCAGAGATTTTTCCCTTATGACTTTGATTCAATGAAATCAACATCATAATGTCTAAGGTCTTAATAACTAATATCTAAATAAGCATATTTCATGGTAAATGCTTGCATTATATTTGAGCAAAACATATATTTTTAGAATCTATTGCAAAAACTAGTACCAATACAGTGGATCAAGTATGAAATAACCCTTATTCTGTGTAGAACGTGGTGAAATTTACTAGGGCAGAGCTTGCATGTTTATTTGCACTTATTTGGAACTGTCTTTAATATTATAGATATTTTATTCTCTCCAATACATTTACCTTCCAAAATAAAGCAGGCTTTGGATTGGCAAATAAATCCGAAAAGAAAACCTTGTATGAGTCCAGTGAAGTGCTAAAGCAGTTTACAGTCATCCTGAAAGGATGAGGGAAAGGATGTTTAAAAATCCTCTGGGGATATTTGACAAGCAGCCTCCTTTCATGCTAGAGAAAGCTGCTTATATACCTGGCTTTTTTTCTCACATTAGTTTCTGGGTCATGACTCCATCTAACATAAGCTGCTTATGCTTAGTAATTTCCAATTTCCTCTTCAAGGATAAAAACATTATATTTGAACACACACATAGGTTAATAAGAATTCCCTATGCCTTTTATTTAGCAAACAAGATTATATATTAGGCAGAGATAGGGAAATAGTTTTTAAATATCCAAAAAATAAAGTATTATTTTGATTTATAATCACCCTTTACAACTAAATCTTACTGTGAATTGTCACATTGTCTACCATTTAACAAACCATACATTTATAGTGAATGAAGTCAATTATTTTTCCATAAATGTTGATAAAATCTTTTTAAAATATTATTTTTTGACAGCCATTTTTTAAAACATTCAGTTGTAAGAAAAGCAACATCTGAGAGATCGCTTTTTTTTTTTTTTTTGAGACGGAGTCTCACTCTGTCGCCCAGGCTGGAGTGGAATGGCACGATCTCAGTTTACTGCAACGTCTGCCTCCCAGGTTCAAGCGAGTCTTCTGCCTCCACCTCTTGAGTAGCTGGGAGTACACCAACGCGCCACCATGCCTGGCTAATTTTTTGTATTTTTAGTAGAGACGGGGTTTCACTGTGTTAGCCAAGATGATCTGGATCTTCTCACCTCATGATCAGCCTGCCTCGGCCTCCCAAAGTGCTGGGATTAAAGGAGTGAGGCCCTGGGCCTGGCCCAGTCTTTACCATTCTGAGGTGGATAAATATCAAAATAGTCCCCGGATTCGGAAAAAAAAAAAAAAAAAAAAAAAAAAAAAAAGCACTTGGTGGATGAGGCTGCGAACAACAAAAGCTGAGAGAGAGCAAAATCATCTTACATAAGAAAGAACATAACTCAGGAGGACTCAGCCCAAGATAGTGTTGGAGAAACTCCAAGAAGGTTCAAGTCTACAGGCAGAATAAAGGTATTTAAGAAATGTAGCAACTGCTTTGAGGGGTGAAATGCTAGGCAAAACTGATGGTTTAAAAAAGGATTTTAAAGAAGCTTTGTTTTATATCTGTTCTTTCTCCTCTGTTTTATGAAATCTTCAGAAAAATATTTATTCCCCCTTAATGTTATTTTAGAATCTTTATTTACCAGTTATAGGAGTATTTTTTTTTCTCTCATTTGCTTACTAAGGTATTATTTAAAACAATACTATTTGTTTATTTTAAGTGCGCAGTTTGGTGAATGTAGGTAAGTTATATTATTGTGCAACCATCACCACAAGTAAAAGAGTACTTCACTCTAAAAAGTTTTCTCCTGCCCCTTTCCACCCCATAGCCTTTCCTAACCATGGCCCCAGGTCACCCCTGATTCACTTTGTCACTATAATTTGCCTTTTTGAGAATTTCATGTAAATGGGGCATATAGTACATAACCTTAGCACAGTGTTTCTCTGTCTTTTAACTACTGACATTTTCTCTATGTTTTCCTCTCTTCTACACCATTGATTTTTCCCTTTGTATTTATTGTTTCCTTACTTTTGTTTGCATTGTGTTCTAGATTTCTCTTTTTATGGTTTCCTAATGTTTAAACTTAGCAACAGAAATGTTTAAGTAATAATGGCAGTAAGAAGCCTAATGAATTTACTTTCATCTATAATTCTGTGCATTTTCTTTGCATTGCTTTTTGTTGGTTTGATAAGAAACTAAGGTCTGTGCAATTTTAAATGGAGTATGAGTAACAGTTTTCTCTAGTTCTTTAACTGGGAGCAGCTTTTTGTGATATTGCTAATCATGTGTGGTGTGAATAGGTTTTCATCAAACGCCAAAGAAAACAACAAAACCTATGGTGGATGCTGTGTTTAACACTGGGTTTTTCTTTCCGGACCAAAGCTATCATTTCCCCAGCTGCCAGGACTGTTGGCATTGCACTCCTACGTGGAAATTACCTGTGGTCAGGTGCAGCTGCCTCACTTAAACCTACATTTTTTTTCTAGGACAACTCATAATCAATGATATGAGTCATGAGATAATTGTACATGTAGGGAAAGAAAAGGTTAATGATACTTCTTTACCTGAAATTGGGATGGCACTGAAGAATCATGCTAGCTCCAGAGCTCCCCGTGGGCTCAGCTGAAGCACTATAACTGCATTGTAATTCAACCTTTTACCTTGCCCAGTCCTGCCTTCTTCAGAGCCTTATAGGTATTGAATAGAGTGTGCTCCCTAATAAATACCTCATACACAAATACCCATCTCAAATTTTATTTCCAGAAAATCTGACCTAAAAGAGTTGGTGCCATGTATGGCACCAGGAAACTTTAAAATGCAAATTGGGGATTGAATCACCTACCAGCCAGATGATAACAAAGACCCCATCTCTGAAAATCAGTAGTGTTTCAATAGCTCTTGATATTCTGTAGTAATGCAGTTTTGAAAACTCTCACCTGTGGTAAGTGGGATGGGATACCGGTGGAAGCAATGTATGGGCTAATGAAATTTCTCAAGCATTTGAGAGATATGGGGAAAGTACTAAGTACTACAAAATTATATGGTTGTTGGAAGCTATGGATGTGGTAGAGAAACAAACGAAAGGCTGAATGTGAATGATTGCCAATTTAAGGTGAAATGTGAAAGTCAGAATGTTTCTTTGGTTTTCTGTAAAGAGACTTATATTTTGGCTAACAAAGAGTTCTTCCATAATATGAGATTTAATAGCCTGGCAGGGACGCCATGAGACAATGCTCACATGCTACTTTGATTGCATTTGGAAGTATAGAAAAAGTGATGGGCTAAACTAAATATAGAAGAAGGGTTCAAAAAGCTCAATGAGGTGTGCATGCTGGAATGGCTATATTAAGCAAGGTTTAAAAAAATCTACCAGCCTATGTTCCACGGGAGGGCCAAAAGGACACTCCATTTATCAAAGAAATATGTTAGCGAGAGGAAACCAGTATCAGTGAGCTCAGCAGTGGTTGCTCTCTGTAGGCCAGGTTCAAAATAGAAAATGCTGATTAGGACCAGGGCTCCCTGAAAGTAATAATGACCCTGATATAATAGAGGCCAGCTGGCAACATTTACCCATCAGAATTCAGGTGGGAGCAATTTCCATAATAGGTTGAAAGGTCTGAATGGCAGTCCATGATTCTGCCCGGTGGAGAACTATTGAAAAAAGAGAACAGTGTTCCTAGGCACAAGATAGTGGAAAAGCAAACATGAATACTCTGTAAATTATACAGTCATAATATATCAAAGATGGGAGATGAGGAAGCTGAAGGCAGTCTTTCCAATAAGATGTCACATTCTTATGCCTAGTTCTGAGACTTGAGCCAGCTCTAAAACTGCAATTCACAAGTCCCCATAGGAAGGATCTGCAACACCAGTGCAAATATAAACAGCAATGATAGCCCCAGTGGTTTTCTAAATAAACTTAGGACTATTTACTTGGAAACTACTGACATTTGAGAGATATGGGGAAAGTACTAAGTATAGAGAAGAGGGAAATAGAAACTTTGGATGTAGGACACAAGGTCTGAGTGTATACAGATAACCCAGGTCTCAATGTCATCATGGTGCCATTATTAATTAAGGTAGACATGTATGGGAACTTAGTAACAAAAGCTAAATCCTGACCAAGGTATGACTTACAACGTTTTCACTAGGTCCACAGATCCAGTAAGTGTCTTTTTTTTCTTTCTGATTCCTGAATTTCCCAGAAGTTCTGGAAAAATAGAGTGAAGGGTAATCTTTTGAAGGTAGAGATGTAAGACCAGCTTAGAGAAGACACCCTGCGAGGATGGGGCACCATTCCCTATGAGAACATGGTATATATTCTGTAGTAATGAACATTATTGTCTACTATTTATTCAAATAGTAAAATCTATGGGCCCTGGAACCAAAGGACAGAAGTAGCATCACTCCCAGTGACCCAGTTTGAAATCTGTATTCCCCGGTCCCTCAACTTTAGGTTCTGTGGGCTTAGAGCAACTGGAGATGATTTTACATCCCCCAACCCCCTTCCCTCGAGGTACATTTGGCAATGTCTCTAAACATTTTTGGTTGTCACCACTGAAGGGTGATACTGGAAACTAGTGACTAGAGGCCAGGGAAGCTGTTAAATGTCCTGCAATATACTAGAGGGCCCAGAGCAAAGAATTACCAGGATTAAAATGCCAGTAGTGCCAAGGTTGAGAAAACCTGATCTAGAGAACATGCTTTCCAGAGGGGAATATGCTCTCAACAGGGGACAGAGTAAGAGTTCAATTGAACTTTAAACTATTGTTGCCATTCAATCACTTCAGAATCCTGAGCCCAAAGTAATACATGTAAGTGAAAGAATCAGCATCCCAGATGGTGTAATTTGTCCTCATCATTAGGAGGCAGTAGGGAAGCTGTCATATTACAGGACTGGGAGGTTCACCCCTTATACTCGGGTGACACAGTACACCAATTTTTTTTTTTTTTTGGTACTCTTATGACCAATTTTGATAATAAGTGAAAAAGTGCAGTAGCCATGGCTTGATGAGGGCATAGTGACTGGGAGCTCAGGTCTGGGGCATCTCACCAGGTATGCCACATAGAGAAACAGGTTCTGTCCATGGGCATGAAGAATCAAAAGGAGGGATATGATGAGTTTTCAGATAAGCTGCATCAACAGAGATTATGATCTGTTCCACTAACCTTCAACTTTTTAAGTTTCCTGAGGAAATGAGACAAAGCAGAATTTTGCAAAAGTAGTTGCAACTTACAGTAAGAAGCAAATGGATCTAAGTGGGTAGTAATAGATCTTTTGGTGCACTGTTCATTCAAGACCAAAGTACTTATTCTCCCAGCAGAGAGGCCTTTGGCTACTGAGATCTCAGAGCTTTATCCCTTCCTAGGAATCCCCCTCACTCATTAATGCAGGAGTGAGAGTTGCTTCCATGTCAGATTATTCTCAAAGCAAACTATGGGGCAGGTGACATCTCTTTTGCAATTGCATTACAATTGCAGTTGGTCTCTAGTGCCCAATCCTGCTTTCCTCATATCCTTAGAAGTGTTGTTCCCAAGTGCACACTTTAGTATATGTCTGCATAAAAATTTTCTTTTTTTTAATTATTATATTTTAAGTTCTAGGGTACATGTGCACAACATGCAGGTTTGTTACATATGTGTACATGTGCCATGTTGGTGTGCTGCACCCATTAACTTGTCATTTACATTAGGTATATCTCCTAATGCTATCCCTCCCCTGTCCCCTCCCCAAAATAGGACCTGGTGTGTGATGTTCCCCTTCCTGTGTCCAAGTGATCTCATTGTTCAATTCCCACCTATGAGTGAGAACATGCGGTATTTGGGTTTCTGTTCTTGCAACAGTTTGCTGACAGTGGTGGTTTCCAGCTGCATCCATGTCCCTACAAAGGACATAAACTCATCTTTTTTTATGGCTGCATAGTATTCCATGGTGTATATGTGACGCATTTTCTTAATCCAGTCTGTCACTGATGGACATTTGGGTTGATTCCAAGTCTTTGCTATGGTGAATAGTGTGGCAATAAACATACGTGTGAATGTGTCTTTATAGCAGCATGACTTAAAATCCTTTGGGTATATCCCCAGTAATGGGATGGCTGAGTCAAATGGTATTTCTAGTTGTAGATCCTTGAGGAATGGCCACACTGTTTTCCACAATGGCTGAACTAGTTTACAGTCCCACCAACAGTGTAAAAGTGTTCCTATTTCTCCACATCCTCTCCAGCACCTGTTGTTTCCTGGTTTTTTAATGATTGCCATTCTAACTGGTGTGAGATGGTATCTCATTGTGGTTTTGATTTGCATTTCTCTGACGGCAAGTGATGATGAGCATTTTTTCATGTGTCTGTTGGCTGTATGAATGTCTTCTTTTGAGAAGTGTCTGTTCATATCCTTTGCTGACTTTTTGATGGGATTGTTTGTTTTTTTCTTGTAAATTTGTTTGAGTTCTTTGTAGGTTCTGGATATTAGCCCTTTGTCAGATGAATAGATTGCAAAAATTTTCTCCCATTCTGTACGTTGCCTGTTCACTCTGATAGTAGTTTCTTTTGCTGTCCAGAAGCTCTTTAGTTTAATTAGATCCCATTTGTCAACTTTGGCTTTTGTTGCCGTTGCTTTTGGTGTTTTAGACATGAAGTCCTTGCCCATGCCTATGTCCTGAATGGTATTACCTAGGTTTTCTTCTAGGGTTTTTATGGTTTTAGGTCTAACATTTAAGTCTCTAATCCATCTTGAATTAATTTTCGTATAAGGAGTAAGGAAAGGATCCAGTTTCAGCTTTCTACTTATGGCTAGCCAATTTTCCCAGCACCATTTATTAAATAGGGAATCCTTTCCCCAGTTCTTGTTTTTGTCAGGTTTGTCAAATATCAGATGGCTGTAGATGGGTGGTATTATTTCTGAGTGCTCTGTTCTGTTCCATTGGTCTATATCTCTGTTTTGGTACCAGTACCATGCTGTTTTGGTTACTGTAGCCTTGTAGTATAGTTTGAAGTCAGGTAGCGTGATGCCTCCAGCTTTGTTCTTTTGGCTTAGGATTGTCTTGGCAATGCAAGGTCTTTTTTGGTTCCATATGAGCTTCAAAGCAGTTTTTTCCAATTCTGTGAAGAAAGTCATTGGTAGCTTAATGGGGATGGCATGGAATCTATAAATTACCTTGGGCAGTATGGTCATTTTCACAATATTGATTCTTCCTATCCATGAGCATGGTATGTTCTTCCATTTGTTTGTGTCCTCTTTTATTTCACTGAGCAGTGGATTGTAGTTCTCCTTGAAAAGGTCCTTTACGTCCCTTGTAAGTTGGATTCCTAGGTATTTTATTCCCTTTGAAGCTATTATGAATGGGAGTTTATTCATGATTTGGCTCTCTGTCTGTTACTGGTATATAAGAATGCTAGTGATTTTTGCACATTGATTTTGTATACTGAGACTTTGCTGAAGTTGCTTATCAGCTTAAGGAGATTTTGGGCTGAGATGACGGAGTTTTCTAAATATACAATCATGTCATCTGCAAACAGGGACAATTTGACTTCTTCTTTTCCTAACTGAATATCGTTTATTTCTTTCTCTTGCCTGATTGCCCTAGCCAGAACTTCCAACACTATGTTGTATAGGAGTGGTGAGAGAGGGCATCCTTGTCTTGTGCCAGTTTTCCAAGGGAATGCTTCCAGTTTTTCCCCATTCAGTATGATATTGGCTGTAGGTTTGTCATAAATAGCTCTTACTATTTTGAGATATGTTCCATCAATACTGAATTTATTGAGAGTTTTTAGCATGAAGGGCTGTTAAATTTTGTCAAAGGCCTTTTCTGCATCTATTGAGATAATCATGTGGTTTTTGTCTTTGGTTCTGTTTATATGCTGGATTATGTTTATTGATTTGCATATGTTGAACCAGCCTTACATCCCAGGGATGAAGCCCACTTGATCATAGTGGATAAGCTTTTTGATGTGCTGCTGAATTCGGTTTGCCAGTATTTTATTGAGGATTTTTGCATCGATATTCATCAGGGATATTGGTCTAAAATTTTCTTTTTTTTGTTGTATCTCTGTCAGGCTTTGGTATCAGGATGATGTTGGTCTCGTAAAATTAGTTAGGGAGGATTCCCTCTTTTTCTATTGATTGGAATAGTTTCAGAAGGAATGGTACCAACTCCTCCTTGTACCTCTGGTAGAATTTGGCTGTGAATCTGTCTGGTCTTGGATTTTTTTGGTTGGTAGGCTATTAATTATTGCCTCAATTTCAGAGCCTGCCTTTGTCTATTCAGGGATTCAGTTTCTTCCTGGTTTAGTCTTGGTAGAGTGTAAGTGTCCAGGAAATTATCCATTTCTTCTAGGTTTTCTAGTTTATTTGCGTAGAGGTGTTTATGGTATTCTCTGATGGTAGTTTGTATTTCTGTGGGGTCGGTGGTGATATCCCCTTTATCATTTTTTATTGCG
Organism: Trachypithecus francoisi; assembly: GCF_009764315.1. NCBI lineage: Eukaryota > Metazoa > Chordata > Mammalia > Primates > Cercopithecidae > Trachypithecus > Trachypithecus francoisi. The sequence continues at coordinate 63,892,874 of NW_022681469.1, forward strand.
TCTGTTTGATTCTTCTCTCTTTTCTTCTTTATTAGTCTTGCTAGCGGTCTATCAATTTTGCTGATCTTTTCAAAAAACCAGCTCCTGGATTCATTGATTTTTTGGAGTGTTTTTTGTGTCTCTATCTCCTTCAGTTCTGCTCTGATCTTAGTTATTTCTTGCCTTCTTCTAGCTTTTGAATGTGTTTGCTCTTGCTTCTCTAGTTCTTTTAATTGTGACGTTAGAGTGTCAATTTTAGATCTTTCCAGCTTTCTCTTGGGGGCATTTAGTGCTATAAATTTCCCACTACACAATGCTTTAAATGTGTCCCAGAGGTTCTGGTATGTTGTATCTTTGTTCTCACTGGTTTCAAGAACATCTTTATTTCTGCCTTCATTTCATTATGTACCCAGTAGTCATTCAGGAGCAGGTTGTTCAGTTTCCATATAGTTGAGTGGTTTTGATTGAGTTTCTTAATCCTGAGTTCTAGTTTGATTGCACTGTGGTCTGAGAGACAGTTTATTATATTTTCTGTTCTTTTACATTTGCTGAGGAGTGCTTTCCTTCCAACTATGTGGTCAATTTTGGAATAAGTGTGATGTGGTGCTGAGAAAAATGTATATTCTGTTGATTTGGGGTGGAGAGTTCTGTAGATGTCTATTAGGTCTGCTTGGTGCAGAGTTGAGTTCAATTCCTGGATATCCTTGTTAATTTTCTGTCTCATGGATCTGTCTAATGTTGACAGTGTGGTGTTAAAGTCTCCCATTATTATGGTATGGGAGTCTAAGTCTCTTTGTAAGTCTCTAAGGACTTGCTTTATGAATCTGGGTGCTCCTGTATTGGGTGCATATATATTTAGGAGAGTTAGTTCTTCCTGATGAATTGTTCTTTTTACCATTATGTAATGGCCTTCTTTGTCTCTTTTGATCTTTGATGGTTTAGAGTCTGTTTTATTAGAGTCTAGGATTGCAACCCGTGCTTTTTTTTTGGTCTCCATTTGCTTGGTAGATCTTCCTCCATCCCTTTATATTGAGCCTATTTGTGTCTCTGCATGTGAGATGGGTCTCCCGAATACAGCAAACTGATGGATCTTGACTCTTTATCCAATTTGCCAGTCTGTGTCTTTTAATTGGACCATTTAGTCCATTTACATTTAAGGTTAATATTGTTATGTGTGAACTTGAGCCTGTCATTATGATATTAGCTGATTATTTTGCTCGCTAATTGATGCAGTTTCTTCCTAGCATCGATGGACTTTACATTTTGACATGTTTTTGCAATGGCTGGTATCTGTTGTTCCTTTCCATGTTTAGTGCTTCCTTCAGGATCTCTTGTAGAGCAGGCCTGGTGGTGACAAAATCTCTAAGCATTTGCTTGTCTGTAAAGGATTTTATTTCTCCTTCACTTATGAAGCTTAGTTTGGCTGGATATGAAATTCTAGGTTGAAAATTCTTTTCTTTAAGAATGTTGAATATTGGCCCCCACTCTCTTCTGGTTTGGAGAGTTTCTGCTGAGAGATCTGCTGTTAGTCTGATGGGCTTCCCTTTGTGGGTAACCCGACCTTTCTCTCTGGCTGCCCTTAAGATTTTTTCCTTCATTTCAACTTTGGTGAATCTGACAATTATGTGTCTTGGAGTTGCTCTTCTTGAGGAGTATCCTTGTGGCGTTCTCTGTATTTCCTGAATTTGAATGTTGGCCTGCCCTACTAGGTTGGGGAAGTTCTCCTGGATGATATCTTGCAGAGTGTTTTCCAACTTGGTTCCATTTTCCCCATCACTTTCAGGCACACCAATCAGACGTAGATTTGGTCTTTTCACATAATCCCGTATTTCTTGGAGGTTTTGTTCATTTCTGTTTACTCTTTTTTCTCTACACTTCTCTTCTCGCTTCATTTCATTCATTTGATCATCAATCGCTGATACTGTTTCTTCCAGTTGATCTAGTCAGTTACTGAAGCTTGTGCATTTGTCACGTAGTTCTCGTGTTATGGTTTTCATCTCTCTCAGTTCTTTTAAGGTCTTCTCTGCATTGATTATTCTAGTTATCCGTTCAGCCATTCTTTTTTCAAGGTTTTTAGTTTCTTTGAGCTGGTTACGTAATTCCTCCTTTAGCTCTGAGAAGTTTGATTGACTGAAGCCTTCTTCTCTCAACTCGTCAAAGTCATTTTCCGTCCAGCTTTGTTCCATTGCTGGCGATGAGCTGCGTTCCTTTGGAGGGGGAGATGCGCTCTGATCTTTTGAATTTCCAGCTTTTCTGCACTGCTTTTTCCCCATCTTTGTGGTTTTTATCTGCCTCTGGTCTTTGATGATGGTGACATACTGATGGGGCTTCGGTGTGGGTGTCCTTTCTGTTTGATAGTTTTCCTTCTAACAGTCAGGACCCTCAGCTGTAGGTCTGTTGGAGATTGCTTGAGGTCCACTCCAGACCCTGTTTGCCTGGGTATCAGCAGCAGGGGCTGCAGAAGATAGAATATTGCTGAACAGCGAGTGTTGCTGTCTGATTCTTGCTCTGGAAGCTTCGTCTGAGGGGTGTACCCTGTCGTGTGAGGTGTGAGGTGTCAGTCTGTACCTAGGGGGGATGTCTCCCAGTTAGGCTACTCAGGGGTCAGGGACCCACTTGAGCAGGCAGTCTGTCTGTTCTCAGATCTCAACCTCTGTTCTGGGAGATCCACTGCTCTATTCAAAGCTGTCAGACAGGCATTTACCTCTGCCGAGGTTTCTGCTGCTTTTTGTTTAACTATGCCCTGTCCCCAGAGGAGGATTCTACAGAGGCAGGCCAGCCTCCTTGAGCTGCAGTGGGCTCCACCCAATTCGAGCTTCCAGGCGGCTTTGTTTACCTACTTAAGCCTCAGCAATGGTGGGTGCCTCTCCCCCAGCCTCGCTGCCACCTTGCAGTTAGATCTCAGAGTGCTGTGCTAGCAATGAGGGAGGCTCTGTGGGCGTGGGACCCTCCCGGCCAGGTGTGGGATATTATCTCCTGGTGTGCCGTTTGCTAAGACCCTTGGTAAAGCGCAGTATTAGGGTGAGAGTTACCTGATTTTCTAGGTGTTGTGTGTTTCAATTTCCTTTGACTAGGGGGAGGAATTCCCTTCCCCCTTGCGCTTCCCAGGTAAGGCAATGCCTCACCCTGCTTCAGCTCTCGCTGGTCGGGCTGCACCCGTGGACCAGGGCCAACTGTCCGACATGTCCCAGTGAGATGAACCCAGTACCTCAGTTGAAAATGCAGAAATCACTATCTTCTGGGTCATTCACGCTGGGAGCTGGAGGCTGCAGCTGTTCCTATTTGGCCATCTTGGGTATGCCCCCATCCAAAAATTTTCATCACAGAGTCTGCTTGCAGGACCCCAGACTTAATCAGAATCAGTGAAACAATTCTAACAAGTTGTGATGATGGAAGCATTGTCCTGAAAATTCACATATAAGAGGTATATCTAAAAATTATTTGGTACATGAAATAGAAACATTTTGAAACCTTTCTTATTAACAATAAATTTTCTTTAAAAATTTTAGTAAGCTGGACAGGGAATAAATGAAATAAGAACAGAATGGAAATCAACTAAAAAAGCTATAGCAAAATCAATAATATCAGTAATAACACTGAAAGCAAAATTCAACTGCTCTACATTTAATTGTTGATATCAGTAACTAATGTCAGAAGCTTTGAAAGAAAATAAAGGTAAAATAGGAAGAGATAAGTTTTGTGAGAGAAAATTAAAGATACATGGACAGAATGTGGATACCAAACCATGAATTCTGAGTTATCACAAGAAGATGATCATAATTTTACTTTTAAAATTTGTACAAAAAATTACTAAAAGATTATGGCTACAAATTATTAATGAGCTGATAGCATTATGCCTTTTGTTTTTTCATACTCTTGCTTAATAAAATGATATGGAGTAATAGTGAAATGAAAATATTAGTTTATTTTTCAAATTGAAATAGTACTTTGTGTATAAACTTTAATATAACAGTGTATAAATAATACTATTTGTATTCAAACAGTACTTGTATATATATTAATAGCATGAGGAATAACAGTCTTGCACCATATATATTTTTTTCAAATAAGCCAAAGTGCAAGTACAAAGGAAAAAGAGGAAGGTCTAATTAACACTGCCTAGTATTAAGATATAATAAAAAGGAAATGGCTGGATTTTAGTGTAATTTTGACACCACTGGTACTCTATGTTGGCAAATATTGGAAGAAAATCAGTGAGTAGCACAGTTTTTCATGAGGGGCTAAACAAGGATCCCAGAACACAACAAAGCCACTGCATCATATGCAGTGATCAGTGATTCAGTGGATGAGTACACTCTCCTAATATGGGCACATGAGAAGTCAACACTGTGGGTTTGCTCACCCAGGGAACAGATTCCCCCAGGGGAATAGAGAAAAATCTATGGATAGGGTGTGAGTTGTCTTGGGCTATGAATCATCCCGGCAGGCTTAATAAGTTTAGACTTGCCTTTGCTTTGGCTGTCATGCTAGGCAGTCACAGTCCTTAGGAAGAGAAACCATGGATTTATATGGACTGTTATTTTAAACTTACAACAAAGTAAGCAAACAAAACAACTAAAAACCAAAGGGTAGAGGAAATAACAAAGCATTTTCTACATGCAAATTGTAAAGTAATATTAGTCCAAAGAATAAAATATAAAAGAAACAACAAACTAGGGACACTGTTTGTTAAATTTCACAGAGCATGGTTTGAGGGTCTGCTCTGTGTCAGTCAATCCCATGTTAAACTCTCAACTCAGTTTAAACTAAGACTGTGGCTTTGGGCAGGTACATCAGCTTCTCCACATCTCTGTGCCTTTGTGTGTAGAATAGAGATAATAATGGTATTGATGTCATGGTCTTATGGTGAGAATTAAATATAATGAAAACTGTAAAGGTCTTGGCACAATTCCTGGCCTGTATGTATCATTATTATGATTATTAAAATATATGAATGCAGATAAACACAAATAAAGATATATATATATATATACACATATACACACACACATACAGACACACACACACACATACATTAGGGTATGAAAAATAATTTTAAACATAGAAATTCACATGGTTAATATGTATCAAAGTGTTGAATATCAGTAGTAAAAGATATGCAGTTTAATACTCTTATTTTTTCCCACCAAGTTAGTGAAGTTTAAAAACTGATGGCATAGTTTAAATTGCTGCCTCACTGTTAGCAAGGATGAAGTAAAAGAGACATTTCTATATGGTCCTGCTAGAATTATAAATTGGTGCAACCTCTTCACAATTCTGTTTGACTATAATAATAGCCATAAAATAATTTGACCAAGTATATCCTCTATTAGAATATATTTTAAAGAATTAAAAAATTAGACAAAGATTGATGTATAAAGGTATTTATTACAGTATCATAGGATACTTGAAAAATATCAGAAACAAATTATCAGTATTACAGATACTGGTTTTTTGATCATTTGTTTTGCCAGTCTCAGGTTTTTTTTTTTTTTTTTTTTTTGAGAAGGAGTCTCGCTCTGTCGCCCAGGCTGGAGTGCAGTGGTGCGATCTCCGCTCACTGCAAGATCCCCTTCTGGGGTTCACACCATTCTCCTGCCTCAGTCTCCCAAGTAGCTGGGACTACAGGCGCCCGCCACCACGTCTGGCTAATTTTTTGTATTTTTAGTAGAGACGAGGTTTCTACTAAACCTCGTCTAGCCAGGATGGTCTCAATCTCCTGAGCTCGTGATCTGCCGCCTCGGCCTCCCAAAGTGCTGGGATTACAGGCGTGAGCATCCGCGCCCAGCCGCCGGTCTGTTTTTAATCCTGGCAGGGCCTCCCACATGCGTGCAGACACACACACACACACACACACACACACACACACACAGAGGCTTCAGATCTTCTTGAGAGCTGTCGTGTCGACACCCTGCACATGTTACTCAAACTTGGGGATCTCCTCTTCCAGCAAGTCTGTCCCCATCTCGTCATCCCCCACCACACACTGAATCTGCAGCTTCTGGATACTGTAGCCCACGGGCACCAGCTTGGAGCCCCCAGACCAGTCCGTCCAACTAGATGGAGCACACACAGGCCTTCAGCTGGGCCATGTCCATCTCATCATCTCAAGGCTTGACATCCAGCAGGATGGAGGACCGGGCCACCAGCACGGGCTTCTTCACCTTCTTCCCCGTGTACTGCCGCAGCCGCTCCTCCCGCAGCCACGCTGCCCCCTTGTCTTCCTCCTCATTGCCACTGCCAAACAGGTCAGTGTCATTGTCCTTGTCATACTCTGCTGGTGTGGCAGACTTCTTGGCCAGGGGTTCCACTTGGTGCATGGGAGACACGTGCTGGGTCTGCCGGGCTGTGGCCAGGTGGCCGGGCCTCCATCTTGGAGACTGCCTGCTGCAGCACCTGCACTACGCCTCACAGGTTCTGGTTCTCCACTTCCAGGCTGGCGCTTGGGACGTCGAGCTCGCTGTTGTCTCCTCTGGGGCCATTGGAGGCCCTGGGGACGGAGCTGTGGCAGGAGGCGCCGGGCACAGTCCCGTTTTATCTGCTCCTAGAATATCCTTTCTGCATCGTCATATTTGAATTTGTGGAACCAGATCTTCTCTTGTACTAGGAAGTTTGTAGACATTTTTCTGACACCAGCCAACGACACGGCGACCAGAGAGGAGGAATCGGCGGGCGCGTGACGCCTGAGGAGAGGGCCAGTATTACAGATATTGTTAATCAAATTGGAAGCCCTCTATATAATGGACTGTGACAAGTTTTCATTTACATTAAGAAATTGTGCAAGATGGAATTAGCTGCTCTAGGAACTGCCTCAGATCCCAAGCCTGCTCTTACTTGCTATGAAAACAGAGACACCCTAGTTATAGGTGGGAAAGGACACTTTCAGCCCATCTCTGCCATCACAGTGTCCACGGGCTTCCAGAGGCTTGCTCTGAGAAATGTCCTATCTTAGATTAAGAGAATGGCCGAGGGAAAAGGTGTTTTCTGAATAAGTACTGAATTATCAGGCATACCATTATTTTAGAAGCCTAATCCTGAAGAGTGCTTAATTAGACCAGCTTCCCGCAACTTTCAGGAGGAAATTAGATATGAGAAGAGTTCATTAGAAATTGGACATTGTGGCTTAACCTGTTGAGCTCTTCACATTGTGTTTCGTAGTTCGTGGTTCATCACTTTGCTAGTCATCAGACTTAATAGAGGAATTTTTAAAACATTAGATTTCTATGGAGATTCTGATTTAGTAAGGTACAGGGCCCAAGAATCTGGGTTTTAAGCCAGTTTTCTGGTTCCATTATTTAATAAGCATAGAATCTAGACCTTGAAAAAGCAGCATGACTATCACTGTTAGAAATCAGAATTTCAGGTCACACCCTAGCCCTTCTAAAACAGAATGAGCATTTTAGTGAGATCCCCAAGTATTTTGTACAAACATTAAAATTGAGAAGCACAATAGCATTAAGTTTGATAAACAACTAAGTTTGTTAACTTATGTGGAAGTTCAGGGAAAGCCTGAGAGTAAGACGTCATTGTTTAATATGAGTTGGTTGCATTTACCTCAAAAGTATTTGGTCTGTTAACTTTTTATTGGAGTGATTAACATATAATTAAATTTCAAGGACTATTTACAAAAAAAAAATATATATCTTAACCATGGAATGAACCTATTTCATAATAACAGAGCAATAACTATTGTACATAACTATTTTCTACAGGATATTTATGACCATGATTAGTATGGAAAACATCAAGATATCCACAGAGCTATGAGAATGAACTAGAATAGAGAAGCTAAGTTACAACACTAACACAAACTACTAGGACATAACTTGAAGCAATGTCTTAGTTTTCCTATATTTGGCAGTAGTAGTAGCAACAAAATAAAGGTAGCTGGAGGCTCCTTGTTCACACAAATTTAAAAGACCGAGAAGCCAAGAGTAACAGACTTTGAGTCTTCAACAATAAATCTCTTTATGGTCTATGCACGTTTATATACTGTTCAAAGGAGCATTTGTCATGCATCCCAAAATTGTACCAAAACAAACCCCATTTTCTACAACAAAAAAACAGTAAGCAAAAGAAACAGTATGATGGAATCAGGTTTTTTTTTTTTTTTTTGAGGCGGAGTCTCACTCTGTCGCCCAGGCTGGAGTGCAGTGGCCGGATCTCAGCTCACTGCAAGCTCCGCCTCCCAGGTTTACGCCATTCTCCTGCCTCAGCCTCCCCAGTAGCTGGGACTACAGGCGCCCGCCATCTCGCCCGGCTAGCTTTTTTTTTGTATTTTTTTAGTAGAGACGGGGTTTCACCGTGTTAGCCAGGATGGTCTCGATCTCCTGACCTCGTGATCCGCCCGTCTCGGCCTCCCAAAGTGCTGGGATTACAGGCTTGAGCCACCGCGCCCGGCCGGAATCAGTTTTTAAAATCATTTCAATAGGAACAAAATATTGTTATTGCATGATCAAAGCTTGCCACCTTTCAGGAGAGTAATTAGTACAGTCAGTCCAAATCTGATAATAATGTCATAAAATCTGACAAATCACAGTTGGAATCCTACTAGAAGAATGAAGAGAGAGGCTAAGAATCAAATGCTTAAAGGTTTTGTTTGCACCATAAAAGGGTTTAGAGATGCAGCTCAGTTGAATTTGGAGTCAATAATTCTTTATTTTATTTATATAAAGGGTTCTTGTATTCAAGTTTTTTAATCACTGCTGTCATATGATTGATTTACACAGAGGAATATAATGTTGATTTGATTCTTTACCTCACACCAAAGAATATACCTTTCTCTAAAGACAAAGGCAATAAGTGAATTGTGTGTCCCATTCCTTTATTATTTTATGAGACCAAATTTATTTTAAGCTTCTGAAGAAGCTGCCTTCCCCTGCTTGGCTGGGTTGGTAGCCATCATTGCAAGTGTTGTGAGAGACTTAAGGAATCATGTTGCCAGCACATTGGCAGAAGATGAGGAACAGACAAACATGGAAAATATTTTTCAAGAAGTTACTTCACCCTAGAAGAAGAGACAAATAGAGACATAGCATGTCTGATTAAGGGATGGTGTAAGTACCACTGTGTACACCACCTATTTTTATACATTTATTAGTCACAAGCAAGAAAGAAACTTCCAAAACATAAACAGTAGAGCAAAGATGTTAGATATGAAATAGTGGCATTAATGTCAAACAGATAAATGAGAAATAGACAATTACAGTAACAATAATTTCATGTTACTTAAAGCATAACTTTTGAGAGGTTATGCTGTTTATAGAGGAAAGTTACGGCAGCACAGAAAATTGCGGATTTAATGCAGTATAATAATTTATGGTCAGAAACTACTGCAGATTTTTTTGTTCTAAATTTCTGTAGGGTTTATATAGCTTTAGGTGGATTCCCATCTGCAGTAAAATCAGATATATTTTATTAGTTATACCAATTACCACAGTCTACAGAGGAGCTTGGATGTACATACTAAAATAAAATATCCCCTAAAAATATTTGGATAATCTGAAATGCTTTCAAATTATAACTCTACCCGAGATTTTTGAGGTTCCTGCTTTGCTATTTTTTTTCCAAAAGCCACTGAGTAAAGCTCTGAATTCACAGCAATTGGGCTCCATTTCATGGCTTATTGCTTGAGGATCTGACATCTGGTCCAATCAGAGCCAATTAAATTCCTCTAGTTTCTAGTTTACATTTATTTGGTATTAGAAGTTGCATCTGGCTGTAATGGCTCGTAAATGTGTAGAGTACCTGGTTTTTGGAGTTCTTTGGTTGCAAAAAAAGAGACCAAAGAAGGTTTCCAGTGAAAATATCGCTGGAATGTGGATGCCATGCACGTGGTTCAGTTAGAGTTTCCAAATTCCTGGTTGAGGAACACTCTCCCTTAAGGTAACTGCTAGTGCCACAGCCTTGGCCGCAGGGTCACTAAACCCTTTTGAGGTACCACAGTACTCAATTCCATCATTTAAAAGAAGGTAACAACAACAAAAACTAACTATCTCTGTATTGTCGGATTAGTCCCTAAGATTCAAAGTCTCTGTTATGATTTAATTACATATATCATTTTTTGAAAAGGAGCACAAATATTTAATGTTTTAAATAACTGCTGAGTTGCTCACAGTCTAAACCATATTTTATCATTGCAGAATTTATGACAGTCTATTTTAATCATTACATTTATTGCATAATTGTTTATTTCATAATCTAGCATATTATCATCACAAATATCTAAATTATGCAATAAATATAATGGTTAAAATAGACTGTCTTAAATACTTCAGTGATAAAACATGATTTAGACTGTGAGAGTCAACCCAGAAGTTATTTAAACTCAGCTGTTCCAACTTTTCAAAGACATATCATACTCAGAATATAATCTAAAATTCTTATGTATTCTGCAGGGTCCTATGATCAGACACCTGGATGTCTTTCCAATGGTATTTTCTGCCATATTCCCCTTGCTCAGATGCGTCGGCAATACCAAGTCACCTGCTATTTTTTAATCATATTAAGCAGGGTCTATATTTGGGTCCTTGCTATTGACTGTTCCTGGGACTTTGGTCCCTTGAATATTCAAATGCTTTCATTCAAGTGTCTACTTAAATGAAATTTCATCATAAATCCTTTCCTAACAATTCTGTTTATATTAGCATCCCATCTCCATCATTCTCTACACCTTTACTTACCTTAATTAATTTTTTCTTTGACTTCTAACAACTTGACATCTTACATATTCAGCTTTTGATTCTTGCCCCAGCACCACACACATACACTAACACACACACACACACACACACACATTCCATACTGAAAAGAATGTAATTGTGTTAGTCCGTTCTCATGCTGCTATAAAAAACTGCCCAAGACTGGGTAATTTATAAAGGAAAGAGGTTTAATTGACTCACAATTCTGCAGTGCTGGGGAGGCCTCAGGAAACTTATAATCATGGCAAAAGGGAAAGGAGAAGCAGGCACCTTCTTCACAGGGCAGCAGGATGGGGTGAATGCAAGCAGGGGAAATGGCAGATGTTTATAACACCATCAAATCTCATGAGAACTCACTATCACAACAACATGAGAATAACTGCCCCATGATTCAATTGCCTCCCACCAGGTCCCTCCCACGACACGTGGGGATTATGGGAACTACAATTTAAGATGAGATTTGAGTGGGGACACAGCCAAACCATGTCAGTAATGTAAACTCCAATTTAAGGATTCTTTTTCAATGTAATATTCCATACGCTTTTAAGGATTACTAAATTATGGTATGCACTCAATAAATATGGGTTGAATGAACTAGCAATATGGCAATAGATTACTACAGATGATTTTTTTCAGGAGGTAGTACTCAGAAACTTTCAGCATCCATGTTTCTTGATATTCCAGATCCTTAATTAATTAATTAATTAATTTTTTGAGACAGAGTCTCGCTCTGTCACCCAGGCTGGAGTGCAGTGGCCGGATCTCAGCTCACTGCAAGCTCTGCCTTCCGGGTTCACACCATTCTCCTGCCTCAGCCTCCCGAGTAGCTGGCACTACAGGCGCCCGCCACCTCGCCCGGCTAGTTTTTTGTATTTTTTAGTAGAGACGGGGTTTCACTGTGTTTGCTAGGATGGTCTCGATTTCCTGACCTCGTGATCCACCCGTCTCGGCCTCCCAAAGTGCTGGGATTACAGGTTTGATCCACCGCACCCGGCCCCTGATCCTTAATTTTACAGTTGAAGAACCTGATGGTAAAAATAATGAATACTGTGCAGCTGGGAAACTGAATGTCTTGATTCTATTTTATGTTTTCAGGTGGGTTTTCTTTTAGATGATAAATCATTTTTAATACACTTGTAATGTATATATTTAGAAAAACTACTTATAAATATACAAGTAATTGACCCTCATCTCTAGGCCTTGTGGTATTTGACTTGTAAATTAGGGTGTAGGGTCATTAAAGATTAAGATAATTTTTTATTGTGTTTAGTATCTTTGTATTATCAGAATATAGCCCCAGTAAAAATACAGAGCAAGATAGTTACATAGAAAAAAAATTGTTGTATGTTGAGAATATTTGTGTTGCAAATTTTATCAATTGTCAATGAATGAAAGACTTGACAAGTTGAGGAATATAAAGAGATTTTGGATAGATGACTTTCAGATATCTTAAAGTCTATTTGTGGATATAATATATGTATAGGCAAAGAAATTACAGTGCAATTTAAGAATATGACAAACTAATGGTAGAAGAAGCAAGTTAAACTTTGATCGAAGAAGATAGCTTAGAGTCAGGAAAGTCTTTATAGAGGAGGTAAAATAGCACCTATATTGGTGATAAAATATAAACATTTTCCTAGATTACCCAAATGAAAGGTAATTTAATAAATTAATAGCATATTAATTATTTAAACCTGAAATAGAAAAACAGAATAAATAATATGATTAAGGCTTTCTAACCCAACCAGGGTCATATGTAAAACTCTAGGTGGCCACTTGACTACCACAAAAGACGTTCTAATTCCCATTTACTCTAGACATAAAGAGTTACTGCTGGCACAGCTTCTTCTCTTTTGAAAAGGAACACGTACCTTTAATGTTTTAAATGCCTGCTGAGCTGACTATAGCTCAGAAGTATAGACAATGTTTATCTTCCTAATGAACCCAGAAAAGTGATGACATGTCAAAATAAACTGAACAAACAACCCTTTTTAATGCTTACAATAGTGAATGGGTCTGAGCAATTTGCATTCCAGATCAAACTGAAAAGAAAACTAATCAAAAGCTCCATGGACCAGTGACACAATATGATTTCAAATTTGATCCTTGTTATTCAAAGAATCTGAAAGTCTGTTCGTGTCAAGCTGTATCGCTCTATTTTATTAAAAGCCTTAATGATCATATGAATAGGGCAGTTGTTTGAGGGACTTGCTTTATTATATATCTACCCGAATCGATTTGCTGCATCATTTCTATGCACATTTTTGTTGTCATCCTTTAGAAATGCTATATTTCTTTTGTCTCTCTTTCCTCCTCTCTGCTCCAGACTTTCCTTTGCTCTAACTGTACGCACATTGGAACCCAAGCACACACGTACACAGCACAGCAATAGATGCACAAATGACAATTACTTCATTATCCTTGTAATTGAAATTAGCCTAAGGTAAGGCTCAGGCTAACTAGTGAGAATCTCTGTAGATACCGAACGTAAAGCTTTTCACTGAAATATGAAGAGTTAGAAATGAAATCATCAAGTGAAGTGGTCTCTGCACACTTCCCTTCGCGTTACAAAAAGGGACTCAAAATAAGTAATTTTTACATGAAAGGAACTTTTTTATTGTCCTTCTTTTACTGTCTCTAATATAGTTCTTAATAAATCTGCCTAATATCCCAAAGAACAGACAGTTCAAGAAAATAAACAAGTAGGGCCAGGAGAGAGTAAATCTCTAACAAAGAAATGAGAGATTAAATAAACTTAAATAAAAAGGGAAATGTATAGTAGAGTTTTGCCACTTGAAATAGTAAATACCAGTGATATGAAAAATTTGATGTAACTGAATATCTGGTTCCCTCACCTATGTGAGAGAAGTAAATCATTATTGCATATAACTTTTTATTCCACTGATAAAACTTCCAGCTCTTTCTGAAACTTATTCTTTGTTTACTTCTCAGTTATAACCTTGTGACATGGTTGGAAGTTTTATAACAGATTTTACAAAAAAAAACTTAAGGAAAGATATGAAGTATTTCCTTGAAAGATAATTTCAAAAAATAATAGAACTTGTGCCATTAAATTAATATTTAAAAATTCTAATTATCTTATTACAATTAAATTTTATGTTCTAAAATAAAAAACTGTAGATGATTATCATACTTAATTTTATTTAAAATTAAAAATTGATACTTTATGATAAAAATTTATTTCAGGATTTATACCCATGGAAAATCTATTGCCTGTATCCTTGAGACAGCAGTTTCCTGCTTTTTCAAAGAAAGAGACCTTAACATTAATGGATTTCATATGTTGGGTCCTTTCCTGTACGTACACAAGCAGTTAGATGTCCATTCTCCAAAACTATGAAATTATTTCAGTGAATCTTAGACCATCCCAGAACTAATATTACTCTTTTTCTGACTTTTTTTTAGAAGACTTTGTTGAGAAGCATAGGAAGAAAGTCTATTTCTATAAACTCAGTTGAAATTTGAAGCTTTAAATAAGCAAAATCAATTTCCATCAAATAGAAATCCTTTTGATAACTCTGAAGGGATTTTTTTTGTTTGTGTGCAAGGAGCAGGATAATTCCAGGGAAAATTTCAGATTGCCAGGGAGGGGGTGGGGGGGGTTGCGGGGGGGCGGATACTACGAAGACCTTATATGGACTTCACTGGATACATTTAGATGCTATAAAATTATAGCATTTAATGTGTTAGAAATGTCTTCTGGTATTATTCTAACTGTGTTCCCCACACCCAGAAACATTTCTCAAAGATGTTCCCACTGGAGATAGCAGTGGGATGGGAGTGGAAGTGAGAAAGGAACTCTTGGACCATGAATCTTGCTTCAGTGAGAAGAGATCCATTTTATGAACTTCCAGTTTTGAGCTTTCCTGTTGAGTTTCACTCAAAGCAAAATATGTGTCCATTTTGGACCTGTAGAAAGCAGATATCGATATGGAATTTGGAGTGTAAGGTATTGGTTGTGGGAAATATCTGTGAAGGACAGAGGTGAGAATGAGCAAGCATACATGGATTAGAATAATCTCAGTCCTTAGAGAAGTAGATGCGAAAGTGGGATTAAAAATATCCAGATTTAATATAAGAAACTTGTATGAAAGGAAACAGAAGGCCAGAGAAGGCTTGTTTGGCTATAAAACCATGGTACAAGTCTGATTCTAAAGAAAAGAGAAGGAGGGATGGACGGGAGCCTCTCAGACAACTGTCTAATCTTACAGAGGATCAGCAAGACCTTTCAAAGAATTCTCAAGTTAAGGTTGGCCTTCCAAAGATTCCCATGTCCACCAGGAATGGGGCTGCCTTAGCATCCTTGCTACACTCAGTCCTTTGCAGGGAGCATCACACGGATAGTGGAGTCTAATTACAAACTTGGCAATGGATGTCTCATTACAAACTTGGCAATTGATGAGAGCTAAATGATACCTCATGGACATAAAGAGGGGAATAACAGACACTGGGGCCTATTTGAGAATGGAGGGTGGGTGGAGGGAGAGGATCAGAAAAAAATACTATTAAGTACTAAGATTAATATCTGGGTGAGGAAATAATCTGTACAAGAAAACGCTGTAACACGAATTTACCTGTATGACAAACCTGCACATGTACCCCTGAACCTAAAATAAAAGCTAAAAAAGAAAGAAAGAAAGAAAGAAAGAAAGAAAGAGAGAGAGAGAGAAAGAAGAAAGAAAGAAAGAAAGAAAGAAAGAAAGAAAGAAAGAAAGAAAGAAAGAAAGAAAGATCTTTCTGGAAGAAAGACATAGGTGGTACACCTTCGTGGCTGCCATAGGATTTCATAGAAAAAACAAGTTTGAAAATGACTTATCTAGTAAATCTCTCATTTTACAACTTTATAAAATTTAACAACTAAATGAAACGACTTTCAAAATCACAGTTACTTGTTCTACAGACAAGACTGAAACCCAAATATCTTTATCCTCTACTCAGAATTATTTCTAACATACTTCTGGGCTTTTCCAATATTTTCTTATGCAATATAACCAATTCTGTGGATCTTTATTATTCTCACTATCAAAGCCTTCAAATAATTACAGGATGAAGAGATATCACAATTTGGACTTGCATTCTAATTAAATTTTTATTTTCCTTTACACATTTTGAAATTGTTAATGAAATTCTCAATCAGAGATTACCTTATAGTCAAGTGTTAAGGATAACATCTTTCCATTAATTTTTTAAAATAAACTGCCATTGATTTGTAAATGAAGAAATAAAGCCATGGTCAGAGGTAAATTGCCTTTACCTGTCTGAACAGCGAGAGACTATGCAGGATGGTGTAACTCATCCAACCAAGAGAGCATCAAAATAAAATAAACATGATTTATTTGCCTGTGGTTATTTTCATGCATTTAAAGATGGTTCTGTTGACAAGATTTCTTGCTTTCCATTAACAAAGAAGTCATAAAGATCAACCTGCTGTGTGCAGTGGCTCACGCCTATAATGAGCACTTTGGGAGGCCAAAGAGGGAGGATTGCTTGAGCCCAGGAGTTAGAGGCCAGCCTGGACAACATAGAGAGACCCAGTCTCTACAAAATACACAAATAATTATCCAGGAGTGCTGGTGTGTGTCTGTAGTCTTAGCTACTCGGAGGCTGAGGTAGGAGGATCAACCAGGCCTGGGGAAGTCGAGGTTGCAGTGAGCCGTGATCTCACCACTGAACTCTAGACTTAATGACATAGTGAGACCTGTCTATTTAAAAAAGTAATAGTAACTAATTTATCATTCATTAAATGGTATGTGCTCTTAAAGTCCTGCCTCTCTAATTTTTAAGTTATGACCTTATAGAAATACTTCATGGTATTTGCTTTTTGACACTCAAGACAAATAAATACAATGAATGTTAAACTTTTCGTAAAACAAATTTAATAAATAAAATTAAATGAAAAAGGTAGATTTGTAGTGCTGTTATTTCTGTGATATTGGATCTCTCTAAGAAGTTATAGATTAAGGTTTTTCATATTTCACCTGTTCCCCTAACTTTTTGAATTGTTGAATAGTATACATGTTATTCATTTCTTAACTTTGCTCTTATGTGTATTCTAGAATAATGTTTATAATTTATTGCCAATGTAGAAATTATATGATGGAATGGCTTTTTCCTCATTGTTTCAGAAGAAAATAGAATGAAATAAGACAACAGCATAAAATGACACTGACATTAACTGTATCAGAACTGATTTTTAAAATCATAATTATATTTTATATTTTAAAATATATTTGATGCACAGCTATGAAATTTGTGGTATTTTGTGTTTTATTTTATTTTTAATTGGCACATAATAATTGTATATATTTATGGGGTACAATGTGATACACTGTATAATGATCAAATCAGGATATTTAACAAATTAGTCATCTCAAATATTTATCATTTCTTTGTGATAAGAACATTCAGAATTCTCTCTTCCAGCTATTTTAAATTATATAATAAATATTGTTAACTATTTTCACCCTGCTGTATAATAGAACAACAGAATGTATACTGTATCAATTGTAACATTGTACTCATTGACCAACCTCTTCTTATTCACTCCACCCATCCACCCTAGATTCTGGTAATGGCTATTCTTTACTTCTATAAGACCAACTTTTTCTAGATTCCAAGTATGTGTGTGATCATGAACTATTTGTCTTTCTGTGTCTGGCTTATTTCACTTCACATAATGTTCTCCAGGTTCATCCATGTTGTCCCAAGTGATGGGATTTCATTTTTTATTGCTGAATAGCAATAAAATGTGGTATATATACCACAATGGCATATATATAATTCCATTGTGTATGTATACCATGTTTTCTTTATTCATTCACCTGTTGATAGACATTTAGGTTGATTTCATTTCTTGGCTATGCTGCAATGAACATGGAAGTGTCGATACCACTTGACATACTGATTTCATTTCCTTTAAATAAATACCTTGTAGTGGAATTGCTGGATCATATGGTAGTTCTATTTTTAATTTTTTTGAGGAAACTCCATACAATTTTCCATAATGGTAGAAAAGCCAATTTTATAAGAGATTATGTATGATGTTTTTTCTTTTGTGTGAGTTTTGGCTTTACATTCCAAATCATCAAATAGTAACTTTTAATAAAATACTGTGAGCTGTGTTACACATTATAGCTTTAGAAAAGAATTTAAGACTCTCTTTTGGTGCACTAAAGGCTTAGTCACCATGATCTCAGATCTAATGTTAATTTAGATATCATGCAACACGGTTTATTCCCTGTACATTCCTTTTGAAAATATCCAATAAATTAGCAACTACTTGGGTCAGAAACAACTCTTATTGTTAACGAACACCTTCATTATGTTGGCTATGCCTATCTGATCTTCTGGTTTTATTTATTCTTTGTGAAGCAATTCAAAACTTTTTTCATCCATTTTTCCACATCATAGCACTTGAATACTGAAGAGAATTCCCGTGTCTCTACTTAGTCATACACTTTTGTCTAAATGTATGCTGATATACCTTTTCTTTTAAATTACATATCTTGCTTCTGTGCCTTTAAATTCATCCTGGATTTCATGAAGAGCCTAAATAAAGCACATTTTAAGAATTGGTAGGAGTTTTTATTTCCTTGACTTCTTTACAAACCAAGAATCTTGATGAGAGTCAAAAGAGGTTGAGGGGGTGAGGCGGGGTGGGAATTTAGCTTCTTCAAATCCTTTAGAATCCAGAGAGAAATCTCTGGAGAAATTGCAGTAGAGAAGGCATAGAAGGATAAGCTTTAAAAATAACAGAATCTGGCCGGGCGCGGTGGCTCACGCCTGTAATCCCAGCACTTTGGGAGGCCGAGACAGGCGGATCACGAGGTCAGGAGATAGAGATCATCCTGACTAACACGGTGAAACCCCGTCTCTACTAAAAATACAAAAATTAGCTGGGCGTGGTGGCGGGCGCCTGTAGCCCCAGCTACACGGGAGGCTGAGGCGGGAGAATGGTGTGAACCCAGGAGGGGGAGCTTGCAGTGAGCTGAGATCCGGCCACTGCACTCCAGCCTGGGCAACAGAGTGTGACTCCGTCTCAAAAAATAAATAAATAAATAAATAAATAAAACAGAATCTGATGATTAGATTTGTTTGGGTCATCTCCTTACCATCATCATTATCTACTTTCTCATTTAGTGTTATTACACATCAGAGCTGAAATAATGAGAACACTTTCGTAGTGAACAAACTGAAAGTCTATTGAAAAGTGAGAAATTAAAAAAAAACAGAAAAAGTCATTAATTTGTAGCTATTTTAAAAATTAGTTAATATTTGTGCATGTATGCATCCCAGTTTCCATTATGTAAATTTAGAATGCATTATGTAAAACTTATATAATAGTGAATGGGATTTTACAATTCTAAGTGAAAGGTAAAACTCAAACTAGAGTTTTTTTCTTCTTAATGTAAATGTTTTACTTATTTCAAATAATGTAAGAGACATGTCTAACTAAGTACTACAGAAATTAAATTTAAACTAGCAAATATGAAATCTACTAAAACCCAAGATTTACTTTCAGTCATGTTCTCATAACATCCCTTTACTGTAAAGCGACTTTTTAAAGTTATCTTCTAGGAAGCAGATGCATTTGGTTTTAATTGCACAGAAACTTATGGTGAAGTTATGTACATCATTTGCAAACATCTCCATGCACAAAGGCACAATATGGTATTTTACCAAAGTGTATATTGTACATACTGCTTTCAATTTTGTTTCTGTATGTGTGTGTCTTCTCTTGGTGGTATTATTTTAAATCCGTTCATATGATGATACTGTTATTTGGCACTTCATTCGAGTTAACTGTTAACATTAATTTATATATTTTATTTCACAAAAGTGAAATATTTGCTGCATTATTCTAGAGCCATTATGATTTTTAGATATATAAATATATATATATATATTTTACAAATCTCACCAGAATAGCAAGAAAGAAATAAATGCTCAATATGAAGCAAAATTATTTTCTATATTCTAGCTTTCTACTTTTGTATGCAAAATTACTTCATTCAAAATAACAACTTTGTGCCAAATAAAATAAAATACTGGCTGAGCATCATGGCTCATCTCTGTAATCCCACCATATTGGGAGGCCGAGGCAGGCAGATCACTTGAGGCCAGGAGTTCGAGACCAGCCTGGCCATCTATTGTTTTTGTTTTGCTAGATTCCTTCTTAATTTTTTTCTGAAAATAGTACTCTAGTGAGGCCTCAATCACTAAACTCTATCCCCAATTTTAGAAGTATCCCCGATTTTAACTAAGGCTTGGCCAATAAAAAAGTTTTTTATCCTTCAAACCACAATGATTGACACAGAAATCTGATAAAATCTTGAGCTTTTATACAAAAACATTGAGAAAGAGATATTACCTGCACTGATGTAAGCCTGGATCTGTCAGAGGTCATAGACTTCTGTAGTTTGAAGTAAGTCAGAAGAGGGAATGAGTCCAACTTACCGGGTGAGGTCTAGGAGAGAGGCAGATGACTGAGAACCTAAAGACATGATTTAAGCTTGGGATTCCCAACTAAAAACACCAGTAAATCCCCTTTTATTGCTTAACTGAGGTTGACTTAATTTCCCTATTTCACAACTTGCAGTGTCTTCACAAATACAGGGTGCAATAATGTAATCGCCTGCAAAGAAGAGTAATGTGCAGTAACTTATTCTACTGGGAATTAAAGTGTCTAGTAAAATTACAATAAATAAAACAGTGACATGTGACATTTTGGTTAAAAAAAATTGACAAGGCAAACCAATGAGAAAGAAGATACTGCTTGGAAAAGGGTCTCTGTGTGTGTTAATTCTAGTTAATTCTTGCGTGAGTGTGTGTGTACATGTTTGCATGGGTATGTACTGACACCTGATGGGGCAAGGGGAGTGGGATTGCTATATACCTATAGAGGATCTGTTGAATATCCACCAAACAGTGCTAATGTATTTGTCATTTGGGGAAAAAAATCAAGTCATACACTTAATATACTAAGTGTATGTACATTTACATACTAGATGTCTGTCTACTTGCCAAATTCACATGCTAAAAAGTTATAATACATAGTGAATAAATGTCCAAAATTTAGATAAATTATTAATGACTTTAGAGATATGAAGGACATGTTATTCTGAGAAACAATGAAAATAACAAAAATAAATGCATTTTAATATACAAATATATCCTATAAGTCAGAGAACAAAAATAGTAAATATTACTAAGCAAGAGATAAGACAATTAACTAAAGAAATGCAAATAACTAATAACTGTATATAAATATACAATGTCACCAATAATCAAAAAAATAAGGCAAATTACAAAAAATTAAAATGAAAAATATATAGTGTGATTAGAAGACGGCATGATGGCACATACCTATAGTTCCAGCTACTCAGGAGGCTGAGGAGGGAGAATTGGTTGAGACCAAGAGTTCAAGGCAACAGTTTGCTATACTTGTGCCACTGCACTGCAACCTGGGTGATACAGTCATATCCAATCTCAAAATAAAATAAAATAAAATAATAAAATAAAATAGAAGATGGCAAAACAGGCAACATAACAAACACAATTCTGATAAAAGCTTAATTTTGCACCCTTTCTACAAGAAGCGCTGTCCGTCTGAATAAAATTTCTTATATTTTATGGGCTTTTAATGACCCTTCAATGAGTTGTCCCAAAACATGTACTTTTAAAATTGTTTTTGCATAGTTTTTTAAAATAAGAGAATACAACACTAATGTTAGTCCTAAAATAGTTAATTCAATTATGTTACCTTCACACAAAAATTTTGAAGCCAATTTTTTTTTTTTTAAACACAGATAAATGTAATGTGCAAAAGTAAAGAAAATAAAGAGAAAGTCCCAGCCAGAGCAATCAGGAAAGAGGAAAAAAAAGTCACCCAAATATGAAAAGAAGAAGTCAAAGTATCTCTCTTCATTGATCATATTATTTTATACCTAGAAAACCCTAGGGACTCTGCCAAAAGGCATCTAGAACAGTTAAATGATTTTAGTAAGGTTTCAGGATATTAAATCAATGTAAAAAATATCATTAATACTTCTATACACCAATAACATCTAGGCTGAGAGTCAAATTAAGAACGCAGTCTCATTTACAACAGCCACCAATAAAAACAAAAACCAAAAACAAAAACCTAGGACTACTTCTAACCAAAAAGGTGAAATATCACTACAGAGAAAAAACTACATAACACTTCTGACAGAAATCAGAGATGAGACACACACACACACACACACACACACAGATAAATAAATGAAAAAACACTTCATGCTCATTGATTCAAAGTATCAACGTCATTAAAATGGCCATAATGGCCAAAATAATTTACAAATTCAATACTACTCCTATCAAACTACCAACATCATTCTTCAACAAATTAAAAAAAAAAAAAAAAAAACACTATTCTAAACTTCGTATAGAACCAAAAAGGGCCTGAAGAGCTGAAACTATCCTAAGTAAAAAGAATAAAGCTGGAGGCACCACACTACTTGACTGCAAACACACTGACCAATGGAACAGAATAGAAATCTCAGAAATAAAGCTGCATAACTACAACTGTTTGATCCTTAACAAGGTCAGCAAAAACTGTCATTGAGGATAACTGGTTCCGGGATAACTGGCTAGCCATGTGCTAAAGAATGAATCTGGACCCTTCCTTGTACCATAACTCAAGATGGATTAAAGACTTAAAAGTAAAACCCAAAACTGTAAAAACATCAACCTTGGCAAAGAATTTTCGGCTAAATCCCCAAAAGCAATTGCAACAAAACCAAAAATTGACAAGTGGGACTTAAACTAAAGATCTTCTGCACAGCATAATAGCTATAAATAAACAGATAACGTACAGAATGAGAGAAAACATAACAAACTGTGCACCCAACAGAGAGAGGTCTCATGTTCAAAATCTATAAGGAACTTACACAATTCAATAAGAATAAATAAATACTCCCATTAAAATTGGGCAAGAGACATGAACAGATATTTCTCAAAAGAAGACATGCAAACATCCAACAAACATGAGAAAAGGAGATCATCACCAATCATCAGAGAAATGCAAATCAAAACTGCAATGAGACACCATCTCACACCAGTCAGAATGATGGAACTGGAGGCCATAATCCTAAGCCAATTAGTGCAGGAACAGAAAATCAAATATTGCATGTTCTCTCTTATAAGTGGGAGCTAAACATTGAGCATGCATGGATATAAACATGGGAAAAATAGACACTGCAGACTCCTACAGGGAGGAAGGGGAAGTGTGAGTGGGGTGAAAAGCTACCTAATGGGTACTATACTCACTATCGGGATGCAATATACTTATGTGACAAACCTGCACATGTATCCCCTGTATCTAAAATAAAAATTTAAATTGAAAACAAGAAAGTGAAGATCATGGAACAAAGCCATATGCTATTATTATTATTTTGTCAAAGAAAGAAGGAAAAAGGGAGAAGAAGGAAGGAAGGTAGCCAGAAAGAGGGGAATGAAGGTTTTTCAGAAAATAATTTTAAAAATACTAATTTTTGAAGTGGGGGATGATTACAAGGGATTCACCAGAAAATTAGAATACCTTGGGAAAATTCCTTTAGAAAACGATTAAGAATTTTATTACAACTACTTTTTATTACAGGGATAGAAACACATGCGTCTGCTATTTTTCCTAATACTCTCCCTCCCCCCACCCCACCCCCCAACAGGTCTCAGGGTATATTGTTCCCATCTCTGTGTCCATGTGTCATTATTCAGCTCGCACTTATAAGTGAGAACATGTGGTGTTTGGTTTTCTGTTTCTTTGTTAATTTGCTGAAGACAGTAGCTTCCAGCTCCATTCATGTCCCTGCAAAGAACATGATCTTATTCCCTTTCACGGCTGCACAGTATTCCATAGTATATATGTACCACATTTTTTTAATCCAGTCTATCATTGATGGGCATTTGGGTTAATTCCATGTCTTTGCTATTGTGAATAGTGCTGCAGTGAACATACATGTGCATGTATCTTTGTAATAGAATGATTTATTTTCCTTTGGATATATATCCATTAAGGAGATATATTAATGACCTTTGGGGAATTGCCACACCATCTTTTACAATGGTTAAACTAATTTATGTTCCCACCAACACTGTAAAAGTATTCCTATTTCTCCACATCTATTGTTTCTTGACTTTTTAGTAATCAGCATTCTGACTAGTGTGAGATGGTATCTCATTGGATGGATGGATCTCATTGGATGGATCTGCTGCCATCCATGTAAGATGTGACTTGCTCCTCCTTGCTTTCTGCCATGATTATGAGGCCCTCCCCAGCCATGTGGAACTGCAAGTCCAAAAAATCTCTTTCTTTTGTAAACTGCCTAGGCTGCGGTATGTCTTTATCAGCAGCATGAAAACAGACTAATACAGTGATGTTGAGCTTTTGTTCATATGCTTGTTGGCCATGGGAATGTCTTCTTTTGAGAAGTGTCTGTTCATGTTCTTTGCCTACTTTTTAATGGGGTCATTTGGTGTTTCTTGTAAATTTGTTTTAGTTCTTCATGGATTTTGGATGCTAAATCTTTGTCAGATGGATAGATTGCAAAATGTTTCTCCCATTCTGTAGGTTGCCTGTTTGCCCTGATGATAGTTTCTTTTGCCGTATAGAAGCTCTTTAGTTTAATTGGATTCCATTTATCAACTTTTGCTTTTGTTGCAATTGCTTTTGGTGTTTTAGTCATGAAATCTTTGTCTGTGCCTATGTCTTGAATGATTGCCTAGATTTTTTTCTAGTGTGTTTAGACTGAACCAGGAAGAAGTTGAATCCCTGAATAGACCAATAACAAGTTCTGAAATTGAGGCAGTAATAAATAACCTACCAACAAAAAAAGCCCAGGACCAGATGGATTTACAGTTGAATTCTACCAGAAATACAAAGAGAAGCTAATACTCTTTCTTCTGAAACTATTCAGAATGACAGAGAAGAAGGGACTCCTCCCTAACTCATTCTATGAAGCCAGCATCATCCTGATGCCAAAACCTGACAGAGCTACAACAAAAAAAGAAAACTTCAGACCAATATTCCTGATGAAAATTGATGCAAAAATTCTCAATAAAATACTGGCAAACTGAATATAGCAGCATATCAAAACGCTTGTCCCACGATCAAGTTGGCTTCGCCCATGGGACGCAAGACTGGTTTAACATACACAAGTCAATAAATGCAATTCATCACATAAATAGATCTAAAGACAAAAATCACATGATTATCCCAATGGACGCAGAAAAGGCCTTTCATAAAATCAACATTCCTTCTGTTAAAAACACTCAATAAACTAGTTATTGAAGGAACATACCTCAAAATAAGAAGAGCCATTTATGACAGACCCAGAGCTAATATCAACCTGAATGGGCAAAAGCTGGAAGCATTCTCCTTGAAAACCAGCGCAAGACAAGGATGGCCTCTATATTAGTCAGGGTTCTCTAGAGGGACAGCACTAATAGGATACATAAAGAGGAGTTTATTAGGGAGTATTGACTCACAGGATCACAAGGTGCAGTCTCATAATAGGCTGTCTGTAAGCTGAGGAGCAAGGAAGCCAGTCCAAGTCCCAAAGCTGAAGAACTTGGAGTCTGATGTTCGAGTGCAGGAAGCATCCAGCATGGGAGAAAGATGTAGGCTGCAGGCTAAGTCAGTTTAGTCTTTTCACTTTCTTCTACCTGATTTTATTCTGGCCATGCTGGCAGCCAAATAGATGGTTCCCACCCAGATTAAGGATGGGTCTGCCTTTCCCAGTTCACTGACTCAAATGTGAATCTCCTTTAGCAACACCCTCACAGACACACCCAGGAGCAATATTTTGCATGCTTGAATCCAGTCAAGTTGACACTCAATTAACCATCACATCTCACTACTCCTATTCAAAATAGTATCAGAAGTTCTGGCCAGGGCAATCAGACAAGA
Source organism: Trachypithecus francoisi (assembly GCF_009764315.1). Lineage (NCBI taxonomy): Eukaryota > Metazoa > Chordata > Mammalia > Primates > Cercopithecidae > Trachypithecus > Trachypithecus francoisi. The sequence continues at coordinate 63,918,521 of NW_022681469.1, forward strand.
GAAAGAAATAAAGAGTATTCAAATAGGAAGAGAGGAAGTCATATTGTCATTGCTTGCAGATAACATGATCCTGTATCTAGAAAACCCCATTGTCTCAGCCCAAAAGCTTCTTAAGTTGATAAGTAACTTCAGCAAAGTCTCAGGATATCCCCCGGTTTTCATCACAAAACACATATATTATCTGCCTTATAATCTGAAGAGAAATAAAGCAAGACTTAGTAGAGAGTGTCGAGAAGTTCATTTCTGAAGTATAGAAAATCTCTAAATTTCTTTCAGCACTCTATAAACTTATTATACATTTTTCTATAAGAATAGCCTTTTTCCTTTGATTGCAGGAAGCATGCCAATCTCCAAATGTCTGTCATATATGCTTCTGGTTAGGAAAACTTTTTAAAAATACTTTTTTTTTTTTTTAAAGGAGACACAAAATGAGAGTAGGGGTGAGGGACAGGGAGAGAGAATGTAGAGAAGGAAGAAATAAATGTGAAGATGAAGGAACACATTCCCCCACTTCTCAAGTCCACCCAGCGGTAACGGACCCTGTGATACCCACTTGCTGTGCCCTGTGTGATAAGGTTTAGTTGCACTTGGAATACTTGCTCTTAGGAGCTCCTTTGCTTTTTGAACTTCTATCTAAGTCTGTGTTTGTTGTTTTCCCTGAGAAATAGCTTTCTGGGCGGGGCGCGGTGGATTACGCCTGTAATCCCAGCACTTTGAGAAGCGGAGGCGGGTGGATCACGAGGTCAGGATATCGAGACCCTCCTGGCTAACACAGTGAAACCCCTTCTCTACCAAAAAAAAAAAAAAAAAAAAAAAATTAGCCGGACGTGGTGGCAGGCGCCTGTAGTTCCAGCTACTCGGGAGGCTGAGGCAGGAGAATGACGTGAACCCAGGAGGCGGAGCTTGCAGTGAGCCGACATGGCACCACAGCACTCCAGCCTGGGCGAGAGAGCGAGACTCTGTCTCAAAAAAAAAAAAAAAAAAAAAGAAATACCTTTCTCCATGTTCTCTATGTGGTAAAATCTTACTAATGCTTTGAAAGACAGTTCGATTTTGGTAGTTATGCCACTCCCATTTATCTGTCCTAAAGCACATGCATATATCCTTGCTACTCATCACCTAGGAGCTTGTTAGAAATCCAGATGTTCAGATATATTAGTCAGCATCACATGTGACAAAATCTTCTGATGATTTGTATGTACATTCGAGTTTAAGAAGTATTAGTTCCTATTGCCAATCATTTTAATCATTTTATATTTTAAAAATTTATGTACATAGAATATCTTCAATTTTATAGTGAGCAACTATAGGTAAAATATTATAATTTATTTATATTTGAATCAACAGGTTGTAACACTGTATTTGTTCAGTAAGTATTCTAGAAGTAAATGAAAATAACTTGAAAAGTACCTGTAGCAAAAATAATAATAATAATAATTTGCTCAAGAAATGTAAATTTCAAATGTTGATCAATAATTATTATAAATACTGTTATTAACTATATTCACCATTCTGCTCTCTGCTTCTATGAGTTAAATTTTTTATATTCCACATATAAGTGAGAACATATGATATTTGTCTTTCTGAGTTTGGCTCATTTCACTTAGCATAATATCTCCAATTCCATCTATGTTGTCGCAAATAACAGAATTTCTTCTTCTTTTCAGGCTGAGTAGTATTCTACTGTGGATATATACCACATTTTCTTTATCCATTATTTCATTGATGGATAAAACTTAAGTTGGTTCTATATCTGTACATTTCAATATTGCTAAGAGAGTATGTCTCAAATATTCTCATCACAAAATATGTCAAATATTTCCGGTGATACTTAAGTTGCTTAGTTTGATTTAATAATATATTACACATTGTATTCAAATATCATAATATCACTTTTTACCCCATAAACATATATAATGATAATTTGTCAATATATAATTTTAAAAATTAAAATATACTAAAATGATACCTAATGATTATATTTTATTACTTAAAATTTTCAAAGCAACTAGTAGTAATATCATTTTTCTTACATTGCTGGTGAACAGGTCAAAATGCCACATTGTGCCCCAATATACACAATTATTATTAATTTTAAAAACAAAAAAATTAAATATTTTTATTCATCTTAATATATTTATGTAACTTGGAAAATGATATTTGTTGACTTCTCCAGGACAGAAATTGAGAAAAGGAAAACTCTTTGTTACAAGAACAATTGAGTCATAATTAAGATGTTTATTTCAAAGCCTTCCTTTGTATATGCAGAAAGACATCACTAAGAGTATCATACTTCAGAAATGTATCTACTATCTTGTTCTTTTAGCCTGAAAAAGGACACTAAACATAACTCTAAAACATGAACGAATAACCTTTGGGGAAAAGAGGCAGCTTATAAGTTATAAGAAATCTATTTGCTTCTTTTTCATTTTGTATTAAAATTACATTGTCTTTAAAAAATGAGTATTTTTAGGCCGGGCGCGGTGGCTCAAGCCTGTAATCCCAGCACTTTGGGAGGCCGAGACGGGCGGATCACGAGGTCAGGAGATCGAGACCATCCTGGCTAACACGGTGAAACCCCGTCTCTACTAAAATATACAAAAAATTAGCCGGGCGAGATGGCGGGCGCCTGTAGTCCCAGCTACTCGGGAGGCTGAGGCGAGAGAATAGCGTAAACCCGGGAGGCGGAGCTTGCAGTGAGCTGAGATCCGGCCACTGCACTCCAGCCTGGGCGACAGAGCGAGACTCCGTCTCAAAAAAAAAAAAAAATAAAATAAAATAAAAAAAAATAATAATAATAAATGAGTATTTTTTTCTCTTGAAAAGGGTGTATGTAAATGTGTGTGTGTGTGTGTGTTTGTGTGTGTGTGTGTTTGGTTGAACAACTACACTGTGGATGCCTGGAATAATAAATGGGTATGTCTAATCTCCCATTGGGAGGGAGATCTTTAAATAAAACTGTTTTGAAGGGCTCAAGCCCTTGCTGTACTTTATGGGGAGACTAAGAGCAGCCAGATACCCTAGACTTTGACATTCTGTTTTTCAAACATTATTATGCATGTTTTGTGGAACTCCAGCTCTGGTGTTAGTTTTAAAGGAATATCTCAGAAGTGCACTACCCATGAAATAATGGAATTATTGATGGGCATGGGGTAAGACCAATTCCTCTTGGAAGGAGGCTTCTCATTGCTGAGTGAAGAGTAGAATGCTAGAGCTGAAGAATATGAGGCATGCAGCAGGGAGTCAGCAGTGCGAATGCCCATTGAGAGAGTTTAACTTCCCCTTAATCCAGACACTGCCAACCCAAGTGCCTCCCAGGTGAGGCAGGCAACAGAAGTGAATCTAGCTGCCAGGTGGAAGGGTGTCTGCATAGTCAGTGTGAGTGGTAGAAAAATGAGAAGGCACATTTTTGGTTTAAGTGGGTGGCTTACTTTGCTCAGCTGCTGCAACGAATGCCATAGACAGGGTGGCTGAAACAACAGAATTAGATTTCTCAAGTTATGGAGACTGGGAAGTCCAAGATTAAGGTCCAAGCCGGCAGATTCAGTTCCTGGTGAGGGCCCATTTCCTGGGTTGTAGGCAGCAACCTTCTTGCTGTGTCCTCACATGGCCTTTTCTCATGGCAAACACATGAAGAGAGAGGAAGAAAGAGAGACAGATTTTCTGTCATTCTGTTCTTAAAAGTGCATTATTCCATCCTGAGGGGTCTACATTCATGACCTCATCTTAACCTAATTACCTCCCAAAGGCTTCATGTCCAAATACCATTTCAATGGGAGTTAGGGCTTCAAAGTATGAATTTTGGGGAGAATGTTAAGCATTCAGTCCGTAACAGGAGGAATCCATCATTCAGCTCCAGCCTAATGCTGCCACCCACACACATCTACCAGCCGAGTGCTCTCTGATAATTATTTTACAAAAACAGTTGGAAATCTGGATTTTCCTGTAAATTATATAAAAATAACAACACATTTTTCAGATTAGCTAGATCTCATAACGGCTGGTTTGTAACCTCCTTTTTGGAGTAAGCAAAATGTCTTCTGTCATTAGATGTCAGCTTTAAGTTTTCTCCTTTTTTTGGTAATCCTCTTTGAAAAGCAAAGCAAGGATTGAAACAACTGAGTACACAGGAAATATAGATGATTCGCTATGAACTGGGTTTCCACTATCTGCGGGGAAATATAGATGATTCGCTGTCAACTGGTTTTCCACTGTATCTGCGGGGAAATATAGATGATTCGCTATCCACTGGGTTTCCACTATCTGCGGGGAAATATAGATGATTTGCTATTAACTGGGTTTCCACTGTATCTGCGAGGAAATATGGATGATTCACTATTAACTGGGTTTCCACTATCTGCGGGGAAACATGGATGATTCACTATCAACTGGTTTTCCACTGTCTGCTGAGTAGCCACCATCTCATTACATTCGTTGCCTCTAGTAGTTTCAAGGTCTGGGATCCCTGTGGGGTGGCGGTAAATAAAAAGGCCTATGACTTGATGAATTGACGTTAAAGTGGCTTCTCAAAGGGGTTATGAGTAAACAGTCCTCTTTCCCACTATTTGTTAACTAGGCAGAGACAGACCTTCAACTGGAGTGGAGGCTGGATGAAGTAGAGGGCAGCATTATATTTATGACCTATAAAGGCCTGATTGTCCTCTTACAAATATGAATTCAAACTTCAAAAAGATCATTCAGTACTACAAGCAGATTTTATTTCCTTCCTCTTGTAAAAAAAAAAAAAAAGTTACTTTTATTTTACAGAAAAAATGTATGAGGTTTTTAATGTCAGACTGGAGGAAAATTTCAAATTAGTGGTTATGAAAATCAGCAAACCGGGATAATTAAGACACATGTATGTACTGAGCCCACAATCAGAAGAATAAGTCCAATAACTGTTGAAAATTCCTTTAAATTTAATAATCGTTAATAAGAAATTTCCCAGATTTACTCAACAAAAATAAAAATAACATTTTCTCCTTTCACCTACTTATGATGTAATGTTATTTGCTATTTTAAAGTTTGAAATTTACTAAAAATTAAAATGTCTCAAAATGTTAGAATTTGTAGTTTATATTATGCCTTATAATCACACATCAATTTTTGTGGTCCCTGAAAAAATGATGTAGGGAATATGTTGCCTATTTCAAAAATATACTTCTAAAAGTCGAAAATAACATTTGTAAATAAAATTAATTCATACATCAAAAAGGTAAAGTCACTTTTGAACTTTGATTTCACATATCTCATTATAATAAATATAAAAGTAATTTTCAAAAATAAGATTCTCAAGCTCAGTAATTTATAGAATTCATCATTATAATGTAACTGATAGATTATATACCTTATATAGATAATAATTTGTTGTGTGTGTGTAAACTTTGCCCTGATATCTAGCATTCCCCCAACATGACCTTGCAATTTGAAAATGTTCAGTCTTTCATCACAGATGTCAGATCTTCTGCTGAGCATGATAATATCAATGAATTCTTTCAATGCGCCATTATTCTCTGCTTTTCTCCCTTTTAATTTGTAAGAAACAGGTATGCAGGTGCAGAAATACACTCAAAATTTCTAATAACCATTGGCGCATAACTAATGATCCAAGTGATAAGGCTTGAAATTGCTGCCGAGTAAATCCAAGCATTGTTTTTTGTTGAAAAGAGATGTGAACAATGTAGAATTCTGAGATGGAGTGAATAATAGGAAAATCTTTAAAATGTCTGAGTTATTACCTTATCGAAATAATATTTAAATTTCTTGGTTGAAAATTTTGCTTTTTGACTCAATTTCTAATTGACTCCTCTATGTAAATTATATAGTCAGCGTGATTTAAATTTTATTTTTATATAGAAGTAGAGAATGTGTGTATATTGTGTGAATGAAGAATATGTATATATGTGTGTGTGTGTGTGTGTGTGTGTGTGTGTATATATATATATATGCCGACTTGGTCATAGGCTATTAGGCTATTTAAGTACATTTAACTTTACACATTTCATTTAATGTATATTAAATATTAGGGTATTTAACTTTATACACTTTAAATTTCCATGTTCTTCATACTGTGTTAGTAAAGGTCATTTTGAGAAATTGTGGTGGGTTCTACAATCCACAGGGACAGCTCAAATTTGTTCTTACGAACCGTGAAGTTTGTTGTAAACCATCCAAATTTCAGAAAAATACCGATTATTTCTGAATAATAATCCAAATATAGATGCTTATGATTAGATTGAGCCTGGATTGCCCTCAATTAAGGACAATGGAGTTTTTTTGTTGTTTGTTCATTTTACGTGTCGTATTAGTGCATGGTACATATACTAATGGTTTTCCAAAGTCCATGTGTTTGGTACCTTATATAAGAAATTAATTGTCTACCAGGCGCGGTGGCTCACGCCTGTAATCCCAGCCCTTTGGGAGGCCGAGGTAGGTGGATCACGAGGTCAAGAAATCGAGATCATCCTGGCTAACATGGTGAAACCCTGTCTCTACTAAAAATACAAAAATTAGCTGGGCGTGGTGGTGGGCACCTGTAGTCCCAGCACTTTGGGAGACCCAGATGGGCAGATCACGAGGTCAGGAAATCAAGACCATCCTGGCTAACACGGGGAAATCCCGTCTCTGCTAAAAATGCAAAAATTAGCCGAACATGGTGGCGGGCTCCTGTAGTCCCAGCTACTGGGGGAGGCTGGGGCAGGATAATGACGTGAACCCGGGAGGCGGAGCTTGCAGTGAGCCAAGATCTCGCCACTGCACTCCACCCTGGCAACAGAGTGAGACTCCGTCTCAAAATAAATAAATAAATAAATAAGAAAAGAAAAGAAATTGTCTATCACAAAGCCTTGAAGATACTCTCCTATGTTTTCTTAAAGATTATATATATTTTTTAACTTTCACATTTTGATTATAGTATGAGGTAGAAATCTTTTTTTAATGGATAACCAATTGTTCTAGCATCATTTATTGAAAAGACCATCATTTCTTTTCTAATTTCAGTAGTGCCTTTGTCGCAAATCAAGCACCCATCCTTGCACAAATATCCACCCAGCTGTCTTAATTGTTGCTTTAGTGTATGTGTTGAAATATGGCTAAGTTCTCCTTTTTAAATTTTCATTTTGAAGTTTGTGTTGCCTAATCTAGGTCCTTTGTATTTCTACATGGTTTTAGAGAGTATTTCCATTTCCGCAAGAAGAAAGCATCGTGGGATTTGGATTGTTCTTTCATTGAAGCTGTAGATCAATTTGGAAGCACAGGACTGAGTTTTCCAATCCATCAACAGGAAAATGGAAAATATCTTTATTTACTTATGGGTTTTTAAAAATTATCTCAGCAGTGATCTATCACATTCCTCTCAAAAAGATGTAACACATTTGATTTTTTGATGATGTTGTATATATATATATGTGTGTGTGTGTGTGTTTAATTCTAGTTGGCTGTTGACCAGGCATTCAGCAACTTTTCTAAATTCACTTTTGACAACGTTAACAACGTATACCTTATTTCTTTGGTTCTTTTAATTATTATTATTTCAATACGGTTTTGGGGAACAGTTGGTATCTGGTTACATGACTAAGCTCTTTAGTGGCGATTTCTGAGATTTTGGTGTATCCATTGTGTGAGCAAAGTACACTGTACCCAATTTGTATTATTTTATCCCTCAACCCCTTCCCAAACTTTCCTCAGAGTCCCCAAAGTCCATTGTATCATTCTTATGCCTTTGCATACTCATAGCTTAGCTTCCATTTAAGAGTGAGAACATATGTGTGGTTTTCCATTCCTGAGTTACTTCACTTAGAATTATGATCTCCAATTCCATCCAGGTTGCTGAGTAAATTCACTTTTTATTACTACTATTTTTATTTATTTATCTTTTGAGACAGAGTTTCGCTCTTGTTGCCCAGGCTGGAGGGCAGTGGTGCAATCTTGGCTTACTGTAGCCTTCACCTCCCAGGTTCAAGCTATTCTCCTGCCTCAGCTTCCTGAGTAGCCGAGATTATAGGCGCCCGCCACCACACCTGACTAATTTTTTGTATTTTTAGTAGAGACAGTGTTTCACCTTGTTGGCCAGGTTGGTTTCGAACTCCTGGTCTCAGGTGATGCATCCACCTTGGCCTCCCAAACTGCTGGGATTACAGGCGTGAGCCACTGTGCCTAGTCAATGCTAGTATTTTTATAGAGTCTTTCGAATGCTGTAGACATATGATGAAAATAATGTTCCTTCCTTTCAATCTTTATCGGTTTACTTATTTTCTTTGTATTGCATTGGATAGGCCCTTTGGTAAAAATTGAAAAAAGTGATGAGAGTAGATATCTTGTCCTTTTTTCAACTTCAAAAAGAAAGTATTACATATTTCACCTTTTAGAATTATACTAGCTCTAGATTTTTTGGTAGATGGTCCTTTATGATTAAATCAAAGAAGATTTTTTAAAATGTCTGGTTGCTTGAGAATATTTATTATAAATATGTGTTGAATTTCATCAAATACCTCTTCTGCCTCTGGACATGGTCATATATTTTTAGCCCCTATTGTTAATGTGGTAATTTATATTGATTGTCTTTGTAACTATAATTAATCTCAAATTTGTAAAACAACTCCCTCTGGGACATGGTGAGATATATATAATGTGAATATTTTGTTTTTGATTGTTGTATCTATGTACATGAGAAGTGTTATAATTTCCCATTCTTGTAAAGTTCATACCTCACATTGGTATGGTGATTATGCTAGATGCAAGAATGAACTAAGAATTATTTCTTCCTTTCTATTCTCTAGTTTTATAAAACTTACATATTCCTTTAATATTTAGAGAAATTTATCATTGAAGACATCTGGGCCTAGGCTTTTCTTTATGGGAAGATCCTAAATTATGATTTTAATATTTACAAAGTTATTTCCTAGATTATAATTTTTATATTTTATCTTCAAGCATAAGTAAGGTTTGGAGCAATAATATGGAATAAGTGTTGAGAAGTGAAACTCAGGCAAATGTAAGAACTCCTCAGGTAGTGCGGGTATCACTTCATACAGAAATTCAATTCACTATTGTTAGAAGAAATGGAAGAGTGATGTGTGGTTACTTATAAGTTCCATTTAAAATGAGCATGAATTATAATTTTAAAACAATACACTTTTGTTGAGAAACAGAAAATGTTAGATTTTAGAAGTATGAGGAAGTTCTTGGTTTACTTTGTGAGATTATTTTTACATCTAAACATAATTCTCTAAATTCACCTGTGCCAAAAACCATAGTTTTCTGTATGTTTTCCTCTCTCACTTCTGCTGAACCTAAACAACCTACATATTTCAGAAAGCGGAATGAATTGCTTTGCATTTGGTTTTAATTATGTCCCCTGATTGGCTCCAGTATGTCTGAAAATTAAGGATTTCTCTTTTGAAATAATTGTAACAATTTGTTTAATATCAAAGACATCTAACATAAATTTGCTTGATTTTTTTAGTAAGAATTCATGCCCTTCTAATTTAAGCTGGCATGAGAGAGCGACAGAGAGAAAAGCATATTTATTCTTTATTTATTGAGTTCCGAAATTTTACCAGGGTCATTCATGAAATAGTTCCGTATGCCACTACACGAAATGTGTATTTTAAATTATGTACCTTCCCTGTATATGGTGATATTATATTAACCATCACTTTCCTAAAGCAAAGTAAGAAAGTGAAGGACAAAAAATAGAATAATTATTTATATTGGTTTCTCTTTCCCCAAAATATAATTAGCCCTTAAGAATATAAAAACATTATTAACAGGACTCGATAAAAAATGATCACAATTATAAACTTCAAAATCAAGCTTTTTTCTACTTTTTGTATTGCATAATATGGAAAATAGGTTTATGATGCTTACTCTTGTGTTATTCATTTATTGAACAATTTTTTATTAAGCATCTGCTATAGTAGGTACTGCATTAAGTGTTGATGAACTGAGGATGAGTAAATGGCTAATTACTTATTCTTTGTGCTAAAGTAATGTTAGATGCTTATCTTCACACAATGTAATTTGTGATTGAGCACAGAATCCTAAATTATGTATTTCACTATTTAACCTATTAGGAGAATAATGAATTATTTTAATAAGGAGAATAATGTTTTAAATATTTTTTGCCTGACACTAGGATTTTTACTACAATTTAATGTATTTCATTAAGTACATCATTAAATTATGAGATTAATTTATTTTGTATTTAGTGTTCATTAGGTAGAATATTTTACAAAAATGGCTTTAATAAATGATTCATCATCTCAACTTAGTAAATAGCATTTTACATTTTGCTTAAAACTCTTAACTTGAGTATAGCATAATCCTTAGCAAATGTTAACAAGTTATTATCAGTTTTAAAACATATTTAAATGTTTAACATTTTTTCTGTACTTTAAAATTTCACCCCACTAAATTATAAGCTACATTTATACTGGAAATAAATTTTATTTTCCATTGAATTCCTGACACCAAGCTGAGGTTAGGCATTCAATAAATGTTAATAGAATGAGTTTTAAAGTTTTATAATATTTTTTTCTTGTGGAAATAAAAGACAAATTATCATTACTTTGTAGTGTAGACTGAAATGAGCTAAAGTCACCAATCTAAAAACATATTCAACTTGAAAAAGCATAATGGGACATATTTTAAGAAAATAACTTAGATACATTTGTATTTACTTACAGTGTAAGGTTTTTTTTATTGGGAACACTGAAAAACCCCCAATTATCTCATCTTTTACTTTCTAGTTATTCTTTTGATCAGAAGCCCGAGGTCATGCTGTGACACCTCCCAGGTTTCAGCTACTGAACAAGGAGACCTGGTTTAGAAAACATCTCATCAGAGTTAACACCAAAGGGAGCCGATTCTAAGTTTGCTTATTTGTAATAAAGCAGTCTTACATGGAGCAAGACATTTTCATTTCTCACTCTTCCATAGTTGAATTTAAAGCCAAACGATCTTCTAGCTAGAAATGGAGATTGCCACACTACTCTTATTTTTTTCTACTCAAGGCAATTTAAATTTCAAGGATTCACGACTCATTTAAGGAAACACCAGGTAGGGACTTTCATTGTAGAAAATGCTACACTGAATTTGAGGAATGGAAATAAGTAGAAACTGGTCTCACAGACTGGAAAGCTGTCAGGAATTGAACTTAATCTGTGTCTTTAAGAGATGACACGTATCCCATTTGTCTTTGCTTTTGTGCTATACTTTCCTGTTTCTGTAAGCAGAATGACCTTTCTGTTTCTTTATTGCCCTTACATAACTCAAAGCTAAAAGCTATAATCACAAAGTATATGATTGCTTGACATCCATTATTGGTTGACCATATTCTGTGTTCTTGATTTTTTAAATTTAAATTTTATTTTTATTTTAGAGTAAGAGGGGTACAAGTGCTTGTTTGTTACACAGATATATTGCATACTGGTGAGGTTGGACTTCTAGTGTACCCATTACCCAGTAGTGAACACTGTATCCAGTAGGTGACTTTTTAACCCTTGCTCCCCTCCCAGTTTTTCCTCTTTTGGAATCCCTATTTTCTATTCTTTCCATCTCTATGTACATATGTACCCATTGTTTAACTCCCACTTATAAGTGAGAACATATGGTATTTGGGTTTCTGTTTCTGAATTAGTTCACTTAGATTAGTAAACTTCAGTTCCATCCATGTTGTTGCAAAGAACATAATTTTATTCTTTTTCATGGCTGTATAGTATTCCATCGTGTCTATCTATCTATCTATCTACCTACCTATCATCTAATTATCTGTATGTATGTGTATCTATCTATATGTATTTGTATATGTAGTATATATGTATACCACATTTGCTTTATCCAGTGAACCATTTATGGATACTTAGATTGGTTTCTTGACTTTGCTATTGTAACTATCTTTTTAATATAATGATTTCTTTTCCTTTGGGTTTATACCCAATAGTGGGATTGCTGGGTCAAATTTTTAGTTCTTTGAGAAATCTCCATATTGTTTTCCATAGAGATTGAACTTATTTATATTCCCACCAAAGATGCAGAAACATTCCCTTTTCTCCACATCCATGCCAGTATCTGCCACGTGCTTTCTAATAATAGCCATTCTGACTGGTGTAAAATGACATCTTACTGTGCTTTTGATTTGCATCTCTCTGATGATTAGTGATGCTGAGCATTTTTTCAGGTGTTTGTTGGCCACTTGTATCTCTTGAGAAATGTCTGTTCATGTCCTTTGCCCAGTTTTTAGTGGGGTTATTTGTTTTTCCTTGTGGAGTTTTTTTAGTTCCTTATAGATTCTGGATATCGGTTCTTTTTCAGAGCCATAATTTGCAAACATAGTCTTCAGGATTGTAGGTTGTCTATTCACTATGTTGCTTATCTCTTCTGGTGTGCAGAAACTTTTCAGTTTAATTCAGTCCCATTTGTTTATTTTCGGTTTTGTTGCATTTGCTTTTTGGGTCTTTTTCATAAATTTTTTGCCTAAGACAATGTCCAGAAGAGTTTTCTCTAGGTTTTCATCTAGGACTTTTGTAATTTCAGGTCTTACATTTAAGTCTGCTATCCATGTTAATTTTAGAGTATGGTAAGAGACAGGGAACCAATTTCATTCTTCTTCAGAAGAAGTGCCATTCTACAGAAGGCAATTTTCTCATCACCATTTATTGAATAGGATATCCTTTCCCATTGCTTATTTTTGTAGTTTTTGTTGAAGATCACTTGATTGTAGATATGTGGATTTATATCTGTATTCTCTATACTGTTCCACTAATCTGTGTGTCCACTTTTGTACTAGTACCATCCTGTTTTAATTACTTTAGCCTTGTAGTATAATTTGAATTTGAACAGAGTGATGCCTCCAGAATTGTTATTTTTGCTTAGGATTACTTTGGCTACTCAGGGTCTTTTTGGTTCCGTATGAACTTTAGGGTTTTTTTGTTTTTCATAACTCTGTGAAAAATTATGTTGGTAATTTGATAGGGATTGTGTTGAATTTGTAAACTACTTTGGGCAGTATGGTCACTTTAACCATATCTTTTCTTACAATCCATGAGTATGGAATGGTTTTCCATGTGTTTGTGTCATCTATGATTTCTTTCAGCAATGTTTTGTAATTCTCCTGTAGAGATCTTGCATCTCCTTGGTTAAATATATACCTAAGTATTTTAATTTTTGTGTGACTATTGTGCTTGAAATTCTTAAGAGAAATAAGCTTATTGGCTCAGTTCAGCCCATGTATCCCTCCCTCCAGCTGTTGGTTGTATGTGTATCCTAATGTAACCAGTCATGTCCAGGGCTGTGGATTAATGTGATAACAGATATAAATATTTACACTCTCATCTAGAAAAGACACTCTAAACCCAGAAGCTCTAGATGTGGTAGATGCTGTGGAATGAGTTGTGAATGAGGCAGGTAAATACACTAACATGACTGGTAAAATACCATATGAATTTAAAGAGAGCAGTTGCTCATGTTTACTACCATAATGGAATGTAAATCTGTTTCCTTTCTTTTTGTGTTTTTCTTCTATTCTCTGTTTAGAAGCTTTTGAAGATAGACAACTTTAGCATAATTTTTAAGTGGTTTTGAAATTACTATTTTTGTTTCTATTGTCTGCTTAGATGACTTCTTTTTCCTTACTGTTCCTTTTTTTTCCATTCTCAAATACCTGAACCGTATATAATATTGACATAAAATAATTAAGAGATAATTTTAAAAACATTTTAAGATGTAATATTTATAAGAACTTAGTTAATATTTGTACTCTTATCACCAAAATGTTGACAATGATCTTACAAATGGAGGCAGTATAGCATAGTGACCAACAGTTCAGACTTTGGAGTTAGACCATTTGGTTTCTTACATAACTTTTATGATCTTGTACAGTATGCTGAATGCATTTAATTTATTATACATACTAGTCATGAACTATCACTGTTAGTACTACTAGTGGTATTATTACTACTTTCATTGCTTCTATAACTAGTACTATTACTACTAGTCAATTGTCTTTGAAGCTTGTTAGTTCCTTAGAGTTTGCACATCAATGAAACATGTTTAATTGTACTCTTGTGGCTTTTCCAACAAGAAGAAGATTTATTATTTTAATCTGAGCCTCAATGATAACCTTCTGTCAACTTTATCTTACTGAATATTTGTTCGTTGGGGAAATTCTATCTTCTGAAGTGAGATCCAGTCAGAAACACTTATTTCCTTATCATATGAAAGTTGTCATTTTTCAGGGCTGTATAATTGCCATTTAAAATATTCTCTTCTCATGCTCCACTCTAACCTCGATTGACAATTTAGAGTACTACTAGATTTTTTAAAGGCAGGGAATTTCATTTTCTAGGTTTTACTTTTTATAGCTTTTACTTTTATTTAAATAGTCTTGTTTTCAATGATCTTATATAAGAAGAATAAAAACCAACAGACTATTTAATATTTCATTTCAATGAAAATTCTATGCTTTTACTGATGAATGTTTTACTGTAGTCAAAGAAATGAAGCTTCTTAATGGACAGCCTTCTGATATAAATTTTGCTGTTACAGGTCAATGTGCATCCTAATTTCTACATCTTAACGTACCTACCATATTATTAGAGAAAAGAAGTAGAAAGAGAGGATATAGGACTATGTTGAGAAAGAAAGCACACATCAATTTCTTTACAAAACCTTAGAAAAATAGTTGCCTGGCCGGGCGCGGTGGCTCAAGCCTGTAATCCCAGCACTTTGGGAGGCCGAGACGGGCGGATCACGAGGTCAGGAGATCGAGACCATCCTGGCTAACACGGTGAAATCCTGTCTCTACTAAAAATACAAAAACTAGCCGGGCGAGGTGGCGGGCGCCTGTAGTCCCAGCTACTCGGGAGGCTGAGGCAGGAGAATGGCGGAAACCCGGGAGGCGGAGCTTGCAGTGAGCTGAAATCTGGCCACTGCACTCCAGTCCGGGCGACAGAGCGAGACTCCGCCTCAAAAAAAAAAAAAAAAAAAAAAAAAAAAAAAAAAGAAAAATAGTTGCCTGTTTCATAAGAGAAGTGATTATGAGTAAAATATAACTCAAACATGCACACAAATTATAAAGGCAGGACAACTTTTTTCACTGAGATAATTCACATTGTGGCAACCCTTGATTTGCCGCACATCTTGACTCTATGTAAATATTTCTATCGTAAGTACAAATCAAGAGGAAGATCTTTTTTAGATTAGTGTTAAATTTGAGAACACGTGGAAGCTCAGTTGCTGGAAAAGAACATTCTCTGGTGCCTTCAATTTGATTTCCGAGAATGACAATCTTAATATCCACTCACTGAAGCCTTTCCAGGAAAGACTTCTTGAGCATGGCAGCAGCTGGTTTGAAGCCATCAAGACATTTAAATTCTTTGGCTGGTCATCCTGGGGAAGAGGATTATGAAGCAAATGTATGGGAAACCTTACATATACATGTAGCAATTGTAATTCATGTGGACATGGTAGAGATTAGGTTTTTCTTTCCCCTTTTTAAAAGCCTAATGTTATTTAACTGAAACAATGCTGTGTTGCTCCAAATAGGTAAAATAAAATTACATCAGTTATAAACATTTGAAACCAAATAGAGGCTTTTTAAAATCCCAACTAAATAATCTTGTATGTTCTCGATTTGTTTGTTTGATCTTTCTTTCTCTTTTTCTTTTTCTGTTTGCTTCTTTCACCAATAAGACTTGTATTCCGACAAATAGCAAGATTATGGAATATATTGTTGAAGTTACTGAATTAAGTGTTTTGACCAAAAATAAAAATGAAAACCCAAATATAACTGTATTTTTGTTGTTTCTAGTTTTGAAGTAGAAATCAAGTTTTGTGTTGGAATTGAGTGATTTAGAAACTAATTAATTAGTTGTCTTGATGTTATTTGTTTATTATAAATTACATACTTCTGGCAGGACTGGGCTCTCTATACAATAATTTAAAGAGAAATGATAGCTATGTAAACCTACTATAATCTGTAAAAAGATAATTAAATAGCATGTAATTCAACTACATTTATTTGGTCCTCAAATTACTTAAAAACAAAAAGACATCATATTACCATTTATACTACTGTTCCTGATAGCATATTTCAGACTTTAATTATTCAGGTTGTTATTGAATAGGAGCTAACATTAAACTTGGGACTCATTGGACAATAAACATATAGGTAAAAAGAAGAGATTTTCAAAAATGGGAAATCAAGTTACTAATTAATTGATTCATTTGTTCAATGTGTCTTGGGAAAACACTATGCTAAGTTTTTTTGAGTATTGGGGTTGAGAAAAAGACAAAACAATATACCTTTCTGTAAGCTATTTGAATTATAGATGAAGGAATAATTATTTACATGATTAATATATATTTATTAATATAAAATTAATGCAAAAAAGGATGTGTAAAGATGAGGTGGAGAAAACATTTTTAGTAATGAACTGAACCAAAAAGTAGTAGCCCCTGTTCTACACTGATGTTACAGTATGAGTCTCTATAACATCTCATTTTAGGCACACGACTAGGAAGAATGCCAGATGGCGGGGTGATTTTTAGATCCCAACTCAGGGTCAAAGTTGATGGCCGATGTAACAGATCTGGAGAAAAGAGTCTAAGCCAGATGGAAAGGGCAGTTTAAGCATACACACAAACATACACGCTCTGTATTTTTAAAAGGCTAGAAGTCTGGTATTTCTTTAGTAAGTCATAATCATATGTGTATTTTCTAAGTGTAATTTTTAAAAGTTAAAGATATTAATATTAAGAAAGCTACTAGTTGTAGACTTATGTTGAAAGAAATTATATAACCTGATTTGTTTTGGAAATGTTGTAATATACTTACTTGATATTCAGCCAAGTGATACTGACAGTAAGTCTTGATGTATTGGTATCTATGACCGTGAATCAAACATCTTATTATGTTACAACAATTTTCAGAAGAGTTTTCCTCCAAACTCCCATCTCATTTAATCTCTTGTAAGGCAACTTAGTCCTTGATTTGCTCTCAGTCTCTTGTGTAAACATACCTTTCTTAAGTCTATACATATTTATTTCCCACTTCTTGTACCAGGCATTCAAGTCAAAACCCTCTACAATATCCATTCCTCTGCAACACGTGGTCTGGATATTTGAAGAGCCCTCTGGAAATAAAACAATGAGAGCTTAAATCAATGACAATTCACATACTTTGAATTCATTAATGGGATATACGAAAGTTAAGAAAATCTTCAGGAGCAAACAAAACAAAACGATCAACAAAAGCAACAATAAAAAAAAGTGAGCTGAGGACCAGGTGTGCTGGCTCACGCCTGAAATCCCAGCACTTTGGGAGACCAAGGCAGGCAGATCATGAGGTTAGGAGTTTGAGACCAACCTGACCAACATGGTGAAATGCTGTCTCTACTAAAAATGCAAAACTTAGCCAGGCATGGTGGTGTGCACCTGTAACCCCAGCTACTCAGGAGGCTGAGGCAAGAGAATCGCTTGAATTCAGGAAGCAGAGGTTGCTGTGAGCTAAGATAGCACCACTGCAATCTAGCCTGGGCAACAGAGCAAGACTCCACCTCAAAAACAAACAAACAAACAAAAAAATAGTGAACTGAAACTAAAATGAGTAAAGACGTTTTTGAATGACTGTTTACATCAATATATCTGCAATAAGAAATTTCTACAAGGTGTGTTTTTTAAAAATGGGAAATGACCAGAGAAGGAGAACAGTTACAAGAAAGAATAACAAACAAAGAAACAAGTAAATTGAAATGTGTATTGTCTATATAAAATAATAGTATAGTCTAATTTATAGTGTTAAGGAAAAACAGAGAAATATTAGGAGAAATCAAAATTGAAAAAATCTAAGGACCTCGTATTGTTTGGTAGGGGATGAAGACACTGAATAACTTTAGAAAAAATGTTAAGTTAAATATATACATAAGTGATACAATTTCCAAATATTTTTATTCAAGGGGAAAAGATGAAAAAGAAAAAAGGCAGTCATGCCAAAAAAGTAAAATATAAAAAATTTGAAACTTAAGAAAAGACACATTCAAAATGCAAAATAAAAATGGTAGAAATGAATCCTTTGTGTCAGTTGTTGTAATCAATGTATTAGGTTGGTGAAAAAGTAATTGCAGTGTAGTATACATAGAGCAGGATTTTACATCATTATCCTGTTATCCCTAATATTGGGTTGGTGCAAAAGTAATTGCAGTGTTTGCCATACTTTTATGGCAAAATGCACAATTACTTTTGCACCAACCTAATAAATAGGCCAAATTTGACAGGCAGAGAACAGAGGTCATCAGGTGGGATAATGATGTGAAATCCTGCTCTGTGTTTACTACCTGTATATAGATAATATAAAGATGCAGAAAGATACTCAATGGTAAAGTTACGTAGTAATTATCCAACTCCAGAGTATAGGACACTCTAAGAACAACTATTCACAAGTCTATGGTATGAAAATGGTGCTGGAAGTGAAGTGAGAGATCAGTTCAAGAGTAAAATGTATGCCTTTTTGCCATTTGTATCTGTATTACATTATATAAGTTTTTTTTTTTTTTAAATTACGCTATCCTGACCCAGTTTGGAGGTCCCAACTAAAGGTCAGCCAGTTCCCTTCTTGAGCAGCTGAATAAATTCTTACTCCTATCCATTTTCCTTATCAAGCTCACATGCTCTAGTCAGATACCAGACAATGAGAAACAGCCCGTATGCCCCCGATCTCACAAAATTATTCAACTTAGTCAATCCACAGGGAACAGAGAAACCTAGCTAACTCTGCTTGCCATACGTAAACTGCCTTTTACAGCTTTAGTTTACTGTTACTCTATCCAAAGTGCAGCTCCCAAAGTGGGTCTGCCTGGCAGCCTTCTCTCATTTGGAGCTGTAACAGAAAAGTTTTGCCTTTCATCTATTGAAGTATTACTGTGTTATGGCTCTCCATCAAAAAGATCTTTAAATCTTATAAAATGCATAACAACTGTTGAAGTATGTTTTGTGTTGCCATAACAGAACACCACAGACTGGGTAATTTATAAACAATAGAAAAATAAACAATAGAAATTATAAACAAAAGTCCAAGAACAAGGGGGTCACATTTGCTGAAGGCCTTCTTGCTGTGTCATAACATGGCAGAAGGCATCACATGGTGAGAAAATGCACAAGTGAGCAACAGAGGGCTGAATTTGCTTTTATAACAAACCTACTCACACAATAACTAACCTACTCCTCTGATAATGACATTAATCCATTCATGAGGGCTCTACTCTCCTAACCTCACACCTTTTAAAGGTGCCACCTCCCAACACTGTTGCATCAAGAGTTAAGTTTCCAACACATGAACCTGAGGGGCCGTATTTAAACCATATCTACAACCCTAGCCTTGAAACTATGGGCAGCCACATAAAATAATTAATTCAACATGCATATTCAGGACTCCAAGTAGGAGGTGTTTTGTAGAATTTGGGAACAAAAGA
The DNA here is from genome assembly GCF_009764315.1 of Trachypithecus francoisi. Lineage (NCBI taxonomy): Eukaryota > Metazoa > Chordata > Mammalia > Primates > Cercopithecidae > Trachypithecus > Trachypithecus francoisi. The sequence continues at coordinate 63,937,987 of NW_022681469.1, forward strand.
CCTTCATAATGAAAAAGCCTGAACATGATTGCTCTGGAGCAAACAAAGAAAATGTAGCCAGCTACTATTTTTAACTAGCTTTTTAACTTCTTAAAAGAAGCAGTTATACCTTATTCCTCACGTATATGCCTAGCATAATATGAACTTAAAAACAAATACCAATCAGTTGAGTTCAGAAAATATTATAGATCTTTGTTTTTAGATTGGACATTCTGGGAGATACCTTTTAGTGTTTCATTATTTCTGTGTCAATGATTTAGTCCAATCTAATTGTATTAATTTAAGTTAGGCTTAACAGACCCTGAAGTCAAATAACATAGACAATAATTACATTGAATTCAGGCATAAATAGTATTTTATCATTTTAAACTAAGCTGGCTACAACTAATGTTCTTTTTCTGCAGTCTCCAGCATCTGCTGAATTTACTCTATAGGTTGTATTGTCCTTACATTTTGGCAGAAACATAAGAGAGAACATATTTTTCTTACTGCCCCTCACACCCTTTGACTGGAAGGTTCCACTACTTTATTTGGACATTTTCCATTATACTTCTTATAGCATCCATATGCTAGCTTTTTGTGCCTATTAATGTTTTCTTTACTCTGGGCACCTTTCCAAACACACTACTTTGAAATATGGAACTTCTTATTTAGTTATATAGCCAATATCTAAAAAACCTCAACTAAGAAAAGATTTCCACCAGCATTTTCGAAGGTGCTGTTAAGATCAATCAATGCAGTCACTCAGTGAGTGTGGAAAAGAGTCTTATATCAGCTCAGGAAATCCACCCCATTAAAGCCTCTACCAAACAGAACATATCAGAAGACACAGCATACAAACCACTATAAGGAAAAACTGTAGCCAAACTCAGCAGCAACAGATGTAGAATAAATGCACTTATTGACTAACTTCCTTGTGAGGCTATGTTTATGTTTCTACTTATTGGGTGCAGATTATATTTTCCTGCCAACAGTAAATGCTGTTGATTTAATACATGTGACAGCTCTACACCACATTGTAGCCCCGTGAATGTTGGGATGGAATAGAAACATAGACTTCTCTTTCTAAGATACAGAAGGTAACCCACAGAATACGCAGACACTTTTGCTCAAGAGAGGCTCATGGCTAAGAGAACTTATATATTGTCTTTGAAAAAAAATACAGACATGAAGTAAAAATACATTTTGGATGGGGATAAGCAACGTTGCTTCTTTTCCAGATGTCTGCCTAATTTCCTTGCCAGAAATTTCAAAGATGTGTATAAAATTTTCCTTAAAAATATGCTTACCAATGTTCTGTGAAAGAAAAAGCAAGGCACGTAATGACTTCATCATCTCAGAATGAATCATAATGGACCAAATACTGCATCATTACTGAGAAAATATGAGTCCAGAGAAAGCAGAGATCAGGGCTCTGGCTACTGGCAGAGCCATGCTGTCTAGCATGAGCAGAGGCTTTTGATCCAATTGTAAATTTTCTACTTTGTAATGATGAGATTCCATCTCCAGCATTTAGGAGGTAAACATTTTAAAGTAACTGGTAACATCACTCGAAAATCAAATCCCAGAGATGCTGGCTGGAAGCCTAAGAGTTACTCCCTATGTATAAGAAAGTGGTTGCCGCATATAATTAGGTTAATGCTGGACTAGACTTGCTTTTGATGAGTTGGCAACTGTCATGACTGCCTTGCTTTAAGTGGGCTGGTGCCTGCAAGGAAACTATACCTATGGGACTTAACAGGAGACAAGCACCAGAAAGCAATTGAAAAGCTGGAATTCTGCAACCTTTTAAATAATGGAATCACAGAACAGAAAGGTCATCTGTTTGAGTTCCTGACATTACATGCGTTTTAAGTTTGAAAGATAAAATTTGATCCACTCTTCATTTATGTCTCCAAAAGGAGACTCCACCATCTTCTTTGGTAAAGGTTTTAAGGTATAATATATCAAAAACTTCTTCCATATGACTTTTCAAACTCTCTTTGTTATAATTAAGTCCCAGTACACTTTTTTCTCATAATATCTTTTTACATACACATATGTGATTCCTTCATATTAACTGTTCCAATATCTGTACTTTTTTATTAGTTACGTTCTATACTGTGAAACTGTTAATTTTTCAGTGGTTTAAAACTGATTATTATTCCATTAAAAAAAAAATTTGATCCAATTCTGATAACATGGAAAATGTTACACTCTGGTTCTTCTTGGATTTTTCTATTGAAGTCTGATTACTTACAAAAATAGCGTGTTTGTGGTTATTTGATACTTTGTTAATTGAAAGATACTATGAGAGGCACTAAATACAAAGTTTGTCCAACACTAAATCGTTAAATTACTTAAAATCAAATTTGGATGAAAGTGAGAATTAAAAATACCAATATATAGAATGAGTTTCTGGTATATAAGAAAAAAATGCTGATTTTATATAAAACAAAACAAAATTATTATTCAATTTTATTTTTAAATACGTAGAATTACATGTATATTTAAAGTTATACACTTTATTGCAGGAGCAAAACCTTTTCAAAAATGTTAACTGCTGTAATGTCCCTGAGTTATACAATGATACTAAAAATATGAAATACAGTCACTTTCCAACAGCACATTTAATAGAACAGATGATTTTTTTTTTTTTGTGCTCTGTGGAATATAATACAGGGAAATATTTTTCAGTAGCATGTCTTACAGAAGGAATTTTTAAACCAAAGACTCAAACTTGAGAAAAATCTCAAGAATACATTATGAAGTTTGAAAATGATTGACAAAGTATAGCATTCATTTTGACCAGTTTTGTATTGATATGAAATGTTAGCCTCTCCTAAGCGAATTAATGCAGGAACAGAAAACCAAATAATGCATGTTCTAACTTCTAAGGGGGAGCTAAACATTGAGTACACATGGACATAAAGATGGAAACAATAGGCACTGTGGACTACTAGATGGGGGGAAAATGGGAAGGGATCACCCACTGGGTACTTGGCTCACTACCTGAGTGATGGGTCATTTGTACCCCAGACCTCTGTGACACACAATTTACCCTTGTAACAAACCTGCACATGTACCCCTTGAAACTAAAATAAAAGTTGAGAAAAATGTTAGCTTCCATAGACAGATAATTACGAGAAATTTTCCACTTGAATTATTCTCATAAGTACACGATTCTGAACTTCGATGAGAAAGAACAAAAATGTTGTGGGTACATACTTCGTTCTTGCAATTTTTTTGTTCCTTTAAACATTGTATTATTAATCCTGTTGCAAACCAAGTTGACTTGTCAATGATTTTATGTATATGACTTTAAAATTTTTCCTCCTATTGGATTTTTATGTCTATGTTGATATTTTTCTTTTAATTTATCATTAGGGAAATAATTACCAGATAGTTTTAAAGGTGTTTTTTCCTTGCAATGATCGTGGCCTAAATGAAGTGAAATAACAAAATATTAAGTCTTGTTGAAAATTAAGTACTGTGTAATGTTATACATTTTAGAATTCAAAACAATTCTACAAAAATTAAAAGTACTAGATACTTAGTTTTTACAGTTTTGTGTTAATATTATTTATATTATTATAAAAATCTACCTGGGTGCCATGGTATGTGTCTGTAATCCCAACTATTCAGGATCCTGAGTTAGGAGGATTGCTTGAAGCCAGGAGTTCAAGGCAGCAGTAGCTATGATTGCACTACTGTGCTCCAACCTGGGTGGCAGGGCGGGTCCCTAAGCGAGTCTCTCTCTGTCTCTCTCTATTTATATATGTATACACACACACACACATATATAATATCCTTTAATTGTAATAGATCATATATAATTTAATATATAATTGTATATTTATATATTATTTATATTTATATTTTATATATATCATATAAATTATATATTTAAATTATTAAGAAGGATATACTTTTCTTAAAATTTCTGTGCCCAAGCACAGAAATTTAAAAGATATTTTATCTTTTAAATTTTTATGGTTTCTCCATCATTCTCAGCAAACTATCGCAAGCACAGAAAACCAAATACTGCATATTCTCACTCATAGGTGGGAATTGAACAATGAGATCACTTGGACACAGTAAGGGGAGCATCACACACCGGGTCCTATTGTGGGGAGGGGGTAGGAGGGAAGAATAGCATTAGGAGATATACTTAATGTAAATGATGAGTTAATGGGTGCAGCACACCAACATGGTACATGTATATATATGTAACAAACCTGCTCATTGTGCACATGTACCCTAGAACTTAAAGTATAAAAAAAAAATTATGGTTTCTTATCTCTTTGAAATGTATAATTTTATTTATACATATAGTAATGTCCTTCACAATCATGATGCATTATTGTAGCATTTCACACATTCAACTATAAAGTATGCTCATATATGTGTATGTTCAGAAAAAACATCTTGAAATAAGGTACTCTGAAATTCTAGCCACATTTAATGGGTCATTTAGGGGCTATATGTTAGTCTCTACCAGGCACTTGTACATCCTTTGATGTACAATTTTTTTTAATGAAATAGTGTCCCTGCCTGGCTGTATGTGTGTGTATATTTCATCTTTTGCTTTTTAATTAAAATATAGTTTAGTCGTTTAAACAATACAGTTTACTCATTTAAATTGTAAAATTCTTCATATTTTAGTATATTCACAGAGTTGTGTAATCATTACCACAATCAATTTTAGAACAAGTAATTACTCCAAAAAGAAACTTGACATGAATTAACAGAATCTCCGTTTCCTCTCAACCATCTCAGCCCTAGGCTGCTGTGTTTTCTGTTTCTATAGATTTGCCTATTCTAGACATTTCATATGAATGCAGTCATACTGGTCATACAATATATGGTATTTTGTGAGTGATTTCTTTCACTAAGCATAATGCTTTCAGGGCTCTTCTATATTATAACATGCCTTAGTGCTTTACTCTTTTATCTTACTGAATAATATTCCATTGTATGGAATATTGCATGTTATTTGTTCAGTCATCAGTTGGTGGACATTTGCATTGTTTTCACTTTTTGGCTATTATGAGTAATGCTACTATTAATATAAATATTCATGTAAAAGTTTTTGTGTTGACACCAGTTTTATTTCTCTTAGGTATATATCTAGAAAGGGAATTGGTAAGACATAGAGAAACTCTATATATAACATTTTGAATAACTGCCAGATTGTTATTCGCAGCAGCTGTACCCTTTTACATTCTCAGCGGCAATGTACAAGTGTTCCCATTTCTCCATATCCTCAAGACTCGCTATTGTATGTCTTTTTGCTTATAGCCATCATAGTGGGTGTTAAGTGATATCTCATCTATTTTGTGTGTGTGTGTGTGTGTGTGTGTGTGTTTTCCTGATAACTGATGGCCAGTCATGTTGAGCATATTTTCATGTGCTTAGTGGCCATTTGTTTATCTTCTTTGGAGAATGTCTAAATGTATACTTGCTTCACTTTTAAATTTGGTTTTTGTCTTTTGGTTATTGTGCTATGTGAGGGTTTTTTTAAAATAAATTTTGAATACAAGTCCCATATCAGATATATAATTTGTGAGTATTTTCTATCATTCTCTGGTTTTCTTTCCACTTTCTTGATAAGATCCTTTGATGTACAATTTTTTTAAATTTTGAGAAAATACCTTCTATTATTTCTTATCCCTTGTGCTTTTAATGTCTTATGTAAACAGGCTTTGCCTAATCCAAAGTCTCAAAAGTGTATTCCTACATTTTCAGTTAAGAGTTTTACAGTTTAGTGCTTACATTTCAGTCTATGATTCATGTTGAGATAGTTTTGTGTATGGTATGAAGAAAGCATTCAACCAATTGTTTTACACACAGATGTCCAATGTCCCAATGCCATATTTTGAAAATACTATTTTTCCCCCATTGAATTGTCTTGGCAATGTTGTTGAAAATCAATTGACCATTAGTGTAATTGTTTATTTCTAGACTCTAAAATAGAGTTCATTGTTCTATATGTCAAGTCTTATGCCAGTATCACACTGATTACTGTAGTTTTATAGTAAGCTTTGAAATTAGGAAGTGTGAGTCTTACAACTTTGCATCTCTTTTTCATAATTATTTGGCTCTTCTGGGTACCTTGCAATTCCATGTGAATTTTAGGATCAACTTGCCAATTTCTACAAAGAAGGCAGCTGGGATTCTGATATGAGTAGCTGACTCACCCTGGGAGTGTCAAGAGGACACAACTGTCACTAAAACTCTGAGGAATAGACTTGTGAGGGCAGCCCTGGTATCCATGGAGAACTCTGTGGTCATTATTCTCTGTAGGTCAGAAATTGTACTGGAATTTGCTGCCTTGAACTAGAAGTATTAAATGCAATGGGGATAATCAGATCCCATGTTGGCAGAGTCCAAGTGGTGTCACTTAATTATAAAAGAAAGTGATTGTGCTTACTGTAAAGAAACAGAGTCAAAGCAGATCAGAATAGCCTGTCCCTAGAAGTGAAATAGAGGAGCATTCTATTAAATTCTCACTTGATCTTTATAGATAAAAGAGTTCTAGGTCAAGTAAATAGAAGTCTAATTTCACTTAGGAAAACATAGTTACAGCTTTTTGATCAATTCCCAGACTTGAGTCAGTTTACAGACCTGAAACTCTTTGAATGAAGGGGTGGTCAGGTCATCTTGAAGAAAAACCTGGATACACTGCCAAAAAATCCATACTGTTACTCTTTCATCAGTTTTCTGCCAAGGAACCTGTAGACTTTTACTAGGATGACCCTGCACTGGGGAAAGAAAACAATCAGATGTTTGGTATATTACTGGACGCTGGCTCTAAATTAACACTAATTTTAGAAGACCCAAAACATTACTATGGTCCACTCACCAGTCTTACTAGGGGCTTGTGGAGGTTGGGTGATCAAAGGAATTTTAGCATAGTTCTGTCTTACAGTGGGTCCAGCGAGTCTGTAGATACATCCTCTGGAAATTTTTCCTTTCTTAAATGCATAATAGGAATATACATACTCAGCAACTGGAAGAATCACCACATTTGTTTGCTGACCTGCAAAGTATGGGCTATTATGGTGAGAAATTCCAAGTGGAAGCCACTAAAATTGTTGTACCTAGGAAAATAGTAAACCAAAAATAATACTGTATTCCTGGAGAAATTACAGATATGAGTGCCATTATCAGACACTTAACAGGTGCAGAGGTGGTGATTCTCATCATACTACTATTCAACTCATCTATTTGGCCTATGCAGAAGACAAATGGATCTTGGAATATGACTGTAGGTTATTGCAAATTTAACTAGTTAGTGACTCCAGTGACAGCTTTTGTACCAGATTTGGTTTCATTGCTTGAGAAAATTAACCCATCTTCTGGCACCTAGTGTGCAGCTGTTGATCCAGCAATATTTTTTCTCAATATCTACTAGTGATGACCACTAGAGCAGTTTGCATTCAGCTGGCAGGGCGAGCAATGTACCTGTACTGTCCTACGTTACGGGTATATCAGTTCTCTAGTTCTAAATTGTAATTTAGTTCAGAGAGATCTTGACCACCTTCTCCCAACCCCTGGCCCCCAACAAACGTAAGATATCACCCTGTTCTATTAAATTGCTAATATGCTGCTGTTTGGATCTAGCCAGCACTAAGCAGCAGCTACTCAAGACTAGGTGAGGCATTTTTATGTCAGGGGTGGGAAATAAATTGAACAAAAATTCAGGGATCCTCTACCTCAGTGAAATTTTTAGAAGTCTAACGATGTGGGGCATATAAAGATATCCCTTATATGGTAAAGGATAAGTTGTTGCAGCTGGCCCCTCCCACAATCAGAAAAGAGGCACAATGCTTAATGGGCCACTTTGGATTTTAGAGACAGCATATTTCTCATGTGAATGTGCTACTCTGGCCCATGTATGAATAGCACAAAAGCTGCAAGTTTTGGATAGGGTCCCGAACTAGAGAAGGCTCTGCAACAGTTCCAGGATGCTGTGGAAACTCTTCTGCCTCTTGGGCCATATGATCCAGCAGATCCAGTGGTGCTTGAAGTGTTAATGGAAGATAGGGATGCTGTTTGGAAACTTCAAGAAGGGTCTCTAGATGAATCGAAGCATAGACCCTTAGGATTGTGGAGCAGTGCCCTAGCCTCCTCTGTGGATAACTATTCTTTTGAGAAACAACTTTTGGCTTACTATTGTGCCTAAGAAGAAGGCAGAACCACAGACAGACTTGATGTGTGTGTGCACACATATATGTGTATATCCTGAGAACCTTCTGTTATGTATTTTCCACTGACCCCAAGAAGACCATGTTTGCTTCACTAGAGCGTAACTCAAATAGAAATGCACGGGACCAAATCTTTGAAAAATAGGCCAGAAAGAATGTACAGTTTTATTCTAAAATACTGAAAAGCATTTAAGTTATATATTTTTAGGAAAAATATATTTGCCTACAGTCACCAAGATGAAAATGATGATCTTCAAATAATGGAAACTCTATAGAAGATATCAAATTAATTACTGAATATGACTTCATTTTTCATGATTACTTGGAAAATATCAAAATGAAAAAAGTGACCAATCTGAAAACCTTTAAGATGAATGAAAATAATGAAAATATGTACAGAATAACAATAAAGCAAATAAATAAATTAGACACCAATTTTTACTTATAGCTCTAGATTTTACATCATATGACAAACACCAGTCATTGGCAATTACCTTGTCTTGCTGTTGCAATAAAAACCTTCAGAGTCAGAGTGATTTTTAAAAAATGTTTTAGCATCAGAAAATCAGTTATATGTGACTTTATTTAGCACAGCATGATTGTAACCTTCTTTTGGATTTTCAGTCTGCTGTAAGCCAATGTTATTTTTAAGAACTGTAAAAATTCTATGGAAACATCAGTAAATACACAGAATATGTGCCACAAGCAGCAATTAATCTCAATGTCATTAAAGAAAGAGCTACCTCTGTGGTACCAGATACTGCTTTAGTATTTTGCCATAATTACAATTTTTCTCTTTGGTTCTTCTTAAACACTCTTGATAATTTGGGTTTTCCTCTAAAAAGAAAGTCTGTTCTTATTGTAAAGCTATAAATATACTTCTGAAGATTTGAAAGTGAAACCAGAACATAAGCAAAATGCAAAAGTTCATTTAAAAGTTGATAAAGCTTAAGTGTACTATTTTTATTGTAATTAGGAAAGACGGTTAAAAATGTTTAATGAAACTAGAGAGAAATTACAGATTATTGACTTGGCTATTTTTGAAGGATACTTTCTTCTGTCATTTAAAATTTATGAAAAAACAGAGAGAAAGTTCAGATAAAGCTGAAATATGAAACAAAGTGATGCACAATAACAATAGGAGAAATCGTTCTCATATCCAGTAGTGAATTGTAACAAAAAATTAGATAAACACTGAAAGTAGTAATGTAAGAAATAGAGATAAATTTTGAGTATGACACACCAGGGCCTGTTGGGGGGTGGGGGATGAGGGGAGAGAACTTAGAGGACCGGTCCATAGGTGCAGCAAACCACCATGGCACATGTATACCTATGGAACAAACCTGCATGTTCTGCATGTGTATCTTTTTTTTTCTAGAAGAAATAAAGAAAAAATAAAAATACAAAATAAATAAAAATCTTCCCTGTCAAAAAAAACTTTTTGAGTGTAAGTGTTGAATAGGTTATTTCATTGTATGATAATCAAGTTATTGAAGAGCAATAAATCATATGAACACGTCTGAAAACACTGATGGTAAAAATAATATAACACCCATAATGCACTGCTACAATGAGAATAGGAAATATTCAAGAAGCTGTGATATTCTGTAAAATACAGTATTATGATTTATGCAGAGAAGTAACTTCATAGATGCTTTCCCCAATTTGATAACAATCCTAAGAATTTCATGATATTATCTAAGTTGCGAGGCTGAAATATTTTCTAAGCTATTAGCAATTTAAGACAGAGACATTTTTATTATCTCTATAGAAAATGCTATTACAAATTGTTGTAAAAGTAAGAGGTAATGAAAAGGTATATAGTTAAAAATGTAAGAAAAAATGTGTTATTAAGGTGGATCAGTCAATTAATAAAACTTTTTTATTTTATAATGTGTGTTATTTGTAGTTTTAAAAGATGGTTTATTTGTTGTAATTTCATTTCTCGTTCTAAATAAATAGTTGTTTTCTTATTTAAGTTTGTATATAGTTTATATACAATTTTTGTGGGGTTTTTCAGTGAGGGTTTTTACAGATTGTATAATCTTCAGGTTCTATGGAACTGAGTCTTGCACTACTGATGAGGACCAATTCCTATATCACAAACTTAGAGGAGTCTATTGAGAGTAAATAAGACTTTACTGTATGTTATTTTGATTTGGTATTTTGCTTAACTATATAGTGGATTCTAAGCAGTTTTTCCTTTCATTAATACACAAAAGATATTTTTAATTCTACTTTTTTTAGTTTTTGTCTCTAAGTACAATAGTAATAAAAGATTATTTTTCTAACTGATTAATATAAGCTGGATTCCTTCTCTGCTTTTCAGTATGTTGGTACCTCTGTGTGATATGAAACTATCAGAGAAACCTTTTTAATCAAATATTATGAAATAAATTATTTGTCAGGTTTAAATAATCTGTCCAGCCCTATCACTGATAAGCCTATTTATTAAGTCAATAGAAACATTATTCACCTTAATGATGATTAATAATGATATCTTAAAACATCTTTTTAAGATAGGTAATATTAAAACCTATTTTATCCTTTCAAAGGGAAGGAGGGTCATCTTTACATTTCCAATGTCATAACATGTATTTACAAAATACTAATCTGTATAATTATACATTATATATGAAAAATATGTTATCTTGTATACCTAGAGTACTAGAAAATGCTAACTTCCATGACTCACTACTATTCTTTTGCAAATATTTGTTGAATGCACATTCTTTTAAAAATCAAAAACATGGGATTAGTTATCCCCTATATTAATTTCTTATTGTCACCAGAGAACAATACCAAACATTTGTAAATTTGTTGTTCACTTCAAGCAATATCCATTTATTATCTCTCAATTTCATTGGGCCAGAAGTCTAGGCACCTTGCAGCTTGGCTGCTTCTCTGCTCTGTGTTGCAGAAGGAACACATCAAGTTGTTGGCAAGACTATTCTTTCACGGCGAATCTAGTGACAAATCCATTCCCAAACTAATTCAGGTTGTTGTCAGAAATTCAGTTTGACTGGCATTGTTTTACATTTTAGCAAATTTCTATAGTATCTGGTAGTAAAAAAGAGCTAGATTTTCTGTCATCTTCTGTCACACTGCACACAGGGAAGGGTGCCTCTGAAAAACTCCACTGTACACCTATGAATAAACGAAGGTGAAAAGGCAAATGATGCATTAGTATTATTAATGTATTTTTGACCTTATGAATCCACTGAATGGACTTGGGGTTCCCAAGGGGTCCACAGAAAACACATTCAGACCCACTTTTCTAGTGGGAAAACATTAAAAAAAAGATTATTTAGAGGAGTGACAAGTGAGGAAAAGGGTCATACAAAGTGTTCATTTGTAACTAGGTCTCTAGCTTATCATGCTATAGAGGGCATCATTCTCAACGTTAAACTGTCCTTCCCAAGCCGGAGCATAAGAGGAAAGGACAATAATAAATTCCAACATGTATTTTAATTTATTTAGAATGAATTTAAGAATAAGTAGTTGTGTGAGAAAATGTATGAAGATTTTCTATTTCCTTTAAAGAATAAATTTTTTTTTTTTTTTTTTTTTTGAGACGGAGTCTCGCTGTGTCACCCAGCCTGGAGTGCAGTGGCGCGATCTCATCTCACTGCAAGCTCCGCCTCCCAGGTTTACGCCATTCTCCAGCCTCAGCCTCCCGAGTAGCTGGGACTACAGGCACCCGCCACCTCACCCGGCTAGTTTTTCGTATTTTTTAGTAGAGACGGGGTTTCACCGTGTTAGCCAGGATGATTTCGATCTCCCGACCTCGTGATCCACCCGTCTCGGCCTCCCAAAGTGCTGAGATTACAGGCTTGAGCCACCGCGCCCGGCCAAGAATAAATTCTTTAATAATTTATTCTTGTATTTTTTTGACCTGTAGTTGGAGAAGCCAATGCTCTTAGGTTTTCAAACTATCCTTTAGAACCAACTGCTCCTCACTAAAACTCATCATCACAGGAGCTAGGTTTTCTACTAGCAACTGGTTTAAGTTGCCATCTACCTTCTATTTATAATAAATTGTCAATACTTTTGTTTATATATTTGTTTTTCAACTTTTATTTTTATTTCAGGAGTACATGTGCAAGTTTGTTATGTATTAGGTTGGTCCAAAAGTAATTGCAGTCTTTGTCATTAAAAATAACTGCAAAATGACAATTACTTTTGCATCAACCTAATAGGTAAACTCATGTCAAGGGGGTTTGTGGTGCAGATTATTTCATCACCCAGGTACTGTCTAGTGCTCAATAGTATTGTTTTTCTGCTCCACCCTTTCCTCCCACCCTCTACCCTCCACCCTCAAGTAAGTGCCAGTGTCTGTGGTTTCCCCTCTGTTTCCATGTGTTCTCATCATTTAGCTCCCACTTATAAGTGATAACATGCAGTAGTTTTCTGTTCCTGTGTTAGTTTGCTAAGGACAATGGCCTCCAATTCCATCCATATTCCCACAAAAGATATAATCTAATTCTTTTTATGGCTGCATAATATTCTATGGTGTATATGCACTACATTTCCTTTATACAATCCATCATTGTTGAGCATTTAGGTGGATTCTGTGTCTTTACTATAGAGACACACGTGTGCATATATCTCTATAGTAGAATGATTTCTATTCCTCTGATATATACCCAGTAGTGGGATTGCTGGATTGAATGGTAGTTCTATTTTTAGGTCTTTGAGGAATTGCCACACTGCTTTTCACAATGATTGAACTAATTTATACTCCCAATAACAGTGTATAAGTGTTCCCTTTTCTCTGCAACCTGGTCAGTGTCTCTTATTTTTTGACCTTTTAGTAATAGCCATTCTGACTGTTATGAGATGGTGTCTCATTGTTGTTTTGATTTGCATTTTTCTAACAATCAGTGATATTGAGCTTTTTTTCATATGCTTCTTGGCCGCATGAATAATTTATTTTTAAAAGCTTATAACCATTTCTCTCTTTCTCTACAAAAACAAAGGAAATACTGGGCAGCTGTGTTAGTCCATTCCTAGCCTGCTATAAAGATCCTACCTGAGACTGGGTAACTTATAAGCAAAGGAAGTTTAATTGACAGTTCTGCAAGGCTGGGGAGGTCTCAGGAAAGCCACAATCATGGCAAAAGGGGAAGCAGACACCTTCTACACAATGTGGCAGGAGAAAGTGTGAGTGTGTGAAGGAGGAACTGACAAATACTTATAAAACCATCAGCTCTTGTGAGAACTCACTCACTATCATGAGAACGGCATGGGGGTAACTGCCCCCATGATCCAATCCCTTCCACCAGCTCCCTCCCTTGACATATGGGGATTACAGGGATTACAATTAAAGATGAGATTTGGGTGGGGACAGAGCCAAACCATGTCAGCAGCTAAACATAATCTTTTAGTGGGTGTGTACTTAAAATAATTTTCTCCATGGTTGCTGACAAACTGCTCTCTGGCCTCAGCTCTTTTATTCAGAGTCCTGTTAGAGTATTTAGTTCCTGAATATAATTACGTTATTCCTGAAGGGAAAATGAATACATGAATGTAATGTTCGTATACATTTCATTCACTGGAATATTTTTTCATTCGTATTATTAGTTGTCAGGCCCTATAATTCACAATTTCTTTTATCTTCACCTATAGCAAATGGCTCTGTGAGTTTTTTATTTACCTGATGTAACACCAGATTTCTCTACTTTATTAGCTGGTTTAAAAACTGGAAAATTAAGAGTTGTCTAGCATCCTTTGTGAATCATTTTAAAGAGTTGATGCTTTTAGAGCAGATGGGAAAAGAGCAACAGATTAGGAAATGTGCATAGAGACACAGCATGTGATGTTGGGCAAAATATGTTTCAAAAAATCAAATCAGTTATGCTTTTGGTGTAATAATAAGCTCTTTCCCCATTCATTTTCATGGATTCATCAGTTATTTAGTTATTTATTAACAGCTCTTGATCTTGGATCCTGGGTCAGGCACTGGGCTGGGCACTGAGAATACATGTGTCAAAACACATATAGTCAGGCCTTGGTAAGTTTACCTTAATCGAGGGCACTTCAAGCTGGTAGCATGCAGCCTAAATCCAGCCTAGAGACATCCAAAACAGTGTGCTTTGTTTTTGTTTTTGATTGTTTTATCACTTATCAAGTTTTATCACTGTCCCCAAGCCACAGGCAACTGGCTTCTAAGCCATACTCTAGTTAGCGAAGCAAGCACACCACAGAAAAGGTAGTTTCCTTGGGATGCTTTCATTGTACTGGGGGAGGTGGGTAAACACAAAGTTCTTTGGGAAAGGCACTGTCATTTTATGAGATTATCATCAAGGGAGATGCTAATTCTTTGGTGGTAGAAAGAGTTGGAGAAGATTTTATAGAGGTGACATCTGAGCTAGAATTGTAGCATTTTTAAAAGGCACAAAAGCATCTTCTGGGTAAGGACTGAGAAACACGGCAGATCATGGTATATTTGAGAGAGTACCAATTATTATAATACAAGTGGATTTTAGCCTGCATCGGAGGCTGAATAATGGGAAGTGGCCAGATATAAAAGTGAGGGGACTATAGCTTGGAATAATATCAGTGTATGCAAGGCTATGAAAAAGATGCTAAGAAAAAAAATAGAGGAGTGGCTTCAGATTTGAGCTTCAAGTCAAATCCATGGGTGGTTACTGTTATGCAATGTAGAAATAACATCCTGATTATTCCAATAATATTGAAAACTCTTTTACTTAGAGGAGAGACACATAAACAAGATATAGAGCTTGATTTGGTTATAAAGTGTATTAGTCCACAGCATTAACTACCCAATACCATATGCCCATTGTCAAACATTTAGCATGAAGAAGGACTCAGGATTATCTAAGTTCAGTTTCAATATTACAACTTAACTGCTCATTTGTCTACATAGCTTTTGCTTGAGCAGGAAACTCAGTTATTTAGATTCAGTATACTTTAAAATATTATCACCATTAGGCCTGATCCCATATGTAGAATCTCCAAATTCCCTTGATACAAATACTTTGCATTAAGCTATGTGTGTAAAGTCTCTTACTAAAAAGCATATATATGGCACAACATAGAGATAACATAATGATCTTATTAGATAATATTTCCAGGATGTAGAATATTTTATAACATTATTATTATTATTATTGAGACAGAGTCTCACTCTGTTGCCAGGCTGGAATGCAGTGGCACGATCTCAGCTCTCCACAACCCCTGCCTCCCGGGTTCAAGGGATTCACCTGCTTCAGCCTCCTGAGTAGCTGGGATTACAGGTGCTTGCCACTATGCCCAGCTAATTTTTTTTTTTTTTTGTATTTTTAATAGAGACGGAGTTTTACCATGTTGACCAAGCTGGTCTCTAACTCCCGACCTCAAGTGATTCACCCACCTCTACCTCCCAAAGTGCTGGGATTACAGGCGTGAGCCACAGTGCCCAGCCATAAAATTATTTAAGTAGTCATTTAGAAAGGCTTTGAGAGTTTGTGGCGTTCTTTAAGGATAGATACATGTTAAAAATTTTAAATTCAAAATGGCTATACATTATTAAGTAAGATATTGCCTATAAATAACCACTGGCCACAGAATGGCAGTGAAATGATACATGCAACTCAGACCATCTGTGTGATTACATTTCCATCTACAAGCTGGATTTTGATGCCCAAGTTCACCCGAGAGAGCCTGAGTTGAAGGTGTTACAGTTTCCATAACCTGAGACCCTTTAGGACTTCTAGGAGAATACGTCCCTTCCCTGCTCCTCCCCACTCCTCATCAGCAACACTTCATTGAACTTCATATGGACTAAAGTAAACAAACAAGCAAACACACACATTTTTATTATAATGTGCTACTGAGATTTCAGGAATTACCTCTTATAGCAACTATCCTTACCCTGCCTTGAACTACTTGTAAAAAACGCTAAAACCATGGATGTGTTTAGGAGACTGAAGTTGCCCAGGAGCAATTTGTAAGCAGCATGTTAGGTCTCACTTTGGAACTAACTTTGACAAGTTCAGGGAATATCGATGATGGAGGCAGTGGGATCTTGTAGGATCTGGAAAAACTTTCTTTTCCCCATTGCTCATCTAGTTGATAGGATTCAGGAATTTGCTTGAGTTTTATTTATTGTCTTGTAGTGGAGAGGAGAGCTCTGAATTATTATGCATTTGTGAATCTCTCCTAGTGGTAATACAGTGAGTTTCCTTTCCTTTGTTGTTTTGCAAAACCTGAAAAATTACTCTGTAAAATTTTAGGTGTGTTGTGTATGTGAATTAGTATTCCATAATGTCCCTGGACAATTGATTTAACTCCAGGTTCTCTTTCTGATTTGAGATTCTCTTTTTATACAGTCACATGCCTCGAAAGTTTTAAAAAAGGAACAGCAACAAAGACAACCACTCTTAGTTCGCAAAATATAAATTAAAAGATTGACGCTTCCTAGAAATACTGCCATAAATGACATTTAATAATTAAAGCAAGTTTCCTCTCAGATTCTTGTTTGTTCCCTTCATTTTATACACTAAATACGGAATTATTTTAATTGTTTTCTTTTTGAAATTTGTCTTATTCTCACCATAATGCACATCAGAAGAGGCCTTGTACCCTTTTTTATTTTATTCACAATTGTGTTCTGGGACTTAACCAGAGCAACCAAAGCTTAGTAGAAACTTAATAAATATTTGTTAAGCACATTAATACAGTAGAAAGTATTTTCTTAGTATTTACCACTAGAGGGCATTTTTCTTCTGTCTTAAATTTTTAGTTCTTAAGACAAAAAGCCTTTTTTTAAAGCTGAAGGTACTAAGTACCACTTTATTAACTTGTAGAGATAAAATCAACCATCTCAAGTTATCAAAAGCATATATTCTTTATGGTACATATTAGCTTAAAATACATACTTTAAACATTCATATTCTACAGTAACATCAGCTCAATTTTAAAACATCGATCTAATATTCAGGCTTTACAATTTAGATTAATACATCAGTATTTTAACACATAGACATACACACATATAGGATTATGTAAAATATTTCAATGATGTAAAAGAGACATGATGGCCAAACACTATGTATTTTGTAGCATTTTAGTTATCTAAACTTATGGATTTGATAAGATTTGATGAGAGATAAAGATATTTTGATTAAGTTGAAGAATAAAGCCTTTTTTTATAGAAGAGGACAAAACAAAATCACACGGTCATAACAAGGTTGTCTTTCAGCTTGAATTGCTGTTTCGGTTTCTCTGGAAGCAGGAGATGGAGTTCCTGCAAAGTGTTCACCAGAGAATACTATTGGGGTCATCCCATGTGGACAAGAGGGTAAGAAAGCAGAACTGGGCCAAGACAAAGGCCAAATTCAAAGTAAGAAGTTGAAGTTGACAGGAAACAGCCCTCCAAGAAGTTCCGGAGCTACCATCAGAGGAGTGCCAAATTAAGTCAAAATGGCTGGCTTTTATATTCCTGATCCCAGCAGCCAACAGATGTGGGTGGACAGAGAAACTGGAGCAGTCAGCTTGCTGCAGCTGAGGAATGTCTGAAGAAGCCTGCAGCTGAAGTGTGAGGCAGGGAGTCCTTGGACAGGATCTCTGGGAAGGGCCTGGCTACATTTATCACAACTTAGTTTTGTGAAGAATTTTACGGGAAACGAGGGTTAGGTAGGGACTGTGGAACTGGTAAGTATATTTAGAAACACAGTATGTATTGTAGATGGAATAGAATTGCTTCAATGTAATAATTTTTTAATGCATGGATATTTAAATGACATTATTAAAACTTAAAGGTCAGAAATTGAGAAAAAAGTGTAAAGTGTCCTTGCATAAATGAGGTTTTAAGTAGAAGACGTTGTGAACATAATTTAACATTAATAAATCAATTTCATAATTCGGTTGTATTTTTGATATATGCTTGCTCTAATTTAAATGTTAATATTAATGTCCTTGAATAAAGAACATTTTGTTGTTGTTGTTTTTATTTTTTATTTTTATTTTTTTAGACAGGCTCTCTCTTTGGTGCAGGCTACAGTGTGGTGGCGCCATCTTGGTTCACTGCAAGCTCCGCCTCCCGGGTTCACGCCATTCTCCTGCCTCAGCCTCCCGAGTAGCTGGGACTACAGGAGCCCGCCGCCGCGCCCGGCTAATTTTTTTTTTTGTTTTGTATTTTTAGTAGAGACGGGGTTTCACCGTGTTAGCCAGGATGGTCTTGATCGCGTGACCTCGTGATCCGTCCGCCTCGGGCTCCCAAAGGGCTGGGATTATAGGCGTGAGCCACCGCGCCCGGCCAAGAATATGTTTTGACCATCAGGAATTTCCACACTACTTAATAGCTAATTTACCTGAAGGAATTTACAATAAAGTATAAATAACTAGTTAGGAAATGAAACAAAAAGACCCTCTCTTCACAGTAAAAGTAACTGCTGTGAATGTTCTCTGTCAAAATACGTCCCTTTGTCTTCCTTCTTCCCCTTTCATCCCACTTTACTTTTTAGAGTGCATTTTTTACTTCATTTTATGCAACTGGAAGTGGAGTAATATACTGATGAGGAAATGATATTTTTAGCAATTCTGTATTTCAGCTTCAAAGAAATGAAAATTCTTTGAGCAATCATTTTCTTTCCGAAGAGATTCCAAGTCTTCTGTATGTGCTCAATGTTGTTACCCAGCAGATGGCACTCTTGCTCCTCGGCAGTGAACCTGGAGGCTTTGAAACTTGTCAAGAGTATGGGTCAAATATCTTCCTTTGAAAGAAGTGTAATAAAGAAGGCGCCTTCAGCCTGTATATCTGAACCAGTTGAGATTCTTTATGTGCAGGTGCAACTAATCCTTTCAAGATGTAATGAAGCTCAATAAATCCTCCTTTTGCAATATCTTCACTGGTCTTTCAGGCTGATTTTGCTTTCTGTAAGAAGAAAAGTGCAAAACAGCTCAGCACAATGCTATATGTTTAAGCAATAAGGAGACTGACCCATTGTCTCATGTCAAGTTGCCTGGGACGCAATTTCCTTTTTCCTGTTCTCAAAATTAGCTGATGAGAGCAAGTTCCCTAGGCGAGCATAAGTTCCCCCAATTTTTTTTCTTTCTTTCCTGAAGTAGGTGGCCAAAGAACTACACCTTCACTAGCTGTTATTCTCTATTTTATGTGCTGGGAAATTCACTTGAGCACAATAAGTTATTTTTCATATCTCCATCGCTGCTTCTTATTCATGAAACAAAGTACTTACCTGTTATTCATTTTCCTTTTAGCCATTTCATAAATTCTGAAACTACCCATTGGAAATATTGAGAACTCTTATTAACACAGGGATTGATAGCATGCATTTTTTTTTTTTTTGCTACAGGTAAATTGTTCTTTGATTATTTATTTATATCACACAAGACAACCAACCTTTTGGACAGCATATTCAATACCAATCATTTCATGTTAGCAGTTTTTTTGCCATTTTTAAAGGAAATCTCAAATTCTCAGATGTGGTTAGCTAAGAATATTATTGCTAACTATCTATGTCTATAAGAAATAGTATAAATGAAAAAGAAATAGGACTTTACATTACTTTTAGTTCAAGAAAATTACAATGTCAGTAATATCAATTGATGAACTATGAGTCTTAGCCCTTCTTCACACTCTCAATTTGGAAAACCAGCAGTTGCTTCTGAGAGTGGATGGAAAACAAAATGAGAGGAGGGCTGCAATTACTCATATTACAATGACTTGTATTTGGTGTTGGCATCATCCTCCCTTAATATTCTTCCATTTTTCTACTGTCATTGTATTGATACTAAAGCACGCAGCCAAAGACAGGATTAAGAGGTCTAGAAATAGCATATTGAGCCTACTCCAAGCCACTCCTCTTTATGACTATATGCTATAGACAGAAATACTGGGTAGAAGAGGGCAGTTACCCAGCAAAGGCCCCACCCTCAAGCCTGGAAACCTGTGACCCTAAATGAGAACAGGTATTCCTATTTTCATCCCCAGAAAGTTGCCTTTTGGCCTGCTATGCTCCCTATTCTGTACCCATATAAATTCCACATCCCAGGCTCCAGAAGTGGCCGAGCAGATGAAAGGCAGAAATGCAGGACATTTCGAAGGAGAGAAGAGAAGGAGTATCTGAATGCCGAGAGGAGTTTGTCTGGGGACTATTGGAAAGGAGGTTGGCCACTGGACAGCCAAACTCCAGAGGAAGATCATCTCCCCACTCCATTCCCCTCCCAACTCCCCATCCATTCCGTGGAGAGCCACCTCCACCACTCAGTAAAACCCCAGCTTTCACCCTTCTAGTCTGTGTGCGACCTGATTCTTCCTGGATGCTGGACAGGACTTGGGTGCCGAGAGGATCCATTGAGCTGTCTAACACTTAAGTCATCCATGGATGGCAAGGCTAAAAGAGTGCACTGTAACTCACACCCATTTGGGCTTCAGGAGTGTCAGACATCCACTCCTAGATGCTGCCATGGGGCTGGAGCCCAAAAGCGCTCCCCTTGGTTCCTGCACCTGCCCGTCTGCATGCTCGCCCTCCCATAAAGGGTTTGAGCTTGTTCAAACGAGAGTTTGAGAGCTTGTTCAAACAGAGAGCCACACCCCTATAGCAAGTTCTGTGAGGGTGGTCAAGGAACTCTCCCATCTCACTAGTAATTGAAAGGCCAACAACACAAAATACATTGCCAGGTAGAAATCAGAGAGAATTTTTTAAATGTTAAATACTGAGTCTACTTTTTGTTTACTTTCCTTTAAAATTTTCACACAGTTTCAAATTGGATTTAGAATTAAAATCTGTATAAATTCCTATGTTACATGAATCTTGAGTTCCTTTCTCACCTGTCTCCTACCCTTCTATCTTTAGTCCATTGAGCTTTAGTCTCATTTTGGTTTCTTAAATTTGCCACGCTTAGGAGTTTTGCTGTTGCCATTTCTTCTATTATGAGCATCCTTTCTGCTTTTCTTTTTTTGTGGCTAGCTCTTTATTTTCATACAAACCCCAGAATCAATCTCATTCATTGATTTTCTATTATATAATTATCTTCCTAATTCTTTACCTGCAGTGGATCACTGCTATATTAGTGCTGCCATAACAAATGACCACAAACTATGTGGCTTACAACAACAGAAAGTTATTCTCTCACAATTTTAGAGGCCACAAGTCTGACAGTCAGGTGCTGAAAGGGTCATGCTCTGTACAAAGGATCTAGAAGTGAATTCTTCCTTGATTCTTCTGGTTTCTGGTGGCTCCTGGCATTTTTTGCCTTTTGGAAGCATAATTAATTCTGCCTCCCTCCAAGCTCACCTGGCCTCTTCTTTATGTGTGCCTCTCTGCGTTCCTCTCCTTTTCTGGTAAGGACACCAGTCATTTAATTTAGAGCCTACCCCAATCCAATATGACCTCTGCAAAAACCCTGCTTCCAAATAAGGTCACATTCTGAGGTTTGGGCAGACATGGATCATAGAGGGACACTATTCAATCCACTGTAGTCACTATTTGATATTTTTCTTGATTTATGTATTGTATACTTTATTGTTATCCTTCTTCACCCATGAGAACCACTTTGAGACAAGAAACACTATCTACATGCTTATGTGAGATACTGACATATAAGAGAATTTCAAGAAATCTTTTTTCTTTTTAATGAAGAAGCGATGGTTTCAATAATCATAGCCTGCAGCTCTCAGACATTTGAATCATATAACTAATTCCTTTTGTCCAGATTTCATGCTAAATAGAAACATCCCATTGTATGATTTTCTATCTCATTCAGTTATATTTATCATTGCAAATTAGTAAATTATCATTCTGCTTTCCACATTGAATTTTGTACCACTAGATTCAGCATCTCTGAGTACATAAGCTCTGGAAATCTGGCAGATCGGATTTCTGAGCACGTAAGGATTACACAATGGGCCTTATTGAATACAAGATCATTCTACTTTGTGTGGCTTTTTAAAAATTAATTTTTAGAATATTTCCTGGAGATACCCTAAACTTACTGGAGCCGCTTTTTATTCAAATAATAGGCAATGGCAACGGAGGAAAAACAGCAGAGGATAAAGATAATATCATAAATCCTAGAATGCTCTTTCAATTTTATAATAGGCATCATAGATTCAAGCTCTTCCTCTCCTCTATGAGGGTGTGTGTGTGTTTTAAATTCTTGTTATTGATATCCTATCACAGAAGGTTGCATCCTTGGCTGGATATAAATGTCACTTGAGAAGCTTTTAGAAATCCTGATCCTCCGGCAGCACCCTGAACCAATTTTATCATAACACGTAAGGGTGAGACTCAACACTTTTTTTCAACACTAAAGTTGAGTTCTCAACAATTTTATTCTTTAAAAATATCTGGCAAATAAAAATTGAATATATTCAAAGCCAATGTAAACCTACATATACATTGTCTACCGATCGCCACAGTCACATTAATTAACACATCCATCACCACAGATAGTTTCCTTTTTAAACAGATTCCCATGCAAAAACTATCTGCTGATAGTCACTGTTCATCTAATCTGTTTTCTCTAGTTCAGATTCTCCTGTTTTGTTTTTAATCTTTCATGGGGCAGATACTTTTAGGGTGTCTCGTGATTCTATTGAAGTGTTCTTATTGGTAGTTCAGCTTCTCTTTCAGGTGTTTGGTTATTTTAGCTTAGTAAGTCTGTCTGGGGTGGAACACTCAAACTACAGCTGGCCCGTTTACTACCCACAGTTTTCAGTGATTCTAGCAGAGGGGCAAGATTAGCCTTAGGTAGAGGCTAACCTGCTCTTCTTCCTTTCATTTTTTTCTCAAGCATTCCCAGCTGCCTATGGCATCGTCTTCTGTCTCCGTCCATGGAGTTCTAGCTGGAGACAAACACGAATGCTATAGATTGTACTGGTGGAGAAGTGTGTGTGGTATGAGATGGCAGAGGAATAGGAAATGGGCTTGGGCTGACAGACTATTCCTTTTGTGATACCCCAGTTCATTCTAATGTGCGTGCTCCAGCCTCCTCCCACTGCAGGCCTCTACCATGGAATTTCTGTGGCTTTACTCCTATCGAGTTTTAAAAATCACACTTTTCCAAAAGTTTGATGAGCTGACTTTATTCTGAGTGATCAAAGTTTGTCCGTTTTCAGTCTCTTGGGAATAACTCTGTTTTGATCTTCAGAAACTTTACTTACCATTTCTGAGCATTACCCTACATCTATGCAACGTTTAAAAACATAATTCTTAAGAAATATTTAGTTCTAGGGTTTCATATGAGTGAAGGAGACTATGGCGTGTTCTCAGTGTGCCTTTTTGTTCAATGCTATGGTGCAATATCAAGTTTTCTACAGTTGATACTATACTACGTATATGTGTACACTCACGCCCGTTTGTCATTCATACTCAAATACAGCACTCTTATTTTAAAATATATGTTAAAGTCTGACATGTTTCTAATAGTAATGCAATTACAAATCAACCAATTAAACATCGATTGAGTACCTACTGCTATGTGTCTAGAACTATGCTTGCAGCAACAGACATAAAGACAAATCAGGTAAGTCATTTTTTTTCCCAAAAAAGCTCACCATCTGAGTTAAGATGCCAGTCAGATTAAAATGTAAAGTATGTGTTGTATGGATATATAAAACAGGAAGTGCTGCAACAGAGACATATGGGAAGCTTTTCTGAAGAAAACAAAAGATAAAATAAGTAAAATGGCCTATGCCTTTGAAGGATCAAAATTCAATATCTGTCATTACTTTTCTGGTTTGTGTGAATTGTCGGTTTCCTCTGCGTTCTTCACCTGAGTTCAGGGAATTTTACCGGAAGGATAGTGGTGCTTTTGTTAAGGCCTCATAATTGGGGTCATCTGATTTCCTATGGTCATGGTTATCTGAGCACTAGAAGCCTCTGTTAGTTTTCCATTCTTTATACACTTTGACATTGCCTATTTGTCTTGTGAACTGTGTTAAATTTGTGCTTAAAATGTGTCACTCTATCTTAGCTCAGTGTCAGACTGACCTGCCTGCTACCATTGTTTCATTGGTGACTAATCTACATGGCAAGTGCATTTTGTCAGTGGTGTTATTGTGTTCTTTTTGCCTGGGGTCACTATATTTGATTTTAGAAAATATCATTTTATTGCTGTTTTTCATACACACTTATCCCATAATAGTTTGAGTAAACGATATCAATTTATTGGCATTAAAGTGGCTTTTCCTTATCCAGATCTTATTGGAGAATCTTGTGTTCTTTCATGACTAAACTCTTCTAAGAAAAATACATTTTCAAAAATTGTTATAACTTAATTGTATGAAAGTGTTAAGCGGTGGTTTCCTTTTTAATATTAGTTGTTTTGATATATTGCATTAGCTGGTGACTGTGAAAAATAGAGAAATTACTCTACATAACATCATTGCAGACTGATGTGTTTTATGACATTTCATATATCTTTCTAAAAATTGTAGTTGATAAACAACACTCAATCCTGATATTATTTTCTGCAATTTTGCACAAATGTTTCAGTATTCCTTTGTTTTCCTATTTCATTTTTGGATTTAGTATTCTATAAACTTGATCAAGGCAATAAAAATGTTGCATTAATTAGAAAGTACTGACAAATTGAGGAACTATTGAGAAGTTGTGATTTAAAATATTTACATTGCTAGTTTAACTGCAGGGTCAGCTTTTGCCCAAATATTTTGGATAGTGGATAGCTTTATTATGTAGCTAATTGCACATACCTAACTAGCTAACATTCAGAGTTGAGTTGGGTGGCAGTAAGTAAGAAGCCCAGTCTATTTTATATTTTTCTTTTTAGAGATGTGAGTCTCACTATGTTGCCCAAGCTGGACTCGAACTCCTGGACTCTAGAAAACTTCCAGCCCCAGCTCCCGAGTAGCCGGGACTACAGACATTCATGTCCAATAGAAGCCCACTCTATTTTAAATGTAATACGTTTTAAATACTTTGGGAAATAATTCACCATTTTTAAAACATAATTTTGTTATATCCTAATGGGAAAGTCTTTTCCTCAATTTTGATTTAACTCGTTTTAAAGTTATTCCTTAATTTTAAAATATTAGGTGCTATAATAATATGTAATTAAGATTAATAGTCTCTCATTTTAAAAGTAGGGGAATTGAAGTTTTTATAAATGTACCTCTCATTTGAAACCACAGTCATTTGGAGAATTCATACAATATCAGTTTTCTCAGTTAACAAAGAATTTGGGAGAATCAATCCAAATAATAAAATATAATATTCAACTCCGCCGGGATTTCAGAGTTAAGAGATAGTGGCAGAAAAGAGGTGTTGTTAGGAGAATGTTCCTGAATAAGTAGATTGTCTACATTTTTCCACGTTACTCTGTCCTACTTACTCATTTAGTTTTATATTACTTCCTTTCCCCTATTAACTATATTTCCCTTCAATTGCCTATGAGAAAGCTAAGAAAGAAAAGCATTTTCTCATGGTATTGTTTCTAACAAGGAAGGCCTTGGAGGCTAAAGAAATATTTTTTAGGTGAAGGTTTATTTATTCTATATTTGCAGAGGTACTCATTCACTTGTTAATTTTGGTTCTCCATCAGTGAAATATATTATAATTTTGTGATTTATGGTACCTACTTACCTTTTAATAAAAATAGGTGAATTTAAGCAAATGAACTAAACTCATGTATGGAATCTACATATGTCAAACACTTTGACTCTATTCGTGTAACTACAACCTTAAATAGCATTAGTTAAGTTTTACCAACTGACACCGATGGAAACTATCATAGATTTACAACGTGTCATTTTTTTCTTTTCCTGAAGGGTTTTCATTTGAAGAAGGACAGATGTTGAGATTCAAACTGAGTGAGGCCAGTTCTCAATTAAGTGGTTTCCACTTGATTATATGTTCATGGCATAATATTTGCAAGTGCAAGTTCTTACATGGTTGGATAACAGGAATCAGTTTAAATAGACTGATTTTAAGGGTTAGTTAGCTAAGTTTTATGTTATGATAAGATACAGAGGAGTTTGTCTTGTATTAAAGGATTTCTGTGTGTATATGCACATTTTCTGGAACATTAGAGGTACTCAATTATTTGTTGAATTAATAAAGTAAGGTGTGTATTATCATCAAAATTTAATTATTAGCAATGATAAAAGGAAATGATTATAGTACAAATAGTGGAACTATCAAATTATATAACAACCAGTTTTAGCACTTATAACACATTTTATCCCCCTACTTGGTATATCTGCCATTCTGGGTGTTTTCACCACTTCAGTTTGTATATTGAAGCCACTTTGAAAAGACTAATTTTCAGCCACAGCTGCAGAACCGCTTGACTATTTTAGCCTGCACACTAATACTGACCCATTACTCATTTTACAGAGGTATCACCATCACTTGTCAGATTGATTCAAATAATTAGCTGAATAGCTTAATCTTTTATATCTTTTGATTCTGATTGATTGTGAATTGTCAATTGTGAATTTCACCACCCTTGAAAGTGAAGAAGGAATAAGATGTCTTTATTCCATCCTTCCTGATTCATTCAGGTGCAGCCAACCCCACTTAGCTGTATCTAACCACCTACCAGAACATCACTAACTCCATGTCTTTAATTTTTGTAACACTTACAATGTGTTGTGCATAAGTTTGTGTTGAAGTGAAGTGATGTTTTCCATGATTTACTATGTGGTAGGCACTGTGATTTACACATTTAGTACATTGTGTTTTTAAAATCTTTACAGAAACACTGTAGATAACTCTTTTTATTCCCATTTAGCAAAGATGATAAGTAGCTTGTTAGTAAATAGCAATGACAGGCTATATCTTTCATTCAACAAATAGTTGTTAAGCACTTACTATGTGTAAAGCACTTTACTTAATGCTAAAGAAAACTGTGGGAAAAACAGATATGCTAGATATATACTTGTTTAATGTTTTATTGTGGATTTCACACACTGAAATGTAAAAGCCTTTAGTGTAGAAATTTTGCCTTTTTCTCTTTCACTACGAAATCCTCAGCACTTAGAAACAGTTTTAACATAAAGTAGTAGCCCTCATAAAACATTTATTGAATGAATAAATGAATGAATGGCCAAAATATGTTCTCTTGGAGTGATGATATACGGGTCAGAGGTCTAGGTGGGATATCACCTTCAGAAGCAATTCCTTGCACAGGATTCCAAATCCCACTTAAGAATGAGAGGCAATGATGACAATCTATTTTCTATGCTCATTATCTAACCTCATCAATTGAGTTTTGTCAAAGATTAGATAGATTTACGATTCTGTTAAGTTTTTCCAAAATGCAAGAGGAAGAAGGCAAAAATCAAAAAAGGAAAGGAGATTTCACCACTGAAAGTAGGACTCTAACAGTTAGAAATAAGTTCAATGCGATTTATAAAAAGCTTTTACTTCATGCAAGGAAATCACACAAGCGTAGGTCCCCAGGGAAAATGTCAAGTGCAGGTGGGCTAAAATCATGGAGCTTTTAAGTTGCCATACTCATTTGGAATTCTGTAATGTTACATTCTTCAAGATAATGACACATGGAGATGCCTTTCAACTGAAAAATGAAATGTCAAAAACAAAAGTTGCCACAAAATTCAGACAGACATTTATGATGTGAAAATAGCCTTTGCAAAACTCCTAGATGCTCATATCCTGAGAGGTCTTTACTTGAAAATTTGACAGACTGTTGATGTTTTCCCACAATGCAAACCCATTCTCAAGACTGAACTCATCCCAAAGTATATTTTAAAAAGTGAACACACAATTAAAAGTTGTGCATTATATCAGCACAATGTGAAAGAAATGAGTAACCTAAACTCCTAGGATCTTTCTACATAAAAGCAAAATAATTATTAAGAAGGGGTTAATAGGAACCAAGTCATGGAATCTACTAGTAGGCAAATTGAAAAGCAGAGCGTTACCAGTATATTTGTTTTGGAAATATAAAATATATTTACACATAAGCAAATTTATATAAAAAGTACATTTGTATAAATACTTCAATTATCATAAACATTTATGTTAGCTTCATACATCATAGAGACAGTGCTATTTAGTATGATCAGCACTGTAAGAGACATTAATCCAGCTGGGCGTGGTGGCTCACACCTGTAATCCCAGCACTTTGGGAGGCCGAGGTGGGCGGATCACCTGAGGTCACGAGTTCAAGAAAAGCCTGGTCAACATGATGAAACCCTGTCTCTACTGAAAATACAAAAATTAGCTGGGTTTGGTGTCATGCACCTGTAATCCCAGCTACTCGGAAGTCTGAGGCAGGAGAATCACTTGAACCTGGGAGGCAGAGATTGCAGTGAGCCAAGATCACGCCATTGCACTCCAGCCTGGGTGACAAAGCAAGACTTGGCCTCAAAAAAAAAAAAAAAAAAAAAGAGAGAGAGGGAGAGACATTAATCCTAGTGTCAAAGCCTTCGACTACATGCCAATTTCTCTGTATAATAGGGCTAAGAAAGCTGGATGTGCCTGACAGAAAGAAGTGGCTCTTGAATTATTTCTGAGGCTTTTTAATTTAACTACATGTCTCATGAATTGTTGAATTGTTGTAGCATGTAAACCTCTTTTTTAAAGATGCTCATCACTTTCTACTATATATTTCAGCATCTTATCTCAACTAACAGGTCATAATCCCCTAGAAGTCAGGTTTATATTTCCTATGCTGAATACACAGTAAGGATTTGATAAATAATATTTGTCCAGCACGTAAATGAGATATATCAATATATTTTGGTCTTCCTGAGCCCATTGTCAATCCCTTCATCATACATATTTGATTAATTTTTATATATTCTAAGCACGTGACAGACAATTGCCTATCACACACACCTGTTTCTGATTAATAGATCTCTAAATAAATCATCAAATTATGATGATAGTATGGATGTATTATAGGAGACAGCATGACATGTTTTAAAAGTGAACTCAGGTTCTAACGATAGTACAAGTGCCTGGGTATCCACAATTGTGAGCAGTGTTGAACAGGTCTCTCGTAGAAGGAGAGACTAAAGTAAAGTAAATTTCGCAGGAAGGCAGAAGAGGCAGTAATGTGGTAGAGGAGATTTGGGGAAGATCCTTCCTATTCCGGAAATATTTTCCTGTTAGTGTATTATGTTGTAATTCAGATCGTTTCAAATTCCACCATTTACAGCAATTATTTTATGTATGTTACGATGCACAATCTGGAAGATTGTTAGAATCACATTTGAAATCTGTTTGGAACAGTCCTGTGATACTTGTTGCATATCCCAAGGGTCTTCCTTGGTTCACCTTCTTTCCTCTGTAATCTATGGAAGGTTTTGAGGAAGAACTTGAAAAAAGCTTCTCCTCAAAAAAAAAAAAAAAAAAAATCACTCTAGGAAGAGAATGAGAACAATTGCATTTGGGCACTCTCACCTGAGACAGAAAAAAAGTCTGATGCAAATCTTCATCTTGCCTGAAGTCTCTTCTGATTAGGTTTACATTGAAAATTCTTAAAATAAATAATTAAGGACATTTGAAAATGTGTGTAGACTTATTACTACTATTGTTCAATTGTGTGGATCAAACCAGGAACCGGAATATGTCAGATGTAGGAAGGCCAGGGTAGTAGAGGAACTGGGATGGCACCATTGAGTGGCACAAGGAACTGCTGTGGCTTCCGAGCACAGGGATCTGGTGCTGGGTATGTGAGCATCAGCTAAGACAGGCTCTTAGTTGGATCTAAAAGAGCAGCAGGAACTGAAGGTAGGTAGTGGCAGGGTCCAAGACGGAACTTGAAAGTCAAGAATTGTAGGAGGAATGTACAACCATGAGGTGTATATGACATTTTATTTCTCCAAGTTCTCCTTGAGTTTTGTGGGAAAGATGGAACTTTTGAGTTTCTTACCACTGAAATGTACATCCCTAGTGAAAAGCAGAAGTTATAATCCATTCTATAAGTGAATGGTGTATAAAATGCAAAGATGAGGAAAGTAAGTGGCTGCTTGCATCATAAGAAATATTGATTTCCAACAGCAATTTTAGCTTTGAATATAAGAATCCTACAAGTGACTTGTTTTTAAATACAAATAAATAGATAGGGCTGTAATGTGGACATGTTTAAATTAGTTCAAACACACAAACACACACAGAGTACATAGGTGAAACAACCCAAGATTTGAGAATCTGTGTTTCCAGCTAAATTAGCTACTCCCTGAACCAACCATTAAGTCATGCCTTTTTTCAGATTAACCCAAACCCCAAAATTATCTTTTTTGTAGCTTCACTGTAACTATTATCTTGAAAATTCAGATTTCTAAAAGGAAGAAAGGTAAAGTTAGTTATCCTTCCATCTTTTCTTTCACTGATCTTCTTACTTCCACTTTTGGGCAATTACTCTGAACCCTAAATCAAATGTAGCTCTTTTGCTTTGACCTGAGGAGACTTTCCTCCTCTCTGGAAGTGGTCAGAGTGCTCCTGTTCCCACCCTGTGACCTTGCTATGCACTTTGTGGTTCTCTCTTCAACCCCAAAGAGAAAAGGATGCAGGAAAGCATAGTTCTTCTTCCATGCTGAACAATTTTCCACTATTTTTGACTGATTAACTAATTAAAACCTTGCCAACTTTACATAACATTTGTGTCATGAGCTACTGGCCACTACTCTATGGTGGTCAGCACAGGATTTGAGCGGAAGGCATGTACATTCTCCACTGCATCTGGCCGAGAAAACAGTTCCTAAACGGTCTTGGTTCTCAGTAACTTCCCATAAATATGTGTCAAGACAATACATTTATCAATGCATACCTAAGAGTGGACTCTTTGCTATCAACGGAGATTTGGATTGTAAGATTCTGTAGCACTAGGCTTTGTGTCTAATGACATGGTTGTTAAGGCTATCTGAAATTTTTATTTAAGGGCTATCTTTTTAGGATAAAAATATAAGAGTACGACTTTTACCATCATATTAAGAAGCCTAACACATAATGGTATAGATGAAATGGTTATGTTTTATAAGAGAGATAGTAAACTAGCACTTCTTTGTTAGTGTCTTAATTTTGTCCTGTAACAACTGCTCAGTTAGTGCACCGTATCTGCTTTAGAAACTTTCCTGCACCTCACTTTGCCCCTGATTCCCAATCCCATTGCTCCCAATTTATCCCTTCTCTCCAACAAAAATTTAGGAGCCTGTGTTACACATTAGCAAATCAGCAGTATTTTAAGATGATTTACAGAGCGCTTAAGATAAAACTGTACTTTTCAAGCTCCATAGCTGGAAACTCCCTTGAGCTTTAATTTAAAGTCCCTGCTTCCTGGAATCTCATTGACATGAAACATTCAGGACTTCAGTTCTAAATGATTTTGTGGAGGTGATTTTTAATAGGCACATAATGCTGCTGCTATTTAATAAACTATTTTCATACAAATAGTAGTATAGGCACTTTTTTTTTAGTTTTCTTAAGGACATTCTATTTGACAGAATGTATGATCTGTGACAATTGACAGTCCAAGAAGTTCACAGCCTTCTTAAACACATAGTGTCTGCTGCTTTGACGTGCAGCAGTGAGTACAACATAAATATATATATAATATATATATTTCATTTCTTCATGATCCTAGTTGAATTTTTCAGGACAGATTATTGAGTGATTTTAACATTATTGCAAAAATTTAATTGTACAATTGATGGTAAACATTGATGAGGGCGGTGAATGGGTAAACTTGCTGAAACCATTGTAAATATCCTCTGGTACTTAAACAATGCACACATGGATTTTATTTATGATGATTTTCAATAACCCTGAACTTGGGATCATTTGGTTGTAGTGTAAAAAGCAGTAGTAGACCACCCAGTAAGAACTGAAAAATAAATCTTAGAAATATACAGCATGTATGCATGCATACATTGTTAATGTTGGTTGTATTTTTAAATATTGGCTGTATATATTATTGGATTTCAACGGCACCAAAATTTTCTAAGGAAATAGCCTCTGATTACTGTTTTTGCTAAAGTTGCATAGTTTAGTTTAAAAGGTCTTTCAGTTGGTAACCTGAGTATTTCTATTTATAGGAAATATTTAAGTTACTGTATTTCCTTCATAGAATAAAAACACTGTGAAAATTACTGAAAAAATTGTTGAGAAATCAAGCAGCTCTCACTGCTGCCAAACTCCATGAAGCCTAATACTGTAATAATTCAGAAAAATGTGTACTTTCATTACACTGAAAGCCTAAAAGAAATGAGAAGATAACATTATCTATAAAGTATACTCTTCCATTTCGTTACCATTACATTGCAATGCGCTGACTCACCTAAGGATGTTATTTGTCAGCTGGATAAAAATATTTCTATAGTTGGGATGTTCCATATTCTTTTTTATCATTTTTTTTATAAGAGATGCATTACTTTTGAAAAGCTAAATAGGAGCCAGGTGCAGTGGCTCATGCCTATAATCCCAACACTTTGGGAGGCCGAGGCCGGCGGATCACTTGAGTGAAGGAGTTAGAGACCAGTCTGGCCAATATGGTGAAACCCCACCTCTACAAAACCTACAAAAATTAGCTGGGCATGTGGTGGCATTGCCTGTAGTTCCAGCTACTCGTGAGGCTGAGA
This sequence comes from Trachypithecus francoisi, assembly GCF_009764315.1. Lineage (NCBI taxonomy): Eukaryota > Metazoa > Chordata > Mammalia > Primates > Cercopithecidae > Trachypithecus > Trachypithecus francoisi. Next base: position 63,970,711 of record NW_022681469.1, read on the forward strand.
TGGGAGGATCACCAGAGCCTGGGGAGGTTGAGGCTGCAGTCAGCCATGATGGCGCCACTGCACTCCAGCCTAGGCGACAGACTGTGTCTCAATAGCAATAATGATAGTAATAATAATAATAAGAAGAAGAACAAAGAGAAGAAGAAAAGCAGAATAGTAGAAACAGTAGGAATAGAAATTATCCTACCTACAATTTACCCTATATCATTGCTGAGTAAATATTACTTAGAACACAATACTTTCTAATGATTTTCATCACAACCACTCTGAGATATTTAATAGTCTCTTTTTCATCAGTGCACTAAGTAATTTTAACCTGATATTTTAGGGCCCTTACATCTTAGTATCTGATCCTCACCCCTAAGGACAGCAAACCTTGGAAGCAGGTAAGCCTTCTTAGAACTCAGACAGGAGAAAGCCGGAGTGGAGCCACTGGGTCAGTGAAATCTTGACAAATCATTGGGTAAGAACACTCTAAATTTGTGCCCCTGAAAGAGTGAGATACAAATTTATATGAATCACTACTTAAGCAGTGGTTCCCAACCTTTCCGCATCAGGTACTGGTTTTGTGGAAGACAATTTTTCCACAGTCAGGGGTTTGGGGAATGGTTTCGGGATGAAACTCTTCCACCTCAGATCATCAGACATTAGTTAGATTCTGATAAGGAGCACCCAACCTGGATCCCTGGCATCCACAGTTCTCAATAGGGTCCGTGCTCCTTTGAGAATCCAAAGCCACCGCCGATCTGACAGGAGATGGAGCTCAGGTGGTAATGCTGGCTCCTCCATCGCTCACCTCCTACTGTGCGGCCCATTCCTAACAGGCCATGGACTCGTACCACACTGTGGCCTTGGAGTTAAAAGCACTGAGCTCGAGCATTGTTTGCACACAAATCACCTGAGAATTGACTAAAACGTTGATTTTGATTCTGTAGGTCTGGTGTGGGTCTTATGTATCTGTATGTCTCATGAACTCCCAGGTGATAGAAATGTCCATATTCCACACTTTTATCACATGTTTTGAGTATGCTGGACTTAGTGGATGGTTACCCATGTTAGACAATCTAAAGAGAGATCGATAGCTCATAAGATTAGGATCTGCAGAAGGATAAAAAAGGAACAAGACAGTAATCCAAACATTTGCACTGTTAATAAAAGAGATGAGGCCAGGCGCGGTGGCTTAAGCCTGTAATCCCAGCACTTTGGGAGGCCGAGACGGGTGGATCACGAGGTCAGGAGATCGAGACCATCCTGGCTAACACGGTGAAACCCCGTCTCTACTAAAAATACAAAAAACTAGCCAGGCGAGGTGGCGGGCGCCTGTAGTCCAGCTACTCGGAGGCTGAGGCAGGAGAATGGCGTGAACCCGGAGGCGGAGCTTGCAGTGAGCTGAGATCCGGCCACTGCGCTCCAGCCCGGGCGACAGAGCGAGACTCCGTCTCAAAAAAAAAATAAATAAAATAAAAAATAAATAAATAGGCCGGGCGCGTGGCTCAAGCCTGTAATCCCAGCACTTTGGGAGGCCGAGGCGGGTGGATCACGAGGTCAGGAGATCGAGACCCTCCTGGCTACACGGTGAACCCTGTCTCTACTAAAAATACAAAAAAAAACTAGCCGGGGAGGTGGCGGCGCCTGTAGTCCCAGCTACTCGGAGGCTGAGGCGAGAGAATGGCGGGAACCCGGGAGGCGGAGCTTGCAGTGAGCCCAGATCGCGCCACTGCACTCCAGCCTGGGCGACAGAGCGAGACTCCGTCTCAAAAAAAAAAATAAATAAATAAATAAATAAATAAATAAATAAATAAAAGAGATGATATCTTTGTTCTTTTTCCGCTGTTACTTCCCTTTAAAATCAATGCATTTTCTTTCCTTGCTTTGTTGAGCCCCTATTCTCTCTTTCAACCCTCCCAGTCTTGAGATTTTTCTGGTTCATTATGTCTTCATTTTCTAAAGTTTTTGAGCACTTTCCAATTCAATCTCTTAATATTGTATTAAATATTTTAGCATGATGTGATTAATAAATGAAAGCTGAGTATGTAAACTGAACTGTGTTGTATTCAGTGAAAGACATTTAAACATAGGACAACTGCTAAGAAGCACTCAGAAACTTAGATATGCCTAGAACTAGATATGTATAAATGGTGGATCTATACTCAATGCATGAAAGAAATCTTAGTTCAAATTTTATCTGAAAATTATCCTCAGTGCTATCTACCATGGCTATATTTATACACAATTACGTATAGCCTATTGGGTTTTTAAATTAATTCTCTTTTGAGTTATGGACAGTATAAAATATTTAAAAAAGCTTTACTCTTTTTCTCCCTTTTAGATTGTTTAAACTCTAATGTATACAATTGTCTTTTCTGGGGGCCAGCCCAAATGGTGTCTTTAAGTTTCCATGAACAAAATGATTGTACTTCAAAGCCTGCACTTCCATTTCATCTTTTTGTGCTGCTTTTTATCAATTTCCAAGATAGTTAAAGCTTAAAGACGACAATACTTCAAACAAAAGCAATTATTTAAAAAAGATTACCAAATAATTGAAGCCAATCAGTGTTCACACTTTTGGAACTTTTATCCTTTCCTACCAGACCTTGAAGTCCATCAGATTTTGCTGAGACCTTCATATTAGTGAACATCTGGATCATGTCATAGTTTGGTTTTATTTTTGCCTAACAGTTTCTTTGTGGATTTGCCTCCCACAACACATATGGTTTATTTCTTATGTTTATCCCTAGCTTGGCAGGGTTTTGCGGTGTCACGTCTCTTTTCATCTCTACTTTTTAAAGGGAATGATTTTGCATAAATTATCATCTTTTTAGGTGTGAATTATGGTAGTGGTCTTTTCATGCATTCTTTAGAGACTATGAATAAATGCCTCTGCTTACATTTTCTTCCTGTGAATTATATCTTATTACAATAAATAGATTTTTTCAACAATATATGTTTTTTGAGTTTGATTTTATTTTTGAAAGCTCTTCATCAGCACTTGCAATTGCTTAGACTGTGTCTCAAATCTTTTCATATATGAAAACACACTTAATATCATATAGTTTATTTCATTGAGCCTGTATAAAAATAATCATTTTGTCTTCTGGAATATATTTTATTAGGTAGTGTATAGAAAACTGTCTCCTTTTTGAGCTGGAAAACGCTAACTTTGAAAACTATATATTAAAAGAATTAAATATGTGATTACTTAGTAAAAAATAATTGCCTAATGTACTCTAAAATACATTCTTAGAGGTCATGATGGCAGACAGTAGCTCCAAAATTAGGAATTAAAAAGTTAACATGGGGCTGGGCGCGCTGGCTCAAGCCTGTAATCCCAGCACTTTGGGAGGCCGAGACAGGCGGATCACGAGGTCAGGAGATCGAGACCATCCTGGCCAACACGGTGAAACCCCGTCTCTACTAAAAACTACAAAAAACTAGCCGGGCGACGTGGCGGCGCCTGTAGTCCCAGCTACCCGGGAGGCTGAGGCAGGAGAATGGCATCAACCCGGGAGGCGGAGCTTGCAGTGAGCTGAGATCCGGCCACAGCACTCCAGCCTGGGTGACAGAGCGAGACTCCGTCTCAAAAAAAAAAAAAAAAAAAAAAAGTTAACATGGTTGGAAATTAAGATAAAAGTGCTGGTATCTTAATGCAGTGGTTTTTTTAGAGGATAAAAAGTCAAACATCTGTTATCTTTGATTAGGAGTCATTTAGAATTTCTTTTGCAAATATTTATAGGCAAAGGTAAGATGTAGAAAAGTGCTCACATGAAAGACATGACTAAGGGAGATTATATCTATTTTTTACAACTACTACTTTAAAATGGGAAGCAAGAGAAATTAATGACAGAAAGTAGAGGGCTAAAGATCTACAGAAGGTGGTAATAGATATAATCAAAAACATTTTATTTGGAAATGAGAAAGAACATCATGTTCTCATCATTATCAGGATGGAAATCAAGAAAAGTGAGTAAATATTGGTGTTAGCAATAAACATTATATGTCAATGTTAACTATTACACCAATTCTGTGAATTAAGTTTTCTATCATTTATCTCATATAGATGGAAGAACTGAGATATTAAAATCTCAAACATGGGCGAACTGAGGTCCAGAGAAGTAAAAACAAATCAATACTCAAAGACATCACTAAGTACATGGGAATAGCAGGTCTCCAAAACCTGTGTTTAACTGCTCTGCTGATTTCCTATTTGATGATCTCTCCTGTCTTAGTGAAAGATATATTCCCTTCTTTCTAGGTCAGTTCACTCCCTATTCTCTCCTTCATCTTCTAAGAGTCTTTGACATCTTTTTTCTCTATTTCCATACAGCATGGCACCTTAAATTGTATTTACAATAACTAGTTATCTTTCTGGAAACACAGGTAATTGTAAACCATACTTGAATTAGAACTTTATGCCTACTGCTTTTGATCATGTGAATTGAGCAGTTAGTTATGTAACCATTCTGTACTTCAGTTTCTTTATTGAAAAAATAAGGATAAAATAGGATTTTTTGAGTTGTTATAATAATTAAAGTAATACAAATAAAGCACTTGATAAGGAAAACAGTATGTTGTAAACACTTGATATTACTGCTATCATTACTAATGTGACTAGTACAACTATTATTATATCCCTTGTATAACACATCTTGTTAAATATTGTGTTTCCCTCTCTTCAATAGATTGTGAGTTTCTCAAAGTCAGAGGCTAATTCTCACTCACCATAGAAAACCCAAGTACAGTATGTTGTGCGAGATCCTTAGGCTGTGTGTCCTACTTTATACGAAAAGGCCTACATGATATCATAAAATTATGTAGATTATAATATCTAAAAACACAATTAATATAAAAATAGGTAGTGAATATAATATCTAAAAACACAATGAATATCAAAAATGTAATGTTACTATCACCAGGCAGTAACTGTAGCACTTTAGGATGTATTAATGCTTCTATACTTGAGCTTATGTTGATTTTGTTTAATATTATATTATTACATTTAAATGAATACAGTACAATGTATTATAAAGAGTTTCTGCTTTGGGCTTACTGATATAAATTTTATAAATTATATAAATATTCCCTTCTAGAAGTTCAAGAATATTACTTCTCAATCATGAATATAGAGCTTCCTGATATGATGTAGTTTTTAGAAACAATGTCTAAGGACCAAGAGGAGCTTAGAAGAAGAAGACCAGTATGGTCACAGTTGCAAATTACATTCAAATCTTCACTGAGGGGAAGAGGACCTGCTACTTTTTAAGTGATAAATGATTTTGCCATCTAGATTACTTGTTGAGTTTTTGTTTGTTTTTGTTTTGGATTTTAGAGAAGTCAGAAAGTTAAAGAAGAAACCTAAACAATGTAATGTTTCTAAAGTTAATGACTACACAATTGTTCTGATCAAAATAGAATAATCCTGGGATAAGTATTCTCTTATGTTTTGAGTAAATATTTTAAGAATTCAATAAACTCCTTGACAGTATTCTTTTCCATATGGATAACAGATTATTTTTGTGATACTGTCTAATATTCATTGGGTAATAATTTAAACCACTTCTGAAGCCAAATACAATAAAAATAATTTCAACAGGCATGCTATTAGGGTCAAAAGTTCTGCAAAGAAGAAAATGAGCAATGATTCTGAAATTGGTCGATGGCAACAATGCAAACTGGATACTTAGATAGACCATTATTCATCAGAATCTAAATTTAAATTGAATATATTGAATGGTATATACAGACCCAGACTTAAACTAAGTTTTTCACATTTATCAGCAATTTAAAACACTGCATGAGTAAAATACAAATATTTGAGGGCTAAATAAAACTGTCAATCTTTTTTGAGGGATGAAAATCCCTAAAAATTGTGGTGTATTTAAAAAATTCCTAAAGTGGCTGTTTGATTTTAGATGAAAACTTTGTCTGAAAATGTTTAAGCTTCTCTGGAATTAGTTATCAACAAAACAAACAAAACATTAAGAACTGAGCTACACAAATGACATGGATTTTTTACAAATGTATTTACTTGAGGTCTAATGCTTCAGTGAGATTTAGAAAGAGAGAAGACGGAATTTGAGACTTCAAATTACCTGAATTGTGATGATATGAACACATCTATAAAAACTTTTGCTTAGGTCCTATATAAATAAACATTGTATATACAAGTATAGTGTTTAGATTAAAAGAAATAAAATCCATTCTTTTGTTATATGAGGAAAACATGACAGATTAATACAATGGTGGTGTGGGATTGACATATTCAAGATGAAGGTGGGTCTCATTTTTTTAAAAAAGTTTTTTTGGTTTGTTTGTTTAAAATAGTAGGAGTCTGCCTATCTTGGCCATGAATTACTCCAACTAAGGTATGCCTTGAACAAATGCAAACTTCATATTTTAATGCTATCTTTGCTGAAGTCTTGCTTGTGAGCCGCCTTGCTTTTTAGCAAGGCAATGTTGGAACTCATTGCTGAGTAGTCTAATGCTAGCTGAGTGAGGTAAGGCTGCAGGTAGGTGAAATATAACACAAACTTTTGTTTGAACTGAGTCAGAGCACAGAGGAGTCTCTGATGAAGTTAGCTTCCTGTAAATATTTATTTGTAGAATTCAGTGTTTCAGCTGATGCGTGGTGGTTTGAACTAGAGAAGAGATTATGAAATAAGGACTAGTTTGAAGACGGTTGTGAGTACACTGCCTAGTGCTATGACTTTAACTGAGTAAAGATAAATGAGGTGAACATTAAGAAGGAAGGTAAAGATATTGCGGGGGGGAAGTGTGGGAGGCTGAATGCATGACATATGACAGTCTGTGTCAAGGATGAGAATGTGGGGTACAAACAGAGGGCGATAAATCAAAACCCAGGAAAAAGCAAATGCACCATTTTGACTCATAGTAGTGGGACATTTAACTTTTCTTCATGAAACCTGTGTTTTATCTGTTTGAATACTTGTTCTCAGAAAAAGGACTTTTTTTCGCACCTCTCCTCCTTTCTCCTTATTTCTTCTACTCAGATTGTCATTTTGTTTCTTCATCTAGGCATATCTGACTGATTGACAGCTGGAAAGTCACTTGTTCTCTGAAGCACCCATGATCTCTCTCCACAAGTTAATTCCTCCTTTTTTCTTTTTTTTTCCTTTGATCCATACTACTTTTATTGTGAGCTTGTATTTGGCAGTTGTCATATGGTAACTTGGTTCTTTTCAACAGTGATTTATTGGGCTCCCTCTTTGTACCAGGCATCATGCTAGACACTGGGGACAGAGATCAATTAGACACAAATCCTGCCCTCAAGGAGCTCACAGTCTAGAAATGGAGATGGAAACATAAATAAATAAACCACACACTGGGGTAGTGTGACAATAAAAGCTATATACAAGGCACAGGTTTAGCACAGAGAAGGTGGTTAGCTTGAACTAGGGACGGGAGGATCAGGAAAGACTTGCTGGATTGGATTAGATGATGATAAGTCATCTCGCTCTGTTTCCTTAATTTCACTGTGAGCTCTTTGAGAACAAGGATTATGTCTTATTCACTTTAGTGTCCTCATCACCTAACATAATGCCTAGGACATTGTAGATACTCAAGATCTATCAGTGGAATTTACTCGGACATGTAGGAAGTTGGTTCTAAAAGGCAAAGTGTCTAGAGGCGCAGTTTTTTAATATTTAAAATCATCTTTTTGTTTGGTTTGGTTCCAGCTTTGCCTCTGCCTGTGTGTGCCTGCATGTTTGAAATGATAACAAAGCTGTTTTCCTTGGTTACATTGATTGTGAAACTGTCCTTAATATATGGGCTGCCACATATATTGATTTCTTTCTCTCTTTCATTTAGATATTTTCTTAATTTATTAACTTGAAACATTATGTTCATTTAATTAACTAGTTTAAGAAAATTTTTAGAGATCCAACAAACTAATAAGATTTTACAGATTTTTGAAAAATACTGTTTTCTTTTTTATGGAAACATGTATTTGTAAACATTAACATTGACTTCAAATAATTATTACAAATCAAGTTAAAAGTAATAGATGTCTTTGGTGTCAGACCAGTTAAATTCTAACATGTTATTACATAATACGGGAATGTTGAATCCTATTTAAGTCTGTCTTTGAAATCATGAAACCTGATAGAGTTTCATTAAATTGAATGGAAATTGTGTTTTAAAATGAACTAATACAACAAAGATTTTAACATATTATACTAATGGCTGCATATTAATAAAACACTTGTCTGTGACCTTTAGGATTAGCTATTTCAATAACAGTCATCTGACATCTTTGTAGATCCTGAATAAAACCAAACTGTTTATGAAAATGACACACTATAAAAATTTATCCCTACATTTCCTTTTTAGGTATGACATTAAAAAGAACAATATTTAATTTAAAGGGTGTAAAAATTCACATCCTCATCATAAATATAGAATCCAGTTTACAGATGACTACAATGAAGAAATCTGTTAGCTAATTATGTAGCAACCTGACTCTGGTTCTCAATATTTTATGAGCTTATGTTCCTTAACACCATATGTTATAGGGAATAGTAAAGACATCTGAATTCAAATATTTTGAAGAAATGTGTATTTAGCAAGTGAATACATGCTAAAAGGAATAATTTACAGCAGCAGTTTCATTACATTTTTCTCTCCAGTTTTTCTAGTTCCCATCTGAAATGCAATGATAAATACAGATATGGAACATATTTCCTACCTGGCAAAAAACATGCTTATTGAATGGGCACGCACCTTCTGCCCTTATATAGTACATAAACCACCTTGTCACCTGCGTGGGAAAATCTTGCATTTTAGGATGTTGAATGCATTGAAATGGAGTACCTATAGAAAGTTTTATTTTACACTGTTCTTTCTCTTTTTCTCCCAAATTATTTACATCTTTTTTGCCTGATGTGTAGGTAGCAAAAATATTAAACACATTCCATTGAAAATTACTAAATAATACATAAAATGAAGTGTGCATTTACATGCATTTACATTTTACATTTGATATCAACTGGGCCATAATGTCTCTGCTGTGATGCATCCTTTTCATACTTTAAGCCTGCTGTTGTAATTTTCATAAGGTCACATGAGTCTCTCAAACAGTTTCATCTCTAATGATTCATGCATATGACAAAGTCTATTAAAGCTGAATTATTAAATGGGCCAATAATTCTTTTTCGTGCAAACTGACCCCTCTCAATACACATGGGCAGAGATTATGACTGTAATGAGTTACTTATCTGCAAGTCATATCTACCATTTTCTTTGAAAACTTAGACCTGATGGTATATAAAGACATGCCTGTAGATTTGTTTATTTGTGTAACTTTTAATTGAAGTCGAGACTTTTTTTCTATTGTCATTTCATAACGCTAAACAAAATGCATTCAGATTTTGAAAGGCTTCTATAAAGTTATCATATAATCTTTATCCCTTCAAATCCTTTATTTTTGAGGATGAATAATAAGGTATTTCTGCTATTGCAAATAAATTTATTTCAGCTGCAAAATTTAGAATGAAACAACACTGAATGTTAGTACAGTTAAGGTACTTTATGAAAATAAAAGAATGACCTATTTTTTGGAGCACTCTTTGTTCTTCGATTTATATTTCAAACACTATTTTCTGTACAGTAGTGTGTCCTTCAAATAATTTAACGATTCGGCTTCCATTTGAGGATGTACAGTACTTCCAAAAGCAACACCATATTAGTCAATGGAGCCTAAAATTGAATGTAGATTATTTTTAGGCTTCTGTTTGAAACAAGTGGCAACAACTTGTTTATTCAAGGCAGTCATTAAAACTGAAACATGAGCTTCCATCTGTGAAATATTTCAGCTGATAGAAAATAAAAATTCACTGTAGTCTGAGGTGAGAAATTGATGCTGAGTTAATTAGAATCCAAAGACAGCTAGAATTAGAATTTCAATGTTGCTTCATTAATTGCTAATAAGATGTTTTCTTTGCATTCTTGTACATGATGAGGAACCTGGGGGAGGAGTCCTGAATAGGTGAGTGCAGTGCAAAAGAAACCACAGTATAATGCTGAAAGTTTTAAATATCTCAAAGTCAGTGATTCTCAATGAATCGTCTTAGGACAATGAAGGAAGCAAATCTTGAATTTTAGTCTTTTACCTTATTTTGTAAGTTGTTGCAGGAAACAAAGAGTTTTACATTGTTTAAATGTGGGTTGCATCCTAGAAAATACTTTGTAGAAAAGTCCCTCCCATGGACATGAAAAGAGTCATGTGTTTCTTGTACAAATAATTGTCTTAAATAAGGAAAGATAAGAGGCACCTGATACAGATGTAAATGGTTGGAAACTTTGCCTTTAACATGTTGCTCTGAATAGTTATTGATCTCTCTCTTTCAAAAAAATTAAGTGACACAGATAAAATTCTTAGTGGAATCATAAGAGAGATCTTTGTCTCAAATATCATGCAGGAATTCAAGCACAGAATTAAGACACATTTTCTATTAACAGTATATTAAGACAATGCTTATTATTTTCATGAAATATGCAGTTCCTTTTCCCTTCATTGATTCATTATAGTAAAATGCACTTAAAAATCAACTTTTTTCTTCCTTTTTTCCTGGTTAAATGTTCTGTTTTTTTTCCTAAGAACATTATGTAAGTAAAAATTAATTTAGGTAATGCTTAAAGAAGGGGAGGTGTGAACAGCTTCCATTTGTTTGATTTTCTCAGAGAAATAAAGCATAATTTCTATCCTGGTAATAGAGGTTCACTCTTAATGATGTATATGTATTTCTAGAACAATATCATCTATCCCTCTTATAGAATTGAAAATAAAATGTCCAAAGAAAGCAGCACACCATTGGAATTTTTAAAACAAAAACTACATAGCACAATAATTGTAAGACAAATCCTACTCTAGCTTAGAAAACAACTAATTTTTACTGCATATTTGTCATGGTACATTTAAATTATAGTTTTAATAAAATACATCTTTAGATCAAAGCTGAAAGAAGACATCAGTAGTAGATCAGTGTACTCCATTTTTCTTCTGGATGATGGATGGCTTATGTTTTCTTTTTTTTAATATTTCCACAGAACGTTTCATTCAGTATCATTTTACTCCTCAAGTACATACAAACATGAGGGCCGGTAGACAAAATATATCCTTGAATCCAACCACGTTTTGGAATATTCATCAGCTTAGTAAATCCATGCAGTTCATTTTAAACTTTTAGTTCAATACAATGGCTTTGCTGATGCAGTTTTTCTCCTTTAGATGGCAATATGGCAAATGACATTTTTATTTCTCAGGCAAAGAAGAAAGACAAACCTGTACAGTGAAATCTCATAGGAAACATTAAGTCTGCTAAAGTGAACAACTGCATTCACCTGTGTTCTCTGTTAGGTGTTGGTATTCGGAAAAAAAGCCTATTAGGAAAGTTACTCATGGATTTAATTTATAATTGGTGGAACTCAGTTGAATTTCCCACCATTGTAAACATCCACATAATGCCATGAAAAAAGTTCATGTATATTGCATTTTTTTTTCCAGTTATTGTCTAGGCAAGTTTCACTTGTTTGAGGTTTCTAGAGGTAATGCAGCTCAGACACTCCTGGGTGCCCTCTCAAATTCGTGGGTCCTCCTGTTTCTACCTTTCTTATTTTCCTGTAAGTGCTTCCATTTGTTACTGTTCCCTTGGGTATGTCCCGGCCTTTGCCGACGTTGTTTTCGGTCCCTTTTCCAAACTTGTTCACAGAACTCATCCATCGTGTTGAGATTGGGGTGGTTGATGAGCTGCATGAAGTCTCTGTACCAGACCTTCTGGCTAGGTGTCATGCTATTGGACATTTCTTTGGTCTTAGAGCCGTCTCCATCATCATCTTTATGAAGAAGTTCTTCCAGATGCTCTGTGTCAATGACTTCCAGGGTCACCTTAAGAAGAGTTTGTATGAACCCATGTTCCACCGCATGGCAGAGGTAATTGCCTGAATCCTTCCGTTGTAAACTACGCAGCAGAAGGCCTTGATCTGTCCTGATGATATGATCATCCACTCTGATCTAGCAGGTTAAAAAAAAGGCAGTGTAAAATATACATATTTAAAAGAAATATAAGCTCTGAAACTCTGTGTCTGTAAAACTTTAGATTATGTATCGAGGCACAGTTTAACAGTTAATAAAATTTTTAATTTAAGAAAATTGATAGCATTTTTCCATTAGGAGAATTATAATATCTGTCAATTGTTTTTAAGATGTATTGGGGAGTATTGGTTATATTACTGTCTTCGTAGAATTTCTTATTATAATGATTAAAACATTCAAGGTAACTGGAGGAAAGAGCAAAGATACTTTATAAATTTGAAAGTAGCTATATAAATATAGGATAAAGTTAACATTAAATATTGAAATTAGAACTACAGAACCATGATACTAGAAAGATATGGGGCATTAGAATGAATTTATAATAAGATTTCCAAAAATGAAATTAAAAAAAAATAGAAGTTCAACAAGCAGAAAATTTCATGCTTACTAATTATTTATTTAATTTAGTTGGTCTTGAATGGGAATATATATGAGACCATATTTTTGAATATTTGTAACCTCGCTTTTATTTTGAATACAGTTTACAATAGAGGTCTCAAAAAGCCTCACCTGGTAGTGCATAAAATCAATCTTGCATTTTATGATGGGATTATATAGTTTTAAGACTGATTAAAATGTCAAAAGATAATGGAGGAGTTTTTACCTTTAACATCATATTATGTTTGTAGAATTGTCTGAATATAATACATTTTATTAATCAACTTAATAGTCTGTTTACACTTATTTAAGACTGTTAAAAAGTTTTAAAGGCTTATAATGCTCACTAAGATTTTCTGTATACAATTCTTTACTCTTAGGCAGTTATAAATGGATCAAATGAACAGGGAAATCTGCCTCATCCTGCATCAATAGTTGATATCAGAGCTTATAGTGCAGCCTTAAATCCTTCATCCTACATCTACTAGTATTTTTTCCCAACCTCCCTTCCCCATTTAAGGAGGAAGGTAATGGATAAAGAAAAACAGATTTTGATAACATAATTAATTGAACACAAATTTAAAATTAATAGGAAGGTTTTTTTAAATTTGTGCACAAATTTAGATAACACAATTTCTTTGTAGATAAACACAGTAAGAAATAAGAGGAGTCTAATATGTATCCCTAAACTGCTTCTGGGACAGAAACTATTACCAGGTTACCTTTCTTTGTCTAATTCATAGTACAAAGTCTGTCACATCATCAGTCTGCACCAAATACTTGTTTAATGCATGAGCGATTGATTGGTTCAGAAGAGGATAAGCATTCTCAGTGCTTTTTCTTTCCTCAAGTGAAAAATACAAGGGTTACTTAACAGTATATCTTAGACATAAATGATCCAGTCAGTTTCATTCCTATACCTCTTCTTTTCGCTCTTCATTTCGCCTCTGGAATTGCCAGTAGACCAGTGCTCGCTGTGACTTTGGACTGCATTCCAAAAATGTGCTACTATTCTCTACACCATAGATGATTCGCTCTTCAGGGCTGTGGCCATGGTGATTATCTGATCAGTGATGAGAAAATGAAATGAGAAAATATTAGAGAAGTAATCTCAACTTTCCAAAGTTTTTATTTGGAAATTCAGGAGACAAGTTATTGCCAAGTTTCAAGTTGTTTCATATTGATTGAGGATGACAGAAATGTCAATGATGTAAGGTTTCAGAGCCCAAATGCCTACCTAAATCGACTGATCATTTTGGTATGGGTTACATAAAACATAGACGGAGATTTGTCTACCAGAAAATGGCATTACATTTACAAAATCAGTCATGTGTGTAGCATAACTATGCGTCTTTATATGTCATGATAAATACTCTACAGGAAATTATTTTCACTGCAAAACTCCATGCTTGGACTATTGGGGCCAGTTTGTATTATATTATTCAGTAACAAAAAGTTATTGGATTAAGTTTTTGGAAACAAGGATGTATTTCAGAGAAATTATTTTGCCTCTGTTTATTTTTTATCTGTAAAATTAAATTTGCCAACTAATATTTATCTAGCATTTTACAGAAGGTAGAGTGCAGGAAGTTTATACTACCCACCAATAATTCCTAAATAATCTACAAGTTTGTTCTGAAGATCAATTGGTGTGAAAATTTAGGGATGGCTTTGAAAAACAGATGCATAATTACAATGCAATGTGGTTTCAATTGTTCTTATTTTAAAATGACACATCTTTTATTATTTTCAGGAATTAGGCTATGGAGTAAGGCAAAAGTACATAATAAAGTGCAGCAAAAAGAAAACCTGTTTCCTGATTAAGTTTCTATTATTTTACCCTTTATGTAACCTCCTCCAATGTGGTAAATGAAACACAGTTCAGATCAAAAGTACAACACAGGGAGTCTAGGTAAAACTCATTTAGAGAACAAAACTGCTTATTATCTTGCATAATCCTGTTTCCATTATGACATCCTGTACAATCTGAAACTCATTAAATTAATTTAGAAAATAATAAATATGTTTTACATGCACAGAAAGCTGACAGTGTAGACAGATGAAAAATTTTTGCTCTCTACTTCAAACTCAGCTAGGTTTTTAATTTAAAAAATGTTTCCCCCGTTTTTTGTCATCACTTTGACAGTTTTACTCTTGTCATAATCAACTGAATACTTTTGACTGTCATAGCTGATATGATTTGCTCTCACTAGGTTTAAAGCCTTCAAAAATGCTACTCCCATACAATCTCTGTACAAGGCCTGTGTCTATCATCTCCTACTCTCATCATACCCTACCTACTTCATTCCACCTTCTAGCTTCAATTGCTATCTCCAGGAGTGTTAACCTCAGCATCTATTTCTCAAATGCCCTAGGAGTGAAACAAAACTCTTCCCATATTGGGAACTATCTGTCCCGTCTTACTGAAAAGATCGATACCCTGGAAATAGGAAAATAAATCAGAAATGATTGCAATGTAAAGGAACAATATTTAACTGATTCCAAGTCACATTTTAAAAAATATTGGAGATGCATATCTTCATATGTCAACATCTACATTGTATAGGCTGTGTTTTTTTCCGTTTGAAATTATTAGTGTGTCTTGAATTGAATGCATATGGAGCATGTTGCTATACTCGTTTGTAAGACATCTGCGTCCTGGGATACAGGCGAATTTAATTGCTATGGCCAACAGGGGCTGGAAAATCTGTAATTCAGGAGCTGCCATGAATAGTTAGAATGCATTGTCACAGAAGTTAATGCTATTTACATTGAATACATTTTTTTTTCTACCTGTTCTGTGGTTTAAACTTCTTTTTTATTAAGAAATACTTTTAGGAGGAGACCTTTCACTCAATCTCTGTGAATGAATGAATTATCATATAAATGACAGCAAAACATAGAAAAATCCACTGGATTTAGAAACAAACAACCCAGTGATCTGCCGGCATCTCCTTTCTCAACAGCCATGTCTCCTAGGTCTATTTTCCCAGCTAGAAATTTACAATTATAACTGACTTGTCTCTTGCATAATCTGCTAAAGCTACTAAAGAAAACTATGGTATAAGTAAGTTATTACTCTCAAACATAGAACTTCATATAAATCCTTCAATACATTAATTGACTAAGATAAGAGAAGACATGTAACTAGTATAATAGAAAATAAGTGTTTCAATACCAGTGTAACACCAATGGGTACATTTTTTTAAAAAAAATCACTGAGTTGTCTTCTTTCTAACTAATTTAATCATTCTAGTTAGTCCACAGAGATAATTTTCTGGTCATCTTTCTTGTAGTTCTAAGTAACTGCTCAGTTTTCATTTCCTCTTCAAGACATCCTCTAGTGGTGGCAAGCTTTTTCAAATGTACCAGAAAACATATAAAAATAATTCTTTCAATAGAAAATATTTTCTTATACTAAAAAAGTATTTCATTTGATCTGCTACTTCTTCATAGTGGAATCTAGAATATATAGACTATAAGATGGTGTTTGATTCAGCAATGATGATAACAAATTGTTTTTAGTTTAATATAGTAATATTTCACACTCTTCAAGAAACATTCTGAGGCCGGGCGTGGTGGCTGACGCCTGTAATCCCAGCACTTTGGGAGGCTGAGGCGGGCGAATCACGAGGTCAGGAGATCGAGACCATCCTGGTGAACATGGTGAAACCCCGTCTCTACTAAAAATACAAAAAAATTAGCCGGGCGTGGTGGCGGGTGCCTGTAGCCCCAGCTACTGGGGAGGCTGAGGCAGGAGAATGGCGTGAACCCGGGCGGTGGAGCTTGCAGTGAGCCGAGATCGCACCACTGCACTCCAGCCTGGGCGACAGAGCGAGACTCCGTCTCAAAAAAAAAAAAAAGAAAGAAAAAAGAAAAAAGAAACATTCTGATATTCAGGTACTTTCTCACCTAAATAAGGCAAGAACCACAATTGGTTAATTTGGTTTATGAGCTTGGTGCCCTTAGTAAGTTTGCTTTGATAACTACTCTTACCAGTACCTCAAAGTCTCATTATTTCCCAAGTTGACCCTTTCTTTCCCCTTTTTGTCTAACAAAAAGAAATAGAATCATCCAGTTGGTAACCAGTGAGGCTAAAAGCTCTGTCATGTTAACTATCGATCACGGTCAAGATACAGTGATACTATTGTATTTCTTTGGTTTAAGATTCTCCTATTTTATGTTTTGTTAGGTTCTGTTGCGATCAGCAATAATTGTTAAAAATATTTTTTTTTTTTTTTTTTTTTTTGAGATGGAGTTTCACTCTTGCTGCCCAGGCTGGAGTGCAATGGCATGATCTCGGCTCACCACAACCTCTGCCTCCCAGGTTCAAGCGATTCTCTTGCCTCAGCCTCCCTAGTATCTGGGATTACAGGCATGTGCCACCACACACGGCTAATTTTGTATTTTTGGTAGAGACAGGGTTTCTCCATGTTGGTCAGGCTGGTCTCAAACTCCCGACCTCAGGTGATTCGCCCTCCTCGGCCTCCCAAAGTGCTGGGATTACAGGCATGAGCCACTGCACCCGGCCAAAAGTAAATTTTTATTGGATACAGTTCTTTCTTTCTTTTTTTTTTTTTTTGAGACGGAGTCTTGCTCTGTCACCTGGGCTGGAGTGCAGTGGCTGGATCTCAGCTCACTGCAAGCTCCGCCTCCCGGGTTCACGCCATTCTCCTGCCTCAGCCTCCGGAGTAGCTGGGACTACAGGCGCCCGCCACCTCGCTCGGCTAGTTTTTTGTATTTTTAGTAGAGACGGAGTTTCACCGGGTTAGCCAGGATGGTCTTGATCTCCTGACCTCGTGATCCGCCCGTCTCGGCCTCCCAAAGTGCTGGGATTACAGGCTTGAGCCACCGTGCCCGGCCAGTTATTTCTATTAAGTCTTCTGCCATAGGATGTTTCTACCATCAGCAACCTCTGACTTAGGAACAGAACTTTTATTCAAAATGACCTCAGCCAAACACCCATATATTTGGGTCTTCAGAAGTAAAAAATTTTCTGTTAATTTCCCCTAACCTGACATCCTATAAACAGATACCTAATCAATATTTAAAAATAATAATTAGAAGGCATTCAATAAATATCCTTTCCATTTCCTGACTGTTCTACCGCAACCACTTGCATAAATTTTGTACAATATAGGAAACATTAGAAATCCATTAACAACGTGTTCTATCTCCCTCCAACCTCCTCCTCTCCCCAGCTCCAGAAAAAAGTACAAACAAATAATATTTCAGTTCTTCTTATAACCTTATTAAGTTCTTCACTTTTTCTTGGGATGTCAAACGTATTATCAATTTTGCCGGGCATGGTGGCTCATGCCTGTAATCCCAGCACTTTGGAAGGCTGAGGTGGACAGATCACTTGAGGTCTAGGGTTCAAGAACAGCCTGGTCAACATGATGAAACCCCATTTCTACAAAAATACAAAAAATTAGCTGGGCATAATGGCCGGTGCCCACAATCCCAGCTACTCGGGAGTCTGAGGCAGGAGAAGCGCTTGAACCCAGGAAGTGGAGGTTGCAGTGAGCCGAGAGAGCCCCATTGCAGTGTAGCCTGGGTGACAGAGCAAGACTCTGTCTTAAAAAAAAAAAAAAAAAAAAAACTGTGAATTTTAACTTTTTGTTTTGTTTATAATTGACATATAATATATGTACATATTTATAGGGTACAGTGTAATTTTCCATACATGTATACATTGTATAATGATCATATCAGGGTAATTACCATATCCATCACTTTAAACATTGATCATTTCTTTGTGGTGACATGTAAAATCCTCTAGCTATTTTGAAATATATACTACTTTATTATTTGCTATAGTCTCCCTACCGCATGCTATCAATTTGATTCTTTATTAAAGCAAGCAGCCATACACAGTATAGCTCTACTCTAGGTACTTTTCAGAGAGTATAATATTTAATTCATGGTTACCCAATATAAACAAAAACTCAACTGAGGAAATATTGGTGATTACATATTTTCTGAAGGATATCAAATCTTATATATTCAGGATAAGAGTGATATAAAATCTCCTTCTGGATTAAACCAGTTGATGTGAGAGCAGTTTACAAGGAACACACCATGTTAAGTACAAAAGACAATTGATTTTATTAAATTGGTTTTGGCAGGGTGTTCCCACCCTATGCTAAGTAAGACCTTTCTCAATTCTCCATTACTCATTGTATTTATGTCACAATATTTTTGATATGATATTGATGGCATTGCCGTGTTTACTCTGTGTTTACCTTTGTGAAATTTTTCTTTCAGGTTTTACTTTCTAGAAATTATTGAGATTCTCTTGAACAACAGATTCTTTTATTTTTAGATGAACTTTGTGATCATACTTCCATCTACATTGACTGACAAAAAGCAGTTAGACAAACATATGTCTTACCCTTGTAACTTCTTGGTAAATATTCTTGCCACATGTCTGTCTTTGTTCTCTCTCAGTCTACTTGCTCTATGTGTGTGATGTTGTTATTTTTATCTTATCTTTATGTTTACCAAACAATTGCAACTCATCTTGTATATATTAGATAGGTCATTTAGCAATTTTAGACAGTGAAATATTTTTATAACCCTTTCTTTCTTTCTTTTTTCTTTTTTTTGAGAAAGAGTCTCACTCTCTCACCCTGGCTGGAGTGCAGTGGTGTGATCTCTGTTCACTGCAACCTCCGCCTCCCAGGTTCAAGTAATTCTCCTGCCTCAGCCTCCAGAGTAGCTGGGATTACAGCTGCCTGCCACCACGCCTGGCTTATTTTTATATTTTTAGTAGAAATAGGGTTTTACCGTGTTGGCCAGACTGGTCTCAAACTCCTGACCTCAGGTGATCTGCCTGACTCAGCCTCTGAAAGTGCTGGGATTACAGGCATAAGCCACTGCACCAGGCTTTTATAACCCTTTCTATTTTTGTTATTCTTAAAATATTCTTGTACAAAAATATTAGCACAGTATCTGGGCACAGCAATAGTCATAAACATGTCGGGTGACATCATTATTATTGCTGTTGTGATAGTTTCAATGCTAATTAAATCTTAAAATCCTTTATTGAGAATCCAAATGAAGACAAATTACACTCTTCAGTGTGAATCCTACTCCCCTACAACCATCAAAGAAAATATTTCCTCTTCTATATTGCCAAAAAAAACTCTCTTTAGTTATCTCCTTAGAGTTTGTGTAGTTACATTTGTTACAATTATTTTTAATCTGGTTTATTCCCCTCGTCCACCACACTGTGTATTCATAGTCCTGGCAGAATGGTAATCGTAAACGCTTAGCTGATGTTTGCTAAATGGCAAATCCAGGTAACATGTTGAATTTAAAACCTGAAATCTCATGTAACTTTGACATTCTCAAGACACAGAGTTATCACAATTATATAAAAGTAATGAATAAAAGTTTAATCAAGCAAAAAGTAATAGGGTTTATAACTCTGATTATGATGGAATACTTTATTGAACTGCTGGAGGATGTAAGCATTTCAAATATTCTAAATTTGTTAAGTTTGATAATGTTATAAAAATTGACTTGAGAGAGGGTGGGAGACGATGATGACTAATCATGTCTACTCCAAAATCAAAAATTCCAAATAGGGAATTAGAAGAAGAGAAAGAGAACTGAGAAGTCACATGAATATCTTCTCACATCTCCAAGGATACCTGTAACACTAAAGGATGTCATGTAATAGATAATTTTGCGGGCTTCCAGAAAGAAAGCAATCTCACTTTAAGTCATTTTTAAATAAATTTCACACTTAGAAAGCAACTGTTTTGAATACAAACTTTTGTCATGAAAATTGCCAGTAGAAAAGAAGGATATCCTTGTTAAATTGGCATAGTGATTCCCCATGGGTTCAACCATCTGAATGGTTAGAACAAAATAATTGAGAGCAACAAAACATTAAAATTATTTTAAAAGCACCACAGTGTGTTTGGATAACACAATGTTTCAATATGTTGCAGCTGTTAATGACAAGAAATAATGTTTTTAAGGAAGCAATCTTCAATTAATCATTTCCTCCTTTAGTGGGATAATTTATGGAAATGAAATGAAGCTAATAAACCAGAAAGAATGGGAGGAAAGAAAATAGTTAAATAAATTGCTTCCTTTTGTAACAACAAAAAAGTCATAATATCCATCATTTGACCAGAAATATCATGTTGCTAAAGGCCTTATTTAGCATTTGATTTTCTTCCAATATAGCAGAAACAGAAGGCATCACATTTCAGCTTTCTATTTATTCACTCTCCATTTTAACCCCATAAATGTCTCGCAAGATTGAAATGTTAATAATGCAACCTATCTGAGGAAATTTGATGTTCTATAGAGAAGACAGAGATGGATGAGGTTGTGAATCATATTCATTCAATTTTGATTTGTTATCAATTTTGATGTTCTTCCACTTTATTATAAGTTTAATTTGTAAATAATAAATGTAAAACTAAAACAATTTAGGACATGGGTAAATGAATGCCAATTATTTTACATATTTATTTAGGTTATTTAACAAATACAGTTAGTTTCTGTATCACATAAAGCGAAATAAAATTCCAGTTGTTTTCATTATAATTTTAATATTTCTTTCACTAATACTCAGTGTCAAAGGTCAAGAACAGGAGGAAAGGAAATGTTGCCCATAAACTCCTGGTGACACAGAATACTGTAACAATGCCTAACTTAAAGAATAAGCAGCATTACTTAGATTTTCCTCATTGGATTCTATATGATTTTCTGCAGAAATACAATAGATGCTCTATCAATAGAAAAGACCAATTAACTTCAAGTGGATGGAAAACACTTCAAAGATGGGTCAATATCTCTTGAGAAGACATAAAATATTTAAAAATTTGTAAAATGAAAACAAAAAAATTCATTCATTCTTAACATTCCTGTATATTTTGAACCTGAGTGTTAAGATAGCTAACAGGCCAGGCATGGTGGTTCATGCCTGTAACCCCAGCACTTTGGGAGGCTGAGGAGGATGGATGACTTGAGGTCAGGAGTTCGAGACCAGCCTGACCAACCCAGTGAAACTCCATCTCTACTAAAAAAAAAAAAATACAAAATTAGCCGGGCATGGTAGTGCATGCCTGTAATCCCAGCTACTTGAGAGGCTGAGGCAGGAGAATTGCCTGAACTCCTGAGGCAAAGGTTGAATTTTGCAGAGATTGTGTTATTGCACTCCAGCTTGGGCAACAAGAGTAAAACTCCGTCAAAAAACAAAAAAGAAAAAAAAATGCTAACAAACTATTTGATAATATCATATATTGTAGTGCGAATAAAACAAAGTCTACAGTATATACTGGAGTATATAACAGTGATTTTGTTTATTTTTCGAGGTAATGTCTAGTACAATGTTTTTCCAATATCTAGTATGATATTTTCACCAATTAGATTCTGTGTAAATATTCAATGTGAGTTTGCAGGCATGTGTGTGTGCATGTACCAACAAATGTAGTTAAGAACATGCATCTGTGCTTAACCCATTTACTAGAAATAGGACCAATAAATATGAAGTTAGTGGATATACTTTGCCAAGTACAAAAAGACAATGAAATCTTAAAGAAAATTTAAACTTGTAATTTTTCAACTGGCTAAAATTTTAGTTTTAAACTACTTTGTTTCATGCCCTAAATTAAGATTACTTTGGTGCTGGGAAGTAATTATTAACCAGGATATAGTATTTAGAATTTTATAGTTTAAGTAGTTTCTAATCTTTCCTGAATCCATAGATTCCTGAGGTTTTGAACCTAAAATTGGCTAATCTGTGTGTATATGTGTGTGTACACATATATGTGTGTGTCTATATATATGTGTATATATGGGTATGGATGTGTATATATATACACACACAGAAATATACATATGCATAGATATAGGTATGAATATATATACAAACAGTTAAACAGTCATAGGGTCAACATACTTTAATTTTATTATTCATAAATATTTTTGGGGGGTAGAGTCACCAGTATCTTACTTTCAGAGCTTATTAATTTGAAATATGAGAATAAAATTTCATAACTTTGAAGCCACTTGAATAGTTACATAGAACACTGTACTTAATATCTTGTGATGTCATGGGTAATATGCTTCCTTAGTATAGGGCAGGCTGAAACTCATTTACTTAAAAAGCAATACCAATATGAAGATATCTACTGTAATATTTATTCAGTTTATATTGAACATCTGGTATGTTTTATTTTCATGATTTTACAGCAAATGCATTACAAAAGAAAGCACAAATAATCTCTATGCCAGAGCAAAATTACCATAGGAACGTTTACTTTAAAAAATCAGGAAACATGGACTTTAATGTTTCATTTACATTTCCCCAAGAGATATGATGGGAGATGGAAAACACCCATTTACTGAAGCAGAAACCTTCCATAAACAATAATGAAAATACCATCTTGTATTTTAATAATATGTGATCCTTATAACTTTTGGAATAAAAAAATGCAGCAAACTTTAAAAAAAAATCTCAGTTTGTAACAGTTGAATTGTAGGTGTATGAACAGGTGCTCTCTGATGATATACTTAAAGACTTCAGTGGAAAATAATGATACGTAAGCTATTTCAAACCTCTTCTTATTCATGTTATCTGTGCATTTGCCTTGCACACATATAATATGAATAATTAGATTTTTTTTCCTAAGCAGAAGACAAGTATCGTGATGACTGATTATTTCCAGTGAAAATATTCAAACAGGGTTTACAAAACTCATAGAAGGTAATACTGCAAGTATTTGATTCTAAGATGCACACTTCTTTATACTTTAATATCTCTGATATCAGAATGTGTCTTACAATTGTTCTTGATCTGAGGTGAAGTTGCTTTCTTCTAGGAGAAATTCTTTCTTACTTCTGCCAGACATGTGGGATCCTACTGACAAGATACCTCTTTAAATTAAAGTCTCTGTCTGAAATATGGGTCCTTTCTGTTTGTGTGAATTCAGAAAGTACGTCTTCATAAATACCACCTTGTAGTTCAAGGAGTATTTTTTAATCTCTTTCCAACCAGACATGATTATGATTGAAACAGACAATTTTCCTTGCTATTATCATCTGAATAAGAGTTTATTTCTCCTTTAGACTAGTCTTGAGCCATTTGGTGTCCCAGTTTGATGCTGGGATCATCTGGCAGACTGACCATCTTCAGCAGTTCTTTTTTTCTTAAAAGTACATAAAAGAACGGTATATTTTATATTATATCATCTGAGATTTGATGAAATTTGATAATTTATTAAAGGTAGGGATTATTTTTAAGGCTGACATCATGCTCATCTATCAAATTTTGAGGCTCCTCTTGGGGCTAAATGCTCAGATTAATCACTGGAAGAGGCTAAGGCACAGACTATAATAGCACTGCTCCAAAATACTAACTTCACAGTTCTGCAGATCATAAAGATGGCACTGCCAAAGACATTTTATGAAATTTTAGAATGATTCTGATGCCAACCAAGATATAATTGAGATAGACAGTTTAGGAGATAATTAAGAGACTGAATTCTGTGGACATACTACTTTGAGGTGTCAGAAAGGTAATGCATGCATGCAAAAATATTAGAAAGTGAAATTCAGTCATACCATTAGACTAGAAGATAGGACATAAAGTATTTCAAAGATTCAGAAATCTAACATGATGGTACAGTTAAAAAAAATAGTACTGATGGTGTAATTTTATTTTTCCTTTCTGGACATGTAATCATAATATAGCCCATTCTTAGTGAGAAAGAAAATGGGAAGTAGTTTATAGGTAAATTGCCTTGATCAGTCATTTTCTTGAGTATAAAGTCAGATGAGCTCCAATTTTGTACACAGCAATTATTTTAGGGAAGGGAACAGATTGGAAACAACCTGAGATTTCTCTTTAGCATCCTGTTTGAAGTGTGAGTGGGAAGACAAGAGTTGCCAGCACACATATATTAAGATTTGATACTAAAATCTACCCTAGGTGACCAGCCACCAGCAACAGAGGAGAGTATCCTGGGATCAGGAGGAGGTGTAGCTGGATTTTTCTGTTTCACCTGGCCTAGTTCACCACTTGGGCCACTTTACATATAAGAGAGCAGAGTGCCAAGTGAGTGTTAAATGTTTCATCTAAAGTGAAATTTCTTCCACCTTAATTCTGAGTTATTTAACAGAGTCTCTCTATTAAAACCTCTGGATGTGTAAACTATAGAATGTTACAGAATGTGTTTACCATTACAGCTGGAACTGATCATCCTGAAGTGCATAATTTGGCTTCATGTTGTTTACCAGCTTTCTCTGAAAATATCTCATATTTTTACATGTTTCCACATGAGCACATATATTTTATTCAATGAGATAATTGATATTAGCAAAGCAACATACATGATTTAATAAGACTGGGTTCCAGATTTTTGCTCATTTTACTTTCAAATACTGATGTCAACGATTACAAAATAATCACTGATTCCTAATGGTAAGGCTCGGCCTGGCCAAATGGGAATGCCTGCCTTAGTTTCCAAATATTTGAAATTTAGTGTAATCTATGGTGTATATGGTTTATGTGTGGTAAGTTATCAAAACAAGCAGACAAGGGAAAAAGAGGCATTCAAAAAAGGAATGTTTTATGGCTGCAGGGCTTGTTGGGCTAGTTTACCCTTTCCTCCCAAATATCACAAACATCTAGAGTTGTTTACCACAACCCTCCCCCAAAAGAACCTGTAACATTAAACAGTAGCACTTTCTTTTCTCTCTCCAGTATGCATTCTGACATAAGAATCAGGAGAGAAATTTATTTACACTCACTTTACTTCTTACTTCTTGTAGCTAAGCCATTCTATATGCCAAATTTTAATAGTCTTTAACCACTCTAATTTTATCAAAACCTGTCTTTAATATCTGAAACACTCTTCAAACCCCAGTCATTCAACAGTCAAAAATATTCATGTATCCACAGTCTTATTTTTCATAAAAATTCCTTTGGTCCATTTTTCCCTATATATATTTACACTCATAACTCTAGCATTAATATAATTTTGAAATATGAACTGAATCTATAAAGGGATCACTAAACAAATGTGCCATTGAGATTATATATGCATATAATCTCTAACAATTTTCAAAACAGCATAATGTCCTACACATGATGGCATATAATCAATATTCATTAGCTAATTGATAAGTTCATAATGATGCTTCCTAAGAGAGATTTTGTTTTTGAATATAATGGTGTTAATAATAACATTATATTAACCTTACATGTTAATGTATGACATAAGGTATTTTTTACAAAATCAATAAGTGAAATTAGCTCAAATCTCTACTGAAAAACAAAAGTAACAATACAAGTATCTAGATTATAACTTGAAATTTTTAGATCATTCATTCAACAAATATTTGTTATCTACAATACTCATAATGTTGTATCGATATAAACCTAGAAATATACAACGAGCAAAATAATGTTTCATTTTGACATGGAGATTAATGTCTGATTGATTCAGTTACATTCTCTTGATTCTTTTACTTCCAGTAGTTATCATTAACTCTCCACATATAGACAAATAGATTATTTAGTGTAATGAATTAATATTTCAAAATACTACGTTGCTGGAATGGTGCTGATCATAATTCAATATTTTCCCATGAAATAGATTAATGAAAGACTAACAAATATTTTATGATCTGATTGAAATATGCCATTTGAAAAAATTTAAGGAAAGTGTTCAATAAATGCACCATACTAACGCAGGGACAGTCATAACATTTACTCCAGTTTTGTGATATCTTTCTTATGTATAGTGAAGGTAATCACAGATAGGAAAGTCCCTGGTGAGAAAATTTGCAAGCAAAGTGGTTCCGTAACACTGGCTTCATTTGTGGTTACCTGTCTCCTGGTATTAGGATTCCCCAAACAATCCTGTGAGCATTCAAAAATCAAATACCAACCTATCCAGCTTATGCCACAGGGGGATCTGAATTTTAGGAAGTAAGTTTTGGAATGTATGCTGGGGTGCTATGTATGGTAATGTTTTCTTAAAATTCATAAACATGAATGTTCCACACATAGAATTAGTAAATCAAAGAAAAGTTAACTGATCAATATTAACTACTTTTAGAATAAATGGCATCAAAAAAATTAATAGAATATTTACGTTAAGTGACAATGTTTACATTGTACATTTCAGCCATTTTTAACTATGTTCATTAGCAGTATTGTCATTGATAAGTTCCCCCAGCAGAGGGAAGCATAATCTCATTATTTTTCCATAATAATATGGCATAATGTTTGAATTATGGAAAGTGGGGCATCATTACAATTTTACTCCATTTTAAGTGAAGGTTGGTTGATGTTTCTGCATTTACTAAGCAGCTTTGACATTAAATACGCTTTGACATCTTTTAGGAAGCAAAAAATGAATTTAGTATAAGATGCCCAGTGTAAGGGAATACTCAACTAGTAATTCAGTGTAAAGATACCCACATTATCTTCTGCTTGACTAGAATGCCCAATAATGATATATTAGATTTATATCATAAGCATAGAAAAGAATCATTTGTAAAGCATATTTTAAGACTATAGTTTTTTCTCTGGTATATTTTAATGAACATTTCCATTGCCTACTCATCTCAGGTTGCTACTATATGCAAAATGAAGTACTTACACATGCCTTCTTGTTAATATAAGAAAATTGAGCTTTAAACCTTGTAAGCATCTAAAATTTTAATTTATCATCATAATAGAACAAAATTCATGATAATAAAACATAATTCAGTGTTTTGTGTTCTTTAGGATTTACTTTCTGTAAGATTTTATTTCTCTTCGGCTGCATTTCTTTAAGTATTCTGGGAGAGATGCATACATTGCCTGCATGTGCATGAATATGCATTATTACTTAGGATTTTAGCCTGGTCTTAGCAGGTTGAAAGATGAAAAATGTGACTTACCATGGTGTTGTAAGTCGGAACAGTGAGTCAGTGGGTCTCCATTTCTTATATCTTGTCGTCTTGTGCGTCTGAAACAATTGCATTTAAAAGGTCTTATTGTATCCTTATTTTTCCATTTTAGGAATTTGTCATAAGAATGAAGAAAAATTTAAAAAAATATAGATATCATAGACTCTAGGAACTTACAGAAACAGATGAATCTACATCCAACTAAAAGATTTTTTTTTTAAACAGTTCATTATACCTGTAAGAGCAGTCTCCAAGATAATCAAAATGGGAAACAAGATCCAAATGTACTAACAACATATTAAAAGTCTTTAAAATAGTGATAACAGAGAATTCATGGCTTTTTCATGACCAGATGTCAATCAGTAACAATCTAATGTCTAGAAACTCAAGGCTTAACTTCTGTGGAAAAAGCACATTTGAAATAATAATCCATTTTTTTCAATAAAAGCTATTAAACTTTTTATGATTATTAATGAAGAAATAAGCTTGAAAATTATAATTTGCATGAATGTTCTCTTTCTCTGAATGCTTATATATAATTCCTTAAATAGACTTTTGCTGAATTTTATAATATTAAGACTAGAAATTATATTTTTAAGCTAGTTTTAAAATTTCTTTTCTTGGTTATTATATCGACCTGTTCTTTTTCAAAACCATTTCTTTTATGATCATACAGCTATGATTGCAAACCAATTTACCTGTGAAATGAATAAAAGCAACAATAAATGTTGAACTTAAAGGCAAGGCCTCCTCTTGCCAGAGGAATGAAAGAGAGAATAAATGAACTTACATTTAAGAGAAAAGCAAAGTTTGCTTATAAAAAACAATTTCTTCTACATTCTACCCTCAGATCACATGTGAGCTGCAGCACGTCGGGGGGTTCCTTTCCCTACATTTTGCTAATGGTTGCCTGGGAAGGAGGAGGTAGGCTCTAGTCATTGTGGTGCAAAAAAGATGTGAAGTTCCAGGAAGAGGCTAAAAATGGAGACTGGCTATGTGTAATAGACTGGAAAAGATTGGGGGACACTTGCCCAACTGTTTGCTGCTGCTATTTTAATGGGTATTGTCTTGCTGCAAAATTAGTTACCATCCCTAAAAAGAGCTCTCACAAAGTCCATTGAGAATTGCAAATATGGAATTTGTTACTGTATTCATAAATTTAGAAGTCTAAAGTATTTATAGATTTCTATTTGTAGAATTAGTGAAACAATCAAGCAGATGTTGCACATTTCAAAATTGAGCCAACAAGAGAACTTGTGAAACACAAACCACAAAGCATTTGGGAAGGCATTTTTCACTGCCATTTATGCTTTTGAAAAATGCCATCACAAAGAATATATAAATCATGAGGCTTCTAAACATCCTTTTTAAAGACAGTGTCACTCATGAAATTGGATTAAGTAAAATCTGTAAGGCATTACAAAAATGTGCTAATGAAAATTCCTTCAATCTTGAATTGTAGGTATACAATAAATACTTTTCAAATATGTAATAACGTGTAGGTTTTAACTTATTATAGATGTGTTTATGATTTTCTTTTTCTCTCTTTCCTTATTAAGAAAAGCTTAAAATTCAAATAGATTATTACTAAATTAGATAATATTATAAACTTTCTCATGAAGAAGAAATAATACTCATTTTAGTTCAAACACAAATTCCACTTTTTTTTTTTTTTTCAAGACAGTCTTGCTCTGTCGCCCAGGCTGGAGTGTGCAGTGATGCAATCTCAGCTCACTATAACCTCTGCCTCCAAGTTCAAGCAATTATTCTGTCTCAGCCTCCCAAATAGCTGGGATTACAGGCACCCGCCACCACACATGGCTAATTTTTGTATTTTTAGTAGAGACAGGGTTTCACCATGCTGGCCAGGTTGGTCTCAAACTCGTGATATTGTGTCCCGCCTGCCTCGTCCTCCCAAAGTGCTGGGATTACAGGTGTGAGCCATGGCGTCAGGCTGAATTCCACATTTTTAAGTAAAATAAAAGCCACCTAGAGTTAAACGTTTTTGAGAAGCATTAATTTTTAATCTTAAAAAATTTAACTTTACTGCTGTAAATACTGCATATCACTACTTCTTAAATTACCTACAGTTTCTTTAATCAGCAGACATTGTCTCCACAATAAGTTTTATTTTAAATTTGAAATTTCAACAAAATGAATGGTTATATAAAGGTAATACAAACATGTTACCTCAATTCTGAATGTTGAAGGTTTAATAATTGTATTATATGATATAATACTGCATAAAGATTTAATATTATTAACAGGATACTATGTTTTAATCCATTGGACTGATTATGTAACAGACTAAATTGTAGATTTTTCTACACTCAGTCAATGTTATCTAAAGTGTGTAATCAGAAGATTTAAGTAGGCATTAGGGCCATTTCTTTGGTCAAATATTTTACCAAATATTCAAGCTGATGCAAATATTATAGGACATACCTCATTAGCTATGAAAACCTACATTCATGACTTCTTTGAAAAAAATAGCTATAATAAACAATAAAGAAATCAAATTATATTGCTTCTAAATGCAGAGGTTTCATAAAGCTGGTTTTCATTTTATGTTTCAATAGGTTGATATACATGCTGTTAATCTTTGGGCTCATATTAAGGAGATACTGTATGTTAATTTCATCCACCATTCTCATTTCCTAAACCCTGCTAAATAATGATAGAGAAAGACATCCTTCTTTTACTGAGTAGTAAAGGATACGCTGTTGAAAGGGCTATTTTGTCAAATGAAGGAAGAGTCATCTTAGCAACTTTTATTCAATCATGTCCAGAAAATACTTCTAAGTAATATCAAAAGAATATTTAAGAGATATATATGTATATATATGCTGGGCACGGTGGCACACGACTGTAATTCCTGTAATCCCTCCCAAAGGCGAAGGCGAGTGGATCACGAGCTCAGGAGATCGAGACCATCCTGGCCAACATGGTGAAACCTTGTCTCTACTAAAAATACAAAAATTAGCTGGGCGTGGTGGTGCATGCCTATAGTCCCAGCTACTTGGGAGGATGAGACAGGAGAATTGCTTGAACCTGGGAGGCAGAAGTTGTAGTGAGCCGAAATCATGCCACTGTGCTCCAGCCTGGTAACAGAGCAAGATTCCATCTCAAAAAAAAAAAATATATATATATATGTATATGTGTGTGTATACATATATACATATATGCATACATATATACGTATATATTGCATATGCACAGATATTTTATTACATGGTTTTATGTTTCAAGTTCAAACACTGCAAATGCAAGGTGATACTATAATAAAATAATACTTAAATTTTCTTGAAACAAATAGATGTATTTGGGGATGTTAATCAAAATTACATATATCACATTTTAAAATGTAATATTTTTTAAAGTAGAAATAAATTATTCTGGACTTTTTATAATTAGGCACCTGTGTATTACCTAAGATTATAAAGGAAAATAAATTCCTTTCTCTGATCATTTTCTGTTCATACAGAGACATAAATTGCCTTATTAAAGTTTAAAAATGAGACAGAATGTTGCTGGATAGAAATAGAAGAACACGTTTGGAAAACAGCCCCTCCCTCAGCCCCCCCATCTTTTTATTCATTAGAAAAAGTTGATGCACTTATTTGAAGAAAGCTATTTCAAACTTGGAATCAGATAGGATAACTAGCAAACATTTCATTTATTTTGAATATTGTTCCTACCTCTTTGCAGTGGGAAAATAGCGAGAGCATGAAGAACCATCCCAAGCACAGTAAGGGTCTCGGGCGAGGCAACACTCAGCACAGGCTTTCCCGTAAATATCACACCGGTGTAAAGCGAGCTGGGCAAGCCCAGCTGGTGAACCAATATATAGTTGTTGCTGTGGAAAGAATTTACTGTTGTGACAAAAATTATCTTGTTTTTTAAATCTCTTTTTCTCTTAAAAAAGAGTTTATTTATATATAACTTCTCAGAGATAAATCAAGGGTTTAAAAAAATGATCCCTTTATTGGTAATTTATTTAAAGGCCTTCTAGACAAGATGGCAGTTTAAAATGGAGCAAGAGCAAGTTCTAAATATTTGACTGAAACAGATGTCTTTTATTAAGTGTAAAACAAAGGGAAGATGAAGACAGTAATATACCAACCAATGTAATGTTCAAAGCTACAGTTTTGTCTTTGCAAGTTTACTTTTTTACCTTTACTGTTTATAATACTCATACACCAAAATGTCTTTATTACCATGTGTTCCATTTTGGCCAGAGGCAGGAATCATTGCTGCTGACTTCTCAGTACCCTATTGTATTGCCTGTGATGGAGTGTGCCCTTTCCTATGATATGGGAAGGGGCAAAATTTTGGTGCTTACATTTGAAAAAACTTTGGACTCAACACCAAGAACTGTCTTGCCCTTGCACTACCTCCAGGAAGATTACTTTTAAAAAGACTACTAAATAACTACCCTTCAAAAAAATCTTTCAAAAGAGGAACTAAGTGCACTCTGGTGCAGTCTGCCAAACCAAAAGCTGAGGTGTTTTGGAAGAAGCATAAGGTCGAGCATGAAGCTACCTGGATTCTAGGTCTCGCTGCCCATTAACGCCCTGTGTGATCTTGAGCTATTCATATAATTTTTCTAAGAATTAACTTCCTTATTAAAATGAGCCTGTTTAACAGGTCTTTAAAGTATGCATTCAGATAAACATTCTACAATACATTTATTCTCAATGAAATTGGTGGTATTGAAAGAACTAGAATATGGAAGATTTAAAAAATTGTTTTTCTACTAATTCAGGATTTCAGTACAAGTTTTAAAATGCCTTTAAGGAAGATGAGCCAATGTAGCATATTAGCTGCACATTTATGTAAGCACAAAATGAAATAAAATTCTTTTGCAATTTTTCCACATTTACTATTATTGGTACCA
Organism: Trachypithecus francoisi; assembly: GCF_009764315.1. Taxonomy (NCBI): domain Eukaryota; kingdom Metazoa; phylum Chordata; class Mammalia; order Primates; family Cercopithecidae; genus Trachypithecus; species Trachypithecus francoisi. Next base: position 64,003,023 of record NW_022681469.1, read on the forward strand.
TAGCTCTCTTTTCTTGCACTAGAGGATTCAATCATTGTAGTAAGCCTTAAATAAAACTTAAATAAATACTGAAACATGTAATGGTATACATTGAAAAGACATCAAAAGTATATTTTAGTTTCTCTAAATAAGTTTAGTTTCTCTAAATAAAAAATAAGTTTTAGAAAAGTTGGTCTCTGAACAATGATATGCTTTTTTAATACTAGATATTTTCTAATAGTTAACAATGAACATAAATAAAATTGCATTTCCAAAGACATTCATTTATAAACTGCATGTATAAGTAACCAGATAAACTGAATGCAGACTGAACTGAAGTACCTATGATAATCTAAGAAAATATTAAGGTTATAGGGAGTGTTTACATAGAAAATAGTTATCCGCTTAAATCTCACCAACTAACTTATACCTTATTACAAGCAAAGTAAATAAGGGGAAATGTAATATAATAAAATCTAAACCATTGTGGAAACATTTACCTTCATTAATATTATTATTCCATTTCACTACATGGAAAAATGAAATTACAGTGTATATTACTAAGTGCTCAATTTTTTGCTATATTCAACTTTTATTATAGTATTTAATTTTGCTATAAACCAGGACAAATTAAGAAATGATGGTTAAATTCTTTGGGAAAAATAGATTAAGTATTGTTAAGCTTTCCTTCTCCTTTTCTTTCTCTTTCTTTCTTTCTTTCTTTCTTTCTTTCTTTCTTTCTTTCTTTCTTTTTCTTTCACAGCCTCCTTTTTTAAAAATGAACTTACACACTATTGAAGGTAAGCACTTCCAATATATGGACATGTCAATCCGTACATTGTGTTTGCAACTGTTTAGGAAAGCTACTCATCAAGTTAGTCCTACAATCAAAGGATCTCTATGTTTGGCCAATAACTTCTAAGAAGCAGGAACAAAATATATATTTATAGATTTTTTTAAGAATATGACATTTAAGTAGGAAAAGTGTTATTACCTAAATAACAATATCTAATTATGTCACATTCCTTTAGGGAAAAACAGATAAATAGTTTGTGCAAAGAATAGAAAACCAAAATATGGCAGCTGAAATTATTGTAACAAAAACCTGAGGTGCGATAAAATGCCACAAGTAACTATAACTCAATATCACGTTCATTTTACCATAATTCTGCAGTATTATTAATGAAGTGCAAAAATAATTATGCTATCCACATGAAATATAGGGTAAGCCTTTAGGCACCATTGAGCAGAAACCAGTCACTAGTAAGTAACCTGATGTGCTTTTTCTGCCCAATTTAACATCACCACAGGCTTTCTCAGCATCTTCCTTAACAAAGTGTGGGGTACAGGAGGAGATGGGTTCATTTATCCAGAAAATTACTTGTAACACTACTTGTCTCTCTTGAAACTACTATCTCACTTTAAAAATGCCCATAAGTGTGAATGAAATTGAGTCACATCTGAACGAAATCAAATCATTTCTTCCAGTAATGGAAAATAAAGGAAAAAGACACTTTCTTCTCTCATGGTATTTTAAATTGATAGATTGTTTTTCTTTGTCAGTAAAATGTTGGATTACTATGTAATTTTTAAGTAGCTTTAAACATGTAAAACAGAAATAAATGGTTTACAAAAATAGATGCAGATTTAGTGTAATTAAGATTGGCAACGAGGCTTAGCAGAGAATAAATAAAGAATTTAAAAAATCATTACAGGAAAGAATATCCCAGTCTAGCTTCCATCCTGGAAATCCCCAGATTTATTTGCCAACCTCTAACAATTTTTAGATTACGAGAACAGGTGAACACATACTTATGCAGTGTTAGATAACAGTATCAGGTCAATCATATCTGTTCTCTGGGTTGCTCTAAATATCTTGGAGATTATCAATCTATTTTGATATGTCTGTGTGGGGAAAGGATGCACACTGAATTTTCTGGCAGAGTAATTTAATGTCTTGTTCAAGGGATAAAGTATGGTCAGAGATAAAACATGTAAATGGTTCAGAAATAAGATTTGCCAAATGATTCTCACTTTACAATTTTGTACATAAGTTTTTATTCCAGTAAGTGAGGCATACCCTACTTCATTCTGGCTTTTTCTGCTTTGTATTTGTTTTTGTTTTCTGCCTTTTTTTTTTTTTTTAAGTTACCATTGATATACTGACAAAAGAAAGTCTAGGTAATATTTATGGAGAAAATATAATTAGACATTAAAACTATATTTGTTTACACATATTACACAGTATTTAGAAGCAATTGAATTTTCTGAAGTGTCTTGCCAAAGCATTCATTCAATATGAATAGAAAGACTATTAACATGCTGCCCTTAATCTTTGAATTCATAAAGTTTTAGAACTTATTTGGCAGTCACCTTTTTTGTTTTCCTTTGATATTTAGACAAAGTTAAATGCACATTTTGTTTTCTCTAGCATACAATACTACTGGAAAAGTAAAATTAACTTTGAAGTCAAAGTCCTCCAAACACATATAGCCAGTGAATAATTTTACTAGCTTCTAAAAATGCATTTTTGTTTATATTTGCAAAGTAAGAATCAATTATAATTTTTTATTCCTGAAATATCACAATGCTATTTCAGTGTATACACACACACACACACACACACACACACATATATATATATAATCAGAAAAGATGAAAATTATTATTGGGTATTGAGTAAATTATATTAAAATGACCAAAATATGCTGTAAGTAAAAATTTATAACAAATAATGATCCGGAAAATATGTTTATAGAACACAGATGAGATTGATCAAAAACATGAGGGCAATGAAAACTATCTTCAGTTTCTAATCTACTAGCTTATTGTAAGAATGATATTTGTTTTCTTCTGTATTTTTGTACAATTGCTAACAAATCTGTGAAATTTGATAAATAAATAGATATATCTATTTGAAACACAAGAATTAACAAAATATTGGATATCAGTGGTAATACATAATGATAGTACCTGCTTGGTGGAAAGCTCCATTGCTGAAATAGTAGTCGGTTCCTAAAGGAGAAAAAGAAATATGTGAGGTGTTTGGTCAATTAGAACAGTCAGCTATTAGTTAATTAACTCAAGGCACTGCTATTAGTTTTCAGAGAGAGAGAACTTCAGTGTCCACAAGAAGCAATGTGATTGGGAAATAAGACACACGAAAGAAACTGAATATATAAGGGTCAAATATGTGGAGCAGGCAATAAGATTGTGTCAGTGTCATACAGTCCACATACCTGTAGTTGACCAAGTTGGGGTTATTGCTTGCTAAAATATAAGGGAAAACACGAGCCTGCGCAGTGAGCACAGTGAGAAGGTGTTGGAAAAAACATGTTTTGGACTTGTGTTAGGTGATTGAGGGAGGGTTCAAAGAAGCAGAGCTTTGTTCTACCTTGGATGCTGTCAAAAAGCAGTGGGTAATTCTATGGTTAAGTATCTTCATACATCATTTGGAAGGGAAGAACAAAGTAAGGTTAAAGCTGTGACTGGTGAAGAAGTAGCAATAACTCGTGATAGGCAGGATAGGGTATATATGGTCATTTTTGTGGTTTCGACAATGTTCATGTTTTTGTCTGTAGACATGATTACAAAATGGTTTTGCTTTTATCTTGATTCATCATGGTCTCAGAGTGGTCCTTTCTGATGTTGGTATTCTGTGAAAATTGTTCTGTTCAACTGAAGAACGCTGCCTTAGCTGAGAGTGCCAGCCTCATTCCTAACAACACCAATGACAGCTGATGAGAGTAGGTCACTTTCCAGCTGACAAGGACTACAAGAGCTCAGGTGGGATGAGATTACTTCATTATTATCAAAAACACGGTTTCGTGTGCAAGGACTTACACCCAGGTCTTTGCCAGAGAATATAATCTCTTTAATGTCTATCAACAGGTTAACATAGAGGAGTAATAACTAGAGAAGTAACACCCACCAATGCACTTCATTAATTATTCTATCTGGAGCTTATCATGAATGTGTATAGGCTTGCATAAATAAATTGTGTTCTTTGATGTAGGCAGATACCAAAAGCCTATATAACTGAACGCATGAGTTTACATCCTTTAGGTTCACTGTCAAAGAACTGTGCTGCAGGCTATATCTTTCATTCAAGACAAACACGATTGTAATCCCAGCACTTTGGGAGGCCGAGACGGGCGGATCACGAGGTCAGGAGATCGAGACCATCCTGGCTAACATGGTGAAACCCCGTCTCTACTAAAAAATACAAAAAACTAGCCGGGCGACGTGGCGGGCGCCTGTAGTCCCAGCTGCTTGGGAGGCTGAGGCAGGAGAATGGCGTACACCCAGGAGGCGGAGCTTGCAGTGAGCTGAGATCCGGCCACTGCACTCCAGCCTGGGCGGCAGAGCGAGACTCCGTCTCAAAAAAAAAAAAAAAAAAAAAGACAAACATGATGAGAAGACAGAGACTGCTTGTGGGTTTCTGAGAGGTCTGATAAGAAAGAGGCTTAGATGGAACGAAGGATCTTAAAAGACCTCACTGTGTAGGTGACTGACGCTACTAAATTAAGTGTGAAGAGTTGGACTCCGGAGCCAAACTGCCAGGTCTCAAATTGTGATTCAAATCTGGCCAGAAATGCAGTATTAGGCAAAGTGTGTAAACTTTTTGTAATTCAGTTTTCTCATTTGAAAGTTAGATGGTGCCTCTTATAGGGTTGGTGAGAAGACTGAATGAATTAGTACATGTAAAACAAATTACAAATGTGCTTGGTATGTAGTGTTTAATTCAAATCTCTCCTCCCTCTCTTCCTCTCTCGTCTCTCTCTCTTTCACATACACCCACACCCACATGCACACACACACATTTTCATCTCATTTCCTTGCTTTAGTTTTTCTTTTTAGTGCTTATTACCGATTTTATATATATATATATATACACACACACACACACATATTATCTAATAATATATTATTAATATGTCTTAATAATCAATAAATTTTATATAGATACATATAATTCATTTTTTTGTTTTGTAAGTTTCTTCACACATCCCAAAGCAGAATCTGAGACAAAATCTTGTTTGCAGGTTTGGGGCAAGAGTAAAGAATTGAGGATTGAGAAGATGGAAAAAATCTATTAAAAGGTGTATTATGGAAGTCAATACTAAGAAAAAAAATCTGAGGATAGTTGACAATGACTCTCCAAATCGTCCACTGAGGTTTGTACCAAGAAAAGTACTTATTCATTCCATTCCTCATTCCATGCTCTCGGGGGGTTAAGTCTCCCACAGCCCCAGCTGTGACTCTAGCTTGTTTTTTGGCCTGCTGGGGCATAAAGAAAAGATTCCTCATAGGAATCAGAAATGAGGTGAAAGGATGTGAGGAGGCAGCTGAGGCGTCTCACGTGTCTTTCCAATTGCCCATCCCCCTCAATTTGGGACAGAGATTTTGGCTGTTTATTTCACAGCCATATCCCTAGCACCTGGAATCATGCCTAGTATTTACAAGTTCTTAATACATATTTGCATGAATGAATAAATGAATGAACGAATTCTTTACCAATGTTCCTCTTTCTCTCCTCTCTTCAACTTACTCTACTATACTCTCTTTCTTCCACTTAATTCATATTTAAGATAAAGATAGCCGTTCTATTAAGTCTTTCTTTGTTTCTTATAGCTTAGCTGGAATTTCTTCAAAAATAATTTAGAATAGTCTACACTCACTGCTTTTGCTTGTTCATCTCTCATCCAATGCCTTCCCTTCTCAACCCGCTGAGTCTAACTTTTATTCTAGAGAGGTGGCCTACTATCTTCAGAAGCAGAAATCACCAGTGAACTGGGTATTGCTGATAGGACACTTTTCTGTATCCACAACTATTATTAGACTTTGTTTTATATGTTACTATTGACGACTTATTCTTTCTTTACTGCTTCCTGTAATAAATTCCATTATGCTTTGGGATTCTTTATTAATTATTCCTTAATGACCTTTAACATAGTCTTTTTCTCATCCTCCAGCCACTCCTAACATATGTACTGTTCCTTGACTACTCCTTTCTACTCTCCTTTGGATGTCATTTTTCTTCCCTAGTAAGCTCTTATGTTTTTGAATGTTTGTTTGTTTGTTTGCTTGAGACAGAGTCTCGCTCTGTCGCCCAGGCTGGAGTGCCTTGGTGCGATCTCGGCTCACAGAAAGCTCCGCCCCACGGGTTCATGCCATTCTCCTGCCTCAGCCTTCCAAGTAGCTGGGACTACAGGCGCCCGCCACCAAGCCCTGCTAATTTTTTTTGTATTTTTAGTAGAGATGGGGTTTCAGCGTGTGTTAGCCAGGATGGTCTCGATCTCCTGACCCCGTGATCCACCCACCTCAGCCTCCCAACGCTTGTGTTTTTAATTACTCCCTATGTGCTATGGAACTGCAAATCTCTACTTCAAACCTGATGGATGAGCTGAGAACAGGATTTTCTTAACAAATTTAAGACAATCTGCCTGAGACACAAATGAAAGAAATGATTTAGGAGGTACATTAATGTAATGGTATAATTTAGAGATTTTCCATAGTTTCCAATTTTTATAGCTTAAATGAATTATATTAATTATTAAATATAATAATTTTACACAAAAATTATCAATCATAAAGACAACTATGATGAAAGAAATGTCTATCAACTTTTTCTATGCAGAGATATAATCTTGAGAATTTAGTAGCCTCAACTCAAAAACTAAGGCAAAACGTATCATGGATATTCAGCTTTAAAAAAAAAGTTGAAGACTGTATTTAGGTTTGTATAATATTAGAATCAATAACCAAAACAGAAAATTTAGAAGAATAAGGAAAATTTTCCACAGATACTTCTTTCATTCCAACAATTTCACGTGAAAAATAGTTATGCGGTTATTAAGGAGCTTATTTCATGAAGGTTTTTATGATGGAAAGTTTACAATCAAATTTCAAAGAAAGTGTTTCTTAGGCAGAGAAGTGTTAACAGCTAATGTAATTGAAGTGAAATTAGCTAGCTCTAAGTACTTTCAAAAATGAAGGTGATTAATATTTATACATTTCATGTTCCTTAATAATACAAAAACAAATATCTATAAGGTAGATAAAAAATATTTCATTTATGAATGTAAAACATAAAAGAAACCCTAGTACATAACAGACACCATTGTATCATATTAAGATTTTAACGTTCTTCAGATTCTAGAATCCATTAATTAAATGAAACTTATTTATTATTTAGACCAGGAAATTAATAACAGTTTGGAATAAGATGAACTATATGCTGTCTGTGGTTGAATTTTAATAGACAATATATTAAGATGACATTCGTTTAAATCAGCTATGGGGATTTTTTTTCTGAGAAATAGCGGGTAGTGAATATGACTTCCATTTAAAACAGATGTAGCTTCATAAGCGTGTTTTCATGAAACTGGTTTCAGTTGCATTTAATTGGTGTTTGAGTAAAAATAAAATTAAAACTTAGCATCTTTTCAAGGCTTTCTATGACTCCAATTTACAATTTTTTTCAGATATGTTAATCTAGTACTTATTAAACTTTCTCACTTGCAAAGCTTTTCAACCTGCTGATCCCAGGAGATTCTGACACAGCCTGTTGGATGCTAAACACAAGGACACTTTTAGAATGAGTTAATAGACTAGGTTAGGAAAGTATCAATTATGTTTTCATTTGAGCAAAAATTAAACTTTTTCATTTGTCTGCTCAGCTGTTCATGGAATATTTCACAAATTGGGTTTAAAATGTGTTATCAATGTAACTGCCTTGCAATTCCATGCATTCAGTAGAACTATAAATAAAGCCCACTGTCCTAAGAGCATTGCAACTTGATATAACCTTTCAGTCTCAAAACTAAACCCTCTTTGATTGTACTGGAAAGAAAATCCCAAACTGACTAGTTAAATAGAAATCAGCATAAATTAGGCTTTTGTATCTTCTGAGTATTTTTATAAAACAAGGTATATGTATGGAATTTTCAAGCATTTTAAAAGAGATTTTCATTTGTATAACTAGTTAACAATAGCTACCATTTACTAGTAATCTTTTTTTTTTGAGACGGAGTTTCACTCTGTCGCCCAGGCTGGAGTGCAGTGGTGTGATCTCAGCTCACTGAAACCTCCACCTCCCAGGTTCAAGCGATTCTCCTGCCTCAGCCTCCTGAGTAGCTGGGATTACAGGCATGCGCCACCATGCTCAGCTAATTTTTGTATTTTTAGTAGAGACGGGGTTTCACCATGTTGAAAAATCAGTCTGGTGTCAAACTCCTGAATTCGTGATCCTCCCGCCTGGGCTTCCCAAAGTGCCGGGATTACAGGCATGTGTCACCGCACCCAGCCTTTACTAGTAATCTTAATTTTAAAACAAAACACTTTTTAAAAGTATTTATAATCACAGTCTTTATTGTCAGACGAAAAAATTGAGGCTCAATTGACTTTAACGTGTTCAGAATCACATAATAAATACGATTGAAATTCATGTTTATGATTGCAAATCATTTCTGGAATTAGGCTTGTTTCTTAGTACTTTAATGTCTTTTGGGGTAGTTTATAGCAAATCAAAGTCATTTCTAGAGTCCTATACCAATGCTAGTTTTATTTCACCTCTTATTACTAATTAAAAATTTTATTCAAAAATGAAAATGTTCATTACTAAGGAATATTTTTCTTTCTATACTCTGATCGAGATTTGATTTCACCCCAAATAAAAGTATATTGGATGTAACTGAAACCACTGGAATATGTATGATTAGTCAGGGTGTTTTCCTGAAACCAACCTCAAAATGGGAATGGGTGTAATACTGGTTTTAATTCATGTATTTATATGAGGTTTGGTTATTCATTCTGTCAAGAACACATAATGAACATGGTCTCGTGAAGATGATAATATGGTAAAATTGACTGGTTGGGTATCATTAAATGTCTTTAATAAAATCCAAGAATATCAGATACTACCATGACCCTAAATCTTTAACTTTTCTATTTACCTTGTCAAATTATCCCTGACCTTTTTTATAGTATTTTATTTTAAATGGATTGCCTTACATGGCTCAAATAGAAACAAAGAAACAGTAAAATTTGTCTGCTTATTTCACTGTATATAGTTATGGCTTTAATGTGTTGTGGGTTTTTTCTTCCTTCCCACTGTAAAATTAAACAAAGTTTGACAGTGAAATATTCCAATTGCTAGACCACAATATATGTATGAACTTTGCCTGATAGAATAGAATGTCGAAAGTAAATATTTCTCTAAACTCTGCCCAAATATGTTTTGTCTACTTGAGTGCCAAAGAAATAATAATGACAATAATGCATAACAGAGACTATGGAAGAGAACTGAAATGGTTTTCTATCAAAGGAATATTGTTCACGCACAATCTTTTTCCAAAACTGTAAAGTCCGAAACAAGCATTTCCATGCCAGCACAATGGTATTCATTTACATTTAATTGTTACAGATTGATAATAATGAAACAATTTTTTTTTTTCTTTGAGATGGAGTCTTACTCCATCACCAGTGCTGGAGTGCAGTGGTGCAATCTTGGCTCACTGCAACCTCCGTCTCCCAGGTTCAAACGATTATTGTGCCTCAGTCTCCTGAGGAGCTGGAATTACAGGCACCCACCACTACACCCAGACAATTTTTTGCATTTTTAGTAGAGATGGGGTTTCACCATCCTGGCCAGGTTGGTCTGGAACTCCTGACATCGTGATTCGCCCACCTCGGCCTCCCAAAGTGCTGGAATTACAGACGTGAGCCACTGCATGATATCTTAAATGCTATACAAATGTCATCTAATAGCTATCAAAGGTATAAGTCGGTTATGTATTTCTCTGGAAACTGCAAAATGCTAAAAAAAAAATCTAATAGATATTAAATACTCTTACCATCATGTATGGGTTGATGACAAAGATACATTCTGAGAAACACATCATTACATGATTTTGTCATTGTGTGAAAAATCATAAAGTACACTTACCTACTACCTAGGCTAGATGATACAGTCTGTTGCTCCTAGGATATGAACCTGTGTAGCATGCTACTATACTGAATATTTTAGGCAATCATAATACAATAGTAAGTATTTGTGTATCTAAACATATCTAAACATAGAAAAGGTACAATAAATGTATGGTCGAAAAGATTTAAAAATGATACACCTGTGTAGGGTATTTATCATGAATGGAGCTTGCAGGACTGGCAGTTGCTTTGGTCAAGTCAGTCAGTGAGTGGTGAGTGAATGTGAAGGCCTAGGACATTGCTATATACCAGTGTAGACTTTGTAGTCACCATTTTTCTTTCTTCAGTAATATATTAATCTTAGCTTTCTGTAAATTTTTTACAATATAAACTATTGAATTTTTAAAACTTTTTGACTCTTTTGTAAAAACACCTAGCTTAAAACACATATTATACACCTGTCCCAACATGTTTTCTTTCCTTATATTCTTGTTCTATGAACTATTATTATATTTAAAATTTGTTATTATTATTTTACTTTTTAAACTCCTTTTGTTAAAAATGAAGACACAAACACATACACTAGCCTAGGCCTACACAGGGTAAGGATCATCTATCTATATCTCTGTCTTTCACCTCCATATCTTGCTCTACTGGAAGGAACTCAGGGTCAATAGCACATATATTTGATATCTCTATATTATAGGAGATAACACATTATCTCCTACAATAACAATGCTACCTTCTGGAATATCTCCTGAATGATCTGCCTGAGGATGTTTTATAATTAATTTTTTATAAGTAGAAGAAGTACAATGTAAAATAACAACAGAAAGTAAACTATTGAAAATGTTAGGCAATAGGAAATTTTAGGCCCATTATAATCTCATGGGACCACTGTCATATGTGGGATTTATTCTTGTCCATAATGTTGTTATGCAGTGCATGAGGATTTCCAACGTCTCATAATTTTCATAATTTTGTTAAAAGTCATTTAGTAGGCCAGTTTAAATTAACATCTTTTTAAATTAAAACTCTTATTAATGTACTAAACAGCATAGCAAAGATGTGAAATATAAACTTAAAATCCCTGGAGATATAAATAATAAAAATTCACTAAGATACAATATCACTGCAAAATTATGCACATTCTAATTCATAATATCAGAAAATAATTAATAAAAATAACCTTATTTTTACAATGTCGTGATATGATACAATTCTACAAAATAAAATGTAATTGCATTAATAGGTAGAAAAGTAAGTCCTAGAAACTGAGATTGATAATACATCATAGTCTTTGAACTGCATGAAGTCAGAGACCACTTTTATAGTGTTCATCTCTGTATCACCAGAATTTAGCATTGTGCCAGTCCCATCATATGTACTAATATACATTTATTTACAGTGGAAATTACTTAATGAACCCTGTTTTAAAAATGTATTATAACTGAAAGGAAATATGCAAAGGAACCATGACAAATGCAAAAGTAAGAGATTCTGGAAATTAGAAATTCTTAAGATAACCATATTTTAGTGTCTCCTGTAACTTCATTTGCAACAGTAGTGGCAAAATTCGTCTCCAAATATATGTTGGTAAAGGTTTTCTACTGGAGAATAATATGGTGCAGAATCAGGATGATAACTTGTGACTGTTCCTAGTTTATTTTTCTCATACTTGAGCACCTCACTTTAAGCATCGTCTCCTTGAAGAAGGCCTTAAATTCTTTAATTTCTTGTATTTCATTTTTTCATCAATACTAATTAATTCACTCATTTAATACATGTTGGTTTAAAAGACATTTTAGGTTTTGGAGATATAACGATAAAGACAAGACAGCAATTTATATATCCACCCCTGAGTGTCCGTATAGTTTTCTAAATCTAAACATACTCTGTAGTGGTCAGAGTCCATTTGGATAGTTGTTAGCTGTTGTTGTTTTTAATTTCTAAGATAAAGTACCAATGTGTTTGTTCATTGGGGTAACCTATGGGACATGGTGATTGATAAGGATTAGTCATCACTCTATACCAGACTGATAAATTAGATCACTTTGATACTTTAGCATACAAATTATTATAAATAAATAAGGCTAATGTGCCTGATTGTAAAAATCATAATAGAATTATGATTATTTTATTATTTTGAAGACTTAAACCAAGGATTAGTAGGAAAGGCTACTGGGAATGTAGCTCATTTTCAGTTTAGCTAAACTAAAATAATAAAATTATATTAGCAATGACATTTTGAGCTAAGTGCCTGTTACTGTCTTTGATGCATGACCTACAGAGTTTCTAAGTCTTCCAGTGTCCTGGTGAAATAGGTATTATGCTCACTGTTTTACTGACGGTGAAGTTCAGAGGAATGGTTTAAGTGTTCCAAATGGATTTGTCATGTAGATACGAGTGTAGAGTTTAAACCCTTTCCAGTAGAACATTGTCTAGCTTGTTATCATAAAACATCTATGTTACAATTCACCAGTTATATGTTTCAATGTTAATTATAATGCCAGTTGAATGAATATGTATTAGGAGCTTTCCATATTTTACTTCATTTTTTCTTTAAAATACTACTGAAGAGGGAAGAATAACTTATTGTATATAGTTATGAAAGTATTGGGGTAAGACATCTTGGGAAAACTGCTTACCATTAAAATATTGAATCAACTGAAAATTTTAATCAAGCCCATTCATTTCATAAACTACCACAGACACCTGAAGACTAAATGAGATCACTTGAAGTTGTCAGACTAGATACAATATTTTCTCATTTTTCTGTCTACCAACTTCTTCTAATACACGGTTTTGGTGGTGTTGTTGTTGTTGTTGTTGTTTTTCAGTTATAAATGTCTCAATAGATGTTTGCTCTATTCTTTTATCAAAAAATTCAAATAACACATTTACAGGCATTTTTTCCCATCATATGTCATTAATCATCTCAAGGTGTGCTTCAATTTAAACTATTTCTATTAGCTGACTTCCCAAAAGGAATAACAGACATGCGGTATATGTTAGACTACTCCAGTTCTCCTCTTTCCCTTCACCCACCCAACACCCCTCTCACCTGTACCCCCATTCCTCCAACCCTATACAACTCCCCTGGGCTGTCTGTGATTCAGGATAATGGGATAAATATCTGAACATTTCTTTTTTTTTTTTTTTTTTTTTGAGACGGAGTCTCGCTCTGTCGCCCAGGCAGGAGTGCAGTGGCGCGATCTAGGCTCACTGCAAGCTCCGCCTCCCGGGTTTACGCCATTCTCCTGCCTCAGCCTCCCAAGTAGCTGGGACTACAGGCGCCCGCCATCTCGCCCGGCTAGTTTTTTGTATTTTTTAGTAGAGACGGGGTTTCACCGTGTAGACCAGGATGGTCTCGATCTCCTGACCTCGTGATCCACCCGTCTCAGCCTCCCAAAGTGCTGGGATTACAGGCTTGAGCCACCGCGCCCGGCCTGAACATTTCTTAAGCATGTAAACTAGGAATCTATAACAAATTTACTGTCAGTGATATAGACCTCTCAAATTTTCTTTTGTTAACAAATGATTTCTTTAAGAAAATATAAAATAATTCATACATAAGCTAAAAATTGATTAAAATGTCTTCACTATTCTGTTATTCTGAATGTATTTCCTTTAGTACATTCATGGAAGTTACATATCATTTCAGTTATACTATCATGTGTAAAATAGATTTTAGGAGTGGGGAAGAGATTGTTCATTGAGGCAACTTACATAAATAATATAAAATGTAAATAATATATTTTATCATTGAGAAAACAAAATATGAGCCAAAAATATGTTTCTTTACATCTTTAGATTTAACCAGCATTGAAAGTTTCAAGGCTTATTTTGACTAGTGTCTGGTTTTCTAATTGACAAGCTAATTAGAAGGGTATGTATGCTAGACTACTTGTCCATACCAAGTTCGGTGTGCAGCTGTCCTGGGGGAAAGACATGCAACTGAACTTGTTGACACTTGAAATTAAGCAGCACTCACCCGAAAAACTGTCATTTCTTCCAGCAGAACCTCTTCTAAATCATGCCACGTCTCCTTAGGAATTGAAACTACTTTAAGGACGGTCCCAACATCTTTGAAAGAAAGAGGGGAGAAGACCACAAGTTAAGTAGATCTGAACAGAGTTTAGTGTTAATGAATGAAATATGTATTTGTCAGACAAAGAAGCTTTGATATCAGTCTTCCTTTTAATTTGTTTTTTGTCAAAACACGAGTAAAATACATATTCTAATGCATTTCTTGCAATTAGACAAAGTATAAGGGTAAACTATAAAGACACACTTGGAATATAAAAGACTGAATTTTTAGAAATATGTTAAGCCTTGAAGAAGGTTTTATCATGAGACTGCATACATTTTTAAAAATATAATAATCATTACAGAGATTGCCTAGGTTGGATCAATTCTTTTCATTATTTCTAAAAATATCTCCTTAATTGCCTGGTGTCTCAGAAACAAAACCTAAAAATAATATCAGTTTGTCATGACAGGTTCTTCCATTTTTATTACAAAATCAGAGTCCTACTATGAAGACTCAATATAAATGAAAAATGCAAGGAATGTTGTCAAGCAAGGGAAGTAGTCAGAGCTTCAGAGCCCTGGTTGCTCATCTTGTCATCTTAAAGTCTTTAGTACTTAGAAGTTCCTAATAATGGCTCAATGGCCATTATGTGATGAATGACAATAACCGAATTTCTCAAAGTAAACACCTAGGATTACTTATGGCTGTGGTTTTTCAAAAATGCACACTTTGGTTAATCCATTTTAGAGCATTAAGGAAATTTAACATTCAGAAGCCAAAAGCATAAAAATATTGAACACATTTTATAGAGATTTCAAACCTTATTTGTTTTTCTAATTTGCATTTTTGAAAGAGACAACTTGTTTTAATAACAAAAGTTGTCACTCTTATTTTAAGTTGGGCTTAAAAGTTATTAATTTTCCAGTATTACAAGTATATTCCTGTTCCTTGATGGAATGAGGAACAGGGGCTTATTAAATTCAAAAATTGTACTCTTCAACCTTCTAGTTCTGACTAAACTTGATCAAATCTGTTGGCCTCAGTTGGTTCCTCTTAATCAAGTTCAACAAAGTAATTGTGAAGAAAATCTTGTCAACGAAGAATAAATTACATGAGAAAAAATTTCATTGATAACTATTTTTGGAGAACCAACACGATATGTTATATGAGATGAAGACAGGTTGCTAATTTATCCCTTGTAAAGTTAAACCAAACAAAAGTACACTTTTAAGAAGATCCTTCTATATTTACAGGACCTTAGGCTACTCATAATAGTAAAGATTAAAGGTATATTAGGTTAATCTACTCAGTGCCTCTGATCGGGTCTCTGGTACCCAAACACAGCTTTATCTCTTTTCTAGATCAAGTTTTACTGAGTAGTATTTCAAACAATTTCACACAAATTGAATCAGATTACTCAACTAGGATCAATATACTATGATGTGCAACTTAGTTAAATGATAAAATTACTGTAATCAGTTTACTTTGCTGACAGATGACCCTGGTCTGTACTGACCGATAGACATCCACATCATCAGACAGTCAACACATTCATGAAATTGGTGCCTTTAAAGACACATTGCGTCCAAGAGGAATTAAAAGCTCATGATCAGGTTTATTTGGTCAAATACCCAGAAGCAAGCTTTGTTGCTTTGACAGTGAGTGAGAGACTTCTCAATACATTTAAGCCAGAGGTGAAGGAAAAGGCAAGTGTGACATGACTGAACAAACTCAATTACTCTGAAAAGAAAAGAAATTATAATTTGATGTTGAATGATAAACTAATATTTATCCGAGAGAAATACTATTTCTTATATGTTCTAAGGATATTTATAACCAGAAATTGATACTTGCAATTCATTGACTTTTATGAAACCCTGGGTCTGCTTGAGATTCTTTTATTTGGTGGAGAAACTTTCTCACTCATAAAAGTGGACTTTAATGTATTGCTCAGAACCTGACACTGTTACACCTGATAACATAAGTATTTCACAATTTTGTTATAAAACTTTAAGTCTTTAAAGCACTTATTATATGGTTGCCATTCCCCTGTAGTTAATGCAATTTTTTTTTCTGTTTCTCACTAAGGGAAAATAAATGTTATTATACAAGGTTTCAGTGGAGCACTCACTCTGTTCCCCATTGATTTATGTCAGTTAACAGCGTTAATGGAGACTAGAAATTTATTACCTTGGAATCTGACCCTAAGTAGCAAGTATCAGATTTGTAACTAGGACTTCCAAAAATAATATTACTATTAAAAAGATCAGGGAACAAAATAAAATAATATATCATAATAACAATGGAATTCATTCTTAAAATATACCTGAAAAAGTCTGTTTCTAATTATGGAATTAGTAAAATGAATTGTTAAATGTCCATAGAAATGTATCTAAGAATTATTTGAATCAATTATGTTGTTTTTCTAATGAATTTTTTTTTCTTTTCATTGTATGGCAGAAATACTGAAAAAATTTTATTGCTAACATTTATTTACTAGACGATGTTCACATTATTGTAATTTTAAAGTTCAGATAATTTTGCACTAATATTCTGGAACTATTATTGAATGTCTTGGGAATTTAAGGCAGGACTTGAGTAATATATCTTTGTTCTAAAAAGCCACTGGCCAGAAAAGTTATGATGCAATTATAAATATTGATTGCTTACCTAATCATTAGCTTTACCTGATTAAACTTATCAACTTTTCACTGAAAAGGGAATTTATTTTAAATTAGTATGTCTCAGCTTGTCTGAAAAGATAATAAATTTATAATGAAAGAATATTTGTGGTATTTACTCATTTATTAAAGGTGAATTATACCTTGAAAGTAACTGTAGAAACTGGCCTCAGTTCTTAGTATACATTTGACCCTTGAACAACATGGGTTTGAACTGTGTGGGTCCACTTATATACAAATTTTCATCTGCTCCTACCACCCTTGGGAGAGCAATGCCAACTCTTACTCTACCTTCTCTTTAACCTACTCAACAGGAAGACAAGGGCAATCCAATTCCACTTAAGGAATATTAAATATATTTCTCTTTCCTATAATTTTCAGAACACTTCCTTTTCTCTAGCTTATTTTATTGTAGGAATACAATATCTAACACATATGACATACAATATGTGAAGCTAATCAACTGTTTATGTTATAGGTAAGGCTTCCAGTCAACAGTAGGCCATTAGTAGTTAAGTTTTGGGGAAATCAAAAGTTATATGTGGATTTTCAATTGCACAGAGAGTTGGCACCCCAACCCCTGTGATGTTCGAAGATCAACTTTACTTAATCAGTTAAACATAGTGCTCTGGAAAAAAGTTTACAGTTGAAATTTAAAAATTTACCTGTTCCGATAAACATAACATCATACTGTCCATCTTCTGCATCCACTCGGTCTACTACAATTTGTGTAAATTGATAATTTACATCCGTTTTGATCATTATTGGGCGATTGTTTATAGGAAACACTGGATTGTACATGGCTGGATGACTTCTTGCAAAGGTTATAACATCATCAGGAAGGTCCTTTGTAGAGTCAAAACCACCAAATGTTTTGCTGGGACACTATTATGATAAAGAGAACAGTATCTTTTGATTAAAATCTAATAAACATAACTGTACATCATACAATAATACATGGCCTCAATGGTTCTACTTAAAATAGCAGTTCAGGCCAGGTATGATAGCTCACACCTGTAATCCTAGCAATTTGGGAGGCCGAGGCAGGTGGATCACTGAGGCCAGGAGTTCCAGACCAGCCTGGCCCAACATGGTGAAACCCCATTTCTACTAAAAATACAAAAATTAGCTGGACGTGATGGTGCATGCCTGTAGTCCCAGCTACCTGCGAAGTTGAGGCAGGAGAATTGCTTGAACCTGGGAGGCGGAGGTTGCAGTGAACTGAGATCATGCCATTGCACTGCAGCCTACGCAATAGAACAAGAATCTGTCTCAAAAATAAAATAAAGGAAAAGAGTAGTGCAATATATAGTATATATTTCCCAAATATATTTTAATTCTCAGTGAGATTTAGTTATGTCACTAATTCTTAGGCAAAATTACGAATGTATGTAATGAATTCAGTGTACAGGAGAAGTTTGGTGCCTCTATTAGTGCCATAAGCATGAGTGTTATTAGTAAAATAGATGAAGTATTTGACATAATGAATGGAATATACTACAACTAAATGCAATTAATCTTTGAATTAGAGATGCTCAGAATAATTTTATTGAATACATTTAACTTTTTACTATGGCATCATGCTAAAATACAAATTCTCTTTTCAAACTGAAAAACAATATAAACTATTCTTTATTGTTTTGTTTCTAACATAATGCTAAAAAAGTACCATCGAGAAATGTAATAAATAAAATAATCACAGTGATAAGGAAAAGTGTTATTCAAAGTGTTTAACAACCTGCATTGCACAAAAAGTGACCAATCAGAATGCATGTCATGACCAAGCAGAAGCGAAAATGGCCCCAGCAGCCAGAAAGATGCTGGTTTTGCACTGGCGTAACCTCACCTCTGGATGTAAACACTGTATGTAAGACAATACAGCAAAAATGACAAATTAAGATTTCACCATCTCCTTTCACTATAGTTATTGATGCAGTGCAAGCATTTATAGAGTACAATATCTCCAATCTCTTGCTTTTAGTCTTACACTTAAGTAATTTCTACTATTTAATGTAAAAGCTTGGGAGCTAAAATGTAATTATGAGAGATTCCTGATCTTACAAGAAGCTTAGAATGAGAAATCAATTGTCTTTGCCACTAGCTTGAAAAAATTAATAATTCATGAGAAATAAAATGAATGTGTTTTGAAATGGGAGGAGTATATATAAATACACACATATATATGTCTATGTATGTGTATATACATGCACAATAGTACAACAATATAACAGTTAAGGAAAGTAAGGCTGTATTTCTTGTTTTGTATGTAAATTATAAAATTAAGGTTATAGAAATATCAAACATTTATGTAAAAACCTGGAAGACACGATAAAGTGTATTTTCATGAGACTGAAAATTATTTCTGCACTTCTCTACTAGCATGTAAAAATAGTTTGCAAAAATTTAGAAATGTGTTATCAAAAATTAAAATAAGATTTAATAATTTTAGATTTATATCTTACAATGAATTTAAGCACTGACATCTGTAAAGAACATGTTTTTAAATGTGAAATTTCATTCACTCATGGAAAATCTTCGTCTTGCTTTAATTTACAATCTTGAAATCTTTTTTTTACATTACAGGATACATTTAATATCTGTCTGTAGCTGCATTGTTTTTTGGCCTTTGGCAGAAATATATTCATCTCATAAACACCTAAGCTACTTACAGTTCCTGGCCGTGGATAGGGGACTCTTCCTTGATAAGGCACCCACTGATAGTTGGGTCCATCCCTGTGGGCATACGGACCAAGGAACACCCTTCTCACATCACTCATGCTGTACATACACACGGCTGATCCCTTGAAAATGTTACTGAACAAGACAGCAAGAATAAAAACAGATGTTCATCTTTGTACAATGGTAAGAGAAATATTGATACTGAGTTCTTACATTTTTGATATTATTTATTAAAATATGAATATAAATTGTTAGCAATAATGTTTAGGATTTTTCTAGTCACGTGTATGCATTTAACAATACACAAAAGAACAAAAAATTGTGATTTCTTAAAAATAGAAGGCATAGCTGAAAATGGCTTTAGTACTCAGAATATATGCCTTCATATGAAACATAGAGTACTAGGTTTTGATAGGAAAAACAAATACATATAAGCTATAAATGAATAGGTAATTTTAATATCATGGGGAAATTTTTAAAAATGTAGATTGAGTCTCAAGCATTATTACAGAACCCAGGAAACTTTTAAATTAGCAAGAATGTTTAAGAACTCACTTTGTAGGCTGAAACTAGTACAAAAAATAGTGTCAAATGATGTGTCACATTGTATTATTTTTAAATTCCCAAAAGTATTAGATCAAGTAGGAAGTTGATTCTTGTGAAGACACTTAAAATCAGCTCTTTCTAACACAGAAAATAATTACGTTAGTACCTATTTCACTCAATTAAAGTGGAGAATTACAGCAATTATACTCATCATTTCACTAAACGAAAATTTTGTTCGCTAAACAAAAAATCAGGTAAACTGGAAGCAAGCCACTGAATTGCCACAATTTTCCATTTTATTAGGCTTATAGAAATGTGGCTTGAGTAATGTATTTATACAAAGATATTAAACAGTTGTGCACATTTAAAATATTGAATGCTTATCTTTTAACCAAACTTTCCCCCTTGAAAATTACATATAAATCAGACCAAATGAACAACATGGGCTCTCTACAGTTTATTATTGGAAACTGCTGCATATAGAGAGCGTTTCATAGACTGCAAGCTTCATGAGAGAAGAGACCATGCCTGGCTTCTTTCCGGCTACCTAAATTATATATCACATGGCATTTCAGAGAGTAAACCTCAATAAATACTTATAGAATTTAATAACATTTTCATAACAGAACAAATAGCAAATTAGTGCATACTTGATACATCACACCTTGTAATGTTTGGGTTATATATCCCCTTTCCATTGTTCTTTACGTTGCTTATCTTTGATTAAATCAGCTGTCATCGAAATACTTAAGGAGTATGATATGTAGCTATTAAAACTCACATACAAATATCCATTCTATTGAAATAAATAGGTGAAATTATTTTATCTCTAGCTCTCAAAAGGTGGCAAACGGCATGGGCATCACCTGGGTACTTGTGTGAAGTGCATATTCTTAGGTCGCATTTAATTTCTATTGAGTCAGAAACTCTGGAGGCAAGGCCTAGGAATCTGAATGTTACCATGCTCTCTAGGAGATTCTGATGCAGACTCAAATTTGAGCCACTGCACTAAGCAATGAGGAACCAGAAAAAATGGATTAATATTTGTTTGAGTCTCTTAAGTTATATAGCTTAGTCATTCTGTTTTTTTTTTTTTTCCAAAGGGAAGAAATATTATTTAGGTATGAAGAACTTCAAATAGTTTTAGAAATACAGATTTCTTAATTTTTATGTGATTTTTTAAATTATTGAGTAAAAACATCCAAGCAATTTGTAGTGGCTTTAATAGTCACAGAATAAAACAGTGTTGGACATTGCAGTTAATCATTTTCTTTACTATCAAAGTTACTTGCACTACTTTTCCTGACTTTTGATTTTAAATTATTTTTCTTTTAACATTTCATTCACATCCCAGTGCATATCCTTCTTTATATGCATCTAAATGTATATGTGTTTCTTTCAACAACCCCAGGTAACATGAACTTTATACTGAATGTAATAGCCTGGAGGGATATAATCTCTGCTTAATTGACAGCAAGACTTAGGGAGCATGAAAAATAGGAAAAGGAGAAGTGTGAGGAAAGAGGGAAGGAGGCAAGAGGAAGAGAGAGAAAAAGAGGAAGCAGAAGGGGAAGGAAGAAGGGAAGGAGCCAGTAGAGAAAGAGCAGGAAAAGCAGGGCAGGGAAAAAAGGAGATAAAAGGACAAAGAAATTAAGTTTGAGTTTGACACTGGTTCCAAAAAATAAAAAATAAAAAATAAAATAATAATAATGCTGTAACACTGAAGATTTTTGTTTGTTTTTATTATGTGCTGTAATGCTGAAGATTCTTGTTTGTTTTTATCGTCTTTTTATGTGGTTATAATGTAACCCTAGTGCTGTAATGCTGAAGGTTTTTGTTTGTTTGTTTTATGTCTTTTTACATGATTATTTTAAAATCTGGGTTATAAGGTAGATAATAAAAAACCAAATGGAGTCTCAGAAAAAAAAGTAGATTTTTTTACAAAGAGAATCTATTTACTCACTTAAAAAGTTTTAAAACTATTTATTACGACCTAACGGGTCTTCAATTGCTGTATTAATAACTTTTCACACAATCTTAAAGGTTGAGAAGTGATGATTGTATTAATAATTTTTTAAATTACCTAAAGGCAATTTAAAAATTTGTTTTGTAAACAATCAGTTTTCTCCAAAAATACACATTTCTAGTTTAGTTCTAGGGTTAAAGGTTTAAAGACCAAAGAAAAGTGTAGCAAATATCCCATCTGTGGAACAGACATACTGGGAAGAGCCATGAACTGTTTTGACATCTGTAGATGTATTTTGTCCCCAGATTCCCATACTAATCATCTGGCAAAAGATAGGACTTTCAGTGGAATTGCTGATGGGCTTTTCTCTTATCTCATTCATTAGCAATTGACTAAAGTGACAGAGAGATCAAGAGACAGAGAATTGTTTCTGTTATATTTTCAACAAATTTAAATTAATTTTTCCATCTTTAATTTATATCCCTACAAACTCTTCCCAAAACTCAGACTTCCATCTCTATAATATTTTACATTTTATTTAAAGGTTTAAAATCAAAGATATGCATAAGATGACATAAACATTTCAAACTGTTTCACCATAACACATTAACATCGTTACAATGATGATTTTTTGTCTAAAATTCATTTAAAAAACAAACATCTACATAAATCATAACTTCTTTCAGTCACCCAAGAATACACAACAGCTCAAAGGTTAAAGCAATACTTGTCTTTCAAAAATATACTTTCACAAATTATGGGTACTTGGATACCACCTAAATAACATGAAGTTTCTATAAGGTAGTTAAAAAGTTGTTTACCTGGAAGTCGTAAACACTCCATATACAATTGGGTTTTTAGGATCTTTAAAGTTCATTAGGAATACATCCTCTGTTTAAAAACAAAATTGGAGAAAGTTGCTTTTTTATGGAATGGCAAAGTCTGAACAAATATTCTCTATACATAAACACTAGCTTCTTACGCAGTTCATCAAAATGAGTGTCAATGCCATTTGGACCTGGCACTGAGCAAATCAAACGAGCTTTGAGGAATGTTGTCCATTTATTCACCAGACTTCTGTGCCCTCCAAAGTCATTCTGAAAGAAGGGAACACCAGTATTAGGCACTGTGAATGCAAATGATAATTTCAAATATTTCTGTTTTCTTCATATCTTCAGACAAACATAAAATATAGTTCCTCATGTTTTAAAAGTTCCTAATCATTTTAAATGACCAGCTATAGGTAGCTATCACTTATTGTTACATTTGTGGTCAAATCATTCCCTCAAGTTTTTTTGACTTTTTAAGGGATATTTATTGTGAGTAGTCCCTTTATTTATTCAAGAGATTACTTATAAAATCAATTCATGTTCATCTACAGATCAATGGATAAAGAAATTGTAGTCCATTTACACAATGGTCTACAATTCAGCCTTAAAACAAAGAAAATCAATTAGATTAGCGGAAGAAACAGTTTTTTCTTTGAGATATGTTGCACAATGTGGTATCATAAATAATAATGTATTATACATTTAAAATCATAGTAAGAGAGTAAATTTCAAATGTTCTCACCACAAAAAATAAGTATTTGAGGTGATGGGTGTGTTAACTAGTTGATTTAATTATTCCACATTATATTCATAAATCATAACATTGCTTTGTAATCACAAATTTATGTAGTCATAATTATCAATTTACAGTTTAAAAATAAAAATCAAGAAGAAGGAAATCTTGTCATTTGAGTCAACATGAATAAACCGGGGGACATTATGTTAAGAGAAATGAGATAAGCACGGAAAGACAAATACCACGTGACCTCACTTATATGTAGAATATAAGAAGCTGAACTCAAAGATGCAGAGAGTAGAGCAGTGGTTACCAGGTGCTTTGCGGAAGGGATGAAGAGATTTGGTCCAAGATATAAAATTTCACTTAGATAGAAGAAATGAGTTTAAGAGATCTATTGGACAACATCATGACTTTAATTGATAACAATGAATTATATTACTGAAATTTGTGAAAAGAGTAGATTTTAAGTGTCCTCACCATGAAGAATTATAAGTATGTGAGATAATGCATATTAATTAGCATGATCTAGCCATTTCACAATGCCTGCACATTTTAAAACATCATATTGCACACAGTAAATATATACAATTTTTATTGTCTATTCAAATAAATAATAGAATCTTAAAAATCACTTAACTTTCCTTTCCACTCTGCAATGAATGAATTCGTTTTGTTTTGGTATAATGCTCTCTCTCCTACCTACTGTGCATTGAGATCTTACCTACATAGGCGGCTTCACAGCCAGTGCTTGTACACAGTAGGCATTCAGTGAGTATTTAAAGAATGGATGATAAACATATGCCTTAAATACCCATACAAAAAATAGATCTCAGACAAAAGCATGCTAGCATCAAATATTTCATAAGCTGAAGGAGTTGAAGCAATTTATGTTTTACAAACAACACATTGAGAAAATATTTGAATAACCCTTAATAAAGGAAACTCATTCCAGAGAAAACATTTTGAAAGGCTTCTCACCTTGAAGAAAACTGATTTAACCTAAGCATAGTAATAAATTCTATTATTGTGGTAGGTGTTTACTAGAAACTATAGTTTTCAAAGACGATATTTATGTACATATATTGAGAGAACATGCTCCTTTAGAGTAAAACTGATTTATATTTTGTTTATATATTTTTATACACCTTAAAGTTTTTTTAAGCCTTGAAAGTAGTGCTTTTAAATATGACATGATTTTTGTAGAGAAAAAAGTCTCACCTACTTCAGATGTTATTTGTATGTTTTCAAGTATTGAAAACTTTTAATTTTTCAGTAATTGAATACACTAGAGATAATAGATCATATTGGGGTAACAGGTCACACATAGAAAGAAAGATTTTTAAAATTTCAGGATGCTTTCTTCAAAAGACAGAATTCAATTTTAAGATGATCATGGAATGTGGCTTATGATTTTCTTTATTTGAAGGGTGCTTTAATATATACTAACAGTTAACTTTTTCATATTGCATAAATACTGCACTATGCACCATAGAGGGAAACAAATGGCACTATTGTATTTTCACACTGATGATACTAATTAATCTATAAGTGGTTGTTGAGCAATTTTTATTCCATTTATCTAACAGTATAATGCAATATTACATTTGACATTAAGCCATACAATGAGTGAAATACCTCAGACAGGTAAAGCTCACAGCTTCAAAATTGTTTTTGTATGGGTGTTTGTGTGTGTGCTGTGTGTATATGTGTACATAGGATGCTACAATCAGTTTGTACAAACGAGCTTTCATATTTTTCTCTCTTAAATGAATACTTCACATCTTCCAACAACAAATATTTATTCAAAACTTACAAGGTAGGCCGAGCGCGATGGCTCACGCCTGTAATCCCAACGCTTTGGGAGGTCGAAGGGGGCGGATCATCTGAGATCAGGAGTTCAAGACCAGCCTGGTCAACATGGTGAAACCCCGCCTCTACTAAAAATACAAAACTTAGCTAGGCGTGATAGCAGGTGCCTATAATCCCAGCTACTTGGGAGGCTGAGGTGGGAGAATCACTTGAACCAGGGAGGCAGATTTTGCAGTGAGCTGAGATTGTACCACTGCACTCCAGCCTAGGGGACAGAGCAAGACTCTGTCTCAAAACAAAACAAAAACTAACAAACTTACAAGGTATCGAAAACTGTGCTAGGACTGAAAAAACATAAATTATCTTCTCCCAGGTAAAATAAAATCATTTTATTACTCTAAAATTTCAAACAGCTATTATGTAATGTAATTATGAAACAATGCCAGTTACTTCACAACCTCTACCTGCATATTTGACTGTGTAGAGTTACTCATAACCAACTATAATATTCAATCATTATTTACCATTTATTTGTTATATCAGTCAAACTGTAGCCAAAATTTTTATTGTATGTGCACACAGGTAGAAAATTTTAAAAAGCAAAGTCGTTATGGGAAAATGACATCCTTCTCATTTTTTTTTTTCTTTACCTCACCTTGCATATCTGACCTATTCTAGCGTGAGTAGCTTTTCCAGAGTGTTCTCCATCTATTGCATTTTCACGGAAGAAAAAGTATACTTTGTCATCTTCAGGATTGTCACTCTCTGGGATGAGGTGGGCACTAATGAACCTTGGATCTGAGAGACAAATTATAGCATATATATTAATTCACAGCTTAATAAATAATACCATTCTTTATGGTCCATTTTTACTTTTTCTTAACTCTTAATTGATATATTTCAAGAAACGTATCTTTCCTTTTTCCATTTCGTAGGTATATATCAACTCTTTTTTATGCATTATAAAGTATCTTATAAAATACCTTATATCTCTAGAAAAATTTATGTATTTTGTTCTGAAGGTTAGGAGTAGGTGCAGAAAGAAATCTTTAGGGTGATCATACATTGCAGATCCATGACTGGATATTAAAATATTTTGCAAACTATAGGTACTATCAAATGTTACTTATTGCTGTCACCATTGTTATTCCTTCTTTTAAGCATAAGAATTTAAATCAAAATACTAATTGGTCTATTTCAGTTTTCAGCAAAGACTGAATGGGAAGGGAAAAGTGAAATCTATATGAAACAAAGTAAATCCTCTCCTGTCGTTCCCCTTTCCTGTAAATGGCAGTGTCATTCCACTAGATACACAGGAAAAACTCCGGTCACCCTTGAGTTCTCCCTTTCTCTCATACCCAACATTCTATCTATCAGCATATCCCTATTTATCTCAATTTCTTACCACATTTTTCAATACCACTTTGCCTCAGGAAACTACTGCCAATATGAATTACTAAAGTAGATTCCTAACTAGTTTCTCAATTTCTACCTTACCAACCCTTGTCTCCACACAACAGCCAGAATGAACCTCTGCTCTATCACTCCTTCTCCAAACTTTCCAATATCTTAACTGGATTTATTGTCTGATATGATACATCTCCAAAAGTATTTATTGATTAATCTATCCATTTGTCTATCTAATCTTCCTTTGCTTATTGTCTGTCTCCCCCGCCACCCCAATGAAATACACGTTCCATGAAAATAAGGATTTGTTGTATTTTTTTTTGATGCGGTGAACCTAAAGCTTAAAACATGATAGGCAGTCATGAGTATCTGTGCAACAAGAAAATAAAAGAAAAATGGTGAGGGGAGGGGACTGCCTAGGTTATGCAGAATGTGTATCAGGGATATTTAGAGCTCCACTTCAAAAAGCACTTTTGAATGTTCTTCGGTTGATATGTCTGTGCCTCATAAACTATATAAAATATGCAATAGTCTCATAGCCTTAAGAAGCTATGTGCTATGAAGCTAAGGGTACCTCACTGAAGGCACTTAGGATACTGCAGACATTTATATTCTTACAATAATCTACATTTATCCCTTAGTGTATTATTTTATCCAGGTAACAATGAAATATACACGTACAGGTCAGCACCATTCTTAAGAGACCAGGAAGAGATCAGAACTTGAAACTAGCTTTATCCACATATAATCCAAGTTATTTAGTCCTGATCTTTACACCTGTGAATAATCATCATTATCATGTGCCCTGTGCTTGTAACCTTTTAACTTTTGCTCTGGGATCATGCATTCAAGTATATTTCACAAGGCCAAACTTTACTATCCTTTTCAGGCAAATTGTACAGATTCTGGAAATAATGTGAAACATATGAAATATTACCTGTTCATATTTAAAGTTCAGTGTGCCAGTGAACAAGAGTAGGAGAATAATAATTTTAAAGTAGAATTGCTTAGCACAAGATTTTTTTAAAGATCCATACAATAATATATTACTTTAACCTGGATAACTGTTCAAAGCTTTCTTTTGTTCAAAAATTTCTACTTGTTCATATGCATACATATATTATATATGTAAATATGCATGTATAATGAGGAGTATATATTCTCATAATGGATGGTGAACAGAATAATTAATGTGACATGTTAGGAATTACTGTCACAAACTAAAGAATTACAATCACATTGGTAAAGTTAGGCTCCAGAAATGTATGTGTGTGTTTGTATGTGAGCACATATGTAACACAAACCTGTTTGTGCAGTGATTTAATTTAGTCACTTGCAGCTTCTGTGTCCTTTAACAAGACTCTTCCCTCTCTGAGCTCAGATGCATAATTTTCATATTACGTTTATTTCAAATCAAGTTACTTCAAACTGGGATCTATTCACCTTGTCTGTCATAAATAGTTAATATTAAGACAAATATTTTAAGCCTAAGACATGTGAAACAAATTTGTAAAATGTTAACAAATACACTATATTAACATTATTATGATGATACTGAAAGGAAGCCTCCATCACATGGTAAGTTTGAGGATATTATAATCCAACTGCAGAATAAAAATGAAAACAATCGTACATTCTTCTGCTTTAACACTGTAACAATGGAGGGAGAAGTTGGTCTACTATTACCTCCAAAATTAGTGTAGTTGTTCATACAAACACTTGAATAACTTAAAGAACTCTGAGTAACTAAATCCAGTTGCTTTTTGTTAGATCACAAATATGTGTAAGACGCCATGTAGAAAAGAGAATCCATAATATATAATCCTTGTTTTCAGAACGCCACAGTCTAACAAAAGCAATGTTAAAAGCACAAAAATGACAACAAAGAAAACAATATTTTACATGTGCATATTCTTATGTTCTCTTGGTGTTTGGGCATGAGTGAAGGTGTTATTGAGCACTGCACTGACCTCTCTAAAATATGTGAGGATAATTATCATCTTACAAATCTGGACTCTAGTGGGAAATAACGCAAGCAAATTATCAAGAATATTCATTGCTGAAAGGACCTTCAACCTTAGTCTCTTCTTTAACGTATGATAACTACAGATGTGGGGAGTTTTGCAGGTGAATTAACAATCTCATCCAGTTTCAGGTACAGCCAAAAAATAGAAGTACACACAGAAAATGAAAACCAAATTCATTAACACAGAAAATGAGACTATCCAAGAAAAACACTGTCAATTTAACATAACTTGTGTTCAAGAAATTTAGGTTATATCTCAGACTTGAAAAACAATCACTCCCGTTTCCAAATATAATAGGCCTTGATTTTAGCTGATCTCTTCCAACAATTTAAAAGGAGCCATTCTTCTAATGTTTCACATTTAGAAAATCTGCTTTTTGGTCAAAACCTCTGCTCACCACACATTTTCTACTTCTTCAGTCCCACAAACATTGCCTTCCTCTTTCTTGTTATGTTTTGTCGTCTTAGCCCTCTCTTTTATTCTCGAAGTGTATTCATCCCCTCACTGATGAATCACCTCTTTATTCAATCCAAACCTTAAAATCAGTCATTCCAACTATCCTATTATCTAGGATTTCTTGGCTGCTGGAATCTCCACTGTAGCAGCTTTATAAATCCCCAGATTTTTTCCCTTTGTCCTTACACTTAAGCAAGGGTTTAAAAACCCATGTACTCATAGTAAATGTATCTGCTATAAATTGAAGCTATTTTCCTAAACAAGAACCCTAGTGTTGCTAAGAAATTATTTCATTTTCTTCTAAGATCACTATAGATTTATTATCAACAACTATTTTAAAGCACCCTGCTCTTCCTCAAATTGACAAACATACATCTTTAATTTGCTCTCTAAAGGTGGTGTTGTTGTTACCTGCTGTACTGATAGGACCAAAGCCATTTAGTAATAACTCTCTCCTTTTCCTTTCTTCACCTCCTAATTTCTCTTCTTTCAGGGAAGAATGATCTTTTCTTATTTTTAAGTCTAAGGTCTCTCACTATGTGCTGTCAATGCAATATTCTACAAACTTTTGCATGAATAACTTTATTCTTCATGCAATCACTTACCATTTATATTTTCATTTATAAAATAAGTGTTAAGCACCTACTCTATACTCTGGATTGTGGAAGATTAGGGCATATTAAGGTAAAATGTTTTTTGTCTACATTGTAGTTATTATCTTCAGGGGAATTCTGATAATTAAACTGAACAATTGTTTAACCTGCACAGAAAGAACAAAAATAAGAGCTTAGAAAAAAAATGCCGTGGGAGATAGGGCATTGAAGGAATATACCAGAAATAATTTGCATAAGTCTTAGTCAGAAGATATGACATATACTTCAAGATCTGAAGAATAACCAGAAACATCTTAGGTGAAGGAATGCATTTGCAAAATCACAGAAACAATGGAGAAAGTTGTACACACAGAGAGTAGTCAAGAAAATGGGAGGTGGTCAGAAATGATGATAGAAAGTTAAGCAGAGACTAGAATATGCAGGAAGTCATGTTCAGGAATATATCTGTCCTACTGGCTCTGGACAAAGCCACTGAAGTGTTCTAGACCTAGTAATGACATTGTCAGGAGTATATTTTCAGAGGATCACTCTGGCTGCTGCAGAGAAAAACTAAACAAACAAACAAAAAAACAAAAAAACAACAAAAACAAAACAATTGCAGTGAGGCCAAAATGAAGGGAGGAAGACCAGTTTGGTGGCTGTCATAGAAACACAAATGAGAAAGGACAGTGACCTGGATATGGATGGGATAGTGAGGATAGAGAAAGGAGACATGCAGGGATCAATTGAAAATATAATTGATGAATTATGCTCATTGATAATGTGTAAAATGTAAGAAATAGTGAGAGCAATCATAAAAAAAGAAACTTCTGATTTGAATAACTGCTTGTAGAGGAGTTACTAAGATAGAGAGCATGTGAGCAAGGGAAGATTTCAGAGATGGAAGGAAGATGAATTCTGTTTAGTGTGTCTTTAGAGTGAGAGCCTTGTGAAGACACAGAGGTCATGAATAAAAAAGCTTAGGAAGGAAATGTGGACTAGAGCTGAAGTTATTTGAAAGTGAGCCAATGGAGTGATTAAGTGTACAGAGTAAAAAGAAAAAAAAAAAAAACAAAGCAAGACAACCTAAGACCTTGAGAAAGGTGAGGAAAAGTAGAAAGGATTCTCACAAGTGGGGAATTGCAGAAAGGAAGGAAGGAGACATATTTCTTCCTTAGATTTTTTATTCTTTCCCTTTTTAATGACACTTCTTAAATACAAATATACATTTAAAAATTTCTTTATCCTGGCCGGGCGCGGTGGCTCAAGCCTGTAATCCTAGCACTTTGGGAGGCCGAGACGGGCGGATCACGAGGTCAGGAGATCGAGACCATCCTGGCTAACACTGTGAAACCCCGTCTCTACTAAAAAATACAAAAAAAAAAAAAAAAAAAAAAAAACTAGCCAGGCGAGGTGGCGGGCGCCTGTAGTCCCAGCTACTCGGGAGGCTGAGGCAGGAGAATGGCGTAAACCCGGGAGGCGGAGCTTGCAGTGAGCTGAGATCTGGCCACTGCACTCCAGTCCGGGCGACAGAGCGAGACTCCGTCTCAAAAAAAAAAAAAAAGAAATTTCTTTATCCTGAAAATAAGCTCCCACAGTCACTGTATGCTGTAGAGTCTCATGATTCCTTGCATTCATTCTTTAAACCAGAGGATTTCTTCAGTGAGTATATATATATATATATATATACACACACACACACACCACACACACACACACATATATATATACACACACATATATATATATACATATATATATATATATATACATATATATATATATATATCTCCTGCCATTTTGCATCTTTCACTGCTATTGTATTGATAATCAACAGGAACTATCAAAAAAATAGATTTGTATACTTATCCTGTTTTAGTTGTCTTCAGACATTGGCACAATAAAATTTCACGAGTTTCTAATATGTCCATTGCTTTTTCTGGCTTCTTGTGGCTTTTCTGACCCAGGACCTGAATTGTAAGCTATCTAAACTTCACTATTTCATTCATGACTTCTCTTTCCCTTTTTCTTTTTTTTTTTTTTTTTTTTTTTTGAGATGGAGTCTCGCTGTGTCTCCCAGACTGGAGTGCAGTGGCACGATCTCAGCTCACTGCAAGCTCCACCTCCCGGGTTCACGCCATTCTCCTGCCTCAGCCTCCCAAGTAGCTGGGACTACAGGCGCCCGCCACCATGCCCGGCTAATTTTTTGTATTTTTAGTGGAGACGGGGTTTCACCGTGTTAGCCAGGATGGTCTTGATCTCCTGACCTCGTGATCCACCCGCCTCGGCCTCCCAAAGTGCTGGGATTACAGGCGTGAGCCACCACACCCGGCCTCTTTCCCTTTTTCTAAATTTCTATATATACTTCTTAAATTTTTCCTTAAGTGCCCTTTATTTTCTTTTACTTCTATAAATGAAATCATCACCTAGTGTTTCTTTCGCTATTTCAATATTGTTAATGATCTTTCTTTCTTCTTTCTTTCTTTCTCTCACTCTCTCTTTCTTTTTTTCTTTTTTTTCTTTTTTTAGATGGAGTCTCACTCTGTTGCTCAGGCTGGAGTGCATTGGCATGATCTCAGTACACTGCAACCTCTACCACCCGGGTTCAAGTTATCCTCCTGCCTCAGCCTCCCAAGTAGCTGAGATTACAGGCGACGCCACCACACCCAGTTGATTTCTGTATTTTTAGTAGAGATAGGATTTCACCATGTTGACCAGGCTGGTCTTGAACTCCTGACCTCAGGTGATCCACCCACCTCGGCTTCCCAAAGTGCTGGATTACAGGCGTGAGCCACTGTGCCCAGCTGTTAATGATCTTATATTTGCTTATTTTTCTTTGAGAACTTACATACTTCTGTAGCTTCAAGTTCATTAAGCTATGTCAACTTTCCTATTTTTTTTTAGACCCAATGCTGCATTTCAAAATTCTGGATAAAAATTTCTATCTAGATACCTCACTGCAACTTTAATTTACCATACTTATTTTTTAATTTTATGAGAAATGTCTTAAGTAATTTCTGAAGTTTATAAGTTTCTTACTTATAAACTTTCCTCTTGAAACTGCTTCTGTTCCTCTCTTTTCCATTTTGGTTAATCTCATCATAAGGCATATAAATAAAATGTTATTTTACCTTAAAAATTTCCATCTCTTGCAGGACTTCTTTTCAGTGCTCTAAATATAATACAAAAAGTATTCCTATGGTTTTCATTTCCTTTTATTGTTTTATAATCTTAACATTGCCAGTATAATTCGTGTCCTTATTATTTTACAGTAATATTTTGGAATAATATAACTGGATAACTGGTCTTCTGCCTGCAGTATCTATTTCCTCTAAGCCCCCCATACAGTATATAGAAACAAATATGAATGCATTTATACAGTATGTTTTCCAGAACAGATTTCAGGTTTCATAGATTTCAGAAATTCACATAACTTAAAACATACAAACAAAAAAGACATAACTGATGTACTGACGTTATTCTGTCAGGACAAAGGCTTAAAGTATCTACCACATGGATCAATATATATACTTGAGGTGGGTCACGATTTTGGCTCCCAAGTCTTTTAGCATGATAGGGAAATGGGAAACCTTGTCAGTTACATTTTCATAGTGTTCCTAATAGGCATTAACTAACCTTGATGTATCTTTCCACCAGAACTGACCACAGACTCTTTTTATGAATCCTTTAATTAACTGTTTATCATTCTACAACACCTTATCTACTATCTTAATAAACTTGTGGTTCATATGACATGGAAAGAATCTTTGCTTCTACTTATTTTATGACATTTAATTCTTTTTATAATATCTGCATTTTCATACTTGTCTTATGACAGGCATTTGTCCTATATTTCTTCCTCTCTCGCCTTCAGCTTCTATATATAACAATGTTTTCCAGTAAGCTTATTTTTAATCTTTCCCATTGCAACTATCCACATGTAGGCCCTTATCTTTTCTCTCCTGGCAGTCACATTCACTCTGTTTTCCCTGCCTCCAGCCTTACCATCTCCAAACCATGTTGTATGGTCTATTACCTTTTAACACACAAACCTTTCCCGGCATCTGGTGCATATTCCACAATTAGAATCTATAAAACTCTATCTTAATCACTTGTTTCCCTCCATCCATCTTCTTGTAAACTAATATCCCTATTTTTTAATTTTTCTTTCTTGCTAAGCATAAATCCTGAAACAGTGCATAGTTCCCAAATGACTCAATGAATGAATTAATACATAAATGAATCTCCTAAACTAAAATGGTAGGTTCCTTTGAAAGAAGGAATTACATTTTCTTGTTTTTTGGCAAGGTTTACAAGTTTTTTGGATGAGTTGAGCTTACCATAGACTCGAAAATGTTTAGGATGTCAGTTAAAGAAATGCTTACACAAGCTTCTTTAAATTTGCTACTATTTCTGCAAGATATTATACAATGGCAGGTTTTCAAAATGCTTTTTTGAAATTTTATGAATGTTCTTTTAACCTAGAAGCTGTTCTTTTCTTTGCAATAGATAATTAATGCATTAAAATTTTCTATTTGCAATTCTTCAGAATTAGATTTTGTCAATAGGATTAAAATAATAGAAAACATGTCTCTCCGTTTTATGTAGCTAAGAACAATGCATATGTTGGAGATCAGAGATTCCCATTGTCCTGTGAAACTACAAGAAATTCAATAACTTGCCTTGTCATCAAAAACTCCCTACGGAAAAGGTTTACCAATATCTATTCAGATTGACCTACTTTATTAATTCCCCTTGGTAACCTAAGAAAGTTCATGATATTCACAAAGGAAGCTATTCTACGTCCAGTCACTCCCATTAAATGGCAAGCAGAAATGAAAAACTCAAATCTAATAATTAAGCTTTCTTTTAAAACCTGTGTTCTGTAGCCCATTAAAATAAAGAATACCTATTTTCAGCCTGCAGTTACAAATTGTTTATTTCAATGTGGCCGCTGAAACTAATTGACACAAATACAGAACTTTAATAATGTATACAGGGACCCTGGATGTCTTTCCACATGAAAACGCCATCTACTCTGTCCACAAAATGCCATCTAACAGTAGTGTAACAAAATCGTTTTGAAATTAATTTGAAAAGATTTATTGCTTTGTGAAGGAGAAAGTCATTGTGAATGTATATTAAAAGCTGAACATCAAAAGCAAGGGGCAATATCCATTTTAGCAAGATCAAAGTGCATTAATCTCACTGCCATAAAAACTGCAATGTAAACACTATGAAAGGTAAATAGAATTGGAAAGGATTCTTGCATTTGCATAGCTTAAATGGTATGCCTTTGGGGAATAAACTTTGTATTTACAGATACTACGGCAATTTTGCAATGTCCTCAGCACATAGTGGAAGCTGAACAAACAATCACATTTACTAATCTTGGGCCAATGCTATCATGTGAAGCATGGAATCTTTAGTCATGATAACGGCAATAAACGCTGAGTAAATACACCACTTTTTTCTCTTTCCCCTTTATCTCCTTTACCACCCCCTTGACATTCTTCCATACTTCATCCCACAGATGGCATTTCTTGCAAAATTCACGTTTGGGCACCACCTGCCACTTGTAACAGTACCACTCTGTTGAAATATTTTTAGCAGCTGCAAATTAAACTGTCCTTCAGGTGCAATCTTACACTTAATGAAAATGACACCTTGGCACAGGACACGCGCTGCACTTATGATTCATTTGGCAGCTTGAGCTTATTTAAATAATGAATGCATTTTGCTGCTCTCAGCATTAGAATCAGACTGAATGTCTAGTACAGCAACATTTTGACCAGCATTTGGCTGGACCTATCCCTTCCACCAACAAGCCCCCGAAAGGACAAGAACAAAAATATTTTTTTCTGAGAATGAATCAAGTACAGAATGATTAATTAAGGCATTTGGGGTATCTGTAAATTTAAAAGTTGGGATACGTATTGGTTTTCTAGGACACAAATCATATAAATTTCATTTGTAAAAAGGGTAGAATTAATAATTATAAACTCTCTCACACAAGTACTGCAAGGCCTAGTTAATTTCACACCATGAACCACTCAGCCAGTCCTCTTGTAAAACATGTCAGAGGTTGCAGAGCACGGAAGGAGGAACATAACCCCGCTGCAGAAAAATGACAGAAATCCCCTCTCTCTCTGAATCAATAGTAACACCCTCTATGAAAGGAAAAAACAAGGCTTTAAAATGTAGATAGTCCACAGAAATATACATACACATTCTTTTCTTCACACTTTAAAGGAGATCCCAGTGACATTTTAACTATGAAGGAAAACTCTTTCAGAAAGCAACATAAAAAGAAGCAAGTTTTTCCTTCACTGTACTTATATAAAAACTGTTCTGTGATAGGATTCAGAGAAAATGGGTAGAAATTAGGCTTCTCCCAGTCACTAGATTTGTTACTTCAAGAATATCAACTTGGCCGGGCATGGGAGCTGACTCCTATAATCCCAGCACGATGGGGAGGCCGAGGCGGGTGAATCACTTGAGGCCAGGAGGTTGAGATCAGCCTGGCCAACATGATGAAACCTCGTCTCTACTAAAAATACAGAAAAAAAAAAAAAAAATTAGACGGGTATGGTGGCACACACCTATAATCCCAGCTACTCAGGAGGCTGAGGCACGAGAATTGCTTGAATCCTAGAGGTGGAGGTTGCAGTGTGCTGAGATCGCACTACTGCACTCCAGCCTGGGCAACAGAGGAGACTCTGTTCCCCCATGCCCCACCGCCCCCCCCCATAAAAGAAAAAAGAAAAAAATATCAACTAGCCTCAGTTACTTGACTATCAGAAAGGATATGTCTTTGAGGAGTGTTGGGAGAATTAATTAGGGAATACATACGCATCTATCTATCTGCCAATGCCAAGCATATTGTTGGTCTTGAAAATTGCTCGCTATTATTATTTTATAACATTGTTTTTAAAACTTTGTAAAATATTGTATAAAATATATGTTTAAAAGTTAATGGTAACATAAGATCAGGCGCGGTGGCTCATGCCTGTAATCCCAGCACTTTGGGAGGCCGAGGCAGGCACATGACTTGACGTGAGGAGTTCGAGACCAGCCTGGCCAATATGGTGAAACCCTGTCTCTACTAAAACACAAAAAGAAACTGGGCATGGTGGTGGGTGCCTGTGGACCCAGTTACTTGGGAAGCTGAGGCAGGAGAATCTCTTGAACTCAGGAGGTGGAGGTTGCAGTGAGCCGAGATGGTGCCATCCACTGCACTCCAGCCTGGGTGACAAAGTGAGACTCAGTCTTTAAATACATAAATAAAAATAAATAAATAAATAAATAATGGTAACGTAAACTCAGATTACCAGTGGAAGCAAGTTGATAGCTGATAAGGATTCTAAAAACCTGCTAAAGACAACTAAAATAACAAAGACTAATGATAAATTATGTAAATTATAAAGTTATATTAATATTTTCAATATCACAGCCTCAGACTTCAAAATATTTACAAAGAAACTAGCTGGGAAATTGGTAATGGGGAATAATTATCACCAGATGACTGCCAGCACACCAGGATGGCAGCCGCAGTGACTGGTTTCTTCCCTTTTCAGCTATGCCACAACATACAGAAAACAAAAGCCCCAAAGAATCAATAGACCATGAATGGGAACTTTCAGTGCATTAAGAATGCAGGGAATGCAACATAAGGTCATTTCACATTCTTAGCTAACAGCCTAAGCAGAGTAGATATATCATTTTTGGCTGTGGAATAGAAAAACCTCTGGCTGCCAAGGAACAGGCCTGGAAAAACTTCTGATGCTAGCTGACTGGGAAACTGTGAATAGCCCTTGGGATAGTTTAACCCCAAGAAAAGTTCAAGATGAGTCACATCAGGAGAGAGAGAAGGGCTGATTAGAATGAAAGATAAACACAGAAGGCAAGTGAAAATAATAGGTACTATTTATTGCACCCTTTCCTTCTGTACTATCTGCATTATCTAATCCACGCATACCCCAGAAAGAAATCCTGAGATTAAGACCTAGTGAATGTTCCAGGTACAAACTAGTAACTGGCAGAGCTAGGGCATAACAAGAGCTGAGTTCCTTCTACTGCTTCAAGCTACATGGAGTGTTTGCACCTATGTAATTTGCAATATGTCTCTAAGTTGCAGGTACTTCTACACTATTTGGTTATTTGATTTACTATTTTAATATACTTTTAAATCATTAATCAAGAGAATAGTAGGAAAGCTTGCTACCTTCTACCACTACAAAATAAGGCTATTTGAACTAAATGGACATAACTAAAAGAAACGGTTTATAGTTTTCCTCATAAAGGCAAATGACTGAAGAAGAAGTGAAAGGCTTTGGGATATTGGACTTACAAGCATAAATAGATAAAGTCATCACGAACATCACTGTGGTGTGGAGTGACCTTGACTCTGTACCTTGAATCAAATTAAGTACCTTGTATCTCTTATTCAACCCTGCCTTTGAGGAGAAAATGTTTTTCCACTTTCATCTTTTCAGTTTCAACTCCCATATCTATTTAACTGGCAATTACTACCAACTCTCCACTAATAATTTTTAGAATATTTTTCCCTTATTTACTTTTTTTCTATTTAAAGTCTTCTTATCTCTCCCCTAAAGGATTGATGTGACCTCTCGAACGAGTCCCATGCTTTGAACTACCATGCAACCCAGCAAACCCATTACTAGGTATATACCAAGAGGAATATAAATCATTGTACCATAAAGACACGTGCACACGAATGTTTTTTGTAGCACTGTTCACAATGGCAAAGACATGGAATCAACCTAGTGATAGACAGATTGCCCATCAATGATAGATTGAATTTAAAAAATGTAATTAGTACATGTACACCATGGAATACTATGCAGCCATACAGCCATAAAAAATGAGATCGTGTCTTTTGTAGGAACATGGATGGAGCCAGAGACTCTTATCCTTAGCAAACTAAAACAGGAATAGAAAACCAAATACTACATGTTCTCACTTATAAGAGGAAGCTAAATGATAACCACTTATGAACACAAAGAAGGGAACAACCGACACTGGACTCTACTTGAGGGTGGAGAGTGGGAAGCTAACACTTCCTAAGATAACAGTATCCAGTTTAGCTACACCACTTAGTTACTGTGTGACCATGAGCAAGTTAACATCTCTGTCTTGAGTTCTCACTCATAAAGTGAGCATTTGGAGACATTATAAAGATAATAGACCTGATACACCCAGGCTTAGAACAACATACTATTGTGAAATATCTATCCTTATTGTTACCCCATGGTTGGTTACTTCTGCTTCATTATTAAGAAATGTGTTCACCACCAAAAATCATTTTCTGAAAGTGTGTCATTGACGTCATCAAAATACAAATATTCTTTCTGAAAACTGAAGTGGAAGACATATCATTAATCATGTAAGAAGGGTGTACTGATGTCTGAAGCTACTTTGCCTTAATAAAAAGAAAGATGATTGATGAATGGAGAGACCGATGACTGGATAAATGCATGATACATTGTAGTAAATTGTAAATTTGTAGAATCTAGGTGGAAGACAAAGGTTTATAGCAGTAAAATTATTTTAACTTTCCTGTATTTGAAATTTTTCATATCAAAATATTAGAAAAATACTTTTATGCTTCCCAAAAATAAAAAGCAGCATTTGTTTTTAACATTCAGCAAAGGTGAACTTAGGTGAATATAAGGATTAAGGCAAAACTAAGAAAATACAATATGTAAATACAATAATTATTATAATGGGTGATGTATGATTTAGTTTCTTTTACTAGTACTGTACTTATCCTAATGGTTCACATTTATCCTTAACCTGGAACAAAATCAACAAAGTATGTTGTTTTTACTTAAATATTGTGGTCGTTAACATTTTATAATTCAATAGGAAACTTAACTTTGTTTTTTCTTGGGGTTTTTTTTTTTTTTTTTTGAGATGGGGTCTCTCTCTATTGCCCAGGCTGGAGTGCAGTGGAGCTATCTTGACTCACTGCAAGCTCCACCTCCAAGGTTCAAACCATTCTCCTGCCTCAGCCTCCTGAGTAGCTGGGATTACAGGTGCCCGCCATCACACCGGGCTAATTTTTTTCTTTTTTTTTTTTTTGTACTTTTGGTAGAGACGGGGTTTCACCGTGTTTACCAGGATGGTCTCGATCTCCTGACCTCGTAATCTGCCCACCTTGGCCTCCCAAAGTGCTGAGATTACAGGTGTGAGCCACCACGCCTGGCCTTTTAGGAAACTTTTTATAATGTAACTGGCTATATGCTATAGAATTGCTTTTGAAAATTAAATGTATAATAAATAAAGTTTGTTTGTTTATTTATTTATTTTTAGATGGAGTCTTACTCTATTGCCCAGGCTGGAGTGCAGTGGCGCCATCTTGGCTCACTGCAACCTCTGCCACCCGGGTTCACGTGATTCTCCTGCCTCAGCCTCCTGAGTGCTGGGACTCAGGCGTGTGCCACCATCTCCAGCTAATTTTTATTTATTTACTTTTTGTATTTTTAATAGAGATGTGGTTTCACCGTGTTAGCCAGGATGGACTCAATCTCCTGACCTCGGGATCTGCCCACCTTGGCCTCCCAAAGTGCTGGGATTATAGGCATGAACCACCACACCTGGCCATAAAGTTTGTTTTTTAATACAATTTATTCAGTCACATTTCAACTTTGTATTTCTATATTATTGATTGATTGATTCCCATCCTGATATCTTAAAATAGCTTTTCTACCATGGTGAATGAATGCCTCAAATTGAATTGCAGGAATGTATTGCTGAGCACAAACATATTTTAAGGAAAGTGCTGGGCATATTAATCTAATATGGACTAAATAGATATATGAAAATTTATTTAACTTTTTTGTTATTTTATATCATGATTTGATAATTATTATCTACTAAATTGTGACCTATGCTTAAACTCTTTTATAAGTATGTTGTGTTTTCTACTGACTGTTTAAGAGACAATTCTTCAATATTTCAATGTGGGATGACATAATTATGTGCCTTTAAAAATTTTTTTTACAGTGGTTTTTGTCCATTGCAGATGGCAAAAGTTGCATATAATGTCTTGTTATTTACAAGTTCACTATGAATAATGATTTAGAGGTCTGTATCTTATAATGTTAAATATGGATTAGATGGATTTCAATGTGTTTTGATTAATCTAGCTACTTTAACTATAATGTTTATAGGCATTTCTGTAATATTTGGTTATTTATTCCCTCTAAACTACAGGAAGCTGCCATATTTACAGATGCTTCTTTGCATTAGGTCTTCAATAAATAAATTCATAGTGTAAATGTATTCATCCATCATCATCAACTGTCCTTGAATAATTTACATTATTATGCTTTTGAATTACATTAGGTATAAACCTAGTGTGTGATTAGATTAGATGCTTTTGTCATTTGAGTATATCTGATAGAATTCATTAGGTAAATAATCTCTAGGAACAATTTTTTTATTATCTCACAAGGTTACACATATGTACACACATCCCTTTCACACACACACACACACACACACACACATATTTTAGAAAGTAGTAATTTGGATATTGCCCTTAATTACATTTAAAGACATAAAGACAACACACATGTTTTTAATGAGTTTCTATAAAACTGAAAAGATTTGGAGGACAAGATGATCATCTTTTTACATTGTCAACACAAGAATGTCTGTATAAAAGAAAAGTGGAATGTAAATAAAAACACTCTGCTCTTTAGAAACAAAATGATCCTCTCAGTGGGGCTCATGTTCAAGACGTAATTAAAACATTTTCCTATAATGCAACTAAAAATAACTGTTGAACTTGGATGAAGTAAACCAAGGCAGCAAACCTTCATATCCTACACCCAAATAATATAGAACTTTCTATTTAGAAAACATTTGCTCTATGATAGCAAGTAATTTATATGATTTTATTTAATCGATGACTTCACACTAAAACGTTCTCTTTAAAGGGAAAATTGGTAGTGATTCAAGAAACATGGTATTTCCTAACCTACCTCATTTTTAAATTAGAGCACGTTTTTCTTCCGTTTGCCAGGAAGTTCATCAAATTTTTAGACAGTGTGCTTACTCTGCTTTATTAAATGAGATGAAACAAGTACATTTAAGTGTGTGTGATTTATTTTTCTTAAAGTTTCAGTGCTTCAGCAGGAGCTAAACAAACTGAACACACCAAAAAGATATAGTACAGGCATGATTTAAATCTCTCTGAGAAAAAAGAAAAATATACCAATTCTTGTTTCAACTTTTTCTCCAACCCACAGTCATATCTCACTCATTGGTTATGTTTAAAACAAGGAGTCTAGATAAGTTTAAGATGCATCTCATATACACATACATGTTTTCCAAACAACAATTATAATAACAGATGCCTTGAATTAATAACGCGTTTGTATCCATTAAGAACTTTAATTGGGATTCAACTGTTTCTTGGTTATGTTAAGAACATTTTCTTCTTCTCCTAGCTAACATATTTAAATTGATCAGAAAAAAAAGATTTCTATCTAATTTTTTAACATTGTACTGGGGAAAGCACATATTTCATTTTAAATATTAAGTTAATGAACTGAGCTAAGAAAATTCTTTAATAGAATTGATTGTATAATTTTATTTGGAATATTTAGATATTCATAAACATATATGCTTCTAGTTTTACCTTTTGTACACTTTTTTGTTTTGTTTTGTTTTGTTTTGTTTTTTTGATATGGAGTCTTGCTCTGTCACCAGGCTGGAGTGCAGTGGTGCGATCTCGGCTCACTACAACATCCACCTCTCAGATTCAAGCAATTCCCATGCCCGAGCCTCCCGAGTAGCTGGGACTGCAGGTGTGTGCCACCACCCCTCACTAATTTTTTGTATTTTAGTAGAGAAAGGGTTTCACCATATTGGCCAGGATTGTCTCAATCTCCTGACCTTGTGATCCACCTGCCTCAGTCTCCCAAATTGCTGGGATGACAGGCGTGAGCCACTGTACCTGGCCCTGTCCAGTATTTTTATTGGTGATATTATAACTCCATGTAAGTTGGATGACTTGAAAATCTTTTTCATCTTTGTCTGTGATCTAAAACATTTCTTAAAGGTTTTATATAATTTTTTTGCCCACATATTCTATACATGAGTCAAAGATAAACTGACTGACAATAAACATAGTCAAAAACCAAACAAGAAAACCAATAAGCAACAGAAAAACAAAAGCAAATACATAATAACAGCTTAATGTTTTTTTGTGTTAAAGTGTCCTAAAATATAAGCAGATACTCAATTTATGCGTACTTTTTTTCTTCTGAAAAATAGGTTAGAATCTACAGATAAAAACATGGGTATTTGTGAATTCCAGTGACTGTTTAATTCAAAATACAAAAAGATTGTCAAATAATCATAAAACTTACTTTATCAAAAATTGTTGAATACGTAATCTCACAAAACATTTATACCGTGAAATAAAAAGTTAATTTAATGCAAAATGGAGAAAGTTTGTTTTGATGACCACCTGTTCCCTGGGGCATGCGAGGAGTTCAAGTACTCATTAGAGGATGGCATTGGCAGCATGGCTTGTCCTCTGAGTTGCCCCTGATTAGACCCTAGGGGTCTAGTGAAAGGGAGATATCTATAAGAATGTGGCCTGATTCTTAAAATAAAATAATGAGTTAGGGACCAGGAAAGATTTAGGTCAATTTTTATTTGACACAGACCGTGGTAACTTTTTAAATAACATGAATGTGATCATAGATAGAACCTAATTATACTGATTGCTACACAAGAGGAGCTTCAGCACTTCTATTATTCCATGGTCAAAAAATGTTCTCAAAAACACCAGAAATTCAGGATCTTTACAAAGAAGAAAAACATGTTTAACTGCAATATAATTAGCAGTTTCTATGGCTTTTGTTCATAAGAGACAATAAGAGTTTTGATTCTTGAAAATGCCTAATTATATGAGAAGGAAATTCAAGGCAGAAAAGCAGATAATTTATAGCATAATTTTCAAAGTAATTAGAATTCGTACAAAACAATTCTTATCACACATTCTGTTTAATCTGAAAGATCTTATTATCCTTTAAGAAATAAGAATTCAAATTCAACATTAACTACCATGGTTTTTGAACTTTTCTAATCATAATATATTGAAAATAAATAATTATTTATTTGTTTAGTATCCTATCTTGGTGAACTAAATAGTACAAAAGTTGTTATAGTTACATGAATTTGAAGAGTTCTTTTTATATTGGAGAAGTGATATTTTATTTATATAAATCATATTATATACCTATAATTTAAAGTTTAAGGTTATGACATAAAATTTAAAGTTTTAACATAAGATGTATAATTCATGGTTTCATATTTGAGTTTTAAGTTGTTGTTTTGCACTAAACATCTTCCTTGCTTTCCTTTACTGAGAGCTTCTGGCAAAAAGATGTTTACAGGGAAAAGATTGCAGATTACCACGTATTATAAATACTATTTGCTGTTTTATCACTCTATTTATTCTTTAAAATACACCACTAGTCTTT
Source organism: Trachypithecus francoisi (assembly GCF_009764315.1). Lineage (NCBI taxonomy): Eukaryota > Metazoa > Chordata > Mammalia > Primates > Cercopithecidae > Trachypithecus > Trachypithecus francoisi. The sequence continues at coordinate 64,047,223 of NW_022681469.1, forward strand.
GTGTGGTTCCAGTTAAAGACAGTTAATTCATATTAACCTCTTCTGAAAACAACTTTTTTAAACCACTGTATTTTGAGACTTTTCTTGAAACCCAGAAGTCATGACCTCTACTGCATATTTTTAAAATTCTTAATATGTAGTTATGGAAAATTTTTAGGCTATCATAAAGAGCTTTTTTTTTTTAAAAAAAAAAGGTTTAAAAACAAAACTTTGTAATAGTGCTAGCAGCTATATTAATCTGACACTGCCTCAGTGAAATGATTCAAGCAGTGTTAGATGGGCTTTCATTGATTGTTGCTTGAAAATCCAACCTACCTGTTCAAAGAATACACTTAGACTGTGTTTTCATCTTCCCAGCTTAAATGGAACAAGCCACTAATTTGAGATGCACAAAGAATTTATCCCTCTTAAGTTGCAAAATTTGAATTACATCACAAATGAGCAGTAAACTGAATCTAAATAATGATGCACCTGCCCTGCCATACACATTATTTTGTGCTAAAAGTAGGGACATAAAATAATCTATTCAGGTAAAAGGGAACAAAAACCATTTTTATGTCTCTTTTAATAATCAAAAGTATAATATACTTTGGTAGTTTAGTTGAGTCCTTCTCAAATTTTAATGTGGGCTCTTGACAGAGGACAGATTCTCACTCAGTAGAACTGAGTGGGCCCTGAGATTCCACACTTTGAAAAAGATTCCATGGATGCACATCCTGTTAGTTCAAGTGCCGCACATGTAGTAGCAAGGGTCTACACAAGCTAAGTTTTCAGTGATTTTAACTATGTATAAATAACGCAAATCTTTGGTTTATGAACTATGGTATGATAGAATCCTTCAACTTTGGCATTTTTTTTGTTTTTATCTATTTATTTTTTTCTAGGCAGAGTTTTACTCTGTCATCCAGGCTGGAGTGCCATGGCATGATGTCAGCTCACTGTCACTTTTGCTTCCCAGGTTCAAGTGATTCTCCTGTCTCAGCCTCCCAAATAGCTGGAACTATAGGCACATACCACTACACCCGGCTAATTTTCGTATTTTTAGTAGAGATAGGGTCTCATCATGTTGGCTTGTCTGGTCTCGAACTCCTGACCTCAAGGGATCCGCCTGTCTCAGCCTCCCAAATTACTGAGATTACAGGCATGAGCCACTGCGCCCGGCCTGCTATGCTCTTTTATCTTACCTTGCAACAGTATGTATCTGACTCGACAAACATTCCTTACATGTAAATATTTTACAAATTGCAGAAATGTGTAAATTTTTAACATGGTAAAATTAATTTCATAAAATTAATTGTAAAATGAATTTAATCTCAGTTATCAGTAAATATCAGTTTATAACTAACTTTTTGCAGGTTACTTAATTCGATTATCAACAGTTTTCTAGTTCACGGGGTTTTTGGGAAAAAGAAGTGCTCTTGTAGATAGCGTTTTGAAGATAATAAAATGCCAATACAAATATAGTCTCTCTATTGTTCATGATTATTTCAGTTATTTACTTCTGTAGGATTGCCAATTTTTCAAACATTGCTTTTAATGATAAAACTTTCAAATACTCAGTGTAATAACACCAATGTCACGACACCTACAATTTGGTGGGTACAATTTTAAATTGCTGCTTATGGCTATCAAGTATTGGTCTTTGTTCAGTGCAGGCACGCCATTAATCCTATTTCCTGTTTTTGTTTTTGTTGTTGTTGTCGTTTTCCCCTTATTGAGTGCTCATATGGAGTTGTTTGCATAGGTACCTCATCAAGACTAATAAAGCTTTTTCTAAACTAATCTGATACTTCCAACTTTCTTTTTTTTTTTTTTTTTTTGAGGCGGAGTCTCGCTTCAACTTTCTTTTGAATAAGCACATGGTTCCTCTCATTTTATGTTATTAGCACAAAGAAATGATTTCCAGTATCTTTATATAAATTAAAGTTAGGTTTACTTTCTAGTGGACCTACTATTTTCTACCTTTTCCTGTAAAGTAACTATTAGAAAATACCTAGAATCATTATTCCTGGACAATGCTGAGTTTTCTATAATTAGATATTAATTAGAATAAAATTATTAGACCATCTATAAGAAATGTTATACATATATTTATTAGTTAAAAACAACAAATAAAATATATTTCACCATCTTTTAAAATAATATGCCTCCAGATCTTACTGAGACCAACGAAAATGCTTACAGATTTTATGTAACTAGAAAGGCAATTTAAAAAATATGCGAACAAACACAATTCACACATTTATATAGTAAAACCCAAAGAAGTTGGGAAATGACTGTGCTTTTTATTTTCTTTAATCATAAAATAGGAAGGCAGTAAAATTACTGGTATATAAAAATTCTATAGCAAATAACATGTTAAATATTTTTTGTCTATATTGTAAGCGTATTATTGTGTTTATCATTGATTAAGATGAAAAAAATTAAGAAATTTTCTTAGAACATGTATTTTCTAGGTTCCTATTTATTCATTCCTTTAAATATTCAAAGAAAAAAATAAAATCTTAAAGCAAAATAAAACCCCTTAACTCTGGGAAAAATGTCTGGATCAAGAACCACGATTATTCCTAATGATTAATTTATTATCATTTTACATGTGGCTTTTAAAGTGCAGAGACTAGCTGAAGACACCTTATTTTACTGTGATAACAGTCCACGGTGTCAGTTATCAAGCTTCTACTGGATAGAAAAGAATACTGTTTCTGGTTTCTCCCCACTCTCTGATTACTTCTTTCTAAACACCAATCTTTTTCATCTCATTATTTTTTCTATGATTTCTGTTCACAATTTACTTATAGTTAGGGACATTTGTCACTGAGATGACATAATTTAAAAATCTACAGTCATATAATCTAGAAATAATACATAGTTTTTCTGGTTCCAACTGATTCCCTTCCTTTTCTTCAAAACTTAAAAAAATCATATCCAATTTCTTTTGTTTTGAACTCTCTTGCACACACACTCTCTAGCAGAAGACTGGATATATTTAGACAAAGGAAAGCCTGCCTCATAAGTTGTCATCTCCTGCTTTCATTTTATAGTGAAATCCCCAGTCTGTAGTTGTAATACTAGGTTGAGAGCCTGAAAATCAATGGGATCCAAAAATTTGTTTAATCTAAAGGAAGATGGATAGTAACTCCTCCCTTTCTCTACGGGTTAAACAAGGGTTTTGAGATATAAACACATTTTGGAAATATATGAATATGATCCTATTGATGTGTTAAGACTTCTAGGGTTTTTCATTAGATAAAAAGTACTATAGGTATTATCCTGGAAGGCAGGGTTTTCACTTAATTTTGTTTCTTGTAACAACAGTTCCTTGAACCTAGTGAATGCTATTTGCATGTAGAAAGTGGAAGTTGCCAGAGTATATATTGGCAGCTACCAAATGTAGTTCATGCACTGTGCTATTAACAGTGAGTCTAGGAGGACTTATATCGCAGTAGGGAAATGAGAAGAGAATAACATTCTGTGTAGGTAACTGGGGTGATTTAGAAACCTAAATTTTCTACAGGTAAACAGAAACGTCGTTGAATGAGAGGAGAAGAGACTAGACTTGGGAATATAAAAATACTTACTGAAAATCAAAATTTCAAAAAGAAACAAATTGATAAACAGTAACTGAAATGAATAGCTTAGTCTCTGTAGAAAAATACCTAGTCTTAACTTCTCATTAATAATGTAGCTATTTTACCTCTATCATATTATGTTACATAGTACCTTAATTGTTTTTACAGACAACCATATGGTCAGATATAAAATGGTAATCTGAGTATTCTTAGGAATTAATGTATGTTCCAGTAGCATTTTAAAAAATGTTTTGAGCCTGTAGAAAAGTCCTTAAGTATGTATCACCTATAACTTGCATTATAAAATTGAGAGTTAAACCTTTGGATAGAAGACTTTATACCGTTTGGGGATATTTATTTCTTTGTTGATGTCATTGATTTTATTAAGATGATGCATGTTTAATATAATCAAGTAATGACAAAAATCTGATCAGGACATTATTATTAACCGTTAGGAATTATTTTCTTTTTTGCCTTTCTTCCTCCCGCTCCTTCGTCATTCTTTGCAGATTCCTTCCAAATAGCTGAGTGAGGTTTTTTTTTTTCTTTTTCTAAATTTTGTTTTCTCTTTAGGATTACCTGTTTTCCTATCCTAGAGAACATGTAATAGTTCCAATTCATCAATGAGAATAGCAACACCAGTTTTCCATAAATACCCTTACAAATGTATGGGAAAGCTCTCTGTGATATCAAAGCCCTGGTATCTTTTGTTTATTTGTTGTTGTTATAGTTCTCGTTGTTTGAGACATGGTCTGGCTCTGTCACATAAGTTGGAGTGCAGTGGCATGATCACAGCTCACTGCAGCCTTGACCTCCCAGGCTCAGGTGATCCCCCTACCTCAGCCTCCCAAGTAACTGGGATTATAGGTGCATGCCACCATACCTGGCTAACTTTCAAATCATTTGTAGAGATTATTGTTTGGATTCATAAGAATTCAGACAAACTTGTAAACACATTGAAAAGTTACATTTTTGATGAGTGTCTTATGCAATTAGCTTCGTGAAATCCAACAGTAATTAAAATTTAGCAAATCTTCAAGTAAAATAATAAAAACCATACTTCTAATGCCAAACTGCACCCATGTTAATTTATAAAATTATTACTAGAAACAAATTGTGATTCATTTTAAAAGTAAAACTCTATTTTTGAATAGATTTTTAAATAATAATAATAAATATATAATGATATGCAACTTAAAATGCAAAATGTATGTGATAATAAAAAAGTGCCATAGGAAACTGATAATTGGCTGAGAACAAGGACTCTGATATTCTCTTGTCTAATTTCTTTAGTCATGTGGTAACCTGTATATTTCTACCTTGAAAATGTTTATTTTAAGGGCATCTAAATACACATGTTTTTTACCAGTATTATTGGGGAAACATTTTTAAAGACCCTTTACCTGAATAAAACTTTTAGTTGATATATGAAGCTTAGAACATTTTTAATGCCTTTTTGTTGTGTGTAAGTAACTTAGCAATAAGTATGTCACTAAGCTTAGAAAAATACTTTTTCTTTTTATGGAAGCAGAGTCAATTTATTTTCATCAAAATGAGCAGACACCATTAGGCAAGAAATCCTGTATGTATAGATTCAGTCTAAGGAAAGGACATAGATCACTATCACTTCATCTGGTCTTGTTTTCCCTAAGCCACTTTGATTACTTTCCTAGAAATACGTGGCTGCACAGTTTAATGAGATTTTGCATTTTACTACATTTTTAACACTTGGTGTATTTATGTATTTTAATTGTTCCATTCATTAAAATTCTTACACAATATTAACACAACATCAACTGAATTTCTTGTGATTTTTATAGTAGTCACTTTTCCAAATGCACTACATAATTAATTCATACCTGATTCTCATAACAACCAAATGAGAGAGAAACTGCAGTTATTCTCATTTGAAAAGGAGAAATTGATCACAGAGAGCTCACACTAGGTCACAAAGAGATCTCTTTACAGTTGCCGAAGTCAGACAGTAGGTCTCCAGAAACTGCATGCTGTTAACAGTCATCCCAAAGATTATAGTTGACGACCCCTCATGAAAAATTTAAATGTTAAACTGCGATGTAGCAGGAGAGTCATAAATGCAGTTAATGTCTTCTTAACCATTTTATTGAAAAAAGTGGCTGCAGAATTAACCTGATTGCTTATTTATTTAAGTTTATTGTTATAAGTATTATACTTACTAGAGATAAATTAACATGTACAGAAACACATTTCATTACAATTTGGCCTTGGCTGTTGTTTATAATTTCATTGTTTCATCTTCTAATTTTGTAAAACATAATGTGTTGTATTATTTTAATACTAAAGCTAAAACTATTACTAGAAACATATTACATATTCCTGATGTACTAATTTCCCCATATAATGATAGTAGCTATCAGTTAAAATATAACCAAATAGCTTGACAATATTTAAAGGAAGACAAGCATAAACTTCAGAGTTGTTTGTTGTATCAATTTACTAAATGTGTATTGTCTGCTTTGCATGGAGGTGGATATAGGTAACAGCAGCAGCAATCACAGTTAACATGAGCATTTACTGTATTATCAGATACTGTTCTAATTGCCCTATATACACTGCCTCATGCATTCTCAGAAAAACAGTATGAGATATTACTATTAACCCTTTCTTACAAACCTTAAATGTGTGGCAAATACAAATAACTTAAATGGCTCCCAAAGTCATGTAAGTAATACATGGAGGAACTGGGATACAAACTGAGGCAGATTAACTTTAGGGCCCCTGAAGAGATTCATTAGTTTCCTATTTCATATATCCTAGGGTAGGAGGCTGGATGTTAGGCCCTGTGATAACTACAGACATAAATCTATCGGGTCTTGGGGTTCAAAGGTGCAAACACTTAAAATCCCGTGGGCAAATGGTAAGGCTATATGAAAAAGATAGCAAATTTGAGGGCCACCAGCTCTATTTGATTTGAGTATGGTAGAGTTTAATATTGGAGAGGTCACTTAGGATTAGATGATAAAGGACTTGACAGGCAGCAGAATCTGGATTCAATTTGCTTGTAAATTGAGAGACATAAACGATTTTTGAATGAGAGAGTATTGTGATAGTAATCAGTGCTGTATTTAGGGAGAAATCTATCAGTTATATCCAAAAAGAAATGTATATATGGCTTAAAGTGTTAGGCAATCTTATAAAATTAAGCCTAATCAATAACTTTATCAAAATAAATTTTAATTAATAAAAAAATTGCATCTAGAATTTGTCCTAAGCCTATAGACACAATTTCTAGGTATAATTATCTAAACTGATATCTGTAAAAATAAACACAAGAAAATATATTCTCATAAGTTAACATTTCCCTCTGTCTCAGTATTAATTTTATAGTGAATCTGAGGATTATATCTTATATAATAGTAGAGTAGATATATGAACACATATTTTATCAACATGGAAAGGCAGGTTATTTTAGAACTTTAAAATAAATATTATATGACCTTTTGAGATACTGTCATTAATATCTTCCACTGTGAAAGTTTCTGAAATCTTCTATTCTGAAAGTATTTGTATCAAACCTACATTGAATATTTCATAATATTGCAAACCCATTCCTTTCACTCAGAGTGATTAGGGTGTAACAAGTGGCTTTTTCTCTCTCTCTCTTTTTTTTTTTTTTTTTCTGGTCAAAACTATCCATGCCATTAAAATTCAATGGCATTGCTTCCTGTCATTCAGCTTGATCTGGGTAAAATCCTTTAATTCCCCAGCCCCTGCTGTTGGGGAGCTCTAGGCTCATCACACTTAACCTCTGCCTGGGCTTCTCAGAATAGAATTTGTTTCACTCCATTCATAGCTTCAATAGTTGAGCAAGCCACACGCAAGTGCACACTGGTCTTTTACCCTGAGCACACTAATCTGATTGTTTTTCCACTCTACAAACTCTGGGTCAACAATCAAGCTGCCGCCAGAAACTAATTAATTTGCAAACAGGCTTCTGTTTTCACAGAGGGAAAGCTTTTGAGAGCCATGTCAGGGAGGCCGGTCACACCATGGTTACATGCATTGTCATGGCATCCACTTCTCTTGGTAAATCTCTTGCTTGATGTCACTGCACACAGGAACCCAGATTACCCAGTCAGCAGTAAATCCCTATTGAGACCCACCAAGCTTTGAATGTAGTGACTCTAGAAGAGGAAATTGGAATAGACAGGCTGTGTATTCATTAAACTGATGGTGAGACAAGAGAGAAAAAAATGTAAAAAACAAGAAGAAAAAGGAAGCTGCCTTTGATATAAAGAATTGTCCACTATATTGTCTCATGTTTTGATCAACTTTCATTTAAAAAGCAGGATTACCTTGAGAAAATATAATAATACTTCTAAATCTTATACTTCTACTCTCATCAACTGTTAATTTCAAAGCAAGACATTCAAAATTTGCTGCCTATATGCCACATCTGAGAGTTGTACGTTTTACCCCAAGATTTTAAAAAAAATCAAATGGCAAAATTTGAACAATTTTATTCAGGTCGCTTTTCTTAGAAGCCTGGAAAAAAATAAAATCAGTTTTTAAACATATTGCCATTAATGAGTTAATTTTTATTCCAAAGCTTTATTCATATTTCCTTATTAGTAATTTCAAAAAACTCGCTAAAAGTCATTATGTTCCTTAGACAAAAAGTGACAGAGAAAGTATGTCCTTGATAAAGGATGTCAAGTGATGATATATTTTGGTAACTTTTAGCTCTTTATGAAAAAAAGAGATATTTAGTGATTTGATTAAATGTATTATTATTTAGAGAGTAGAATAATTTCATGGTGTATACTTATTGTTTAAAAAGATACATTTCTAATGGCTGTGCATTATTTGTTAAGATGAAAATTTTTCTGAGTAATCGATTCCTGGGAAAACAAAACTTAACTACTAAGTTGTCTTTTAGTTAGTAGTAAACTATTAGTTAGTAGTAAACAATAGACATAACTATTGTTCTAAAGTTTGCATATTCAAATTTTCAGTGTAATTTAAAGAAAATAACTGTAAGGATTGTCATTTTATTTCTGTTACTTTATACATTGATACTCTAGAATTGCTAGCTAATGCATACACTGCTTACTCATAGAATGCATAATTCAAATGTTTAAAAATACTGCATTCTTGTTTTGTTCTTTCATTGACTATAAAAACTAAGAGGACCTTTGTTGTTGCTGTTGTTTTAACTGAATGATCTCTCAGCTCCTCTAACACTCATCTGCTCAAATAAGCATGAAATAGGCTTATAGAGGGCTTTTTCCCCAAAGGTCAGCAAAATATTACTAACTTGCTTAAGCCAAAGAAATAATCAAAAATGACATCATCAGAAGTCTGACATTATGCAAAACTAGATGATCTGTTTTACTTATTAAAGAAAATGCAATTGGATACTCTGACGTTTTTTATGTCTCCAAAGATACTAAGATCAAAATAGTGTATTAAAAGAGCTGTACAAGTGATTTGAGATTGGGTATCTGGTAACATGTAATGTTAACTTGTGTATTCATAGTTTATTTGCAGTCATATGTTCCGTCACTGGGTCTAGTTTTCTAAAAACGCATGTTGTGGAGAAATTTGAATCTTAAGAGAGTACGAAATATCCTAGTACATGACCACAGAGGAAGCTATGCTGATTCCAATAAGGGCAGGCCATCAGGGTATGAATATTACAAGTGAGAGGAAGTGGAGTGATGACTTGCATACCATTTCAATTACAGAAAAAGAGCAAGTGGGTTAGTCTATCTACAAGCACGATCCTTTTAGGAAATTCCACTAAAAGAAAACAGGTCTTCCTGAAATGAGTGGGAAGGCGTCACACTCCAGGCATTGTAATTAGGTCTGTTTGTGTTCCCCAGGCCTTGGGATCCATGTGGTTTCATGTATTAAACCCGACTCTGGCTGCCCTTTCACCGTGACTCAGACATAATCACTCACAGAGTGAGTCAGGCCAAGCTTCCTCAGTGTGCTCCACCCAACAGAAGTGGGATAAAGGGTACCCAGATAATTAGCATTTATTAAGTGCTTACTACATACCAAGAACTTGCTCAGTGCTTTTTATACATTATTATGTGGTCATTTTTCCACAATAACTATAGGAGACAGGTAGTACCTCTGTTCATTTCATTACTGTAAGGGCCAAAGTAAAGTGAAACCATGCCTCATTCTAAAGATAGTCTTTTTTCCAAATCACGTATCATCCCACTATTACTCCAAGACATAAACAATACTGGAAAACAGTCTCCATCAAATAAGAAAAATAAATTGGGCTAGTAATCCAACTGCTCTAATGAATTGTTAATATGGATAATAACTAGGTAGTAGTATTTTCATACTAAATGCTAAGATATCATTATGATAACAGCAGCATAAATTTATCTGTTTCCTTACTATAAATACACACAGAACAATTTTACTTTATTTCCACATTCAGCTGAAGTTGGAATTGAAATTTGAAACCATATAATACTGAGAGAATTTATGTAGTATAAGAAAAGCTACTGGATTTTGGCACATCATACCAAACCCCAGAAGTATATTTTCTGAAATAAAAAATTGTTATAACATTTAGAAACCCTAAATTAGGGTTTATCGTAACTAATGAAGATGTTTTAAGAATGTTATTACATGTTAAAATGTAAAATACACAACAGATTCCATTGTCTGAAGTTTCTTAACCTGAAAGTGTTATACACTCCTAATTTTCCTGTTAAAATTGAATTTAAACGTTTATTGGCATCATTATATAAATTTTCTAGTTATGAAAGTAGTGAAACTCCATTTTAATAAATCAAGATATTTCAAGTTCCAATTTTAGACAACTGTTTTGTTGTTTGTTTTTCCTTACCAGGAACAAAAATTAAAAGTCATCTAAAATAGGTGAACTGATTCTTCCAAAAGAGTTGAATTGATTTGAGAAAAATAAAGTCCTATGCTGAAATTAATTTTAATAACCCTGAAGACCCTTGAAAAAAATACTTTGCAAAGCAATGTATTAATTCTGGAACACATATGATTGTGTACTCTATGCTGATGCCTCAAAACTCATTTATTTTATGCATGAATGTGTAAACATTACGTTTTCAATTTTATTGTGTAATGGCATTTAATGTCACAAGGCTTGTGACTCAGAGTCCCTTGGTTCTATCTCAAACATGTCTGTATCCTCCATCTTGCAGCAGTTCTGTTTTTTGCACCCTGTCAGATGTAACCTTTGTGCTAATTTGGAAAAATCAGTTCTCACGTTTAGTGCTGAGAGACTGATAACTGAATTCTCAAATGAACTACACATTTTCAGAGATGAAGTACAGAGCTGTGGACAATGACTGTGTTTTCCCACAGTGTAAATTCTTCAGACTCAGCTGTCAACATGTGAGTGTGCAGCATAAAAGCAGCTTTAACTTGATGGCTTTTTTTTTTTCCTCCGAGGCCATAAAAATGAAATGGATACTATACTCTCCTTTATGTTATTCCATCTTCTAATGAGATTTTGTTTCTCATGGACAGAGAAAGCCTGTATGCCCTTTAGGGTACTTAGTAGATCAAAGTCTTCTTTCTAAATAGAAAAACAAACATTCTCCCTCCCACACAAATATTTCAGTTTGTGAACAAACCAGATAGCAAAGTTAAGAGGGTTTTTTTTTTTTTTTCCTACTAATTTTGCCTCTGCACACATCCTAGGACTAATAATTTATACTGGATATTCTAGGATATTCCTCTGGGTTTTTGGAGTTCTGCACATGCTCTTCTCTTCATCTCAGCACCTTTTCTTTTCCCCAGTGAGACACCAAATTTCTCACATGGTCACCCAGGTACCATGAAACTCTCTACCCCTGGTGACAGAGGAACATTTGACTACATGTCTAATCCCCTTTGATTACCACAGTGTTTGTATGCAATCATCAATTATGTTAGGCATCATTAGGATTTAAAACAGTAAAGAAGTGATGTCAAATTTAGAGAAAACTTGGGAGGTCAAGAAATAGAGGAAGCTAAGAGAAGAGACTTTAAAAGAATGGGCTAGTTAATGATAAATACGGCAGGAGACATTGTCAAAGTAGAGATGAATAAAAAGTAATAGAAAATCATTAGTGTCCTTTGGAGGAATAATTTCAAGGAAGTAATTATTGGATGAATGCCAGGTTTAAAGTAAAGGTAGTGAAACACTGAGGAAACAAGTCCTAACCAAGCTATGAACTTAGATATATTGGGACTTTGTGGCATAGCATGACAGAACAGTTTTGCATGGGATAAGTAAGATTTTAGCTTGGGGGAAGAAATTAGTACTGAAAAAGAGATAAAGATAACAAATGAAATGTAAATTGACTAAATTAATCAAAGAACATCGATGCCATTAAGAGCCAAGGCTGAAGGGTCAAACAAGGAGGAAGGGAGCATGCCTTTCTCACTACGACACGGAAAATTATAGGACAGTCAGAAATGCTGTTACAGGAGGGAAGAGTGCTGATTGAGGTAATTTGAGGTATGTTTTGTGTTTTGAGTAGTCACTTTGAAGTATAAGATGGATCAGAACAAAGGTTGTCCCGCAACTCATGGTCTTTTGGAATTTCAATGAGATCTAGAGGTAGACCTGTGATTTTTCTCTAACAACTAATGAAAGACAGAAGGGATGAACTATATTTTGGGGTTCCTGGAATAAGGCAGGAACAACAAGTGTGGCAGAAGTTCATAGAATGAGATATTCAAGCGTCTTACTGAGAACATGACTACAAACCATAAGTGTCTTTCTTTTTAATGAATTATGTATAACCAGGAAAAATTTCATGCTTCATTCTTATTAATGAGTTATGTACAAGCAGGATAAATTTCATGGAGGGATAATTGGAGATTGGGTGGCTTTGTTTTTTAAGATTGGAGGTAGGCATAAATATAGATCATTAAGTAACAATAAAAACAACCATGATTAATATACTAGGGACCTTTATAAAAATTTTTGGTAAATGTGTAAACAACTAACCAAAAAAAAAAAAAAAAATGAACTCTAGATAGGAGGATATGAAAAGATTGCTTAGTTAAAATTTTGAATAAGAGTAGTATTTATTTATTTTGGGTATATACAGCTTGTATATTTTCTGCCATGCCAAAATTATTTTCTATACTAAAAAGAAAATAGTGAGTAATAGTAATAAATAATAATAAGCATCTACTTGATCGAGTAGTTAAGCCGGTGCCTGAAGTTCAGAAAACTGGGTTTCTGTTCTAAACATTCTTCTACTGGATTAGATAAAATATTGACCTTAAAATCCTAACCTATAAAATAGGAGAGGGGTTTTAGGATGATTAAGATTAAATGTGATTCGTATGAAATCATGATTTAAAATATCTTTGAAATTTGGGAAAGACTATTAATATGTTATTCACACTGCAATAACATTCAATTTTTGACATTCACTAGTATATAAGATGATGTTTTCAAGGAAATAATAAGAGATGTAAAGGAAAAAAAAATACTACCCTGTAAGATTTGTTGTGATGTCCCCATAAGACAGAATTGGTAAGTCATCTTATCTTTTTCCATTGCCTCCCTTCCGTAGCTCCGGTCCAGATCTTTCTTTCCATAGCTAACTACTGAGAAACTTCAAATTTGGCACTAAATGAATCTTTTCCTGAATATTTAATCTCTCTTTTCTTTCTTTGCCGAACTTTCTCACACCCAACATCATGAAGTCACCACCACTAGCTTAACTGCACACTAAATTTCAAATCATATTGCATGTACTGTGAAAGAGTTCTCCAGTAACTTAATACAGTTACATATGTTATATGTCTATTTTCTTTCATAAACCACCTACCATTAAGCCACCTGGAATCATGCTGCTCTGTCCTGATTGGGTGGTGGTGCCCAAGAGTTCGGAAGATAGCGAAGTCTCGCCCCATAAAATCAGCTGCAGTTCCAGAGTATAATTCTCCATCTGTGTTGTGACAAAACCACATACACATTCTTTAATTCAGTTAAGGCAAAAACAAAGCAAAACGAACAAACAAAATGCAAGTTTCATGTTATGAGCATGCTAAGAGGAAAACTGAAATGCTCTCTGCATCATTATGCAGAGTTACTTATTTTTTAATCCTATGTGCTTATGGAAGGAAGTATTTTATCAAATACTTATTCACTGATTTAGTGTATGACTACTTATCTAGTACAAACTTAGAAAATCTGAATAAAGTCCGATTCAGTGAATCTTGCTAAAACATAAAATTATATTCTTTTCTACTATGACCACTAACAAACTCACAAAATGCAAACTACATTTATTATATCATTTCATTTACTGTTATATGTGTAGAGTTACCATGGTTGTAATATTCTTATAATATAGAGTGAGGTATCATTATAACACTTTATTCATAGCTTTTTTCTAATGGCAATTAAATCTTTTATACACTTCTTTCTCAGTGGGATCTGAATTAATGAGATTTTGCTATGATTTAGAAATGCTGATTTTTTTTGCCAGAATTTTTTTCTTGCTTTTTATTTTTTAATATATCTAGTGGGAGAAGTGTTTTTATTTGTTATAAGCTATCAACCAGTCCAAAAATAAGTCAACCACATGACCTCATATACAGCAGAAATGTGTTTTAAGAGGAAGGAATTTTGACAAACCCAGATCATAATCACTCCAATGCAAGATTCCATCACTTTTTGACTCATTACTACTTAATTTGAATTAACTCTAGGTCAGAGTTTAATAATGGAGGAATCATAACCAGACGGTAAAGAATAGAAGGGAAAAGACAAGGGGGGGATGTAAAAGAGAAGTTAATATTTACTGAATTTCACTCCGTGTTTGTCAGGCAGTTGGCACTGGCTTGACACATTCAAGTTATCTCATTTAGTTCTGTTAACAATCCCATAATGTAAATAATGTTATCCCTATTTTACAGTTCAAGAAACTCAAGGTTGCTCGGCTAATGGCAAGTCAAGGTGAAGTTTCAAACCCAGGCTTGTTTAATCCCAAGCCTTTTACACTTAATCATACCACCTTTCAATAAACTAAAGTTTGTAAAAATCACTCTTTCTTACTTGGAAACAGAAAGGGCCTTGTATTATCTCTTCCAGAAAACATGTAATTGCCTTTCTACATACAGTGAATCATTTGAAAACAAAACAACAAAAGTTAAACATTTTCCTTCAAATAATCCATGACAATTACAGTATATCTTAATATTATCTTGTTGATCGAATAGGTTAAATGTTTATTTATTGATTTGGAAAATATGCAGATAATAAAGAGGGCAAAGATAAATTAAAACTTAAGCATTTGTGTAACATTACCATATGTTCACATACCTAATTCTTACTTGCAAATAAGGGCTTTGCAATGTAAAATTGACATTCATAGTGGCCCAAACCAAAGCAATTCCTTTGGTAGAACCTTTGTCTCACTTATATGTCTGAACAGACTTGATTTTGGAGACCCTCCAGAACAGTGGAGAATAGCTACACAGAGAAAATCACTGAGCAACATGAACATGTTATTACTCTAAACATCCATAGATATGAATCTTATCTTGAAAACTGAGTTTAAAAATGTGATCTTTCATTTTGGATTGTTGTGACTGAAGATAAATAAAAGTGATGGTTAGATAATTTATTGAGTATAAATTATTAGTAAGTGAATTGTTCTCTCGTGTCATCCTAAATTGTCACAGCATGGTGTCTTTGGGATTCAAAAGCACTTTATACTCTCTTCACTTACTTAACTATCAAGTGGAAATCTGACTTGTTCTCACTAAAATATGCCTTTATTTTCAGAAATAGACCTTTTCTGAAAATGCACAAATGTTATGATAATCTATGTATAAATTTCAAAGCCACTTTGAAATACATAAATGCCTGTTGTCTCTTTAATATTAACCAATATTCAAGCACCGCAACATTTTTATTAAGGGTAATATCTAATCTTTTCCCAAAATATTAGCAAATAGATGATGTATTTTTAAACATCAGGTGAATAATTTGTTATTGGTCTGAGTGAATAAGAGGGTCTCAGTTAAAAGTGTGTTGTCAAAACATCATAAAACGGTCATGCAAATTTCAAACATTTTCATGATGGAACACCTGTGAGAAGATAGCTTGTGTCTTTTCTTAAAAAAAAAAAAATAATAAATTACTGGTTGAACCTCTTTGCCTCTAAACCACAGTTAAAAAACTAGAAATAGAATAATTAAAAAAATGAAAACTGAACAATTTAATATCAGAATTTAGTCAGACCATGTCAACAGGAGGTTTAATAGGAAATATTAGAGTAAACAATGTAATTAATCAATCAGTCTTGTCATTTAGCTTGCTTTAGGGTAAGAAAATCCATAATTATGATGTTTATTATATTTAAAGTCTATTCAAGAAGCAGTTGAAATAGTAAAATCGACAACTAAAACCTGTTACTTGGATAGAAAATGTGTTTATCTCTCTCTTGCATTTGGTTGTTTTATAACTTTTTTTATCCACTCTCATATTAGAAAGACAAAAATCAGTGCAAATCAATGTAAAGGCAGAAATAATATTTTCTTTCTCTTTTCACAAAAGTTGAGAAGGTGCTTCAGAGAAAGTAGAAGTATGCAGTAAATGAGCTACTCCATTTAAGACTAAAAGAGAATTAAACAAGTGACTTATAAACCAAAATAAGTATGCAGTTTAGGCACTAGTTCCTCCAGCTATAGCAAATTACCTCCCACATGAATATTATTTTTGGCAAGAGTTAGATGATTTTATTGAACTGGAGGGTACCAGATGATTAAGTGGCCATGAAGGGCACATTCCCATCTTGTCCATGCTTAATGTCAGTGACTGTTTAGTTGCACCAGGCCTTAGATCACATTTCCTGGTGAGAATTCTATGGGGAGTCTTATCAATGATGATTGCTCTAGATAAGATATGACATCTTTGTTGTTTTGCCCAAAAACATAGGCAGTAGTATATTCTATCTTCTCTTATTTCTCATTAAGAAGAAATGTAATATCAAACCAGAGTATATGTCATTTAATAAACTTGGACATTTACATTCTGTGGCTTTCTGAAATAAACTAAAGGTATCTGATGACTATAAGAAATTTACAATACCTCAGTTGACTTATTTTGGAGAATGGATATATTTTTTTAAAATGCCTACTCAGCAAACTTCTTTTGTGGTTTCTAGGTCACTTATGAAGTTATCAAATTATATGTTGATTCTTAAGCATAGTGTCAATTTGACAATTTTCTGATCCTAATATATGTCTTATTGAGAATCTGAAATAGTGTATTAATGAAGTGTTATTCTGCAATAATTCAAATGGCATTATGATGAAGTACCTACTTTAGGACTGTTCACATATACCAAGACAATTGTGAAAGAAATAAACATTTGTCCAATTTTATTAAATTGATGGTAGAATCATATATCTAGAAATTATTATCTACATTAAAAGGTGGTTGTGAATACTATACCCTACAAGATCTTTAAGCCTCTCAAAAAAAATACCACACGGGCAGTTTAACATTTCAAAAATAATATATTGAACTAAGACAAATTAGTGCTGACAGATGTAAACTATCATCCAGAAACTGTCAAATACAAAAGCTGCTATTTGAGTATACGACCATTCTTTCTTAACTGGAAGCTTTCTTAACTCTCTCATAGGAGAGCATACTTTACTGAGATGAACAAAAACAGTTTTGTGAACTGCATTTCTATTATGGCTTAGTTGCCTGAGAAGTATGTATTAAAAACAAAAGTTCATATATACTCTAGACTTTCTGTTCAAAACTCAAAATGAAGTAAAAATGTGGCTTAGATCAGTGAATGTATTGGATTACAATTCCTAAGCAGGGTGTGGTGAGGAGAAACAGAAGGTGGAAACAAAACCACATTTCCTGAAGAAATTGCAGCATTACTAACACAGGTGAAAAGTGTGACATGGATGTGAGCAAAATATCAAACAAACTTAAACACCAAGCCATTATGTTGTTAACACCTTAAGTAAATTCCACTCACAGAGCAGCAAAGAAATTAGAAACAGAAGGGAAAAAAAAGAAAGAAAGAAAGAAAGAAAATACTCCCTCTATCTCACACACATGCATGCACACACACACACACACACACACACACACACACAGCATGGATGAAATCCATGGATGTAAGAAAAATTTTTCACTATTACATTTATTGAGAACCTTCTCTATATGAATAAATACAATATGTTGGCTTCATTACGCATGTTGTTCTTTTAAAATTAAAATTTTTCAACAGTTTATATGTCTACATGGTATAAAATTGAAAATGTAAAATTTATAAGGTACCAAATCTCCCTCCCAGCCTTTCTACAGGCAACCACTGCTACAAGTTTGCTGATTTTATCTTTGCTTATATTCCAGAATCACACAAGCACCGAAAATGGTAGTATGCTATTATGTTGGTTTTTTTTCTCACAACAAACTAGTGAAAGTAAAACTGTCATGCCATTTCATGTACAAGGAAACTGAGCTCAGAAAGCGTCAAATAATTTTCTCAATTGTATGCAATTAACTTAGAGAGTTCCTTATTTGCTCTAATATCAAGTGAGAGCATTTTGTAATGTCAAATTATGCTCTTTCCTGAGACAAGACAGCATTTTGACTTCAGGATATAACCTTAGCTAAAAGTCTCAGAACTTCGAAATAGGACTCAATAATACCTCTCAGAGATGGAATATTTCTAAATTACTAGTGCTGCATTGCCTGGAAAAGATTTTAATGAAAAAATAAAATTTCTCTCAAGTTGACTATTCTTTCACATCATGAAAATGTGAGACAGTACTTAATTAGTGTTGGAAAATACTGAGATTTATCCTTGTGCTATGTTCACACCTGGCATTTATTATTAGCAGGTGAGTAATTGCTATCTGTAATAAAAGATTTTTTAAAAAACAAATTCATAAAAAACTTTTGCAGGTGGATGAAATAAGAAAGGGTAAAAAGTATAAGGTCATGCACTGTGGCTCACACCTGTAATCTCAACACTTTGGGAGGCCAAGTTGGGTGGATCACCTGAGGTCAGGAGTTCGAGACCAGCCTGATCAACATGGTGAAACCTTGTCTTTCCTAAAAATATAAAAATTAGCCAGGCCTGGTAGCACATGCCTGTAGTCTCAGCTACTCAGGAGGCTGAGGCAGGAGAATTGCTTGAATCTGGGAGGCAGAGGTTGCAGTTAGCTGAGGTCATGCCACTGCACTCCAGCCTGGGCAACAGAACAAGCAAAAAAAAAAAAAAAAAAAAAAGAAAAAAAAAATATATATATTTAAAGAAATAAAGACTGCAGCAACTTCATCTTGACAAAATTATCACTTTTAAAGGAGATTGCAAAATTAACTTTACCATGTTGGTTTGAAAAACTTAGGACATGTTCTTGGATTTGGGGACTTAATTTGGTAACTTTACATTACTCAAGATATAATCCAAATTCTCAACAGTCCTCAGCTTAAAAACTCATGCCTTTTTGGAGAGAAGTCATACTAAACCTTGCTAGTTTTTGTAAACTAAAAATGTTAAGCTGTCATCTCATTTTAAAGTTTACTACTGTTTGAAACTACTTCTTTCCTAGTGGGATTGATGGTATAAAAAATATTTGCTGCCAAGATCCATCTAACCAGTTTACAGATGGTTTGAGCCCAGGCTGAAATTTTATTTCCCAGTATTGGGGAAGGAAGCAGCCTGGAACCACCTTGAAATGTCTATCTTATTTGTAAAGTGAAGAAGGTATCCAAAAGCTTTTGGGAAGATAGGTTTTCCCAACGGCCATTTTCTGATATACAAAGTACAACCTGTTTATTTCTGAGACAGCTGTTACCCTTGTATGTAAAAGAGTTTGGGAAGTGCTGTAGAAAATATTTATGTTAAAAATCTCCATTAAACTAGTGAGCATTCTTTTTAGAGCAGTATGAGAGAAAATGCCAAGGAAAACCCAACAAGGGGAATTAAATGTACCATAAGAGGAAGAATTTATAGCACAGTTATAAAGAAAGCAAATAACTTCAACACAGAGAGTTACAGCTGTTGAATTAAAATGGTGTTTCAGGTATTTTGAAGGATTTTACCAGGTATAATAAGGCCTGTTTCTTTTTCTGTATTTTGCTATTCAATGAATTCAGAAGTTAAATTATTTGGTCTTGTCAATAAGCACTACATGCCTCTGAAAGTTACTAAACTATTTTACCATATTGGATAGGTTAGGTCTGCACTTCCATCTGAAAGTTCTTTTTCTGAAACACCTATTGTTCTTTCTAGCCACATCATCTTCTTGACCTTCTGAACTTCACTCATTCTCTTTGCCTTTTCATAAAACTATATAGCTTTTTCAAAGATATTCAAATATAAAACTAGAACTGTGGAGTTTCATTTTCTTTGTGGACTTTGGGTGGTTGCATACCATATGAACTATGTAATACCTACTTGTCATCATTCTTTCTCAGCGGAATATTAAAATAAATAATCAAGCAAGTCCCTACTGAGAAACATAGCACAAATTAAAGCTGCTTTGGGCACACTTCAGCATACTGCTTTTTAAGGAATATCTATCCTTTTTTCAGTGTGCAATTTAAATAAGTATAGGTTGTAAGTTCATACAAAATATGACTCCTACCTTTTGTTTAAAACAACGTTCAAATTTCAGCATGTATTTTTGAGGAAGTCATCCACAAATAATCACTAGGCCATCCGTGAATAGGAAAACTGTAAGTGTGCTAGGTATGCTGCATTCCTTCAGGTCTTAAACTTTTGTTAAAATGCTGCATAAATGCATGAAATGGACTAAAAGTGTCCCTATTTGAAAAGCAACAGAGGAGATAATTCATGCCACAATGGATTTCTTCTTAATAGAATAAGGATTAGTGAAACATGGTGATAAAAGAAAACACTAGAGAATACAGAAAAAATATATGTATCTTCATGGCTAATATGGCAGTCAATATGACTAGACTTTATTTTTCTGAGTAGAAAAAAAAAGAAGAGTAACATGGAAAGCTTTATAAACTTATGACACATCAGATTACCTAAATTTAATTTTTTAATCAAGGTTTATTAGTTAAAATTTAATTAGAAATTTTAGATTTTAAAAGTTTCATTATTATTTTGTTTTGCTATTAAATAATTCTTTTGCATATTTTACAGAAAAGGGAAACCAAAAAGTACATAATTTCTACACAATTATGTAGAAAAATACATTCAAGAACAGAATCATCACCCAGAATTTTTTTATGTTTTAGGTTGTTGGTATGCTCAAAATTTACAAAATAAAAAAGAAAGAAAAAAATGATAAAAGAAAGAGAAAACAAAAATTTTAAAAATTACTTCATGATTTGCCACTTTTTGTTTGTGTATTTAGTTAACTCCAGTCCAGAGGTAGTTAAAAGAGTCTGGAAAAAATTATTTGTTTTTCAGTACAGACTAAAGTTTTATCTTATTTGTATCTACATCTATTATTTTGAACTATAAGCATTCCCCACGTATAAGCAATGCTAAATGAAAAGAGGAGAAAACTAGAAAAGAAGATGGTTACAGAAAAGGGTAGAGGAAGTTACATCAAATTTTTTTTTAGATTTTCCAAAAAAGAAGAGCTAGCTAATTTCAGTAAAGGTGAATACAGAATGTATCTTCCCTTAGCCAGCATATGTAATATATTAGAATGAGCCAGCATAAGGTAACACAATGGGTCTTTGCCAACTGTACCAAGTGGGGATGAACAGTAATTGAGCCATTTGAAGATCCTATTCCATTTCAATTAAAAGAATCAGACTACTTGGTGCAATAATGAAAATACCATTTAGTGTTTCTTCTTCATTTTCAAACATTTGAATATATCACAACTAATTTCCTTGTAAAACAATTATTATTTCAATAATGGAAAATCTTGGTAGGTAAAAAAGAACATGGAAACTGTTATCTGTAGAAAACTCACTGTTTGATTGTTGACTACGCACCTATTAAAAGAGATGCTGTCAGCAGCTTAGGGTCATATGGACTCTTCCCACGGCCGTTTTCAAAATGTGAGTTCTCCAGCTTAAAAATATTGTCCTGCAGATTTAAAAAAAGAGAGAAAAGGGTTTCCTTTATATATAAAAAGGAGTGTTTTCAACACATCAGTTAATCAGAGATGTCAAGTATTCATGTCCAACACAAGAGTTATTTTTATTTGTTCAAACTTCTGAGATGGCAAAAAAAATCAAGTGTATTGAAGGTAGGTAACACTAGCCAAATATCTACTTAGCTTAATGATATTTAGTAACAATTAGCACATTGCAAGTAATAATGTGTAAATGAACGATAAAGAACAGGATGTGTCATGATAGGAGGAGAGTGATTATTTTATCACACAGGTATGTTAAGATCTATCATAATGGCTTTTGAGGAAAGAATGTTAAACTTAAATAAAATGACTCATTTCCTTCCTTTGTAGAAGAGAAAAATAGCAATTCACTACGCTAGTTGTCTAGAATAAATTACACAATCTTGTCTGTATGTACTTTCCAGAAGACATGCTAAATAGCCATCAAATTTATTTTCCCCACTATGTCCTTTGTACATCTTTGGTGGCTACATGCTTGTGTATTTTTAAGTTACATCAGTAGCAGGTGAAGTGCCTGAAATGCCTCATTCACTTCTCTAAGAGGGAAATATCCCAGGTTAGGAGAGCAGTGTGCCTGGAGGTGCTGTCATTGGAATAACAAGCACATTATTACCACGGGAAAGCCTGCTCTGTTGGGTCCCTAAGTACTCAGAAACAGGAATAAACTTTTGACTACATATAAAAAAATACACATGTCTCAAGGTAGAATATGTGCAGGGAAGCATGACATCAAAAATCTTGATAAGAAGATAACTAATTCATGCTTGAGACCCTGTTGTCAGAATGTGTCTACCTACTGCAATCTATTTGTGACAGTGGAGTAAATCTGGGGACATTTCTGAGCATTCTTTTAAGAACCAAGTGCCCTGGGAATTAATTAGATAAGAATATGTATGCTTTTTCTAGTAGCACATTAAGTTGTCCACCGACTGAAATAAAATAGCTTTTTATTTTTTGGCAATTTCTCTACTATTCACATAAAAGTATTTTCTACCATCTTGGGATAGTAAATGATGTCCATTTTATGATCAGTAAGGATCGTTTTATTGAACATTTAATATTTCTGATGGAACTAATGGCAGGGTTTCAAATTATTACTCTTAATACTCATTTGAATTAAGGACGAAAGTTAAAAAAGGAAGAAATTCCAAGTGTTCTGTTTTTATTACTGTGAATGAGAATTACCAATTCTATTCTTCTTTCTTTGCATTTATTCTGTATTTGGCAATTAGCTGTCCCGTACCAATGATATTTCTTTAGCTTAGTTCTAAAATCTATACTGTGAAATAATTTATGGGCTTTCACAGAATTGTGCTAAATTACAGTGGAAAACGCAATGAGCCAGGCACCAGACTTATCTCTGGTTTTCTGGTCACTGTTTCATATCTCTGAGCCTCTAGTCCTAAAATGTCAGCACAGATAAGGATATTTAACCTCACAAGTTAATTGGGAGGGTTGTATAATTTATTTGAACCATTTTAAAAGCAGCAAAATTTTAAAAATGCTTTTCATTTCTATTCTATTAATAATGTTACTATTACCAGTATAACAAAATAATATGGAAATTAACACAGGTTGTTGCCGTTATTTTCTACTTTCCTAACATAATATGAAAGAAATATTACATTAAGACATTTATATAAATCACTAAATTCAAAACGTTTTCACAAATACAAATTTATCATAGGCATTTAAATATTAAAATTATATGAAACAACATATTCTATTCAAAAACTTAGAAGAATCATTAAAGAAATACCCAGATATATGTGTGTTTTGATTAAAAATTAGGAAATAGTAAAAAGGAAACATAATAAAAGGCCTATATCCTATTGTCACAGTTCATACAAAATATTAAAGTTTGTATATGTGACTATATATTACAGATTAAAAGAAGCAGCACAACAAAGTGGTAGTGTGGTAGAAATTATTGCTATAAATATTATCTTTTCTTGTACTTGATAAGATATTTTACACTACTGATACAGACAGAGGTGCTATCTCCTCAAAGCATAAGATACTTTATGTCTGGGATCATATGTCCAAGTTAATCAGACAATGCCAAGGTAGATGAGAAGTACTTCCAATTTCATGCAGTATTTGATTTACAAGGTAAAGGATTAGACCTCATAGGAAGAGAGGTTAAGCATGTCAGTTATGGTTCAAGAGAAGATGAAAAACTATCCTTCGTCATGGTGTCAGGTAATGTGTTCAAAGCTGGCATCCCTTTCCTTTCCTCCTTTTTGTTTGACCCCATAAATAAATACTAAGTTAGTCACCTCTTTTACTGATACATAATATGTTTCCTTTTAATGTAACTCCCACCCAAATTTCTGGGAATCTACCCTGTAAATCTTCTATATTCTCATATGATTCCACAGGGAATCAAAATAAACTGAATTTCCTTTCCAGTCCAGTGAGATGAGGATCTGAAATAAATATAATTTGATTTTTGGATAGGGAGATAAAATGACATTTCTTACACATGTTTGTAGTGTAAAATTCATGCCCATTACATGTAATAATGGACTTTAAGGATGTTGAAATCGGGCAGAACTGGGTGTTATCTCTGGCTATGCCTTTTATTAGCTCTGTGCCTCAGGCAAGTTCCTACACCCTTCTGAAACTCAGACTCCTGTAATAAGCAGATAAGAAAATCCCATAGTTGAAGTGAAGACTTCTTGTAATAATGTCTACAAAATATTTAGTATGTCCTTGAAACAGATTTATTAATTTTCCTTAACCATTGGTTATAGTCATTACAGTAAACTTATTTTGTTCTACTATGATTGAAATATCTTATGTCACAGTGGAAATGCCAGTCTATATTTTTATCAGTCTTAATTATAAGGCATGTTTGAAATATACATAAATATTTTGACCTTTCACAATGCATTGAAAATTCTTCTTTCTTATAGGTAGATGAGAAGCTAATTGAAAACATTTCATGAAAAAAATAATTTAAATTAGAAAAAGTACATTATTTTTCTAATATGTGACATTCTTTCAAAAGGAATATAACTGCCAATTCATTAAAATATTTTGTTGAGAATCTCTAAAATTTACAACATTATTACATAGAATGCATGTGAAAATCATCAATTAAAACAGTGTCCTCTTTAATATATCTGACAAATTTAATGTCATTGATATAAAGAGACACTAATATTGCTGTTTCTGTTATCTAATGAGCAAGACCTTAATTTAGATGTGTGAAGGTATTGAATTATCAGGAACGAACAGTGTTAATATAATTGCATATTAACACCCTTTGTTATCATATGAAAAATATCACAGAGACCACTATCTGGCTTTACTTGGAAAGACTTTCAAAATCTGATTGCTACCCAGTGGATTTCTGTTTTGGAAGAGTGTGAAATAGATCACATATGCAAGTAATAAGACTGAAAATCCTAAGACCAATGTATACAATTCAACTGTATAGCTTATATGTCTTACTTGGGTTGAAAGAGTTTTCACTGTAGAAATACATGAATAAAACTTTAGCTACACGAATTCTAATTGCTTTAGCAGATGCTATGAGCATATCATATAAGTTTTTGTGCTATATTTTATTACATGATTGCATCAGTTTTCAACGACTGTTTTTAGCTTTCAAGACCACTCTCTCCCCTTTGTCTTTTGGATTTCCTGAATGTTATTAGACTGTGGTGAGGTAAGGCATTAGAGGAAATAATAACTGTGCTAATGTCTAATCCAAAGTCTTATAAATTATAAACCATTGGTGACTTCATGGCAATAAATTTCCTAAATCTCAATCTTGTCCAAGTCATAAATTTAGGTAACAAAGTTGTAATTTTAGCTGTTTTATTTAATGATTAAAACGTAAATGATGTTTGTAAAAGAAAAAGAAAGGAAAGGAAAAGAAAGGAAACCTTTATATATGTGATAGGATAAATATTTTAGGTGGGAAATTGCATAACATTATGTGAAAACTAATAGTTGGACAGTATTGAAAGAATGTATATTATCTTTTTTTTTCAAATTGCATTTTCTGCCTTTCTGTTTCTCACAAAAGACACTTTGTATGCCAGTTATACTAAATTATTTTATATTCCCTTGGTCATGCCATCCTTTTCTCATCTCTGCCTGAGACCCCTTCATTCTGCTCTTACTCATCCTCAGCCCCCAACCTGAGGGTGACCTTCTTTTCCTTTGAGATTAAATTCAAAAGTCACTTCCTGGAAGTCTTCAGAGATTCCTGCTGATATAATTGGTTAGCCTTCCTTTGCACATACTTGAATTAACAATAGTATACAGGCAATAGCTATATAGGGTGAAACTACTGGCTTCAGCAAATAAAGAGTGTAATAAGATCTCAGAGGAAATATTGTGACATATTGCGCTTTGACCAAAAGAGATCCTTCTGCAGATCAAATTTATCCATAATTTACTTTTCCTTAAAAGGCAACTTTAGATATACACTGTGCAATACTACAGTCACATGTTGCTTGTGGTTATTTAACTTTAATCAAAAGGAAAAATTCCATTCTCCAGCTTCATGAGTCACATTTCAAGATGTCAATAGTCACATGCAGCTAGTGGCTTCTATAATGGATAAAGGCAAATACAGAACATTTCCATTGAACAACACGTGTCCAAATCCTGAATCCTATGCCCTTAACAGCACACAATAGAGAGTCCGCAGTCAGAGGACCTCCAGGAAGAGAAATTTTGACATCAGATCACAATCGTAGTAGAAAAAGTCCATGAGATCTACAAGGAGGGATCACACTGAAAACATCAGTTTAGTTTTTGGGTTGTTTTTTTAGGCCAGGAGTTATGCTAAGTGGTATTTAATGGTAGTACAGATGAACAAATACTCACTCTATTTTTCCTGTATGTCATTCTTCATGTACTTAGAGTCACTTTTCCCTAATCTAAGCAGGTACAAATTTTACCTATTATGTAAAGATTAGGCCATGATGCACAGTACATTAAATATCCATTTATTTTCCCCAGCAGAGAAAAATGTATTATCTCTGGAACTTGCATAGCAATCTATTCACATCTTTCTTCTGTTATTTTCTTTAAACTTCAAACTTGATATTTGATGATGCATGTATTCCTTTTTTTTTTTTTATTTTTTTATTTTTTTATTTTTTTTTTTTTTTTTATTTTTTTTTTTTTTACATTTTTTTTATTTTATTTTTATTTTTTTTTATTTTTTATTATACTTTAAGTTCTAGGGTACATGTGCATAACGTTTATATCATGTATAACTCCCCAATGCAATCCCTCCCTCCTCCCCCCTCCCCATGATAGGCCCCAGTGTGTGATGTTCCCCTTCCCGAGTCCAAGTGATCTCATTGTTCAGTTCCCACCTATGAGTGAGAACATGCGGTGTTTGGTTTTCTCGTCTTGTGATAGTTTGCTAAGAATGATGGTTTCCAGCTGCATCCATGTCCCTACAAAGGACGCAAACTCATCCTTTTTGATGGCTGCATAGTATTCCATGGTGTATATGTGCCACATTTTCTTAATCCAGTATTCCTTTTTTTTAAATTAGATTATTTTTAAAGGTGAGGGACAAATCTAACTGCATTTCTTTCAAATGTAAATATAGAGCTTTGCACTGAGTTAAAGCTCATAAAAGAATCAATGAATGAGTGAAAAAATTAGTAACTGGATGGAAGAGACTATGGAAAAACTACATACAAAGAGTAGCAAGACACATCCCAGGAGCTAATAATTTCGCCTTCAGGAGTTAATAATTTAAGGATCTGACACAGATGTGAACACAATTGTGTGGGAGATGTTAGCCTACAAAATTCAAATATTACTAAGTTTTAAAGTGAGTTTTGGGAAATATGATACTCTTTATCATCTTGGTGGTATATGTGTTATTATTAATATATTATTGATGCTTACAGACTTCAAATATTAGTCTACTCTTGTTACAAAAGATTAAAAAGTAAAACCTATAGCTTAAAGTCCCTTTATCTTTATGCTAATCTTGCTCCTCTTTAATTTTCATTAGGCCTTGTAATTCTTCACCTGATTTTTATATTAAGCTAATCAATAAATGTTACCCCTCTCAAAAGGGTCAACCTCACTGATAGGTAAAATTATCAAATTATTTATTTGTGGAACATAAACTTATTTCTGATTAATGTAATGTCTCTCCTGTGTATCCCATCATTCCAGTAGTTTTTTCTTCCTGACTGCTTTTGCTCAGTGGAAATTACCACTTGCAGCTCTGGGATGTAGGCAAGTGGAGGAGCAAACTGGAGAAACTGCTTGGGTTTGTGAAATGTAATTTTCTGTTTATGGAAATATGTAATTGATTTCTGATATTTTCACCATTGTATTTGTTTTTGAGGCTTTATTAATTTATGTAAGTCTTTGAAGCACTAATATAAATATTGATGATTCAGTAGATACATATCGAGTTGTTTCTATGTAAGGTTTATATAGGTATTTGGAATATGGAGGTGGAAGATGTAGTTGTGAATCTCAAGGAGTACACCACAGAGTACAACAAAAATTATGTAACAATAATACATTACATACATTATTGCAGAGTTTATAAATTATTTCTTAGCTATTTCACTTAAGTGTTAACATTGCCTTAAAACTTCATGTATATATTATTTCACTTAATCTTCATGACAACCCTACTATTATAATACCTGCTTTGCAGACGAGAAAACTGAGACATTTTGCATATAATAACAAATCACAAAGCTAATAATGGAGGGAATAAGAACTTGATAACATCTTTTTCCAAAAACATGGTTTTAACCACTATAAAAAATGCAGGATTCACAAACATAATATTATTTACACAAAATAACACACTAAAATAGTAGAAACAATTTTATTTTAGTATATTTACAATACACTAAAACTATTTTATTTTTGAGTATTCATAACACACTAAAATAGTAGAAACTGGAAACCGTAAGAGTTCAATATGAGTCGAGTGAATGTTCTGTTTTAGTATATAAATAGTACCTTTATCTGATTGAGTTCTTGAAAAATGTATTTTTTAGAAAGATGTATGTGTGGGTGTGGGTGTGTGTGTCTGTGTGGACTGGATATGAGTGTAGGAGGCCTGTTGAATCCACAGAGAGAGGGCAGAGGAAAGCAGGGAGACAGATTATTCTATCTAGAGAAAATAGCATCAGCAAAATTTCCAAAGAAAATAAATATAATTCATACTTGAAGAATAACATAAAGTTGAGTTTGGACAATGAGGAATATATACATATATTAAAAAGATGAAGCTGGAAAATAAATGTGGGGGCCAAACTTTGGAGAGTTTTCTATGCCAAAATAAGCAATTTAGTCTGTATTCAGAAGGTGCCAGTGACACAGTGATAATTTTAGTTGCAGAACAATAGCATCAAAGAGGTGCAATATGATGATGAATCTGACAGGGACGATTTAGAGACACACAAGCCTGGTAGCAGGCAAAGAACGATTTGCCATAGCTTGGGAAGGGAAGAATTAGGTCTTTTTGTGCATTATGGCCGTTTATAGGAATTTTAAGTGTTGCATGCTGTAACTTGGTCAAGTCACTTAGCTTCTTTAACTCATGTTTCTCAACATCTGTAGCATCAGAATCCTCTTTGATATTCCAACAAAGCTATGGCTTAAAAAAAGCTATCAAAAAAAAGCTAAAAAATGAAGCAAATCATACATATGTTTTATCAGCAATCTTAAAAAGTTATGGACTTTATGTAGTCATGGTAAGAAGTTCTAAATTAATTATGCAAAGGTCTTTCCTTTTCTAACACGGTATAATTTTAAGGTCATATCACTCTGAACATCTACACTTATGTCTGCTTTCATTCCTTGTCTCCATCCTTGTAAATAAATACAGAGATTATCCAGATTTTTAAAATATCTTTTCCTTTGCACTGTCTACATGCTATTATATGGAATTCACTTATTTTTATAAATTCAATTATTGAACCTCAGCCCTCATTCTTCTGCTAATCAAATTGCTTAAACTTGGTTTCCTGACCTGTATGAAATTTCCTTACTTTCCATAG
This sequence comes from Trachypithecus francoisi, assembly GCF_009764315.1. Classification (NCBI taxonomy): domain Eukaryota; kingdom Metazoa; phylum Chordata; class Mammalia; order Primates; family Cercopithecidae; genus Trachypithecus; species Trachypithecus francoisi. The sequence continues at coordinate 64,076,921 of NW_022681469.1, forward strand.
TTATTTCAAAATTGCAAGCTATTAAGAGTCCTTGGATCTTCAAAAGAATATGAAAGCAATCACTAATTATAAGCTTCATAAAATTAGTCTGTCAGAAGTAGTTATTTAACAATATACATTGTGGGAAGATGCAAAGAAATGTAACCCTGATCTCTGTCACCAAGTGCTGAGGAATTTAAAATATAAACTCACACGAACAAAAGAAAGTATAATTTTCTGCCTTGTTTATAATGTATTAACCCTACTTTAGATTTAGCTATGATTTACAGCCATATACCATTAGAATTTTACCTTTCCCTTCAATAAAGCAAACAATAAATTGCTGCAAATAAGTTACTATTATAAATTGAAAGAAGAACTTCAGTGAAAGATAAAAGTTTAAGGAAGATGTGTGCCTATAAGGAAATTTGGGTCTGAGTATATTAACTTTTTTATATTAATTAATAGTTTTGAGTAGCTTTAGATGTATAATAATTATAATATTTAATTTTAAATCTAAAATGTAGTTGCTAACTAAAATGTTTTAATCATTAATTCTAGTTATTTTGCTTACTCAAATAACAACTACTATTTTTTCAAAAACTCCACACTTTAGGAAAAAAATCTCAGCAACCACAACTACAAAGCAACTATAATTGCTTAATAATTGTTTTGACAAAAATACATTTTACCTATTAAACAGTAAAATTATTCCATCTATATAAATATAATCCAGTTTAATATTCATGTATAATCTGTATGATTGATCTTTAGTTGTATCTAGGCTAGAATTTCTTTACTGATTAAAACCTCTGTTCCTAGAGAATCTCTACTAGAATCTAAAATAGAAGGAAAGATCATATTTATTATCAAGCTAGACCATATTCCCAGAAAGTTGATCTACAGACTGAATCTAAGTAGGAATGCTTTGTCCCTGCCCTCATTGACTTCAACATTTTTTTTTTTTTTTGAGACGTAGCTGTTGCCCAAGCTGGAGTGCAATGGCATGATCTTGGTTCACTGCAACGCAACCTCCACCTCCCGGGTTCAAGTGATTCTTCTGCCTCAGCCTCCCGAGTAGCTGGAATTACAGGCACCTGCCACCATGCCAGGATAATTTTTTGTGTTTTTACTAGAGACAGGGTTTCACCATGTTGGCCAGGCTGGTCTCCAACTCCTGACCTCAGGTGATCCACCCACTTCGGCCTCCCAAAGTGCTGGGATTACAGGCATGAGTCACAGTGCTGGGCCTTTTTTGTTTGTTTTTTGTTGCGACGGAGTCTGGCTGTGTCACCCAGGCTGGAGTGCAGTGGCGTGATCTTGCCTCACTGCAAATTAGGCCTCTTGGGTTCAAGTGATTCTCCTGCCTCAGCCTCCCAAGTAGCTGTGATTACAGGCATGTGTCACTGCCCAGCTAATTTTGTAGTTTCAGTAGAGATAGTGTTTCACCGTGTTGTCCAGGCTGGTCTCTAACTCCTGACCTCAAGTGATCTGCCCACCTTGGCCTCTTAAAGTGCTGGGATTATAGGAAGGAGCCACTGTGCCTGGCCATTGACTTCAACTTCTATTGTGTCCATTCAAGCACTTCTCTATTGTAGCAGAAATCTTACCTTTGATATTGGTCACCAGGCATTATGTGGCTTTTCTGTGACTAAGAATTTCCCCATTACTTAACCTTTAAGGTGCATGTAGTAAAAATATTATGGTTTATCGATTATGAAATCTAGATTCTCTGCCTCATTGTAAAATTATTGATTGTATATTCTAAAACAAGTTTTAAAAATATCTTTGAAGTGTCAATATTCTTATCTAGGAAATGGAAACCCTCTACCGATTCCAGGATTAAATGAAATAAAAATATGTATTAACATAAGGAAGCATATGTAAAACCTATAGAAATTTAGTTAATTATAATTTATTACCACAGATACACTTATGGTACACTTATGGTATATCTTTGTTATGATAGATAGCATATGAATAATTCATTTTCTAGGATAATTATTGCTAATAACTGTTAGGCAGCGATTGGCCAAGAACAATCTTTTAAGTGCTTTGTAGATATTTACTTTTTTATCCTTATAATGCCCCTTGAAATACATGGTGTGATTATTCCACTTGTAGCTAAAGTAGCAGAGACAGAGACAAAGTAAAGTAACTATTAATTTCACACAGCTGGTTTGTAGCAAAACCACATAACCTATTTCCAGAACAGTAGTTAGTGGAGAGATCATAAAAACCTGATTTTTTTTTGTACTTGATTTACTCGACTATGCTAGTTTACTGATACACTTCAGACATAAAGAGTTGTTATACCATATATACTGTCTCTTAATATGCTTTTGCAGTTCCTTTAGTTCAAGCATGTATTAGACCTTGAATTCATCTGAACTGAATTGACCGTGAACAGATAGTGTTGTATTTAATATGGTCTTCACATTATACTGTTAATATAGTAAAAGTAAATAGAATGAATTAACATATTTTCTACTTTATTTGCAAAAATATATAAAGTCACTTTGTTTACAAGTTTGTGAAAAGTTAGTATCATGTTACCCATTCCCATTCTAATAACAATGTGTACATGCACAGAACCCTTAGAGTTGGATTAAATAGGATTTGCCCGCTTAAATTTAAGGGACCTGAATTTATCTGGGTTCCCCCAAAAAACATTGGGGTCATAATTCATCTGCTTTTTGTCATCATTAAAATTAATGGTAGAATCCAAGGAAAACAGAAAGCATGTATGTTCAAACTTCATGTAGATTATGTTTTTAATAGGAGCTTAATTTGAGTTTATGCAGATATCATATGCCTGCCATGGTATAATTATTCAGCTATGAATGCCTGTTAACTCCCAAGATATATAACAATGAAAGGGAAAATTCTATCTTGGCTAGAATGAGAAAGTCCAGAACATGAACAATTTACTCTACAACATTTTGCCCCAGTGAGACCTGGTAAAGTAAGCTGAGTCAGAAAGCAAATCAGTGGTCTACAAAAAGTAAAGTAATAGAACAATCGACTTGATCTCTTCATATGTGCATTTTAAGTCTTCTACATTCAAAACACAGTTATTTTTATTTGTGATATTATAATTTATTAAAGCATCAATGTTTTTAGTACTAAATTGTGAAAGTAAAGCTATTACTTTTTTACCACTTCTTTTTATAAACGTGTTTGTCAAATCCATGATTAGACATCACTGGGAAATTTTATCAACCTAAATGTAAATATGTCAACAGAAAAGAGCATATGTCCTGTAAAAAGAATTGGAATCTAGTCATATGGTTTCTTTACATTTCAAGGTTTTTTTCAGGGATGCCATCTGGGAAGTGACGAGGCCAAAAGTATTAACATTTTATTTATACCAAACTTTGTTTCAGCAAAGCCTTGTCATTCAAGCGCTGTCATAATGGTATGATGTAACTATATGATTTTCTTTTAGCAAATTAGCGAAGACTTCAAAAATAATTGTTATTTTGACAAAGTTATTCTGGGAAAGAGACAATTCTGTCAATTTTTAGCGATAATGCACATTTTAGAGAATAATTTGGGAATTTGGAGGATCGTTAAAAATGTCCATACAATTTAACTTGATTATTTTACTGTAAATATATCTTTATGAAAAGAAAAAAGAAAAAAAATCAAAGCAAGAAGTTCATCATGGTGAACTCAGTATTTAAAATACTGAAAAATTTTAATGCCAGTTGAGGGGAATGGCAAAGTATTGCCTATCTATGTAACTGATTATGAGATAGGTATTAAAAATAGACGTTTAATAACTCTACTATTTCATTGCAGAAGCAATATGGAATGCTATGACAACTATTTAAGGTGTGTGGAGAAACACTTTGAAGAAAATGAATTAAAATATTAGGTCTTTAACATATGGGATTTAGGAATTTATTCTATTTGTAAATTTTTTCTCTATTTTAAATATTTTTTACAAGGACCATAAGAGACATATATTACAATAAGTAGGGACCCTGTATCCCATTATGCAGTTTCTTTAACTGACAGTGTATGGAGTGAATCTAGCCCAGAGACATGCTTTATTTACTTGACACAGAGTTGTGAAATCTTGAATTTGAAGGCCTTTTCATGAAATCTAAGGGCTTTTCAAGGGCGAATTTAATGTTTCAATTACTCCTTATTATTTTGCATTTTTAAAAAAATCTATTAATATGTTTCTATATTTTTATATCACCTGTCTGAGCACTGTAGACATTTGAGTCGGCAACCCTTCTAAAGCACTGTAACTCATCTGATCTCCAAAACTACACTGCATTTATCTTCTAAATACTTGCCATTCTCTAGCTTTACTTCAAATAGCAAAGTTTTTTTTTGAGACGGAGTCTCGCTCTGTCACCCGGACTGGAGTGCAGTGGCCGGATCTCAGCTCACTGCAAGCTCCGCCTCCCGGGTTTACGCCATTCTCCTGCCTCAGCCTCCCGAGTAGCTGGGACTACAGGCGCCAGCCACCTCGCCCGGCTAGCTTTTTGTATTTTTTAGTAGAGACGGGGTTTCACCGTGTTAGCCAGGATGGTCTCGAACTCCTGACCTCATGATCCGCCCGTCTCGGCCTCCCAAAGTGCTGGGATTACAGGCTTGAGCCACCGCGCCCGGCCAAATAGCAAAGTTAGCCGAGAAGGGCGGATCATGAGGTCAGGAGATCGAGACCATCCTGGCTAACCCGGTGAAACCCCGTCTCTACTAAAAAAAGACAAAAAAAAAAAAAAAAAAAACTAGCCGGGCGAGATGGCGGGCGCCTGTAGTCCCAGCTACTCGGGAGGCTGAGGCAGGAGAATGGCGTGAACCCAGGAGGCGGAGCTTGCAGTGAGCTGAGATCCGGCCACTGCACTCCAGCCTGGGCGACCGAGTGACACTCCGTCTCAAAAAAAAGAAAAGAAAAGAAAAGAAAAGGTTATATTTTGTTAAACTTGAAATAATTTAGTCCCAATGTCCGTTTTAAGGATTGATTAAGAAAAACCTAGGAGCATGTTGAATATGAAATATCTACAAGCAAAGTCAAAGATGCTATTAGATTTCGAGTTCAAATAATTTCTATAAATTACTGTTGTTATTCAAACTCAAAAAAAGTCAGTAGAAAAACTAGATTTTGGCTTTGGCAAAATTAAAATTGCAGATGTCATCATTTCAGAGCCATCATCTACATCTAAAAATGCACACATTCAAATCTTGTCTCCTTTTTACAGGATCACTTAAATAATGTATGATGCCAATTAATAGTGATATTCATACCTGTATTAAAATAATTATAATAAAAATAGAAGTTTTATTCTGTAAATTTTATGTAATAATTTGAGTCGTTTGGACATTTATCTTCACAGTAATACATAACAACATATTAAAAACTTTGACTGTCAAAATGTAAACCAGGCCCAAACTTGATTGAAAACCGATGAATTAAAATTTTTTTGTAAATAAACCAATGTATGATAAGATTTCCTATCTTTAAATTTATATTAAAGGGCATTAAATGATGGACATCTGATATGAGATGCTTTATTTGTACATATATATACACACATATTTGTACTTTATTATATAGCATTATTATATTGAATACTAATTTGAAACCATATTTTTTTATTTTTACTTATTATGGATACATAATAGTTGTACATATTATGGGGTAAATGTGATGTTTTGACGCTAGTACACAATGTGTAATGATAAATCAGGGTAATTGGGATATCTATCACCTTAGGCATTCATCATTTTTTTGTGTTAGGAACATTCCAATTCTACCCTATCAGTTGTTTTGAAATATACAATAACTTATTGTTAACTAAAGTCCTCCTAGTGTGCTATCAATCACTAAATCTTATTCCTTCTATTTAATTGTATTTTTGTTCCCATTAACCATTCCCTCTTAATTTCTACCTCCCGACTATTCTTCCTAGCCTCTGTTAACCATCACCAGATTTATCTTAAAATTTGCTATATAATTGTATATCAATTCAAATAATAACAAAATAATGACTGACTCAGGTAAGTAATAACCATGACTTTTAAGTAATAAAGACTTTTTTATCTTAACATTTTATATAATCCATCCAAATATACAAAAACACTAAAGTTCAGAGAAATTAAGTGACTGTTCAATATCAAGATTCAAAGTTTTCAAACCTTTTCCACTAAATAATTTGGCTGTTTCCATGGTAACCTCTGTGGGTTACTGTCATATGTATTATAAGTTCATAGCTAATGATATAAAAGGCATTATTCCATTCACAATAACAGCTAAATCTCCAGTGTCGCTACTAATTATATTACGTTTCTTTTTGCTGACCTGTTTCAAGTCCAAATTTCTGCTTGGCTGAGCATCGCTGATCATACAAGCAGTGGCCAAAGGGTAGGTCTAAAAGCACCAATCATTTCAACGCAATTTCAGCTGGTCATATATGTTTAATGCCTTTTGATTTTTGAGTTTAATCTGGAAGAACCATGTATAATTTTTCTACAGCTCTCTATTCCTTTCAAGTCACTAAGAAGTATTTATTTACTTATTTTCCTAATAATGCTTTCAAAAAACTGATTATAAAAGCCAGACAATGACTACCTGGCTATTGTTTTTACTTGGTCTTTGAAATTATTTTGAATGGTCAAATAGTTATAAGAAAAAATCATATTTATATTTTATTTGAAAACAATTATGAAATTAGCAGGGGTAATAGAAATGACACAGTAGGAAAAATATGTCTAACTAGTGAGTTGTAATACTATTCATGCGGTATTACAAATTTTCATTCAGAAACTTTTGAAAATAGAAAGGATACCAGTCAGTTTGTTCGACAGAGACTGTAAATTGAGAATAAATGTAAAAAAAATAGGTAAAATCATTTACAATGTAATCTGTCACTCCAATGTTCCATAACATAAATCATAAAATAATTCCTATTCTATTGTGTTTAGAATGCCTGGTGGTAATTTGAAATTGAAATTATTTGGGGGGAAAATGAATTTAGTACATTAAATGGTTAGCAAAATAACTGTGGCTGTTCTGTATGAAATAAAAAAGTTATTTTAGAAAACACAAAACACTTTTTTATAGAGCTTCTTATTTTGTGGTTTTAAAAAATCAGCATTCCTGGAATTTGTCCTTAATTTCCCATCATTTAAATGTATGTTCCCTGATTTGGCATGTATTGGAAAGCTAGCTCTTGTTTATTTGAAGACACTGAAATATTGCTAATTCCAAGACAGTATGTGTAGGGAAAAATGGAAAACTTAGCTTTACAGTTGATTACTACAGAGCCACAACAATACCTGTTTGCCTAAAATATCCTGTTGCTTAAGTCAAAGTCTCTGACCTTAAACAAAATAAGATAAGGATCTAATCACAATGGTAAGTGAATTATTATATTTTTCTTTATAGATACATTTAGAAAGGGATATTTTTCAAATAAAGAGGATGTCTATGTAATGTAAGACCTACCAATGTGGATTTCTCAAGGAATGTTAAGAATAAGGGTCAAACATAAACATGTGTCAGTATTAGCGAGGGTGGATGCCTCATTTGGAATGAGATCTTTTTTTTTTTTTTTTTTTTTGTGGCTAACTGCATCAATGGACTGCACTGAATTTTAGGAGGAGCAAAGGGAGGATGAGTGGGGGTGTCATAGGAAATGAGAACATAGATGTAGGAGGATATCATATTACACAGGGATTTGAAACTGACCATAAAATCGTAGACACTATTCTGGTAGAAAAAAAAAAGTAAACTGGTGGGCTGGATGAGAGCAATGAGTGAACACATATGGAAGTAAAAAAACTGTAGCAAGACCAGGACAAGAGAAATAATGATAGGAACTGAACTGAAGAATATCCTGAATCATGCACTAAAGCTATAAACTATAACACAACTGTGAATTTTAAAATGTTTATTTTTTTTGCAAATAAAAAATGTCTGTTAACATTTAACAGGGAAAAAATGATTAGAAACATGGAATCAATTTGTTGAACTATTTATATCATAATATTAATTTTCTCTACAACACCCTTTAATTTTATCCTACTTTTTTGGTATCTTTCTTAACCTTTTAAGGTAAATGAAGCCAGCATTCTCCTCTAAACTTTTGCATCTTCCTTTTCCTCTTAATAATAAATGAAGCAAAATGGAAAAGATGCATATGCATGGGTTGTCAGAAAGTAAAGTTTTGTTGTTAGTCAGAAGCTCTGACATACCCTCTTTTTTGGAAGAGGGATGTACAACTAAACCTTAAATATATTGTCAACCCACACTGTTTGGTTACCACAATTTTCTTGTTGCCATTGTTGGACACACTGTAAGAGTTTCAGCTTCTAAAGATATGTAGCCACACAGAATCAGGGAAGGGGCCAGAATAACGCTATTTTTCCTGCTCTTCTACTACTGTTGCTATTGTAAATGCTCTATGAGTGTTCTGTGTGATAAAGTCACAGAACCAGAGAATGTGTGTCAAAGGCAGAAAGTCTGCTGCTGATGTGACTACTACAATCACTACTACTGCTGTCAATCTTTGTCAGCACTCTCCCTGGTATAAGCATTAAACTACAGCAGCACAAGCTGAGAACACGGGAAGATGCTGGGTCCTGTGCTGGTTCCTACAACAGTCTCTAGATTTAGCATACCTGACTTTGAGTCTAGAATCTGCTGCTCTGTAGTTGTGTCATCATGACCTTAGTCTCCTTAAGGCTGTTTATTCCTATGTGATAACATATACACTCTTAGCTATTATTATTTTTAATATTTCATATTATATTTATAATCCTCACAATTCTCACAAAAATAAAGATCGCTTAGGCTCCAGAGAGCACAACTCATAATTAACTATGCCTGAATTTATAATAATTATATGCATGGCCAAGATAAGCATAACTGAGTTGTTGCCACATGAAATATATGATTTTTACAAATTCATAGCACAAAAGATGTGGTTGGTATACTGAAGAAATATTCTGGGAACAAGGAACTATTATTTCTAATCTTACTGTGCCACAAGTTGTCTTAACTTCTTTCTTCATAGGTTCAAAATGATAACTAGGGGTCTGGTTAATCTGCTGGCTATGGGTTAACAAATGATAGAGCTGAGAAACAGAGGTAAGTCCTGATTTTTTCAAATAATTAATTGGGAAACAGATTGCATACCTATAAAGATAAATTTAGTGGTCACACAACTTGTTTTGCCTGCTGACCAAACTCTCTTGAATTTGACTCTTTTCACCATCGAATTTCATAACATAAGTCATTTTATACTTGCTGTTTTCCCTCAATTACTCCTTGTACGTTAACACTTTATTCTGAATTTCATTCCATTCTTCTACTAAAAGGTCGTATAAGAAAGCACCAATGACTTTCTTGTTCCAACTCCCCTGGAGTTTTCACAAGTCTTTTATTGTTGCTTCATTGAATATTAAAATTCTGAGTGCCTATTTATTTATTTATTTATTTATTTTGACAGAGTCCCGCTCTGTCACCCAGGCTGGAGTGCAGTGGTGCAATCTCGGTTCACCGCAACCTCCACCTTTTAGGTTCAAGCAATTCTCCTGCCTGACACTTCCGAACAGCTGGGACTACAGGTACCTGCCACCACGTTTGGTTAATTTTTTTTTTTATTTTTAGTAGAGACAGGGTTTCACTATGTTGGTCAGGCTGGTCTCAAACTCCTGACCTCATGTGATCCACCCACCTTGGCCTCCCAAAGTGCTGAAATTACAGTCATGAGCCACCGCGCCTGGCCCTGAGTGCCTATTTTAAGTTATGGTTTTCTGTTTGACTCTACTCTGTATTTGTTCTGTCCCATCTCTATTTTTATTGTCCATTTCATTTAATACTTCCTTCTGTTTCTTAATCACTCCTCCCCCAGCTTAATTAAAGTATCTTTAATTAAGATACTTTAAAGATATTTTAATTAAGTATTATTTATTATTTATTTATTTATTAATTAAGAAAGCCATACACTAATGGCTTTCTTCCATTGCCTCTCTCTAATAATATCAATAATATTGAATTATTATTCAGAACTTAAAAGTTATTGATACCTCTCCTCCTTCTTTTTCCTTTTAGCTCAATACTGGCCTAAGTCATGGCTTGCTTGGATGCCCCTTCCCAATCTTAACCTCAACAGAGTGAAAGCCAAGCGTGTACTTTCTTACCTCAAACACCAGGATCCTATTATCAGGCTAGTTCTCCTAATGATGCTCTAAATCAGCAATAAATCATTATTATTCATTACTCACATTAAAAGCTTAGAACAGGCTTTTGGCTTATCAGGTTCATGTGTTCTTTATCATATCTTTTTATCCTTTGCAAAGGAGCTCATACATATATATGTGTGTGTATATATATATTTTATATGTGTGTGTATATATATTTTATATATATGTGTGTATATATATTTTATATGTGTGTGTGTATATATATTTTATATATGTGTGTGTATATATATTTTATATATATGTGTGTATATATATTTTTTGTATATATATATTTTTTCACACTCACCTTTCAAGTATTGGCTGTGCTTACATTAATTAGATTTTTGCCCAGCTTCCTGATGGACTTCTTTGGTGCTCTATCCTTCTTTATCCAGTTACTTCATCACATACTCCAATAAACTTTATAATGCATGCTTTCATCATGTTAAGTAGCTACTCAGTAATTCTCAGCAGCTCTCTCTTTTCATATACATGATTTTCTTTCAAGATTCTTCATAATTTGACTGAATCCGAATCATCAAATTTGTCTTTCTACTATTTTGTAATATTCAAAATGGTTTGTAAAGAACATTCTCTTTATTATGCAACAAAGATGGTACATTTGCTATTACTTTTATGTCTTTTTTGTTGTATTATTCTTAATGAAAACATTTACATTGTTCCATCCATTTATCCAAATATTTCCAGGCCATTATCAGTAGTTTATCATAGTTACTGTATTAAGAGGTTAGTACTCATAAGGATCTGAGTCCAAATCATGGCTCTGTGATTCCTTAGATGTGTGATTTTGTGTTATTTCACATTTAATTCTCATTTTTCTCATCTATAAAATGCAAAAATCCCATCTGCCTATTTAGAATGTTATAGGAATTACATGAAATTGGCATAGTGTGTAGACATGGAGTCATTCATTTCTACAGTATTTATTGTGATCCTACTTCATGCCAGGGGCTAGGGTTCTACAGCTGGGTAAGACAGATCCAGTATTAGTCCTCTGGTGCTTACAATATTGTAGGGAAGATCAGCATTAAACATATACTTTCACAATATTCATGTAATTGTAATGAATATTCCTACAAGGACAGTATCATATGAAAATATATGATGGTGATGTAACTTGGTTGGGGACTAGAAATGAAATAGAGATGGCTTCCCTAGAGGACATCTAAGTAGAGATGTGGGGGAGTAAACAGAAGCTATGCCAAAATGTGTTTAGGTGTAACTCAATGTGCAGTAATTGATTATTGTTATATTGGCATTGCTGTTACTACCTTCTTGAATCCTTTTCTAAACACTTCATTCCCATGAACTTCTGTTCTCTGAAAACGTATTGCACAGCATTTTATTCTTTTACTATTGTTGGCCTTCCTCTATGTTTTTGCGTTTTTTTTTACTCTGATTCCACTTTGCCTTGCAGTGTTCTTCTCATTTGCTGAAATGATCCTATTCTTGTTTTGACCCTTTTTGGAACTAGCTCAAATATTCCTAGGCATAATTAAATATCCCTGTTTTAGGGATCTTATAACACTTTGTAAGTAACTGTAGTATATCAGTCATTGCTCTATGTTACTTTTATTTTTCCCTCAAATATGTAGTTCTGAGGGCGAGAAACATGTTAAATTTATCTTTTCATTATAAATCCACATGTTGTCATGACAAAATTAAAACAAAAAAGTGTTTATTGAAAGTATGCTTGCCGGGAACGGAGGCTCATGCCCGTAATCCCAGCACTTTGAGAGGCGGAGGTGGGCGGATCACAAGATCAGGAGATCGAGACTATCCTGGCTAACACGGTGAAACCCCGTCTCTACTAAAAATACACAAATTAGCCGGGGGTGGTGGCGGGTGCCTATAGTCCCAGCTACTTGGGAGGCTGAGTCAGGAGAATCGCTTGAACCCAGGAGGCAGAGGCTGCAGTGAGCCGAGATCGCACCATTGCACTCCAGCCTGGGCTACAAAGCGAGACTCCATTTCCAAAAAAAAAGTATGCTTGACAACTATACTAGCTTTATGTCTCTAAGTGAATTCTAAAAGTTACTTAAGGAGCAGATTCCTGTCTTAATTTAAATTTTATTTATCATTACCATAATACTGTAAAAATGGTATTATGTATGTGTCTATATGCTGGTTGAGTGGGAATACATTTTTGATATCAATTTAAATATGATAAAATCATTAATTAACATTTGACAATAAAATTTGACATATTCAGAAAACAATATGAAATGCATGATTCTATTTATTTTTCCACCTTTCTCCCCAACATTAAAATTACAAGAATATAAAATAGTAGTTGGAGGATTTAAAAATGCATAGGGTGTAACTTGATCTAGTTGCTGTTTAAGTTACTTGCATGATTAATACATGAAAGTATTCCTTTGTGTGTGAGAAGGCTCCCTTGTTGCTCAGAATTTTCTTTCATGTTAATACTTTTTTTTTCAGGATTTTAAACAGTGGGGGAGGGGGTTTTATTTGTTCAGAAAAGCAAAGTTATTTTCTTAACTTTTTAGAGCTTACAGTAAGAGTAAATAGAGAAAAGGCATTGCAGTAATAATTCTCCTAAGACACAATAATGCGTCAATTTAGAGCTGTTAGGAAGAAGAATGCCATTTGGTGAAAACGTATATGTAAACACTCATCTTGAGCACTACTTTGCAGCATGTTGTCAGAGGAGTAGTGCAAAATACTTCCCTTTAAAGAAGAATAGAAATCTCAAAATCTCACTTAGTTTAGTCATAACGTTCTGTTTAGTAGTCTGTTTGCAGGAGAAGATATGCTGTTGTACACGCACATATAATGCAACTAGTATAACTGATACTAATTTTGCCATTTATTAAATGAATAAAGTCCTATGCAAATGCAAATATGTCAACAAAAGTAAGAATTTTCAACTACATAGGTAACAATCCTCAAAATTTGTCAATTATTAACGTATGAATAAATACCGTATGGTAAATGTGATTTCATAGATAAAAATAAGGAGTGTTATAATGATTGATTTTAATGTAATTATGGGTTTGGAGTCAACCGTATAACAGTCTGTAGCCTTCAGTTATTGTATTGCCTGTCCATTGTTTTAAGATCAAAACACAAAGAAGTTTTAGAAATAGAAAGGAGGGAGTGTATCTAACTATGTAGGAGTCATTAGTCCTCTCATTGACAAATTCTCATCTTTTTATTAAATACACATGATGATCTTTCCTATGTAATATTAAAACTCACTTACCTAGTACCCAAACCCACATAGTTTTACTTATAAAGTTCTTACCAACTTCTTTCCAAATCAAACTTTAAATCTGGGGACTGCATAAAATTACTCCTTATGGTAAATGTTATTTCACAGATAAAAATAAGGAGTATTAAAATTATTGATTTTAATGTAATTATGGATTTAGAGTCAACCATATAACAGTCTATAGCCTTCAGTTATTTGACTGAAATCATACATATCTAAATTACATAAACTTATGCTGTAATTGCAAATTGTTTAAACATCTGATAAAAAATATAGCCATTCCTAGGACGGGCGCAGTGGCTCACGCCTGTAATCCCAGCACTCTGGGAGGCCGAGGCGGGCGGATCACAACGTCAGGAGATCGAGACCATTTGGCCAACACGGTGAAACCCCATCTCTACTAAAATACAAAAAATTAGCCTGGCGTGGTTGTGCTTGCCTGTAATCCCAGCTACTTGGGAGGCTGAAGCAGGGGAATCGCTTGAACCCGGGAGACAGAGCTTACAGTGAGGTGAGATCGTGCCATGGCACTCCAGCCTGGCGACAGAGCAAGACTCCATCCCCCCAAAAATATATAGTCTTTCCTTCAAAGCAATTATTAGTATTTGGATAGTAAATCGTTATAGGACTTCTTTTATAAATTGATTGCTTTTTTATAATTATATAATTCTATAAGGATTTTTATCTATATAAACATTTGGTAAATATATGTATACAGATAAACAACTTATAGACATTTGTGTATCACTTTATATACCTAGATTTATTAACAGAAAAGAAAGCCTTTGGTGCTATCAGACTAAATTTTAAAGGTTATGAACTGTGCTGAAGATGCAATATTGATTTGTAAACTTGATACATTTAATAACTATATAGAGACTAAAGTAGGACATTTACAAAATTCATTCTCAGAAAAATATATTTGAAAATGCCATTATTGGCCGGGCGCGGTGGCTCAAGCCTGTAATCCCAGCACTTTGGGAGGCCGAGGCGGGCGGATCACAAGGTCAGGAGATCGAGACCATCCTGGCTAACACGGTGAAACCCCGTCTCTACTAAAAAATACAAAAAACTAGCCGGGCGAGGTGGCGGGCGCCTGTAGTCCCAGCTCCTCGGGAGGCTGAGGCAGGAGAATGGCGTGAACCCGGGAGGCGGAGCTTGCAGTGAGCTGAGATCCGGCCACTGGACTCCAGCCTGGGCGGAAGAGCGAGACTCCGTCTCAAAAAAAAAAAAAAAAAAGAAAATGCCATTATTATATGATGGATGATTTGAAGTTAGATCTATTTTGTTACAGAAAATAAATTTGAAAAATTATGCTCATGAAAATTTGAAAGATTTTGAAGTTTAATCCCATATATTCTCTGAGTAACAAAATAATACAAAATATTATACAAGATGGTTTTCATTTTTTTTTTTGTTGCAGTGGAGGAGTAATTTTATGCAGTCCCCAGATTTAAAGTTTGATTTGGAAAGAAGTTGGTAAGAACTTTATAAGTAAAACTATGTGGGTTTGGGTACTAGGTAAGTGAGTTTTAATATTACATAGGAAAGATCATCATGTGTATTAGTAAAAAGATGAGAATTTGTCAATGAGAGGACTAATGACTGCTACATCGTTAGATACACTCCTTCCTTTCTATTTCTAAAACTTCTTTATGTATTGATCTTAAAATAATGGACAGGCAATACAATGTTTGCAGATGATTTGTCTAAAACTGTGCAAGAATAGCCTACTACATGGGAATAGCATGTTTTCTCTGCAAGGAGGAAAGATTCAACCTAAATGTAAAGAAAAGGAAACACAGGACACAAGTTGAATAAACAATGCAAATGTGCATTAAAGCTTATGTGTTGAAGAAATGAAAATAACTAAAAGGGGGACCAAATGTATGCTTTTAACTAAGCAATTTTTTTCTTTAAAAAACAAGAATATTATTTAATATTGATAATTTTAAAGTTATAATTATGTTGACACGGGTATCTATATTCATTTATTGAAATTAATAAATATTATCAAGTGTGCAAAATATTCCAGATACTACACTGTAGAAAATTGTGTAGGTTGGCTGGGCGTGGTGGCTCACGCCTGTAATCCTAGCACTTTGAGAGGCCGAGGCAGGCAGATCTCTTGAGGCCATGAGTTTGAGACCAGTCTAGCCAACATGGTGAAATGCCATCTCTGCTAAAAATACAAAAATTAGCCGGGCGTGGTGGCTCATGCTTGTAATCCCAGCTACTCAGGAGTCTGAGGCAAGAGAATCACTTGAACCTGGGAGGCAGAGTTTGCAGTGAGCTGAGATCATGAGATCATGCCATTGCACTCTAGCCTGGGGAACAGAGTGAGACTCCAACTCACAGTGAAAGAAAGAAAGAAGAAGAAAGAAAGAAAGACAGAAAGAGAGAAAGAGGAAGGAAGGAAGGAAGGAAGGAAGGAAGGGAATTGTGTAGGTTAATATAAAGAATATTCTTTTACACAAAATATTTTATATTTCACATCTAACATAAAGAGTAAACTCCAAACTAAAATAACACATACCTTATCAGGGTGTGCTGGGTTAAGAATGTGGGTGGAGGCCGGGCGCGGTGGCTCAAGCCTGTAATCCCAGCACTTTGGGAGGCCGAGGCGGGCGGATCACGAGGTCAGGAGATCGAGACCATCCTGGCTAACACTGTGAAACCCCGTCTCTACTAAAAAATACAAAAAACTAGCCGGGCGAGGTGGCGGGCGCCTGTAGTCCCAGCTACTCGGAGGCTGAGGCAGGAGAATGGCGGGAACCCGGGAGGCGGAGCTTGCAGTGAGCTAAGATCCGGCCACTGCACTCCAGCCTGGGCGACAGAGCGAGACTCCGTCTCAAAAAAAAAAAAAAAAGAATGTGGGTGGAGAATTAGAATGATAAATATTTACTGTCACAATCAGAAGCTATTCAGCCGAGTGCTTTACTAGGTTATCTACATTTGATCACAGTATCCCTTTGAGATAAAACAGTATAATTAAACTTCAGTCTAACACTGTGGATAATCCAAAGTGGTTTCTAAAAATTCAGTCAAGATTAGAGAAAACTGCTTTAATTTGGCTCTAATTTTTAGAGAATGTCTTCATACTTTTCTCAAGATGAATATCCAGAAACTTAATGATGTATTAATAACCGTTAGTGAAGAGTTTAAATAGTCATTTTGATGATAATGTTCTTTTTCTAACCTGCAAAGCATATAATTCTGAGATACTTTATTTAAAATCTAAATCAGTAAGTTATGAAAAAATGAAATTCCATAATATTAAAATGTTATACTTTTTCCTAATAGATATGCGAGTTGTATTTTTATATAAGTCTACACACTATGGTAAATTCTGAATTCTAGGCAGAGTACCACAAGAATACTCTATTAGTATTAGAGTATCAGAATACTCTAGAGTATTAGTAAATTAATGTTATACATGTGCCAAATGTATACGTGCTGTTCGCATAGATTTTTTTAAAAGGCATTTTTTTTAATGCTCCCTCTCAACCTTCTCAACTTTCGAAATACCCGATTGTTAAGCAGGTTGTGTCATCTCCTGCCAATTGAAATCTTGATGGAGGAAGATAAAAGGCAAGTTTTTTATCCAAATAAAATTTACTATTATCCTCAGAGAGCTTTAATTTGAAACTCAAACAGTGGAGCATAGTTTTCTTGTAGCGCCACTTTCAGTGATTATCTTTTGAATGTCCGCAGGTACATATGAATGCCTTTGTTTCTACTTGTCTCCTTTGCACTCTCACTTTAAAACTCCCACTTCCCTCCAGTGCAGGAAAGAAAGCTGTCGCTGAACATCACATCACTTTTCATATTTATTGCTTCCTGTGTGTCAGTTTCCCGGAATAAAATGTAAACTTTAACATAAACATGCTACTTTTTTTCAATGTAACAAATGAGTGAGAAGATCCCCACAAAATTTTTGTGTCATACCTAATTCAGAATATTGAAGTTTACAGACAAAGCATTTCTATTCTATTTTAAGTAAAGGACATGAAATAAAAGTTAACGGATATTATTATCTAACAAATTCCAGTATTAGCCAGATTGGTTTTACCAAAATAGATCTTGAGGTATATTTCTTACTTCCTCCTTCCCTCCATACCTTCTTCTTCCCTCCTTTAATTGTGGATGTGCATAACCTCCAACTATTTCTTTGCTGACTTGCTACATAAGGACTTTAACAGAAAATAACTTTTACTTGCACTTCTGTGTAAATGTTATTGTGAAGAATTCATTTAAATTTATTTTCTGTTAGGTCATATGTATACAAGGGAAAAGACAATTATATAATACCAACCAAAAAAAAATCAAATGTGTTAAAATTACAGGATAATATTTGTTAATCAGTATAGATTATTCCTGACATCAGTATTGATTATTCCTGACATATATTTGATACAGTCCAGATATAGGAAATGACTCATATTGAAATATGGAGATACTATATTTTATTTTTGAGAAACTTCTTTGGTGTTATTTACCTAAGAATTCAAACTGGCTGGGGACATTTATTTCATGCTCTAATTCTAATTTGCACCCTGTAACTTTTTGCACAAAATAAACACAAAAATAACTAACATTTGGGAGATGAAGAAATGGTCTTCAATAGTTTAGAGAGTTTATGTGATGTGAATCCTACATGCAGATATATATCCTACTTCAGACAAACTCTTTAATTACTATTACAACACTTACCACAATATGTGTATTTATTTATGCATCTGACTTTTTGCTGTGTTGCCATGAAAGCATATATAATGGTAGACTACAGTACAAGTCAGTGGAACTTGTTCTGAAGAAGTAATGTGTGAATTGAGATCAGAAGGATGAGATGGATTTATTAAAGCAAATATCCAAGAGAAGATTTATCGACGCAACAAAAACAATAAATGCAATGTCCTAGGAGAAGAGAGATGAGGAATGAAAAGGAATGGAAAGAACAAGACATACAATGTAGTATATATACACATCATAAAATACTATGCAACCATAAAAAGGAATGAGATCATGTCCTTTGCAGGGACATGAATGGAGCTGGAAGTCATAATCCTCAGCAAACTAACACAGGAACAGAAAACCAGACACCGCATATCCTCATTTATAAGTGGGAGATGAACAATGAGAATACATGGTCACAGGGAGGGGAACGACACACATTGTTGCTTTTGGGGAGTTGGAAGGAGAGCATCAGGAAAATTAGTGAATGCATGCGGGGCTTAACGCTTAGGTGATGGGTTGATAGGTGCCACAAACCACCATGGCACACGTTTACAATGTAACAAACCTGCACGTGCAGCCTAGAACTTTAAAAGAAAAAAAAAAAAAAAAAAAAGGATGCAGAGGTAGGAAGCACCAAGAACCAAAGGCCAATTTCTCCAATTGCTAGGACAAAAGGTAGGCAAAGGAACGTCTGTAAACAGAGGCTACCAGGCTACTGTTTGCCTTATTTGAAGTTTGTCCTGGCTTTGATGTGGAAGTCAGACTGGATAGTGGAAGTCAGGCCAGAGAGGGGAGAGGTGGAGAGAGTGGAATGTCAATTAAGATTGTTATTTCATGAAGAGGAACAATATGCCTTGGTAATGCTTACACTTCTGGTCTGCTGCCCAGGAGAAAAGTCCACTTAGTTCATTACATACAGGCACCATCTTTGAGGCAAACGTCCTTCTTTCTATATTTTTAAATTACTTTCTCCCTACATATAAGATCTTAAGTTTTTGCCTTTTTTTTTTTTTTTTTTTGCCCATGTTACAGTTCCTCTGATCTTAAACAGGCTCTGATTTCTGAACTTAAATTACATATATTTTCAAAAGCTTTCTTTTTATCTTATTATTTTACAGAAATTAAGTCCAATTCGAAGTTAAAGCTCTGCTGGCATTATTTTATCTACTTATATTCTAGAGCATTCATATGCATATAACGATGGGTGTTCTTATGAAAGAATGTCACATATGTACATATCATCTGCTAGATATAAGATTGGGAACTGCAGCTATGGCATTCAAAATCTTAGAAAATACTATGTTACGTGATAGTGGAATCTATGTTTCTAACACCATAATATGACACCGATTCTAAAATTTAAAAAAAAAAAACCGCCATTAACAACTAAAACACACTTTGCAACACAAAAGCTCACAAGCCTGAAAGTACATCAAATTTATTAATTGCCCATTGAAATATTTTTGCTTTGAGTATTTGCTGTAGTTGAGAGATGGACAATGCCCGGGTAAATACATTTGTGTATAGAACTGATCCACTTCAAAGGAATCACCTTTCCCACAGCAGACATTTTTTCCTTAAGTGGAAAACTGATTGAAGCCTACAATACAGATATATATCCAAGCAGTCTAATATTATTTATATTGTTTATATAACGCCTTCATAGTTTTGTCTAAGATATTGTCACACACCATGAGTAAAAACACACACACAATATATAGTGTATATATGTAATTTATTTATAATGTATATAAATAAATATGCTGTGGATCTCTCTATATATTGCATTATATATAATTATATGCATATATTATATATAATGTATATTATATAATTATATATAGTATATCATGTAATATAATTATATAATATAATAGATAATATATTATATATTATAATTATATATAATATAATTATATATAATATATAATATATAGTATATTATATATTATATATTATATTTATATATTATATATTATATATAATTATATATATAATGCTATGTGTATATATATATATATATATATTCCCATTGAAAACATTGAAGAAACTCACTTCCGGATTTTTACCTACTTTAAACATAAATCTAACTGCATTTATTTCAATATTTTTTTCTAAGTCAGACTTTATCTCTTTTGACTAGTAAGGTCTGAGGCTATAAATAACTTGGCTTATGCATTTTATCTTTTTTTTTTTTGTGCCCTATGTCTTATGTCAAGTAGTCTCCATTCTGTTCACTAAACCTTTATTCTAACAGATGTTGCTTTTTTTTTTCTTTTCTTCTTTCATGTTATTCAGGGGAGATCAAAGCATTTAGTCATTCTTGTCCACTGAATGCAGAGGTGCGTGTGCGAAATTTTGCATGATTCCTGTGTTCAGGTTGCTTCTCTAATGTTTTTAATTATTTTATTTGATAATATTTGATATGTGTTGACTGCTTCAACTGATAGAAATCATCTTATATCCAGCTATTTTAATGAAAATAAAAGTTCCTAAAGTATTGAAACAATATTCACATTTTGTCTACTTTGATTTGGCAGTTGATTCATTTTCACTAAGTAATACTATTTTTATAAAAGAAATCATAAACATTTTCCCTGAAATTACATAATATAGTTTATAATCAGACCATTTATGCATGAAGAGGTAAAAGACAATTGTATTTTAACAATAATTATTGAATGTTACTAATGAACATTCAATTTATTTTGATTTTTGAATACAAAACCTTATAAACATCTTGAGGTACATGGAAAATCGTGGCTTTCATTTCCTTTTAAACATTTGGCAGTGAGAGTGAAGGTAATGTAACATAATGGAAAAGACTCTGAATTCGCTGTCAAGAGAATTGAACTTAAGTTCAGCTCTTACTACTAAATAGCCGAGGGATTTAAAGATACTTTTTAATTAATTCGAGTTTAAATTTTTTATATTATAAAGTGAAGGATAGGAACTAGAGAAGCTGTACAGTTACTGAAAGCTATAGTATTTTATAAACATATTTTTTAGCAAGAATTTTATGGAAATTTTGGCCACAGCTTTTCTCTGGACATCTGTTTTTCTCAAAGTAAAATACCATATATTGTTGAGCTTTGTGGTCAGTATTGCATTAAGCATAAGTAGTTATGGGTATATAAAAATTTACAAATTAATTTTTTGCACTAAAATATTCCAGATGAAAATTATTTTCTTAGAAGCATTAGTTGAAAATAACTTTCATTTTTGTCTTAGGATATTATTAAATCTTTTAGGCTTTTCTAAATACAAGGTAGAAAAGTAAATAGGATAAACATTTGTCAGTTATGTGTCAAGCACATCATTTCATTTTGTCTTTTCATTTTACTTGAAGTTGATTTTAATTCACATACAGGAAATTATTGATTGCCTCTGATGCACCCTAAAAAGCAGGTACACAAGTCGCTTCTATTTTTCTGGATTTTCATATGATAAAAATTGAAATATTTTGTTTACCACTCACATAAATTTTTCCCATTCTTCTGTTAGATAAATTATTATACATTTCTAGAAAATAAAATATGTTTACATATGTCTAAGATACTGTGAGATTTTAACGTGAATTTTAAAATGTTTCCATATTGCAGTTAGAAAAGTTTGATCTGGTGTCAAGGCAGTACCTAGAAATGCTATCTAGCATGACAAGAATAAGGATTCTTAAAGGCAAAGGTTACAGTTGTCCCCAAGATTGAGGCCAGCAAAGGACAAGTAAATGTGGGACACCAAGCATCCATCTGTTCCAGGTGAAGCAATTTAAATATGAGGTAAGACAGCTATTAAATGCCAACCAAAGATAAATCAGAAGAAGACAAATTTGCCAGAAGAAAAGCACTTAAAAGGATCTTGAACCCTGGCACATATACAAAACCGCATTTGCAACACAAGAAAAATACAGACTTTTAAGCCTCTGTATAAAGCTTTGTGCTAATCTCAAGTGAGGTAACTGATTGAAACAGAAAGTAGTCTAATATTTATCAATCAGTAATCTATGTTCTTTAGTGTACATGCATAGTGAATAGATAAGTATTTTTTAATCACAACAAAAATACAGAGGTATAAAAATGCTGGTTTAAGAGACTGGTTTAATGTCATTTCAGTGGCAGCAAAAGGCACACAATGAATCAGTGGCAGACTTGCGAATTGATTTTAGATCCCATTAGACTTGCTTTTTAACCACTCAGCAATTCCTGGGATTGCTTTCAGGGACCAAAGATACACAATGGAATTAAAATGGCAGACTGAAAAATAAAGATAAAATAAAAATGGAAAGTAGTCAATGGATGTGGTTTGATTTCTGATAATTTGAAATAATATTATTTTTCACCTATGAATGTATAAATCTTAAAGCTGTATTTGTGTAGTATTACCAAATATTCTATCATTTTTACAGAAATAGATTTTAAATCACTAAAGAATAATAGCAAAATATGCAAGGATAAAAATAATTGCATTCAATGAAAGTTGAATATCTATGGCATTTGATTTTTTCACGCAATGATTAAAGGATGAACCACATAAACATATATTTCTCCAGATACATTTGTTCCTGCTGGAATTTCCAAAGATTCATAAGTACAAATTTAGAGTAAAACACAGCCTTTGGGGGAAAAAAAGGTAATATTTCAATATTATTACAGCTAAGGATAGCTTGAAAAGGCCCATTTACATTAGAAATAATAGAAAAAAGAGTATGACCATTTTCTGATATTTAATAATAATTTATGACATATAAAATTAAGTATTTGCTGATTCTTTGAATATCTATAATCCGTTGACAATATACTGGTATTCAGACGTTTCTGTGTATTTGAAATATTACATGATCAAAATATTAGGAAAAAGTAAAAGGACATGCTTCGTTGCTAAACTTTGAATGAGAGTTGGAAAACATTTATTTTTATTTTTATTTTAAGTACTCTATTTCAAACATATTTGTATTAATGCTACAAATCCTAACTTTTTCCTTTTGATAAAAAACATAATTACATTTTTCTCTGATTGTAATACATGTTACTATCCTTCTTGTCCCAGTAGAAGTAAGGATAGGTGGGTTTCATTTATCTTTGCTCAGTCCCTAGAATTTCTACGGAGATAATTAGTAGTAACAAAATAACTGTTTTGTGGGGTATCCTAGCACTAGTTTTATGAAAACACAACTCCAGTTTATGTTATTACCATAATCTTTTAAAGGACTGTGAATTTGCCACTGCCAAGGAATTTTACCAAGGCGACATACGCTGTCTCTATTTCAGCATGAAGAATTTAATGCTACTTTCAAGAAGTAGCATTAATAATGTAATGCTACTTGATAATGTACAAGTACAACTACTTGTAATTTAATAATGCTACTTGATAATGCAAATTGTGATGGATTTGATTTGAAATTCAAAGTTTTGAGAGTGTTTAGAACTAAGTACTAATAAGCACATCATATAGCATAATCTCAAAGGGGTATAATATTGATGCCATTAGAGAGGCCATTTGTTATGACGGGTATGAGGACAGATGAATTACTAGCTGTGTGATGTTATGTAACATGTTGAACCTCCCTGAGCCTTAGTTTCCTCAACTGAGAGACAGAGATAATGCTTCTTTCACAGAATTATTAAAATCAAATTATATAATTTTGATAAAACTATCAACCGTGCCTATAATAATAGCCTCTAATAGTAATAAAAGTAATAACAACAATCATGGACAATAGTTATAGCAGAAGATAAATTGGATAGAATAACCAGAGATTAATTAGGAATTGCATTTTCATTAAAAATTCACATAACTATTATAAGCTATAATATAGTAAAGAAGTATAAATAAAGCATGGCTTAGTGATTCTTGATGTTAAAATTTACTGTTTCTAAGTGCTATATATGAAATCTTGTTTCTTTCTGTTTGGTTGATTTTTGTGTTTTGTATTTTCTTTTTAAAGAAAAGTGCATTGAATCACTTTCACATATACATTCCCCAGAATAGCATTTTCCTTATTCACAAGTACGGAGAAACTCTCCTTTGTGATATGCTATCAATGCAAAATTCACATAACTTTGCCTATAGTAGCTTAATGTTTTATGCACAACGTAAATGAAGCTTAATGAAGCTTATTTGCAGGCTCAGGAGTTAAAATTAAATGTGCATGAACCACAATATGCTATAAAATAAGTTTGACTAATTCACAAAAGAATTGTAAACTCTTTTTTAATGAGGAGTTTAAACAGTGTCATCACCTCAGTTATATTCCATCTAATGGCTTATGAGATCTGGTTATTACTCAGATATCTTGATGTTTTCATTTGAGAATTGTAACTTTACGCAGCATCTTTCAGTCAATATCAGAATAGGGTCTTATCATGTCACTACTGAACTTTTGCTATAGCCTCAAAAGAAGATGTTATGTATATGTCTATTACGCCAGAAATATGTTTGAAAGTGAATCATGGCAATAGTGGTTGTGTCTTGCTGAAAACTTGCATGGTTCTTGACTAGCTTCCCTAAACTGAACTTGATCCTAACTTTCTCATCTCCTTTTTTTGAAAAGCAGTAAACTCTATGCACACTGGGCTATTTGCCATTTCCCTGTTGGACTACAATCATTTATGTTTTTCTCCTTCCATTTGCTGTTCCCGTAGCCTGTCTTCCAAATCTATCAATACCTTATCCATTTCCAAAATCCAGTTCGAACAAGATGGCCTTTGTTTACCTCATCAAGTGTTCCTCTATTTACACTCATCACTTTGTCCAAACGAGGTGTGCACTCAGTATTTCTGAAGTATAAATCCAGGAGAAACAAATCACTCCGACACAGTCCTCTAAACCATAACTAATCATTTTACTTTTCTTCTCCTACAGTTTGGTGCTGGAATTTCCTTTTAAAGGTGCAGGTTCTGGATTCAGATATAAACTACTCAACAGCATGCTTGCCTCGGGTCTATTACAAAACGATCGTGAAAAACCTTACTTTTCTCATTAGTAAAATGAAGATACTGAGAGTAGCTACCTCATCAGATTTTGTGATAATTAAGTAAAGTAATACTTTTAAAGTACAGGATATATATTCATCATTCAATCACTATTAGTTATTGGGAATATGATTTGTGTTATTGCAGATGTCTTTACCAACACTGAAGTTAGATATTTGTTTCTATGTGAGCCGTTTGAGGGAAGATATTTGTGTTTGTTATTCTTTACCATTAATATTAGAAAATTAAGAAAAAATATTCCTAGGTTTTTATTAAAGCCATTTTATCACTACTGAATCATTCACATGAACACAAATTGCTTCCAAGGTCATCTGGGCATTGTTAATAGCAGTTGATCAGTATTGTAGCCTCAAACCTGAAGAAACATAGAGATGAATGTTAAGTCTCCATTATTTTCTAGTACTCTCTCAAATATATGTAATAAAACCTTAATTGCAGAAGGTTTGCTCATGAGGCTTTTCTTTTTGACCTCAGTGCTAGTCTCATTACCTCATGCTGATTCTCACCCAAGTCCCTACTATTTCTCCTTCCCCAGCTCTCATCCTGTAGGAGAATCATGGTGCAATGCTGAGATTAAACACAAAGATACAGCGGACTAATCAGACTGCTTCCCCATGGTACCCTATGATGTCTTTTTTTTTTCTTTACATTGCGATTGCATTTATATCAGTACAAATACATCTCAGCAACTTAGATTATGATATATCTTCTGGCTTGTTATAATTGCATGTGTATGCTTTTACAGCAAAACTGTTAGATCCATAAGGTGAGGTCCTTTCCAAACCAAAAGCACAGAAGCTTTAATGAAATGTCATGGATAACAAGAGGAGTTCCATAACTTTGGATACAAACAAAGCTATGACATCATTATCCTCCTTTTCACTATTCCAGAGTAATAGTTATTTATTTTCTCTTCTCTTGGAAATAAGGACTCTTTCCAAATATTTGGATACTGGTGAATGTCAATTGACATTATGCAATATTTGAATCTTTCACCATAAAATGATTTGAAAATTTACCATTATGTTAAAAACACTGTGCGACTATAACACAGTGGTTTTCTCCTCCCATTATCTTGAAGTTCAATTGTGCAACATGCCAGCTTTGCTGAGTTATACTCCAATTAGTTCTAACTGCTAAATTTCATTCAGTTTTGGCAGGTACATGTAAAACAGGTTAAATAATATTATCATAAGCTACAATATTGGATTTCAACTATCAGATATTGATTTTTACACAAATGCTCATGTAGATCTGATAGTCACCTGTCATTCTGTATTCTGTCTTTGCTTTACCTTGTAGGACTGAGCTGTCTTATATGGGAGCCACTAGCCAAATGAAGCTATGGAACATGTGAAATGAGACTAAATTTATTTGAGCTATAAGTCCCACAAGAACTCTAAATTTCAAAGGCAGTACAAAAATAATGTCAATGTTATTAATAATTTTATATTAATTACACATTTAAATGATATTTTGGATATATTGAGTTAAAATAAATATATTAAAAATAATTTCACCTGTGATTATTTTTATTCCTTTTAATATAGCTACTAGAAAAGCTAAAATTACGTATGAGGCTAGCATTATACTGCCTTTGAACAGAGGTGTTCTAGAAAACCCTAACTTTGATAGACTCTAATGGAAATGACAAAAATGAAGTTTTAAACAAGAGTGCTAGTCTATGCCTTATCACCAATAAACTGTGTGAATTCGTGTTAGTGATATCAACTCATAAGATTTATTTCAAGATGCTAATTTAGGATAAAAGTGTGACTATTAAAGTGTGCTTTTCTACTTATCTGCCTTAAGAGAGTTTCTTGACTTATTTTTTACAAATCATGGTAATGTTTCTATTATGACATAGGAGTTTTAGTCATTTTTTTAAACCACAAGCTGTCTGGCTTTGGCTGTGGGAGACAATGATCTACATGTTCTAATTGGATGAGACATTAATCCAGTAAGGAAAAAAGCAGAATTAAGGCTATACAGACCAAATGTGCTAAGTCTGGAGCAGCAGAGAGCCATCGGGACCCATAGACCAGGGCTATAAAATTAGGGCAAGGAGAGTATCCTCTGGTGTGAACACAGAAAAGGAGATTGCATTATCTTTTTTTTTTTTTTTTAAACAGAGTCTCACTCTTTTTGCCCAGTGGCGCAATCTTGACTCACTCAACCTCTGCCTCCCGGGTTCAAGCAATTCTCCTGCCTCAGCTTCCAGAGTAGCTGGGATTACAAATATCTGCCATCACACCTGGCTAATTTTTGTATCTCTAGTAGAGACGGGGTTTCACCATGTTGGCCAGGCTGGTCTCGAACTCCTGACCTCAAATGATCCGCTCACATCAGCCTCCCAAAGTGCTGGATTATAGGCATGAGTCACTGTGCCCGGCCTACATTATCTTTTTAAAAACACTTGTAAGGTGTCTTCTAGCATGCTGTCAGAGTTACCACATATTGTATGGTTTTTTTCAACAGTAACTAAGTATATGCTCTTTATATTTAAAATTAAATACCAACAAAATTGGAAAACAAATCTGATCAAAATTAATTACAGTAATGTAACATGACAACGACATTGCTATGTATACTGAAAAGTAAATACATTTTTGCTGTGTGAACATAGTCCTAGTGCCCAGAAGCTACAGTCATTGAGGCTGCCAATTAAACTTTCCTGTGCTCTGGGATGATTTAATTCTCACACCATTTTTCTCTTTTTCAACTACAGCAAAATCTTCCTTCATACCGTGCACTCTGGCCTTACTTTGGCCCTTAATTGGCAGAATATAGCATTTACATATCGAGGCAGGCTTTGTTTCTTTCTCATTAGCCCAATACCACTAAAGGAGCATTTTTGGCATTTAAATAATCATAAGCTTCAAGCAAATGAGGGCACTAAAATTAAAAAATATATATATATGACTATGGGATAGCCATCCAAATAATTTAGAATGTGCTTATATCATTTTTTACATTATTATCAGAATAAATCATCACAGTTAAAAACAAGACTGAGAGATAACTTACTGATGTCCATTTATTAGAAACACATTGCAGGAGGAGATGAAGGTATTCTGATTTCAGGAAATTCAGTCTAAGTTTGTTATGCTACTTTTCTTACATTTTTAGGAAATAACAAACTTATGCCTTCTTTCTCATCTGCAGTCTCAAGCTCTAGTTCCACTCTTAAACTTTGATTTTAAAATGAAATTATTTACACAAGGAGACAAAGAGATAAAAAATGAAAGTAAAAATAAAACATAGAACTAGAGTCGAGAGGTAAAAGAAGGATCATGATGCCTGGAGAATGAAAAGGAGATGAAAAAGTACCAAACAGGTGAACAGGCAATGGGATTTAGTGTTGCTCTTCATATTTTTGTAAATTTAATATTTATAACAAATAAATGGAAGCTTTGATGAATAGAAATTTCCTCTTAAAGTAGGTTATATGGGAAATGTGTGTAAGAGAATCAATCAAAAGAGAAAGAGTGAGAATCATCTATGAGAAAGAGTAAGGAGGAGATAAATACCTCCAGTAACTGTCTCACCCCAGTAAATGTAGGAGCTTTGATCCAAACCAGGTATTAGTCTACAAGGAATAGGAAAGCATGTTTATGCTTAATATTAACTGTATATGATGTAGCCCTTATCTTCATTGATTTCTGTTGAATAAAGAAGTCATTCAAAAATCAGATACTATAGTGCTCGCTTCGGCAGCACAGATACTAAAAAATAAAATACTATAAATAATATATTATTTTAACCGGTGATTGGGAATGGCATTATTGCACCAATACGGCCTTAGAAAAACCGTTTAAATTTGTCCAAATACTTTACCTGGCAATAGGTGTGCTATATGTGCTAAAACACAAAACTAAATATCCTTCAAGGTAAGAATTTAATACTAACATTTCCATTTCTATCTGTCACTGTTTTTAGGGGAAAAAAGGCTGTCAAGTAGTATCAGAAAACTTTACAATTGAGCAAACAAGTGGTACAGGATAAATGAATGTTAATCTCAAAACTATGGTGTTTATATATCAAATATTTGGGGAAATCAAGTCAAAATACAAAACGCTGACTTGAAACATTTTAATTAAGGGTGTGAAGGATGTTCATTTGGATTTTGGTATCTTTTTTTAGCATTTTAAAATTTTTTTCTTGTTTCAAATTATGACTTAGGTCACCTTACTCCCTCACTTAAGCACTAGTTCTATTAATTTTGAGAAATAGTCTTACTGATAATATTTAGAGTTTAGAACTTTAACAGTTCATGCAAAAATACACTGGTGAGTAATCTCAGAATTTATTAACTGTAAAGCTTCTCCTCAAGTACAAAGAGCAGATCATTTTAAAATTTAATTTTGAATGTAAATGATGGTCTCCTTTATTAAGCATAGTAACTTCTACAAGTCCATCTTCCAACATGATTCCAGTATTGAAAGATTAGGAAAGAAAAACCTAGAAACCACTATGGACTTAACTCTAATCACATTTGCCTCGGGTCCGTAGTGCAAATAAGGGATACGCTGCATCTGATGGAGACACTGAGCAGTTGAGTTGCCAGTAAATCTCAACTTTTCTCACTGAGGCTAGTGTGCTACAAAATAAATACAGACTCCAATGTAAGATCTCAGAAAGATGATACACTTACCCCAAAGCACCTCCTCATTATTTTCCCAAGATATCTGAATTTCTCAGCTCCAGTACCAATTCATAGAAATAAACTTGCTCTTCATTGGACTAAATTGTATAATAAATTGAAAGAAGTAACTCAAATAGAATGGGTTAGATTAGATGAATAAATTAGTCGACAGAGCATTACCTCACACTTAAATAACATTTTGGCCTGGGGGACTGTTACTAAGAGGATTGATTCAAAGTTTTGCATCAGAACACACTCCTATTTCTAGTGAAGGGAAGAACCAGACAAAACATTTTATTTCTTATATAGATATATTGGTTGTCATTGTGGAAATGACCTTAGAGATAGCCATTAAGCCTCATAGCATTTCTTAATGTCCCTTTAGTTCTATCATAAATCGCAATCATGACATTATGAGAGTATTTATGGAGTTAAT
This sequence comes from Trachypithecus francoisi, assembly GCF_009764315.1. Classification (NCBI taxonomy): domain Eukaryota; kingdom Metazoa; phylum Chordata; class Mammalia; order Primates; family Cercopithecidae; genus Trachypithecus; species Trachypithecus francoisi. The sequence continues at coordinate 64,107,172 of NW_022681469.1, forward strand.
ACAATTCAGCTCTCATCTGTGCCTGCCTTTTTCTTTTTTTCTTTCTTTTTCCCTTTTTTCTTTTTTTCTTTTTTTTTTTTTTTTTTTTTTAGATTTCCTGCCAGTAAGTAGAAAAGACCCATTTGGAATTTGAGAAAACATCCAGAGACGTCCTCGAAAATCTGTACTTCTAAATTCATACTTTGTTTTATTAACAGATGTACATTTGAAGGGGAAATACCATATACTGTAAGCCATTTGGGAATATTCTGCCTGTCAAGGATGACTCACGCTTTTCATTTCAATGGCATGGATGCTGAGAGCTTAAACTCCAGACTCATCTGTACTCTAATTCTAAATCATTTTTTCCATGAACTCTGCAAGCATTTTATGATAAACACACACATGTGTATGACGTATGTGACCTCACCAGCAGTTTTCTGCAGTGTCAAGTGTTATTGGAAGATACCCAAGAATTGATTGACACATATCTTACAGAACTGGAGTTAATTAATAGGTCTACCAATTCCCAAATGTACCACAGGAAAGAGAAAATCTGTTTAAGACAGCAATCAATGATATACTGTGTGTGGTCAGGAGGTATTCATGATACAGCAAAAGTAGATTTTGCAATATGCTATTCAGGAGTGTAAATATAGTCAGGTGGCACATAACATTTTGGTTAATGATTAACAGCATATAGGATGGTAAGCCCCTAGGATTATAGTGGATCTAAAAAATTCTTATTGCGTAGTGACCTCATAGCCATTGGAAAGCCTTGTCTCTGTTTACATATGTTTAGATGCACAAATACTTATTATTATGCTACATATTGCCTACAATATTCAGTATAGTAACGTACTATACAGATTTACAGCCTTAGGAGCAATAGGCTTCACCAGATAGCCTAGGTATATAGTAGGCTATCCCATCTAGGTTTGTGTAAGTACACTCTGTGATTTTTGCACAACAGTAAAATAGCCTAAGGACATATTTCTCAGATTCTGTCTCTGTTGTTAAACGACTCTTGATTTTATGCTATTAAAATGCTTGAAGAGTAAAAGAGGTCTATTTTCATAACTAGAAGATGAAACTGAAGGTTATTTTGCAAATGGTTGTATTATTACTTTAAAGGAGCTATTACTTTCCTCCTATAAGATCCAAAGCTATTAAATAATTAAGTAAGCCCTGATTTCCTTCAAAGTGATGTTTTTACTTCTGGGGCATTTTGCCATATACAATGCTAAGTCTATAATGTCATTTTCTGACGATGGAGTTTCAACATTCTTGAAAACAGAATGTAAGATGGTAAGTTGTTTTAAAAGGAAGAACACTGCAAAGAAAAAACTGAATGTTTAAATATCCGTAAAAGTCTTAATAAAAGCAACAAATGAAATGTCTTTTTTATGATAAAATTATTTGTAATATGTCTAGACAAAATTTTAAAAGGAGATTAGTCTTTCATTATTTTGAGTGGGGCAGGTAATAGCAAAGTACACATACAACTTCTAAACTAGAATTTAGGGGAAAAATGGGTTCTTTATCTGAAAAGTTGCCCTTGAGAAAAGAAGTTGATATATTCAAACTCTATGAGAGTTTATGAACTCTAAGCCAATAATCCTGGCCTCTGTTTCGATTGCTATTTTATTTCTCACTCTCCCGATCTTTCTGTTACTGTCTTCTCCCAATAGTACGAAGTATACACTGCCTCTTTTTTTCAACTTCACAAACAGCATAACAATTTAAATCCAAAAGCAGTGTTTTAAGTATAATATAGATGAATTTAAAGCAGATTCTCTCTTAAGGCAGCTTAAGCATTGAAAATTAAATTTGATGTAGTCTAGACAAGATATATTGATAATATCTTTTCCAGAATTTCATAGATTGACTGTCTAGACTGCTTCAAATTCCCCAGGTAATTGCATAATAATCTTACTTCTGATCCCCTAAACAGTCTGGAACAGCATTTCACAATCTATAGTTATCATGCAAATCAAAATCACTGAGCTTCTGAAGGAGGACCTCTCTCAAAGGCTGTGAGTTTCAGAGTCTCAGGAAAACACTCGCATTTCAATCTCCCACCTCAGAATGCTCGGACAGGAAGCTTTATATATTGGCTATTTGGGTAGAGGAAATCCTGGTAAATGGCCTGGCTCCAGAACCTGTACCTCTTCATTTCCCCAGCGGCCCACCCATAGGGCAGCAATGAGTAGTTGATGAGTGGAAGAGGAAATAGACTGTTAACTCTATTAAAATCTCAACTTCAAAAGTCAACATTTCGGGAAAATGATAAAAATGCAAGGATAGCATATGGCGTTTTAATTTAAATGACCATCAACATCATGTAAGCCTCGCATTTAAAAAGGGGAAATTAAGAAATGTGCAGAATCACCCGGCAGCCATGAGAATCCGGTGCCATAATTTACAATCTCTGATGAAGTGAGAAACATTTAAGAGGCAAAGTGACAACTGCTGTTAAGCAAAATAGCAACACGGTTTTTAGGCTGTGATGCAGATTTATATTTTGTATTAAAAGGGTATAGACTTGCATTTTAAAATAGTTACAGTTTCTAATATTAATTGACTTTTTTTCAGCTCTTATTATCCATTAGACAATGTTTAACTTTCACAACCATATGAGGTACAGACCATTTTCCTTAAAAATTTCGAGCTTAGAAACTTAGATATAGAGGAGGTAAATAATTTGCACCAGATTAAGCAGCTAGTACCAAACTGAGGTTGAATGCAAGCTCTGCAGTCTGAGGCTAGCAGATATGCTTTTAACAATGATGGGATTAAAACTCCTTGAGTTTCTACAGGGACAAAAAAAAAAAAGTCAATGGGTCATACTGTGCTAGGAGCGGTAGAAGGCAGTTAGAGGTAATAAGTTAACCTTGCATTTAAAATATACAGACCCCGAGAATCAAAAGATTATTTTTAGCTTGTGTTGCATGTATGAGACAGAGTCTCAGAGAAGTTAAGTAATATTTCCAGGGCTCCACAGCTAGTAAGTTGTAGAGCAAGATCTGAAGCCAGATGTGACACCAAAGTCCAGGTCCTTTCTGCTAATTTGTGCTAAAAGTTCAGCATTCCTACTGGGCTCTGTCACTCACATCTGCAATCCTAGCACTTGGGGAGGCCGAGGTCGATGGATTGCCTGAGCTCAGAAATTCGAGACCAGCCTGAGCAACATGGTGAAACCCTATCTCTACTAAAATACAAAAAATTAGCCAGGCATGTCGGCATGCACCTGTAATCCCAGTTACTTGGTACTTGGGAGGCTGAGACAGGAGAATCACTCGAACCTGGGAGGCAGAGGTTGCAGTGAGCCAAGATCACACCACTGCACTCCAGCCTGGGAAACAGAGCGAGACTCCATCTCACAAAAAAAAAAAAAAAAAAAAAAAAAAAAGTTCAGCATTCCTGATTCCATTGCCAATCATGTAGACCATAATTCCTGACGCATGTAAAAAGTGCAATACCATGACTCATGTAAAAAGTACAATATTATGTGGAGGGGGTTCTCTAGAGCTACCTTCAGAATATAGAAAAGTGAGACAATCACCTTGGGCCCAAGCTTTAGGGCAACTGATGTATTACAATAGGTATTGGTTGAGAAGACAGCAAAGAGAGAGTGACTAAATCAGGTGCTAAAACAAATTATGTGTACAAAGTCTCCAGTATCATGTGCATAAATTTATCCCTAATTTAATCAATGTAAAACAAGCAACATCAGTAGAATTGCCTGTCCTAAAGTTGCTTTTTACTTAAAACTCTTCAGTCTGTCAGGAAAAATAGTATACATATGGGCTTATAAAAAAGAGAAGAAGGAAGGATATGGTTGGGGAAATAGGATGAAGAGCGACGGGCAACTAGTGAGATCTTGGGAATGTATCTTCCCTGGTTCATCAAGAAGAAAAAATAATGGTGTTTAGTCTAGAAGCTGCATAATATCTAAGGTGATTTCTTATACAAAGAAGATATAGCAGAAACTATTTTGATTTCTAATTCATTTGGGTCAAAAGACATATTTATATCACTTTGGGACACTTTATGAAATTTAGGGAGAGAATCTAAAGTTTAAGTTATAAAGAAGTGAATACCATGTCAATTTTATTTCATCTTTAGGATATCAGAAATATTTCAAAATAAGTCCTTTATTTGTTGGGTATTTCTGAATTCCAGTTTTGAAGACAATTGTCACCAATGATTTTCTCATCACGTGAACACTTTTGTTCCTCTTAGGATTTCATGCCAAAAATTACAAGAGGGTTTATAATTGAAGGCTATTGATAAGCCAGATTCACCAAACTGCTTTCAACATTAGCAACTTTTTCTTTATCTTGATTTCTACTTAAATGTACATAATTTCCTCACTAAAACATCTTTACAAGGAATAGACAGATTTAAAAAAAAAACATTTTTTTCTTTCCCATACCTCCAAAATAATAGTCAAAAATATACAATCAAAGCTTAGCCAAGCAAGAATACAAATGTGAATAATGTGAGTCAAACCTGAGATCAGATCATTGTGCAAATGTATGGCATCCTTTCTTAATCCCTAGGCAGAAGAAAACAACTGGGTGGCAGACACTTCTAGCTGAGGATGGAAATGGAGGAGAAGGCTGGCAATATACAAATGAAGGAGAAAATACCACACATTCAGCCTGCTGACATCTGCTGCACATGCAAAACGGATTGGACTCTAATCCAGGGTGAAAACAAATGCTTTCTTCCTTCTTTCCTCCTGCTCCCTAGTTTTTGTTGAGTGATGTTCTCATTCTTTTTGCATTCACAGATTAAAATTAATAACAGCATCTGAATTTGAAGTAGGTCCCACTGAATAGTGAACCAGAAGCAAAATGAACTGAAGAAATTAGTAATGAAGCATTTTGAATAGAAAGGGGTCATGGACAAACACAATTTTTTAAAAGCCAGCTTTACCTCAGGATGATGTCCAATTTCAATGTAGGTGCAAATTGGATGAAAAGCCCCCGTTCCACAGGCGTACAAGTGAGTCTGATTATATGCCTTAAGTACCTTGATGAAATTAGCACATTCTTTCTGTAAGACAAAAGGAAAACCAAAGATTTTCAGCAATCAGCATGACTGAGGTGTCCTCTAGGGTGCTAGGCATGCTGGAACAGATTTGTCTTTTGTTTTCTTTTTTTAGCATCCCTTTCACAACATTGTAAGGACTTATTTATTTTTCTATTGTTTTGTTTATATTATAACATGCATTAAAATATAGAGTTTCTTACTCTGATGAGAACAATTATTTTATGCCCTTCCATCAGTCTTTCATTAAAACTATTTTCAATTTATTTATACAAAAGCAGAAAAAAAATTAGATAATCAATAATCACAGGTGATTTTTCCAGAAATAAGGAGAGCGGCAAATTACTTGATTAACTAATGAATTGACTAAACATAATGATGGTGAAAATTTACTAGCAAAAATCAGTTTTCAGTTCCATTTTAGGAAAAGAAAACAAAAATATAATATAATATGACCCTCTAATAAACATAAAGTTTAAACATCATTAGTAATCCATTTTGGAAATATCCAAATGAGTATTCACATGGTAAATAACAAAAACTGCATTCAAAATGATTTTGTTAAAGGCTATAGACTTCCTTAACTACCTTTTTTTTTTCTATAAACATTTGGAATTAAGAACCAAATACGTAACTAGAAATGCAGTTAAGGATCAAGTGTGAGGCCGGGCGCGGTGGCTCAAGCCTGTAATCCCAGCACTTTGGGAGGCCGAGACGGGCGGATCACGAGGTCAGGAGATCGAGACCATCCTGGCTAACACGGTGAAACCCCGTCTCTACTAAAAATATACAAAAAATTAGCCGGGCGAGATGGCGGGCGCCTGTAGTCCCAGCTACTCGAGAGGCTGAGACAGGAGAATGGCGTAAACCCGGGAGGCGGAGCTTGCAGTGAGGTGAGATCCGGCCACTGCACTCCAGCCTGGGCGACAGAGCGAGACTCCGTCTCAAAAAAAAAAAAAAAAAAAAAAGGATCAAGTGTGGACAACAGTACAAGCAAGGCAGGCACACATGACAGGACTGGGTTGTTCCTGGGACTTCTAAGCGTGTCACACTCCCAAAGCCATTCTCTATGACTTGCCAGTTTTCAAGTGAAAGCTCAGAGTGCTTTATGTAGTCAGTTGGAGCTTACAACTGAGGTGGTAAAATTATTTGAGTACATTTCCACATGACATCTGTATTCTATATTTGAAGCTGATTATTTTTGTCTTAATTCCATTGCCCCTGTAAAATAAGGATCAGACAACCAAACTTAAGCAGATTAATTGATATTTAAATTCAAATAATTGCTGTCTATTATCACTTATTTTTCTAGGATGAAACCTGATGATGACCCTAAAATACATTGCCCTAAAAATGAATGTGGCCCATTTAAAGTAAAATGCTAAAGCTTCTAGTTATGACTCCTCCCTCATGCTTTCCTAACATATGCTGAGTACTTTGGGGGTAACTAAAATAAACATAATTTCTTCCACTGTTTTGCTACACAGATCCTGAGTCTTTCTTTTGTCTGGTAAGGCACTACAATGTTTAAAATTACTCTCTGAAATAAATTGATCTTGCAAGTTGTTATGAGGAAAAATTTCCTAGCTTAAAAGGTATGTGGATCTCATCCGTGTTTCACTTTAAATAGGGTACCTCTTAGGTAAAACTATGAAACAGATATAACTTAACTTCCACTACTCTTAGCAACAAGCTCTCCATTCTGTAAGAGTCTCTCTTCCTTCCCCAAGAGAATAGGGCATGAAGGCTTGGGCAGAGGAAAGAGGTTGTGGAAAGGGAAACATCTGATAAACTCATTTACAAACCCGGCATTCATGAGCCTTACCCAAAGGATTTATTTGTGTTCTTAAAAAAATTTCAGTCATTTGCAAAGAAGCCATTTTCAGAAAAATGTTTACTTTGAAACACGTAGGTGGCCACATACTCTGCTTTTATATAAAGATAATCATCTCTGATTGTGGGCTCAATATGATAGTATTCCAGATTAGAAATAACCAGTTCCAGCACCATACGCTGAAACTAAGAAATTGGCTGTGTACATATTGGTAAGCAAACAGATATCCTAATAAATAATAGTGGCAAACCCAGATGGATGTCTTTTTCATTCTAGAAAAAAACAGGATTTCAGTTTGCATGCCATGCCTTTATAGATATGCATGCAATTTTTTCCACAAACCCAATTTTTTAGTCTTATCAGTGTCACCTAACTACCTCCTTAGAAATATGACAGTGGAAATTACTTCTCCATAATAAATAAGGAAGAACATATTTTACCAGTAAGAATACTTGTGAACAAAACAAAGGCTCATGTCACCTCTGCAACTGTTATGAATCATAATATCACAGAATTTGTGGGCTCTTTATCTCTTACAGATTGAATAACTGATTAGCAATTTATAGTGACTACATCTGTCCTTCGAAGGAAATTAGCAGATTGTAATTAATGACTGAAAAACTCTCAGGGTTCTTGCTAACTATGAAATTGGGCTCCACTGAATATCATAATTTTAATTTGTTCTCTATTAACTACTAAAGAGGAACCACTATAACATGACAACAATTCCCCTACAGAGCTGTTGGAACAAAATCAATCACAGGACCATAGCTGTGAAACCTGGCAAAGGGTTCTACCGAGAGTGCTGATAACAGGATTCTATCTTTTTACTAAGCAACTAGACCCACTCTATTGGCCTAAGGCCTGGAATGATCCCCTTCATTTCCCCACTGAACTCTCCCAGTTGGCAGCAGGTTGTATTGTTACCATGCCCTGGGGGCAAGCTCAATATTACTTTGAAAGTGGAGGTTGATGCAAATAGAATGGAGAGAAATTTCTTGGGCTTAGAGGATATAAAGATGCTTGAAATAAAACAAAGGAATGGAAGGAAATACTTTCAAATTTGGTTAAAAATAGCTGAGAGAAGACTCATCAAGAACAATGGAGGAGGAAAGTGTATTAAAAGAACTGGACAGAGAAGAAGCAAAAACTTGACAGAGACATTGTTAGTAAGGATTTGTTCTTAACAGAAAACCTACATAAAAGAGTATCAATCCTGTCATTCATTTGCCTTCCTTCTCTAGCTTGTTGCTGCCAAGGTTTTCGAGTGTTCCAAAACAGGATATTCATTTTATTTGGAAGCAGCTTGGACATTCCTCTAAAAAAGAAGGAAGCGTGGCAGAAAAAGGAAACGCACTTCACACATTTCTGCTCTAGGGAGACAGAAGAAGAGTGTTTCTGACCTTTTCTTGAACCATGATGATTCTTAAAACTCAGAATGTAATGTACTTTTTGGCCTTAAACTACTGCACTGCTTTGCTCAGCACTGGAGGATTTACAATGTAATAAAGAGAGTGGAATCAGTTCGAAATGAATTCATTTTTCAAACCTTGATCCTTTTTGGAATTTAAGTTGATGAACACAGACAAGTTTAGCAACAAGTTGACTTCCCAAGAATCAGGCAACCATACTGACCTCTTATTTTACTGAAATGTTCTCCAGAGCAACAGTGTTATAGATTGTTAGCTAGAAATAAAAGTAAGGGCAGTTATAAACCAGTAAAATCCAAGGCCACACCTGAGGAGTAATGATTCATCACCCTTAGTGACAAACCACTTACACTTATGTTTTTAAGGGTCTCTGGTCTTTCCATATCAAAGGAATGAGAAATTATGTATAAAGATATTACCTGGAGTAATAAATTTAGAAGAAAATGTCTACCCCTAGGAAAAGATACAGGAGCCAAAAGCACAGTGATTCAAAAACAAACATTGCAGATATGAAGCACTGATTAGACTGTGTTACACAGACTTTTCCTGGACGGTTACAAAAATAAAGTCCATCCATCTGTCAAAACAACTGCTCCATGCATGAAAATTAAAACAGAACTGAGGTGTTTTTAACTAACTTCCGATAATTATACTTTCTACAAAAGAATATGATTTACCTCCAATTCCAATTACCTCCTTGCATGTTCTTAAATTCTGGATGGAGCAGTTAAATTTTACTCTAAGTAAGCGAAGAGAAAAGGAGAGAAGACTTGTGAACGTGAACAATCTCTATTCAAATATATTCAGTTCATGATTAAATCAAACAGCTTGTTCTGGCTCAACTACAAATCAGTCCAAAATGAATGGGTAGCATATAACATTGACTCAGGTCAGTGAGAATTCATGTAAAAAGAAAAAAATGCTTCTAACCCATCGATAGTTTATGTAGAAATATTTTGGTGCATAATCTAGCAGCTGGGAAAGCAAAGGAAATCTTTTCCTATCATGATGGGTGGATACATTTATGCCTGAAAACCCATTAATAAGCTTAATTCCTGAAGTTAATCTGTTGACTTTCTTTTTCTCTGGTCAGTTTATTTGGCAAGCTAGCTGAATACTGGAATCTTCGTGCCAAAGCAGTAATCCGTGAGATTGTTCCTGTCACTCACTTTATCCCTTCCTCTATTTAAGCTTTTCCGCACTTATCTGGCAATAATGTTTAGTCTTTTTTTTTTTCTTTTAACCTTGTGCTATTACAGCTGTAATCCGATCATCCATAATTGCGTCTTTCTAATACTTTACTATTCACTAAAGGATGTTAGAAATCTCTTCTCCAAAGAGGCTTATCTAATAAAACTAAAATATAAACCATGTTGTAATTATGATATTAGCCTTCTAATGTTGAATTTGTGACTTGGAATTTTTTTAACATTCACCTTTTAAAGTGATGAATAGGCAGTTCTGTCCATTTTGGGAGGCATTTTTACCATCAGTATTTAGAATATGCCATAATAAAATGAATTGAACTTTCCATATCAATGCTTTTATATTTTTTAGAGATCTAAAATAATACTGATTTAACTAACACAACAAAGTTAGCAATATTACATAGCCAGTAATTTTGGTATGTAAGCATATTCATATTAATTGAACTATATCACCATTAAACCTATGATAACTGAAAAACAACTTTTAAAGTGGCTTGAATTATATGATTAAACTAAATGAAGACTCTCTGTATAAGGCTCCCAAATTATTTTACTTAAATGTTCATTGCAGTTAAGTGCCCAATTTGACTGCTCTTTTCCCTCTAGATTGACTATTTGTTTTAAAGTTCTAGAAATATTGTTCAAGATTCTATAAACATTTTTCTTTCAAATTACTTGAAACCTTCAAACATGTTCAAAATGATTATCCACATAGGCACCATAGACCATGCTATCAGCAAAAGCTGACCGCTGTGATTTTCTTTTATTTAAAGGAGTTCAAAAAAATTCACTTTGAAATTCTGTGTGGACCATAGAAGCTTATGGTATCGATTTTTAGGCTTATGTTTTCTTTTATATTATACTGTCACTCGGATTCATCATGATGTGTGCCATTCATTTGCATGATTTGGCTGTGGTCCATTATATGTACCTAGCATAACCTTTCTTTATCTCATATTACAATAAATGCAGACAATTGCAAATATTCTGGGAAATGTACATAAATATGTTTCCTACCAAACCAGGAAAATGATGAATTACTCACAATCCTCATCCTTATTTCAAAAATGATATTCAGTGGTTTCCAATTTTATGCCCGGGGCTGAATATTTAGTGTTCATGCCTTAATGCAACCAAGTCATTTGCTTACATCAAGTAAGGAGAGTTGCAATCTAAAGGAATTTATTGTGGACAAAATTATTTGGCGTATTTAATTCTAGCATACATGCCTTTACCATAACAGAAATCATTACACATAAAAGAGAGATGAACTGCATCTTTAATTGCACGTGAGATGTAACCTTAGGAAAAGACAGAAAAACTGAGCCCATAATTTAGAAGAATGCTTGATTTCATTGCCATCTACCTCCTTTCTACCTCCTGTCTTGCCTAATATCAAACATTAATTTTTGTTGGAGTCCTTAAAGTCCAAAGTACTAAAGTCTGTTTTTTTTTTTTTTTTTGAGACGGAGTCTGGCTCTGTCGCCCAGGCTGGAGTGCATGGAGTGCAGTGGCCGGATCTCAGCTCACTGCAAGCTACACCTCCAGGGTTTACGCCATTCTCCTGCCTCAGCCTCCCGAGTAGCTGGAACTACAGGTGCCCTCCACCTCGCCCGGCTAGTTTTTTGTATTTTAGTAGAGACGGGGTTTCACCGCGTTAGCCAGGATGGTCTCGATCTCCTGACCTTGTGATCCACCCGTCTCGGCCTCCCAAAGTGCTGGGATTACAGGCTTAAGCCACCGCGCCCGGCCCTAAAGTCTGTTTTATAGTTATAATATAAAATATTATCTTAATGCATCTTATAATAATTGGAGACTCTAATCAAGTTTAGTGTTTGTTACATACACACTGATGTATGACTTATTCAAATGCAAGTGCCTACGGCATATTTCACATGTATACTCTTGTCCTTTTCTTCCTTTGTTCATGACCAAAAATGTAGTTGATTTAAAAGGAGATTAAAAAGTAGAACATTCAGAAAGAAAGAACTTTTGCAATATAAAACGGTTTGAAAAGAAGTCAAGTGCCCACAGGGTAAATGAACTATCAAACCAGAGTTGTGAGACTGTCTTATAGGCTGAACTCCATTTTCTCAAAATTCATACCTTGAAACTCTAATCTCTACCATCTGGGAATATGACTCTACATGGGGATAGGGACATTAAGGAGGTGACTAAGTCAAAATGAGGCCCTTAGCGTAGACCCTAATCCAACCTGGCTGGTGTCTTTATAAGAAGAAGAAACTTGGACACATAAGGAGACATCGGGGGCATGAGTGCACAGAGGAAGGGCCATGTGAATAGGCAGCAAGAGGACAGTCATCTGCAAGCCAAGGAGAGGAGGCTCAGAGGAACTCAACCCTGCTTACACCTTGAACTTGGACTTCTAGCCTCCAGAACTGGAACATAAATTTCTGTTGTTTTAGCCAACCAGTCTGTGCCACTTTATTATGCTAGCCCTAATGGAGTAATACAAACATTAAAAAGAAAGTGGGTAATTGGAGGCAATCTGCTGCTTAGTCAAAATATACTTAAATTTATTGCTTAAAATATTTTGACCATCAGAACATACATGGTATCATAATTTTGTCACCCATAAGCCAACTTTGGATCTTCTGCTTTGTACAGAATTAGATATTAAAGAGGACATTTTACAAATTTCATTTTTTTCGGCATAATTTTATTATTTCTTCAAATATCATCCATATATCATAATCTTCCCAAATATGCACATATATGTGGATATTTGTATGTAAACCGTATGCATATATCAACTTGTAGAAATAATTTATGCATGCATTTAAATTTCAGAAATTAGGAATTTTTAAATTTATATTTATTGATATGTAATGAAGATGTTACTTATTCAAGGATATTTGCATTTGAAAAGGTATTCTCAAAAACTTTAAGAAAAAAACATGTAGGGCAAAACGAACAATTTCATAATGGTGAAACAGAAATGGGGGTAATTACTTGTATCAGTCTTACACCTTAGAGCAGGGGTTCCCAAACCCCAGGTAGACTGGTACCAGTCAGTGGCCTGTTAAGAACAGGCTGCATAGCAGGAGGTGAGCAGTAGGCCAGCCAGCACTACTGCCTGAGCTCCGCCTTCTGTCTGAATCTAACGCTGCCGCATTAGATTCTCATAGGAGGTTGAACACTTCTATGAACTGTGCATACAAGGGACCTAGGTTGAGGTCTCCTTGTGAGAATCTAATTAATATCTGACGATCTGTGGTGGAACAGTTTCATCCCGAAACCATCCCCTTTTTGGCCCATGGAAAAATTGTCTTCTACGAAACCAGTTCCTGATGCCAAAAAGATTGGGGAACCACTGCTTTAAAGTCAGTTAGACATGGGTTAAAATTACTCAGGCATTTTCCATTTGCTGTGTGACTATAACAAAGTTACTTAGAATCTCTGAGCCTGAGTGTCCTCAACTAAAAATGAGATTAAGGATATATTCATGTAAATTACTTAGCATGATGACTAGCACTTATTAATTGATAGGTAACTGGTTATCCAATTCTTTTTTTTTTTTTTTTTTGAGATGGAGTTTCACTCTTGTTGCCCAGGCTGGAGTGCAATGGTGCGATCTTGGCTCACCGCAACCTCCATCTCCCGGGTTCAAGCGATTTTCCTGCCTCAGCCTCCCGAGTAGCTGGGATTACACGCATGCGCCACCACCGTGACTAATTTTGTATTTTTAGTAGAGACAGGGTTTCTCTATGTTGGTCAGCCTGGTCTTGAATTCCTGACCTCAAGTGATCCACCCGCCTCGGCCTCCCAAAGTGTTGGGATTACAGGCGTGAGCCACCGTGCCCGGCCCCAATGTTTTTTTTTTTTTTTTTTGAGACGGAGTCTCGCTTTGTCGCCCAGACTGGAGTGCAGTGGCCAGATCTCCGCTCGCTGCAAGCTCCGCCTCCCGGGTTTACGCCATTCTCCTGCCTCAGCCTCCCGAGTAGCTGGGACTACAGGCATCCGCCACTTCACCTGGCTAGTTTTTTGTATTTTTTAGTAGAGACGGGGTTTCACCGTGTTAGCCAGTATGGTCTCGATCTCCTGACCTCGTGATCCGCCCGTCTCGGTCTCCCAAAGTGCTGGGATTACAGGCTTGAGCCACCGCGCCCAGCCCCCAATTCTTAAAATAATTAAACTTCACTATTGTTTGGATATTTCTCTGACTGCTTAACTCTCACACTCTTCTACATATTATGCCATTTCACAAATTATGACGAGCTCCATTATGAATAGTTCATTGTTTGAAAGGATGCAGTTAACAGAGTTTAAGCCCATGCTTAAACAGAGACAGATTTTTAAAAATTGGTTTTGAGTATTACTTTATGCCCATTTCAGCTACCAAGGGCAATTGCATTTTGTTCAATAGAATTTATATGAAATCCTAGTCCTCTGGCAGTGAAGGCTTATAAATTATAATCACTCTTGTTATCAAAGCAGTAAAAATGCCATGATTCTTGTCTCAATACAACAGCAAATACAGCATGCGTTAGTCAATAGCTGTGGCAGAATTGTATTGTGCCAACTGAAATAAGCTAGAAAAATATTTCCTCAAATTCCCTTTCCTACAGGTTGGTTTAGGCTGGCTATCAATGAAATCTGCATGAGGTTTGGGAGGTATAAATTAAGCTGCAACCATTACACTCCCCAGGTTGTTCTGATCTGCTGGCCATATTGTTAGCGTGGGGCAGTACCAGGGCTTCCAGGTCCTCTGGCTTCCACCAAATCTCATTTGTTAGTTTCTACCAGACTGAGTCCTGATATTTGTATAGCTCCATGACAAAAGGCATCCGTTTCTTCTTTAAGTCACCCAAATCGACCCAAACAAAGTTAGAGGTAGTAAAAGACAGACTCTGGTCCTAGTTTATGCTGTGGGTCTCAGTTCGTCCTTACTCTTCCTACTTCATGTCCGGCTTTTCTTCTATAAACATCAACAACTATAGTTACCTACAACAACCTCACACCCACTACCTGTCTCAGGCAGTAGCCTTCCATAGAATTCTTCACCAGCTCTCATGATTGTATAAGGTCTAATTCCCATAACAGAACTCTTTCTATATCAATCACACAGGTGGTCTCTGATAAAACCATTATGAAAAGATACATCTTACAGCCATAGACTAGCTGATTGTGATATGTAATATAAAGGGAAGATAAATTTGACCTATTTAAAAACACACACATGCTCACTGTATGAACTAATGACTAAAGGTCATTAGTTAATAATTTTATTTACTTCTAAATATGAAATATTTCTGCTTTTTAAATGCATATTAAAATCTATAATCAAAAAGTTGTATTAATGTTGGTATCATTTCAAGCACAATACTAAAAAACCTATCTTTTAGCATTGAATACATGTGGAATAAACACATGCACACATGTATGCATACGTAAGTTACATTTAACACCATGGATAGCATGGATAGTACAGTATATTTTGCACCTAATTTGAATGGAACAGTGAGAAGCTTCAGGAATTTTCTGCTCTTAAAGCCAAAAGCCAAGATTCTCCATCTCTAGAAATAGTGTGTCAAGTTTTCAGAGCTACCATAATTTTGCAGTCTGTTTTCCTTGCTACCAACTAAAAAGGCTAAAAGTAAGTAGATGTATATTAAAATTAAATGGCAGAACTTCGGGAAAGTTTCATGAGGTCCTGCAGACATAAGAAGTTGATGATTTTTATTGTTATTGCACAAATGAGTTTTACTGTTATTGCACAAATGATTTTTACTGTTTTTTTTACTAGGTCAAGTAAAAGGAAAGCAGTCAAAAGTTGGTGATGGCATATTTGTCTTGAGACATAGCATATCTAAGTAAAATATTATTAGAGTCCCTGTTAAATACAAGATATGATGGGCAGTGTGCTCTCAGAAATGAGTAGAAATCCACTTATGAAGATTATCAGACACATATAGAAGAATACTAAACACAAGTATTAGAAACTACATTTCAGTGGGACCTGGATCAACTTGCTAAATATGAGGAAAGAAGATATTGGCCAAAATCTTTTCTGCTGAAGGAACTGGTCAAATCACGATAATGGACCTTCCAGATTGTAAAATACTTACTGTACTCTAAAAGTATGTACACTGATGCACGGATGAATTATGGTGTCCAGTCAAATCTAAATAATAATTTGTTAACCAATGCCAAATATTTCATCTTCATTTCAGCCACTTAAGGATGCAATTGAAATTTCCAGTAAAAAGAAACATAAATCAAAATCTCCAAATCTTCTGAAAGATTTTTATAAAATGTCTCTATTTCAAATGCTAGCCTTACTTTGCATAAATACATAAATAAATAAAATGCATTTAAATTTTAATCCTGACCCTAAAAGGTTTCCAAAAGTTTCAGTTTATCTGTACGAGACTTGGTTCATGGCAAATCAAACATAATTAATACCAACTTATTTGACTGTATTAGTAAAATATATTAATTCAAAATATGAATACTACCTAACTTCTGAAATAAACTTAATGACAAAGTTTTATTTGCTATGTATCTTTTACCTTATATGCAAAATTTGCTTGTTTAATTGCTTGAAAAGAAATATGGACTTGTAACCAAATACAAGTCACCTAAACGAGTTAATATACGAAATGCATTTAGATCAATACCAGGTATAAAGCAAGCTCTCCATAAGTGCTGGATATTATTATACTACTTCTGAAGGCTAGAGTTAAACTGTAATTATTTGGTTCAGCATATCAGATATTTACTCACAAACAGATATACACATACATATGAAAGATACATACATATGAAAATCTACGCTCATTTCTGTGACATGTGATAAGGCATTTACTGGCGTTCACCAAAAATCAGTTATCTGTACAACTGAAGTGTCATCAAAATTCTTGATGAAAATCGTATTTTAAAATGGATAAACTGACCATATTCTTTCATTTGTAAGATTATCCAGAGTGTCTACATAAAATTGCAATCAATATTTTCAAAAATTATAAAGGGTCTGGGGTTTTACCCTATTTGTAAGATAATGAGTTAGCCTACCAGGCTTTCATGAATACTAACAAAAGATTTGTGACTCAGGGTTCAGAGGTAAAGGACTTTATTACTCACAGAAATAGTACTAGCTAGAGTATTAGAATTTCTTGTGCTATTTCCACTGGGTATTCGGAGGAGGGTCAGATAATACCTATACATGTGGTGAGTTGCATTATAGGAGAGGAACTCTGGATGAGAAAACCGAAATATTATATAATAGATATAGCATGCTGACCTTTAGATATTGAGGGAGATATTATGTTGATTGCACTGGACAGTGCGCGTATCTGCCCTTTGCTTCAGAGGGAGACATTTTCTCTATTTCCCAAGACCATTTGCAAAGCAACGTTCTACTTTAGAGGAAGACACTATCATAACTGTATAAACAGTTTTTTTGAAAAAAAAACAACAAAACAATTTTTTATTATACTTTAAGTTCTAGGGTACATGTGTACAATGTACAGGTTTGTTGCATATGTATACATGTGCCATGTTGGTGTGCTGCACCCATTAACTCATCATTTACATTAGGTATATCTCTTAATGCTATCTCTCCTCACTACCCCCACCCCACGACAGGGCCCGGTGTATGATGTTCCCCACCCTGTGTCTAAGTGTTCTCATTGTTCAGTTCCCACCTATGAGTAAGAACATGCAGTGTTTAGTTTTCTGTCCTTGCGATAGTTTGCTCAGAATGATGGTTTCCAGCTTAATCCATTTTCCTACAAAGGACATGAACTCACCCTTTATATGGCTGCATAATATTCCATGGTATATATGTGCCACATTTTCTTAATCCAGTCTATCATTGATGGACATTTGGGTTGGTTCCAAGTCTTTGCTATTGAGAATAGTGCCGCAATAAACATACGTGTGCATGTGTCTTTACAGCAGCATGATGTATAATCCTTTGGATATATCCCCACGTGTGCATGTGTCTTTATAGCAGCATCATTTATAATCCTTTGGGTATACATCCAGTAATGGGATGGCTGGGTCAAACAATATTTCTAGTTTTAAATCCTTGAGGAATCACCACACTATCTTCCACAATGGCTGAACTAGTTTACAGTCCCACCAACAGTGTAAAAGTGTTCCTATTTCTCCACATCTACCTATCTGACAAAGGGCTAATATCCAGAATCTACAAAGAACTTAAACAAATTTACAAGAAAAAAATCAAACCCCATCAAAAAGTGGGAGAAGGATATTAGCAGACACTTCTCAAAAAAAGACATTTATGCAGCCAACAGACACATGAAAAAATGCTCATCATCACTGGTCATCAGAGAAATGCAAATCAAAACCACAATGAGATACCATCTCACACCAGTTAGAATGGCGATCAATAAGAAGTCATAAACAGTTTCTGTAAAACAGTGTGCAAAAAGGTAGTCAGGACCTCTGCTTATAAGATGTGAGAAATGTGAAGAACCATGAAAAACTATATTCCAACAATTATACATGAGGATTTTGAAATTTAGTGTAATTTTATTATTTGATAGACTCCTAAATTAGAAGGTAATTCTAATTATTCACTTAATGCAGTTTTATTATGTCTCGATGTACCCAAAATAAAATTTAAAAAAATTAAAAGTTAGAGTCAAATTTGACCTTTGAAAAAGTAATGAAATTTAAGGGTTGACATAGGCATTTTGGAATGCACTGTAACTTAAGATGCATGTGCAGCTTTACAGTCTCAATTGCATTCACTTGGCAAAAATTAGTGCTATTGAGGTCCTGCAATTTGAGCCACAGTAAACATGATAGACATTATAATATATCATATCATTAAGAGGAGTAACAACTAAGGACAAATATATAAAAATAAATCCCTCAAGAATGTTAAAAAGTCTCAAAGTTCAGGTGCATGATACAACACTTTGAAATGTATCCAAGAATCAGAATGTTATGAGAGTCTGCTTTTTTGTTCCTCTCAGATGGTTGAAATTTTGATTTCCAATGATGTTCAAAATATTTCTAACAGTCATACGGTTGCCATTTGGTTTTATTGAAATTTAGTGCAAAGAGAGATGGTTTAGTAGGATAAACAAAGAAGATTCAAAGAGCTATTGATTCAAAACAGATTCTTTCACCAGCTTAGAATGTATTCAGCTTTCATTTGCAAAACAGGGTCAACGAAGTTAAGCCATCAATAGAAATGTTACTGTGTATAACAAAGTGAATTTTAAGCACTAGAAAAATACCAAAAATGGGAGCAAAGGTGAATAACAGCAGCCAGAATACAGGTATCTTGACTGTATTTATTTCCTTATCCAGGGTCTCTGTCCAATAGTATTATATGCTGTATTATATGTATGTTTTTCAAGTAACAGCTCTCAAGTAACAGCAATGGAAAAATTCATGAGCATTTCACTACTCTAACGCTAAAAATTCCATGGTAATTTGAAGGTTTAGAATCTACAATACGAAAAAAGACATATTAATATGATGATTTGTTTTATATCCTGTACATTCAGTTCTATAAGAGAAAATTAAATTTAGATGAATATCATAAATGTCATCACCAGCACAGGCACGCACACACTCTATATAGAAAAAATATATAAATATACACAAAAGCAATATTAAAAGATATATATATTTATCAGATAAAATATATATATCAGATAAAATATATGTATTTAAAATATACAATTATTTCTTATTAATATATATATTTATCTGATGATGATATATATATATTTATCTGATAATCGGATATATATATATGAGAGAGAGAGAGCAGAAAGTATAACTATGTGCCTCAAGCTACAGGCTTGCTCTTTAACAACAAAGTCCATTCTTTGTGTAATAGTTGCTTGAATTACAGCTGTTGATTTAATATATGTGTTTGGTGCAAAACTGGGCAGAGAGTAATGACGAGTTATATTATCCCAGCTGCCTGAGGGAATGAGGAGAGGTTTCGCTTTTCTGTATGATACCATACTCAGTGACACAGAAACTATGTAGGTTCAACCCTGTGGCATGTCCTGGCTTCTGGTTTACTGTGTTGTCATAGCCACAGGAACGAACTTTTCCTTAACTAGGCCTAAGAATGGCCCACTCTAAAAGTGCATAAGGTTAACCAGTGTCTTGACCCCTCTTTTCCTATTGTAGCCTTCTATCTGAATCTAGTGCTGCAAAGTCCTTTACCCAGTGTGACTTGTTTAAAGGCACTTCATTTCCAGTGGACTTTTCAAGGAAATCAGTAGGAAATGGTAAGCACCGGCTCCGGAAATCAGGGATAACAAGTAAGGAGGTTGTTTGTTTACTTTACTATAAATGTTCAGGTCAGTTCCTATTTTGGTTACAATCCTGTCTTGGAGCCCTGATGGCTGCCATAGCCACTCACACCCATTCTTGTGGTTTTCAGTATTATGCGAGCCCTTTGAAAGGAATCGTTGTCCATAAGTCACAGCTGACTATTATTTACTCAAGATACAGTGCAGAATTTCCATCAAACTGTCCTTGTATCACTTTGGAAATCATATGTCAAATGAAAGAAAAAGTCTCTTTCTTCTTGATATTTATTTCTTACTGTTTATTTAAATCATTGTTAAAAATAATAATGCTATTTATTTTCTTGTGTTTATTAAGGAAGGGATGTTACAAATCCCAGGGAGCCATCCAATAGCTATTTCTAAAATCATATATTAAGAAAGAAATGCAAAAATTGCATCTGTAAATTAAAGTCCAAAAATAACCAATGAATGCCATGAATCATCTTGAAGTGCACAAAATATGTAAACTGAGGCATTACTTAAATGAGGTTAACTGAAAATGAAAATAAATTTTAATAAAATTCTAAATGAATAAAATATACCTTGCATTAAAAAAGTATGAAAAGCAATATTAAAGGATCTATAAGAGTTACCAGCAAAATAGTATGAAATATATTTTAATGTTGAGTAGAACTGGAAGAAAAATATATTTCTCCTTGAAATAAAATATATAAAAACTTCTCTTTTCCTTTCACTATATAAATCTTAATGGAGAAAAATCAAAATCTTGATTTAATGCAGAATATGAAGAAATACCAAAGCACAAATATTTTATAATGTTACAATTAATTAACTAATTGATTTTTGAAAACATTAGTAAGGCAATATTATCACGCCATCGCACTTTTAAAAATGTGTGTCTCTCTATGCACCTCTATCATAATGATTTATATTTTTTCAGAATCCTTATATACAAGGTGCTGTGAAATGATCTGGTGTCACTCTCTCAGATTCAGCAAACTCCATGTCTTAGATCCTTTTAATTAAGCTCCATAAAATTTGTAAACATTTTTAGTAAGCGTGGAAAAATACAGTGAAGTTGCTTTTCTCCTTTGAAAGTATTCTTGACTAGCCTGGCCAACATGGTGAAACTTTATCTCTACTAAAAGTACACAAACTAGCCGGGTTTGATGGTCACCTGTAATCCCAGCTACTCCAGCAGCTGATGCAGGTGAGTCTCTAAAATCATGAGTAAGTGATTAAGTTATCCTCCGCAGGGCATTGTGGATCATGAGTTTATCGCGGCTGCTGAACTAACTGCATTTGGGCTAACCGCAATAATCCCTTAGTTGTTTGTATTAATAGCAGGGAGAGAGAGGCAGAGATAGAGAGGGAGAGAGAGGAGAAAGTTCCATAAAAGATGTGGGAAATGCCTTGAGGTGAATAATTTTAGAAATCACAATCACAAAATGCATCTGCTATCTCAGTCATTGAATGAGTTGATCCGATTATGAAATCAAATATGCTTGATTGGGTTGATTCAATCGTGAAATCAAATAAAGCTTCAGTTTGTATTATAATATGCAGATAATTTGTAAGATAACTAGATAAGCATGGTTATTACCTTCAACTTTCAGACCAAATCAAATTCAGAACAATGAAACACTGCAGTAGTCACGACTGTTAAGGAGTATTGAATTAATTTCATTAACAATGTTTTCACTTAGAAATTGTCCATACTACTCTATTACATATACTAATAATAGCTATAATTACTAACATTATATTTATATTGTTAATTATTAATATCTCAGTTACATAATATTTTGCATGGGTTCCTTTGAGCCTTACAGGGATTCTGTGAGTTAGTTATTTTATTTTACTTTTTTTTTGAAACAGAGTCTCGCTCTGTCACTCAGGCTGGAGTTCAGTGGCATGATCATGGCTCACTGAAACCTCCACCTCTCGGGATCAAGCGATTCTCCTGCCTCACCCTCCCCAGTAACTGAGACCATGGGCACGTGCCACCACGCCTGGCTAATTTTTGTATCTTTAGTAAAGATGGGGCTTCACCATGTTGGCCAGGGTGGTCTTGAACTTCTGACCTCAAGTGATCCATCCTCCTCAACCTCCCAAAGTGTTAGGATTACAGGCACGGGCTACCATGCCTGGATGAGTTGATTATCATTATACTTACACAGTTGATGAGCCAGAAAAGGTAATATATTTGTTCAAATCTATTACTTATCATCTGTGTGTTAATGGGCAAGTTCACATCCAAATATTCCAACTGATATCAAAACATCATCAGGGACACTGAAATTTTGATCTCAATGTCTAGAATAGTACCCAAAACATCCATAAATTTTTGAATGTAAAGTTTTTTTTTTTTTTTTGAGACGGAGTTTCGCTCTGTCACCCAGGCTGGAGTGCAGTGGTGTGATCTCGGCTCACTGCAAGCTCCGCCTCCCGGGTTCACGCCATTCTCCTGCCTCAGCCTCCCGGGTAGCTGGGACTACAGGCGCCGCCACGTCGCCCGGCTAGTTTTTTTTTTTTTTTTTTTTAGTTTTTAGTAGAGACGGGGTTTCACCGTGTTAGCCAGGATGGTCTCGATCTCCTGACCTCGTGATCCGCCCTTCTCGGCCTCCCAAAGTGCTGGGATTACAGGCTTGAGCCACCGCGCCCGGCCGAATGTAAAGATTTTTAATGAAGAATCCGTTATATTTCCTGATCAAGCATAGGAAATCATTCTATTTTCTGATCAAGATCCAGAAAATGGGAGTAACTAACTATATCTGCCTCATAAAGCTATTGTTGAAACTACATTTACTAAATGCTAGTTATCATAGTAATTAGTAGAGGAAAGATTCGATTTTAACAGAAAGGGAGAAGTTTGCCTTTTCAAAGGTAATAGCTGCATATAGGTAAATTAGCCATTTCTATTCATCCTCAGGTATTATCTCACTGAATATTTTAATGTAATTTGTTCATGGTAAATGTAGCTTTTTGATGTTAATAGATTTTTGTTTCTTCAGTTATACTTTTAGCATTATATTATTGAAGTTTTTTTCTACTTTTCGAATAATTTCCACAAAAACTATTAGAGTTGTTTCTCACAGTGATATATATGTTGTCTCACTTAATAGATGAGAAGCTAAAGCCCTAAGAAAGTTAGCATACTTGCTCACTACATTCATGAGTCAGTAGGAGTATCAGCACAAAATTCTCAAACTCTCTGGGTTCTTACTTCATTGTGCTTTCTATTTACTCCTTTCCAAAAGTTTCAAATTATGCATCAGCTAGGGATAGTATAAAATTTGATAGAAGAACACACTTTTTATTTTTTTTTGATCCACTGTTACATAACCAGAAAAACGTTTGCTGTACTATGAAAGTGTAAAGTGACTTTCAGTTGACAGGTTCTCTCCTTACCTAATTCTAGTCAGACTCCCCTGAACTCTCTTCACAAGAAGGCCCTGACTTTCCATGTTCATCTCTGCTCGGTCCAGTTTTCACAAGAATCCTGTTTAGTCAGTTTACAGAAATTCACCCACCGTTGATACGTGTGATCAAATTCCTACCCCACTGCCCTACCTCACTGTCAATATCTTATCACCCTGGCCTGCCTTCAGTCATAATCCTGTCTAATCAATTTACCCACAATTCCCATTACTCCGATGTTTCCTCTGGGCAATTTTCCACCCACTGACTCCCACTTTGCTTCTTAGCTATAAATTTCCACTTATCTTTGTATTCAGGATATCCTGTATTAAACTCAATCTCTTACCCTCATTACAAAACTTCATTGTAGCAGTACCCCTGAATAAAGTCTGCCTCACTGACTTTAATACGTGTCATGAATATTTTAACATAATAACTATATATTTAATATGCAATTTTCAAGGATGAATTTCCCATGTTTGCTAACGTATAGGCATTAAAGATGGGGGATACCTTTGCTTTGTGATCCTCTACCTAACTTCCTTCACCTATAGGCAACATTGCTGCTAGATTGAGTCAGTCTTTTCCCAGGAACTCAGATTCCCTCTAAATCCTTCTAAACATATACATCATTGTAGGCAGCTGTAACAAATCAATCAAGTTGTCCCTTGAAAATATCTATGTATCTATACACATATGTACAGTTTGATTTATGTCTTTAGGCAACACACAGAATAAATTTATTCTAAATCCTAATACTTTTAAACACAGATAAAACTTTTAAACATATTGCTTTGTATTTTAGACATCTCCAAATATCAATTAAATATAAAATTATATATTTTAAAAATTCTGTAATTCATTTTAATTAATTTATTTAAATGATTATAATTACTTTTCATGATCTGTGCAAATACTGGGCTATTCCTCAAACCAGTCACCCACTTAATTTTCCTGACAATTTACTTTACAAAAAATGGCCTCTGTCTTTTAACAATGGTAAAAACATTGTACAGATTTCTTACTATTCATCTTTCACTCCAAAGTGCCTAGGACAATTCCTATTACATGGTCCTTTTCCAACTCATATTTATTTAAAGGATGAGTACATGGAAGGAAAGGAGAGAGGCAAAAAGAAAGGATGAAAGAAAAGTAAAAAGATGGAGAAAAGGTAAAGGAAAGAAAAGAGATAAAAGGAAAAAAATGGAAAGAAGAAAAAATAGGTAATTTAATTATGACTCAGAAATGGAAACATTTCATAGCATTTCAAGAAGAATTCAAGAGGAATTAACATAAAAATCAACCTGTGGAAAGAACTTGACTTATTGAATATAAATATGTATGCTACAAAATCACATTTTGTAATTAATTTTTGCATTAGCCAAAGAGACCAGATTTTTGCTTTATTAAGGAATATTATTATTTTTATATATATTCTATACATAAATCTGTCAGTGTTCCAAAATTGAATGCTATCATTTTGTTTCTCAAGAGTGATTAAGTTTAAAAGTAAAATGTGGTGCTTCATAGAACACTAAACAAAAATAGATGACAGAGTAATAAATTACTATGTCATTACTACAGGTAGAGCATCCCTAATTCAAAATCCTGAAATCTGCAATCCTCCAAAATCCGAAATTTTTTGAGCACCCACATGACCCACAAGTGGAAAATTCCACACCCGACCTCATGTGATTAGTCACAGTCAAAATGCAGACACACAGCAGAGTTTTTTCAGCATCCCTGAGGGGAAGATAAAATTACCTTTAGGCTATGGGTATACCATGTATATGAAAAATAACAACATTGTGCTTCTAGTCTTGGGTTCTATCTGAAAGATATCTTATTATATATATGAAAAGATTCTAACCCCTTCCCCACAAAAAAAAAAAAAAAATCAGAAATTTGAAACACTTTGATCCCAAGCATTTTGAATGAAGGATACTCAACCTGTATAATAATTTAGTAGGTTAATGCTTACCAGGATGTCTTTTCCAGCCCACTTGCATTCATCTCTTCTGGTGTAAGATACTGGCCACACAATCTAAGGACAGAGAATAAACATTGTTTTATGTCAACTAAGTTGTCTAAGAGATCCAACACCACATAGTCTTTTAGATGACATTGGGGCAACTGAAGTAAAGACAATTTAATAAAGACTCTTTCAGGAACCTTTCACTTTAGATCTTCCAGTGGCGTCAGTTAATTGGTGTCAACATAAGTCACTGATTCTCCATCTACCCAATAGCCTTTGCTGTATAAAAAAGTTGAGCAAGAGAGAAACTGACACAGACAATAGATCTAAGCAGTGCAGTGTGGCAAGAACTGGCACACAGATTGGGAGAGGGAGATCTTGTTGAGAGGATGTGAGAATTTAGTGAAGAGAAGTAGAAACTGGCATCGAATATGGCTCAGATTTTTCTAAATTGGCCTTTATCATGAAATAGTGATTTTGTAATTTTAACATTTGGGTGCTTTGGATACATTTCCCTGAAACAAATCTCAGCATAACATTTTAGAATAAGTAACTGAAAGGATTAAAAAAAATACTTAGAATGGAAACTTCTCTTTTTTCTCCTCTTTACTGTTTTTGTTTTTTTGGAAAGGGAAAATATTTATAAGTAACATGGTATATGTTAGAGAAATAAAGGTAGATTGAAGAAGCAAACAGATAGCTCTAAAAAACTATTACCCTCTCTAATGTGGGCTAAAAGACTAGTTGAGAAACAATTATTTGTGTTTTTATCACTCATATTTAGTCTTCATCCTTCCAGAAAGTCCCATATTGTGTGAATATAGTCACAGTAGTAGATGAACCATGATGTTAGTGGTGGCTTGGAGGACAGTGCATTCATCCCCCCAACAATATTAATCCAAATACTCTCATTTGATTTTAACATAAAATCCCCTGAGCAATTCCAATGACTCCTATCTGTATAGGGGCAGAACAATTTGTTTTTTATTCATTTTTCCTTTCTAGTGATATTATTAATAGTTAATTTCAGTGGGAAAAAAAGTCATATATAAAAAAACAGAAATGGTGGCACTTAATCATTCATGTCTGCTGGAAAGCTTTTAGTCTAAAATGACTGATTATCATTCATTTGGGAACCTCTAGATCATTCTTTTTTTTTTTTTTTTTTTTTTTTTGAGACAGAGTCTTGTTCTGTCACCCAGGCTGGAGTGCAGTGAGTGGCGCCATCTCAGCTCACTGCAAGCTCCGCCACCCAGCTTCACACCATTCTCCTGCCTCAGCCTCCTGAGTAGCTGGGACTACAGGCACCCGCCGCCACACCTGGCTAATTTTTTGCATTTTTTAGTAGAGACGGGGTTTCACTGTGTTAGCCAGGATGGTCTCGATCTCGTGACCTCGTGATCCACCTGCCTCAGCCTCCCAAAGTTCTGAGATTACAGGCGTGAGCCACTGCGCCCAGCTAGAGAATTCTATATAAATGATCATAAACTTGGGCAAAGGCTATGATATTCAATCTGGAGAATTACAAAGCAAAACAAAACACATTTACAAACAAGGATTTGCACATACTGAAGTAATGTATGATGACTTGATAAATGCATTTCAAGTCCATGTCAAAACAGTATGCCCTAAAACTTATTGGATAGGGATAGGCATTCTTTTTTTTTTTTTTTTTTTTTGAGATGCAGTCTCACTCTTGTCACCCAGGCTAGAGTACAATGGCTCGATCTTGGCTAACTGGATAGGCATTCATTTTTAACATTAAGTTCTAAATTTGAGTATTCTTTCTATTTTGTGTGCTTTCCTTTTCACATTTGCCTGCATATGTAAATTAAAATTATAGTTGACTTGTTCCACAGGCTTTTACAAAGTAGTCATATAAAAACATTTAAGATCAGTAAACGTATTGTTCTTATAATTAACATTACTCTGACTGCTGAATTTCTAAAGTGATTGCTGGGCAATCCCAGCAGTTGAGTCTTCACATTGGATATGGAAAGGCAAGGGGATCTATTTTTATTTAAGGTTTATAATGTAAGAGGGTAAAATATAACTTTTCTCTAGGGCATAACAGTAATAATATATAACAGTTAAGATTTATTGACTTTCATATTCAGCTTTCCAGCTAAATTGTGCTGAAGTCACTGATTGTTAAAACATATATACGTTTAAAAACAAAGTTACAACATATAAATATATATATATTAAAAGACAAGTTGTTTTCTCATAGTTTCCTAGCTCTTGTTGCTTAATTGTTGAGACAGTATGGACGTCATTTTATGATTCTCTGTGATTCTATTATCTAAGTAAAATATTTATAAACAATAATCTGTATAACATTCATGCTAAAAATTCTTAGACGTAAAAGGGTCTTTTAACTTTCTAGAGTTCCAGGGTTAATAATAATAATAATAGCAATTAAAAGTTTAGAAGTCTGACATGAGTAAAATAAATTTTGATGTAGAAATGTTCTTTTGGAGAGCAATTTAATGAGGATAAGTATAAGCCAGTGGAACAAAAGTAAATGTATGTTTAATAGTCTTTTAAGTATTCATTCCATAAAGAATAATTACTAACATTTTGGTTGGATTTGTTTAACTGTTGGTTGTTGGAATTGTCTTTTTATTCTTTGCTCACAAATTTCTCAGTTAACTATCTAAATTTCTTATTCTCATTTTCAAAATGCTTCATAATCTATTTTGTACTTTTTCATCCTTATGCCTCTACACTTCCACTCATGACAGGCCCACTTACACATGTTATGTAATAAGCATTTATGCTTTAAAGAGATTGTACCCTTTTATCAAAGTCAAGAATCTTTCCACAGCTCTTCCAAACCTGAACATGTGTTTTTGCCTCTAAGAGGGATTTGCCTAGTATTTACCCATAAGATTACTAATTTACCTTTACTACTAACCTTGTAAGGTCATCAAGAATTATTAATAACATACCATAAATCTCTTGTAGTGTTCATCACAAAAATAGGTGCTTAGAAGAAAGCTATTTGAACATTACATATGCTTAGGTTAAAAGGAATATTAAAACACCCCAAATATATGTATAAACAGATCTAATATGTATGTATGTATGCATTTATTTATTTATTTATTTATTTTGACACAGGGTCTCACTCTATTGCCCTGGCTGGAATGCAATGGTATGATCACGGCTCACTGCAGCCTTGACCTCCAGGGCAATGATTGTCCTGCCTCAGCCTTTAGGCTAGCTGTGACTACACGCGTGTGCTACCATACCCAGCTTATTTGTGTATTTTTTTTTCTTTTTTTGTAGCAACAGGATTTCACTATATTGCACAGGCTGGTCTCAAACTCCTAGACTCCAGCAATCTGCAGGCCTTGGCCTCCCAACCTGCTGGGATTACAGGTGTGAGCCACCACACCCAGCTGATATAAATTCTTAAGTAAATTGGGTTCATTTGTATAAACAATGTGATATAATTAAAATTAAATAATCTGTTTGTAATAAGATGTTTTAAAAATTAGAAATATACCTTTTATTATTAGTAGAATGATTTTAAACTCAAAGGCAAGCGCTATAACAAGAATATCACAATTTTGGACAAATCATTTACCTTGTAATTCATTACTTTAAAATAGTTCATTTTAAGTATATTTGGTAAAAGATACTGTGATATATTCTGAGTGTACAAATGGAGGTAGAGTTTTTCTTAGCTATAAAATGGTAAACTTTTTATTTTATAATTTGATTATTTTCAGTTTTAGAAATAATTGAATAGTTTAACCACATTCAGAATATATAGTCACAGAAAAATGTTAAATAAGTTAAATATATAATCTTAGGTATTCTATGCTCATAATGCTATCTGTCTGTAGATATATACATACATGAATATCACAAAATGATAAATTATTATAAATACCTACAATTTTAACTGATAAAATTTCCTAAAATCAATATATCTATTATTTCTTAGTTGACTGAGTTTTTTTTTTTTTTTTTTGAGATGAAGTTTTGCTCTTATCACTCATGCTGGAGTGCAATGGCATGATCTCGGCTCGCTGCAACCTCTGCCTCCCAGGTTCAAGCCAGTCTCTTGCCTCAGCCTCCCAAGTAGCTGGGTTTACAGGCGCCTTACTACACCCAGCTAATTTTTGTATTTTTAGTAGAGACAGGTTTCACCATGTTGGCCAGGCAGGTCTTGAACTCCTGACCTCAGGTGATCCACCCGCCTTGGCCTCCTGAAGGGCTGGGATTACAGATATGAGCCACCGCACCAGACCTATTTTGCGCTCACTTTAAAAAGAATGGTTTTCTTTTGGTGAAACAACAACAAAAATCTGCTTATTTTATGATATTTTCAAAAGACTAAGATAAATATTTATCATTTCAGTAAAACAAACGAATAACCAGTATTTTTAGACAATAGATAACAGGCATTTATTCCTATCATCTGAGAGGGCTTTGGAATCAATTGAATTGAAAAGTCAAAATAGAAATACCTAAAGTGATTTTTTTTTTTTTTTTTTGAGACGGAGTCTCGTTCTGCCGCCCAGGCTGGAGTGCAGTGGTCGGATCTCAGCTCACTGCAAGTTCCGCCTCCCGGGTTTATGCCATTCTCCTGCCTCAGCCTCCCGAGTGGCTGGGACTACAGGCGTCCGCCTCGTCGCCCGGCTAGTTTTTTGTATTTTTTAGTAGAGACGGGGTTTCACCGTATTAGCCAGGATGGTCTCGATCTCCTGACCTCGTGATCCGCCCATCTCGGCCTCCCAAAGTGCTGGGATTACAGACTTGAGTCACTGCGCCCGGCCCCCAAAGGTTTTTAAAGTTTGCATATCACAATTCTAAAATATATTATAAGTGTATTACCATTTTATTTGACTCTATATATAATGAATCAAATTTCTTTATGCTGTGGTCAGATTTTTAGTGTTCAGGTAATGGAAGAAAAGCAAATGTCTTAGGTTTATGCTATACTCTATTAAAAATATAACTCAGCTTTGAATTTAAAACTGCATTTTATCCCAAAAGCAACACTCTCCAACCAGAAAAAAAAAGCTTGTAAAAATTCTGTTACTTCTGAAAAATCATCACCAAATCTGTTGTTGGTTGTGAGTAGTTGGGACATACCAGTTCAAAGCCCACAATGTTAAGAAGTAAAACTAATACAAATAGAAACAGACAGGGATGTATTCCAAAATGAATATTCTACTATTACCTTTATGAAAGCTACTGCATAAAGACCTTTATTATTCACATAATTATTATCAGAAATAATGACTGTGATAAAATGGTTCACTTAGACATACCACATGTAGACTTAGTAGCACAATTTTCACTAATTTGTCAATCTATGTTTTTATTTGTTAAACTGTATAGCTTATAAAAGTTCCGGCACAGTGGCTCCCGCCTGTAATTCCAGCACTTTGGGAGGCCAAGGCGGGCAGGTCACTAGGTCAGGAAATCGAGACCATCCTGGCTAACATGGTGAAAACCCATCTCTACTAAAAAAAAAAAAAAAAAAAAAAAAAAAAATACAAAAAATTAGCCTGGCATGGTGGCAGGCACCTGTAGTCCCAGCTACTTGGGAGGCTGAGAAAGGAGAAAGGCGCGAACCGGGGAGGCAGAGCTTGCAGTGAGCCAAGATCACACCACTGCACTCCAGCCTGGGCGACAGAGCGAGACTCCATCTCAAAAAGCAACAACAACAAAACAAAAACAAACAAAACTGTAAAGCTTATTAATGAAATAAGCCAGAAATAGAATAAAGAATAAAGGTAGAACTTATATCCTGCTGATGTCTGCATGACCACATTTTTAAAAAAAACCTGATACTTTGATCTTCTAGATCAGGGTTTGGCAAACTCTTTGTTTAAAGGGACAAACAGTAAGTCGTTTCTGTAGACCAGTTGATATCCTTTGTAACTACTGAATTCTGCTGTTGTAGCACAAAAACAGTCACAGGCAATATGTAAATAAATGAGAGTGCTTGTGTTTCAATAAAACTTTATTTACAAACACTGATAGCATGTCAAATTAGGCATGTGGGTAATGGCTAGATAAACTCTTCATTTTCTGGAAATACAGAGAAATATAAATTTATACCTACACACATATACATAGTTCATGAAGTCAATTATGATGTATTGCTACAATGGTTCAAGTATTTACTTTTATGTAGGAAAAACAGATATGAAAGGATAAGCTGAAGTTCATATTTCTTATACTGATTACCACAAATACTGTGGTTTCATCCTTGATTTTTTTTATTTATTGCATCCATTGATTCATTATTGTCATTTTTACTTACATCAGAAAATACAAAATATTAATTCAAAACAACTTTCTGTCAGTAATCATGCTTTTAAATAGCTAGAGAATTATCTATGACTTGAGATGCTTCAAAATATAGTGCATATATTAGAATACTGGTACCTTTTGAAAATCCTTGATATCAACCAGGTTGAATGAAAATATGTGATCCTTTGCTCCAACATACAGCCTACTCCGTTCCTCATCCAAAAGGAAGGTATGATAACTGGAGCTGTTGGCCAAGCCATTGAAAGTGATCACATTGTTGGATTCCAACATTTCTGCAAGGTAACAAAGCAAAACATTGGGTATTAATGTGAAGCACTATATAAGCATAGACTGTTGGTACATGGTAACCTGACTATATTGACTGTTGTAGCTATCAGTCAGCGCTTATTCTTCAGGGTACTAAGAAATATATTGGAACCGGAACCAAAATGTGTACATTTTACTTTTTTTTTTTTTTTGAGATGGAGTTTTGCTCTTGTTGCCCAGGTTGGAGTGTAATGGCACAATCTCGGTTCACCACAACCTCTGCCTCCTGAGTTCAAGTGATTCTCCCACCTCAGCCTCCCAAGTAGCTGGGATTACAGGCATGCACCACCACACCCGGTTAATTTTTGTGTTTTTAGTAGAGACTGGGTTTCTCGATGTTGGTAAGTGTGGCTTCGAACTCCTGACCTCAGGTGATCCTCCCGCCTCGGCCTCCCAAAGTGCTGGGATTACAGGCGTGAGCCACTGTGCCCGGCCTGCATTTTATTAAAATGGGAATTATATTCCTATTTGCTGGTTTCATACTTAATATGGTACAGTCTTAAAGAAGAGAGGAAGAGAAATACCTATACTTTAGTGACAGGAACACTTTCAGATTAAAAATGACATTAAATTTAAGACCACTTAAATTTAGGACTTAATGTTAGGAAGGTAACTGTTGGCTTCTTAAAGATACGTTTTGCTCAATGCACACACACAACCCCCACCCCCATGGGATAGAATTTTTGAGGATTCTCCAAAACTGTATGTCCTGAATCAGTGCTTTAGATTTTTCGGGTGCACACTTAGTAGGAAACTTTCACCAGCACACACAAAATGTAGAATGCGATGTGCCTTCCAAAGAGAGAAAGCTGCAATGTAGACCTGGCCTCTGCTCCTGCTGTTAACATCAGGAAACATATATTAGTCATGTGATCGATTGCCTTGTTTTATCTATTTATCCTACCGACCTCTTCGTTTTATTATTTTATCATCAAAAATATGATTTCAACAGAGGATAAAATTCATACTCTTTAACTTAACACTAAAGATCAGGTCACCATCATTTAAGTTTAGACCCTATCCCAGTACTTCTCATGTCCTCTCTCATGCGGGAAGCCATGCACTGTGCTCATTCACTCCTTGGCCTTTGTTACTATTTTTCCTGACTCCGACAGCTACAGAATAGATCCACGCTTAAAGCTAGTTCAAATGCAACTGCCAAGAAATTCACAGAGAGCTTCCTGTTACATTTTGCTTGAATTACTCTTATAACCTGCATCCCACTGTCAATTATTGCAATCTTATCTACCAGAATGAACATTCCCTCAGGAAATATATAATTAATAGCTCATCATGCCTAACTCACATGTTTTTTTCATATTACCAGGTCAACAACATAAAATGGAATAACTATCTTTTATATATTTACCTATCCTATAGGCAAAAATTGTTAACTAATTGTTAAAAGATACTTTTCTCATTTCTTCATGAGAAATGGTATAATACTAGACTGGCCTTACTCCCTACCACACCCCACTTCCCACACGCACAAAAAAAAGAAGAAGGAGAGGAAGGAAGGGAGGGTGGGAGGGAGGAAGGAAGGAGGGAGGGAGGGAGGGAAGGAAGGAAGGAAGGAAGGAAGGAAGGAAGGAAGGAAGGAAGGAAGGAAAGAAAGAAAAGAGTTTTCATTCATGTGAATCACAGCTGAAATAAATGAGAGCAGTTAGTCTCCAGAGAGGAGGGGGGACAGATAATCCACTACATAATATCTTAATTGAAATGGCATTCATTGGCTGGGCACGGTGGTTCACGCCTGTAATCTCAGCACTTTGGGAGGCCAAGGCGGGCAGATCACAAGGTCAGAGTTCAAGACCAGCCTGGCCAACATGGTGAAACCCCATCTCTACTAAAAACAGAAAGAATAAGCCGGGCATGATGGTGGGTGCCTGTAATCCCAGCTACTCAGGAGGCTGTGGCAGGAGAATTGCTTGAACCCGGGAGGTAGAGGTTGCAGTGAGCCGAGGTTGCACCACTGCACTTCAGCCTGGGTGACAGAGCAACATTCAGTCTCAAAAAAAAAAAAAAAAAAAAAAACATGACATTCATTTCATTGGCATCCAAAAGATTACAACTGATCAATGCTACACTACGCAGAGTCAAAAGACTGAAATTTCAGGCACTCTGAGTTGTGTGAGGATGGAAATGGGCTGCTGCCAGAGGCAAGGGCTCTGTCACTGGATATGTTCAGGCCCTGATTGAGTGGTCATTAGAAGAGATCCGTTTATCAAATGGATGCCCTTCATCCTTACTTCCAGTTCTAAGATCTGTAATTCTACCTTAGTTTCAGAGAGACCAAACTTAAAAAAGAAAAAAAAGCCCACAAACTTAAAAAAAAAAAAAAAAGCCACCTCGGCCTAAACCAAAAAATTACATAGAGATATTAAGCAATTAAAGGGTCATGTAAGAGATACAAGAATGGATTTTAATTGCAAATGCATAGAAACTACATAAGGGATCTCTAAGCATTAATTGGAAGAAGTTGTAGGAAAATAAATACTATAGTTATAGATTTTGGAGTTATACAATTATAAGTCAGAACACAAGCATCACCACAGTACTTATTTTTTAGGTGTACAAACGAGGACAAGTTCCTTAAACTCCCTGGCCCCAAGTTTTATAGAAGATGGGATGAATAATGTATCTTTTAAGAGTTCATGTATCTTTTAAGAGTCACTGAGGTGAAATCAGATAAAGCCTGTAAAAAACCTAGAACAAGCATTTCCTAGTAAGCACTCAATTAAATATTTCCTGTTTGTATAAGTAGAGGTTAAATATTTGTAGGTTGATCTTCTTGACCAGATGTAGCAAATTACAGTCCAGATGGAGTAGACTGAAAACTACATATATATATGTGTGTATATATATACACACATATATATATGCGTGTGCGTGTGTGTGTGTGTGTGTGTGTGTGTATATATATATATATATATAAAACCTATCTTACTAAGTGTCCTAACTTGTTAACATCAGTAATTTTGTTTGGTAGAGGGAAAATAAGAATAACAATATGTTCTTTGATTTACACTAATATTAAATGTAATGACATTTTAAGAACAATAAAGTATTCCTTCTTCTTTTCCAATTTATGTACTCTCAATTCTAAATAATAAAAGGAATGACTTTCTATATCACAATTCCAAACCATGAAAATATTTTCCCAATTGAAAAATATGTTCCAGGGTGAATTTTGCAAATTAGTTTGGACAGAATTATTGGTCCCTACGTACAGACAATTTATGGAAGTTTTTGGTGGCTTATATTTGAAATCATCATGAAAACAACCACAGTTTTAAAGTGTTACTTCTCAACAGTTTGATATTTTAAAAAAGACAATACTTTCCTGGCATATGTGTTAGCAGCTGTTTTCCATTGCTTTCAAATGTGCTTAATTTTGTCTCATTATTCCTTTCACTCCAAATCCTTTAGATGTTCTTCTCCAACACGAGCTTTTTATATTGCTTTATAACTTAGAGAAGAGTCTTAGAAACGAATGTCAGTGAACAATACAAATTCTGGATTGCTTAGGTTATATCACTACTTTCCAGTGTGAGATTAAATAGAAATTGGGTGAAATTTTATTAGATTAAATAGAAATGTGGGTTAAAATCAGATACATTTTTTTTTCCAAATCTAGTTCTCAGATTCTTCAGTATTTTGTTTTCCTCAGTTAATGCATGACTTTGACTTTCCTAGATGTAGAGACAATTAGCTGCATCTGATAGTAAATAACTTTGAATGTACTCCTTCAGCATTTTAAGTCTTTCTTTTGTTTCAGTTATGTATCTTATAATGACATAAACTGCTATGGGAAGTATAGTAAAATTCACTAATGTGAAATGTATAGTATTCTTCTAACTTCTTACATCTTACCTATTCTCCTATTCAGTTAAACAACAATTGTTATTTTTAAAAAACAACCAAAGTTTCTATAAAATTAATTTGACTATGGTGAATCTGACTAGGACAAAGCTTTTAAAGGCATTAATTCTCTTTGAGTGTAATTGTTTTTCTCTGGTTGAGAGATTACTTCAACATCCACATGCTGTGTCGAACTATAAGAGAAGCAAAGTAGGATTGTAATTAAAGATGCCATTTCAGAACACTCTTTAATAAAGTATGTATTCTTAAATTTGGAAGGTGGGTAAAGAAGCATTATGTTCACTCCAGATTCACCAAAGGATTTAGTGTATTTATGAGTTGCTTAAGGACAACATGGAAAACACACTGACTGTAAAACCAGACAGAGACAGGCAGTTTGTGCTCAATAAGGGCTAATTATTGTCACCATTCTTACTATTATATAAGACAATGAAGATGACAAGCTTTAGTGTATATAGCTGGCAAGGCCAAAAAAATCAGCTTAAATAATTTCAAGTAGTAGTGTTGTCAATTATAAATAAATTATACTCTCTTGTGATGTAGTTTCACAAGGTAGAGGAGTCTCATGAAATTCAAGACTCTTACTCTTTTTTTTTTTTTTTTTTTTGAGACGGAGTCTCGCTCTGTCGCCCGGGCTGGAGTGCAGTGGCTGGATCTCAGCTCACTGCAAGCTCTGCCTCCCGGGTTCACGCCATTCTCCTGCCTCAGCCTCCCGAGTAGCTGGGACTACAGGAGCCCGCCACCTCGCCCGGCTAGCTTTTTGTATTTTTTAGTAGAGACGGGGTTTCACCGTGTTAGCCAGGATGGTCTCGATCTCCTGACCTCGTGATCCGCCCGTCTCGGCCTCCCAAAGTGCTGGGATTACAGGCTTGAGCCACCGCGCCCGGCCAAGACTCTTATATATAAAGTCCATTTGACAGATTTCTATTTAAGAGTATGTTACAAAGAATAAATTATAATTGATCTATAATATGCTACCAGTTAATAGTTAATCATGGGAGAAAAAACATTTTATAATGAGTCAATTCTAATTTTTATTCTATTTATCTATAAATGTTCATATTTGCTTTTCTCCCCAGAGTAATCATAATCTCTAATGTATATTTACTTTTAAAAAGAAGCATTTGGGGCCGGGCGCGGTGGCTCAAGCCTGTAATCCCAGCACTTTGGGAGGCCGAGATGGGCGGATCACGAGATCAGGAGATCCAGACCATCCTGGCTAACAAGGTGAAACCCCGTCTCTACTAAAAGTACAAAAAATTAGCCGGGTGCGGTGGCGGGCGCCTGTAGTCCCAGCTACACGGGACGCTGAGGCAGGAGAATGGCTGAACCCGGGAGGCGGAGCTTGCAGCAGTGAGCCGAGATTGCGCCACTGCACTCCAGCCTGGGAGACAGAGCGAGACTCCGTCTCAAAAAAAAAAAAAAAAAAAAAAAAAAAAAAAAAGCATTTGAAGGGAGAAATTCATAGCAATCACTATCAGTCCCACATTTGAGATGTTAAAGGTTATTTTATAAACTAGTGTTCTTCTTATGCATGTGTTTTGTTATATGGAAAGAAAAAACACACTTACACCAAAATCATGCATGATGATTGGGAACACTTACACAAAAATAATAAAAGATGATTCATCCCTACATAACAAAACTGTATGTTTCCTGTTGTGTTCTGATTTCCTTTAGGATGAACACAGATTTACAAAGATGGTTACATTACAATGACTGGGTCAGATTCTCAAAAAGGCAATGAGATGAATACAGATTTCTGGTTTGCAGGATTGCCCAGAACTATAATTTTTATAGTGGGATAAAGAATTCCTGTATATTTGACCTTCAAATCTAGACAATATCCACCCTGTTCTTTATATTTCTGACTTCTGTTACATTTTTCTGTCTCTCTTTTTCCCTTCTAAGTTTTGTAACATGAAAGGTAATAGGACCCCACCAGTTGCTGGACTCAAATGAATTGCCTTTATTCATTGATGGCTTTAGGCTTATGTCCTTTTTCCATGACTTGAACTTTGTCCTTTTCATAGAACAGTCAAAGAACCCATTGAAAGTAGTCAAAGGCTGAGTCTATATGATGCCAAAACATTTTGGCTAAATGATGACCACATCTAGATATTTGTAAATATTGGAAAGTTCAGTAAGGTCTGACAATTTTAGATCCTATATTTTAGTACTTCCTAGATTTTATTTTTAATTTCACGAACCAAAACAGTTCCAGAATAGAGGCTGAAATAAAGGTTCACAACTTTTTCTTGTACTATAAGAACGAAAAGAAACAAAGGCAAGGACTATTTGCTATTATTGTTGTTTCATTAGAAAGAAAAGGAGGGGGAAGCCATTTTACTTTATGAATAAAATAATCAAAATGAGCAAAGACATGAACAATGAATAATCTTCAGAGATAAATATATTTGCATAATGGAAAAATTCTATTTATTTTCTTTATTTCACCAAGGACTAGCTTTTAGCACTGTATTATACGCAAGATTAGGACCTTTCCACAGACTGATGTTTGGCAAATACAGTTCTAAGGTAACTGTGTGGAGGATGAATTCTACTCCTACTATTTCTGGTCAGTGCATCTTGTCATTGCGTAGATGGAGCCAATACCAGTGGGTATCTATACGCTTTTATTTATTTGGTGATGCTGAGAATATTCTTTCATTCTACAGTTTGCTAAGTATTGTTTGAGTCCATTTATTAAAAACTATCTTCTAACTTCTATCATAGTAAACACCTAAAATATGCATAAAGCTTACACATTCTGATCTGTTACTAAGTTTTACCTTGACTAGTCTCTCCAGTTGGTGCCAGAGGCCACAGCAGTCTATGAAACACAGCTCTACCACTTTTTCCTAGGACATGTTTCCAAGCTCTTCTTCCAACTTGTCCCTTTGTATTTATTGATGTTCTGTGCTCTAACGTCTCTATCCACTGAATTTATGCCAGGATTCTCCTCTGCCAGATGCTTATTTTTTGTTAATATGAATAATTGGTTTTACTTGTATAGACTTTCTTTTTTTTTAACATGTATTTTAAGTTCAGGTTACATGTGCAGGATGTGCAGGTTTATTACATAGGTAAACGTATGTCATGGGGGTTGGTTGTACAGGTTATTTCATCACTCAGGCACTAAACCTAGTACCCATTAGTTATATATCTTGCTTCTCTCCTTCCTCCCACCGTCTACCCTCCAATAAGCCTCTATGTGTGTTGTTGTTCCCCTCTACGTGTTGTTCCCTTCTATGTGTCCACGTGTTCTCATCATTTAGCTCCCACTTCTAAGTGAGAACATGCAGTATTTGGTTTTCAGTTCCTGTGTTAGTTTGCTAAAGATAATACCCTCTAACTCCATCCATGTCCCTGCAAAGGGCATGGTCTCATTTTTTATGGCTGCATAGTATTCCATGATGTATAAGTACCAAATTAAAGTACAAGATGCATGTACCTGAGCTTTGTACAACTAGTAAAGGTTCATTCTCATCCCAAGCCCAACTCCCATACTTCTAGACTCCACACAAGACACAAGTGTCCTAGGCCATGTTGTCAGGGAGAGACACTATATTTTTCCTCAAATATGCTTATAAAACTTCAAGGGCAGAACTATATCTTATATGAATTTATTTTTAATTTTGTATATGTGAAAAATATTTATGTAAAGTAAGTTGTTCATAATCTAATTTTATGATTCAGATTTTTATCATTTAACTATCATTCACCTACTAAGTCAACAAAAACACATTTAGTCCATATTATGTATAACACATAGACCTTGACTAAAAACTATGCGGAGTATTAAGAATAATAAAAACTTGGCCGGGTGCGGTGGCTCAAGCCTGTAATCCCAGCACTTTGGGAGGCTGAGACGGGCGGATCACGAGGTCAGGAGATCGAGACCATCTTGGTCAACACGGTGAAACCCCGTCTCTACTAAAAAAATACAAAAAAACTAGCCGACGAGGTGGCGGGCTCCTGTAGTCCCAGCTACTCGGGAGGCTGAGGCAGGAGAATGGCGTAAACCCGGGAGGCGGAGCTTGCAGTGAGCTGAGATCCGGCCACTGCACTCCAGCCTGGGCGACAGAGCGAGACTCCGTCTCTAATAATAATAATAATAATAATAATAATAATAACTTTTATGCAAACGTAGACAAATACCTTTAGAGAAGCAAAACCTAAATCAGTAAAATCAACAACAAAAAGAGGCTAACTATAGTTAAGGAAGTTAATAGGAGTTCATTCCCATGTTTTTCTCATGAGGAAATTGACTCAGTTAGTTAGGCTATCAGGAATATCCTAGGTCACAGAGCTAGTATGATGTAGAGTTAAGATAACTAGTTCCATCTGACATCAAAGGTCTGGGTCTTTCTGTTTTTCTCCATAATCGCTTCTAAGGAGGGCATATTTTGGAAAATACTAAGAATTGATTTTTGAAAAGTTTGTTACCTTTCACTCTCATATAATTTGCTTTAGCTAACAGCTCTTGCATATTTATATTATTTTATTTGCTCTGTACTTGGTCTTTTTACACATTAATAACTTGGTGGCTAATCTTATCTACAACTATGGCTTTCATCACTAGCAGTATTTTGACATGTCTCAAATATATATCTTCCAAGAGATATTTCCCTCCAAAGTCCAAACAAAGGCTTACTAGAAACCTCTATTTAGATATTGTACAAACATCTCAGAGTCTGCATGACTTAAACAGAATTCACTCCTTTTTCTTCTTTCCATTATTGACATCACCTTTCTGTATGTTTTAAAGTTGTTGTGTGAATCATCACAGACTCATGCAAGTCAGACCCTTCTTCATCATTCATTGATTTGATCCATCACTTCATTTTTGCTTAACACAATAATTTGTCCTGTATTTCCTTTTGCTTACATACTCACTGCCACTGTCCTAATTTAACTCCCCATAATATCTTCCCTCAATGACGGTAATCATCTTCTCACAGAACTTCCTTTCCAGGTTTACACCAACAAACCATGTTACATACTGCCCCCAGAGTAAACTTCCTACAAAACACACGCACTTTCTACTGGTGAAAGATGACAGAGTAAAACCACGTGTACTCTATCCCCTTCTTTTGACTCTAATGAAAATAAAAAAAGATGAAAAGTGTAAGAGGAAAATATACGTATTAAATAAAGAAATAACACCAATTGATATCTAATTATTAAGGAAATATTTCAAATATAGTGAAACTTGAAACATTTTGATATAAAATACTGAGATCTGGCATATCTCTCCATATATTCCAAGTAGGGTAGAATTAGTTAACAAATCATAGAGATTGCATCCACAAATGCTTGTATTACAGAAACATGCTCTAGGAGTCTACACGACTATAAGATTATTGGAACATGCCCATAAAGAGTGGAGGTACAGATTGAACACAGTGGCTCAAGCCTGTAATCCCAGCACTTTTGGAGGCCAAGGTAGGAGGATCACTTAGACCAAGAGTTCCAGACTAGCCTGTGCAACATAGCGAGGTCCCATTTCTACTTAAAAAAAAAGTTGCTGTGTGTGCTCAGGCTGAGCAGGAGGATGGTTTGAGTCCAGGAATTCAAGTTTGCTGTGAGCTATGATTACAGTGTGAGACCCTGTCTCACAAAAAGAGAGAAAGAAAGAAAGAAGAAAGAAAGAAAGAAAGAAAGAAAGAAAGAAAGAAAGAAAAAAGAAAGAGAAAGAAAATAAAAATAAAAAGTGGAGGTATAGGTAAAATATAAAGGCATGGTCATCATCATTATAATCATCATTTCAACTAACATGGGCAAGCCAAGCTAGGTACTGTTCTAATCTCCCTCTCCCTCTGTCTCTCTCTTTCTCTCTCTCTCTCACATACACACACACTATTTATTGTGTATGCACTATCCTTCTAAAGGATATCACTGTAGGTAAATTAGTATGAGGGCAAAAGTGAAAGGCATGAATACCTGACTATCCCACAGGGTGTTTCTGATGGGGCTTCATGAGAAACACAACAATCACACCAATCAAGATATGAAAAATAATAATAATAATAAATAAAGTGAGGTGTGTTCCCAGAAGAAAATATATTAAAGATCACAATGTGTTTAAAGTCAAAACAACAAAAATCAGGGGCTGCAAATTCCTCCAGCTCATTTCCTCATTGTCAGAAGGAGGAAACAAGTTCACTAAAATGTAAATGAAGGGCATAGGAAAGAAGACGAGTTGGCACAAGAAACAGAGGATTAATTCTGGTTGCAAAAGTTACAAACTAGGTAATAATAAAATCTAATTTTTTGAAAGAGATAAATTGATTAATATGATAATGGAAATGAAAGATAAGGAAATAAAACATAAAAATAGAGCTGAATTTACAGATCAAAAAGTTTCTTACGGAAGTAATAATTAACGGAACTTACTAAATAAAGAAAAAATACATTTGGAATTTATGTGGAAAATTGAGTCACGTACAAGGGAGGATATCGGGTGGACCTCATACTTGTTCAAAACAGCATTATTTGTCCCCAAACAGAGAAGCATTTTGCACAATAACCAAGTGAAAACATCTGTGACTCAGCCATTTGTTTTTCAAATGAGAGCCATATCACCAGTCATTCTCAAACAAGTGAGGTTTAAGGAAATAGAGCAAACATTCAAGAAACTATAACAACAACAACTTCTTAATAATGAAATTCATTCAAACAAGGCATGAATCACAATCAAACAGATATTACATTACTTGCCTCCTTAAAACCTGGCTAGAGTTTTTCGTTATCTATGTGATTTGGGCTCTTTATATTTGACATACTCACTTGTTTGCTCCTTCACCAATAGAGTGTGCGTAGGTGTATATGCATATGTGTTTACCCCATATACAGCAATATATAAATATGTATTTTATTTACATACACAAAGAATATTTCCAATTAGCTCGATGACATGCCATCTATAGTCTCACAAATTAGAATGCTCTTTATCTCCCCAGTGCTTTCCATCTTCCACCCTCACCTGCTTAGGCAGATTTATTCACCTTTCAAGACCCACGTCAACCCTCTCTTGTGAATTCCTTGACCTTCTAAGGGACAATGCATCATGCTTTCCTTTATGAAGCATAGTGCCCTCTACATACTTAGATTAACCAATGCTTTATCTCCTTAGCTCCCTTTCTAGAGTTAAAATATGCTGCCTTTACTTATTTTTGTATGTCTAGCCCTAGAACCTACTCCTGGCATATACCTAGTACTGACACACAGAAGCAAGTGAGTCAATATATGTGATTTGAACCACATTACTTTTTTAAAGCAAAAAAACTTTAGAAAGAGTAAATATGATAAAAATATCTAAGAAAAAGCAAATGTGGCAATATAAAGTATATGTCAGGATATACATTAGCTTTGCTAATTAAGTTATAAATTATGTTCAAATGACTATTAAAATTATACCATTTAAACCTTAAATTATTTATAAATTGGCTATGAAATAACAATTAAATGGCTAATGTTTTTTAATTCTATGTGCTCAGCACTGTTATGGTTGTTTTACATACAATAATCACATGAATAAATTTCTTGAGAGTTCTGTTTTACCAGCAGCATTAAACACAAAATCTACTGAAACAGCGAAGTAACTTGTCTTTATGTTCAATTTCTCTCAATTTTAGTATACTCTTCAAGTCACCGACATATAAATTAATGAGAAGACATTTCAAAAATGTAATGCAGCCGGGCGCGGTGTCTCACACCTGTAATCCCAGCACTTTGGGAGGCTGAGGCGGGCGGATCACGAGGTCAGGAGATCGAGACCATCCTGGCTAACACGGTGAAACCCCGTCTCTACTAAAAATACAAAAAAAAGTAGCCGGGCGTGGTGGCGTGCGCCTGTAGTCCCAGCTACTCGGGAGTCTGAGGCAAGAGAATGGCGTGAACCTGGAGGCAGAGCTTGCAGTGAGCCAAGATCATGCCACTGCACTCCAGCCTGGGCGACAGAGCGACACTCCATCTCAAAAAAAAAAAAAAAAAAAGTAATGCTTTTATTAAAACAAAGCACAGACCTACACCCACCACCTTTACCTTAGTACCATCTCATTAACAGCAGTTGCAATCCCTAATCTTGTTTTGCTATCTCATTTTATGCTGGTTTCTGTAAGTTTCCACTATTCACTCTTTTCTAAACCTCGGTTGCTGCCTCCCGCTTCTAGTTTATTTTCCTTTTTCTTGTGCTTCAAGCTGCAGTTACAAGCTA
Organism: Trachypithecus francoisi; assembly: GCF_009764315.1. NCBI lineage: Eukaryota > Metazoa > Chordata > Mammalia > Primates > Cercopithecidae > Trachypithecus > Trachypithecus francoisi. The sequence goes on from NW_022681469.1 coordinate 64,151,059, forward strand.
TCTCTCCCATCAAAGACTTGAGAATTAGCAGACATCTGTCCTCCGATGGATGCCTCACTGTGCTTTCATTATAACACGCAGTCATAAATTAATTGCATACCACTTTTCTGCTTGAATATTAGAGTACACACATTAGTTCTCTCAGATGTAAAGGTTAGCACAGTGCCATATGGGTCAAATTATACGTGGAGGAAATGGTTAACTAGATAATCAATCATTAAATTAAAGATCTAGAAGGATCTTTAGACTGTCTGAAGTCTGACTACTTGCATTTAGAAAAGACCATACATGACTTCACCATTAACAGTTGCAGAGGTCAGATTTAAATATAGGTCTCCTGGCTCTACATTCGATGTTCTTTCTAAATAATTTTCTGGAAAAATTGTGACTTTAATATTTCTCCACATTTTTTGCTCCCTGGTCCCTGATATTGATAGTAGCCTTTTGCACAAGAATATAGGCAAAAAATAAAAGTTGCAAACAATTTACAAAATAACTAATGAGCAATATTAATTTTTACTTCTTGAGGGAATAACTGGAGTTTAAATGTAATGATTGCGTAAAACAAGTAAATGTCATAATGTGGACAAAAATGGATAATTCAAATGTGCATTGCCATTGGTCACTCGTTTTTGTGTGAGATGATTAGTCAGTAAAAATTTAGGATTAAAGTGTAGATTCTTCTTTTAAAATTCCCATTGGTTTTATTTAATGCTTTGGTGATGGGCTAGTAATCTAGAAATCAAAACTTTGTTTCTGATTCTGCCTTATATTTTAATTATGTATGAGACTCCTCTATAGGCAGGTCTCTATTATCAGTCAGTCCACTGATGAGTGCTTATTAAATACCTATGAGTGGTAAGGATTGTATTATCATTAGCAAAGTGAAAAAGAGGAGGCTTCTGTGCCTCATACAGTTGAAACACTATTTTTTCAGTCTTGCTCAATTATTTACTGTAACACAGCACATGTTTCAGAGTGTTCTTCAAATAACCATATTTCACATGGCTACAAGAAAGCACGTGTTTTTTAAAAAAAGAAAGCACATGTTTTCTGACATTTACAAATTATATATACTACATTTTCCAGTAACAAAACAGTGGAAAATATTCACATATGGAGAAATAAATAGTGATAAACCACTTTGTCACCCATTACCTGTTGCATATGTCTACTATAAGGCATTTTTAAAACTATTTAAGAATGATTTATTTAAATTGTTCTAATGCTGAGCAAAATGAGTGTTTTTGGAGAAAGAAGCTTAGTGTTTTATCCAGGATATTTCTATCATTTCCATCCCAAGATACGTTTTGGGGAGGAAAAAAGTCTTCCTTATTCACTGACAAAAATTGATCTGTATAAGTGCAAATATACTGGAGAATATATTCCTATCAGTGTTCATGGATGTCCCTTTTATATCTGAGGCAAGTGTCTATTTCATTCCCCGAGTGAAAAGAAAGAAAACTCAGGAGATCACATAGACATACTCAAGGATCAATCAAGTAACCAGATCAGAGAGAAAGGCTTGTGTGGCTGGTGGTAGGAATTACCTAAACTGTAGATTTGTCTGACAACAGGTGCTTAGTATATACTTATTGAATGAATGAGTAAATGGATTACAGAATAGTTGGATAAAGTAGATATGTTTATGAACATGTAATAGTGCATATGGGTTAGATAGCTCATAATTTATCATGCTGCTCTTACGAGCTTTACTCTCTTCATTTTTTGCAACGTGCCTAGTGCTATAAGCAAATGCAATTTAAATTTGTCATTTTAAAAAATAGTTGTTTCCCTCAGAGGTTATTTTTTTTGTCCGTCTTTCTTACGCTCTCTTTTTTCCTTTCTCTCTTTTTTTTTAAAACAGTGACTCGCCGGGTGCGGTGGCTCAAGCCTGTAATCCCAGCATTTTGGGAGGCCGAGACGGGCGGATCACGAGGTCAGGAGATCGAGACCATCCTGGCTAACATGGTGAAACTCCGTCTCTACTAAAAAAACACAAAAAATTAGCCAGGCGAGGTGGCAGGCGCCTGTAGTCCCAGCTACTCGGGAGGCTGAGGCAGGAGAATGGCGTAAACCCGGGAGGCGGAGCTTGCAGTGAGCTGAGATCCGGCTACTGCACTCCATGCACTCCAGCCTGGGCGACAGAGCCAGACTCCGTCTCAAAAAAAAAAAAAAAAAAAGGACAGTGTCTCACTCTGTCACCCAAGCCAGAGTGCAGTAGCATGATCTTGGCTCACTGCAACCTCTGCCTCCTGAGTTCAAGGAATTCTCATGCCTCGGCCTCCCAAGTAGCTGGGGTTACAGGCATGAGCCACCATGCCTAGTTAATTTTTGTATTTTTTTTTAGTAGCGACGGGGTTGGCCAGGCTGGTCTCGAACTCCTGACCTCAGGTTATCCACTCACCTTGGCCTCCCAAACTGCCGGGATTACAGGCATGAGCCACCACACCCCAACCCCTTTTTTCTTTTCTTTTCTTTTTTCTTTCTTTCTTTTTTTTTTATTTTTAAAGAGGCTTCTAGAGAACATTGATATGACATTCCTAGCTATGTCCTGCACCTTTATCTAGAATAAATACATTTTGATTACAAAGACTTCTGGCTTCCCTATAAAAGGATTTTGTTTGAATCAGAGCTCCATGCAGAGGGATGGAAGGAGATGGGAGAGCAATATGTGAAAACCAACAAATTCAAAGAATCTCTCACGAAAACCATACAATGTAGTCCGGGTCCATTGTAATCTTAGTCACAATAATGTCCTATGTCCTATTTATGATAGCACATTATAAATTTGTCTTCCCTAATAGTGTGCTTTAATTTTGGAGTGGACACATTTTGGAGTTTATGAAGTCAGATACCCTAATGAAATTTGTACATAACAATTCATTGATATATTATAACTTTTCTTTTCTCTTTTTTTTTTTTTTTGAGACGGAGTCTCGCTCTGTCGCCCAGGCTGGAGTGCAGTGGCGCGATCTCGGCTCACTGCAAGCTCCGCCTCCCGGGTTCCCGCCATTCTCCCGCCTCAGCCTCCGAGTAGCTGGGACTACAGGCGCCCGCCACCTCGCCCGGCTAATTTTTTGTATTTTTAGTAGAGACGGGGTTTCCCCGTGTTAGCCAGGAGGGTCTCGATCTCCTGACCTCGTGATCCACCCGCCTCAGCCTCCCAAAGTGCTGGGATTACAGGCTTGAGCCACCGCGCCCGGCCGATATATTATAACTTTTCTAAGTTGACCCTTGAACAACATGGGTTTAAACTATGTGCCTCCACTTACGTTTGTATTTTCTTCTACCTCGGCCACCCCTAACACAGAGAGATGAATCCTTCCTCTTCCTCATTCTCCTCCAGCTACTGGACAAGAAGACACTAAGGATGAAAGACCTTTATGATGATCCACTTCCACTTGAAGAGTAAATATTTTTTCTTTCTAATAATTTTCTTAATAGCGTTTTGTTCTCTAGCTTACTTCATTAGAAGAAAATAGTGTATATAGTATATAGAACATACAAAATATGTGTTACTTGACTGTGTTATTGGTAAGGTTTCTGATCAACAGAAGGCTGTTAATAGTTAAGTTTTTGTATAGTCAAAAGTTATATGTGGATTTTTGACTACACAAAGTGTCGATTCTTCTAACCCCCACCTTGTTCAAGAGTTAACTGTATATACAAAGAAAAAAAGGAATAATTGGATTATCATGTAGATAAGTTGGGCAAGATTAAGTTCTACTATATTCAGCTCTTCCCAAGTGATTATTTAGTGAAAACTATCTGAAAGTATTAATTCTAGAAACTATTTTGATGGCAGAGAAAAAACAAATAACAACTTAAGGATTTTATCTTAATTGGCAAATGAGAAAAGATTAAATTCTTCCATTTTGTTTCCAAATACTTTCTTGCCATTAATGTAATTGTCTAAAATTGGGTCATATTTAGAAATGTTGTAAGACTGAAGTTAAATATTATGTGAGCCAGATTTGGTTTAAGACCCCTAAGGACAACTCATGATTCCCTTGAATGAAGCTAAAATTCCAGCTCGTTTGTTGAAAATCCCTGCTCTCCCAGGACCCATTAAATCAAGCACACCTCTGGGCTGGAAAGGACAATAGACTAAAGATTTTCTAGACCAATGCAGGACACACAACATTAATCCTCACAATTTCAAATGTCAAATTCAGAACCAGATTTACCTCTTGAAGATTGAGCAAAAATATAGCATAAGCTAATTTCTCATTAAACTTCCTTCTCTACTTCATCATAAAACATGATTGTATACCATTGACAAAAGCAAAACAAAAACAAAACACTACTAACAATGTTAAAATTACAATTCATAAACCTTATTTAGAGTGAAATATGATCTCTATTTAATCCCTGCTGGCCACAACATTCATTGAAAATGAGACACTAACATTAGTTTGAAGACAGAGAATAACAAGGGTAAAATTCACCTTTCCACATGAAAGAAGGGAAAGTTAGTGTTATTGCTATTAAATTCTAATAAACTCTCATGGCAGTTCAATGTGAGCAACCAGAAGAGTCATGTAATATCACTAAAGTTGCTGATTTCTTAATTATTTCATTTTTCTGATATTTATTTTGCATGTAAAGAGTTTAAAAATGAGTATCTTTGTCAATCACATCTTTATAACAATATTGTCACTAATCAGTTTTGGATTGAATAGTTGAAAATAGTTTTATGTATTTAAAATTGAAACTTTATTTATTTGAGGATAACTGGTAGGAATTATTTTTTAACTTTACCCTCAAATTGATAAATTGTTATGAAAATAATTACCTATGAATGTCTGCCTCACGAAATTGCTTTAGAAGCTGAGATTACGTACTTGGCTGTGTCTCTAAGTGGCAATATATTTTCACAAAATTTCCAAGATTTTAAAAATTTATTTTATTTTTATATTTTCTATAAGACAATTATGAAAAGCAGGCATTTGTTTTTATTAGCTTAAATGCTATTGCATTTAAATGTAAAAAAGTTGTAAAAACTAGCAGAATTATAAAATTGAGAAAAAATTCTAGCTTTTCCCAATTATAACTGTTATTTTATCATTTCTAAGTACTCAAGGTAGAAAAATGACTTCCACTTAAAAATATTTCTACTTAAAAAATCAAGAAATTAGTTTAAAAGTTCACAGCTGAGTTTGTTTGATGATCTTAATGACTTTCACCTCATTTAGTAAATCAGAATCTAAAAAATGCTACACCCTCCTTTTGATAAGCTCTGGAGTTTATCAGCCCTGCTTTGCCACTTCATTAGCTGTCAAGAACCAGTAAGTGATATTGCTATGAAAGTCTTGATTCAGGTAGTTGAAAATGCTCTTGTTGCAAAAGTACCAATTATCAACCGACTTGCAGTTAAAAGAGGGTCTATCAGGAGAGGCCTGTCATCCACATACATACAGTTGGTTATCATCTTTGTGGACATCAAAGAAAGAGGGAGCATTTGAACTATCAGTAGTTCACTTATAACATTCAGAGGAAAGGACACACACTGATTTAATATACACTGCAGCAGAGTTATTACTGACCTTAGAAATCTTACCTTATGATCATGTGATGGCAAGTAAATGAGAATAAAAGGTGATTTGTTTTTCCCCAAAGGAAACAGCATGAAATATGAAAAGATGCATGTTTTAATCTCTACATTTAAGTAGTTTCTTAAATTTAGCCTTGCACTGTTTTATGGTGAGTCTTTCCTTAAATGTGTTTTTGTTATTTAAACAACTCTGCCATGAGTTTCCCCTTTAATATAGATATACCATTTGAGGTCTAAAATGGTACTTTAATACAATTTACTTTTAATTACAAAGACTTTTATTTCCTCTCTAGCTTCTATTACATACTTCTCTACAGTTAAGCATAATATTAAACAAGAAAAGCATGTTGATATAAAATCTTGAATAGTTCAAATAAAAATTAAAAATATTTTCTATTTACATAACACTATTTACATATTAAGAACAATTTACCCATTTCTTTGCTTGAAGAAAGCAAACATACATATTAATGAATGAATCTTTTACGGAGATGTTCCATAAAACACTAGTTCCTTGTGATGTTCAATGGAAGAAAGAGTTCCATGAGAAAATGAATTCAGGAGAACACTACATATTTTATTATATTAATTTCAAATAAATATATTAAAGATTTTGGGAGGTCTAGCTGTCAAGGCATTTTCTTATAGAAACCTTATTAAACCAAATGTCTCTCAATTCTGTACAAGATAGAACCTTTTTTTATATATATAGTGTAACTTAATTTTCAAGGAATATTTAGAGAGATACTGTAATATTAATAATAAACTGATTATTAAAAATACAATACAATTTATGAGTAAAGCTGGGATGTCAAAATATTTAGGGGAAAATAGTTTGGTGGAAATTGGTTAAAAATCATAGATATTTCTTTGGCTAATTATTTTGAAAAGTCAATACAGATAAGCTCCTTTCTTTAAGGTAAATAGAACATAAAGACAGGTGATGACGCCGGGCACGATGGCTCACGCCTGTAATCCCAGCACTTTGGGATTACAGGCGGGTGGATCACAAGGTCAGGAGTTCGAGATCAGCCTGACCAATATGTTGAAACCCCGTCTCTACCAAAAATACAAAAATTAGCCGGGCATGGTGATGGGCACCTGTAATCCCAGCTACTCAGGAGGGTGAGGCAGAAGAATCGCTTGAACCTGGGAGGCGGAGGTTGCAGTGAGCCGAGATCACGCCACTGTACTCCAGCCTGGGCGACAGAGCAAGACTTACTCTCGGAAAAAAAAAAAAAAAAAAAAAAAAAGGCCGGTGATGACGTTAGTGCAATAAATATTTTAGATGTAATTCAGATGAATTTATTAATTCATATTGTCTAAATAAGAAATCTGGATGGTTTCCTAGAATTTCAATCATATGCCTAGAATTGAAAAAAAAATAGAACTTGTCACTTTATATTTGCTATAAGTTTTAAGAGGCAATATTTTTAGAAAATACATTTATATCAATATATTTTTGGTCAAGCCTGTTATTGGTTTATTTCGAGGACAATTATATTTTCATGCTGAAGCAGCATGTCTGAAGGTCTTGGATCCAAATGTCCACCTCTCTTTGAGAGTTGTGGAATCCTTAAAATGACAGTAGCTAATTTAATTCCATTTGTGTGCAAGATATTGCATTTTACAAAAGCAGCTGTTTTTCATGGACTAAGTCCAGGTTTTCTCCTCAGGATAGGAACCAGTGACCTCATACTTCCAACTCAAGACCTATCTATCAACGCTTTTTCCCATGAAGATTTTCATGATGCAGGATTCTGCCTACGATTGAATCAGCATATCCAGGACCATCTAAAAAAGTGTCTCTTTTAATTAAGCTCAAATATGCACATCTTACATTGAATTTTCATATTTTTAAAATTTACTCCAACTCTCTGGGAGAGTTGTGGTCTATTTTAGCTTTCATTAAACTCTATACTTTACTAGTCCACAGCTTCCACATTTTGAGAAGTCAGTGTGCTTTGTGCAGGTATGCTTCCTTCTTCCCAAACAACTTGGCAAAATCATTTGACCTCAAATAGGCCATCTTTTCCACTTTAGGAATTTCTCTTCGTTGGATTATAAATTGTGTCAACTTTTACCAAACATTGCCTTAAGTGGTTACCAAATGCAGTGTTCTTGGCTTGCATTACTTGTTTCTGCTTTACACTCATTATCTTAATTTAATCATGTAGGAGAGGATAAGGAAGATTAAAGTCAAAATGTTTTCTTACTCTAACTTTTCCAATAAAATAGAATTTAAAGTATGTATTCCATTTGCTGGTAAGAGCTGCTGAGATTTTTTTAGAAGTTATGTTAATAATTTTTTTCTTGTATTTATATCAATGTAATATAATTTTCAGATTCAAACATACTTAGTTTAACTGTAGGGTAAAAGAAGATTTAGAAAGCTCAGTTTTTGCTCAGAGTATTTTATTTAACCCTATGATAGATTTATGACAGAACTAATGGCAAGATTCTGTGTCTTTGTCTGACTCTGTTTGACCACATATAAAATACCTGTCTCTAAATATTTTTCAAGCAAACTTAAAAAAGTATGATGTAATGTCTGAATATCTTTAAAGCCCTTTTTTTTGAGTTAAAATGATTCCAATTTTTTAAAGTTTCTATACAGCTTTTTATAATTAGGATTTTGTAAATTACAACAAGTCACATTTTGTTTTTGCTTTTTTCATATCATCCTTTAAAATCAAAGGTTATTGATGTTTACATGACGCATCAGAAAAAAAATAAAGAAATTATGGTGTTTATACTTTCTTACTTCTTAGTATGTATTTCTGACTAAAGTATAACATTTTTTACTTATGGTTATGACAACAACTTGGTTATTTACACTCAGTCAAATTTGAAGTCTCCACTGGTGAACCTTATGTGACAAAAATAATCTTTCAAATATTACCCATGACAGGTAATCATGAACCTCTGAAAGTGTAACATTTTATAAATGTTATTGTTAGAGCTATGATAGCATTCTCAACTTGCTAGCATTTCCAATATAATCCATTAGAAAAAATGATTTAGATTATTGTTGCATAATTGAGGAGGCCACAGAAATGATCGTTTTATCACTTCCTTTAATATTCGTTGACTGGATTCTGTGTGAAGAAATTATTTGTAAAATATACATTCCGATTCTACGTATGTGGCATGTTTCTGTGGGAAAGTTTGTACGCATGCGAGTCTGTATACAGTGAAGATACACATGTCAAAAAGACATGAAATGTATGTGGGAAGATTATGTTTTTTTACCAGCTGTGTGTTTTAGCCATAAGATTTTTTTCTCTATATATTTATTTGAATGAAAGTCATAGTCCTCTAGCCTGACCCATAAAATGTCAATCCTTTCAAGAACATATCAATTTCTTTTATTAAAGGAACTCTGCATAACATTATCAATCCCAGAGCTGGTTTTACAATACATTATTATCCAATTCTTACTTGTAACTAACCTTTTCACCTGCAGTATCATGGCCATGCTTGAAATGTCTACTATTCATGCCAGCACTGATTTAAAATACATGCATAGAATTTGTTTTGTCTTTAAATTCCTGAAAAATTGGCAATCAGCAATGTAATTTTCAATCTGGGTACATTTTGATCAAGAGATTAAATGCTCTATGCAATTTTCACATTACCTGAATATGTGCATGAGTAAAAATGCACTCTTTTAAATGGCAGTAGATGAAATGCCAATTATTAACATGTCTTTGAGTATTAAAGTCTGCTAATTTTCCTTCACACTGGTGCTTCTGCTTTTCCAGACTTCTCATAACAATACTTTACAATGTGTGTTTACATGCAACAATGCAGGTATAACTACTAGCTTTAAACCATTTTTCCATGCTGTAAAATGACTACATCCTTTGAAATACCATACTTCATTGTTGAGAGATGAATAGCATCTGCAGGCATCTCAAAATTCTTGAGTTCACAGTCTTTTGAGTACTAATTTGAGAATTCACACGCACGGTTTTGTTGTTATCATTGATGACCACAACACTGTTTAAAATCTCTTAATGTTAAGGGGATGCTGGAGAGCAGATCTGCTGGGAAAACATTAAAAGGTGGGTGTTGTGTTCTTATCTAGTTTGTGTGTATATGAAAATAGCGCTGGAGCATATGACTAGTTCAAGCAATTTTAATATTCTGACTAAGGTATCTTCTACATTTTAACTATGAGGGAATTGATAGAAAACCAGTCGTTGAAATTACCCAAATTCGGAAAGTCATTGTTAACTCCATCCTTAGAATATATCTCAATCTTACACACATCTTTCACTTGCCACCACTACTGCCCTAGTTCAAGACATTTTTTTCTCCTTGTACTCATGCAACAGAATTCTAAATAGACTATGTTATTTGACTACAGCATTTAATGTATTCCACACAGAACTATCAGGCATATACCCTTAAAACATAGATAATATCATACAATTCCCTGCGCAAACTTTCTACTATGTTTCCCTTTACATATGGGATAGAAATCCCAACATTTAAATTTTCCTTAAGTCCCTGCCATAATAGAGTCAGTATCTAATTAATTCCTCCCTCTTTCTTTACATTTAGAGATAAAGTTCTTTTCTGTCATAGGTCTTTAGCTGATGTTATAACTTTGGTCTGGAATTTTCCAATCCTCTCTACCTGTTCTTCCCTTTGCTACATTGAACCTTATGCTTAATTTAACAGCTACTTCTTTTTTTTTTTTTTTTTTTTTTGAGACGGAGTCTTGCTTCGTTGCCCAGGCTGGAGTGCAGTGGCGTGATCTCGGCTCACTACAACCTCCACCTCCGAGGTTCAAGTGATTCTCCTGCCTCAGCCTCCCGAGTATCTGGGACCACAGGCACACACCACCACACCCGGCAAATTTTTGTATTGTTAATAGAGACGGGGTTTCGCCATATTGGCCAGGCTGGTCTTGAACTCCTGACCTCGTGATCCACCTGCCTCGGCCTCCCAAAGTGCTGGGATTATAGGCGTGAGCCACCATACCTGACCGACAGTTACTTCTTTAGTGATGCCTTACTTGATGTGACAACAAAAAGTAAACCTCCCTGTTAGATTTTCTTATGAGGGCTTACTTGCCTACAGCATTTATCATAGAATGAAACTCTATATACGTATATTTCCCATAATTTTGTGCACTGCCTCTTTTCCCAACTAGATGATAAGTATCATTTGGGTAGTGCCATGTATGTTTTTGCTTTCTTACATAGCCTGTACCTAACACACTGTCAGTACTCAGAAGAAATTAATTAAAAGAAATTTGGATTAAAAATTATTGAGACAATTTTTATTGCTAATAATTCTTACATTGACACTTGCAAATTGTTGTGATGCCCTGAATTTTAATTTCTTTCTAGATTTTTTTATCATTAAAATATCCACAAGATGGGTCGGGCACGGGGGCACACACCTGTAATCTCAGCACTCTGGGAGGCCGAGACGGGCGGATCACGAGGTCAGGAGATCCAGACCATCCTGGCTAACACAGTGAAAGCCCGTTTCTACTAAAAATACAAAAAATTAGTTGGGTGCAGTGGCGGGCGCCTGTAGTCCCAGATACTCGGGAGGCTGAGGCAGGAGAATGGCGTGAATCCGGGAGGCAGAGCTTGCAGTGAGCCAAGACAGCGCCACTGCACTCCAGCCTGGGCAACAGAGCGAGACTCCGTCTCAAAAAAAAAAAAAAAAAAAATCCACAAGATAACAGCAAAGAAAACTTGTAAATTTTCTATAAAAATTAATGCATATTAGTTTCTGTCGATGACAAGTATTTCCTGAATTTATATCATAGGTCATAGCTCAGTCCTAAATTAAATTTTACAGACCACGTTTTAAAGTTGGCATCTAGGAAAGTAGGCAATTAAAAAAAAAAAAAAAAGAACACCTCCACGTTACTTGCTGGACCCAATAAATTAATGACTTCACATTATCGTTAACTCAGAAGGTTTAACGGTTTTCAATTTGTTTTTTAAAGAAAGAGACTGCATATTCTGTCCGCCTTCCCCTCTTTGTAGAAACCAAGAACTATCTGCCACTGTACATAGTACATAGTGAACAGCCACTATAAATTGTTTACCAAGGTATTAAAGGTAAAATATTCACAAAATTATAATTCACATTTTAGTGCTTAATATAATTATGGTGATACTAAAGGATTATTTCTACATCTACAGAGGCATTTCATTCTAACTGCTACATCTTGCAAGAATAGCAATTTAAAAAAAAAATCTTTTTCCACATCCTTTTATTTTTAAGTAATTTAAAATAAGTAGAGTGATGTTTATGGACGCACTGATCTTTACAAATGTATTTCTCTCCAGGAAATATTACACATAAATCCTGTCAAATAGCTAAACAAGTTAGATGCAAAACTCCTACGTGAAGCTCTGTCATTCTACCCTTGCCTTACTTCCAAGAGTTGACATAGTAATTGTGGGGGAAATAAAATTAGAACACCACCTCTTCACACCAGTAGAGAAAAGCTTTCCAACATTAAGGCAATTTGCAGTTGGAGAATCATGCTACTTAATGATACTATAATTCAATCACAGAATAAACCATCAAAAAATATAGCTAGACCCTTAGCTCTTGATGCAGTCTCAGGATTAATGCTTCTTATAATTTGAGGACTGGAAAGACCCAATTTTGCCATTAGTTTTAGAAAATGACTTATATGCTAACTGGGTGTGAACAACTGTGTTCTAATGAGCTTAATATGAGTTTCATAATTTGCACATTTTGCTGTTAGAAAGCCAGAAAACAAAACAAAACAAAACATCAAAACCAGTGTGAACAAGAGTTACATGATGGAAAAAGCATCAATTTTCACACCAGAAGGAATAAAAACAGGCAAAAAGACTGTAAGTTGACCCTCAAAATATGATTGATTTTAAGTCGTATGAGATAATTGTGAGGTCTTAAAATGTGAGGTATTGAAAACTTAGAGTGACTATACATTCTTAAGAATTATAATGATTCCACATTTATCCTCATTGACAGAATTGCATCAAATATTGGTACTTACGTGTTTACTATAGACAATTTCGTAAGATCAGAAAAAACTATCTATCTATCTATCTATCTATCTATCTATCTATCTATCTGTCTATCTATCCATAGTTAGTTAGTTCTAACCTATGTGAAGTGTTCTATCATACCCTTTATATATAACAAACTTAAAATAATGCCATAGTCAGCCTGACCAACAAGGTGAAACACTGTCTCTAAAAAAAAAAAAAAAAATACAAAAATTAGCTGGATGCAGTGGCATATGCCTGTAGTCCCAGCTACTCAGGAGGCTGAGGGAGGAGAACCACTTGAACCCAGGAAGCGGAGATTGCAGTGAGTCAAGATCGCACCACTGCACTCCAGTCTGGGTGACAGAGTGAGACTCCATCTCGAAATAAACAAATAAATAAATAAATACAAATAAACAAACAAAAAAAACTCCATAGGGGGCCAGGTGCAGTGGCTCATGCCTGTAATCCCACATCTTTGGGAGGCCAAGGAGGGTGGATCACCTGAGGTAGGAGTTCGAGATCAGCCTGGGCAACATGGTGAAACCCCATCTCTACTAATAACACAAAAAAGTTACTTGGGGGTGGTGGCACGTGGCTGTAATCCCAGTTACTTGGGAGGCTGAGGCAGGAGAATTGCTTGAACCTGGGAGGAAGATGTTGCAGTGAGCCAAGATCCCGCCATTGCACTCCAGCCTGGACAACAAGAGTGAAACTGCATCTCAAAAAATAAATAAATACGTAAAATAAAATAACTCCATAGGGTAGGTAGTATTATTTCTACTTTATTGATGGGAAGACAGGACCCTTATCACAACTGCCCTTTCTGTGAGCCTCAGCAGACATGGTCACCAGAATTAGGATGAAAGGTGGTTGTTGCATGGGTAGAAGAGGATAATACTTTTTATTTAAGAATTTTAAAATTTAGACTGGAAGTGGTGGCTCATGCCTGTAATCCCAGCACTTTGGGAGGTTGAGATGGACAGATCACGAGGTCAGGAGATCAAGACCATCCTAGCTAAAATGGTGAAACCCCGTTTCTACTAAAAATGCAAAAATTAGCCAGTTGTGGTGGTGCACTCCCAGCTACTCGGGAGGCTAAGGCAGGAGAATCACTTGAACCCGGGAGGCGGAGACTGCAGTGAGCTGAGATCACGCCATTGCACTACAGCTTGGGCAACAAGAGTGGAATTCTGTCTCAAAAAAAAAAAAAAATTAAAATTTAATCTAGAAATTAGCATGTAAAAACACAATCCTTAGACTACAAAACACTGTCTACAGCACAAATCATCCCTAACACCCTCATGGGACATCAGGTCCCATGAGGCTCTTCTACATTAGCAAAATCAGTGTTAGAAGGTTTTCACACTATCAAACTATAAAAGTCGTTGGCAAGCTCATGAAATAGGTGGCTAGAAGTGGTGTGTGAAATGATTTCATTGTACAGTGTGTCTTTCCCTGCTTTTGGACATTGTAGGAATGCCTTGATTTATGGAGAGAACTGCTAGATCTTTATGGTCTAATTTTGGAACTGGTACAGAGCAGACACAGGATAGGGGTTCATTCATATATAAAAATATTTGCATGTAGTCTTTACTAAAGAACAAAAGCAAATATATGTTTAAAATGTGAGAGGCTGACTGTAAGAAGAGATGATATGAGTATATTCTATTTTTAAAATATTCTAGAAAAACTAATATTTAAGTTCATTTAATACTATTAATGTTTCATTTTTCTAGCACCTTGATATGAGCTTATTATTAAAAACAACACTGACAATATATCAGAAAACTGCTTGGCTCTGCAGTAATTTAAATCCTGACCCTAATTCCCAGTGCTGAGAGTGTAGCCTGCTTAAGTATACAATATTTAACATATGGTCTTATTGGATTTACTAAAAATAAAATGTTTATATTTTGAGTTTAATGTTACTGGGCAAGAATATTTAGCTTCATATAGTGCCTGTTGAATAGGATAAGTATATGTTTTAATAATTCATTTTATATCAGTGTTCAGAAGCTCTTTTATGTTTGGAATTTGCTCCAAAATGCCATTTATTAGGTCTATTTTTTTCTCTAATAAAAAAAGAGTCGCTACAGAAACAATTGGATGTTATTATGCTCTGTGAGTGGCTGGCAGAGTTGACCCTGTGTGTACACGATAGTATGATTTTACAAATGTAAATGTACAAAGGGTGAGGAAGGGTGGGGAGAGAAGAGAAAAGCAGCGTGAACAGCTAGAGTCAAACCTGGGATCCAGGCCTGGCTAAATTTCAGGAATTGGACCTGCGGACCCCTCATTTGATTTAGGGCCTGTGAAGGGAGAGACAAGAGAGAGAAACTTCATAACAACTCTCAAGAATAAAAACTGAAGGATGATTCTGATTCTAAGTACAGCAATGGTATTAATTTGTCTTTTGGCTCATATCCTCGATTTTTTTTTATTTTAGGAAAAAATAGATATGATTTGCTTAAAACACTTTTCAGAACACAAGTAGCAGCTTAACTCCCTTTATTGTAGAAATTGCACAGTCTGGGAAGGCATCATTACTGTTCACTTACCCATAAACAACCAGAGAGCTTGGGCACCTCAGGTTCTTAGAAGCAATACCTTGCTTAGAAGCGCTATAAAACTTAACAAAGCTGTAGCCATGTCCACCCAGTACTACTAGGCCCAAGGAGAGTAGAGAGGCACAATTAAACAATTGTATTATCTGTGTAATAGTTCATGCTAGCTGCATTAGATTTGTTTCATGAAATAGACTCTGGAAACTTCCGTAAGTACCTAGGGAGACAGCTACTACATGGAGGCTAGGATCTTGCATTAGGAGTTGTATACCAAAGTCAAGAAAATACAAGTGATTAATCAGTGTAATTGCTGGTAAGTCAAGAAACTCAAATTCTGAGTACTCTGCAAGATAAATACCACTAAATTTTATTTTGTATGTAACCAAAAGTAGGCTATTAGTGGTAAAATAATTTCTCAAAATCCACATAATAAATTGCTAGAGCTAAAATTTGATTTGAAATTGTTGATTCTAAAATCCAAGCTCTTTCCTGTATTCATATGCTTTGTAAAATATTTTAGTTCCATTCAATTATACTTAAAGGTATAAATGTATCATTTTAAGCCATATATATGTGTGTGTGAATGGGTGTACACAGGTATGCATACTTTTTAAAACACACTTTTAAAAAGCAGCACAGTGAGTGAAGATAGATGGTAACAGCAAATATATAGTAAGAGACCAAATAAAAGAAATCAACTGTCCTTATGTTATATGAATATGTGTACATCCACCTACAATTTTCAAAAAGAGCAAAGTTAAAATGATGAACTCATGACTTAAAATTCAGCTTACATAATGTGCACATTCTGATATCAACGATGCATAGAAATACCTTGAACAAAATTAGATAATAAAATATGAAATTGGAAGAAAGCAATATCCCTCCATATATTGTTGTATATGTAGTTTTACATGTTAAACAATTAATAAAATAAATGGTATAAATAAATATTTTTTCTGTATCCCTAAAGTTTATGAATTCAGGTTGACCAATATTTGGGAGAAATCTTATATGTAAATTCTTGATCCCCATCCAATTGAATCATTTTTTCCATTTGCCAATATTTAGGCTTTTCAGATAAATCACATTCATATGAGAAAATGGTAATTGATTTCACGCAGCACAGTTTTGTTTTTGTTTTTGTTTTTTTTATGATGGAGTTTTTCTCTTACTGCCAGGCTGGAGTGCAATGGAGCAATCTCAGCTCACCACAACCTCTTCCTCCTGGGTTCAAGTGATTCTCCTGCTTCAGCCTCCCGAGTAGCTGGGATTACAGGCATGTGCCACCACACCTGGCTAGCTTTGTATTTTTAGTAGAGACGGGATTTCTCTATGTTGGTCAGGTTGGTCTCCAACTCCCGACCTCAGGTGATCTACCTCGTCCTCTGAAACTGCTGGGATTACAGACGTGAGACACCGTGTCCAGACACACAGTACTATTTTTACCAGATACGTTTTATCATAAAACCAAAGGTGAAAAATTATTTTTAAAATACTTGAATAAATCCTGGGAACCATTTTCTGTAACTCTACTAATTTGTCACTAAATGCATTGCCATGACTTACCCTAAATTGTTACTAAAATAGAAAGATGTTTCCAATAAAAATTTTTGGAATAAACTTGATACTTTTAGCTCCAAAACTTTTACATAATTATGAAAAAATAGAGTTGTAGTTAAATAATACTCAGTGGCTGAGTAAACATTTCTTTATCATGCTTCTTTATCATTCTCTGGATGATAATGGGATAATTTATCCCATTGGATAAAACTGTATATTTGGATAATCTTGTGTATTTGTCGATCACAATAGTCTGATAACAGCATCAACTGCTTTGACTTATGGAATGTTTATACAGGCCACGCAGACCCATATGAACACATTTAGTCCTAGCAATATCCTATGAGGTAGATATTATTATTATTTCCAGTTTACAGTGAGAAAATGTATGCTATGTATAATTTGTATGTAGTAAATCACTTGAGAACAGAACAAGGACAGCTTGGCTTAAGAATACTGTTGTCTATTGCACCACACTGCCTATATGCCCTGAAACAATGAATCAGAAAATAGTTCTTAACTCTTAACACATTCCTTACTAGCAATGTAGTAGTCCCAGGTGACAAATAATCTGCGTTTTAATATAATCATGTAAAGAACTCACCAAGGAAAATTATTAATGTGTGTATTTTAGAATATGCTCTAGTGCTACCTTAGAAAAATCTCAAAGTACCATAAACCCAGCACTTTAGGAGGTTGAAGTGGGTGGATCCCTTGAGCTCAGGCTTTCAAGACAATCCTGAGCAACATGGTGAAACCCCGTCACTACAAAAAATACAAAAATTAGCCAGGCATAGTGGCACGTGCCTGTGATCTCAGCTACTTGGGAGGCTGAAGCAGGAGAACAGCTTTAGCCTGGGAGTTGGAGGTTGAGTGAGCCGTGATTGTGTCAATACACTCCAGGCTGGGTGTCAGAGTGAGTCCTTGTCTCAAAATAAATAAGTAAGTAAATAAATAAATAAATAAAATATCTCTACTGTGACAAGAACCCATCAACATCTCATCAAGAAATGCTGCTCTCCTCTCATCCCCTCTTAAAAGTAGACCAATATTTTGAAAGAAATTTGGCCAACAATATATATTTTTAGAAATAGCTAAATTAAAAATCATTATAATTATGTAATTATATGGGGGCATTTAGGTAACACCTGATGCCAATGAGTTAAAAAGTAAATACTTATTGGGTACTTAATACGTTGGAAGGGAAAATCTTTTCTGTTCTAGTGAAAAAAAAGTATTATATATGGTAGGCACGTGTGCTCACTTACAGCATGGCTAGTTATATACACCCGTACTTTCTTGTTTTTGAGACAGAGTCTCACTCTGTCACCCAGGCTACAGTGCAGTGGCACGATCTCGGCACACGGCAACCTCTGCCTCCCGGGTACATGTGATTCTCCTGACTCAGCCTCCTGAGTAGCTGGGATTACAGGTGTGGACCACCATACCCGGCTAATTTTTGTATTTTTAGTAGAGACAAGGTTTCACCATGTTGATGGACCTGGTCTGGAACTCCTGACTTCAAGTGATCTGCCCACCTCTGCCTCCCAAAGTGCTGGAATTACAAGAGTGAGCCACCACTCCCGGCCTGCCAATACCTTCTTAATAAGATCCTTGTCAACTTACAATTCAGCTTGTATTTACACTAAACATGAGTATATCGAATATGTGAAAATATAAAATGTGGAGTGTGTGAAGTGGTAAGATAAGAAAGATGAGATAGAGACATTTGAGGTGGTTCATGCCTATAATTTCAGCACTTTGGGAGATCAAGACAGAAGTATCACTTGAGCACAGGAGTTTGAAACCAGATTGGACAACATACGGAGGCACTCTCTCTTCAAAAAGTAAAACAAATATTAGCTGGGCATTGTGGCGAACTCCTGTAGTCTCAGCTTCTGGGGAGGCTGAGATGGGAGGATCGCTTGGGCCCAGGAAGTCCAGGCTATAATGTTAGCAGTGATAGAACCACTGCACTCCAGCCTGGGTGACAGAGTGGGACTCTGTTAAAAAAAAAAAAAAAAAGAGGCTGGACGCAGTAGCTCACGCCTGTAATCCCAGCACTTTGGGAGGATGAGGCGGGCAGATCACGAGGTCAAGAGATTGAGACCATCCTGGCCAACATGGTGAAACCCCGTCTCTACTAAAAAATACAAAATTAGCCAGGCATGGTGGTACATGCCTATAATCCCAGCTACACAGGAGGCTGAGGCGGGAGAATCTCTTGAACCCAGGAGGCAGAGGTTGTGGTGAGCCGAGATCATGCCATTGCACTCCAGCCTGGGCAACAAGAGCAAAACTCCATCTCAAAAAAAAAAAAAAAAAAAAAAATGCCAGTCGTGGTGACTCACACCTGTAATCCCAGCACTTTGGGAGGCCGAGGTGGGTGGATCACGAGGTCAGGAGTTCAAAACCAGCCTGGCCAAGATGGTGAAAGTCTCTACTAAAAAATACAAAAAAAAAAAAAAAAAAAAATTAACCAGGCCCGGTGGCAGGTGCCTGTAATCGCAGCTACTCGGGAGGCTGAGGCAGGAGAATCCATTCAACTTGAAGGGCGGAGGCTGCAGTGAGCTAAGATTGTGCCACTGTACTCCAGCCTGGGTGACAGAGTGAGACTCCGTCTCAAAAAAAAAAAAAAAAAAAAGAGGTGGGTAGCAGCAATGTTGAATTAATAATGGACAATATATTCTATATAAATTTGTTTGTGCCTATTTTGCCTATTATTGTATTCCCACTGCCTAGAAGAGTGTCTATCATATACTGTGTTGAATACTTGCTGAATGAGTGAATGAATACTGCAAAAACAGCAGATTTGCTTCATCATTCATGCAAATGACCGACCAGAATTATGTAATAATAAAAAGACAGGCATATCCCCAAAATATAGTGCATCTTGTAGGACATGTCAAAAATATACATTTGTCCAGAAGATGAAAAGGAATCATTGCAGAGGAAAAAATAAATAGAAGGGATCTAATCAGGATTTCAGGATTGAACCCTAGAAAGGTCACATGTGGTTCTCAAGCTGCCTTTGGGGCATGTGGTTGATATGTCTAGGTGGCAGTTGAACAAAGCTTGAAGTCATACAAATTCTTAATATATATCACAGCCACAACCTTCCTCTGATTAATAGAAACAGTAGTTCCTGGCCATGCTTTATATCATGCAACCACAATTTAATGGAATAGCTATCTTTGGCTGAGCCACAGTCTCTATTCTATATACATCTGACATGGACTGGTATCATAACTCTTTTCAGTAGTAGAAACATTTTGTTATTGAATCCTATCTGAAAAGATTACATTGGATCTCTTAGGGAGTTTGAATACTAGAGACACAGAGAGTTGAGTGTGGCAAACATCCAGACAGATAGAGAGATGATTGTAAGAACTCATGACAATAAACGTCACGAAAAGCAGAAACTATGAGGTGGGGTAGAGTGCAGAAGAATTGGTAAGTGGTGTTAACAGAATAAGACAGAGGGAAATGACAATCATCTGGTGCAGATTTCTCTATGGAAGACAGATACACAGTTTGAGAACTCCCAATGTCTTCATTTTTCTAGTTCAGCTTAACGTCACTCTAAGAGAATAGGATAAAAGTTAGCATAATATCCCTTCTAAAATACAAATGTAAGAAACAAGAGCCATAATATTGAGACGAATTTGATGTAATAGCTTAATTTTGTAAAGGATTCATGATCATGTCTATCTTTTGAAGCTAAAAATGAATGGCAATATCTAAGTGGATCATAGATAAAACCAACAATTAAGTTATTAGAAGAAATTAGTGTTTAGAGTTCCTCTGTTTTGTTTAATCATATTTACTGTTTTCATTCCTGTAGATTATAAAACTATATCTCACTCAGTAAGTGAGGTATTACCTATGAAGAAATAAGGCACCATGTTTTAAGGTCAAGGATAATTTATACGCAAGTGAAATAATATTCTGGAATTCCATGTTCCAGGTTGATACTCAATTACAAAACACTGCTTCTGAAAAAGGACAATGAAAAATAAACAGAGGTAGCAAGACAAAATAATGTGCCTCTTGGGTTGTTGTTTCCTATATTCTTATGATTTCTGCAAAAATCAAACTAAATTAATGGGTATATCTCCCTCTTTAAACTTGTTTAATTTATGATGCATTTATAAACTCTTTTGTTCTGTTTGCAGCCCACATGCTGAGATAGCAATTTATTTTCTATTGCTTTAATTTCTAACACTTTAATATTTTGGATTTGCCAGAAGATGAATGTATATAGTTCTCTTTACATGAAAAACAGCTAGGTTTCCATAATGTTGATTGTTTTATTAAATAAAAATCACAGTAATACTACTAATATACACAGAATTACTAAAAAGAAGAAATATATATACATTTATACAAATGTAACTGGCAGCAAGAATCAATGTATTTTCCAAATTAAAATAACACGTTTTATTCAACCTAGAGAGAAATAAATGATGCCTATCTAGTTATGAAAATGACAAACTTTATTTTAATCAATTTATGTCATTTTATAAGCAAATTAGATAATTACTGGAAAGTCATATTATTTCAGAATCTGGGGAGAACTAATTGACACCTCACATTATACCTACCAATTTAGAACATATGAGATTTTTTTCATTTGCGTTAATATTTTAATGCAAACTTTTACAATTATCTTCACTATCTAAATTTATCAGACAATAGTTTAAATTTCTTTTCTACTTGTCTCTAATATATAACTTTACGTTCTTGAGGGTTCAAGTTTGTATTGAATTATATAATACTAGAACAGTGAACATACATTAATGTCATCTGACAAGCTTAAAAAATGTTGAGGCTAATATAATTGATCCTGAGTTGAGGTCAGGAGCCAGTATTTTATTTTTTAACAATCTCACCAGGTGATTTTAATGCATACCAAGTGTTTCAAATTCTATATTGTCCCCAAATATATTAATCATTGTGATGAAAATGACATATCTATTGTAAATTATAAATATTTCTATTGCTATTTAATAAAAACATTTCCCAAAAAAAGAGAAAGTTTCTTTATTATTTATGAAAATAGTGAAATACGATCAAATGTTTTAAAAACCTAAAATGAATGGGCCATAAACCTATCTCTGTCACAAGTATTCGAGAGTGAAAGCCTAAGTTAAAATTTCATAATTAATAAAATTAATATATTGGCTTATAGGATGTCTAATGTAATACGACATACTATTGTAAAATTTGAATATTGCAGATAATCATTTATGTATTTAAATAAATGCTCTTCACTATAAGTTTTGTTTATTGAAGCAGTATATAAGTAGTAGTGAAGGATTTTTAAATTAATTACAATAAGTTCGCTGTATTTTCATATAATTATATAATATTATATATAATAGTAATTATATCATTTATATTGTTCAGATATTGAAATTTACATTCATAATATTAAGATGGAATAATTTTTCCAGAAGTTTCTTCTTGGCTTTAAAAAACAAAATACTGGACCGGGTGCAGTGGCTCATGCCTGTAATCCCAGCACTTGGGGAGGCCGAGGCGGGTGGATCATGAGGTCAGGAGATCGAGACTATCCTGGCTAACATGGTGAAACTCCTTCTCTACTAAAAATACAAAAATATTAGCCTGGCATGGTGGTGGGCACCCTGTAGTCCCAGCTACTCGGGAGGCTGAGGCAGGAGAATTGCTTGAACCCGGGAGGGGGAGCTTGCAGTTAGCCGAGATCAGGCCACTGCCATCCAGCCTGGGCGACAGAACGAGACTCCATCTCAAAAAAAAAAAAAAAAAAAAAAAAAAATTTCTTTGTTGTTAGATCACCGTAGATAGTCTACAATTAATCACGAAAAGAATGATTCTTTCTTTGGAAGTAAGATTAAATAATGCAATTACAAACTGCAATGAGATTAACTTATTAAGGCACATAATAAAGTTAATTTAAAAAATAAGACACCATTTGTTACAAATGACCATAACTGGTTACAATTCCTTTGCATAAATCTTCACAATTTTTTAGTAGAAAGGATATTACTCTTCTCATTAAATAGCTTCATACTTAACAAATATTAAAACCCAAAGCTCCTCTTCTAGTGCATATTTATTTAAAAATAAGGTGCCCTCATCAACTGAGAATTCTAGCAAGAAAAGCAAAAATTTTAATAAGAAAAAATGAAAAGAAAGGAAATGACAAATATTAAGTGTCACCAAGCACACTGCAATTTCAGTTTTCAGTTTGCAAAGATGAATGATACTTCAGGTGAAAATAACTTTGTTAGAACAGTCCTGATGTAAGTTATGGAAGATGAACACAGCCTGGAGCTCTCAGTTACGATGACTCATTATCTTGTAACGATAAAAAATTTTAAACATGCATTGCTTTATATTTTTTCAGTATTTTTATTTATAAAAACCTTAACATTTCATTTAGAAAATAAAAGTTACTTTTGTAATACGCAAAATTAAAATGTATATGATGTGCAGCTACTGCAGTTTCTCAAGGTGCTTGATTCCACATGGCAGTGATTTTGTAAATGAGATTTGAGTCTTTTTCACTGGTGCTTTTTATGCTAATAACACTACACTTTAGCAAATACTTTAACTATTTGGTTTATTCAGAAAATGCTATTGCAAATTTTATCTGTTATTTGCTATATTTATATTTGCAACAATCATATGAGACACATTTCATAGTGTGCATAAAACTTTATACAGAGTGAGTTTTCAAATTGAATAAAACAACTGAAAATTATTTTAGGGTATTTTGAATAAAGTGATTAACTTGTTTTATATAGATAATTATATATTAAAATCTCTGAGAATGTTTTCAGATTTTTCTTGCATTTCAAATTTTAATTATTGGCTGTGTACAATTGATCCTCATGAAAAGCTCTTGCTGCATAAAGGGATTTCCAAGTTGGAAATAGACAGTGTGTGGCTTTATGTTTGCCAAGTGTTGCCATCTTAAAATCTTGACTGTTGAAACAATAACATTTTGGCTGCTTTTATAACACTCATTTAATGTTTACAGTTTAGTAAATGTGCATTTTTATAAACAGAGGGCTTACCTAATTAAACTGGACGTGTAAGAACTAGGTCAATGTATTATGAACAAAATAATCCCAATATGGTTGGGTTATGGAACAGCTCAATTTTGCTCATTGAGTTCTATCGATTTTTGGCAGAGAGAAAAGAAGGAAAGAACAGATGGTGACAGAAAGAAATTGAGCTGCTGGTGATGGAATACACTATCACACTGAATTATAAAGAATGGTGCTCTAATCCCCTGAATAGTTATTTCAATTAGAGTACAAAATTAACACATACTGCTTATTTCTGAAGCAACATAATATTTTAAACAAAATGAACATACATTTAAGTTTCATGTTGTGATGAACCAGTGTTAAAATATGACATCATACAAAGTAGGAAGGTTGTTTTGTGTAGTTAGATTAATGAAAACAATAAATTGTATTTCCCTCTTTGGGTTGGAGAGTGGAGAAAGATTTGCACTTCTTCATTGACAATTTCAGTGTTCAAATCTGAGGAACTTACAACACTTAGAAATGGGTGAAGCTTCTGAATATATGTTAATTACCTGTAAATATGTGAATTAACACCTTTGCCCTGACAAAGACTGGAAAATGTTCTACCTTCAAATAAACAAAATCACTAAAAAATTAATCTATTTCAAAATAATAACACAAAGGTCTCAATTTAGAATAATATGCAAATTAGGTTTCTATAAACGGTATCAATTCAAATGTTTTTTCATATAAGTTTTGATAAATAATATCTTAAACAGCTTAGCGGTAGTTTCATGTAAGACTTGTAAAACCTAAGATGATGCAAATGTAAAAATATTAATCAAGAAATCATAATTCTCATACTTGAACTGCTTTGATTAAAAAACATATTAAGGGAGGAACAAATTATTTTAATGCTAAATATTTAATTTTTTTACTAAAAATTATATTTTATTCTGCTTAAATGGAAGCATAATTATTTTAAGTCTTTTACATTTGTTGTGTCATGAGAATAACAATTCAAACCGTGTCAGGCTGCTTCAAATAAGGGTCAAAAAGAGAAACAATAGCCATTAACTTATATGTTCAAGTGGTAGCAGAAGAAAGCTTCCTCAAAAACAAAAGTAAGAATTCACTCTACTTTTTCCAAATCCCAATTTCTTTTTAAGTTTCAAATCAGAATTTGTCTATAATTTGTGAGTTGACTGATATATTCATTTTATACATCTCTAGGATTTTAGTCATTGGTATTAAATAGACCTTTGCTGTCTAAAAGAGCAAAATGAAAAGCTCAGTCATTTTCCAGTGTCCTTTAGTTAGCCATATGCTCTCCTCTCCTCTCCTCTCCCTTCCCTTCCCTCCCTTCCCCTTCCCCTTCCCCTTTCCCCTTCCCTTTCCCTTTCCTTTCCTTTCCTTTCCTCGAGACAGAGTCTCGCTCTGTCGCCCAGGCTCACTGCCCAGGCGCGATCTGGGCTCACTGCAACCTCCGCCTCCCGGGTTCAAGCAATTCTCCTGCTTCAGCCTCCTGAGTAGCTGGGATTACAGGCACCTGCCACCACGCCCAGTTAATTTTTATATTTTTAGCAGAGACGGTGTTTCACCATGTTGATCTGGCTGGTCTCGAACAAGACCTCGTGATCCACCCACCTCAGCCTCCCAAAGTGCTGGGATTACAGGCGTGAGCCACCACGCCCGGCATATGCACACTTTTTCTAAGGGCCACAAATATATAATAAATATTTTTGACACTCCAGGTCAAGAGGCAACACTGAAAATATTGTGTATTATATATAGCAAGAGGGAACACATTGCCCTACATCTTTTATTGACAAAATTAGAAGCTTTATTTATGGAACTGAAGTTTGAATTTCATATCATTTTCATGTCACAAAATATTCTTTTGATTTTGCTTTCAGCCACTTTTTTTTTTTTTTTTTTGAGACGGAGTCTTGCTCTGTCACCAGTCTGGAGTGCAGTGGCACGATCTCGGCTCACTGCAAGCTCCGCCTACTGGGTTCACCCCATTCTCCTGCCTCAGACTCCCGAGTAGCTGGGACCACAGGCGCCCGCCACCTCGTCCGACTAATGGTTTTTGTATTTTTTTTTTCAAGTAGAGACGGGGTTTCACCGCGTTTGCCAGGATGGTCTGGATCTGCTGACCTAGTGATCCGCCTGCCTTGGCCTCCCAAAGTGCTGGGATTACAGGCGTGAGTCACCGCAGCCGGTCTGCTTTCAGCCACTTAAAAGTGTAAAAACTCTTCTTAGCTTGTATGCTGTCTGAAAACAGGCAGCAGCCTGGATTTAGCCCACAGACTATGATTTACCAACCTCTCAGTTAATCTATTGTTTTATTTTTGTTTTGGAAAATATTGAAGTTCTAGAAAAAACGTAAATTTATTTTCCTGACTTATTACAGGTCACTTAACCTGAGATTTTTGTTTCTGAGATATGTACCTGGGAAAGTTTTGGCAAAATATTAATCCATTCAGTGACAGAATTCTAAATTATCTTGTGTTCCTGCCCACAAGGTAAAGGGTGAGTTTTTGTTTCTCCCAACACTTTATGACCGTATTTTCAGAGGAAAAGTACGGTAGGAAGCAATAACTTTTTGAAGCAAAAGCATAGTTATTATTTAATATTTTACTTATTTCTCTCTTATGGGCCTGTCTTTTGTCATATAATTTTTAAAGTATCCTTCCTAATCATTAAAAACAGTAAGAATCTTCTATTGAACCCTCTGAATTATCTTTGAAAGTCTTGGCTGGGCGCGGTGGCTCACGTCTGTAATCCCAGCACTTTGGGAGGCCGAGGCGAGTGAATCACCTGAGGTCAGGATTTCAAGACCAGCCTGGCCCACATGGTGAAACCCCATCTCTACTAAAAAGATACAATAAATTAGCCAGGCGTGGTGGCCTGTAATCTCAGCTAGTCGGGAGGCTGAGAGAGGAGAATCGCTTGAACCCGGGAGGCGGAGGTTGCAGTGAGCCGAGATCGCGCCATTGCACTCCAGCCTGGGCAACAAGAGTGAAACTGTTTCAAAGAAAAAAAAAAAACAAAAATTGTTGTTTTACTTTTTAGAAAGATGTGTTTGATTAGCAATCGAATACATTTCTACATAATGGAGAAATCCAGCATGACTCAAGGTTTCTACTCCACTATCCCATAGTGCCTTACGCCAAGTGGTAGAGCACGGCTTCCCAACCTCCCTGCCACAGGTGGGTACCAGCCCATGGTCAACTGGGAACTGGGCCGCACAGCAGGAAGTGAGCAGCAGGCGAGCAAGCATTACCGCCTGAGTTCCGCCTCCTGTCAGATCAGCGGGAGCATTAGATTCTCATAGGAGCAAGAACGCTATTGTGAACTGCACATGCGAGGGACCTAGGTTGCACGCTCCTTATGAGAATCCAATGCATGATGATCCGGGCTGGAGCTGAGCCGGTGATGCTAGCGCTGGGGAACAGTTGCAATAAAGATTGACATTAGCCCTGAGGTTTGACTGCACAGAGACCATAATAAATCAATTGCTTGCAGGCTTATATTGAAACCCTATCAGTGGGTGGCAAGTGACAAATAAGCTGCACCTGGTGGCAGGCTTTATAGTGGCAAGTGAGTTAAAAAAAAAAAGGAGGGGGGCACAATAAATGTAATGTATTTGAGTTATCTCAAAACCGTTCCCCCTCACCAGCCAATCCCAGTCTGTGGACAAATTATCTTCCATGAAACGGGTCCCTGGTGCCAAAACCGTTGGGGACCACTGTGATACAAGACAAGAAAAAAACTGGAAATTTTACATGAAACAGGTCCAAGTTGCCAGCAATGCTGGAGTAATATTTGGATGTAAGGAAGGAACTTATGGTTTAAATAGTGAAATGTGTGAAGCATAGACGTTTCACGTTATTTCGGTCTCAATCAGCAATCATTTAGAAGTTTCACTTGAGCTTTGCATAAAATTTTCATTAAGTCTATAATATAATGGTTTACATACTGAAACAACTTATGCATCCACAAAAATCAGAAGCTAGAACTATTTACTTTTGCAACAGTTACTATTTACTGTGTTTGTTATTTCAGTAAACTTAATTATGTAATGGTATATGATTGTGTACTACTGGACAGCTATACATTATAATTCATCTCAAAAACAATGAAAGTTTTTATCCAAATCATTTATTAAACAAAGAGATAGAACAAGTGAAGATATAGTTTATAATTTGTATTCTTGTAGTTCTAATTATTCATCTTTATATGTAGTCAATACCTTTAGAAGAAAGCTTTCACTTTTTCTGAAGATTTTAGGTATTGTTCTGTGTTTTAAGTGAGGAAAAGAAAAAAAATTCTGGTTAAATTCTTGGAAACATAATATTCTCTAAAATGTTTAGCATCTCAAATCTAATAGCAGTAACTTATAGCAAGAATTTTTAGGACTCCATGATTTGACTGTTAATTTTTTAATTTTTTTTAACTGTAATGACTATGCATAATTGAACTCTTGCAGCCTTTGAATGAAAGTCTCTTCCAGTTGTCTGGAATCATATATCTTCAGCCAGAGCAGTGATTAAAAGTAAGTAAGAAGCTTGGTGTCCAAAAGACATGGAGATTCTAGCTTTTTCCTACTGCTTGTTCTACTTTGAGCCCTGGTTTCCTTATCTGTAAAATGATAGAAAATGCCTACTGTCTGGATTTGCCATGATGATTACATGGGATAATTTACATAAATTTATAGAATTGTTTCCGGCCAAAAATGAACATCCATTAAATGGGAATTATTAATATTATTTTTAATATCACCATTATTTACTGTAACACAAATATAGGAATTATATTTTTTAATTAACATTAAAAACAATTGTTTTAAAGCTAACTTTATTTCAAAATACAGTATGTATGAACATTAGGAAAGACTGATCTCCAGCTGGCACCTGGCTGTGTTACCTAGTCCCATAGGGCATTCTGAGTGTCAGCTTCCCTTGTAGCGTTCACTACCAGGAGGTATGCAGCAAGTAGTGATCAGTAGTCTGTATCATTTAAGACACTGGTTCTAGGGTTAGAAAGGGGAATTTTCTTGTAACCAAGTTCCATTTCCTTCTTTCAGAGTCATCTGGATGTCTGGAAGGTAGAGTATGAAACAGACAAATGGTTTTTGTTATCTAAATGACAGCTGACAAATGTTTCAGTTGGAAACCTATAGCAACCTTATTTTTTTTTTTCTTTTCTCTGTTATGGCATCCATTATTTTGAATAAAACAAACTGATAAATAGTACATCAGTTGTAGATATGTACTATTAAATCTGGGTACATGAATCCTAAATGTCTGGAAGTAGGTACAGGAGCAGACTCTGTGAACCTTCCTTGCCCCACAAAAGAATGCTCTGAAGTTTTATAGCACTTTTTATTTAAGGTCACAGTGATTCACCAACACTAACAAGCATTAAATTTTCACAGCACTCCTATCACTTTATTTGGCATGGGGAATTGTTAGTATGCTACGGCCTAAATATGCAAATTCTGAATTAAAATGTTCAATGCTTATCTTCCTTAAAAACAATTATTTCTATTTAGTGTCTTCCCTTTTCAACAATACAATAATCTTGTTTCCTGGGGTTTATAAATTGTTTAGGATGCAGTTCTCCCATTTCAGTTGACAGAAATCTTGGTACAAAATGTATGTTACAAGGCTATTCTGTGGTATGCTGTAAATTGCCAAAGCAATTTAAGTGAAGGTCCCAATTAGTATAAATAGTAAGAACTTTAAAGAAAAGGACCAGCAAGTCAAAAAATTAGTATCCAGACTGGAATAAAGATCAGAGGAGTGTAAATATGTTTTCTGTTGGGATTTCTCCCACAAATGATTCATTTTCCTTGAATTTAATGGAAAACATACGATGAGTTTGATGTAAACCTATCAAAAAGTATTTACTATCTTCTAAGATGTATGAGCATATTTATTTATGAAAGATGGTATGGAACATCACTAGGGTGCCAGATTAATGCCTATGAGTCTGGAACAGTGGCTTAAAAATCCCAAGGATAATAGTTTAAAGGATCAGTATTTGTAGATCAAGTGAATAGTTTAACATCTAAGACTCAAGAGTGGTGTTTAAGAATGTAAACACATTTTTTAAGCATTTAATCCAACTTTTGGACCTCAAAGGGAGCAATTCCTGACATTCCCTGTTCAATCACATTTCCAAGCCACTCTGACAATGCTAATTTGTGAAGTGGAAGCAATGACTTTGACAAAAATAAATAATTCCAACAATTCAGTCTAGTCATTTTTCCTAATAGAACGCGCTAAAGTTTAGGGTGTGCAACATGCAATTTCAGTAGTGAAGATAACTGACTATGGAAATTGGAAAAATGCTACCATCTAACCCTTCTTTCACTGTTGCATAACAATGTCTAGCCCTGAGCCATAAAATTAGACTACTTCGGTGGTGCTGTCAAGTTTCTTGGCAGTACTTTTGGAATGGTCTTCTGTTATTAGGAACACCTAGGGAACAAGTTAAGAAAATGCCTTCAAAAAGTAAAAAGGACATGATGAAGCATGTTCATTCAGGTAAAGCTCATGCATCTACATGAATCACTTAAGTAAAAATAGTTGAAAGAATAAACCCGCCGGGCGCGGTGGCTCACGCCTGTAATCCCAGCTCTCAGGGAGGCAGAGGCGGGAGGATAGCTTGAGCCCAGGAGTTCGAGACCTGCCTGGGTAATACAGCGAGACCCCGTTCTCCACAAAAAGGAAAAAAAAAAAAAAAGAAAAAAAAAAATAAACCCATAATCCAGTGGAATGCCTTTAGAACTGTTATATCAGAGGAGAGGATGAGAAAAAGATACAGCATTTACTGTATATAGCTGGTATGACTCATGAGGTGTATTTTGATCTATCAAATATCAGAAGACACATTATAATAAACCAGCACAAACATAGGTTACTTGTATTTGGTTTACCTCAGTAGACCATGCATTTCATTCTCCTATGTGGTGATAATATAAAGTTATAACCTCTGTTCTTCATCTACAGCCTCTGTACATTATTGTTACACAAGGTAAAACACTCTGTTTTCCTGGACCAGAAGAAACTACATATTCTTAAGCAAAACTTCAATAATAAATGAAACAATGAAATTATGGAAACATGTTATTCAGTAATAACGATCAATTATTTTTATAAGTTTTGTTCCACGCATGATATTTATTATGCTTTTTGTAAAGTATATTGAGAAAAAAACTATTTATCCAACAATTAAATATCCTCTACAAAAGTGTAAATAATTTTGTAAGTTGGAGTTGTTTCCTCTCTAAAATGAATAAGAGATGTAAGAAGAAACAAAAGTGTTAACTGATTTATTTTTAAGGAAAGTTGCTCTTCCCCAATTGCACCTCACAACATCTTTTCTTTTCTCTGGATTCCACTCCTCTGACTTGATTTACTTCCATCCCTTTAATTGTCATGATAAAATTCTGGATATAACATTGTATTTAACATCTGTATTGTTAGCTGCAACTACTGGAATATCTTGTCATCTTATTCTTTCAACTCTCTCCTAATATATACATCTTGGCTTAGTCACTCTTCATCAATCCTTTCAGAAGACAAAGAGAATAATAGAAAGTCACACACAATAATTACTATGTAATTCATCAAATGTAGCCACACTAAATGAAATTATTTATTCAACTGAATGGTTAATACAATGCAGGGAAAAAGCAAACATATTATCTTTTTCCTCTCCAAACATAGCTTGTGTATTTACCTAATTGCACACACCATTATCTCAACTCTTGAGTTGTCTTACTTGTCTTGTTCCTTCAATCCACAAATCCTATCTAATTCCTTTGTAAATAAGGTCTCTCTTTTGCTTTTTTATAACACTTATTGTCTATTCAGCACTTTGATCACTTGACCTGATACTTCATATTGTGAGTCATTCTTACATTTTCTATCAACGTATAATATTCACTAAGCCTTTACCATGCCAAGTCCTTTGCTGAGTGCTCCGTGTGTCTCATCCATACACATTTTTTAACAGGCACTGTCCAAGTCTCATGTAATCTACACAACAATCCAAAAGAGGTAGATCTTTTATTATTATCCCTATCTTACAAATAAATATTAAATTTTAGTGGGCTATGTTGTCCAAGGTCACACAGAAAATTAGTGTCAGACTTGAGTTCAAATCTCTCTGATTCCTAAAACCAAGCTATTAATTACTATACTGATTCCAACTAAACTGTAGTTCTTAGTGCCTTGCTAATGTACCCAAATATAAAAATTAAATATAATAACTGTTGCAATTTTATAAATTATTTAATTATTTCCATTGGAAACTAAAGTGAAAGAGGGAACAATTACTGACTACCTCTTTTGTGATGTCCTTTGTTTGCTTATAGAAGTTACTTGCCCATGGTTATTCAATTAGCACCTAAACTTATCTGATACAATTTTCTTACAAATGTCTTGGCAAAGTAAAATGCTGAACATTTAATCAGATGCTGTTGACACTATCTCTCTTGCTTTTGATTCATTCTACTTCCTTCAGCTAGAATGTTCTCCATTCTTTCCCACCCCTCCACGCCTGCCAAACGGTTCTTTGATTCCTACTTCAAATACTTCTCACATAGACTTTCCTGATTTCTTGACCCACTGTGATATCAAATTTTCTCAACACTCACAGTTCTTTATTGGGATATATCACACATCTTCCCCATAATGTGTGTTTTGACATACTTGCCTACCTTTCCCATTGAATGTAGGCTCTTTGGTGCACAGTGTATCATACTTATTTATACATATTCCATAATTAATATTGCACCGCCTTGACTATTATATTAGTACTTATTAGAAGAACGATCAAAGATTATACAGAGTCATTGATCACTGACATACTTGGATTTTCAAAATTGGCTCCCATTGTCTTATTATCTGCCACTCCATTCCATATGAGGTTAAATTAATTTGCTATTTCTCAGATACACAGTATACATTAATGCCTCAAGTCTCCAGACAGTGTGCTTCTACTAGAAAGCTCTTCTCCGTGTTTTCCTTGCAAAATGTTTCTCATCCTATATAAGTTCAGCTTAATTTTCTCCCCCTGTAAAACATATTTTCCTCATACTCAATAGCATATCTCAGAATAATTAACAAATCATTGTCACCTCTGAACTTTATAGCATTTGTTTTACATCTGAATGATAGACCAATTGGCTTTGTCATTGTGGGGTGTATTTTCTCCAGTACTATGCTGTGAGGTCTTAAAAAGAGTGGCTAATCCTATGTCTTTCTACTCCTAGTAATTATTACAATGATTGCTGCACAATCATACTTAATAAATCTTTGTTCATTTGAAATGGATTTAAAAGTTGTAAAAGAACATTTTTCTAGATGAGAAAGAGAACAGTAAGTATAGAAGCAAGAGTATAATATTATGAAGACAAACATCAAGAGTAATCAGAGTTACCCCAGAACCCTATACCAAATTGTAACAACAACAACAACAACATACAAACACTCACATATTTGAGTTTTCTCTCTTCTGGCAATTTTCATATCTAGTATGTTTAGTCAATGCATCTCTGCTTAGCTGTTCTATTCCTGGTCATTCTCTTTCACATTCCTTCCCTCTACCATTGCTGCATGAAATGAACTCCAAATGGCAATTGGCATTTATCTAGTAGACTATAGAATTAATTTGATTCTTGCAAATTTTGTAGTTTTTAAAAGATTCACCTGATGAGGCTGGGTGCAGTGGCTTATGCTTGTAATCCCAGAACTTTGGGAGGCTGAGGCAGGTGGATCAACTGAGGTTGGGAGTTTGAGACCAACCTGGCCAACATGGTGAAACTCCATCTCTACTAAAAATACAAAAATTAGCTGGGTGTGGTGGCACACACCAGTAATCCCAGCTACTTGGGAGGCTGAGGCAAGAGAATCACTTAACCCGGGAGGCTGAGGTTGCAGTGAGCCAAGATTGTGCCACTGCACTCCAACCTGGGCAACAGAGCGAGACTCCATCTCAAAAATAAATAAATAAATAAATAAATAATAAACAATAAATAAAAATAAGGAAAAATAAATTAACTTTATGATACACTAAATCCTAAGTAATCCAAGCTATATTGAATATTGAAGGTCTTTCTGCACAAAGACTGTCTTTTATCTCTGTCCCAGTTTCTCACAGGTCCCGGTTTACTAAATGAAGGATGCATGTTGACTCAAGATGTGGAGGCCATTTCCTTTTTTGAAATACTGTCAGTTTTATTTAGATATTCATTATAATGATTCACTTATTGGTTCCCTTAAGTAAATATGTTAAAATAAGCAAAGTTTTATTTCTAGTTTTTATAAGAAAATTGGGAGTACAATACACTTGATTTCAGTCTAACAAAATATGACCTCACGCTTTTTCTTCCCTTGAAAAGTTGAAAAGGTAATGGTTAAATATTCGTCTGTGATTTCTTTTCTTTTGCCCCCTTTTCTTTCCCACCTTGTATATGTGTGCATGATGTCTACTAATAGTACTTTGAATTTGTGTTGTTTTAATACCTGGGTTTACATATAGCAGATGATAAAAATATTTTATCATTTATTTGTATTATATCTATCTCTCTCTATATATATACTACACACACATATATGTGAGTAGAAAGAGTATACTACAGGAAAAAATTGATATCATGCTAAAAGGAAAAGAAGGGGACTTTTTAAAAATGAAAGTTAACTGTAGTCAGTCTAAAATGCTACTCTTGGCAAAAGTAGTTTTTCAGAGATAGACTGATGTAATTATGTCTAACTACAGCTACTTACATTTTAACAATTACTTAAGGAAAAAAATATTTGTCTTTGAATATTGTATCCTAAAAGTAATGTAACAGTACAAAGTAGAACTATAATTTACATTTGTTGGACTTTACTAAGAAAACATTAGTAGTTTTACAAATTCATCACTGATTATTTTTACATTTAAGTTGCTATTTTTAAAAAGTTGTTCTTTGTGATGTGGTTATAATTTATAACCACAGACAGTCTAAGTTTTTAAGCTAAAACTATACCTCACCTTCACATATCATTTACATACACTGATTGCTTCCACATGTCTGGCATAAGGTAAAATAGTTTATGAGCATTGTAGTATAGCTAAAGCCACAATGAAATAAAATTCATCTTTGTCTAGAGTGCCTCAGAAACTTAGGTTGGTGCATAAGTGTTTTCCAAAAGAATTTCTGTCTTCCAGAAAAACTCTATAAAATCTGACTGTGGTTAGTATCACCTCCTTTTCTAATGACGTCTAGATTTCTGAGTCTGGCTTCCAAGTGTCTTCTGTTAGACAAAAGCCCCTTTAAGTTGCTCTCAACATGTTCTTCATTCTATTTACTAGATTCAGACTGCAAGTTTATTTTCTTGAGTGACTGAATATCCTCTTTCGTGCAAATGGGTTATTTGTGACCACAGGTGGTTCACAGAATTAGTCAGCTAGACTCACACTTTATATCTACAAGGTTTCATTCAGACTTGGAGACATATTAAATAATTCCTATGTGGATTCAATACTCCTTAAGTTGTCATGAAGGATGTTGTGTCTTCATGGACCAAGTCATAACAAAATAATATTCAAGGCAACCATTACGCCATTTTAGAGGATATGCTGTAAGTACAGAAGCAAATAAAACTAGTCATTTCCTGGTCATTTTTACTGAATATTAAATGACTGACTTCAGTTCATGTTGAAAACATAAATTGGAACTTACAATCTGAGATGCAGCCAACCCTTTCCTGAAGAAACAGGTGCTTCCTTGCTCAGCCTGGCTCAGTAGGTACTCAGATCCAGAAAAACTAATAATTAGGTCTCCTTTCATCCTCATCATTAACTTCATGTACACACTCATATGATTCCAATGAAATTACACTGAAAACAATTACACAAATTACATTGAATTTATGCTTAACACACTTAAAACTGTGTTAAGCAATAAGTCTACGGTTAAGACATTTAGCGTCATCTAAATGTAGGTGAAAGACTGAAAATCCTAATGTTAGACTCAGGTTTTCTCATCAGTTGTTTACTTGAAACATTACCATTTTACAAAGCTTCCTCATGTCTTAATTGACTAGCAGCTATTGACAAATTTCATATTTTAAGACATTCATGGTATTACGCTACATTTCTTTGAAAGACACACACTATACATATAATATTTGTGATTTAGTTTTTGTTATTACTTTTTTTTTTTTTTTTGAGACGGAGTCTCGCTCTATCGCCCAGGCTGGAGTGCAGTGGCCGGATCTCAGCTCACTGCAAGCTCCGCCTCCCGGGTTCATGCCATTCTCCTGCCTCAGCCACCCACGCGAGTAGCTGGGACTACAGACGCCCGCCACTTCGCCCGGCTAGTTTTATGTATTTTTAGTAGAGACGGGGTTTCACCGTGTTCGCCAGGATGGTCTCGATCTCCTGACCTTGTGATCCGCCCCTCTCGGCCTCCCAAAGTGCTGGGATTACAGGCTTGAGCCACCGCGCCCGACCCCTCGTTATTACTTTTAATATAATCTCCAAAGCAAGTAACAGCTAGAGAATACACACAAGTAGACCACTACAAGGGAGCAAAACATTGTAATCCAAATCCTAGGCATTACTAATCTGCCTCAAGGAATTAATAGTTATTGAATATCTTCTATGTATCAAGCACTGATTGGGCACCCTACATTCGTATTTACATTGTCTCTATAACAGCTTCTAAGTGGTAGCTATTCTCCCCATATTAAGAAAGAGGAAACTGAAGCTGAAAAAGAAAATAGCATGCTGCAGTCCCCACACCTAGAAAGCCTCAGAGTCTATTCAATGTTTTTGTCACTCTAAGGTTCCTCCTGTCCTTGTGAAATTTGTTTCAGTAGCTGTGTATGAAAACTCCATTAATTTTCAATAGGCCAACAAGTAGGTACTTGGATACTATAAGCAGAGTATGATCTATCATTCCATAATGAGTAATGACAATGCATATTATCAAATATGTTTTTAATTTGAATATATGAAATTTTAAATTGAATATATGAAAAAGTACTTTCTGACACCTGTGAAATTACTTAGCAAGGCAGATCAGTGTCTGCTTTGCCCACTCGTGCTTCATCAGGCCTAAATTAATTTTCAATAAGCCAACAAGTAGGTACTTAGATACTATGAGCGGAGTATGACCTATCATTCCATAGTAAGTAATAATAGTGCATATTATCAAATATATTTTTAAATTTAATATATGCTATCATTTGGACATTCCAAGAAAGTAAAATTTTACCTGTTTTGAAATGTGAAAAGGCAATAACTCCGGCACAATAGAGACATTCAGCCATGATCTCCTTCTATAAAGGACACTAAATAGTATAAAATATGTGGTATGACATAAACAAAAGAGCATTCATTTGTGTGAAAGTGTCCGTAGTGTGTGTTATGTGTGGTACAGCTCAGTATTATAGACTGAGATTTGTATGAAAGAAATAAATTACTATACCATCACTAATTTCACTTCCCTACGTGGAATCTGCTTAAAATAGACTAAATAGATTCTGTCAGTATTAATGTGCTGATGTTTATATAGTTGTGAACAGAAGTATTGTCACAGAGGAGATAGTTTTTTCCTACTTGACAGCTAAAGAGAAAGGCCAATCAGATAAGTATTAATTTAGGTCTGATGAACCACAAATGGGCAAAGCAGACATTGATCTGCCTTGCTAAGTAATTTCACAGGCATCAAAATGTATTTTTTTAAAATCATTTGGTCTCATTTTGTTATGTTAGATCTTAAATAGTTGTCTGGAAGAAGGGCTTAAGTGACAGAGAGGAGGTCTGTATACTAGAATGTGCAAAGGAAACCTTAATTCTGTACTGACTAGGCACCCTGGGAAGTAAGAGAAGTCTGAGACTCCATTGAACATGGGGATCGTGTGGTGGAAGTAAGAAACTCTGTAGATCTGGGCCAGTGTGGGAGAGCCTAGCTTGAGACTGATCTGCTAAAAACAAAAGGTTTCATTTTTGAGGCTTGGAAAGTTTTCCCATACCCCAAAAAGAGAATTAACAGGATTTTGTTTTTGAAAGGATAGCCGTAAATGAGATTTATTTGGAGAAGTCAAAAGATATAGATGGAAGTACTACCAGATAAAAAGATGGGGGCGTGGGTGCGGGGAGAAATACGTTTTTTACGTTTTTTTTTTTTTTTTTTCGATATATTTCAAACCTGGAAAGATAGAAGGCTATCATATTGGGGGAATCTGTGTGCTGATCAGACCCTGCAACGAGCATAATCTCCACCCTGGAGGTGGAAAAAACAGAATAGAAGCATTACGTGCACACCTTCAGAGGCAAGACAAGCACTAAGGTCCAGAGCCAATATAATGAGGAGGATTAGTGAAAAGGTGGCAGAAAGGAGACTCTTGGTAACTTTTTAAAGTAGTAGTGCTCAGAAAAGAGCAGAGAACTTGGTTAGACAGCAACATTGAACAATGGAACGTGCCCTGGGAAGGTTAACCACAAATGACAGATCACAGCCAATCACGAACTGCTTAAGACCTGACACAAAGCAAAGGGAGAGACTGTCTCTCAAGATCTGCGTCCAGATCCTTTATTCTTGTGCTCTAATAATTGGTGTTTTAATTTCAGTAATTCCCAATTAAATGTAAAAAAAAAAAATTAGAAAAATGACAGTATATGACTTTTCTTGTACTTGCGTATTGTGGATATACACAAACACACACATACACTAAATATAAACCCATGAATTTATTTATTTCTTTATCAATTACAATTATTCAAGTACAAGGAATTATACTATTTTGAACAAAATTCCAGAAGTGACTTTTTTCTGTGTTGCCAGGTACCATGAACCTACAACATTATCTAATATATATTATCAACTATTCCCAGACTTGTTGTGAAGACTTTATTCACAACCTGTTGAATTAAAGAAATAGTAAGGGACTGGGTGCCGTGACTCATGCTTGTAATCTCAGCACTTTGGGAGACCGAGGTGGGCAGATCATCTGAGGTCAGGAGTTCGAGACCAGCCTGGCCAACATGGTGAAACACTGTCTCTACTAAAAAAAAAATAAAAAAAAATAAAAAATTACAAAATTAGACAGGAATGGTAGTACATGCCCATAATCCCAGCTACTCAGGAGACTGAGGCAAGAGAATCACTTAAACCTGGGAGGTGGAGGTTGCAGTGAGCAGAGATCACGCCATTGCACTCCAGCCTGTGTGACAAAAGAGAAACTCTGGCAGGAAAAAAAAAAAAAAAGAAAAAAGAAAGAAAGAAATAATAAGGAAAGCAGAAATAATAAGAGTTAATTCGAAAAACATGAAGAAACCATCATTATAAATCATTTTATGTTATAGTTTTAAAAACTGATAATAGGCCGGGCGCCGTGGCTCAAGCCTGTAATCCCAGCACTTTGGGAGGCCGAGACGGGCGGATCACGAGGTCAGGAGATCGAGACCATCCTGGCTAACACGGTGAAACCCCGTCTCTACTAAAAATACAAAAAACTAGCCGGGCGAGGTGGCGGGCGCCTGTAGTCCCAGCTACTCGAGAGGCTGAGGCAGGAGAATGGCGGGAACCCGGGAGGCGGAGCTTGCAGTGAGCTGAGATCCGGCCACTGCACTCCAGCCCAGGCGACAGAGCAAGACTCCGTCTCAAAAAAAAAAAAAAAAAAAAAAAAACTGATAATAAAAGTGTTTTCTACATCAGGTAACCAAAATCAACATTTTTTTCTTTTTCCCTTTGGCTAGAAATAATCTTGCTTCTGTATTTTATAGATAAATTCCAAAAAAGAAATAGAGAAGCCCAACTGACTGACCACTCTAGAAGGTCCTCACAAGTATGTGTCACTTGTCCCTCCTGATCTCACTGTCAGTCAAACATAGACAACCACGTATCAACTCTATGAAGTTCCTAGCCTGCTATGCTGCAGCTCTAAGTTATATAAATTATTTTAAATATATTGCTGTTTTCCTAAAAAGAAAATCAAATCACAAATAAATAGTTTCTGATACAGTAGTTACCATTCTTCTCTACTTTTACTTTCTCATATTTCTCCTATCATTCAAGGCCCAACTCCTTTGTGTCCTATTTTAAAAAGCCACCCTAGAATCTTTAGGTAGATGTGATATCACCTTTCTCAAAAATTCTACTAAATTAACTTTATTTATCCAAGAATCTATTCATAAAGGAATCTGACAGATGAGTTATGTGGCTTTATGTGTTTATTTTACACATAGAACGCAAGTAAGAAATACTTAGTAATGGTACTTTTGTAAATAAAGTTTGCAGAACTTAGGAAAATATACTTTTATTTAAGCTAGTTCTTAAGGGATAGTAACAACAAAATAGCATTTATTCTCTTGAAATTCAAATTTGAAGGTTAAAACAAAACAAAATTTCTGACCCATATTATGAAGATTCATAAGCACTTTGACAGTTTGATTTGACCTCAGGTGTAAACAACTTTGTTTTAGCAATGCCCAGATATATTTCTAAGAGTTTGGATTATGTATTAATCATTTTTCAGTACCTATGATTTGTACATAATAACAGTGCTATTAGTAGTTGTCCCATTGTTCTTTCCTGGCAATATTTCTACCATGTCACAATGACTATACGTATACATATATATATAAAGAATTTTCCAATGAACATTTTAAATTCATTTTATTTTAAATACCAATCTACAGCTCTATATATAAGTGGCCTGAGGAAATTAGCCTACTATCCTCTCCCACCCTCTCAATCAGGATCTTAAACAAATAATTCAACATATATTTTTCATATTCACACTTCAGCAAAGATTTCCATGGTGTTTCCTATCACATCTACTCTCTTGAGTAAGTCTGAGGATGGAAGTGGATCATACTCTGAGGCTGTGGAACGCAAGGCCAAGGGAAGAAAAAGGATGACTTGGAGATGTAGCTCAGAGAGCAATGAACAACTGTTGCTCTTGACAAGTGTAGGAGGGGAAGTAAGAAAGGCTCTGAATTGCTAAATCTCAGCAAGCTGTCAGAGAACCATGTCTGGATTCTCCTAAAAGTATGGACAACGAAAA
Organism: Trachypithecus francoisi; assembly: GCF_009764315.1. Lineage (NCBI taxonomy): Eukaryota > Metazoa > Chordata > Mammalia > Primates > Cercopithecidae > Trachypithecus > Trachypithecus francoisi. The sequence goes on from NW_022681469.1 coordinate 64,191,868, forward strand.
AGAACCAATTGAAATTACTCAAGGATTACACTTACAACTTCATTTGGTAGAACTGATTTGATCTACACAAACATCCAGATACAATGAGACTGAGAATGGGATGCTTTCACTTATCTTTAGCTACTACTTGGTTTTACAGTAGAAACCTCACTTTCTTTTCTGGCTGTATATATTGTGATCTGATAAGAGGATAAGGAAAATCAGGGTTTTTGTCCAAAGGAAAGCAATAATTCCTCAGCCTGGTTCCTGATTCCTAGAGCCTTCCAATGGATTTATTGTACGTTTCCTATCTCTTAGCTGCAGACTATCAAATATGACCTGGATACTTTCTGATTCAGTTCTGGAATAGGCCTGATTCAGAAGGAGATACTGTTTATGGAGACAGTATTACTCTCACAATCCTTTGTGCACTCTTAAATGCCTTGACTGATATCCTCCTGCCCTAGCACCTAACACTAAACTTACTTTCTCTACTATATATTATAATGCACAATTCATTCATAATGAATTGATTTATTCTAAATTTTCATTGTTGCTATCTCCAGAAGTAATTTTGTTTTATTAACAGACATATTATTTGTTAATTTTTAAAAGGTGTGCCAAATAAAGCACAAAATCATTCAACAATGAATGATTCCGTGCTACCCATTGAGAATATAAAGATGAAAAATAATACATATCCAGCCTTAAGAACCTCAGAATCTGGCACAAGAAGATGATTCACATAAGTAGTTTCACAGACTGAGTGAGTCAATTGACATATTCAATAGAATGAAGCTTCATTTGGCTTGCTGATGAAGACTCAAGTGGGTCATGTTATATTTTATCTAAAGACATGTTTATGATTGCTGCAACACTTTAAGTTACTGTAAGTTTTGGTCAACATAGTTTCCCACGCCACATTTCTCCAAGTAAGGGAAACCTAGAAATGCAGGTTTAATGACTCATTCAGGAGATGACAAGATTCCTTAAAACGTGTGGTTCCTTTAGGTTTTACCCTAAGCTTGTAAAAACTACCAAGACCAAACTATTCTTCATATTTATCAACAGAATTTTATTTTTGCTTATCTTCATTCCCCAATTCAAGTATAAATTGTATATTTTCTTATCCTGGGTTTGACAGACTCCAGCTTTGTTATTGTTTGGAAATAGTGTGTGGATTGCCTATTTATACTGATGTTTATGTCTTGGCAATAGTGGGAGATAGTAGCTGGAGACATTCATACTTATTTGTGTCAGATAGAATTTATTGATTCTTCTATATGTTTAATTATGATAACAATGTTAAAGAACCTACAAATTAAAAGGAGTCAGTCTTTTAAAAACATACCAAATGCAATTTTCTTAACATTATTTTACCTTTTCAACTACCTACTCTCCAATCATAAACGGTTGTAATAATGGGCCACAGGCAGGCTACTTCATTCTTGTAAGCACACATCATATATAATATATAATATTTAATATATACAGGCACATGAATCTCTGCTTCTATCATTCTAATTGTTTAGTACCATTGTTTCATTCACTATTTTCTTTTACTTTTCACAGATTAATTTCACATATCAAGTCTTATTTAAGTTAAAATATATGTATTTGCTTTTTACTTAGAAATTTTAGTTTTTCAGGATCAAATGTACAAATAAATGCATGCAAAGAGCACATCAGTATCTTTAGCAAATTTCATTTTAACTAATGCTTCTGTTTTGTGAATGTTAAATTTCATGACTATTACACCAATTTTTCCGAACTTGGTCTGCACACCTTATTCTGTGCATATTTACCCTAGTAGCCTGCCCATTTAAATTAATGAAAGAGCTGTCACAAATTGCTAGTGCCACCTATTAGTGGAAGCACAGAACTGCAAATCATGATAATTCCTTTATATAGTACCTTAGAAATCATGAGGGGTAAAAGCCATCCCAAGATTCACACTTGTTCTAATGTATGTTTACAACTGTTGGTCTTTTTAAAATAAACCTTCATTACATGTCTAAAACTTATTTCAATACTGTCATGAGAGTTGGAGAGTTTGCCTTTATAACTTTGCAGCAATGAATTATTTATCACATATTACTTTTTCATAAAGGTTTGACAAGAGCAATGTCTTAGTCGATTAATATGTAACTCTATGATATCATGACTTTGTAAATAAAAGTTGCTGGATAATGATCAATTCAAAATTTATATTACTATTGGTCATTTTGGAAGATTTTGTAAAAATTCAAGTTAAATGTTATTCAGAATAATCCTGACTTTAGATTTTGAAATTCTTCAAAGCTTGTGAAGGTGTGGTATTTTGACTTTTGGAGCTATGATACAAAAGTGTGTCACTGGAGTTAAAATGAGAAAAATTGGGAAAAGTTAAACCACACAATTTCTTACAGACAACTTAAAATTCATAATAACTTTAAAATACAAGTTTCTTAAAATACAAACCTAAAAACATGATAGAAAATTTAATGCCCTATACAATTATATATTCACATTGAGCATAATATTCTCCATAACAACAATTTAACATTAATTTTTATTACTAGGAACATATGCAATCATATTAATTAATTCTAATTAAACTTATTCCTGAAAGATCCTTGAGATACATTAAATCTTTACTATAGAAGTTAAGTATAATTTACCCCAAATTATAATATATGATTTATATAATAATTAAAATCAGAAAATAAAGGAAAATTAGATATCACAGATCAACATATCTGTTTAGTTTGCTAAGATTTTAGCAAACTATATATTTCATGTCACTGACAATTGTAGAACTCTAGAAATCACTCATATGAAGAGAAATAAATCCTAAAAAGTTAGAATTGGGAAAATTATCTATTCAGTATCCATATTTATTTAAGCTGTTAATGACTGAATATCATTATTAAAGCTGGTGAGTTAGAAGCTTACATGAATTTGTGTTGTAGTCTCAGTTATTTTCTTATTTTATTGATTGCTAAAGTCTACACTGTATAAATTCTTTCAAAGGTCAATCAGGTTGGCAGCTTTAAGCAGAGTATCCACAAATTAGAGATTTGTATTAGCCCTCCTCTGATCTGACCAGCATTGTATCACAAGATGTGTGACTGTTTTATTTTATGTTCATTTTACATTATTTTGCCAGGGTATACTTGTTGTATAGATGAATAAAAAGTTCTAGTTTTCAGTGTGTTTAAATTCAAGATTTCAGAATCAAAATATGATTTATAAGGTTAATAGAATTTGAGAAGAAAAGGTCATCCAAAGTCCTGGTGACAAATATACAGTAAGTATTTGAGAAAAGTCATTGCAAATAATTGATAACTTCATTGCTCTATGCATGTATGTACGTATGTACGTAAGTGTGTGGGTGTGTCTTCCCCCCCAACTCTCACATCTCTTTCCTAAAAATATTTCATTTTAGCTGTGAGGAGATTTTTAGGGTAAGACTAACTCTATCTTATACTGTTATGTGAATGTTCAAGACATCCATGAAAACTTTTCATGGGACACAAAAGACAATACCCACTCTATTATTTTATATATATACACGCAGGTATATATAATTTAAAATATCAATGTCATTTTAAACCAATAATTTTATTTATGAAGAATTGTATTGTGATTCACAACTTGTAGATTGCTGAGGTTATTTTCACAATTATAAAATGAAGTTATTTTCTGAATTATAAAATTATAAAATGAAGTTATATTTCCTATGTATTGAAATATATTTATATGTATACCTATGTGTACACATAAATGTATTGGTGTATACACACACACACACACACAAACACACACACACACAAATACTGCTCTGGTGAAAGTAAAGAAAATCTTAAAGGAAAGACAAAAAGTTTAATTAGAAAATCATTATTCATATTAATTAACTTTTGAACTAATTGTAATTTATTGAACAAAAGGTAAAGAACTTTTGCAAATTTTACTTCAGAAATTTTAACTAAATAAAATGATCTTCTCTTGTCACAAATATACATGAGAATTTTTATTTAATTGATAATGTCATTCTTATAATAACACCTTGACTGGAAAAAAAAAAAAAAAACTTCAGAAAATAGAAAAAAGAAAGCCTTCAGAACGTCTACCACTTTTTAAAGTTCTATTTACTAAGTCCTTCCTATGAAGTTAAGGTTAAAATCATTGATTTAACCTTTGGATTCACAGGATCACCATCACATTGAGACATGCATGTGTCTTTGATTTCTACCAAAACTGAAGCACACAGTGTCCTGGAATAGCCCATTACATTGGATGATGGAACATTTGTCATTTGTTTAAAACCCAAACCCTAATTATTTTCTTGTGATTCATGCAGGTTTTTCTGAAGACTTCATTGTATCACATATCCCAAGTGGAAGATTATATAATTTTCCTGTATTTCATGAGAAAAGTGAAATTTGACTAGTTTTGTGGAAGAAATAAACACGTATGCATGGACCACTTTTTAAAAGAAGGATTTTATCATTTAGCTATATTACATATATTTAAAGATGACAAAAGTATTCCTGAGTAAATGTTTCTTAAGGATAATTTCCATGTAACTGCTGAGATTTACAGAGTTCTCACATTTTCTTCCCCCATAAGGATTCTAAATCAGATTGGTGCAGAGGAAAAGCCAGCATACCCCATTTTTCTAATATTATCACTTCTCCAGATGGTCCTGAACACATCTATTCAATTCCTTTTTCCTAGAAAGTAAAGAGGTATCTTATTAGATATGTACACCCGCTACAAAAGCCATCTTCCTGTTTTTACTTCTTTTTAACATATCAAGTCTCTTTCATCTCCTATCAGGCAAAAATGACAAGTAGAAACTAAGCACAGTGATTGCCTGAAACTTCATCTTGGCAACCTGAGCAATGACAGAGTTAATGGTGGATCTTTGAAAACAAGTGACCACGGGAAATTAAGGTTGGCAGGGATTTAACTCTTCATGAATCATGCTGGAATATTTTTAAGGGCAATGCAGTGGATGTTTTAACTGTGTTTGACATCTAACTAAGGAGAAACAAGAAGTAGCTTAAAAAAAAATCTCTATTGTACTTTAGAAACAAAGTACTGGCAATTGGCTACCACATACTTGCTTTGGCCAAGCAAATGTACATGTAGAGAAAAAAGGTAATGACAGATTAATAAAATAACAGAAAAAAAGATTCCCCAGGCCATTCCTTTTATTCTTCTTGCTGTTGTTCATTTCACAGTTTATTTTAGCAAATTATTGAGCTCTAGGTGTATCAATGGAATTGTTATGTAGCTGCAGAGCAGTTTTTTGCTTAAAGGAAAGCAGAATAATTCTAATGGGTGCCACCACTAAAACAAGGCTTATAAAGACAGTATCAAATATATACACCTTGCTAATAAATACTGCTTGCTTCATCAGACAGGTTTAAAGCATATGTGCACAACAAAGGATATTCAAATTAAATGCAGTCTTTTTAACGTACAGCAAGAACAAGTGCCTCTTCTATCATGGAGAGTAACCTATTACCATGGAAATAAAATTCTTGCCAAATAAAAAAGTTTAATTCCCTATTTTTATTTTATTTTAAAATGTATTTAGCATTTAGATATATGCAAACCTAAATTTTTAAAATATTTTTCATGATTTTAAGCTTGTTAAACTAAAAGTATTACAAATAGCCAGTCACATCTTTGAGAACTAAAGTTGCATGTAAAACTTACTCATAGGGAACATAAACTTGGATAAAGTGGACCATCAACTTAGACTTGTTTGATGTCACCTTGTCAAGGAGTGAAAATAGAAAGCAAAACTGATAAAAACACAGATACCATACATAATATCATATACTATGGAGATAATTTAAAGACAGTTACTAAATTAATTAAATAATGAACGCTATATGATTTTTTAAAACTTACATAAGTACAATTGCACTTCTGTTTGTTGATGTTTAAGTCTATTCCCAGCTTGATACTCAGGAAAACATTACACCAAAAAGTAAATAAATATTCTAATTCAATGAATTTTATCTAACGAGCACTAAGTCCAAATAAACACATTACTAGGTGTTTAATTTTCTAATTCAAAGTGTGAAAATTACATCTCTCTTTCTGATTTGAGATCCTCTTTCACACTAGGGCATTCAGAAAAAGATGTTCCCCATCATATGAGAATTAAGTAATATGTTTTCTGGCATAAGAGCAAGGTAGAGTAGACAGACATCTCTACAAATACATTCAATAATTTTTCTTTTAACTTATAGGCTAAAAAATAAGCTTAATTAGAGCTTCTCACTGCTCCACTCCCAATTTTAGAAATCTGAGAATCATAAGAAATCAACACCTTAGGGAGTAAAACTACTTGAGTTAAAGCAGTTTAATCTTTAACTTCATTTTAATAATACCTAAGTTATAGAAAGATTTACTGCAATTAAATTTATGTATATCATTTTGAGATCTACTTTAGCATTACTTTACACATCATCTATCTATAAGATCTATCTAAGCAAATGTAGAACAAATATAAAAAATCCTCATTAAAAATAAACACATACATTAAATTGTAACCAAATAAAGCACTAATGATAAAGCTCTTTTTTCTCTTTTAAATTTATAGTTTTTAAAAGAGAAGTTCACACAACTACCTATGCAAGTAGACAGTAATGCATCTGCAGTTCTCACTGGAGTACATATAGGATTAAATAACATAATATTTCAAAGACTTTAGCTTTACACCATTAGCCAAATACAGTCTTTTGTACAATCATAACACGCTGTGGAAAAACTAGTCTGTTCCATCCAGTTTATGTTCTCTTGGCAAACCATGATCTACTGCTTATGTTAAGCATCTGATTGTCAGATTTGAACAAACTGAATATTCATGATGACGATTAACCATTTCGTGCCTAAAACTAAGAAAATGCAATTCATCATAGTAATTATAGGTAAGGCATGCACATCTACAAAGAGACCATTTTTGCATTTCTATTTTTAAGAAAATATTTTAATAGAATTAAAGTCGGAAAAATTAACAAGCATAGGATAGGATAATAAGATATACAGATCAGCATGTACCAGGCGTACAGCTCTTTTCAGCAAATGTGATTAAATGTTCTTTGTTTGCATTTAAATTGTCATATATCAAACAGAAGACTTGCTTTTTACAAAAAGGGTTTAAAGCATCTAAGAAAGATACACATAATCACATAGGGTTACCGGGTTAAACTAAAGGTTTGATGATTTGGGGTTGGGAGGGAGTTCAAGGAATTAAGGGGGGGCGGTTATTACAAAGATAACCAAATAAAAGAAAAATAAGATTTACCTTTGTAGGATAATTTCAGCCTTGGCACATTATTCTTCCCATTTTGATAGTTTGCTCTTGCTGTAAGTAATACTCCCCAGAAAAGACAGACAATCCTAGTTAACCAGCCCATGCTGCAGACGCTGTAGGTCCCTTTGCTGCTTTAGTCTTCCTTCCTGTATTGTGCGGCCAGAGAAGTTCAAACAATCTGGAAACTGGAGGTAACAGGTGATTTAGGTCAGTTTCATTCATAAATGCAGACAATCAAGACCTCATGGCAACACTAACACCTCTTCTTCTGTAACAGTCACTGAAGCACAGAAACTTCAAACCCTCCAAAAAGAAAAAAAAAAAAAAAAAAATCCGAGCCAGGCACCGGATAATGAGGCACAACTGTTGTGTGGAAAGAAAAAAAAAAAAAATTAACAAGGTCTGCTGCAGTGGTGCTTAAGAAGCAGTTCCTTTTATCTAAGCTCCTCTGATAGCCGGTGGCAGACTCTAATCCTGCTCCCTGCTTCATTCGGCTCCGGGGAAGCAGAATGAAAGGGAAACAGAGAGAGAGAGAGAGAGAGAGAGAGAGAGAGAGAGAGAGAGAGAGAGAGAGAGAGAGAGAGAGAGAGAGAGAGAGACCGTGAGCAGCGCGGACTTTTCCTGTACGCATGTAGGGAGAGATGACACAAGATCCCACAGACAGGTTTCCCCAACACTCACTAGACTGGCTGACAATGGGAGAACAGGCGAGCTCAACCCACTCCCCTTCCCTCCTGTCACACAACACATGCAAAAAACATCTCGTAGAGATTAGAGCCGGGAGCAGAACCCTCCGGCGTGCCTGTGAAAGGCATGTAGCTATAAATTTACTTCCCAAGGCAAGCGTTGTTTTATAGCCATTTTTGGGTGCAATTTTGATTTAAAAAATCTGAATTCTGCTACCTACAAAATTTACAATTCATGCTCATTATACAATCATGTTGAACTTGTGCATTGTGTGTGTGTGTGTGTGTGTGTGTGTGTGTCTATATATCCTCATCAATACAACTTTAACCACTGAAGGTTTTAAAGCCTTGTTAGAGATCATTCCCGCCTCCCAACAAACCCCCTGGGCTCACCCACCCCCTTCCTCTGTCCCACTGCAATTTCAGGGAAGAAATTCCTAGTAAAGCCCATTCCAACAATCAGTTCAAGACAAATATAGGTCCTCTGAGAATTATAAATTACAACAGGGGATTCTCAAATGGATACTCAGAATTTAAAAACATCTATGATTTTTCAGCTTCTGGAATGCTCTGGCTAACATTTTTAATGCATCACATCTCATTAATTAAAGACACTTCCCTAGTTTTGGTTTAAAGGGCAGCGGAAGATGACAAAGTTCACAAAAGTCCCTGCTGAGTGTCAAGGAGTAACATGAAAAGAATATCTCTGTGTCTTCATGAGCTGCTGAAGGGTTACTAAATTTTCTGTGGTTCGCATAGGCATGTGTTCAGGCAGTCATACGAACACCATTAGTTCCTTCTGAAACAAGTAGTTGTCTGTGGCCTCTCAGTTTTCTCTCTTATTTTTGGTTCAGTTTTCCTCAAAGCTGATATTTTTATAAGAATCTTTAGGGGATGTATAAAAAAGTTAACAGAACAGAACTTTCTCTCCTTTATTCCCCAACTGATTCTGCCCTACCCCCTCCTACCACCGCTCCCCACCCCCCACCTCCAGATACAGCTCTTGGAATCCAGACACTCAACTTTAATAGTATGGAAACTTCTTGATTGAAGGGAGAGAGTGAGTCTCACAATTAAAAACATAAACACCTACTGAAAGTGACTTAGTATTCTTAAGAAAATGATCTAAGCATTGTCACTACAGCTTTCATTACTTAATGTCTACAGACCAACAGAGAAAGCACAGCGCGTTCTCTCTCTCTCTCCCTCTGCCTTTGAATGTGTGGCTTGTGTGAATGTAGGTGGAGAAGGAGGAAGAGGACCAGGAGGATTTAAAGAGGGGGAGAATAGGGAAAAGGGAGGAGGAATTCTCTCTACTTCACTAGATTGACTCATCAAACAGATCTTATTGTATTTGTCAGTTTCCGCAAGCCTATTGATCAGCCAGTATTGTTAAGAAAATAAAATCCAAAAATAATGTTGATTTTACTGATTCCCACACTTGTTATCCTGGGCACTTTTCATGCTCTAGGCAATGGATTAAGGCTACAAATGACAAGAGGCTTGTCTGTCTTCCATGGATTACTCTCTATAGACATCCATTCTGCAGAGGAATTCATGTCGCTTTGGGATTATTTCAAGGATTGGACTAATGAATTATCCTATTGAAATGTCACATATAATTAGTTTAAATGCTTTAAATAGTTTTACCATTTTTATTAGTATATATTTTATGTCTTTAAAATATTTTTATATGTTTACTCTTGTTTTCTAGAATAGAAGAGCAAGTTATTTTGTCGAAACTAAACAGGATAAAAAAATTTATAAGTGTATCCATTTCACCTGTGTAATGTCTAATCCCGAAATATTTTGATATGCTCCAAGTAAAACAAAAAGCTGTAAATTTAGATAAAAGAGGATCAAAAATGGCTACATGGGGAAAGAAAAACATAAAATCTGGATTTTGAACCACAAAATCAGGACAGAGTTATTTCACTTCAGAAAATGAAAAATTTAAATCAATGTTAATACGTGGAAGTTGGTAGCACAGACACCTCCACATATACACTATTTTTATAAACTGTGATCTGATTATTTATATTTGATATTTTTCTTACCCTCCACATTATTTATGATCTTCGTGTTTTTCCAGATGTTTAAAAGTTTCATGAGTTTGCATTTACATTTGCTTTTCTGCAGATTTTTTATTTAAGAAATGTAAAAATAGTAAATTCTTCAGGCAAAGTAACTGTCCTAGACTGATTAAATTGTAAAATATTAGAAATGTCCGGCCACACACAGATAATTCAAATGTTAAATTAAAAATGAAAGAAGAAAGTAAATGCCTGAAAAACACTCACAAAAGCGTTTGTAATATTATATTTCTACTACCTTCTCATTCGAGTTTGCTCAGAGTTCAATAAAATTGTATTTAAATTTTTTAAAATATCCCCAAACACCTGAGGATAATCAAACTTCAACCTATTTCCCAACTAAAGTAGAAGTAAGATATGGGTAGACCTGGACGTGAGATATCAGAATCTATCGGAATCTGATTGCATGTGTACATTGAAGATTTTAATCCACTCCTCCAAAGATCAGTCCTTTTTTTTTTCTCTTTTTTCTTTCTTTTTTTTTTTTTGAGATGGAGTCTCGCTGTCACCCAGGTTGGAGTGCAGTGGCATGATCTTGGCTCACTGCAACCTCCGCCTCCCAGGTTCAAGCAATTCTCCTGTCTCAACCTCCCAAGTAGCTGGGATTACAGGCGCATGCTGCCACGTCCGGCTAATTTTTTTGTATTTGAGTAGAGATGGGGTTTCACCGTGTTGCCCAGGCTGTTCTTGAACTCCTGAACTCAGGCAATCTGCCTGCCTCGGCCTCCCAAAGTGCTAGGATTACAGACATGTGCCACTGTGCCCGGCCAGATCACTCCTTACTCTGAGAATCTGTGGCCTAAATTCTGAAATTAGAAAACCTGCTGTATTTGATACCCTAACCATTGATTTTATTTTACTGTATCACTTACTACTTTTTAAAAGTCACAAATATTATATTATATTGGCTTTTTTTTTTGAAACGGAGTTTTGCTCTTGTTGCCCAGGCTGGAGTACAGTGGCACCATCTTGACTCACTACAATCTTCACCTCCCAGTTTCAAGTAATTCTCCTGCCTCAGTCTCCTGAGTAGCTGGGATTACAGGTGCCCACCACCACACCCAGCTAATTGTACAGCTAATTGTATTTTTAGTAGAGACAGGGTTTCACCGCATTGGTCAGGCTGGCCAGGTTGGTCTCAAACTCCTGAACTCAAGTGATCCACCCGCCTCAGCCTCCCAAAGTGCTGGGACTACAGGCATGAGTCACTGTGACCGGACTTATATTGGCCTTTTAACATTGAATTTTATTTAAGGTATAAGTGAAATATTCTTATTTATTTCTTCCCCTAAGTAGCCTATTTTCAATTATTTTCTAACCCACAATTTACATCATGTACTATATTAAAGTGTATTTGAAACTGAATGTCTAATACGTTCTAACAGTTCGAGTTTTCAAATATGATTAACTTCTGCCATGGAGTTAAATTTGAGCAGGTGCTTAATAGGATGATCATGCTTTTCTGTCAAATAAATCGGTAGTTTCTAACCTCACCTCCCTCTGTATTGAGAAAGAGTGCTAAAATTTTTGACAGTGGCAACTTTCTGGATGGTGTGCTTGATTTTCTAGAGGAACAACACTTCCCACTTCACAGCAGGATAGTTAACTTGTTTTTCAGTAAAGACCTCTGTAGTCATAGAAGATACATATTAAAGTATTTACACATTGGCTATGGATTTTTTATCTTTTCAAGAATTGGATGAAACCAATGGGTATAAATTTAAAATGTTCACTCTCTATGTTTTGCTATTATTGAAACACATTTGGATAATAACAAACACTGTAATTTAAGAGCAGCATTGTTTCCTAATCTGTGAGATAGTCGTCTAAGTACTTTCCTAGGTTATACATACCCTGATCTCTCTGTGAATGGTTAGGAAGAAATACTAGCTGTATTTGTGCATAAAAGAATATAAGGATAAATTGTATTTTAGATGTATTTCAAAGATTTAGTGGACAAAATGTACCTGAAATTACAATGCACTTGATTAAATAATCTCAGCTCTTTCTGCAGTTCACCTTCCCTACCCATTTTATTGTGATCAGATACAGGAAATCCCCAAAAGTGTGCCACTCTCAGAAGCAGATGACCTCTTTAAAGGAAATTACTAAATTAGGAATTTTTAAATGAGTTAATCTGTTCTTCTAAGAAATAACACCAAAGAGGAAACCAGGACTAAAAACACAAATTTTAGTGTTCTTGGCAAGGTGTTTTTCAATTGAGACATGTAAAAAACATATTATTTTTCAATCAACATCTGTTATTACCTTTTTTTTATCTTCAAGGAATGCTTCATTCATATTTGAAAAAGGTTTACGATCAACAGAATTTCAGCAAATGTCATAGTCAAACATTTGCCTTGCTCTGACTTCTGATGTTGAAAATTCATTTTTAATGAGGGTTTTTCTATACAAGAAATTTGAACCTTTTTTTCTAAAACAGAATTGTGTGGGTGAAAAAATTCTTTAGATGATCAGAAGACACTCTATTAATTGAGGAAACTAAATAGTTGATGTATTATTATTCATTCTAGCCAAAAATGATAGTGATTTAGGAACTATTGCAGTTGTTGCTGGAAACTGGGGGTGGAGGTTAAAAGCAATGTTTAAGAAATTAAGTTAAACTTTTAGAATCTGACCCTTATGAATGCTTTCAGTATAAGCAACATGTGAAAGCATGAGTTGAAAGAAGGAATTGATAAAATGCAAAGAGAATTCAATCTCTAGGGAAGCATTAACTCTTCCTTCTCCCTTTGACTCTCCCACCTCCCATGCCCGATCCACCCTCATCATGAATAGTGATTTCAGTAAAAGAAGCTCTTACTTCTCCTGGACTGAATTTGTAACAGTTTGGAAAGAAAAAAAAAAAAAAAGTTTTGTGTTTTCCTGTTTTCTTTTGCAATATTAATGTTTGTAATACTTTAAGGTAAATAGGAACTCAGAACATAAAAATATTCCTTGTTTTTCAAATGAATTGATGTGATAAGTCTTAATATTAAAACAATATAGAAGGAGAATAAAAACTGTTCAAATAGTCATTAATGATTACGGTAGATTTGAAGAAAATCCTAGACAATTTAGGTTATCAGAAATTACAGGGAAAGTCTTCTAGTGGTAAACTGTCCTTTCCCTGAGAGTTTGAGTAATGGAGCCGGTAGGTGAACTTTATTAGGTTAGTAAGTTTGAGTGGGGGATGAGAAAGAGTGACAAGAGAAGGGATGCATAAAATTTCATAAGTTATGGTTAGTATCCCACTTGCCAAATGTAGCTAAAATCCAGTTATAGGAATGATTTATCACTTCTATGGTCTCTCTTTTCTTTTGTCTTCTTAAATATTTAACATTTCAGAATGTCTGAAAGTGGCATTTTCTCTTTGCCATTTCTATCTGCTTAAGGGTCTTGTCATCACTACAGCTACTTTGTGAGATTATCTGAAGTATGAATGCAGTGTTCCTGAATATTAATATATTGAAAGCAGTGAAACACTGAAAATACCTGTTTCCCCCCCCCCTTTTTTTTTTTTTTTAAGTGAGAATCTCCACCTCAACTCAAATGGAACAAGAAAGTTTTCAAGTGAGACAAAAATCCCATTGTTAATACTGATCAGTACAGGCTAGGCAGTGAGGAGGAAAAAATGAGGCATCTGTGGAATACAAATGAAATGAGCAGGTTGGCTATTGGGTGTTTCAGGATATTAAGTTATTAGTTATTCGCTTTCAGTAAAGGCATACACACATCTTTTCACTGAATAAATAAATAAGTAGGTCTATACTAAATAAACAAAGTGAAGAGACTAAGCAATATGGTTGAAAGGATTACTTTGCATCTGAGTCACGCAAAGCAGATGCATAGAGTTTCCCTTTGTTATCCACTGAAAAAGAATGTTGCACCTCAGATGTAAGTTTATTACAATCTCTACAGCCTAGGAAGAGGCCTTTTTTCTTTGTTTTAAATGTTTTTAATGAGCTTGAAGCTGATAAGGATTAAGAACAGGAATGCTGAAACCTAGAATTAAAGCTCCTTAAAAGGGTTTATTATAATGGCAAAACCAACTGTTTGGTAAATGATGATTCAAAATCTACAGTGCATTCTGCTTTTTAAGGGCACAGATTTCTCTAAGTTGCAATAGTTAGAAAAAAAATGACTTCAATTATTTTTATTCCATATTGTCTCAAATGTAAAATATCATTGGATCCAGTTTATGCTTTCCCCGCCCCGCAATGTGTAGAGTAGCATTATATTCCAGGTTTAATTTCACTGCCTTGGCTACAAAAGCAGCTGTCACCTTATGGAGGAGATTAGAAAATGCCTCGTTTATTAGTTAGCAATGTTTTTATTATGGACAATAATATGTTTTTAAATATCCCCTTTTTTTATTAGAACATATCCTTAGAACTAATCTCTTTGAAAATCAATCAACATAAATTCATTTTCCTTTTCCTGTTGTATCAAGGAGAACAGAAATAACATCCAATACGTCTAACTTTGGATCTTCTTAAATTACAGATTCAAGTTGAAAAAGTTTGACTTGAAGACTTAAGTGACAATGTGAGTATTCCCTTGGTTGATTTTTTAAAGTTGATACATAACTTTGGTGACTTAAAGCACTTTAAACATCCCCAAACATCTAATTAAATTTTATAATCTTCCTTTTGAGACAAAAATGATGTTCGCCCAATGTAATTATGTTCTCACATACACCTTGCCATCTCAACTAAAGCTTTATCAGTGAACTGCCATAATGTGCTGATTATACATGAGGAAAACAAATTAATTTATTTTTTGAAACTATGATTTCAGACAATGAGTGTAGTTCTCATTGTGTAACTTTGTTGAAATGACATTTGATGTTTTTCATAGAATTGTACAACACGGCAACTGTAGTTTGCAATATATTGAAATCTAGAAAAATGCTAAGAGAGTGAATGCAAAGTGTTCTCACCACAAAAGTGATAACTATGGGAGGAAATGCATATGCTAATTAGTTAGATTTAGTCATTTCACATTGTATATATGCTTTAAAACAATATGTCCTACACAGTTAATATATTCAATTTTATTGTCAATTTTAAAAATAATAAATAATAATCTGATATTTTAGTGGTCTAATTTCATCTATTAAATACTCACTGCACATTTATTGATGCTGTGAAGCCTCTTTCTGTTCTGGTAAGTCAAAATTGCAATCACTTATGGAAATAGGAAAACTGAAATTGAGCAAATCAAGTTAATGTGGTAGTCTCTTTCTTGGGCTGTTGACATGACTTGGTAGGTGCTTGCCACAGTGTGCAATCCAGCGCACTTAATTTGTTTCTAGAGAAAAAATTTTAAATATGCTCTTTCTCTACTCTCAAAACCGGTAAACATTGAAAACATTTTACTTATCAAATATCTTGCATAGTTTCCTTTATATTTATCCATTCATTCAACAAAATTTTGAGATATGTTTAGGCACCAGTCTTTGTGACTTACAAAACTAATCACAGGTTATTTTTTTAGGATAGCAATGTATATTCCTAGTCATGATTGTCCTAATGCCAATTTATCTCTTTTTTCCCTGCCCCAAGTTATATAAACTATCTATAAATCTTCCTGTATCTATTTTGGCATAATGTGCTTAATTTTTTAATACATTTATACTGTTATACTCATTTCATTAATTCCTGTGTTGTTTTTCATTCCTTCTATTAACATCTTCTATATTCTTCTAGAAGACTCTAGCAGATGACAGATTGTCTACATATTTTGTTGGATTACTCATGATTAAGGGCTATTGTATTCTCCTAAAGCTAATCTGCCTACAGTTTGCATTAGTGACTCAGGATATAAGATTTTGCACTAGGGACTCAGTATACAGGATTACTTTACATATTTTTGAAAAAGCCTTGCATAATAATCACAATATTTCTCAAGTATTCTAGGAGCTCCTTCTTCCTATGTTTCTATGGTGTTGAGTGCATTTATCTATTACAGCACTTATTGCTTTGTATCACATTTCCTCAGTGGACTCTAAATTCAGAGGGAAGAGAAGCCTTTTTTTTCTTATTTTTAATGCTCAGTATAAAATTTGGCACAGAGTAATGCCTACCTTATTAATTAATGGATTAATTAATTAGTCAAGGGAAATGTGTACTAGTTAAAATACTATGTTCAGAAATCTCCTAGTTTTAACAGTTTTGTAGAAATTATTTATTTGTGTGTATATAGATTATATACTATATACTATATTATATTTTACATAATATATAATATATTATATAATCATACATTATATTATATATTATACATGATATCATATATAATATATGTTATTTTATATATATATATATATATATATATATATATATATATATATATATATATATATATATATATATATATATATATATATATATATATATATATATATATATATATATATATATATATATATATATATATATTTTTTTTCTGACACAGAGTTTCACTCTTGTTGCCCAGGCTGGAATGCAATGGCATGATCTCGGCTCACTGCAACCTCTGTCTCCCAGGTTTAGGCAATTATTCTGCCTCAGGCTCCCAAGTAGCAGGGATTACACATGTGCACCACCATGCCTAATTAATTATTTTTTATTTTAGTAGGGACGGGGTTTCACTATGTTAGTCAGTCTGGTCTCGAACTCCTGACCTCAGGTGATCCAACTGCCCCAGCCTCTCAAGTGCTGGGATTACAAGAGTGAGTCACACACCCAGCCTCTTTGTAAATATAATTGCACTAGTTGTTCATGCTTTTATATTAAGCATGTATTGGAGGGTAGCCCACGGCATTAGAGAGAATTCTAAAACACTGCTAAAATAAGTATATTATAGTTCACAAAACAAAATATGTTTAGTTTATCCTTCAAAACATAGAAAATTTCATTGTTATTAACTTTTATGCAATTATATATCTCTTTTGAGATTAAAGACTCCTCTTCAGATTTATCATAGCCGGTGGACTATCACAGTATGTTACTCATACAGATAATAATCAAAATGAGTATTCTGCAGTGTTTCTAAATGTGTAGTGTTTCCAAATGGTAATGCTCCATTTTTTTAATTTAAAAATTAAGAATGATGGTTATGAAACTCTCAAGAAATAAAGCACCACAACTGTGAAAATTCATGTATTGTATAAAACAGAACGTCTGGATTTAAGTCATAAGATCATAATTTGTAGCAATATAATATAAATGTCAGTTTCTTTGTCTAGAAAGCAGTTGATCACCACCATGGCTGTCAAATGGGATATATTTTTTTTGTTGCCAAATACAAGGACATCCGGGGTCCCACACTCCCTGACATTGTGGAGTCGGATTTTGCAGTCACAGAGTTTGGGTAAGCTTCTGGGCATCAGAATTGAACAAGGGGCATGAAGATATCAGGTAAATACTGAGGAGAAAAATTAGTGATTCCGAAATGCCCTTTAGGAGAAAGAGGAGGCAACTTCTTGAGAATCACTTGCCATAGGTACCACAAAGGCTAAATGAAAGACAGGAGGATCTAGGCTCTTGTTAATATTATGGCTTGAAAAGTTGCCCTTTAAGTATTGCATGTTAGATTTTAAATGTGCTAAATTTACATATTAAATGCAGTAGGCTTGACCATGAAGAATCAGATCATCTGTATTAAAATGTGAAGATTAGAGAGGGCAGTAGTAAGCAGAGAAACCATGACTTAAGACTAACAAGTATGAGGTTGCCTTTGCTAATCAGCCCTGCAACTCCAGGCAGCTGCAAATGGAAAGAGAGCAACATTTCACCACTTCACAAATTGCTGGTGACTCACTTGGCCAGATGTGCATTTGAGATCCTCCATCTTTCGTGGCTTGCACAGAAAGAATGTTATCTTTTATGGTAAATCAAGCCTTAAATTATTAGGAGACCCATTACTAGTACTAAATCCTCAACATGTGAGTGAGTTTGAATAACCTAAGTTACAAACTGCATGAGTTAGTGAATATTTATTTTTCAGAGCAAATTATTTTCCCAGATAAGTGTCATAGTTAACTTTAGGAAGCAGAGAAGTTAAGGTCAACAGGTGAAACACCTGTACAATTATTATGGGAATATCTCCTGCTACTATTTATTTTTCAAGTCATTACATCTCATAGGTCAATAGCACTCTTTACTATTTTAACTACTCAACAAGTTTTGTTTCATGCTGTTTTCAGAACACTAGGGAATCCTGATTGGCTGGTAAATAAGTTGATTTTCCATTCTGGTGGAATTTTTACTATAATAGTTTCAACAGGAACATTCTCTCTTTACCTTTGATATCATTGTTAAAATACCTTGGCAAAAACATGACAATGATTACAGTTATGCAACTATCTTTTAACAGTTTCTCAGATCTGCAAATGGATACCCACAAAAATATCATTTAAATTCATGAGATGAATTTTTACAGATATCTACATTTATAAAATAATTAATGTCCATATTTATTTTTTCATAATAATTTCCAGAAGTCTAGAAACAGTATAAAGTTAAGCATGAGAATATAACCACCATAATCTGAATAGAATTACAATTCTTATGCATAAGTCTCAATCCATGGCAAAATTCCTAGATTTTTTAGCAATAAGTAGTGTGATATAGTCAGTAGACTTTGAAGAATCATGTTTTACAACACTATCCAGAATTTTGAAAGTTCATTCCTATTGTAGTCCCTCAAAAATACTGTTTCAAAGGTATTCAACGGTACTTTCAAATATGAATTCAATAAATGTAGAAAGCCACTTAGTCTCTTACTAAATTGAGTCTATCAGAAAGTGGTTCGAATGTCACTAATTATTTTATAGCAATAATCATGTTGTAGCTTTAAACAAACTTAGGCTTCAGTCTACTCTAAAACTAGAGTGCCAGGATGAAAATAAAGACCTTTCTTTTAGAAATAGAGATGATTGAGTTACATTTAACAAGATGCAGGATGTGGCACTTCAGCTATCTAACAGTGACCGACTGTTTGCAACCCCAGCAGCTAGATCATATTTCCTTTCCCTCATACAATTTCAGAATCATTTCATAAAAATTACATGATTGACACTATGGCATTCTTCCCATTCTCATTTATTTACATGTTAATACCTCCGTAATAAATATATACTTAACAAGTATTAAGAAAGAAAATAAAATAAGCCAATTTTACTTTGGTGAATTTTTAAAAGCTTAGTTTATTGTAGAAACCAAGATGGCATTTTATTTACTCCAAATAAAATTTAGATTAATTGAATGTTCTGATTGCTGTTACTTATCTATTAAATGGCCTCAAACTCCTGACCTCAGGTAATCCAACCGGCCCAGCCTCTCAAAGTATATACTATTAAATGGGTACTTTCTATTAAATGGGTACTTTCTACAGTTCTTTCTCGTTCAACTGCATAAACAAATGACAGGATATGGTAAAAAAAAAAATTAGTAAGATATTTTTCTATGTTTTATATCACAGCAATTATATATTATAGTAAATATCCCTTTCTGTAACTTATTCTATCTGTACTTTGATTATCCATCTTTAAATATTCAATTATTTACAGTCTTGCAAAATTATTTATCCTAATTATAGGCACCCAAACAGTGATTATCATTATTAGTTAAATCTCTATGCATATAGGTGTTTGGGCATGTTTACATGTATTTATCCTGTCATACAGTGCGTATTTCATTAATATATCCATCTTGCAGCACTGCTTTAATTGAGAGGCCTCTTCAGTGGTGAGGCTCATATGGACTGTTTCCTGTGAGGTTCCTAGTAACATTCCTTTCACACAATGGGTCCTCAATAAATGTCAGTGAATTACTTCCTGACTATTGTCATGGTTCCTGGGAGATGCAGGGTGGGGTTGACAGCAAGAGACAAAGCTGGCTGTCAAAACTGTTATTTAGATGAACAGTGAAAGTAGGATTTAAAACAAATTCTGACGGTTTTCAGAACTTTGCCCATTTTATCAAATCCTGATTCAAACGATTCTATGTACTCCACAACCTACTAAGATCCATTTGAAAAACAAACTCCAGAATTAGAAAACTGGTCAAAGACCATTTTCTTACTTAAAATATAATTGCTTAAAAGGGCTATATTTAGAAACTATGTTTAACTGCAGAAATTACTGTGTTCTGTTTTGGGATGTGTACAAGAGTAGTTTGTTTTAGGGTAATGAAATATGCTTAAATAATAGAATTTCATTAGGTATAGGTCTGGCAAAAATGGCTTTCATTTTGCCGACTTCTCTGACCCATAAGCTGAAAATCAGGCATGATAAAATTTAAGAGGTCAAGTCGTTTTCCTGTGGACATCGGTGCAGGAAAAATGTGTCTTCCTTTTCCTAGGAGTTTGGTGGGGCTGTTGCTGTGGGAGGCAGGTTTCCCTGCAATTGCGCTGCAATAAAGAAAGACTGCTGTGAGAGAATAAGGCTGTGTGTGGAATGAGGACCCTAAAACGGAGAAACAGTGAGGAGATTGCAGTTATGTGAATGTTTCTCTTCCCAAGATTATAAGGCATTTTAGTATTGTGTATTTTATATATGTGTATATGCACACACGCACATGTATACATACCTACACACATATGTATGCATATTTATGTATAAACGTATATGTGTATATACTTATGTATACATGCATGCCTACCTTATATACACACGTACATATTTAATGTAATTCAAAATAGTTATTAAACTTTTATGCCAGGTTATATGCTAAAATGTTAAGAACGGAAAGACAACTGGGGCGCGGTGGCTCACGCCTGTAATCCCAGCACTTTGGGAGGCTGAGGTGGGCGGATCCTGAGATCAGGAGATCGAGACCATCCTGGTTAACACGGTGAAAACCCGTCTCTACTAAAAATACAAGAAATTAGCCGGGCGTCGTGGTGGGCGCCTGTAGTCCCAGCTACTCAGGAGGCTGAGGCAGGAGAATGGCGTGAACTCGGGAGGCGGAGCTTGCAGTGAGCCGAGATCGCGCCACTGCACTCCAGCCTGGGCGACAGAGCGAGACTCTGTCTCAATAAATAAAGAAATAAGTAAATAATAACGGAAAGACAAATGAATACATTCTCTGCCATCAAAAATTTGCGATTAAATCAGGGAAGCAATGTAAGACTAGCCTTTTAGAAATATACAGCAACAATCTACATGTCATTCAACTATAAACTTTAAAACATGGATGAAAGATAATTACTCTTATCTTTTAAGAGGTATTTAGTTAAGCTGAGGTAGTTTCCAATAAAGTGTCATAAAATAATTCTCTTCTCTATTGAATGATACAAACTCATGAGTGATTTCTGGCATCTTAAGTATAAGTGGAACGGTTGACTTTGACCCATTTCCTTATTCCAAAGAATTGCTATCAGATTTCAGTCTTGCAAAAAGTGATAAAGGCTGGTTTCAGAAATCAGATTCAGAACACAGAAAACTGCAGGTTTCTTATTACTGAATTATACATGGATCTAAAGGTAAACACTATCACCCGAGTCTCATTACCAGAATTGGATACTGAGTATATGTAATGCTCTAGAAATTATATTCAACATCTAAATAGAATGTTATTTTGCAACAGATGGACTAGTGGCCTATTTACACCTTAATTCAATTTTAAATATTTGTGACTAGTATTTGCACTTTAGAATCTTCTTGTTCCTCCAAGAGTTTTATTTCATGTATGTTATGGAAGAAACATCACTTTTCAGACTTTCATTTTGTTACATATACCTGCATAGAATCTGGAATGAAACTACAAAGCAGGGAAGAACATTGTGTAACCACTTCTTAGTGATTCAGTTAATTTTCAAGTTGAGCCGTTTATATTACTCAGGGGTCCAAGTAGGAATGACAACAAAAGGATTCTATTATTTAATCACTCCATGTAGTAGGCCGTGTATGT
Organism: Trachypithecus francoisi; assembly: GCF_009764315.1. Taxonomy (NCBI): domain Eukaryota; kingdom Metazoa; phylum Chordata; class Mammalia; order Primates; family Cercopithecidae; genus Trachypithecus; species Trachypithecus francoisi. The sequence goes on from NW_022681469.1 coordinate 64,213,844, forward strand.
GCATATGTTTGTGCATGTGTTTGTGTGAGTGCAGGCTTAGGTTTAGGCCAAAAATGCATAGATTGTATTATTAAATAACAAAGGAAGAGGCAGTACAGTATGATGAGGGAATCCCAACCTGAGTCCTATTTCCAGTTTGGGTACTAACCAATTATGTGTTATGAGTTAATGAATTTCTTGGGGGCTCAATATCCTTTTCTATACATGAATGAGATGGATTAGATAAATTCCACCTTCAGTTCCTTCTAGTGCTGAAATAGTATATCCAAAAGTGTATTTCAAAACCATAGTGTAAAATGTATCACTTAAATTATTAGCAATATTTAATTATTTGGGTTAGGAGTAAGAATTTAACGGTCCATATTTCTCCATGCAAATCTATAATTTTCATTGGAGAATAAAATGTAGCAACTGTTACATAATACTCTGCCATTCAAACTATTCAACAGTAACTATGATAGCCCCAATAACAACATCTTAATTTATTAAATAAAAGTATTTGTAATATACCTCCTACACTAGACTCTGAAGTAAGAACCTGGGATAAAGTCAATTACATGCTTCTGACATTAAAAGTAATTGGTATGGTGCAGAAGAATTTGGCTGAAGTTAAAGGTTCTGGAGGGTGTCTACCATTCTTATTATTTTGGGAAGAAAGGTTAGTTTTTTTCCTAAGGGGATTATTAGAGACAATAATGTACATGTTTGATTTACATTCTTTTACTCAATTACATCAAGATATCCATAGAGCAGAAAGAAAACCAGTATTATTGATAATAATTTTATTCATCTTATTTCAATGAATAGCTATCGTTTTCAGCCCTGGAATCATTTTGATGCACTAAACTATTTTTGTGGGGAAGAAAAAAATGAGTAAGATGTGATTCCTGCCCTTGAGGAGGTTCCAATCTAATGAGGGAAAGAGTTACATAAAAATAAAAAAACAAATACAGCGTGGTAATTGCTCAGATAACACAGATGATAGGCGCTGAGCCCAACTGGTTTTATAGGAGGCTTCCTGTGGGAGAGGGTGTCTGACTTGGGTCTTAAATGATGAGTAAGAGTAGGTGAAGAAAGATAAAGAGGTCATTCCAAGCCTTTAGCCAAAGTAAAAAATCCACAACATAGGAGAGCTTGTGTGAGTGCAGGAAATGGGAAAAATTTTGTCATTAGCAGGGTGTAAATTGCAAATAGGAGAGAAAGGAGAAATCAGCAGGGACCAAATCAAAAAGCATTGCTGTAGTCATGCTTGTAACTCTAATGTAGGTGACGAAAGCCACGAAAGGATTTTAAGGAAGACGACGCCATGGGCAGATTTTCTTTTTAGAAAATGGAATGTGGTTGCAATATGGAGTGATGTATTTACTAGGAACAAACATGGAGCTAGGAAGGCTATGTAGGTTTTTTCTTTTTCTTTTTCTTTTTTCCTTTTTTTTTTTTTTTAGAAAAGGTATTTATTATTTACACCACTGAACCTTGTCCTGTAAGAACAATATACACCATGTTTCTTTAAAAGGATCAATTCCTTTCAAATACAAGAACTGCATAAAGCAATGTTGTCAACACAAAACAGTGGTAACATTACATATCTGCAGGATTAAGCATTGCAAATAATATATTTTTTTAATTTTATGGCTAGATATTTTTACTGAAACAGTGTTAGCCCTTAGACAAAATATATCTGGAACCAAGCAAAAACCTTTTGTTCATGCTTTTTCGGAATAAATCAGTGATATGTCCCTTTTAAAAATTTATTGCGTTTAATTGCTTTTATGACAATGGTTTTAGGCAGATTCTACTTGGCCACCAAAAAGAGATTCATCTCGTTCTTTAGTTTTTATTCTTCAGTCTATGTAGGTTTTTAATGGAATGGTCTATACCAGAAATGACTAAACCCCAAATCATAGCAACTGAATATGAGGAGAGAAGGCACATTAGGTTTGTATAAAGAAGGCAAATATGCTAGCCTTGGTGAAAGGTTGCGTAAAGAAGAGGGTAAAGAAGTGGGATTTTAGGGATGTGGAGCTTGCAGTGAGCCAAGATTGCACCACTGCACTCCAGCCTGGGGGACAGAGCAAGACTCCGTCTCAGAAAAAAAAAAAAAAGAAGTGGAGTTTTTTAAAACATTTCTTGGCCAGATGTGGTGGCTTACATCTGTAGTCCCAGCTCTTTGGAAGGCTGGGGCAGGCGGATCACCTGAAGTCAGAAATTCGAGACCAGCCTGGCCAACGTGGTGAAACCCTGTGTCTACTAAAAACACACACAAAAAATTAGTCAGGCATGGTGGTGCATGCCTGTAATCCCAGCTACTCGGGAGGCTGAGGCAGGGGAACTGCTTGGAACCCAGGAGGTGGAGTTTGCATTGAGTTGGGACTGCACCATTGCACTCCAGTCTGGGCAACAAGAGTGAAACTCCATCTAAAAAACAATGACAAAAAATTCTCATAATTCCTATTATTTTGGCACAGATAAATAGAGACATTAACTGACACCAGCAAGAAAAGAAAAGGTGTGAATATGCCTGAGGAGACAGAAGGCAGTTGAATTTTGAACTTGCTGATTTTGAGAAGATTAACAAGTTTGTATTTTAGGTACACATAAGCACTTGGGAATCAGTTTAAAGCTCACATGCCAGAGACAAAAATTGTTCTATTTGTGGGACTCAAGATCAATGTAAAGATAAAAAGTAGGCTGAGGACAGAACTCTGCATTGCAGTGAGCAGCAGGCAAAAGAGTATAACTTTAGCTAGGATAATGAAACAACCAACCTGGGAAGAACCGTGGAGAGTAATCTCATACTCATCCAGGTAGAAAGTATTACGGCAGTCAGCCAAATATGGAAGATGAATATCTGGGAGCTGAGCATTGCATGTACTATTTGAAGGAGTTAGATGGAAAACATCACTACCCCATGAAGAACAGAGGTGGCAATGGAAAAAGAAACCACACTGCAGTTGGTTTGGGAGACCAAACTACAAGATAAATAATCAACTAATAATTATCTGATTTTGACAAATCAATGCTCTCTCCTTCTCAAATATAAAAAGATTTAATAATTATTTTCTGTCCTAGAGTTTTGAATTCACAATTAAAGTGAAAATATTAACTCTAAAAACAAAAACTCTTTAGAACACACAGTTTTTCATTTATCATCACCATATTGGGGACATTAATTCTCTTTTCTTTTAAATGATTCAATTTCATTTACTTCTCCATTTCCCCACCAAGTGTTTTCACAGGCCTCTAACAGAAATTGATTCACTTATCACAACGTAATATTATGCCCTTAGCTTTTGTTTTAGGTTGCCATAACAAATGATCTTATGAAGAATACTCTTACAATGTCTGCAAAACCACTATTCATTATACTAGTCAGCATCTCAAATAATGACACATATGATAAATTCATCCCAGAATTTAGTGCTAGAAAGTGTTTCCTCTGATGAAGAACTGATATACTTATTTTTATCAGTAAATTAAAATGTATTTCCTTTTTAACCTTGGTGTATAGGAAGTTTAACATGAAACAATGTGGTGTGGAAACCAACTTTTTCACATTTCTTAGTTGGTAGCTGAGTGTATATTTTCCTTTCTTTTATGACTTTTCTTGTTCTGTAATAGTTTAATTGTTAAAAATGTCTGCATATTTGTGTTTATCAAAGTCATCATCAAGTTTTATTAAAAATAAGTAGTATGTAACAACAATACAAATATTAGCAATATATTATTTGGTTCATGTTTTATTTCAGTCTCTCTTCCTTATTTCTTAAATTTTTTTTTTTTTTTTTTTTTTTTTTTTTTTTTTTTTTTTTTTTTTTTTTTTTTTTTTTTTTGAGGCGGAGTCTCGCTCTGTCGCCCAGGCTGGAGTGCAGTGGCCGGATCTCAGCTCACTGCAAGCTCCGCCTCCCGGGTTTACGCCATTCTCCTGCCTCAGCCTTCCGAGTAGCTGGGACACAGGCACCCGCCACCTCGCCCGGCTAGTTTTTATACTTTTTTAGTAGAGACGGGGTTTCACCGGGTTAGCCAGGATGGTCTCGATCTCCTGACCTTGTGATTCGCCCGTCTCGGCTCCCAAAGTGCTGGGATTACAGGCTTGAGCCACCGCGCCCGGCCCTTTCTTAAATTTTTTAAAGACAAGTCTTGCTCTCTCACCCAGGATGGAATGTAGTAGAGTGCAATAATAGCTCACTGCAACCTCAGACTGCTGGGCTCAATGGATCCTCCTGCCTCAGCTTCCCAAGTATCTTGGACTACAGGCATGTACAACCAAACTCAGCTCATTTTTTATGTTTAAATGTTTTATATAGATGATGCCTCACTTTGCTGCCCAGATTGGTCTTGAACTCCTGGCTCCCAAGTGATCCTCCATCCTTGTTTTTTAAAGTGCTGGGATTGGCCGGGCGCGGTGGCTCAAGCCTGTAATCCCAGCACTTTGGGAGGCCGAGACGGGCGGATCATGAGGTCAGGAGATCAAGACTATCCTGGCTAATACCGTGAAACCCCGTCTCTACTAAAAAATACAAAAAACTAGCCGGGCGACGAGGCAGGCGCCTGTAGTCCCAGTTACTCGGGAGGATGAGACAGGAGAATGGCGTGAACCCGGGAGGTGGAGCTTGCAGTGAGCTGAGAGCCGGCCACTGCACTCCAGCCTGGGCGGCAGAGCAAGACTCAGTCTCAAAAAAATAAAAATAAATAAAGTGCTGGGATTATAGGCATAAGCCACTGTACTTGGCCTCTTCTTTATTTTTGAAGCTCCCATTTCCCTCCCACACAAACACTGGCATAATAATAATTTTTGTAGTATCACTTTAATTCAAGATAGATCTTTCTCCACTTGAATTTTCTTATCAGTTACTTTCTTCTTTTTTCATATATTTAATTCCAAGAAAAGAGATGAAATAGAATGTAATACTGGCTTAAAAAGTGTTATTAATTTATTATGCTTCTCTTAATTTTTTTTTTTTTGAGACGGAGTCTCGCTCTGTCGCCCAGGCTGGAGTGCAGTGACCGGATCCCAGCTCACTGCAAGCTCCTCCTCCCGGGTTTACGCCATTCTCCTGCCTCAGCCTCCCGAGTAGCTGGGACTACAGGCACCCGCCACTGTGCCCGGCTAATTTTTTGTATGGTTTTTAGTAGAGACGGGGTTTCACCGTGTTAGCCAGGATGGTCTCGACCTCCTGACCTTGTGATCCGCCCGTCTCGGCCTCCCAAAGTGCTGGGATTACAGACTTGAGCCACCGCGCCCGGCCTTCTTAATTTTTAATTACCTAATTTTGGGCCTAGTACCAAATAGTACTTTCATTGATAAGAAGGGAGGGTCTCCCGGCACTATCATGGAAATAGAGGCATTAGGCTATGGACCTCAACACGACATCCAAGTGTGTTACTAACCTACCTTTTACTTGCTCCAAGTGGTATGCTTTTAAAAAGAGAATATGATAATTATGAAAATATGAACATTGTGGTTTTGTGACATTTAAGTTGCTTATTGTACCTTAAGAATAAACATTGCAATTGATTTCATGATAATAACATGCATCAATTTTCAATGCCCACAATAAGCCAGACATTAGACTATGAATAGATACTTTTTTGTACAAAAAGTTTAATCTCACAACAGTATGCTGCAATATAAAAAAGAAATTATCATCATATTACCAATGACCAAACTAAACCTGGGCAACTTAAGTAATTTTATGATTGACAACAAAGCTCCTATTGCATTTTTTGTTAACTTTTCCTCTATACAGTTGCAATTCAGTTGGACTTACATTGTATGTCTCGTTAGATAATATAATACCAACATTATTTATATAAAGGATATTTTTTCAAATTCATCTGCCTTCTGAAATTGGGACAAATATTCTGCCAGCACTGTTCTTCTTTAAATTCTATTTATTAGAATGATACAGATTCTTTTTTTTTTTTTTTTTTTTTGAGTCAGAGTGTCACTCTTGTTGCCCAGGCTGGAGTGCAATGGCACAATCTCGGTCCACCACAACCTCTGCGTCCCAGGTTCAAGTGATTCTCCTCCCTCAGCCTCCTGAGTAGCTGGGATTACAGGCATGCACCACTACGCCCGGCTAACTTTTGTATTTCTAGTAGAGACAGAGTTTCTCCATGTTGGTCAGGCTGGTCTCGAACTCCTGACCTCAGGTGATCCGCCTGCCTCGGCCTCCAAAGTGCTGGGATTACAGGCGTGAGCCACTGCACCCGGCCTGATACAGATTCTTATACGCACGAAACGTGATGAGGAGACATACTATTCCAACTTCTTTTACACAGGGAACAGTTGAATTATGTACAATGTCTATCTTCTCACCTCAGAAGAGTTCCTAGGATAGAAGCCCTAAGCTCTGCATTCTTACATATAAATAATCAAAGGCCAAAAGTCACTGTTCCCCCTGACATGCTCCCTAATTGCTACAGCTCTTTCCTGTATCTACTTAAAGCTTACTTTTTTTTTTTTTGAGATGGAGTCTCACACTGTCAGCCAGGCTGGAGTGCAGTGGTGTGATTTGGGCTCACTGCAACTTCCGCTTCCCGGGTTCAAGCAGTTCTCCTGCCTTAGCCTCCCGAGTACCTGGGATTACAGGCACCTGCCACCATCCCCAGCTAATTTTTTGTATTTTTAGTAGAGACAGGGTTTCACCATGTTGGCCAGGCTGGTCTCAAACTCCTGACCTCATGATTTGTCTGCCTCGGACTCCCAAAGTGTTGGGATTACAGGTGTGAGCCACCGTGCCTGGCCCTTATTTTTTTATTATTTTTATTTTTATTTTTATTTTGACCTGGAGTTTTATTCTTGTTGCCCAGGCTGGAGTGCAATGGCATGATCTTGGTTCACTGCAACCTCCCTCTCCTAGGTTCAAGCAAACCTCCTGTCTCAGCCTCTCAAATAGCTGGGTTTACACCACGCCCAGCTAATTTTTTTGTATTTTTCGTAGAGATAGGGTTTCACCATGTTGGCCAGGCTGGTCTTGAACTCCTGACCTCAGGTGATTCGCCCCCCCTTGACCTCCCAAAGTGTTGGGATTACAGGCGTGAGCCTCTGCACCCGACCCAAATCTTATTCATTTTGAATAAGATTGTGTTCTCCCTGACAACTCAGTTTAAACCTGTAACTCTTTTTTCCTGTCTCCTAGCTCTATTTTTCCCCACAGCCCTTATTGCCATCTGCCATATTATATGCCTTACTTGTTTATGTGGATTCTATTAACCTCCTCTATTAGAAAGTACTCTCTACATCACATCTGTTTTATTCCATATTACTAGCATTTGGAATTGTGCCTGGGACATAGTAGGTATCACTAAATATTTATTGGATGAATAAATTCATAGCATACCTAGTATAACTGTGGAAAATTAATGAACTAATTTTTCATTCGCTGTGAAACAAATATTATTTTTCTAGGTCATGTAGAAAATATGTAATCTTTTATAAAAGGGCAAAGACAAGATCGTAATGTCAGTTAAAAATATGTATACATATACATATGTATATGTATACATATATATATACACACACGTAATTGCCTCAAAATTAGAAATGAACTGTTAAACATTAATATTCATTTATTGAACAAATAGCTATTAAGGATGATCTTTTTGTCTTTTATTGAAAAGTGATTCCTTTGGTAGTAAAAAATAATCTATCTTTCAGAGGTTTTTTGTTTGTTTGTTTGTTTTTTCTTGATGGAGCCTCGCTTTGTCTCCAGGTTAGAATGCAGCAGCGTGATCTCTGCTCACTGCCACCATCTCGGCTCACTGCCACCATCTCGACTCACTGCCACCTTCGCCTCCTGGGTTCGAGCGATTCTCCTGCCTCAGCCTCCCAAGTAGATGAGATTACAGGTGCGCACCACCAAGCCCGGCTAATTTTTATATTTTTAGTAGAGATGGGGTTTTACCATGTTGGCCAGGATGGTCTCGATCTCCTGACCTCGTGACCCACCTGCCTTGGCCTCCCAAAGTGCTGGGATTACAGGCATGAGGTACCTCACCAGGCCTCAGATTTTCTTATAGATAAGAGCAGTTGGAAGAGTAGCTCATTGCATTAGGATATTAAGAATCTATGGTGAATATTTTTTAAAGCATTTTTTCAAACCTGATCCTTTCTCCAGCTGAAATTTTACTGATTTTTTTAGATAGATTAAAACAGCACGACAGAAGAGTAACCTCAAGTTATGCCACTGAGAATAGGAAAGAAATTGTTCAACAGTCATGTCTGTAAGTCACGTTAGGCAGAATGACAAATGGACAATGATACACGTAATGACATGGGAGTCTCTGGCTTTGTACAGAGGTCCATAAATATTTTGCACATGCTTGGAATACATGGACGTCCAGTTGACAGACTCTCCAAGAAAATTCTAAAATTAGATACTAGATCTAAATTGGTCTCAAGAATTTAATAAAAAGGAATGTCCTCAGAGGCTTTTAGGTCATCACACAAAGGGGTATTCATTATGCTTTATTTAGCATTGCATTGCAAGCCATTTTGGAAAAATTGAGTCAAAAGAGCTGAATATTAAGACATTGATTCACTTTCCCCCCATATTGCAATCAATTTGAATAGCAGCAGATATGCGATTCATGTTAATTGTGCCAAAACAGCAGCAGTATGAGTGTTAAATTATTCACCATGTTCACAAACTGTCAAATGGAGCAAATAGCCAACTATTCAAAATAATTGCAAAAAGATTGGCACAGCTGTAATGTGTTTTCAGTGTGTATTTTATATCCTCCTGAAACCAATCGTTAATGCAGAAAGGAATGCCTCTCTTTGATAGACTTAGATGGGAATTTAAATTTCATTCATAAGTGTTTCAAGCAAAAATTAATTAATTTCACCTGTATTATAATTTCCTCCTCTCTAAAAAAGTAAAAAATCAAAATATTTCCAGGATAGAAGAAATCAGCAATAAAAAGTGAACCCTCAAAGATATGTTGATGATGCATTGAGAGGTGCTTTGTCTCCTATGGTTAAAAGGAAACGAAGTCATTATTTCTAAATTGCATCCCTGTCTATTTTTATGCTAATAAACACACTTGACCCTATATAAAAAATTTGTTTCCATTCTAAATGTTATGTTGTAATATGGCTTACTAAATCTACCATGTGCTGTGGTGTTTAAATGTGCTACATTTTGAAAAGGTGAGGGGAAAAGATGGGGTGTGGGGAGGGAAGTACAGAATAGGAGGGCAGAGATAAGGAAGAAGTAAAACAGTTCAAGGTTTAAAAACTTTAAAATATCTTTCTCAGATCTCTTGAGGCAAGAGTTCAAGAGTTCAAGACTTCATTGAGCTATGATCCTGCCAGGGCACGCTAGCCTGAGTGGCAGACTGAGACTCTGTCTCTTAAAAAAAAAAAAAAAAAAAAATTATCCTCAGGCTGCTCAGGCTGGGTACCATCGCTCATACCTGTAACCCAGCACTTTGGGAGGCAGAGGCAGGAGAATCAGCTTGGGTGGGCAACAAAGTAAGATGCCATCTCTACAAAAAATTTAAAAAACATATTAGCTAGTGTGTTGGTATGCACCTGTAGTCCCAGCTATGTGGGAAGCTAAGGCGTCAGGTTAGGAAACAAAAAAAATTCTCTCATACGAGGTTAATTGACTTTTGTCTTTATTTCAAAATGTCCTGGTGATTTTTTTTGTATAATTTAATATAATTCTTAACTGAGAAAAAAATCTTAAATGTTACATTTGTATACTAGAATTTCAGATAAACTGCATATTTTGTTTCTAAATTTTTTATATTCAAAATCCTAATAATTTGAAATATTTTGGGTATGTTTCTTTAATCTGCATATTGCAGATCTTTGGTCCTTATTGATGAGATTTTTTAATACTAATAATGATTTAAAAATTAAAGATGCTTTATTATATAAAAAGAGTTTTGCCCCAACAACTAAGTTGCATATAGTATTTCAATCTGGAAAGCAAAACAAAGAGAATTAGAATTATTAGACTTCTCATGAATTACATGATCTTATCTTCTGCATTTGGATAGATTAAGGATCATTGTTTCATAATCCCTAGTTTTCTTGCTTCCTAATAGAAAATTATGTATACAAGACATAAAAATAATTTAGGCAAAATTGCTTAGAAACATCAAACTGAATATTGAAAACCCCAAATCTGCCCATTATTTTTTGGCCTCAATGCAATTTGATATTCAATCTGAATTTTTGCTATTCAGTTGGACTTCATTAAATACTGGAGATGAATGATGTTTTTTCTTAAAAAGATATAATGCATTGGTGATAAGTAGGGATTTCAACTGTATATGGTAATATAAATGACACATTTAGCATGACCTTATCTTCCTATAGCTTGTCCCTTTAATTGTTCCTAAATTAGAGGAAATGACTCTACTCTGGGTGGTGAAGAAATACAATATTCTATATTTAACCTCCCCATCATATTACTCTACGCCTTCCTATCTTCAATTATGTTGAAATCATGCCTACCTGTCTTAGGCCAGATCCCAACAGGAAATTGACAACTCAATCCTGCTCAAAATAGGAAAGTTTGAATAAGGTTTATCTATTTACAAAGGAAATATTTCAAAAAATATTGGTATGGAGGATCCACAAAGCACTCACTGCTCCCCTCAAGGAGACTGACTCTACATAATCTTTTCTATCTGAGTTCTAGTAATGGCTCCATATCACCAACAGACGACTGATAAACCAGTGAGAATAATGTGTGACAAAAAATCATCTTCAATAAAAATTAAAAGGACATTTACTAAAGATACTTAATTATTTATTTATTCTTACATCTAATAATTTTATATTTTCACCTCACTTCCAAATAAAATGAATATGTGCAGCCTGTGAAAGGATAGGAAGTCTTTTCAGATGTCTGACAGAAGATCTTCAGAACTACTCCTTGGTCTGGTATAACACGGGAGAACATATCTAAATGGATGTAGATCTACGGAGATCCTATTAAGACTTTAAGAATGATAATTAAGTACACACAAAAATAGTCAGAGAACTAGCTATAGAACTTTCTGAGGAAGCCTGGCTTCATCATGTATAGTCATAACTCAGAGATATTGCAGGTTAGATTCCAGACCACCCCAATAAAGTGAGTATCACAATACAGTGAATCATGCAATTTTTTTTTTGTTTCCCAGCACATATAAAAGTGATGTGTCAACTATACTGTGGTCTATTAAGTTTGCAAGCATTATGTCTAAACAAACAAGGTCCACATCTTAATTTTAAAATACTTTATTGCTAAAAATTGCTAAGAATCATCTCAGCCTTCAGCAACTAGTATCTGTTGTTTAGTGTAGTTACCTTCACTAATTATCTTAGCTATACCTTCTGATGCCTTGTTGCAGCTTCTCCATCAGCACTTGCTGCTTTGACTTGTACTTTTATGTTATGAAAATGGCTTCTTTTCTAAAGCACATGAACCAACCCCTGCTAGCTTTTTTCTGGTGAAGGGTCGACTTAATGTTGATGACTGTTGACTGATCAGAGTGGCAGTTGCTGAATTTTGGGGTGGCTGTGGCAATTTCTTAAACTAAGACAACAATGAAGTTCACCATATCGATTGACTCTCCCTTTCATGAAAAATTTCTCAATAGTATGTGATGCTGCTTGAGAGCATTTTAGCCACAATGGAATTTCTTCCAAAATGTCTCAACCCTGCCACTGCATTATCAACTAAGTTTATATAATATTCTAAATACTTTGTTATTTCAACAATGTTCACAGCATCTTCAGCAGGAATAGAATCTATTTTAAGAAACTACTTTCTTTTTTCATAGAAAGGAATTCCTCATTATAAAAGTTTCATGATGAGATTGCAGTAATTCAGTCACATCTTTAGGCTCCATTTTTAATTCCAGTTCTCTTGCTAATTTCACCACATCTGCAATTATTTCCTCCACTGAAGTCTTAAAACCTCAAAGTCATCTGTGAGGATTGGAATCAACTTCTTCCAAACTTCTGTTAATGTGGATATTTTGACTTCTCCCCATGAATTGTGAATGTTCTTCATGACAACTAGAATGAATCATTTCCAGGTTTTGGATTTATTTTGATCCGATCCATTAGAGGAGTCACTATCAATGGCAGATATAGCATTTTGAAATGTTTTTCTTAAATAATAAGACTTGAAGTTCAAAATTACTCCTTGATCCCTGAGCTGCAGAATAAATGTTGTATTATGAGGCATGAAAACAACATTAATCTCCTTGCACATTGCCATCAAAGCTGTTGGGTGCCGGGCGCGGTGGCTCAAGCCTGTAATCCCAGCACTTTGGGAGGCTGAGACGGGTGGATCACGAGGTCAGGAGATCGAGACCATCCTGGCTAACCCGGCGAAACCCTGTCTCTACTAAAAAAAAAAAAAAACAAAAGAACTAGCCGGGCGAGGAGGTGGCGGGTGCCTGTAGTCCCAGCTACTCGGGAGGCTGAGTCAGGAGAATGGCGTAAACCCGGGAGGCGGACCTTGCAGTGAGCTGAGATCTGGCCACTGCACTCCAGCCTGGGTGATAGAGTGAGACTCCGTCTCAAAAAAAAAAAAAAAAAAAAAAAAAAAAAGCTGTTGGGTAACGAAGTGCATTGTCAGTGAGCAATAATATGCTGAAAGGAATCTTGTTTTCTTGAACAGAAGGTCTCAACAAAGAGCTTAAAAGATTCAGTAAACCTTGCTCTAATCAGATGTGCTGTCACACCGACTTCATCATTCCATATGCAGCGCACAAGGCAGAGTAGATTTAGCATGATTCTTTTTTTTTTTTTTTTTTTTTTTTTTGAGACGGAGTCTGGCTCTGTCGCCCCAGGCTGGAGTGCAGTGGCCGGATCTCAGCTCACTGCAAGCTCCGCCTCCCGGGTTCCCGCCATTCTCCTGCCTCAGCCTCCCAAGTAGCTGGGACTACAGGCGCCCACCAACGCGCCCGGCTAGTTTTTTTTTTTTTTTTTTTTTTTTGTATTTTTTTAGTAGAGACGGGGTTTCACCGTATTAGCCAGGATGGTCTCGATCTCCTGACCTCGTGATCCGCCCGTCTCGGCCTCCCAAAGTGCTGGGATTACAGGCTTGAGCCACCGCGCCCGGCCAGCATGATTCTTAAGGGTCCTAGGATCTTCAGAACGGTAACTGAACATTGCTCTCAACTTGAAATCACCAGCTATATTAGCTTCTAACAAGAGAGCTGGTCTGTGCTTTCATATGTTGAAACCAGGCATCGACTTCTCCCTAGCTATCAAAATCTTGGATGGCATCTTCTTCCAATAGAAAGCTGTTTCATTTACTATGAAAATCTGTTTAGGGTAGTCACCTTCATCAATTACTTAGCTACTTCTTCTGAATAACTTGTTACAACTTCTGCATCAGCACTTCCTGCTTCACCTTGCACTTTTATGTTATGCAGATGGCTTCTTTTTCAAGATCTCATGAACCAAGCTCTGCTGGCTTCAAACTTTTCTTCTGTAGCTTCTGCACCTCTCTCATCCTTCATAGAACTGAAGAGATTTAGGACTTTGCTTTGGATTAGACTTTGGCTTAAGAAAATGTGTCTGGTCTGATCTTCCATCCAGACCACTACAATTTTCTCCATATCAGCAATAAAGCTGTTATAACTTCTTATCATTTATGTGTTCACAGGAGTAGCACTGTTGAATTTCCTTCAATAACTTCTTTGCATTCATAATTTGGCTAGCTTTTTGGTACCAAAAGCCTAGCTTTTGGCCTATCTCAGCTTCCAACCTGCCTTTGTCACCAAGCAAAATCATTTTCTAGCTTTTGATGTAAAGTGAAAGAGGTGCAACACTTCCCTTCATTTGAACTCTTAGAGGCCAATGTAGAATTATCAATTGGCCTAATTTAAATACTGAAATTATTATTATAAAACAAAATATTAGGAAGACCCTAGGAGAGGGTGAGAGATGATGAAATGGCCATTGAGTAGGGCCGTGAGAACACATAGAGCATTTATTGATTAAGTTTTCTGTCTTATATAGGCACAGTTTGTGGCATCTCAAAATAATTATAATAGTAACATCAAGGGTCAGTAATCACAGATTATCATAACAAATATAATAATGTAAAAGTTTGAAATATTGCAAGAATTACCAAAATGTGATACAGACATGAAGAGAACACATGCTGTTGAAAAAATGGCATCTATAGACTTTCTCTATGCAGGTTTGCCAAAAACCTTCAATTTGTAAAAAAACACAGTATCTGTGAAGTGCAGTTAAGTGAAGCATAATAAAACAAGATATGCCCATATATCAATACTTAATCCTCTGTCATATGATTCTCTACAGTATTACTTACTAATATAATCGTCATTACTCCCAAAATTCATTTCTATAACTCTGAGAGCCTTCTCAAGATAGCAAGATATATGCCAAGGATAAAAAACTTTTCCATTGATTATCATCTTATACCCTATGCTATTAAAAGAAAAAATGATCTAACAATATTTGAATTAAAATATAAAGGGAATTAAATTTCAATTTTTATATCTGTGACACTAAGTATAACCTCTAAACTATCAATATCACATCCTATCTTCAGGTACTCTTACACTTATGAATAAAGCAAAAGTGCACAGTCACCAATGATAAATACCTAGATGCAAGGCAGGTTACCATGACTTCTCTCAAACACATTAAAATAATGATATGGAGGACAGAACAAGCAGGAATAGCTATAAGCAGACGAATCCATCATTTGTAATATTGTAAGCAGATAAGATAAAAAACAATGACAACATTTAAAATTTCATAAATACTTAGCAATTGGCATAACTGTTTGCTTGGTAATGACACTTCCTAACAAAGCAGCCTACAAAGAATTAGTTTACTCTTGTTCTAAAGCTTAATATTAATTGTAAACATATGGTAGATATTCCCTCAGAAATGCATATATTTTATATAAACAACAATTATTTTTTAATTGCAATAAACTTGGTTTTAATATAGAAATGTTTATTGATCCTAAGTAAATATTTTCAGCCTTACTCATTTACCCATTAAGTCATTATTTAAGCACATAATGCCAATAATGGTGCCAAGCTGTTCAAGGGCAATGGTTCTCAAAATTTGCTGTGTTGGTATCACTAGGAAAGCTTATGCAAAATACAAATATGCAGAAATTATTCCAAACTTTCTCATTCAGGATCCAAAGATGTAGAACATAATTATGTTTTCAATAAGTTCTTCAGATGATTTCTATGCCAGAAACACAGATTAAACAAATTAAAATGCTTTTTAATATAAAATCTTATAACAGAATTATTTCTGGACACATTATATAGGTACAACAAATATTGTATAGCAGGTTCCTTTGGCACAGCAACTTACAAAACAGATGTAGACTGAGAAAAGATTTGCACCTTCATTGAAACTTTGAGGACTGAAGACAGGCAAGGGAAGATCTTTGATAAAAGTCATGCTAACAATCTGGAAAGTGTCAGAGTCCCACCAAACTTTAGTTAATATTTCAAGAAGAAGAAATAGAGTAGGAAGAAAAATCATCTGAGTAGTAAGTAAAGCTGGTTTATTACCTGTCTCCATGTAGAGGTGTGTATGTATGCTTGCATGTGTGTACACATGTAAATGTGTGTGTGTGCATGCATATACAGGTATGCTTGCCTACATATGTACATATACATACACACATATTTGCCCAACATGTTACACTATCTGTAATATTGTCTTTGTGATCAATGGAGCGGTTAAGCCACTGACAAAGTTCAAATCTTACTGATAGAATCTCTTTTTGATATCATGATGCTTTAATATTTTAGAAAATAACAAAGTTACTTGATGAGATTGCATATAATTACAGACACAAAATTTAAAATTTAAGTTACTTATGTTTCAAAATTCAACTCAATATACAGCGTGCTTCTGTTGTAAGAGTTAACCAGTTAGAATGGGGATTCTAAAAACCGTAGAAAACAGGCTCTGAGGAGGAATACTTTATATGTATTTGAAAAACTAAGGCTTTAACATATGAAACCAATATAGGGAATAAAGATAATAAAATTAAAATGACATATAGAGAATTCTAGATATCATGAACTTTAGGAAAGATAAGATGATATCATAGTTTAGAAATAAAATAGTAATCTTAACTGAACCCAGTTGCAGAATTCACCAGTAGAAAACCTTACGGCTTATATTACATACTTCTATTGAAATAAATGTCCAGGCATACATAAGGATAATTACAAGAATAAAATCTTGCCAAAAGCAAGGACCAATATAGAAATAAAAGTGCATGGCCAAGAAATTTCTTTAAAAAGTTTCTATAGAAATGTATATTTAAAAAGGGGTTAACAGGATAATGTATTGAAATTGTACATTATTAGATGTTAAGAATAAACAAAATGAATTATAATTTTCTGACATATTTTCCCCATCTTTAATTTAGTCATTCGTTTGCCTTGTATTCTACGTGTCCTATTTCATACTAATTTAAAGGTGACTAATTTATACCAAAGGATAGAGGAGACATATAAAAGTGACCTATGTAAGAGATGACACTCATAAATCAATTATTGGTGTTTCACTTTTTATCTGAAGTTTTAACTCAAAAGACATTGGCTTTGCATACAATTAAAGTGTTTTAATTTGTAAATTACAGAAAAATTCAAATACTATAGTGTTAATTGTGTTCTCTGTATGACAGAAAGGAATTTTAGAGATGATCTTCACAACTCAAATTTTCTGGATTTAATTATTTATAAGAAATTGTCGGGGCCGGGCGCAGTGGCTCAAGCCTGTAATCCCAGCACTTTGGGAGGCCGAGACGGGTGGATCACGAGGTCAGGAGATTGAGACCATCCTGGTTAACACGGTGAAACCCCGTCTCTACTAAAAAATACAAAAAACTAGCTGGGCGAGGTGGCAGGCGCCTGTAGTCCCAGCTACAAGGGAGGCTGAGGCAGGAGAATGGCGCAAACCTGGGAGGCAGAGCTTGCAGTGAGCTGAGATCCGGCCACTGCACTCCAGCCCGGGCGATAGAGCAAGACTCCGTCTCAAAAAAAAAAAAAAAGAAAAAGAAATTGTCTGGTAAACACACCAAAGGGTAAGAGGTCACTTAATTTTTTGCTCTATTTATGTTTTAAGAAAACAGACAACATCATGATGAATGAGTATTGACCCAGAGCTGAAACATTCCCAGGAAAATATACATTATGAACTATACACAATCCATTAAACAAGACAAAGTCCATTCCATTTTAGTTTCTTTCTAGGCAGTGTGAGAAAAGAGAGAGATTTAAGACACCTTGAGCACCCTTTCGAGTGCCACTAATGAAATAAATAGTATTTGTTGTCACATCACCCACTGAGAAGTAGGTGTGACTTCATGCTTTTTCATTTGTCACTCTCCAGTTGAATAACGGTTCCTTTATAGGCAGACTTTTCCCCCATAGCTAGTAACTACCCACATAGAAGTTAATTGATTCATTGGTTTTCCATCGAATCTGTGGATCCTTGGGATAGTAAGCCATCAACACTACATATTATTAGGTCCAACCCCTGCTATGAAAATAAGATGATCCTGCTTTATAGTCGCCCCCAGTATATGTAATGGAATTCTATGTCATTAGAAGGAGCAAAGTTGGGAAGAAATTAATTACAAAGTACAGAATGAGAATAAGTTTCTTGTAGGCCTAATAGGAAATACTTTAAAATAGTATTTTTGTGTTTCACAGAAAAGTTAAATTTATTTTTCTATTTTTTTTTTTTTTTTTTTTTTTTTTTTTTTTTTTTTTTTTTTTTTTTTTTTTTTGAGACGGAGTCTCGCTCTGCCGCCCAGGCTGAAGTGCAGTGGCCGGATCTCGGCTCACTGCAAGCTCCGCCTCCGGGTTCACGCCATTCTCCTGCCTCAGCCTCCCGAGTAGCTGGGACTACAGGCGCCCGCCACGTCGCCCGGCTAGTTTTTTGTATTTTTAGTAGAGACGGGTTTCACCATGTTAGCCAGGATGGTCTCGATCTCCTGACCTCGTGATCCGCCCGTCTCGGCCTCCCAAAGTGCTGGGATTATAGGCTTGAGCCACCGCGCCCGGCCAAATTTATTTTTCTAATTGGTTATACATCAGTGACTTCTATTTCTATATCTCATGATTCTCAGTTTCAGACTTAATACAATTTTAGAAAAGTATTGCACAGGGTGTAAAGAGAGATGAACCATAATCAAGAGATCTAAGTTTGTGGTCACTGCTCTGTAGAATATGAACAGCATGTAATTCAATAATTAAACATTTTATCATATTGCACACATTGTACTTGATCTTGATATGGCACAGATTGTTTCTTATGGGGAAAGGATGACACATCCGAAGTTGTGGTAACACATTAAAAATCCCCAAGCCAGTTTATCTATTTAGAGAAAGTAAGACTATTGCTTTTGAGTGACCCATAAGAAAGTAATGAAGTAGGTCTTGGAGGTTTGTTGATCTGATTAGTGGAATATCTCTTTCACAATCAACAAAGAATGAATGCAGAAGAGGTGTCTGGCCCCTTTGAAAAGTGAGGAGACTCTGTTTATAAACTAAAGTTGTTTTTAATATCTTAAATCTTGTGCAACATATTCAATGTGTTTGCCTGCATCCATCACCCTGAGGGCCAAATGTAAATTCCTAGGTCATCTCACGGAGGCAACACAAAGACATTCACACAGTATGTATTCTACCTCGTGGAGAAGCATGCAAGAAAGCTGTGTGTAGGACGTGGACATAATAGTATAAAAGAATTCTAGGCAGCTAGAGTGGGATAGTAGGAAGTGGAAAGAAAGTGAAAAGAATAAGATAACATGCTGTCTACTTTACAAGCAGTTGCACAAAGATTAATGGGCTAATTTCAGAGAAGCACTTAAACAGTTGTGGATGCCAAGTTTAAACATTATTATTTATTAGTTGGCTATGTGGTAAATTTCCCCTGAGAGCACAAGTGAAAGCCATATAAAAATGTATCTTGTTATTCAATTTCAATATGCATATTGCATATACGGTAGATTTTAATTGTGTAAGAGTATTTGGAAAGATAATAAATTATCTTGAAGTTAGTCTAAGATAAAAATTATATTTATCCAAATATGTAAGCATGATCAGTATTCCAGGGGTGAAGAATCAGAAATTAACCATTAAACAAGACTTTCGGTCCCTAGAGAACAAGATTCATGACAGGGAACATAAACTTAGAATGGTGTTGTTGGGTAAAGAAAAGGTGTCAGAAATCACACATTTTGCCATGGACTTCTCTATAAGAAAGTCTTAAAGTAAAATGTCTTTAAATATACAAGTAGAACCCATAAAGCTTTACAAACACACACACACAAAAACAGAGGTTTAGGGAACCCAGACGTTCAAGTGTTCTGGCGAAATTCTGAAGCACTTTGAAAATTTGTCTACAATAAAATTATAAGGCATAGCAAACAAGAATAAGTGTTCATGCAGTAAAAATCATATCTATAACTTTTTCAATGTAGTTTGTTGCCCATGAGAGTGACCAAAAGTTTAAAATATATTATCACTATTTAAAATAAGTGTGATTTTTAAAGTGCCACATTGTAGCTGGGCAAAAATTTATAGCCAATATCATAGTCAAAATATCATATTCCAATTAAAAGCCAAAGAGCCAAATATTTACAATCATTCTGTATTTTCTATTCACATAGTTATGTTCTATAATAAATATCTGATACTCACTCCACAGCAACCAATATCTGAAGTTTAAAAAGCAAGATAATTTTGGTATACAACTTTGAAAAACATCTAGTAGAAATGACATATTATTCTATTCTTAATGGCCGTGGCATTTTGGAAATGAAGATTTATAGTCAGTTATCATTGCCTATAATTATAGAGATGCCATTAAAAACCCTCTGTGCATTAAATATGCCTCACTGATTCAATCCTCATTATTTAATGCTTGAGGATTTTTCTTTGTAGGATAGAGAGACAATAGAAATGAGAGCAGCTATCCTGCACAAGGTTAATTTGTGAATGATAAATGAGTGGTTTAAAATGAACTGCATAGGTTACAGTTTAAACAGGTTTTGGCAGAAAACCAGTTTTCTCTATTGGGGAGATACACACACACACACACACACACACACACACAGATAGATATAGATAGATACATAGATATATATGAGGAAGATTCAACAGCCAACAGCACAGGAGAAATATAATTGACTACTGTAGGAAGTCTTTCTTGAGACAGATTAAAGAGTTTATCAAGATATTTTTCAATCTCAAAGCAGCCAAGATTTGTGATCCTAACTTCAGACCAGCAAGCATTCATTTGCTACCTCATTTCTTGAAACAACAGCAAAACTAAAATTACATTTTTTTGCTTTAAATAAGGGTGCCTCGTGTGACAGTTGAAAAAATAAAATGCATTTCAGTGAAATAGCTGCCTGGAAAAGTCATCCTATCCATCTTCTCAATTTATTCAATTAAACTCTGGTAAATCAAAGCCACTTTCTTATTATATTACTTCTCTTTAAAATAGGAGTTCTACAGCCATAAGTGATTTTCCAATAATTCTGAGTAGGCGTCCTTACAGGCATTCTACTTCAAGGTATTAGTCCTGACGCCTGGGGTGCGATGAGACTGGAGGTGTATTACTTCTTTACTATGTAGGACCACCTGTGTGCTGTGATTTGAATGGAACTGAAATATCCGGCTTATGCAAAATAACTCCCCCACCAGACTATCACAGAAACTAACCCTTCTTTGCCAGTTTGAAATTCTCATTGTCAAGTAATTTTCTCCTCTTTCCCTAGCTACTGAAAGCTGGTAGATGATGTAAGTGATATAAGTCTGTATGTGTGTGTGTGTGTGCGTGTGTGTCAGGGTGTCGGGGTGGGGGCAGGTAGTAGTTGCATGGGAATGGTAAGAAAAGGAAACAGATGAGGAGATTAAAAAATTATTAAAACGTGAAATGTGCCTTTAATACTTTGATAAATTCTTCCATTCTATTAAAATGGAGGGCAAGATATGGGTTGGATTGGCTGGGTGCAGAGATTTAGCAACACAGATGTGCTATAAAAATGGGTGATGAAGTCAGAGTACAATGAGCTAGGATGAGATGGTTGGGCCTGGAATAAATGGGGGACTAAGCGATGGGTAAATTGGAAACTATGAAGTAAGGGAAACATTTCGCTAATAAGGAAATAGAAATAATCTTTTTTTTTTTTTTTTTTTTTTGAGACGGAGTCTCGCTCTGTTGCCCGGGCTGGAGTGCAGTGGCCGGATCTCAGCTCACTGCAAGCTCCGCTTCCCGGGTTTACGCCATTCTCCGGCCTCAGCCTCCGAGTAGCTGGGACTACAGGCACCCGCCACCTCGTTCGGCTAGTTTTTTGTATTTTTTAGTAGAAACGGGGTTTCACCGTGTTAGCCAGGATGGTCTCGATCTCCTGACCTCGTGATCCGCCCGTCTCGGCCTCCCAAAGTGCTGGGATTACAGGCTTGAGCCACCGCGCCCGGCCGGAAATAGAAATAATCTTAACCAAGATTGAATCAAAATTAGGTGGACCTTAAGGAGGCTACAAATACCATACCTCGTCAAACAAATATTCTGTACTTATTTAGCATTTATTGATTGGGGTTACTAAGAAACTGATTTTCTTTTAATGAAATGTTACCTCATTATATACATTATATATATATAATATACATTAAAAATAGACTATATATATGCTGAGGATTTTCTATTTGCCCATCCAAAACTTCTCTCCATCTTGTTTATCTTCTGTGT
This sequence comes from Trachypithecus francoisi, assembly GCF_009764315.1. Lineage (NCBI taxonomy): Eukaryota > Metazoa > Chordata > Mammalia > Primates > Cercopithecidae > Trachypithecus > Trachypithecus francoisi. Next base: position 64,235,595 of record NW_022681469.1, read on the forward strand.
GCAAAAAATGATTAACAGTAAAGGTAAAAATTCATGTGTGTATACTTCAACTATCATGTTATACATAGTAAATACATAAAAATTTATGCCAATTTAAATGAATACATTTAGGAAAAAAAACATCACCTGAGTCTGCTGTTTTCTGGGTTCTATTTTGGGTTTGCCAATGAGGATTAACAGCAGGAAATCAGAGTGAATGAGAAAGGGAATGAAAGCAAGTTAAGTACCATGTTCATTTGCTGGGATTCCTCCCTGCAGGATTTCATGGTCTGACTGCATGCTTCCTGTCTGTTTTTCCAAGTTCTGTAAACACTTCTTCCCTTCCACTCCTTTAAGTCCTATGGTTGATCATGGTGCCTTCTATTGAAGCCCTGTAATACCTCATCGAGGTTTTTCCCTTGAAATTTCCCTAAACCCCACTAATATCTTTCTAAATTGTCCCTTTATTAAATTTGCCTCAAATTAACCATTTTCAGTGTGCTAGCTGTTTTCTTCCAGGATTCTGACTTATTTTTCTTACTTTTTTACTAATTTGAGATTGTCTTTCATATCTCCTTTTTGGTTTTTTGTCACTTGTAACTAGCAGCTGAGGCACTCACACTAAAAGTGGATGATTAAATACGGATATAGTTTTACAAGGTTGCTTTAAAATTCTGGAGTAAATTTAGCAAAATAAAAAGTTTTTTTGTTATGTTTTTCTCGTCTCTGTTTGAGCAGTAGTTTTTTCCCTTGATAATAAAACCAAATAATTCAGATATTTATTCACCATGAACAATTAAAAAGCATTTTTAAAAGTTTAATATAACTCAAAATTGCAAATGAAACTCATTAGGCTCCCTCTTAGTAGTATATTTGATTTCATACATAGAGTGAGTGACACAGCATTTACTAGAATCTCATAGATAAACATACTATTTTTCCTTCGAGTTTATCAATCTATTTAACCTTGGATTGCTGATTAAGCACAACATGCCATCTGGCAGAATTTGCTTTTCCAGACAAATTCTCTTAAAAATATTTCTTAGTTTCTGGGGACTACCAAAATGAAATCTTGTGGCCTCTATAGTTTTTCAGTGTCTTCAAGTCCTATATTTCTATGTCAATGTTAGTTCCTAATGAAAGGTTTTCTGTAGAGTGGAAATAAAATAATAAAATTTAATTTTGATTTTTATAATGTAACACGATTAATTTCTGGACTCTCTACCCAGAGAACAGTTACATTAATCCCTTTCTCTATTATCTCTGGTATACCTCCCCACTTTCATCTTTCCTTGGTTCTTTTCTTTCAAGTCAACAAGCGTGCCCAATTTCCTGACCTTATGGAAAGAAAAAGAAAAACAACTGTAGTAAAAAAAACCTCCTTGTCCTCATATGTCCCCCTTTTGCTTTGTATCAATCTCTCTTTCCCTTTACTGTCAACCTTTTCAGACGACAAATTAACTGAGACTGCCTCTGATCTTACTCCCCTTTAAAACTCTACTCAGTTCTCGTCAGTCAACAGAATGACCTAAGTAAGTTACTGATGATCTACTAGTTATCTAGTTTTCATCTTATTTCAAATCTCTGGCATTTGACATTCTCAACCAATTGAAATTCCTAAAATGCCACCTCCTTCCTTTTTAATGATATGGCCTTCCCTCAGCTCTCTTACTTCACAGGTCTATAATCCCCATCATGAACTTTGTTAATTGACTCTCTCTCTCTTCCTATACTCTCTTTTTATCGAGGTTTTATCCCTGGTCTTTTCTCTTTTCAGTCTAACAACTTTTAAAAATTAGATTTTACCTCAGTATCATGACTTCAATTATGGCATATATTCTGATGTTTTTTTAAATCAATGTCTGTAGCCTATAACTCTCTTTCAAACTTCAAAACTCATATTTCTAACTACTTTGGAGTGAGGTCCACATAAACAGCCTCAGTTGAATTCAACTTTAACAGGGACAAGTTCAATTTAATATTATCCTAAATAAAGCACTCCTCTTTTATTTGTACTTTCTCCAATGCACATAACTTTGAAATCCCAAGTCAATAATGTTCTTTCAGTTATGTTAGCTCATGTGTCCCCTAGGTTTTATTTTGTTGTTAACCTAATCACCATGTCTTTTTTTTGATTCTACGGTCTAATCATGTCTTGTCTGGTTCGGCTCTTATGTTTGTTGTCATCAGCTTGGTTTGGTGTCTCAACTTCTCTTGATTACAGTTTTGCAATAATGTCCTCAAGCTTGTAATCTTGATTACACAGTTATCTAAGTTAAATTAAAATTGTTTATATTTCTCTATTACACGTTTTTAATGCCTTCTCTTTCTTTGTTGTTATTTTTAAAAAGTTTTTGATATTTTCATAATCAAGCTCCTGTTGTTATTTCTAACTTTATCTTCTGGCACTTCCCTGTTAGCAGTCTGTTCCAGTTATTCCAACAGTATTTACAGGTTACCCCCAAATCTTAGGGTATCACAGTAAGGTCTGTATGCACAATCATTTGGGCTATAACGCTATACTACTAGGTTTCTGACTGGAATATCCTTGTTATACTTCAAAAAATTTCCTCACCTGATGCTTCTTCCCTGGGATGATTCTTGAATCTCATAAACAGAATGAATCACACCAACTTTGGAGTATCTACATATATTTATCTGCACATATCTCACTATACTGAAATGTTGCATTTACACATGGGATTCAAGTTATCCTGTGGCCTTCTGACTGTAGAGTATGTGCCTTTGTTACTTTAATTCCTCAGTTCCTAGCACAGTGCCTGGATCATAGCAAGCAGTCAATAAACATGTGTCTACCCACAGGGAATAAGTGTAGGAGGGAGAAGGAATACATGACTATCTCATAGTTGTCTATCATGTAGGCCAGGAATAAGAATCCATGAGGTTAGACGGAGAGAGACCGTGAGTCACCATCCAGTGGAAGATCAGAAGGAAGAAAAGTTCTTTGAACATAATTTTCCTGGGAGTGGAAAGTATAAACAAGGTGGTAACAGCATTCTAAAACTAAAATAAAATGAGACTGTATGTTCCTCATTTAATTTTTAAGGAGAGACCTATTACACTACTTAAAAGCCAGTTAACATAGAGCCCCAGATAACCATGGGAAGCTGCTGATGTGGTACAGTGACAGAAAGAGTCTTGGGAAGTTTGAGAAAATTTTTGAGACCAGAAGGGACTGGAAAAACAAATCCTGTAAAATAAATTAGCACCCTGAGGACATCCTTTTGACTGATCTTTACTAAGCAAGAGTGTGTTTTAGTAAGCTGAGTCTAAAAAGACAGCAGACAAAGCCAAGGCCAATGTCAGGTTGAGTAGGAAGCCACTTCAAAGCCAGAAAAATAGCTCTTCTACTTTGGGAAACAGAAAAATAACTTCCCCAGAGAGGATATATGGAATGCTTAGCCTTGGTTCTTAAACTTGGTTCTTAGAGTAGAAGGAGAGCAAGACAGACAGAGTAAATAAAAACAAAGGTATGTGTGTGTGTATATATATATATATATATATACACATACATATGTAAATCTATGTTTGTATATGTGTGTGTGTGTGTGTATACGTGTATATATTAAGTCAGCCAAGATGTATTGGTGTTTAAATAATAATTCAAATAACAATTCAAAGAAAGCCAGTATAGCCTTATTAATATCTGCCAAAATTCTCTCTAAGTTATAAAGTATCACTCATGAGAAAGAGGTTCACTAAACATGACAAAGCATTTAATTCCATAGATTTTATACATACATATACATATTTTTCAAATTTTCTTGCAACTAAGGTCATATTTTGAAAATATAAAAGGAAAAATGTCCAGTTTTCCAAACAGAAATTGACAGACTCATGACTAGAATAAAAGATTTTAAAATATCTCTGTGATAGATTGTTTAATATCTCTCTCTTTCCCTCTCTCTCTCTGTCACACACACACATACACACACACGCTCATCAGTAAAGATACAAAAGATTTAAACAACAAAACTAACAAGCTTGTACCCAACAACTGAAGAATATAACTATCCCTTTGTAAGTAAGAGCCATACTATCCTTTTGGTTTCAATTATATTTCTTTTCACATATTCTTTTCTTCATTTTAACAACAGCATATAAGAAAACCCTGTATTCAATATCACATAACTTGTCTGAGACAAGTTTAAGAGGTTTTCCTTCTAATTTTCTTATAAAACTAACTTGGTGTTTCTATTTTCATTCATTTTCTTGAAATGCCTCCAAGTTTTCTTTAAATGCAAAAGAATGCTTTGCACAAACACAGATTGCTATTTCACAAACATTTTGTCATCTTTGCTCTTCTAGGTGCTTTCCCCTCAGCATCACCTCAAGGATTCTTTCCATGAGTCTGAGCCAAGTGTCAGCTCTTCCCTTAGTGGATAGCTTACATAGGGTTCGATGTCAACAAGGCCCTTCTTAGGATGAATTCAGCAGTGAAGGATTAATTTAATAAAGAACATTGCTTTACCCCTAGGAAAATGACAAGTTGCTAAGGTGGAATTGGTCTTTGGAGTTATTCTGTTTTTTGAGGTATTTCAATAATTTGTAGACTTTCCATTACCCAGTGGCTGACTTAATGAATTAACTTGTAACTTCTCAATCATGCAATATTTTCTTCCGTTTAATTTGTTTTTGCCCCTTTTATGTAGTTAATACATTCACTGGTTAAGAACAAACCTTTTCTTGCATACATGTATTGTCTTGGGTAAAAAGTATGTTCTGTTGAACGCTCTAGCGGAGAGGAAACACTGATAAACATTTTAAACCCCCATTTCACCTCTTTAATAGTTGTGTGATTTGTCTACTTATGTAACCTCACTGTTCTTTGTTTTCTTTTATACTCCCCTTAAAAAGAAGCAAGGCAAATAGCATTTACTTAATAAAGTTGTTGTGAGGATTAAATGAATGTAGACTATCTGCTACAGGATATTCTGTGTCATATAATAAAATTTCATGGGCAAATTCACAACTATGCAATTTTTACACATAATGAGAAATGAAGATTGTTTATTGTCAATGAATATAATTTACATTAATAAAGGAATTTTAATCTAAAAGATAATAGAAAAGTGAGTCAACATTTTTAAAAAGCCTTGAGAAAGATTTCAACCATGGAATGATATATTCAATAATACCATAGTGCTGTCTCATTCCCTGAACACTTATTGTTAGCTGAATAGATTCTTCCTATTGTTTTCAATTCAGTTTGACTAAATCAAAAGAAAAAACACTTGAAAAGCAATACCTTTACTGTATTTACTGAGTGGCCAAACAATGTCTAGCAAATTTTGCCATGCAAAGACATAGCAGTGATTTTGGTGAAGCATAGAGCCCTGGTAGAAATGCAACATTATCTGACTCTTCAAATGCCTGAGATAAATGGAATTAATAATAAACATACAATATTTAGACTATCATGTGAATCTAACCGATGCTCTATACTAAAAAAAAAAAAAAAGTCCCATTTTTATAAAGTATTTTAGAACCACAGTTATTAGTCCTATTTGTTCATTTGTTTATTATAATGATAACCTTGAAACCATAATAAAATATAAGATGTCAATAGGAACCTGCATAAAAAGTAAATACACTGTTTTAAAGGGGATGGGGTGGGTGTTAGTGATGGCCATCATATCATTTGTTCTCATTCTCTCCTTCTAAACTGGAATTGCTTCTAACTAAATTCTGGATCTTTTAAAGACGTTAAAAATCCTACAACCTAATCTTTTCCTGGAATACAGTCTCCACTTTCTCACCTGAACCGAAAACTCACCTTCTTCTGGTGGTGCTATTTACCCTAAAACGCTTCCACACTCACACTCATGAAGAGGCTAGTGTTCTCATAATGCTCGCTGCCATGTTGCGACCGTTTATCAGTAACTCTTTTTTTTTTTTTTCTTTTTTTTTTTTGAGACGGAATCTCTCTCTGTCGCCCGGGCTGGAGTGCAGTGGCCGGATCTCAGCTCACTGCAAGCTCCGCCTCCCGGGTTCACGCCATTCTCCTGCCTCAGCCTCCCGAGTAGCTGGGACTACAGGCGCCCGCCACCTCGCCCGGCTAGTTTTTTGTATTTTTTGGTAGAGACGGGGTTTCACAGTGTTAGCCAGGATGGTCTCGATCTCCTGACCTCGTGATCCGCCCGTCTCGGCCTCCCAAAGTGCTGGGATTACAGGCTTGAGCCACCGCGCCCGGCCTCAGTAACTCTTTTATTTTGACACATGTACTATTCAGTTATGCTGCCTTCTTCCCATTGATTTGTCTTTATTTCTCTACTGCATGGGGTTCTTCTCTTTCCTCATTGATGTAAGTCTGCTGTGATCACAATATTCTTTGATTACCCTTCCTGCTCTGGTTCTTAACACTCAAATTGAGGAGCCTTTGAACCACACCCTTGTTGTGCTTGGGCGTCTTCAACTCCAAAGACCTCGATTTTTATTTTACCCATATGTTTCTCTTGACTTTTTCTATTCTTATAAGTTTTATCCACTCCATTCCAGCCCCAACACTCACTGTAGGCTTATTCCTTTTAGATTTAATAGCAGGCAGTTTCATTATTTATTTTATATATTTCTAGATTTACTAATTACTCAGTCTGACCTCCTGCCTGCCGTGTGTGTGCCATTTCAATTTTCAAATCTAGGGTAATCTTTTGTAGTTTCGTTACTGAGTACTGAGCACTGTTGGAGAAGGTCAAATAACAAAGGTAATTTTATCTATCACAGATGGATTTTAACTAATATCACTTAATATCCCAACGCTGTTTTCCTGCGTTTTTACTCTGCATGTACCATAAGGGGAAACTTTTACGTCAACTTGCCTAGAGTACAACTTCATGGAAACATTCTGAAGGGGCATTTGGTAATATATATGAAATGATGTAAAAATAAATTCTTTAAAACAGGAAGGCCATTATTAGCAAATTTTCCAAAGACAAGCATCAGATGTCTGTACAAATATGTATTTTTTTCAGTTGTTCATAATGAATTTGTTAAATAAATTATATAAGTATAGTAGACTAGTATGCATTCATTAATTGCATATTATATTAATAATGAGAAGATATTTTTCTGCATTACTGAGTGAAATGAAAGATAAACTGCTATATGATTATATACATGACTTTATATTTAATATATGCAATCATTTATAAGTGTCTTGTGTGTGAATAACTGTATGTATTTTGTAGTTTGGAAAAATGTTAGCCGGATTATCAATAATTATTGATTTAAGGTATTGAAATTGTGATTACTTTTGATATTATTGTTTCTTCTTTATTTCTTTATTTTATTCTCCATATTTTCAATGCTACTTGAAATACCTGCATGAATAAACATTATTGGAATAAGAAAAATGATACAGTAAATGCTATTAATTTTTTTAAAAAGTAGTTTGGGTATAACTGTTTTAATTCTTAATTCCTCTTCTCCATTTTGTGTCCAAACAAACTAGAATCTACTTTCCTCACTCCATCTATTCTACTAAAATGGTTCTCATAAAGACCAATTATCAATGAGCTTATTATCCACCCGAAGTACCCTCTATTCTTGGGCAACAAGGAGAACTCTAACATGGTTGAGTATACTGTCTTCATGAAAACAGAGCTACTTTAGCTCTGTTTTCCATACTTTATGCCATTGCGTCTTAAGCTTTTTCACCAGTTTGTTTTCCTTCACTTGGCTCCTAAGAACAGATGTTTCCTAAGGCCCCATGTTTAGGGTGCATTCCTTTCCACCCTACACACTTTTAACTAATCTATTTTCCTCCCACAACTTCAAATATCACCCTCACTGGATGATTCTCAAATCATTATCAAAACATCAAAGGCACATGCCTAATTGACTACTGTTTACTGCACAAAACAAGCCTGATGTCACCTCAAATTGCCTACGTGCAAATTAGAATTCATTTATTTCTCTTCCATACTTTCTCCTATGCCTTCAATTTTAAGTGCACCACTGCCACTCTCCTTTGCTTGGGTTAAAAATTTCAGTTTTCTTGAACTTCCTCTTCCTCCTGTCTCTTAGCTAGTCACCACATCTGTATTGATTATGTGCCTATCACATATTTGTCAGTGGGCGAATGAAGTAAAGTTTCAGATGAGGTGTTATTTCCTTTATGCTCCCAGTTATACTAGCCTAATTTGGACATTAATCACTTCTATACTGGATATCCAATATAACCTCCTAACAGAGGTTTCTAACTCTCCCTTTACTTACACAGTCAGCAGCATTAATTCACTATAAGTTCTGAATATGATTGCCTCTCTTTGCAAGAGAAAATGAACATTACTAAAACATTCGTCTGACATTTCAAGCCCTTCCTCCAAGATGTTATTGCAATCTTCCCGTTTAACTTCCTTTTCCATGCACAGTTTATCTTTATCTCACAAATACTCTATTAGTCACTAAGGACTAATCCCATTCTCCTAAAGGCAAGTCTTTTCCATCTATGATATCAATTTGATATAGTAAAAGAGTTTGAAATTCACTTGGAATACAGGTAATTATTGATTTTGCCCTATCCTCTTGGTCGTTTTGCCTCAGTCTATCAAAACCAATTCAAGTGCGTTATCTTCCATTTCCTTGAACAAATCTCTCTTCCTGTTGTTTATGGAGTGCACATCTGAGGTGCAAAGTATTTGAGTTAATTCTATATGTGAATCACCTTCATGACTGTGAATACCCTCAAAGCAGAGGCCTTAAAAAGGATAGTCTGTATTAATTACCTGGAAAAAATGGCAGTAACTGATATGCTTAAAGCAATATCATACATATTCTATTTAAAATAAATTTAACAGTGTTAGGGAGGGAAGGGAGCTAAACTCACATTCTAAAATTTAAAATGACCAAATAAATAAATTGGGAAAAGCAATGCCCAACATTAATAGTGAAAACATATTTTTGAAATAATTAACACCTGAATCATAATTAGCAACTAAGTGTAGGAAGAAACTGATGATGCTGAAAACAAAATGTGTTTACTTTATCCCAGAGTTAAGGAAAAGATAAACATAAGTAAGTAAGTGAATTTCTGAGCACCAACTTCTTAGCAATCAAAGTCTAACTTACCAAATTTAATATTTGAGATAGTTTATATCAACAGGTAAATTTCATTATTAAGCAATTAGCCACCCATTCTCTTACTCAAACTTATTACTCATTGAGTTAATACAACATACAAGACATAGTTTAGGAAAAATGTCTTTAAGAAGTTCATAACCAAGAAAAGAGAATAAGAAGGAAAAGGAGAAGTAGGGGAGGAAAGAGATGAGAGGTATGAGATGGAGAGACAAAAGTAATATTGAATGCTTACAACATATCACCCATTTTCCTAAGTGGTTTACATTATCATCTCTTACACTGTGGCAAGATAGCTATTATTATTGTCTTTAGTATATAGGTAAGGAAACTGAGGCATGATGTGACCAAATACTTTTTTTTTTTTTTTTGAGAATCTGGCTCTGGTGCCCAGGCTGGAGTGCAGTGGCACTATCTCGGCTCACTGCAAGCTTCGCCTCCTGAGTTCATGCCATTCTTCCGCCTCAGCCTACCAAGTAGCTGGGATTACATGCACCCATGACTACACTGGGCTAATTTTTTGTATTTTTTAGTAAAGACGGGGTTTCACTGTGTTAGCCAGGATGGTCTTGATCTCCTGACCTCGTGATCCACCCACCTCGGCCTCCCAAAGTGCTGGGATTATAGGCATGAGCCACAGCGCCCGGCCCCAAATAACTTCTTAACAGGAATCATTCAGCAAAGAAAAATCTGAGCTGAGTTTCAATCCCAGAACACATAGTCACTATGGTTTACTAGAGTTAACATACTGTGCTGAGACCCAGATGCAACCAACCAATAAAAACATACTTCAGGAATGCCTTTAAAAAATTCTGTGAGAATGCAGATCACTGTGGGAATACCAGTCTACTAAAGTCCTAACAGAAAACTTAACCGTAGAAAGAAGACTGTACTATCATAGAACACCATCTCCATGGAGGAATAGCAAGACTGTATTGGAAGTACTAAGGAAGCCAAATTTGGTGGAACATGGATGTTTTGGCGAACAGTAGATGAGAGTGCCCCAGAGGGATATTCAAATTTTTTGTTTGTTTGTTTTGTTTTGTTGTTAGATGGAGTCTCACTCTGTCACCCAGACGAGTGCAGTGTGATCTTGACTCACAGCAACCTCTGCCTCCCAGGTTCAAGTGATCCTCCTGCCTGAGCCTTCCGAGTATCTGGGATTACAGGTGACCACCACCACGCCCGGCTAATTTTTGTGTTTTTAGTAGAGACGAGATTTCACCAAGCTGGCCAGGCTGACCTGGAACTCCTGACCTCAGATGATCCACCTGCCTCAGCCTCCCAGGCTGGAGTACAGTGGCATTATCTCGGTTCATTACAGCCTCCACTTCCCTGGTTCAAGCGATTCGCCTGCCTCAGCCTCCTGAGTAGCTGACACTACAGGCACACGCCACCACACCCGGCTAATTTTTTTGTAGTTTTAGTTAGTAGAGGCAGGGTTTCACCATGTTGGCCAGACTGGTCTCGAACTCCTGACTTCAGGCAATCTGCCTGCCTCGGCATCTCCAAGTACTGGGATTACAGGCATGAGTCACCACGCCCGGCTGAAAACTACAATGATTTAAAGCCATGTAGCAATGTAGACCAAAAATAATTATATCATAATGCTAATATTAAAATAAGTTTTTAAAAATAAAAATAATATATTAACATTTCAGAATAGTCTGCAAGATTTCATGATTGTGCAACTGTGAGTATTTGCTTTAGGTAAAACCAAGCATTTAAAAAATTAATAGTTTTTAGTTTTCTACTTATTCAAAAGTTTGTCATAAGGAAATTATTTTTTGATTTATAAAACATTAGTCATGTTAGCTAAAACAATCAAGCAAAGGCTTTTGTTGAAAATAAATTTAATATTTTGCCCATGGGCAATTGTACTCACTAAATACTCTGTAAGTAATCCACTTTTTGTGGCCAAGTGGCGTACTCATTTTACACCCAAATATGAAAGAGAAATGGAAGACATGGGTAATAAACAATATTTTGGAAATATTGGAACTGTTGCTTAAGGGAATAATTACAGAACAATTTTTGAGAGTCTTGTATAATGAATTCATTTTTAAAGCATCTGGTTATCTTGCTGACTAAAAATGCAGTGCCAATTATATTTTATAGGTAGCAATTTCTTTTTATAGTTTAGAAATTGGATCATAAAAAAACAACTGTAATTTTTCTAACATATTTTTAAGAATAAAATGATCTGATACACTAAATTAGAGGATTCAGGACTTAAAGATAAACCACATACTAATTTTTACCATCTTTGGAGGCCACCTTAATGAAACTGATTTTGTGAATGTTACAGATGCATACACATTTATTACTGTCACTGAGAGTCTAGTCAAAGAATATTCTGATTCGAAATAAAGAGGTCCTAAAAAATTTACCCATCCCAAATAAATATTAAGGTGGATGCAGTATGGTAGGTTAATATTTTCTATTATTTCATCAGTCTGACTAATGTTAGATGAATGTTTTAATTAAAAGCAATATATATAACTATAAAGCCACAGTATCCTATAGATTTTTAAGTGTTTCAAATTACCGATTTATACCCAAGGGATAGGTTGGTCTGTAGGATCCCAAAAGAAATAATACTACTTGTAAATATTTTAAAACAACACCCAAACTTGCCTAGATATAGCATATTCAAATGGAGAGTAAAGAAAAGATGGGAGAGAGATTTATAAGCAGTCTTAAAAATACATAAGCAAATATTTCATTTGTTATACATAATTTTTAAAAGAAGATTTTAGTAGGTTGAATAATGGCCACTCCAGGATCTTCAGTGCCTGGAACCTGTGAATGTTACTTTGAGTGTTGAAGTTTTGCAGATATGATTAAATTAAAGACCTTGAGATAAAAAAAATTTCTTGTAATCCCTGTTTGGGCCCTAAATGTCATCACAAATGTCCTTATAAGAGAGAGGGAGAGGGGATTGGGCATATACCCAGAAGGCCAAGGCCATGGAAGATGGAAGTAGAAAGAAAGATTTGAAGATGTTGCATTGCTGACTTGAGGAAAGGGCCACAAGCCAGGGAAGACAGCTTCATAAATTGGAAGAGACAAGAAAGAGATTCTCCCACAGAGCCTTGCAAAGGAGCATAGGATGGCTAACACATTCATCAGACCCAGTGGTACTGATGCTGAACTTCTGGCTTCCAGAATTCTGACAAAGTTAATTTTTTGTTTTTGTTTTTTTTCCGATTTATTTTTATTTTTGTTATTTTAACTCACAATTTATATAAAAGCAATTTACATTAAAGTTAGATTTAGATGTGAAAAGAGGTTTTGAAATAAATCAAAGTAGTGGCAATAGAGAACTTAACTATTTTGTTGATTGAAAGTAAATGCAGGGCCGGACGCCTGTAATCCCAGCACTTTGGGAGGGCGAGGCGGGTGGATCACCAGGTCAGGAAATCGAGACCATCCTGGCTAACACAGTGAAACCCCGTCTCTCCTAAAAATACAAAAAAAATTAGCCGGGCGTGGTGGCGGGCGCCTCTAGTACCAGCTACTTGGGAGGCGGAGGCAGGAGAATGGCGTGAACCCGGGAGGCAGAGCTTGCAGTGAGCCGAGATGCCGCCACTGCACTCCAGCACTCCAGCCTGGGTGACAGAGGGAGACTCCGTCTCAAAAAAAGAAAGAAAGAAAGAAAGTAAATGCAACAAAGAAATTCTATTACTTAGGATACAACATAAATTTATTCTATTTGGATGTTTACCTTTCAAATGTATATTTAATCTAATTTCATTTGATATAAGTATTCTGAAATCATTCAGAATAAATGTCTAACATATTAACTCAATATTTAGCAATTAATAATTTCCTTGATATGTTTCATAACTTTCCTTGACTCTAAATAAGATTCTTTTTAAAGATATATTCCTGTCTCCAAGTTTTGTATTTTCTCAGTAATAGGTCTAGTATTTTGTTCCTATAAATCTATTAAAATGTTTTGTTGACACACCTCAGCAATGAAGTGAGTATCCTCATAAATAAAGCTTAGATTTTAGACTATAAAATTTAACCATTACCATAGCTGGATTAGACACAAACTTTGCTTTGTTCTATGTTACAGCAGTGTTGTTTTGTTTAAAAAGCCTTAATGAAGCCGGGCGCGGTGGCTCAAGCCTGTAATCCCAGCACTTTGGGAGGCCGAGACGGGCGGATCACGAGGTCAGGAGATCGAGACCATCCTAGCTAACACAGTGAAACCTCGCCTCTACTAAAAAATACAAAAAACTAGCCGGGCGAGGTGGCGGGCGCCTGTAGTCCCAGCTACTTGCTTGGGAGGCTGAGGCAGGAGAATGGCGTGAACCCGGGAGGCGGAGCTTGCAGTGAGCTGAGATCCGGCCACTGCACTCCAGCCTGGGAGACAGAGCAAGACTCTGTCTCAAAAAAAAAAAAAAAAAAAAAAAAGCCTTCATGAGATACAATCCACATACCATGTAAATCACACATTTCAAATATACAGCTCAGTGCTTTTGATGTATTTAAATATATGTGCAGCCATGCCTCCACAGTTATTTTTAAAACATTTAATCACCTCACAAAGAAACTCCATATCCGTTAGATATCAATCCGCTGTCCCATCACTACTCACCACCCCTAAGAAACCACTAATATACCTTCAAACCCTATAGGGTTACCTCTTCTGCACATTTTTTTAAATTAAACTTTTTTTTTTTTTTTTTTTTTGAGACGGAGTCTCGCTCTGTTGCCCAGGCTGGAGTGCAGTGGCCGGATCTTGGCTCACTGCAAGCTCCGCCTCCCGGGTTCACGCCATTCTCCTGCCTCAGCCTCCCCAGTAGCTGGGACTACAGGCGCCCGCCACCTCGCCCGGCTAGTTTTGTGTGTGTGTGTGTGTTTTTTTTAGTAGAGACGGAGTTTCACCGTGTTAGCCAGGATGGTCTCGATCTCCTGACCTCGTGATCCGCCCGTCTCAGCCTCCCAAAGTGCTAGGATTACAGGCTTGAGCCACCGCGCCCGGCCTTAAATTAAACTTTTTAAGTTCTGGGACACACGTGCAGAACCGGCAGGTTTGTTACCTAGGTATACACGTGCCATGGTGGTTTGCTGCACTCATCAACCTGTCATCTACATTAGGTATTTCTCCTAATGCTAGCCCTCCCTAGCTCATTACCCCCTGACAGGCCCCTGTGTGTGATGTTCCCTTCCCTGGGTCCATGTGGTCTCAAGGTTCAACTCCTACTTATGAGTGAGAACATGTGGTGTTTGGTTTTCTTTTCCTATGTTAGTTTGCTGAGAATGATGGTTTCCAGCTTCATCCATGTCCCTTCAAAGAACATGAATTCATCCTTTTTTATGGCTGTATAGTATTCCATGGTGTATATGTGCCACATTTTCTTTATCTAGTCTTATCATTGATGGGCATTTGGGTTGGTTCCAAGTCTTTGCTATTGTGAGCAGTGCTGCAATAAACATACATGTGCATGTGACTTTATAGTAGAATGATTTATAATCCTTTGGGTATATACCTTGTAATGGGGTTGCTGGGTCAAATGGTATTTCTGGTTCTACATCCTTGAGGAATTGCCATACTGTCTTCCACCATGGTTAAACTAATTTACACTCCCACCAACAGTGTGAAGGCATCCCTATTTCGCTAAATCTTCTCCAGCATCTGTTGTTTCCTGACTTTTTAATAATCACCATGCTAACTGGCATGAGATAGTATCTCATTATGGTTTTGATTTGCATTTCTCTAATGACCAGTGATGATGAGCTTTTTTTCATATGTTTATTGACTGCATAAATGTCTTCCTTTGAGAAGAGTCTGTTCATATCCTTGGCTCACTTTTTGATGGAGTTGTTTGTTTGTTTCTTGTAAATTTGTTTAAGTTCCTTGCAGATTATAGATATTCAGCCTTTGTCAGATAGATAAATCACAAACATTTTCTCCCATTCTGTAGCTTGCCTGTTCACTCTGATGATAGTTTTTTTGTTTGTGTTTTGTTTGTTTGTTTGTTTACTGTGCAGAAGCTCTTTAGTTTAATTAGATCCCATTTGTCCATTTAGGCTATTGATGCAACTGCTTTTAGTATTTTAGTCATGAAGTCTTTGCCCATGCCTATGTCCTGAATGGTATTGCCTAGGCTTTCTTCTAGGATTTTTATGCTTTCAGGTCTTACGGTTAAGTCTTTACTCCATCTTGAGTTAATTTTTGTATAAAGTGTAATTTAGGGTTTCATTTTCAGTTTTCTGCATATGACTAACCAGTTTTCCCAAAAGCATTTATTAAATAGGGAATCTTTTCCCCATTACTTGTTTTTGTCAGGTTTGTCAAAGATCAGATGGTTGGCATAATTTCTGAGGCCTCTGTCCTGTTCCATTGGTCTGTATATCTGTTTTGGTACCACTATCATGCTGTTTTGGTTACTGTGGCCTTGTAGTATATTTTCAAGTAAGGTAGCATGATGCCTCCAGCTTTGTTCTTTTTGCTTAGGATTGTCATGGCTATACGGGCTCTTTTTTGGTTTCAGATGACATTTAAAGTAGTTTTTTTCTAATTCTGTTAAGAAAGTCAATGGTAGCTTGATGGGGATAGTGTTGAATCTATAAATTCGTTTGGGCATATGTGAAAATGGCCTTTTCCACAATATTGATTATTTCTATCCATGAGCATGGAATGTTTTTCCATTTGTTTGTGTCCTCTGTTATTTCCTTGAGCAAAGGTTTGTAATTCTCCTTGAAGAAGTCCTTCACATCCCTTGTGAGTTATATTTCTAGGTATTTAATTATCTTTGTAGCAATTGTGAATGGGAGTTTGCTCATGATTTGGCTCTTTGTCTATTATTGGTATAGGAATGCTTGTGATTTTTGCACACTGATTTTGTATCCTGAGACTTTGCTGAAGTTGCTTATCTGCTTAAGGTGATTTTGGGCTGAGACGATGGGGTTTTCTTTTCTTTTCTTTTCTTTTTTTGAGACAGAGTCTTGCTCAGTCACCCAGTCTGGAGTGCAGTGGCGCGATCTCAGCTCACTGCAAGCTCCGCCTCCCGGGTTCCCGCCATTCTCCTGCCTCAGCCTCCCAAGTAGCTGGGACTACAGGCACCCGCCGCCACGCCCAGCTAATTTTTTGCATTTTTAGTAGAGACGGGGTTTCACCATGTTAGCCAGGATGGTCTCGATCTCCTGACCTCGTGATCCGCCTGCCTCGGCCTCCCAAAGTGCTGGGATTACAGGCGTGAGCCACCGCGCCCGGCCGACGATGGAGTTTTCTAAACATGCAACTATGTCATCTGCACACAGAGACAATTTGACTTCCTCTCTTCCTACTTGAATACCCTATATTTCTTTCTCTTGCCTGATTGCCCTGGCCAGAACTTCCAATACTATGTTAAATAGGAGTGGTGAGAGTGCATCCTTATCTTGGGCTGATATTCAAAGGGAATGCTTCCAGCTTTTGCCCATTCAGAATGATATGGACTGTGGGTTTGTCATAAATAGCTCTTATTATTTTGAGATATGTTCCATCAATACCTAGTTTTTTGAGAGCTTTTAGCCTGAAGGTGTGTTGAATTTTATTCAAGGCCTTTTCTGCATCTGTTGAGATAATCATGTGGTGTTTGTCATTGGTTCTGTTTATGTGATGGATTATGTTTATTGATTTGTGTATGTTGAACCAGCCTTGCATCCCAGGGATGAAGCCTACTTAATCGTGGTAAATAAGCTTTTTGATGTGCTGCTGGGTTCCGTTAGTATTTTATTGAAGATTTTCATATCCATGTTCATCAGGGATATTGGCCTGAAATTTTCATTTTTTGTTGTGTTTCTGCCAGGTTTTGGTATCAGAATGATGCTGGCGTCATAAAATGAGTTAAGAAGGAGTCCCTCTTTTTCTATTGTTTGGAATAGTTTCACAATGAATGGTACCAGCTACTCTTTGTAACTCTGGTAGAATTCAGCTGTGAATCTGTCTGGTCCTGGGAATTTTTATTGGTAGGTTATTAATTACTGCCTGAGTCTCAGAACTTGTTATTGGTCCATTCAGGGATTCGACATCTTCCTGGTTTAGTCTTGGGTGGGTGTATTGGTCCAGGAATTTATCCATTTCTTCTAGACTTTCTAGTTTATTTGAGTAGAGGAGTTTATAGTATTCTCTGATGATAGATTGTATTTCTGTGGTATCAGTGGTGATCTCCCCTTTATCATTTTTTATGGTGTCTATTTGAATCTTCTCTGTTTTCTTCTTTATTAGTGTGGCTAGTGGTCTATTTTGTTAATCTTTGCAAAAAAACAGCTCCTGGATTCATTGATTGTTTTGTGAAGAGTTTTTCGTGTCTCTATCTCCTTCAGTTCTGTTCTGATTGTAGTTATAATTGTCTTCTGTTAGCTTTTGAATTTGCTTGCTCTTGTTTGTCTAGTTATTTTAATTGTGATGTTAGGGTTTCGGTTTTAGATCTTTCCTGCTTTCTCCTGTGGGCATTTAGTGCTATAAATTTCCCTCTAAACACTGCTTTAGCTGTGTCCCAGGGACTCTGGCACCTTGTGTCTTTGTTCTCATTGGTTTCAAATAACTTATTTATTTCTGCCTTAATTTCTTTTTTCACCTAGTTGCCATTCAGGAGCAGGTTGTTCAATTTCCATGTAGTTGTGCGGTTTTCAGTGAGTTTCTTAATCCTAAATTCTAATTTGTTTACACTGGTCTGAAAGACTGTTTGTTATGATTTCCATTCTTTTGCGTTTGCTGAGGAGTGTTTTACTTCCAATAATGTAGTCAATTTTAGAATAAATGCGATGTGGTGCTGAGAAGAATGTATATTCTGTTGATTTGGGGTGTAGAATTCTATAACTGTCTATAGGTCCCCTTGGTCTAGAGCTGAGTACAAGTCCTGAATATCCTTGTTCATTTTCTGTCTCATTAATCTAATATTGACAGTGGGATGTTAAAGTCTCCCACTATTATTGTGTGGAAGTCTACATCTCTTTGTAGGTCTCTAAGAACTTGTTTTATGAGTCTGGGTGCTCCTGTATTGGTTGCATATATATTTAGGACAGTTAGCTCTTCTTGTTGCATTGATCCCTTTACCACTATGTAATGCCCATCTTTGTCTTTTTTGTTCTTTGTTGGTTTAAAGTCTGTTTTATCAGAGACCAGCATTGGAACCCCTGCTGTTTTTGATTTCCATTTGCTTGGTAAATATTCCACCATCCTTTTATTTTGAGTCTACGTGTGTCTTTGCACATGAGATGGGTCTTTTAAATACAGCACATGGATGGGACTTAATTCTTTATCCAATTTCCAGTCTGTGTCTTTTAATGGTGGCATTTAGCACGTTTACATTTAAAGTTAATATTGTTATGTGTGAATTTAATCCTGTCGTCATGCTAGCTGGTTATTTTGCCCATTAGTTGATGCAGTTTCTTCATAGCCTTGATAGTCTTTACAATTTTGTGTTTTTTAGTGGCTGATACCGGTTTTTCCTTTCCATATTTAATGCTTCATTCAGGATCTCTTGTAAGGCAGGCCTGGTGGTGATTTTCTTCTCTCAGCATTTGCTAGTCTGTAAAGGATTGTATTTGTCCTTTGCTCATGAAGCTTAGTTTGGTTGGATATGAAATTCTGGGTTGAAAATTCTTTGCTTTAAGAATGTTGAATATTGGCCCTCACTTTCCTCTGGCTCCTAGGGTTTCTGCAGAGAGATCCACTGTTAGTCTGATGGGCTTCCCTTTGTGGAAAACCCAATCTTTCTCTCTGGCTGCCCTTACCATTTTTTCCTTGATTTCATCCTTGGTGAATCTGACGATTATGTGTCTTGAGGTTGCTCTTCTCGAGGAGTATCTTTGTGGTGTTTGCTGTATTTCCTGAATTTGAATGCTGGCCTGTATTGCTAGGTTGGGGAAGTTCTCCTGGATAATATCCTTAAGAGTGTTTTCCAGCTTGATTCCATTCTCCCCATCAATTTCAGGTGCACCAATCAAACACAGGTTTGATCTTTTCACGTAATCCCATATTTCTTGGAGGCTTTGTTCATTCCTTTTCATTCTTTTTTCTCTAATCTTGCCTTCACACTTTATTTCATTAAGCTGATCTTCAGTCTCTGATATCCTTTCTTCCATTTGATCAGTTTGGCTATTGATACTTGTATATGCTTCACGAAGTTCTCGTGCTATTTTTTCAGCTCCATCAGGTCATTTATGTTCTCTAAACTGATTATTCTAGGTAGCAATTCCTCTAACCTTGTTTCAAGTTTCTTAGCTTCCTTGCATTGGATTAGAACATGCTTCTTTAGCTCAGAGGAATTTGTTATTACCCACCTTCTGTTCATTAGTTTTCCTTCTAATAGTCAGGCCCCTCTTCTGCAGGTCTGCTGGAGTTTGCTAGAGGTCCACTCCAGACCTTGTTTGCCTGGGTATCACCAGTGGAGGCTGCAGAACATCAAAGATTGTTGCTTGTTCCTTCCTCTGGAAGCTTTGTCCCAGCTGGACACCCACTAGATGCCAGCCGGAGTTCTCTTGTATGAGGTGTCTGTCGACCCTTTTTGGGAGGTATCTCTCAGTCAGGAGGCCTGGGGGTCAGGGACCCACTTGAGAAAGGCAGTCCGTGCCTTAGCAGAGCTCAAGCACTGTGCTGGGAGATCTGCTGCTTTCTTCAGAGCCGGCAGGCAGGAATGTTTAAGTCAGCTTCAGCTGTGCCCTCAGCCGCCCCTTCCCCCAGGTGCTCTGTCTGAGCGAGATGGGAGTTTTATCTATAAGACCCTGACTGGGGCTGCTGCCTTTCTTTCAGAGATGCCCTGCCCAGAGAGGAGGAATCTAGAGAGGCAGTCTGGTTACAGCAGGCTTTGCGGCACTGCGGTGGGCTCTGCCCAGTCTGAACTTCCTGGTGGCTTTGTTTACACTCAGTTGGAAATGCAGAAATCACCCGCCTTCTACATTGGTCTTGCTGGGAGCTGCTGATGGGAGCTGTTCCTATTCAGCCATCTTGCCCAGGAATATAATTTTGTTGTTTTAAGTCGCCAAGTTTGTAGTAATTTGTTACAGCAGTGCCAGAAAATTAAAACAAGGACTTTCCAAGCATAAAACCAATAGAAAAAATGGTTTAAAAATGCACTCGACAACATAAAATCTTAAACCTACGTATGTCGAAAATAAAATGAAATATAAACTGTTCATATGGTTTTGCTAAAAACATTAAAAAGGATTAATAATTTCAATATATAAAAAATGACTAACACCCCCACATTAAAATAAGACAGAGTTATATATAGTGACACAACCTCTGGAAAAATAAATTCAAGAGATAAAATATACATGTATATTATATATCCAAAATGAAAAGCAATCATATAAATGCAAATGAACTAATAATTGCTACTAACTTGTCAAAATTCTCAAACTCTCTTTTTTTTCAGTATAGATGAGGGTATAAAATTTAAACACTAGCATCCTCTTCTCATGGGAGGACAAACTGTATCATCCTAGAAAAGAGCTTGATATGTATACAAGTACAATGAACTATAAGTGTGTGTTTTTGACTCAGTAATTTAACTTTTAAAAATTAGTCTTAAGGGAGTCATCAGAATGATTTATACCAGGTTATTTTTCACAGAGCTATTTATAGTAGAAAATGATTGAAATAAAAGCAAGAGCTTAACAATATGAGAATATATCTATAATTATTGCAAAATGATATAATGTAATACATAGGGATGACATGATTAAAAATCATGGTTTTTAAGTGTCATTAATGACATCAGAAATGTTTTTAGTGGTGAAGTCTAAAAGCCTAAGGAAAAAGTAAAATATCAGATTGATATTTGATATCAGTATATAAAGATTTGTGGCAGTAAAACAAACCAAGAAGAATTATGAGAAGGTACATTAAAAGAGCAAGCACAGAAAGACTTATCCGATTTTTATAATAAGTAATTCTGCATGGCAGTTATGTAGGTGAATTAGTTTTCTTATATTTAATCTCTAGTGGTTTTATAATGAAGCTTTATTAGCTTTACAAATTTTTAAAATATAACTACTTCAACTTCACAGAATATGTATAGCACACATCCATGCATTCAGCATCAAGATTAACATATTGTAATATTTGGTTCTAGTCTATCATATTTTCTAGTTTTTAGAAAAATTGAAAAAATGACAATATTAAAAGTAGACTCCTTCTCTGTTAACAGTTATCATAAAATTGGTATGGATAACCTATGTGATTGGGAAAAATGATATTAAAATTGTAAAGAAAATAAAACCTTTGGTTAAGAAGGGTTAAGCCAGTAAAGAGTAACACAACTTCCCAATATTTACAGCAAAACATTTTGACTGGCCAGGCAGACAAAGGAAGAAGAAGAAAAGGAAATTATCTGCAAGATGTAGAATAAATAGCTGTTTCTGCTGGCCAGGCAGACAAAGGAAGAAGAAGGAAAGGAAATTATCTGCAAGATGTAGAATAAATAGCTGTTCCTGCTTCTAAAATTCATTTAATAAACTCAATGAGCCACTGGAGAGTATGTAAACCATAGTAACTCCCCTTACCCCAGTGACCACTCACCGCCTGGTAGCTGTTGGTAGTTGTCCAGAAGAGAGTGCGAGAGTACTGCTGCCTAGAAAGTATGAGTCTTAGAAGAACTTAAAAAACTACAGACAGTAACGACTCAGTGTTTAGAAGGTAAAGTATGTGATAAGTTTAAATTATTTCTTAAAGGTCCTTTAAGCATGATTTACCTTCTGGATTACATCTGCATGAATTGACTACCTAGGCTCTTTTATAGTTTATATTTTATGTTTGTATTTTCAACATGAATCATTCTGCTTTGTGTTGGACAGTATAAGGAAGTCATTCTCTTGTCACCATCCAATAAATAAATGCGTATGTAAACAAATAATCATTCATACTATCTACCTTTATTGCTCCAGTATAAAAACTGACATATGTGGTCTTCTTTCCAGTAAATGACAAACATAATGAATGCTTAAAAATATGTATTTAAAGATAGTTTTCCCATATTGATATTTTCCCTCAATTCTCTGCTTTATCTTCAAATAATTTTTAGTTCGTCCTTTAAAATGGCTGTTAATAATTTATTTGAGGGAAAATTACTAAAATTGATTTTTTTTAAAGTACTTCAAATTCTTGACCATGCCACCCTGACAAATTAAAAGCACAAGTATTTTCTGCAGCCCTCCTGTGTGTGTGTTGTATGCCCGGCATGCAAATACTTCACAGCAAAAGGGAACTGGGAGAAAAACCTTTTGCTTGGAGGCTGTGGCATGTGGTCAAGCAAATAATTTCATCATAAACTGAGCATTCACATGTCTTTTTTGTGAGAGTCAGCAGATACACATTTATGTTCCTCTACAATGTGTCTCTATTCTGCCTAGTGTTAAAAACTGCCTTTTTTTTTTTTTTGGCTCTGTTATCTATGAGTTAAAATATTTTTTTAGACACATGTTTCAATAAACAACACGTCAGTGATTGCTTATAGTGTTAAAAGGTTTTCTCTAAGCATATCACCTAAAACAACTCCACTCTTTGATCTCTCTCTCTCTCTCTGTTTCTCCCTCCCTCCCTCCCTCTTTCTCTTTTTAAAATTACACAGTGTGTTTTAGGAGGGCCTCTATCTAGGAGAAACTACAAAAATATTCCTTAAGATGTAATAGCCCAGCATTCCCACTATGAGGAAGTGTAAAGCTTCAAGGAACAGGAAACGTACTGCTCCTCAGAGACTGCTTCTTTCCTCATGGCATGGTCTGGGTCAATGGAAGGCTACATGTGACTAGATGTCTATGAACAAGTTCTAACCTCATGAGGAATGAGAGTCATGGGTGTGTCTAGGCTTGGTAAATCATATACAATATTTCATGCAGTTCAACTTTTAGCTTCCCTGTTTCAGAAGAATAAAGTGCTTCTCTGAACTCTGCTAGATTGCCAGTCCTGTGGCTCCTCAAGGGAGCCATGTTCCTGGCTTAGCTACTGTATCTGGAGATTTCCCAGAATCTAAAGTATCTCTTAAAGGGTCATTCTTCAAACCGGCCCTTCCACTTGTATTTACCCACACTGAAACACTTTTGTAACTTCAAGTAGATAGTATTTGTTCTGAGAATAGTAATTAAGACCAAGATGGAAAGGAAATTAGTAAAGAGGAGATTTGTGCTGGTCACAGTCTCTCTGTCTCTCTCTCTCGGTCTATATAGATATAGATATAGATATAGATATAGATATAGATATAGGTATAGATATATACATATTTAACTTCTTTTTGCCGCCACATGCAGGTAAAATAAACACATCTGGCTTTTCTGTTTCCCATGATGATGGGTTAAGATATATTTGTCATATATACAAATTTCAGTAAATAGTATGTCAACTATTGTTTATAGTGTTAAAAATGTATTCATTAGGAATGCCACCTGTTTTTTAAAGAGATAAAACCAAATACTCTATAATACTTAAAAGAACCATGATTCCAGATCTTATGTCATGTACATGTAATATGTGGAATTAGCAGTGCATTTGAGTCTGGTTCCAACTCTTAAAACATTAAATATGTCATCTTGGGGAAGTTACATCATCTTCCTGATATTCCTTTCTAAAAAAAAAAATGTCAAATATCTCTCTGCCTTATACAATTATTTCAGAAGTCAAGTGAGATAAAAAATATGAAAATTACTCACATAAAATAAATAGACTGTGCTTGCTTAATGCTCTAAGGAAGGAGAAACAGTTGCATCCTGTTTTTTCTTTTTTAACTCTGAGACTGGTGTTCTTTCTAATTGACTATGCTCAAACATATGAAATATTATTACCACATTTCAACAAGCCTGATTTCTTTCCTCTCTAATCCAAAATTATAGACTTCCCAAGTCTTCAGACAACATATTGCAAAGAGAAAATCTTATAATCAGTTACTTGCTGGAGACATACAAACTATACTGCTGTGTGATTTCTTTTGAAAAATTAATGTATAGAAACATATAATTAGGCATAAAATGCAATTTCTTATGTATCACTTTATTACTCAGAGATATATACAAATTTTCATTTTGGTTAAATTAATAATTTTTTTTTCCATCTGTGGTTTAAAACCAAACCAAAAAAAAAAGAAAAAAAAAAGTAACATTTAACTGTTTTAATTGCTTCCATTTTGTTTGGGAAACTTAACCTCAATTTAACCTTTGTGGCTACTGTGCAAGTCAAAATCAAATGACTTTGACGATCTCAGTCCCAGAATAATAAACTCATTGGGGGCTTTAAGACTCTTTACCTTAAGCAGGGGGAGCTGAGCAGTCTTCAACTTGTTTGTGTTCATTGATTGATAATGAGCAGTTTCTCTGTCTACATCTGTGTGGGACCATGTGAGGTCTGCTTTGGCCTGCTGGGAGTTGAGAGGAGGGAGAGGCAATCACAGTGTGTTTAAAAAATTGTTCTAAGGATGACATTTGGGAGGCAAATATTTTGGCCACAAGCCAATGTAATTTTTTTAATGCTAAGACAAGCTTGGCACTTTACATTTTAACTTTAATCTGTTTTCATAATTCAATATAAATTGACACATCATTATTTCTATGTAATGGAAAGTTTCTTCAAGTGGTTACTTCTATCAATAAGTTATTTTTAAAATACAGTTACAAAATTTTATTCTGATTTCATCATTTGCTTAAAAAAATCTATTAGTTCCCAACTCTTACTTGTCAATCATTAAATACCAGTTTCTTACTTTTGTTTTCTATTCAATTTGACAAAGTATGCATGTGTCCAGGATGTACATAATCTCAAGAGATAATTTTTTTGTATTAAATGGAGATGAGACAGTAGTGATTAAATTCTTAGAGCTTACTGTTACTAAGGGTTTCTCTTATCTTTAAAATTTCAAAGTATAAATAGGTTCAAATATGACCATTGCATTTTTTTCCATTTATGTAACAAAAGAAAGGTATGTCAAATTTCAACATATCTATGGTTTAATGACACCATTAATTTCTTTGTTCTTTGCTACTGACTAACTTTAATTATATCAACATTCTGGTTCAGTATTGTGTTTTCAGGAGTATTGGTTAAAATGAAAAATGTCATTTGTTGATCCAAGGTACTATGTTTTGGAAGTGATCAGGAGAGCAGCTGGGCTGGAATTTCTGATTGAGAAATTCCAGCAGGTTAGGAGCCAGGAGAGCTGATTTACATGATTGTTAGCCAAGAGTGTGCTTCCAAGTGGACAGGAGGACTTGAAGCAGGTACACATGGTCAGAAGAACTAACTCCAGCATAAGCAGCAGGTTCTCATTTATTTTTAAGTGAGGACATCTATGCTAAAGTGAAGACAGAGAGATTGTCTTTGAGCCAGAAGGCTGACTCAAGAAAACTATATTCCTTTATATCTTGAAAGGCTATTCATGGAGTGGGTGTCCCACAGAAACCATGCTACACAGTTAGTGACCGCCCTAGCACTCTTTACATAAACCTTATTATTATGTGACTCATCCAGCCTCACCACATACTGAGCTTCTCCTAAGCAGCAAAAGCCGTTTGTTTTATCCTGAGAGTAACTGGTAGGATTTCCTGGGTCACTGAATCTGTAGAATTCTTACAAAATTTAGAAACTCTTTTCTGATTAACCTAGAACAAGAGAACCTAGACCTTCTTTTCCTACTCATGTGAGCTACTGATTAAAGAATGAGGATTGATATAGTTAAGAATGTAATTCAGTGTTCACAAAATAAAAAGAAAACAATTGCAGAGAACATATACTTATTGAGACTAAAGAATTTGGAGGGGGAATTATTCTTATAATTAAAACCATGAAAATAATATGGCTTTCAAAATGTCCTATAATTCCAAAAAAAAAAATTCTACCTGAGGTCAAAATGATGTAAATTTGAATACTCATCTGAATCCAACAATGGACTCTACTGAGTAACTGCTAGACTGGATAGAAAGTACATGCTCCCAGCAATCCTCTTCTCTGAAAGTCACTGTTCCCTGCAGAGACTTTGGTAAGCATTCAACAGCAGTAAGATCAGTGTTAGACCACTTAATTGTTACCTGGTGGGCATTATTCTATGGTGTTGTTGAAGGGTAGCATCACATAATTTAATAGTCATGGGGAAATAGGATTGACAGTCACTTATGAAAGAAGGAAGATGGGAAAACAATTCATAGTCAAATAGAAGAGTACTGACCTCCATATAAGGGCAAACCACACAATAACACAGAAAGAAAGAATTTTTCCAGATGTGGCATTGAGTCTGCCATAGCACACACAACAAAATGGGCTACATGTAACAGAGCCATTGTTGAAAGTGAAGTCTCCTTCATCAGTTATGAGACTGTCATAAAAATTACTGCTTACCTCAGATACTTTCCTAATGCTTGAAAGACATTTACCATTTATTGAAAACCAGATTTCCCCATATATCAACCAGGAAAACAAATTGTTACCTATACAGTAATTCAGGATGACATGAATGTTAAGAGCTTCTGCCATATAGTGAATAATAAAAATATATGGATGATATAAAACATGATATTTCACTCTCTTATCTATTTATAGAAGTTATATATATAAAATTATCAATTTATTTTAAAATACTAAGTGTAAATTTTAACAAAGTTTCTAAGAAAACTCGGATCTAAAGAATTTGTGTGTATATATTTCTGTGCTGAAGTTACTTGTCTTTATTTTTATTTTATTTTTATTTTTTTGAGACAGGTTGGAGTGCAGTGGCAAGATATCAGCTCACTGCAACCACGACCTCCCAGGTTCAAGCGATTCTCCTGCCTCAGCCTCCCAAGTAGCTGGGACTACAGGCGTGTGCCACCATACCGGCCAATTTTTGTATTTTTAGTAGAGACAGGGTTTCATCATGTTGGCTAGGCTGGTCTCAAACTCCTGATCTCAAGTGATCCACCTGCCTCAGCCTCCCAAAGTGCTGAGATTACAAGCACGAGCCACGGAGCCCAGTCCTGAAGTTACTTAGAATCATACTTTCTACAAAGGCCTGGTTAAGAGCTACATGGCGTTTTATAACATTAATTAAATCACACAGTAAGTGTTTCTTGGGCATCTTCATTGAAGGGTTTGGAAGTATATGAGTAGCAAGACAGAACTAGCCTCAGATTATACAGATTCTCTAGCCTGGTGGAGAGTCCAAAAAAAAAAAAAAAAAAAAACCCAAAAAATGTGCTAAGGGTCACAATGTATCTCTTAGATTAAGTGACCCAGTTACTTGCTATCTGCAACTTTAATGAGGTCAGTTTTGTAGAGATAAAATGTGTGCAAGATATGGATATATATTATGTTATATATTTATGTGTAAACAGTATCCATTATGTTAGATATGGATGTATAATATATGTATTCCATATATATGCATATAATATGCACGCTTTATATTTAATACAGATGGTGCAAAATTGGGGTGGTTCTCTCTCATCTGATGGTTAATATTTTCTCCATTGCAGTAAGAAGTTGAATTGTAGCTTGGAAGGAGGGAGGGATAGAGGAGGGCAAATGCTTTAAGAGAAAAAGATAAAGATACCTTGAAATGACTTTTGTGGAGAATTGCAGAGAGGGAGTTGACACAACTAAGAATCTCTGGGCAGCATTAAGACCTGGCTGCTGCTGGTCATCATGAATGTGTACCATTACCAACTTTCATTGATCTGTGATTTTCTCCAGTAGTTCTAGTGGAAGCATGGAGATGCTAGACTAGTACAAACGATCCCAAATTGGGGTTTGGCAGAAAGATGCAAAGGTTTGATGAACTTAGATAAATAAAATATTAACATGATAGTGAATTACAAGGAGGATAGAAAGGAAATGACAAAAATGACAACAATTGAGAAAATAGAGAGATCCAGCCATCAAATGTGTGAATGAGACAAAATCTTGAACTGCTCTCCTCAAACATCTGAAAGAAAGAACTGGAAAGAAGGAGGCTGTGAGAGATTTAGTTATCTCAGTCTTTTATTCTAAACTTCTCATGATGGCCAGACGTGACTATTGGGATTTTTTTTACTGAGGTTGAATCAAGTGGAGATGAGTTCAAGGAACTGAAAGGGCAGGTTGTCATCTGAGCAAAAATAAAGACATTAAATTTCCTTAAGATAGCTATAGGTTTTGTGTGGGGAAAACAAAACAAAACAAAAACTTGAGTTGGTATGCTAAAGTTTTCAGCAAATTACAGGAAATGATTTGAATGTGAGTGAAACTCACTAGGAAGTAGAATGAAGAGATAGATAGAGCTGAGTGCTATGGCCTAAAAGTATATGTGTTTGTACCCGAGTTGATCTTCAGTGGCTTAGAAAGTTCCCTGAGAATTAAAATCAGAGGACAATGACCCATAATATTCCAATGGGAATTCTAAATATTGTACATTTCGTGAAAATCCTTAGTTCTTGAGATAGCTTCTTCAAAAATGTAAGCAGTTTTACTATAGTATGATTATTATAAAGTACACATATTTTAACTGCCAATTGATACATGTTTACAAAGTGGACTTTCTATGTAATCACCACCCAGTCAAGACATGGAATTACCTACAACCCTTGCTTTGTAAACCTAATCTTTATCCATACTCTGACTTTTGTCATCATGGATTGGTTTTGTCTATTTTTGTCTGCTTTTATAAACTGCTTGACCTATTTGATGGCCTACACATATGAACCAAAAGACATTTATATGAAGTTAATGAGTATTATTTGCAATTGACTTCCTCAAATTTTAATGAAATAAAATTTGGCATGTACTTCATTTAAGAAGAATGTGAGTCTTTTCAAGTTCTAGTTTTTGACTGCTGGGGAAAAAGTTCAAGTGAAAAGCAGACAGAAGTAAGATGAGGCTCCAAAGCTTTGGAAGTAGAAAGTGGATTGTCATCATGGAGTGAAGCACTTGAGGACATTACGTACCTGGCTATATGTATGAGTACTTGTCCACGGGCAGGACTTCGTTCAAAGGTGAATTTATCAAAAACACCATAGCAAATAGAAATATTAGTTAATTTTTTATTGAGCATGGATCACAATACAGGCATTCTTTTAATAGCTGCGTATATATTATCTTGGTTATCTTCACAGCCATTCTGTAAATTTGCTGTTCTCCTACTTCCATTTTATATCTCTCTAAACTGAAACATAAATAATTGAGATTGTCTTCACCCAGGATTTCCATCCAGACTATCTCCCCCAAAGGCAACACTCTTTCATAGCCAGACTCCTTTCAAACCAAACCTTGACCCCTTCACAAAGATTGTAGAATTCCAACTGGAAATCGACAGGAATACATCTGTTACCCCACAGCAACTCTGATGAAATCTGATACCTGAAGAATTACTCAAATAGATAGTCTTTGGTGAGTGTTTCTGGAGTCTAAATTCTCCCTTTTCTTTGGTCTAACCTAGAAAACTTTAAGCACAGATCTCTCCTGTGTTCTTGTCATAATTCCATTGATTGCAAAAGTCTTAATGGTTTTATGCTAAGGTCACATTCATTATCAGCCTCATTATGAGAGCTGATTGGTAAAGAGAAAAATGGCACATGGATTAGTAGACATATCAAAATCACCACCAAAAATAAGAACAGAAACACTCGGCATTGATTTTTTTTCTCATCCTTAAACAATTGCCAACTGATAAAATAGGCAAGACTTTTACAATTGTAATGTCCTCTTTATTATGATGGCAGATAAAACAATCCTGCTTCTATCACTTTTTAATTCAGATTTATTGAGTATCTAGAGGTTTATAATCCTTTCCCCAAGCACAAGAATAAAATGTAATATATAATTAGCATCTGGAGTTTTTTGAAAATGATGTGATTGATGGACGTGACAGAGATGATGTAAAGGTGTCAATAGCACTTAAGTCAACAGCACTCTGTATGTTTGATTGTGTGCATTTACAGTCCCATACCTGCTTAAATACATACCATATGCAGAGAAAAATATGAATATGACTATCTTCCACAAGAAATGACATGCTACAGTAGGTGAAAGAGTGTTGCTTTAACATATTTAGTAGTCAGTAAGTGATATGTGAATTTGTGAGGTGAATGTAGTACATACAGATGCACTATATACCCTGTGATACTTAAAGTTACATCATTATTTAAAAGTAATGATTTGTCCCTAACTCATTTATCTTTGAACAAGGTAAATATATTCTTAAAGCCCTATTGAAGTGTATTACAACTGCTCTGAGACTTAGAGATCCTTTGGACATTTTTAAAGCCATTATTTAAATCACTATTTTATCTAAAAATATTGTTTTAAAAAAAGGCAAAAAAGGAAAACAAATGCCTAGTGAATTTTAGCATCTGTCTGAAAGTAGTCTAGTAAACCACTGTAATAAAAATGATGTGATATACTGAGTTTGCTGAACAAAGGGAGCTTACAACACACTCCAGGGTAGCAATGAAGGGGTTACTGTTTATCATAATGTACAAGGGGATGGAAAATGCATACTGACTTTCAAGTTCAAAGGGCTTGAAGAAACTTTGGTAACTTTATCCCCTTTAGTTACAAACTGTGAGATGACATATGGTTAACATCCTTTTTTTTGGTGTTATTTTTAAACTTGTTTATAAGACATAAATGCAAAGCATTCTAAACCCAATAATGACTTTTCTCTCTGAGTGGAAACTTGATTGTGATCGCCACACGTTACTTCTTGCAGTTTGACTATCTGATGAATTTTCTCTTCACTGGTGAAGGAATAATGGATGCTGGAGAAACCAGAATCTAAAAGACTAATATATTATATTGTTGCTCTTCTTTTTTTTTCTCTTTGAGTTTTCTCACGGCATAGGTATTCCAGACATAGACAGCTTCGATGGTTGAAAAGGGGATTTAGAGAACTGTCAAAAATCACTTGGAGAAAGAGAGTGTCTCCACAATTTTCCATGAATCAAATGGTAACAAGGGAATATTATTTTCTGACTAACTTAATTTCTGACTCTATAGCAGCTAAAGGTTTGGTCCTCCTAAATCACACAAGATTTTTTTAAACAAAAGAAAAGCCAAAGGAAGTAATAAATGTCAAACTCTCATCAAAAACAGGCTGGGCACTTTAATTTTTTTTTTTTTTTTTTTTTTTTAGTCTTCACTGGAGTTCTTTGAACTTGTAAAAAGTAACCCATCTGCAGTTCAAATCTACTGTAAAGCTGGTTTACCATGCTACCTGTTTTAAAACTTACATTTTTTTCCCAGGAGATCAGGAAACTGGGACCATAATACATTATTAAATAAAGGCATCTATTCCCTTTAATTTTCTTTGGTATATATTTAGACTCCCATACACTGTAATCAGGTAACATTTAAAGTATTAAGATGCATAAACATGTGGGTACTAGCTATAACACTGAAGTCATTTGTTTTAGGACAAGAATGTGTACCTGCTCTGAAACATTAATCCCCGCAGAGGATGGCCAGGGCCTCCCAGTAGAAATTAAACAGTGCCCGCTGTGATTTTCTCTAATCTGATTCATCAACTGTGTGTGTATTGGCTCTCCTTAAATGAGACTGAAAAGCAATAAAGACCCAGAATGAAACTTCATAAAGACACTACTTTTTTTCTAGTGCTTACTTGTGGCAAAAAGTGTATGTGTTTTTGTTCATAAAATGTAAAGAAAATGGTTTAGATGGAATGAATATCATGACACAAACAAACTAGTGAGACAAAACATGTGGAGCAAAATAATATAATATGATTAACATTTTATTTCTATATTAGACATATAAACAGAATGGTATTTCATTTCTTGTGTTTCTTACTTTTTCGGTGACAACTCAAATGTTATTGCAAATACTCGTGTGACATATCTGATATAAGACAGAACAATGTCTCATTTCAAGCTCTGAGGTACAGGTCATTGTCTTCGCGTTCAAAGACTTGTTCTCCCCTTTCTTCTAGCAACACTCCCTCACACAGGGTCAGCATATGACTGGTTCCCCTTTCTTCATCATGTGGATTCACATCCAGCATTTCATTGACTTTGGGTATTTCTTCTTGGGGGTCAATTGGTGGAAGAGATCTGTGGCTTTCAAGCAATCCTGATATAAGCTGGTATTTCCAAAGGTCAGATGCTGCTATTGCTTAGTTTGTAACTGTTATTACCTTGACCTCACTTCCTGTGTATAATAGGTATTCATGGATGGATGTTTAGTATTGTAAAGTTTCTACTGAACTCTTGGGGAATTCTTTTTTTTTTTTTGAGACGGAGTCTTGCTCTGTCACCTGGGCTGGAGTGCAGTGGTCGGATCTCAGCTCACTGCAAGCTCTGCCTCCCGGGTTTACGCCATTCTCCTGCCTCAGCCTCCCGAGTAGCTGGGACAACAGGCGCCCGCCACCTCGTCCAGCTAGTTCTTTTGTATTTTTTTAGTAGAGACGGGGTTTCACCGTGTTAGCCAGGATGGTCTCGATCTCCTGACCTCGTGATCCGCCCGTCTCGGCCTCCCAAAGTGCTGGGATTACAGGCTTGAGCCACCGCGCCTGGCCACTCTTGGGGAATTCTTTCCCACCACGTAACCATTCAAGGGAAAGAGAAAATGTGACATAGTAATCCAAAGAAAGATTTATATGCTATATTTTGAGAAGATAATTCTACCCAATTCAATATTATGCTCTCAACCCTGTGAAAAATAATAGGGACAGTCACTTTGGTTTTTGCAGGATTTTACACATTTTCAGACTAGCAAAAATATCCCATTTCATTTTTTGCTATCTGAGAGTTGAATAATATTTTAAATACTTCTGATCACAATGAATATTTGCTCGGTGTGCTTTTCACAGAATCCTAGAAACAGTCAGTCAATTTTTATTTATTAATCAGTGCTACTTTACTGCTCCATGAGACAATGAGTAAATGGTGCAACCAAAATTATAGCCCAAGATTCCTCACTTCTAGTCATAAATTCCAACCATAAAACCTCATTTTTCTTTTTAAGGTATTGCTGTAGGAAACTTGTTTTATTCCAAAGCCAACACTCGAGGGATTATCTAAACCAGAAGGGATGATTTTTTTTTTCTTTTCTGAGCTGTGGCCTTGCCATCTGCTATATTTCCCTTGTTTCACAAAACTGGTTTCTATGACCAACAAACTTAAGCTCCAGCAAAGAAATAAGATACCTTATGATGGTTTTTTAGTTTAGAGAACAGTATGTTTCAACAATCTCAATGTTGAGATACCTGTATTTTACATATTTTCATATTATTTAGTTTTTCAAAGAATAAAATAAAGCATTTGAGCATTACAAAATCCACATGTATCTTAAACTAGTCAGTAATAATTTCCAGCAACTTTTCACTTAGTTTACACTACAGATGACAGGTTGTATGGTATACTAATTTTCTATTAGTTCTATGCAACACATAATTTATGAAGAGAGTTTTGTTTCTTCTATACTTGGTCTGAATAGTATGCCACCTCCAGGATAAAGTATGACCAAAGAGATGAGTATGTTTTTTTCCTCTTTCATATCTCCACCCACTTCATTCTGAAAACAGAAATTGGTTCCCTACAGCTATGCAAGATTAACTTCTCAGTTCGAAGGTATGTAAGATATATATATATTTGTCCATGAGGTGGGAGAATTGGGGGTGAAATGAGGAAGGGGTTTGGAGAAAGGGTTACTTGAATATACAACTGAGAAAAAAAGGAAAACATGAAAATAAATAATTATTATTTAATTTTCCTGCAATAAATCCTAGGTACTTTTTAAAGAAGAAAATAAAGGAATATTTATGGTACTGAAAAAAAAAAGGGAATCTTCCCTTGCTAAGATTAAATGTTGCCCAGGAGGAGATACAGATGTCATTAATGAAAACCTTGGGTAGGAGAAAAATTAAAGCAAGCTACAAGTGAAGATCTAAGTGATTAGTGCAGTTAAAACAAACAAACAAAAAACAAAACAAAAAAGAAAAAAGAAAAGAAGGAAAAAAAAAAAGAGCAAGCAAGTAGAGTAGTTGGCATAAAACGGCATAAGATGAAGGCAAGCCCCTGGCTGTTCTCTAGAGAAGGGGCGTGGTCTAGAGCACAGCTCACTGTAGATGCCGATACACAGCAAAACTTTTGATGCTTTGTGTCATGTGCCTACAGTTATTTTCAAAGACATTTTCTCATATACTTTGCTGCATCTACAACAAACAGAATGATGCTTAGCATTTAGTTGGTAGTAAATAAATAATTATTGAGTGAACAAGTAAATGAATAAATGAGAGAATTAATAAAATATGAAAATAACTGAATCATCTAAGTGTGGTATACCTTTAAGAGATTCATAGAACAAAATAAGTAAAACGTTACTCTCTCCATAATACTAGGTCACTTTACATCAAATAAATAATGTGTACTATGTACCATAATAGGTATACTACTGATAGCAGTGGCAACCCATCTGTAGCTGCCATTGCAAGGATGCCAGCTGCAGGAGGAGAGGTGCAGCTGTATACTACATAGGTCCAGAGGGAACCAGAAACAGGCTAGAGCGCCACTCACCACCAAGTTTGTGGGGCAGGAGCCCACACTCCCAAGCTCAGCCACAGATGCCCAGACACAGCTCCAGACCCCAACATCCCTGTACCCTCCAGGGACCAAGAAGCCCTTTGCCCCTGAAGGCTTGAAAGTGCCTGCTCCCACCATTTGGCCTCTCCCCACTCCCGGCACCCACTCCAATTTTGGACCAGAGTTGTAGCCAACCCCAGGTGCTGTCACAACCCAGTCAGATATGAGTGTTCTCAGGGGTGGCTCTGACATGCTGGCCCCTGCTGCCGTGGCTCCCTCTGGACTTTGGGCACCAGTGAACATGGGAAGGAGGCCAAGGGGGGACTGGGGGAGGCTTGGCATAGGCCTTCAGGCAACCCTCGGCATGAACAGCCTGTGCATCATGGATGATATGTTGATGGCAGCAGAAGGCAGACAGGCTTAGGGGCAGAAAGGGGAGTATCCTCGGTGAAACCCCATCTTCAAGCCAGGGATGGCCTGAAGCTTGGGGCCCAGACTGTCCATTCCAGGTGGAATCTGTGGCCAGGAGCGAGAACTTATGGTGCTTTGTCTGGGCCCACCCATGGCTGTCCATGGACCAATCAACATGCATTTCCTCTCTTTTGAAGCCCATAAAAACCCCAGACTCAGCTCAACTCACACAGACATAGGAACTACCAACTGTGAGAAGGAGATACCCAACCTGGGTCTCCTCAACTCATTGGGATGACCTGGCTGTGGAAAGGAGCTACCCACTGAGGGTATCCTTTCTGATGAGAGCTGGAGAACCATCAAGACTACCTACTTTGAGTCTGTGGAGAGCTGTTCTGTCATTCAATAAGGCTCCTCTCTACCTGGCTCACCCTCCAGCTGTCTGCATATCTCATTCTTCCTGGACACTGAACAAGAACTCAGGACCCACTGAAAGGCAGGACTGAAAGAGCTATAACACAAATAGACTGAAACAACCCCCTTGCTGACCACACTGTGGGCGATGAGAAACGAAAAAAGCTATGGCCCTTAAGGGATCCCAGATCTATGGGCTCCCTGAGCCAGGACTGTAATACCTTATTTGGGGCTCTGTGATTTTTGGCATCTCCATGCTTCCAGAAGCCACCACATTTCCCTCATCCAGACATGGGTGCCCACAGCAGAAGCTGTTTGAGGTGCATCTGATCCAGCTGCAGGCTTGCACAGAGCCAGCACCTGTGCTGATGCCTG
Source organism: Trachypithecus francoisi (assembly GCF_009764315.1). Classification (NCBI taxonomy): domain Eukaryota; kingdom Metazoa; phylum Chordata; class Mammalia; order Primates; family Cercopithecidae; genus Trachypithecus; species Trachypithecus francoisi. The sequence continues at coordinate 64,271,340 of NW_022681469.1, forward strand.
GAGCTGCCCACCTTGCTACACCAGCTGGCATACTTGGCTGTGCACAGAGGACAGATCCAATGCTCGCTCACTCATGCACACCTCACTGCTCTCCGCCTGGTTCACCCTTGGCAGGCATGGCATCCAGGCTGGCTGTGCAAGCTGAGCACAGCCTGCCATGCCAAGTGTGTGGAACAAGCCCAGTGGGCCCAAGCAAAACTCAGGCAAAGGTGCCACCAGTCACAGAGGTTTCAGCTGGAAAAGTGATACCATAAGGATCTTGTGACACTACTAATATTTATAATACTTATAGTCATTCTTTAAAGTGAATATTATTGTCTTTTTTCTTAGAGAAGAAATCCTCTTTTAGTAGATCTGCAGGACCCTTTTGAAGCAAAACCATATGGAAAAGCAAGATTATATATTGTGACCTTGTTTGTGAAGACTTTGTATGCTTACATTGAAGATTATCCCTAAGTTTAATGACACTTTTTAAAAATCAAATTACTGCTTTATATCAATGGAGAAACCATAGCAGGTTTACTTTCAACTGATGGTCAGCACACTTTTTAGACTTGCCTCTATTTTCAATGTTTTTTTTTTTTTTTTTGAGACCGAGTTTCGCTCTTTTTGCCCAGGATGGAGTGCAATGGCATGATCTCGGCTCATTGAAACCTCCGCCTCCAGGTTCAAGAGATTCTCCTGCATCAGCCTCCCAAGTAGCTGTGACTACAGGCACCTGCCACCATGCCCAGCTAATTTTTGTATTTTTACTAGAGACAGAGTTTTGTCATGTTGGTCAGGCTGATCTTGAACTCCTGAGCTCAGGTGATCCACCCCTCTCAGTCTCTCAAAGTGCTAGGATTACAGGTATAAGCCACCATGACCAGTCAATGTATTTTCAGTCATATTAATATATTTATTCAATGAAACTTATTCAACATTTTTAAAAGATGGAAACTTTTGCTTTAAATTACTTTTTATGAGAAGAAGAGCTAAGGAAATCTATACCCATATTCATATGTACTTCTATATCTGCAAACTTGTAGATATATGGGTGATAAAAACGCTTTCTTAGAAATATAATCAGTAGAAGTGCTTAAACTTAAACTAGTTTTTATTAACCAATTCTGAGAAGACTAGTCTAATGTTTGGCAAATACCTAAAAAATTTTCCTGTTCATATTCTATGAGCCTTACATGTCAGATGAATATTTCAGGAAGAGTAGACTAAGAACTTATATAGCCTCTGCCAGGCTTTATTCAGTGTATCAGGGTCAAGCTCAGAAAAAGAACAGATATTTCATGGATGACCCGTGGAAGAGGAAAACATGTGGTTTGTTTTTGGAGGAAGTGAAAGGTTTGGCTTTAAGAAGCTATAATGTTGGGTATAACATATACATTTATAAGTCTTCTTAAATGTGGCATGATTTTAAAAATAAATTATGACATTTATACATGTTCCCAAATGTGACTTTTTCATTTACTTATAGAATCTTCCCTCTATATTATATTTTGGGCAAAATATTTTCCCACTTCCTTAATTTTTGAAATATATCCCAAAATTCCAAAATACATTGCATTATATGGTTATGTGATGGAATTTGTGCTCTTATTCAGTCTTGTGGACAAAGAGCAGGCATGTGTAGGTGGGAATACTTGAGGTCTGGAAGTCCCAGTAACTCCCACTTGGAAAATTGTGTAGGTAGTGCAGAACACAAGGTCAGACTTCATTGCCTCAGAACAAAAATATCTGTCTTTTAACAGCGTGTAACTTTAATATTGGCAACAAGAACTATGGTATTTTTTCTTAGCTTGTCTTTGTATTACTTTTAGTTTCCCCATTGAGATATTTTATACTGTATATACCTCCATGTCTATGGAATGGGTTTAATAAAAGTATCTAATGCACAGAGTTGTTGTAAAGATTAAATCAGTTTATACACATAAATCATTAGCAACATGTCTGGTACATGGTCAATGCCATATAAGTGTTTGCTATTATTATTCTCTCTCTCTTTCTTCTCACTGACACCTCTGCCTATTGCATTTAAAAGTTATCTCTGAAAATGATATTCCATGCTCATTACTTCCTGTATCAGTTTTTGGAGTATTTGAATGGAGATCTGTTCTATATCGTTACAGTGCTTAGTAAAGATGGAATACTTGTTAGGTATACATGATAATCATATAATCATAGCCATGTCTCTTGTTCTTAAAAGGAAATAATGCATTTCAACCTAAATTATATTAACAATTAATAAAACTTTTCTTTATAGAGTTACAACGGAGATTTGAATAGCGACAACACAATCTATTCTGGCATATTTCAAACTGTTATATGTAAAATATAGCATATACTAACTTATTTTTAAATGTAAATTGTAAATAAATTATGAAACAGTCAGCATTATCACTGCTACAACCACAAACAGATATTAATAATTGACCCTCCACTACTGTTTATGATAGTATATATATTTGTATTTTTTTGCATCCAGTCTTCTTTATTTTAATACAATAATGAATATTTTAAATGTTTATAAGTCTGTCTTCCTTCTAATACAAGTTTAGAAATCTTTCTCAGCTATTTGCATAGATGGAATACTTTAGAAAATTTAACCTGATGATTACAGAATGTGTTAGGAAAGAATGTAAACTTTTGACCTAAATAAATAGTAACCTAAAGCAAACTACTTGGGGGGCCTATAACAACAATGTGGATAATTCTTTTTCTTGTTCTTTTTAATTTTCCTGAATATTTATGCACTGGGCTTCTGGCTAAGGATGGCAGCAGAATAGCCAAGAGTCTGTAACAAAAATTACTCCTGTGGTTTTTTCTGGCTGCTGTAACAGCAATAAATTCAGGGATACCAGATACATTAAGATAACGTATTTTCATTAGCTTTCTAACCCAATTGTGGATCCATGTGGTTCAGATGAAATGCATTCATTTTTTTTTTTTTTCTTTTTTTATTTTTTATTATACTTTAAGTTCTAGGGTACATGTGCATAACGTTTATATCATGTATAACTCCCCAATGCAATCCCTCCCTCCTCCCCCCTCCCCATGATAGGCCCCAGTGTGTGATGTTCCCCTTCCCGAGTCCAAGTGATCTCATTGTTCAGTTCCCACCTATGAGTGAGAACATACGGTGTTTGGTTTTCTCTTCTTGTGATAGTTTGCTAAGAATGATGGTTTCCAGCTGCATCCATGTCCCTACAAAGGACGCAAACTCATCCTTTTTGATGGCTGCATAGTATTCCATGGTGTATATGTGCCACATTTTCTTAATCCAGTCTGTCACAGATGGACATTTGGGTTGATTCCAAGTCTTTGCTATTGTGAATAGTGCCGCAATAAACATACGTGTGCATGTGTCTTTGTAGTAGAGTAATTTATAATCCTTTGGGTATATACCCAGTAGTGGGATGGCTGGGTCATATGGTACATCTAGTTCTAGATCCTTGAGGAATCGCCATACTGTTTTCCATAATGGTTGAACTAGTTTACAATCCCACCAACAGTGTAAAAGTGTTCCTATTTCTCCACATCCTCTCCAACATCTATTGTTTCCTGACTTCTTAATGATTGCCATTCTAACTGGTGTGAGATGGTATCTCATTGTGGTTTTGATTTGCAATGAAATGCATTCATATACGCAGATCTGAAATGCTCATCACAACCAAACTGAACTCAATGCCCTGGAGCATGATTCATCATGAGAATGAGCCTCATTCATGCCTAGAAAAACAAAATCCAGTTTGTAATTTGGGTTGGTAGGGGGAGGGTTTGGAAGGTCTTTTTTAGACTGCTTAGAGCTGACTTGAGCCAGGGCAGACTCAGTCTTCTATCTTTTCTTTGTTCTGCAGTGAAAATTTAGGTACCAAGTCACTGTCTCCTGGAAGTAATCCTGGGTCATAGCACCTCATGTTGACTAGTTTGTTCCCAGATTCTAATAAGATTTCAAATTGTCTAAACTTGTGTCCCTATTTTCTGAGCCAGGTTTCTTGTGTGATCTCCACTTTGCTTTCTCTCTCAGTCATCAGTTTGCTTATCCATTTCCCTAGTACACTAAGGCTCTACCAATAGCACTACGAATAGCACCCACTTCCCAACCCAGGATACCCCACTTCGATGATGAAGGCTTCTACTTGAGTTTTGTTTGGAATTTTCAAAATGTTATATGGTGCTTAGGAAGTTAAGGAACTCCCCAGGAACGAGGACTAATAAACAGCAAAGCTGAGTATATTATTACACGTAATCATATTCATTTCATTTCAAAGCCTGTAAATTTCTAAGCTATTACTTTGATTTAGCTTTTGTCTTTTGTTTCCCATGAATATAAAGAGTACAGAATATAAAGAGTACTTATATACATTCTGGAATCTGTACCCGATTCCAGAATGGAGCACAGCAATCCCTGGAAACACTCCTTAAATGCTGTTGGATGCCTGATCTTGAAGTAGTATTTAACCTGAATCCACTGTAACTGCATTCTGCTTTCTTTAAATATAATATAAGTGATATATATTTTTAAATATAATATATTATATAATATAAATATATATCTTATATATACTAAATGTTATATAATATATAATATGTATTATATATAGTATATATAATATGTATTTTATATCTTATATATAATATATATTTATATGTGTCATACATATATATTTAAGACATATATATATTTGAGAGGCTATAATACCCCATTAACCAATATTTTGAATGAACTGGAACTAAATATTTCATTCCTATTTGTCTACCATGCCTGCCTGAAAATTTGAAAATCTCCGTTCTTAGTAGTTCTGTCTACACTCCTAGGCCCAGCCTAGTAGACTAAGCTAGTAACAGGTCTCATCCCTGCCACCTCTCCCACTGTCCCCTACAATTCTGAACACTTAGACTTCTGGGAGCAAAAAGTCTTTCTTAGGTGAAGCCAAACTATGGGTGAAAGCACAGAAAACGTAACTGACATATTGGCTACTTGTTATAATTAGTGAGAAACAATGCTAGAAAATTTTTAGGATTATGGCATGGATGATTTCTTAAATGCTAAATAATCTGAATATAATTTAGTAATAAATAAGATTCTATGGACTATTTGGATAGGTCAGAGTAATATTTTAGAAAAATTTTTCTAGCTGGGCATGGTAGCTCACTTCTGTAATCCCAGCACTTTGGGAGGCCAAGGTGGGTGGATTACCTGAGGTCAGGAGTTTGAGACCAGCCTGGCCAACATGGCAAAACCCTGTCTCTACTAAAAATACAAAAAAATTAGCTGAGCATAGTTGTGCACTCCTGTAATCCCAGCTACTCAGGAGGCTGAGGCAGGAGAATTGCTGGAACTCAGGAGGCGGAGGTTTCAGTGAGCCAAGACCATGCCACTGCACTTCAGCCTAGGTGACAGAGCAAGATTCCGTCTCCAAAAAAAAAAAAGAAAAAGAAAAATTTTTCTAATTGTATCACAGTAGCAGAATAAACAAGAGGCCATTTTAGAAATATGGAGTATGGGTGAGAATGGCTATAAAAGAGTGACTGCAAATTGAAAGGCTTTTTTGTGGGTCTGTAAGTGTCCAATATAAAATCATTATTCTTTGATTTGAGCAAATTTAGAGAAGTTAGATTTTGAGTTAACAAAAATGTAAAAAATAAAAAAAATAATAAAAAAAAAAAGACTCATGAGTCATCCAGAGAGAAAGGTGTACTACTTAAAACTGCAATGAAATGGAAGGCCAGATATAACTCAAAAACATTAAAAACATAATTGAAAAGAAATGTAAGGTGCCAACTGGCCCATAAATGGAAGGAAATTGCTTTAGCTGGTGAGTGAGAAAATAGAAATGATGAATTAGCTGAGGTTTGGACACCACAGGACTTGCTAGTATATTTCAAGAATGTTATGAATATTACACACAAGAGCTTATTGAGAATATTTACAACCTTAAGTATAATATAAGCATTACCTAATCATTGGTGTGTCTATCAAATTACAGTTACAGATTATTTATCATTATTATAGACACAATACAGATTAAGTGAAATATAGTCAAATTTATGGAAATTGTTTTACATTCTCTAGCTTTATTTTTAATACATTGCATTAAAATATATAAAATCAATTTCACTTATTTTAGCAAGGGTACATATATGATGCCATCCTTTGAAATATATACACATTACTGAGTACACAGGTTGAACATCCCAAATCCAAAAATTCTAAATCCAAAATTCTCCAAAATTCAAAACTTAAGTGACAAAATGAACTCAAAGGAAATGTTTATTGGAGCATTTCATATTTTTTGATTTGGGATGCTAAACCAGTAGAATACAAATGTTCCAAAATTTTAACAAGTCTAAAATTCAAAACACTTCTGGTCTCAAGCATTTCAGATAAGGAATACTCAATCTGAATTACCAAAATAATATGTTTTCATGACTCTCTTACCCTTATCCATCTTTCTTGTTTTTTTGTTTTGTTTTGTTTTTTGGAGACAGAGTCTTGCTCTGCCACCCAGCCTGGAGTGCAGTGGTGCGATCTTGGCTCACTGCAAGCTCCACCTCCCAAGTTCAGGCCATCCTCCTGCCTCAGCCTCCCAGATAGCTGGGACTATAGGCACCCACCACAAGGCCTGGCTAATTTTTTTGTATTTTTAGTATAGACAGGGTTTCACCATGTTAGTCAGGATGGTCTCCATCTCCTGACCTCGTGATCTACCTGCCTCGACCTCCCAAAGTGCTGGGATTACAGGCGTGAGCCACTGCGCCCAGCCACCCTTATCCATCTTTCTTACACATGCATGTACACATGAGCACAATTAACAACTTCTCAATGTAGGAATTGTTAAAACATGTTAAAAATTCCCAGAACCTATTACTTTTGCTTGACAATGAGTAAATTTGTTAGTAAATAGTGTTAAACTATGTCCCTTAGCATATCCAGCAAAGTATAAATATGATTTGTAAACAATATTTCATGGGTGTTTAAAAATTTATTTTTTTCTATAAATATCTGTGCACATGTAGGCCTATACTTGAAAAGTATACAGTTTTATTTGAGAGTTTTGATAAAAATGATGACGTGTGTCACAATTAACAAAATGATTTTGTGGCTGTGTCTGCAAAAAGTAGACTGAAAGACAGCTAAAATAAAAGTGATTTCATGGTCATTTACATGTCTAAAATATTTAATAAAATCACCAACTGTTCTTTAACATACACATATGCAAACACATACACATAGACTGCTAACCAAATTAAATCAGCATTATATTTTATATATAGCTATGAAGTTCAAGTTGTAATTTTAAGGCAGCAAAACTTTATTCTTTTCTAAATATTTATAAATGCTTGCTTGTACTTCTTATGATTAACAGCCAGCTTGGTGTGTTAATTTCTACTTTTGTTTATAATGTGTCTGATTTTCTTATAGAAATAAATATACAAAGTTTATCTGAATTACATTAGGGCAGCTATGAAAGTGGAACTGATAACTGTGTAACTATATTACTTTATTGCTATTCTCTAAATACTATTGAAGCGACTAATTGGATTAAGTAGACATAGCACCCAATTTACTTCTGGTGGGGGCTGCACTTCATTAAACAATGGATATTGTACCTTTTCCATATGGTCATGGTGATTTTCCTGTAAGACGGAAGGGGCACCAAACTGAGCAAAGCAGAGATTTTTCCTGAGAGACACGTGCGTGTGTGTGTGTGTGTGTGTGTGTGTGTGTGTGTGTGCAGGTGCTCTGAGAGAGAGAACTCTGCCTTTCCTGTTTTTCCCTTTGGAGTTTCAAGGTAGGATGAGGCTAGTTGTGACATTTTCCTTCTCACCTCCAGCTTGGTAAAACACATGGTCTGCAGTACAGAAGAGTAAAGTTCACTTGGGACTGGGTGAAAATGAGAGGGTAAGGCTCTGTGAAATATCTGAGTGCCTACTTCAGTAGAGCCTGAAGCAAAGCTGACTCCTGTCCTTCCTAGTATTTTCCCTTTTTCTTTAAGATAAATTGGGTTGGCTTTGTGTAACTTCAATCCGCAGTATTTCCTTGACGTTCTCAGCAAGAGAGGGACTCACCCTCAGGGTTACGGACAATTTACAGTCCTCTGTTACACCACCCTTCTTTTCCTCTCTAGATAGAATGTCAGAATGGAAGCAAGGAGGTTATTATTACAGGCTTAACCTAAATGTGTTCTGATTTACTTTAAAGAAAATCATTTGCAAACTTTGCTCCTTTAACAAATATCAAATTACTTGAAATTCACCTCCCAACTAATCACGATCCATCAGTGTATCCACACCTCTTTTGAGAATTGCAACTCCAGCACAAGGAAAATGAATGGTTTTAATTTGCTTCTCATGCATAGACCTAATCAATGAGCAATTTCACAGTGACTCCTCCTCCTGCTAGCAAAATGGACTTTACTGTACAACTAGAAGAAGGCTTTCATTACTCTTACTACTCCTTGCTTCTTTCCTTTCTTCATTCTTTCTTCTTTTTATCATTCTTTCTCTCAGAAATAATTTCTCCTTTCTCCCATCACTCTGGATCAATAAATAGCCTGAATTTGTTATGAGTAGATTTTTTTTTCTGTTTGTATCTCATATGTATACTGTATTGTAATTTTCATCATCCCATACAACTGGAACACTCTGCTCCTTCCATAGTTTATCTTATTTGGTTTAATTTATTGGAGTTAAAATGCTAATTATTTGATGAATAAACTTTAAATGTATTTTAACAAAACCTATAAAAATGTGAAACATGGTTTTGAAGTACTTTATTCTTGGATACACTACACATGTCAGTAATCTTTATAAACCCTGACAAAAACTGGGCCATGTGAACTGATGGAGATGGGAATTATGTGAAGTTAGCCTTCTAGCATCACAGAAATTTTAGAGCTTATAGGGACCTAGGAGATAGTGCAGTCAAACTCTCCAATTTTAAGGATAATTAAATTTAAATCAAGAAAGGGTAGGGGAATTGTATAAGATAAAACAGCTAATTGATGGCAGAGCACAGATGAAAATTGGGGTCACCTATCTCACAAGTCAAACATCTTGCTTCTGCAACATGATCTATGTTAGTCTAATGTTAAGGAAATAAACATTTCTGTATAATTATAGTGTATTTTTATTATTATTTAGGTTTGCAAAAGCAACTCTCCACTTAGAGCTTCATTTTCTAAATAATGTTGGTTGCTTCATATTCCATTAACATTTACCTCTGCAACATAAATTACTTTTAGGTAAAATATTTAATTTAGTGTTTTTGGCATATGTATGCTTTTTTTAACCAACTTTCATGAAATATATAAGCACATTACAGTAATCATTTTAGAATAAAAAGTAATTTTTTAAAAGAAGCTTAATTTAACTTCTGAAGATGAAAATAAAGAAAGCAATTTCTTTATAATGAAGTCACATTTTCTCAAAACAAAAAATGCTTTTCTCCTCTACAAAACTTGTTGAGCAAGTGTGGTTTAAAGCAGGGATATTTAAATGGAGAATATGATTTGGTATTCCCTGAGGTAAGATCAGTTTTCAAAGGATTAAGCTTGGGAACTTTCTCAAATGATTTACCTGCTAATCTGGTTGGCCATGAGAGCCGGAGTGGCACTCCGTTTTGCTTTATTTTTCAGCCTGGGTGGGCTTAATTCTGGGAATAAGGTAGAGAAATTTGTGCTTGGAATAATGGAAAATAAAAACTGAAACATCTGTGTGTCAAGTACAAATATCTGTATGTTTTGCAGAATATCTGTGAAACACACAGTATCTCAGAACTTTATTTACCTGCTGTGCAAGAGAATACAAGTGAAGGGAGTGAATGAAGTTGAAGATGACAAGATGAATAAATAAATCCATCTCTTTAGTTGCTCTCAGCAAGTACTTCTGACTGCTTGTTAGTTTTGTTGTTTATCAGCCTTTGGCAATAATATCTTTTTCTTTCTATTCATGTATATATGAATAGATATATACACACATATATGAATATATATATTATGAATATGTATATTCATATATGTGTGTATATATATTCATATATATATTCTATTTATATATGATACATATGAATATATATTATATTAATATATATGAATATATATTTTATTCATATATGTGTATATATATTCTATTTATATATGATACATATGAATTTATATTCTATTCATATATATGAATTTATATTCTATTCATATGTATGAATATATATATACATATATGCATCTTTTATTTGCTTAGCTTTCTTGTTTGGTAAATCTCAGGAATACATTAGGAATAAGTGTTATTGGTTATAAGAATAAAAGTACTTGCAAGTATTAAATTTTAAAATAATCTAACAGCATTTCTAAAAATAGAAGCACAATTTATAGGCAGCAATTGCGCTTTGCAAGTTCTAACAGTAGGGCAATTTCTATAAAATGGAACTTTCAGGCAGATTACTTCTTTTAATCCCTCATTCTACCTGGTTCATCTATTGAATGGGTTGACATTTTTTCAGATTAGTAGTACTCAGTTTTGCTGTTTCTATTATTGATTTATATTCGGAATCAATTTGCTATTATGGGACAAATTTAAGAATAATTAAATTTTGTAAGAAATATATAAGGACTATATATTGTGGACAATATCATCTTTCTAATCACAATCTGATTTCTTCTTTCCCCTTTCTTTTTTCTATTTATTTTTAGCTACCTCCTCTGATGTGTACTCATTTTAATGTTCATATTTTTTTGAGACAAAGTCCCACTCTGTCACCCAGGCCGGAGTGAAGATGCATAATCATAGCTCACTGCAGGTTCAAACTTCTGGGCTCACGCAATCCTCCCACCTCAGCTTCCCATGTAGCTGGGACTACAGGTGTGTTCCACTACACCCAACTTGAAGTATGCTAATTTTAAAGACACAAGTACACACATTTAAAGAGACTAAGATAATGGACCAACAAAATGAAAGTGGCTCTGTAGTTTTCAACTTCAGAATAGCCTCCCTCAGGTCATTATTCTAATATCTGGACAACCACAGTCACTAAATCTTTAATAGAAACACAAATGTAAATAAAGAGAAAATGAAAATATCAGCCATATAGAACCATGTTATCTGCTTTCTGACAACTGTTATAAACCTGTTGTATCAAGTGTCTAGGTAATTCTGACACTTGAGGAGAATACTAATAACACAATCCTAAGCAATCTTACATAAGCCACCAACTCTCTTTTATGTTGCAACCATGACTCCCTTTTTAACCTTAGCAACCAAAGATGCAAGATGAGGCAATGGAGTGGGCACAAATCTGTCAGTACTTTTCAAAGTTCATGCCCCACTGAAATCTAGTCAGAAAAGTCATCCTCAGAAATTCCAGAAAGCACAGTATCAGTAACGTAAACATAACAATTGTAATAAAAACCTTCTCCTAGTTCAACCTTTGTCTTTGATATAAAATAATACTTTATACTTCATGGGATTTCTCTCAATTACTAAATGCAAACACTGAGTCTGTTTACTTGCCACCGTCTGTTTTTCTCACCGTGCTATAAGCTCCTTACAGCAGATACTATGTATGTCCTGCTGATAGATAAACTCAGAGTGTCTAGCACCTTGCCTGGCACAGCTAGGATACTTGATGTAATGAATGGATGAAATAACTAAAATAAAATATGAGCTTTATAAAAGTGATATCATAGATTATGTCAATAGGGTCATTACAATTAGTTGCAGGAAAAGATTGAAAAACAAAGAAAATTTAGAATCTGTGAAAAAAGAGCAAGATATATTGGGAACCGGGGTAATTTCATGTGCACCTGCTGTTGATTTTGTAGACTTTGGAATCTGTTTCAGTGACAATCAACAACATAAAACTTTCAGATGCTTGCCTCTCTAATAAGTTATTAACTGAATAATTATTTAATTGTTTATTGTTACATAATGGACTATTCATATACATTCTGATCAATAATTAATACCAGATTTAACTGAGTATTAACAGCAATGAAGTGATAGAAAAAAAAATTGGGTTTTCTATTCAAATATATTAAATGATTATGGCCAAAGGAACCTAGTTCTGAGGAACTAGGAAACAAAATAAGATTATATTGGTAATAGCATCTAGGACCTTCTTAAATACTATTTTATTTCACCAATTCTATTGGCTCTATTTTATTCCTCAAGATTTTATTGATTGTAAATGAGACTAGATTACAAAGCCCAGTGCAAGGAGATATTTTCCCACACTTCCACCAAGTTAACCTTAGTATAGGCAGGTCAGATTACGCCATTATCTCTGAGCATCTGGAAAACGGTACTATTTGGTCCCTAGGCATCTCCAAGCAAATCTTTAGGGAATTTTCCATTTTTCCAGCTCAGCTTTTTTCCACTTTAAGAAATAAATAATAATCATGAGTTGAAATGTAAATGCAATTATTTACAATGGTTTATTTTATCATCCCAATAGCATCAATGATGATTTCCTACATTATACTTTTGACAGTATATCTATCTTCTTGTAAAAACGTGCATATTGCTTAAAATAGATATAGATATGTGCATACTAACCTTTATCAAATCAGAGGTTTAATACTCAGGAATGTTTCAATATTATTTGTCAGGTTCCTAGTCATGCAGGTCTTTTGCTGATACATTATTATTTTGCTACTACGTTATTATTAACGTACACATGAAAATAACACTGCTGTTTCAGATGTAGAGGAATGCCCAAATAATTAAGCAATGAAAATACAAATTTACCTAAAATATTTTGAAAAAATTGTACAATACTATCTTTGATATTCTTTAAACTTAGGTATTCATGTCAAGGTCAAACACATGCTAGGAATAGAAATAGATCAGCAACATTCCTCTAGCCCCCAATTTCCATAATGTTTTCTGTGGAATAGAAATATTCTCCTAGAATATTAATAGGTTGTTTTCAAACTAAAAGTTCTGTAGTTTAAGAAGCATAATTAATGATAGAAAATTAAAATAATCAGTGCTTTTTTGAAATTAAATTGTTTTAAAATTGTACCATCTTATTTGTGAAATAATCCATTCAAAATTTGTTTTTTAAGTACCTACTATGTGCTGGAAATTGTGCTAGAATGAAAGACATAATTAAATCATGCCATCAAAGACTTAATTAACAACCTGTTTGAAGAAAAACATGTGCTGCATATATATCAGTTATAAGGCAATGTTTTTTATGAAACAGACAAAACACTATAGAAGTATAGATTAAGGAGCCAGTGAGTGACTTCAAGAAAAGAGAGAGTAAGGGTTAAAAGGAATTTTTCCTTTTAAGAAATGAGAAGAATTAGAGCTCTTATGTTAAATGAGACTTGGTTCATGTTCATCTATCTTCAGTGTTATACCCTTGTGCGACAGTGCCTACTAGTTTTGCCTGGTTCAGTGTAGACACTCAATAAATATTTATTGAATAAACAAAAGAATTAAAGAATAGATATTGAGTGAATATCAAGTAACATATAGCTGGAACTTAGGGCATGGGACAGAGAGTGGAAAAAGGCAAGTCTGGGAAGATCAATTGAGGCACATAATGAGTTATTTCACTACCACTTTACATGACCAGGACATTATTTTGTGGTTTTAAGCAGTATCATCCAATAAAAATATAATATGAGCCATGCAAATAATTTTAAATTTCCAGGAGGCATATTTAAATTAATGTATATATATGCTACACTAAACATTTATATATCATAAAAATAAAATTATTTCAACATGTTATCAAAAATTACAATTATTAGTGAAATATTTTACATTCCTTTTTTGCCCTACGTAAGTCTTTGAAATTTGGTATGCATTTTACATTTACAGTAATTCTCAACTTAGACTAGCAACATTTCAAATGTTCCATAGGCACATGTAGCTAATGGTTATTATATTAAAGAGTACAGGGGTAGGATTCTTGGTACTCAAAATGTGATCCCTAGACCAGCAACCCCTGAGAACATTCTAGAAATGCAGAATCTTGGCTGCACCCTAGATCAACAAAATTAGATCTGCATTTTCTCAAGTTCTCCAGGTGACTGTATGTAGATATCAGAGAAGCACAAGTCCAGGTGACTCAGCTGTAATGTCAGCTGTGTGCATCCCAGGTGGTAAACAATATAAATGCTATTGGTCTTCAAGAAGATTGGATTAGGACAATAAAGTATATTAATTTTGTCTTAAAAGTACAAAGTGAATTAGAGTTTACAAATATTTGATATTGTATTGATATAGATGCCTTTATTTGATCCAAATATCAGATTGTCTCATGTCATTAATATCTGGCAGCCTGAGGTAAGACTTAAAGTTATGAAAAAGTGAGAGAGTATATATCATCTCTTATCTATGTCTGGTAAATAGATGTGTGGATGTCATTATTATATTTCCTAGCATTGATTAAACTAACTCTCACAAAATGGAGGTTATAAAATATTTTTGCAAATACATAAGAAAACAAATGCAGAGCTAACCTTTTCAATCCTTATAGAAAGTCATTCTCAGTTTGAATTATATGTAAAAAGTAATAATAGTATCATCAGACTTATTAAGTGGCAGAGTGAAACTTGTAGTAAAATTATCAAAATATCTACTGGAAATGTAGATTAACAACCCTATAGTTAATGGTGAACTTGGCTCCACGTAAGTATCATACTTACAGATATTACCTAATGATAATATAAAGCCATTATAATTAGTAAAATATTGTTACTACTTTTTATTTAATCTGTGCTAGGCATTTTTATGTTCAGGTTTGCCTAGGGAGTTCCAATTGATTTGAGTTGTCTCAGTGTAAGTATTAAAGCACCTCCTTTTGCTTTCAAAAGGAGCCCAGCCCTATTTGCAAAATAAATCTTTTAATCACCCTGCTTATCACATGCACACACAAAAAAATGTATCTTTTGGGTATTTTATAATATATATAAAATTTATAAGTACAGTCGAGTACATATGCATAATTTTAGAATGAATGAACATGCATTCTAGTAGAGATCCATTTATTTATTTTCTGTTATTTTGAAGATCACACATGAAGACTTGACTTCTGAGAAGCTGGAATGTTTCCCAGTTTCACTCTTAGCCCATGCTTAATTGTTCCGGGCAACCCCTTTCAGCCTGGGAATGTGTTCCCTCTCAGACTGATGCAAAGTGACAGTCTAAGCAGAACTGTGTACTTTTCTCTACTCTCTTTCTTCTCTCTACTCCCTTAATTGTGGGAAGAGGGAGAAATAATTGTTAGGAATTTCAGGGGCCTTTCCTGCATGGTGGATTGTTTACTGACCAAAGGAAAGGCACAAGAACAGGAGGCAGCAACTTCACCAAATCAAATCAGAGTGGCCTGTGAGACCTTACAGGCCCCTTTGCAAACCACAAAGTGGATCATCCACTTACGGTTCACCTGGGATAAGTTACATGTATGCTGGAAATAGAAATTTCATGTTTAAGCAGAAAGAACAAAAGTTGAATTTTAAATGGTTAAAAATGGGCCAAACTCTAAATAAATGGATTCTTATGTAATTTCTGAAAATATTTTGAAACTCCAAAATTCTATATCAAGAAAATAAAACTTACATAAATGTACTTTTCCATTCCATGTAAACATAATTTTATTTTTTATTTAAACTGAAAAGAATAAGATTAACAATTTTGGAGAATGCACTATGAAATTTCAATGACCTGTAATGAGACAGACCAATCATGTGAAGAGGGATATACTGAATCAACAATTAAATAACCCTGCAATATGGAAATAAAAGAAATGTAGGATTATTTGTTATACATGACTCTAGTAGTAAGGAAAAGAAAAATAGAGCAGGACACAGAACCTACAAAAATATAACAAGCATTTGACAAGGAATGACAAGGAATACATTGCATGTATATATATTAAACTACAGAATGTCTAATCACCATGCGATTGCTCCCTCAGCACCCTCAACACTGCCTAAAACAGTTGTTAGTATTTTTCACATAATGATGGTTTGGGTGGGACAACATTTCTCAAAATGTGTTCCTTGGAACACTAGCTTTTCTAACATGCTTTGGGGAAAATGTGCCACATTCAAGTAAATGTAGGAAACGTGTGCTCTATTACTGTCCTAAGTAAAATTCACTTTATGCATTCATGTGCTAAAATGTCTTAGATTTCCTTGCAGTAGCCAGTCTAGCTGTTTAACGATTTCCTTTTGACATGGTTCATTCCAACCCTTCTTTTGTTATTACAAATATTTTATATAGTAATGTACTATCAAGCTCAGCTGGTTTAAAATCAATTCCACACAATTTGATCTATGCCTGACTAGTGCTGTTATTATACTTTAAGCATTTCATTTGGTCCTTCTGAATACTGATCTCATTAACAAAATGGATTTTTGGCCGGGCGCGGTGGCTCAAGCCTGTAATCCCAGCACTTTGGGAGGCCGAGACGGGCGGATCACGAGGTCAGGAGATCGAGACCATCCTGGCTAATACGGTGAAACCCTGTCTCTACTTAAAAATACAAAAAACTAGCCGGGCGACGAGGCGGGCGCCTGTAGTCCCAGCTACTCGGGAGGCTGAGGCAGGAGAATGGCGTAAACCCGGGAGGCGGAGCTTGCAGTGAGCTGAGATCCGGCCACTGCACTCCAGCCTGGGTGGCAGAGCAAGACTCCGTCTCAAAAAAAAAAAAAAAAAAAAAAAAAAAAAAAAAAAAAAAAAAAAAACAAAATGGATTTTTAATTCCTGCTACATGTTTTGTTGAAAATATTGAAAGATTCAATTTATGAAATTGTTCCTAGATCATGGCAGTCCCTCAATAAATATGAAACTTAAATAGTTCAGACTTAGTCATTTTATTTCCTTTTTATTAACTAAATGTAAAATAATGTTTTGTGGGTAAAGCATTAGGCCACTTACGAGTTTCAAGTCAAATTTAGGGCTTTACATGTACCTAAATGTGCTGCTTTGCCAAGTAGTTTCATTTCCCTCTATATCAATTATCTTACATGTAAGATAAGATTAGACAAAATGGCACCCCTCTTCTATCTACAGTTGTATGAGTCTTTGAAGATGATGATGAAGTCTTTTTTGAAAATTAGCAATAACAAAGGCCTTTTAATATTTTCCTTCCCTTCTTTCTTTTTCTCTCCAGTTGCAAACAATATTAGGCATGCATGAGTGATAGTAGGTTAAAATTGGGAGTATTGGTATGAAATCATGGTTTAATATATAGATATAGATGTAATGATAGATATAGATAGAGATATAAAGTTGTGTGGGTGTGTGTGTGAATACATATACTTCCTAGTTCTGTCCACTTAAAGGGCCTGTGAATAGTGCAATCCACAAAATAATGAGCACATCTAGTACTGAAATTTTGGTTGCTACATACTTTCAACGGAAAGAAATCAGTGCTTCTTAAAAAATGGGCTGTGACTGAGAAGAACCTGAAATATTGTGTTGTGGCAGATAGCAATGAAATACTCAAAGAATGATGTTGTGTTAGTCCATTCTTGCATTGCTATAAAGAAATACTTGAGACTGGGTAATTTATAAAGAAAAGAGGTTTAATTGGCTCATGATTCTACAGGCTGTCCAGTAAGCATAACGCAGGCATCTGCTTCAGGGGAGGCCTCAGGAAACTTACAATTATGGTGGAAGTTAAAGGAGAAGCAATGTCTTGAGGCTGCAGCAGAGTAATGGGAACCTAGGCCTGGCTCACAAAAGCATTCTTTCCTTCTAGGCTTCAAGACCTCTGATGGGACTGCCTGCTGCACAGGTCTCTGAAATGCCTTGGAGGCCTTTTTCCTATTGTCTTGGATATTAGTACTTGACTTCCTTTTTGTTATGCAAATTGCTCTAGCAAGTGGTAGCTACACAGCCTGCTTGAATTTCTCTCCCCTAAAAGCTTTTTCTTTCACTGCCACATGGCCAGACTGCAAATTCTTCAAATTTTTATACTCTGCTTCTTTTATAAATATAAGTTTCTACTTAAAGTCATTTATTTCCTCCTGCATATGAGCATTGGTTGTTAGGAGTAGCAAAATGACATCCTAAATGCTTTGTTGCTTAGAAATTTCTTCCAACAGATACCCTAAATAATCAATCTCAAGTTCAAAGTTTCACAGATCCCTAGGGCAGGGGTACAATATAGCCAAGTTTTTTGCGGAAGCATAACAAAAGTGACCTTTGCTCCAGCTCTCAATAAGTTTCTCATTTCTATCTGAGACCTCCTCAGCCTATACTTCACTCTTCATATCACTATCAGCATCTGGGTTACAACAATTTAATGAGTCTCTAAGAAGTTCCAAACTTTCCCTTCTCTTCCCTGTCTTCTTCTGAGCCCTCTACCCTATTTCAGCCTCTGCCTGTTACCCAATTCCAAAACTGCTTTCACATTTTCAGGTATCTTTAAAGCAATGCTCCATTCCTTGGTGCCAATTTTCTGTATTAGACCATTCTTATTGCTGTGAAGAAATATCTGATGCAGGTAACTTATAAAGAAAAGATGTTTAATTGGCTCATAGTTCTGCAGACTGTACAAGTGTCAGGCCTCTGAGCCCAAGCCAAGCCATCGCATCCCCTGTGACTTGCATGTATATGCCCAGATGGCCTGAAGTAACTGAAGAATCACAAAAGAAGTGCAAATGCCCTGCCTCGCCTTAAGTGATGACATTCCACCACAGAAGAAGTGAAAATGGCCAGTCCTTGCCTTAAAGCGATGATATTATCTTGTGAAATTCCTTTTCCTGGCTCATCCTGGCTCAAAAACCTCCCCCAGGGAGCACCTTGTGACCCCCACTCCTGTCTGCCAGAGAACAACCCCCCTTTGACTGTAATTTTCCTTTACCTACCCAAATCCTATAAAACGGCCCCACTCTTATCTCCCTTCGTTGACTCTCTTTTCGGACTCAGCCTGCCTGCACCCAGGTGAAATAAACAGCCATGTTGCTCACACAAAGCCTGTTTGGTGGTCTCTTCACATGGACACGCATGACAACAAGAAGCATAGAGATATCTGCTCAGCTTCTGGGGACATCTCAGGAAACTTACAATCATGGTGGAAAGCAAAGGAAGAGCAAGCAGAGCACATGGTGAAAACAGGATAAAATGAGAATGTTGGGGAGGTGCCTCACTTTTAAACAATCAGATCTTATGAAAACTCACTCACTATCATGAGCACAACACCAAAGGGATGGTGCCAAACCATTCATGAGAAATCCATCCCCATGGTGTAATCACCTCACACCAAACTTCATCATTATCATTGGGGATTACAATTCAACATGAGATTTGGGTGCGACACATATCCAAACCATATCACATGTCAAAATGATTAAGGATCTAGCGTAAGGGACTTCCATTCATCAAATGTGAGACAATAATAGTAATTATTAGAATACTCTGAATAAAATAGGTGTTCATTCATTCACACTGATATAAACAAATGAATAAATGAGTGAGAAGGTAAATCTTTTACTTAGAATGCCAACTAATAAATGCATTAAAATAATTTGAAAATAACAATTTGACAACCATCATAGTAATAATATAGGCAAGATTATCAACAGTTTATAAAATAAATGGATAAAATGTGATTAAGAATGGGATATGTATTTAGTTTCAAAGTATCTCTCTTCAAAGTACTTACTGATTACAAAGGAAAAAAGAAATGTAACTTTCTAGTGGAGAAACCTGACAGTGACCAGGTTACTTGGTCACTTAAGAGAACTTGATAAAGATAACCTAATATCACCAAAAATGGAACACATCAATATTATATACTAACTAATGGGATGTAATAAGAAGGACATAGCATCACTCTTGTACTTTCCTACCCAAAATGCATAAAGTAGATAGAGCCTTGGAGAAATCCTGGAAAATTCCACATTGAGGAACATTCTACAAAATCAATACCCTATAATCTTAAAAAAAAAAAAAAAAAAAAGTCAAGATTGTAGAAGTTAAGGAAAGACTAAGGAAATGCTCTTATTGAAGGAGATGAGAGAGACATGGCTACTGATTTCAAGGGACCATCCTGGATTGGATTCAGTTGTAGTAAATGCCTGGGAAAATGGGCAAAATTGAATTTGGGGCAAAGGTTATGTGGGAGTTCTTGTCACTTCTGCAATTTTTCAATAAGTTTGAATGCTTTCCTAATAAAATTAATTTTCATAAGAAGACATAAAGCCAACAAAAGATTTTCTAATATGAAATAATAGACTATACGTGAAAACTTCTTGTAATCAAATACACAATAGTTGGAAGCCAGTGTACTCACTAGGAATATGTGATATTGACTGTATCCATGCTCTCCATTGTTACATTTTTCTTTTTTGTCTCTTAATAAGTAATAACATATTCATGTATTTCTATTTTTACTTATTTATTTATTTTTGGCATAGGGTCTCACTCTGTTGCTCAGGCTGGAGTGCAGTGGTGTGACCACATCTCACTGCAGTTTCGAACTCCAGGGCTTATGTGATCCACCCACCTCAGTTTCCTCAGTATCTGGGACCAAAGGCACATGTCATCATGCCCGGCTGATTTTTGTATTTTTTTGGAGAGAGAAGGTTTCATACGTTGCCTTGGCTTGTCTCAAACTCCCGGTCTCAAGCGATCCTCCACCCCGGCCTCCCAAAGTCCTGGGATTACAGATGTGAGATACCGCACCCAATCTCTTATTTTGAGTGAAATTTATTTCAGCCGTTGTTCGTCCTCCCAGTCAATTTAGATGTTACTCTTTCTGTATGTCCACAGCATGCTTTCTATACCTTTATTAGCACAAATCACAGTATTTCCTAAGCTAAAATATGAGATCTGTGATGGCAGGAAGCTTGTTGTAAAAGACCACTGTACCATGGTAATTTATTTCAGAAATGAAGTTACGCTATGCTCGTATTGTGAATTACGTATCATTTATCAATATGTAATTAATCTTTTGTTCCGTTACATCTCTTTATTCTTTAAAATGTCTGTATAGTGGCCAGGCATGGTGGCTCACATGTGAAATCCCAGCACTTTGGGAAGTCAAGGTAGGCAGGTCAGCTAAGCTCAGCCTGGCCAACATGGTGAAACCCCACCTCTACTGAAAATACAAAAATTAGCTGGGCATGGTGGTGCATGCCTGTAATCCCAAGTACTGGGGAGGCTGAGGCAGAGGAATCCCTTGAACCCAGGAGGCAAGAGGTTGCAGTGAGCCGAGATCGCCACTGCACTCCAGCCTGGGTGACAAAGTGAGACTTGGGGTCATAAATAAATAAATAAATAAATAAATAAATAAATAGGTTGTATAGAAATAATAATATAACAATTGCATTGGCATTTTTCACAATAGCAAATTTTAAGCATTTGGTCTTTCACATAGTTTATCATTGAATTTAGTTTATTTTTTTTCCCTAAATGACAGATGAATCTTTTAATATGGGATGTTTCCACTTACTATTATAAATGATACACTTCTATGTCCTTTTCTTTAATGCCATGGCTCCTTGCCATCTCCTTTGCTTTTGTTATATGGGTTATGTGTAATTTTATTTTGAATTCACTGCTATGTTAGAAACTGAATGTCACATTTGGATTTGCCAGCCATTGCTCTTGAATTTTCAAAAGCAATTTTAAAACCGTTAGTATTTTTTTCTAGTTGTGAGTAAAGATTGATCTCTAGGGTTATCCATTTCTGATAGAAGACTCTGTCTCTTTACTTCTCAGTTACTATCATAATGAGGGTTGGATTGAGGAGGATGACAGTGGAATAGAGATATCCACAGAGGAGGTCTGCTGTGCTGAAAGGAAAAACTAGCCTTATGATAACCACTTGAAGAGAAGAAACAGCAGCCTGGGGATACTGTCGACATGATCCACCGTAGATCCAAGGACTTACATAGAAACTGGGTGGAAGTTAGTCAACATGTGGAGTTAATGTGTTAACAATCATGTGAGCATCACCCAGGGATTACACTTGGATAAGATTAGATAGGGATGACCCAGACTACTTTCCACAATAAAAGGGATAAACAGTTTAGTTAATGATAGCCTGGGTTTCTTTCATTAAAAGTATTTTTCTCAGTTTATTCCAACTGGAAATCATTATCAATTTCTTATAGATTTTGGTATTACACAGTATAGTGTGGTGTTCTAAAGAACAGACTCTGTATCTACATTCAGTGGGTTCAAATCCCATCTCTGTTGCTCATTAGCTGTGCAGTCTTGAGTGTTTTACTCAGCTTCCCTGTCTCAATGTCTTCAGCTATACAATGGTGGAAAATGTGGATAGCCATAAAATATTTGAAAAGAGAAACGGAGTCAATATTTATGGCAATACTTTTTTGGCATAGCTAGAATTCAACAAATGTTCATCATTATTAAAGTGCGTTTTGATAGTGTTGATATGTTTTCTTTTTCTTCTATATCTTCATGGATATTTAAAAGAACAGAGAAATTGCCATTTGGCTGCTACCCATAAGCCATACTGAAATGGAATTTCTTGGTCATCCATTTTAAATGATATTTTCTGTAATACTCAGAATCACCTGAGCCCTTAACTGCACCAACCTTGCACTGACCAAGATGATGTATATAGAAATCCCACCATCTGCATGCATGTCACAACATCATCCTTTTTGGAATAAATCCACCACTATTAATTAGCTCCACAGTAAATTCATGATTTTTAGTCACTGCTGGATCCTCAAAGCTGGTTTACAGTTAAAATAAATAAATAAACTATTCCTAGTTTCCTAGTTGACTCCTCGTTGCATTTCCTTTTGTGGCTATTATAAAATAATTTCATTCTCCTTGACCTTGCCAATTATTTACTTAACTTCCAGAACAGCTAACCGCCAAAAGCTTTGTAAATAAACCTACTTTTTATGTTAACAATTAAATTAATATGTGTTCTAAGCATCCGCATATATTTAGCAACATCGTAATTTATTAAAATGTTATTATCTTTACTAAGTTTTCTCCATTTATTAACAAACACAATTGTCTTTCCTATCCTAAAACATCTTCTGTTATCTTCTCATTTGTGAAGTTTGTAGGCTTCTCTCATTCTAACAACTGTGCTGTCTCTCACACTTTCTCCAAGAAAACTCCACCAAAACTAAACAAAAACTCCCATGACAAAATAAATTTTGGGGCCAGGTGCAGTGGCTCAGGCCTATAATCCCAGCTCTTTGGGACGCTGAGGCCGGCAGATGACTTGAGGTCAGGAGTTTGAAACCAGCCTGGCCAACATGGTGAAACTCCATCTCTAATAAAAATATAAAAATTAGCCAGGTGTGGTGGCGGGCACCTGTAATCCCAGCTACTTGGGAGGCTGAGGCAGGAGAATCACTTGAACCTAGGAGGTGGAGGTTGCAGTGAGCAGAGATTACACCACTGTACTCTAGCCTGGGCAATAGAGTAAGACTCCGTCTCAAAAAAAAAAAAAAAAAGCAAAAAACCCCCACATTTTTTTGAAGTAATGAATAAAATTATGTAAATTGTATTTACAGAAAAATAAGCATTTTAACAGGTTAATGTAAGTTGTTAATCTTTAAGAGTTGTGTGTGTGTGTGTGCGTGTTTGGGGTTTAAAGGTTATGAACAGTAAGAGGAAACTTGGCTTCCAAACCTACTGGAACACTTAAATCTTCTCAGCACACCCAACACTACACCATTCTAGAACCAGTATATCAATGAACACATACTAAACATTTCCAGAATGCATGGAAAGCAGATACATCAATACATGCATGTGTTAAACTATGGGTTGGAACTTCTAAAGTAATGTATCAAGTCAAATCTCATGAAACCTACACTAATTTTTCTCCTTAATGTTTCTGTTCAACTTTTACTGTTAATGTTACACATCATTAGGCTTAAAATCCGAGAAAAACACTCAAAGTAGTATTTGATTATTTTCCAGTGCTCTAATTTACTAAGTAAAACATAAATAGGACCAAAAAAAAGATGTTATCAATGAAAATGGAATTACAGAAATAGATCTATTTTACGGAAGAATGTATAGAAGTTGGCAACTGATTGCATGTGGCAGAAAAAAAAGAGGATATTAACAAAAATGACATAATAGAAACAAAGTATCAAGCTAGCTGCTTATTAGATATATATGCAGGGTTTTTTCCCCACATAATTCATATAGTAAAAGTGTTATTAAACATAATAATAAAATAATAAGATACTTGGAATTTACTAGTTTAAAAGTAAATGCTATATATGCCACTGATTCACTAGTCTTATTTTAATTTTGCATATGGAAACATAACTTCTTAAATTCCAGTTACAAAGATTGTCAGAATTTTTAAAATGCCACTTTCTTTCATTGTATAAACATACTTTGCATTTTTTAAGAATAAAAAAATTAAATTTATTTCTTAAATTTTTTTCCCTGGATATTGGACAATCAATTATGTAAGATTTACGTTCTTTGAATGTGTTGGTTCCAGAATTGCTGACAATCCTAGATTGGGGAGGCAATAAAAGCTAAGTTGCATACAAAAGATATGAATGAGGCCCTTATGGTTATTAACATCAAATCTGAAAATGACCTTTTTGATTTGTTTTAAAATTTAGATAGTTGTATGATACAAGGAAATCAGATGACTAATTTATTTATTTACTTTTATTTTATTTTAATTAATTATTTATTTATTTTTTGAGACAGAGTCTCACTCTGTCGCCCAGGCTGGAGTGCAGTGGCGCGATCTCGGCTCACTGCAAGCTCCGCCTCCCGGGTTCACGCCATTCTCCTGCCTCAGCCTCCCGAGTAGCTGGGAGTACAGGCGCCCGCCTCCATGCCCGGCTAATTTTTTTTGTATTTTCAGTAGAGACGGAGTTTCACCGTCTTAGCCAGGATGGTCTCCATCTCCTGCCCTCACGATCCGTCCGCCTCGGCCTCCCAAAGTGCTGGGATAAGAAGCGTGAGCCACTGCGCCTGGCATGATGACTAATTTATATTTAATTTTATATTTAAAGGAAATTTGAGCATTTACATTCTCTTTTAAAGTAAGTGCTATGTGTATCTGTCTCTGAGCAGGTCTTTGTTTCAAACTTTCGGCTGACACTAGTTGGTAAAAACAGCAAAAGGACTACCTACTAAAGGAATGTTCAATCTAGTTCTGACAGTCAAAGGATTCGATTATCATTTCCTAAGTATCGCATTCTTTTTGTTCAATCGCTGTGATTCAGGAACAATCTTCAAAACTGACTTTGAAATACTGAAACAAAGACAAAACGGGAAACACAGCCCCAAATCTGTCCTAATTGAGAGTATTACCATCTAAGTTCCTCAGAATCTCCTCCCCGAATTTTGGGGTGAGATCAGACAAGGCTAGGGAGACGGCCAAATGTAGAATGGTAAAATGCTTCCTCTCCTAGAACTCATCAAAATGAAAAGAAAACTTGACCTTCAGCTTCGGTATGCCTTTCTGTAAAGAGTATTGAGCACTTTAAATAGGATACTGAATTCCAGTTCGAAATTGTGTCTTATGGACTGAATGATTTTTCTTTTCAAAGGTATTGATAACAAGGGTCATGAAGGAGGAGAGTGTGCTTATTTTTTCAACTCACTGTCAAATCTATTCTCCAATTTTCTAAATTATGTTCCTTTTTTTTTGATTGATGGACCTATTAAGTTCTGGGAATAAAAGGCAAACACACACATCATACAGAGGTTTGCTTTAGGCACACAAATTCAAGTTCTGTTGAACACAGTGGGCTCACCAAACATCTAGTCAAGCCTTTGCCAATGTTTGTGTTTTCTTGCAATTAGATGAAAATCAAAGCCATGTGGACACCAACAGGGAAAACAGCAGGGCTCAATGTGTGTTTGGCAGTGCGCATTCTCCACTTCTCTTGTACGCTTTTATTTTTTTGACAATGTAACCAAAGCTTTATTTTATTTTATTATTTGTGTTGTGGTGGTGGTGGTGGTCTCAAACATTTTTCTCCCATTTTACTTACATTGTTTATCTACAATTCCCAGGTGGCTTCCGAAAAGAAAATCAAACTTCCCCCTGTAATAAGTCTACTTCCGCAACTGTTTAAATACAGAAGACAATATAGCAGGTGCCTAAAAACCTGCGGGAAGACATTAAACAAAAGGCAAATACAAAGGCTTTTTGACTTTATGCTCTACCAAAGGTTTTTTCCAGGAAATGAAAGCAATACAGGCATAACAAAAGTATATAAGAAAAAAATATGTGCACATATACACACAAGCATCCATGCAAAATTCAATTTTTAAAACATGCAGTTATGGAAATAGGAATCAATAAATTCCTATTTATTTAATAGAAAACTTACTATATTTCTTTTTCAACTAAATATTAAAATGTAAAGGCTGGTGATGCCAACAATTCTAAGTGACTAATATAAATTCAAGCATAAGAATGTATTACTTTTCAATTTTCTCAGAGTTTCATTTAATGTTTTGTTTGTTTTACCTTTGGTTCTCATAAGGGAAGTTGAATATAAAGAAATAGCTGGCAGGGCATGGTGGCTCACGCCTCTTATCCCAGTACTTTGGAAGACCTAAAGTGGGTGGATCACTTGAGCTCAGGAGACCAGCCTGGGCAACATAGTGAAACCTAGTCTCTAGAAAAGACATAAATATTAGCGGGCATGGTGGTGTGGACCTGTAATCCAGCTACTGGAGAGGCTGAGGTGGGAAGATCACCTGAGTCGGGGATGTCCAGGCTGCAGTGACCCGTGATTGTTTCACTGCACTGTACAGCCTGCGTAACAGAATGAGACTGCATCTCAAAAAAAAAAAAAAAAAAAAAAAACAGAGGAAGAAAGAAACATTTCCTTTGTTAACAAAAGCATGGCCCTTAAATTCAATGTATAAACTGTAAGGATTAAAATTCCATTGAAGTCCTGACAGGTTCAATTTTGTGAAAAAATTTTAAAAGTCACCTTCTTTTTATATCTCAACTTTAAAAAGTGCATATTAGTGGACTTTTTAATCTAAGGGAAGAAAAATTAAATAGATGTGAGGCACCTCAATGGAGCTGTAATGCCTTTGATTTGACATTCATCCAAACTAAATTCTTTCATTCACATATTGAGCTCACATCGAATTCAGTGCCAGACAGTGAAGGAATGTAGAACAGACAGAGAGTAATGTAGAAAAAGGAAGGAGTGGGCATAGAATTTCATTGTGAAGTATGATGCCATCCTTTAAAAATTATTTCAAGAATTGCTGAAAATTTTGTATCTAAAATAGTAGACTTTGATAAATAATGAATATAAATATGAGTCTCTAGGAAATAAAACAGTATTTAAAGCTCTCTGATTTATTACCTTTAGTTTTATAGGATTCATATTTTATTAGATAATGATAGCTAATAATTGTTTGATAAAAATTATGTTAGTACTTTTCCTGATTCATCCTCAGGATGGCTCTTTAAAGATACATGGCTCAGAATACGGGTAAACGTTCAGAGAAATAGAAGACAAGGTAGCTAGAATTCAAAGATAGTCCACTTCCCCCACCAAAAAAATCCCCTTTCCATCCACACCCTAACTCAGAGCTCTTATTCCTCAAGAACATGTTGTACTGTTTTAGGACCTTGGCAAGGTTTTGTTTCAACTTTTTAATTGCAAGAAACTATATTTGCATCATTAAAAAATGTCTTAATCATGTATTTCCAAGGATCTAAATATTTGATGTAATTTATATCACCAATAATCTATATTTAATATTTAAAAGAAATAATTTATATGTTACATAGAATAACATATAATGTTTAAAAAATATATTTACTTTTTATAATACGTACACAGAACAAGGAATTCCTTCATGTGTTTGACTCAGTACATACTCACATTAATTAAATAATTCAATTTTTAAGAATGACTAACTCCAGCTACATACCAAGGACCATACTAGGTTCTGCTTCATACTATAGTCAGGCTATTTTTATCTCTCGATGAAAGTAAAAAATAAAGTTTGTATTACCTTAGTTTATTATTAGTAATTAAACTTGTCACGTTCTCTTAATTTTTCATTCCAAATCATCTGAAGCCTAGAATCATAGCATTTTGGTTGTTTCAATATGATTTTTTCCAACTTTATTGAGGTATAATTGACAAACAAAAGATGTATATATTTAAGGTGTACAATGTAATTATGAAATAATTACCACAATCAAGGTAATTAACACATTCTTCAACTTACCAAAAAACATCACTCCCATTTTTGTTTTGTTAATTTTGTCCTTACTCTTAAGGAAATTTAAAAAAATTTTAGTATATTCCATTTGTTTGAATGTATTTCTGTTTTTCAGTAATTTCAAAAGAGCATGTATTTCAGAAGTCTTTCTAATTGGAAGAATGGATTGTGAGTAACTGTAAACCTCAGTCAACAATCTAACAGATGATCTTCTCAAATAATGCAAATTTTCACTTTACTAAATCTCCCTATCACTTTCTTCAATTTGTTTAATTTTTTCCCTATCTATATATTCCTTTACCTTGAAAAGTGGATAAAACTAATTACTTGGAGGAAAATGTATATTAAATGAAATTAGTACCACTAGTATTCTGTTCAGTGTACCATCGTGTAGACCAGCCACGCCAAGCACTCAAATGTTGTTTGTTTGCCACTGATTTGCCATAGTTATCTGAAAACTCAGCATGTACTTTTGTGGTTTGCATTAGAAGGTTCTTATAGGACAGTGAGAAGGACGATTTGACTAGTTAATTTTTCAACTCATAAAAATATACAAAAATAATAGTAATAGGTTTCAAAGCTGGGTTTAAAAAAATGGTAACAAAAGAGAAATTTTCCTTTTATATTCCAGTATCTCTCTGAGAATCATCACTGCACCACATGTAAATACAATGTGAAGCCCAATTTTCCCATGCTTCAGGAAATAGATACTTCCATCTTTATTGCTTAAAAATTTAACATCTTAAAATGTTTATATATGCAATCTTTTTTTAAATTTTATATTTTTGGAGGCAGTGTCTCACTATATTCCCAAGGCTGAATTTGAACTCCTGGGCTCAGAAGATCTTACTATCTCAGCTTCCCCAGTAGCTGGGGCTACAGGTGTGGCCCACCATGTGTAGCTAATCTTTAAACAAATTTAAAGTCAATTTTTCTAAAAAATATTGAATTTTTAAATGAATTAAATTTATGCTACCCAATTTCACAAATAAGTGGCACCCATAAAGTAATTTACAACATTTAAAAATAGTCAGGATATAAGATATTTAATCTAATCAATGCATTTTATAAATGAACACAATGAGGTCATAGAAGTTCAAAGACCATTTGGGAGGCCAAGGCAGGTGGATCACTTGAGGTCAGGAGTTCAAGACCAGCCTGGCCAACATGGCAAAATCCCGTCTCTACTAAAAACACAGAAATTAGCCAGACCTAGAGGTGCACGCCTGTAGTTCCAGCTACTCAGGAGGCTGAGGCAGGAGAACTGCTTGAACCCGGGAGGTGGAGTTTGCAGTGAGCTGAGATTGCACCACTGCACCCCAGCCTGGGCAACACAGCAAGATTCTGTCTTAAAAAAAAAAAAGCAACCATGTCTGTGTGTTCTTTGACCTTGACTTACATATTGTTTGGTGGGAATGTGAAGTAATACAGCCATTTTAGAAAAGAGTACGAGGTTCCACAAAAAAACTATAATCCAGCAGTCCCACTACTGGGTATATATCCAAAAGAAAGGAAATTCGTATGCTAAAGAGCTTACGGACTCTTCCCATGTTTATTAGAGCACTATTTGCAATAGCTGAGAAATGGAAAAACCTATGTATCCTTCCATAAATGAATGGACAAAGAAAATGTCATATGTATACATCCAGTGAAGTACTATTTGACTGTAAAAAAAAAAAAAAAAAAAGGTAATCTTCTCATTTGCAGCAACATGGCAACATGGATGAGCCTGGAGGACATTATCTTGAGTGAAGTAAGCCAGGCACAGAATGACAAATACTACATTTTCACTCATATGTGGGAGCTAAAAGAGGTGATCTCATAGAAGTAGAGAGTAGAATAGTGATTGGAAAGGGTAGTCTGGAGGACAGGATAGGGAGTGGTTCATTAATGGGTGCAAAACTACAGTTAGATAGGAGTAATTAGGCTTCTGTGTTCTATAGCACAGCACGGTGACCACAGTTAACAATAATTTATTGTATGTTTCAAAATAGCTAGAAGAGAGGATTTTGACTGTTCCCAACATAAAGAAATGATAAATGTTTGAGATGAAGAATATGCCAATTATCTTCATTTGATCACTGCACATTATACACAAGTATAAAAACACCATACTATACCCATAAATATGTACAATTATTATCAATAAAAAATTAAAAATAATACAGATAGACACACAAACATAAAATAAATGCAATTAAAACCACAATGAGACACTACTTCACAACAACTAGGATGGCAATAATAAAAAAAATACAACGACAAATGTTAGCAAGGATATTGAGAACTTGGAACCCTCACATGTTGCTGGTGAGAATGCAAAACGATGCAGCTGCTGTGGAAAACAGTGTGGCAGCTCCTCAAAAAGCTATACATGGTGTTACCATGTGATCCAGCATTTCCACTTGTAGATATGTACCAACAACAAATGAAAACATGTCCATGTAAAAACTTACACAAGAATATTCATAGTATTACTCACAATAACCAAAAAGTAGAAAAAATCCAAATGGCAATTGATTGATAAATGGTAATATAAATTGTGGTATATCTATTCAATGGGATACTATTTGGCAATAAAGAGGAATGAAATGATGATACATGCTAAAATTGAATGAACTTTGAAAATATGCTAAGCAAAAAGTCACAAAAGAACATAAATTATACAATTTCTTTGATATGAAATGTCAAGACAGGAAAATCGATACAGGCAAGAATTTGATTAGTGCTTGCTTAGGGTTAGAAGTGGGAGAGAATGGGATGTGACAGCTAGTGGTTTCTTTTAGGGAAGATGAAAAAATTCCATTATTAGATTGTGATGCTAATTATACCACCTCGTAAATGTACATGGCATTGTATACTTAAAATTGGTGAATTTTATGATATGTAAATTATACATTAATAAAGCTGTTTTTACAACCAAAAACCAAACCAAACCAACCAAACAAAAAAACTGTCTGTGTCCTTGACTCATCTAGAATCTGAGGACCTCTTCTTTGATCTCAGATACCCTTGAAAAAGGGTTATCTTTTGTATTGCTTTCCATGTTATACTCTTTCCATTTTTAGATTTTACACATTTAAATTTTTTGCCCTGTTTATCTTAACTGTGTCTAAGGAGCCATAATATTCTGAGTACTAGCCAGTGGATTCACACAGTTGAAACTTCACCTTCCTTTCATCATGTGACAGCCTTCAAATTGTCTCCTTTCCCAAATTCCTACAGCAACCCCCACAACTCCCATGGTATGGTAAGTCGGTAAGTCCTCTCACCAGAAGAGCAGTTCTCTTCTGAAGTAAGCCCTTTTTAAAAATTAACTATTCATTTGAAATCGAACATAATTTTATGGATGTATTAAATGGGCCTATTGCTACTGTTGTTTCATATACTAAACTTCAAGTAAATATGTTACCTTTACTGGACCACTTCATTCAGAGATGAACATTTAACTGTGGATTCAATGACTGTACCCTCTTGAAAAGATTTTACATGAGCAGATTGAGAAATAATTTAGAACAGAAAACCCTTTTCTTTGCCCCTAAAATCTTAAAGCATTATTTGTCTAATCATTGTATTATATTTCTTTTACTTTGAAAAGGTCAGGTACCTAAATGAGAGCTAGCATTTCTGATAAGATTGCTGATTAACTGTAAACCCATGTCGATGTTCCATAAAACCTGGACTTTAAAGAGTTAGACTGTATACCACATACGGTTCCTGCTGGTACCAAGGAATCAATCATAAATTATTCCCAATAAAGTCCTTTCTGTGTGTTATATTACCTTGGAATGTTGTTTGTAGCATCTCATTATTTATCATATTATATTTAATGAACTATAAGATAAACATTTTAGATAATGAATTTTTAGATAAATAGATAAGTTTTTAGGTAACATTACTTAGTATTTCTTTGTGTAAAGCTTAAAACAGAATTTATTATTTGCATGACATAGATTTGCATTTCAAATTATTTATCTGTTCTTAATATATTTTACCCATTATTGCAACATACAATATTTGCACATAGCCAGTACAGAAATCTTGGGATCATAAGACTATGGATTATCAATGGTGTATCTAACATTCAATTTTTATTTTAAATTTATTTTATTGAATTCCTTTTCCTTCTCCATTTCCATCTAATTTGCATGACCTATCAGAAAAACTTAAAAAATTATGTAATGCTGTCTCTTCCATTAAAAATAAAAAAAGAAAATCTATTTCATAAAACATTGAACATTTCCATTTGGAAATTTGTGTTACCATGTTCTTTCAAGTTACAAAGTCAGGTAGTATGATCCCATAAAATTTTTAGAATAAGAAAAGGCCATCCAGAAATATAATAGAAGATGATTTTCTTCCCATAAGTTGTTTAGTCTTTATTTATTACTAGGCTAACATTATTGACATCTGACACTGGCCATTCCTCAGTTCAAAAGTGAAAAGCTTCTTAGAAAGCAAAACCGCTCCTCCATTTTAATTCCCTAAAGAGTTTATTCCTTTGGGCAAAATAGTCATGTGGAGCACTTGTGGTGCAAGTGCTAAAGAAATATCAAGCAAAACCCAGCCACAGCTGTGCTGTAATCATTGAAGTGTGCCCAGTGCATAATGGCACATTAGGTAGGCATTGATCTCTGCCAGTTTATGAGGTCTCTTACAGAATTAGGCAGACTTTTTCACTGAAACCCATGGAGCAGAAATTGCTACTTCTAAGCTAATCCATTTTCAAATTACCAACCAATTGTGACTGATGACCTCACTACAAATCCGCTTATCTACCTCTAACCATTCAACAAGCAAGGGAGAATAAATCATTATTTCCCTCTATTTTCAAATCTTTACAAAAGAAAACTCTTCTTGCCATTCTTAATCACCTTCAATGCCACTGCAGCTGTGAAGATAAGCATGATAAATGTTAAATGCTGCCTAATTGTCAGTGGTTATTTGTAAGGAAAATGAGAAGGTAGAATATCTACTTACTATGATACATGGTTTTATTAAGATTTAGTTTAAAAATTTCTGCTAAGCATTATTACTAATTTTATGTATTTATTAAAAATAATTTATTCAGAATTGAGTGATATTGAATACTTGATTAAAAAAAAAACCTATTTACACATTATGCAACCATTTCTTGGTATAAACCCTGAGTCTAGTTTAATCACCTGAGTAGATAAAATTCAAAACATGTAAGAGAGGAGCCTTGTTCTGAAAATAGAAGCAATGCTCAATACCTTTGTTAACTGAAGTCAATATTATGTAAAAATCTGTAGGAGGTAGAAAATGCACAAATTAGGGTTGGCCAAAACCTACTCCTAAACTCTCCCTACAAACTTTACCACAGAAGGTAACATTAGTGATGTTATGGTCCACAAAACTTGATAGTTTCAAGAATGTGTACAGAAAGAATGTAATAAAGTAATGCTGACTTGCATTTCTTTCTATTAGAAATTATATTTTATTTTACATTTTATAGCCTTAGGATATATTTTAAATCAATATTTCAATATATTTTATAGGTTATTTATGTTGTGAAAAATATATTGCCCTATTCTCTGAAAGATTTTCATGTTGACCATGTAGATGAGGCCTAAATGGTAAATATATTAATATATGTATAAGACATTCATTTACGTGTTTATTGCATTACATTATATAGACATAGAAATTTAAAAACAGTTCTAGCAAAATTGTAGAATTTCTGTTTACAAATTCACTGGACAAAGCACTAGTTATAAAAACTTAGTCTTTGCAGTGTGACGGATAAGGAAGAAAAATCATTATTTCTATGTTTATACTTAAAGCACATTTTAAAAAATGTTTCTAACTTGAACTTAATTAAAATTCAAAGATCTGGACCAATCATTGCTGTAAAGCATCAGCCTAGCTGTTTTATCCATACCCTATGCCATAGACTGACATAATTCCTATACAGAGTCAGTTAGCAACACTTCGTTTTTTTGAAAGAATAGCTTCTCAATGGAGTTAGAATTGCTTTCTCATATTTGCCTTTTGATTGATGTAACTATGTCAGAGTTTCTTTCTGAACATGAATCAATAATTTTTTTTTGTATTTGCCATGTAGTCTAGGGCAAGTCATTTGTAAAGCAGGACAATATTATCTAC
The DNA here is from genome assembly GCF_009764315.1 of Trachypithecus francoisi. NCBI lineage: Eukaryota > Metazoa > Chordata > Mammalia > Primates > Cercopithecidae > Trachypithecus > Trachypithecus francoisi. The sequence goes on from NW_022681469.1 coordinate 64,305,615, forward strand.
TCCAACTTACTTACTGATAGGCATGAGAAAAGGTATCAAATTAATTTTCAGGCGCAAAAAATATAACAATTACATATTTTGTTAAAAATCTTAATTTTAAAACCAACATTAAATTCTTAATTATCTATACAAGTGGATGGAGAGAAGTCACCGTTCCATAAATTACAAACATTAGTAATAAAAAATACTTCAAGTTCATTCCTGTCATTACTTTACACCATTTATGTTTTTATTACAATTAATATTGTCAAGCAAAATCATAATAGGTTTACCTAAATTAGTCAAAATATAAAAATCTGTGTAAGGGGAAAAATGAACAACAATCCATATATGAACTGCATTTCTTCTGCTACAGGTTTCTAAGGTTAATAACAGCCTTTTCCATATCCTTCCTCACACAGATGAAAAGATGTATACCTATAGATCATACACAATGAGTTTTATGTTATTTGTTTAAAAAACAGTATTACAGTGTCACAATAAAAACACTGGGAAAAATGACTTTTTCACAAAACATGTCAAAAGAAAGCCTCTAGTCAAATGTATGGATCTGACCAACACTTTTAATCAAGGTAAAATGTTCAATAATATGGATCAAAACCATAATATTTAACTTTTCCCCAATGATGAACATTTTGGATATTTTTGGAGGATTTTTTTTCTTTTTTTTCTTTTTTTTTTTTTCTTTTCTTTTCTTTTTTTTTTTTTTGAGACGGAGTCTCGCTCTGTCGCCCGGGCTGGAGTGCAGTGACGAGATCTCAGCTCACTGCAAGCTCCGCCTCCCAGGTTTACGCCATTCTCCTGCCTCAGCCTCCTGAGTAGCTGGGACTACAGGTGCCCACCACCTCGCCCGGCTAGTTTTTGTATTTTTTAGTAGAGACGGGGTTTCACCGTGTTAGCCAGGATGGTCTCGATCTCCTGACCTCGTGATCCACCCGTCTCGGCCTCCCAAAGTGCTGGGAGGATTTTTTTTTTTCACTTCTCTCCTTATTTGTCTTGTTAGTTATTATTTTATTAAGATTATATTTGTTTATTTTAGTAGATATTCCTTTGCATGAATTAATAGCAATTTTGGATTTTTACAAGCCATGAGTGTGCCTACTTCCTGGCACCCTAGGAAACACTGACTGGCATCCCCACTTTTAATTTTCACTGACCTGAAGGAAGGAAAACAATATCTCATCGCTGCTGTAATTGGCAGTTTCCTACTAGTAAGCTTTAGAACCTTTCATATGTTTGCTTCATATTTTAGCCTGGCTTGCAATAATCCCTTATTTATAGGATTTGCCCAGTTTTATATTAGGTTATTTGTCCATATTTATCACCATAATAAAATAAATTAAATTCCTATATTCTTCTCATGGGAGTTATATGAAGGCTAAATGAAGACTGAGAAGTGGGCACTCTGCCATTTTAGCACTTAACATATTTCACTGAAAAGTTTACTATATTGCTCTCATGATGGCATTTTTTTTTGATTGTAGGAAATTTACTTTTACTCCTCTTTTACTCCAATAATTTGTAATAATACTTGTAATACTCTAAATATTCAGAAAATAAAGGTTGAACTGGTAAAATGGTGAGAATACATCTTCAATTAAACTGTCAGATACTTTGATCAAGCTGCCAGTGAAGGAATCACATCTCAGACATACCCCACAGAAAGTTGTTCAGAAAATACTTCTGAGTTAATTGTAATTGGTTGCTCAATCTTGAAATCTTTTTCCTAACCTTCCCAATTCCTCCCTGGAAGTAACAATAGGTCAGCATCAAGTTTAAATATGTGAGCCGAGAATGCTGGGGGCCCTTCTTTCCTGCTGCTCTCTGTAGAACATTTATATAGTAAAAAGTTTTTATGTTAATTTTTCTTAGTTTCCTTACTTTTAGTATTATGTTCATTCCATCCAAACTTGGCAATTGAAGACTGTGTGGAATTTCAACTAACACATCTCAGATGTGCATGATCTCAGCCTGTGGGATATAAAAGGATTTGATTTAGAAGGCACCTCCATCCAACTTTGTAGTCTAGACTAGCAATTGGTCTAGAATATTTCTATAAGACAATGGACTCTTGGTTCAAAATAGACATTAATCAAAATGCTGACAGTATCATTTTGTTGTTAAATGAGTGACATTAGATTCATTTTTTTTTGGATATCCTTGCATTAAGTCAACCAGGCTGTAGAGGTAAAGATTTCCATCACTCACAAAATGTGAATGTTGCAATTTATCTTTTGCTTGGGGCAAAATTTTTCAAAAGAATACATTTTTAAATTTGGAAAATATCTGAAATGAAATCCACATGTTTGCAGTCGGAAAACTGTCTTTGTAGGTCTCAAAATAAGGTTTCCAAAACTAGGCTTTCTATCAACTGTGTGATTTGAGACAAATCATCTTGCCTTTCTTTTTTTCCAATCATTTCATCCTTATACTTAAATAAATTATGCAGAACAATCTATAAAATCGATTCCAAGTTTAATTTTGCTGTCTTCGGTTTTTAAAAAAGCAACTAATAAGTTAACAAGTTTGTAACTACGCCCTCTAATACTCAAGTCAAAGTTTAAAAAATGATTTTTTTCCACTACATTTTGTACGTCTTCTTGGTTGCACTTTACTCTCAGTTATGATAAAATACTTTCATTATGATTCTGAAAATAAACAAACCAATATATTGAGGATAATGATTGTAAAATATTTTGATAACATATTACCATGTCTGGATTTGATAACTCAAGTTATATCTATACATCCATAATTCAAAGCCACTTTACAATACATTACTCATACTGTGCTAGAAGCAGCAAGAAACCATGAAAATAATTCAGCAAAATACATCATATTTAGATGTAAGCTTATTTAATCACACAATCAAGTTACTAATTGAGCAACTACAAGAAATAAAACAGTACATAGAAAGAGATTTAAAATTACCGACTTAAAAGAAAATGTAATATATAGAAGTCCTGTCTTAAGAAACAAGTATACTCCCACTTCAGCTACCTGAGTAGCTGGGATTACCATAAAATATGAAGGTATTTATTTATTTATTTATTTATTTATTTTGTGGTAGTGCTATTTAGCTAAGATATAAAGGTTTGCATAGAGTTAGCTAGATTAGAGGATGAGATTAAAATTAGGCATTTTGACAGACGAATCATACGATGTAATTCTATTAAAATGGCCACTTCACATATATACCCTCTTTTTAATCATAAATTTGAGCAACATACTCATCTACTAGTTTAAAAATTACATGAGATTCATGGTAAAAGGTGGAAGGATGTTTGTTTTACATATTATCCAGTAATAAAAATTTAAATTCCTCATTCCGTCAGGTCTCATTGCTTTCTTGGATGTATCGATAGCAGAGTGGCAAGCCTATGTAGCAAGTTAGAGTTGTGTTGCTTTAGAGGGGCTTCTTTACCACTTAAAAAAGAAATTTGGGATGTTATTTAAATTTATTATAAAACTGCAATTGATTTTTTTCTAATGGTATAAACAACTAGAATCTAGATGTCCTGAAACATTTTTATGATTGCATATGCTTTTATTTTACTCATCTTTGTATCTCCATACTCTTTGTGATAGCTTTTAAATCAGTATCCAAGGGAAATTTCATATGTGAGTAGCAAATTCTACAAGATGTTAGGGGAACAATCTTTTTAAATGCCGTTATTATTTTATAAAAAAATGTTTTTATGGCAAAATTCCAATAAAAATGTCATACATCGATGAAATGATAATATATTTAAAGGTTGAAAACCACTTCAAATTATGTGAATTTTGTCACAGTATTCAGTAAGATAGCTTTTTGAAAACAGTTTGGTATTCTTTTCTGAGATTTATTTTTATTTTTATTTTGGGGATGGAGTTTCGATCTTGTTGCCCAGACTGGAGTACAATGGCGCGATCTCAGCTCACTGCAACCTCTCTGCCCCCCAGGTTCAAGTGATTCTCCTGCCTCAGCCTGCCGAGTAGCTGGGATTACAGGCATGCGCCACCATACCCAGCTAATTTTGCATTATCAGTAGAGATGGAGTTTCTCTATGTTGGTCAGGCTGGTCTCGAACTCCTGACCTCAGGTGATCTGCCAGCCTCGTCCCCCCCAAAGTGCTGGGATTACAGGTGTGAGCCACCACGCCCAGTCAAGACTTTTAATCACACTTGATAAAGCACTATTAAAATATAGATGGTTAAGTAATTTTATCTGAACTTCTCTGCTCTTCTGATTGAAAAATAATTCCATAATTTGATCTTAATTTTTTTGACTTCACAATTGTAGAAACCAAACAGAATTGTCCTTAACAAAGAAAGCTCAAGGGCATTTGCAAAGACATATTTATAATAAAATGAGATAAAATTCCCTAAAACTTTGAGGGTCTACTTTTCAACTTTTGTAATACAGATGAAAATAATTTGTTCCAGAATACCAATCAAAATACCTAATCTACATAGATCTATGTGCAATGATCTACAAGTCTCACTTTTGTTAATGCCCTGCTGCTCTATAATGATTTCTTCACCTTTGTTATTGTAAGTTCTGGCTAACTGTTGGTTACATTTCCACTAAGGAAGAGGGAGTGGGACAGTTTTCATAGCAACTGTCTCATACCTCAGGCAAATTCCCAATGACTGTGGGTAGCACTCCTAGACATAAATTGTTGCAAAGTCGAGTTGTAGCTCAACAGGGATTTAGTTTTAATGAAACCCAGATGAGCTGCAACTGTATTTCAGTCTATACTCCCACTTCAGCTCTAGTCAATTACCTATGGTAATAGGAGGACAGAAATAACATGAGTAATGAAATCTGCAGATAATCCCAAAGCATCATTTTAGCCAATAATTCCCAATCTCTCCTGTATTAAACCTCTTACTAAAACTTCTTAGCATGTATTAAAATGGACAGATGTGAATCTTTGTCTCTTCCTATGGAAAATATGCCAATAAATTATAAAATGGTCCTAAAAATATGGCCACAAAAGAGGGAGAACTGATTAATTATTGGCATTGTAGATATTTATTTTTGGGAACCTCAGGAAATTATTTCTTCTGCCTATCAAACCTATGGAAACATATTGCCATCATTCATAATAACATTTGAGTTAAATAAACCTATGTAAAATTATGTAATTATTTATTAAGAACATGATATGAATTCTAATTAAACCAGACAGATTAAGCACAAAAGTCAACCTCCCCTCCTTTTCTTAACCCCAGGAAAAGCATAGCAGAGAATTAAAACAAACAAACAAATATATTCATCCATTAAGACAAGGGGGAAAGACAAAGTGACCACCTCAACATAAGATTTCAAGGAACTGGGGGAATAATGAATTCACATAACATTTATTAACTTAGCAAATGGGAGTTAGAGACCTCTCAGGATAAGCAAGCCCATTCACTCTAAGGAAACTGGGAGATAATCAGCACTTATGGCATACTCTACCAGAAGAAGAGATGAGGAGGCAACAGTTCCCTACACCTTGTTCCAAAAATATCAGTAATCAGCAGATATTTCTCCTTTGCCAAATATTAAAGAAACTAGAAAGCACTGAAGAACTTTCTACATATTATCTGTGATGGTTAATATTGAGTGTTAACTTGGTTGGCTTAAAGAATGCAAAGTATTGTTCCTGGATGTGTCTTTGAGGGTGTTGACAAAGGAGATTAACATTTCGGTCAGTGGACTGGGAGAAGCAGACTCACCCTCAACCTGGGTGGGCACCATCCAATAAGCTACCAGCAAAGCTAGAATAAAGCAGGCAGGAAACGATGGAAGAGCAGACTTGGTGTGTCTTCCGGCCTTCATCTTTCTAGTGGGCTAGATGCTTCCTGCCCTTGAACATCAGACTGCAATTTCTTCAGCTTTTGGACTCTTGGACTTACATCAGTGGTTTTCCAGGAGCTCTTGGGCCTTCAGCCACAGACTGAAGGCTGCACTGTCGGCTTCCCTACTTTTGAGGTCTCAGAACTAGAACTGATCCACTACTGGCTTCCTTGCAGAACTTACAAAACTTGCAGAACTTAGCTTGCAGAACTTGCAGGCAGCCTATTGTGGGGCTTTACCTTGTGATCCTGTAACTCAATTCCTTTTAATAAACTCCCTTTCATATGTATCTAAAACAGTACATATATATATATGACTAGTTCTGTCCCTCTAGAGAGCCCTGATGAATCATTTGGTAGTCCTGAGTAAAAAGACAGATACACTTATTGGTCAATATAAACAGCAGTCTAATAATCTACAAAACAGCCTCTAACCTCTTTCATACCCAGTCTAAATCCCACCCAGCACAGTACTTTCAAAAATGGCTTTATTTCTCACTTATAAATACCAATGGACAGCTTAGCATTACTTGACCATGAAGAAGAAAGCTGATAATATAAATAATGAACAAAACCCTCCAAAATCTCTAATATAAAGAGACTTGGAGGAAATAATGAGGAACGTGAAGACCATGTCATGTCAAAACTATGATATTCTCTAGCAGTAAGAAAATGCATTTAATCTATTAAAAACAAACAAGCAAACAAATGAATAAAACTATTAAAAACTTACGGCTGGGTGCAGTGGTTCACACCTGTAATCCCAGCACTTCGGGAGGCCGAGGCGGGTGGATCATCTGAGGTCAGGAGTTCAAGACCAGCCTGGCCAACATGGTGAAATCTCGTCTCTACTAAAAATACAAAAAAAAAAGCCAGGCATGGTGGTGGATGCCTGTAATCCCAGCTACTTGGGAGGCTGAGGCAGGAGAATTGCTTGAACCAGGGAGATGGAGGTTGCAGTGAGCCGAGATCACGCCATCGCACTCTAGCCTGGGCAACAAGAATGAGACTCAGTCACAAAAAAAAAAAAGAAAGAAAGAAAGAAAAAGAAACTTAGGAATTAAAACTATGATAACTGAAATAAGAATTTCAGTAGAAGTGTTGGAATATAAAGTCAAGAAAGCTTTCCTTTTTTTTTTTTTTGAGACGGAGTCTCGCTCTGTCGCCCCGGCTGGAGTGCAGTGGCCGAATCTCAGCTCACTGCAAGCTCCGCTTCCCGGGTTTACGCCATTCTCCTGCCTCAGTCTCCCGAGTAGCTGGGACTACAGGCACCCGTCACTTCGCCTGGCTAGTTTTTTGTATGTTTTAGTAGAGACGGGGTTTCACCGTGTTAGCCAAGATGGTGGCGATCTCCTGACCTCGTGATCCGCCCGTCTCGGCCTCCCAAAGTGCTGGGATTACAGTCTTGAGCCACCGCGCCCGGCGAGAAAGCTTTTCATAAAGGAGAAAATAAAATGGAAAAAATAAAAACAAGACAGAATTAGTGGATCAGTTAAAGAAGTCAAATATCATATTTTTAGGACTAACAGATTAGAGGGAAGAACATATATGCGTATATTTCATATATATACATTTCATACACATATAAACATATTGCTATAAACACACAGAAAATTTCCCATAACTGAAGGGAATGAGTTTTCAGGTGGAAAGCGTGTACTTAATCCTTAGTATAATGAAAACAAAATAAAACAAATCCCAAAAGGCATAACATAATTATACTTGAAAATATCAGTGATAAAAATAAAATCCTAAAAGCTCTTTATTTTGGTAGGGGCTACATGTTACATAGAAACAGAAATCAGAATATTTTAAATATTCAACAGCAGTACTACACATATGGCTTAAAATGAAGACACAAATAATAAGCATGAGAATGCTGGAATGACTATATGAATGTCAGCTAAAATAGACATAAAAGCAAAAACATTATCAAATATAAAAATAAATATTGGATGATAACAAAATAGTCAATTTATAAGTCCTTAAAAGAATTACAAAGTACAAATGAATACTTGACTGAATTGAAGGAAGAGAAAGAACATTGCATAGTTATTATAAGAGATTTTATTTTTAAAAAGAACCACAAATATTGATGAAATCTTGGTGCATCTAAATAATGCTTTGAAGCATCTTGACCTAGTTGACATTTTTAGAGGATATAGTCATTAACTGAAAAGTAATGTGAGTGGGCCAGTCACTTAGATCTACACATTCTGGGCCTTAAAACAATTTTGAATAGATTTAAATTATTTCTATCATAGTATGTTCTCTGACCATAGATTTAGAAATTAATAGTAAAAAGATAACCAGAGAACATTGTTTTATGGATTAAAAAAATTTCAATAAAAATTTCAGGAGATGTTTTTCCTGTAGGGTAGGGGAGTTAAATAGATCATAAATAGATTATAAACTTTGAAAACTACAAGTATAAAACTCTTAGAAGAAAATATTAGAGAAAATTTTTTAACCTTGGGGTAAGCAAAGGCATCCTAGATAGTACTCAATAGCACAAGTGAAAAAAATAAGAAGAAAAACATACTGTACTTCATCAATAATAAAATTTTTGCTTTTCAAAATAAACTGAAAAAGAAAATCACAGAATGGTAGAAAATATTCATAAAATACACACATGCATATATCAAAGAATTTGTCTTCAGAATGCATAAAATGCTCCTGTAATTCAATAATAATAAGTCCAGAAAGTCAATGAAAAAGATGAGCAAAACTTTTGAATAGGTACTTAAAGAAAGAAGATACGTGCAGATGGTAAATACACAAATTAAAATATGCTCAATATCATCAGTTATCAGACATATGCAAATTAAATACCTATTTAGATACCACCACATACACATTTAAGACTCATAACATGAAGTTTTGCTAGGATGTAGAGCAGGAGACAGCAAAATTTTTGTTTTAAGGGCCGAATAGTAAATATCTGATGCTTTGATGGCCATAAGGTCTCTTTCACAATTACTCAAATCTGCCTTTGTAATATGAAAGCAGCTCGCTCATAAACAAGTGTGCCTGTATTCCCATATATTTCTATTTACAAATAAACCCAAATCTGGCTTAGGAATTATAGTTTGCAGATCCCTGATGCGGAGTGACAGGAACTCTCACACACTGCTAGGGAAATGTCAAATGGTACAACCATTTTGGAAAACTGTCATTTCTTCAAAGTTAAACATACACCTATCAAATGACCCTGATTTTCCAGTCCACGTATTTTTCCAAACTAAATGAAAACACATATTCATACAAAGACTTGTATGCAAATACTCATAGGAAAGCAATTCACAAAGGACAAAAGATGGAAACAACTATATATCCATCAAGTGAATGAATAACCAAATGTATATCCATATAGTATATCCATTCAATGGACTACCATTCAGTAAAAAAAAAAAATCAACTACTGATACACGTAAGTCATAGATAAATGTACAAATTATTTGTTAAGAGAAAAAGTATACACTTACATTTATATACTTATTTACATGAAATACAAGTTAACGAATAGTATCAAAAGAGGAAAGAGGAAGAATTTTTCCTGGGTGATAAAAATATTCTAGATTTTGCTTGTGATAATGGCTTAAAAGATATACACTTCATTAAAACTCAAGAAACCTGAGCCCTTTAAAATAGATGAAGCTTGTTTCATTTAAATTATTCCTCAATTAAGTTAATGAAGAAAAATAAACATGTAGGGAGGACTCCACCAAAACATTTTTACACACCTCAAGGAGTTTCATGCAGAGTGTTTTGCCTTTCATATATATATCAACAAATATTTAGCCAGCCATAAAATCCCCTTCCCCAAACAGAGTGGTTTTCTGAAGTGCTAGATTAGATGTGTATTTTAAAAATTACCCAATCTTTCTTGCTCCATTAATTTTACTCATTGACAGACTTTTACTGGTAGAACAGAAGGTCACAAATTTATTTTGTTCACAAAAACAAAAATTGCTGCTTATGACAATGATAATAAATAATGGAAATAATGGAAACTATCAAAAGATCCCCAAAATAAATGAAAAAGAAAGTTTAGTAAAAGGAATATCTTGAGAGCCAGATCTTACTACATAAGGGCAACAAATGTAGAATTAGATTTGGGGTTTGGGGTTCTTGGTTTCTGTAATTTGTATTCATCTTTGCCCCAATTTCTTAATGTAAACATTGAGATGATTTTTCTAAGTTCCTTCTGGCTCAGAAATTCTGTAGACCTAAAAACATTTTGTACAGATTATCAAAGAAAAAGAAAAATAAAAGAATAGTTTGAGGAAAGAAGAACTAATTAGCCAGCAAAATAAATAAATAAACTACTCCATCTGAATTTGAAGTTGGACTTGTGAAAACATGCAATGAAGTTTTTCAAAGAGGTAGGTGACATTCCATACCTACTCAGAGCCATTCCAATCCCCACCCTCACTGGGAGCAGAGGAGGTTAGGCATGTATGCTAGATTTTCTTAGGGGCAAACTAAGCCTCTAAGCACTCTTTATGACCCTGTGGGCACTAACATTTGAGTCAAGGCCATGAGGTAAGAACTTGCTACTTGGCCGGGTCACCAAGGTTGCTTGTTACTAAAACTGAATTTGAACTCACTTGCAGCATAATTTTCTTAGTATGCCCAAGCCATCTCTTAAAAAAAAAAAAAAAAGTCTAGGAATTTTTAAACAGGGAAAACATATTCTAGTTCCATCAAACATCTTGTAAGTGGTCAGAAAACAGACTGAGATATAAATATGGTATAAGGTAAGACAACTTATTTGAAAATCAAAATTAAGTAACAATTAGTAACAGCTAAAATAATAGGTGAACATATTGACTATTCTTCATTTGGAAAAAAAAAAAAGGTATTAGTTTGTTAAATACGGATGGTCCCCAACTTGGTGCTGGTTCAATTAAAAAATTTTTCAACTTCACAATGATGCAGAAGTGATACACATTCAATAGAAACTGTGCTTGGAATACCCATACAATCATTCCATTTGTCACTTTCAGTACACCATTCAATAAATTACATGAGATATTCAACGTCGTATTATAAAATAGCTTTGTGTTAGATAATTTTGTCTGACTTTAGGCTAATATAAGTGTCTGAGCATATTTAATGTAGTTTAGGCTGCACTACCATGTTTGGTAGGTTAGTTGTATTAAATGCATTTTCAACTTACTATATTTTCAACTATGTGTGGATTTATCAGAACATAATCCCATTGTAAGTTTGGGAGCATCCATCCTAACATTTCCTAGATAATTTTAAATATTCTTAATGGTTTTGTTTTAACTCAATTCACTGACAATATTTCTATACCAAAATGTTCTTATTCCTTCTTTCACTCACTCACTGAAGTAATATTGTCTGTTCCTTTAAACTGGTGTGTGGAGGCAGGAATAAGGAAGAAAAAAATTGAGGTTCATAAAGCATTCAAAAGAAGCTCCTCATGGAGGAAGGTGTTTAAAAACCAGAAGCAAAATGCTTAATTTACAAAATAGATGTATTTCTGAAAAATGTGTGAAGTAAACATTCAATTATACAATATATTGAAGCAGAAAGCTCTGAAGTATACTGGGAGAAGGCACAGAATCAGAAGTCATGTTCTAGTTTCTAATCCTGGCTCTGCTTCATTAGCCTTATCCAAGTCACTTACTCTCTCTGAACCTGTTTCCTCACCCAAAATATATGGGTAATTTTCTATCTGCTCCAAGTACTTCACCGGACTGTGAGGATCAATCAATAATACAATTTTTGAAAAGTATTATAATAAATAATTACTTGTCAAATAAAGAATACTTTTCAAAAAAAGAAGAAAAGTATTTTTCACTTCAAAAAGCTTACAATCTTGAAAAGAAAAATAAGACATACTCAAACAATCATTAAAAACAGTAGAATGCTTTTACAAATAAGATGAATATAGTTTCAAGACTAATCACAGAAAAGAAAAAACTATTTCAAAATTCCATTTATAAAATATTTCAAAATATTTGGATAAGTTTAAGCAAATAAAATTAAGTACTACCAGCACTAATATATCAATGAGAAAATGAAATAAGGTAAAATAATTTTTTCAAAGTCAAATAGTGATACAGCTTGGAATTCCAGTACTATCTGAGTCTGCAGTGCAATTTCATATGAGATCATTTACATGCAAACCAGATCAAACTTATTCAATGATGATATAAAAATAAATGCATTTAAACTTGAAATAGCAAATTATATACTACTGTTGATCTTAGCATTCTGGTTTTTATCTATTTCCTTGTTATCTACATATTTTCAATTTCACTTTTAGCTAATGTGGAATTTTATTTACTTTCCACTTTTAAAATAAATGCTTGAAATCTTTATTATGAGATTGCTAGTAAGGCATGTGTATATATTTAATCTAGAATTTGTTTAGAATCAAACATACATGGAGTCATGTTGAGGGAATAGTCAACCGTGGCAGAACTATTCTGAGATTTGGACGAGGAAATAAATGTATCGTGGATCCTGCTATGTAGGCTTTGCTTAAGCAAATAAGTTATTTACTGATAGACAAGAAAAATACATTGTCTATGCTTTTAAATCATTATTTATGTAAGTTATTTCAAAACTCATTTGATATGTTAACAATTATTTTTCAGGTTACTTCCTTTAAAAAAAAAATAATAAATAATAGATGAAATGAAGGTCTGATAGTCCCCAATTTGAGATGATCAGATATTTTCCAACAAATTGATATTTATGTATGCTTGTTTATATGTGTATTACCCAAAACTTAAAATCATAAATTAAGTTCTGCAAATAGTTCTATTAGATGCAATATCCGGAAGCAAAATTTCATCAGATTTTAGTTCGATTTGCTAAATATTTTATAAATTTTCAATGGTTGACTTCTATACACTATCCTTTTTCAATTCAATGTGTATATTGTCAATTGCATTCGGTCATTTAAGACTCATCCATATGAGCTCTTGATGCTTTTATAAATTAATTTTTAAGAACTGGCTTGATTCCAAATAAACATTACAAGACAATGGTGGCAATGACAGTGACACTAGGTCTACGTATAACTTTGGCCTTTATAAATTTGAAACAGATTTTAATTAGTACTCAGGAAATTCATCTCATGAATCTTGCCTCCTTTACTGGTTAACTTGGAAGCAGTTGTAAGTGGAGGAGCAGAGGTTTATTATTTACTGAAAAAGGAAGCAAGTGTTTAGTCTGTATGTGTATGATGCACTCATGAAAAAGAACATCCAGAAAATTAGTATTGTGGAAGTCTGAAAATTATTCTAGCCAAATAATGACTATATACACATATGTATTTATTCATATATGTATATATGCACACATAAATTTACATATACGTGTATATATGTATGTATAAATGAACATGTATGTATTAGAGAAGTGGCACGACAAGTCATTTTCGAAATTTTTAGTGCTCTACCAGTTCTAAAGATATGAGGTCTATTTCCCATAAAAGCATCAAACATCCTTACCAACTTGATATGAACTCTAACGATTTCAACATACTTCTTAAATCAGTAAATTTTTGCCCTATGTGATAAATGTTTTTGTGTCTGTAAATGATGTTTCCATATAACATTACATATTTTTTCATAAAATTTTACTTTTATTGGTACTAATGTGGATAACCTAGAGACAAATGTATTCACTCACATTAAATGGGAATAATCATCCAGTTAAATCAAAAGGAACCCAATAAAATTGTGAATACTTCAGATTTACTGTAATAAAAATCAAAACGAAATTGACAAATGAATTTCATTCTACTCAAACTTCCATAAGAAAGAAAGAAACATATTTAAATTAAGTGTTATTTTCTCTTAACAGTCCCATACAATATAGATCTTCAAGAATATGTTTTCATTTCTTTGTTCATTGTAGCCATTCCTTCTAATAGCAACATATGTAACCATGGTGGAATGGTAAACTTAATATTGCCAAATTTTCTTCCTACTTTATACAATGAAATGAATCCTGAGAAACCTTCATGGTTGCAAAGCGTTAAAATAAGTAATACAGGATGTATACATTCGGATTTCCTGACTGTATTTTACTTTACAGGTGATATTTCAATCTCACACACGAGGTCAAAATTAAGATGGTGTAATACATTATAAAGTGACTTTTCCACCCTCAGTGTGGCACTCAGCCTTTGAGCGGATTCTGGATGATAGTAACCATATGTAGGCCAAGAAATGTAGAAGGGGCAGGTTAGCCAAAGGATTTTTGTGGATAGAAATATGCTCACATTTCAGCTATCTCTGCTCTGTGGCTCCTGGGGAACATCACAAACCCAGTGAAATTAGCAAGTATGGATATTTTTTTTTTTTTTTTTTTTTTTACCAAAATGGTGGTAGCAATCCACCTCTTGAGATTTTGAATGGCAATTCCTACAAACTGATTTTTTTTAAATGTTGGAGACCTCTCATCTACCCAAGTAATTCTACAGAAGATTATATAAACAAAAAAAGAAAATGCTCTTAATTTTTAAAAATTATCTTATAAATTATATGCCACAGAAGCACAGAAGTATCTCTAAATTTTCACTAAAACTTACTAACATGCAAATGTGTATAAGTTTAATTATCTTACCTTCTTTTAGGAAAAATTCTTAATTCCTGAGGTACATGTGTTCAGTCCAACTTGTTATTGTAAGTACCTGGACACTTTAAATACCCTATAAAAGTAAACAAGTTTATTCTTAAAATTTAATATAGATGAAACAATTACCAATCAATTAATATATGCTCCACTTAATTAAAAGTCAGTTTAAATTTCTTCAAACAACCCCTCTGTGTTGTGTGGAATAATGTAATGTATGAAGGTAAAGGAACTATGGAAAGCAGATACTGAATTTGGCAAACATTTTACTCTGGCTCATCCAAACAAATGACAATTTGTAATCACTAATCGGATTTGATGTACTTTGAAATAATTCATTATTTAGGCTCTGGCTCTACTAAAGAATAACTGATTTATTTGAGAATTAGGTGAAATACCAACATGCTCTATTGATTTGCCCATAATACTATGATGCCATTAGTATTTTTCACCTCTGATGATGAAAGGCTCACACTGACAACCCAGCTAAGCAGTAATTTCATGGCACTGTTAGTAAGTAACCAGATTTCACTTTAACAAAAGCTTTTCCTCTTTTTCTGGATAAAGGAAATATACCAAATATTTAAAGTAAATAGAAATTTTAAATAACTGAATTTTTCAAACGTGAAATTTAAAACATGCTTTGGAAAACTTTACTATACTAAAATAGATGCTTTGTAACATTAGTTGTACACATTTCATAGTTGAATAAATAATGTAAACAACTTACAAAAGAAAATAAAGACAATTCAAAGCTGGACCAAAGAATTAACATATTTGACAAAAAAGTAAAATTTGGTGAAAACAAACAAGTATGAAATGGAGGTTTATTAGCTAACTTATTAACGTTATTAAACATTTTAATCTTATTAAAGTTAAAAAAAAGATACAGATTCTAAAGTAGTGTGTCTTTCCAATCCTTGTTTGTTTCTTACTGTACTATTTTGAGAAATACAGAATATTTCTATATTACCATATATTTAAAAATAGAATATATTATCCTATATGCATTTTTCAGCAGACATTTATTGGATCCCTTATGTTGTGATAGGATTAGATAAAATTTAGTGAATTAATTTAAGCAAATAATTTATGCTAGGTGTATAGGTAAGTTATCAGAAAATGGTACCCCAAATGTATATACAAGCATTTAAAACTCAAATGTCAATACCATACCAAACATCCCTTGGATATATGCATCATGAGACGATGAAATTATTTGAAGCTAGTGATTAGATGAAAAACAAGTTCTTTGTGGGAGAGGAGTCAATCAACTGAGGAACTAGAATTTTTGAAGACTCATCTGGGTGGTTATTAGAATTGCTATAATGTATGACAACAATGGAGTTGAAGAGACTGACAGTAAGCTACAGCTAAAATCTTAACAGAAGAGGGGAAGGGGCCAGAGGTTGGTGGAAGACTTCTCTAAGGGGTAGTAGCAGAGTAGCAGAGAATATCTACTGATGTCTGGAGAACATAGCTAGGAGATTTCAGGGAGGAGAAATGGTACTGATCAGGAAGTGGCACTGAGGAGCAAAGAACACTATACCAATCCCAATCTCAGTAACTTAAGTGGAGTGTGAGAAAAATATCACTTTTTTTTTTTTTTTTGGGTGGAGTTTTACCTTTGTCACCTAGGCTGGAGTGCAATGACACCATCTCAGCTCACTGCAACCTCCGCCTTTCAGGTTCAAGCAATTCTCCTGCCTCAGCCTCCCAAGTAGTTGGGATTACAGGCACCTGCCCGCACACCCTGCTAACTTTTGTATTTTCAGTATAGACGGGGTTTCACCATGTTGGCCATGCTGATCTTGAACTCCTGATCTCAGTTGATCCACCTGCTTCAGCCTTCCAAAGTGCTGGGATTACAGGCATGAGCCACCACACCCAGCCAAAATATCCACCTTTTAAAAGTCGGTGTGTGATGCAGAGTCATCAGGCTTCATTTGGGGTGATGATAAGGGGGAAATATACAGAATGAAAGATAAAAGGGCTTTGTTGTTGAGTTCCAGAGAGGACAGTGAAAGAGTATCCAGAGACAGAGAAAATTAGAGGATGAGGATTAGAGTCATTAGGAATGACTTGGAAGTTCTGAGTTCCTTCTGGTGACTGACATAAAATGAGAAAATGAACATGGTGAGTTAAGTCCTAATTTTTCCTAAGCAGACAATAGTGATGAGGCTATGGAGGTCAGTGGGAACAGAGAGATGGTTGCAAGAGTCATGTCAGGAGTGTTCAGATTGTTCAGGTGTCCACTTAACTCTTGATGATGGGCTTCTCTGACACAGCAAAGGGTGTGTAAATTCCTCTTGACTTCTACTGATGGACCCCTCTAGGCTAGCAATGGGTCAGCCTTTCTGCCTTGATCCTAACCAGCAGTGGCCTGTAGAACATATACCACACGTAGGCTTCTTTCTGACATACTCAGTGTTATTAAATAATAGGATAGAAGGAATCCCAGTATTCATTTGCTTGGGACGGTCAGGGCAGTCTTCTGTATTGGTAACATTTTATCTGAGACCTGAAGAAAGACTATGCTGATATTTTAAGGAAGTGTTTACTAAACCGAAGGGGCAATAAATACAAAGACCCTGAGGCAAGATCATGCATTGACTATTCCAGAAACAGCAATAAAGTCAGCAAGCAATGCGTGAGAGAAGGGTGATGAGAGAAATAAGAAGATGTAAAATAAAATATGGTTATAACTATAAACCAAATTTAAATAAGAAAATAAACTGCAAACATTGGCAAGATCTATAAAACACAATTCTTATTCTAAAAAAGTGTATTGATCAAATCAAAATATTGTAGAAAACATACATAAGCTACGTTAAATATAATTAAAATAACCTAATTACACAATGGAGATTTTAACTATTTCAGGTATCTCCATTCCATATTGACTCAATACAGTCATCATATTGGTCGAAAATATCGCTCAAATACACAAAATATTGTTGAATTCAGTCCTGTAATGATAATTAGAATATACATGTCTGACAAGAAAAAATATACATCTTCTCTAATAATGTAGAGAATCTGCTGGTACAAATGAGTTTTTCACCTATCTTTGGGGAAATTATGTGAGCCAAGCAGGTACCGGCAGATACAAAATAACTGATTCAATCCGACAGTTTTTTTTTTTTTTTTTTAATTCACACCATATAATTTTTCTTTAAAAAAAATCTGTCAAAAGAGGTTCCATTAGTGTCAGGCAAAGATTCCTAACAAGCATACTTTTCACTTGTTCTAAAATGATAGTAACAAGTACAACTTAAATGGGAAACTCCTACTACAAATAGATGATAATTCTTTATCTTATCTATTTCTTTTCTTTGATCCTGGTGTTCTCCTGGAAATTCTAAAGGAGCTGTGACTTAGACAAATCTGATGTCTGCTAGTTCTTACAGGGCCGTACTAAGAACAAATAAAATATTATGCTTTCTGCTGTACTTGTTTTCATTAAGCCGTGATTTACTAGCAGTTAGAACTGCAACTTACACTGATCATTTTCTTTTAAAATAACATAGTGAAATTATTAGAAAGACTTAAAGCTGTCATTAATATTGCTAGAAAAGTTCATTCCAAATTTAAAATATTTCCCTCTCTCTTCTCTCCATCCATTTCACCTTCCATTTGTCTCTAAATAAATTAAAAACGAATCAATTAAGGTTTAATTTCATTTCACATGCAGATTTCCAAGTGATTTTTATTAGAATTAGTAGATGTAATATATATATATTTATATAATGTTATATATTATATATTTATAATATATAATATATATTATAACATATATATTATGTATATTTCTAATGGCTTGAAGTTGTTACACTGAATATTGAATGTATACTAAAATTATGTAAAGTTAAGTAATTTCAAACAATCTTATCTTTAAACATGCAATTTCAATATTTTATTAATAATCTGAAAATACTTTTTAAACATACTATATCAGGCAAGGTTTCAGGTGCAAAATTAAATTAGATATACAACCAAAATATAACCTTTTGGCCGGCTGGGACTTGTTTTTTAGTTGCTTCCATACCCTCAGTGAATAGAACAGTGCCTTCAGGGAGTTGCATTAAAAAATCTGTAACCAATATACATTTTGTGTGAATGTCTCTATTAGAATAAATGTATGTATTTGAGTAAATGAAGGAATGTGTTCCCATCTCCTTTCCTCTGTTTTACAGAGGGAGTCACACAAATAAGTTAGTACATTGTAGTATGTGATGAGTATAATGATGGCCATATATACTGAATGCTTAGCAAATGTAGAAGTAAGAATCTAAATCAGATTACAGGCGTTTTTGTGCTCCGAAGTCTATGAAGATAAGATTAAAGATGAATGGTAAAGATTTATGGTATACACTTCAGGGGTTGATATATACCTTAGGCACCATAGACCATTGCTCAAGGAAGGCAAGTACACTTTTCCAGTACCCAGAAAAATATTTAAATTGTGAAAAATGCTTTAGTTTCTATTAAAAAAGATATGCAAATTAAAAACTAAGAAATTTTAGCTAAATGCCTATTAATTTACCCCTCAAACTTATCAGTTGCTCAACTGAAACCTTTTCATAGTGAGATTTTCTCCCCTTGCAAGTATCTCCAAATATGCATAATAATTATTTTTTAAGATTACAGACAATTGTAATGAAGTGAAAACACACATTTATAAAATGTTTTCCAATTTTTGCAAACATGAAAACCCATAATGCTTAATATTGGGCAAAGGTAAATTTTCATATATTTAAAATATTATGGGGTGACGTCACCAAAAGAAAGAAATGACACCTAGGACATCAGAAGACCTACAACACCTCTGTATCATCTCTTCTTGTACTGCCTCTGACGCAGGCTGAAAATAAATGTAATTGGTCTTGAATGTGTATGGCATCTATCTTTTAAGTAAGCAACATCTAAACCTAATTTGTTGTTGATGGTCTCTAGAGTAGAAACCTGAAACTCAAAATTTCATCACTTTTTATTTTTCAGTGAGATCATAAAGAATATACAAATAGAAAATTAACATATGTGTCCTTCATTTAAGATTCTTTAGGAAAATTGCTGCCTTAAATAAAGTTCTTAGTGCCTTTTTCCACAGACTTTACATCAGCCTGGACAAATTTTTTGGGACAGTTTTTGTTCATGAAAAGGTCATGAAGAAAGCCCCAGTGGTAAAAGATCGTTCCTGAAGGTTTTTAAAAAAATTAACACTGAAACAATATTTCCTTTAGAAAATAAACAGAAATTCTATAAACTATCATACAACATATATTTAAATGTTTGAGTTTATTCATATATGACGATCTTGTAAACTTTCATACATATGTATTTTATAATATATACACATTACTTACATTTATATATACCTTATGGAAACATACAGTATTAAATACAAAATGCATATCCACAACACATATGCATATGTACACATTTGTGTGCTTGTACACACATGCGTGTACACATTGACGTTTTGGAGAATCCTTAGTTGATTTGCATATGCTTTGCTATCATTTTAATTTGGTAACCTTTGAACCTAAATCACTCAAGTGCCCAAGTGTTCAGTACCACCAACATTTCTGGAATCCCTATTTCTTTCAGAAGATATTTTGATATTCTAGTATATATATATACACACACACATATATGTTACATATTATATATATTTATTATATATGTGTATACATATGTATGTGTATGTATATTATATATGTGTGTGTATTATATATTTCCTTATTCTGAATATATGACTCCTGATAAGAGAGTCTTTCTTGACTACAATTCTGAACCTTGGTACAATCACTATTTTGGAACCTTCCTAATGCTTGCAATGTCTCCTATTCTAAAATTATTTGCAGTATAGTTTTATTATTCTTCTCTTTGAAATATTATGTATAAAATATTTCTCTTTAATCACACTATCCACGTGACTCTAATTACAGCATGCATTGGTATTTGTCATTGTTTTTTGAGAATATCAGCCTGATGATTTTTAAGTACTTATTTTTTCTGAGCTTCTGTTGTCGTCCTAAGCCACAGAATCCAATTTTGAAAGTAAAACAGCTAAAAATCATAGGAAGAGTAAAACTATCCTATACGTGCTCTCACGTAAGCTATTTGTTTTGTAATTCTGTGAAAACAAAAATATTGACTCATAGTTCTTTGAGAATAAATCAAGTTAATTACTTAGTTTCCTCCTCTGTGGTCTTAATCATTTTAACAGTAGACTTTCATTCTTCAAATTATCTGATAAGAAACTGGTATTGTTTTTCTTCTTCAGTAGGATGGCACCACATACAGGTTTACACTTAAGGTAATAGATAAAACTGTGCTCGTTGAATGAGTTTATGATAGCAAGGTCTTGAGGTGTATGCCCAAATATGTCTTATGATGAGTGAAAAGGGATTATTATTTTACAAATATAATATTCAACATTTATACCTTCCTATGTGTGTATGATAGCTTCTCAAGTTCATTCTAAAATTGGTCTGTATCCTAGACACTTTAATAGCCTGATGTCTATAAAATCCTGTCAGAATTCAGTCAGTGAGTCTATCTAGTTTTGCAATTAGATAAAAAGATAACATTTTGATTAAGGCAGAGATCATCATAATCAATGATTTAGTTCTTTGGTAACATCGGAGATGTAAACATTACAAACAGACATCCGTGCAGTAGGATTAGACTTGCCACACTACTGATTTTACACTTAGTCATATGACTTATGTAGGGTAATGGGACATGACTACAAGTAACCTGTGCCACATCTGAGCAGAGGTTTTAAGAGCCAGCTCATTGTTCTGCTCTTGCTCTTTTCTTTCTGCCATGAGACTAATATATCTCAGATGGGGTTGGTTCTTTATTTTAGAATGATGGTGCAGAGCCAAAGCTGTCCATGATAGACATATAGCGTGTGCAATATATAAACTTTCTTGCAATAAGCTATATAGATAGATGTTGAGATCATTTGTTACCATAGTATGACTTATTCTAGACTCACTGAACTATGCAATATATAGTGCACAGATGCAAAAGGTGTATAGAATACAGCATATCAGAGACAATAGTCAATTTTGCTCAATCAAGCAATGCTTGTTTTAGACAGGATTGACTTTATGCTGTGTCTGCCTTAATACTTCAAGAATTTGAGGAAATTGCCAGCTAAGACTCTATTAGAAAGCCATTTTTCAGTACAAGCTGGTTTTCTTTAAATATAAATGAGAGGAAAACAATGAAAAACTAATGAGGAAAGTAATTTGATTTGTTTTAATCTCATAATAAATCCAACATAGTACTATAAAATCATGAAGAATAAATAACAAATTAACTGAAAATATTATCTGGAGAAGCTTTTGGTTTGCTATGAATAATTTTCTACTCACTGTTCTAGCTGGTGGAATGAGATCAGCAAGCCAATCATTTCCAGAAGGGTAATTAACCTTACCAAAATCAAACTCCAAAAGATCAAACATTGTATCAAGTTGAAATTTAAAGATTATAAATGTAATCAGTAAATTTGTCAGATCACTGAACAGGTATGATATGGGAGAGCAGACGATTAGGCTGGAGAGGACATGAAATATTCTTCTCCGGATTTTTCTAACTTTTGAAACTCTTAGTTTCATTAATGACACTACAAATGCAGGCACAGACCCCATGAAGGGAAGACCACAATATGTAAGAGTCTACACATTTTGTATGTCTCCTTGGATACATACATACATATTGGACTGACACAATAATAATACACAGGATTTTGAGCTCTATTTTTAAAATAGCAGGTATGATTATTAAGTCATATAATCATAGGATAGAAACAAATAATAAAAGATCATCTAGATGGTCTCTGGTTAAAAGCAGACTTCAAATAGTTTATCTCTTTCTAAACTAATTATGTAAGAAATCTTTGGTGATTTAAATCTTTCTCAGATTTCATCCTCTCTTAAAAAAAGATGAAACTGATAAATGCAATAAACTACATATTTTTGTTCTAAATAACTAAATTTAGCAAATGTTTCAGTAGATATGTGGTTAAGAATTTCTGGGGAGGAGCAGCAAGAAAACTCATAAAATTTTGTAAAATCTTATATCAATTACATTCGAATAGATTACTGTGATAACTATGTTTTATAGTACGATGTTTTGATGCTATTTAATTTTAACTACAAATTCACTCAATATTATTAATCTAAATACATGCATTGAATAAATAAAATTGTAGGGATTACTCTTTTTCATATTTTATGATTTTAGTATTTTTGTATTACTGATAGATATATTTTGTTTTTAATATTTTGTCTTTCTTCCTCTAATTCTATTTCCTTTTCTCTTTTGTTATTTAGAAAATGAATGGGAGCAGTGGTGTGCATCTGTAGTCCCAGCTACTCACAGAGTTAAGGCAGGAGGATTTCTGATGACCAGAAGTTCACTTGAAGGCCAGCCTGCGCAATATAGGAAGATGCCATCTCAAAAAAAAAAAAAAAAAAAAAAAGGAAAAAAAAATGCTCCTTGTTTTCAAACTAAACTTCTTTTTTTTTTTTTTTTTTTTATTATACTTTAAGTTCTAGGGTACATGTGCATGACTTTTATATCATGTATAACTCCCCAATGCAATCCCTCCCTCCTCCCCCCTCCCCATGATAGGCCCCAGTGTGTGATGTTCCCCTTCCCGAGTCCAAGTGATCTCATTGTTCAGTTCCCACCTATGAGTGAGAACATGCGGTGTTTGGTTTTCTCTTCTTGTGATAGTTTGCTAAGAATGATGGTTTCCAGCTGCATCCATGTCCCTACAAAGGATGCAAACTCATCCTTTTTTATGGCTGCATAGTATTCCATGGTGTATATGTGCCACATTTTCTTAATCCAGTCTGTCACAGATGGACATTTGGGTTGATTCCAAGTCTTTGCTATTGTGAATAGTGCCGCAATAAACATACGTGTGCATGTGTCTTTGTAGTAGAGTAATTTATAATCCTTTGGGTATATACCCAGTAGTGGGATGGCTGGGTCATATGGTACATCTAGTTCTAGATCCTTGAGGAATCGCCATACTGTTTTCCATAATGGTTGAACTAGTTTACAATCCCACCAACAGTGTAAAAGTGTTCCTATTTCTCCACATCCTCTCCAACACCTGTTGTTTCCTGACTTCTTAATGATTGCCATTCTAACTGGTGTGAGATGGTATCTCATTGTAGTTTTGATTTGCATTTCTCTGATGGCGAGTGATGATGAGCATTTTTTCATGTGTCTGTTGGCTGTATGGATGTCTTCTTTTGAGAAATGTCTGTTCATATCCTTTCCCCTTTTTCATTTTAATTTGAGAGAAGTTAACTGTGATAAAATTGCTCAAATTAGAAAGACCACTGGTTACTTTACTATGTATAATTTTTAACTTGCAGCATAACTATTGTAACCAAATTAAATCCAAAGTAAGCACCAATATAAAGAGTTACTTGGAAATAAATTAGTTAATATTGTCAAGTAATAATACTTTAAAATCCTTAAAATGAAAAAAAGGAGTTATTTCACAATGCACAGAACAAAGATACACAAAGTAAAAATTCACTTACAAACATACAAAAACTTCTTAGTTTTTGGATCATATATAGTATATTACCACCCTATGAAGTCCACCATTAACAAGATAAAAGAGGTGCTATAAGTCTATACATTAAAATTATGCTTGGAAGCATTAAGAGAGGAGATAGAGATAGAGAGAGAGAGAGAGAGAGAGAGAGAGAGAGAGAGAGAGAGATTTACCATTTAGGAGCTCCTGTGAATCTTCTCTCCTGTTACTTGATGATATTTTTATAAAGTGGATTTTTTTAATCTTCCATAATCACATTCTATTACTTTATTTTAAAGCTATAATCCAGAAGCAGATTTCTTTTTCCAAAACTGCTAGTGGTCAAAGAAAATAAAGGACAAGGAGACGTTGTGGGGTGCCCACAATCAAGCCGATTAAACTGCAGGATATACGGTTTGTCAAAAACCTTTTTGCTGCCTCACATTTTCTAAAAATGGAAAAGGTGAAGCTTTCACAAATAGTAGGCTCCAAATAAACCAGTACACTCAGCGCAAAGCTTGTGATAACAGCGAAATATTATTTTTTTCCACACATTAGGAAATTCTACTATTAGCTGGTAACCATCATCATAATAGGACACTTCTACATATTAATGTGAGATTTGACTTATGGACTCTAAAAACTCTTTCTATCCCTCAGGCTACATTTGTCCCAAAGAAGCATAGTCACAATGTAGCCTTGAGGGACTTTTATACAAAACTTATAGGAGTATACAGATTCTTTCCTTGGAAGGGAAAAATACAAAACAAAACTGGGTCACTAATGGTGATTGTTAGTACAGTAAAGCTAAGAACACTCCTTTACTTTTTCTTCTTCATTTTATTTTCTGTTTTACTCTCTGATTTTCTAGAGATAGAAGTACTGTGTGTAGAGAATCCAATATAGACTATATGATAGTCACACATGATGCTATGTATCAGTGACAGCATACTCTATCAAAATTCATTTATTTCTGTCCATCACCATATCTAGGTATTGAAGTAATAGTCGAAGGCTTTTTATATGTGTGTGGAATAGAGCTTTATCATAATATAGCTTTCTTCTTTTTATATTTTAACTTATATTTTTACAAAATCTTTCTTTACCTAAATATCACTATTTCTCAGCTTAAAATATTAAGAGCAAATATGACATGATTTTATTGATATTATTCTTCATTTTTCCAGGTGTCTGCTTTTCCTATTATAAAATTTGTGGTATATTTCACATTCACTATACTTGACTACTCCTTGTCTCAACATATTTCATCAGTTATTGTGGTTGCTGAGTTGCCAATAAATTATTTAACTGAAATAACTGTTCTCTGGTGGACAGCATTTCTTAGGAAAAACTCCATGAAAATGAAACTACTTTAGGAAGTCTTGAAAACGCAAAGCGGTATTAAAAGTATCTGATTTCTAGGTAAGCTTTGAAAAAAATATGATTTTAGGTATATTCGTTTCTTAAAATTCAATTTATCTAGAAACAACTGGTGTATTGTTATGCCATAAAAATAGCATGAATAATAAAATAAGCAAGAGAAACAAACAAAAAAAGAGAGTTGTCCATAAAATGTTTTTAGGTCATATCTAAGCCTCCATTTTTTAATCCATTAAAATTAATAAACAATAACAAATTCTTAGACTTTTAGTACAATATTGTCCTTTTTAAACATTTAAAATAAAAGAAAAATATGCACTTAAAAATACAAATATACATTTTCATATCTAGTACCATGATTGCTTTAGCTATTACATGTTAATACCAAATTGATAATCACCAACTAACTTAATAATGATGATTTGTGATGACAATTTTGAAACACAGTTTAAATAAAGAAGCCATTAAACATTCTGTATTTACAACTTGTGTGAATAAATGATTTATTTGTTTTATACTCAATGAGATTTGTAGAATAGAGCCGATGGATCAGTGGGCATAAAAAGCCTTTCCTGTACACTTATGTTGCTCAATAATATTTTTCAACAGCCACTTATCTTGTGACTTGGGTGATAATATGCAATGCCATCATACCCAGATTATACATTTAGGTATGGTCTTGGGAATGTATTGCTTAATGTATTTATGTAAATGGCTATCACAAATGATATAAACTCACCAGATAATACAAATAAACAAGGCTAATGAAACAGTAACCTTAATTTCAAGGGACTTATTGTCGCCTAATATACTACATAGATGACGATTAGTGTAGTAATTCATCATGCATCAGTCACGGAGGTACAGAGGTAAGAATAACAGCAGCTACTCTTACTGGACATTTATTGTAATTCAAGGACTTCAAAGCACCTAATACCTATTGATTATTTTAATACTTACAATGTTTCAGTGAGTTTGTTGTTTTTAATTCACTATACAGGTAAGAAAATGGAGAGAGATAAAGCTCAATGAATTTGGATAACCAGTGACAATATTAGAAAATTATTCAACCTGATTGAAAAGATTCAGATCTTAATCAGGAGGCTCTGTGGACTTTGCATCAATGTTGTGATCAGGAACATTTACAGGGAAAAGGAAGCCTGGAAGAGTCAGTAGACCAGAGTGCTCAGCTCACTGATGCTAGGCTCTAAGAAAGGGCAATTTTTGTAAAAAATACGAATGCATTTTTGTTGAGTAAGTCCAGTGCACCAAACAGGAAGGGGGCAAGGGGTAAAGAGGTAGATTATATCAAGGATTTACTTCAGTGGCATAATAATTTCCTTAACTTCCATCAGTAAAAATTACTAAGAATCCCAAGGCTTATTAGCCAGGAGATACACAGACCACCAGGAATTCCATGTAAAATTTGCCTGCTGGATGAACTTGCATTGGAAATTTTTTAAAATAACATTTAACTGAAGATTGGCATTTCCTTCATTTACAAAAATAGACAACAAACCACAGTGGCATTAGCAATATCTGTGACATTATCACCAAAATACATTGCAGATATTTTCGTATCACATTATACTTCTTTTGTAAATCTTAAAATCTCATTTATACTCTCCACTTTTTGAAAGTTGTGTTATTAACAAGTCTTTCACCACATCCTCTTATTTAATGATTTAAATAAAAAGCACACGTATTACTAAATCACAAATTTGTATTTTTCAATACTTTTATAATTTTCACAATATAATGGATTTTCCTTGTAACACTATGTATTTTATATTATGCATTAAGAAATATCACCATTCTAAGAAGTGATTCAGAGAATTCACCACACTGCCAAAGACAAGAAAATAAATGATTTCTTGTTGCTAAACCCAAACTAGGAGCCCAATTGATAGCAAGGACTTCAGTTGAATCACTTATCTGTTACCATATCTGAAAAAGTCACACTTCTGTTTCTTATTTTCTGGGCCTACACTATAATTATGATAATGAAAACACTGATTCCCTTGACCACACATCAAGATAATTTGGTAAAAAATGTAATACATTTAGTCTCAATAATACCTTACAGGCTGTGTGTATATATATATATATTATATATATATATATCTGTGTATATATCTGTGTGTGTGTGTGTGTGTGTGTATAAAATAATCTCCTTCCTTCCACAAGAAAATAATTTTTTGTCTCTGAGTATTGTAATGTATTGCCTTTTTTGTCCATCTTAAATTAATCGTCTGTGTATAGGATTTTTGCTTACTCTATTAGGGTACAGTTAAAATAATAAGTTTCTTCCAGTACAATGAAAAAAAGTTAAGTTTCAGTAGGAATTCCTCCAAAATTTTCTAAAAGTTTATTTAAAAAATCTAAGTAGCTGTTTCCTATGCTAGCCTAATTATATATTTTATATTGCTAGCATCAACTAATAATATTATTGAATGCATGTAGTTGGAAATGTAGAATTATTTATAAAAAGTAAAAGTGAAATACAATTTCTTTCTTTCTTTCTTTCTTTTTTTTTTTTTTTGAGACGGAGTCTCACTCTGTCACCCAGGCTGGAGTGCAATGGCATAATCGCGGCTCACTGCAAGCTCCGCCTCCCGGGTTCATGCCTTTCTCCTGCTTCAGACTCCCTAGTATCTGGGACTACAGGCGCCTGCCACCACATCCGGCTAATTTTTTGTATTTTTACTAGAGACGGTATTTCACCGTGTTAGCCAGGATGGTCTTGATCTCCTGACCTCGTGATCCGCCTGCATTGGCCTCCCAAAGTGTTGGGATTACAGGTGTGAGCCACCGTGCCAGGCCCTGTGAAATACGATTTCATTTGCAAAAATAAACAAAGAGTTTAAAGTATTTTTGTTAGATCGTTTTGGTCATAAAAGGGAAGTTTGTAATGTACTTTAGAA
Source organism: Trachypithecus francoisi (assembly GCF_009764315.1). Taxonomy (NCBI): domain Eukaryota; kingdom Metazoa; phylum Chordata; class Mammalia; order Primates; family Cercopithecidae; genus Trachypithecus; species Trachypithecus francoisi. The sequence continues at coordinate 64,333,947 of NW_022681469.1, forward strand.
ATAAATTAGGTATGATTTTTTTTCTGCACATGTGTTATATCTCACTGTAAAAATATAAACTATGTATAATCATCAAATTGCAATTATTATACAATATGGAGTGTCATGATGTAGTGAGAGGGTAGGAGATTTGAGATCACATGAAATTTCTCCAAATTACTTGCTGTGTTACATTAGTGCAGGTTGCTTGATCTCTCTGTGCCTTCTTTCTTTCTTTTGTAAAATGAGTATGATAGTAATTTTCATGCAGAATTATTGTGAAGATGAAATGATAAGATATGTGAAAATGTTTGACTCACTGGTGTGTTAAGTTTATTGTGGCCAAATTTGGTGAATTACCTCATACTAGTCCAATATGTATTTAGCTGAATTTTATTCTTCGTTGTTGACTTTAGGAAACAGTTCTTATTTGATAATAAGTTTGATTACAATCACAGTTTTCTAAATCTTAGTTTACCTTGAAAAAATCAAGTGATTTGGACACAATGTATAGAGAAGAACACATAGTTTGTAAATCTAAATCCAGTTGATAATTCTAATCCCATATCATAATCATTAGTTCTCTATTTTGGTTAACTTTAACTGTATCATTGCAGATTTAACTCAACAAATATTTATCCATGAAAATTGCTCTTTATTGTATGCTTTTTCAAGTACATTACATGATTTGTGAAACAAAATGAACTATAATTATCACTAAAATTAAAATGTTAGGATAGTACTTTATGAAAGTTCAACAGAGACTAAATATAACACTATCTCTCTCCAGAGCAAAATCAGCAATAAGCATAAGAAAGTGAAATACACAAGATCTGAGACCAGACTGCCTGGGTTGATGTAATTGCTCTGCAACTAACCAGTTATGTGACCTTAGTTTAATTGTATGTGAAATGATACTAATACATAGCAATACTATGTACTAGTCCTTTCTCACATTGCTACGAAGAAATACCAGTGGGCTCACGCCTGTAATCACAGCACTTTGGGATGCCAAGGCAGATAGATCACGAGGTCAGGAGATCGAGACCATCCTGGCTAACACAGTGAAACCCTGTCTCTACTAAAAACACAAAAAATTAGCCGGGCATAGTGGCAATGCCTTTAGTCTCAGCTACTTGGGAGGCTGAGGCAGGTGAGTTGCATGAACCTGGGAGGCGGAGGTTGCAGTGAGTCGAGATCACGCCACTGCACTCCAGCCTGGGAGACAGAGTGAGACTATGTAAAAAAAAAAAAAAGGAAAAAAAAAGTATATACCTGAGACCGCACAATTTACAAAGAAAAGAGGTTTAATTGACTCACAGTTCTGCATGGCTGGGGAGATCTCAGAAAACTTATCATGGCAGAAGTCACCTCATCACAGGTGGCAGGATGGAGAATGAGTGCAAGTAGGGGAAATGTCAAACACTTATAAAACCATCAGATCTCATGAGAACTCACTCACTATCATGAGAACAGCATGGGGGAAACTCCTGCCATGATTCCATTACCTCCCACCAGTTTCCGCCCTTGACATATGTAGATTATGAGGGTTACAATTCAAAGTGTGATTTGGGCGGGGACACAGAGCCAAAGCATATCATACTACTTACTCCATAGTGTTATGATAATTAAATGAATTAATACTTGTAGAACAAATGCCTGTCACAAGCATCTCACAATAAAATACACTGATTTTCTCACTGTTATCATCATTTATATTTTAATTATGGATGTGGCTTAGCTATGTCCCCAACCAAATCTCACCCTGAATTGTAATAATCCCCATGTGTCAAGGGCAGGGCCAGGTGGAGATAATTGAATCATGGGAGAAGTTTCCCCGATGCTGTTCTCTTGTGGTAGTGAATACGTTTCATGGGATCTGATGGTTTTATAAACGCGAGTTCCCTGCACAAGCTCTCTCTCTTGCCTGCTGCCGTGTAAGATGTCCCTTTGCTCTTCCTTCATCTTCTGCCATGATTGGGAGGCCTCCCCAGCCATGTGGAACTGCGAGTCATTTAAACTTCTTTCCTTTATAAATTGTAAGTCTCAGGTGTGTCTTCATTAGCAGCGTGAGAACAGACTCATACAATTATTGTCAAGGAAAACATAACTTTTTAGAAAGATACAAAAAATATTATTTGAGGATTTAAAAAATGTGAAATCACATCAGTCATATTTAAACTCCATACAGGCTTCCTGAAGGACTTTGCATTCGAGAAGAGGGACTTCCATTTCTAATACTGAGGGAGAATGGCATGGCAGGTATGTGTGTATCCAGTAGAGCCACACTACCTAGATTGGAAACTTGATTCTACCATTGCATTCACTGGACAAAATTTGGCGAACAACCACAACTGTGGCCTTCATGAAGTGAGGAAAATAATAGTACACCCCTTGTCAGTTTATAATGAAGATTAAATCACTATTTAAACGAACATGATCAAATACTATGATTAAATGGATGATAAATGCTCCATAAGTATTAACAACAATGCTTCCTTTAATGATCTCTGAAGATTAGCTACCAATAGATTGACATTAATTAAACTAACTGTGCATTTTGTTCTATAGTTTAATATTTATGTCAATCAAAAGTATCAATACTCAAGAGTACTTGATTTCCTCTTCAAAAGATGCAATTCACTGTGGTAGGGTTGCTAAAGTTTGCTAATATTCATGTTAGCAAATCTCTTAATCTACATGTTTTTTGTCACTAATCACTACATAATCAAGTATGCCACATATGACAGACAGACCACCTTCAGCTAAAGCAGAACGTAAGTACTATTCCTTTCTTATAAAGAAAACACTTCTCTGATGAAGAGAAATCATGTCATTTCCTGAGTGGAAGTTCACAAGGGGGTACTTGCAAAGTGAAAAGAATGAAAACGAGTCGATTTTGAGTGGAAACATAGGGAAAACCGGAAGAAATAGTATAAAGTAAAAAAAAAAAAAAAAAAAAAAATTATTCCATGCTAAATATGACCCCTTCTTACAATGAACTATAGTTCTTTAAAAATGGAAAGCTTATTCTCTGATTATATTCTGTCATAAATCATATGGACAGATGTGCGCCTTAGTCATGCATCATGGTTGATTACCATCATTCAAGGTTTATGCAACACAGGCTGAGGATTTTATTTTTTAATTTAGAATTTAATTTTCTGATATTGCAACAGACAGAAAGTAATATCCCATGAATTTTTCTTTGTTATAGTACATCTGCACAATAGAAATATTTACATCAAACATCTTTCTTTGCGACTTTAAAATCATATATAAATCTGTTTATTCTCTTCTAAAGAGTAGCATATTTGAGTTTTTAAATGTGGTTTACAATAAAGTGTTTGAAAGTTTGTAATTACGTATTACCTTTCCTAGTTGTTAAAATAAATGGTAAATCAACACAATGTCAAAACGTGTAAATAAATAAAATTATCTGAAGAAATAATGTTTATCAGTGTGATGGCAGAGCCAATTTAAATTTTTGGCACAAAGTCAAGGATTTTAAAAAATTACAGTGTGTGTGAAGACCTTTCAAATATTGTTGAGCTACAGCAGCCTGACTTAGGTGGGTGGGATAAATCCATGGGATGGTTTCCTTCAAAAGCAAACTCTATAGGACCAGAGTAATCTATTGGAGTTTCCATTCAAATCTTGTTGATTAGTACAAGTCAGAACTGTTACACAGAGAAGATTAACATGAGATTACTCAATATTTCTATTAGACAGAGTTCAGATTTGACATTGGTCATGGATATAAAGTTAATGCTGAATTGGCTTCGGAATTCCAACTCAAAGTTATCTGCCAGCTCCAATGAATGAACAAAAACAAGACTGTCATAAAGCAAAAAGAAAAGAACATATGGCTGAAACAAAACAAATGCTGTTTTTGGCTGATAGATAGCAAAATGGTAATTATATATACATTGGCAATCATATTTTATCAAATTAGAATTCTAGATAACAAAATATATACTTGTTTTACCTTTAACGAGAAAATTCAAAATAAAGTCTGAATTTATTTTTCAAAGAGACTTCAATTTATTATGAAGTACATGATCTTAAAAATCATTTTCTATTCTTGTGAAACATACATAACAAAATATGCTTAGCTGAATAGACTATAATACATAGGTGAAAATGGAAAAAAAAACAGACTAGAGTATAATCATTAATCATAAAAAGAACTTCATTCTTTCAACACTGAACAAATACTTATTGATTGATAAAATGTATAAGGCATGTGTGGTATTGTAGAAAACACTATAATTTGGTAGATTCAACCCACTCTGCCCCTCAAAGACCTTACATTCAAAAGGAAAGACAAAAAGATACTTTATATAATATGAAGCATGAAAACAAGTGGTATCTACCAGAATAAATGCTATATATACCATAACTTATATTTGTCTTTTTAAATAATAGACCTACAGACCTGTCACAATGGAGAATGTATGTCTCTATCTATCTATCATCTATCTATCTATCTATCTATCTATCTATCTATCTATCTATCTACATATTTTTTAAACAGTTGTTTAGTTGGGTCAAGTATGGAGCAGGGTTCTGAACTCTGAAGTTACAGTAATGGATACATGAAGTTCCTGCTCCTATAAAACTTACATTCAAGTCAGAAGAAATAGACAATCAACTAATCAACCAAACAATCAAATTATAATTTTAAAAAAATACTACCGAAGTAGGACAAAAAAGAGAGTGATGAGAGGTGCTGTTTTAGATTGGAAGGTCAAGGAGAATTTCTCTGGAAAGGTCACATTTGCACAAAGATCTGAATGAAGACAGAAAATCTGCCACAGGATGTCTGAATCTGAGACAGAAGAGACTCAAAGTATACAAGAGGAAGTATTCTAGGAGTAGCAAGGAAGGCTGTGTGGCTGCAGTGGCCCGAGCCAGGGGACAGATGGCAGAGGAGATCAGAGACATATAAGGGAGTATAACCACCAAGAGTCTTGTAGACCGTCAAGGAATAGGCAGGCCGTGAGGAAACTTGTATTTGCAAGGTTTTGAGCAGAGGAGTGGTATGATTTGCCACATTTTATTTTATTTTAGAGAATAAAGTATTTAATTATCCAGTAAAGACTGAATATATTCAAAGAACACAATGATGTTATTCAATATACATTTACATTGTTTAATGATTATCACAATCAGATTAACACATCCATCACCACTCATGCTGTAATTTAAATCACCAGAACTTGTTTATCTTATAATAGAACATTTGTATCCTCTCGCCAACATTTCCCCATTTCCCCACCCTCAAACACTAGTATCCACTGTTCTGCTCTCAGCTTCTGTGAGTTTACCTTTTCAGATTCCACATGTAAGTGAGATCATACAGTATTTGTCCTTCTCTGTCAGGTTTATTTCACTTATCATAATGTCTTTCAATTTCATCCATGTTATAAAAATCGGCAAGATGCTCTTCTCTTTATGGCTAAATAATATCCCTCTGTGATCTGGCCTACTTTAAAAGAACCACTCTGGCAACATGGTGGAGTTGGACTATAGAGCTGCCAGTGCAAGTATGGAGATAATTTAGAGAGCTTTTACAATAGTTTAGAGGAAAGATGCATGTTGGTTGCCTATGCAAGGGCATTCATAGTGATAATGGTTAAATAAGTATTTCTGATCAAATTCTAAATTGATTAATTCTATGGTATGGGAGAAAAATATAAACCAAAGTTAAGTGATTCGTGAAGCATAAACAATAAATATTTTCTTGAATTATTTGCTTTTGACTGATTTGGGTTTTTGAATATATAATTAAAACCCATGGGTAGATCACAGTTTCAGAAAAGATACAGAGTGACTAATTTTATTTTGTAAAATTCCTTGTGAAAAATTGAATTTATAAGTGGTATGTTTTTAATAAATATTTTATGCATATTAGTTTGATGATTATTTTTATTTAGTTTTGTGAAAATTTATATGATATAAAAATTTATCCTTGTGTTGAAAATAGTCTAGAAGGCTGTTACAGGCACAATATCATAGACCTGTTTTTAAAATGATAGTTTGACAAAAACAAGCAATAGGGAAAAGACTCCCTGTTCAATAAATGGTGCTGGGATAGCTGACTAGCCATATGCAGTAGACTGATGCTGGACCTCTTCCTTACACCATATACAGAAATTAACTTAAGATGGATTAAAGACTTAAATGTAAAACCCAAAACTATAAAAATCCTGGAAGACAACCTAGGCGATATCATCATGAACATAGGCATGGGCAAAGATTTCATGACAAAGAAACCAAAAGCAATCACAACAAAAGCAAACATTGAGAAATGGGATCTAATTAAATTTAAGAGCTTCTTCACAGCAAAAGAAACTAATAGAATAAACAGACAACATACAAAATGGGATAAAATACTTGCAAACTATGCACCTAACAAAGGTTTAATACTTAGAATCTATAAGGAACTTAAATGCATAGGAGGAAATAATAGGTTGTCTGAAATATGCAAAATCTGTTGACGAGTTTATCGCTACTCTTATAGATTCACAATATTTTCAGAGAGGTGCAAATTTGCATATGAGAGAATTCCAAAAGATCTTTCAAAATAAAATACATAAAATAACTTAATTCTAGGTCATTGGATATGTTCAATGACAGTCAGAAAGCAGGTAGTCAGTTTTCATTGAAATAATCAGGGGGCACTTCATGTAAAATGAAGTAGTCATGATGGGGAAAAGGTGAAAAAAATGCTAGGAAGGAAAGGAAAAAGATAGAAAGGGAGGTAGTGGGAGAAAGAAAAGCAGGTAGGCAAAGGTAGTGGGAAATAAAGAGCCATTGATATATGCCAAGAATTATACTAGGATTTTTTCACATATAGCAAGGTACTATCAAAGAGCATGTGTAATTTCTAACAGAATGCATGACAGCATGCAAAATTATTCTTGATTTTTATAAGATCTCTCAGGATTTGTAGATGAGATCTTTAAAAAATCTATAACATTATGAATTGTACATTATAACCATCTTTTTTTACAGAATGTTTAATTTTTCAAAGTAGCATTTTTTTTTTAACTAGCTTCAATTTTATAACTTTCACCACTGCTAGCTACATGCAAGTAATGTGGCAGTTCATCACAGATTTCAAGCATAAAAGCATGCAAATGATGCAAGCTTCAATATAGAAAAGCAGCTATGGAACACGGTCTCTTTGATAAATGGATAATCGTAAGGCTGTTTTCCTTTTTGCTAGATCTTTTAGCCAGAGTTAAAATAGAAACTAGGATTAATGGCAACAATGTAGTGTAATATTTGCATATATTTTCCACACAATCAAACAGAAAGATAATTTATAGTATGCTCTAACTTATTGGGATAATGGTTGACAGAATACGATTTTGAGTTTATGAATTAAATCTTTATAAGTGCCTCCATTTACCTTTCAATAATCAAATTTGTTGGGCTGCATATAATTTCTTTTGTACGAATAAGTATGTTTGTAAATTATTTTTCAAAAGCCAGTGTAAATCTTTAGGAATATTACTCAGAAAACCCAAAATGAATCAAATGAATAAGGACTGGAAATAAGATAAGTCAGTTATTATTTATGGCAGACCTATGTGGGAAAAACTATTTTAGTGTTCTCACCTTTACATTTCATAATACTCATTTGCATTGTCACAATACCGCTTGATAAACATATGTAAACATGAATGACCCCTTTAACACCATGTCCTAGAGAAAGTTCTGATATAACATAAATGTTCAGTTCTTGAAAGAAACAGTCAAAGAGAAAGAAAAGGAAAGAGCAGGAGATAGAGAGGAAGAGAGACAAAATAGACAGTAATTTTTAGAACAAGAAGCTTCTTATAGGAGAAAAATATCTTTGAAAAATGCAATGTTGCTTGTAATGCATAAAATATTTGAAGGTTTTTCTTTTGATGAGATAGACTCTTATTTACATTGAATCAGTTGATTATAACTGATCTATTTCAACAACCTCTGGTAAATTTATACAGAATGAAAATATCTTTTATTGTATTGACTTTTATTCATTTTGACTCACTTCCTTCCTTTGTTCATTCAACAAGTATTTTCTAAGGATTTGGGGCCTCTACAAGATACTACTAGAAACACAGTTGTGAGTGAAATTCAATCTCAGCAGAAAAGGAACTCAAATTCCCATAGGAGGGAAAGGCATACAAATACATGACGGAAAGAAATGCAAAAATTTAACTGAATCACAGACACAGAATTATACAAACTATCTGGGAAATAATTTCAACTTCCTCTCACAGATAATTTCCTAACAAAGGTCATTTTCGACCTGGAACTTTTTATTCATTTATTTATTTATTATTGTTATTGTACTTTAAGTTCGAGATATATGTGCAGAATGTGTCAGTTTGTTACATAGGTATACATGTGCCATGGTGGTTTGCTGCACCCATCAACCTGTCATCTACATTAAAACCTGGAACTTTTAAGGAAAAAAAAAAAACGACTGAATCAAGCAAATGAGGATGCCGTGAAGGGGGTTAAGAGAAATCAATGACATTTTGGCAGAGGTAACATTATGTATAAAGGCATGAAGGCAGTAAAACATTGAGTGTTCAAGACATTACATGTAATTTTCTGTTTCAAACCAGACATTTTAATGAAACAAGTTGGACAAAGATGAGTTTTGAGATGTTGTCATTCGGCCATGTCCAACCCTTTGAATGTGAGAACCTTTTGGCTTAAATGTGGTCATGGTTATCACCACATTATGCCTGGTCTTTTATTTTATTTTATTTTATTTTAGCTCATTAACTATTGTTAGTGTTCATGTATTTTACATGTGGTCCAAGACAATTCTTCTTCCAATGTGGCCCAGGGAAGCCAAAAAGATGGACATGTGTGGTCATGGCAAAAGATTTGAGGAAGACTGCAATCAAAGAAGAAGCATGCACTATCAAAATTTTAGGAAGGACAGTCTCCCAGAGACCTAGAAGAAAGACTGAACAATTAGATCATGTGACTATTATAATATCCAAGTGAACAACAATGAGATTCTAAAAGAAGATGGAGGCTGTAGTTTTGCTTACCATACCCTTATAAAATAGTGTTACATTATATTTTCTAATTGAAAATTAAAATAAACATTTAGTGCAAAATAAGAGGGAACACAATGTATAATTTCAAAAGCTGTGTTATTTTATATTACATACTTGCCCTTCTCTTCTTGCTCTCTGGCCTTGAAATAAATTACAGTCCCACACTGCAAAATTTTATGGTATTATTTTTCTGGCCAACTTAGGGCTTGTAACTGCTGGTTTAATTGATGTGTTCCACTATATGATTAATTCAATAATAGTGATTTTGGACCAATCATAATAATCCATATCAGATGCCTGACACTTTTACCTAATAAGCAAAGATGAAGGCATAATCTAGAAAACACAGATTCTCATAACCAATAACGTAAGTAAAATAAAAGCAAGGCCAGTTATGTGCAATATATTATAAGGTATCATTGGCTTATACTTAGCAGAAATAAATATTTTATATCCTGGATATATGTCTCACTGCTCATTTTTACCTATATAACAAACCTGCACATGTACCCCTGAACATAAAATAAAAGCGAACTTAAAAAAATAGATCGCATTATTAGGTATTTTCATAGCACACTTCAAAAGTGAAGTTGATAATTATCTCAAAAATAAAGTATGGGTGAGAAAAATGACTTTTTAAATGTACCTCCCGAACAATTAGGAATTATAATATCAAACTCTGAAACAAGTAAAAACAGTAATAAAGTATCATATGCATTTAAGTAATAAGATCTACTGACTTAAATGTTTCCAATGAAGTTCATGTGTTTTGATGAATATCATAGTAAACATTTGGAAGATACCAGTGGCAGAGATGGTGAGGACATAAAGTAGAAAGGCACATGTACATTTTCATTTATCTTATCACAGCAAGGGTATTACTTAGTTTATTTTTGCTTTACCACCCAAAATAGTCATCTACAATTGACTTTCTACCACTTTTTTCCCCCTGTAGTACATGGGATATGGTAGTGGTTTTTTATTTATTTTTTTGCATGCTTAAATGACTAGGTATTTTAGAATTCTGCAAGCACTTTAAAAAAAATTTTTTTTTCAACTCCTCCATGAAGCATATGCTAATGCCTGCAACGGTCCTTCCCTCATATTCTGAGATAAGAATGGTTTGGATTTTATTAAATCAAAGGGGATGAAAAGTATAGAAATGGATTATTCTATATCTATCTCTTTGATATTCATATCTGAGGGTGGCTAGCCAAGGCATCTAAGACATAAACCAATGATTCCATGCCATAGAAAGGAAAGAATCATACACTGTTAGGTTTTATAGATCAAAGTCAGTATCCCAGGTTTTATATTTGAATGTCATGATCTATGTAGAAATGTACTGAATGAAGTTTCAAGTAGTCAATACCTGTGACAGACATGGTTTTCTTTTTGTAACTATTGATTGCTTTTCTGAGGAATCTCCAAATCCCACTTTGAAGCCATTCAATCTGGATCACAAAAAGACATCTTAGATGACTAACGAATTTGCCAAGGGTATTTGGAAGAATTTTTGGCTTTCTTCCAAAGTATTTTTTAGCTTAAAATCAAGGCTTACTATTTTATGACAAGAGCTTTTTACCTTAAACAAAGTCTGTTGAGTTTCTGCTTTTAATCCCCACACACAATTTTATAATAAAGTTTGAAAATGAAAGATTCAGGTGATTCTAGTTACATTAACTCTTTTAAATTCACTTAATTTTTAAGCTAAGTTTTCATTGCCCCTTATCTACAATTCATTGAAATTTTCTTTATTACTAGCAGTTTGTGGTTTTATATGCTTCTAACTAATCATTGTTCATTATACCAAGAGAATCAGATTTCCAACTGTGGTTTGATGTCATTGTGTATATACAGGACGTCCACAGGTGCCTGGAAGGCCATAAAGAAAAAGAAGGAAACTAGCCAAGATTAAAGTTTCACAGGTCCAGATGTGGCTGCTGCTGCTGTTTGGGGAAAAAAAAAAAAAACATTTTAGACCTTGGCATTTCGGCATTACAGCTGGCAAGTAATAAGAGAGAATGAAGTCTGTGTGCGTGCGTGCATGCATGCGTGCATGCTCTTTTTGTGACAGAAAAGGGGGAAATGGAAGGCAGGAAAATCCAATCTGCTGGAGTAAAATAGAAATGTGGATGAGAGACTGTTCAATCCCACTGGCAATGAGGTATTTCCCTTTTATTAATGAAATGTTCTGGCACAGTGGAAAAATATAATTTGCATGAATGAGCACATCAATCTAAAAAAGTAAAAGTCCTGACTTGTAGTCATTTCTTTCAGTTTATTCACAAAATTATCATAAGCAGGATTCATTGTCTTCCTCATTAGTTAAGTTATTGTTTTTTTTTCCACCATTATTCACCTGCATATATCCTTCAGAGAGAGTTCCAACAAAGGATCTGGAGACTACATAGTTCATTAAATCATGTGATATGTAAATATCAAGTGGCTCATAGCAGATGTTCATATCAGGATATTACAAATAAATCCAAAATTCTAAGTCTCAATGACTCATTTCCAGAAAAAAAAAATAGCATTATATTTGCTTAATATTAAAATGTCATCAATGTGATTGTAAATTATTACGAATTATTTTTCATGTGTATGTAATCTACCTCTTTTTATTTTTCACAGTGCCCATCACTGGATACACCACCAATGAAAAGAGATGTTCTTAATTCTAGTCTAGGAAGTCTTGGAGAGTAGTCTGCAGAAATCTAAATGGCAAGACAAGTTAACATCTGTTCATTCTTTACTATAAGTCTACACTTACAGGGTAAAATTGAGAAAACACAATTTAAAATCGTCCTAGTCTGAAGAAATCAATCCTTGTTTTTTTCAATGGCAATTTAGTGTGGTAGTTAAAACAACACAGCTTTAACATGTGTCCGTGACATCAATCTAAGGCACTGATGAGTTGAAATGTATGTGTGTGTATACACACACAGACACACACACACACACACATATAAATCTGTGCTTTATTTAAAAGGCATACAAGAAAAAATATTTTAACACTATTTATTCGTTCTTACCCCAGAGTAAATGTTCACATTCTTGACTATATTAAAACATTCAGTATCTTTATTAAGTTTAGGATAAGAAACTGAAATAATGCAATCTCATTCTATAAAGAGTCTTGATTCCAGCTAAGACTCTTATCATTAATAATATATCAGGACTTGATTTAGGGAGTCACTTCATTAGTTCTTTAGTTACCTCTATTGATACTATTTTCGTGAAATTGCTGGTCACGATGGAGTGTGTCTTATATAAGAAGTGAAAAATGACAATAGTAACTTTGTAATTCTTGTGTCAAATTAGAAATTGCTTTGAAAACTTATCTTCCAAAATTCTCAGTTGAAGCACCTACCAAGATTTTTTTTTTTTTTTTTTTTTTTTTTTTTTTTTTTTTTTTTTTTTTGAGGCGGAGTCTCGCTCTGTCACCCAGGCTGGAGTGCTGTGGCCGGATCTCAGCTCTCTGCAAGCTCCGCCTCCCGGGTTTACGCCATTCTCCTGCCTCAGCCTCCCGAGTAGCTGGGACTACAGGCGCCAGCCACCTCGCCCGGCTAGCTTTTTTTTGTATTTTTTAGTAGAGACGGGGTTTCACCGTGTTAGCCAGGATGATCTCGAACTCCTGACCTCGTGATCCGCCCGTCTCGGCCTCCCAAAGTGCTGGGATTACAGGCTTGAGCCACCGCGCCCGGCCCCAAGATTTTTATCACAAAAAAACTTTAAGACCTCCCTTGACGCTCCCTAAGTTGGTGTTTTCACCTCCCCTAGATTGTACAAAATGCAACACAAGGAAGAAAGTATTCCTTAATACTAGTTGGAATACTAGTTGGCTAGTATTCCAACTCAGTAACACTCTAACTTGACCATGATGATGTTGAAGCTTTTCTGCAATACTGACTGTAGAGTCTTTAGCCTCATCATTTACTTCTTTACCATAATGCTTAGCACACATAGAGGAAACTAAAACAAGCAAAGAAACAACACAATGAGGTGAGGAGAGTGGCTTTAGTTAATAGAACGATACCAAGGAGTACTTTATTATTATTTCAAAATTTCAAATTGTTCTAGCTTGCCAGGATATACTCTACTTTCCAAAGAAAAATTGAAATGAAGAAAAATACAGTTCTAAGACAAGAAAGTAAGAACGTAATCTGGTAAATGTGCTAATTTTGAAATGTTTTAAGGAAGGACATTTTCAAAGGTGTAATGCCTATGAGCACTGACACTTTTCTCTTTTGTTTTCAGCTTGTGACTTTTAACCAAGACATAGGGTATACATACAAAGTTACTAAATATCTGTTATAATTTAAATGAATTCTAAGCCTTGGGGCATCAGCGAGGTTATTTTTAAAGGGAAATTACTTTTGAATTTGCCATACTACATTGTGTTCCATTGCAAGAAATTTAATCTGAATGCACTGAAAAGAAGAGATGTAGTTTTCACTTTTTGGATTGTGCTATATCCTATATTTAACAGATTTTTGTCATATTCTTAAAGTCCACCAAATGTACTGAAAAGTAATAGTATATATCCATGTCTTTCTTTTCTTACAATTGACTAAATACTAAAAACAATAGGATTTTTCTTAAAAGTTAATCATGTAAAACGCAATAAGTAATCACAAGCTAAACTTTGATCACTGCTAGTTTAAGTTCTGTCTACATAATTGCAAATCTCCGAATATCTTTTTAAAAGTAAATATTTTGGAATAAAAATTTGTTTTCCATTTATATATTTGCTATTCTATAAATTTTGTTTTCATAAATATATTAATAAATTTTATGTAATGAAGATTTCAGAGTAACAATGAAAATATTTTTATAATTAAATTCTGAAGTTAATCTCTATGTTCATAATCTATAATTTACCTCATGAATTTCAATCTAATTTCATATAACCTGAGATGAGATTTTATGGATGAGAAAAGTTTCCAGAAAACTAGACTATTTAAAATGTATAATTAAATAAATAATAAAAATATTTTATTAAACTAATGGCTTGTAATAAAATAATTTTATCCCTCCATTCTTCCCCTTATTACTGCCCTCTTCCTCCACCTATTCCCTCACTTTTCCTCCTTGCTTCCCGTCTTGCTCTTCCCTGGTCCTGGCCCTCGCTTCTCGCCACCTTCCCATCCTCTGTCTTGTTTTCCTATTTCTCCCCTAACCTGCTGCCTCCTGGTCACCCCCATCTTCTTTTCCACAACTTCAATCCTCCCTTTTGCTCCCTTTTTGTCTCGATCCACTTTTCACCCCTCCATCTTCTCTCTTGTTTCCCTCTCACTCACACCCTCTGCCCTCCCACCATTCCCACCCTTTCCTCCTGGCCCTGCTCCCTGGCTCTTCCGCGGCTCTTCCTCTTCAATTTCCCCCTAAGTCCCACCCCTCATTTTCTACTTAGACCGCCCCCTCATTTTCTGCTTAGACTCATGCCCTCAAAAAAAAGAATAATCGTTTTATTTTGACATTTTGTGTAAAAATCTTTTAAAAATTTATTACAATTTCTAATATGCTGTATATACTTTCTACAATAAATACTTTAATATTTCCTTATTGATATGAATTCACCCTTAAAAATTTCAATTATTTGAAATACTTTGAATCTATTCTGTAACATAGGGAGGACAAATTCTCTAAATTACTAGAATTTGCTATTGATTTTTGTATTTTTCTCCACTATTAATTTATTATGAATATTGGTTGCAAGTAGAACTTAAGGTAATAGGCTTATAAAATACATGTAATTGTACATAATTTCAATGGGTCTTGGTATAATGACGGATCGCACTACTTTTATAACAAAAAAAATGAGTTTTACAAATTTTGCATCTTTATTCCTCAGATATTTTGTATTTATAAGTATGAGTATGAAAGGTCATTCCCTCATAAAAAAGATATTTTTACATTAGCAAATATAGGTTATAGTTGTGGAAGATAATAATTTATTAGTCCAACTAAGAAATTGTGATGTGTGTGTGTGAAAGTGGGAGCAAAAGAGAGATCTATCTTAATATCTGTCATATACACACACAATATGTTTAGTTCTTGCTGAAAAGTGAAGATTATGCAATTCACATTTTCTTTGGGAATTTGATCATGTTATCTTTAAACGACAGACAATTATTAACTATGGAATGTAATGGCATCTAAAGCAAAGGAATTCTAATTAACAATAAGAATGAACGTATGACCTTAAAGAGTGAATATACTAACTAATTTTGTTGACTGACATTATCTCAAATTTCAGAAGTGGTCTAAAGAAGCCCTGCCTATTTGAAATATAATGTAGGCTATATATTTAGTTTTAAATTTCCTAGCAGTCACATTAAAAAAAATAAATTAAATTAAAAGGTGAAAGGAACTTTAATAGTAGATTTTATTTTACTTAATATATCTACTAAAGTATTATTTCAGTGTGTAATAATTTAAAATGTATTGAGATATTTTGTGGTTTTTTTTTTTTCTTATTTTGTCTTCAAAATCTATACATTTTAACCCAGATTAGTCCAGTTTAAGAACTCAGATGCCACATGTGGCTACTTGGTATTTATAATATTGGACAACACAGGTCTATAGTGTAGCTAAAATCCAGTAACAGCATGATCTTCTTTAAAAAATATCAGAGCATCTTCTTCCTAGACACCATATTTAGAAGAATATAAGCAGGCAACTGTCACATTTAAATATTACAATGACTATAGAAACAAACCTTCTATGAGTGCAATTAAGAGGAAACTTTTCAAAACAGAGGAGGTAATTAAGTAGAAAATGTGTGGTTAAATCCACACAAAAAATGTTGGATGGAAAGATCCTTTTCTAAACAGAAGAACACCAAACATAAAAGGAGAGGGGAGGGGCTGAAACTTAGCATAGGCAAAAATTACCATATTTACTGAATAGAAGGCCAGTTTGGCTCGGGAAAACTTCTTCTTTTTTCCCCCCCGAGAGAATGGCCACACGCCAATAGATACAGGCCTAAAATAGAGTATATACTATGGTAACCATAGTAATGAGTAGTTGGAACTAAAAAAAGCTGGTCTTGGGTGAGCAGATGTTCCGTCAAAGCAAGAATGAAAACATGAACTGCATTTCACAACCTCCATTTTATCTACATACAGTAAGACAGTGTTCTATGAGCCTGTGGGAGAAATGTACTGAAGGAGGAGGAACCAGAATGCCAGGAATGCCTTGTTATCAGTACAGGCACACAAAGCTAGGTTCCAATAGAAGAATTCATCAGCAAGAAACATCCCCAAGTAGGGCTATGAAAGATTGATACATATTCCAATTACATCTATATCTACATTCATGCATGTAAACTTTACTAAGTAAAGTAGCATGTCTTGTAATCTTGCAAAATAGTCTGTCTAGGTTGAAGTATGAAAAAATTATGTACTATTTCTCAATTTCCTTCAGGAAGTTTAACTTAAATATAATTTTTCTAAGAATAATATGGTTATCTATATCATGCCAACACCTTCCTAGACTTCAAGTTATTTTTACTGCAGAACTAGATCAGTGTTGTGGTTAGGAAGGAATATTATGCAGATTGCCTAGGTTTGAATCCTAGCTCACCAGATGACTTTGGACAAGTAACTTACACTCCTTAAGACTCAGTTAACTCACCTTCAAAACAGAATTAAATAGTGTCAATTCATAGTATTGATATGAGGATTAACATGAAGAAATTAGGAGTGTCTGGCACACAGCATTAACAAATTTTAGTTATTTTTAACAATAATTCATTGTTATTTTTATGCCATATGCCAGTAAATTCCCAAATACCTGGCAAGAAAAACATTGAAACTATGTTTTACTGTGCCTAGCAAATTTTTGTTGATGCATGTGTAATATATACATAAATGCACGAAAAATGCACAGAGACTCATGTCCACATATACTTCTATATTTTCCATCCCTTAAAGCAGGCATCTGATGAGAAAAAAAAAGTCATCCTCAGAGAAGACAGGTAGTTCTCATCTTCCAATGTGCTGTTTGGCTAACAATCCATCATTGCATTCATCTGGTAGTGTTTCAAAACATATCCCAAGCTGCAGAAGACTACTGAGCCAGAGGAGCATTGAGTCATAATTAGCTCAAAATTAAAGTTCACCAAGGAATGGATTCAAATTCAATTTAACATAAAAAAGCTTTAGAAGGAGGGATCATTGTGTTGAGATCTCAATGAAGCAAGCTTGCATTCTTGATTATTGGAAACTCCTTGATAAAGAATCTCCCTAGATCCTTAAATGCTTTGTGCAGCTGGGGTTTGAGGTCATACTTTTCACTCCACTTGGTGTGGGAAAGAGAGTTGGCACACGTTCGTCTTGATCTACTTGTAGCCCCAAAGCATTCTCAAAGAAATAACAAAAGCAGACAGAATTGCCTTGCAAGAAATGTTTCTCAACAATAAATTTCAGAAAGCAGTGCTATATCTGGGAGGAGAACATTCCAAATACAAGTTGAATGATAAACCCCACTGGTCAGGGACAGAAAGTCTTATCAAAGGTCTAACAAAAGCTTTATGTTATCCAAAGTTTAACAAAAGCTTACACATAAAGGCTTTTATCATAATGTTATACACACTTATACATATATATACACACACATTTCTATACATATATACCTATATAAGTATGTGCATATACTGAGTATATGTGTGTGTGTATATATATATATATATAAAATAGAGTATGTGTATATATATGCATATATATATAAATAAAATAGTGGAGAATGTTCCACATATCCCAATAAGGGGTCAGTACATATGAAATGAATATGAATTATGTTCTTATGTAATACAGAAGAGAAAAAGAAACCCATTAAGATAGCTAGAGTAATACAAATCTGTGTGCTTCCATATCATTTTAACTATAACCAAAGTGTGGGTTGAGGAGGAAGTTAAACCATAAATTAAATAATTGTTTAGAATTACATTCTTCCCAAATTTTTGCATCACCCCACTCTTGCATTAGGATAGACAATAATTGTAGATTATTAAAATGGTAATACTCTTAATGTTTTATAGATTGACATTTATGATGCCCAAGAGCTTAAAGAAATGTTAGTGTCACCTTGCATTTAAGTTACCCTCAGACTTTATTTATAATACTCCAGGATTATTCCTTTGCAGCTAAGGATAAATATTCGAAGAAGTAGGAAGTTTGGCACAGAGATTAGGCATAAATGAATATAATGGTACTAAAATGACAGAGATGTGGATTTAGAAACACTTGTATCCATACAAGAACAAAAATCTTTAAATTCCAGTTCTATCTTCACATGGACCTTGTCAATAATGTTCATTGAACTGAAAAAATTTAGACGCTGGAAGAATAAAAGACCAATTTGCCAATGTAGTTTGCTAACATTCTGTAAAAGAAGAGGGATAAAGTTTTAAAATATTAAGTGAACTTGTTTTAATCACTGATGGGAACAAGAGAACTGCATGGTCAATCTAGTTTTGAAAAATTGGAACAAAAACATGTTTTAGGTTATTTTCATCAGATGTGAGGTTTTACTTGAATTTGCTCTTTGTTTTTATATGTTATAGCTCAGATGTCTGTGGTAGGTTCCATTCTCCAATTTGGTATATATATATATCCCATATATTGGATCTGTAGTAATAATTTAGTGCCAGGAATTGCTTTAGGCTTTTCAGGAATTAACTGTTCAAATGGTGTGCCCTTGGAAAATTACAAATCAAAGCATGGGCACTAACTGAATCAATATAATTGCCCTCCATTTGGTGTGGGCTTGTGTGTTGAAAAAATATATAATCCTAACAAAAGTAGATGTTTTGGAGACTAATAGAGGCACAATAAGAGAGATCAGACTCTCTTTGCAAGGTCAATTAGAGACTGCTTGTGCAGTTTCCCTCCTGTCTAATGGCCTTAATATAACCACATATTCTTATTATTGCTTGAAAGTTATTGAACATATGTAATCGGTGTATCTGCCTTTGTGGGTCCCTTCAATATTTCTGTTCAAGGCAGCTGCGCTTGAAGCTTAAGGGTTTGCAGCTGTTGGAAGCTATATCAGGAACGTGAGGGTTTGGCACTCATTTTCATAGTTCCTACTGTGTAGAAGTTTGGCAAGAACTGTGGAAAGGGTATGGTGACTTAAAGAATGTTTGTAAAACTTTCCCCCATCATTGTGGTTCTGAGCACATTAAGTCTGGAGTTGGAGAATATAAGGGTGGTTATTTTGATTGGAGCATTTGGGTTCCATTTATACAATTAACCGTAAGGGCAAAACATTCTGAGATTTTGCTTAAATTTCGCTTTTTCCTTGATAAGTACAGTAAAAAGAATTCTGTGAAGTAGAGCTAAACGGTGTTTCATTTTCTCAATTCCAAAAACAATTTTCAAAGCTTTAACATGATCATTCATACATATAGCATCTTTAAGGAACATATTAATGATGGTAATCCTAAAAAATTTTTCAAGCTCATAAAACCATTTTATTCACATACATTGGGGAAAAATTATAATTCTCAAATCATCACATAGAATATTTGAAGTCACTTTAGAAATAAACCAGTCATGGAGGATTAAAAACCATTACTTTAGAAAGAAAATTTAATGAATTTTAGCTTTGCCCAAAAAGGATATTTTGTAAAATTACCATACTGAGATGTAGTGATATTTATGACAAGATTATTTAACTCCTATAAAGAAAAAGAAATAGTTAGTATATTTTTACAATTTCTGAACGTGAGATTATTATAAACTATGATTCTCAATGCTTGTAAGAGGAAATTTGAGAAGGTGACATTTTTCTGGGTAGATTTTAAAATAATGTGTTGGAAGAGATTAATAATTCAAAGATATCTCTATTTCTTGATTGATTATAGCATATAATTAAAAGATATTTTTCAACTCTAGTAATTTTGAATTCAGTTTAGCCATAGAATCACACTAAATTAAGAATGAATTTATCTAGATGGATATAGATATAAATACTTTGGGAATATTCGTGTCAGGTTAGCTATGCTATTAATCAATTTGTAATTGTTTCAACATTTCTGATGAAAATGCATCAAAAGCCTTAGTGTGGTGGCTCACACCTATAATCCCAGTACTTCGGGAGGCTGAGGCAGGTGGATCACCTGAAGTCGGGAGTTCGAGACCAGCCTGGCCAACATGATGAAATACCATCTCTACTAAAAACACAAAAAATTAGCTGGGAGTAATGGTGTATGCCTGTAATTCCAGCTACTTGGGAGGCTGAGGAAGGAGAATCACTTGAACCCAGGAGGCAGAGGTTGCAGTGAGCCTAGATCACACCATTGTACTCCAGCCTGGGCAATAAGAGCAAAACTCCATCTCGGAAAAAAAAAAAATGCATCAAAATAACTATATGTACATCAAATACATCAAAGTATGCATATATACTTTTTAATATATGTACTCTGATGCATTTATTTACATATTTGATAGATTTATATTTTTGGAGAAAATATTTACATTTCTCACTGAAAATATAATGATGCATAAAAACAAAATAGTCATTAATAATAATCCTCCATAAAAATATCTGGAATGTGAAAGGGAAATTTCAATTCTTCTGATAGGATTAATCTTGGCGATGGTTATATTTCCATGTACAAACCAAAATAAAGAAAAACAGATAAATGAATTCCTCAAAATTAGCTTTTCAAGCATATCAGTGGAATAATTTAACAAGTAAAGTTTCTGCTACACTTTATGTAGACGTGATTTACCACAACATCAACCATATGGTATGCACATACTCTGTACTACCCCTTGTTCAGGCTGTTAGCATGAGAGTGTATCCAAATAAGAAATTCATCTAGTACCATTTATTAAACATTTCTTTTGTGTGAAATATTGGAGATTCAAATATTATTTCCGAGTTGTTCTCTGTATGTTTGTTTTATCAATCTTCAAAGAATATTTCAGGGTAAAATTAGTTTTTCCACCTTTTAGGAAATGCCATTAAACTCCAAGTCATTAAGATAATTTTTGTCTAAATTAGAAAGTAAATCACAAGCAAGTTGTCAACATTCTGATTCTTACACTAGTTCATAAATCTAGTTGTCTGAAACCTAGGAGTCATTATTTCCCCTGTATTCTTTTCCATCCCACATTCATTCCATCAGCAGGTCCTGTGAATAATACTTTCTGAGTAGTTCTTGATTCCCTCTTTGTCTCTATTTCTGCCCTGACAGTATCTATCTAAGCCTTCACCCTTCATCATCTCAAATCTGGGTGACTGAAATAGCCTCTTTATTATCACATTCACTGTAGTTGTCCTTTAATGTAGTCTCCACACTGCTTTCTGCTAAAGTGACTTTTAAAACTACAAATCAGGTCATGTTAGCTACATATCCCAGGATGTTCCCCCTTTCAGACTTTGAAATCAGCAGTATGACTGCAGAGACCACCTTTTTAACTGCAGAGACCACCTTTAAAAACTTCTGGTGCTGCTTTTAGGAGTTTATGCTCCTCACGCTTTAGAATCTTTGCCCACCCTGCCTTCTCCCCTCCAAATCAATTACTTTCTACTCATTCTTCACATGTCATCTCAACTCAGTGAAGCCTTTCCTAAATTATCAAGTCAGATTCACTTGTTCCTTGCCACTATAATTTTTTTTTTTTTTTTTTGGATGGAGTTTAGCCCTTGTTGCCCAGGCTAGAGTGCAATGGCATGATCTTGGCTCACTGCAACCTTTGCCTCCCAGATTCAAATGATTCTCCTGCCTCAGCCTCCTGAGTAGCTGGGATTACAGGCATGCACCACCATGCCTGGATAATTTGGTATTTTTAGTGGAGATGGGGTTTCTCCATGTTTGTCAGGCTGGTCTCAAACTCCTGACCTCAGGTGATCTGCGTGCCTTGGCCTCCTGAAGTGCTGGGATTACAGGTGTGAGCCGCCATGCTTGCCACTATAGAATTTTTTTACTTTACTATTAAAGGTTACAATCATATTTTTGTGATTGTTTATTTAACATCTACACGATGAAGGTCATGAACACAAGAATCTCTATGTTCAAATGAATTAAATGAAAATTTAGATTAAAAATAATTCAGAAGGAATATAGGCCTTCAAATTATATTTTTCAAGTAAATGAACATTTCAGGGAAAATAAGAGGTCTACAAATGCAGGAATAAAGAGAATCTTATGCACGTGTGCATGCGCATGTGTGTATGTACATGCTTTTCAATAGACTTGCTCTAGTTGTAAATTTTCCACATCTCTTGAACAAACACACTATTTACTACGGTTGGCAATTATGTGTATAAATAATTAGTTGCTAATATTATTCTTAAAATTGGGGAATAAACATTGAGTTATGAGAATGCAAAAGAAGAAAATAATAATTCTACCTATAGACAGTGGGTAAGGAATTATAGAGATGAGGGATTTTGTGCCAGGCCTTGAATGGTGACAAAAATTTCAGCAAGCGCATGAATGGCAAAGAACACTATAGGCAGTGCAAACTATGTGAGCAAAATTATGGCCTCCTGATTGTGCTTAGCGTATTTTTGAAATTTTAAGCAGCTACTTATGAGTGAATAATACAAATAACAAGTATTTAATGAGCATTTACCAAGTATGCTTTGAAATGTACACTTTCACTTAATTCTCACAAGCATATCATGTATGCACTACCGTTACCACTAAAATTCATAAACCAGAGTGTTCCGAATTCTCATACTAAGCATTAGAGCATTTTAGTAAAATTTGCATGAATGAATAGCAAAGGAATAAATATATCTGAATTCAGACGCCCACAAACTTGACTACCAGATTATACTTACTCTTGAGGAGTAGAGGCAGAAAGGGGTGAAACTGGAATTATAAATGGTAGTTGAATTGTGAGTGTATTGGATTCCATGTATAGGAGTTTAAACTTTGTCCTATTGGCAACTGAAAACACTGGAAAGTAAATCATAGGGTGATTATAATCCAATATAATTTTTAGAAAGATTTGTAGGGTGGACCATATGGAAAATTAATGAATGCAAATTGATTAAATTGCCTATGACTGCATTAAATTGCATATGACTGAGCTAGGCAACTAGAAAACTTAAAGGTAATTTAATTCAGCCAGTTTCTAAAACTAAATACTGAGTGATTATGGAATCCTCCTTCAAATTCTGCCAAATGCTGACTCTCTAAGGGAAAAGTGTCTGGTGAGGGTAAACCGGCTTTGAAAAATAGCTGAGGTGCTATGAGACAGCCAAGTGGCGTTGTCAATATAAAATCAGCAATGTGGATGGCGAGAGGAGGGCTAACTCATGATACAAATAGAAAAATTGTGGCTGGGCACAGGGGCTCACTCCTGTAATCTCAGCACTTTGGAAGGCCGAAGGGAGAGGAGAGGATCACTTGAGCTCAGGAGTTTAAAATAAGCCTGAGGAACATAATAAGACTTCATTTCTATGAAAAACAAAACAAAACAAGCAAACAAAAAAATAGTCACATGTGGTGACATGCACCTGTATTCCTAGCTACTTAGGAGGCTGAGATGGGAGGATCACTTGATCCCAGGAGATTGAGGCTTTGCAGTGAGCTATTATCATGCTGCTGCACTCCAGTCTGGGCAATTGAGTGACACCTTGTCTCAGGAAAAAAAAAAAAAAAGAAAATTTGTAATATTCATATAGACATTATTTAAAGAAGGAAGTAATCTGACTTTACAAAAATACAGTAATACTTACGCAAAATATTTATTATATCAGAATATGGTTATTGCTGGCACCACAATTCATTCAAATGGAAATGTTTGTCCATATACTCAGTATAGATTTTTGACAATACTTTCAATATTATGAAGATAAACATTAGTGTTTCCAGCTAATGTTGCATAACAAGCAAGGGCCAGATTTACCCTTCCACTTAAACAAACAGAAAAACAAACACAAAATACACACAGAAAAAAATGGTTGACAGGCATTAAACAAAAGGTAGTGCAGAACTGTGATCTCTCAGAGAAGAGCAATTAATAAGGTGAGCCTTACAATTGCACCAACGTGTTTCTGGAGAGCGGTATCCAGAGTGCAGTGCAGAGAAAGGGAGAAGACTCAAAAATTGAACAAAATTTTTACTGATTTGAGGATATAAAACTAAGTTCCAAAAGGCCGATGCAGTTAGATTTTGATGGTTAGAGTCACGGAAAAGAGAGAGATGCACAGGCCAAGAGAGAGGCCTCTGTCTATTTGCAGTGTGCTCTGTCCTCAAGTCTTTGACTGACCACTGATCTACTCAGGTGTGAGAGTAGACTACAAAGGGAAGGAGAAAGAACTAAAGGAATAGGAAGAAAAATATCTGGAGCTCAAGGATTACAGTTCATGTTTCCATTATTTAGAGTGGGAAGCCTTCTTAGCACATGGAGCAGTAAGTAGAATCCTTAGATTTACTCAAAATTTAAAACATCACTTTGAGAAACACTGTTAGGGAAACAATAAGGCAAGGCATACACTGAAATAAAATATTTTCAAAACACATACTGGAAAAACACTTTTACCCAGAATACATAAAGAACATCTACAACTCATTAATAATAATACTATTTAAACAATGTCTGAAATATTTACATAGATACTATACCAAACAATAAACAGGTATACCTCAGAAATATTGAGGGTTCAGTTCTAAACCACTGCAATAGAGCAAATATCTTAATAAAGCATGTCACAGGAGTTTTTTGATTTCCCAGTACATATAAAAGTTATGTTTACACTATACTGTAGTCTATTAAGTGTGCAATAGCATTATGTCCAAAAAAAAATGAATATACTTTAATTTAAAAATACTATATTATTTAAAAATGCTAGCAATCATTTGAGCCTTAAGTAAGTCATAATCCTTTTGTTGGTAGGAGGTCTTGCCTCGATGTTGACAGCTGCTGACTCATTAATGTGGTGGTTGCTAAAGGTGGAGATGACTGGAGAAGATACTTAAAATAAGACAACAATAAAATTTGCCACATCGATTGGCTCTTCCTTTCACAAGAAAACTTCTCTGTACCATGCAAAGCTCTTTGATAGTGATTTACACACAGTAGAACTTCTTTCAAAATTGGAGTCAATCCTTTCAAATCCTGACACTACTTTAGCAACTAAGTATATGCAATATTCTAAATCCTTTGTCATTTTTACAGTGATCACCACATTGTCACCAGGAGTAGATTTATACTCAAGAAATCACTTTCTTATACACCCATAAGAAGCAACTCCTTATCCATTGGAGCTGTAACATGAGATTGCAATAATTTAGACAGAACTTCAGGCTCTACTTCTAATTCTAGTTCTCTTGTTATTTGTGCCACATATGCCATGACTTGTTCCACGGAAGTCTTCAACACTTCAAAGTGATCCATGAGGGTTGGCATCAACCTCTTCCAAACTGCTAATGATATTTTAACCTTCTCCCATGAACTACAAATGTTCTTAATGACATGTAAAACGGTGAAGCCTTTCTAAGCCAGGCATTGACATTTCTCCAGCTTTTAAAGTCCTAGGCAACTTCTTCCATTAGACAGCTGTCTCATCTGCACTGAAAATCTGTTGTTTAGTGTAGTTACTTTTGCCAATGATCTTAGCTAGACATGGATAATTTGCTGCAGCTTTTACATCAGCACTTGCTGCTTCACCTTATACTTGTAAGTTATGGAGATTGCATCTTTTCTGAAACCTCGTAAACCAACCTCTACTAGCTTTAAACATTTCTTCTTCGGCCTCCTCGTCTCTCTCAGCCTCTATAGAATTGAAGAGAGTGAGGGCCTTGCTCTGGATTAGGATCTGGTTTAAGGAGTGTTGTGGCTGGTTTGATATTCTATCCAGACCACTAAAAATGTCTCTTTATTAGCAATAAGTCTGTGTTGCTTTCTTATCATTTGTGTATTCTCTAGAGTAGCACTTTTAATTTCCTTCCAGAGCTTTTAATTTGCATTCACAACGTGGCTAACGGCTTGGTGCAAGAGGCAACGGCTTGGTGCAAGAGGCCTTGCTTTTGGCCTATCTTGACTTTTTAAATTATTTATAGCTTTTTATTTTAAGTGAAAGACGTGTGACTCTTCTTCCACTTGAACACTTAGAGGCCATCGTCAGACTACTAACTGGCCTAATATCAATACTGTTGTGTCTCAGGGAATAAGGAGGTCTGAGGAAAGGGATACGCATCAACAAATGGCTGGTCGGTGGAGCAGTCAGAACACACCAACATTTATCTATTAACTCTGCTGTCTTATATGGGCATAGTTTGTGATGTCCCAAAACAACTACAATAGTAACATCAAAGATTACTAATCACAGATCAACATAACAACTATCATAATAGGGAAAAACTTTAAAATAATGCAAGAATTACCAAAGTGTGACACAGAGATATGAAGTGAGCACATGGTGTTGGGAAAACGGTGCCAACTATTGCTTAACGCAGGGTTGCCAGAAACCTTTGGTTTGTAAAAAAAAAAAAAAAAAAAAAAAAAAATTATCTTCCATTTGCATAAAGAACAATAAAAGGAATTATTTCCATATAGCAATGGCAAATAAGCACATGAAAAGAAGCTCACCATCATTAGTCATGAGATAAATAAAAATGAAAACAAAATGAGCTACTAATACAATACGGATAACACTAAAATGCTAATAACACTAAGTGTTAATGAGGATGTTAAATTTATCTGTATTATTTGTGAAAATACAAAATTGTATGACTGCTTTGGAAAACAAGTCAGCAGTTTCTCATAAAGGTAAACACAGATTGTCTTATACCCAGGGAATTGCAGTGCTAGATATTTATCCAAAAGAAATGAAAACATGCATTTCCATAAAGACTTACTCAACTTTATTCTTAATAAACAAAAAAGGCAGCTTTATTCTTAGTAGGGAATTACTAAAAAACAAAACAAATTTCCAACAACTGATGAATAAATAAATAAATTATGGTGTATTCATAAAATGAAGCACCGCTTAGCAATAATAAAAACAGCTTACATGCAACAAGAATGATTCTTCAAAGTTTATGTGTGTGTGTGTGTGTGTATGTGTGTGTGTCAAGACAGTGTCTCACTCTGTTGCCAGGCTGGAGTGCAATGGCATGATCTCAGCTCATTGCAGCCTCCGCCTCCAGGATTCAAGTGATCTCCTGCCTCAGCCTCTGGAGCAGCTGGAACTACAGGCACGTGCCACCACTAGCTAATTTTTGTATTTTTAACGGGGTTTCACCACGTTGGCCAGGATGGTCTCGATTTCTTGACCTTGTGATCCGCCCACCTCGACCTCCCAAAGTGCCGGGATTACAGGCGTGAGCCACCGTGCCCGGCTCTTCAAAGCTTTTTTTAAGTAAAAGAAGCCAGCTACAACAGAATATATTCTCTATAATCCCATTCTTACGACGTTCTAGAAAATGCAAAGCTTTAGATTCATACAGCAGATGAATGGCGATCAGTAGCCAGAGATGAGATGAGGAAAGTGACTGCAAAAGGTATAAGGCAACTTTCAGACTGATGGACATGTTCTAGAACATGATTGTATGGCGCATAGATGATTATCTAAACCCGTCAAAACTCATTAAATTGTACATTTGAAGTTGGTAAATTGTATTGTATGATTAAAACATTAATGCGAGTGTTAATTAGTAGAGGGGTTGTGTGGGGGGGCAGGGAATATATGGGGATTCTGCATTTTCTGCTCAATTTCACTGTGAACATAAAAGTACTCCAAAAAATGTGTATTTTTAAAAAGTCAATAAAAAATGCTGCTGAAAATTAAATTTCACTTATTAAAAAAATTAATGTGGCTTTGCTAAAATCTTAATACCTTAATATTATAAAGGAAATAGATAAATAACATTTATAGGATTTTTAATTAATTATTGTTTTAGTAGAAATATTATACATGAGAAAATACTGAATATTTGTTAATATGTAGCCAAAGTTAAGATTAGCTTTCCCTCAGTAGATTACAAAATGTAACCTCTATTAGCATTAGCTAACATTTCTGTTTACCTTTTTGGTTTGGGAAACTATTTTTTTTTTTTTTTTTTTTTTTTGAGACAGAGTTTCGCTCTGTCGCCCAGGCTGGAGTGCAGTGGCCGGATCTCAGCTCACTGCAAGCTCCGCCTTCCGGGTTTACGCCATTCTCCTGCCTCAGCCTCCCTTGTAGCTGGGACTACAGGCGCCCGCCACCTCGCCCGGTTAGTTTTTTGTATTTTTTAGTAGAGACGGGGTTTCACCGTGTTCGCCAGGATGGTCTCAATCTCCTGACCTCGTGATCCGCCCGTCTCGGCCTCCCAAAGTGCTGGGATTACAGGCGGGAAACTATTTTTGTAAAAATTATTATTTAGTATTTCTGAAGGTATGTTCTAAAATTTTTAATTGATTATTTTTTTCAGAAGAGAAACAATCATTAAAACATCAGAAGGAATCTAGTAGTTACAGTGCTGGGTAACAGCCAGACCCCTAAAGTACATACT
The DNA here is from genome assembly GCF_009764315.1 of Trachypithecus francoisi. Taxonomy (NCBI): domain Eukaryota; kingdom Metazoa; phylum Chordata; class Mammalia; order Primates; family Cercopithecidae; genus Trachypithecus; species Trachypithecus francoisi. The sequence goes on from NW_022681469.1 coordinate 64,362,471, forward strand.
GTATGTTTCCATTTACGTGAATTTCAAGAAAAAGACAAAATATAGTGATAAAAGTCAGAATGTTGGTTCTATTTGTGGGACTAGTGTCTGGAGACTGGCATGAAAGAATCTCTGGGGTTTCCATAAATGTTCTGTATTTTGGCTAGGTGCAGTAGCTCACGTCTGTAATCCCAGCACTTTGGGAGTCCAAGGCAGGCTGATCACCAGGTCAGGAGTTTGAGACCAGCCTGGCCAACATGGTGAAACCCCGTCTCTACTAAAAAAAAACAAAAATTAGCCAGGCGTGGTGGCAGGCGCCTGTGATCCCAGCTACTCAGGAGACTGAGGCAGGAGAATCACTTGAACCCGGGAGGCGGAGGTTGCAGTGAGCCAACACTGCCTTGCTGCACTCCAGCCCGGGCAAGGGAGTGAGACTCCGCCTCAAAAAAAAAAAAAAAAAAAAAAAAACCCCAAAAATTCTATATTTTTATTTCAGTAGTGGTTACTTGGATATGTGTGTGTGTACATGTGTGAGTTTCAAGTTGTGTAATTCATCAAGTTGTATAAGAATTGTTCACTTAGTCCATGTATTTTGTACTTAATTTTTGAAGCACTTTTTTCTGTATGGGAGTTACATGATCTATTCATTTTTTTTGTCTGAAAATCTATTAATTGCCCTGGCTTCTTGTTCTTCATTTCTTCCCTTGGTAATACACTTCCATGTACTTTATGGGTTCAACTCTGCTTTCTTTTTTCCTCCCTCCAGTCCTTTCATCTTTCTTTCCTCTCTCCTATGTTTTCCTTAACAAATATTTTGGAAAACCTGCAATATCCTCAAATATGGTAGGTACTAGGGATTCAAATGAATTGCTGAAATGGGTATTGTCCTGCTCTCATGGAGATTAAATTCTAGGAAAAGCGACTTAATTGTTTTCAGAAAATTCAAATAAATTGAGAAATGATAAATTGTGCTAAAGGCATATAATGTCAGGTTGTGAGCAAGGCAGTAAGTTCACAGATGGTTTTCCTGAATAAGCAAGCATAGGTGGATGAAGGTGGAGGGGGAAGTCACTGGCTGCGTAGTACATGTGGACAGACACTGTGACCAGAGAAAAGCATCAACATGAAAGAAAAATGTTCCCCTCACTTCAACTGGCTTCACCAAAACAGTACTCTCTCTGTTTATCTATGGCCTCTATATAAATTATTCCAACTGTATAGTTTTCAAACCTAATCTTAACTGATAACAATATTAAACCCTATTGTCATCTTGTCTGAGAATAAGTTATAGGTCTTTTTTCCACTTTTTCAGTATAATCTCTAGACCTTTTCATATATATCTATGACTTCAATGAATAAGTCTTCAAAGATTTGTCCTAATTCTAACTCTAGCCCAGATTTTCCCTTTGCACCCCAGATTTATATATCTATCTGCCTTCTTGACATCTCCAGGGTATATAAATACATCCAAATTGGAAAAAAAATCCTCTCTGCCCCAAATTTCCCCAAATTGACCTAGTTACTAGTGTTCCCTATTTTGGCATCACGTCTATTCTGACACAAAGCCAGAAACCTAAAATTTAACCTGGACATCTCTTTATTCTTGTGTTCCACATCAGTATATATTTCCATGACATTTCAGATAACCTCTATTGTTTAGATTGATTAAATGTTTCTCATACCAATTCATATTTCTTATTTTTATTTTCATTATTTTTGTTCATTCTACATCTCCTCCTTTATTGGGCCCCAACACACTTCCCAATAACTTCTCATGGTGCCTGATACGTGATAGGGCCTGGTTAGGTACTTTGCAGGGGCTAGGGATTGTCTTAGTCACTTCCTTTTAATAGTATATAAAGAAGAAAATTTTCACTGAAACATAGTACATTTATAATATTTCTAACTGAATAAAAGTTGTATATGTTTAGTAAGTTTATTTTTATTAAAACTGATTTATTTATACAATTTGACATGCATTCTGTGGAAATGATAGGCCAATGACCCAAATTACATCTGCACAGATCTTGTTACCAGGGTAATTGCATTCCATATTTTCTTATATGTGAAGATGTGTTTACTAGCAAAAATGGATATATTCATCTTTGTTTCTCATTTACTTTGTTTAAAACTATAATGTCTGCTATATACCACATTAATTTTTAAATGTATAATTCTTAGAAAGCATCATTAATGCTGCTTAAACTGAAGAGTGATTACAGCACAACTGTCTCAACAAACACCTAAGTCCTTAAATACTACATGGTTGCTATTTTATTTTCATAACTTGCACTTCTCAATTGTCTTTATCTCTCATTTATTATTTCCAAAGGTTCTTTATGTAACCTTTGAAACATAGTTAATATGATTAGTCCTGACACTTGGTGTCCTTGAAGAGTTGCTTGTGATTGAAAAGTGTAAATATAAGGTGAGTTGTGTATAGTTTGTGATTCTCCTTGAAGGTTAGATTATTTTCAATATGGACTATTATGAGTATAAATACAAAGTTATATAAACTTAGGGAAACACAAATGCATGCAGATGTACACATGCATACACACACACACTCCAAAATAACACACTGGAACATGTTTTTGAGACACACATCAGAATAGTAGAGGGCAAAAATTCATTCATAGTGCTTATATAAAGTTAATGCCCACATTTCTAATGATTTAGGTGGTTCTCAGTACTCCTTCCCATCTTTCCCATCATAACACCCTTTTCCTCATTTACAGGTGGACTTGAGGGTTTGCTTGGTTTCCTCCAGGGATGTCACACCTTATGTAAACCTTTGAAAAGTAATGACTACAATTTGTTTTTACCAAATATTACATTAGAATTTGAGGGCTTTTTGATCTTTAACTCAACATGATAACTTTTGCCTCCCTATTCCAGAAAATGTAAACAGTATTTTGAAAATTTGACCATCCATATGGCAAAGGATTTATAACAAGAATATACAAGGAGCTCAAAACATTCAATATGAAAAAAATCAGGTAATCAAATTCAAAAATGGATAAAGATCTGAATAAACATTTTTCAAAAGAAGATATAAAAATGGTAAACGTGTATATGAAAAGGTACTCAACATTATTGATCATCAGATAAATGAAAATCATAACTAAAATGAGGTATCATCTTACTCTAATTAAAATGACTATCCAAAAGGCTGGTAATAAAAAATGTCAGCAAAGATGTGGAGTAAAGGGAACCCTTGTACACTGTTGGTGGGAATGTAAATTAGTACAACCACTATGGAGTACAACATTATGGAGGTTCCTCAAAAAACTAAAAATAGAACTACTGTATGACCCAACAATCCCACTGTGAGGTATATACCTGAAAGAAAGGAAATCAGTATATCAAAGGGATATCTGTATTCCCTTGTTTATTGAAGCACTATTCATAGTAGCTAAGGTTTGAAATCAATCTGATTGCTCATCATCAGATGAATAAAGAAAAGGTAGTATATATGCACAACGTACTATGCAGCCATAAAAAAAAAAAAAAGGGTGAGATCTTGTCATTTGAAGCAACATGGATGGAACTGGAGGACGTTTTGTTAAGTGAAATAAGCCAGGCACAGAAAGACAAACTTTGTATGTTTTTACTCACTTGTAGGAGCTAAAAATTAAAACAATTGAGTAAAGAGTTAAAAAGTTGAATGACAGTTACCAGAGGCTGGAAAGGGTAGTGGAAAGTGGGAGAAGTGGGGATGGTTAATTGGCACAAAAATATGGTTAGATAATATGAATCAAATCTAGATTTAATAGCACAACAGAGTGACTATGGTCAACTATAATTTATGATACATTTAAAAATAATAAAAAGAGCATATAATTGGAATGTTTATATCACAAAGAAAGGATAAATGCTTGAAGTCATAGATATCCCATTTACCTTGATGTGATTATTACACATTGTATTTTGTTATCAAAATATCTCATAAATTCCATAAGCATATGCACCTATGTACTCATAAAAATAAAAATTAAAATTAAATAAAAACGAAAATTTGTCCAAATTTTTAAAGTAGAACTCCTTCTAGAATGAAGCAATAAACTACTTGCCCATATAGTCAGTATAGTGAGGGCCAAGACTAAACATAAGCTGTGAGGCATCTTAAAGGCCATGGAATGTCTCAGGTACTTGATTATGTAACATGGATACAGTGTAGGGGAAAAGAAAGATGTAGATTTTTAACAATATACTGTTGTATTCTAAAAAATTCCCAAACTATCGGAAAGTAAGTAGATTGGAATTAGACAGCCACATCAATTATTAATCATTCATTACACCCACAGCTATTATTGAGATAAAATAAGCTGATCTGTCATGTATGAAAAAGTATGAATTAGAATGTTTGGATTGGTAAAGATAAGTATCAAATTCATCTATACTAACTATACATAGTCACCCCTTGGTATCCATGAGGGATTTGTTCAGAACCTCCAAGGATAACAAAGTCCACGGAAGCTCAAGTCACAGTTATAAAACGGCATAACATTTGCATACAACTTATGCACATTCTCCCATATACTTTAAATAATCACTACTTATAATACCTAATATAATGTAAATATTATGTAAATAGTTGTTACATCATATTGTTTAGAAAATAATGACAAGAAAAATGTCTGTACAAGTTCAGTGCAGACACAACCATCCAATTTTTTGGTTCCTAAGTATTTTTGATTCATGGTTGGTAGAATCCATGGATGCCGAACCCATGGATAAGGAGGGTTACTGTACTCTCTCTGTGTATTTTATATATTAATATATACACAAATATGTATACACATACACACACGTCTTCCTTTCCCTTTTAATATAATAGAGGTGTTTTTGAAATTGGGTTATTAATTTTAATGTTTCTCAGAATATCCTGAAATAAAAAAGGAATGTGAGCCAGAAATAACAAATTTTAACACAAGGGACTCTACTCTATGAAATAAATTATTTTTGGGTATACTTTCCAGATGCATAATCTATTTTTGTGACCATAAATGCCATATTTTATATACCAGGTATAAAGATTCAGATGAGTAAAGCATAGTTCAATGTCTATGAGTAAATTAATATAAAATACAAAGAAAAAGTGTTTCATTTTCTTTGTCATATTACAATAGGCACAGACATGCCATGCTAATTTACAGAATCCGAAATCAAATTCTCAAATTTTCCTTTTATTCCATAATATATTTTGTGGGGAGGATAAGGAAGCATTGGATAATCACAATGTTAAAATATGGTAAAATATACAATCTAACATAAAAAGTAATTTTTTCTATGAGCTTTTAGGTTTACATTTTTTGTTGATTTTATCTTCTATTTAAACTGTATGTTACATTACAAATACTGAAATTGCATCATTAAATCACATTTTTCTTCTTTCATATGTCAGTTACCTATTGAGAACAGATGTTATCTCTACACATTAATGCTTACTCTCAAGTCATATACTGTAAGCTTAATGTACTGAAAAAAGAGAGAAATAAAAATGTCACCATATTTTAGCTGAAAATAAAGTTTCATCAAAATGATGTTATAAACTTTTAAAATTAAAGCAAAAAATACAATGACCTAATAAGACATCTACAGATTTCTTGGACATTAAGAGATATACTAAAAAGTATTGACAATGTATTTCCCTCAGTATGAAGTCTCTGCTTATTATCTGCTTGATCTACACAGTTAAGACAACTCAGACCAAATTTGTGTTCAATTCAAGTGATGTTAGTTTTTAAAGTGGTAAAATGGCTCTGCATTTACTCTTAATAAAAAAGTCTTATTTTCTTTTTTATACAACAGATATGGTGTTTTCAAATAAAATTCACTAGTAATTGTAAGATAGTATATATCTGTATTATTTTTACCCATTCAATTTTTACTTCCCCTTCCATTTCTTGTCCTATACCCCCACTCCCTTAAAATAAGCATTTTGAATAGCTTATTTTAAGAGAATTTTCAAAAGAAAAAAATATATAGTTAAATAACAGTAAATAAGTGCTCTACTTTATGTTAAGTCATGTGCAATGGGTTTTATTCTGCCAAACATGTATAGAGAAAAAAATAGTACTGCAGAAATTTTTCTGCCTTTGGGGTGGGGGAAAGTACCTATTCTGTCAATTATTTTATTTTTTTTTTATGATGGTCTGAGAAAGAAGAATTTAATGCCTTTTTAGATGTGAATTACATATGTCATATTTTCTGAATCCATGTGTTATGTATGCCCCACACGCAGAACAAATAGTTGTATAATTGGTGTTTTTAGGAACATGGAAGAGATAAGTATACTTGAAGTCATTAAATTCGGGTCATTTCTACAAAAATGATATGAAAATATGGTATCATTCTTTATATTATAACAGATTTTATTCTCCCAACTAAGTCAGAAAATCAGTTTTTCTCCTACTGCAACTTCTTCAGAATGGAATACAGCATCTGCATACCAGACCTTCATGACTGGATGAGAACACAGATTATTTCCAGTTAAGATTCTCTGGGAAATTAAGTATACAGAATGGAATTCTCTAAATCAGAAAGTTCACAATATGAGAGCAAAAACTGCTTTGACCAGAAACCAAGTCTCTAGTGTTTCACAAGTTTAGTTTAACAAAAACAAATCGGCTTTTGAAATCCTGAGCTCTGCTCAATTTCTCAGCTGTTGTGCAGCATACTATGATTTTATTCATTCAATAAACTAGAAATGAAGGCCATACTAAAGTACAGATATACCTTTTCTCTGACCAAAATACATGTTCCTCCTCTAAGCCTTGGACTATCACTATGATTTTTGTATTGCTTACAATGATACATCTATAATATGTTACAGACCCACAGAGTCTTTAGTTAGGCAGGAAAAATTCATCATCAACACAGGAAATACACAAACACACAATTGTGTCCTTTAGTAAAATATCAACTGCACAGAGAAAGAAGAGTGCATTTCTTAAGCTCTAAATTTACATAACTAATATTGACAAGAGTGAGAAGAGGTTGATACTGTAATAATGGGATAATCAGAACCTACATAACTATTTTATTAAAAAGCCTCTAATTTATCAACTCAACAACTAACTTCTATATTAATCTCATCAGTAATTTCTCAGTCACATCTATTTTTATAATCTGATCAAGGGCCCATATCATATTGTTCCACTTGAAAAAAACTGTTTGCTCAATTCAGACAATCAAACCTAAGGAGAAAATTGAAGGAAGCTAAAAAATACATAAGCCCAAGTTAATGTTGTAATAAAAGACCAAGAAGAAAATATCTATTTGTAAGTGCTTGAGAATGTAATTTCTTAACACATATTCCTTGGTCAATAAAATGTGAATGAACATGTTGAACATGGCCTTCATAATGCTATTCTTGGAAATAAATGGAAATATCCTATACTGACAGGAAATATCTTGGAAAAATTCCACAGAAACTGCTTTAACAAGAAATAGAAATGTTATACTAATCTTTGCTACATGTCTAACTCATGAATTGTATTCTACAGACTTCATTTATCCATCGTGCACAATAAATGGTACAGATACTTGAACATTAAAAGTATTGTTTTCCTTCTGAAAATTATTTTAGTGTTTTATTTTGAAAATTAATTTGACATTTTTTGAAAATAACATTAATGGGTAGGGATTTGGATTATATTAATATTATAGTGTATACAACACATAGATTTTAATTTTCCCTTATTAAAAGGTAATTTAGGGGTTATGACAGCTAATTATTTATTATATTAATAATTATATATTATATATATAATAATATATATAATTAATGCAAATTAATTTTACTTCTTTTAAAGTATATCCAGTAATGAAATCCAAAATTACACTTCATTAATTCACTCTAACTTCAAGAGTATAAATAGCACTCTACTTTTTAACCTATTGAATATTATAAGAAAATGGTGTGGATCTTACAAGTTAAATTTACTTATATATTTAAATATCAAAGATTCTGAAATTCGTTTCTTTAATTATAAGCAGTGATTTAGTAGTGGCCTATCAAATAAATAAAAATTGAATTCCATAAAGTAAAACCGAATCATTATGAAATCCAAACCTTTACAACATGCATTTTAATAAGAAATATGCAGTTTGAAAAGTCTGTGATGATATTTAGGTTTTTACTATTTTGAAAATATGCTAGGTTCTAAAATTCCATTTATACATGAAGTGCTATAAGTTAAAAAAAAAAAAAGTTGCTAGGCAACCTTTAATGACCACACAAAGCAGCTATAGTGTCAATATTGATTAAGTCTGTCTGAGAACCACACACACTAAATAATTTGGCACCTTTTTCTGTAATTTATGTTGATAAACTAATTTCTAAACAGACAAACAACTTCAAAATGCTTGCTTTGCTAGATCTGGAAGGTGTTACATTTAAGCAGATTATAGTTTTACAAGTATTAGTACATTTTTTATTTACCCAAAGCCTTACAGCATGTCAAGATTATATTATATTATACAATCTATTACACAGGTTGCTGCTAATGTGCATAGTATTCATAAATCAGCTCAATGTCAAAGGGGAATAGAGTAAACCATGTATTTTGGCCAGCTATCCCTACTAACAGCAATTTTTAAAAATCTACCATTTTTTAATTTTTTTGAGATGGTGTCCCGCTGTGTCATCCAGGCTGGAGTGCAACGGCATGACCTTGGCTCACTGCAACCTCTGCCCCCGACAGGTTCAAGTGAAAAGTCTACAAATTTAAACAACACTCTACAAATCTATTTTCAGGAATTAAAATGTAACTTAAAATTTAAAATGTACAACTAAAAATGTTATTTTAAACACTATGCTATCAAGAATTCAAAATTAGTTTAATATTCGATTTTCCATTTTTTTCTGTTGAATACTTGAAATTGTTTTACAACTTCAAATGCTTATTATAAATTTTATTGTGAGAGATACGATTTTAACAGACTTCATTGACCTTGGGAAAAATAAGCTGGTTTTCGCAGTTTCCAGAAGGGAACCACAATGACTGAGTTTCACTGGAGATTCTGATCCAAAGAAGAGAGAGTCAACCGGGAACATGGTCTTATGAAGTGCTGAGAATGTTTCTAAGAAGTACAGCTAACAAACTTCAATCACTTTTCAGATTTGTAAGATTTATATTGAATGGAAGAAATCATGCAAAATAGAAACCAGTGATTATAATATTCCTGAACAAGGAAAAGAAATAAATAAAGGAAAAATAAGAAAACTGAAATAAAAATGGAAAACGGAAAGCTATTGCATGGTAGAGGAAATTCTACTACTCAGCTATAGAGCAATGTTTATAATGCAATTAATATATCCATCCTTATTGAGCATGGGAGTTAGATTTTCTAAATATGAAGCAATATTCTATTGAAAGAAAATGGATACATGGACACCATTAGGGAGAAGGAGTAATATAAAATAAGAGTCAAGGAAAGACTCTTAATTAGTAATGATACCCTAATTACAATGAATCTTATGACACAGAGAAGGAACTTAAGCCTTCTGGAAGAGTACATTGAACAAGGGAAATTTTAAAAAGTCTATTGCTAACTCATATAAATACTAATGACATCATCAAAAGGGTCAGAGAAGCATCTTTACGGGTAGGCCAGGGAAGTTAACTGAAGGACTCTGTAGAGGAGATGGTGTCCTTCATTTTCATTACCTCCTGTGTAAAGGATCCTAGAAGAGAGAACTGCAGGGTGGACTTGGCTCTAGGCTCTCTCTTATTCTATTTCTATGGTAGTTTTATGAATTCTTGAAAACAGATTATAGCTTTCAGTTGTTTTTCTTTGGTTTTAAAAATTACTCTAAGTATAGATATTAATGTTGTGCATATAGTTTTGTATGGTATATTCAGTGGTTAAGAAACAGAGGTCTGAAGACAATCCCTCTAAGATAAGCAGTCTTCCTTCATGACTAAATAATTGGATGACCTTGGCCAGTGTGGTGGCTCACAACTGCTGTAAACTTGAGAACAGGAGTTTGAGACCAATCTGAGCAATGTACTGACACCCCCACGCTAAATAAATAAATAAATAACCTTGAATAAATTCTTAATTTCTCCCAGATTCAGTTACCATATTTAAAAAGTAGCAAAAATAACAGTACCAACATCACAGTGGTGTTGAGATAACTAAAGGTAATAATTCTCAATTTCAACCATACAATAAATGTTCAATGATTGTTAATTTTATTATCACTATTCAGGGTTTTTATAGTTTCATCACTAATATTGCAAGACATTTTTGAAAACTTGTTCTAAAAACATCAGAGAGATTCAGCACACTATTTGCTAGAGTTAAATAACGCGGTCAGATGCTCTACCCCTGAGCTATACCCCCACTCAAGTTAAATAATGATGAATGATGGTGAACAAGGGCAAATATGTCACTGTGAAATAATTATTGTACTTTGTAATCTTAGCCTTCAGTTATGGCTTCTTGTAAAACTTTACACTTTTAAGTTTAATATGGTCCAGAACATATGAAATCCCTTTCTATAGTTATAATAGAATAACTATTCAGTTAACTATTCATGTTTATGTAATTACATGGAACTCTAGTATTTTTACTGATAATTTTATGTTAACATCCATTTTCTAATGTTAAGGACGTATGTAAGAGTATGGGAAGGCAGAATAAAGATAAAAATGTAATACAAATAGTAAACATAAAGTAATTGTCATAACATATAGGACTATGGACTACTTCCCAGTAGGACTGAGTAGACTCCATCTAGAGCCCTGCTCTATGTCTGCAAAAAGCAGTGTTTATTCATTAATCCAAGTATGGAAACATGCTACAGATCTAATGGATGAAGAAAAAAATGGGGAAATTACAACATAAACAGCGGTATGGGAGTACCTTACTGTACAACTAGCTAGAGCAGGACATAGATGATATGCCCTGACCCAGATCACCATGCTGCCTCAGAAGCCAAAGTAGCAAGGGAAGAGTTAGTCTACGGACATCTGCTGAAATTCTCTTTCAGCAAAATCGCATCATCTGACAAATTCCTGACACACCTTATTGAAAATTCCATCCATCAAAGATAAAGGAGATGAATTATTTGGGGAACAGCTATTCTGGACCTAATTCTAAACCAACAAAGAACTGATTCATTAAGTGAGAGAAATAGAAATCCTGAGAGAAAAGTTTCGTGTGATCTAAAGTTTCATGACAGTTCAGGAGATAGATACTAGATTCTCACTGCTTTTTCACTCTCAGACATTTGAAAATACATACCCACGTGCCTTTGCCTTAAAGGCAAGTGCTGATTTTTTTTGGTGCATGTTCTTTCAATTTTTCACCCCAATTCTTCAAAAAAAAAGTTGTAACAGCTTTCTTTAGATCTATATCTATCTATAAAATATCTATACACATTTAATTGACCCAAACCTTTTAATCTTATAGTTTTTGCATTTAATTTTATAACACAAACATGTATCCACTTAATTACATGGAACTGGCCTATTGTGAATAGTTCAGTACAATAAACTTTATGGTTTAGACAAATTGTGATATAGCTTTCACAGCTATTCTGCTCCTCTTTACTTCTATAGCAGCTGTGCTGTTATTGTTATTAATTCCAGCTCCCTGTATAGTCCTGATTGGTCTAGGCCAATCTTTCTCATAGTGTGATCCAGGGAACTCTAAGCTTTCTTAAGAACTTTTCAGGGGCTCTGCAAGGTCAACATTACTTTAAAATAATATTAGGATATACGCTGTTTCTTCCCCTCTCATTCTCTGGCAAGTGTACAGTGCAGTTTTCCAGAGGCTGCAGATGAGTGCCATCCCCACAGATTGAAAGCAGATGCAGGTATGAGAACCCATCTATTAAACCAGATGTCATGGAGATGTTCAAAAATAATGAAACAATGGTACTTGCTCATTAATTCATTCTGTTTTGAAAATATATCTTCTTTAAAATATGTATTGGTTAACACATGATTTATTTATTACAGTTGTTAAATGACATAATAAATATATATTATAAAATATCTATTTTAATTTCCAGTATGGTAAATACTGATAAACACAAACAAAACCTTTTAGGGTCCTCAGTGATTTTTTAAGAATGTAACTAGATTCTGAAACCAATAAGTTTTATATATTGACATAATCCTTTGTCTTATTCCCTTAAAACATTCCCTGAAAACACCTTGTACACTGGCCTTAGTTAAAGAAAGAAAATACAGAGACACTAATATATAAAATGATTTTTTCAAATAAAAATTTTAATACTGTGTTATTAAGTATTTACTTCTTAATTCCATTTCACAATTCAAGCCTGGAAATCCATCACCCTTTTGGATTACAGCTGTATTTATTATTTTTTTAGAATTTGAAAAGATCATTTGAATTTTGACATGTAATTATTTCAGCCACAAAAAGTATATTGTTATATGGCACAATAAATGTTTATTACCCAAAATGTATTTTGTTATGTGACATGGAAACCTAAGCATTTATTGTGCTTTCAAACAGCAAAAAAACAATTTTCTATTTGTATTACTATGCTGTCACTTTATTTCAGTTAATTATAGATTAGAGGCAAAATTTATTTTATAAGAAAAGGGGAAAAATAACCAAAAGTAACTTTTGGAACTACAAGAAGTTAGTAAATTCAGAAAAACCTGTGCACGTCAGGCAGGCCCTGAGGCCATAGAGAGACTGAGGAGTGAGAGAAAAAAGAACAAGAAAAAAAAAAAAAAAAAGAGGTGGAACTGTAGAATTGTTTGCATTCTTGTAACCACAAGAATGAGGGCAGTTAAAAACACAGAATGCATCTGACCAAATAAAGCTACAATTCTTGATCAAAGCTGCATGGTGCATTAACTCTATTCCCAGCTGCCCAGCAATAGGACCCTGCGTTACCATTACCTTGTGGTTATGACACTACAAAGGGAATAAAAAACATATGACAATTAAACAACAATCATTAGAAATAGTGATATAGGAGATAGAGTCAATTCAATCCTGTAGGGAGAATTGAGGGGTGTTTGGGTGGGGTTTATGCTACAGGAAAATAAATGATGTTGTGACCAGGAGAAATAGTTACAAAAGCCTACATGCCAGAGAGCACATTATCTTACCGTTTACTCAAGTACTCATGTTTGGAAAGAAATACCATATATATTTAAAATTTGGAACCAATAAAAGATGTTCTTTTGGTGCCTTTATGGTTCAGAATAGTCTAGGTATAAGTGTTTGGTTTGAGCTCTCTCTCTCTGCATTTATTTTATAATGCCCACACTATACTTGAAATACAGGCTGAAAGTGTATTACTTGTTCAGTGTCGCAGAGTTCATAGGTATTGAATGCAGGATTCAAACCCTCATCTCTCTTTGTCTCCAAAATTAATTCCCTAAATGAGTTCTTCACTTTTGCGAAGACTTCTTTCTCAAAGTAAATATGACTGCATCTCACATTGTATTATTATTGTTTTTTCCACTGATCTGCTTGTTTAAATTGGTGACCACATTTTTAATATGCTGACTTCTAGTTATTTATTATTCATCATATTAACACTTTTATATTCTTACTTTTTTTGCTGCAACAACTTCAAAATCACTCTGATGTTAGTCTTAAGTGAATTTATATGTTTAACATATTTCTATTTACAACCAAATCTAGACAGAATCTGATGCTGAGAACTGTATGAACATCACAAGATAATTATTCTAAGAGATTGTGAATAGATAACACATCCGTAAGTAACATGAATTTAACTAATATTTAAATATTTTATCTTGAGTAAGTTAAATTATAACATTTAAATTATATCATAATTTACATTTGAGTAATTATAACATGGTTATGAAAACATAAACTAAAAAATGTGGAGACATTATTCTTTGACTGAATGATTTAAATATCACATTTGCCAATAACGAAAAACAAAGGCGTTTCTACTACCTTTGAAAAGCTTGCATTGAACCTGTCACAGATACATTACTATTTAAAAAAAGACTCTTGACCTGTCTATATGTCAAAGATCTCCTTCTCCACTAATTTTTTACTTCACTTTATCCCCTCTGATTTAATTTTATGTTAGCCAACATAGTACACTTGCTTCAGAAATGAAAATTTACCTCATCGTATATTTCCTGTGAACCTAGTAGTAGGTTCCACAGACCTGAAGTAGGCCCACTAAATACATTTTCAACTAAAGCAGAAATATATTATCCCATTATAAAGGTGACAGTGTAGGGGAGAAACTTAAGCATTAAACAAATAAATACAATTGTAATAAGCGGTACAATAAAATATTAAAGTGGTAAACTATGATGACGTGATCAGTATTCATTTACCGAAACAGTAAATTACTCCTTTTTATCAATCTGCTATAATCAAGTTTCTAAGCAAACCACTGTAGTGGAAAATGGATCCTTGCTATCTAATTCTCATTTCTTCCTCTGTAACTCCATGCTACACTCAAGCATACAACCATGCTTTACGCTCAATCAAGCAAGAACATGGAACACATACTCTTTCTGCCTTCATAGACAAGCACTCCAAGGCAGAATTATTTAAGTCTCCCCAAGAGATTCACTTGGTTCATCCATAAACAAAAACTGAGAAAAGGCCTTTCTGTGCAATAAAACTCCACATGTCATTTTCTGAGGTATTTTAAAGTGATAAGCACACTAGAGGTAAATTGCTATTCCAACACTAACCATATAAAAAAGATAATTCAGATCTAGCTACTAGGTTATGCAGGATTATTTTTCTTGTGCTGCCACTTGATTCTATAGGCAGAAACCTGACAGTTCCAGCAATTCAATGTTCTAAACAATTTACATACACTAAAAACAGCAACAACAACAACAACAACAAAAACTTAGTTTTTGAATAAATTGAGGTACAGAAAATTTAAGCAACTTGTTCAGGGGCTTGACCATTTATATATGACATATGTCTATGAATCTGATTCATAGACAGTTCAATTAATGTCCTCAAGTAAGGGTCAGCAAGGCCCCTCTAAGAATTGTGGCTAGAGTCAAAGTAAGAAAGATATTTTCTAATAAAAAATAAATGTATAGGTAAGATGTGGAATTACCAATTATGAATATATGTCCACAATGTAGTTTAATTACTTAATTTTTCATCTTGTACAAAGAGGCAAAAAAATGGTACTTGATTTAATTCAGGTTATATGACATTGCCTTTAAAGGAAGTATTATTAAAGTAGGCCAGTGAATCCTCAAAAATAATCTACATAATTTGTTTATGTCTTTAAGAATCCTAAATATATTTACAAAGCTAATGTATGTGCATAATTAAAATGCTCCTTCTTAAGAAAATAATCGCCAAACAATAGTTTTGCCAAATATTTCTCTTGATATTCAAAGGACAGATTTGCTACAGATGATCAGAAAAGATGGTGATCTAGTATAATTCCACACAGCTCTTCCAGTTACTTCAGAGCAAGAAGACTGGATGTGAGTTGAGGCTTAACAAGAGCCTAAGATTTTGATCGGATTTGCAGATGGAAAACATTTCAGACAGGAAGAATGGAATGAAAAAGGCAGATAGATGACTTGCATTTGGAATAATGAGTAGACCTATGTATCTTTAGATAGAGACTGATCCAGTTGAAAATGAAGATGGAAATCAAACTATGAAAAAATCTCAAAAAGTAAGCTAAAGAAACTGCACCGAATTCTTTGGAGTGTCATAAAATTTCCCTTAGTCAAATCTACAATTTTGTTTAAAAGAATCTTGAAGAAATCTTAAGTGTATAAAATATTGGACTTTCTGATTAACACATTCAATAAATACATAATAATTTTATAAATATTCTATGCTAATTACTAAAAATGGAAACATTACAAAGGTAGAAGTAATGCTTTCAAGGATGTTGTGATTTGAGTACATAAGTGAGCACAATGTAATGTTATATGTGCTACATAAATTAAATTTATAACATAAAATATTTAAGCCTACTTATAGCTAATAACCCATGGTATTTCTAAAAATAGGTTATAAGCTTCAAAAATTATATTTTCCTAGCCGGGCACGGTGGCTCACGCCTGTAATCCCAGCACTTTGGGAGGCTGAGGCGGGAGGATCACGAGGTCAGGAGATCAAGACTATTCTGGCTAACACTGTGAAACCCGTCTCTACTAAAAAATACAAAAAATTAGCCGGGCCTGGGGGCGGGCGCCTGTAGTCCCAGCTACTCGGGAGGCTGAGGCAGGAGAATGGTGCAAACCCAGAAGGCAGAGCGTGCCATGAGCCAAGACTGAGCCACCGCACTCCAGCCTGGGCGACAGAGCGAGATACCATCTCAAAAAAAAAAAAAAAAAAAAAAAAAATTACATCTTCCTTTACAACTTTAAAAATAGTCTGCAGATTCTTTCACCATAATGTTAGTAAATCCTGCTTAACAAAACAGTGAGATTCTGAAAAGAACACAGTATTCTTTAATGAAATTTAATCCTTTATTTTGTATGCAATCCAATAGAAAGTGACTCGCATGTCACAACCACTTATGGATATAAATCATTGTCATCTTCAGATGAGTTGTAATTAAAAGCATGTTATTTATCTTTGTAATGAGGATTACAAGGATAAAGATCATTTTAAAAGCAAGATAGTTATTTTATGTATCACTTAAAAATTACATCAGTAGGTCAGAATTTTAGTTTGGCTTTATAGTTTTATGTTATTGTTTTAATGTATTGTATAATGTATTTATACAGTATAAATGTAGTATATACATATAAACATACAGGCCATATAATGACCAAAGTAAGATAAATTTAAAGCAAAAGACGAACAAAAATAAGCATCTTACCTAAATGGCTAACAGTTTCTAACAATTATTATTATAATTAACATATAAAATGCATATTAATTCTATATAAGTAATATATACAATTTATCTCACGGTGGTTATTATATAGCAAGAGTGTATGTATACAGATATACATACACACACATATCCAATATATAGACTTACATATTCACTGTATATATCTAGCATAAATATATATGCACAAACACATATATAGGCTATATAATAACAAAAGTAAGACAAAGTTATATATAACTTGTATATGTTTATATATACACAAGTTACTGGATTTTATATCAATCATGAATCTTCAGTACAGATTTTCCATCAAATATATATCCAGCTCTGAAACTGCAGATATCACTAGAGTACAAAGCTAATTCATCTCACTGGGAATTAGTATATTGATGTTTTCACTGGAAACAATAAATTCATGTTGACAAAGCTGAATTGCAATGGAAATCAAAAATATAGAGATGGACAGATAAAACACACAAACCTATATTTGGAGTCCAGGCAAAACTTCAAACCAACTTAGAGCCAGACATTTTACGAATTTGGGATGTCTGGAAGCTTTCTTAAAAATATGTATTTTAATATCCTGTGTTCTATGCGGACTTATCCCTAATACACCAAATGTGCATTATTATCTTTCTTTGAAACCAAGCAGAAGAATCATTTTTAGTCATTCCAAAATTAATAATGTGCTGTTGAAAGTGATTGGAATTCAACATACTTTTTTTCCATCAGTTTTGTAACTTCAAGCGACAAGAACAAAGGTAATAATATTTATCACTATTTCATAAATAGAAACAGAAACGTAGCTTGTTTATGAGAGTTGCCACAGACTTGGTACAAAAGAAGAATCTAGTCTTCAGATGTTTATATTGAACAGTTTATATTTCAAGAAATATATTCAACACCCAAATTCTGCAGACTAGAAAAGACAACATATTCCTAATCTAGTTATTTGTAAATGCTAATTTATTTATTCAAGATGGGTTAGTTGAACATCTAATATATTTCAGGTGATAATCTAGGTACTGTGGATAAAATGGTGAACAAAACAAAGACTCACAGACATGTCATTTTAAAAAGAGGTGACAGATATTAAACAAATGACCAAATAATTAGAACATACAATAGTAAGTAGTAATAAGCATCATGATGACAAATAAAGCAGAGTGAATGGATATTGAATAGGAGGATCTATTTACTTTAGGCTGGTCAGGGAAGGTTGCTTAGGGAAAAAATGTAGTGATGTGTGCTGAGAGGTGAAACATGAGCAAAGCTGAAATCTCCAAATAGTCCTTGTCATGTTCAAGGAGCAGCAAGGAGGTGGGTGTTTTTCAGGTGAAGTGAACCGTGGGACGTACTTAGTAGTAATCTAGATGGAAACATTGAGATTACAGGAAGGAGTTTGGATTTTATCTTAAACTGTGAAAGGGTGCCATTGAAGTGTCTGGACAAGAGGACTATCTTATTGACATTTTAAAATGATCATTCTGGCTGCTGTAAGAAGATTGAAGTGTAGAGGTAAAGATGAAAGCAGATAGTCAATTCCAGATAAGAGATTATGACTGCTTGACAGAAGAATAAGAAGCAGAAATACTGAAAAATGGTACTTTAGATTTGTGTAGAAAAACTATACAGTTACATGCAACAACTGTTAGTATTTCAAAAGCAAAAAGCTTTTTCTTGGGTTCCTACTATTTAGAGAGTATATAAAATGTGGCACCTGTGGTTAGATGAAATTATAATATCTCCTTCTCTCAAGTAATAATATAGTTCTTTACTAGTTTTTACATTGTTTTTATTATCATAAGTTGGAGATATAAATATATATATTCTGGATAAAGAATCACACTATAAGGTAACTCATAATACTTTATAGCAATCTGCAATTTATTAACTTAATGACTCTTTTGTAACACTCGTTATTTTTAGTCAATTAATTATATCCTCAGTAATAAAAAATAACATCAAATTTTATTAGAATTAGCAAATTAATATTTTTCTATGAATGAAAATTAGTAATATAAATATTACTAATTATTTTCAGATAATGGTGAGATAATTATCAACTAAGATGATCCAGAGATACAGCTAGGTATTTAAAGGACGTATAAGCTTTTGTCAAGATGTAAAGTCATACCAAATAGGAAAGGAAGCTGCAAAAACAAAGTTAAGGATGTAGACTTCTTTTGAAATTGTAGATTGAATGAATAGGTTAGTCTAATGGAAACACAAAATTTTAATGGGCATAAGTAGAAAAAAACCTTAAAGAGGTAGAATGGGACCAGATTCTTGAGAACTTGGAATAGCAATCTTAGGAACTAGGAACTTATTCTGCAGGCAAAGGGAGCAACTGCTGGTTTTGAGTATATGCATAAACTGATAAAAGAAGTTGTGTTTAAGAATTTATAGGGATTTAGTGTGATAATACATGTGAGTCACAATCCATAAACTTTGTTTCCACACTGCACCATGCATGTTTCATAGCTCCAAAGCCTCATTAGAGAATGAGCAATGTGTCTACACATAGGCCAATATCTTATATTTTAGCATAAGTTTCCTTCCAGACTTATATAGTTTAGCAGACACCTCTTAAGATAAAATATAAAATATCTATGGAAATCATGAATAATTTATAATTTTGTGTAAAAGATTTGATAGACCTTAAATGCAATTAAAAATAAAAAGTCAGAAACATCTTGGTTGCTCTGTTGAATTCCCACTTTTACCATATGCCAATTCTAGTTTTTCTTATTGTCTCAAAGCCATGCCAATTTATAATTATTTACCTTTTCAAGGAATTGCATTTAATATATAATATTTTGTTTAGACCTTATTTATACCTTTGTAATTTATATTTTTATTCTCATTTTTTTTTCTTTTCTTTTTTTTTGAGACGGAGTCTGGCTGTGTTGCCCAGGCTGAAGTGCAGTGGCGCGATCTCGGCTCACTGCAAGCTCCGCCTCCCGGGTTCACGCCATTCTCCTGCCTCAGCCTCCTGAGTAGCTGGGACTACAGGCGCCCGCCACCTCGCCCGGCTAGTTTTTTGGATTTTTTTTTTTTTTTTTTTTAGTAGAGACGGCGTTTCACCGTGTTAGCCAGGACAGTCTCCATCTCCTGACCTCGTGATCCGCCCATCTTGGCCTCCCAAAGTGCTGGGATTACAGGCTTGAGCCACCGCGCCCGGCCTTATTCTCATTTTATAGGGAAGGAAATAAATTCATAGGGATGAAGTTGTAAGACATAAAGTTTATTTAGGGACAAAAATAACGAGACCTACAAGGGTAATTATATAAACTGCAAGTTAATATAGCGTGTTCTAAGGCAGAAGAAAAGATTCTCAGTTCTCCCAGGTTTTTCCATGCTAGCAACAGCTATGGATGAAACTACTAATTCATTTATTTGAAATAGATTAGTCGAGCATCTAGTATCTAGCAAAAGATAAATATAGAACATATAACCATATAGAACATGAGAACAGATGATAGAAGGAGGGAGAGGAAGGAGAGAGATAGGTAGGTATATAGATAAATAATATGTATATCTACCCTATCTAACATGTATACACAGATGTACATACATATAGGTGAGAAGCATCGAGTCACATGAGTAGTTACTGACAGAGACTCCTTCCAGTAAGATTAGCTTGGTGCAAAGTAATTGTGGTTTACATTGTTTCTTTATCAACTTGTTCCTTCAGAAACTTGATACAGAATCAGATATGCATTTCTGTACCAGCATGTTGATGTTTACTAGTAAGCAACATATAACATGGCTCAGAGACTTTAATCTATGCCACATAGTATGGGGGAAGTAGACAGTTGAGGCATTTAAAACAATAAAATGGGAACAGTAATCGTAACGTCTAGAATTGACGATTATATTTAGTTTCTACCCAGATGCAGAATACCTGAGTTTTTTAAAAGTAATTTTCTAACACAAAATTTTGAGTTTTTGTAAATTTGGAAGAGTATTTAGGTCTTAATTGCTCAGACTATAGCATCAACTCATAATTAAGACATAAGAAAATAAAATATTAGGCCGGGCGCGGTGGCTCAAGCCTGTAATCCCAGCACTTTGGGAGGCTGAGACGGGCGGATCACGAGGTCAGGAGATCGAGACCATCCTGGCTAACATGATGAAATCCCATCTCTACTAAAAAATACAAAAAACTAGCCGGGCAAGGTGGCGGGCGCCTGTAGTCCCAGCTACTTGGGAGGCTGAGGCAGGAGAATGGCGTGAACCCAGGAGGCGGAGCTTGCAGTGAGCTGAGATCCAGCCACTGCACTCCAGCCTGGGAGACAGAGCGAGACTCCGTCTCAAAAAAATAAAAAAAAGAAAAGAAAATATTAAATCATGGAACATAATTATAGACATCTCATTACTTCTATCAAGACAAGCTCTATATCTCACAGAGGTTGAGAAAGAATATTATATGTATATTCGAATTTGAAAAAATCAATAAACACTTGATTAGATTTTTCACTTTGCATTGAGGTTGTTATTTTGAAGATGTTGGCTTTAAGAATATAAAGATGTTAATCTCCTTGAAACTTTTTCAGTTCCACCGAAAGTCAAACACCAAGCAAAGAGTCATGTGCCTTTTAAAGATGAAGGGTTTCCTCACACTTACTTGCTAAAGGGCCTCTTCTTGATGAATAATTCCCTTTGTTATGTTAGACTGTCCCATGGATTGTTTTTTTAAATATTCTGGAAAGTAAAGCAAACAAATAATTTATAAAGTTTGAACTTTGACGCAAATTTGAACCTTCTTAGTAAATTGGTTTAAAAATCAAAAAAGTACACTTCTGTCCTACTGCCAGCAGACTCTTCCATGACACCTTGGAGACATTACTGATCCCGTCTCTCAGGCATCGTTACCCTCTTTGTTCTCTCATCACTAGGCACTCAGAGCACTATTATCTCCCTCACTTCTTCCCAAATTGGATTCTCAGAGATTATTGCCACTATTTGTGTGTGTAAATTTGGCTCATGTCTTCTCACCCTCTGTTTAGCTGCCTTATCTTTTTAGACAAAATCTGTTCACCCTCTTAACTGCTTTGGACATTTCCGGCTATCTTCTTTCACACTCCGGGGCTGTGACTTCCTCCTTTAAGTTCAGGTTAACTCACAGTGAGTGAGTAATAGTCAACTTAGAATCTGGTTACAGAACAATCAAGCTATTTATCTTACAATTATTCTCAAATGCTCTGAAACTTAAAGGCTTAGTGTTTTGGCACAAGTTGAATAGGAATTCTGGATTCTACACTTTTCATGCTTATGTGACACAGCAGCCACAGATTCGGAGGCTGTGGCAAGAGGTTGAGTGGCTGGATACAATGGTGACTAGTTTAATGAGTCACTCATTGAGAATTTTAGTGCTGAAAACTGCATTCAGAGAAACACACAAGTGGTTCTTAAAGGACATAGGCAAAATCATTTCATAGGTAGAAATCACCTGACCAGAAATTATAACATCTGCAGCATACCCTCTCTCTCAGGAAACAAAAAAACTTCATAGTGTCCCATGACCAAATAAGTAAATAGTTTTTAAGTTTAGAACCAGAATATCTTTTCAAGTAAAAACTCAGTTGCTTTGGTGCTAGGTTGCATTACTGGCACCACTTCTCCCTCCCGTCTTATCTCCATGCTTTTTGCCACATGAGTTTGCCATTCTTCCCTCAAAGAGGAAGAGCTTATTTCCCCACTCTTTGGCTATGAGTTTCATCATGAGACGTGCTTTTGCAAATAGAGTGATGTAAAAGTGACAACATGCCAGTTCCAAAAGCTGAGGCCTCAAGATATGTTGTATGTTTCCATTTGCTCTCTTGTCTTTTTGCCATCACCATAAAATGTACATACCTGGTCTAACCCACTGGTTTCAGGAGAATGATGAAAAACACATGGAATGGAGAAGCCCTTGCTAAGCTGCCCCAGCCAAGCCCAGACTAAGTAAGTGTTCCTAGTCACCCTGTAGAAACTAGAGTAAGCTCACATCAGATAACTGCAGTGGACCAAGCTGATGGTTTCTTTAGGATCACCAAATTTCCTGTAGTTTGTTATTCCATAATAGCTCTTCAAAACACTTTGAATAGAATCATTTTTGAAATAAGCACAGAAATCAGTTACCTACAAGCTTGCCCAGATTGTTACTCCATTAGAGTTACATGGACATATTTTCAACTAGGCATCTCTTAGAAATTGTCTGCAATCATTATTAACAAAAAGCAAACAGGGTCAGTAACTTTTTATTATGGACTAAAATAACACATATTTTCTGAAATAATATGAGATCAGCCTGACTTATCCCAAAGTAAATTTATATTTTTTATCACACAGTAATTTATCAATAAAATTAATTTACAAAATCATGCCTTTGAAACGTTGGCAAAGCTCTAAATTTGTTCCTGAACTTCCAAATGCAGACAGTACACCATGGTGGTTAAGAACAGAATTGTAATAATACAACCAAAGATATAAGCCCAAATGTGCTATTTATATTTGTCCTTGAAAAATGCCTAAGATTTTTCTGAGCTTCAGATTTTTATTGCAGAGGAAGTTAATAATAATAATATTCAATTTTCATATAATGCATACATATACTTTGTCTAGTATCTGGAAAATAAAAGTGAGTATTAATATTTTCCAAGAAAGTTTAAGTCACATTCATTAACATTAGTATTTATTATTTTGTCTTCTATCTTTTAACAAGTAGTTGTTGAAAATATGGCATGAGATGAGTTTGCCTTTAGGTGACAAGAAGATTAGCAAGGAAGTCCCTAAGTTTGAAGAAAGGGCCAAGTTAAAAGAGTCATTGAAAAAGAGTCAAGTTAAAAGAGTCATTGAAAAAGCACGGTCAAGAAGGCCTGGTCATGACATCATGGATCTCAGGCAGCATCTCATGGGCAGAAGCGCAGAGGAGAAAACAATGTAAATAGAGAATGGAATTCATGCGAACTTTAAGACACTCCATGTCAGTGAGAACAAAAGTTGGTAATTGATTTGTGAAAGCCAGTATGTACCAAAAATGTAAATGTGTGTATCCTTTACCCAACAATTCCATTAAAATAATTCATTAAAATAACAGCAATAAATATGTGTGAAAGATATTTATACCCAAAGAAGTGCACTGATGCACGGCTAATAATAGTGGAGGTAGAAAACTTGCATGTTCATCAAAAAACATATTTAAGTAAATTATAGAATATGAACACTGTATCCATTAAGATACATATATTAAACACATATATTTCATACACTTACATTTTATGAATTGATGTGTGTGTGTGTGTATGTACATATGCAAGTACAATGAAATGTTTAAAAGGACGATGACCATCTAGTTTAAAACTGTCTGGTTTATAGGTGTTGTGCTTATATTATCATCTTTATAGTTATCTGCATTTACAGTTAAGCTAAAATAATAATCTAAAATTGTTCTGATCACAAAAATATAACAATAAACCATTTAAGGTGTTTCTAAAAATATTCTTTTAAGAGAGAAGAGTTAGACTTAGATGTAAAAATGGAAAAACAAGCTTCTGATAATATAATTGGCCTAGTGGATTGGTAACCTTGTATGGTTGATGCTAGGTATATTTGGTGGAAGTAATTGTTTTTGAAGTATATGATTGCCAGTATATAGGGAATCAGAGGCTTAACTGTGCTTGTGAGATATATGGAACTGGATCAGCCACTCTGCCAGAAACTCTTCCTGTTATAGAACCGTGTGCATTATGACTCGTCGTCTGCAATCCTAGGTAGGAGTTGTGTATGTTTGAAGCATAAATTGGTAATTTAAAGAGACTGTTTCAGGGAATAAGTAATATTTTATTTTATTTTTTATTTTTTTGAGATGGAGTCTCGCTCTGTCACCCAGGCTAGAGTACGGTGGCACCATCTCGGCTCATTGCAACCTCCGTTTCCTGGGTTCAAGCTATTCTCCTGCCTCAGCCTCCCAAGTAGCTGGGATGACAGGTGCCTGCCCCCACGCCCAGCTGATTTTTGTATTTTTAATAGAGATGAGGTTTCACCATGTTGGCCAGGCTGATCTCGAACTCCTGACCTCAGGTGATTCACTCACCTCAGCCTCCCAAAGTGCTGGGATTACAGGCATGAACCACCGCACCTGGCTGGAAAAAGTAGGATTATTGAGGGCATTGAGTGCACCAAGTACCAAACTCCATTCATTGTTTCTGTATGCCACCTTATTTGTCTCTCTAATAACCCTGCGTGATGACCACCGCCATTCATTAAAATCTTTTTCAGTACCAGAGTTGAACAGAGTGCTTTGGGGAATTATTTCATTTGATCCATACCCCAATCCAATGTGGTAGGTGTTCTTCCTTTTATTAAAATTTATTCTTATTTTTATGTGACACATAATAATTGTACTTATTTATGGGGTACTGTATGATATTTTAATGCAAGGATACCATGTGTAATCATCAAATCAGGTTAATTAGTATATTCATCACCTCAAACATTTATCATTTCTTAGTGTTGGGAACATTCAAAATTCTATCTTCTAGCTATTTGAAAATATACAAAAATCTTTTAACTGTAGTCACTATAGTGTTGTTAACTATTGAACACTAGAAATTATTTCTCACATGTAGTTCCAGTTTTGTACCCGTTAACCTGTCTCTTCCTATCCCCAATTTGCTCTATACTTCCCAGCCTCTAGGAACCACTGTTCTACCCTCTGCTTTTATGAGATCAACTTTTTAGCTCCCACAGGTGAGATGAAACATGTAGTATTTACCTTTTTGTGCCTGACTTATTTCACTTAACATAATGACCTCCGGTTCCATCCATGTCCTTACTTGAATGATAGTATTTCATTCTTTTGACGGCTGAGTAATATTCCATTGGGTATATATTAATAGACCAGTTTTTATTCATTCATCCACTGATGGACATTTGGACTGATTCCATATCTAGGCTATTGTGAATAGCGCAGTAACAAACAGGGATGCAGATATCTTTTTGACATACTGATTTCCTTTGGATATATACCTAGTAGTGGGATTGCTGGATCATAAGGTAATTCTATTTTTAGTTTTGTTGAGGAACTTCCACACTGTTTTTTATGGTTTTGCTAATTTACATTCCATCAACAGTGTATAAGAAGTGTCCACATCCTCACCGGCATTTGCTACTCTTTCTCTTTTTGATAATATACATTTTAACAGCTTTAAGATGACTTCTCATTCTGGTTTTGATTTTCATTTCCCTGATGATTACAATGTTAAGCATTTGTTCATATATTTGTATGATGTTTGTGTGTCTTCTTTTGAGAAATGTTAATTCAGATTATTGGTATATTTTAATCAGTTTTTTTATTTTGTTTTATTTATTTATTTATGTATTTATTTATTTATTTATTTATGTTGCTCTTGAGTTGTTTGAGTTTTTGTATATTCTGGGTGATAATCCCTTATCAGATGAATAGCTTGGAAATACTTTCTTTTATTCTTTAGGTTGTTGCTTAACTTTATTGTTTCCTTTGCTGTGCAGAAGCTTTTCAGTTTGATGTAATCTTATTTTTCTATTTTTGCTTTGGTTGCTTGTATTTTTAAGGTCTTCTCCATAAAATCTCGTTCAGATCGATATTCTGAAGCATTTCCCCTATATTTTCTTCTAATAGTTTCATAGTTTCAGATCTTATATTTAAGTCTTTAATTCATTTAAAGCTGATCTTGGCATATGGTCAGCGATAGGGGTCTAGTTTCATCTTTCTGCTTGTGGATATCTATTTTTCCTGGCATGACTTATTAAGGACACTGTCCTTTCCCCAATTAATGCTTAGTGCCTTTGTTGATAATAGTTCTTCAATACACATTGGATAGAATAATTTCCCAAATAAGCACAGAAATCAGTTACTTACAAGCTTGCTAATGTGGATAATCAACTGACTGTAAATATATGGTTTTGTTTTTCTGGGTTCTCTATTCTGTTCCATTGGTCTGTGTGTCTGTTTTTATGCCAGCACTATGCTGTTTTGGTTACTAAAGCTTGTAGTAAATTTTGAAGTCAGGTAGTGTGATGCCTCCAGCTTTGTTCTTTTTGCTCAGAATTGCTTTGGTTATGTCAACGTCATTTATGATATTCTTATTCTTAATTTGTAAATAAGGAATAAGGGACCCTATTTGAAGCTAAGTAACTTGCCTGAGGATGTACAATATTAAGTGGCAGTGCTGGAATTTGAATCTTTACAGTTTGATAGATAATAAGCTTAGATTTTTATTCACTGATCCCTGCTACCCATCATCAGAGAAAGAGTTTTTTATATGGCGGTGTCTCAGGAAGAGGTGTCCATCATTGCTTCAAAGTGGAAAACCAATTGAACTTCAGCTGTGACTCAACAGATGGTCTAATTTAGTGTGGAGGACCTTCATGTTATTAGTGGTGAATCGTGCAGCTACCGCTGATCAAAAGCTATTTACCTGAATATAGCCATGTCTCCAGTAATGTGTGGTGCTATCTTAAGGGATATAATTTATACTTGTCCCCCGGACTCATCTGATCACCTATCCCAAAGCCCTTCCAAATTGGCCAGAAGAGTTCCTCTCTTTAAAAACTTTCCAGTGATGGTCATTTCAATTTTGCATAGTAGTGAGAGCAGATTATCTTAGGCAATAATGGATAAAATCTCATTTTCCAATATTTCTGGGGAAATGAAGTTATCCATATGTCATTCTATATATATATATAGGCACTATTTACAATAGCAAAGACTTGGAACCAACCCAAATGCCCATCAATGATAAACTGGATAAAGAAAATGTGGCACATATGTACCATGGAATACTATGCAGCCATAAAAAAGAACGAATTAATGTCCTTTGCAGGGACATGGGCAAAGCTTCAAACCATCACTCTATGCAAACTAACACAGGAACAGAAAACCAAATACCGCATTTCTCACTCATAAGTGGGAGTTGAACAAGGACAACACATGGACACAGGGAGGGAACATCACACACTGGGACTTTTTGGGGTGTTGGGGACAAGGGGATGGATAGCATTAGGAGAAATACCTAATACAGATGATGGGCTTATGGGTGCAGCAAATCACTATGGCACATGTATACCCATATAACTAGCCTGCACATTCTGCACATGTATCCCAGAACTTAAAGTATAATTTTTAAAAAACAATATATATATATATACAGTGAATTTAGACATGAGCATACTTTTTATATAACTTAGACTATACTCATTTAAAAACTCAGAATGTAAATTGGAAGATTTTATATGGATCTACATTTATTATTTGTTTTTTCTGATCAATAGGAAAATGAATGAATGAAAATAATGAATGAAATGAATGAAAATAATTTTTTTTTTTTGAGATGGAGTCTGCTCTGTCGCCCAGGCTGGAGTACAGTGGTACCATCTTGGCCCACTGTAAGCTCCGACTCCCCGGTTCAGGCCATTCTCTTGACTCAGCCTCCTGAGTAGTACAAGTGCCTGCCACTACGCCCGGCTAATTTTTTGTATTTTTAGTAGAGATGGGGTTTCACTATGTTAGACAGGATAGTCTCGATCTCCTGACCTCATAGTCTGCTCGCCTTGGCCTCCCAAAGTGCTGGGATTACAGGTGTGAGCCAACATGCCCGGCCATGACAATATTTTAAATAATTTATTCTAAGTTTTAATGAAATGGAGGAAGCCTTACGTTTTTTTCACAACTTTATAAGTTAGTTTGTACTTCATGGAGTTAATTTGTAGCTCCATGGTTAATGTCTCCAAAGCTTATCTAACACAAGTGAGCACATATATACAAGATGAAGTATGTGTTTATGAGGAAGAAGTATTAACATCAAGGATGAACATTCCTCAGACTGAATTGTCTCCATTGACCAAATTCAAGAGTAAAATTCCACAGAGGAAACTACCCATGAGAGACTCTCTTCAACAGGCACATTACTGAGTTAGTCTACCAAACATATGAACATAATTGTATCTATTTATAAGAACAAAGCTTCTATTTGAGGAAGTGGTCAGGTTGTGAAAAATATCCCCAAAATCACCCCCTTTTTCCATAACTAGAATGAAATGACAATCTTGAAGCTGGGAAACAACAACAACAACAAAACTAAAGCTCTATGTTCATCAAAATTATTATGGAAACCCATGTCACTTTTGTAACCAATAAACTTCAAAGTATTGGTGGCTTTTCTTTCATGTGTTACTGCTTACAGTATTTTTAAATTAGGGACAATTTGTTACAAGCAAGGCAAAATCACTGGCAGTATGACTCACACACAATGGCTAAAAACATAATTAGATTTGTTTGGCATCTAATTTCGGGCTATTTGAATTCAAATATTAAAAACATAAACGAAAATTATGGTTTTGGAGTGAAATTGAGTTTAGTATATTGGACTTTGGAAATCTTATTTCTATGAACTACATGGCAATATGAGAAATTCCATGGCAGGTTTTGTGTGCATTCAAAAAGAGTTCAACATATGTTCCCAAATAAATGAGACTTATTTTCTGCAATATATTTTAATTATTTACATCATAACAAAGTATCATAAAGATGGTCCAGTAAATGAAAATAAAGAGCTATTTTTCTGGTTTGAAGAAAAGAGATTTGAATGATTGATACTGTTGCTCTAAATGCTTTTAGATCAATAAAAATGCACATTGTCCCAGGTGTACTGGAAAACTCAAAAGAAAGATAAACATGAAGAAATCCTATGAAATGTTCACAATCTAGTTTGATAGCGTAATTTGAATGAACAAAATCTTCATGCACAGCAATTCAGTAGAACTATCATACACGTTCTCTTGTGTGATATGGGTTACAGGAAAACTCTGAGTACACTTCAGAGGAAGTGATGGTTTTCTCAAATGGAATTTACGAGCACATCTTGGGTAGGCAGTGGAAGGGTGAGGACACTTTGTGGGAAATCATGAATAAATTCAGGAAAAGTGAGTGGATTTAGCATGGGTATTAGGTTTCTATTGATGTTATGAAAAATGAACAGAAAGTTAAAAAGTTAGTGGCTGAAAGCAACACCAATTTATTATATTACAGTTCTACAGGTCAGAAATCTGCAACTTTAAACTAAAATCAAGGAGCCAGCAGGGTTGAGTTCCTCACTGGAGACCCTAGAGGAGAACCCATTTCACTTCTATTTCTGATTTCCAAAGGCCTCTCTGTGGTCCTTGCACAAAAACCCTTAACGTTCAGAGCCAGCAACAGGGAGTTGAATCCTTCTCCTGCAGTCATCTCCCTTTGACCACTGCTGGGAAAGGTTCTCTGCTTTAAATAACTCGTGTGATAAGATTTACCTGGCTAATGCAGCATAATCTCTCCATCTCAAAGGACTTTATCTTAATCAAACCAGCAAACTCCCTTTTGCCACATAAGGCAACATATTTACAGCTTCTGAGATTAGAACATGGACATCTCTGGGAACCATTATTATTGTCTACCAGATCCTACATATGGGATGGAATAATTTTCCTCTCTTTCATTCTTAGAGTTTTCTACACTTTTAAATCTTGTCCCTTACACTTTATATTAAGCTAAACTCTACCCAATAAAGAGAGTGTGATTCTAATTTGGATGTGGAGATTGGAACAATGATCATGGTGGGGAGAAAAATAAAAGCCTTGCTTTTAATTGTTTTCTGATTTGTAGCAAGTCAGTCATGGTGTTAGCCTAAAAAATTTAAGCCCATTTTCATAAGAATGTTCTAGCTTGAAATCCCAACCTCATCCATATAATGATACACATAGACCTTATGGGTCATGGTTTACAGATAGGAAAACAGGTGGACTGCTCTTGTCTTGTCTCCAGTCATCCAAATTACTTCAAGAATGAAGACCAGTATCTTCTGCAAAACAGTCTAACTCAGACTCTGGCCTTCAGACATCAAAACATACAGAAACCTAAACGTTTAACAAATTGCTAAAAGTACTCAATTTCTGCCCGTCACTTTCTCTCCTATCCCTTTGGTCACACCTGCCACACAAAATTCCACTATTTAACATTCTATTTACTGTCCTACATTTGGGCTCATCCTTCTATATGCTGTGGCATGTAAAGCCAACCCCGTCCAATATGGCCTACCCTTTTTTGTCCAAGCCCAAATCTTGATAGAAGAGACTAAGAACACATTCCTAAGAAGCAATAGTTTTGTCTTGAACCTCAGTAGCAAATACAGTTTGTTGGATATTTTGAGGTCATTCTATGAAGAGTATTAAATTTGGGGCAGATAATTTTTCCTTGATGAAGTAATTCATCAAGAATAAGAAAGTTTGAGGACTTAGTTGATATTTTTAAACATTTACTTAAGTATGCATGCTAAAAGAACAAGAATTGGGTAGTTGAGGATAAGAGCCCAGGTGTGAGGTTTGCATAGTAGTTGAGGCAATCAAGATTATGACAATTTGAAGAAGGACTGGCTTCATTCAGAAAGTTGTAAAAATTTTTAAAGTGGCACTTCTCCTTTCAAAACACATATGCTATTTTTCTTTTCTTTTTGAGTTGGAGTCTTGGTCTGTCACCCAGCCTGGAGTGCATTGGCATGATCTCGGCTCACTGCAAACTCCACTTCCTGGGTTCAAGCAATTCTCCTGCTCCAGCCTCCCTAGTAGCTGGGATGACAGGTGCCTGTCACCACAGCCTGCTAATTTTTGTGTTTTAGTAGAGATGAGGTTTCACCATGTTGGTCAAGCTGGTCTCAAACTCCTGACCTCAAGCAATCCACCTACTTCGGCCTCCCAAAGTGCTGGAGTTACAGGCGTAAGCCACTGTGCCAGGCCTCATATGCTATTTTTATGTAAATGACATATCTTAGATACTAGTTTTTCATGTATGTATCTGTGGGTGCCTACATGAAGAAAAAATCAGAGATCGAGTGAGTCATAATTTTGCCATTTTAGATTCTGTTTGAAATTAAAATCACCATCAATTTTCAAAGGTGTATATGAATTGGCTGGGCACAGTGGCTCATGCCTGTAATCCCAGCACTTTGAGAGGACTAGGTGTGCAGATCATGAGGTCAGGAGATGGAGACCCTCCTGGCTAACACAGTGAAACCCCGTCTCTAGTAAAAAATGCGAAAAAAGCCGGGCGCGGTGGCTCAAGCCTGTAATCCCAGCACTTTGGGAGGCCGAGACGGGCGGATCACAAGGTCAGGAGATCGAGACCATCCTGGCTAATACGGTGAAACCCCATCTCTACTAAAGAATACAAAAAACTAGCCGGGCGACGAGGCGGGCGCCTGTAGTCCCAGCTACTTGGGAGGCTGAGGCAGGAGAATGGCGTGAACCTGGGAGGCGGAGCTTGCAGTGAGCTGAGATCCGGCCACAGCACTCCAGCCTGGGCGACAGAGCCAGACTCCGTCTCAAAAAACAAACAAACAAACAAACAAACAAAAAAATTAGCCAGGCATGGTGGTGAGCTCCTGTAGTCCCAGCTACTCAGGAGGCTGAGGCAGGAGAATGGTGTGAACCTGGGAGGCGGAGCTTGCAGTGAGCTGAGATCGCACCACTGCACGCCAGCCTGGGTGACAGAGCAAGACTCTGTCTCAAAAACAAAACAAAACACAACAAAATTTGTGTATGGATTTCCCATATCATAAAAGCTAACTCGTGTTTAGAAAATGGATTCTAGATTACAATAAACATAAGAGAAAACTGGATTTTTTTTCCTTATAATAGGTATGTGTAAAGGTAACTGGAATCACTTACTGGAGTAACTCTCAAACACTTATGTCATTACGCGTTTTAAAAAAATTCTATCTAAAGTTTTAGCCTAAGAAGATATGAACAAAAAAGAAACAACAAAGGAACCTTCTTCTACATTGCAAGCTATTAATTTTAATAATGAACTGAAGAAAACCAAGTTACTTTGTAATACATACTTAAGAAATTGAAAAATAATGAATGATTGAAGTGTGCTAAGCCAAAGAACTTCTGTACTAAAGAATATTACATAATTTGGATAAGTATAATTGAATATTCCAACTAATAACTAACTTTATCTGATACAAAATTAAATAATGGAGGCATTGATTATGAAAACAAAGTATAAAAATTGCTATCTTGAAATACAAAGAAACTACCAAAGTACAGTAAACTTGAAAAAAAAATTATAGTTTACTTGCAACAGGACACTGCAATATTAACTTTTCCTTAAATTCACTTTTAACATTTTACTTCAAAATTACAGCTATAGCAAATTTACAGAAGTGAAAGTGAGAATTTAATCACTGATGCAGATAATTCCAGCCCTTAGCGAACCTAAGAAGGCATCTAATTATAATTTATTTAAACGAGCTATTACTGTGATCAAATAGAACAGATTGCCATCCAACTTTCTATGGTGTAAAAGATATTTTAACCAGTTCATAGAACAAGAAAGTGGAAAAATATCCAATAGATTATTACTTCTGTATTATTCAATGCATTTGTGGAAGGTTGTTACTACAATGAACAAGATTAAAAGATCCCTACATCTAAACCAGTCATAATGAGAAATTTGGAGAGAAAACTTTCAGAAATTACCCCCTTACTTACCTTGCGTATTAAGCTCTTTACACTTAAAAAATACATTTGTAAGCATTTAATATTGGACATGATCATGAATTATTTAAGAGACAGGTATCTCCTTTTTCCTGGGCCTCACAGAGGTTTGGCTAACCACAAGTTCACTCCCTTTCATGTCGGTCAATTTAGAATATTTGGAAACCTCATTAATCATTTGTTGGAGGGTACTTCTAGGACACGACTCTCTCAGTTACAAAGAGGGTCACATGAAAGTTAACGAGTCATTTAAATAACTCATTGCTTCCTTGTTCCATTTATTTTTGTGAAGATATTAGAGCAGGAATCATTTTTCTATGGCATTGGGAAATTAAAAATAATAATCATCTGCAGTTTTCATATTATTTTGATTTTGTTAAATGTGTTACATTTTATTTTAGGTCTATGTATTAGAACGTCCTAAACATAGAAACTAATTCTACTATTGTGGCTTCTGAAGAGTCGGAGAGAGTTAGATTTCTAATAATTATCATATGTAAGAACAGAAATAAACATATAAATCTGTTAAAAATATTAGTCAAATTTTTCATTCTGACAACAGAATTGTCTAACCATAATTTCCAATAATATGGTAACAGGGTATATTAATCAGGAAAGGTTTTTTATACAGTAATCTAAAAAATGTCAGAGACTTAATACAACAAAGATTTATTTCTCATTCCTAAAAGTGCACTGTACACTGTGGATTCCCCATGACATCCCCAGGTCAGTATCCTGTGTGCAGTACATAGTGATTCAGGCAGCTTCAGTCACGTGACTGTGGACTTGGGAACAAGTTAGAACAAGAGAGATATTGAAGAAACAAAAATAAGCCAAACTTCCCTCCCTTGAAATTAGCACTCATGTTCACCATTCTTGAGTACGACTAGTTCTTGGACCTTCTTAACCTTTGGAGCAAGGAAATGTAGAAGAATAAGGTAATATTTAGTGAGTATTATTTTCAGTTGAAAATTGCAGATGAAACAGTCTGCAATTCATCTACAAGGAAACACTCTCAACTACTATCTACATGAGACAATTCAAAGGATTAATCCAGTCCAATCTCCAAGATCACCCAGAACATTGGCTGAGATGTGAGAGCTTCTATATCAGTTCAGATGTCACTACTTTTGATTAATACATATAAACTACACAGCCAAGTGAAGGGAACATCCACAAAACACACACACACACACACACACACACACATTCTCAAAGTAGGGGAACAGACACAGAACAGATACCATTAGGAGAGGGGAAGAGTGAGGGGCATGCAGAAGTCACTAGTCCATACATGTTTTGGTTCTAGTGAGGAGGCATTGTGAGGGGTGCTGAACTGGTGAGGAGTGCTCATCCATAGAGCATAGATTTCTCTTTTGGGAAGTCTTGAATCCATGGTTCTCTGTGCCTCCTAGCTTCAACTTTAAGGATGCATTTCCTTGGCCATTATACTTGTCCCCATCAGAAGTGGGTTTTGGGGAATGTCCTCTACTTGGAGTCCAAGGAGTTTTCCCAGTTAACTTCCTGCTCACAGAAACTTTTAAATCTGTAACAATCTTTTGTTAATGTGTGATCCAAACTCATAGTTTCATTGCCAGTACAACTTTCAAACACCCAGTAAGCTTTAATTTAAAGCTTCTTTATGAACCTGGAACATACCCAGCTCTTTCTATCTTCTCCATCTCTACTCTTTTATTCCATATTCATTCTCTCAATATTACAGGGTAACTAGAAAGTTGTTTGAATTTCCCAGAAGAGCCACACTCTTAATCTGATCTTTGCTCTGAGTCGTTATACCAAATTGTTGAGTACCATGTCCATAACCTATTTTTTGCTCTGATGCGGTGTAATCAATTGAAAATACATTACCAGACACTTACCTGTAAAGACCTTTTCACTCTTACCACTTTTTAGAACTATAAAACAATTATTTTTCCAACACTGTAAAGCTCTGCATTAGACTCTTCTCACCTCTTACAATTCTACTTGCAAACTAGCCAAATCTATTCTGAGCTCATTTCTTT
The DNA here is from genome assembly GCF_009764315.1 of Trachypithecus francoisi. Lineage (NCBI taxonomy): Eukaryota > Metazoa > Chordata > Mammalia > Primates > Cercopithecidae > Trachypithecus > Trachypithecus francoisi. The sequence continues at coordinate 64,397,862 of NW_022681469.1, forward strand.
CTTATTATATATTGCCAAATACAGTTAATAGCAACTTGCAAACATTATGAACATTCTGCTTTTAAACCAAAGTCACGTATTTGTCAAGTACATGATTTGCTGCTGCTCACATTCTTCTAAGATTTTTTTATTATGTGAAATTTGTGTCCATTTTTCCAAAGCCACTAATATCAGTTCTGTCTGTTTGCTCACTGTGGGATCACTCAATTGATACCAAATATATTGTGTTTATTAAAATAACATCTCACTTCTGGTACTAATTTCTACAAAAACCAAGGTAAGCTGCGTTAGTTAGAAACAAAAAATGCCCATATCTCAGTGCCCAATGCAACAAAAGCTTATTTCTGATTCATTCCAAATCTGCTACATATTTGGGCATCTCTTTGGGCACTGTTCTTGTAGCAACTCTGTAATCCATAATCCATGCTGTTCTGATGTTTTGGATCCACAACACAAGGCCTCCTAGTAACCACAGCAGGAAGAGAGAGAGACTGAAGAATGGTGCCTGAGATTTCACTATTTTAGGCTAGCAAGGAGAGACATGATACTTCCTCCCACACTTTATTCTCCAAAATAGTCATATGGTTTAAAATAATTGTAAGGGTATCTAAGAATGTAGGGGAGAAAACCGGAATATTCAGTTTTATTCTGTGCCACAAGAGAGAATACCCTCCCATATACAATTTTGCCTAAATCTTTGTAAAAATAGTACTGTAATGTATTTACCTATTTTAAGAGAGTAAATAACAGTATCAAATAAAAAACAGGCAGTATATTCCAATACTTAACAGTGCAGGTTATTTAATAAAGTCAGTTATGGGCCTGTAATCCCAGCACTTTGGGAGGCCGAGGGGGGTGGGTTACTTGAGGTAAGGAGTTCTAGAGCAGCCTGGCCAACATGGCCAAACCCCGTCTCTACTAAAAATACAAAAATTAGCCAGGCACGGTGACATTTGCCTGTAATCCCAGCTACTAGGGAGGCTGAGACAAGAGAAACACTTGAACCCTGGAGGCAGAGGTTGCAATGAGCCGAGATCATACCACTGCACTCCAGCCTGGAGGACAGAGCAAGACTCCGTCTCAAAAAAAGAAAACAATAATAATAATAATAATACAGTCACTTATGGCGTATGTGTGATTTGGGGCCCAGAGAGGTTAAACGAGATAATTTGTATAAACTACCAGATATCTATGCTGTATTTGGTGGATATTGGCTTTAATTTGGAAATGCACACCATTTGCACTTTCTCTTCTTTTACGTAAGTACTATTGATATTTAATCCACAGTTTTCTGCTATATTAAGAATACATTTTAGTAGAACCTTGCCAGAGAAATCTACTTCTTTTACTACTGCAATAAATAAATAAATAAATAAATAAATAAATAAAGCCACATTTTTGCTTGAAAACTTCTAATTTAATGGGGCTTCCTAGAATTATTTGAAATGGTCTGAAAATTGAAACACATGGTGTGACTCGATTCTAAGAAAACTATCATCTTGGGGAAAAGGGATGGTGAAGGAGAGGTGAAAAGGTTAGAAGAAGGACAGATTAAATTTAATGGCTCACAATATTTAATTTTGTTTTGGACAAAAACCTAACGGTAATGATGGTTAATTAATAGACACACATGCCTTCAACATCTTATTTTAATACTTGGCAATACGATTCCCTGTTTGATCTCGTTTCATTGGAAACATTGGTTAAATAATACAGATACAGATAATTCTGCTCTAATCAGAAAATGGGTTTTGACTTTGAATCTGATCTGTAGTCTGGCTCTTTTATAGCCATCCTGACTTCTAAAGAAACAGATCTCTTTAAAAACAGAAACTGTTAGAATGTAGACATGGTTGACATATTAAAACTCTACATTTGTTTGATCACCAAATAATTTGAGTTTATATCAACAGAAAGAAAGCTCACAGCTGCCACAACAGGCATGTTTACAATCATTTTAATGATACCATTAGATGTTGCTCTTCGGGGCTTGCTAGTCCAGGCTGTTATATAAAAACCATGTGAGATAAGTTTACTACCTGTGCACAATGGAAATAACCTATTCAGATGAATCATTCTAAACACAGATATAAGATAGAAGTCAACTCAATTCCTATGTTAAAATACTGCCTTTAAAAAAGATGCTTAAGGCAGAGAAATACCTGTCCTCTAAACCTATGTAAATACACACACACTATAAACAGACTTCTCCTAATCTCAAAACATTTGAACTTCAACGCCTCTGGAAAAGTTTCTTAGTTGACAGGTGAGTACTTAGCTCATGTAAGAAACATAAGCTTGGCCGGGCGCGGTGGCTCAAGCCTGTAATCCTAGCACTTTGGGAGGCCGAGACGGGCGGATCACAAGGTCAGGAGATCAAGACCACCCTGGCTAATACGGTGAAACCCGGTCTCTACTAAAGAACACAAAAAAAAACTAGCCGGGCGACGAGGCGGGCGCCTGTAGTCCCAGCTACTCGGGAGGCGGAGGCAGGAGAATGGCGTAAACCTGGGAGGCGGAGCTTGCCGTGAGCTGAGATCAGGCCACAGCACTCCAGCCTGGGCGACAGAGCCAGAAGACTCCGTCTCAAAAAAAAAAAAAAAGAAACATAAGCTTAAGATTTTGCGAGACATTTACCTGGTTCTTAAGCCGTTTTGGATTCAGATATTCTCAGGGAAGTGGGTAGTTAAGTAACCATAACCATAACCTTTTGTACTTCTCTTTAAAAAGGGGTGGAAATTGCTGTATGCTTTTTGAAGACTCAAAGAATTATAGGTTAATTCCTCCTGAATCCATACTGTTTGAAAGTACATGTTCTGTCATGTTTTAGCCCAGGGATTATCTGAATATTCTGTTCATGACACTTAATATCATTATTGAATAAATTCTTTTTAAAAAAATTGTTCAATTTTCATTCTCTTGACTTGCATATACTTTCTATATTTCCAGATAACAAGGCTACTATTACCAGAATTTGTAGTGATATTTGATCCAACTATATATGATAATGTGGAATACAAAGGAAAACTGATTATACTTTTTTTACATGCTTTCTATGTGCCAGAAATTATACTTAGCCCTAGGAAAAGAAATATAAATAACAGAAGCATAACTATGTTTCTAGTAGTTTGTAGGTTATTAGATGAGATATGATATTTAAAGGACCTTCAGTTTCTTAAAACAGGCCCAGAAGCATTTCCCCTGAAATGTTGTATGATTCTAGGAAAAATTCCTGATTTCCGTAACTGTTCTCAAGAGCTGTGTAGAAGCAAAGTTTCATTCGTATGATTCTAAATGATTATACACAAAAGTGTGACATTTAATTGGAATACTTGCTCACTGTAATGATCGTATGTAGCAATCTAGAGGATCAAAATAAAAAGCTGTCCTTGAGAATTACAAAGGAACAAATTACAATATGCAAATTACAAAAAGGAGACATTATGAAGGGAAAAATAAGTAAAAGGGCTGTATTTCTATGCCTCGGCTTGTAAAAATGTGAAATACTTGTAGGAGAGTTCTTTGCAAGGAAAGCTTTTTCTGTCAGACACAAAATCAAATGAAGAAAAACATGATGGGAATTTTCCTGTTTAGATAAAAATGGAGTCAAAGTGTATTTACGCTTTGATCTTCTAGATGTATTGGAGTCATCCCACTCATGAAAAATTGCTAAAGTGAATCTACTCTTTCTATGCTTCTCCTTATGTCAACGTGATGTGACCTCTGATTTCTCTATCAACTATTTACAGGAAGGAAGACTATTTTGTGAGTCTGAAGTATGTAATGATTCATCCTGAGAGTGCATTTGGCTTTCCTGTCTATACAGCTTTTATGGTTTCATTTCCCCTTTTTGATTTTCAAGTATGTAATTGCATAACTCAACAGTATACACCTGGTTTCTGAGTAGTGTAGTCCATGCAAGTAGGGAAACAATTCACAAATTTCTAAAGTCTTGGTAACACTAATATGTCAAATGTAATAAACCTGTAAAAAGATCTTAAACATATCTGCTAAATACAGATTGGACATATCCTTCCTATATATAATACAGGATTCATTGTTTTAAGTAAGTAATTATACTTAGAAGCTTTAAAGTAGAAGCTTTAAAGTAGTCATTGTGGTAGGGAAAGACATTATGTACTTGAACGAAAATGTATTTCACTTATATTCCAGCTGCCATACACCAACAAAAATTTCCTTTAAAAAGTTTATAAAATTATACAGAAATAGAATGAAGGGATGTTTATGTTTTAAACATAACAGATAAAATTGTAATCATCTAAAACTTTTTTAAAACCAAAATTAGACAAAGAGAAAGAGACAGATAAATGATAGCCTGCAAAGCATTTAAAATATATTCAAGGACACTCAAAACTTTACAGAATTGGACATTGTCTATGCAAGCTGAGTTTAAAAGAAAGCTATCTAATTTCTTAACACTTTTGTCAGTCTTATTTCCACATGGTGACATATTAAACTCAGTTTGTGATGATTATTTTTTACCAAAATAACAGCCACAAGTATCCTCTGCATAAAGTAAAAACTAAATAAATATACAATAAATACTCAATTGTGTTTTGGGACACTTTATATTCATAAACCAAGGGCAACCACTGGTGGCCCTGAATGTTCTATTGAGACTTGTAAAATTTCTTTCCAATCCCAATGCCATTATGGTAGGAACCCTCCTGCACATTTGGCAGTGCAAGATTTTTTTTTTTTATTGAAAAAGCTTGTGATATTCAAGAATTATTATTACTATTATTATTATTATAGCAGCTGGGAACCATTTCTGGGTCAATTTCAATGCCGTTTAGAATATTAACCCCTTTACTATGATAAATAAAAATAGCATTTCTGGTCATAAGTATAATTTGTGAGAACACCATCTAGATTTTCTTTTGTTTTCTGTTTTCTTGCTGAAGTGCTACCATGCCACTTGACTCAGTGTATATAGTAATTTTAATGTCACACTTGTCATTCTAATACAGAGTCATAAAATCATGCGTAAGATTCTCAAGCCCTCAGTAAGTGACAAGAAGTACTGTGAACAGAACAACTGAATTGGGTTTATACACGTACCTCTAAATGTAGTAGTGCTTGATAATAGGATAAAAAGGAACAAGAAACCAACTATTCCTGCCTTCCAGAGACCCTTATTAAGATGTGGTGAAATATTTTCTCGAACTGTTACCTGAATTATTTTGGGATATAGATAATGTGCTAAAAATAGAAGCTGAACTGCTGGTGAATGAGGAGTTAAAAATCAGAATGGTGGCCTTTGTTTGGTTACTTTTTGAGGCTTTCAGGGGCAATAGTTAAAAGAGAATAATAAAGTTAGACCCGAAATGGTCAGTTTGAAAACAAAGAGAAAAGTACATATGGTTTTGTTAACACAGGCACTCTCTGCCTGTAGCTTGCAATCCAGGGTTACCAAGGGTCCACCTTCAAAACTTACAGCTTGGCAGGGTTAGAAAAGTCAACTTTTGTTTGTGAAGTTGAAGCTTGTATAAATGTTGGCATGGAAACATCAGCCTGATTAGGAGGATTCAAGTGACATGAACTCCTCAGCACCTCTCATAGGACAAACTTCTAGCAAAGACTCAATTATAAGCCTTGCCCACCTATCCTAGCTTAAATATTGTCAGCAATTGATGTTGACTATAGATACGGGAGTACAAGGTTGATTAAAGGCAAATAGACAAGAACCTACTAAAATCTGAGGGAAATAACACTAGCAACAAAATACTAAATCTGGCTAGGAAACATATGTGGAAATCCCCAAGCCTCCACGCTTTCATCAATGTGAAGAGGGATGCTAAGACAGTGGATCCTATGGAAGAAGGCTCTTCCCCAGTAACCAGTTTAGATGTAGATGGGAAGGAAAACAGATAGAAAAATACCTCCCTCAGTGATAGAAGTAAATATTTTGGAACACACAGATTGCCTACTCTGGAAATGTACTTCATTTCCAGGACAGGATTTTCTGCTGTTATTATCCAGCAGGGTAAGATATGTGCTCTCAGTAGCATTTATTGTGTGTTTGCAATGATTCTCTTGAAAAACGTTTTAAAAATTACCCCTGGACAGACCAGGCATGGTGACTCACACCTGTGATCTTAGCACTTTGGGAGGTCGAGGTGGAAAGATTGCTTGAGCCCAGGAGTTCAAGAACAGCTTGAGCAACATGGTAAAACCCTATTCTCTAAAAAAGTACAAAAATTAGCTGGGTGTGATGGTGTATGCCTATAGTCCCAGCTACTTGGGAGGCTGAGGTGGGCGGATCACCTGAGCCTGGGAGGTAGCCATGATTGTGTCACTGTACTCCAGCCTGAGAAGCAGAGTGAGACCCTGTCTCAAAAAAATAATCTATTGAAAAATTTTAGTTTTATATATTTATGGAGTATAAAGTAATGTTATAATTTTTGAGTACAATGTGGAATGATTAAATCAAGCTAATCTTTCGATCACCTCAAATATTTGACGTTTTTGTGATGAGAACATTTGAAATTTATTCTTTTAGTGATATTGAAATGTACAATATTAAATTATTAGATGTATTCATCATGTTGTGTAATAGATCTAAAACAAACACATAAACAAATTTATTCTGTATAATTGGTGTTTTACACCTTTGAATATCATCTCGTTATTATTTACACCCCACCAATCTCTCCCTTTATGAATTCAATTATTTTAGATTCCACTATAAGTGAGAAACTTGTGATATTTGTCCTTCTGTTTGGTTTATTTCACTTAGTATAATGTTCTGCAATTCATGTTCTCACAAATGATAGGATATCTTCCTTTCTTTTAGACTGAATAGTATTCTATTGGGAATACATGCCACAATTTCTTTATCTGTTCACTTAGTGATGGGCATCTGGATTGATTCCTTGCCTGGCTTATTGTGAATAGCACTGCAGTAAACATGGATGTGCAAACGTCTCTTAGACATACTGATTTTACATCTTGTGGGTGAAAACCCAGAAGTGACATGGCTGGTAATTGAATTTTTAGTGTTTTTTGGCAACCTCCATATAGTTTTCCATAATGCTTGCCCTAATTTATTTTCTCATCAACAGCGTATAAGGGTTTCCTTTTTCCCACATCCTTTCTGACACTTGTTAACATTCATCTTTTTAATAATAACCATTTTAACAGATGTGAGGTGTTAAATCTTTGTGGTTTTAATTTGCATCTTCCTAATGTTTAGGTATGTCAAACATCTTTTCTTGAATCTGTTAGCCATTTGCATGCCTTCTTTGGAGAAATGTCTATGTAGGGCCTTCATTCATTTCTTAATCAGATTATTTGTTTTCAGCCTATAGAGTTGTTAGAGTTCCTTATACATTTTGGATATGAATTGTATGACTTGCAAATATTTTCTAGCAATCCTTAGGTTGTCTCTTCACATTGTTAGTTGTTTCCTTTGCTATGCAGAATCATTTTATTTGGATATAATCCCATTTGCCTATTTTTGCTTTTGTTGCCTATGCTTTGAGGGTCAACTCTAAAAACTCATTGTTCAGAACATTATTGTATAGTTTTTGACCCTATGTTTTCTTCTAGACATCTTAAAGTTTCATGTTTTATGTTTAAATATTTAATCAATTTTGAGTAGATTTGTGTATGTGGTGTGAGATAAGGGTCCAATTTCATTGCTTTGCATAAGGATATCCAGTTTCCCCAATACTGTTTATTGGAGAGTTTCTCCCATTGTTTATTCTTGGGACCTTTGTTGAAAATCAATTGACTATAAATGTGTGGAATCTCCAAAATCTGGGATAGCCAAAGCAATCATGAACAAAAACAACAAAGCTGGAGGCATCACACCACCTGATTTCAAACTACAGTGCAAAGCAACAGTAATTATAATAGCATGGTACTAGTATTAAAGTAGACACATTGGGCAATAGAACAGAATAGAGAGCACAGAAATGAACCCATGCATCTATGATCAACCATTCACTTTTCAAATTATGAATTAAGTTATGGTGTTCCTTCTCCACAATTGTATTAGTTGTGCTATTCAAGGCAAATGTCTTCTGTTTTAACCATAAATCTCTAAAATATGAGTTGTCATACCTGTTTTATCTGAGAGTAATAGATGTTATTTAGATAATCTTAGAAAGGGTGTCATACATGATAAATGGACGAGCCCTTGGTGGGTCCCCCTTGGTCAAGAGGTGTGTATCCTCCATGAAAAATGAGTAAGGTTGTTGAAGAGCCAGTGGTGGAACTACTATAGGCACCATTAGTTTGTTTTCCACAATTCATTCCTAACTTTCTTGCCCCAAGACAATTCACAAAAGAGCTCACTTTGTACTCTCTCTTGAAGCTAGAAATTGTCATGTTGCCCAATTCTGGCCAAAGTAATCAAAGAAGAATTTTGCTGAGGACTTGTTCAAATATAATTTGCTGAGAAGAAATAAGCACAAAAAAATAGCTGACTGGTATCACTTTTTATCTTTGGTTTCTGTCTTAAAAATGTGATTTCTATAGCTATGGAAACTATTTATCACAATATACAAGAAAGATTAGGAAAAATAGCAGATTAAGAATTAGAAATAAAATAGTTATGCTTGTAGTTTTCTTTAATTGCTGGATTATCCATAAAACAATCATCCTTTTGCTGCCTTTTAAGATAAACAATAAATAACATTATAGTGAAAACTTGTTACTTGCAGTTTAAAGTATTTTTAACTTCTATGTGTTGATAGACCATTAATTAATAAACTTTACCTCAATGCACACCATATGATTTAAAAAAATAAGAACTTGTAGACTGTCATGTTGGGAGAGATTTTTATATAGAATCAATGAGTCATAGCATTCTGTGCACTGTTTGCTAGTCTTTAAAGAATAGCTCAGGTAAACTGGGATGTGATTTGTAAAGTGTAATTTCTAGAATCCCAGCTGTCTATAGAAGATGGAGGCTAATTTCATATGTTATATCTAAACATAAAGTTGCCTTTTGCATCAGTTCTAGCAAAGGGCCCAGTATCAGTATGAGAGTCATAGCTGATGGCTGATTGGAACAACAAATAAATGTTTTAAAACGAAAACCTACAGATTTAATATTTGAAAAGCAATATTCACACACAAGAACATAAGAAAGCACATGTTACTGAAGTTTTGAAAATGATACAAATAGAATTTTCATTGTCAGCAATTAGTAGAAAAAACTGCAATGGATCTTCTGATGAAATACTAATAAAAGAGCTACATAAAATGTAACAAATATGTTTTTAAATGCCTTTCTGAAGTGGAAATAAATTAAGGCATTCACAGAGGTTAAAAACAGTGAAAGTGCAATCTAGGAATGAGGTGTACTCAAAAGTTAACTTTTACCCTTTGTTAAGACACCAAGTCCAGGGGATCTTAAGTGTTCATTTTGATGGCTACTCTGAGTATAGAAGACATCAGATAAAGCTCTGGGCATGCTCAAAGTAAGGGAGAAGATAGGAGATTGGTCTATAAAGTTGAGTTCCCAAAAGATTACACCTAAAACAAACCCACAGCAGAAAGGATGGTAAATAAAATTTCTTATGCCACTAGTATTGTATGAGGAGGAAAAAATTATCCTTTGAGAATGTATTACCATAACATAGTTTTCACGTAGACTTGATCCTTAGCTTTATAGAACTCATTTGGTGGGAGACCCCAGGCAACTAACTACACTAACCAACTGACTAAATGCAAAATCAACACTAAAAAATGTTAACTGCAATTCAGAATTCTTATGCATAGATAAAAATCAAGAAACCCATAGGAAAAAAATGTACCATGAGTGAAAACTAGCAGAAGTATACTTTCAGAGACATCATATATTAAGTATCTTAGAAAATGATTTAAATAAACATGTTGTATATATTTCAGAAAAGTTTAAATAGTTTAAACATTTGAATGAGAATTGATATGGTTTGGTTCTGTGTCCCCACCTAAATCTCACCTTGAATTGAAATAATTCCCACGTGTCAAGGGTGGGACCAGGTGGAGATAACTGAATCATGGGGCTGGTTTTCCCCATGCTCTTCTCAAGATAGTGTGTGAGTTCTCATGAGATCTCATGGTTTTATGGAGGGTCTTTTTCCCTGTTTGCTCGGCACTTCTTCCTGCTGCCCTTTGAAGAAGGTGCCTTTCTTCCCTTTCACCTTCTGCCATGATTGTAAGATTACTGAGGCCTTCCCAGCCATGCAGAACTGTGAGTCAATTAAACCTCTTTTCTTTATATATTACCCAGTCTTGAGTATTTATTCATAGCAGCATGAGAACAGACTAATACAAGGATCAAGAAAGGTAAAAAATGTATGTACAGATTTAGAAAGAAATCTAGTGGAAGTTTTAGGGATGGAATTTGTACCCAAAGGAAACAATTAAGTGTATAAAAGCAGAATCAATAACTGGAAGACAAACTAAAGAAAATGTTCATGAGATAATTCACAAATATTTAAAAATATCAAGTACTGGTTATGAGACACAGAAGGTGAATTAAGGAAGGCTGAATTAAGTGTAATTAAAATTTTAAAAAGAAAGACTAGCAGGAATAGGTGAAAGGCAATAATTAAAAATTAAATATACTTATGAATTTTGAGATATAATTATGAATTATGAAATTGTGAATATAATGTACAGAATAAATATAAAATATTCAATATTTTATTCTGGAAAAAGATGAAGAAATCAGCAACAGGGTCAATACAAATAAATTCTGAACAAGACATAATACTATAATATGCAATATAGTAATAGTACTATAATGGTAACTATAGTAATATAGTAATGTAAAAAGACAATAAAACTTCAGTGACAAAGAGAATGTTTTAGAAGTGGCAAGAAAAGACAGATCTTTGGTAATGAAATTACAATAGGCTGGTATCTCAGCAACAACAATGGAAAACAGAAGGCACTGTAATAAGAAGTTCAATATGCTGAAAGAAAATACCTTATAAATTTATAATTTTGTAATAAGAAATACTATCTTTCAAGAACTAAGGTCAAATAAAATATTTGCTTTTAGGACAAAAAAAATACTTGAAGAAATTGACTTCCGACTGGCCCACTGAACAAACCTCCAAAGGTTGTAATAGCTGTAGTTGGAAAACGATTTCTGCTTGAAGCTTTAACATATAAATAGATAAGAAAAATAATGTAATTTTTCTAACTGTATAATCTTTGTTTTACTTTCTTATCTCAGAAAATCTGCTAGGATTCATACTCTTATCCTCAGTTTCCTTATCAAGGCAGTATTTACTTCATTAGGTTTATATAAAATATGGATAAATTAGCCAAAAAATTAGTAGATAATAAACAATAGATATACATTACACATAATTTTGATGATGTCTTTGTATCAATATGCAACATAAGCTAACAAAGGTATGTGTTTATTTTTGTTCTGTACCTATCAGAACATAAATGGCAACATGACAATTTATGGCAAAGAAAGTACAAAAATATAGTTATGGTTTGAGATGTCAAAAATCTTGATTTACTTTTCCATGTTTATAATGAAAGTTGTGAAAGGCATATAAAATCATAAGGCTGAAAATCTAAAATTTAAAAAAAATTTTAAAAACCTAAGGCTATTGTGTATGCTTATGATATTGAATGATAATCTACTTTATCATGTCTATGACTTTAATAGTCTGGTTCTGATTAAAATTGTGATCTCTAGAGAAAAGTGTGTGAAAAGTATCAGTCAACTGCTCAAAAAACATTTAGTAAAAATTTATTTTACTTAAAATTTATCTTTTGGTGGATAATTGTCAACATTTAATGTTTCTCAAATTTATACATTGCAAAAAACAAAACAAAAACCAAAATATATATGTAATAAGCATTATATATATAATATAAAATATATATTTTACATATATAACATATACATAATATGTATTATGTATAACATGTATACAGTACATATATTCCATATAACATATATAAACATAGTGTGCATAGTATAATTTTTTTAATTTTATTTTAAGCTAAGGAGTACAAGTGCAGGTTTGTTACCATAGGTAAACTTGTATCGTGGGAGTTTTTACAATTCCTAGCATTTCTGTGAAAATACATTGTGAACTTTGTCAATGTAATCTCCATGAATTTCTTCCCTTTTTATAGATACATAGGGACAGGTAACTTTGAACACTTAATGTGGCACCATGAAGAGGAGTCAGACAAAATATTCTAGGTAAATAGTTTTGAAAAGTTTAGTCTACCTACAGGGACCTTAGTTTCCTTACGTTTTGACATAATAGAATGATATGCCATTTCTGGGAGGGTGACACATAGGCCATGGGGTTTTATGATAATTAAATAAGATAAATCATGCAAAGTGTATAAAAATGGGCATGACACATAATAAACAAAAATATTACTTCCCCTTCGCACCTTATGCCATGCATTGTGCGAGATGATTTATTTCTTACTTGATTTGCTTTTTCTAATGACCAGAGAAGTCTGATTTTGAAGAGCGAAGATAAGCAAATTAACCAAACAACCAAAACACATTTTGATTGACATTCCTTTTTCAAAGCAATTTCCTTAACTTTCAAATATGAATATTCTAACTGCTTCCTCATTTGCCTAGTCAACAGGTCTTTTAAGACACCAAAACTAATTTTCCTTCCACCTCTCGTTATTGAAACTAATAGTAGTTACCATTTGTTGTAGAAATTGTATACAATTGTATGTATATGAGGAGCCTTATACCATTTAATTTGACATAAATGTCTGGTGCCTTTTTCTTAGTTTTTGTCCTGATTAATATTATCGTAGCACGTGACACTCATGACAATTTGTGTCTTAGAAAAGTGTTTTCCCTGATTCAGAGGTATCACACACTTCAAACACATCACCCTCCTTTCTCAGTTCCTGACTGAAGCCATTAAAACATCACACTTAAGGTCTAGTAATCCTAGTATTTGGGAAGCTGAGGCAGAAGGACCGCTTGAGGCCAGGAGGTTGACACTACTCTGGGCAGCATAGCAAGACTCTGTCTCTACAATTTTATTTTTTATTTTTTGCAACATAGCAAGACTCTGTCTCTACAGAATTTTTTTTTGTTTTAATTAGCCAAACCTGGTGCCATGTACCTGTAGTTCTAGCTACTCAGGAGGCTGAGGAAGTAGGATCACTAGAGCCCAGGATTTTAAGGCTGCAACAAGGTATGATTGTGTCACTGAACTCCAGCCCAGGCAACAGAGTGAAACTCTGTTTCTTAAAAGAATAAAGTAAAATAATTAAATTAAAATTAAAATCGCAGTTATATTGAGGCTATGGAGCAAGATGGCCTAGTAGAACCCTCCAGCAATTGTACCCCCCTTGCAGAAACATCAAACTGAACAACAATGCAAGCAACAAGAAAGCACCTTTGTAAGAAATACAACATTATTTAAGAGAACACAGTACCTAGTCTTAGCATAATGACAAGAAAATATGCATTGAATAGGATTGGAAGAACAGTCTTGAACTGCCTATACCACACCTCCTCCAACACCAGGGAGCACAGCCTGAAAAGATAATCTGTGTGCTTGGGGAGGGAAAGCAAAGTGAGTGTGGGACTATGCATTGAAACACAGTGCCACCCTGTCACTATGCAACACAACACAAGAAAAAAATCTGCCAGTGCCCACAGAGAGAGCATTTAGAATAGCCTTGGACCTGAGGGGAATCCACTGTCCTGGCAGAAGGAATGTGAGTCCCAACCTTCTTTACCACTGGCTGACTAAAGTGATCTTGAGCCTTGAATAAATTTCAGTGATAATTAGACCATCCTGACCACAGTTCTTGAATGAGCCGTGGTACCACACTGCTCTCAGAGGCTGTGGGCTCGGGGTACAACCCAGAATGACACTAGCTGCAGTGGCCACAGGAAAGCCTATGGCACCACTCCCCCAATGCCAGACAGTGCACTGTAGAGAGCGACTCCTTCAATTTGGGTGAAAGAGTGAAGAATACAGAGGACTGTGTCTTCCAACTGAGTATCAGCCCAGCCACTTTAAAATAAAGCACCAGGCAGAACCCCAAGGCCCCCAATTCCAGGTCATTGTTACTAGGTCATTGCCTCTAGACTCACTGTGAGCCAGAAAGAAATCTACTTCCCTGGTAGGATGGACAAAGTCTAGCAGGATTTACTACCAGTTGCTGGTTAAAATGGCCTCTGGCCTTGAATAGACCTTGGTGGCAGTCACACAATAGCAGCCACGGGTCTTTGGCAAGCTACAGTAATGTGCTGGTCTGGGAGACTATGGGCTCCAGGTGCAAGCTGGTATAATGCCAGCTGTGGCAGTCATGGAATTGCTAACATCAACCCTCCCCCAACTCCAGGCAGCTTAGCATAGAGAGAGGCTCTTTTTACTAGAATAAAGAGAAGGAAGAGAGCAAGGGACTTTTCCCTAGGAACCTAAGGAAATCTCCCACCTCATCATTAAGCCCAACAGGGCTGGGTATCTAAGAGTCTGCAAGAGTTGCAGCATATTGGGCTTTGTGTGCCACATAGTGTGAAAATGGCTGCAATGACCACAGACTTACAGAACTCAAAACTCAGTCCCCTTTGAATTCTTGGAACTCGTGAAGACTAGAATAAACACTCTTCAATGCCTAGACATCAATGAATGTCCATTAGCATCAAGGATATCCAGGAAGATATGATCATGCCAAATGGAAAAAACAAGGCACCAGTGACTAAACCTGAAGGACAGAGACATGTGATCCCTTACCCAGATAATTTAAAATAGCTGTTTTGAGGAAGCTCAATTAATTTCAAGAAAACAGACGGAAGGAATCCATAAATTTATCAGATAAATTTAACAAAGAAATTGGAATAATTTTAAAAATCAAACAAATTTTGGAGCCACAAAATAACAATTAACAAACTGAAAAATGCATTAGAGTGTCTCAACAGCAGAACTGATCAAACAGAGGAAAGAACTAGTGAGTTCAAAGTCAGGTTACTTGAAAATTACATAGAGGAGAAAAAAGATGAAAGAGTGAAGAATGTTTACAAGATCTAGAAAATAGCCTCAACGGGGCAAATCTAAGACTTATTGGCCTTAAAGAAGAAGTAGAGGTAGAAATAGGGGTAGAAAGTTTATTCAAATAAATGATAACTGAGATCTTTCCAAACGTAGATGAAGGCATATTCTTTGAAACCATGTGATCATTTTAATAAACGCCACAAAAGCGTTCGGTAACATTCAACACCGTTTCATGAACAAAACTCTCAACAAACTGGGTATAGAAGAAATACATCAAATCAATATAGGTCATATGTGAAAAACCCATGGCTATCATCACACTGAATTGGGAAGAACTGAAAGCTTTTCCTGTAAGAACTGGAACAATAAAAGGTTCCCTATTTTCACCACTTTTATTAAATATAGCACTAGAAGTCCTAGCAGGAGCAGTTGGACAAGAGGAAGAAATAACGAGCATACAAATTAGAAAGGAAGAAGTCAAATTGTCCTTGCAGATGACATTATCTTATACTTAGAGAAACCCAAGGATTCTTCAAAAAGACTGTTACAACTGACAAATTCAATAAGATTGCGGGATACAAAATCAAAATACAAAAACCAGCAGCATTTCTATATGCCAATAGTGAACAATTTGAAAAAGAAATCAAGAAAACAATTCCATTTAAAATAGCTACAAAAAATACCTAGAAATAAATTTAACTGAAAAAGTGAGAGATCTCTACAATGAAAGTGATAAAACACTAATGAAAGAAATTGAAGATGACACAAACAATGGAAAAATATTCCATTTTCATGGATTGAAAGAATTGTGTTAAAATGTTGATAATACCGAATGCAGTCTACAGATTCAATGAAATCTCTACCAAAATACCAATGATTTTGTTCATAGAAATAGAAAAAAAAAAAAAACACTAAAATTTGCATGGAACCACAGAAGATCCTGACATAGCCATAGCAATTCTTGGCAAAGATAATAAAGCTGGGGGCCTCACTTCACCTGACTTCAGAATATACTGCAAAGCTATAGTAATGAAAACAGCATGGTACTAGCATAACAGCAGACATGTAGACCAATGGAACAGAATGAGGGATCAAGAAATAAATCCACACATTTAAAGCCAAATGATTTTACAGAAATGTACCAAGAGCATATGTCGGATGATGGAAAGTGTCTTTAATAAATGGTGCTAATAAAACTGGATATCCATATGCAGACAAACGAAACTAGCTAGACCCCTTTATCTGTCATCATATAAAAAATAAACTCTGGATTAAAGACAAACCTAAGACCTGAAACTATGAAACTATTAGAAGAAAAGAGAGAAATGCTTCAGGATGTTGTTCTGGGCAAAGATTGTCTGATCTCACAATCTCACACAATCAAAGCAAAAATTGGCAAGTAGGATTACATCAAACTAAAAGCTTCTGCACAGCAAAGGAAACAATCAAGAAAGTGAAGAGACAACCTCTTGGGAGAAAATATTTGTAAACTATCCACCCCACAAAGAGTTAATTGCCAGAATATATAAGGAAGTCAAACCACTGTGTAGCAAACAAACAAACAAAACAAACAAACAAACAAATACTAATTTAAAAATAAAAAAGCCCTGGATAAACATTTCTTAAAATAGACACCATGACTGAGTATATGGAAAAATGCTCAACATCATTCATACCTAATTATCAGGAAAATGCAAATCAAATATCATCTCATCCTAGTTAGAATGCTATTAACAAAAGTACAAAATTAACAATTGCTGGCAACAATGTGGAGAAAGTGGGGAACACTTGTACACTGTTGGTGAGAATATAAATTAGTACCGCCATTGTGTATAATAATATGGACATTCCTCAAAAAACTATAATTAGAACTGCCATATAATTCATCAATCCCCCAGCTGGGTAAGTATCCCAAAGAAAGGAAATCAGTATATCAAAGAGGTATCTTCACTTCCATATTTATTGCAGCGCCATTTATAACCAAGATATGAAATCAACCTAAGTGTCCATCAATGGATGTATAAAGATAATGTGGCGTATGTACATGGTGGAATATTATCCAGCCACAAAAAGAACATTACTATTAATGCATGAATAAATATAATGTGGTATATATACATGATAGAATGTTTTCCAGTCACAAAAAGAATAATATTCTATTACTTTGAGCAACATAGATGGAAGTAGAGGGCATTATGTTAAGTGAAATAGGCAAGGTGTAGAAAGAGATATCATATGTTCTCATTCATGCCTGTGGGCTAAAACAATTGACCTTATGGAGATAGTGACTAGAATGTTGGTGAGGCTGGGAGGGGTAATGGGGTAGAGAGTTGAAGATAGATTGGCTTATAAAAATACAGTTAGATAGAAGGATAGGTTCTATTGTTTCATAGCACAATAGGGCACTATCATTAAAATAATTTATTGTACATTTCAAAATATCTAGAAGAATTGGAATGTTCCCAACAAAAATAAATGATACATCTTTGAGGTCATGGATATTTTAATTACCTTAATTTGATTATTACACATTGGATGCTTGTATCAAAATACCACATGTACCCCACAAATACATACAACTATTAAGAATCATTTTTTTAAATAAAAAATATAGTTATATAATAATCTAGTGTTCTATTTTGCTTCTGTATTCCTCTAAAATCTGTCATACTGCCACATTACACATACAAATCCCAATTGCATCTTTCACATTAGCCCTTTTTGTGTCACTTCCTTGGCATTTTACAACTGCCCAAATGTTTTTAGATCAAGACATAAGGGGGAAAGAAACTTTTACATTATTACATTTAACTTAATATTTACTTCTGATTCATAGCTGAAGTTTACTTCTCTGAAACACATTTAACCATCCATAGGTACAAAATAGCTATTGTGTACATTCTTTTTGAATTAAAAGAAAAAAAGCCAATTTGTCTTTGATTTAGTCATTCCCAAATGAGAATAATAAAGCAAATGTGTTTTCTCCATTACTGACTTTCTTGGACCAAATTAGTTAGGTAAGAAAAACTAAGCTATGGCATATGATTTGTGGAAACAGGTATTATTGAAACAAATTAATTTAGAGAAGTTATAAAACTTATGTACAAATTTTATTTATTAGATAATTATGCATTAGCTTCCAGTTCTCCTATTGTGAGGTATGAAGTACAGAAATATGAATTTTGCTAAAATAAATGTAAATTTTACTTAATCTTTTCTTAAAAGCTTTCATTTTTCTTGTTTGGAAAAATCGTTCATAAGAATCACATAGGGAGTAGCACTGGTTATATCATAACTGATTTTAAAGAAAATTTTTCCATGGAGAAAGATAAAATTGAGTTGAAAATACAAGACTGCTAATTGTTGTTTTATTCCTGTAAAAGAATCAACAAAGGTAAACTAATTGTTTCATCTTATGTTATATAACTGTCTGCTCTTAAAGTATAATTCTTTATACTTTCTATACAATAATATTCATGTATTATTTTGTATATTTACCTTTATGTTTATAAATATTCACAATATATTTTTCATTTGTAAGAATTGACTGCAGTTGTTCATCGGCGGTCATTTTCTTGTATAGTTTTCAAGATAAAAGACATTCTTTGCATGTCAGCCTCATGGCTACATGGCCATGTTTTATACTATTAAGCAAGCAACCTGGATTTAATTCCCAACCCAGACTGCATGCTCCCCAGGCTACTTTGTTCAACACCTGTAAAGAAGAAAATTACTTATGCTACATGAAAGCACCTATTTTAGTTTTAAAGAGAGGTGCTAGTTTCCAATAAAGGAATAGAGTGTATTTTTCTTTGTTTTCTGTTGGAAATGTAGTAGTTGTGGCCTTTCAACAGAATATGTCAAGCCACCCCACAAAGAGTTCCTTTCCCTGTGTATTCATTGCTGCGTGCACCACCACATGCTTTTCGCATAAAGAAAAGAAAAATGCAGGTATTAGAGATTCTAATTATATGTTTCTACAAACTGAATTAACACGGAAATGTCAAATTGCTTGGGGGAGCATTTAACCCTGTGCCTCTAGAGCATTCCAAAGTTTCTATACACTTGGACTCTTAAAAGCTGTTTGACCATTTTCCCAGGGTATCTGCACCTAAGAGACTAACTAACTTTATACTGACACAGTGACAACTATTAGATAGAACTTATTTCAGGTTTTTGTTGTTGTTGTTGTCGGGGGATTGTAACTTTTTATTCCACTTCAAATCGGAAGATTTAAGATAGAGGAACACAAACTTTCAATAGGTCAGTATATTAGCAGATGTTTATATTGTCTGTGTGTTTCTGTATCTGTGTGTGGGCGTGTGTTTATGAGACAGAGGGAGAGAAAATCCAGCTAACTGTATCTTAGAAATATCAACGGAGAGGTGGAAAGAGAGCATTCTTCCCCCACCCTGTAATATTTGATTTCTGGACTAGGAAAAAAATTGGTAGCGGTTCAGTTGGGATTTTTTATAACATTGCAAAATGACTGTGATTATTAATTTATGTTTTAACAAATAACCACATTAAGGGACAAAGTAGAAAGCACAGTCATTGGAGCATAAACTTGAACAGTAATAATAACACATTTTATTGTCAGGAGAGATTTATCTCTCAGGGATGCTAGAATGCTGAGTTTCCTTTGCTTACCATGAATTATTGATGCTATGTCTTGTTACTTTCATTATGGTGTTTCCAAAATATCAGCCTAACCAGTCTTTTGTATTAAACATATTTGAAAAAAAATAGATTACTAATATAATTGCATCAGTTTCTTAAAATATTGACATTTGGGTATAATTATACATATACTTTTATAATCTCGTATTATGTAAAAATAACTGAAAAAATGCTGTGGCCTCAAATATATTAACTATCTAAATTTCAAAATCCATGTAAACATTTTATTGAAAAATTGTTAGGCTTTTCCTCGTGTATGTTGAGAAATTTTTTGGTATTATTTATTTTCTCCTGGCAACATGAAACAGCTGGGTTAAGACAACAGTTTAGATTCAGGTTTGCTTTCTTTCTTTTTTCTTTCAAGAAGAGGTCATGGACCATCTGTAAACTGGATCTTGATGGATTAAATAAAACTTGTAAAATTGAATCCTGGTAATAAAATAGATTCTATAAAATAGACACCTTGTATCTCTCTCCATTATTCCATTCTTTTGTGGTTTCCTTGATTCAAAATGTGCACTTATTTTAACATATGTAATTTCTATAAATTCTACAACACTTCTTGCTTTCTTTTCTAAGACACCTATAGTGACTTTTCTTATTATGCTGGGCAAACTTTGAACTCCTAGATGCCATTTATGACAGCTCAAAACGAATGCCTTGATAAGGCTACGAAGCAAAGTGGTGGTTTGAAAAGCCTTTTGATGAAAGGTTGGCAGGGAGGCTGTGCTAACCACACACAAGGATCATGCATGAGGCTACAGGAGGTCACAGGTTTTTAAGGAGCGTGGATCAAGCAGGGTCAGATTGGTTACAGCCAATTGCACAGCACATTCTTCTCCATTCATCCCCAGCTGAATCTCTAATTATGACCTACAAAATCAGCGATGAAGCATTAAAAAGTGGAACTGTATTGTTCCATGGTGAGTGCTTAGCAAAAAAGCTGGAATTTGATACTTAGTCACAGTTTGCAAACAATGTGGTTGAACCACCTGAGGGGTCACATTTTTACGTTCTGAGGCAATTTATTAGTAATGGTACCTGTCAGTCAGAAATCCCCCTAAAGCTCTTTCATTACTAGTCATGACTTTGACACAGAAATGGTTCAAAGTAATAGGCAAATAAAACAAGAGCTAGATCATTTACAAAGAAAGATCCCCATATTCCCTTTATCCCTTCCTGATGAGCCATCTTTGTAGTTGAGCTCTAAGTGGTATAAAGATTATACTGGATGGGTTATTTTGAAAGCAAGCCTTTTTATTTGTCAATGAGGGATTGTTAAAACTTCTAAACTATTTCCATGATTTCTTCCATTTTAACTCAAAATATAAACAGAAGCAAATACTGTGGTTGAGGCACTGCAATGACACTTCTCCCAGCTATAGTAATCTAGATAGGAATGACTCACGTTTACAAAGCCGGTATAAATTTGAAAAGAGTCCTGCATAAAGATGTTTCACAACTTTCTTCCAAAACACACACACACACACACACACACACACACCCCACTCATACACATACATACATGCGTTTATTTTCAAGACAAATTTAAAGAATTCAACACATTACTTTTCATATTTTTGGATGGAAATACCACCTTTCATCAACAGATGCAACATTTTAGTAGTTTTAATTTTTCTATACATGCTTCTGGAATGATCATTGTTATACATTTCTCTTTTCATCTACTGACTTCTACGTAGGAACTTATCCTTCATAACTGCTGCAGTTATGACATCACAGGATGTATTATATGTGTAGAACAATGGTTCTCTTGCCAAAGCCTCTCTAAGTGAAGGTTTTTTAACAATGAAAGTCACATTCTTAAAGATTTTATAGGGTCCATTTTTAAGCAATAAACAAAGATTTAAAATAAGAAGTAGAACATACTGTAGAAAGTAGGCTGAGTGTAGTGCCTCATACTTGTAATCTCAGCACTTTAGGAGGCTGAGTCAGGAGGATTGCTTGAGCCCAGAAGTTTGAGACCAGCCGGGGCAACATGTCAAAACCCTGTCTCTACAAAAAGCATAAAAATTAGCTGGGCGTGATAGCATGTCCCTGTAGTTCCAGCTACTTAGGAGGCTGAGGTGGGACGACCACCTATGCTTAGGAAATCAAGGCTGTGGTGAGCCGTGATCATGCCAGTGCAGTGTAGTCTGGGTGACAGAGTGTCAGAGTGAGACCCTGTGTCAAAAACCAAAACAAAACAAAACCAAAAGGACTTAGTAGTAGTAGTAGTAGAAGACATAAAAAAGAAATCAATCAATTGAAATTGCATATGCAGAGAGAAAAGACTTGAAAGTAGTCTAGATTTTATTCTATTTCTTTGTTTTTTACTAGTCATTAAAAAAAGAAACAATAAATAATGGGATGTGTAGGAAAAATACAATGTAGTGAAAATAACTAAGATTTACAAATCATTTTTACATGTCAGGACGTATCATCTGTGATTTAGATGTAGTGTTTCAATTAATCCTCAAAACAGTCGTATGCATCATTTGACTCTCTAAAGCCTTATGAAGCATGTATTATTATTCCAAATTTAGAAGACATAAAAATTAGGTTCAGGTCACATATACTGCTTCACTGTAAGTTTCTGATTACTCTATTAACTGATACTTTATTAATCTTATAATGATGTTTGTGGCTTAACCCCTGCACCAATTTGAGCAACTTGATTCCAGTTTAAAAAGTAAATTATAGTGTTTGTTTACTTGTTTTATACTAAAAAGTTTTCTAATCGATGTTCACCATTAGTGTTTGAAATCTGGAAGCTATGAACCTGTGTATGAACATCTACGCATATATCTTTTGATCCCACTCTTAAATTCCCCTAACCATAAACATTAACATTTCAGAGTGAAAAATTTGGTTGTGTAAATATTAATGTAATAATTAACTCAAGCAAAAGTCATCAGGACATGATAAATAATTGGCTAAAAGTAAAAAAAAAAAAAAAAAGTATCGTTATGTAGCCTCAAAGATGGCTTGATAAATACATGCAATAAAATGAAACTTTACAATGGAAATTCCCACAGAAATCACCTTCACCAACAGGCCGAATTTAGCATCTTCTAAAAATACACAAATGGTCATTATGTAATTCTAATATAATAGGAAGTACACAACATCACTTGTAGTATTCTTGTCAAAGTTGTTTAATCTTAGTGTAATCATGAATAAACATTCAAAAACAATCAAATGGTGGGAAATTCTATCAGAAAATTTAGTTCTATTATTAAAAGAACAAATGTCAATATCATGAAAAACAAAAAATGGTGAAATGAAGAAAGTGTTATTTCACATTGAACTAAAAAGACAGGTAACCAATTAAAATGAAGAATCATTGTTTGAATCCTGGATCAAAGTAATCAAATAAATGAATCAGCAAAGAACTATTGAGATATTGGGGACATTCAAATAAACACTACATGTTAGATAATATTGTTGTTAAAGTTTGATTTACAGAAATTTAAAAACCATGAGGAACAAGTAAAAAATAAATACATCTAAAATGTTTATCTAGCTCACATCACTTAATAAGGGAACCAGCAAGATATTAATCTAAAGATTATATGAAGAATTAGGTTTCTATAAGGCAAATTAATAAAGGGTTATTAAGATCATATTGCTGGGTTAGATATAAAACTAGAACAATAAACTATAGTTGTAGAGTTGTCTTTTCAAACAGATAGAAATAATTTGCATCTGTGTAAACAGAAATCTGCCAGATAACCTCTGTTATTTCACAAATCTGTTTTATAAAAATCTGTTTCATTAATTTCATAAATCTGTTATAAAATATACCAGTCAATAGAAAATTTACCAAAATTGTAAGCCTAGAACTAATGGGTATACCAAAGGATATCTAGTAATCTCTTTTGCTTATTAATAAGTATCAGAATTTGTTTTTTGCTTAATATTAATATATCAAAGTTAAAGCTCTTGTGTGAAGTAACAGAACTTCCATTTTTGTAGAACACTGTCCTAGCTTTTAAAAATTACATGCAGAAAAATTTTGAGATTGTATTTCACAATATTTTTCAGATTGCTTTCAAATGGACCTGATAAAGATACTACTTGGGGAAGGCAGAACGTCAATTTGGCTAAACCATTTACACCTGATAAATCTAGATAATGGGTATGCAGGTGTTAATTGGCTAATCTTCCAACTCCTGTTCAAGTTTGCAATTTTTTAAATTAATCATTTGAGGACATAAATAATGAAATATTTAGCATGTTTTGGCATTTTTTCTTTTATATACTTTAAGGTGATATCAATTTGCTTCTATATGTATCCTGATTTTTCAGTCATAGAAAAGCCATAGCCCTTAGGACATAGCTTTGAAGTGACAGGGATTCTGTATTTTTTTTTTTTTTTAGCAATTTTCAAATATTATAATTGCTACTTGCAAGCTGTGTATCATTGGGAAACTTAATTATACTCTATGTTATGTTAGGGATATGGCACCAAAATTATCAATCATATATTTAATACTCAATAAATTCTGTTAATAGTATTAAATTTTATTTCCTTAGTAAGTAAATCAGCAATCTCCATTTAGTTAAACAGACTCCAAAGATTCTTATAAAGTATAATGTGGGACTAATTTTAAAAGCCTCTAAAAGTATCGATATGGTTTGACTGTGTCCCCACCCAAAATCTCAACTTGAGTTGTATCTCCCAGAATTCCCATGTGTTGTGGGAGGAACCCAGGGGGAGGTAATTGAATCATAGGAGCCAGTCTTTCCCATGCTATTCTTGCGATAATGAATAAGTCTCATGAGATCTGATGGGTTTATCAAAGATTTTCACTTTTGCTTCTTCCTCATTTTCTCTTGCCACTACCATGTAAGAAGTGCCTTTCACCTCCCGCCATGATTCTGAGGCCTTCCCAGCTATGTGGAACTGTAACTCCAATTAAACCTCTTTTTCTTCCTAGTCCTGGGTATGTGTTTATCAGCAGTGTGAAAATGGACTAATACAAGTGTATACCTCTAATGTCGACTTGCTTGTACTGCACTCACTTACCAAAACATACAATATCTTTTGTTATTGGCTGGGCATTTATAAGCTCATTTTATTGGTGCTGATCATCCCTTGCTGATCAGCACATATAAAATGCATTTGTATTCACAAATATCTAGCTTACAAATGAAAAGTTTTGAAGTTGAAAAACCTCTTTCAAACATGAATCTTTGGGTTTCCTATTGACTTAAGTGAATAAAGGTAGGAGCTATCTCAACTTTTAGTTGGAAACCAGATTGGAAAAGTTATAGGAACTGTAGATTTCAAAAAATCATTTTTCTCAAGTGTTCTCACTTTTCTTTGAAATTGGACAGATACAATTTATAGTATTTGGAGAAAAACTTGGAGCAAAAGACAAACTTACAGAAGAATAAAATGATCCAGACACTATTTTTTAATCCAGATGGAGTTGCAGCTATAATATAGCAGACTTCCAGGGAGAAATACAAATTCAGTTCTTTGCTTGTTCATTAAGAATCCCATGGTACTTGAAAATTTTAAAACTTCAAAAAAAACCCTTTAATTTGTTTGATTAGTGTAACTGACCACAGTGTTTTTTAAATTTAGGGTCTGTACTACACAGTTTGATTTGGCTACATTTACAATAAATACTTAATTCTAGTTAGGAGCAATCTTGCTCCAACCGTGACCAAAGGATACATTACTATATTGTGATTTAATACTTCATTACAAGTAAATAGCATACAATTATTTCAGATATTCTGTACATAATACAAGACTCACTACAAAATGTAAATGTGAAGTAAACATAGAGAGCTACACTGTTGTTTCGTCCAGAACTGGTAACTTGATGAAAACCTTCCTTTAGTATTTGAATCAATGTATAGTATTAAATTAATGAGATTGATTAATAGTATAGTGCAAAATGTTTATTTACATGATAGACGGCAGAGACATTCACTTTAAAGGTTCTGAAAAAGTAAATTGATAAACATTTATAAATGTAAATATATTTCTTCACCAAAAATTTATGATGAATGTATGTTTCCACATAACATCAATGATAAACTTATTCTCATAAACAATTTCTGTTTAAAGTTTTAAACTTTTCAGTGATTTTACCTAATACTATGGAAAACATATTTGTTGCTTGAATTTAACTATGCAAATTATAATAACAAATTACTAATTTTAGAAATGACTTTTTCTTTTATTTATTATATATTGCTGTCAATACTCAGTTATTCCTTAACATCACCTTAGATATGAAGGATATAGTAACCTAATCCAAATTAGTTCATAGTTAAAAATGCTGAATTAGTTATTTTTTTTCATGGGGGTTGGATAAGTGGATAGAGGACTCTTCATAAATTTAAATTACAGCTGTAATGGTTCAGAATTATGACTGAACACTGAATGTATGTATTTAACATTATATAAATAGCAATTACTAAGTACCAAACACTAGTCTAATTATTAACCTAATATTAAATATTTATTTCTCATACCAACCCTTCTAGGAAGAATGATACTGTTTAGGGATTTTCACATATAATTGATATGATTGTTAATATTAGGTGTCAACTTGACTGGATTGAGGGATGCCTAGGTGACTGGTAAAGTTTTGTTTCTGAGTGTGTGTGTGAGGGTGTTGCCAGAGGAGAATGACATTTGAGTTAGTGGAATGGGGGAGGAAGACCCACTGTTCTAATCTGTTCTCATGCTGGTAATAAAGACATACCTGAAACTGGGCAAATTATAAAGGAAAGAGGTTTAATTGACTCACAGTTCCACCTGACTGGAAGGCTTCACAATGATGACAGATGAATGAGGAGTAAAGTCACATCTGACATGGTGGCAGGCAAAAAGAGAGCATGTGCAGAGGAACTCCACTTTATAAAACCACAGATCTTGTGAGACTTATTCACTACTATGAGAAGAGAAAGGGAAAGACTCACTCCCATGATTCCATTACCTCCCACCAGGTCCCACCCACAACATGTGGGAATTATGGGAGCTACAATTCAAGATGAGATTTGAGTGGGGATACAGTCTAACCATATCACCCACCCTCAATGTGGGTGGGCATCATCCAATTTGCTGCCAGTGTGACTAAAACAAAGCAGGCTGAAGAAGAGGGATAAGCAGGTTGCTGAGTCCTCTCTTTTTCTATCTTCCCATGGCTTTCTCTCCTCCTGCCCTTGGACATCATACTCTGGGTTCTTAAGCTTTAGTAGTCTGGCGCTTGTACCAGTAGCCTCCGGGGGACTCTTGACCCTCTAGCCTCAGACTGAGGATTGCACTGTCAACTTCCCTGGTGTTCAGGCTTTGGGGCTTGGACTGAGTCTTGCTACTGGTTTCTCTCTTTCTCCAGTTTGAAGATGAACTATAATGGGACATGGCCTTGTAATTGTGAGTCAATTCTCTCTAATTAAATCTCATATATATATACACACACAAACACACACACATGCATATATATACATATATACATATCTTACTGGTTCTTTCCCTCTGGAGAACGCTAATACAATTGGTTTTCTCTTTCATGTTATATAGTAGGATTCAACTTCTCCATGAATTGAATTTATGTATGGCTACATGAGATTACTTGGTCAGTTAAAGTGGAAATGATATATGTCACCCTCAATTCTAAATAATCAGTGTGAAATTTTCTCTCGACTATTTGAAGAAGCAATTATTTAGATGTAGTCTGTATCCCTAGGTGACTACTTTAACTACAGCCCCTTTCTGATAATCAATACAAATATGTCAAGAACATGAAAGAAGCAAATTTGTTTTAAACTACTGAGATTTGGGAAGTTTTTGCTATAGTCACACAGCCTAGTATATCTTAAATGATACAACTATGTATTGCTATTATCTCCATTGTATACATAAGGGACATGAAGGCTAACTGATTTCCAAAAAAGCAGAGCTTTCAGCAAAATTAGAACTCTTTTAGGGTGGAAAAGCAATGGGTATACTTCAAAACCTTGTAAGGCAAACATAATCCCACAACTGCATGAGACCAAAAAAAAAAAAAAGAAAAAGTCGAGACCTAAAATAGACTGTCTAAAGCCTAGGGGGAAAAGCTTGGGGGTGTGCTTCCTTGGGAAGGTTTGACATTCAAAAGTGCCTATGTACACTGGAGGATTTAGATAACCATGCACAGGTTCAGAGTGGAATGTATGCTTAGCAAAAGACTTGAGAAGATCATAAGCTTTCACGTCTGGGTGATCTCTATCTGATAAGTGCAATAACTACATTGAAAATTTCACTAGGGTATTCAGCAGCAGATTTGGACAGTGTAATCAGGAAATAAAGGCTAAGGAAGCATTGTTAACAGCCTGAAAAGTACTGAAGGAATGCTTCAGAGCAGACACAATCTACAAAAACTGTTTTTTTGTTTGTTTGTTTATTCATGTATTGCCTCTGGCATTCAAGGAAATTTCTGCCAAAATACTAGCTGAACACACACTAAAGGAACTGACAGCTAAATGACCTGCATGACACTGAATACAATCTTTGCAAAAACAAGAAAAGTTACTAAACATATTTTTACAGTCAAAGATAGTGAGTTCTGGGGAAGAAGGAAAACTTTATTCCCAGGATTTTTCATAAGATTCAAATATTCAGATTTGGATAAAATAGTCACATGACATACAAAGAAACAGGAAACTATGTCTCATTCACAGGAAAAAAAAGTGACAGATACCATCCCTGAGGAATCCCTGACATTGTGTTTATAATATAAATAGTTTAAATAAACTATCTTAAATATTCTGAAAGAACTAGTGGAAACTACAGATCAAGAACTGAAGGAAACCAAGAAAATGATGGATGTACAAGTAGACACAAAAAATATTTTAAAAGGAAACAATTAGACATTATGGAACTTAAAAGCACAATAACTGAAATAAAAAACCCACTAGAGTGTTCAATAGGAGATTTGAGTAGTCAAAAGAAAATAACAGCAGACTTGAAGATAGGTCATTTAAAATTATCCAGTCTGAAAAACAGAAAGAATGATAAAGTGACCTGGGGGATGAAAAATATATGAAGAATAATTGCAAAAACTTTTCATATTTGATAAAAAACATAAATCTCCACATTCAAGAGTTTCAGCAAATTCTAACTAGGATAACCTCAAAAAGATCCATTCTGAGAAACATTACAAACTTATCATTGAAAGTCTATGAGAAGATGATAATTTTGAAAGCAGCAAGAGAAAGAAACTCATCATGTAAAAAAAATCATTATGCTGATATTTTATGTAAAACCCTGCAGGCCATATTTAGAGTGGTGACATATTTAAAGTACTGAAAGAAGAAAGTCAAACAAAAAATTTATATCCAACAAAAGTATCCTTCAAAAAATCAAGGAGAAATTAAGACATTGCCACATAAAAGTTGTGAGAGTTTGCCATCAATAGATGTGTTCAGAAGAAATGCTAATGGGAGTTCTTTAGGTTTAAGCAAAGGGACACTACACAATGATATGAAGAGATACAAGAAAATAAACCTCCAGTAAAGTAACTGTAGAAGTAAATATAATTTGACTTTCTTTCTTCCTATTTGAATACCCTTTATTTCTTTCTCTTGCCTGATTGCCCTAGCCAGAACTTCCAATACTATGTTGAATAGGAGTGGTGAGAGAGGGCATCCTTGTCTTGTGCAAGTTTCCAAAGGGAACGCTTCCAGCTTTTGCTCATTCAGTATGATATTGGCTGCTGGGTTGTCATAAATAGTTCTTACGATTTTGAGATACATTCCATCAATACCTAGTTTATAGAGAGTTTTTAGCATGAAGGGGTGTTGAATTTTATCAAAGACCTTTTCTACATCTATTGAGATAGTCATGTGGTTTTTGTCATTGGTTCTGTTTATGTGATGGATTACATTTACTGATTTGTGTATGTTGAACCAGCCTTGCATTCCAGGAATGAAGTTGACTGATTTTGGTGGATAAGGTTTTTGATGTGCTGCTGGATTCAGTTTGCCAGTATTTTATTGAGGATTTTCACATCAATGTTCTTCAGGGATATTGGCCTGACATTTTCTTTTCTTGTGTCTCTGCCAGGTTTTGGCAGCAGGATGATGCTGGCCTCATAAAATGAGTTAGAGAGGAATCCTTCTTTTTCTATTGTTTATAATAGTTTCAGAAGGAATGGTACCAGCTCCTCTTTGTACCTCTGGTAGAATTCGGCTGTGATTCTGTCTGTCCTGGGTTTTTTTTTTTTTTTTTTTTTTGGTTGGTAGGCTATTAATTACTGCCTCAATTTCAGAACTGGTTACTGGTTTATTCAGGGATTTGACCTCTTCCTGGTTTAGTCTTGGGAGGGTGTATGTGTCCAGGAATTTATCCATTTCTTTCAGATTTTCTAGTTTATTTGCCTAGAAGTTTTTAAAGTATTCTCTGATGGTACTTTGTATTTCTGTGAGATCAGTGATGATATTCCCTTTACCATTTTTTATTGTGTCTATTTGATTCTTCTTCTTCTTTTTTTTTTTTTTTTTTTTTTTTTTGACACGGAGTCTCGCTCTGTTGCTCAGGCTGGAGTGCAGTTGCACGATCTCAGCTCATTGCAAGCTCTGCCCCCTCCCGGGTTCATGCCATTCTCCTGCCCCAGCCTCCCTAGAAGCTGGGACTACAGGCGCCCGCCACCAAGCCCGGCTAATTTTTTTGTATTTTTAGTAGAGACGGGGTTTCACCGTGTTCGCCAGGATGGTCTCGATCTCCTGACCTTGTGATCCGCCCGCCTCGGCCTCCCAAAGTGCTGGGATTACAGGCGTGAGCCACCACGCCTGGCGATTCTTCTCTCTTTTATTCTTTATTAGTCTGGCTATCCGTCTATCTATTTTGTTAACCTTTTCAAAAAACCAGCTCCTAGATTCACTGATTTTTTAAAAGGGGTTTTCATGTCTCTATTTCTCTCCTTCAGTTCTGCTCTGATCTTAGTTACTTTTTGTATACTGCTAGCTTTTGAATTTATTTGATCTTGCTCCTCTAGTTCTTTCAATTGTGATGTTAGAGTGTCGATTTTAGATCTTTCCCACTTTCTCCTGTGGGCATTTAGTGCTATAAATTATCCTCTAAACACTGCTTTAGCTGTGTCACAGATATTCTGGTACATTGTGTCTTTGTTCTCATTGGTTTAAAAGAACCTATTTATTTCTGCCTTGATTTCGTTATGTACCCAGTAGTCATTCAGGAGCAGGTTGTTCAGTTTCCATAAATTGGTATCAGTAAAAACTGGAATGTTACAAATTTAAAATGTTAATTGTAACCCCCATAGGGACCAAAGAATTGTATCTCTAAAGTACCAGCATGTAAACTCAGTTTAATTCCCAAGTCTATCCTTTTAACCATATTATGCTACTTCTTACTGTAAAAGGAGATTTGAATCATTCACTGATTCATTGAACAAATATGTATTTTGACCATCCAGGGATTAATATTGTAATAGATTCTGGCATTATAATGATGAATAAAATATTAAACATAACTTCCAATCGATACTTTTATCATTGTACAATATTTATTGTAGCAATTGAAAAATGTACAAAAATCAAAACATTTTCTATCAAATAAGCACAGTGTAAAAGAAGACATGTTTGTAGTTCTGGTACTGTGAGAATACTATGGAAAGACTTGTAAGTGTTAGACTCTAATATGAATTTGTTACTAGGTTAATGTTTGTAAGTTTCAAGTGGTTTCTCCACCTCTTTTACCTCAATTCCTGTCCTTCTTCCACTGCAGTAGCACCGATACCCTTGCCATTTCTGGATATTACTGGGCATATTTTTGCCTTGAGACCTCTGATTTGCTATTCTTTCAGCACAGACTCAGTCACTGCACATATCCTGGAGGCTCCTCCCTCATGTATGTCACTTAACCCAAGAGGTCTTCTGTGGCCACCCTGAAAAAATGAATTGCATTCCTTCCCAGACACTTTCTATTGCGATTTATTTCCTATCCCTTTAATTATTTTTTGTCAAAACAGATAGTTATATAATCTATATCTATATTTAAATATCTACCTGTATGTTCATTTGTTCATTTTGTCTCCCCAAATGAATATAAGCTTTAGGAGAACAAACATTTTATCTGTTTTATTCCCTAGTTCATAGAAAATGTATTTCTAAAAATATTTGCCAACTATACATCCAACAATGGAGTAACATTCAGAATCTACAAGAAACTCAAACAAATCAGCAAGAAAAAAAATACTAATTACATCAAAAAGTGGGCAACTGACATAAATAGACATTTCTTAAATGAAGATACACAAATATATTTTTAAAAATACTCAACATTGTTAATCATCAGGGGAATGCAAATTAAAACCACAATGAGATAACACCTTACCCCTGCAAGAATGGCTATTATTAAAAAATCAAAAACAATAAATGTTGGTGTGAATGTGGTGAAAAGGGAAAGCTTATACACTGCAGGTGGGAATGTAAATTAGTAAAACTTCTATGGAAAACAGTATGACGATTTTGTAAAGAACTAAAAGTAGACCTAGCACTCAATCCAGCAATCCCACTACTGGGTATCTACCCAAAGAAAAAGATGTCAGCATATCAAAAAGACACCTGCACACATATATTTATTGTAGCACAATTCAAAATTGCAAAGATATAGAACCACTCTATGTGCCCACTGACCAATGAGTGGATAAAAAAAGTTAAATATATATATTATATATAAATATAATACATGTATATAAATATATAAATATAATACATGTATATAAATATATAATATAATTTATTTATGTAAATATAAATATACTATATAAAAATATATATTTATATAAACAAACATATTATATATTTATATAAACATAAACATATAAAATATATGTATATGCCTGGTTGTTAAAACTTTATATAACTGTAATGAAGATTTGACATGAAAAAACATTTTGATATAGTCCCAGCACTTTGGGAGGCTGAGGTGTGCAGTTCATAAGGTCAGGAGTTTGAGACGAGCCTGACCAATATGGTGAAACCCTGTCTCTTCTAAAAATACAATATATCATATATATAATATATAATGTCTATATAACACACACACACACACACACACACACCATGGAATAACTACTCAGTCTTAAAACCAAACAGAATAATGTCTTTTGCAGCCACTTGGATGGAGTGAGAGACCAGTATTCTAAGTGAAGTAACTCAGGAATGGAAAACCAAACACTGTAAATTCTCACTTATATGTGGGAGCTAAGCTATGGGCATACAAAGGCACACAAAGTGGTATAACACACTTAAACTCAGAAAGGGAAAGGTGGGAGGGGAGTGAGGAATGAAAAACTACATATTGGGTAAAATGCACACTACTCAGGTGATGGGCGCACCAGAATCCCAGACTTCATCACTATAGAATTCATCCATGTAATTAAGAAACACTTGTACCCTAAAAAGCTATTAAAAGATAGATAGATAGATAGATAGATAGATAGATAATAGATAGATGATAGATAGATAGATAGATGCCTTGAAAGAAATAAAAATATATCTGTAATTCCTAGAAAAATGTCAGGTTCTAAGTATTTGTTGATTGATATGGTAGATGAACCACAATCAATATTATATAATTTATATTTCACAGAGAATGTAGCAGAATGAAATTAACATTGCACAAATTATGTAGCGACAAGATCAAGAGAGATTTCAATATTCCCTGAATCTGTTCTTCTGCCTTGAGGTAAAGTAGTTTGTTTTACAACTTATAAGAAGAAAATGTTATAGCATAACATTTCTCTACTCCTATCATTAATTCATGAAATCATAGGATTCTTACAAATTTATCTTAAATATCTCCAGAGTTTTAATCTTTACTTTTTCACTATTAGCTGAGAAAAACTTGTAAGTATACCCATTGTAATAGCTTTTGAGACGTAAGACCATTACAACTTCTAATCTTTACCATTTCAGAATAAGTATTTTAGCTTTATTTCTATGTTTCATATTCAGACTTATAATTTTGTCTTAATCTCCTTTGGAAGGTGATAACTTCAGTGTTGGTACATATGCAATTCTCCATTTCAAAATATTTGGTAACAAAGTAAAGTAAAATGTTGGCAAATTAATGTATTACCATATTTAGGTACATTCTCTCTAATCAAGAGCCGGAAGACTGACCCTTGATGTGGGGACATGCATAATGAACGCATGGAGATTCCAGAGTGAGGGTTATAACTATCAAGTAAAGAAGAAAATAATGTTAACACAATTCTGGGATGTTAAGTTATTCAACTATTATAATAAACACCATCCCTTTTCTCTATGTTTCCTAGAAGCAGTTGAACAGAACCTGGAGAAATTCTCTGAGATTCACTATGCTCACCTGCCTCGACCCTCCAATCATTCTCCACGATGAAGAGAGGTATCTATGAATTATTTTTTGCTTATACCATCACTTCAAAATAAAAAAATTAAAAAATGACCACGACTAGGAATTACAAAGGCATGAAATGAATGCTTGGTTGTTAAAACTTTATATAATTGTAAAGAAGATTCAACATGAAAAAACATTTGATGTAATCTCAGCACTTTGGGAGGCTGAAGAAGGTAGATCACAATGTCAGGCGTTTGAGACCAGCCTGGCCAGTATGGTGAAACCCCATCTCTACTAAAAATACAAAAATTAGCTGGGCATGGTGGCAGGAGCCTGTAGTCCCAGCTACTCGGGAGGCTGAGGAAGGAGAATGGTGTGAACACAGGAGGAGGGGGTTGCAGTGAGCCAAGATGGTCCTAGTCCCACTGCACTCCAGCCTGGGTGACAGAGTGAGATTCCATTTCAAAAAAAAAAAGTATTCACTCATATGTAACAATTAATAGTTTTTTATGTATTACCTTTTTAGATGCTGTGAATAAGAGTTACATGGTCCATTCATACTGAATGGGGAATAATAAATACAAATAAACCTGGTCATTTTTGCTGATATATCACAGATAAATTATCTTTGATAGCAAGTACATAAAAAAATTATGAGAAAAATACATAGTGATAATTGCAGTGTATTACTACTTTCTATTGTATAATATGTCTATATAGCATTGATAGAGTAGGTCTGTATCCAAGAATCAATGTAGAGCGAGTCAGAGTTTATAAACTCAAAAGTAATGAATATTGTATTTAGCTTCTTTAATGTCATCTTTAAAAATCCTAACATGAAAAGAGTTCAATAAATACGTTAATTTCTATTACTTTAAAAACTCAATAATGAGAATATTTTAGTCTCCAGAGCATATGCTCCCAATGCAAATTAGAGAATTTTGATTACAATATCAGATTCAATAACGTTTTCCTATAGAAATCTGTATGCTCATAGATAATAATGCAACTTATTTTGCATGGAAGTCAAGTTCCTGCTTTGTAGTGAATTTGATATGCTTGTCTTATTTGTGTGAAAGCTTTGGGAATATCTCTTTAGCAATTATTATAAATGTGAAATAAAAGTATGACATGTAAATATAAATTTTTCTCCTTAAAGGTAGTCAAAAGCAAGCACAATATTTTATATTACTAACAAAGTAATATTTCATAATCACATCAAATTTCATATTAATACATGATTTCAAACATAACAGCTACCCATCACATATAGCTTACCTCTTAAAAAATATTGATACTACATTCATTCTACTCCAGTTGTTCATAAACAAGCATTTTCTTGTATATTTTAAAAATTCCTTTGAATATTGTCCTATTTGAGTCTTTTGAAGACATTTCTTCTCTATTATTGCTTATACCTCAAACACTTCATAATTTAGAATTATCTGTGAATTCCAATAGTATAAAAATTTGCATTCTTATCTTTGAGTTTGACAATGCAATTTTCATTAAGTACGTTCCACCAAAACTGTATAACTTATCAGTAAAAAGAAAAACATAATAAAACTTGATCAATACAAGTCAGATACTCTCCCTACAAACAATTTAATAAATATAAAACAATGACTATCAAATGTAAGTAACTTATCTGGGATGAAATTTTTTGACTAATAGAATGTAAGTTATTTAATGAGAGGGAGAAAGGAGCAGAATAACTGTTCTCATCTTTATTCCAGGGGAATCAAAAATCTCTATAAGAAGTTACTTTTCATTTTCACCAAATTTTAGGGGGCTCAAAGCAAGAAGGGATCTATGATGAAGTTCAAGGGTGAAGTGGAAAACCAGAGCTGCTTATTGGGAGACTCATGTTCCAACACAAAAGGAAGTCATGAGGAATCCAAGAAGAGGGAGATAGTGGTTTAAACCAATGTGAAGAAAATTCAAGCTGAGATCAATTAGCATAGTTAAGTTACTAGTTGAGAATATCTACTTTATTTATACCTACATCAAATAATGTCACTGTAATCTACATTTTACCTACTAAGTATATCTGCTTGATACTATAAAACTTTTCTGTACTTTTCCACCAACTTTCTTACCAATACAGATACTTCAAAACTGAACTAGTAGGATACTCAAGTTTCCTAACAATAGTTTCATTCATTTGTAACCATAGTGTGAACAAGAGATCACTAAGTTGTTTAATCGTTTCAACTATTTTATATATAAAAGTTTAAATATATCACATTAACAGAAACAAATATGCAATATATTATGTAACATGGTTAAATTTGGAGTTTTGTATTACTAAAATATAGAATTTGTTATAAATAAATATATAAATATTATAATATAAATTTTAATATACAACATATAATACATATATAATATAATATAAATGTAACATACACACACACACACAGAGAGAGAGAGAGAAAGAGAGAGTTACAATCGTATCTAGTGTATCTGATTACATGTTATCATTCAACTTCTTCCTTCCCTGGTCATCCTACACCCTTCTCCTCAAAATAGAAAGATAGAACCTCAGCATTTTAGGAGGGGGTAGGAGAGGATATAGGGCAGGTTCCTTATCCAAGGGTGTCCTGTCAGGTAAGACACACACAAGAAAGACATGCTAAAGAAAGAGTAGACAGTTTAAATACTTACATCATCTTAGTTTTATTTACTGTCAGGAATAATGTTGGGAAGAAGAAAGTGAGGCAGGAAAATGGACATGAACCCTTTCCTTCTGATGGCATCTTTAACAAGAATACCAACAGGTTAATCATCATACAAATTCCACAGGCACTATAATATGCTACCTAGAAGCTTTACACTGTTGCAAAAGTGACTTTCAAGTTGGAGAAACAGAAAGAGAAAATACACATTAATCTTCAAACTAAAAAAAATCTCACTCAAAATGTTGAGTAGTGTAGGATTGTTTCTTTGTCAATCTAAATGAAATGTAAACCCAATCGTGGAAGCTATGTCTTTGACAATCTTTTTATTTCATTAAAATATGGCACAATTTTCTTTCATTTGTCGTCTATTTTTAAATAATCATATTCGCTCAGTGTACTAATTATGACACATGTTCAAAATAAAACATACATATTTCAACAGCCTTTAGTTATCAAGAGAATAATTAAAATGAAATGTACTTATGTTAAGGTAAGCAAAAGTAAGTTTTAAAAATTCTGACATACTTATTTACCAAATATAGTTAACTAAATAACATACTTTCTAAGCAGGGAGACACTTTGCAAAAGTACTATGAAATTCTTAAAACACTTAATAAAATAGAAAACCTTTGTTGACAAACATGGTTGTTAAGAATAAAAATAGGTAAAATTTCACATAGAATGGACAAAAATACAAATTATCGTAAACTCATAAGGGTCTAAAATGGTCAGTTTAGACATACACTTTTCAAATTAGATTATTCAATCACATCAATGTGAAAAATAGGTAATAATTGTAACTCTTTGTACGTAACATAGTAATCCGACTCCATGTTTGATAATTTAGCAAAGAGGTAGGGTTCGTGGGATGAATATTTGGGAAACAGATTGACTGAGAGGGCCAGGCCTATAATATAGGTTCAAGGTGAAGATGATTTGTCTCAAGGCCTTCCGTCTTTCTTCTACACCCACACGACATAAAATTTGTGTGTGTGTATTTGTGTGTGTGTATTTAGATTTTATTGTGTATTTTTACTGTATTTAGATCAGCATTTAGTTTTGAAAAAGAAATAAGCAACTACACTATGTAACAGTAGCATATATTTTATTTTTTAGAGCACTTTCAGATTTATAGCAAAATTGAGAGGAAGGTACACAGATTTTCCATATACACTCAGATATAATAAAAGTTGTATAACATTTTCAAGAAGTTTATGAAGCATAAAGCCCTAAAAGCATTAGATATGCAAATATAGTCGTGCAATATTATTTTCCCGACTCACTTGATATAATGAAATTTAACATTGATTGCTACTATGTGCAGCTATTTAGAGAATTAATTTCTACTAATAATCTGGCTGCTCTAATTATTTTACACAAAGGGCAGCCCTAATGAAAACATTTTAGGATTTTCACACAATTTTATTTCAAGTCTGAGAAAAGCTAAGTGCATTTAAACTTGCCTTTTCTGCCCATGAATATCGGAAGGGCAATTTTGTTTCCATGACTGTGATTCATTGATATCTAATTCATCAAATAATGCCTTATGAGTGCTATTTGATATTTACAGGATCTCATGAGTCTATTAGTCTTTTAAAGTTCTTCTTCTTTGAACCAGGAAGCTGTGCTTTGCCAAGCTTAGAATATAACTAGTTTTCCAAAAAGCATATGCTCACTCTTAAGAGTCAGATTTTACTAGATTTGAATTGCACTCAATGACTAAAGCATTTTTTTGTCATTTCCTCAGGATAATATGAGAAGAAAATAGTGTTTGCTCTAAAGAAGTTACAGAAAATTAAAAATCAGGTTTTTTTTACCTAGAATTAACATTAAAAATAATTTGATCTAAGAATTATAGAATAATGGATAATGCCAGCTTCAATAATTAGTAACAAAGGGTGAGTTCTGAGATTCAATTAATTTAACAAGCATATATTGACATTTACATTACAAAGATTCAAAGACTTACGGGTATCCTGCCTTCAAAGAGTTTACAGTTGAGCAGTAGAGGACTCCACGTAAAGAAATTATTACATATTATGATAAGTGAATTAACAGAACTACCCACACCGACTACAGAAGAAAAAATGACCTTCTCCCTCTGGTGAGTTCAGGGCAGATTATATAAAATGAAATATATTTGTAGTTGACTATTAAAGATAACAGAAGTTTTACACATAGGCAAAGAAGGGGGACTGTGGATTATTTACTCCCAAAATACCATCAGAAGTATTTTTTTCCGATGGTAAGTGAGGCAGAGTGATTTGTCTTCACTGTAATAATAATAGATAAGAAAAATCCACCCTATCTGTCATTTATAAAACCTTGTACAAAGCCTAATAATGATGAAAGCCATAGAATGCTTTAATGTCGAAGTGGCAGAACAAGATATGTGTTGTAGAGAGAAAATCAGAATCAACATATGTAGATATATATTCTGTTTCCAGTAGTGCCACAGTGTGCTAAAAATCATTTTGTTTTTTCAGCTTCACTAATCTAATTTTTCTCTTTATTCTCTTGTTTCTCTTTAGTACCACAATTATTTTTATTATTTCAACATTTATTTTAGAATCAGAGGGTACATGTACATGTTTAGTACATTGGTATACTGCATGATGCTGAGCTTTGAAATATGAATGATCCCATAACCCAAGTAGTGAGCATAATACTCAATAGTTTTCAACCCTTGACATCTCCCTCCCTCCTCTTTCTAGTGGTTTCCAGTGTCTGTCATTGCCATCTTTATTTCCATGAGTAGCCAATATTTGGCACCCACTTATAAGTCAGAACATATAGTATTTTGTTTTCTGTTCCTGCATTAATTTACTTAGGATAATTGTCTCCAGCTTCATCCATGTTGCTGCAAAAAGACATAATTTCGTTGTTGTTTTTTTTTTGTGTGTGTGGTTGCATAGTATTTCATTGTGCATATGTGCCATATTTACTTTATTCAGTCAACCATTGATAGACATCTAGGTTGATTCCATGTCTTTGCTATTATGGATAAATGCTGTGATGAACATACAAATGTATGTTTTTGTTGTTGTTATTGTTGGTAGAACAATTTATTTTCTTTAGGGCATACACCCAGTAACAGGTTGAATGGTAGTTCTGCTTTAAGTTATTTGAAAAATTATCAAACTGTTTTCCACAATGGCTGAACTAATTTACATTTCCTACCACAGTGTATAATGGTTTCCTTCCTATCCATAGCCTCTCTATCACCTGTTATTTGACTTTATCATTATACTTCAAGTTCTGGGGTACATCTGCAGAACATGCAGGTTTGTTACATAGGTGTACACATGCCATGGTGGTTTGCTGCACCCATCAACCCATCATTTACATTAGGTATTCCTCCTAATGCTATTCCTCCCCTCCCCCATCTCCCAACAGGCCCCGGTGTGTGATACTCCCCTTCCTGTGTCCATGTGTTTTCACTGATCAACTCCCACTTATGAGTGAGAATATGCAGTGTTTGGTTTTCCTTCTTGTGTTAGTTTTCTGAGAATGATGGTTTCCAGCATCATCCATGTCTCTGCAAAAGACATCAACTCATCCTTTTTTGTGGTGGCTTAGTATTCCATGGTGTATATGTGCCATATTTTCTTAATCCAGTTTATCATTGATGGGCATTTGGGTTGGTTCCAAGTCTTTGCTATTGTGAACAGTGCCGCAATAAACATACGTGTGCCTATGTCTTTATAGTAGAATGATTTATAATGCTTTAGGGTATATACCCAGTAATGCGATTGCTGGGTCAAATGGTATTTGTAGTTCTAGATCCTTGAGGAACTGTCTTCCACAATGGTTGAACTAATTTACGCTCACATCAGCAGTGTACAAGTGTTCATATTTCTCCACGTCCTCTCCAGCATCTGTTGTTTCTTGACTTCTTAATGATCACCATTCTAACTGG
Source organism: Trachypithecus francoisi (assembly GCF_009764315.1). Lineage (NCBI taxonomy): Eukaryota > Metazoa > Chordata > Mammalia > Primates > Cercopithecidae > Trachypithecus > Trachypithecus francoisi. The sequence continues at coordinate 64,438,476 of NW_022681469.1, forward strand.
CATGAGATGGTATATCATTGTGGGTTTGATTTGCATTTCTCTAATGAGCAGTTATGATGAGCTTTTTTTCATGTTTTTGGCTGCATAAATGCCTTCTTTTGAGAAGTGTTTGTTCATATCCTTTACCTACTTCTTCATGGGTTTGTGTTTTTCTTATAAATTTGTTTAAGTTCTTTGTAGATTCTGGATATTAGCCCTTTGTCAGATGGACAGATTGCAAAACTTCCTCCCATTCTGTAGGCTGCCTGTTCACTCTGATGATAGTTTCTTTTACTGTGCAGAAGATCTTTAGTTTAATCAGATCCAATTTGTCTTGACTTTTTAATAGTAGTCATTCTGAATACTGTAAGGTGGTGTCTTGTGGATTTGATTTACATTTCTCAGATAATTAGTGATGTGGATCATTTTTTTATATTTATTGGCTGTTTGTATGTCTTCTTTTGAGAAGTGTCTGTTCATCAATGCACACAGACTAGAAAATAGAGAGGAAATGCCTAACTTTCTGGAAACCCACAAACTCCTAAGATTAGATCAGGAAGAAATTGAAACCCTAAATAGACCAATATTGAGTTCCAAATTGAATCAGTAGTAAAAAATCAACTAACCAAAAAAAGCCCTGGACTAAATGGATTCACAGCAAAATTCTACTAGACATATAAAAAGAGCTGGCACCAATTCTACTGAAATGATTCCCAAAAATTGAGAAGGAGGGACTCCTCCCTAACGCATTCTAGTAAGCCAGAACCACACTGATACCAAAACCTGGCAAAGACGCACAAAAAAAGAAAACTACAGGCCAATATCCCTAATGAGGATAGACGTAAAAATCCTGAACAAAATATTAGCAAACCAAACCCAGCAGCATGTCAAAAAGTTATTTTACCCTGATCAGGTAGGTTTCATTCCTGGGATGTAAGGTTCATTCAAATTACTCAAATAAATAAATGTGATTCATCACATAAACATAATTAATAACAAAATGCTATATGATCATCTCAATAAATGCAGAAAAGCCCTCAATAAAATCCAACATCCCAACATGATAAAAGCCCTCAACAAACTAGGAATTGAAGGAATATATGTCGAAATATTAAGAGCCATTTATGATGAATGTGTAGCCAACATCACGAACAGGCAAAAACGGGAAACATTCCCCTTGAGAAGTAGAATAAGACAAAGATGCTCACTCCCACCACTGCTATTCAACATAGTACTGAAAGTTCTGGCTAGAGCAATCAGGCAAGATGAATAAATAAAAGACATCCAAATTTAAAAAAAAAAAAAGCAATCAAACTGTATCTCTTTGCTGACTACATCATTCTATACCTAGAAATCCCTAAACATTCTACCAAAAGACTGGCAACTAATAAACAACTTCAGTAAAGTTTCAGGATACAAAATTAAGGTACAAAAATTGGTAGCATTTTAATACACCAATAGTGTTCAAGCTGACAGATAAAGAGTATGATCCCATGTACAACAGCCACAAACATACGCTCTCTCTCTGTCTTCTCGGGAACACATCTGTCCAAAGAGATGAAAGATCTCTACAAGGAGGCAGGGTGCGGTGGCTCACACTTGTAATCCCAGCACTTTGGGGGCCTGAGGCGAGCGGATCACCAGGTCAGGAGATCCAGACCATCCTGGCAAACACGGTGAAACCCCGTCTCTACTAAAAATACAAAAATTAGTTGGGTGTAGTGGTGCGCACCTATAGTCCCAGCTACTGGGGTAGCTGAGGCAGGAGATTCACTTGAACCTGGGAGGCGGAAGTTGCAATGAGCTGAGATTGAGCCACTGCACTCCAGCCTGATGAGAGAGAGAAATTCCGTCAAAAAAAAAAAAAAATAAGTCTCTACAAAGAGAACTACAAAACATTGATGAAATAAATAATAGATGACACAAACAAATGAGAAAACATTCCATTAGACTGAAAGAATTAATACTGTTGAAATGTCCATATCACCCAAAGCAATCTACAGATTCAACACTATTTCTATCAAACCACCAATGTCATTTTTCACAGAATTAGAAAGCACTATTGTAAAATTCACATGGAATCAAAAAAGAGCCAGAGTAGCCAAAGCAATCCTAAGCAAAACAAAACAAAACAAAGCTGGAGGCATCACATTACTCTACTTTAAACTGTGCTGTAAGCCTACAGTATCCAAAACAACATAGTACTGGTATAAAAACGGACACATAGATTAATGGAACAGAGTAGGAAACTCAGAAACAGAACTGCACACCTAAAACCACCTGATGTTCAACAAAGTCAACAAAAATAAGCAGTGGGGAAAGAACTTCCCATTCAATAAATGGTATTGGTATCACTGGCTAGCTATATGCAGAAGATTGAAACTGGACCCCTACTTTTTACCATATACAAATATTAACTCAACCTGGATTAAAGGTTTAAATGCAAGACATCAAACTATAAGAATCCTAGAAGAAAACCTAGGAAATACCCTTCTGGATTTTGCCCTTGGGAAAGAATTTATGACTAAGTCCTCAAAAGTAATTCTAACAAAAACAAAAATGGATGAGTGGTACCTAACTAAACTAAAGGGATTCTGCACAGCAGAATAAACTATCAACAGTGTAAACAGACAACCTACACAAATGGAAGAAAATATTTTCAAATTATGCATCCAACAAAGATGTAATATCCACAATCTATCAGGAACTTAAGCAATTCAATAAGGAAAAGTATTTTCTAAGCTAATGCCATATGCATAACATTTTACTGGGCCAAAGTCTTTCTTTTATTCTTTGTAAAACGTTGAAACTTTACAAGATTGATGTTTACACTTATTTTGCGCTTCTCAGGTATAAGTTCAAATTTCTTTGTATCATAATATGATTTTTAAACTTATATTTATGTTTGCTTTGATACTGACAGTAAATTTGTGTTTATGCTATTTTCTCATAAAACAATCTATAAGATCATGTTTTGGAGGTAAGTCTGAACATAGATTGCTTGTAGGACACTTCTTTTATGCAAGTGTGGAAAAAGTAAATACATTCACAATTTATAGAGACTAGATTTAAGCCACAGTTTCCTTCATAAATTGCTTATCCTATGTTTCCTGAAGATGTAAACATTAAATTTTAAGTGCATGTGAAAACAATGAAAAATTACTTTTGTCATGAAAAGTCTTTTCATTAACCTTCCTCAAAAGTCTTAAACTGCCATTTATGTTAAATACCAATAATTCAGTTCCATAACAGGAATACAGACAAAACAGAATTGCAGTGACTGCCACCTAAAACAGCTTCTCAAATCTATGTATTTTCCATGTGTCATCTTTCTGAATAAAAGATCACAAGGGGTTTTTACAATAAGCTCTCTTGATTGTTGAGGTGATTCTTAAAGGGTTAAACAATGAATGATCTATGGTAATTCAGAGGAAAGTATATTTTAATGGCTAAAGTTTCCTAGAGATCAGCTATAATAAAGAAAGGAATAATGGGATGAACTGAAGTAGACAGAAATGGAAGGTGGAATTTGGTGTCATGTGAGCTAGTAATTAGTTTTATTGCTAGTATTTAAAGTCACTCCCTGCTTTGGCAATTCTCCCTTGAATGTTTATTGCCAGTTAATAGTCCAGCATGAACATTTATTATTTAAACTGATATTGTTATTAAGACAGTATTAATAGCTCATAAGATTGAATATATTTTCCCCTTTTTGTTTTATTAGAGCATATTTTATTTAAAAACATTATAAATTTAATTTAAAACATAATCTGATGCCTTCATATCATTGGCTTTCTAATGCTGGCTTTTTTCTTAAGTAAAAGAGGAGAAAGCTGCTTTAAAGAAAAACATTTAAGGAAAGATTTTGAAAATCTGGCTATCCATCCTGATACATAAGAACAGAGTATTCTGGAGAAAATTTCACACTGGGAAGGCCAATAAGAAATTATCTTAAAAGGTACAGTAATCAGATTGACAGAATGAATGCAAATATTTAACAGAACATCAGAAAACTGAAACATGTAAATCTTCCAAAATATTTGCCATAATCAGGAGTATATAGATGATACTTTTCAGAAACAATTCATATAAACTATAATGCAGTCCAATTTTTTGTTTCCTCAGGCCAATATGGCACTAACTGCTCTCCTACAAGCCTCAGCTGATTTTTTTAAAAACCTAAAAGAGGAGACCGAGACGGGTGGATCACGAGGTCAGGAGATCGAGGCCATCCTGGCTAACACGGTGAAACCCCGTCTCTACTAAAAATACAAAAAAAACTAGCCGGGCAAGGTGGCCGGCGCCTGTAGTCCCAGCTACTCGGGAGGCTGAGGCAGGAGAATGGCGTAAACCCGGGAGGCGGAGCTTGCAGTGAGCTGAGATCTGGCCACTGCACTCCAGTCCGGGCGACAGAGTGAGACTCCGCCTCAAAAAAAAAAAAAAAAAAAAACCTAAAAGAAGTTTTCTTTTTACAGAACACGAAAGTTGCTGGCTAAAAAGATAAAGAATGAAACAAAGTCTTTGTGAACCAAGCAATCAATCCAGAAAAGAGCTAGAGAAAAATTTGTGAGAATTGTATATTTTCAAAAATTTCCTAAGACTTCAGACTAGGGGGTATGTTTTATTAATTATAAAGAGGTTAAATACTATTCTCTCAGCAGTCAACAATTATGTATTTGTTGTCTGTCTATTATTGGCATACAATAGAAAGACCAGAATGACTTGGATACAAATACTGTACCCAAGAAGTTTCAGTGTTTTAGAAATAATTTTATGTGTGTTTATGTATGTGTGTGGGCATAAATTATAAAATAAAAATAGCCAGAGGAAGATGGCCCTATGATATTTTGTATTAGGCTCAATCAATTCATTTAACTTTTACTACCACTTCAAGGAACCAAACTGATGTGTTACAACGGAATCCGTAGAAGACCAATACAATACTTACAGTATGTGTGCTACAGTAAGCATGGTAGTCATATAGCTAAATGTCACTGGTCTATGAAGCTGTAATGAGCTAGATAACATTTCCCTAGACAGGATGTTGGGGTTATCATGAAGTGTGAGCTACTTCATTATGTGAATTATCACAGATTGCCAGAAAACCATTGGGAAGTCATGCTTTTCAAACCAAAACTTGAAAGCAAGAACATTTTTCCCATGATCTGAGTAAGGACAAGCACTTGATATCTTAAAGACTTCTTCCTTATGGTAAGTAATAAGATGGTACCCACCACATAGAAACAACCAAGAGTTTGAGAGATCAAATAATATCATCAAGGAAATGACTTCAATTTTGAGGTTTCACAGATATTGGAAGCCCATCATCTATGTATTGTAATAAAATATTTTTTAAATTTTCTTATTTCAGCTTATAACAGATTTAAATAATGTTACTTCTTTAAATTACTTTTAAACATGTAATAAGGCAACAACCTAAAATGTCAGTGTGTCTCAACTGTGCAAAAGAAATTAAAGGAGTCTCTGTTTGCAGATGACATGATTGTATATTTAGAAAACCCCATTGTCTCAGCCCAAAATCTCCTTAAGCTGATAAGCAACTGCAGCAAAGTCTCAGGATACAAAATCAATGTGCAACAATCACAAGCATTCTTATACACCAGTAACAGACAAACAGAGAGCCATATCATGAAGGAACTCCCATTCACAATAGCTTCAAATAGAATAAAATACCTAGGAATCCAACTTACAAGGGATGTAAAGGACCTCTTCAAGGAGAACTACAAACCACTGCTTAGTGAAATAAAAGAGGACACAAACAAACGGAAGAACATACCATGCTCATGGATAGGAAGAATCAATATTGTGAAAATGGCCATACTGCCCAAGGTAATTTATAGATTCAATGCCATCCCCATTAAGCTACCAATGACTTTCTTCACAGAATTGGAAACAACTGCTTTAAAGTTCGTATGAAATCAAAAAAAGACCCCGCATTGCCAAGGCAATCCTAAGCCAAAAGAACAAAGCTGGAGGCATCACGCTACCTGACTTCAAACTATACTACAAGGCTACAGTACCCAAAACAGCATGGTACTGGTACCAAAACAGAGATATAGACCAATGGAACAGAACAGAGTCCTCAGAAATAATACCACACATCTACAGCCATCTGATCTTTGACAAACCTGACAAAAACAAGAAATGGGGAAAGGAATCCCTATTTAATAAATAGTGCTGGGAAAATTGACTAGCCATAAGTAGGAAGCTGAAACTGGATCCTTTCCTTGCTCCTTATATGAAAATTAATTCAAGATGGATTAGAAACTTAAATGTCAGACCTAAAACCATAAAAACCCGAGAAGAAAACCTAGGTAATACCATTCAAGACATAGGCATGGGCAAGGACTTCATGTCTAAAACACCAAAAGCAACGGCAACAAAGCCAAAGTTGACAGATGGGATCTAATTAAACTAAAGAGCTTCTGCACAGCAAAAGAAAGTACCATCAGAGTGACGAGGCAACCTACAGAATGGGAGAAAATTTTTGCAATCTACTCATTTGACAAAGGGCTAATATCCAGAACCTACAAAGAACTCAAACAAATTTACAAAACAAACAAACAAACAAACAACCCCATCACAAAGTGGGCAAAGGATATGAACAGACACTTCTCAAAAGAAGACATTCATACAGCCAACAGACATATGAAAAAAATGCTCATCATCACTCGCCGTCAGAGAAATGCAAATCAAAACCACAATGAATACTATCTCACACCACTTAGAATGGCAATCATTAAAAAATCAGGAAACAACAGGTGCTGGAGAGGATGTGGAGAAATAGGAACACTTTTACGCTGTTGGTGGGATTGTAAACTAGCTCAACCATTGTGGAAAACAGTGTGGCGATTCCTCAAAGATCTAGAACTAGAAATACCTTTTGACCCAGCCATACCATTACTGGGGATATACCCAAAGGATTATAAATCATGCTGCTATAAAGACACATGCACACGTATATTTATTGCAGCACTATTCACAATAGCAAAGACTTGGAATCAACCCAAATGTCCATCAGTGACAGACCGGATTAAGAAAATGTGGCACATATACAACATGGAATACTATGCAGCCATAAAAAAGGATGAGTTCATGTCCTTTGTAGGGACACGGATGCAGCTGGAAACCATCATTCTCAGCAAACTATTGCAAGGACAGAAAAACAAACACTGCATGTTCTCACTCATAAGTGGGAATTGAACAATGAGAGCACTTGGACACAGAAAGGGGAACATCCCACACCAGGGCCTATTGTGGGGAGGGGGAAGGAAGGAGGGATAGCATTAGGAGATATACCTAATGTAAATGACGAGTTAGTGGGTGCAGCACACCAACATGGCACATGTATACATACATAACAAACCTGCGCGTTGTGCACATGTACCCTAGAACTTAAAGTATAATAATAATAATAATAATAAAGAAACAAACAAACAAACAAACTAAAGGAAAGGGCATTTCCTTCATGGACTGTTGTGTCACAGGGGTCTGAGCAGGTTGACACAGCAGTAGCAAAATTTTAAAAGAGTATCAACTTCTACATACATTGACTACTCTGCTAAATCTAGTATGGAATTAGAATAATACACATTAACTGCCTGCACTTCTTGGGGTGTTGTGATTTAAGGACTTACAGATAAGAGACTGGCAAATGACTTTTCTTCCTTCTGATTTGTATCTATTAGAATATAGGTAAGAATTTAGAGAGGGAGAATATGCACATAGCTTCCCACTTTAAGTCCAGGAAGAATTTTCTATAACAGGATGTAGAAAGTACAAGGAAGCATGAAAGGGTTAGGACAAGTGAAATTTCATGTGTCTACATGGATAAATTTTACCTTACTTTCCTGCCTGCCTTAAATCTTGGTTGTATTTCAAAAAGTAAAACTACTGTGTTATTTTAGATTACTGACTGCAATGCTAGTTTTATTTACAGTGTTTCTATTGAGCATAAGCAAGGCAGCAGTTCTGATTATTTTATTTTGACAGAACAAATATGTGTGCTATGTAAATTTCTGGATTATGTCTGATATTAAAACAAAGCCATGAAAATAGATATTTCTGATGAGACTTTTCAAACAGTGACTGTCAAAGGTTAGCCACCCACTAAGAAGATTTAGATTAAGGCTATAAAAAGCTTGCTTAAGAAATTACTCACTGTTAGAAAGTGGAAAAGAAATTAAACCTGTAAACACAAAAGAAATGGGTGAAATGATAGTGGAAAAGAAATTAAATCTGTAAACACAAAAGAAATGGGTGAAATGTGAGAATTTATGACAATGTTACCAATGCTCTAAAAATCACAAAATAGAAACAAGCAAATTGAGTACATAATTAATTATTAAACCAAGAATATATGTATTTTAAATGATAAAAATTTAAAGATGAATAAAAAAATCAGGTTAAAAATTTAGTAAACCCAGGATATGCAATATGGATTTAATTCATATATTGAAATATTTGTGAGTACCTACCATGTATTAGGCATTGTACTTGATAAGGTGATCAAGAAGTAAACAAATATGCATGACAATTACATTTGGAACAGAGGAAAGAAGTAAGTGAGGAAGTACTTTGTTAAAAAGCAATACACCAACAGAAGATTCTGGGAAAAACGGCAGCATGTAAAGCACCAGGAATCTGTCTCCTTACCTAGATAACAATTACAAAGGCACAATCTGTCTGATGTAACTATTTTTGGAAATCTGGAGTCCTTTGATGGCTTACATCTTTCAGGGGAAGATCTGGATGGGAAACTGATTAATTTTGATTATTTTCAACTCTTAGCACAAAAGTAGCTACCAATCTTCCACCCCTTAGCACCATGTCAAGCAGCTGTCCACATGCTCCTGGTGCAGCTTGAACACAGCTTGTGGAAGCCAGGGTAGGTGTAATGGGTCTTGCTTTCCAAATGTCATAATCTATGCTCTGATCCCTGATTGTTTCTTCTGATCATAGAGGTATAGACATTGTTGTGAGCTCTGGCTGAAATGACTTTTAGGGGACTTAAAGGGCCTAAAATCTCTGGCCTTTCTGTTTTCCTTTTTGTTCTGAGCACCAGATATTGAAGACTAGAACATCAAAAAGCAACTGCAAATTCATGGGATAATAGAATGCCACCATGCATGCCCAGGGGAAGGCACTAGCAGAGAAGTCTTGAGAAGACCATAAGTTTATACCTCAGTTGAGTCCTCAGCACAGAGACAGCTTACAACAATCAAAGGAAGAGACAAATAACAAAAACGGGCAACAATCCTGGAAAGGCAGGGAATCTCTTTTCTAGTTACGTTATTAGATTCAAGTGTCCAGTTTTCAACAAAGATTCACAAAGCACACAAAGAAACAGGAAAGCATGGCTGACTTAAAAAGAAATAGACCAGGCGCCGTGACTCACGCCTGTAATCCCAGCACTTTGGGAAGCTGAGGTGGAGAGATCACCTGAGGTCAGGAGTTTGAGACCTGCCTGACCAACATGGAGAAACTCCGTCTCTACTAAAAATACAAAATTAGCCAGGTGTGGTGGTGCATGCCTGTAATTGTGGCTACTTGGGAGGCTGAGGCAAGAGAATCACTTGAACCCGGTAGGTGGAGGTTGAAGTGAGCTAAGATCGTGCCATTGCACTTCAGCCTGGGCAACAAGAGCGAAACTCCATCTCAAAAACAATAATAAAAATAAAAATTAAAAAATAAAATAAATAAATGGAAATCGACCCTGAAAAAGTCTTGTAACAGACATAGTAGACACTTTACAACAGATCTATTTTAAGTATGCTCAAAAAAACTAAAAGAAGATATTAGGAAAGTCACGAAATGATGTATGAGCAAAATGGAAACATCAATAAAGAGAAACTGTAAAACAAAACCAAAAAGAAATTCTGGAGCTTGAAAATATAATAACATAGGCTGGGCGCGGTGGCTCACGCCTGTAATCCCAGCACTTTGGGAGGCTGAGGCAGCTGGATCACAAGGTCAGGAGATCGAGATCATCCTGGCTAACATGATGAAACCCCGTCTCTACCAAAAATACAAAAAACTGGCCAGGCATGGTGGCAGGCACCTGTAGTCCCAGCTACTCAGGAGGCTGAGGCAGGAGAATGGCCTGAACCCGGAAGGCGGAACTTGCAGTGAGCCGAGATCGCGTCACTGCACTCCAGCCTGGTCGACAGAGCAAGACTTCATCTCAAAAAAAAAAAGAAAAAAAAAAAAAAATATATATATATGTGTGTGTGTGTGTATGTATATATAATAACGTAATTAAAAAATACTAAAGATATTAAAAGTGTGATTTTAGCAGGCAAAATAAAGAATTAGTGAACTTGAGGATAAGACATTAGAAATTTTTTAAGGTGCTGACAGAAAAAAATTAAAAACTGAACAATGCCTTAGAGACCTATAGAACACCATCAGTCAGACCAACATACAGAAGAGAAGAGAAGAGAGAAAGAAAGCATCATAGAAAATGTTTCAAGAAAAGATGGCAAAAACTTCCCAAATTCAGTGAAAGAAATATACACACATTAAACTTCAATGAACTTCAAATGTGATGAATTTAAAGAGACACACATGGAGATATATTATAGTTAAGCTGTTGAAAACCAAATAAAAGACAGAATTTTAAAATAAGCAAAATAGATGTGACTTGTCCTACACAAGATATCCTCAGTTAGATCATCAAAAAATTTCTTTTTTTTTTTTTTTTTTTTTTTTTTTTTTTGAGACGGAGTCTTGCTCTGCCACCCAGGCTGGAGTGCAGTGGCCGGCTCTCAGCTCACTGCAAGCTCCGCCTCCCGGGTTCACGCCATTCTCCTGTCTCAGCCTCCGGAGTAGCTGGGACTACAGGCGCCCGCCTCGTCGCCCGGCTAGTTTTTTTTTGTATTTTTTAGTAGAGACGGGGTTTCACCGTATTAGCCAGGATGGTCTCGATCTCCTGACCTCGTGATCCGCCCATCTCGGCCTCCCAAAGTGCTGGGATTACAGGCTTGAGCCACCGCGCCCGGCCTTAAAATTTCTTATTAAAAGCTTTGGACACCAGAGGTAATGGGCTAAATTCAAAATGCAACAAACAAACAGAACAAAACAAATCTCAGGGAGAAATTAAAACATTCCTATATAAACAAAAATTGATGGAGTGTGCCAGCAATAGACGTGCTCTGCAAGAAATGCTGAAGAGACTTACAGGTTGAAATGAAAGAACGCTAGATAGTAACTCAAAGACATATGAAGAAATAGAGATCTCAGTAAAGATAAATACATGAGCAATTATAAAATACAGTATTGTAGTGATGGTGTGTAACTCCACTTTTTGTTTTTGACAAGTTGTAGAAGACTAGTGAATTATAAAATTATGTATTTGCCTAAAACTAATATCATTGTAACTTTGGATTGTAAATCCAAATTTTGTTTTCTACCTAATTTAAGAGACTAGTATATTGTAAAATTATTATTTTCACTTTTTTAACACACAATGTATTAAGATGTTAATTTTTAACACCTAAAACTAAATGGAATGGGGACAAGCCTCTTAAATAAGCAGAGAGTTTATATTTTATTAAAGTTATGCTGGTGTAAATTCAAATTGGAGTGCTATAATTTTATATGATTAAAGATGATTCCCATTATTACAATACAGAAATTAGCTAAAGAACAAACACAATAAGCAATGAAGATAAAAATCTGAATGTTTTACTACAAAAAATCAACTAAATACCAAAGAAAATGTAGGAAGTGAGAACAACAAAAAGGCATGTCATATAAAAAACAAATAGTAAAATAGCAGAAATCTTTCCTTATCAGTAATTACCTTAAATTTAAGTGGACTAAACACTCCAGTCAAAATTAAAAGATAGCAGAAGGGATTAAATAAGCAAATGAACATAAGCTAACTATGTGTTGTCTATAAGAGACTCATTTTAGATCCAAAGAGGAAAATGAGTTGAAGATAAAGATTATAAAAGGATATTCCCTGAAAATACTAATAAAAAGACAGCAGGAGTTGGATTCAATAATATCAGACAAAATAGACCAATAGGAGACCATCAAAATATATGAAGCAAAAATTGACAAAACTGAAGGAAAAAATAGACAATTATATGATACTTGGAGACTTCAATACATCCCTACCAATAATGAATAGAGCAATCAGACAGAAGTATGCAAATAGAGGATTTAAACAACACAATAAACAAATTAGATCTAACAGACTCATGTAGAACATGCTATCCAACAATAGCAGCAACGTTCTATCCAACAATAGAACATTCTTCTCAAGTGCACATGGAATAATTTCAGGATATATCATACATTCGACAACAAATTACACCTCAGAATATTTTAAAAGATAGATCATACAAAGTACAAGGAAACTTCAAAAAGTTCATAAAATGGAATTAAGAGACACAAATTAAAAACACAGACTTTATTTCTCAAAATAAATCCCATCAAGGTCAAGACACTTTTTTTTTTTTTTGTAGATATTAGCCGTTTTGTCCATCCCTAAAGAACTGAAGGTCCTGTGAATCTAACCACGTCAATGGTTAAATTGACTTTTTTTTTTTTTTTTTTACATTATTAATGGAACAAAGATCAATGCCCTTTACAGAATTTTTGAGAGTAGGAAACAAAAAGCATCAGAAGGAGCAAATCAGGATGGTAAGGTGAATGACTCATGATTTCCAATTGAAACTCTCACAAAATTGTTATTCTTTGTTAAGAGGAATAAGCAGGAACATTGTCATAGTGTTTCCTCGTTGTTTTCCTGCTAAAATCTTTGGCTAACTTTCTCAAAACACTCTCATAATAAGCGGATGTTACAGATATTCTCTGGCCTTCCAGAAAGTCAACAAGCAAAATTCCTTGAGTATTCCAAAAAACTCTTGCCATGATGTTTGCTCTAGACCAGTCTATTTTTGCTTTGACTGGGCCCACCTCTTGGTAGCCATTTTGATTGCGCTCTTCCTTCCTTCCTCCCTCCCTCCCTCCCTTCCTTCCTTTCTTTCTTTTCTTTTCCTTTCTTTCTTCTTTCTTTCTTTTTTTTTTTTGACAGAGTCTCACTCTGTTGCCCAGGTTGAAATGCAGTGGTGTGATCGTGGCTCCCTTCAACCTCCGCCTCCTGGGTTCAGGCGATTCTCCTACCTCAGACTCCCAAGTAGCTGGGATTACAGGCACCTGATACCATGTCTAGCTAAGTTTTGTATTTTAGTAGAAATAGGGTTTCACTGTGTTGGCCAGGCTGATCTCAAACTCCTGACCTCAAGTGATCTGCCCAGCTTGGCCTCCCAAATTGCTAGAATTACAGGTGTGAGCCACCACACCCAGCCTGATTGTGCTTTTCTTCAGAATCATACTGGTAAAGATATGTTTTATTTTCTGTTAAAATTCTTTGAAGAAATCGTACAGGATCTTAATCCCACTTCTTCAAATTTTTAATTAAAAGCTCTTCTTTTCTCTGCAGCTTATCTGAGTGCAAAAAATTTTGTCACCCATTGAGTGAAAAGCTCTCAACTTTAATTTTTCAGTCAAAAACAAGTGAGAAGTCTTTGGGGTTGGTCATATTTCTGCTGTTCATCATTGGTCTTCTTCCATTAGAGTACAAACAAAATTAATTTTTTTCTTTACACATTAAATTAGATGAGCTATTGCTGTGGGCTTTATCTTCAACATAGTCTTGTACATGCTTACAGTGATTTCCATTTTTTTTGAGATGGAGTCTCACTCTGTTGCCCAGGCTGGAGTGCAGTGGCACGATCTCGGCTCACGGCATGCTCCACATCCCAGGTTCACGCCATTCTCCTACCTCAGCCTCCTGAGTAGCTGGGATTACAGGCACCTGCCACCTTGCCCAGCTAATTTTTTGTATTTTTAGTAGAGATAGGGTTTCACTATGTTAGTCAGGATGGTCTTGATCTCCTGACTTCATGATCTGCCTGCCTTGACCTCCCAAAATGCTGGGATTACAGGTGTGAGTACAGTGATTTTCCTATTTGCAAACTGATAATTTCCTTGGGCATTGTTCATAAACTTTTCATAAAGCATCAGTGATTTCACCTTTCTTTCACCTAAGCTTCTACACAAATTACATGTTTGTTCTTGTTTCAATTTTAGCAGGATTCATGTTGCTCTGATAGAGGCTCTTTTGAAACTGATATCTTCTTCTGAATGCCTCAAACTGGATCCCATTTTGACATAACAAATTAGTATAATTTTTTAATGATGCAAATAAATTCTGAAATCCACATTTAGTTTTTAAATAATATGCATTTTCCATGAACATTTTTAAGTCCCATATATCTTCTCTGACCATGATGAGATGGTATTAGAAATCAATAATGAAAGGAAAACTTGAAAATTCACAAACTTATGGAAATTAAATAACACACTCTTAAACAACCAATTGATCAAAGAAGAAATCACAAAAGAAACCAGAAAATTCTTAGAGATTAATTGAACCAAAAATACTACAAGCTGAAACTCACAGTGCATAGTGACAACAGTGATAAAGAGGAAGTTTATAGTAATAAATGTTTACCATAAAAATCAAGAAAGATCTCAAAGCAACACCTAACTTCACAACTTGTAGATCTAGGAAAAAATACAACAAAAGGAAGAAAATAATAAAGATGAGAGCAGTTGAAAACAAAATAGAAAAGATAAAGAAAAGCATGAAGGAAAGCAATAAAACCAAAAGTTCGTCCTTTTAAAATATCAACAAAATGGACACACCTTTAACTATATGTACTAGGAAAAAATGAGAGATGACTCAAATTATTAAAATCAGAAAGTAATGTGGGAATATTATTACTAATTCTACAGTAATAAAATTGATGAGAAGAGGTCACTATAAGTAACTGCATGCTGATAAATTTAGTAACTTAGATGAGTTGGACATACTCCTAGAAACAAAAATCTACCAAGATAAATCTTGAAGAAATAGAAATTTGAATACAGCAATAACTAATATGGAGATTAAATAAATATTCAAACATCTCTTGATAAAGAAAAGCATCAGCTCTGATATCTTTACCAATGAATTCTAGCAAATATTCAAAGAATACAAATCTTTCTCAAATTTTCCAAAAAACTAAATAGAAGAGAACCCTCTCTAACATTCTATGAGGTCGGTGTTATCTTGCTACCAAAACCAGCCAAAGACACTACAAGAAAACTAAAAACTAACGTCCCTGATGAATATTGATGCAAATGTGCTCAACAAAATATTAGCAAACTGAATTCAGCAACATATTAAAAGGATTGTACACTACAACTAAGAGGAATTTATTCTTAGAATGCAAAAAAATGGTTCAACATAAGAAAAAATAATCTTTTAATACATATAGACAGAGTAAAGGAAAAAAAGTCATCTTAAGATATCCAAAAAGTGTTTGACAAAATGTAACATTATTTCATGATAAAAACACTCAACTAACTAAGAATATAAGGAAATTACCTCAACATAGAGACCATATATGAAAACACACAGTGAATATCATCGTTGGTGAAAGACTGAAAGCTTTTCTCTTAATATCAGGAATAAGGCTAAGATACCTGCTTGCACTACTGAAGGTAGTGGTGGCCCATTTGGAGCAGCTGCTGCAAGGATGCCAGTTGCAGTGGAGGAGGCACAGCCAGGGTTATGTGCTCCGTGGAGCTGGCAGGAGTCAGGAACAGGTGGGAGCCCCACCTGCTTCCAAGTTGGTGGCAGGAGCCCCGCACTCCTGCGTGCAACTGCAGCTACCCAGTCATAACTGGGGACCCAGGCATCCCGGCACTCTTAGGGCCTGGGAAAACCCCTGCTCCTGCAGGTTTGGAGTGCTTGCTCCCACTACCTGGCCTCGCTCTGCTCCCGGTGCCTGCTCTGATTTCAAAGCAAAGTTGAAGCAATCCCGGGTGCCATCACGACCTGGCCAGGTGTGCACACATGCAGGTTGGCGCTGACATGACAGCCCCTTGCCGCCTCGACGCCCTCTGGTCTTTGAGTGCTGACGAGTATGGGAGGGGGCACCAGTGGGAGGCTGAGGACAGCTTGGCATGGGCCTGCAGGGTATTGGGGCAAACAGCCCAGGCACTGTGGACAACATGATTGATGGTAACAGGAGGCAGATAGGCTCCTGGGCAGAGAGATGGTCCTGGTGAAGCCCACCTTCAAGCCAGGGATGGCCTGAAGCCTGGGGGCCAGGCTATCAGTTCCTGGTGGAGTGCCCCCCACAGAGTGAGAACTTGGGCTTTTTCCTGGCCTGCCGATGGCCGCCCATGGACCAATCAACACGCACTTCCTCCCTTCTGAGCCCATAAAACTCCCCGAACTCAGCCAGACTCAAACAGACGTCAGAACTACCAACTTCAGTTAGGAGATACCCTCTTCGGGTTTCCTGTACTCATTGGGATGACCTGCCTGTGGAAAGGACCTACCCGTTTCGGATTTCCTAAGAGCTGTTCTGTCGCTCAGTGAATCGTCTCTCCACCTTGCTCACTCTCCAGTTGTCTGCATACCTCATTCTTCCTGGACGTGGGATTGAAAGAGATGTAACACAAACAGGATTGAAACGTCTCCCCCATCGCCTGCTTGCCACGTTGCAGGCTATGAGGAGAGAAGTGCTGCAGGCCTTCAGAGAGCCCAGACCTAGGATTACCCTTTTGGGGCTCTGCAGTTCTTGCCATCTCCAAGTTTCCAGGTGCCACCACGTTCCTCTAGTCCAGACACAGTTGCCCACAGCAGAATCTGCATGCGGTACATCTGGTCCAGCCACACAGCCTCACACAGAGTTGGCATCTGGATTTGCCCACCCTGCTGCAGCAGCTGGTGTGCCTGGTGTGCCTGGCTGTGGTGTGCCGGACCCCGCATTCACTTGCCCATACACCCCTTGCCACTCCCTGCCTGGCTTGCCCTTGGCAGGTGTGGGATCTGGGCCAGTACTGTGAGCCACGCACAGTCTGCCATGTCTAGTGGGAGGAACGAGCCCAGCAGGCATGTGCAAAACTCAGGCAAAGGTGCCACCAGCCACAGAAGTTTCTGGCTAGTGAAGTGACACTCCAATTTCCCCGTGAAACTACTTCTATTTCACACAGTATTAGAAGTTGTAGAAAGAGCAATTGGGCAAGAAGAAAGAAAGAAAATCCAAGTTGAAAAAGAAGAAGTTAAAATCATCTCTATTTGCAGCTGATATCTTATATATAGAAAATGCTAAAAATTTCACAAAAAAATTATGAAAACTAATAAATGAATTCATTAAAGTAGCAGGATACAAAGACAACACATTAAAAATTAGTTGTATTTCTACACACTAACAATGACTAATCTGAAAAGGAGATGAAGAAAGCAATTTCATGTACAATAGCATCAAAAACAAAAACAAAATTAAAATCTTAGGCATTACTTTAACAAGGAGGTGAAAGAATTATACAAGAAAAATTACAAAACATTTCTACAATGAACATTAAAAAAAGTAAAGACATGGAAAGACATGGAAAGATTTCATGATTGGAAGACTTAATAATGTTAATATGTCAGTACTACACAAAGTGATTTACAAATTCCATGCAATTTCTTTGAAAATTCCATTTTTATAGAAAAGAAAAAAAAACTAACACGTACATGATAGCACAAAAAAGCTCCAATACCTAAAACAATCTTGAAGAAGAATATCAAATCTGGGGGTATCACACTTCCTGATTACAAAATGTAGTACAAAACTACAATAACCAAAACAATCTGGTTCTGGTGTAAATATATATAAACAAATAGAATAAAATAAAGACTCATGAAATATACTCTCACATATATGGCCAAAGTGTTTCAACAAAATTGCCAGGACCATTCAAGGGAGAAAAGACAGTATATTCAACAAATGGTGCCAGGAAAATTGCATATGCAAAAGAATAAACTTGGACCTTTACCTAACACCATATACAAAAACTACTTTAAAATGGATTCATGGTCTAAAGGTAAGACCTAAAACTATAAAATACATAGAGAAAACAGAGCAAAAGTGTCACAACATTTATTTGTGAATTATAGCTAAAGTAGGGCTTTGAATGAAATGTATAGATATAAAGAAAAAAGTATGAAATCACTTATCTAAGCGGCCATCTTTAGGAAGCTACAAACAAGAAGAGAAAATTACCTACAAACTAAGTACGAATCAATAAAAATGAAAACTGACAAACACAGAGAACAATCAACAAATTGTTAAACCTCTAATTAGACTAACCAAGAAGAAGAAAAAAACAAAGAGAAAACACAAATTGCAAACAACAGGAATGAAAGAGACACCACTACAGATCATGCACATATAAAAAGATTAATAAGAGGATATAGTGAATGTTGTTATTCAATTAAAATAATTGAACTTATTATAAAATCCTTCCCACACAGAAAACTCCCAGCCTAGATGTCTATATCAGTAAATTGTCTCACACAATGAGGGAGGAAATAATATACTCAAATATACATTGAATATATTAATAAATATACTCAAATATACTTTATAGAAACTTTTTCACTCAATAGCAACTCCCCACTTCCTCCTTCCCATGTCCTCTGGCAATCATCATTCCACTGTCTGCTTCTGTGAGTTTGACTATTTTAGACATCTCATGTTAAGTGGAACCATGCAATATTTGTCATTTTGTGGCTGAATTATTTCACTTAGCATAATATCCTCAAAGTCCATCCACGTTGTTGAAATGGCAGGATTTCCTTGTTTTTAAAAGCTAAATAATATTTCATTGCATCTATTACAACATTTCCTTTATCCATTCATCCATCCACGTACATTTGGGTTGTTTCCACATCTTGTCTCTTGTGAATAATATTGCAATGAACATGGAAATGCAAATATCTGTTCCAGATTCTGACTTCAGTTCTTTTGGATAAATATCCAAAAGTTGGATTGCAGGGTCATAAGATAGTTTTATATTTAATTTTTTGAGAAACCTCCATAATTCCATAGCAGCACTTTTCACATTCCCACTAACAGTGTACAAGGGTCCAATTTATCTATATTCTCTCCAACACTTCTCTCTCTCTCTCTCTCTCTCTCTTTTGATAACAGACATCTGCAGGCATATAGGGCCCCAGATGGTCTTGGATGAACAAGCTCTTCCACTCTTGCATACAATTCTTGGACAGAATATACCAAGAATGCAACATTCTGAGATAAAGAGGAACTTTCTGGAAAAACCTAGACTGTGTCCTTATTCCTCCCAGAACAGGATGTTCTGCAACTCTTGACCTCAGTGACATGAATATGTTCAGGCTATAAAACCCAGAGCTTAGTGCTTTGAGGAACACTCATCTGTGATGCAATGTATGGCACATGTAGACAAGAATCCATCCCTTCTGGAATGCTTTCCTAAACTGTGGAGTACTAGCTTGCCATTGATTATAGAATTCATTTAGTCTTGCTGCCTTTTTGTAAGTAGTAAATTTACTTTGTCTGAATTGTGGGAGAGTTCTGTCTCATTGTACTAGACCTAAAAAATTTACAATATCCTAACAGGTGTAAAATATCTCATTGTGCTTTTGATTTGCATTTCCCTAATTAGTGATATTGAACATCTTTTCACAAACTAGACTATTTGTTTGTCCTCTTTGTAGGAATATTTATTCAATTCTTCTGTCAGTTTCTTAAAGTTGATTATTTGTTTACTGCTACTGAGTTGTTAGAGTTCCTTCTATGTTTTGGATATTAACCCCTTAGCAAATATATAGTCTTCCAAGTATTTTCTCCTTTTCAATAGGTTGCCTTTTCACTCTGTTAATTGTTTGCTTTACTTTGTAGAAACTTTTTAATTTGATGTAATTCCAAGTCCGTGTTTGCTTTTGTTGCTTGTGCTTTCAGTGTCATAGTCAAGAAATCATTGCCCATATACATGGTCATAAAACTTTCCCTTATTTTTTCTTCTGGGGGTGTTAGAATTTCATTTCTTAGATTTAAGTTTTTAGTCCATTTTGGGTTGAATTTTTTGTGTAATATAAGATAGGTTATATTTCATTATTTTTCATGTGGATATCCAGTTTTCCCATCACCATCTCTTAAGAAAAAAAATATGTGTACACATAACATTTCTTCTAACCCTATATAGATACTTTTTTCCTTCCCCCTTGGGTCATATTTAAAGTCATTTCCACCAGTATTCAAGGTCATAGGGAAAAGTCTCTGTTGTCAGTTTTGAATCATTCTGGAGCAAATTTTGCACAGCTATCACAAATAACTCCTAAATTGATTAAAGATGTTTATAGCCCAAAAATGTTGTTGAAAAGCAAAATTAAATGGTTAACCCAAGATTTTGATTGCTCTTACCGGTAAGAGTGATGGCTTTTATAGAGTATGACAATAGATAGAAATTTGCCTCATAGATGCATGAATATTTGGTGCAGAAGGAACTAAGCTCTCCTGTTTGTAAAGCCTCTACAAACGTTGAAATCCAGCACTACTTTACAAATTGACATGGTTTGAAAAGTTACAGCAAATTTATCACAGAAAATATGTCTTGGCAGAACTTCTGCTGGAAAATCATCAATGACCCAATTTTATGTTGAGTTCGTGTTTCATTGACACTTTATTGCAAATAGGAACATAGTTCCCATTTTTAAAGGTGTATTATCCCTCTAAATTCCCCTCTTCTAAGCTAGTTTGATGAAGTTGGAATCCAGTATTTTTGTTTTTAACTCTGTAGTCTACATAACCTTTTTTAGTATCATTATATGTTCCATAAATAAAGGAACAATTACATGGGTTAAATTTGCAATCTTTATTCTCCTACTCTTAATCTGTAAGTGAATTTAGTAGCATATATTTAATTGGTTGTTTTTCAAATATATTTCAAAATTATATTTCTATCTTTACTTGTTTCGTATAGTTTTAACATCCTTTGTTTTACACACCTGACAATAGCCTGAATAAAAACATTCAAATAAGGATCCACATTTTCCCTATTACTTTTTAAGACTCCAAAGTTCAGTGTTTAGCGAAACAGAATTATCACTTAATAAATACACTCAAAGTTATTATTTTAAGGCATTTTTTTTTAAAAGTAGCCAGTACTAAAAAAATTGAATTTAAGTATGAACCTACTTAGATGTTATTTTGGATGAGTGATGTGCCACAAGGCTTGCTTTATGAACGACAGCAAGGTCATGGGCACCTTAGTGGAGAATGAATCCTATTATTTGAGAGTTGACATTGCCAGCAAAACAGATAAGTATCATACACTTTGTGAGTATGATATGGTCATTTAAGATAATTTTGTTATTCCCAGAAGCATTTATCAAGATAATATATGGTGGCATGATTGATAATACAAATATAGTATATGCTTCTTTTCCAAACCTACAGGTTCCTTTTTTATCGGCTCTCAGCATGAAATTTTAATACTGTTATGTTACTATGTATAAAAAATAGTTTTTAATGGCCGGGCGCGGTGGCTCAAGCCTGTAATCCCAGCACTTTGGGAGGCCGAGACGGGCGGATCACGAGGTCAGGAGATCGAGACCATCCTGGCTAACACGGTGAAACCCCGTCTCTACAAAAAATTACAAAAAACTAGCCGGGCGAGGTGGTGGGCGCCTGTAGTCCCAGCTACTCGGGAGGCTGAGGCGGGAGAATGGCGTAAACCCGGGAGGCGGAGCTTGCAGTGAGCTGAGATCCGGCCACTGCACTCCAGTCTGGGCGACAGAGCGAGACTCCGTCTCAAAAAAAAAAAAAAAAAAATAGTTTTAAAAGAGTTTAAAAGCCAGAATATGTAGTTAGGCACTCACAGGACAACTATGTATTTTACCACAGGCACACCTACATAGGGTGCTGCTGATGAAAGACTGCACACAGCAACAACAATTCACCTAGCTGTTTTCCTTCTAGCAAGCCTATGATGGATGCAACGTTCATCTGTCATTGACCAGAGGTGTCACTTTTCTTTTTGTTTTGCAACTTGTCTGAACTTGATGCACTGGGTCACTTGTCACTCTGTGTGACCATTTGTGCACGCAAACAAGGGCCTTTTTAGGGGGGAAGTAAATCTTTATACACTGTCAGAGTCTTTCCCCTTCTTATTAACATTGGAAGTTTGCATGGTAACATCCTATAGATTTGTAGCAGGTCATTTTTACTAGTAATAGCTTTAAAATTTTCTCGGTTAACCTAATCCAAAACCTTCCAGTGTTTTGTCTCAACTTTATCAAATGCAAGGCAATCTGGAGGGAAAAAATTAGTCGTACCCTTATACACATTGAATACCTGCTGCTAAGCAAATTCAACAGTGAGAAAGGTGGAAAGAGAGATCTTCTGAATCTAGTTTCAGGGAATATTATGGTTCATGAGACTTTGTTTCTATTGAGTGATAGTGAGAATGCATCCTGATTCACACAGTGAAATGCTCCTTTCTTCTGAGTAAAGTCAAGAAATGGGGTATAATGGAGTGACCAGATAGACACATTCTCAGTTTCTACTTAAAGTCTACATTGTCTATATTAAATATTCTTCTATCATGTACATTATCTCGGTAATAAGTGACCCTAACTTATCAAGAATAGCTGTCTGCCTTTCTTTGCAAAAAACTTGTGTAAAATTGTTTGCTAATATGCAGAGAACAGCTGTTGTTCAAATATCACTTCAATAAATGAAACCTGACTTGATTAGATGATTTAATTCTAGTTACACTTTTTTTCTAGAAAAGAAGGTAATACCTAAACTTATTGATACTACAGTGATATATTATTGCAAGATAAAGAAAACTACTGCATCAAAAAATGAAGTACATGGGCTAAATTATTCTTAACAGAGCAATAAAATGTACGCATAAATACATGTGTTACAATTATTTAAAGTACATGGAGATGTAATTTGTTAAAATATTTGCCTCAATTATTTGGCTTGCATATATTCAAAGTGTTAAGGCATCTGAACTCTTTTCTTTAAAATGTAAAAATATAAAAGAACTGTGGAGTCTTGCTGCAATTTTGGGAATATTTTCTCTCTTTTGCCATTTTTTATTCCTGTTTTGTAATGGCTTTTTAAAAATTACCTACAGAAGATGTCAAGCAGTGTAATACTAAAACTTTAATGTGATTATTCTGTGAAACAGTAAGACATACATCAGACACAGATAAGTCATTTCTCGGCCTTGACCAAAGAGTTGCTAACATTAAGATAACAGCTTAGTTACTTTTTCCATGCACTTTCTTTCCACCTGTGTATAGAGGAGCTGAGTAACCAGTTATTTGACATTGGCAAGTCTGATGATTCACAGTACCAATTATTACAGTAATTTGAATGTTACTAAAACAGTAACTTTAAATATAATTTTAAAATTCATGACAACAATAGCATGAGTATGGTAAATGATATATAGCACAATTACCGTGAAAAATAGAAAACATCAGTGAGATATTGTATATTCATGTAATACTAATGATGTCTTGGGCTGTGTATAAAATATTGATAGAAAAACACCCAAAATGAAAACAAAAACAAAAACCCTCATTCATATTGTTCAACAAAAACTATTTGACTCTGATTTTTCCTGCCATCTGGTGGCAAGATCAAAACTTAGGCAATATATATTTAATCATATAAACAATACACCATTATTTTAAATATTTTTACAACTGTCAAACAAAGTACACTCGAATTAATTTTATATGAACCCAATAAGAGATTGTATAAGCCTAGTAATTTCATGTAAAATCTAAATATAATAGTTATTTTAATTGTATTGACAAGTAGCACCTCAAGGTTTAACGTAACATTTAAAACTATAAGACAAATACAATAAAAAATGAAACTCTCTCAAATGAACCTGAATGTGTAGGTCAATAGTTCTCGTTTTATGACATTGAATAATTTTTACAAATTAAGTAGATAGTATTGTAATATATTAATTCTTTCTATTAGAAAGTGAATTTTGGTTAAAATCTGAAAGATCATTTTTCAACAAGAATATGACAGAAATATGAATACGCTTACTTTTAATTTTTTATGAAGTTAAGGGGTGGGGAAGAATAGCTCTTTCTAAAAATGTTTAAAAATAAAACGGGTAGTTTAAGATTAAAATAAATATAGTTTCACATAAACATTATATAAGTTAAATACTTTCAATGCATTCTTCTCAAATATGACTTCGATGTTTATTTTACAAAGTGTATCTAAACTTATTTAATATTTTCTATCCCATTGAACAATAATATTTAAAAGGCTGTATGTTAAACTAATATTTCTAAATGTTCAATATGTTTGATTAATAAAAATATTTTATTTTATTTTATTTTTTTTTTGAGGCGGAGTCTCGCTCTGTCGCCCAGGCTGGAGTGCAGTGGCCGGATCTCAGCTCACTGCAAGCTCCGCCTCCCGGGTTTACGTCATTCTCCTGCCTCAGCCTCCGGAGTAGCTGGGACTACAGGCGCCCGCCACCTCGCCTGGCTAGTTTTTGTATTTTTAGTAGAGACGGGGTTTCACTGTATTAGCCAGGAGGGTCTCGATCTCCTGACCTCATGATCCGCCCGTCTCGGCCTCCCAAAGTGCTGGGATTACAGGCTTGAGCCACCGCGCCCGGCCTAAAAATATTTTATAACCTCTTTACAATAACTTAGAAGTTATGAGATAGTAACATATATTATATGCTAATTTTAAGAAGGCAAGTTGAGTTAGTGATATCAACAGCTGGCAAACTCAATTCTTCATTTGAAGATTTTTTTTTTCAAAGTGATAATTTGTATAATTTCAATGTGAATAATTCTTGTAGTTTGGTCTGGAGCTTATTAGAAATACATTTGTGTACAATTAAGAGTATTCTTAAGTTTAGAACTAAGTAATAAGAATTTTCTTAAATTCATAACTGTAAACCACTTTAAAAGTTACAAATTTTTCCAAATTTCAAGAAGTAAATATTTGTTTCATTTTATATATAGGAGAGGGAAAAATATCAGAAAAAGATTTAACCAATGTAGTAACTAAAAAATACTCTAAATTTCATGCTAATGAATATCTTTTCTTACCTAGTTGGCAATAGGCAATAGCTGAAATAGCTTATGAGACAGCTGAATAGCTGATTCATGAAGGTCATATGGATACATATTCTGTCTACACAGCATAAACTGAAATGGAAATTTGGCAGCTACCCAATTTATGTGATCCTTGGCAATTCAGGCCTTAAAGTGGATTTAACACTTGTGAATGAGATGACTAAAAGTAAGGATGTTTGAGATGATATTCTAAATTATTTCATGCAATTCACAACTTAAGATCTCCTATGAAAAAAAAAATTTTTTAAAGAAAATATCCTCCTTTTTTAAATCCTCTGTGCTTATAAAGACATGCTTATAAAAATAAATTAGATATTCCAACATACAGGTTGCTTTGAATCAAGTTGATTTGGGGAGTAGGAGGTGGATAAAGTCTTAATATGGTAAAATCTATTATTCTGTGTTGAAGGCCCAAAGAATAATCTAATTCATAGTACTCTTGGAATTCTAAATCAATACAGGAGTCATTCATCAATTTTTTAGCATTCATATATCAGACACCCTGATTAAGTAAGAGATTTTAAAAGCACCATCTTTTAACCATTTAACTTTGAATGGGCCAGATACCAAATGATAATCATTCAACCATGTAAAACTAGAAGTCTGACATTAATCAAATAGAAAGATTTACATTTTGTAAATATTGATTACTTAATAATCATTAATATATTGATTTAGGTAACTACATACCTAGATTTAGGTAACTATAACATACAGTAAAGCCTTT
The DNA here is from genome assembly GCF_009764315.1 of Trachypithecus francoisi. Classification (NCBI taxonomy): domain Eukaryota; kingdom Metazoa; phylum Chordata; class Mammalia; order Primates; family Cercopithecidae; genus Trachypithecus; species Trachypithecus francoisi. The sequence goes on from NW_022681469.1 coordinate 64,464,218, forward strand.
AGAAAATAACGTCATTGGTAAATTGTTCAATTGAAAAACAAAGTTATCATTTTAAAAAATAAAACAAAGAACCATGTTATATTTGGCTTTATTTACGTTTAGTATCTAGAATGCTACTTCAATGCTTTGTAGGGATACATAAACAAACATAAGGCAAATATAATCCATTTGTAGAAAATGTTTAAAAAGATTCTTTTAACCTTTGAGCAATTTTGTAAGTTAAATCTTCATATATTCACTATGATGATAAATAAAACAACTGAGGCTAATGGACTCTAAGTTACTTGCTAACGTCAGCTAATAAGTGATAAAGCCAGGATACTCCAATTCAGGTTTTCAGATAGCAAGCATATTGCTTTGGGTAAGAAAAGCAGTATATTTATATATTGCTTATGTAAATATACTTGCATTTTGGTATCAAAAATGGGTAGACCCCTGGCTCAAATTTCCCAATGACATAACTGGTACCATTGAAAAAAAATCTGATAAGATAGTTGCTAGTGTGAATGAAGTGTTAGGACGAGTGGATGAATAGGAAAAATGGCAATTTGCTAGTTTCTCCCAGGTCAGTTATTCCACAAGCACAAATATACTCTTGTTCATATATACCAATACATTGTATATTTCATCACTATCCAACACAATTTTACAAATTTCAGTTTTGCAGCTCCTGTGCTCTCTCATGAGTAATCAAAATCTACAGGCAGAGCAAACTCGTTGGAAGTTGCTAATACTAGGTAAGGAGCTGCAGTCAGTGGTGAAAGATTTGATATTTAGAAGAGGATGATTTGCCTTTTACCTTTTTTTTTTTTAAGTGACTGTGACAATTCAAAAATAGTGCTTATGTTATAAAATTAAAGTAATTTAAATTTAAAGAACTTTTAATTGAATTGATGTTTTTGCCCAATGAATCCTTTGAAAATGGGACTAGGAAATATTTTGTTTAGATGAGGCATTTCTGCCAGATTAAAAAACATAATCTCAAATGTTCCTGTTTAATCAACTATTACATTTACTGAATGTAACATGACATAATGAACCTCTGATTATCCATTTGAAATGTTCTGACTTGAGGATAAAAATATACCTAATTGTAAGTAAGGGAAAATACATTTCTAACTATTCTTAATTTCTTCTCAAATATATTGGTCAACCAATCATTAGAGAAAGATAATTATTAGACAAAAAAATTCGCTTATGTAGCTATGGAAACAAATATACATATCATATGTTAACTGGTGTATGGGAAGGTAACAAACAGATAGATAAACAAATAAATGTATTAACTGATGTAAAGGAAATGAAGAAAGTCACCTTGGTAAGTGACCAGGATCTAAGTATAATTGACTTTTAGTCTTAGTACTTCCACTGATCCATTATGCAGTCTTAGGTAAGACTTTATGCTTACAACCTGTTTCTTCAGTTGTGTTGATGTTACCTTAAGCTCTGTTTGAGGAATGACATATTCAAATTTTATGAATAATTACTCTAATCACAGAAGCATTATGTGCATGGGAAGATTCTGAGTTTGTGATATGGCATGCCTCATGTTTATAGGCAATGCTTCACGTTTATATCAAGGGAGTGAGATTCCTTCTGTAATTTTTTCGTAAAAAGAATACATCTTGGCTGTTAATTTAACATGTACACCAGCTTTTATTTGTGTCTCTCTTTAAATAAAGAAAATTCATGATCAAACACATCTTCACTTAACTTTAGTATTATTCAACATATTATTGCCATATTAATTCAGAGAAAATATTATCAGTCAATTTTAACTATCGTTGCTATTTAAATCATACAAAATCTATTTAATAGGAGGTATATATTTTTTTGAATTTTGATTTCATTTTCTAATGTACTCCAGTAGAATTATTTATTTTTCATCTTACATATGTTGTACACCTGTAACAGATTTCTGACTTTTTGCCTTCCCTTTCTTTGAAGAAAGATCCTCTAGGCTGTCAGGTTTGTTACTAGAATCCTCCCACTTCTCTGCCTTGTCATCACCAGAAATCACTTTTACTTATTGATATGTCATAGTTGATCATATTTTGGTGGTATCTGTGATATTTTGATACATGCATACAATGTTTAAGGATTAAATCAGGGTAATCGGGATATCCATCACTTCAAATATTTATTTTTTCTTTGTTTCGAGAACATTCTGATTCCTCCAGTACTTTAAAAAATATAATATGTTACTGTTAACTATAGCTTTCCTGCTTTACTATTGAATACTAGAACTTGTTCCTTTTATTTAATCATATTTTTGTGCTCATTAGCCAACTCCTCTTCATTCTCTTCTTCTGCTACCTTTCTCAACCTCTGAAAATTATTTTTTGACTCACCATCTCCCAGCTCTTAATAAAATTCATTTGTGTCTGGAGCACTAATATCATCACCCTCCCAGCACCTGCTTTTTTATTTTATATATGTATAATTTTGTTCTTACTCTATAAATATCACCTAAGGACCCATTACTTTTCCAGCATGTCACTTACTGTCATGTTTGATGTGGTATTAGGAAAAAAAGGCCACGTAAGATGATAAATGAGTTGCAGTTAAAAACACATACTCATATCTGTAAACACTTTCTCAAAGTTTGAAAAGGAGATAATGTAGCTACTGAAATATTAAAAGTAAGAAGGATTCACACTAGATCTTTTGATACAAAAGAAATTCTCCACAGAATGCTGATTATTACACTTTGTGTTTTATTTCCTATAATACACCAAAAGTAGTAATGATGAGTTGCAATTGTTTACAATTCTCTCTAAAAAGTTAAGATTTGGCCGGGCGCGGTGACTCAAACCTGTAATCTCAGCACTTTGGGAGGCCAAGACGGGCGGATCACGAGGTCAGGAGATCAAGACCATCCTGGCCAACACGGTGAAACCCCATCTCTACTAAAAAATACAAAAATCTAGCTGGGCGAGGTGGCAGGCGCCTGTAGTCCCAGCTACTCGGGAGGCTGAGGCAGGAGAATGGCGTGAACCCGGGAGGCGGAGCTTGCAGTGAGCTGAGATCCGGCCACTGCACTCCAGCCTGGGCGAGACAGAGCCAGACGCCGTCTCAAAAAAAAAAAAAAAAAAAAAAAGGTTAAGATTTTTTCCAAACAATAACTAGTAACCTTTGTAGCAGGTAAACAGTAAATGCTATTAATGTTAGTAGAGATGAAATAAGCTAGATAGTCAAATCAATAGTGTGAAGAAAATAAATAACAGAGGAATTAAAAGAAATACAGGATCTGAATCACAAATTTCCTGAAGATTTACTTGACAGCCTAAAAAGTGATTTTTGCATTCAATAAAGGTTTTATGATTTCCTTAGATAACTTTAATAATCTTAAAGAATAAATTTTTCTCCAAATCAATTTTGATTTGATTAATAAAATATTTAATCCTGGCAGAGCATGGTGACTCACACCTGTAATCCTAGAACTCTGGGAGGCCAAGGCAGGTGAATCACTTGAGCTCAGGAGTTTGAGAACAGCCTTGGCAACATGGCAAAACCCCGTCAATAAAAAAATACAAACATTAACGAGACATGGTGGCACATACCTGTAGTTCCAGCTACTCAGAAGTCCGAGGTGGGAAGATCGCTTGAGTCTGGGAGGTCGAGGCTACAGTGAGCTGAGATGGCATCACTGCACTGCAGCCCAGGAGATACAGTGACATTTTGTCTCAAACAACCAAAAACACCCCTAATTCTTATCACATATAACTTTTCAGAGACATTAGGCAGGATTTCATCAATTCAGTTCAATAATGTTTTTACTTCTACTTTTCAAAATGTTAAGAATTTTTGGTGTAGAATGTTTTAAACCAATGTAAAGAAATTATAATCCTGGATGCATCTTTCTGATAGATTTTCTAATTCTGCAAATAGAAAAGTCAAAGAAATCAACTGGATAAATGTTTGGCTCCGTTTTCCTAACGTATTCAGGAACTAGTCATATAGTGCTCATCTTTGTGTCAGGACTTATGTTTTTGGGCATTTTTCCAAAAATATAATGAAGCACGTGGAGCTATAATTTGCAAATCAATTCTCAGAAAAAAAAAGTGAGAAGAAAGAATAATATTAATAGTCATTTTGGACCATGCTTATGCAACTTAAAGGTTACTATGTATCTATTTTTCTATCATTTAGCCGTGAAGAAAATAATATAAACTCATTTACTCCTTAAATCTTACCACTTGATAAAATCAAGTTAAATGATTATTCACAATTTAAAGGCATAATAGCCTTTGCACAGTTTCCAGTTCACTGGTTGACCATAACCTGGAAACCAGCAATTTGAATTATAATATACTTTCCTGTTTGATCAGTGTTTTACATTTTAACCAAAACTTTACTATATGCTATGCAGTTTAAGATACACAAAGCTCTATGGATAGACAGAGATTTGTCCCTATTCAAAAACAAGGAAGCTGAGGCTCAAAAAGGAAGTCGAAAGAGCCAGGGCTTCAGCTTCCTGGGTTCAGGTGTTATTTTGTGACTACCTGTAACTGACACCTAAGTACTCCAAAGTGCAAAACTGAGTCACATAGCTTCATGAAAATGCCAATACTCATACATAGAGATTGCCTTACATTTCAAACCAAGAGAAGTCCCAAAACATACAGTTGAACAGCAGGGTTGTTTATTCCAATACTTTTAAAATACTTCCCTTTCTTTAAAAGTATTTATCAGCCCAAATGGAAACTTAAAATTCATAGGGTAAAGGAATGTTGCTTATTTTAAAAAGGGTGATGTGCTTCAATAAACTTCATCCTAAATGCCATGTAATAGACATGATCTTCTATACATGGGATGTGAAATGAATTGCCGATTAAATATGTTGATAAATGTTCTTGGTAAGCAGTCTGCAGCTGCCTTATGTTTCAGTCATTTGCATCCTTAATTCAAACAGAGTGAAAATTCAATGATATCCACCGAACGTCCTACTGTGTCCCTCCAGGAAGGACACAATACCACAGTATAAAGACAGGTTGTAACTTTTTCAAAATGATAATGTTGCCCCTTGAAAAAAGCACATTTTTGGTGGGTAATTTTCCATCATGAATATGTATTTTTGATGCATAAATACTTGGAAAGCTTTTTTTTTTTTTTTTTACAGCTGTCTTCCCTTCTTTTAAAGAAGACAAACTTCGATGCATAATTTAGGAGACTTATGCATGAAGAGATAGTATTTTGTGAATTATAATCAAGCAAAGGCCTTGAAAAAACAATGGAGATGTCTGCCATTACCACCGTCCTTTAAATTATGTACAGACCTTTTGGGACCTAAACAATGACATTCAGACAAGGGTTAAATCCACTTTAGAATACATAATCTATTACTGTTCAGCTAATTCATATACTATTAGGGTATATTTGATTCATACAGAAAAAAAAAAACTAAAGCACATTGAGAAAGTGGATTTGTTTCACGCTTATGTATGACAAATTTAAGATTTATTATATTCTTCTCTGAATCTTATTTCTCATTTAATTCTACATTGTTCAACTCTTTTACAATTTATGTTAACCATCTTGGGCATAAAGACTAGTGTTTCAGCAGTAGGATTTGGAGGTTTTAGGAAGATTCTACTGCCTAGCCATATTGTTAAAATGATGTGATATTCAGGCTTCTGAACATCTCTTTTGATATTTAACTATCTCAAAGTCTCTGTCTGATATTTTTATGCATTGGTGATAACCAATATATATGAATAATCTCTCTCTTTGTGAATATACGATGTCTCATACAAGACTAGCCCCTTAACATTTATAAAGCATTTTCCCATATAGCATTAAGCATTGACATGTTATTTATTGGATTTTTTTTCTCATAAAAATATACCTTATTACTGAAGCATTCTGAGGAATTAAAAAAAGATATATGGCCTGATTTTCAGCGAAAATTACATTTTCAGGATATCATTACTGCAATATTTTATAGTATAGCATATAATTTAGGGAGCTGAAATTAATCAAGTAACAAGAAATGACAAAATTTTACATATAACAACTGTGACTTCTGGAGTTTTCCCAAGGAATTTGATGTGAAGAAGCCAACATATCCCTGAAAGAATGTGAGGAACTAATTTTCCATGATCACTGATACTGACACTAGCTCCACAGGATCATTACAGACTCTTATTTTTGAAATTAGAATAGCTATGGTCTGTGCTTTGGTCTGGTTGGTTTCCTTTAAATCACATTTATTCTTCCTCACAGTCTGGCACTCTTAATTAGTCATGTTCCTTAGATCTTCATTTTAAGTGGATCTGTAATAATAAAGGCCTGTTCTAAAGAAGAAAGTAGGCATCATGTGTGAATACCTACTCTAGTAGAAAAGTTCACCTTTTTAGCATGTAACCACACTGGACCCACAGTAAAGGAGATATGAGGGGTTTGGTGAAAAATTGTCGAGAAAGAACATCTACATAGCTATAGCGATAGATAGATAGATAGATAGATAGATAGATAGATAGATAGACAGCAGTTGTTCAACTCACAAGGTCTCAAAATATCTATGATGGAAATCCTCATCTCTTTCCAGGGGGAAACGTGTCTGAGTTCTTCCACCAAGGCCTTAATTACTTGTATTTTCAGATGTCCTCAGTTTACTAGCCCTTCCTCTTATGATTAGAAATTTCTTCCATCTTAATGAACTTCTTCTCACTACTGTAGTTTCTACACATTTTCACTTAATGTTTTACTTCTTTTAAATAATCACCAAAGTATTGAATCTGCAGTTCTACTCTTTTCCATTTTTTAACATCTCTCTTTCCTCAGCACTCAGAATCTACATTCTGCGTTCATTATTCTAAGGCAATAATTATTCAAAGATTTACCAGACACCTCCTCATATTCAAAGCTTATCACTACTTTAGTTTTTTGTAATGAAGTTTTTAATTTTATTTATTTATTTATTTAATTTATTTATTTTTGAGACAGTCTCACTCTGTCGTCCAGGCTGGAGTGCAGTAGTGCGATCTCGGTTCACTGCAAGCTCTGCCTCCGGGGTTCACGCCATTCTCCTGCCTCAGCCTCCTAAGTAACTGGGACTACATGTCCGGCTAATTTTTTGTATCTTTAGTAGAGACAGGGTTTCACCATATTAACCAGGATAGTCCCGATCTCCTGACCTCGTGATCCACCTCCCTAGGCCTCCCAAAGTGCTGGGATTACAGGTGGAAGCCACCACGCCTGGCAGTTTTTGTAACTATTTAGCTTTGAAATAGTTTTGTAACTATTTGGCTTTGACCTTTATTCCTTAAAACTCGCTTCTGAAGCTTCTTACTGCATTCTTCTCAGTGTTAGAATCTGCTGTGGTTTCATCCTTGGATTTCTGTTTGGAATGGCTTTTCTTCTCCCTGTTAAACACCTGTTCAACTTCTGAGAATCAACTAAAATTGAACATATATAAAACTATCCTGCCATCCCTCCCTCCATCCCTCCCACTTTCCTCCCTCCTCCTCTTCCTTCCTTTTCCCATAAAACATATAACTTTATTCCTAACATATATTACAATATAATTATGTACTTTTTCCTCTATGTATTTTGTATGCCACTGTTATTCTTCCAGGGACAAGGTCAGTACCTGATATATAGTGAACACTTAGCATTAATGAATAAAGAATGAATGGATTAATTAATTAATGGTAGGTCCTGGGCATGGCTGATGATCTAAAAATGTTACTCATCCTTTGACATAATTTTCAATTCAAATGCTCATATTCCTAGTTTTCCTCATCTTCAAACTCAAAAAAAATGTAACTCGAATTCATTTTAATCTCAGGAGAAACAGAAAACAGAAATTAACACAGATAACCGTTTTCCCGTATTCAACTCAATTTTACTACAACCCTGACAATAAAGTAATGCTAGCCATATTTTCTCAGTCTAAGCAATGTTCATAATGTTATGTGCCTGAGTTTGCATCACAAGCGAGTTCAGAACACAAAGTGGAACTCAAATATTTCCTCCCAAAATTGTGCATTAAGTTATAATGAAGTGAAAATGTAAGAGAAAGTTGCTTTGAGGAACTGAGATTTAAGCTGAGCTCTGAAGAATAAAGAGCTTGCCTGAGAAGATATGGGGAAAGAAACTTCTAGGCAGAAAATAGAACCAAAACAACGACTTAAATTAAAATAGCACTTTTTATAGGTTTAAGAACGAAGAAGTAAATGAAAAAATGAAATAACTCCTGGAGTGAAATAATGGCAGAGGTAGGCAAGAAATACATCATTTGGAACCTTAAAATTCATGGTACAAATTTACATTTTCCTCCAATTGCCATAGAAATCCATTAAAAGGTTTTAAGCTGAATAGTAATATGATCTGTGTTTTTGTTTTCAAAACATCATTGTAACCAATGCATAGAAATTAGCTTAGAGAGAACAGATATCAAAGATGGGGAAAGTCAGGAATAACTAAGAAATATCTGAAAGTCATATTTAGTTGGTTTTGGAAGACAGAGGTATGAGAAAATAAACTTCTCATAATATAGTCGATATCATTTTAATTTTCTGAATCATGGTCATGTATTCCTATTGATGTAATAAAGAAAGAGATGTTTAAAGTAGGAAGAATTGTTTCAAGGCTATGTGACTATACAGAAGTTTTCTCTGGAAACAGGGACTTATGTGAGGTGTAAACATAAAGACTCAGAGACTGTCACATAAAAGCCATCTCCTGTATGGCCCTAAAAGATAAAAAGACTTAAAGATAAGAAGTCCTGATGATTTTACTCTACCATTATTGAATTCTATAATTGTATATAAATGTGTCTGGATTTCATGCAACATTAAGCAAATAACCTAATTTTTTCTAGTATCAGTTTCATGTATATTAATTAGGAAGATTATATACAACCAGTGATTTTCTAATTGATCCTGGGAGTCCTAAATATTCTGTAGGAATAGCAGGGTCTTCAAATTGGATAATCATTGACTGTATTGGCAAGGATCCTCATCCATACCCCAATCAAATAACTCAATTTTTTTCTCTTGTATATGTTAGACATATAATGAGGCTAAAGAACATTGAAAAACAAGTGCTAAATTATCTCTGAGGTTACTTTCAGATACAATGTTATGTAGATCTATTATTGACTTTCTTTTCTGATTTTTTATATTTATTCATATGTGTTCTCCTGTATGCTATTACCACATAAATACAGAAAATTTCCATTTTGTATTTCAAATGTAGTCTTGCTTTCTAAATGTGGATGATTATTTCTAACTGCAAATGTTTATCTGAAACTCTTAAAAAGATCCCAAACTCAACATACAACAAATAAAATACTTGATTTATCTTTATTTAATTTGTATTACATAAGCCAGAGATCCAGAAAAGTCATTCTATACTTTTCATTTGCTTTATTTCAAGGTACATCCTTGGGCCCTATATTCTACCTTCTAAATATTTACCAAATCTACTCTACTCATTTTGACTACTTACTGCCTTCATGATAAGCATCAATATTTCTTTGGAGGGTATTATATAGCTTCCTGAAGAGCTTCTTGCCTCTAATTTCCTCCTCTTCCCCAATATATTTATCCCAACTTTATCTCAAAACTATCTTCTATATGAAGCTGATCACTTTTATTTCCTTATAATGGCTTCACAATTTATCCAGGACACACTTCACAGTTTAACATAGCTGACATCTCAGGTATTCATCACTCACTCCATGCCAATCACATTTTTGTTGTTTTAATGCGAATCCAGTATTTGCAACAAGTTAGTCTGTGACATAATCAAAATGCAACTTAGTTTTTGTCTCCAACTACTTTTCTTTTTTGTTGTTATTAAGTTTTTTGTTTGTTTGTTTTTGTTTGAGACAGAGTTTTGTTCTTGTCTCCCAGGCTGGAGTTCAGTGGCAGATCTTGGCTCACTGCAACATCCGCCTCCCTGGTTCAAGTAATTCTCCTGCCTCAGGCTCCTGAGTAGCTGTGATTACAGGCACCCACCACCACACCTGGCTAATTTTTGTATTTTTAGTAGAAACGGGGTTTCGCCACATTGGCCAGGCTAGTCTCGAACTCCTGACCTCGGGTGATCCACCTGCCTCAGCCTCCCAAAGTGTTGGGATTACAGGTGTGAGCCACCGTACCAGGCCTCCAACTACTTTTCAAAAACATTTTTAAATGAAGATTATGTTTCCCTATCCATGGAAGCAAATTCTAGCAGGCCTATTAACTCTCTGCTCTTTCTTAAGTAAGAGATAGCTCTATGATCTCTGAAATCTGAAAACATAGCCTCAATTTTGTATTAGAATGTAAGTCTCCATCCAAGATGAACCTGACTTACCATCAAATCTTCTCCCATATGACTGCACAGGCCAACCTCAGCCTGGAAGATTAGATGGTACCCTGGACCTGGAAGAAGCTAGAAGTTGATTGTTTCTACTGGGGCGACTTTGTGAGTGAGTCGCCAGCTAGGATCTTCTCCTACCTGTAGTTTCCCTTTGTGAGCTTGAGGTGATAGAGGTAGCACCACTTTATCCCTCACTTTAATAGGAATAGATGCCTACAGGTTGGTAACTACTCTTTTCAAAGAAAGTTCTTCATAAACTCTCCTCCTCAGTCTTCTCTCTCAGCCCATAAATAGTTTCAAACTGGATTATTGGTGTTCAGAAATTTCCCTCATACATCTGCATGTGATGATTCAGTTTGTCAATTTTAAATTTAACTTTTTCGGGATTTTGGTATTTAGTTGAAGTTTCAATATCAGTATGCATGATCTGATTTACTCTTTAGCACAACCCCATAAGAGAAACAAATCTAATCATCTTTATGCACTTGTGGAAACTGAGGTTAAGATAAATTAAATATATTTTCCTAAGTTGTAGAACTCATAAATGACTAAAGTAGAAATCAATTCCAGGGCCGGGCACAGTGGCTCATGCCTGTAATCCCAGCACTTTGGAAGGCCAAGGCAGGGTGGATCACGAGGTCAGGAGATCGAGACCATCCTGACGAACATGGTGAAACCTCATCTCTACTAAACATACAAAAAATTAGCTGGATATGTTGGTGCACACCTGTAGTCCCAGCTACTCGGGAGGCTGAGGCAGGAGAATTGCTTGAACCTGGGAGGCGGAGATTGCAGGGAGCTGAGAGCACACCACTGCACACCAGCCTGGGTGACACAGTGAGACTCTGGCTTAAAAAAAAAAAAAAAAAAAAATCAATTCTAGGCACCGGACTCTGAGTCCATGACCCTAAACACTGGACTATGACTTCCCATCCAATTTCTTTTATGATCTTGCCTCTGTCTACTTTTAAAGCTATTTTCCTGTTTTCAATGCATCCCAACATCATTGACTTTCTAAGAACTCTTTCCATTTACCAAACTTTCCTCACCTCCTGCCTTCACACTGACCATTTTCTCTACCGGAAACAACCTTCCTTTTTTTATTTTATTTTATTTTGATACAAAATACATAATGAATTCTTGTTCAAGACAGCTACTTTCTTAACCTCACCAAAAGACTTAAAGCATTTCCTTCAACATGTATGTGTATAACATGATTATAGTATTTTCATATTTTCTAATACTCTATTTACATTTCTGTCTTGCCTGCTATAACTTTGGGCTGAAGGCAGAGACTGTGTTTATTTATCAAGCCCTACCAAGAAAAATTTTTGTTGAATGAGTAAGTGATAGACTGCATGTAGGCTCCCACTAATGAGATTAAATGCTGCTAAAAATTCTAGAGAGTAAATCCTTGGAAATAATTTAGTCCAACAAACTCATTGAAGAGTCTGGAAAATTTAAAACCAGGGAGAAAAAGTTACTTGTTGGTAGAACCCAATACTGTATTTTTAAATTGGAGCACTCTCTTCCCCCACATTTGGGGATATTTTGAATTTCTTATGTGTGCAAAGTTTTCATTGTGCAAAATCATGTGATACAATGCCAGTATGCAGAGCCCTTTTCCCCATCTTCCTAAGACCTAGCAGATGTGACCAAGCTGTGCCAGTACCACCTGGGACTCATTCCTAAGTGGTAAGACGGTCTTATTTATGTAAAGGTTATAACTACAATCCATAGCAGGTGCCTAGTTTACTGCATTTAAGGTCATTACAAAAGCACTTTGCGAGGTTCTTAGATGCCATAAAGTTTTGATCTTTTTTTAATACTTCTGTCACACTAGTCGCACCAACAACGTTAACTTGGACTGCTCCTTCTCCTTGTTGTTATCAACTATTAAAGTCAATGGTTTTTGTTATCTATAACTTTTACCATGAGTCCTCTTTAGAGCTAATGTGTAATTTCTGAATGAGTAAACTAAGGAACTCATGTTAATATCAGTCAAGAAGAATGAATTAAAAATAGGTGTGAGACAAAGAGATTTCTTACTTTCATGTTCAGTATAAATTTGTGCTAAACAATCTGATTCCCAAGTTTTTCTAATAAAGATTTATAAGTATTAGATTTATATCAAGAATAGTTTTCATTTTCTTTTTTTTAGAAAAATGATTCTCTTTAGTAAAATGCTCTTATTTTGTAACGGCTAGGTCAATCTTAGTGTTAAATTTTAGTTTTCAAGTTTTGCTTGTGGTTATATAGGTAACCACATATAGTAAAAGCATAGGTGATTTTCTCTTTTTTATTTTATTTCAGGAAAAGTAAACAAAATGGTGGAAAAGTAAAGAAAATTTTTGATCTGCTGAGGATAGAAAATTGATTATTTCATTTATAAAATAAGAACAGGCTGAACTGAAAAGCCTGCCACATGTGTTTTAAAAGTACTGTCCATGTCTTATGTTTTGATATTTTTGAATGATAAACTGTCTATTCCTTTCTGGGAAAGAGAATGTGTGATTATGCATATGAATAGCTAAATGATGTAATATTACTTCCTGTCTTTGGGAGACCTTCACTCTTGTTAGTACCACTATCCCATTCAACTGTAACTCTGTATAAGCTTTCAAGAATGTTTTTAGTCATGGACCTTCACCTTCCAGTGATTTCATCCAGATATAGTTTCCATAACTTTTACTGGTTTAAACAGAAGAAAAGAGCAGACCATCTGAACAAAATAAAATGTCACCATTAAATTGGTTTTTGTAGCTTAAGGTATAGTGTAATGATATTTTTCTAGCAGCTGCTTTCACTTGGATTTAAAGTTTAGAGAAAGCTTTGCATCTGATACAAAATAATAAAGTACAGGTTGAGTTACTTCCTTCTTTTGTGTTCCAAAACATAAGGAATATTTTTGTGCTTTTTCCATGGTGACTTATGATCATTAAGATTTTTGTGTTAACCTAAATCATTGTCTATATGTGCTTAATGAAGTATATGCAAAAAATGCTTTTGAAGAAAGTAAAATCATTCTTCTAATGAATATAAGAATTACATGGATCAATTTCTATTATTTCTCACCTACAATTTACTCCCCTTTACAAAATGGTTTAATTGTTAATGTAAAATGAGATGTATTGGTGATAAATCTATTGTAATTGCCAAGAGGTAAGGAGTGAGAGTAATGAATTTTAGTTCCAAATCATGTTGATAGTTTGTCCTATTCATGAAGAATACAAATGTTAGAAAAGTGTAAACATTTAACATAATATAAAATAATGTTTATGTGTTATTAGATTTTTTTAGTTGTTAATGAAATAAAAAGGATAAAATGAAACAAAAACATTAAATATTCTAAACAAAAATTAATTTGGAAATGCTGTTATCAGTTCTATCATTAGTACAGGGAATATATACTCGCCAATTACTAAATTTATTAGTAGATAATCTAACAAAGAATGAAAAGGAGAGAAAACTTGTTAGGAGATTTCTTAAGTGCCTGGGATTCTACTATATTTATAATTTTAAAGAATTCACAAATGCTCTTTTGTTTCCATTATCAGAAGTTTCAATGTCAGAATTAAATAAGGAGAAGTGTTTTCCTTCAAAACAATATTCTTAACAAACTTCATTTTTATTTCTATTAATTTGGTCAAATTTATCTTCCTAATCAAAAATATATTTTATTCTAGATTTGAACTAAGCTGTGTGATGAAGCATTTCCGGAGACATATATGATCCTGTGAACAGAAGAAGACAGTAACAGTCGTAAAACATTGCTAAAACAAACAAATTGATAAAACAAATTCTGGAAGTTGAGAAGATGGGAGAGTACAGACTGTGCCTTTGTGGATGGGTCTTATCTTTGCCGTGCCCTAATGGTTTAACTTAAAGCATCATGAATGTAAGACTATGACTGTCAGTTGATGCTAAAAACATAAGGCTCATATACAGATCATGGCTAATAGTTACTAACTTGTGGTACATAGCAAGGTTTATATACACAAATCCCAGAACTCCTCTCCAATTATCTTTTTTTTTTTTTTAACACTTATCTTTTAGCAATAATCCTTAGCATTAGCTCTAGAAGAATACTCTAAAAGAATAAAAGCAGGCCCAGCTCAACCCGTCCCCATTCACCCATTAGGCTGCCTAAGATTTTAATTCTTTCTCTTTATAGACTGTACTTGACATCTTTTTAAAATAATTGGATTTCACATGTAAAGTTATTTGGGTCAGAGGGAAAAATAGATTATGATTATCTACTGGCTTGCAACCAGTGAAGATGGGAACACTGATAGTGGACAGGAAAAAAAAGAGAGATGGGCCTATTTTAATAGGCTTTCCAAAAGGCAAATACACTGAAATAGGAAATTAGGATGTTTTAATTATGTATTCCAGCAAAAACTTTGAGGTTCATAACCAGCAATACACAAATAGACTGCTTTTTGAAGCCTATTAAACATAAGCTAAGTCATTTTCCCCCATCTTCTGTAATGTTTCTTTTCTGTCCTGGATCATAAGTATTAATGCTTATGAGTAGCCTTGCAGGTGAACTGATATAAACTATGTTGTTGGTTCCCACACCCCCAACAGTTTTTCTGGTTAGCGATCAGAGTGACTGCTTGACTCACTATCATTTTAAAAGGCTGACAACTTTTCTGATTCATTATATTTATATTTCACTTATTAAACAGATACATAAAGCTTTAAAAGGACATAAGGACATCCCTAAAGGAGACACATTCAAGTATCTTTTTTCAGTGCAAGATTTTTAATGAAATGTTGGAAATGTTGCTTAATGCAATACATCTTGTCTTTCTATGGCATAAATAAACACGTCTATGCGGGAAGAATCAAAAGACCTTGAAATTTACAGTGATGTTAAAAAAGCAAACCTTAGATTTGTGAGACAATAATACCAGGTTTTTCAGGGATAAAAATAGAAATTGTGTTAGCAACCTATCCCAATGGCTTTATATCCTCATGAGAGAAACAGAGAATGAAAGCGTTATGAAATCTAGACCTGGAATTGCTAGAGTGCAACAAAATCCCCAATTCCCCCAACCAAAAAGAAACAGTCTAAACCATCCATATTTCTATGCATATTTTTCCTGGTTTCTAGGGAAACATACTTTTATACATAAGGCTGGCTGGGGAAATCTTTTTTTAGATCCCTTACTCCAATACAAATTTGCTGCTTCTAATTGTAAAAAGCACATTAGGATTAGTGGATCTTCAAATCATCTGACTTTCAGGTTTTTTTTTTTTTTTTTTCTTTTGGTATCTTAGGTTAATGCTCATGATTATTATTAATTGAATTGACCTGACACTGATCATTAACCACATTTAATACAGTTTTAAGAGACTAACTCAATAAATAAATAGTATATATCTCTAAGGATTAGTTAACCTAAAATGAGTGTCCAGTCTATAATAAAATGCTAATATATACGGCTATAATAGAAAAGAAGGCATGCATGAGTGTATGTGATTACATGTTCATATAAGTAAAAGAGAAAAATGATAATATTGTTCATGAACTGAGGAAAAGTTAGGTTGGAGTCAAGAGATGCAATGACAAACATGAGTTACATTTTCCCACTCCCCTACTCGAACACATGTTTCAGAAACATGCAGAAATTTTGAGGAGGACTTTGGTCTTTCATGGGATGTGGGTTGGGACAAGGAGAAGCTGAGGTAAAGAAGGAGATCGAGACCATCCTGGCTAACAGGGTGAAACCCCGTCTCTACTAAAAAATACAAAAAACTAGCCGGGCGAGGTGGCGGGCGCCTGTAGTCCCAGCTGCTCGGGAGGCTGAGGCAGGAGAATGGCGTACACCCGGGAGGCGGAGCTTGCAGTGAGCTGAGATCTGGCCACTGCACTCCAGCCTAGGCGGCAGAGCAAGACTCCGTCTCAAAAAAAAAAAAAAAAAAAAAGAAGTAGATCTTAAATTGCGAGGAGAGCTTAACTAACATCTTCCTTATTAGACGCATAGGCTAAAATGTATTAGTGCTTTGTATTGTTTTATGTGTACTGTATTTGTATGATGAAGCTCCCAATGCTTGTTTCATCTTTCAATCTGCCTTTTGTGTGTCTTTCTTTCTGTTTCTCAGCTAAAACATATCACCACATTTCTGTCAGATACAGTGTTAAATGTTTGTCAAATTTCAACATACCTTTAAATATTTTAGAACTAAATAAAATCTTCTGTTAAAAGTAAACTTATATGCCACACAGGATCATATAAGAGGAACTCAATCGGAAAACAATATCCTGCTCTTAAACTGTTAGCATTACATAATTTACCGCATTATTTCAGAAGAACATAATCCCACTAAACCAAAGCTATCAATAGAATCATATCAGTAGCTTATGATAGGGAAAAATAAACTTCACACAAAAGGAAACATTGACATTTAAGAAGTAGTATTACCTCCCAAAGTGGCAGATGATATAATTAACAACAGTTTTTAATACTGCTATTAGTTTAGAGAGATAGTCATGTGACAGCATTAGTGGCAGTAAAAATGGTACTATATATTTGGTGTTATAAAACTCAATTCTGGAATTAGGTCTAGGTGTAAATTACAGCTCTGCCACTAGATCTAGATAAGAAACTCTACAATGTACTTAATCTCTTTGGAATACCATATATAAAATTTGTTTCAGAGAAGTATTGTTTGGGCCTAATGGGAAAAAAGAAATGGGGTGTGTGTGTGTGTGTGTATGTGTGTGAAACCTACATACTTCTTAAGTGTTAGTTTCCTTCCTTGTTATTTCCTCTGAAGGTTTTATTATAAATTTTTGTGTTTAGTCACTTTTTTATTCTCTGTAATTATAACTTTACAATGAATAAAATTATTCACAGGAACAAAGAATTGGGAAATATTAAAATGCCATCTATAGATAAATATTATGTACTCCATAGTTTTGTATTATTATTATTATTATTATTATTAGTGATTGACTCTCACTCTGTTGCCCAGTCTGGAGTGCAGTTGTGCACTCTCGGCTCATTGCAACCTCTGCCTCCCCGGTTCAAGTGATTCTCTTGCCCCCTGAGCAGCTGGAATTACAGGTGTGCACCACCATGCCTGGCTAATTTTTGTATTTTTAGTAGAGACAAGGTTTCACCATATTAGCCAGGCTGGATTCCAACTCCTGACCTCTAGTTATTCCCCCTCCTCGGCCTCCCAAATTGCTGAGATTACAGGCATGAGCCACCACTCCTGCCCTAAATATTTTAATTTATATGGAACAGTTAAATATAAATATCTGATTAATCAGACTGCACAGAAACTAACAAAAACATTTTAAATAATGACTAGAAGCCTCAAAATTATAGAAATAATACTAAACATTGGTTTTAAGAGTAAAATTTGAAATTAAGAAAATTAAAAAAGACAAATATTAACAACACTGCGTTTTTCCATACCTTTATTGTTCTATTTTCCACACCTTTATTGAGCAAAAGACCAGATCCCTGAGCCACACGTAAGTCAGGATCTTGTTGGAGATCTGAATCAGTTCCAAACCCTCCATGGCTGTGTGTTTTCCATCACTGCAACAATGGCTTTCGGTCTCACCTACTAAGAGGTGGGAGAATCCTAACTCTCAATTTTCTTATCTCTCAGCCTTGGAAATAAGTTTCTTTCTGATTTATCTGACTATAACATCAAATTACGAAATGATATGATTAGAGAAAATAAAAGAGCTAGACCTGAACTTTGCTGGAGAAAACAGTCTATTATTTTAAATGAAAAAATGAATAAAAAGAGGCAAACTGTATTTCAAAAACAGCACTGCATAGAAACTTCACCTAGGACAAGCCTTTTTGGGTAGTGAAGACAGACTCTGAAATAAGTGAATGTGAGTCTTGTTCCTAAGACAAGTTGTTTCCCAGATAAGAAAAGGACTATCTGCTCCCTATACAGACTGTGTAGTTCCCTCCTTTGATAATATGTTGAGGACTGCTCCTTTTTTTTTTTTTTCCTCTCCCAGAGTAACATTTGAAATCACTTTGAAATACTTATGACTACTCCTCCTTGTAGTAGTTTTTACACTTGACACTGTATCTTCTAGGTAGGCTTAATGAGGAAGATGACTCTTTTCCCCCATCGAAAGTGTAAGAGCTGGTGGGTCCAGAGCCCAAAGAAGAGAGCTGAGTTATTACTATTTGGCATTTATAGAGAGTACTTCCTCTGCAGAACGTGAGGCACATCATAAGCTGTTAATTAATAGGCAGTATTCTTCAATACATCCCTGGAGATGGGAAGTGCTGATGATGATCCTGACACCCTTGCTTCTACCCTGAGAAAAAAATAAGCCCCATCCACAGTAAACATGGAGATAAAATACAAAGGACCAGTAGGAATAAATGTTTATATTCAGTCAGAAGAATTGTCTCTCTATTTTAGGGGATCACAGAGCTTTGGAGAAATGTTAGAGGTTTAAAAAAAAAGTGAAGAGAAACTATAAAGAGAGAAAACTATTTAAAGTCCTAAGAAAAGAGAAGGAAATAGGATGAAGAAAAAACAGTGAAACATCTGTGACATCATTCTTCTTACCTAAGGCCTCAGATGGGCTAGAGGCGCCAGAGTTCTTGCTCCCCCTTCTCCCCCCACCCCCAAGAGTGCCGGGTCCCAGGGGTGCAGGGGCTGGGAAAGGGGGGAGTGGTCCAGCCCCTCTCATGCTCCCTGGTGAATGTGTGTGTGTGTGTTGTGTGTGTGTGTGTGTGTGTGTGTGTTTTAAACTATACATGTTCAACCTGAAATTTCCTAGCAATAATGGATTGTTAGAGAGAGTCTGTTTTTGTAGTTGGTTTGTTTTTTCTGCCTGCTTATATGTTTGTTTGTTCATTCTGTGTCAGGGTGTCTGTGAATGTGATGAGTGCTTGCGCTGTTCCTTCTCATTGCTTTTGGAGTGGTGGTGGTTTGTTGGGTTGCTGTTTTAAGGTTAAAAAATTCATGTGAAACACATAGAATTGCCTTAAATTTTTAGCAGTTGAGAAAATCTCAAGTGAGAAAAGCAGCCATACAGATGTTAGAGCAGACTTTGTTGGGGTAGGTTTTACAAGCTCACCTAAATCTTTTACATAAAAATATGATCACAAAATGAATTTCAAGGGCTGACTTTTAAAAAGAAAATTCACATAACAAGCAACCTGGTGGTTTAGTTGGAAAGTCAGAGGTACACCTATTTGCTTTACTTTTTTTCCAATATAGCGTTAGTAACTAGTGCTGAGCAAAAAAATTGTTAACTTACAGATGATGAGTAGAGGAATATGGGTTTACTTACAGAACTCCAGATTACCTGTGGCACTTGTTTCTGCTTTCATCCCTAGACACTTGGATCAAAGCAAACTATTCCCCATAGAATAGTCTCAACTTTTGGAATTCTCCCTAAAATGTTTCAGCATAATTTTTTTGGACTGGTTTTGTTGTCACAGTAGACTTAATCTGTGGTTTTCACATGAATCTAGATTAAGACACATCTTAGTAAAACATACAAATAAAGCCAGTTTTACAGGAAAGATACAATATGCATGATGGTAGTTTCCAATTTCCATAAAAGTTTTATATTTCCTTAGAACTTAGAGATAAGGTAAAGAAAGTTAAGAATTTTTTTTCAATGTGTCTTAGTTGTCTAAATGTAGAGCCAAACAACAATGTAGACTCTGGAAAATAATGCAGTAGAGTAGTAAAACTTGAAGTTAGTTTCATTAAATTAGACTCACAGTGATTAATTGAAACAACATTCAACAAATAACATGAATGCCTACAACATTGTAGGCATTCAAGTCCCTGAAAAAATATAAAATTCTATCATTTATAAATACTGAATATATTGTATTGCTATTAACTAGAAAAATAAGATATTAAAATCTTTTATTCCTTAGATGCAATAATTAAAATGGATAAATTAACCAAAAAATGATAAAGTAGAAAAAATAGTTAGAAAATAAAACACAAATTATTTATTCCAGATTCTTCACATTGTAGCTGAAAATCTAATGCAAGAAACAAACTTGCTCAATATCAATACTTTGCTCTTCATCTTGCTGACATTAAGTTGGCTATTTCTTGTAACTTAGAGACATAGTTACTATTATTAATAATTCTTAGCTATGTTCTGAAGGAAAAAATAATAAGATAACATTTTGATCAGTTTTCCAGTATTTAATTAACCTCTTTTACAACACTTAACACTTGTGCTAAAGGAAAGAGACTTATCTTACTTCTAGTTGTTCCTCTGTAAAGTAAAAAGCAGTATGGTAGAGTATATGCCGTGTGTTCGGAAAAAAAAAAAAAAAAGATTTCAAAAACACATCCTTCATGTGTTTACATAACCATTTCAACAATTAAAAGGACTTAAAATAGGCAAGGTGCTGCAGCTCACGCCTGTAATCCCAACATTTTGGGGGACCAAGGTGGGCAGATCACAAGGTCAGGAGTTCGAGACCAGCCTGGCCAATATGGTGAAATTCCTTCTCTACTAAAAATAGAAAAAAATTAGCTGGGCATGGTGGAGGGTGCCTGTAGTCCCAGCTACGCAGAAGGTTGAGGCAGGAGAATCGCTTGAACCTGGGAGGCAGAAGTTGCAGTGAGCCGAGGTCACAGTACTGCACTCCAGCCTGGGCTACAGAGTGAGACTCTGTCTCAAAGAAAAAAAAAAAAAAAACTTAAAATATTATTTGCATAAAATGGTTCCTCAAGCAATGTTGTTTAAATAAATAAAATGCGTATTTTGGAGGAGACATTCTGTAAAGACAGAAATTTACTCCCACTTACTTGCTCAGATTCTCAGCTAAATTTGCTTGTTTTTCATCATGTTGTATGAAAAGAAGGCCAATGTATAGTGATATAACTAAGATATATTTCCATATCTATAGAGGTGTTGGGGTGTGGGATCTACAAAATAAAGAATGAAACAGTGAATTAATATCCTCTTAGCATATGTCTATCTCCGAGAGCATCCTCTCGGTCATGAATGACTGCATGGTGAAAATGTTCAATGAGTGAAATAAACATACGACCTGCAATTTGCATGAAAGTTATTGATTTATTGATTTTCAAAACACGTGGTCAATGTTGGCATTTGATTTGCCTTTGTGGAGCTCATTCTGCCTGGACTTTGTTTTGCCAAGTCACCCTCATTATCACCTTTCTCTTACGTTAGGTAACTGTAAAATTCCAAATGAACAGCTAAGCGGCCTGGTGTTGAGGTAACATCTTTTTAGAGTTGAAGTCATCGTGTTACACTGGTTTGTTATTCCAGTGAGATTTCACATTTGTTAAAATATACTTTGAAATTTAGTGGTAAGAGAGACCCTCCCCTGCCCTCAGTTGCTCACACCTTCTAGTGTCAGTTCCCTGCGGGACTTGGAACAAAACTGAGCACTCTGGCAAAGCTAAAAATAATCAGTCCATTAGTATCAAGTTGCTTTCCTGAATATAGCAAGGTGTTCTTTCTACCTCCCCATCCCCAGCCATCCTCCTACACTCTACCTGACCTCACCCTAAGATGTATTATGTTCAGAATACAATGGGAACTTCCCTGACTTACTGTTTTCACCCCAAGGATTAGTCATAAAACATAATTGCATATAAAATTACGCACAAAACTTTTTGCAACTTTGTAATGTTATTTTACTAAATTCATAATTCGTAAATGTAGATCTTGGTGAAAATAAAACCATGATATAAAAAATATAATAAATTGGAATATGCTGTCATGAAATTTTGTTTCTTTCCAATAATGTATAATTATTATTTTATGTGGTCTTTGTGAAACACCCAAAAGAGAATATATAGATTTTATAGACTACAAAGGATTATTTTAAAAGGTAATATTTCAATACAATTAGTTAGATTTATGGGACAATAATATTTTTAAAAAAATCTAAAATGTTATGCTTAAAGAAAGGAACTTCATTTATTCGTTTGCTTAGTTATAATTTGACATTAGTTAGAAAATATCAATCTCTATTCTTAAAATTATTAGCTACTTCCACATGCCTGGAATTAACAATAATTAAAACTTTTTAGCAATAGCTATAGAAAATATTATTTTTAAAAATAAATTTTCTAAGTTAAATAGAAACGATATGACATGCTTGTGATTATCAACCTTATATAAAATCATACTTATAAAAGCATCTTCTAGTCCTTCTCTTGTCAAATATATACTAACATGCTCCACAAAATAATTTCCCAATTTCTTATCTTTCTTTGGACATCTGGAAAATACATTAGTAACTATAAAAAAAAATTAGATCAAGTGTTCTTTTTCAAAATATAATTTTTACAGCTATCCACAGAACAATAAAAACATTCTACTAAGATTGTTTTTCATGGTAAAAAAAAATGCATCTAGTAGGGTCTGCTTTGGGGGATTGTAAGGGGAGAAACCTGGGGTGCTTTAAGGTTAATGGACAGTGATTAAGGTTAATGGCTAAGTGCTTAAGGTTAAGTGCTATATTTACATAGCTGTCAATTCCTTAAAAAAAAAAGTCTTTATGTCTATCAATCAGTTCTAGCTAATAGCCAATTAAACAGCAAATGGGGGATAGAGACATAGGTAAAGACCCTTTAACCTGCATTTATAGGGTGGAATGGTCAACTTTCAATCAAGAAGTACTTATTGAACACCTATTTTGTCATGGCTGTGTTGCGCACAGAAACGTAGACATCATGGCCCCTGTGTTAAAAATGCTTAGTATCTAGCAGGGAATAGAACCAGGTATGGAAATACATCAGTATGGGCAGCTATCAAATAAATGACACAGATGAGACATGATATAGAATTCAGAGGAGGTAAAGATACTATGTAGCTCAAGATTTCAGAAAATTGGGAAGGATATTTAAAATAAACCTCAAAATTAATGTTTGTCAAAGAGCTATATCTTATTCTTTTAAAAAAAATACAATCCCAAATAATGTGAACATATGTCAATGACATGATGAGCCATACATTCTGCTCAGCATTAAGATGACTTCAACAATTTAACGACAATACTAATAAATAAGAAGCTCAATAGTTAGGAATATACGTGTGTTCCTCTTTTTTGCACACAAAATCTCAAGATCAATTTAAAGCAGCAACAACAACAAAACAACACAGATAGCCAAAGCAAAGCTAGGTTAGTGCATTAACTGTGAATCCAATGCAAACTTTTTTAAGCGAGGCAAATCAGAAAAGTTTAGGATAATATAAGGTCTAAAGTATCCAGCAGTTGTTCAAGGCAAACTGCATCACGAACCCTTAAATGACAACAACATGATTAATTAGATAAAGAAGTTTACTAAAACAAGGTTAATGTTCATTTCTACAAAAAAACACTGAGAACAGTGCTTCATAGATGGAATGGCCTCACTTTCACTCAATTACCAACATTCAGGCAGGGCTCTGGGGTTTTTGTTTGCCTGTTTGTTTTTTATTTTAATTTCTTTCACTCTCCCTGAATTTCCAACTGCAAGAGTGGAATTTGACGGCAGAAGGAAGGTATACTAGAAATAGAGAATGCGAAGGTAAGGGACTGAAGACAAACACCTGGAATGAAGCAGAAGGTGAAAAATAGTAACACAAAAACATTAAAAGCAAATTTTAAAACTGCTCGTAGGGAATCTTTCCATTCAGTAATTTTCTTCCATTAGCTAATTTCAAAATGTTAGAGCCTGAGCATAAAACAGACAGAGATCAATGAGTACCAGAGATTCATAGCAAATTTTAATACATCCTGATCTCCTGACAGCCAGAATGCTGTCCAGGTAGCAGTGCCCAGGGTCAGAGTCGGCCTGGGCAGAAGATTAGAGCTCTAAGGCAAGATTGAAGGGCCCCTCAGCTCCTTGGACTGAAATTCATCTCTTTTTGAGTTTTTCTGAAACTGAATAATTACCTGTTTTTGAATTTGAAGCGTCCTCTTCTTTTACAATATAATTATCCCCAAAGTGTTAGAACTTTATCAATTCAAGGATGTCCTATCAAACTGTATTTTTCAACATACTGTGTCTATGTTTAATTATCTTTGTTCCCATAATGTAGCAGTGAATATTAAATAGAATGAGTGTTTTGACTTAGGAATTAGTGGGAAAGAGCGTAGAAATACCGAAAAAAGTAATAATAAAGACTTTAATAGCATGTAGCTTTATGAATTGGAAACACTGATGTTGGTAGAAGTTCAGTATTGGGAAAAATCTAAAGTCAGTAAGAAGCCTATGGCATGAGGGTGTCTGTTTTGAAAGAAAGGTAAAGAAGTTACCCTGATTTTGCAAAAGTGTGAAGAGAGATAGAGTGTCAAAAATAAAGCTCATGACACTTGAAATTTGCTAAGGAGCAATACTGTTATTTGTATTTTCTAGCTCCAAAGGCTTCTCAGTAAAGAAACATACAACTTAATGGTGGGGTTGATCAATGCAAAGATACGAGGGCAAATCGAAATCTTCAGGGATCCACTGGTCTTTCAAATATTTACTACTCTCACCTTTTTCATGCGTCTCATTATTAATGGCTTCTGCTGCACAGGGTCGACCAAACCTAATTAAAAATGAACATTATTTCAAAGCTCTTTTAGGGTAACTCTGAAATGTTCTCCTAAAGGAAATAAATCCAAAAATGCTTTAAGTATATTATTCATCTAAATTGAAAGAGCCAGCTATAACTGATGTTGAAATCCAATATCTGTTAAATAAGAAATGCAGTGTTTAATAGAAAAAAGATCTAGCATAAACTTTGTGTATCTCTGATATTTCCCCAAAATTTGTCTTTGATTTCAAAAGGAATATGAAATAATTGCAATACTTTTTTTATTTAAGTAATGCTAAATATGGTTTCCTACATTTTTTCTTATTACACATAATTCAAGATAAATTAAGTTCACTCTTTTCAGCTAATTACATTGCACTATCTCCATTTTATTACACTGTCTATAGCTTGACAGAATAAAATGTTACCTTTAATAGAAAAAACGCAAATTATTATCTATTTAAAGTAGAAGAAACGAATTTTAATTATTTAATTCATGATAAGCACTGAAAAGAAGACAGCAAAGTTAACTAAAATAATCAATGCCCTCATTTTTCAATATTCAAGTAATGAGGACATTTAATTACTCAAGAGTAGTTTATTAATTTAGTCATGATTGACTGTAAGTCATTAAAAGGCATCACAAAAGTAAGATTGGTTTAAATTAGTACATATCTTTTTAAGAGTAATATAGCTTCTATCTAGAGTTTATTTTTTAAAGCGTGTTTTATGTCTTAATGTTGATTGATGTTAACTTATCATACATGAAATTATATATATAAGCATTTGAAAAATTAGGCATAAAATCAAATTCATCTATTTCAAACTTCTCATTTTACAAGTGAAAATATTGAAGTAGTGTTATTAATTTTTTAATGTAAGAAGTGTGTAAGTGCTATTAATGTTACTTGTCCAAGCTCATGTTTATTTTGACTTTACTACAGTAGAATCTCTAAACTTTTGATTCTCTATTTATCATGAAACAATGTACATATAAATGCATATGTATTTTATAATTATTGTATATCTAATATCTATTCCTAAACAGTAAATTAGTAGACTCAATTTTATTCAACATATATTTAGTGTTCATTAATGAAATATGATTCTTTTGAATTTTTAGTGGTGCTTTTAAAATCTAATAAATAGCATTAGCAGTAACATAGTAAAAGCACCTAAAATGTTCTGAGACTGTTCAACCCAGGGCCCTTCCTAAAAAAACAGTTGGAGTCAGTCTTTAAACACTGATGATCATAGCTGTAGGAGTTTACAAGGTGTTATTTGTCCATTACACTGCTTCCCTATAGAACAGCCCAAGTACCGGCCACATTCACATTTTTTCCTTAAGACATGCCTACTTCATGTGTGGCCTATATATGGCATTATTGTTGTGGCCACAACTGCTGTTAGATGGCTGGCTCCTGTTATAGCCTCTTCCCACTGTTAAAGGTGGTGCTGCATAACTAGTATCCTGAGTTTTGGTAGAAAATCTGTGCTTTTCTTATATGAAACCTTATTTATTTCAAAAAGTTACATGATAGACTCAAAATTCTAGTTTTTTTTTTTTTTTTTTTGGAGTGTAGTCTCAAACTTTCTTAGTCTAGTCTCATCTGAAAGACACAAAATACCCTTGGAATGTTTAATTAACAAATCTAAATCTCTTTCAGCCCTTTGAAATGTTTACTTGTAGGTGTAGTTTTTAAAGTTTACAGAAGAGGCAGACATACATAAAATGTTTTGGAAGCAAATCAAAACTATAAGTAAAGAGAGCCCTATGTGCAATAACTATAACCATAAACTAAAGCACAGGCTTGCATTTGTAGACATAATGGGAATAGGCCATACTAGTCCTTAAAATTAATTTTCTCAAACTCCATGTTAACTACCTGTGGATAAAGAGCTAACAATAAAATTTTCACTTCATGATAATTTGACCTTTTGTTAACTATCTAGTTCCATTCCCCTTGAAAATGATAAAAATTAGAATGTCAACCACATTGCTAGGAAAATAGGCCTACAGAAAAAATGACCCTTAACTGCTACAACGAATCAGGACTAAGACAATTGTAAATACCTGATAGTAACCCTAACGTTGGGTATCCCTGAATATGGTGATGATTTTTACTGGGCAGGCCCCTTGCAGGAATCCTAGAAGCTGTGTCTCTCATGTTATAAAAGGTATCAGTTTTTATAGAGAAGGAGGTTTTCAATCAGGGAATTTCCCTCACTTGCCTCATTTTGACCTTGCCCGCTAGCACCTGAGTTGTTGGACTACTTAAGGACTGCCTGCGTTGTTGCCCCAATGGTGCTTTGCTGGTGGTCCATAGTTCATTCTTATTCTATCTTTTGAGTAGGGTAGCATCAGATGTAGCCAATGGTAGTCTTGTGAGTAGGTGTTAATGAAAGTTTTCAAAGACTTTGAGTGGGGAATATACAACTCATATCATACTAATTAAAAAAAAAAAATCTGGGCCAGGTGTAATAGCTCATGCCTGTAATCCCAGCATTTCGAGAGGCTAAGGTGGGCAGATCACCTGAGGTCAGGAGTTCGAGACCAGCCTGGCCAACACAGTGAAACCCCGTTTCTACTAAAAATACAAATAATCACCGAGGTGTGGTGGTGGGCACCTGTAATGCCAGCTACTCAGGAGGCTGAGGCAGGCGAATTGCTTGAACCCGGGAGGCAGAAATTGCAGTGAGCTGAGATTGCGCCACTGCACTCCAGCTTGGGCAACAAGAGTGAAACTCTGTTTTAAATAAATAAATAAATAAATAAGAAAGAAAATCTGGGTTTTGTCACAGTCAAAAAGGAAAGTTCACCATTTCCAAAATGGACTGCTTAAACAAAACAAAACAAAACAAAAAATCAAAAAACAGTGCTGGTAATACTACAGTACTAAAAATATTATAATCTACCTAGAAGACCATTGTGTAAGGCTGTGGGTAGCTTTAGCACAGTTTAAAGTTACACATTAAATAATAAAAAAGAAGTGTTCCTATAGCAGCAGAGAATAGCAAGTGGTTAACCTAAATGTTCAAGACATTAAAAGTCTGAATAAAACAGGAAACAAATATTTTAAATGCATACATTTTTCTTGTTGGTGCATACAAAAATTTGTGATGAGAGCTTTTTAAATTATAGACTATAGTTATTTAAACAAAATAAAAATTCTTCTTTTTAATTTAACAAACCTATCACTGCGGAATATCTAATAGGAATGCTGCCAGGTAGAGGGTTTTACTTATGTATGCACATATTCACTTGTTCACTTTCACACGCACACACAGAGCAAGTTTTTATCACATTGTAACACTGAAATTAATAAATATACCTTAACATAGGATGTAAAGATTTTATGTAAAAATATAGCATTTCCGACTGGTGACATCTTCTTTAGCATTATATCCTCATAAAAGTAAGTAGAATACATTCCAAAGAATGGCATTACTAGTTTCTTGAATCAAAATATGATGGCAATACTATGCTCTTAAGACACTTATGACTCATACAAATAAAGTTTGTATGCTCATCCTTCAGGATCATAATGTATTGAAGTAGTACAAGTCTCTAAATTCCAGTCCAGAGGAATGGAACTATAATACAAACAGTTTCTATTGCAACCTTCACTGCATGTGGGCATCTTGGCATGTTTGTACACATTTACTGCTTTTATAATTGGATTAGTAATCTGAATAGATTTCTGTATGCTTAATCTTCTTTAGAAATTCAAGAAAATAGAACACATTGCTCATCTGTAAAATGGAAATGACAAATCTACCTTTATTCATTAATATAAAGATTACATAAGATAACGTAAGTCACATGACGCATAGTAGTTACTGCAGTAATGTTCCTTTTCCAAATTTATTAACATATTTTTAATATTTTAAATAAAATTTAAATGTTTGCACATAAACTAACATTACCCAAATTTTCATGTATAAAGTAAATATTTGGCCACAGTATTGGATGTGATAAAATATACTTTTATCATTATTTAAGAAGTGAAAAAAATCAAAGTTTTTTTGGTGCTATTTCATGGGGTAGCTGAGAACAAACATGAAAATACATGTTAATATTTTATGTATTTTTTTTTATTTTTTTATTTTTTGAAAAAAAGGGTCTTACTCTGTCACCCAGGCTGAGTGCAGTGGGGCGATCATGGTAGATTATAGCGTCAACCTCCTGGGGTCAAGTAATTCTCCTGCCTCAGCCTTCTGAGTAGGTGGGACTACAGGCACTCACCACCCCTAATATTTGTATTTGCTTTTTGTAGAGGTGAGATTTCGCCATGTTGCCCAGGCTAGTCATGAACTCCTGGGCTCTAGCAATCTTCTTACCTAGGCCTCCAAATGTGCTGACACTGCAAGTGTGATTTACTGCTCCCGCTTTATGTGAATTTCAGACATCCTTACCAGTACTAACAATTTTCTCTTCTTTACCATGCTTCAAGCCGATATTAGCTGTGATTGAATGGGTAAACCGAACTTAATTCAAAGGTTCAGTATTGTAGGGCTTACTTTCAAGTAATAAAGATTTGGGGCTCCCATTGTTAACTTTGTTTCATTTCTGAAATTGTAGAAAACTGGGATAGAGAAGAGGCTCATTTAGAAATAGTATTAATCAAATATGAGTCTTTCATGAAGTTTACAAATTGGGAAAAGGTTTGATAAGTGTTTTCTTGGCCAGAGAAAGAAATTTTGATTCCTTGGTGAAATGGAAATTAGACTCAGAAATATGTTTAATGATTAATATCATTACAACATATTTTAATCTAAAAAGGAAAATAGGCATTATGATGCATATGATATAAAACAAATTACAGGCTGGGCACAGTGGCTCACGCCTGTAATCCCAGCACTTTGGGAGGCTGAGACAGGCAGATCAAGAGGTCAGAAGATCAAGACCATCCTGACCAACATGGTGAAACCCTGTCTCTATTAAAAATACAAAAAATAGCTGGGCATGGTGGCACGTGCCTGTAATCTCAGCTACTAGGGAGGCTGAGGAAGGAGAATCACTTGAACCAGGGAGTTTCAGGTTGCAGTGAGCCGAGATTGCGCTATTGCATTCCAGCCTGGCAACAGAGCGAGATTCTGCATCAAAGAAACAAAAACAAATACAAAAAAAACAAATTACATCAAACCATCAAACATTTATTCTTATACTATATCTAAAATCTTTTACAAGTCTACCAAGCATATTACATGAAACATCATATATATGGCTTGTGCATGCTCCTGTGTTCTGTTCTATCTTATAATAACTTCTCAGAATTTCCTATAGTACTTTACAAATGGTTTTGCAAAGTTTATTCACAAGTATTCACACAAATGTTGCATGATGGATATTCTGTACATTTTGAAAACAAGGTAGTGATTGCCACAAAGAAGACCCAAGCCCCAGTATTTTTTACTTAATGCTCACTATTCTCTTTCTACAGAATTTTGGATTTGTGAGTTAGCCAAGTATAATTATAAACACAGAAATATATCACATAGTTAATAGTATTTAATTTATTTCAGGAAAATAAATTTCAGAGTGACCAAAAATATTATTTATTGGAAAAACATGATTATGTAGCATGTAAAATTCAAGCATATTAGTGCATCTCACTAGAAAAAACAAGGTTAAATCTTCAAATTTTTAATAGAAGTACAGATAGAATACTAATGATTCTTCTCTGTCTCTTCCATACAAATTTGAAATGCACAATATTAAGTAATAAAACAAAAGTGAAGTTACTACTAATTAGATGCCTCCTTGATTTCTTGCTTTAGACATACCTGCAGCTAACTTCTACTGTGAACATATAGCAATGATAATAATAAAAATGTATACCCATGCTTAAAAAATGGGTATTTTAATGGGCCTCAAATGAAAAGAAATATTTAATATTAAGCAGGGCTAGAAATGAAAAAACTATTAGATTTTGGCTGCCTGCAAATCCAGACCCAGGTGGCCAGGAGTCTGAGTCATGTAGGGAAACTGGGACCAAGACCCTCCCACTGCTCTGCCCCATGCAAAGGGACCCAAACCATGAATTGAGTTGATTGTTGTGACTGCTGGCTGGGACTTCAGGGTGTTTGAAACTGTGGAAGTGAGCAGAGATAGCTAGCACCCGGATCTGGATAGAAGTGTCCACCAGCAATGTCTAGGTCTGCAGTGTTACCAATATTTCCCTGGAACATGAACCAGAAGCAATCAGATTAAGAATTAATTCCAGACTGGTTCCCTGGTGAAAGGCTTGTAATGTCAAGTAAGAACAGAAAGTGGGAGAGAAACACTTTTCCACTTAAGATGAACCTACAAATAAAAATAAAGTAGTTACTGGATAATTCAAAAAGGATTTATGAGGATAAGATTAACTTCAAGAAATTAACTTGTGGATCTCTTTGACTAATGATAGTGATAGAGGAAGTCTTTGACCACTGTTTTTAAGTAATCATCAATCCTCAAGGTATTTAGAGCTTTCAGATCCTGTCACCACAGATTAATTTTTCCAGGATCTTGAGATTAGTTTTTAAAAACGGTTTTTTTCTCTTTAAAAAAATAAGAATAGTGTATGACTTTATAAATGCTGATCATATTTAGATATCTTTTATGCAAACCAAAGGAAAAATGAGAATTAAAAGAACATTTATTTCTACCTACTCTTTTGTAGAAAATGAGTTGGGGTTGTTCAGGTTTGAAGGAATTTCCCCATGTTCATTCCATTTGCCTTGCATGAGTCTGCTTGTGTTTGTAAAAGTAAACTATGTATTGGTTTAATAATTATAATAATATGGACTGTTAAAAATTTAAAAAAAACTCTTTAAAATGAATATGCTGTGTTTATATGGGAAAGGATAAGCCCATAATATTGAAAATATAAGATATAAGGATTTTTTTGTCAAAAATATTTTGTTTTCTTTATCTTCACTAAGAATCTCAATCGTAATGATGAATGTCTGTCTTGAGAAGAATGTTTTCCACTAGATAGACATACCACATATGTAGGTTATAGGAAATTATATTTTAAATGAAATATTACAAAGAGGTGTTTTCCAGGCTATGTTTTTTACAAGTCTACCAAGCGTGTATATATATGTGTGTATATATATACACACACACACACATATATATATACCAACCATATATATATATACACACACACACACACCAAGCATGTATATATATATACACACACACATACACATGCATACATATATACATACTCCCCACAGGTAAGGAGAAAATTCAATTGGCATTCTGTCTTTCAAAAAACAAATATCCAGATAGTCCTATTGAATAACCGAGGCCTGAAAGTCTTTGAAAGTGGTTGACAGCTCTTTTTTTTTTTTTTTTTCCACTGCCTTGCAGGTGGGAATGTGTTTAGGTGACTCTCATTGAAAGACTATTGAGATTAGAGTGATCTCTGCTTGTCAGTCAGCCAGACATCACTGGGTTGGAAATACCCTGAGGAGACAAACTTCCCAGAGGCCCACTATTAACAGGTGTGGACATATGAAATGAGTGAGAGTTGAAGGGTCAGCTCTTCCTCACATGTCAGAAATATAACTGTAACTCCTTCTTTACCCATAGTAAAACCTCTGAAAATAGTGGGGTAAAGTACTGAGTGACATAACCTGAATGAGATCATACTCACTGATTGACAACCAACTAATTACACTTTATTTGATTGGGCATTCCATCAATTTCATTCTGTACCTTCTTTCTAAATTCAAGTAGTCCAGATAAGTTGGTCAGAGATAAAGCCAACTTTTCACTAATAATGAAGTCATCCATTAGAGAGGTAGTAGAGTCCGGTGGTTGGGGTAGCATCTTCCCTCAAGCAAAGTTAATTTGAACCCAAGTTACACTATTTACTACCTATGTAAGTTTGTTCTCACACTGCTATGAAGAAATATCCGAGACAGGATAATTTAAAAAAGAAAAGAGATTTAATTGACTCACAGATCCACATGGCTTAGGAGGCCTTAGGAAGCTTACAATCATGGCAGAAAGCACCTTTTCACAGGGTGGCAGGAGACAGAATGAGTGCTGAGCAAAGAAGGAAGCCTCTTATCAAACCATCAGATCTCGTGAGAACTCACTATCAGGAGAGCAGCATGAGGGAAACCGCCCCCATGATTCAATTATCTCCACCTGGTACTGCCCTTGACACATGGGGATTATTACAATTCATGGTGAGACTTGGGTTGGGACACAGAGCCAAACCATCTGCATGACACTAAG
This sequence comes from Trachypithecus francoisi, assembly GCF_009764315.1. Classification (NCBI taxonomy): domain Eukaryota; kingdom Metazoa; phylum Chordata; class Mammalia; order Primates; family Cercopithecidae; genus Trachypithecus; species Trachypithecus francoisi. The sequence continues at coordinate 64,497,292 of NW_022681469.1, forward strand.
CAAGTCCCTTAACCAATCCATTTTCACATTCACAAATGGGAATAGGAACGCTACCTACCTCATTGGACTATAAGAACTAAATAAATCATGGCATGTTTAGGGCAGTTTTGAGGAATTTATTTTGTGAGAGCCCCACTAATGTTATTCATTAGAACTCTGGAAGTAGTTGGCTTCCAATTCAGAGCAAAAAAATGGAATTTTGAATAATAGAGTACTGAGAAGACGTAGCTGTGGCCATTGATAAAATGTGACACATCTGGGAAGCACTGTGCCCATTTTACAGAGGTACTAGATTTTTCTCTTCCTTGAGTGGCTGTTGAAAACTCTTCTTGTGTGATGTTGGCATTCAATATTGAACTCCTTTTTTCTACACTTTCAATCTTGATATCTAATATAATTCCTTCACTATAAGTGAAAATGAAGTTATTAAGTTCTATATGTGTTGACATGTGGTTAAAAAAGAAAATTTATTACAAAGAGAATATCCCTTAGAATAAGTTGATATATCCTATGTCTTCTAATGATTTTCCTCTAAGCATATAGCAATTTTCACATGTGATAAATATAGTATATATACTTATATTATTTGTATTCTTCAATTACTTATATTGCAATCTTATTTGAAAACATGTATAGATAAATCTACAGGGACACAAAATGAATAATACATGAAAAAAAATTTTAAATATATAAGGACCACTTGATTTATTCATTGCCGTAACTTTATGATATTTATTAACAAATTATAATTCTAGTAAAAAAGAATCATTTAAAAAATATAAGTTGGATATAACCACAATGTTTTTCCAGCAAAAAAAAAAAAAAAAAAAAACTCTTTAACTGGAAAGACTATAACACCACCACCATTATAAATTTGATCCTTTGAGATTGTCACCAGGCTTAAAATTATTCTCTTCATCCTCACTCAGCTATATTCATCAATGATTTTTCTCCATTAGTGAAAAATCACTATATTCATGAGTTACTTGTGTATATTCACTTGCTAGCACATTTAAGCATAATAAACTTAGGTTAAAAAGTCAAACCATTTTCCCACTCTACCTTTATCCCTACAGAGCCTTTTAAAAGTTCATTAAATTAACTGAAACCTAAGCAAAGGTTATATACTCCATTTGGATAAAGAGTAAAAATTTCATTCGCCAATTATTAGCTCGATTGATTTTTTTCACTTAATTGTTATTTTTTCTTTACTAAACCAAATATACTGTTGTGTTGCTATCATATGAAAGCAACCACAATGCATTAAAAATGTGCGATATAATACTACTTGATTTTTATTACACTTTGAAAGGCAAATGGAGTAAATCAAGAAAAAACAAATCTAAATGCCGTGCTGAAGTGAGGTCCAGCCTTTGAAACCAGCTTCCTATTAATCACAGAGCTGACCTTTTCATTAAGGGGCACTTGTTGAAGTCATTGACACGGTTACGGCATTCATATGTGTGAACTGTACTCTATGGCATTCATGTGCTGGGGAAGGCATAGTGAAATTAGAATCTCTCCCTGTAGGGGGTAGACATTGACCGCTATTCAATGCCAACGATTGTCGTTTAAAGTATTTCATGAAGAATGACTGTGAAACTCCGTTTACTCCACCATCAGTAATGTCAAATACAATTCTTAAAGAAATATATTTAACTAGAAATAATTAATTAAACCTCTCATAGCAGCAACTTTATCCAAGCTAAATCATTTCTGAATATACACAAAGGAGTCATCAGGATTCTACCGTCATGGCTTTTAAATCATCATTTTTAATGATGTCCATCTATAATAGTTAGAAAATAAAAACAAAACATTAGCCGATGGGGAATTATGTAAATAGTGCAATACTGTTTTGTCTAATTTTGCCTGTCTATCTACTCCACATATGTGCATTGCCTTTTGAGATGACAACGTCTTCCAGACTAATTTTTCAAATTAATAATGGTTAAATTTTAAAAAATCAACTCAAAGGACTATTAATAGATAAGAAGTGCGGACAGTTTTTGTTGCATTTTCTTTAATCTGGTCAGCTTTGTGCAATGTTTGATGGATTAATTTAGAAATAATAACTGGAATCTTTGGTAGGGCATATGTTTATTTCTTACATGAAGCATCATACATTTGAGCAGCAAACACATTCTTTTACATTGGCTGACATTCCACCTGAAAGTCCACCACGTTAGCCTGTTAACACAATTCAGAATATATGGTATGGTAGTAAAAAGATTCCCCACAGCCAAGTAAAAATCAGAGTAGGGGGCTCAAGGAACAAGGCTGTACGTAGATCAAACCTGAACTTCAAGTTCAAACATAGTTTAATGGTGAATCCGAAGTTGTAAATGCAAAATAAACGCAAAGTGAAGACTGCTTTAAACCAAGCATGAAAGACTAAAAAGTCAAAGTTGAGATTTCATACATCTGGTTTTAATATACTTTCTTATGCTATTAGACAAATGATCTTTTGTTTTGTTTTGTTTGTTTTAAAAATTCACTCCCATTGTCATTGCTGCTACAACCTAATATTCTTTTAAAGGAGTTTTTAGTGTCACTTTTCTAGTAAGAGATCAAGCTATAGAACAGATGTGTTAAGTAAAAATTATAAGCAAATTCCTCACATCAACGTATGAGGAGTAATGTAGCGGTATAGTTATGCATAAAAGTGAAATCCATTTTCAAGAAGGGTATGTGCTTTTTAAAGATTTTTTGTGTGCTCTCGAAACTGACAAAACACTTGCCACCATCATTTTTGACAGTAATAAAGGACATTTCACCCAGAAGTAGCAGTTAATATGCCAAAATATAGGATTGAATTAACAGTATTATTAGCACCACATTTCATTTCCGAGACCTTCTGAATGAGGAGTCACTTCAGGAGTATTTAAGTATTAATGACAGTGCCAGGGCATTGTGCAAAATGAAACTGGAGAAAATTCATGGGGTTATGAACATAAGCTTCGTCTTAGTTCACTTTTGCACAGCCTTTAGAGGATTCCCTGGGAGTAAACACCCTTAATTAATTCCCAAGTAAAAGAAAGAAAGATAATTTTTTCCACTTACTGTATTCGTTGTCCTTTGTCCATGCGTTGAAGTCAAAGGGCTGTTCTGTTCTTACCTAGCTCCAGGTTGCCCTCCGGATTAGGCATAAACGTGAGTGGCAAGAAGCGTGTTCACTTTGTAACAGTACCAGGAGCAGCCCATCGCACTGATGCTAGAGAGCCCAACAGGACACAGTGCTAAACTTCAGCGTCAGAGCACAGCATCTATTAGCTCTGAGGCTCTACCATTTCACCTACACCTGGGCGGATCTATCAAGCTTCATCTCTATTAGAGCTATTTGACTCTGTGGTTTAAGAGGGAGGAGGAAAAAAAAAAGAGGCTTGCCGTTGTCACACTTGTTTCCTATTAAAGAGCCTTACGGTGGATTGAGTAATTGTGTACGAAGGTAGTCTGGCTGGCAGATGTGTGCAGCCCCAGTGGAGCACTAGATTCAAGGCAGATGGGTTGTACCAGGGCGCAAACAACATTGAGAGAGAGAGAGGCGTGATTAAAACAGCAGGCCTCTGTTTTATAGTGCTGGAAGTGGGGTAGCATTAAAACTCCTAGGAGACAGAGTTCCCCAAATGGTATTGCTCTGTAGCAAAGAAAACAATAAATTCAATAAAAAAAGAAAGATTCTCAAACTACAATAGTTATTGAGATATTTATAATAATCACGTTAACTATTAATGAGGGGCTAAATAATGCACCCTTCCCCCAATACCCTAACTGAACTTAATTAAAACTACTCAATCACGGGTCATAGTGGGTTATTGATAGTGTTAACGTGATGGATTTGAAACAGATCCCTCATTCTGCTATATAAGCCAAGCTATCTTTTTAATCTGAATTAAATTGCTTTAAGGAGATTTACACTGTCAGACAGATTGACATTCTGCAATTGGACATTTATTTTAATGTTCTTGAAGCCAATTTTTATGGAAAATGTCCTCATCCAGGTATTTCTGTATATTACTTATTATTTCAGGCACCTTAACCCATCAAAACTTTAGGGTTTTCTGTGTCACCACTCTTTTTCACAAGAAAAAAAATGCACAAGAAATCAGAATGAGTATAATTAAGTTCCAAAAATCAGGCTGTTGGATCTATTTTCCTATGTTGCTGAGAGCTATTTTCCTGTGTTAAACAGTGTGCGGCTACTATTGTTAATCATGATGATGATGGTAATTGAACAGTTGCTACATGACAAACTATGTAAAGAGCGTTACACAATCATTTCTTTTGAGTCCTACAAGGACACTGTAAGGTCAATATTACTATTATTATCACCTTTTTTTTTTTTCTTTTTGACAAATGAGGGAGTCTCTGAGAGGTTACTGTACCCAAAGTCATGGTTTTGTTATGGTTGGAAGCAGGATACAATCTGATCTGCCTCTAGAATTCTCACTCTTCCCCATGTCAGACAGTCTCCCTGAAGAATAATTTTTATCTGGTACAGAATCAGATGATTATCATTGATCTCTTTTATAAGAAAATAAAACATAGTTTAGAAGTAGATACTCTAACTTCATGTGTCCAAACAGGTAGTAGAAATATAGTGTAGTCTACTGATAGAAGTGTAGACTCATGACAGAGGGACCCAGCAAGTTAGGAATTGCCTAAGCGGTTATATTTTTAAAATAATTTGTTGGAACTTTTTTATAATGAAAATCTCTTGAGCAAATGTTTCTTTAATATCCCTAATTCATTTGCAGCAAACTTGTAAAAGAAAGTAAGGGATTAAAAATTAAAAATTATCACATCTATTTTCCATGTTTCCATAAGTTGTTCAAAATTCATTCATTGTTTGATTAAAAAATTTTATGATCCTTTTCAGATTTTACCATTTCTCTGTAAATAATTACTTTATTCTAATAGAGGCTTACTTGACTCATCAGTAAAATAATATAATTTAGCAGACTAAAAGGAAAAAAGCCCATTTCACTTCTGGAAACAAAAAAGACAATAAAATAATTATTTAAAAAAGGTATGTTAAACTTCAATAAAAACTGTGTTTAAATTATGAGACTAACATTTATTGAAAATTATAAAAGATAAACAACAATATAAAAGTCTGATTTTTAAATAATTGCATTGTTTTATGCTGTATGGCAGATCACACTAGCATACATATCTTTTGTCCTCTGATTTTGGATATTTATAATAATCACACTAAACAATTAGAAAAGTGTCCTCTCTGTCATTCCATCTAAAAAAAGGAATAAGAACAAACAAACTTCAAAATGCAAAACTATTTTTAAGGGAAATATTAAAAGGCAATAAAGGAGAATAATAATGTATGAGAAAAATGGGGATAGGAAATCAAGGAAAAGACAGATGGAAGCAAAGAACACAGATAACAGAACCCAAGAAAAAAACCGATAAACAGATTGTGATTTCAGTGTACCCCAAAGGGCCAATACAATTTGAAGAACTCTAAACGGTTCATAAATATCATTTGAATATAGCTGTGGTATGAGAAGAGGGTCTCTTTAACAATGTCTGGTTATTTTAGAGAGTGTTTGTGTATAAGTATATGTATGCATGTGTGATTTTCATATCCTAAAGACATTACAAGCATGTGTTGATATTCAGGTTTCAGAAATCATACTACTGGATGAGCACAAAATTACCTGTAGAAATATTACATAAGAGAGCCATTTATCATAACTTTCTTTAATTGGATTTAAGTAAATTAGATTGAAGTTTCTGGCTATCTGAACTCTCTGTTATGAACTTTAGCATTTTCAGATTTCAGAAATTTTCATTGGAAAAACAAACAAAATTTCTGCATTTTCATGGTTTCACATAATTTGCCCTGAAGACTGACTTGTGATATGTTTTTTCTATCTTAGTTGAAAATGAAACATATTGGAAACATCCCAAGAAAAAAATATCCTGGGGAGTTTCCAGTCTAACTTTTATACCAAAACTTGGATAAGATTTAGAGAAGCATACAATTTCTTTATTTTGATTTATATCTATGTTTTTTTTCACAACCCATCATACAAGCCTATTCACAAGGGAATCCTCTTTAACAAATGCTCTCTAATTTATGAACGAATGATTCAATGCTTGCTTTCTTTTACCTGTAGGAAGGCAAAAATCAAAATTTCCCCAACTCATGTCTAGCTGGCCACATCATTCCTGATTTGGACCTGTTTTCAATTCTATTTATTCCCATTCTATTAAATCACAAATTCACCTTTTATTTTACTAATGGAGGCTATGGCAGTGGTTGTGGTGTCTGTGAAGTTACTATTAATAAGATTCTTTTAATAAACTTCAATATGGTCTGTCATTTCCAATTAAATATCAAAATAGTTTGCTGAAATAATGTACAAATATTTCTTTTTAATAAATATGTTCAACTATTTATGATATGTGATTGAAACAAAAATGTAGGGCTCTTTTAATAATCTGGTTTAAGACTTGATTCTCGGCCGGGCGCGGTGGCTCAAGCCTGTAATCCCAGCCCTTTGGGAGGCCGAGACGGGCGGATCATGAGGTCAGGAGTTTGAGACCATCCTGGCTAACATGGTGAAACCCCGTCTCTACTAAAAAATACAAAAAGCTAGCCGGGCGAGGTGGCGGGCGCCTGTAGTCCCAGCTACTCGGGAGGCTGAGGCAGGAGAATGGCGTAAACCCGGGAGGCGGAGCTTGCAGTGAGCTGAGATCCGGCCACTGCACTCCAGCCCGGGCGACAGAGCAAGACTCCGTCTCAAAAAAAAAAAAAAAAAAAAAAAAAAAAAAGACTTGATTCTCTTTTAAATATGTGTCTTGCTTTTATCAAGCTTTCCAAGTCCAAATGGTAAATCATTTTAGTTCCAAGCCACTTATTTCTGAGTTTAAGGTAATGGAAAAACAGCGTGATGATCCCTAGTATCAAATTGGCATTTCTGAAAACAGTGCTTCAGCTCCTAAATGTAAACACACTTTATATAAATTCCTTTAAAAAAAAAAACTTTCTGCCAGGCATGGTGGCTCACACCTGTAATCCCAACACTTTGGGAGGGCAAGGTGGGCAGATCACCTGAGGTCGGAAATTCGAGACCAGCCTAACAAACATGGAGAAACCCCGTCTCTACTGAAAATACAAAATTAGCCTGGCGTGGTGGTGCATGCCTATAATTCCAGGTACTCGGGAGGCTGAGGCAGGAGAATCACTTGAAACCAGGAGGCAGAGGTTGTGGTGAGCCGAAATGACGCCATTGACCATTGACTCTAGCCTGGGCAACAAGAGCAAAACTCCATCTCAAAAACAACAACAACAACAACAACAACAAACCTTTCCATATTTTATATTTTTCACCCCATAGTTTCAATTTTATGCCTCATTAATGCAAGGATATAAAACATATGGAATTCCTTAAAGCACAGGGTTCACTGACTCTTTTACAGATATATCTTCTTCCCAGTGTGGTTTATTGGAGTGCGATTATATGTAAGGTGAAGATAAAACAGGGTTTGTGTTTTTGTTGATTCATCAGTTTTAGAGAATGGAACTGAAATGTTACTTTATGTTGTTGTGGATTCACCAACTCTAAAATATGTCATGCAATGGGCAGAGGAAGTAAAAATTTAGGTACCAGACCATTAATATATTAATATTATGATATTACATTAATAGGATAAGCTATCAATAGAAAAACATTGCATAGAATTGTAGAAAACGATATATTTCTGTGAGCAGATCTGATAAAACTGTCAGAGATTTGCCAGTTGGGTGTGAATGATCAGGAATTCAACAAATATTTGGGGTAACTCCTTCTATGAGACTAGGCTTGATTCATATAATTTTATGATATAAAAATATTTCCAACATTGGTTCTTTTCTCCTTCCATTAGGCTGGTGCAAAAGTAATCACAGTTTTTGCCATTAAAAAGTAAAAAGTTACAGTCTAATATTAGATCTTAAATATCATCCTAAAAAGTAATCCGGCCAAGGTAAGAACATTCTCTCCAAAAATTTTATTATAATAAAAATACTAGTGATCGAGGAGGAGGATAAAATGTACTAATTAAATATTTTTAAAACTTATTCTTTATTCTCTGTGTTAATTTAGGACATTAGCTAATAGTAGTATGGTATAGTATACTTTTCAAAGGACAAGCTGCATCAGGGAATGATTTCTTTGGGGAATATGAATAGTATAGGTTGTTAAAAGTGGTACAGGTGGTGTGATCAAAAAGGCTCCAGGTAGGTTGAAGTGTTTAAAATCATAAGTCTCCATGAGATGACCAAGCCAAGGAAAGTTATTATTTAAAAATAGATACATTTGGGTGAGTTCAAAATTAGGCAACATTTGGGCGTGGGGGACAGAGGGATAGAGGAAAATTTAAAGGAAAGAGGTCTCAAAAAAGTTCTGCCAACTTTACAATTTTGCCTAGGCCAACACTGGGAAATATGTAAGATAGCTGGAGACTATTTGTGAGCCAGTTAATGAAAAGACTAAAACCCTTGCATTAAAATTATTGTTTTACCATGTTTTCAAGATTTGCCAGACAATTTTTAATTTAGCCATCACTGATATATAACAATGCCTAATGTCTGACCTCAACATTTTACAAACTATAGGGGATGAAAATATACACAAAAAACAAATTAAATAATATTTCATTTCAAGAATGATATATACAGTAAATTTAATAAAAAGTAAGAGAATGCGAGTTCAATATGGATTGCATGAATTCATAAATACTCAAGGACTTTGGTTCAGAAACGATGACAAAAGTAGTCAAATAGAAGTTTTAATTTGGGGAATCATGAAAAAATGTGGGAAGGGCAAGATTGTGTAGAACAAAGAAACACTGTTAGAAGTTTTCTGGTAAGTGTCTGGCATGATAAATATCATGTTTGGGAAAGATTAATTGGAAGGGATTAGCAAAATTCAAGACTGCCTTTGAGGCTGCTGCAATAACTCAGGCACTGACCTACTTTCCTGATTTGATCTTCACTTTTCCCTCAGCATAAAAGTATCCCTGCAGACTGATACACTCTAGTCCTTGTAGCATTCCATTCTCATTTCTGCTCCCATGTTTATGCCACGTGCTTGTAGTTCACTGGAAAGGATAGGATTTAAAAACAGTCTTTGACCCAAATCCTGATTCCACCACTTAATAGTAATTTAACTTCCCTAATCCTGTTCAATAAATGGAATTGCAACAGCTACTTTTGAAGTTGAGCCATGATGAGGTCTCTAAACTGGAACTTTATAAAATGAATTAAATATAAACTTGAAGTAGTTAATTAATGTCTTTATATCTGCAATTTCTTACATAATGACTAGATTCTAGTATAGAGTCCAAAATATTTTTTTCAAATGTTTGTATATCATAATATTTTTCATAGTGTGTCTCAAAAATGTAAAAACACTTACCAGGTTTAATTTGGTAGAATTACCAAATGGACTTGGTTAATGATAATGGTATTAGAAACAAACTAACAAAAAAAAGTCTTATATTCAAGAGAAATTTCAAAGCTAAAAGCAACAATACTTGATAACAAATTAGAGATGAAGGAGGCTGAGTCAAAATTGATTTCACAAATAACAGAAAATTACAGTGGATTAAACAAGGCCACTGTTTATTCAGTGTCTCTTTCTTGTTCAAATAAGAGAAGTCCACCAGTAACATTCCAAGTCTTGTACGGCATCATTTCTGAAAACATAAGAGGTCCACCATCTTCTTTGTTTCTGCCCTGCCATTTCTATCTAATGGATGTAATTTTCAAGGTAAGGGAAAAAAAAAAAAAAATGCTGCTGGAATTCTGGTCATTGTTTTTGTGGTTACCAAAAGTTTGGTAGAGAGGGTAAAAACAAACCCATACCAGGTGTTAAAGAGCCAATCCAAAATGCTCCACATATAAACTTTTGCTTATATAATGTTGGCTTCACTAGCGGTAAGGAAGGTTGATAATGTAGTTGTGTTAACTGCCTGAAATATAAATCAGAACTATATTACTGAGAAGTAAAGCTGAATACTTTGGATAAAAGTCTCTTCTTTATCAATTAAAATGAAGATTAGTATTTGGGAGAAGTAGAAATATTTGGAGGAGGAACTATTTTAAGTTGGAATTTATTGACTTCAAATATGAGTGGATCCTGTAATCCCAGCATTTTGGGAGGCCAAGGAGGGCAGATCATTTGAGCCCAGGAGTTCGAGATCAGCCTGGGCAACATGGTGAAACCCCATTTCTGCAAAAAAAAAAAAAAAAAAAAAAAAACAAAGATTGGCTGGGCATGGTGACATGTGGCTATAGCCGCAACTACTCCAGGGAGCTGAAGCAGAAGGATCACTTGAGTCCCGGAGGCAGAGGTTGCAGTGAGCTGAGATGACTATTGATTTTATCTTTTGATGCAAAGTGTTTTAAATTTTGATGCAGTCCAGTTTACCTCTTTTTTTCTTTTGTTGCCTATGCTTTGGGTGTCATAGCCAAAAAATAATTGCCAAACCCGATAATATAATGATTTTCCTCTGTGTTCTTCCAAGAGTTTTATTGTTGTAGCTCTTACATTTGTGTTTTAATCCATTTTTTATTAATTTTGGTATATGGCATAAGGTAATAGTTCAAATTATTCTTTTGAATGTGGATATACAGCTTTACCAACACCATTTGTGGAAAAAACAACCTTTTCCTCATTGAATGGTCTTGTCAATCTTGTTGAAAATCACTTTACCGTATACGTGAGGGTTTATTTTTGGGCTCTGTATTCTGCTCCATTGGTATGTATGTCCAGTTTTGTGCCACCTTACGCTCTTCTGATTATAGTAGCTTTGCAGTAAGTTTTAAAATCAGAAAGTGTGAGACCTCTAACTTTGTGTTTTGTGATTGTTTTTTCAAGATTGTTTTGCCAATTTGTGATTTTTTGAGACTGCATATAAATTTTTGGAAAGATTTTTCTATCTTTGCAAAATCATCTTGAAATTTTGGTAGAGATTACACTGAATCTATAGATCACATCGGGTAATACTGAACTCAACAATATGAAGTGTTCCAGCCCATAAACATGGGATATATTTTTAATTTTTATGTGTCTTTAGTATCTTTCAGCAGCTTTTTAAAGTTTTCAGTATACACGTATTTTGCCTCCTGGGTTAGATTTATTCCTAAGTATTTTACTCCTTTTGATACTCTTTGTAATAGTATGTTTTCACATTGCTGATAAAGACATACCTGAGACTGTGTAATTTATCAGGAAAATGAAGTTTAATGGACTCACAGTTCCATGTGGCTGGAAAGGCCTCACAGTCATGATGAAAGGTGAAAGGGACATCTTCCATGGCAGCAGGCAAGAGAGGATGAGAACCAAGAGAAAGGGGTTTCGCCTTATAAAACCTTCTGATCTCATGAGATATATTCACTACCACGAGAACAGTAGGGAGGAAACCGCCCCCATGATTCAATTATCTCCCACTGGGTCCCCCCCAAAACACGTAGGAATTATGGGTGCTAAAATTCAAGATGAGATTTGGGTGGATACAAAGCCGAACCATATCACTGTTACAAATTAAATTGAAAAACTATTTAGTATTTCTAAGAATAATTATTACAGAAGGTTTGAAGTCTCTGATATTCTTTGTTCTGCCAAGCTTGATACCCCTTCTCTCTCTCCAAAATCTATACTGAACATGAATTCCGTTTTTATAATTTTAAAAGGTAATAGTATTAATTTGCATTAATAGTATTTTCTGGGTTCTAAAGTTTACATTTTAAAATCTGACATTACGGACATATTTTTTCATGCTAATATAAATAGAGTTAATTATTTTAACAATGGTAACAAAGTTTATCATGTGACTCATACGATAGTTTTAGTCAGTAAAGAGTTTTAATCTATATTATTTCGATTGTTTTTGCTTTATTTATTTATTTATTTACATCTATTTTTTATTCTAGATTCAGGGATTACAGACACAGATTTATTACATGGCTGTTTTTTGGATAATATCTCTTTCTTGATAAATTTTTAAACAATATTTATTTACTTTTTAAAATCAACACAAATTATATATATTTATTACGTACAACATGATGTTTTGAAATATATACACATCGTAAAATGGCTAAATTAAGCTAATTAACATATGCGTTATTCCATACAATTATAATTTTTTTGTAGTGAGACACTTAAAATCTCTTGTTATCAATTTTAAAGACAATGCATTGTTATTAACTATAGTCACCCTGATGTAAAACAGATCTCTTGAACTTATTCCTCCTAACTTAAATTTGTATCCTTTGCTCAACATCTCTTCAACCTCACTCCACCCCACCCCTAGCACTTGTTAACTACCATTTTACTCTGTGCTTTTATAAGGTCAACTCTTTAGATTTTACATATAAGTGAGATCATGGCATATTTGTGTTTCTGTGCCTGACTTCTTACATTTAGCATAATGTCCTCCAGGATTATCCATATTTTTGTAAAATGACAGGATTTCCTTCTTTTTTTGAAGCCAAATAGTATTCCATTATATATATATATATATATATATATATATATATGTATCTTTTATTGTTCATTCATTAATTAACACAGATTGATTATAATCTTAGCTATTTTTAGTAATATTGTAATAAACCTGGGAGTGTAGATATCTCTTCAACATACTGATTTTATTTCCTTTGACTATATATCCAGTTGTGGGATTACTGGAATATGGTAGTTCTATTTTTGATTTTTAAAGAAGCTTTCACACAGTTTACCTAATCACTATGCTAATTTATACTTCCCCTATAGTGTGCAATGATTTTATTTTTTTCACATCCTCACCAGCACTACTTATCGTTCACCTTGTTAATAACAGTCATGAAGTAATAGCTCATTGTGGTTTTAATTTGAATTTCTCTGATGATTAGTGATGTTCAATATTTTTTCATATACCTGTTGACCATTTTTATGTCTTCTTTTGAGAAATAGAAGACATTTTGGTCCTTTGCCCATTCTTTTAAATGGGTTGTCTCTTTTCAAACTATAAACTATTGAGTTGTTTGAGTTTCTTATATGTTTTGGATATTAACACCTTAACAGATATGTGGTTTGCAAACATTTTCTTTCATTCTATGGGTTGTCTCGTTACTTAGTTAATTGTTTACTGCACAGAAGCTTTTTAGTTTGATAAAATCTTAGAACTCAGAATGTAAATGTATTTGGAAATAAGGTTTTTGTAGATGTAATTTGGTTAAGGACTGTGGAAAGAGATTATTCTCTATTTAGGATTACCTCTAGATTTAATGATTGGTATTCTTATGGGAGAAAAAGCTGCAGAGACACACAGAGGAATGTGCCATGTGATGATGAAGGCAAAGATTGCTCTATGTGCCAAGAACAGGCAGTATTCCTGGCAACACCCAGAAACGAAGAATTATGGAACAGATTCTTGCTTAGAGCCTCCAGAAGTAACCAGCTCTGCCAACTCCTTAATTTTGGACTTCTGGTCTCCAGAATTGTGAGAGAATAAATTTTTGTTGTTGTTAGTGATGAAGTTTGCTGTAATTTGTTATACCAGCCCTAGGAAACTAATGCATTACTTTACTTGTGTTAATCATTTATCTCTCATAACAGCTGTATGAATTAGTTAGTACTCTTATCCAATTTTATAGATGAGGAAATAAAGTTACAATGTACTAAATAATTTACCAAAAGTTACATAGCTGGGAAGTGGTGGAGACAGATGGTAAGATACAAATTACTAGAAAAAAGCCACATTGCCTCTTAATCTGGGCTAATTTAGTAATTATGGTCATTCAAATGCATATAGCTAGCTTGACTTGCTAGTACTGACCATCAGAATGATTACTAAATCTTTACTTTCTACCTTGTATGTGTTAGAAAAGGACAGTTAACTGTATTTCCATACTTCAAGAATATTTCTATAAGTTTTTATATAAAAAACATTTTCTACCACCAAGATTTAAAACTTGTCACCGTGATTTAGTAGAAGTTTACCATAGCACATTTTGATTATACTTATTTGGACATCGCTTTTTAAAGAGCACTGAAGGAATTTGAAAAACTAAAGCAAATGTTAAAAATCCTTCAGGCAGGAAGTATCAGAGGAGTGAAAGCTGGTTTTCATTGTTCAAATAATCATTCTACAATACTTCAACATTTCACAGTGGCATGTTACATGTGTCATTTTATGTATGTGATGAGAAAGTACAAGGAAGTACAACTTATTTAGTAAATCCAGATTTTGGTAGAGCAATAATCAAGAATAAAATTTTATTATAATATGTCCAATCATAAATTAGCAAATTTTTCTAACTCATCTAAACACAAGTAATTCTTCCTAATTTTCTAACCAATCTAAACTCATCTAAGTTTTCTCAAGTCTTTATTTTAACAATGCTATGTTTACATTTTTTAAAAAATAATCAATTGTTGATACTTTAGCCATACATGTATGAGTTTCTTTTCTTTGTGGACTTTTTTTTCCCCCCCACAAAGTCTCGCTTTGTCACCTAAGCTGGAGTGTAGTGGCATGATCTTGGCTCGCTGCAAGCTCCGCCTCCCAGGTTCAAGCAATTCTCCTGCCTCAGCCTCCCCAGTAGCTGGGATTATAGGTGTGCACTAACATTCCTGGCTAATTTTTGTATTTTTAGTAGAGGCGGGGTTTCACCATGTTGGTCAGGCTGGTCTCGAACTCCTAACCTTGCGATCCGCCCTCCTCGGCCTCCCAAAGTGCTAGGATTACAGGTGCGAGTCACCGTGTCTGGCCTCTTTTTATTTTTTATCTTTTAAATTTTCTCTTTTTAAAAAAATTGTATTTTTCTTTTAAATGTTCTATTGCTTGAGTTCTTTCCTGATAGAGTTCTTATAATCTTTTAGACTTTTAAACATTGATTGAATCTTTAATATATGTTAAATATAATTAGGGTTTATGGAATTGTAAAATGTATTTTGTACCTTGTCGTTGCTTAATAAATGAAAGTAATTTCATCCAAAAAGAAATTCTTTAAATTTAGAAATAACCTCATATAATTTTATATATCCTTGTACTTTCCCTCATTAATTAATCTTTAACCACTGTCAAAAATTGCCTATGATGCCCCAAAAGCATCGTGCTTAACAGGCGCTATGGAAACCTAGTATTTCTATAAGGTTTTCTTATTCTCTCTCATTTTTCACTTCCCTGTACACATTTATAATATAGGAAAATGAAGTTAGAAATGTATGTCTTTATGTGCCTATGCTGACAAACAAATAATTATTCAACAGTTTTTCATTGAGAATCTACTATATACAAGCCATTATACTAGATGCAGTGGGTAAATATAACATTATCAATATTGTTTAGATAAGACAAACTACAGTTAAATTATTAGTAAATAGTTTTAAAATATTGTCCTTTGGCTTTTTGAAATTACAAAAACCTATTAGGTAATGTTTTAAAAGGTTCTTTTGTATTCTCTTATAGTGGCGTTGATTATCAACGATGCCAATAGCAATCTCCTTTAAATTTTTTTTTTCAGTCAGTAAAGCCCATCAACAAATATACATTGTGTTCAAAACTACTCTACATGGGAATGCTTCAAACTACTAGTGATTTGTGGATTGGTAAAGATAAGCAAATTGATAAAATAATAATGATAATAATCCTGCTAATAAAAGCGTATCCTAAGTTGCCAGCAAATGTTGCTTTAAATTACATAAGTGATTATGGAGACACTGTGTTGGTAACCATGCTTGCTCATCAGAATACTATGTCTGAACTGAGCTTTAAGCACTGGAGAGTAAATGTTAACAAGGAGAAGGCCCCGAATACCACATTTGGCGTTTTATTTTATTTTGAGTGTCAGTTGAAAGGCACTTGTGTATCTTCAGAATGGGGATCATGAAATACTACATTTGACAAGATATTTCCCTCTGAGAGCTTCATAAGAGTTTGGAGACAAGAATGCCATCATTTGAAAAAAAAAAAAATTCAGTAGTTTGGCTACAGGTAGTGATGACTTAAGCTGCGGCTCTAACTGTAATAACATAGCAAAGAAAAATTCCAGAAAATAGCATGATGAGCTGCACTTGGTAATTACTCAAACACAGGGGAAAGAGTATAACAGATACAAATGAGACTTGAAAACAAATAACAGAATATTCTGTGACAAAACAAGAGTGATCAACTATCTTTCTTTCTAATCACAATGTTTACAAAAGGCCACATTGCTAAGTTGACTACACAAACCAAAAATATAATTCTCCATATACAAAACAGATTTGATTTCTAAACAGCATGATCCACTGTTCTGCATATTTTTAGTGTGGCAGAAGACAAAGTGCTTTTCCTGAAACTTTTAAGTGAGCTCGTTTTCTTCTGCTCTGTTATTTTATGCCAACAATAGTGAGTAGATTGAATGGCCATCCATACCCAGAAAAATGTTACTGATGAATTAGTGTCAGCCCGGGGAGACATAACATGTGATGTTTTGAAGGGGTCACCTTTACATCGAGGACTGCTTAAGTGTTTCTTCAATGACCTGGAAAATGAAATAGAGAATAGGCTCATCAAATTTGTAGATGAGTTCAATCTCCTGAAGAGAATAAGGACAGAATGACTCATGGAAGATGGATTCGGTATTCAAAATGAACTTGGCAAATTGGAAAGGCAGTGAGAAATGAACAGAACAAAGTTCAAAGAGGTCAGATTCAAGTTAGTGCAACACAGACAAAGATACAATGTCAAAGAATACACAACAATATCTTTGTACTAATGGGGTAAAGGTGATTTAGAATAGTGTTTGAAATACTCTCTTTAGTGATGCCATGCCAAAAAAGAGTGGAGAATGGTTACCTGTAATGGCAGCCTGGCACAGAAAAACCAAATTTGCCACATTCTAAAGCTTTCTTTGGAAATTACCTAGGGACTCAAATCCTCACAAAGATTTTCGATGCACAGTTCAGCAATAGATATTTACTAGATGGATTTATCTGTGTTGTTTTTGTTGTTTTAATGCTACATCACAAACATTTACTACATACATGTGTAATGTAGCATTAAAACTATATTTAATGTAGCTAATAAGTATACATAAGTCTAGTTCAAAAAATTAGGCTCAAGTAGGTAAAGAACAACTTATGCTCATAAAAAAAGGTTTTGTGTATTTTGCGTATTTTGAATATTTTTTCTTAATCACATTGTTTACAGTATTAAGTCATTCAACAACCAGTCAATAAATAATAGTTAAGTAATAACCGTGTGTGGTACTCAGTTAAGTACTGGTATGCGGCTGTGGAATAAGCAATAGAATCTCTGACTTCAGTGAGCCCATATCTAGAACAGAAGTCAGCAAACTGTAAAAGAGCAGACAGTAAATACTTTAGACTTTTACTGACCATATGGTATTTGTTGCAATGACTCAACTCTGCTGTTGTAGCACAAAACCAGCCACATACAATACACAAACAAAGAGGTATGACTGTGTTACCATAGAAATTTCTATATATAAAAAAAAAAATAGGCAGTAGCGCAAATCTGGCCCATGGGTCTTAGTTTGCCAACCCATGTTCCAGGGGATAAGATAGGCATTAAACAAGTAAAAACTTGATATAAACAAAAATATTGTGTCATGTGGTAAAATACTGAGAGATGGTCAAGAAGACTATCTTAAAGTGGGTGGTTTGGAAAGGTTTTACTGAGGAAGTGACATTTCAGATGAGACATGAAGAATGTTCATGGTTTGCCAATCCACACTGCGACAAAGGCTCTGCAGCAGAATGACATTTGTGTGGGTGATGCCCTAAAACAGGCCAGGCGGCAACAGATATAGGGCCTGTTCCAAGTAAGGGGAAGGAGATGGTTAAGAAGAAAAGGTTGCCACCATCCAGACAGAGTATTACGTTCCGATGGAATGAGGCAGTTTAAAAAATAACTGCACACACATAAATGAGGCAGAAAATTTCAGATCATGAAAAGTGCTGTAGAGAAAATAAAACAATTCATATGATAGTATGATTTGGTAGCAAGGGATGTGTGAGCATGACACATTTGACCTGAATATAAAGAAGAATACAGCTTTGAAAACACATGAAGGGAGGGAATTCCAGCCTGAGGAAACAGTAAATGACAAGGCCCAAAGATAAAAGGAAGCTTGGCATGATATAGGGTCAGAACAATGGCTGAGGTGGACACAGCGTCTTTTGGAAGTGATGACATTTACTGTGATATACAAGATTGAGGGAGGAACAAAACTAGAAAGAAATGTCATAAATTCTGTTTTGGTTTTGTCGAGTTTTCATTGCTTCATAAACATCTAAACCAAAATCTACAATATGCAGTTGGACACATGAGTCCAGGGCCCAGAGCTAAGAAAAAGGCTAGGGCTGGAAGTGTAAATTTGGGAAGATATTTTAAATGCGGAAAGTCAATGTCTTTGAGCATAGTGAGTTATGAAGACTCTGGCACAAGAAATTAGAAAGGTAACCAGAGTCATATCATGTAAGGCCTTGCATGCCATATGTTAACTAGATTATATTTTATTCCAAAAGTACTGAGAAGAAATTGAATGATGTTTAAACAGGGGAGTGATGTGATTCAGTTTCTAGGAGATTGTCACTATTTGTGGATTTCCTATTTGTGAATTTGTCTACCCATACCCATGAAATCTATACTCACAGCATTTGTATGGTCACTCACAGACATACACAGGTAGTGAAAATTTGAGTCTCCAGATGCCCGTGTGCCCAGGTGAGGTTGAACAAGGTCATGTTCTGCTTTCTTGCTTCGGTTCTCATACGATGTAAGTTTTCTTTTTGTGATCTATTTAGTGCCACATTTACCTCATGCTTATACTTTTTGTTGCTGATTTTGTGATTTAAAATGGCATCCAGCCATAGTGCTGATGTGCTGTCTAGTGTTCCTAAGTGCAAGATGTCTGTGATGTGCCTTAAGGGACAGATACCTGTGTTAGATAAGCTTTATACAAGCATGAATTATGGCGCTGTTGGTCCTGAGGTTCAAAGTTAATGAATCAATGCTATATATTAAATAAAGTGTCTTTAACAGAAACATACTTAAAACAAGATTATGTATTGACTGGTTGATAACAATTTTGCAGCCAGAAAATCTGCAGGAACCTAACCTTGTGTTTCCCCAAGGAGCAATTGGTTCCATATTCGCTAATTTTGTGTTTGCAGCAACGTTTGCAGCAACTTCCTAAGACATAACTACCATTAATAAAGAGGACTGACTGAATATCTCAAAAAGGCTACACTGAATTACATAATGAAACAGTTGGGTTTATTATAAGGAAGCTTTTCCTGTAGTTGTGTATAACATTGGCAGAACTTCTTTAGGGAACAAGAAAGAAAAGTAATTTCTTTTTCAAATGGCTGTGTTTTAAAAAAATCAACCAGTAATGAAGAAATTTTAGCATACAGATTATGCACACCTGGTGGATTATTTTATCTGTCATTAAATAAAATGTAAAGTGCAGCTTTAGTTGGCTTTTCCTGTCCTGGTCTTGAAATCAACAAATAGAATTATATACATGTGTGAAACTAAAGCCAAGGGCTTAGCACAGTGCATGACGAATACTCTTTCCTTCAGGAAGTGTTAGCTGCTGCTACTGCTGCTGCTGCTGCTGTTTCCAATGCCCTATACAGGAATGTCCTATTTCTACCCTGAGATGGCATTCTTGAGGAACAAAGGTGGCAACCCCAGCAGATTAACCAAGATATGTTCTCTAAAGGTAGTTATGACTGAGACAGTCTCTGCTCATGCCTGTTGTTTTAGCCAGTATCCCATTCTGTTGGGGGTCCCTTTGTTGGTACAAAAAATTACTTGCTCATGCTATGCAGAGATGTTTCAAATATAAAATTATGAAATATGGATTTAGTAGTGGAGCAGTTGCCACTTAGCCTCATAATCAGTTAGACAAGGGGCTAGGGATTGAGGAGTGTTCTAGGCCAGTGTGTTCTAATCAGGAACAGAATGGGAGGTGGCTGTCTTAGAGTCAAAGAGAGATGTTGGAGCTAAAAGTCAGAAGAGTAGGAAATTTTCAGAGAAGGATTTTGGCAGTGATGGAGCAGAAAATATGTTTACAACAGCACCATGGGGAAAAGGAAGTAACAGGAATGCTGCAGAAAGTTGAATTTGGAGAGAGTTAGCAAATTACAAAATGGAAAAAGCAAATTTTTTAAAATATGAAAAAAACATAGTCATAGATATATAATGAAAACAGAAAGGATTACATAAATGTAAACATAAAATGTTGATTTCATTCTTGACTTTATTTCTTCAATTCTCTTTATTTCCTGTCATTCTCTACTTTTCCTTCATGACCTAAATTATTTTAGAAATCCATTATTTAATACCTAAGCTCACAGTGATCCATTCCAGCCTCCTTGCATCACACATCTAGTCCCTTTGGTCACTCAAGTTCTTCCTTCTCAATGTCTTATTTTTCCCCAATCCCTCCTGCTCACACTCTTGCCTGAACTATGTCAGCCACCCTCAATTCTTTGCCTCATCACTGATATCTCTAAAGTTGTACTTTATAGACATTTTTAAAAAGTAAATTATTTTCTAAAAATTTGTTTGTTTTACTTTTCTCTTTCGTCTTTATATCTATCTGTTGAATATTGTACTAATCTCTTTATCTTTCTGTAACCCTTTTTTCACTCTCAGTCAGCTTTTCTTCTCTGTTCTCTTCTATGTTAGTTTTCTTTTTCATTTCCTGTTTTTTCTTTCCTTTTTCTTTGTTTCAATTGGTCAATAAAGTATAATTTTAATGTTTCTTCTTTTATTCTTATGTTCCAAATTTTAAGTGAATTGTTTGTTTTCTTTAAAAAATAAAGTTCACTATAATATTATTATTTACTAAGAAGACTTGCTGTGCGTGTGTTCTCACTCCTGTCCAACTCTCCTGCTGCATCTAAAGCCACTATTTACTAACCTGTACCCAATCCAGAGCCTTCTTTCAGTTTCTCCCTAGAGCAAGCTCCTGCTAATTTCAAGGTTTGTCAAATCATAATTCCCTCTTCTTTGAATACCTTTTCATAGTCTTCATTACTCTTAGTAATTTCTTAGTTTAAACGTCACTTCCTCAAATAGGTCGGCCCTGACCAGACCAATCAATAGATAATCACTGATTACTGTGATCATTAATATTGTGTGTCAACCTGATTGGATGCAAAATATTGTTCCTGCATGTGTCTGTGAGGGTGTTGTCAAAGAAGATTAACATTTGAATCAGTGAACTGGGAGAAGCAGACCCACTCTCAATCTGGGTGGGCACCATCCAATCAGCCGCCAGCACAGCTAGGATAAAATCAGGCAGAGGAAGGTGGATGGGCTAGACTGACCTGAGCCTTCTGCATTCGTCTTTCTCCATGCTGGATGCTTCCTGCCCTTGGACATCAAACTTTCAAGTTTTTCAGATTTTGCACTCTTGGACTTATACCATTGGTTCGCCAGGGGCCCTCAGACCTTCAACCACATACTGAAGCCTGGACTGTCGGCTTCTCTACTTTTGAGATTTTGGGACTCAGACTGGCTTCCTTGTTTTTCAGCTTGCAGACAGCCTACAATGAGATTTCACCTTGTGATTGTGTGAGTCTTTACTAAACTCCCCGTTTATATATACACCTTTCCTATTAGTCATGTCCCTCTAGAGAAACCCAACTAATACAATTACTTACTACACAGCAGAATTTGTCCTTGACAATGCGAATACAGCGGTAAGTATATCAGACAAAAACCTCTGCCCTCATGGAGTTTAAAAGGTAGTGGGAAGACAGACAAGAAAGCAAGAAGTAAAATCCTGTTGTGACAGATGGTCTGAGTCAGAGGAAACATAAGGAAGGACAGGGAATGAGAAAGACCGGTGTGTTTGGAGGTTATATGTTTCAAAATGTTCTTCAGGGAAGGCCTCTGTGAAAAATTAGTTGTTTACTAAAGACTCAAGAATGTGAAGGCATGTGCCACATGGAAATATGCATAAGAGTATGGCAGGCTGAAGAAATGTGAAGTCCAAAGGCAATGAGGAGGAAAAAGCTAGGAAATGCAAATAATTGGAGCCTGCTGAGCAAGGACAAGTGCAGCAGAAGATGAGACCAGGCAGGCAACTGGGCACCAGGCTGGGATGACCTTAGGTTCTAACCCTGATTGAGATGAGAAGCCATGGACACTTTAAGCAGAGTGACATGCTCTGTATTACATTTGAACCACATTACTCTGGCAGCTGGGTTGAGGCCATACTGAGGCAGAGCAAAAGTAGTCTAAAGGAGCACTTCTCATTCCTCATAAAGTGCATTATTATGTATTCAATTTTACATTCATTTATTTAGTATCATCTCTCTCATCTGTTGAAATATATTTACCATGAGGACCAGAACATAGTCACTTTGTTTACAGTATCTCTTTTCCCAACAGGTGTTGAGCCTGAGTTTTTGGACACATAGTAAGTACTGAATAAATAATTGCTGTTGAAAATATTAAACAATCCTATGATGCATGGTTTCCACCTTAGAAATAGATAAACTGCATTTCTGGGAAGTTGGATTGCCCAGGAAAGTGGGATAATGGGAATTGAATTTTTTTCCATTTCCAAAGTCAAATGTTTTAAATAAATACAATATTCTGTTAATATTTTATATATTTTTCTATAAAGATTGTAATCAATACTTGAGTTATAAATTAACGGAACACATTAAAATTCAAGTAACTCTTTTTGATTGCCATTTTAACTAGGAAGATTCACACTTCTTATCATACCTTAACATTGCATTTCCCAATATTACTCGTGGAGTGTTAGTCCATTGTATGAACTACATATATATGGAAGACAAGGAAAAAAAAAAAAAAAGCCATCTTCCCTCTTCCTTTCACAATGATGGAATACGTTTCAAAAACAACTGTGGTTTTTGTTTATGGCAGCATGAGGATCTCTAGGGATTTGAATCTTTACAGTATATCTTGGACTCAGCGAAGGTAGAATAGAATCACATTTCCAGGAGGTTACCTAATATCATAAAAGGCTTTTTGCTAAATCTCAAGTGATCTGCAGTAACATTTTACTGCTCTGTTGCTATAGCTTTCCACATGTAAGTGTACATAAGCTGTTTGAGAGTCTTCAAAAGTGAACTTCGATGGACAATACATCATTAGTATATCTTTCCCATTAAAAGAAAAAAAATGGTTAATGTATTTCACCAGTGATGCTCAAAATTCTGAGACTTTTTTTCTGTTTTAAAAAATGTCATTCCAAACTGGGTTAAATTAATCTGTTTTTTAAAAGTAATTTTAAACACAAAATCTTTCAATAATATGTTTGTCTAAAGCAAAACATCAGTTGAACAGTCTTTTAAATGGAAAAATGGGAAGATGTGATAACATAAATTTCAGGAATTTCTCATAAAAATGATATAATTGGGGGCCGGGCGCGGTGGCTCAAGCCTGTAATCCCAGCACTTTGGGAGGCCGAGACGGGCGGATCACGAGGTCAGGAGATCGAGACCATCCTGGCTAACATGGTGAAACCCCGTCTGTACTAAAAAAAAAACACAAAAAACTAGCCGGGCGAGGTGGCGGGCGCCTGTAGTCCCAGCTACTCGGGAGGCTGAGGCAGGAGAATGGCGTGAATCCGGGAGGCGGAGCTTGCAGTGAGCTGAGATCCGGCCACTGCACACCAGCCTGGGAGATAGAGCCAGACTCCGTCTCAAAAAAATAAATAAATAAAAATAAAAATAAAAATAAAAAATAAAAATGATATAATCTTATCCAGAATATTCATGTGTTCCTATGTTTCAAATATGTGTTTTGAAGGAGGAAAATAGTAGGAATGGTAGAAAGAAATGCTTTCTACTAACATCAAAGATTTCTTCTTCAGAGTCTTGAAACTACCACAAATACAAACTAACCTCAAACTAAGAAATTAACCTATATGATACAGTCTGCCTTGTGAGCAATTAAATAATGCAGTTTTGTTATGATGTTTCTTTAATTCAGAACATTAGTTACCAGTCAGATACAAGTTTCAGGGGAATAATATGCAGTAAGAATTGTTTATAATTTATTTTCTTTTATCTTCTGTTCAAGAACATGTTAATAACTGTAAATAAGACCCTGATAATACAAATTTCATTTTAGCAAACCTTATTTTCCCCCTATAACACACTGAAGCTCTGTAATATACCAGCTATTCAATTTTGGCAATTCACCTCACTATAAATTGAACTAACAATTAAACTAATCTAGATATTTATCATTTTATGGCAAACATTCAGATAGCTAATTGTATATTTCAAATTAAATTTATGTTTTCTCTGAACACACTTTTAGGCTTCTTTTTAAGTTTATAAAGTGGTCATTTCATACTTTGGGAATTTATTTTTCCTGTTTAAAATTTAGTCAGAATAAATGAAGCATACAGTAGGAATTCTCCTGGAAACATATAGTTCAAAGAAATTTCTGGAGACGTCGTTGTAGCCCTGCAGAGCCTTTCTCTGTTGCCTACAAGGTTTCCTCCAATTAAATATTCTATCAGTGCTGGGGCCTACCAGTATTTTTATAGCTTCTGATATCCGGGATCTGTCATAGTTCTATTTATTTCCTCTGTATGCCTTGCCACTTAGGAAGAAAACATATTTTATGAAAAATACTTTTCTTCTACCCTTGGGAGCCCCAGAGAAAGAAGCACAAAGTTGGGATGGCCTGTAACACATTGTTTATGGCAGTATCCACAAGCAACATTTTGTATGTCTACATATGGTACAAGTCTTATTTTAATTCAGCCCTTGGGACTTCAATCCAATAATGCTGCCAAAATATACTCTTCTAAGTTCAGTGATAATAGAGTCTGAGGACAGCACACTTCCAAGCTTTCCAGCTTATAGATGGCTTAATTTTTCTACATATTTTATACATATGCATAGTAAAATATATGTAAGTAGTATTTGTTATTTTATTCTATGCTTATGCCCGAACTCTGATGTGGTAAGTCAACGTCTGTTTACTTTTACTAATAGAATTATGTCTTTACTATTTTGGTGTATTTTTCTTTTGTTTACAGTGCAACCAAATACAAGTGACATCTGTTAGGTGCTTGAACTTTTTCAAACACAGGTACACATTTTTTTTTGTAACTCAAATGCTTTTTTTACAAAGTGAAATATGGAATGTCCAAACACGTTGTAATGTCCCATCAGAACTATTGCTTTTTCTGGATCTGTTTCAGCGTTTTGGGCCCAAGCATAGAAAGGTGTCCACTGATTTTACAAGCCAAGCCTGACATATGTTTTTTACAGAACTCTAGAATGGAGTTAAGAACATTGTTCATATTTAGGTCACAACAATGCCTTGGGGAAGAACAAGTGTGCTCACTAAGTCTGTATTACACTTAATGCTCTGGCCTCTGTGCCAAGGCTTTATTTTGTGTTTTTTCTAGATTAGAGTGTTAATTATTACTACAAGTATATCACATATTTGTCTTTAAACCTTGAATGATTGTGAGCAGAGAAGCAGCCTAGGTTAATATAGCTCCCATTAAAATGCCAACTATGTACAGGGTTTGTTTTTTTTCTTCTCACTGCCATGTAATCAAAAGGAAGGACAGCAAAACCACTACAAATGGCTTTGCAGTATTTTTCCATGATGCCTTTAGTTTATTTCTGGGCTTAAGCTAGGTAAACAGTCACTTAAAATCATATTCCCCAAACCTGTAACTTCTTATTAAAAGCTTAAATAAGCCAGATGAAACAAAGATTGTTTTTATTTACAAAACATTTAGCTTCTCAGTCCAAATCTAATAGTATTGAAATATTTTAATTCAAATATATTGGATGTAATTTTATTGCAAACAAACACAATTATTCATATCGATCAAATAAGACAGTATTTAAACAGAGCTACGGCGGGGCGCGGTGGCTCAAGCCTGTAATCCCAGCACTTTGGGAGGCCGAGACGGGCGGATCACGAGGTCAGGAGATCGAGACCATCCTGGCTAACACGGTGAAACCCCGTCTCTACTAAAAAAAAAAAATACAAAAAAAAAAACAAAAACTAGCCGGGCGAGGTGGCGGGCGCCTGTAGTCCCAGCTACTCGGGAGGCTGAGGCAGGAGAATGGCGTGAACCCGGGAGGCAGAGCTTGCAGTGAGCTGAGATCCGGCCACTGCACTCCAGCCTGGGCGACAGAGCTAGACTCCGTCTCAAAACAAAACAAAACAAAACAAAACAAAACAAAAAAACAAAGAAAAAACAAAACAGAGCTACATCTATAAAGTGAGTAATGGCATATCCAATATTCTTTGCTTTATAGTTACAGCCTAAAATAGGTTATCTTGGCATTCCCCATTAATGTCAGTAATTCATTTCTGAAACAGAAGTTCTGTTTGAAAATAACTAGTGGAAGTCCATTTCACATTGTATCAATGGGAGAAATTATAATGCATTGCGTGCCAACCTCTAATCTTCAACCAATTATCTAATATGAGTGTGTGTAAGTAACAAAGTACCATGTTAGAATGTTAAATGTTTTAAAACATTAATTCTTGATGATCAAAAGAATAATATGTGCTGTTTAAAAGAAGCAGTAGGTGCAGTACACTGTGTGGTTTGCACTCCTTACCATAAGCATTTAGTTTTGATAAGGCATGTCAAATGCAATATAATAAACATATTTAGAAAAACATAGTTATACAAAATATAATGAAATTATCTAAAAATATAGAATGACAAATGAAAACTAGGGGATTGCTCTGATTATCTCTTAATGCCTAATATTATCAACACTTACAGTTCTGTGGGTTGACTGGACTCTGCAGGATCCTTCTAGCTTAGGGTTTTTCATGTGGTGACAGATGCAAGCTGGCATTGTAGTTATCTAAAGGTGCAGCTGGCTTGAATGTCCAAGATTGTTCATGCACACAGCTGGCAGTTAATACTAGCTGTTGCCCAGGACCTGGAGCCGTCAAGCAGAGCACATACACCTGATCTTCTCATGGTATGGTGACTAACTTCATATAGGAAACATTCCAAGAAAAAGCATTTCAAGACGTCCAAGCAGAATCTTCAAGCTTTCTTATTTAGCTTCAGAAGTCCCAGAACATTATTTCTGTTTCATTCTCTTAGTGACAAGTTTATTTTAAGATCAGCTCAGATTTAAAGAGAAGGAGATTTAGATTCTACCTCTTGGTGTCAGATGCAGCATAAGCATGTGCATATAAGGAAAGAAAATAATTTATAGTGAGCATATTTGGAGATTGTCCACCACAGAAATTATCAAACTACAACTTCCAGGCAAAATCTATCTTACCATCTGGGTTTTTAAATACAGCTTTATCGTAACAGTGCCACACTCATTAGTTTACATGTTGTCTATATCTGTGTTCACTATATAAGGGCAGAGTTGAGTAATTGTGACAGAGAACATATGTCCCACAAAGTCTAGGGTACTATTAGGCAAAGGTTGCTGAACCCTTCTTTAACAGCAATTTTCTGGAGCAAACAGTTATTAGCTGAGTAGGGACTTGAAGCTTTAAGAAAAGTTCAGAAATAAGGTGGGAAAGAGAAGTAGATAATTGACACTGGGTGTGAAAAATGATGGTGTGGATGAGCCAAGTGAAAAAGGGAGAGTTTTAGGTAAACTATTAAGACTCACAGCCTCTACCTTAGATTTTTCATTGTTTTGGTGTTCCTATTGATATTCCTAAGCAAAAAGATCTTAAAATATTTTTAGTGGATTTAACAATGTCTTTTGAATATTAAAACCAATGCAAAATGCAGCTTTACTCACATTCTTATTTGTGTGTATGTGTATGTGTATGTGTATGTGTGTGTTTGGAATTATGTGAATGGTGTGTTATGAAGGACATCAGACCATTTTAAAAGAAAGGACACTCATGATACATTCAAGGACAATGCTTATTGTTGCATAATCCACATTTCTTCAAGTTAATGGTGTCTTGTGTTTTGATTGACTGCTCTTTTAGGTTTTTTACATCATGGTCTTCTTCACACTAGGTGAAACTTAAAGGCTTTTCAAAGTTATGTCTTTGATTTCTTCTAAGCTAGTTACTATTGCAAGAGGAAAACTTTTCCTTTTGGCATTGATTATCTTTTCAAAGCTTTTGAAATTAACAACAATTGCAGGATCTGTTTCTTCAATATTCTGTTAATCATTCATAGAGAAACTCTTTGTCATGCCTTATCAATGATTTCTAAAACTGTTTTTATGTAAAAGCATTTTCAAAGGCCTTTCAGTGAATCTTCTTGATTGGCATTCACACTGTAGATCACATATTGTTTGCATAGGGAAATAAGCACGAGAAGCTATAAAGGAGGCAATACCATACTAGTTCACAGGATGCATTAGAGAGGTCCGTTTGGGAGAAGGAAAGCCACCTGAATGTTGTCACTACATATTACAACATTGTGTTGTTGTCTAGGAATATTGTCAATAATGTGTAAAGCCTTCTTTGTGAGGTTTTATTTGACTGTTTTCTCCTTCAGGAAGAACAGTTATTAGAATTGTACGTAATTTGCAAACACATTCTCATTAACTAGTGTAGATATTTAAACTCCAGAAACTTGATCTTTTTTTGAATATTTTTTAAGCACATGGAGATTCACAAAATGATCATTAGAAAAGGTTGAAACTTAACTCACAGCAATGAAGTTGATCTCTTCTGGAGGCTTTGTGATCCAATGCTTTCTTCTCCTCTAGTAAAATAAATACTGAGAAAGACATACATTTTCAAAACTAAAATTTGTTTTGCCTATAATTTTTTACATTGAATGATTGCTCACTTGTATAGACTCCTTCATCAATACATTTTAAAAATTAGATGGTAATGTGATGTTCACCTCACTGTCAGCTACAGCTGCCTCCCCTGTTGTCTTGATATTGTGGAATATGGCTTAAATATACAGCAAAACTCAGGGCTTCCTCCTTTATTAATTTATCCTTCTCTATTACATTCTTCCTCTTAAGCTTCTCAAATATGTTCGCAGTCTCCCAGATCAACACAGTACAGAAAAAGTGTCTTGATCACTTTGGTTTAACATCTACTTTTCCAGGTTTATTCTAAGCTTTCCTAACATAGAACAGTGTATTATTTCCCTCACTGCACGTATTGCTACCAAAGTACTTTATGGCTTTTTTTTTTTTTTTTTCCCACTCCTTATTATGATAGTACACAAGGTGATGATTAAATAGTGCAGTATGCACATGATGTCTTTGGTGGGCTGGCTGTCCATTGTCAAAACACTATTTTTTTTTTTTTTTTTTGAGACAGAGTCTCGCTCTGCCTCCCGGGCTAGAGTGCAGTGGCCGGATCTCGGCTCACTGCAAGCTCCACCTCCCGGGTTTACGCCATTCTCCTGCCTCAGTCTCCCGAGTAGCTGGGACTACAGGCGCCCGCCACTTCGCCCGGCTAGTTTTTTGTATTTTTTTAGTAGAGACGGGGTTTCACCCTGTTAGCCAGGATGGTCTCGATCTCCTGACCTCCTGATCCGCCCGTCTCGGCCTCCCAAAGTGCTGGGATTACAGGCTTGAGCCACCGCGCCCGGCCCAAAACACTATTAACTTCATTTTCTCTTCTATTGTAATCATCCCTCATACTCTTTCCAAACTTTTTCATACTTTTTTTTTCAAAATTTTTCCAAACTTATGAAGACATTTTATAACATGAGACAAAAATAAAGGTTACATATAAGTATACATTGTAAAAATAAATTTAGGACATTGTATAGCTGAGGAAAAATAATTACACTAAGTGTGATCCTGTGATGACCATCTTGGTGCTAGCAACAATTGATATTCACATCCCTTTTATTAGCACTCAAAATACCTTTTAAAATATCACGTGATTTCGCTATTTCACTGTTAGATTTCAAATGTAACATGAGACATTACTTCCACATAATTTTGTAAAAATATTTCAGTTTGGAGATTTATACACCCACACACATGCACACACACCCCCCAAAATGACCCTCCAAACTTAATATACACATATTTTATACATACATCCATGTTTAATATCTGTATGTATAAACTTCAAACTTAAATTAAGCTAATATTTATATGTAAACTTTAAAAATTGTATATAAATATGTGCCCACATGTTTACATATGTATTTAAACATATATGTACAAGTATATACATGTATGTATATATAATTTTTTCTTCAACAAGCATCAGTTGAAAAACCTATTACTGAGCTATGTCCTAAGAAATTTTGATATTAAAAACTAGATGGCATTTCAGCAAGATTTATTATATGCCTACATAAGTTTTGTTAACAAAGGAAATGTTTATGAAAAAATGACAAATAATTTATTAAATTACATATAACCTTTACCTTATTTTATTTTAGATACATTACTTTCACTTCATTAGATATTAACATTTGTTGCACTCTCTAAAATAATCTTTAAAAAATTGTTAAAGAGACATGTCCTTTATTACACATAGAAGGAAAATCATATATATAAATGCACTTAATTGTGCCAGTAATATCAGAGACTGAAAGTCAAAAAAATCAGACTACGTTTCTTCTTTTTGTCAATCAAGTATTTTAACAGAAACCGTGGTAAATACCTCTACCTGTCCACTAAATTCCTTTTTTTTTTTTCTGTGCAATAGAATTAGAGCCAAGCACATGACTGGACTCCATTCCCCATCCTCCCTGAAGGTGAATATGACCATATTACTAAGTTTATCCAATGTTACAAAAGTCGAGGCTTCTGATAAGGGCATATGTACCCATTCCACTCTGACTTTCTGCTTTGTCTCTCTGGAAGTGGCAGGTGACGATGTCACAGAAAAGGGTGGAGCCCGAAACTCCTTGTATTACCATATGAAAGATAGCTGCCTACCAACAAGGAATGTCTATTTTGGTTCATTACGGAACAATAAATAAATTACTGCTGTGTTCATGTCATTAAGCATTTTGGGTTCTGGTTGTTGCTGCAGTTTAGCTTACCCTTACTATTACAGAATAAATTTAATACATTGAAATTTTTGTGCAAAAACATCAAAGATTTGTAAATATTTTGCTTTTTCGTTAAGAAAGTAAGAATTTAAAAATTCAGTCATCGGGGCCGGGCGCGGTGGCTCAAGCCTGTAATCCCAGCACTTTGGGAGGCCGAGACGGGTGGATCATAAGGTCAGGAGATCGAGACCATCCTGGCTAACATGGTGAAACCCCGTCTCTACTAAAAAATACAAAAAACTAGCCGGGAGAGGTGGCGGGCACCTGTAGTCCCAGCTACTCGGGAGGCTGAGGCAGGGGAATGGCGTGAACCCGGGAGGCGGAGCTTGCAGTGAGCTGAGATCCGGCCACTGCACTCCAGCCTGGGCGACAGAGCAAGACTCCGTCTCAAAAAAAAAAAAAAAAAAATTCAGTCATCAAAAACATTAAGCATGTAGAGTTCTAAGTTTGTTATAATCTCTAAACATACTAACTCTTTGTATCTTTATTTTGGCTACTTGGCTGGGAATATTAGCTAAATGGTATGGTGACTACATTTTCTATCACTTTTAATTTTATTTTATACTTTTTTGTGTTTATAGTTTCCCTCACAAAAACTATGAAACTCTTCAGGATCATATCATGCATGTTTTATAAATGGTCCATCCCACCTAGTATATACTAGTTACATGTTAGGTTCATAACAGATGCCATAAATAAAATTGAGAACTTTGGTGTTTTTTGTCATTATTCCCTCTCATATACACCAGTCTTTGTCCATAAGGTAATTCTCTGAAAAAGGATAATGATATTTATCTCAAGTATTAAAGCAAAAATGCACAATTTTCATATGTTCTTTTCATTGTAGATGTAGATACTAATACATTTTTAAAAATTCATTACAACACTGGTTTATCTTGGGAGTTGCTTTGAGATATTTAATATTTTTCCCTCTGATAGTTAACACAAAAGTTACAAAAAAAACAAGTATGGGCTGGGCGCAGTGGCTCACGCCTGTATACCCAGCACTTTGGGAGGCCGAGGTGGGCGGATCACGAGGTCAGGTGATCCAGACCATCCTGGCTAACACGGTGAAACGCAGTCTCTACTGAAAAATACAAAAAATTAGCCGCGCGGTGGCGGGCGCCTGTAGTCCCAGCCACTCAGGAAGCTGTGGCAGGAGAATGGCATGAACCCGGGAGGCGGAGGTTGCAGTGAGCCGAGATCGCGCCACTGCACTCCAGCCTGGGGGACAGAGCGAGACTCCATCTCAAAAAAAAAAAAAAAAAAAAAAAAAAACAACAAGTGTGGATCTCAATGATCTCACACATTGTGTTATTTTAAATTACTTTATAACAGGGCATCATTATAGAATTAAAACAAAATGAATGTGAACAATATTATGTTACTATAATAACAAATTCTAATTTTTTCAGCACAATATTTCAAAAATAAGCTACTCTGAGAATAAAGCAGTTAAAAATAAATTGAATAGGTTTCAAATAATTTCTATTTAGGCAACTTTTCATTCTAACCATAAATAGTATAAGCATGCAAGCACAGGCTTTGAATGCACATATACGAAAATGAAATACTTACTTTTAAATAACCCAGCCTAATCACAATATTGAAAATAGTGATATATCATCAACAATTGAAACTGCAGTAAAATATTTTAATATTCTGAATTCATTTTATTTTTCATAAACTACATCACTAGCGTTAATAATAATTATTAATTGGACAAAACAGGATCCATATTATTTATTACTTTTTACGTGGTTAAATCACCAGTCGAATCAACACATTGTGAAATATAAACTGAATCCTGTGCCTTTTCCCTCAAAGTTCTTATTTCATTCGTGGTTAACATGATTTTTTTTTTTTTTTAACTTGCTTTAAGGCTACAGTTAGAAATATGCTTATATAATCAAACACTGCCTAGTGTATTGGGTAACTATAAATAAACAATAATTCTTAGTTCTTTCCTTATGTCATCAAACACTGCATTTGATTATTAATAATATTAATAAATTAGCATCATCGTTTATACAAACATGCTCTTTTGCTGTGTCATTTTCAGCGTCAGTGTTGGCATCCTGTTGAGTCAAATGGAAGATCATGCACAGTGATGTCTTAAAAACAAATCAACAAAACTTAGAAAGAAACAACAAGAAACAGCTAGACAGTTTGCCAAACATTCAGATGCCAAGAATTCTTTACAGCAATCCATCTCCCTCTTTTACTAGAATAAAATATGCAGGAGTAGGGACATTAGACTTTTGAAATACTTTTCACCACATGTAGTTATGCTAGCAATTTTTGTTAAAGTTAATGAAAAATCTATTACAGACCCTAGGCACTATCACAGATACGCTGTTCTTGGATCCCTCTCTCAGGTCAATAGGGCTGCAGTACTGGCTGGCATGCTCTTTGGAGAAGTTTTGTGGAATTTGAGATGATAATTCTTCATGTAGGTAATGCAAGCAATGTCTATGTTACCAGAGAACTAAGAAATATGAAAATTTGTCATTTATTCATTTTTTCCTATTTCTTCCCAAAAGTCATGAATAATAATGTATACTTTAATTTGCTATGCATGTTACTTTACTACTTTCATGTCTTTTACTTTTCAGTTTCTACAATCATATGAAAACATTCTAGGACCTTCTATTTAGAGCTTTCATCTTACAGATTATTTCTTATCCACAAGGAAATTTACATTGCCCTCAGGTTTACCCTAACACAATTTGCAAGTATGATTGGGGTAGGGAGAAATGTAACAAGTTTTCACCTTAAACTTACTCAATTAAAAAAAAATTACACACAATGAGGGCCAAGAAAAAAACAAAACAAAACATTGTTTTATGTGACAATATTTTTTCTTTTTTTATCAACAAGGTAGTCTGCTATAAAAACAGATTGGGATTTTTTTCCATTATATTTGAGGTATTGCCTTATATTAGAATTATTAAAATCCCAGTAGTTAATGATGTTAGTTATATATTAGGTCTGGAAAACAAGCATCATAATTTTTCAAGCAATACAAAATTAGGGTAGACTTTAGAGTCTTTGTGGAAATTAAGTCTAAGTGGTTAGAGTCGCTGAGTTGTCACTTTCATAAGGATGGCTGAAAATAGGGCAGACAACCTCTCCACAAACAACTGAATCTCTACCATGTTTAATGTGTTTCAGATCCTCTAAGTTATTCCATTCTTTACTAAGTATAAAAGTCTATAAACTAATTATGAGCATGGTTAAGAAAATCTAAACAGAAAGTCATATTTAAACATTTATTATAAAAAGTAATCATACACTTAATTCAATACATAGCTAGCAGCTATTAATATGATTATTTAACTTATAATAATAGATTTTTATATACTCCTCTTGCCTTTTTTATAACACTATGAACACCCCAAAAATGAGTCACATTGCTTGTATGCATGTAACTTGGTAGGCTGTTTACAAAGAACAGTGGTTTCCAATACTGGCAAAATATGTATTTTTGGTTGGCCCCGAATTTTTATACCTAAGAATGAATATAAAGGAACTAAGTGAATGAAGTAAGTGATCAGGATTTAAGGAATTAGCAATAAGGATTTCATCACAATATTATTTTTGATATGAAAATGTTGATAATAGCCTAAAGGTAAATAAGTAAATAATGAGTAAAGGATTATTTGGTCACTAAAATGATATCATACATATTTCATTATGTATGTGGAAAGATATTCAGGTAGTATCAGGCAAATTTAAGCTTAAAAACAATGTGTGGAATATCAGCTTACTTTTTATGAAATAAACATAAACATAAAAATTTCTAGGAAGATATACAATGTGTCGATTTTAAAAAGTAATGATCAGACATCTAATACTAGAAATAACTCTCTGTTATAAAACTTAGTTGTAACATATTGCACATTTACTTCACTCTTTTTCTGAATTATTAAGATTATTATTATTTTGCTGGGACTGAAAAATGCTTGATAATCAAATGCAAAATACTTTAACATCTACTGAGTGTTAAGGTAGAATTAACAAAACATTTACTGCTTACGTAAAGCCAAATTTATTGGCAGTCTTTCTACTGGCATCAGGCAATCAAAAAGAAAAAATATCAGTGATGTGATAAAGGATGTAGCTCATTAACTCACATAAATGTTTTGTTAATTCTACATTAACACTCAGTAGATATTAAGGTATTTTGCATTTCATTATTAAGCATTTCTCATTTCCAGCAATAGTAATAATAATAATAATAATAATAATCCAGAAAAAGAGTGAAGTAAATGTGCAATATGTTATAACTAAGTTTTATAAAAGAGAGTTATTTTTAGTAATTAGATGTCTGATCATTACTTTTTAAAATCAACAGATTGTATACAACAATGAAAAGGATGTTGAAACCAAATGTAGGTCAAAGAATACCTCTTTCTTGGTTTTGCTCCATTGATCATAGTTTCCTTATTAAACATAGGAAGTTGTGCTTGGAGTTGCCTTAAATTGTATCATGCCAATCGAATTGAGTTTAGGAGGAAAATGTTTTGAAATACTAACATAAATGGAAGGAAAACCTTAGAGTCTCCTCTTCATGCACTGTGTGCTATCCTCCTGATAATACCACAGAGCTTATGCCAAATTCTGCAGACCTGTTCCAGGTACATCTAGCCCACAGTGTGTGAGCAGTGAATTTTGGGCACTCTTAGAGCTTGAATAGATCAACTTTGGAAGTTCAGTGAATCATTTCAGCCCACGTGGAAATGTCAGTAGCTGAAATCTTGGTAAAAACAATTAGTGGTCTGAAATACTACACTCACGTGAAAATTTGTTTTCACTTTAAACATCTTTTTGGCTTGTTGTACATCACATACAGGTCATATTCGTTGCCTACATATTTGTAGATTAAAAAAATAACAACCAAGGATGTCAGCACTGTAAACTATAATTGTAATCAACATATATGATGGGTATAGTTGCTTTATCTTTTCAAAAGTAGACATGTTTATTAACTGACCAGGTTACAAAAATAAACACAGCAAACGTCTTAGTTCATCCTTCTAAGTCTTTTGATTCTTCTAATGCTTTTGATCTGGCCTTCCCTGTTGTCAGCATCTCCACCTTCTACAAAATGAGTGGTCTTTTTCTTTATTGAACATCCTGGAGAGGATGATTTGGAGGGCCACAGGGAGTTATTTGCTTCTTTGAAGCATTTTCTAACGGTATAGATCTCATGAATGAGGTACTCTGTGCTGATGATGCCGTATTTACCAAGAGATGGACCAAAGCGTTATCTGTCAAGGCAATTCACTTGTTACTGATTTGGCCATAACCATGCTTATAGATTAGTTCATTTACTGACTTCAGGTTTGGGTACTCCTGTGCAAAATATGATTCCACAATTCTCACATTATTAATTGAAGTCTCGTTGAGGTTTAAAAAAAGTTCCTTTCAAGATCTGATGAAGGCAAAGAAACTGGAATACCTTTTGGACCTTTGGACTCACACCGTTAATACCTCAGATCCTGATGACAAATGCCAATTTGGGTTCTGCAGGTACATATAACTTGTCAGTTTTTCTTGCCATCTTATCCAATCGCATATCAGTTCTATACATTTGCCTATATTCTTTGTAGTAATGCTTCACTTTTTCATAGATCAGCTTCCTCCTTGCCTTCAGAAGCATCTTTTGGACTAAACTCCTTTCTCAGGCATTTGATCTTCAGGTCTGCAAAATTCCATCACAGTTTCTTAAGGGTTTCTGGAACAGCAGAACCTTCTTCTTCCCTTTCACATCCTTCTTGGTTCCAGCTAGAAAAGAGTGGTTGCTTTTTCCTTTTAAGAAGTTGTCATTTTTTCAAAGCATTGAATTAAGGATTTCCATGGTGGTAAGAAATGCAGAGAGAGCATGAAAATTCACTGACAAGGCAAAAAGTTGACAATTGTTTGTGGGCAAGCATCTTTTTCTTAAATATAAAGTGTGAGTTAAAGAAATGAGCCAAAGACGTAGGTGAGCCAGATGGATGCAACTTTCATTTTATGTTTTTCTCACACCTGTATAAAACATTGTTTTAGTTCAAGGTATTGGTGTGAATATTCAAGTCCCACTCAAGCCACCCCAGAATGTTAAGATTAATAATGCATGTCAAATAAGAAAAGCAAACATTATGGATCCAGGTGTAAATGTTATTTGTCATGTTTCTAGCTTTGCTGAGTACTTTTTTTCTTCCCTCTGCCAATTAACTTTTTTTTTTTTTTTTTTTTTTTACAGGAAGTAATCTTTTATTCCATGGGTGAGGTGTGTTTCTAATCTTTTACACCATGCAGAATAGTACCATTAAGGAAACTTAACTTTCTTTTCTTTTTTTGAGATATAATTTTTTTTTTTAAGCCACAGGTTTAATGTGCTGCCCTTGACCTGAGAAGAAAATCTTGGATTTATCTTTAGAGGAGGGATTTTGCTATGCCCCACAGTGTTTATGACCA
The DNA here is from genome assembly GCF_009764315.1 of Trachypithecus francoisi. NCBI lineage: Eukaryota > Metazoa > Chordata > Mammalia > Primates > Cercopithecidae > Trachypithecus > Trachypithecus francoisi. Next base: position 64,534,736 of record NW_022681469.1, read on the forward strand.
AAGCACATATTTGCTTCCTTTGTCACTGCTGTGGGGTTATCATGTGCAACTGGGTTAAACAAATGAAAAATACATTCCTATCACACACCCACCTCTGAGTCCAGATAAAACAAGAGAACGGGACCATAAATGACATCATTAGTTTGATCTCATATGTATGCAATATTAAATGTGTGCTTGGTATGTACCTATTTGACAATGAGTCGAAAAATATTCTACTATCATCTTTAATAACTCTTATGTAAGCCAAATGTGGCATGAAGTGATGTGATCCAGAACTCTTGAGTAATCCCAGCCACAGTTTACTAGGATTTTCAGTAGTTATTGAAGCCTATGAATGTGTGTAGCTTTTCTTTAAGTCCTTCTGAAAACAGGTCTGTCCTTGAGGTGTCAGATTAACACTCCACTCAGAAGACAAATTGTTCGTGGGCACACTGGACATATGAGAGCCATTAGAAAGTGTGCTCTGCATTCTTGAAAAATGAAAAATTCTAGGCAACATTACATCTTATAAATGCAAGATGTTTATTATTACAGTACCAGCAATAAATGTTTAGAAACTGGAGAGGGTTCACAATGGTTCTGACTAGGAACATATGCCTATCAAGTTCATTGGAAGCGGAGCCATTGATTTTTGGCATTAAGCAAAGGGTCTGGAAGCTATTATGCGTTTAGGCTTCTATGAGTATTTAATTATATCAATAGGAGAACACAATTTCTGTTGTGTGTATAGTACTGAATGTCTCCATTTATTCATGTTACTGTGCATGATAGATGAGTTTAAACCAGATGCTGTAACTTTCTTGCTATTTGGCCAAATTATTTAAATCATATTCTTTGAAAATTCAGAAAATACCCTCCTGAACATCATTAAGGAAACTTCACCCATGGAATCTGTTTACAGACTTTTCTAAGGATGCTATACACATTAACATACACACATACACACACAACTGTGTATAAACATTTCCACCCCTTGATGTAAACTAATATATACTACTATATTGCTCTTACCCTTACGCACTTTTCCAGGTCTGTCATTTCTGTCTTTCAATGATGCTTGCTTGGATATGTGATTACTATTGTTTATTTTATATTTGCCACTGCACACTCAGACATTATCTAATGATGCAATCCAAAGCTTTTTGTCCGGCAGTTTTCTTTTTATATGATTGCAGTTAAGATATGGGCTCTGGTATTCTTCTACTGTTTTTGATAAAGGTGATTTTACATTTAGAGTAAAACATCTTTTAAAGAAACCCATTCCTAGTTTGAATAAGATAAATACATTTTATATATAAACTAACGCTTTGCGTTAGCACTTAGAACAATCAATAACTTACACGTAGTAAGGATACAAAAAATATATATCAAATGAATGACTGAATGAATGAGCTTATGAAAGCCTCCAAACAGGCCGGGCGCGGTGGCTCAAGCCTGTAATCCCAGCACTTTGGGAGGCCGAGACGGGCGGATCACGAGGTCAGGAGATCGAGACCATCCTGGCTAACACGGTGAAACCCCGTCTCTACTAAAAATACAAAAAACTAGCCGGGCGTGGTGGCGGGCGCCTGTAGTTCCAGCTACTCGGAGGCTGAGGCGGGAGAATGGCGGGAACCCGGGAGGCGGAGCTTGCAGTGAGCCGAGATCGCGCCACTGCACTCCAGCCTGGGTGACATAGCGAGACTCCGTCTCAAAAAAAAAAAGAAAGCCTCCAAACAAAAGAACAAACAATAAACATACAACTATTTCCAAAGTAGTCGTTTTCTACCATAAACTATTTCTTTTATTTTTTAAATTGAAAGGTACAATTTTGTGTATTTACCATATACAACATGATATTTTTATGTATAAATCCATAGGAGGTAATGCATTTGTTAATTAGCTATACTGAACCATTACTATGTAGTTCGGATTTAAGTAAGATTATTGTTCTTGAATTGTTCTGTTGGCCTGTTGGCTTGGGAGGAATCATTGTTGGGATTTGGAATTTATAATTCCATTTAAGTTTATACTTTATTTAAGCTCTGGATCATTACTACCCAATAGGTAATGCTAGTCATTATTTTTTAGGCATTGTGCTGTACCCACATATTTCTTATCTTTTTTGGGTCTTCAGATACATGATGTATTTGTTCCATTTGCAGTTCCTTGTTACTCCATGACAGACTTCATGACAGAGAGAATCTTGAGAGACTGAAAACAATAGGCTCTGAAGTCAGATTTGGCAATAGCAATAAGTTACCTCATTTCTTTTTTTTTTTGAGACGGAGTCTTGCTCTGCCACCCAGGCTGGAGTGCAGTGGCCGGATCTCAGCTCACTGCAAGCTCCGCCTCCCGGGTTTACGCCACTCTTCTGCTTCAGCCTCCCGAGTAGCTGGGACCAAGTAGAGACAGGGTTTCACCGTATTAGCCAGGATGGTCTCGATCTCCTGACCTCGTGATCCGCCCGTCTCGGCCTCCCAAAGTGCTGGGATTACAGGCTTGAGCCACCGCGCCCGGCGCCTCATTTCTAATATAAGAATAATTGTATTACTTGGGTAATGACTTTGAAAAATACAGAATTAATGAATATAAAGCAGCTACCAATGTGAGTATTAAAAATTAGATCCCCTCATTAGGTAAACTACTAGTAAAATATCTCCTAGAAAACAATCATCACCTGTCGTCTTTGGGCTCTCAAAGGGTATAATTTTGTCATGGTGCACACAATATTACTTATCCCTGGTAAACTGGTTAAAAAAAAAATAGTGAGTCCAAATAATTTTAAATAGCAAAATAGTTACTAAAACTGAAATTCAATACAAAGTAAATATGAAAAGGATATATGAATATAAAAACATCATATTTGTGTTTTCATTCTTGTTTTTTCCTCTTCCAATGCATTAGATTAAAGTTAAAATTCTGAATCTAGTATAACAGCATCAATGACAAATTTAAATGTGCAAGTCAGAGGAAGCTGAGGGAGTCAAAGAAGTTAAATAAGACTAACAAAAAAAGGAAATCTTAAAAAAGTTAGATGGTAAGACATGGTACTTACTGTCAAGATGTAAATATACCAGTTTTCAAATTGAGGAAAATTTTCCACATGGGTGGAATGAAACACAGGAGAAGAAAGTAATTTGTCAGTGTTATAAGGGTAAGCCCATGTGTGAAAAAAAAAAAAGAATAAAACGGAAGAACAAGGGAGAGTAACAAAGCTAGGCCATTACTTTTGGGTTGGGAACCACATGATGAATATTCCAAATGCAACATAATTGTGCCTTTAAACTAGGACAAGGTTTAACTCCCTTAATATGTTTATATCTTTTTTTTTTTCTCTTGCTACATTTTTCCTGTCCTCCATGACAGTGCTAGGACATAAATTGAAGACATGGGGCGGAGGGGCGGTAATCAAAACCAAACAAAATAACCCTCTTATTATTTAGTAATCCCTCCTTCTGTGGTATTCTAGGAATTCAGATAACTTGTTAACAGCTATCTTTTATTTACAGTGCCTCAAGCAAGAGGAGTACTTTCTTTTTAAATGTTTATGGTAGAAGAACATCAAGTATAGTTGTCAACGGACTTCTTAACATTACTGGTTGTGCCTTGCCTCCAGAGCATGGATTTGATAGCTCCAATATTGTAATCTAAATTTCCTGGCAAGAATTTTGTTATTTCATTACTTGCTTAGGTAAAACAAACTCTTGGCACTTTTTAATGGCTCTGACACCTTATTTCTGATAAGACAAATATGCTTTAATTTCTTCCCTTGTCTTAATTTGGTTTTAGCTTGCGAATAATTCCATGACCTAAACATGCATAATTAATACTAAACACCATGAAAATATCCAATAGTATTTGTTACAGTAGTAGGAGTGGGAGCAGGAGGAGTAATAGCGTCAGTGACTAACATTTATTTTCAAATTCCGGATTTTGTTCTATCTACTCCATATGTATCATCTAATCCTGAGTAAATGCCCATTTTAAAGATGAAATAACAGAAGTTTTAAAACCTTATGTGTCAGGCCTCTGAGCCCAAGCCAAGCCATCGCATCCCCTGTGACTTGCACGTATACACCCAGATGGCCTGAAGTAACTGAAGAATCACAAAAGAAGTGCAAATACCCTGCCTCACCTTAACTGATGACATTTCACCACAAAAGAAGTGAAAATGGCGGGTCCTTGCCTTAAGCGATGACATAATCTTGTGAAATTCCTTTTCCTGGCTCATCCTGGCTCAAAAAACTCCCCCACTGAGCACCTTGTGACCCCCACTCCTGCCTGCCAGAGAACAACCCCCCTTTGACTGTAATTTTCCTTTACCTACCCAAATCCTATAAAACGGCCCCACCCTTATCTCCCTTCACTGACTCTCTTTTCGGACTCAGCCTGGCTGCCCCCAGGTGAAATAAACAGCCATGTTGCCCACATAAAGCCTGTTTGGTGGTCTCTTCACACAGACGCGCATGACATTATATAATTTGCCCAATGTCACCTAGCAAGTAAGTGACAAAGTCAGATTGGATGTTAATACTTTTACCCATTAAGATATATAAACTATGTTTTCTTATTAAGTTTATAATTTAGTTAAGATAATTATTTCCTTTATTGAAAAAAGAACAGTCTCTTGAAAACTGTTTTTGAATATTTTATATTTAGTTGTTTATTCATAGGTCCTGGCCCTCATTAGATCATGACTATGACACAAAAATCATCTTTTTTTTTTTTCTTGCGTATGAAAATTTTGTAGTACTACACAAGAGGGGAGTTTAACTCTGCTTTCCTGTCATCCAAAATATCAGCTTCTACTTCTTTTGTCACCTCCTAATGGAGGTGGAACTTAGCAGGGCTTGCTTGATTATGGAGCATTCTACAATGAATGCATCACATGCTGCCTGGCCCCAGAGTGGGCTGCCTTTACGTAGTGCTACTACTGCTGCTTCTACTTCAGAATGCTGTGCTGTTGTTGACTGCTTTGTCAGGTTCATGGAGAAAGACCATATATCATGCATGGGAGTCAGATTTTCCTTGGGAAGTCATTAATTACAGCCAGGAATACTATAAGTATCTGACTTGAGGTGAGGAGGAATATACTCTATCTAAATCCAATGGGAGGCTGAGCTTGCACTCTGAGGTATGGAGAGTTCTGGATCTCTGCCAATAATGGAGTGCACCAGCATAACTAGTGAGAAACAAATAGACCAGGAGTGGCAATAGGAGTGAACAGTAATACCAAGATTCAATATTTAATGAGAGGTGGCAATATAACAAATCAATTCTGCTTGAGACTATTTTCCAAAGAGATTACTGAGTGTTCTTTCCATGAAGTGTGGTGTGATGCTTAATTGACCCTCTATGGGTTATCTGATTCAATTAGAGTTTGGGTTTCTATTGAAAAATAGCCCAAAACTCTCACCTTCAATATAAAACACTCTCCACCTTCAGCCAGGTAGTTTCAGGTAATAGATGATAATGGGATAGACAGAAGCAAAGTCTCAAAAAATTCTGGATCAAAGGTTTATGTTCACAACAGAACCTGGTAATACGGGTTCATTTTTGAATGCAGAGTAAGAAGTTGTGATTGAAGTTTATCAACTAGAGGGTCCATAAAAACATATACATTATAAAAGTAGACTTTCATCCAAGAAACAGAAATATATACATCACATCATTTCCTGAACATTAGGAATTCATTTTTGAAAATTCATAGGTTCTGCATGAAAATACTAACTGGGGGCCTATATTAGTTTCATGTGGCTGCTGTAACAAATTACCACAAACCGGGTGGCTTAAAACAACAGAAATTTATTCTCCCACAGTTCTGCAGGCCAGAAATCTGAAATCAGTATTGCTGGACCCAAAACAAGGTGTTAGCATCATTGCACTCTCTGGAGGCTCTACAGGATAATCCATTATTGTCTTTTCCAGTTTCTGGTTGCTATCAGCATTCCTTGGCTTGTGACCATATAATCCAACCTCTGTCTCCCTGTGCAGAGTGTTCTCCTCTCTATGCATGTCTAATTTACCTCTGTCTCACTTTTATAAAGATACATGTAATTGCCTTTAGGGTCCACTCAGATAAATCAGAATAACCTCCTCATCTCCAGACCGTTAACTTAATCATATCTACAAAGATCTTTTTTCCAAATAGTGAAACATTTAAAAGTTACAGAAATTCAGATTTATTATAGTATCTAGAGAATATTATTCAGCCTAACACAGAATGTATTTTCTGTTAAGCTGGAAAAATGATAATGGGCTACATGTTAACCCAAGACTCTCAAGCGATACCATGTAACTGAAACATGGTAAAACACTTTCATGTAAGAAATATACTACTATGTAAATATATAAAATACATACTTAAAATGCTACTTCCTGACCATTACCTGATGAATATGGATATTAAAATAGAGTTTTATTGTTTGTGTTTGTGTGTTTATACTCTACTAGGAGAGTATAAACCAGGAATATATTCTGTGGGGCATGCCTAAAATGAGAATGTTGTTTTCCGAGAATTGCCTATCGATGGGTCATAATGACCCATATGAGAAATGGATCATGGGAGAGAAACAGTTTCTCCTTAGAGAAAAAGAATGAACAGATGATCAATGTGACAAGATTGTAGGTTTTACATCCACCAAGATGTATTTGTGAGTCTTTACATCATTAAGAAAAAAATAAATAAATAAATAAAGTCCAACATTGGGAGAGTCAATCCTACAACGGATCTTCCTTTCACTCAACCCAAATAACACTTCTCAATTGTGTGTGTGTGTGTGTGTGTGTGTGTGTGTGTTGTGCTGTGCTTTGATTCGGTTTGTTTTTTACTCTAGGACTCTAACAATTTTAATTTCTGATTCTGGAAGATACATTATCCAAAATACATCTAAAATTTTTGAATTTACTTCGTTTCTACTACTACCACTCTGGTCTAAGCTATTACCTTTTGCCTCAATTGCTCTAATAGTCTTTTAACCAGTCTTCTTTATTCCACTCTTGCTTCTCTACAATTCATTTCCCACACAGTGATCATTTAAACATGTAAGTCAGATTATTTCAGTTTACCAGTTGCAAGCCCTCTAATTTTGGGATCTAATCCAGATTTGTACTGTGATGCTGGTTGATGTGCCTCCAGCTTGCCTCATTTCCTACCACTCCTTCCCACTCTCACTAGCCACATTAGACCTCCTTCTGTTCATCATTAACTGTGCTGAGCTTATCTCCACTTTCAGAGCTTGCTGTGTCCTGAGCTGGAAGGTAATTAATTCCCCCAGAAAATACACCACTGTTGGGAATCATGCCAGTCTCAGCTGATCTTGAGACAGCCCTGTCATGTTGGTCCAATCTAAAGCAGACTTTGAACCCCAGTCACTTGTGAATGCTTTACTCTGCTTTATTTTTTTTCAGGGGATCATCATCCTAAGAATTGATCTTATTTATTCACTTGCTTATAGTTGGTAAGCACCACAAAAGAGTTACTGCTCTGTTTATAGGGATGAGAATAGTTTCACTTGCAAATTTGCTTTTAAGAAGAGAATTCTTTATGTCCTGGTTTTAAACACCAACTCATCAGTCTGTTTATACTGCTGGACTAAGGCATTTCTTAAGGACAAAACTTAGGCACAAGGCCACACTGCAAGTAGATATGTGGTTTCTTTAGAATATCAAATCCTAAGGTGTGTCAATATTGAGAGTCTGCTGAAATTGTACCAGGGATTTAACTGGTACATCAAAAATGGGTTTTAGGATGCCTAAATATTTATCTTTTTTTGGAGTCTGTTGTGTGAGATCTAGGATGTCTCAGGAGGATGTTATGACAATCCTCTTGTGTTTACCCAAGTATGCAGTGTAAACAACAAATGAATCATTTTCTGAGTTGCCATGACATTTAAGGAATGTTGAGAAGTGCTGCACAGACACGACTAAATCCTTGCTGTGCCCTTCATAAATACCTATGCCTTTCCTGGTACAGAAGACATGATCCAGTGCTCTCCTGACCCTTGCCTCGGTCCATTCGTGTTGCTGAAACAGAATATCATGGACCAGATAGCTTAAAAACAACAGAAATACATTTCTCACTTTTCTAAGTCTAAGATCAAAGAGCCAGCAGGTCTGGTGTCTGGTGAGGGTTTGTTTCCTGGTTTATTGTTGATGCCTTCTTACTTAGTCCTCACATGAAGTCAGCTTGCAAACAAGCTGAGGGATCTTATCACATTTATGAGGGCTCTGTCTTCATGACCCAAATACTTCCCAAAGGCCCCACCTACCAATATCATCTCCTTAGTGGATAGGATTTTTACGTATCAATTTGGAGATGACACACACTTTCAGACCACAGCACTCCTCAAAGTCCTGGACTTTGGGTAAACTAAATAGAAGTTTTCATCATGTTTAACAAAAATTGCAATAATGGTACAGTGTCTGCTACAATTTATATAGTCTTTGAATATTGTTGTTGGCATTAATAGAGAATTTTTATAAATAAAAATAAATTTATTGGTTTGAGGTTGATGACACCAAACAGAAGAGTCAGTAAACTCCATTTGATAAAGGAAAACATACAGGAAATTTTAAAACAAGCAAAACAAAAATATAAGCAAAAACAAAAACAAAACACAGTTTAAAACAAATTATAAGTGGCATTTATTTTTTCTGTATGTCATGTCAGAAACATATATATTAGTGACACAGATTCTTTTAGGTTGCCCAGGATGTTAAAGGTACCTTATCCTTTTTATTCTAAGTATCAATTAGGTTGAAACACCATTTCACATCCTAGCTCCCGTCAACATGCCTTGGGTTTAGTAAGTAGCTTGAACTTTGTGCCTGATCATATGTGGTCCCTATTTATTGCTTCTCAGCAAACTCTTCATCTCCCTCAAGTCTTTCTACATATGACTGCTTCTGTCTTTCCTCTCATGTCACCCAAATCAGTCTCTCTTCCACCCATCTATTGAGTAGGAGACTTCTACTGAAGATTGAGGAGTAAGGGAAACACAGTTGATGTACAAGAAATAGTGCTGCATCAATGAGCAGCACATAATTTAAATTGGTACATTATACAGCCTTCTTTAATATAAAGGTTAGGTCAGTTCCACAACTGAAAAAATATTCTTTTCACTTCTGGGGCCATCTCTAAATTCACAATATCCCAGACACCTGTATATTTCTTCATAGAAAATTACAAATTATACATTTCTTTACATTTTCTTTAGTATTATTTTTATTACTTTTTTTTCTTTTTCTTTTTTTTTTTTTTGGAGATGGAGTTTCACTCTTGTTGCCCAGGCTGGAATGCGATGGCGCGATCTGGGCTCACCGCAACCTCCGCCTCCCGGGTTCAAGTGATTCTCCTGCCTTAGCCTCCCGAGTAGCTGGGATTACAGGCATGCACCACCATGCCTGGCTAATTTTGTACTTTTAGTAAAGACCAGGCTTCTCCATGTTGGTCAGGCTGCTCTCAAACTCCCGACCTCAGGTGATCTGCCCACCTCGGCCTCCCAAAGTGCTGGGATTCAGGCATGAGCCACCACGCCAGGCCTCCTCTTTACATTTTCATTTTCAGCTAGCTTCTCTAGTCTAGGCACTTACATAAAACTGCTTTTTCACAAATTGAAGACCCATCAAGGTAATCGTCCAATCAATTCTTAAAAATTAAACTTTTTCTGCCCTCTAAGATTTGTAATTATTTAATATATTTGATAGCAGATCTTATAAAAGCTGTAATGCTACATGAGTCTTCATAATATAAAAAAGGTGTTTTTTTTCATTATCCGAAATCAGTAGGAAAAAGGATTAGGTCTGAATTTAGTAACCAGATCCTAGTTAACATTTAAAACCTAGAGGCCCTGTTTATACATTGGAAGAAAACAAGGCCAACAAACAGAGCCCAGTGTGACTGCTCTGGAATAGTTTCTTCTTTCCCATTGAGATGAGACATAGGAAAACTCTATAGCAACTGGAATCAAGAACCAAATTGGGCGGTAAGATAAATACACTTTGGCTCAGCCAACAGTTGAATTGATAAATGTCCACTTCAAGCCAAGCTGTTTTTAAAGAGCATATATTCCTTATAAAACTATCTGGGTGGTGGGAGGCGGAGTTTGCAGTGAGTCGAGATCTTGCCACTGCACTCCAGCCTGGGTGACAGAACAAAGCTCTGTCTCAAAAAAAAAAAAAAAAAAAAATAGTGGTACAGAGAGGTGAATCCTAGCCTAAAGGGGGTTGGCCTGGAATACTTAAGAATACAAATATCAAATGAGTAGGGCCTTTAAAAAATATGGTAATTTGTAGGGTGGTTTTCCAAGTGGAGGAAACCACATCCTTAAATGCCTTTCCTTTTCCGTTCTTGAGTTTCTCAGTGGTAGAGATACTCAATCCTCCATGCCTTATATTTCACACATTAGTCTATTGACCTCAACTGGGAATGTTAGAGAGGTTAGACACAAGTTTAACATTGGGTACACAACTTATATATCAGTAAATAGACCAATTCTGTGGTTCTGATTTTTAAATTTTACTTAGTACATTTCAAAAATAAATATTAATTCACTATAGCTACTAAGTTTTGTAATTTGGGTAAGTGAAAAGTTAAAAACCAAAAAACAAAAAACAAAATGACCTCTACATATAATTATTTCACAAAAGAAAGAGTATTTTAACACCAGAAAGAGTAAAAAAGCTTCTTAGACAAATAATGAAAAAGTCCTTAAAGAAAATAAATGTAGCTTTGTAAAAACTTTTAAATATTATGTTCTAGTTTTCATTTGGCCCAGACCCAAGGCGAATTATTCACAGACTGACTCCAAAGTGCAAGCAAGTGATTGGGTATATTGGAATAGCTCTTTTTGTTTTTTCTTTCTGTCACCACTTTTCTCACTATAATTACCTGGAAGAAACTTGCATCTTCAAGCACATAGGTTCACATAACTTCTGAGTCTCCTTCTGGTTTTCATTTGTTTATAACTTTAAACTACTACTGACTTTAAAGTGTTCAGCATAAAACCCAATTTGTGCTTTTATTCATTTACAACAGATGGGGTCAGAGTGAAAAGAGGGGCAGCTTATAGCTTCCCTTTTTTGTAGCCCCCTTTATTAAAGTCACTTGCATCATTTTTATAAGGTTCACACTTTTCTCTAAGATGTAATGTTTATAAAGGATACTTTATTTAGAAGTGTTTAGTAAGTAGTAAACCTGGACCCTGAAAGTCTCTATAAAAAAGTTATGGCCAAACTGACCTTCATCTAAATCACAATACAGAAACCTAATAATTTTTCAAACATGCAGAAGCCTTAAGCAGAATGAAATTCCAATAACACATGCTACAACTGATGACAATGAATGCAGCCAATTGCTTACCAAGAGCTATTGCTTACCAGGGTGAGAAACAAGATGAAAAAAGACTTATTACTCTTTTTGACTGAAAAGACATTGTCAGTCAGTCTGCCAACGGACTGGTACTTAAAATTCGTTTTAGACTTACAACTACGGGGATATTAGTAACCATTACTGATAACACACACACACACACACACACACACACACACACCCTTTATATGTTTCTAATTCTAATTTTAATTTGAAAGAGATATGCAAGAAGCAGGCCATGAAAGTGAAGGGCAAGACATGATAGGCATAAAACAAATTAATGAGTAATTTTAATAAAGAAAAATGTATTGAAAGAAGGGAATTGCTAGAAAGGGAAGCACACCTCCATCTTCCAGAATATGTCATTTCTTTCTTAGCATGTATGTCACTGGACCATGTAAAATTCCTGTCAACTATCCTCATGCTTTGCAGTTTAGCTTACAATATACAGGATAGACTATGGTAATAAATTGTGTTGGTCTGATAAGGTAATATGTGAGCTGGATTGCTGAGTATGTCTTTATAGTAACAAGTATACAAAAAGTACTTTTAAAAATCACTTAGCAATGATGAAGTTCTTTTCACCATTTATATAAAAATGCAAAATGTATTTTCTATTTTATACAGAAAAGGACAAGCAGATATAAAATTCCATGTACATCACCAGTTATGCCCCATGGAAAATATTATTTGCATGACTAAAAATAAGTGTAGCATTAAGTGGCATTTGGTAGAAGATAAACTAACTTCAAGAAAATCACAGTCTTTCAACAAAGAGTGGTTTGAGGTATTTTACATATTTAAAATTATAAAATAATAATTAAGACTTCAGTTTTGACTCAATTTGATTGATACTATTTCTCTTAAATGTTCTTTTTGTTTAATACAAAGGATTTATTGTCTGGAGCCATGAGGCCCAGAATTAGCCGACCTCTGTTGCTTGATCTCCGCAAAGCAGAGACAAGACAGCACATTTCCGGGTTCTTTATTACAAACCTTCCCCGCGCGCACCTAAACCCTTCCCGGTCGTGCCTAAACCCTTCCCGCGCGCGCCTAAACCTTTCCCGCGCGCACGCTAACTTTTCCCGCGCGCGCGCAAACATTTTTCCCGCCCAGGAAGATATGCAGCCTACGGCGCAGGCGCGATCCCGCGCCCGGGAAAAATTACAAACACACGGTGCATGCGCAATTGTAATTTGAGTAAGCCCAGCCTCCTGTCACCGCCCTGGCCCAACCTCTTCCTCTGCCAGCCTATATAAGGCATTGCACCGCCACCATTAAACGAGACTTGATCAGGCTATTTGTCTTGTCTCCATTTCTCGTGTTTTCTTGTCTCCTCCATTCCCACTCCCCCTTCCAGGGTCTGTTCGACTGTCCTGCAGGTCGGGACAATTTATATTCTCAGATATAATGAAAGATAAGGGGAATCATTTTAATGATTATAATAATGTTTTACATTTATGTAAAAGAAAAATATCATTGACTCTAGTATAGAAAAAAATTGAGAAAAACTGAATCTATGTTTTATTTTTTAAATAAAACAAATTTCTATTATTACTGATAGTAAATATACATTGTAGAAAAAAATGAAGCAACAAAATTAATATTTTCCCAATCTAAAGCATAACTAGTATATTGAATTTTGAATCTTTTTATGTGTAAGTATTTATATTTTATTCTTTTTCTGATCTTATCTTACATTCTCTTGTGACCTGTTTCTTTTTTTACCAGCATCTATTTTCATTTCTCTGTTTCTGTAAAATTATAACTTTTAAATACATAATTTACATTTAAATTATCTTAATGGACTCCAAAATGTTCAAATCCATGGCTAGTTCCAGCCAAAATATTGTTTCTGCTTTTTACTTTTTTATTTTTTATTTTTTTTGAGACAGAGTCTCGCTCTATGGACCAGGCTGGAGTGCAGTGGCATGATCTCGGCTCACTGCAAGCTCCTCCTCCCAGGTTCACGTCTTTCTCCTACCTCAGCCTCCGGAGTAGCTGGGACTACAGGCGCCCGCCACCACGCCCAGCTAATTTTTTTGTATTTTCAGTAGAGATGGGGTTGGTCATCCTGACCAACCCGTGTTAGCCAGGATGGTCTCCATCTCCTGACCTCGCGATCCGCCCACTTCAGCCTCCCAAAGTGCTGGGATTACAGGCGTGAGCCACCGCACCTGGCTTTTTCTGCTTTTAATGTTTCTTAATCTTCTTTCCTCTTTGTTAGACGTTTCTTAAACCTCTTACTTTAGGATGTTTTTCTACTGTCTCTTCTTAAAAATGTTTTATCACTGAGAACTTCTAACATTTATAAAACAGAATAGGATGACTTCCTGTGTACTCATCAGCTAATTTCAACATATGTTAACTCAAGTCAATCCTTTATCCCCATACTTCCTGTCCCTGCATAAAACAAAACTAAATTATTTGCAGTAAATCCTAGTCTTAATATTATCATATCATTTTCCTCTTATTTTTTTTTTTGAGATGGAGTTTTGCTCTTGTTGAGTGCAATGGTGCAGTCTTGGCTTACCACAACCTCTGCCTCCCGGGTTCAAGCAATTCTCCTTCCTCAGCCTCCTGAGTAGCTAGGATTACAGGCATGAGCTGCCACACCCAGCTAATTTTGTATTTTTAGTAGAGACGACGTTTCTCCATGTTGGTCAGGCTGGTCTCAAACTCTTGACCTCAGGTGATCTGCCCGCCTCGGCCTCCCAAAGTTCAGGGATTACAGGCGTGAGCCACCACGCCTGGCCTCATATCACTTTATCTGTAAAACTACAGTTATATATCTGTAAGACAGGTGCTCTTTCAGGGAATAGAATGATGGTCACTAGAGGCTGGGACAGGTAGCGCAGGGGTTTGAGGGATGAAGGCATATGGTTAGTGGAAACAAAATGGACTTAGATAGAAGGAATAAGAAATAGTGTTTGGTATCACAGTAGGATAACTATAGTTAAAAATAATGTATGTATATTTCAAAATAACTAAAACAGTGGAATTAGAATGTTCCTAACACAAAGAAATGGCAAATGCTTGAGGTGATCAATACCCGAATTATCTTGATTTGATCTACACCTTGTATGCTAACATCAAATTTTCACATGTATGCCATAAATATGTACAATTATTTATTCATAAAAATGAAAATTAAAAAAATTATAAACAAAAAAGCAAAAAAGTGCTCTTTTAAAATATAACATAATAACATCAATATACATACTATGTATATGTAAACATGTGGATATGGGTTTTTTAAGTATCTAAAAAGACATGTACATATACACACACGTTTCCTGTACATGTGTTTGCATATGTAATTACGTGTGTCAGAATAAAAGTAATAATATAATGAATCTCATGTAGTAGACTAAAAAATCTATTGAATACAGTCTATTAATATTTTTAAAATTTTTTTTCCTTGTGCTGTATGTGTAGGGGTGTACAGTCAAATTATTGTATTTTAAAGGCATTTGGAATAATTTATGTGTGGTTTTATCATCAATTCAATATATAGTCTAATTTGCTTCACTTTGTTTCAGGTTTTAGGAATTACTATTTTTTCCCCACTTAAACTATTTTTTAGAATTATGCAAAACATTTTCATGGATATAGAATACAAATCTACAAAACACAGTATAGTCGGAGAAGGCCAACTCTTATTTCTTTCCCTCTAAGCCTTGTCTCTCCTTTTCCCATATGTATCTGTATATGTGTGTGTGTGTGTGTATATATATATGTGTGTATATATATATATATATTTTTTTTTTGAAACGGAATCTCGCTCCGTCACCCAGACTGGTATGCAGAAGCCGATCTCGTCTCACTGCAACCTCTGCTTCCCGGACTCAAGCAATTCTCCTGCCTCAGCCTCCCGAGTAGCTGGGATTACAGGCGTACACCAACACACCCAGCTAATTTTTGCATTTTTAGTACAGATGGTGTTTCACCATGTTGACCGGACTTGTTTCGAACTCCTGACCTCAGGTGATCCACCTGTCTCGGCCTCCCAAAGTGCTGGGATTACAGGTGTGAGCCACCATGCCCGGTCGTTATCTCTATATTTTCTAAATTTAAAATTACTTTCCAGCTTTTAACATACCGATATACATATGCATATATTAACCTAGTCAATACATGTTGCCTATATCCTAACATTTTGCTATTTACACATAATATCCTGCTTATGTTGTCTCTTTCTTAGATAAACGATCACATATTATACCCACTTTTCTTGAACATGCTTTCTATATCTAACTATATATTAGAGAAAACGTCTTAGTAGTTTGTTGAGGTATTCCATTTGTCATTTTAATATTATCAGGATTTCTATTGTGTTACTATACTGTGTTTATTCAACCAACTGCAGTATCATACTTACGTACATTTGTTTTTTTCCCAGTTTTTACAATTCAGATATTGCAGCATAAATGGCATTGTACATATTGTTCTCTTTTTCATATTTTTGTCAGTATATCTTTGGGATATGTTCTTCAAAGTGGGATTGCTGGGTCACAAGACAAAGGCATAAATGTTGCTAGACTTTATTAAATTTCCCGTCATAGTGGTTTTGAACATTTTGCATTTTCGTCATCAATGTATGAGACTGTTTTGTTCATCCTTACCCACAGAGGACATTGTCAATCTTCTGGATTTTAGCCAATTCAATATGTGAGAAATTGGATCGCAGAGTATTTTAATTTGCAGTTTTCATATTATGAACAAAGCAGAACATTTTTTCATATTTTAAAAGCATTTAAATTTTCATTCTTTTTGAGCTATCTGTATATTTTGCCTATTTTCTATAGTGTTAAGGCTTTTCTTTATTTTTAGAAGATATTAATATGTTTCACATACTAACTATTTTTGTTGTGTGCATTACATATTTCCAGTTTCTCATTTGCCATTTACACTGAATTTTTTTGCATTTACAAATTTTTATATGAACAAATTTATCAATATTGTCTACTATTTTGTCTATAAATTGTCATAGTTTGAACAATTTTCTCAACAGTGAAATTAACCTCTGTTTTTACCTAGCACTGGTATATAGTTTTTTCATTTTAGATTTTTAATTCATTTAAAATTTATTCTGGCGTAATAGGTAAGACTGGAACAAAATTTGTTTATTTTTTCTTACATGGCTATTTCATCACAAGATCTTGATTATTAAAAACTAGTATATTTTACTCACTGACTTGAAGTCTCACCTTTGTCTTATATCAAATTTATATTCACAATTTGGGCTATTTCTGGAATATCTATTATAAGGATCAGTTTTAGTCATATGAACTTGTTGAAATTAATGAAGCAGCTGTCCAGAAGAATGTCCTGCCTCTTGGGTTTGTCTGTTTGATTCCTTTTGAGGTATTTTACTTTATTTTTCATTTTGCTAGAAGTTAAATTTAAAAGCTTTATAAAATCTAACGAAGCATTTTTGACTAGAATAAAAACTGATGAAATTATATCCTTCATAGTACATCATAGCAGAATTTATGCAATATCAGTTTGACCCACCATTAATTGTACTATAATTTGTCACTAAACAAGTTAACACTGATGATCCCTCTGTCATATATTTTTCCTTGAAATTTGTAGAAATAAAATTTAGAATACATCAAAATTTAATTAATTTAAATTAAACTTAATTTATTTATAATTTTAAAATAAAATTTATCAATGATTTAATATAGATTGCTGTATTTTATAAAAATAGTAATCAAACTATAAGAAAAACATTGAAAATGTGTTATGGCAGCTAGAATTATAGTTGCCTAATTTTTTAAAAGTTATCTCTAGTTTTCTGTTTTCCTCTACTTTTATTTTTATAATTCTAGTAATACTTAATATCATTACTAAGGTAAGCGTCTAAACTTGCCTTAATAGTGATATCAGTATTAATACTTATTATATCAAATCATATCAAACCATCATATAATCAGTAGACATTTTAATGACAAATGAATGATTTAAACAATTTTTTTTTACTTGACAAATGAATGATTTAAACAATTTTTCTTTTTACTTGTTCCCTTATTCTAGGCAGACAAAGCAAATTGCAAAAAAAAAAAAAAAAAAATCACATTCAACAAAAATATGTGAACAAGTTTTTAAATTGATAATTGTAAACTATGAGTTTCAAAAATATTTTTGTATTCAGTTTTGCTAGAACAACTGAGTATATATAGTACTTGTTTTGATAAATAATTTTTAAACTTTTTGTTCACCTTTTAATGAGAGTATGGATATTTCCCCTCTAATTATTTTATGCATGCATGGGTAAATATGACTTGTTTCTAAAATCATCCAAGATGCAGCCTTAATTGTTTTCCCTTTTTTATTTTCAGAAATATCAGTAGTTACTAACATTTTTCATATTTCAAAAAAATAAATAGATGGAAATACAAGGAATTCTAACATAGTTGTGTCACTTAATTATCTAAATCCATTTTGTATTGTATGTGGAAACTGTATTGTGATCATTTACCAAACATTACTTTTAATGATTTATTAATTAAATAATCAAACGACAACCGTATTTGACCATCTTTCAATTTTGTTGAAAGCAAATATTGGAAAGCACTTGCATTGTAAAAGCATTTGTTACCCAATCCGCAAAGTCATGCACATTTTCAATTTTGGGGAAGTCTAAAAATTGACATGACCAAGATCTGTCAAATGTCTTAGTTTTCGTACACATGTTAGAAGTTAAAGGATGCTTCTTAGGCAACAGTAAATTTGTTTTTTGTTTAGTAGTACAAAATAAGTGAGAATGAATGATGGCAGGGAGTTGGTCAGAAAGCGTGGGAACTGACAGAACATCTTTACAGCAAGTGTCTTCTCAGGCAAATAGATTTTAGCAAAT
Source organism: Trachypithecus francoisi (assembly GCF_009764315.1). Taxonomy (NCBI): domain Eukaryota; kingdom Metazoa; phylum Chordata; class Mammalia; order Primates; family Cercopithecidae; genus Trachypithecus; species Trachypithecus francoisi. The sequence goes on from NW_022681469.1 coordinate 64,552,957, forward strand.
AGTATCTATGAAAGTGAGAGCATGATCTGGAAAGTGACTGCCTAAAAAGTGTCCATGTCAGCTTCTCCCTTGGTAAGTATGTATTCCTGGGTACACATGTCTCTCAGTTTGAAGAACACTGTCCATAGTTTCCCACAAAATCATGTAGAGTGCCTTTCAAAAAGAAAGAAATGTTAATAGAGGAGATGCTGATAAGTTTCAATAAAATAATTCAGGAACCAGCACTTCAAATTTGTTTAGATTATCGTGGGTTTTAAAATATATATATTCTGGGAGCCTGTGTTGTCTCTTTCCTTAGAAGACTCTAAAAATAGTCAACTGGAATCTGTTTCTCCTTTGCATTAATCAGCTTGCGTTAATCAGCTCAATTAGAACCTCTGCCTATTCGCAAGGACAGAGGGCTTTCTGTATCCTGAGTTCTTGCCTTAGTGTACTGAAAAAATTGGATCACACATGAGCTTGGAGAATGAGTGCAAAGTTCTGTTGAGTGGAAGTAGCTCTCAGTAGCTCTCATTGAGTTGAATGGGGAGGACAGCAGGGAATGGAGTGGGAAGTTGGAATTGAGCAGCCCAGCGGCCAGACTCTCCTTCTGCCTTGACGTCTGCGTCATTCCTCTGTGGATGGCCTTCCAGGATCTGACGATGGGTTCTGCCAGGGTGTTCCTCTAGACATCTAGCCGCTTGTGTCTGTGCCCACTAGGATCTCAGGGTTTTTATAGGCATAGGGGCGTGGTAGGCCAGGGTGGTCTTGGAAAAGCAACATTTGGGCATGAAAACAAGAGTGCTTGTCCTCACCTAGGTCGGTGGGCACAGACTCGAGGGTGGAGCTTTGGCCAGGGAACCACCCTTCTCGATGCAGCACTTCTCTGCCCACTGCAGTATTATGTGATATATACTTATACACAGTTAGACATTATATTTAATATACTATTTAACATACAGTGCCTAAGGAAAGTACATAAACAATTCCACCTATTATTTGGTATGGTTTTTGGCAAGAGGAATTGTAGCCTTCTCTGTAAACAATTACTCTTATTACCAACTTATATTACTTAAAAGGTAATCAGGAAAGCATGGGTAGTGAAATGACATACGTAAGTTAAAGTACATAAAATGTTGTATAGGATGAGATACGGTAAATCGGACAGAGATGACAAAATGAATGGAAAATGGCATGGAGGCTAAGCATGATAATAATGTGTCTTATTCAATTATAGGATTTAATGATATTTTGATTTAAGGTTAGATACAATCCAAATCTCTCAAATTTTAGATTATTAGCAAATGTAAACTTTTTTATTTTTCCCTCAAAAACTGAATTAAGTTACTTATAGTGTATTAAATGGGGCCGTTTGTACATTCAATAGCTCTATTTAATCAGAAACATTCAAACCGTTTCCTTGAAAAAATATATGGGTGTAAATAATAGTGGAAAATGAGCTTGGCAAGGTATCTTTGGAGCATGCCAAACCCCAGACATCTTAGAAGTACTTGAAGATGTTATAATGAGCAAAACATACTACCAGTTCACTGAACCTTGGCGAAATGTGTCAGGAAAGCAGACAAAATACCAAATATGTTATCACGCTTTCACTGAACCAAAGCCATCCTTTTGCATTTGAATTTTACTAAAGACTTATCCCATTTTTAGTTCAGCTCTGAGATGAATTAGTGTGATTAAACCAATGGCAGATTCCAATAAAACTTTTCCTCAGTTGCTTTTATTAATCTCTGAAATGGAATTGGGCACGTATGCTTTGAAGACTTTCACAAAAGGACACAACAGTATTTAATGAATTGCCTAAACTGTATATTGAGGAATGAATTTCCTACCAGTGGTACATGGAAATTTTTGCATTAGAAAAATGTTAGTAAAAACACACACCATATGCTTCTGTTGCAGGAACTTTCAGAGCCTTATTATGTCTCATAATAGACAGAGAGCAGTGCAAATTCTTACTTTTACATTGTACACTGTCTATTCTTCATGTCAAATGTGTACAAAATGAGTTCCTCTTCTACTGATCCAAGACTATTTTCTTCTTCCTTTTATTACCTGAAGTCTACTTCTATGTTATCATTCTTTTAGATGAATTGAAATTGAACACATATTTTATGCACTAAATCAAGTGTAGCATAGCTTATTTATATATTAATTATTTTGATTCTAATAAGAGAACAATCCACAATCCATCCTATATTATATATTATATAAAGTGGGTTAACAAAGAGGAGATTCTAGAATGTATAAAAACTACTGGGTGAATATTCTGTTTTTAGTTTGCTGCTTCCATTTGGATGCCTCTAAACTGAGCTAAGAGAAACTCTTTGATTTCATTCTGAGGAATTACTAAAAGATTTCTGACATTCAGGTGAGAGGGCAGAAGGAACCAAGAGGCATGTAAAGCTAGCAGCATGCAGCTCATTCTGATTTAGAAATATCCAAAGGCCCAGCCACAAGTGGAAAAACCACTGGAATGCCAAGAGTGCAAATGTTTTAAGAAGACAAGAATTCTAATTAGCCTGGATGGGAAACTCAGCATGACGTTCGATAGCTGGTTTGATGTTTAGAGTCATTACACTGAACTGTGTCAGTAGGATTATAGAATACTATTGTGATAATACAAATGTTAAATAAACCACCTACCTCAGAAATTTCTAAACAGAACTTTACAGTTTGTGGAGCAAATAAAAAAAAAACGTAGTATTTTTCTTTGTTAGATATCCTAATGAATTTAGCAGTCTTTACACTTAGCAGGAAATCTGGACTGATCATTTGAAGCCTGTTTTCTTTATACGTTTTGGAGTACGGGTTTGCTTTTGGACACCTAATAAATCATGATCTAACATCTAAGAGAGACTTATTGCTATACTGTGAAATCAAGGGAAGAAAAAAAAAAAAACAGTGTAGTTACTTGTACTATCTTGCTGTATTCTTTGACCTACAGGAGAGAAATGAACCAAAAAGCAAAATTCTCTAGCAATGATATGTTAGTGCCCCAGTCTTCCTATGTGGAGTTAGTAATGGTTTTGTGTTTGAAAATGTTAAGCCTTACCTTGTTTGTAGTTCACCAAGGAATACGACCATATGTGATGCTTTTTCTATTTCAGGCAATGCCCCCACTGCTGGATAGATTGCTGTTGACAGTTTTTGACCAGAGGGAGCCATTAGATTTTGCTGGCTAGCAAACAATTACAGCTTTGATATGAGCTACAAGGTAAAGATTAAAAGGAATACCAATGCCCAAAAATATGCTAGGCCTGTGTGGTCTCTAGTCCCTTCTTGTGCAAATGAAAAGTTGTTTAGATGTAAAAACTAACAAAAGAAAACCAAAAATAGCCAAACTTTTTAGGATTCTAACAAAGGTCATCTGAATGGTGAAAGATCCCTTTAAGAATAGTAAAGACTTCATACCATTATAAAGAATTCAAAAGTTCCATTTAAAAATAACAAATATCTTTCAATTGCTGCTATTAGTAAGGGAGGTTTAAAAATAATTTTCATATTTGGAAATGTGCTGTTTTTATTTCTAGCAGTGTAGTCTTACGGGAGCAGTTATATCTTATGTATTATGGTGCAATAGTGCATTTAAACTGACTAGGCATATGGGTCAATGAATGCTGTCAAACAATAAGATAAAAAGATTGTTCATATTATTTGGGCATTGCTGAGAATAAGCTAAATCCATAGTTTGTTAGTTTGAAAACATTGCTTGGAATAGAAAAAGAGACAGGAACTATGGCAAATTTAGTATTCATAGATCCTGATATTATAAGAAAAATCAACTTAAACATTTTTATAGGCAAGCATATCTTCCTTTGGCAGAAAAGAACCTTACATAGATTCTGAAGGGAATCTTACAGAGAAAAGATAAAAATGCTAACTTTTTTGTGTGTGTGGAGTGTTCTGTGCTCTGAGATTTTCAAAAACTGGAAGGAAATAGTAACCTATGAGTTCAATTTTAAGAAAGTAAAAGCTTTTGATGTCCTAAGACAAATGCAACCTTACAATCTTTTACTGTGGTAAAGTGAGATATATTACCCCTTATGAAAAGTCTATGGATTTGATAATTTGTCAAACTACCAATATATAACTTAATTTTTGTTTTGTTTTTAACTGCATGAATATTAGAATCATTTTTCCTCTGGGTATTTTCATCAGTATCTGTAAGTATAAAGTAGAAACTGATGTATTAAACATAACATATTTAGGTTGACTATAGTATGAAAACTGACATGGTTTGGATGTGTGTACCCTCAAAATCTCATGTCGAAATGTGACCTCCAGTGTTGGAGGTGGACCTGGTGGAAGGTGTTTGGATCATGAAAGTGGACTTCTCATAAATGACTTTGCCATCCTTGTGGTAACAAGTGAGTTATCACTCTATCAGTTCATGCAAGAGCTAGTTGTTTAAGAGTCTGGCACCTCTTTCCCTGTTCTCTTGCTGTCTTTCTCTCTCTCTCACCATGTGGCAGGTCTGCTCCCCCTAAACCTTCTACCATGAGGAGAAGTTTCCTGAGGGCTCACCAGAAGCTGAGCAAATGCTGGTGTCATGTTAGTACAGCCTGTAGAATAATGAGCCGAATCTCTGACATTTATAAATTACCCAGACTCAGGTATTCATTATAACAATGTAACACATATTAACACAATAGTTAAAAAAGCATAGTTTTATCATGTTATGTTGTTTTCAAATATAGGCATCTTGTATAAATACAAATCTGCCTTACTTAACAAATCCATATACTAAATATTTTCCCTTGCATTGTCTCTTACAAGATTTCTGAAACAACTTTAGTCTATTTTAATGTGTTTGCTACCCTCGTCAGTTAAGACCAATAATCTGGCTGTTGGAAATGAAAATATGATTATCGTACAACTGCCATGATGACAACAAAAAATATAGTCTTTTTTGGATTCCCTGGATCCAAAATTACTATTAAATAACCTGCATAGGTGAGAGAGATGACTTACTTTACAATAATATGGAACCAAATAAGAATCACTTCCTATTCCATGTCTGAAAAATTGCCTTAATGGACACTCTTCCTCCAAATTTTGGGTTTATGAAAGGTCTGGCTGTCTGGCATGTAGAACTACAAGTAGACAACTGCATTCTCATTTGGCTTATTTTCCAAAGTACACCATTTTTTCCACTTTACTTCTATTTCTATATCCGTTAATGGAGGATAACAATACTTAACACAAGAGTTGTTACAAGGCTCTTAAATTGCTTTGTGCACTGTTTGACATATGGTAAGTGCTCAAAAACTTAGCTAATTTTATAACTGTAATTGTTTTTACCTATTTTTAGGGTACAGAGTCTTTATCATATCATTAAAAGAGCAAATGAGTGATTTAAAAATCAATGAATCTTCTGTGGACAGCTTATGAAAAATATGCTGATTTAAAAATATCTTAAATGACATTTATCTTCTTGGACATCACCTAATTGCAAGTCTTTCTCTTTTCTCTAAAAATAAACACACACACAAAAACGAAAAACAAAGCAAAACAAACAAAAAAAAACAAAAAAAATTTCAAATCTCGGCTGGGCGTGGTGGCTCACTCCTATAATCCCAGCACTTTGGGAGGCCGAGGCTGGTGGATCATCTGAGGTCAGGAGTTCGAGATCAGCTTTGCCAACATGGTGAAACTCCATCTCTACTAAAAACGCAAAAATTAGTCAGGCATGGTGGTGCATGCCTGTAGTCTTAGCTACTCAGGAGGCTAAGGCAGGAGAATTGCTTGAACCCAGGAGGCAGAGGTTGCAGTGAGCTGAGATCAAGCCCCTGCATATTGCAGCAGGGCTGCAGAGCAAGACTCTGTCTCAAAAAAAATAAAAAAATCATTAATACTCTTCAAAAGAATCAATAGAAGCTTACAGTAGCTAATAGCTTATTCAATCTCTAATAGAATATGCACATTTTTAAAATTCTGATAAATGAATTAATATATATTTGAAAGAATCAAAATTAATTGAAACAACATAAAAAACACTCAAATTTTATAAATGAATGATTTTGAAAGAAGTAAACATTTTTATGTTAAAAAATGCTGAAAGAGAAAGTAAGCTATACATTACATTGTACTGCTAGACATATTTTGATCATTTATTGGTTTTGTATCTGTTTGGGGTGTTTACACATATCTCTCTATGTTGGTGACTTGACTTTCTTTATTCTTCTACCCTTTACTTGAATCTTTACCTTTTCAGTTTTCTTTGTCTCTCTACATTTGCCTAAGTGAGAAGGCTTATTGTCACCCTTCAAAACCCTCCTCTCCACTTTCTGTATGCAGTCTGACACAAAGATATGGCAGTGCTGGGAAGGAAAGTGCATAGTCACTTTAGATGATATGGAAGGTGGGAAGAGAAGTGCTGGATAGAGAAAGGCGGGTCCTTGGCTAAGGTTCCACCCCCACGGACTTCAGTGAGGACAGGTATTTCCTGCCCAAATGTTGCATTTTCCAAGACCCTGCCACTCCCTCATCCTGGGTATATAAAAACCCGAGACCCTAGCATGCACAGAGGTGGCCAGATGTTGAGAGAAGCACATCAGTGGAAGAAGATGCAAGCGGCTGGTTGTGGAGAGGGGCACACCAGGAGAGGAGCACACCAGGGGAGGAGCACACCAACAGATACCAGAACTCAGGCAGGCCATTCACCAGTGGAATGACACAGAGTTCGGCTGGGGTGGTCGGAGAAGAGTCAGGCCAAGCCTGACTCCAGGGGAATAGCATCTCCCTTCTGGCTCCCGGATCTCCTGAGAGCTACTTCTACAACAAAACGTTGCACTCATTCTCTAAGCCAACATGTGATCCGATTCTGCCAGTACACTAAGAGAAGAAAGCCCTGTATATAGGAATCCCTCTGTCCTTGTGATAAGGAAGGGAGTCTAATTGAGCTGGTTAACACAAGCTGCCTATAGATGGCAACTAAGAGAGCACCCTGTTACACACCCACTGGGGCTTCAGGAGTTGTAGACATTCACCCCTAGACACTGCCGTGACTTCGGAGTCCCACAGTCTGCCGTCTGTATACTCCCCTAAAGGTTTAAGCAGCAGGCCACTGAAGAAGCGAGCCCCATATCCCCATTGTATGCCCTGCGAGGGGGACAAGGGAACCTTTCCCATTTCAATGATTCCACTTCAAACAATATCTTAGATTGGTTCACGTTCTTCTGCCTGCACTACCATCGTTTCTTTCCTGAAGAACAACCACCACCTTCGATTTAGTGTCTCCTAGAGTCTTCTTTCAGTCTTCACATAATCTAATGCAGTCTTAAAATGTAAACTTGTTTTCTGCATTTCCCTTCTTAAAATCATTTGACTGGTTTCTTATTGTGTGTGAATAAAATGAATATTCCTTACTGTGGTGACCTTCTCTCAGGTCTATATCATCTTTCACTGTACTCAAGCCAAAGCGGCTTTTTTTTTTTTTCTATTTCTAGAAATGTTCAAACTCTTACTTTTCTCAGAGCTTTAATATCTGTCCTTTCTTTGCCTCAAATGCTCTTTTCCCAATTGTGCCTCAGGAAATATATATCTAAATACAAAGTATGAGTTTTAAAAGTTAAGGTGTTAGAGAGAACTGTCCTAATCGAACAATGTAAGTTATGTTCTTTCTGTTACTCTGCTTTACAGACTCACTGTTATTTTGCCTGGTAGACTCAATGTACTTATTTTTTCTTAGGACCTATTTACTGTTTTTTTTTTTCTATTTGTTTGCCTATGAAATTGATCAAACAGAAAAGTAAAGACTGTAAAGAAGTACACAATAGTGTTCCTACCACTGAGATTTAATCTTACATACACTGCCCAATTTTCTTAAATACGTTGCAATAAAAAGTTACCAACATCAGCATTTCTAGAGGGCATGTTTATTTTCACCCTTTATGGCAATGTATGGAGCTGTTATATACTCTCCTAATCCTTGTTAACACTAGCAACACTCATGAGTAGTAAATGAAGTCTCCTAGTTTTAAATTGTTTACTGATTGCTGTTTTCTTAGGGGACTTTCTCCCTGTCTACTGCTTAAATATCCTTACTCTTCTTTTGTGACTTGCCTTCATAATATTTATCTATTTTATTCTTGAGTTGTACCACCCTCTCACACCACCATTATCAGCTTATGGGAGATTTTTAGATGTACAGCATCTTATCATTTGTTTATAATATATGTTGCAAATATTTGCTCCTAGTGTGTGTGTGTGTTTAATCCAATTTACTTTTTTGTTTTACAGTGTCTTTAGTTACACAGGGATAATTCATTGTAGTGTAATACAATTATCATTTTTTAAATTATGACATTTAAACATTACAAAGAAGGACTGGGTCACACTTAGGGATAGAAAGGAATGAAAAATTGCTTTTAGGACTTCTAAATCTGAAGTTCAAATATGAAGATGCAGGACTATGGGTAATGTGAGGCTGCAACACAGGAAGGACCCATGGGATTGAGAGGAAGGAAAAGCTCAAGGAGGAAGAAAAGAGGCACAAACTGAGAGAGTGTAGCAACCTGTGGAGTTCTAAGGCTGCAACTTTATTAGCGTTGCGGTAGTTTAGGGAAGGAGTATGAAAAGAGTATAGGGTGGGTATTGAGATCTAGGAGATAGTGCTAGAAGAATTAAGTGATGATTTTTCAGGGCTAACCCAGAACTGGAGACAAGTTTGAGGAAAATGTTTTAAATATGAGCTCAAGGCCCCCAGATGAGTGAAGAGAACAAGGAAAATGGGCAGAGAAAAGTGTGCATGCAATATGAGTCCCAATAGATCATTCTGTGCTTGCTGTTTTCTCAAGACTGGATGATCAATGTCATGCACCCAGTTAATGTCTGGTGAGTATGACCTACATATGAATGAAGTCCTTGTCGTGCCTCAGTTATTTTGCATACCATAGATCAGACATGCTTTCACTATAATTCCCCATTCATGGCACAGTTCCACTCAGTTGTGAGAAAACCCCTCAGTTCCCAAGTTCTCCCTAGGGAGGAAGCTGGACTATGCATTAAATATTCCACCTTTTTCAGCTATTTGTGGAGGAACTAGCTTTCTGGTATCACCTGTCTAGGAGCACTGACAGAACGCAACATACACTAAACATCTCAGGGCTACTGTGAACAAAGGCAGTGGTTTGACCTAGTATGTGGGCACTCACCACAAACCATCTCACTAACTCTGCATACAGTAAGTGGATAAAGAAGAGCCTCAGCTCACAGCTTTTCACTGGAAAGAAAATGGTTGGACCACAAATCCAAGGTTCCAAATTTTTCAGGAGCTGCTCAAGGGTCTGACTTCTGTCTTGCTTTTCTCAGAGTGCTGACAGAACCAATCACAGTCTAGAAGCCTGATGGTCACTGAAAATAAATATTATTTTTTAAAATTTCATTTTTGTTTAATTTGAGTATTTTATTGTTAAAAATTCCATTTATATTGAAATACAGATAAAAATCAATGCATACAGTTACAAAATACAGACAGAAAATTTCCCTTCCAACATCTCTAGCCTCTTACTCATGGGTTCTATTTCTGAATAGCAACTACTTTTTACTGTTTTGTTTTTAGTCCTTCTGGCTGTTTCTTTCATAAATTTAAATTATATGTTCACCCCTGTATTTTTGAATAATCTGTGCTAAATAACATCTAGTAGTTTTTATTTAAAAATTAAAAATTTTTTACTTTTAACATTATGTCATCTCTGAAACTTCATTGTTGAAAATATTTTTATTTTTACCTTTTTATAGATTATGTTTACTTTTTAAATGACACATAATTGTACCTATTTATGGGGTTTATTTATTTATTTATTTATTTTTTAATTATACTTTAAGTTCTAGGGTACGTGTGCATAACGTGCAGGTTTGTTACATATGTATACTTGTGCCATGTTGGTGTGCTGCACCCATCAACTCGTCAGCACCCATCAACTCGTCATTTACATCAGGTATAACTCCCAATGCAATCCCTCCCCCCTTCCCCCTCCCGGTGATAGTGCCGGATGTGTGATGTTCCCCTTCCCCAGTCCAAGTGATCTCATTGTTCAGTTCCCACCTATGAGTGAGAACATGTGGTGTTTGGTTTTCTGTTCTTGTGATAGTTTGCTAAGAATGATGGTTTCCAGCTGCATCCATGTCCCTACAAAGGATGCAAACTCATCCTTTTTTATGGCTGCATAGTATTCCATGGTGTATATGTGCCACATTTTCTTAATCCAGTCTGTCACAGATGGACATTTGGTTGATTCCAAGTCTTTGCTATTGTGAATAGTGCCGCAATAAACATACGTGTGCATGTGTCTTTATAGCAGCATGATTTATAATCCTTTGGGTATATACCCAGTAGTGGGATGGCTGGGTCATATGGTACATCTAGTTCTAGATCCTTGAGGAATCGCCATACTGTTTTCCATAATGGTTGAACTAGTTTACAATCCCACCAACAGTGTAAAAGTGTTCCTATTTCTCCACATCCTCTCCAGCACCTGTTGTTTCCTGACTTTTAATGATTGCCATTCTAACTGGTGTGAGATGGTATCTCATTGTGGTTTTGATTTGCATTTCTCTGATGGCCAGTGATGATGAGCTTTTTCATGTGTCTGTTGGCTGTATGAATGTCTTCTTTTGAGAAATGTCTGTTCATATCCTTTGCCCACTTTTTGATGGGGTTGTTTGTTTTTTCTTGTAAATTTGTTTGAGTTCTTTGTAGATTCTGGATATTAGCCCTTTGTCAGATGAGTAGATTGCAAAAATTTTCTCCCATTCTGTAGGTTGCCTGTTCACTCTGATGGTAGTTTCTTTTGCTGTGCAGAAGCTCTTTAGTTTAATTAGATCCCATTTGTCAATTTTGGCTTTTGTTGCCATTGCTTTTGGTGTTTTAGACATGAAGTCCTTGCCCATGCCTATGTCCTGAATGGTACTACCTAGATTTTCTTCTAGGGTTTTTATGGTATTAGGTCTAACATTTAAGTCTCTAATCCATCTTGAATTAATTTTCATATAAGGAGTAAGGAAAGGATCCAGTTTCAGCTTTCTACTTATGGCTAGCCAATTTTCCCAGCACCATTTATTAAATAGGGAATCCTTTCCCCATTTCTTGTTTCTCTCAGGTTTGTCAAAGATCAGATGGCTGTAGATGTGTGGTATTATTTCTGAGGACTCTGTTCTGTTCCATTGGTCTATATCTCTGTTTTGGTACCAGTACCATGCTGTTTTGGTTACTGTAGCCTTGTAGTATAGTTTGAAGTCAGGTAGCATGATGCCTCCAGCTTTGTTCTTTTGACTTAGGATTGTCTTGGCAATGCGGGCTCTTTTGGTTCCATATGAACTTTAAAGCCTTTTTTCCAATTCTGTGAAGAAAGTCATTGGTAGCTTGATGGGGATGGCATTGAATCTATAAATAACCTTGGGCAGTATGGCCATTTTCACGATATGATTCTTCCTATCCATGAGCATGGTATGTTCTTCCATTTGTTAGCGTCCTCTTTTATTTCACTGAGCAGTGGTTTGTAGTTCTCCTTGAAGAGGTCCTTTACATCCTTGTAAGTTGGATTCCTAGGTATTTTATTCTCTTTGAAGCAATTGTGAATGGAAGTTCATTCATGATTTGGCTCTCTGTTTGTCTGTTACTGGTGTATAAGAATGCTTGTGATTTTTGCACATTGATTTTGTATCCTGAGACTTTGCTACAGTTGCTTATCAGCTTAAGGAGATTTTGGGCTGAGACAATGGGGTTTTCTAAATATACAATCATGTCATCTGCAAACAGGGACAATTTGACTTCTTCTTTTCCTAACTGGATACCCTTATTTCTTTCTCTTGCCTGATTGCCCCAGCCAGAACTTCCAACACTATGTTGAATAGGAGTGGTGAGAGAGGGCATCCCTGTCTTGTGCCAGTTTTCAAAGGGAATTTTTCAGTTTTTGCCCATTCAGTATGATATTGGCTGTGGGTTTGTCATAAATAGCTCTTATTATTTTGAGGTACGTTCCATCAATACAGAATTTATTGAGTGTTTTTAGCATCAAGGGCTGTTGAATTTTGTCAAAAGCCTTTTCTGCATCTATTGAGATAATCATGTGGTTCTTGTCTTTGGTTCTCTTTATATGCTGGATTACAGTTATTGATTTGCGAATGTTGAACCAGCCTTGCATCCCAGGGATGAAGCCCACTTGATCATGGTGGATAAGCTTTTTGATGTGCTGCTGAATCCGGTTTGCCAGTATTTTATTGAGGATTTTTGCATCGATGTTCATCAGGGATATTGGTCTAAAATTTTCTTTTTTTGTTGTGTCTCTGCCAGGCTTTGGTATCAGGATGATGTTGGCCTCATAACATGAGTTAGGGAGGATTCCCTCTTTTTCTATTGATTGGAATAGTTTCAGAAGGAATGGTACCAGCTCCTCTTTGTACCTCTGGTAGAATTCAGCTGTGAATCCATCTGGTCCTGGACTTTTTTTGGTTGGTAGGCTATTAATTATTGCCTCAATTTCAGAGCCTGCTATTGGTCTATTCAGGGATTCAACTTCTTCCTGGTTTAGTCTTGGAAGAGTGTAAGTGTCCAGGAAATTATCCATTTCTTCTAGATTTTCTAGTTTATTTATGTAGAGGTGTTTATAGTATTCTCTGATGGTAGTTTGTATTTCTGTGGGGTCGGTGGTGATATCCCCTTTATCATTTTTTATTGCATCTATTTGATTCCTCTCTCTTTTCTTCTTTATTAGTCTTGCTAGCGGTCTGTAAATTTTGTTGATCTTTTCAAAAAACCAACTCCTGGATTCATTGATTTTTTGGAGGGTTTTTTGTGTCTCTATCTCCTTCAGTTCTGCTCTGATCTTAGTTATTTCTTGCCTTCTGCTAGCTTTTGAATGTGTTTGCTCTTGCTTCTCCAGTTCTTTTAATTGTGATGTTAGAGTGTCAATTTTATATTTTTCCTGCTTTCTCTTGTGGGCATTTAGTGCTATAAATTTCCCTCTACACACTGCTTTAAATGTGTCCCAGAGATTCTGGTATGTTGTATCTTTGTTCTCATTGGTTTCAAAGAACATCTTTATTTCTGCCTTCATTTCGTTATATACCCAGTAGTCATTCAGGAGCAGGTTGTTCAGTTTCCATGTAGTTGAGCGGTTTTGATTGAGTTTCTTAGTCCTGAGTTCTAGTTTGATTGCACTGTGTTCTGAGAGACAGTTTGTTATAATTTCTGTTCTTTTACATTTGCTAAGGAGTCCTTTACTTCCAATTATGTGGTCAATTTTGGAATAAGTGCGATGTGGTGCTGAGAAGAATGTATATTCTGTTGATTTGGGGTGGAGAGTTCTATAGATGTCTATTAGGTCCACTTGGTGCAGAGATGAGTTCAATTCCTGGATATCCTTGTTAACTTTCTGTCTTGTTGATCTGTCTAATGTTGACAGTGGAGTGTTGAAGTCTCCCATCATTATTGTATGGGAGTCTAAGTCTCTTTGTAAGTCTCTAAAGACTTGCTTTATGAATATGGGTGCTCCTGTATTGGGTGCATATATATTTAGGATGGTTAGCTCTTCCTGTTGAATTGATCCCTTTACCATTATGTAATGGCCTTCTTTGTCTCTTTTGATCTTTGATAGTTTAAAGTCTATTTTATCAGAGACTAGGATTGCAACCCCTGCTTTTTTTGTTCTCCATTTGCTTGGTAGATCTTCCTCCATCCCTTTATTTTGAGCCTATGTATGTCTCTGCATGTGAGATGGGTCTCCTGAATACAGCAGACTGATGGGTCTTGACTCTTTATCCAGTTTGCCAGTCTGTGTCTTTTAATTGGAGCATTTAGTCCATTAACATTTAAGGTTAATATTGTTATGTGTGAACTCGATCCTGCCATTATGATATTAACTGGTTATTTTGCTCGTTAGTTGATGCAGTTTCTTCCTAGCCTCGATGGTCTTTACATTTTGGCATGTTTTTGCAATGGCTGGTACCGGTTGTTGCTTTCCATGTTTAGGGCGTCCTTCAGGGTCTCTTGTAAGGCAGGCCTGGTGGTGACAAAATCTCTAAGCATTTGCTTATCTGTAAAGGATTTTATTTCTCCTTCACTTATGAAACTTAGTTTGGCTGGATATGAAATTCTGGGTTTAAAATTCTTTTCTTTAAGAACGTTGAATATTGGCCCCCACTCTCTTCTTGTAGAGTTTCTGCGGAGAGATCTGCTGTTAGTCTGATGGGCTTCCCTTTGTGAGTAACCCGACCTTTCTCTCTGGCTGCCCTTAAGATTTTTTCCTTCATTTCAACTTTGGTGAATCTGGCAATTATGTGTCTTGGAGTTGCTCTTCTCAAGGAGTATCCTTGTGGTGTTCTCTGTATTTCCTGAATTTGAATGTTGGCCTGCCCTACTAGGTTGGGGAAGTTCTCCTGGATGATATCCTGAAGAGTGTTTTCCAACTTGGTTCCATTTTCCCCCTCACTTTCAGGCACCCCAATCAGACGTAGATTTGGTCTTTTTACATAATCCCATACTTCTTGCAGGCTTTGTTCATTTCTTTTTCTTCTTTTTTCTTTTGGTTTCTCTTCTAGCTTCATTTCATTCATTTGATCCTCAATCGCTGATACTCTTTCTTCGAGTTGATTGAGTCAGTTACCGAAGCTTGTGGATTTGTCACGTACTTCTCGTGTCATGGTTTTCATCTCTGTCATTTCGTTTATGATCTTCTCTGCATTAATTAATCTAGCTGTCAATTCTTCCACTTTTTTTTCAAGATTTTTAGTTTCTTTGTGCTGGGTACGTAATTCCTCCTTTAGCTCTGAGAAGTTTGATGGACTGAAGGCTTCTACTCTCATCTCGTCAAAGTCATTCTCTGACCAGCTTTGATCCATTGCTGGCAATGAGCTGCACTCCTTTGCAGGGGGAGATGTGCTCTTATTTTTTGAATTTCCAGCTTTTCTGCCCTGCTTCTTCCCCATCTTTGTGGTTTTATCTGCCACTGGTCTTTGATGATGGTGATGTACTGATGGGGTTTTGGTATAGGTGTTCTTCCTGTTTGATAGTTTTCCTTCTAATAGTCAGGACCCTCAGCTGTAGGTCTGTTGGAGATTGCTTGAGGTCCACTCCAGACCCTGTTTGCCTGGGTATCAGCAGCAGAGGTTGCAGAAGATAGAATATGCTGAACAGCAAGTATACCTGTCTGATTCTTACTTTGGAAGCTTCCTCTCAGGGGTACACTCCACCCTGTGAGGTGTGGGGTGTCAGACTGCCCCTAGTGGGGGATGTCTCCCCTTTAGGCTACTCAGGGACCCACTTGAGCAGGCAGTCTGTCCGTTCTCAGATCTCAACCTCCATGTTGGGAGATCCACTGCTCTCTTCCAAGCTGTCAGACAGAGTCGTTCGCATCTGCACAGGCCTCTGCTGCTTCCCCTGTTGTTTTTTAGCTGTGCCCTGTCCCCAGAGGTGGAGTCTACAGAGACAGGCAGGTTTCCTTGAGCTGTTGTGAGCTCCACCCTGTTGGAGCTTCCCAGCGGCTTTGTTTACCTACTTAAGCCTCAGCAATGGCGGGCGCCCCTCCCCCAGCCTCGCTGCTGCCTTGCAGTTAGATGGCAGACTGCTGTGCTAGCAATGAGGGAGGCTCCGTGGGCATGGGACCCTCCCGGCCAGGTGTGGGTATAATCTCCTGGTGTGCCCGTTTGCTTAAAGCGCAGTATTGGGGTGGGAATTACCCGATTTTCCAGGTGTTGTGTGTCTCAGTTTGCCTAGCTAGGAAAAGGGATTCCCTTCCCCCTTGCGCTTCCCAGGTGAGGCAATGCCTTGCCCTGCTTCAGCTCTCGCTGGTCGGGCTGCAGCAGCTGACCAGCACTGATTGTCTGGCACTCCCCAGTGAGATGTCCCCAGTACCTCAGTTGAAAATGCAGAAATCACCGGTCTTCTGTGTTGCTCGCACCAGGAGTTGGAGACTGGAGCTGTTCCTATTTGGCCATCTTGCTCCGCCCCCCTATTTATGGGGTTTAAACAAGCAGGAAAGCAACCCTCAACTCTCTCCCCTGCCTTGTGAGGAGTGAATGAGTGAAAAAACTTTATCTTCTGTCTTCTCCCTGGGGAGGTAAAGAGTTGGACAATGAACCCAATGATCTAACTCTCTGGTTTCTATATGAGAGAATGGCTTCTGTCTTTGATATCTTGGAGCAGTGTCAGGATCTGCTGTACTATAGACACTTGAGGGTGGTTGGGAACTAAGATAGCAGTATGGACTACCACAAAGGTTTGGGAGATCCACAGATAATCTGGCCAAACTGATTGAAGAAGGTCTTTTACTGCACAAAGCAAATATGTGAAGACTGAGTGAAGTGATATTTTTCTAATGTGTAGATCATATCAATGTACAAAGTAAAGGAAATGAAGAAACAAGAAAACACAATCCAAATAAAGCAACAAGATGAAACTCCAGAAACCAATCCTAATAAAACAGATAAATATAAATTAACTGACAGAAAACATGCAGTCACCATTATAAAATGTTTAATGAGTTTAAGTGAACAATATAAGAAAAATAGAAGAAGTTCAACAAGCAGATAGAAAATTTTTAGAAGAACAAAACTGAAATCTCGAAGCTGAAGAATATAATAACTGAAATAAAAATGTAATAGAGAACTTTCAGCAGCAGACTAGAGCAATCAGAAGAAATAATCAACAAACTAAAACACAGGTCATTTGAAATTATACAGTGAGAGTTGCAAAAAGAAAAGAAATGAAAAATAGTGAAAAAAGCTTAAGGGGCTTAGGGGAAAACATTAAGCAGATCAATATAAGCATTATGGACATTTCAGAAAGACAAGAGAGAGAGAGAAAGAACCATAAAGTTTACTCAAGGCATAATGGCTGAAAACTTCCAAAATCTGGGGAAGAAACTGGAAATCCAAATGCAGAAAGCCCAAAGGATTCTAAATAAGATGCACCAGAAAAGAAACAGAAAGAAGAAACACACCAAGACACATTAAAATCAAATT
This sequence comes from Trachypithecus francoisi, assembly GCF_009764315.1. NCBI lineage: Eukaryota > Metazoa > Chordata > Mammalia > Primates > Cercopithecidae > Trachypithecus > Trachypithecus francoisi. The sequence goes on from NW_022681469.1 coordinate 64,569,922, forward strand.
GTCAAATTCAAAGAAAATTCCAAAATCAGACAAAAAGGAAACTGTCACATACAAATAATCTCTATAAGACTAACAGCAGATTTTTACTTTTCAGGCCAGTAGTTAGAAGGATGATATATTCAAAGTGCTGAAAGGTACAAAAAAAAAAAAAAAAAACCTGACAACCAAGAATATTATACTCATTAAAACTATCTTTCAAAATTGAAGGGAACAAAGATTTTCCCACATAAACAAAATCTGAATAATTTTATTACCACTATAACTGCCTTACAAGGAGTACTAAAGGGATTTTTTTCAAGTTGAAATGAAAGGATGCTAAACCATAACATGATAGTATAAGAAACCATAAAACTAATTGGTAAGGGTAAATATATAGACATATATAAAATGCTGTAATAGCAGTGGATAAATAACTTTTTATTCTAGTATAAAAGCTAAAAACAAAACGTATTAAAAATGACTAAGTAAAAATATATTAATAGATACACAATATAAACAGGTTGAAATTGTGACAAAAATAATACGAAGTGTGGGAAAGGGAGAAATAAATATGTAGAGTTTTTGTATGCAGTTGAAGTTAAGCTGTTATCAGCTTAAAATAACTTATATAATGATAAGAAATTTTATTTAAATCTCATTGTAACCACAAAGAAAAAATATATTTATATAAATCACACAACAACACAAAAGAGAAAGTAAATAAGGCATATAAAAAAATCTACTAAAGACAAAGGAACACCACACAAGTGCAAGAGTGACAGAACGAAAAACAAAACCTCATAGAAAGCAATTAACAAGATGGCAAGAGGAAATTTTGTCTAATCAATAATTACTTTAAATGTAAATGGATTAAATTACTCAAGCAAGAAGCACTGAGGGGTTGAATTAATCAAAAATAAATACGATCAATCCATATGCTATCTACAAGAAATTCACTTTATGTTTAATGATACATAGTGACTGAAAGTGAAGAAGTGGAAAAAATACTCCATGCAAATGGTTGCCAAAAGATAGCAGAAGTGGCTAGACTTAGATCAGGCAAAACACGCTTTAAATACAAGACCTTCACAAGAGATAAAGAAGCACATTATATAAGGATACAAGAATAAAATTGTTTGAAAGATATAATTATATATATATATAATATATATATATATATATATATATATATATATTTGTGATGTTGCATACGTGTGTATGTACCCAACATCAGAACATATAAATATATACAACAATCATTGACAGACCTGAAGGAAGAAATTGACTGCAATATAATAATAGGAGACCAGAAACAGCCAACATGAACAAAAGTACAGATTGATAGATCTACCAAACATATACAGAGCATTCCACCTAACAGTAGCATATATATTGAGTAGAATATACATTCTTCTCAAGTGTACATAAAGCATTTCTCAGGGTAGATCACATTTTAGGTCACAAAAGAATCTTAACAAATCGAAGAAGATTGAAATCCTACCAATTATGTTTTCCAATCACAATGGAAGAAAACTAGAAATCAACAGTAGTAGGACAATTGGAAAACACACAAACATGTGAAAACTAAACACAATTTGAACAACCAATGAGTCAAATAAGTAATCAAAATGGAAAATGGAAAATATCTTGAGATAAATGAAAATAAGAACACAACATACAAAACTTACGGGATGCAGCAAAGGCTGTGTGTACTAAGGAAAGTTTATAGTGATAAAACACTAACATTCAAAAAGAAGAAAAATCACAAATAATCAAATTAAATTTAAACCTCAAATGATTGGGGAAAACAACAACAACAACAAAAAAAAACAGCCTAAGCCCAAATTTAGCATAAAAAGGAAATAATAAAGATTAGAACAAAATATATAAAATAAAGAATAGAAAAATGATGGGAAAAAATCAACAAAACAGGTTTTTTTTTTTTATGAAGTATTTATCTTTTCAAAGCTAAACAAAACCTTTAGCTAGACTAAGGAAAAGAGAGAAGATTTGAATAAATAATCAGAAATAAAAAAGGAGACATTGCAACTGATGTCATGAAAATAAAAAGGACAATGAGAGAATATTACCATTGTATGCTTTCTGAATAACCTAGAAAAAAATGAATCAAACCCTAGAAAGATATAGCTTACCAAGATGAAGTCAAGAAGAAACAGATAACTGATGAAATACAACTAGATTTAAAGAAAAATTAATGCTAGGTCTTCCCAAACTCTTCCAAAATATTAAAGAGGAAGGAACACTCCCAAATTCATTTTATGAGGCCAGTGTTACCCTGATAACACAGCAAGACAATGACACAACAAGAAAAGAAAACTGTAGGTTTTCAATATCTCTGATGGATATGGAGTTTAAAATCCATAACAAAATACTAGCAAACTGCATCCAACAGCACATTAAAATGTTCATACACCATGACAATGTAGGTGTTATATCTAGCATACAAAGATGACTAAACATAAAAACATCAATATAATATACCATGTTAAAAGAATGAAGAATATAAATTACATGGTCATCTTAATAGATGCACAGAAAGCATTTGAAAAATTCAACACACTTTCACAATAAAATCCCAGCAAATTAGGAATAGAAAGAAATTACTTTAATATAACAAAGAATATACATTAAAAGTCCTTGGCTAACATCACATTCTATGGTGAAAAACTGAAAACCTACCCTCTAAATTCAGTGAGGCAAATATGCCTATTCTTATCACTTCTGCCATAATAATAAATGTCCTAGCAAGAGCAATTAGACAAGAGAAGGAAATAAAAGTCATCAGAGAAAAAAGAAGTAAAATTGTCCCTGTTTGTGGATGACCTATCTCACATATTGAAAATCCCAAAGACTCCACCAAAAACCAAAAATGAAAAAATCTTTTAGAATGAACAAATAAAGCAATAAAATTGAAGGTTACAAAATCAAGATACAAAAATAAGTTTTTTATAGTAAGTTTTTGTGTTTCTGTGCATTAGCGATGAAATATCTGAAAAGGAGATTACCAAAACAATCCCATCTAAAAAAAAAAAAAGCATTTAAAAAATACTTAGGAATAACCTTAACTAAGGAGGTGAACAATCCTGTGTAATGAAAAGTACAAAACATCAATTAAACGAAGAAGACGCAAGTTGAAATACATCCTGCACTTATCAGTTGCCAAGCATAATGTTTTTAAAATATCCATAGTTAACCAAAATAATCCACAGATACAATGCAACCCTCATAAAAATTGCAATTGTTGTCTTCAGAGAAGTAGAAAAATAGCTTAAAATTTATATGGAAACCCCAAAGACCCCAAATAGCCAAAAAAATCTTGAGAAAGAATAAAGCTGGAGGCATCATACTTCTTGATTCCAAAATATAGTACAAGGCTACACTAATTGAAAGAGTATGATACTAACATAAAGATAGACATATAGATCAACAGAGTAGAATACAGAACCCAGAAATATATCCACACATTTATGGTCAACTGATCTTTGACAAGGGTGACAAAACTATAAAATGGGAAATGATACTTTCTTCAACAAATAGTATTGGGAAAACAACATCCAAATGTAAAAACAATTAATTTGAACCCTTATCTTACATCATACACACACACAAAAAAAAACCTCAAAATAAATTAAGGTCTTAAATTTAAGACCTGAAACTGTAATAGTAACAGAAGAAGAGATGGAGAATAAACTTCACATAAATATGTACAGATGGCAAAAACAAAAATTAACAAGTGGGATTACATCTAACTAAAAGCTTGTGCGCAGCAACGAAAATCAGCAACAAAATGAAAAGGCAATGTATCAAATGGGAGAAAAAAATTGCAAACCAGATATCCAGTGAGATTAATTTACGAAATAAAAAAGGGATATATACAACTCAAAGTAAAATTGTATCAACAAAAACAAACCTAATCCTATTTTAAAAATTGGCTAAGGATTTGAATAGACATTTCTCCACATAAGTCATACGAATGTCCAGCAGGCCTATGAAAAGATGCTTAACATCTCTAATCATCAGGGAAATGCAAATAAAAACCACAATACAAGTTATCACTCCACATGTTGATATGGTTAATATTAAATAATAATAATAATAATAATAATAATAATAACAAATCTTGGCAGTTAAGGAATTGAAGTCCCATGAACTGTTGGTGGAAATGTAAAATGGTGCAGCTGTTATGGAAAACCATATGGGTTTTCTTCAAAAAAAAAAAAAATACCATATGATCTAGCAATTCTACTTCTAGGTATTTGTCCAAAATAACTTAAGTTAGGATCTCAACAAGATAATGCATTCTCATATTCATTGTACCATTATTCACAAATGTCAGGGTGTGGAAACAACCTTAAGATCTATCAGCAGGATAGGTGGATAAAGCAAATGTGATATATAAATACAATGGAAAATTTTCAGCCTTAAGAAAGAATTTTTGCTATATATGACAATGTGAATGAACCTTGAGTACATTATGCTAAATAAAATAAGCCAGACACAGAGAGGCACGTATTTCATGATTCCACTAATATGCACTATCTGAAATAGTCAAATTATTAGTAACAGAAAATGGCATAATTGTTGCCAGTGTCTGGGGAGATAGAGTGACATGGGAAGTTGCTAATCCATTGGCATGAAGTTTCAGGAATGCAAATATGTCAGTTTTTTAGAGATCTGTTGCAAAATACTGTGCCTGTACTTGACAATACTGTTATTGGGCACTTAAAAATTTCTTATGAGGGTAGATCTCATGCTAAGTGTTCTCACCACTATAAAAACTATAAATAAATAAATAAGAGTAAGATAACTATTTTCTAACTGTCTTACAATGTGCAAGGATCCTCTCTCTGGGACAATACTTCATTTTGTCAGTCAGGTCAGAGAGTGTCAGTTCCATTCTTTATCAGTGAGTTCAGAGTAAACATTTTCAGTTTGTCTGGAATATGAAAGTAGTTGAAAATGTAGAGATTCATTGTCCACTCTCTGTGAAAAGAACAGAGTCACAGAATTTTGGGATTACTATTAATACAGGTTAAATTGTAATCATGGCTCAAAGCTCTCACCTTCCTCAATATGTGGGAAATCGGAAGGAGTATTCCTTTGGTTACATTAGAGTAGGGCAATAATTCAAAGACCTGTTATATAACTAGAGAGCTTAGACAAGTATGTGCTGTATGCATGATAGTTGATTTCTAGTTTTACATGCACCAAATAATTGTCAAAGTGTTCTACATTCCACTGCATATAAATTTCCTCATACAGTCTATTGATTTCTTTTCTTTTTTTTTTTTTTTTGGAGAGTAATGATTGAATGTACTATGTTCCAGAAATACATTAGAGTCTGAGGTTACAAAAACATGTTAGATGTAGTGCTTGCCTACAAGGAATATTTGAATAAGGGATATAGGCATGTAATTCATAATTATAGTGTTATAAGTGCCTATGATTAGAGTATGGAATGGGTAGTATTGAATTACATAGAAGGGGTATCTAAATAAGGTGAGGGATTAAAAAATTTTTGAAGAGATAAACTGTTTCAGTTATACATAAAAAACCAAGAGAGTAATGGGAAACATATAATATAAAAGTTCATAAAGCTATTAAGTAGGGGGATTAATAACCATTGAAGGAGAAAATACTGTGCTTAATATATCACTAAGTCTAAGTCATAAAATAATTATATTTTATATGAATTTTGTTAATTTTGATCATTAAAAAATGATCTATTTAGTTTTTGTGTCAGGGCTGCTCATTGTCCCCCAAAATACATTGTCTTTCTTATCAGTAAGGGAACTTCAGTATTTGGTTAGGTACAGGGGCTAGTATAAAGCTTGCAGCTAAGATTGGTCTATAATTAATGATTAAGTTCTGGTCCATAGGATATAAACAGGAGTAATGTCCTTAACAAACAGTAACATATCCTTCTCTATCCCTTCCTCCTTACAGGTGGTGAGAATACAGACGTGTTGGCTGGAGGAGGAACAGTCTTTTTGGACAATGCTGTAATAATTGCAAGTTGAAGATGACAGAGAAAAACATAGAAGAGCTCAAGTCCCTGCTGACCCCATGGACCAGCATCCCACCTCCACCCATGGATTAGCTATTCTGGGCTTTTTTTTTTTTTTTTTTAATTGGAGAGAGAAACAAATATGCATATCGGAGTTTTCAATTACTCAGAGCCAAGCGGTCATAATGAATATAGTTTTATTCTTACAACACTCATTTAAAAAATACTTTGTAAATGAATGACAACATTAATTAGAATAACAGTTATCATTTTTGGATCACCTCTGGTGGTCTAACACTTTACCTAGGTATATGTATCTCATCTAAGTCTCTCAGCATCCCATGAAGTAGGCCTTATTATTAGCTGCTCCAGTTCACAGGGGTGAAGGCTCAAGTTCAAAGAGTTAGTGAAGAGATCAGTCAGGATTTGAACCAGGCCGTTGAAATCTAGTGTCTGGCTCTTCCTGTTTTGCATATTCTGCCTTCCCTAACTAGATACAAATTAAGAAAAGCAAAACAATTTATTTTTTTTTCTGAAATCATGAAGACGAAATTAATAAATTCACTGAGTTTTCGAAATGTATTTTCTGTCTTTTTCAGTAAGCATGCAAACTGCAATACATTTCAAAAAACAAAGCTATCTGAAAATAATACATTTTAGATATATGCGTTCTAGGAATCAGGTTCGTGAACTTGAGATAGAAAAAGATGAAATAGCAACAGCATATAGAAACATAAACTTCTGAAAATATAAATTAAATAACAACTTTTTAAATTACTTTTAAATAGACAGTCATCCAGTTCATATGACTCTACCATTCCTGTATGTTTTCAACTGATGTGTGACTTCTCCTATTATTGAGTCAGCAATGAGAGTAGGAACTTTTTCCTGTACAATATAGGTGGTCATATAATTTCCAGCCTGGATTAGACTTAGAGAAATCCTAATTCAATCTGTTTAATTTATCAATAAAGAAACTATTAGAGAATAGTTTCTCTATTAGGATGGCATGTTATAGCAACTTAATTACAGTTTGAATTGTATTTAGATCTAGTTCTAATTGTAAATCTAGTAACAGTTTCACTACACCTCATATATGAAAAGAATCTTCTGCCTCCATTTGATGGAAAAGTAGGCAAACTGCTTAAGATATTTACAGGCTAAATATCCCTGAACAGATTGAGGGTTTCGTGGTATCTATTATTTTATTTATTTATTTATTTATTTTTATTTATTTATAGAGATGGGGTCTTGCTATGTTGCCTAGACTGGGCTCAAACTCCTGGCCCCAGTGATTCTCTTTCCACAGTTTCCCAAAACACTGGGATTATAGACATGAGCCACCATGCTTGGCCAAGGTGTCTATTATTTGATAGTAGATATAATATTATTTGAAAGTAATAGTAGTTTATTGTACTCAATGTATCAGCCAGGCAAAAGTTTCTAGTCTGGAAATGGTTATTTGTAGGTTTATAAGCCACTGAAATTGCATAGTAAAATATTTACATGTAATCATACATTGTTCTGAGGAGTGAGTACATAGTTTTGTTAGATATTCAAAGTGTTGAATAATTGAAAAACATTGAGAGAAGTGCCTACTTCAAATGTCCTGATTATCTGCTGAAGCGTTTTTTTCTCACCACTTCATTCACAATTATTTGCTCTTTTTTTTTTTTTTCTGCCATAATTTGGAAAGTGAGACGTAATCCAGATAAAGGGATAAAAAGGATGTCCATAATTGCTCTGGGACAATTGCCCCATTAAGTAAAACAGCAAAACAAACAAAAACAAAACACAAAATATGAATGGCTTGGATGAAATAGTTGCAATGAGAAGGCAGTAGTGTATTTGTTGCCATCATAGAACACACAGGTAATCCTGAGAATGAGGCAGAAGAGAAATGTTCCTTGAATAAGCTCCCTTCTTATCTTTTAGCAAAAAAAAAAAAAAATAGTGAGCTGGTTTTTATATATCACACCCTTTATGAAAATGGATCATAAAACACATTTGACAAGGGGATTTCACATTAACTTATTCTTTAGGAATGGTGATGGCTGAAAGACACAAAAGAAATAATTGTTCATGAGACTGTAAAAAACACCAATCATGCACCACACCTCACACTCTTAACTAAGAACATTCGGCTCAGTTAGGAGTCTCCATCTAAAAAGATTTCAATATAAAGTAAACATGGCAAATGAATTCTCCTCCTTCCTTTGGAGAGGTCACATCTGAGGTTCACCGGCAATGCAAGATGGGAAGGCCTGGCTTGTGCTCACCTGCTAAGAGTTCAACAGAGAGCTTGTGCAATCAATGCCTGGTGTTTAATGGGCAGAACTGAATTTATCACCTGAAACTCTAACAAGCTAATAAGCCATTTATTAATTTGTGTTAGTTTGGGTACCATAGAATTGCCCTACCTTGAAAACAACCACCCTCTCAAGATATGCGAAAATTCTCAGGCAAAATAGTTGCATTCATTGCTTTGGAAAATCAAGTTTACCAGGCAGGTTTTGTTGTGCTCTTCTCAGCATGGTTCTTAGTATCTAAAGTGCCACCACATGTTGTAACAATAAAGCTATTGCTTATCAATCAGACCAAGTTGACAACCAACAAATGCTGCTATGAGTTGTTGTAGGCTGGGTTACAATCCTCTCCTTGGTTACCCATCAGGGTGTGTCTAATAAGCAGTGTTCAGTAATGTTCAGGGTAGTAAACTCATGTAGAAACACTTAGAAATTAAAACAAAAACAACAACAACAAAACAAACAAAACAAGAAACAAAGGCTATGTGTGGAGAAACTTTTCCAGAAACAACTAATTGTGAAAGTACACAGTTTCCACAAGGGGAAAAATAGCTAGACAACACCATGTTTTTTATTAAAATCTAACCTTACAAGTAACACTGAACTATTCTTAAAGATGGATGGGCATTCATCACCCTCCTCTTTGATGGAAGGTGTTGATGCATTTTTGGTGGTAGCTTAGCTACATCGTTCTTTAACTCTTTCAGAAGTTTTAGATGAAGACCATTTGAACATGGTGATTTATGGCCACTTAATTTCTCATATTTTTTCAATCAGGTCTTTGTTTTGATTTCTCTGACAGTTCTCCACCTTCTTTCTTTGTACAAAGTAATTCTAGAGTAGATACTTCTTCATCATCCTGGAAAGCAAGCCAGGCACAAAGCATCCATTCAGTCTCTTTGTATTTTTTACTATCCCTTTGGAATGTTTCATTCCCAACATAGTCTAATAGGTCAATATAATCTTCAGTGGATTTTGCATTTCTGATATACTTGTCACCTGTCTGAAGGGAATTCTTTTATTATGCACTTGGGAATTACTTTTGATTTTTTTTTTTTTAACATTATCCCTAAAGATCAGCATTGTGGTCTCCGATCACATCTCCTCCATCTTTTCCAAACTCAAACATTTAGCCTCATATTTACTTTTGTCGGTGTTCACAAGTCTCTGATAATGTATCCTTAGTCAGGGTATGTGCTATTTCTATGTATTTAGGTTTCCTACCTTTTTGCTTTTGGACCTTTCTAACTAGTCTCTTCGTTGTTGTTTTTCTTAAACTTATCAAAATTTGGGTATCCACCTATGTCCCTTTGATGTAAAGATTTCTATGAAAATGTCAAATGTGATTGTGTCATCACTACTGCTAATTTTGTAAATTTGTCATCTTTCACCTTCAGACCAATGCGTCAAAAGTCACAGAAGCTATAACAACACTCTAATTTCCTAAATGGTGTGCTTTTAAAAAAACGCATTCATCCCACGGTGATACAAGGTTCGTGACTTAAACTAACAATGTAAAAATCTTGTTATTTTTATGCCACCTTTTGAAATGTGCCACTCATGCCCAAATAGCCAGAACAACAAGTTTCCCCATCTACCAGACCTGCCACTGCTGTCCCATGCTCTATATAACATGCCTTTGCTATAATGCAAAGCTTATGTCTTGTATTTTAATATGATAAATCAATCGCAATGAAACATAGGTTTCTTATTAACATATGTCAATCACTCTTTGGTACTCCACCAACACTTGTGTATAGTAACCATAGTTTATCCTTCTTTCTATAAATAAAACAATGTGTCTCTCTCACTTTTCTAATCATTTCAATGTAATGCCTAGTGTCAGACAAACCAAACTAAGCAGTGGTGAACCTATTTTTACTCCTTCCAGATTGAATAAATCTAATCAAATAGTTTTATATTACCATGGATTCTCTTTTGTAAGAAACCATGAAAGAATTGCCAAATTCCTGGATTAACTGAAAAACACACAAATATTTCAGCAAAATCTTAAAGTGACTTTGTAAAAACTCATAAAGCCAGTATATACTTTGCCATTCCTAGGGACATGTGTTCTGAACTTAGATCTTAGACTATTTTGTAATCATCTATTTCTCTTATGTGGATTATTCAGATTGCCAGGTAACTTGCAGACCTCATTGTCAATATTTCCCAAGTGCCCAAAGTTTACAGAAAGCACACCTGGCTCTGTATCCATTTGTTAATATTTGCATTTAAATGCAGATTCAGAGTATCCTATCCTATCCTTGTGAAACTCAGGACTTTCACAAGATAACCAGGCTTCAGACAAATGTTATGGGTGGATTGTATCTCTCCCAGATTCACATATTGAAGTCCTAACCCCAAAAGTACCTTGAAATGTGGTCTTATTTGGAAATAGGGTCATTGCAGATGTAACTAGTTACATTTAGGTTATACTACAGTAGAGTAGGCCCCAAAACTATATGACAGGTATCCTTATAAAAAGGAAATATTTGGACAGAGAAATACACACACAGGGAGAATTCTATGTGAATATTGGCATTAAAATGTCACAAGCCAATGAACAACCAGGAGTTAGGTAAAAGGGTTGGAACTGATCTTCGCATATCCTTACAGAGAATACGGCCCTGTCAAAACCTTGATATCAGACTTTTGGTCTCAAGAACTGTAACACAATTCCATTTCAGTTGTTTAAGCCACCCAGTTTGTAATATTTTGTTATGGCCTTTTAAGCAAAATTCAATATAGTTAATATCAAATAATGAATCAGGCAAATAACGAATGATGGGCAGAGTAAAGAGAAATTTATAATATAATTTTGAAGGATTGTTCTTTTATATAATCCTGAAGGATACATTTTTTTCTGTAATTGCTGGGTAATTATTAGCTTGCTTTTCAGAACCCCCATAGCATTTGTTTCCTGTGTACATTAATAGTGCTTTTCACACCGTTATGATCACTTATCTTCAGGTCTGTCTGTCATTATCTCGAAATCGAAGAAGCCTGGGACCACGTGTACCTTCTTCATCTCAGAATCCTATGACACATAATACATGCTCACTAAATGTCTTCAAAAATGATGAGACTATCTTTGCCATCATATTTAGAATTTTTACCAGATTGTTCTTTAAGTAAGATTTTTACTCAAAATAGTAATAAACGAGACACACAAAACAGTTAAGACTGGACTCTCATCGTATCTTTTTTCAACATGATTACTACAAAGGAGATATATTGTTTTTTAAAAGGGTTTTAAAGACCAAATTTACTGATGATATAGTGGACTGAAAAGTAAGAGTGAAGGGATAGAAAGCAGTCCCTGGCCTCTGAACTAGATTTCTATTTGTAGATTCGTAGTTGTTGTCTGTTTCTCAGAACTTAGTATTAAGAGAAGGCATAAAAATATTGCCATGTGTTAACCTCTATCATAGACACAGCTTGTCCTGTTAGGCCAGGGATGGAAGTATGCAAGCTGAAACACACATCTTAATGTGAACCAGACTTGGTGGGGGATTCACCACTGTATCTTGCCAGGTATTCAAGCCTTCCAGATACTCTTCGTCTTTTGATGATCTGCCTATAAATTCTTTCAGTCTCAGAGACTGAGCCCAATATTTCTTCTCCTCCTCCTCCCTCTGACCTCCACTGTGTCTCATATGTATTGTACAGTCTGACACAAGCTACCACGGTTTTGTCTCACTTTCATTTTGCTGCATCTGTTTTACCGCATAACCCAGATCATTGTGTTTCCAAGCATAGACTGGAAATCTGACTTCTGTTCCTGATAGATAATTTAGTTTTATTTTTCTGACTCTGTGTCTTAACCCACTAAGAAATATCCAAGATATAGCAGTTAATCACAAGTGTGGAAGCATATATTTTTGATCTCTGTCCCCAGATGTATGTGAAGTGGCCCTGCATTTGATCTTGAAAGATGTGTTCCCCAGGTAACTGTGCTATAGCTACTATTGGTGGGCTCCTGTATTTTAATCAAAGGGGAAGAAATAAAGCATTTACAAACACTATTTCTCAATTTCATTAGTTTAAAACATATTGGGTATATATATACAGCATTGCTGATTAAGTTTGCTTTGCACTGAAACTCTTTATTGTAGATTCTTATTGATTTTCAACAATCTTCCACGAGATTGAAGTTATTTAGAAAAAAATTGTAAGTTTTCTCTCACTGTAATTATTTTCCTTCTCAAAAACAGTTGATAGAAATACAATGGAGATTTAAAAATATTTGATACTACAATAATGGAGATCGAAAGTTGAAAGACCCCAGATTAAATGAAGTTTAAAGTAGTCTGTTGGGCTGATAAAATGTTTTTAAGGTTATTTGTCAACAAAATTTAAAGGCAGTATATTTCCACCCACCTCCCTTCATGCAAAACAAAAACAAAACTAAATTCTGAATCTCCAACTGATGCTGAAAAAAAAAAAAGAAAGATCTGGCAACATAATATTTCCATTTCCACATAACTGAAATTGATTCTGATATGGTATGGTTAGTTTGCCAGATTCCCCACCTCTCCCTCTTATCCCTACCAGACTTACTTCATTCATGAGAGATAGCTGTTGGCTCCTGTATTAATTTAAATAACCTGTAAATTGCCCGATATGTTGATGTTTTATGCAAGTGATTTCAGTAGGATGAATCCTACATCTCACTGAAAAAAAAAGTTTTTCAATAGAATTGTGTTTATTGTTGTGTGTAACTTGCCCATAAACTGACCCACTCAGTACAGATACATATGTCCCAAGTGTTAGCCTTTCTTAAAGAGCAGAACTTTGACCTTGTGGATATAGGTTTTTTGTTCAATAAGGAAAGCCATCAATTACATTATGTTGTTTGGTACCAAAAATGCTTTGATCTTTTTTAAGGGTATTTATTACAAAGGAAAGCAGGGTGAGAACCTTCTGACAGATAAGAAGCCGTGAGGCTTTATGTGAAAACCTTGAGCATCTGTGACTGACTGGCATAAAACCATGGGTATAAAATGTTTCAGATCTGATCCACCTCACCTTTCTGGATTTGATTTCTAGCTTTTCTACTTACTAGTTATGTATTCGTGGAAAAATCCCAATCTTCCTGTGCCTGAATTTTTAAGTTTGTCACATTATTTCTTTTTTTCATATATGTTTTAAAATTTTTATTTTAGGTTTGGGGATACATGTGAAGGTTTACATATGAAGGTTTGTTACATACATAAACACATGTCATGGGGGCTGTTGTACATATTATTACATCACTCAGGTATTAAGCTCAGTACCCAATAGGTATCTTTTCTGCTCCTGTCCCTCCTCCCATCCTCCCCCCCAAGTAGATTCCAGTGTCTGTTGTTCCCTTATTTGTGTTTATAAGTTCTTATCATTATTTCTAAGATTCCAAATATGATCACTGAAAACCCACTGAATTCCTTAGAAAACCTCAATAAGACTCCATAGCATTTTAAAAGTTCTCATTCTAATTAGCACATTAGAAATTCATGGACACAACTCAAATGTTTTACAGTAAAACCATTTTGCAATTTAACCTAAAATTGCTGAACTCATTGTTGTTCTATGGGTAGTGTACAGAGTTTTTATTTATTTTTGTTAACTTCATGTTTTCATCACAGTATATTAAATTTCAGATGGATTTCACCCTAGAATCTATTCCAACTGCTAAAGGTTTTGAATGTATTAAATTGCAATTCAATTCTCTGACACCTCCCCACTTTCTGTTTCATCTTGAAAATAGGCTCTACCTCTCCTCTGAGTATTAGAAGTCTGAAAAGAAGAGCTATCTCCATGAAAATGGGCCACATGTCCTCCCTCCTGTGGCTGATTGTGCTACATCATCCCAGCATGATAAACCATATATCTTTGAGTGAGTTTAACTTCCTATCCCTCTGTGATCCTGCAAAACCCAACTAGTCATGTAATTTGTGCATTACTTATATCCACCCCCCAGCCAAACTGCTGAGGTTTTGTAACAAACTCTTTACCCAAGGCCTGCCCTCCTTAACAATCTGTGACGGTATTTTCAAACTGGTATTTCTGCAACATATGCTTAACTATTTCTTTCTTTTTCATAAAACCATTGTCCTCTTTCTCACAGCATTGTGAAGTCAGCATGTGATGGTCATAAGAACACAGAGTTGGGGAAGGTGACAAGCCAGGGTTTATATTGATGCTCTCCATTGTCAACTATGTAGTCACAGGAAGTAGCTATGTTTGAAAGGCAGGTATTAAAAACATTACTTTAGGGAAAAGATGTATATAGGTTTTACATGTCACCACAGAAGGCAAAACTAGGACTTCCCGATAGATGTGATAGGAGTGTATATTTTCAATGTAATACACTGAAGAATCTTCATTGAAGCAACTTCAAAATGAAATTTAATGTTTTATGAAACACAATTTCTCCATCCTTAAACGTATTTTAGTAGAGAAAATATGACTATGAGTTAAAGAAAGAAATGCATGTATCAGATGGGAAAGAAGCGAGGTTGCATGAGGAAGCAGCAAAGGATGTTTCCAATCTGAGATTTTCCAATTCTCTGGTTTTAGTTTAATTGAATTGGCTTAAATTAAATTCTCATTCAAGTTATTTTATACTTGAATTTCAGGACTACATTCATTTATAGAAACAAAGTTTACTAAATATAAAACTTCTTTATCAAGTGGATATGTACTATAAAATAACTCTTTCAAACTTAATTTGTGTAGAACTTGTACTTGGATTCAGGGATGTATGAGTCGATATTATGTTTAATTCTTTGGTGGTTAACTTGAGAAAATTTTAATACATTTCTTGAGGAATCTATACACATGTACACACACACACAACAGAATTATCACAAAAATTCAAAACATTTTATTTTCTTTGAAATGAATAGATTATTTATCAAAGAAATTGCACTATTAATCTTAGAGTTTCTATAGTGATTTAAACATCATTTACTTTTATTTGCATTTACATATATTTCAAGAGTTTTATTTTGAAATATATTTTTTTCAGAATCTGAACAATTTTTGTCCTTGAGAAAATTTGTTGTTATTTTGTTTTGAAATAACGTTTTTGTTTCACTTAAGCCTAAATGTAAGGAGATAAATTGCTACAAACCCTGATGGTCTTTTTTATGATGTGAATACCTGTCCGTGGAATTGAGACCACCAACCAATTTCCTATAAACCATCAAGTAAGATCATGTGTTAACAATTTTCGGTCACTTTTAATCTGGTTTGGATTCAAAATGGTAAAACAGAGGTGAAAGGTCGGATTTAAAAAAAAAAAAAAGAAGAAATTCTCCTGGGATAACCAGCCTTTTGAATTTTCCGAATTTAGGTTAATTATATTATTAGAATTTAATGAAATTATCAACATGTTCAGCTTCATTTCACAGTAACACTTCCCTGTTCAGATTAGAATCAATCTTTTTATGTTTATCTAGGTGTTTATAAAGAGAACTACAGAGGACCTAGTGTTTTTATAACGCACTTCATTATTAGATTTTGAAGTGAGACCATAATTTAAGATTTGGTGAGGGAAATGCTTTTTTTAATGGTAAATGAACAATGTTTTTGTTATGTTCTTATGGAATTTATACTTAAAATTTACTCACTGGTTAAATATTCATCTCAATGTTGTAGTGCTATTTTTGACCTGAGGGTTATTATATTTTTGTCATAATTATTTATTTGTAAAATTAAGAAAATATTTAATATTAAGTAGTTTAATAAAATGACTACTATTTCTTTTAACCAATATAAATATAAAGTAAAATAAATTATTCTAAACTTTAATATACAGATAATCTTTTGAACTTAGATTCTAAAAAGTGAGAATGAGTTTATAACTATATTATAGGTTTCATACTTCACATATTATTGTGTTTTTAGATTATCTTACCAAAATAGATGATTCTGTGAAGTCCTTAATGACTCTAGCTTAACTTTATGAACTTAGTCACTTTAAAATTAAAAAAAAAACTTAAATTTTTTAGTCACGTTATTATTGTAGGTTGCTTTCTCTTGTTATTTTAAAATTTATTTATTAAATAACAAAAATTTAGATAAATATTGATGGAATGTGACATAAAAATGATAAAGATGAAAGATAACATAGAGTATTTGTAAAATTTGTTTGTTTTTCATATGACACCATGTGAAGTAATTAATTAAGGAGATACAAATTTCAGAAAGAAGTAATAAATAGGCTCTTGGATTTCTGACAATCTATTTAATAAACAGTAATGAAATAACATATTTTTAAAATTTTTTAAATGGCAGTTTGATAAAAAATGCATTCGTAAAGAGACTATACAACTCAGAATACACCTCAAAATAAGGACCACCATAAGTATCTCATGATTCAATAAAAATATAAGTTGAAATAAATATTTAAATTTTAAAATTAAAGACAGTTTATAATCAACTGTAATCGATTATGATCATTCTCTTCTACTAAGATGGTAAAGGTGACCTTTATAGGCTTTATAGTTGTTAAATATTTGTATGTTTGTGGCATTTTTTTCTCTTCAAAAAATCCTTTAACACCCAATGTTGTATTTATAATTTTATCTTTGTTTTATCTTAAAGAGGATAAAAACATTTTTTAGGTTTCGGGCTCCACAAAACTTAGATCATCTCCTTGTTCAAAGTAATATTGTTGAAGAAATATTTAAAATTCACTCAGGTGAAGAATGGTGTAAATTTCTAAATAAGAAGGGGAAATTACAATCACTTTGACTTTCTTTTACATTCTTCCTCCCCTTCCATTTTCATCTCTGTGCAATGCTAAGTTGTCTAGTGCAAAGCCTTCTCTAACCGTGCAATCGGGAAAAGGTTTGCATACGTGGAATGAGAAAGCTCATAATGTGTACCTCAACAAAACGTCTCAGCCCAATTTTTGAGACAAGAGATTCTTATGATAGTCATTATTTCCCATTTATTTTATTCCTTCAATGACACATTGTTCATCAGTATAACTTACTTGAAACACAACTTCAACTCTGCCAACTGACTTCTGCTTTGGAAGATACATTAATCTGTAATTAACAGAAAATCCAAAATAAGTGTGGCTTAAACAACAGAAAAATTTATAACATTCCGAATTAATTGTAAGCAGTCTAACACTGGTCTGAAGCCCCATATTATCAGGGATGCCAGCTCTTTCTCCTTCGCTGATCTGTTGATCACAATATACAGTTTCTACAACATTTTCCAAGGCAGTTATTCAAGTAAATGCCTGAAGTAAGAAAAAACAGGGTAGTAACAGATTTCTCCTTTAAGACACTTCCTGGATATTCCACAAGGCACTTCTACTTGTAGGTCATTGGTCAGAATCGTGTTGCATGGAAAATGAATTATTTATTCTGAGTGTCCCGGGGCATAGTTAACCTCCAGGGTTGATATAAAATGTCCATGCTGTATAAACTGTGTTATGTTTGTAACTACCGTTTTCCAGTTCATTGTCTTTATTGTGGCTATCTAAGAACTTGAAAGTACCCTGCTCAATTCTTGTCACTGCACAGTTTCCATTTGTATAGAGATGAATAAATTATTGGTATCATTCACAGCCACTACTTTTAGTTGTCATTCTTAGAGAGTATAATTTAAGATATGAAGTTAGTATTCTTTTTAACTTTTTTCCCTTAAGGCTAATCTTAAGAGATGAGCCTAGGAGTGCACAGTTCTCTTAATGCAAATGTAATATTAATGCAAATGTAATATGGCATTAGAATATTGGGTATCATGATATTCTTAGACCTAAAAAAGTAGTAGTATTTCACATCATCTGAAATCCTAAGAAATAAAATAATAAATAACTTAATATGACATATCAAAATTACATATATCAAAAATAAGATAAATTAGTAAAGGAAGAATACTTAGTTAATGAACTATGGACGAAGTAAACCACCAAAGGTGCTTGAAGTTTCAAATAATAGCAAGAAAGCAAAATGGAAGGGGAAAAGGCAAAATGATTATGTTTGTATTATATTTTTACTAAATGGGAAAAGAATGAAGCCAATAATATAGTTAAAATTGTGGGGGGAGGTGAATAACTTTAATGGCTAAACAATACATATTCATAAACAATATAGAAGGGGACAGGAAAGAAATATGATTTTATGTACCAGTTCTTTATTTAAAAATATATATGGTAGGCCTACTATATTCCAAGTTGTATTCTACACTCTGGCAATAAAAGAGTGTATAAGATGAAGTCTATGACTTCAAGAGTTTATATTTTAGGAGTGATAAAGGCAATAAAAAATAAACAAATATAAAATTAAGTGATATCAGTTAATTGTTAGTATGTTGAGGAAAATAAAATAGCATAAGAAGACACAATGATTTACAGGAGGTAAAATGGCAGGCATTTACAGAAGGTGGAAGGGCAGGGCACAGGGTGATTTACAGAAAGTGGCAACTATTTTGCAATTACTGTCTGAGAATGTCTTTCTGAAGATGCTATATTGGAGCTGAGCAAAATTGTAACAACAAGATTCTTGCAGAAAAATGTTCCAGTCAAAGGAAATGTCTCAACTTGCACCCAGATTCTGAAATTTGAAGATAGATAAGGCTTTAAAAGAACTTCTGTTAGGTATATTACAGATCTCATCATCCAGAGGAGTAAACATTACTTTGAACATGTTACAAAAGCACAGAATGAGAGGAATAATATGATGTTGCCATCATTTATAAAAGGCTGAAGGTCGTGAAGCATATTATTAACCCTACAAACAATGCCAAATGCACAAAAAATCAACTGATAACTTAGATAAGTTTCCTAGATTTCCCTTTTTTAGGTAATTAGCAATGACACTTTTAAATAAAAAAAAAGAAATGAAACAGGATAAATTTTCTCTGTCATATTTTGAAGGGACTCAATATCCCTCTACCTCTTCCACGTTGAAAAAAGATAATAAACCAAATTGCTCCTATACTAGAAACATAGACATAAAACTAAAATAAAATTACATTAATATGTACTTGATGCAATGATATCAATTACTACATGTTACTAGAAAACCACAGAACAGGGGTTTCTAGTTCACCCCAGAGAACATTCAGTGAAGGCATCAGTGATTGTTATTGGATAAATGGTGTGTTGCTGCAGTTTTCAGGCAAAATATGAGCAGCATAACAGAATTAGGAATGAACAAAAGAATGACTGGAGAAATATCCAGGTGAGAAATTTTTTGATTAGCTAGCAGGACTTAAGGAAATGGGCAAATCAATCATGACTCCCAAAATTTAAATGTAGGGCTACTAATTTAAATGGACCCTACAAGACTAGGAGATGGGAAATGAGTTAAGCATACCACCCAAGGCCTATTCTATTAATGCTGAATTTAATTACCTGGCATAACTTGATCAGTAAGGGACCAAGGGGAGAAGAGTTAATTTATATGCCCCATCTCCTCTGAGTTGCTATTTAGGTTATTAGAAAAGCACATAGTAGGGGTTCCTAACCCCTAGTGTACATCATTTTATATACTAATAGGTTTTGAAGCTGTTACTTCCTTATATTTCCTCTCTCTTGGTATTTACTCAATGATGATAGTTATGATTTCACATGAGACTAAGAAATAATGGGATAATATTATGCTTTTATTCTAATAAAAGATATCCAGTGGCAGTTGAATACAGAAATCTCAAAGTCAGGGTAAATTTTGGAAATCATCAGCATACGAGTTGGGGCGAAATCATAAACACAGATAAAATAACACAAAGAGAGTATAAAGAGCAAGAAAGAAATTTAACTTGGAGAAAGGGACTCACAAATAAAATTAAGCACCAACAGTAACAGAAGGATAAGGCAAATCACATGTATTCAATAATTCAATCAATTATATAATCCTGCAGTTCCTAGACAATAAGTCAACAATGTCAGATTCTATTTAAGTTACATACTTTTAGTTAATGTTTTAACACGAATTGTTATTTGGTCATTCCAAGTAAAATTCAAACGCTCTAACTGCTAATATTTTGCTTGTGGTAGTACTTGAGTACTCTGAAAAGCATATTGACACATTTTAATTATAAATTAGTAAAAACAATTATGTAAATATTTACTTAAAAGCTCTATCATTGGTTGTATTTACAAGAATGCCTTTTGGTTACAAGTCACAAAAACTCAGTCAATAGTAGAATATGTTGGTTCAGAAACATAAAAATCCAGGGTCATTTAGGTTTAGCTGGATCCAAGAACTCAATAAAATAATCAAATATCAGATAACCTGCCTCTTTTTATGATCTGTCTCTGCTCAATTTTACTTTCTAATGGTTTCAGGCTCAAGAAGTTTGTCTCCTGGCCATCATCAGATATAGTTTGGATTGTACTTTACAACTAGCAATGCCAGAGAAAAGTGCATAGCATCCCATTCCCAAGATTTATATCAATCTTTGGAAGACAAAGTCACTGAAGCTTTTTCTTTCATATGCACCACAAAATTCAGGAAGTGAAGCCAGGTGATTATAGACTCTACCAAGTGAAAGAAAGAGCTGTCCTCCTTAGAGGAAAAAGATGCAAAGGACAGGATGCCAGGAAGATAAAAACAACAAATATCAACTGCACTACCTAGGCATGTTATAGGTAAAAAGGATCAATAGTCAGTATTTGAAAAATATTGTAACCCATCAAAGTATGTTTTTTATTCATATAAGGAAACATAGTGTTCTTTCACTCCTTACTATGATTTAGAATAGTTCATAGTACAAATCAAAATAATTAACTATTACTATAATGTTTCTTCACCAGACATACATAGAAATGAATACTTCTAATGAAGGATTTGAATTGCTCTGTTTTGAATTTGTTAACTATTTGTTTAACCTGTGCTGTCAGAAGTACTATAAATCTATCTTGGATAATTGTACGTGTCTTTTTCTTTTGCTTGATATCCTTAAATGTCACTAGAAACTATCTTTTCTCCACGAATGATTAATTTTAAAAAATTATACATTTAGATTGAAAGATGTGGAAATAGCATAAAATATCAGGAAATCCACCCAGGAAGGAAAGCCAAAAATAACACACCTGAAAAAGTAAAGAGTATAACAGTTATGCCAATGGAATATCAATTTAAAACATAAATAATTATAATTTTGATTGACTATTTCTAAAGCATTTTACATATGCATATGAAAGCAATGCTAAATTGCATTTTTCTGAAAGCTTCTCATCTATGGTTTAAGAAAAGATTTACATATTTTACATAAAAATAAATTTTGCTGCTGCATTCATTAATCATTCAACAGCTATTTGATAGCACCTGTGGCATGCCAATCACTGTTGTCAATTTTGAAGATAGAGAAAAGTACCTACCTTTAGACTTTGCAAAATTAAGAGTTTAAACGATTACAATTTGGGTATAAGATATAAGGAGAAAAAAGAATCAAGAGTGACTTCCAGGCCTTTGGCCCTAACACATTGTGTGAATAGTGATTCTATTCAGTGAGATGGGGAGGAAAAGCAGATTGGGATGATATGCAGGGAGAGGGCAGTTCTGTTTTGGACATAGTTTGACATGCCTGTTATAATGCCAAATGAAAGCATGAATTAGACAATTGGATACAGAGGTTCCTGTTCAAGAAAGAAGTTCAGCCTGCAGACAAACATTTGGAAGTAAAAAATGGAGAGATGTTAACCAAGGCCATCAGACAAAATGAGATTCTGTAGGGAGAGAAAAAATTAGAGAAGAAAGGGCCAATGATATCCTTGAGGTGCTTGATAATTTAAAGCTATGGAAAAAAGCAGGAGTCAGTTACAAAGATAAATAAAGTGATGTAGGAATATAAGGCCAAATAAAGAAAGGATTTCAAGATAGATGCAGTTGAGTTAACAGTTGCTAAAAAATCAAAAAGGTGAGGACGAGAACTTGGCAAGACGGTGATTATTAGTAACTTCAATAGGACAAGTTTCAATGATGTTGTTGAAATAAAGAAATAACTAAGTTGAGGAAACAGATAAAGGGAGAAGTAATAATTGCTTCAAAGAGTGTTACTCTAAAGAGAAGTAAAATAATAGGGTGGCAACTAGAGAATGAGTCAAAACTTTTAAAACATTGATCGTACCATGATGGGAATTACACAGCAGAGAGTGAAAAACTGATTATATAGAGGAAACAAGATGGATATTTTAGGGAACAACACCTTGAGAAGTTTGATGAATTGGATCTAGCAAACCTGTGGAGGGATTAGTCTTCAATACAAGTAGTGACATTTCATCCATAAGTTCAGGAAGGAAGATCTTACGTACAAATATAGACACAAGTGGTTTTGTAGATTTCTTCCTTCACATCTGGGACACAATAAACAAGATCATTAGTGAGACCCAGGGTTGGAGAAAGTTGTTGGCAATTTGAAGAGAGAAGAAAAGGTGTAAAGTAGTCCAGGAGACTGGAAGAGCAATGCTGGAGCCCATGAAGGGTTACACTATCAGAGAACGTGCCGGGAGAATGAGTGTGATGGTGCATGATATGTTTAGACAGCAACCACAGGGCATGATCCTGATCCTATCAAGTGAACAACTGAGATTGGGCTGCAGGGCATAGTCTAGGTCATAGATTAGGGAATATGTTTTTGACTTGATAGGCGTTTGTTGGTAGAAAGTTTTGCAATTTATAATATGCTGGAAAAAAAGAGCTATAGCCATATAGATACAAAACCATTTAATCTCACTGGTAAATAAGGAAATGCAAATTACAAAAACCATAAAATATCATTTTATGTTTTGAAATCTGCCAAAAATTAAAATACCATAATATAAAGTCTCACAAGGATTACATTCCCTGCTGGTAGAAACATAGTTATACCCAATAACTTTCAGATTATTTTGTCAATATCAAGGAAAGTTTAAGGTGCCCAAATTTATGTGGAAATATATGTTAAAGAGACTCTTGTCAGCTTCATTAGACGTACACAGGTAATTATAATAAAAAATACATGTATATTGGTAGGAAAATAGGACAGTAAATTGTGTTATTGTTATAAGTTAGAGTGTTCTGGAGAGATAAAAATGAATGAATGAGCTCTATGAACCAATATAAAGTGAAACAAGAGGGAAGATAAATATTTCAGCACTGTAGAAGGTTGGCTTATAGAATTGTTGGTGGGAAGATAATGATATTTCCATCCTTTTGTTGTCTTAATGAATTGAAAGATGAGATTAGAAGCTAAAATAGGATGGAGGAAAGAAGAGAAATTTGGAGACTTGAGAAAAAGGAAAACTGTACAGTAGTCTTCAGAAAAAGAAATGAAGAAAATTCACTAGAGAAATCTAGCAATCTTAAGCAGGTTACAATGCCTACACTTTTCATCATTTCAATAGCAATAATCATTTCAGTAATATAACTGAAATTTATTTGTATCTACAAGGTTATACTGCTAGACCAGAATGATTTAAAGTTTCCAAGGGCAATTAGCTGAAAATTTTTTAGAAGGGTGGAGGTGAGGAGGCTAAATTTCTCTGAATCTTGAAGATGCTTGTGCAATTGCAGCTCTCTTAAAGGATGATACACAATCTTACAGAAGCATTTTACCAGAGAACACCTAACTGGACTTGACTCGCGAGACCACTTTATATATAGCCTCATAAACTTAGTAAAATATTGTCTATCATAATTAATATTCATTTAAAAAGAAGTCTTGATTTAGCAAAATTCTACCATATTAAAAAAACCATTATAAGTACAAGGATCTAGTAGTATACTTAACAGCGTTCAGGCATTGAATCAAAGAGGTTTGAAATACTATTGAACATGTTTCTTACAAATACAAGTTGTTGTACAGTTCTTGCAATTATGGGAGGTACTTCAATATAAAATCTCTGGAATAAGATGGAATGTATTTTCTAAAGCAACTTTAAATTTCAGAGAGATATAAATAATAGTATATCACATAGTGGTTTTTCCAAGTATGTGCTCTTAAATTTAGATATTTCCTGTTATTTTATTTCCTAGGAGTGATTTTTAAAGTAGAATTGGTTAAGGTTTTAGCCTTCATTATTTCCTAATACATATCTATATGGAAAAAGTATTCCAGGTATTGTTATTTATAGAAGGCATTATTTTGCACTGTATTAACAAGAAAGGAGTGTATCCAGCTGAGTATTAGTATTTTTCTTCAGTTTCCAGCTCCTGGAATTTCTGGTTCGAATTCCTAGTCTCAGATACAATCTTAAATTTCTGAAATGGAAACTCTCTGTTCTGACTGTTCCATATTTGGCATCAATTTTATTATTAAGCTATTAATACAGAGTGCTTCAAACACTCATCTCCAGATTATTTAAAAATTCAAGTGAACTAGAAATATATAAATTTATTTTTCAATGCTTATTGGAATGATAATTTGGGGGATAAAAAATGTCAATTGAAAGCATTCAACCACAATAATCTTATTTAATAGTATCTTTCAGGCAAGCGAATATGTATCAATGACACAGATAACTTTTAGACTAATATGATTGCTTTCAAAGAACTACCCTCTTTATGAACAATTTACCATGAAGAAGAAGGACCGGGGAACAAACATTTTAGGATTTACAGATCAAATAGTCTCTGCATCAAGTACTCAAGTATTCAGCTCTGTTGTTGTAGTGTGAGGGCAGCCATAGATAATTTGTAAATAAATGGCTGTGACTGTGTTTCAATGAAACTTTATTTACAAGAACAAGTTGCAAGCCAGATATGGTACCTGGCTGTAGTTTGCTTACTCCTGGATTGGATCACTTATATATAAATAAAATCCATTTACTCAAAGTTATGTATTATTAATAAATATCTGGCATATGCGGCTAATGAAGTAGAAGAGATTTTCCAAGAAAAAGATTAATAAAATACTGGTGTAATAAGATAAGTTGTATTGACATAAGAAAAATCATTTTTGTATGTAACCTTAAGATAAGATATAAACACAATAGTTGATGCCTTCTTTCCATTTTCTTCTGTTAAACGTTCCCTCTAAACTCTCCAATGTTGCTTTTAAACACATTCTGTATTGGTCAAAGACTTTTTTTTTTTTTTTTAAGTTTCCAGTAAGTAACAGAGTACATGTTAAAATCCACATCTTTGTATTCCAATTTTGGTTTATTATTGTCAAATTTAAACAAAGAGGCATCTGTCTAACTCTGAAAGACAGGAGTTTACAAATATTAATGTTACTGCAAGTGGAGAGCTATTTACCCACTACTCCAATGGAATTGTCATTCTGCCAGAATGCTTCACTGGTATCTATTAAAACTCCACTACACAGAACACTGATCCCCTCCAAAGCTCTAAAATTTTCAGGACTTTGCAGTGTTTTAATGATGTATCTCTATAAACTCAGATTTTTTTTTTTTCCTGAGTTTGAACTGTTTTATTTCATCTCTCTAAAAATAGATGCAAATCCCATTTTAAGTGCTGAATTTAACATTTTTAAAAGTTTAATTTACCAGAATGTTTAAGATTTTAAATAATGATGACATAATTCTGTAGCTTTGTATTTTTCATCTTATATATTTTCTCTCTTGCTTATTCTATTTCATTCTCACATACATATATATTGTGTGTGTATATATATAGATAGATATAGTAATTTTGTTCATTATTGTGTGTAATTTTCTTTTCTTTTTTTTTTTTTTTTGAGACGGAGTCTTGCTCTGTCACCCAAGCTGGAGTGCACTGGCCAGATCTCAGCTCACTGCAAGCTCCGCCTCCCGGGTTCACGCCATTCTCCTGCCTCAGCCTCCCAAGTAGCTGGGACTACAGGCACCCGCCACCTCGCCCAGCTAGTTTTTTGTATTTTTTAGTAGAGATGGGGTTTCACCGTGTTAGCCAGGATGGTCTCGATCTCTTGACCTTGTGATCCGCCCGCCTCGGCCTCCCAAAGTGCTGGGATTACAGGCTTGAGCCCCGCGCCCGGCCTGTGTGTAATTTTCAAACAAATAATTGCAAATAAAGTAAATACTAATTTTTATGTACTTTACTATTATCTATAAGTTAAATTCTGATATATGGACTCCTATAATCTTTTATAATTTGTTATTTTATTAATTGGGTGGCAATTTCAGTTAAATAATTTTCTCTAGACTAAATCTATAATTTAATGGCTAGAGTAGAAACAGTATAGAAAAATATATAATCTATAAATGGTTATAAGGGAAAGATTTCTGAAACATAATTTTCTTTTTCAGGTACCACATCTTTATTCTTATGAAAATCCAGATACCACTGATGCTCTTTGCAGTAAGCATGCAAAAAATATGTAATCTGCTCTTACTGAAGAAATCTGAAAGCATAATTTTTGTGACAAGAATAAGAACTGCGTGAGAAACAAAAGCATTAATTTTTCAGTGTTTCCAGTTCACCTTTTATTAATTTATTTTCACTCTTTAAACAAAGAAGGCCTAATGGGATAGCATAGTATTAAGATATTAGGAGATTTGAGGTGTATATATAAGATTTAAGGATTCTTTTGATGGCAGAACACAACACAATTGCATTCAGGTAGAATAAAGACAGAGTTCTTTGTTATTTATACTTCCAAACAAGAGAAGGCTGACACACAGGGCCAGATAGGCAGTTGTACCTGGGGCCAGGGGAGCAGCAAGCTGAAGTTTGGGGAATAATTTATGTGGGGAAAGTGGGGTGACACTAGCTAGATGTCAGGAGCTCTCTGTGGACTAGTTAATTTGAGTAACTTCATGGGCTCTGAGCATAGGTGCTGTCCCAGCTAGCTGGTGCCTGTGCCCCAGGCAATTAAGGTAGGTTTATATGGTCATGGAGTCTGAGAATTCTAAAAAAAGAAGTGTGAGGTGTGGACTTCGCTGCTCAAGAAAATAAACTGTCAGTCTCTAGTGAAGTCCTCAAAACTGGGTAGACAGCATTTAAAACAAAAACCAAACTATGTTATAATTGACCCCTTTGTGTCTCGACATCAGTTTTAACATAAATTATTTGGGGTATCTGAATGGTCTAAATAGTAGAATCTCCCAGTAGATATTCCACACGTTACCCCCAACTCTGTAGAAAATATTTTATGATGACAGTAAAAAGGAAAAAAACAAGTAAAAGTACAAGGCATCTTTATAGGTTTCCCTTAAAGGAAGTTTCCCATGTATAGAGTATTACCTAGGAAAACAAATATGAAATATCTGGGGTGTCTAAGAGTATCTTTGTGGTGTTATAAAGTATGTTAGAAGTACGAATTAATTTGTATGCCAATAATATCTTGGTGTATTCCTGAGTCAAGGCAACAAGTCCAGTAGTTATGCTGTAAAGGGCATGAACTCATATTCAGTAAGATACATGCAAAGCTAGGAATAATCAACGTGAAAGGGACAATTGTGGTGCTCCTGGTCTGAGACGTAGTATGCGGGGTCATGTGGAAAGCTGGACCGGGATTTAAGAGAAGGAGCTGTGGCGTGGGAAATTCTCCCTTCATGGGGCCGAGGAGTGGACCTTGATCAACTTTTAGAATGGCACAGATAGTAGTAATGGCTGCAAGATTTCCCTTTAGGCTTGAGAGCATAGGAATGCATGTATTGGAAGAGTGCAAGGATTATGGACTGAGGAAACAGTGGACTCAGAGAATATAATAGAATCTGAAATAGCAGAGGAAGAAAAGCAATAAATGCCCCATCTCCAATTTGTCTGCATCTTAGGAGAGGCAGTCCACGGGAATTGCTGAGGCAGTGTTCTCAGTGTACAGGATGCCATCTTCTCTGGCAGCAAGCTCCTGTCCGAGAAGATGTTATCTAGGCTGTGGAATTAGGGTATCTTTCTCAAGTAGATAATCACTCAGGCCTTGTGGATCACATTTTTGTGGTTCTATAGTATAATGAGTCTGAACCACCTGTGAAATTTGAAGGAAAATTTTGGCCTGGGAACTTGACCTGAAAATATCTTTTAAGTCAAGGGGCCTTTGGGTACAGGTGATGCCAGCATCTCAGATATGTTAGTAACTGGAGCACAGTGCCAAAACCTGTCTGGCACAATTAAAGCACCAATTATTGGTGACTGAATCTAAAGGCCCCCAACTCTCCATGTTTTTCCCAGATGGATGAGGAGAGTGTTTTGAAACAAATATGTTTTAAATCATATGGCCTGATTTTGGTTCATGTGGTTAATACGGTGTGAAGTTGCTTGCCAATTAAAATACCTGTGGCTATGAGTAGAGCTGCAACATTAGCCTGTAGGCAGGCCCTCCAATTTCACCAATTACTATGGATCCATTGCATCAGCCAGAGTTTGGAAAATGCTACTGTAAAATCTGGTACCTTGGCATTGATGAAAGAGCAGAAGCAGGCCCTAGAAACTAGAAAGAATCCCCCTAGCTATCCTGAAGCAGGCCATAAAACCCAGCTCATCTTTCCCTTAAAATAGATTATAATACCCTCATTCCAGAGGGGTCTTCCTTCTACCCAGAGAGGGGAAAGATATCCTTAATCCTGAAGATGCAAAGACACAGAGAAGAATCTGAACACCAGGTCTTGAGGAATTTCCTCCCCAATTTGTTACCATTACCTCAGACCACTTTTTGTCCAATTACCTTTCACGACAAATATCTACTTCTTCTTCAGACTTAGCATAATATGTACAGAGTTGACCTCATTTTTCTGAGCATTCATTTTCTGAGGACTTTCATGTAACATAAAGCATATTAAATAAATGTTTATGCTTTTCTCTTATTAGTGTTTTTTGTTTGTTTGCTTGTTTTTAAGCAATTACTTTTTTTGCTTTTGTTTTTAAGAAATTACTTTTTCTTCCTTCCACATCAGTTGTTGTTTTTTTTGGTGAAGGACAAGCTGGTGAGGCCTTTGGGTTTCATTAGTCAAATTTAATATTTGCCATGCTTGGTTAACACAATGACTTGGAAAGTTTAAGTCTGTGTATCACAAACCAATGAAAGTACCCAAACTGAGAGTAACCGACTAATAGCCTGCAGAATGGTGTGCAGTTAGATTTGACAGGATTTTGCTGCTTGATGTTGCTTTTCCTCTGGTATGTTATTACCAAGAAGGGTTTGTCTGGTTTAATCTTTATGAAATATGGTGTAAATTCCATTATTATCTCTGAAGATAATTTTAATTTACTAAGTTGAGTTTTCTGTCTTCCTTCTGTGTAGTCTACACTGTCTATAGGATTGGCCCTGGACCACTAATTTTAATTTTATGGAGGGATGAGAAGGAGAACCCAGATTAATTATCCACCCCTTATAACACAAATATTGAGGGAAGTATTTAGGGTGGTGGTAATTCAAGTTCAGCTAGGTCCCATACTACAGAAGCAGGTATCTGGCCTGCGAGACAATCTATAGCTAATGGGTCTCAGGAGAGTATGTGCTGTCCATATGACTTCCAGGCCTTATGAGCTAGCGTTATAACTGAAAATTTATAAAGGAAAGAGCAGATATTATTGAGGAAATTCATAAATAAAGAGTCTCCATATATACGGAGATGAAACATACCCCCCATTACATATAGGAATGGGCAAAAGGTAGGATTTTAAAAGTTGTATAAGGTGTAAAGTAGGCCAGTGGGCCTTCAATTAAGATAGATGAAAGTCTGGGGCATGATATGGACCCATTTATAAGTCTATTTGTCATTTCACAACTTAAATATAGTTCTCTGAGGAGCCCGTTAGGCCTCTCAATTAAACCCTCTGTCTGAGGCCTATAGTGGAGATGAAAGTTCCATTGAATGTCTTTTCTAAGAGTTGTTATTGGGTATTCTGAGATGTGAGATGTATGCACTAGTAATGTCTGGAACTTTGAAGGGAATGGAAAACATCCTGATGAGGCTTTATGTTGTTGTCTTAGGATATGTGAAGATACACAAGGACTTGATTTAGTTTGGATTTCTGTGAGGTGAAATATCTCAGAACTCTTTATCCTGAAGAGAACAGATCAGGAAATGGCCCAAGTGTTTGTAAAAATGTGCAGATGGGGTCATTTGTTGACTAGGGCATTCAGTGTTAAAATGACTTTCTGAAGCATGGCCAATTGTCCTGCCCATTATTAAGGAATTCTTCGTTAACTATGGAAAGCAGCAACATTCTACTGAGCTTCACTACTTATAATGGTTTCAATGCCATATGTTCAGTCTATGCGATTCCACAGCTATTCACTCAGTTAATCTCACTTAATTTACAGGTAGCCAAGGAGCTAGACATCCAGCAACATGACATCTGGCAAGGAAATGAAGAGAGACAAGGCCATTCCCTCCTGCAAGAGGAATATGCTATAGGGCTCAGGTTCAGGTACATCCTGTACCAAGGATTACTCACTAGCCATGCTGAACTTGTAGGATGTTGTTACCATGATCCAGGTCATAATGGGCAGGATGGTATGCAGGGCCACAGGCTTAGGGTTTTCAAGAGCTTCAATTTCCAACAGATTCCAATATGTGGCCAGAAATTGCCACTATAATGGTAGATGTCTGAGAAGAAAAGTTTCCAACATTGGAAACCCATGGGCAATTTATGCCCATCATAGCTGGTTCAGAGACACCATGAGGCATGAGGGGACACTATTAAAGCTTCCACAGTGAAGAAGCCTCTGAGGATACTAATAGGAACGTCTGTTGATTTTAATTTAGACAAAAAGATGTACTCATATTTCCACAAAATGTATGTCCAACAAATCTACTCAGAAGAAAGTGTCATACTGGAGAAAGTGGGATGTAGTTAAGATCTTACCTGCAAAGATGACACGCAAAGACAAATCTGTTGAGATATCCCATGAGTAGGCTAGGAGATATTGTAATCCCTTCAAAGGTGAAGGCAGACGGCAGCTGAGAGACTGCTGAAGTCAGCACCAGACAGAACATATTCGTCAAATGTACAATATAAAGATATTTACCAGCTGCTAATTTGATAAAGTTATTAATTTTAGTAATACTGAATTTTGGCTAGGGAGGCCTTAATGGATGGGACCTGAGAATTAAGACTGCAGCAAGACATTGTAATGTACTATTCATTTTTTATAGGTTTAAGAATAGCAAAACTGAACCTCACGCTTCCTGGAAATAAATCGTGATGGAGTGAGACCCTCTCCACTCCACACCCAGGCAGATCTCCAGGTATTCAGAGCATAAGCTCACCTGGATTAGCAGCCTGAGCTGTCCCACCCTTCCTGTGAAGAGATCCTGGTGCAGGGCACGGTGCAGCGGGGGAGTGGGCTCTCTGCTACATGCTCAGGAAGATCTCCATGCATTCAGAACATCTGCTTTTCTGGTTCACCAACCTAAGTCACCTCCACTCCTGTGAAAAGATCTTGCTGCAGGGGAACCTTTACTCCATACCCAGGTAGATCTTCAAGCACCCACTCACTTGGTTTAGCAAGCTGACCTGTCCCAACCTTCCCATGCAGAAATCCTGATGCAGAAGGCCTTCTCTGCTTAATACCCTGGCAGATCTCCAGACATTCAGAGCACCCACTCATCTGGTTCAGCAGTCTAAGCCACTCCTCCTTTCCTGAACATAGATTGTGGTATAGCAAGGCCCTATCTGTTCCACACCCAGGCGGATCTCCAGACATTCAGAAAACCTGCTTGCCTGGTTTAAGAGCCTGAGTTACCTCACCAATCCTGTGTAGACATCTGGGTGCAGTAGGTCCCTGTCTGCTCCATGCACAGGGAGATCTCCAGGCATCTGGAATGCCCACTCTCCAGGATTAGAAATTTAGTATATCCTCATCCTCTTGCAGAGAACTTGAGCCCAAAGAGGTTTCCCAGCTCCACGCATAGACATACTTCTGGGCACCTGGTGGCCACCCACTGGCTTCTTCTTCTGTACAGGTATTTGTGCCTGCCCTGGGGGACCTTTAGGAGGACCTGCCAGGTCTGGCTCTACCCATCATGGCCTGATGGGCAGGTGGTTCAGACCACTGTGCATTATAAGAATAAACCCATTCTCTGAGACAACAGAGAGCTTATTCCAATAAGCAGGGATCAAGCATACACTCAATCATATAAGGTGTAGCCAGCTCTTACCTGTACATGCTTTTTATTGGCTCATGCATTGAATTGCACAGGCCAATATAAAATCTGCTAAAAGAATTACATAGGGCTATAGAAGCAAAACCCAAATACCCCACTTAGCATTATCTAGAGTTGTACCCTCTAGGGAGTGGGAAAGAGGGAAAGAGAAAGAAAAAAATTAATACTACAGGAAAAGGGAGAAAAAGGAAAAATATATATATATACCCACACAAAAACAATTTAACAAATCAGAAGTACCAGCATTTCCAGCTGACAAGGAACCAGTGCAAAACTTCTGGCACCGTGAAAAATCTAAATGTTGTGACACCACAAAAGGATCACACTAGCTCTCCAGCAATGGTTCCTAACCAAAACAGAAATTCAGAAATGACAGAGAAAGAATTCAAAGCATAATTTGCCAGGAAACTCAAGGAGATACAAGACAAAATTGAAAGTCAACACAAGTAAACTTCTAAAGCATTAAATGAAGTAACAGATAAACATCTTAAAAAGAAATTATTCAGAGCTTCTGAAATTGCAAGCTTACTTGAGGAACTTCAAAATACAATTGAAAGCTTTGTTAATAGACTGGACTATGCAGAAGAAATAATTTGAGACCTTCAATACTGATATTTGAGTTAACCTGGTCATACAAGAATAAAGAAAAAATAATTTTAAAAAGTAAACAAAGTCTTTGACAAATGTGAGATTATGTAGAGCAACCAAACCTACAAATTATCAACATTCTTGAGAGAGAAAAAGAAAATAAAATTTAAAAAAATACTTGAGGAAATAATTTAACAAAATTTTTCTAATCTTGTTAAGGTGGTCAACATCCAGAGACTAGAAATCCAGAGACTAGAAATCCAGAGAACACCTGCAAGATAGTACACAAACAAACATCACAAAGGCATATAGTCACCAGACTGTCCAAGGTCAACAATAAAGAAAAAATCTTAAAGGCAGCTAGATAAAAAGTTAGGATCGCTCTCCACCAGACCGCCACCGCGCCGCCATCATGGACACCAGCCGTGTGCAGCCTATCAAGCTGGCCAGGGTCACTAAGGTCCTGGGCAGGACCGGCCCTCAGGGACAGTGCCCGCAGGTGCGCGTGGAATTCATGGACGACACAGGCCGCTCCATCATCCGCAATGTAAAAGGCCCCGTGCGCGAGGGCGACGTGCTCACTCTGTTGGAGTCGGAGCAAGAAGCCCGGAGGTTGCGCTGAGCTTGCCTGCTCACTGGGTCTTGGATGTTGGGTTCGACCACTTGTCCGATAGGATTGGTGTGTCACAATCTGCTCCTTTATTTTTTGCCCGCCACGCGGAATTGAGATGCTCCTTTAAATAAAGGGTTTGTGTTTCAAGTTTAAAGAAAAAAAAAAAAAAAAAGGTAGGATCATATACAAAGGGAATCCCATCAGGCCTACAGCAGACTTCTCACAAGAAACATTACAAACCAGGAGAGATCATGGGCCTATTTTCAGCATTCTTGAAGCAAAGAAATTCCAACCAATAATTTCAAATCACCAAAATAAGATTTATAAGCAAAGGAGAAATAAATTCCAAATTACTGATATCATTTGTTACCATTAGATCAGCCTTACCTAAGATCCTTAAGGAAGTTTTAAACATTCAAATGAAATAATGATACCCACTGCCACAAAAACAAACTGAAGCACATAGCCCACAGACTCTGTAAAGCAGCCACACAATGGAAATTACAAAGTAAACAGCTAACAACTACATGATGGAATCAAATACTCTCATAACAATATTAACTTTGAATAAAAGTGATCTAAATGCCCCACTTAAAGGGCACAGAGTGGCAAGTTAAATAAAAATAAATAAATAAATAAATATATAAAAAGATCCATCAATCTGCTGTATTCAAGAGACCCATCTCACACATAATGAAACTCATAGGCTTTAAGTAAAGGATTGAAGAAAAATTTATCACGAAAATGGGAGGCAAACAACAAAAAAGCAGAGGTGACTATACTTAGATAAAAGAAAACTTTAAATCAAAAGTAAAAAAGAACAAAGAATTATGTCAAATAATGACAAAGAGTGTTCAATTCAACTAAATATATATGCACCCCAAATTGGAGCACCCAGATTCTTTAAAAAAGTACTATCTATTTTGTTAATCTTTTCAAAAAACTAGCTCCTGGATTCACTGATTTTTTGGAAGCGTTTCTTGTTTCTTTATCTCCTTTAGTTCTGTTCTGATTTTAGTTATTTCTTGTCTTCTGATAGCTTTTGGGTTTGTTTGCTCTTGCTTCTCTAGTTCTTTTAATTGCAATGTTAGGGTGTCAATTTTAGATCTTTCTTGCTTTCTCCTGTGGACATTTAGTACCATAAATTTTCCTCTAAACACTGCTTTCGCTGTGTCAAAGAGATTCTGGTATGTTATGTCTTTGTTCTCATTGGTTTCAAATAACTTATTTTTTTCTGCCTGAATTTCATTATTTACCTAGTAGTCATTCTGGAGCAGATTGTTCAGTTTCCGTATAGTTGTATGGTTTTGAGTGAATTGCTTAACCCTGAGTTCTAGTTTGACTGCACTGTAGTCTGAGAGACTGTTATGATTTACATTCCTTTGCATTTACTGAGGAGTGTTTTACTTCAAATTATGTGGTCAAGTTTAGAATAAGTGGCTATGTGGTGCTCAGAAGAATTTATATCCTGTTGATTTGGGGCAGAGTCAAAATTAAAAAATGGGATCTAATCGAAGTGTTTCTGCACAGCAAAAGAAACTGCCATCAGGGTGAACAGGCAACCTACAGAATGAGACACAATTTTTGCGATCTATCCATCTGAAAAAGGGCTAATATCCAAAATCTACAAGAAACTTAAACAAATTAACAAAAGAAAAACAAACAACCCCATCAAAAAGCAGGCAAAGTATATGAACAGACACTTCTCCGAAGAAGACATTTATGCATTCAGTAAACACACGAAAAAAAAGCTCATCATCACTGGTCGTTAGAGAAATGCATATCAAAAACACAATGAAATACCATCTCACTCCAGTTAAATGGCTATTACTACAAAGTCAGGAAACAACAGATGCTGGGGAGGATGTGGAGAAATAGGAATGTTTTTACACTGTTGGTGGGAGTGTAAATTAGTTCAACCATTATGGAAGACAGTGTGGTGATTCCTCAAGGATCTAGAATCAGAAATACCATTTGATGCAGCAATCCCATTACTGGGCATATACCCAAAGGATTATAAATCATTCTATGATAAAGACACATGCACATGTATGTGTATTGCAGCACTATTCACAATACCAAATACTTGGAACTAATTCAAATGCCCATCAGTAACAGACTGGATAAAGAAAATGTGGCACATATACGCCATGGAATACTATGCAGCCATGAAATACCATGAGTTCATGTCCCTTGCATGAACATGGATGAAGTTGGAAACCATCATTTTCAGCAAACTAACACAGGAACAGAAAACCTATTACCACAAGTTCTCACTCATAAGTGGGAGTTGAACAAGGAGAACACATGGACGCAGAGAAGGGAACATTGCACCCTAGGGCCTATCTGGGGTGGGGGGCTAGGGGAGGAATAGTATTAGGAGAAATACCTAATGTAGATGATGGGTTAATGGGTGCAGCAAACCACCATGGCACATGTATACCTATGTAACAAACATGCACATTCTGTACATGTATCCCAGAACTTAAAATATAATAAAAAATGAACTATTAAAAAAAAAAACAAAAAAAAAGTACTGCTAGATCTATGGAAATACTTTGACAGACAAACAATAATAGTGAGGAACTTTGAAACCCCAATGTCAGCATAAGACAAATAATCTAGGCAGAAAACTGAAAAAACAATTCTGGACTTAAACTCGACACTTGACCAATTAGACCTAATAGATATCTATCAAAAAACTACAATGACCAATGACAGAATATATATTTTTCTTCTCTGTAAATGGAACATACTCCATGATTGATTCAAACATTTGCTTGACTATAAAGCAAGTCTTAATACAGTCCAAAAAATCAAAATTATGCCTGTCATACCCTTGGGCCACAGAGAAACAAATTTAAAACTAAATAGCAGATGATCTCCTCAAATCACAGAATTATATGACATTAATCAACTTGCTTTTCAATGACTTTTGAGTAAACAAGAATAATAAGGCAGAAATCAAAAAGTTATTTGAAATAAATGAAAATGGAGACACAATATACTAAAATACCTGGGTTGCAGCAAAAGCATTGTTAAGAGGAAAGTTTATAGCATTTTATATCTACCTAAAAAGTTAGAAAGACCTCAGATTGACAATCTAACATCAATCTCAGAGGTACTGGAAAAACAGGAAGAAAAAAAAAAAAAACCAAAACTACCAGAAAAAAAGAAATAACTGAAATCAACACAAAACTGAATGAAATCAGACCCAAAAATCCATACAAAGAATCGACAAAACCAAAAATTGGTACTTTGAAAGAATAAACAAAGATTTTTATCTTGCACATTAAGATATTTTATCTTGGCCGGGCGCGGTGGCTCAAGCCTGTAATCCCAGCACTTTGGGAGGCCGAGACGGGCGGATCATGAGGTCAGGAGATCGAGACCATCCTGGCTAACACGGTGAAACCCCGTCTCTACTAAAAAATATAAAAAAACTAGCCGGGCGAGGTGGCGGGCGCCTGTAGTCCCAGCTACTCCGGAGGCTGAGGCAGGAGAATGGCGTAAACCCGGGAGGCAGAGCTTGCAGTGAGCTGAGATCTGGCCACTGCACTCCAGCCCGGGCGAGAGCGAGGCTCCGTCTCAAAAAAAAAAAAAAAAAAAAGATATTTTATCTTTTATATACTTTATTTTGCATATCAGTGTACATTCTCTGAAAGGATGTACACTGGTATATACATTTACAAACAGAAAAAGAGAAAAGATTAAAATAAGCACAATCTGAAATGACAAAGAACACATTACCACTGACCACACAAAAGTACAAAAGATCCTCAAAGTCTACTATGAACACCTTTGCACATGCAAAATAGAAAATACAGATGAAATGGATAAATTCCTGGAAGCACAGAATTCCCCGTGGTTGAATCAGGGAAAAATAGAAACCCTGAACAGACCAATTTCACATTCTAAAATTGAATAAGTATAAACACCCTACCAGCTAAAAAAAAAAGTTCTTGGCCAGATGGATTCACAGCTGAATTCTGCCAGACATACAAAGAAGACATGGTACTGATTCTACAGAAACCATTCCAAAAAATTTAGGAGGAGGGACTCCTTCCTACTTCATTCCGTGAAGTCAATAGCATCCTGATACTAAAACCTGGCAAAGATACAATGAAGAAAGAAAACTATAGGCCAATCATCCTGATGGACATGAATGTAAACATCCTCAACAAAGTATTAGCAAACTGAATCCAGCAGCATATCAAAAATTTAATTCATCATGATCAAACACACTTCATTCCTGGGATGCAAGGTTGTTTCAACATATGCAAATCAGTAAAGGTGACTTACCATACAAGTAATTAAAACAAAAGCTATATGATCATCTTAATGGATGCAGAAAAAGCTTTCAATACAATCCAACATCCTTTTCATAGGGTTTGGATCTGTGTCCCTGACCAAATCTCATGTCAAATTGTAATTTTCATTGTTGGAAGTGGGGTCTGGTGAAAGGTGATTGGATTGTGGGGTGGTTTCTAATGGGTTAGCACCATCCCCCTATTGCACTCTTGGGATAGAGTTCTCATGAGATCTGGCTGTTTAAAAGTGTGTGGCACCTCCTGGCTCTATCGCTCTTCCTCCTGCTTCGGCCACATGAAATGTCAGCTTCCTCTTCACCTTCTGCCATGATTGAAGCCAAACAGATGCTGCCATGTTTCTTGTACAGCCTGCAGAACCATGAACCAATTAAACTTGTCTTCATAAATTGTTCAGTCTTAGGTATTTCTTCACAGCAATGTGATAACAGACTAATAATGCACCTTGACGATAAAAACCCTCAACAAATTAGGCATCAAAGGAACACACCTCAAAATAATAAGAGCCATCTATGACAATCCCAAAGCTAACATCACACTAAATAGTCAAAAACTGGAAGCATTCCCTTGAGAACTGGAAAAACTTCAACACAGTAGTGGAAGTTCTAGCCAGGGAAATAAGGCAAGAGAAAAAAGTTAAAGGCATCCAAATAGAAAAAGAATAAGTCAAAGTATTTCTCTTCACTGATGACATAAATCAGTATCTAAAAATCCCTAAAGAGATGGCCTAAAGGCCCTTGGAACAGATAAACCACTTCGGGAAAGTTTCAGGGTACAAAATCAACATACAAATATCAGTAGCATTTTTATATGCCAGTAATGTTCAAGCTGAGACCCACATCAAGAATGCTATCCCATTTACAACAGACACACAAAAAAGTAAATACCTAGGAAAACATCTAACCAAAGTGGCAAATAATCTTTATGAGGAAAATTATAAAACACCACTGAAAGATATCATAGAGGACACAAATAAATGGAAAAAACTTTCCATGCTCATGGACTGGAAGAATCAATATCATCAAAATGGTCATATTGTCCGGAGGGAGCTACGGATTCAAAGCTATTCCTGTCAAACAACAAACGCCATTTTTCACAGAAATAGAAAAAAAAAAAACTATTCTAAAATTTTATGGAATCTAAACATAGCCCAAATATCCAAAACAATTCTAAGAAAAAGAACAAAGCCGGAGGCATCACATTATCTAACTTCAGAGTGTACTATAAGGTTACAGCAATCAAAGCAGAATGGTACTGGTATAAAAGCTAACACATACACCAATGGAGTAGAATAGAGAATCCAAAAATAAGACATTATTCCCAAAGCCATCTGATCTTTGACAAATCTGACAAAAATAAACAATGCAGAAAGAATGCCCTATTCAATAAATGGTACTGAGATAGCCGGAAAACCATGTCAAAAAGAAATGAAACTGGACCCCAACTTTTCATTATATACAAAATTAACTCAAGATGGATTAAAGAGTTATGTGTAAATATTCAAACTATAAGAATTCTAGACAAAATCCCAGGAAACACCATCTGGCCATCAGCCCTAAGAAATAATTTATTATTAAGTCTTTAAAAGCAATTGCAATGAAAAGAAAAAGTGAGAAGTAGAAACGAATTAAACTAAAGAGCTTCTTCACAGTGAAAGAAACAATCAACAGAGTAAACATATAACCTACAAATAGGGAGAAAATATTCACAAATATACATCTGACAAAGGTCTAATATTCAGACTCTATGAAGAAATTAAGCAACCGAATAAGCAAAGACCAAATAACATATTAAAAAGTTGACAAAAGACATGAACGGACACTTCTGAAAAGAAGACATACACGCAAGTAACAGACATGAAAAATTGGTCAACATCACTATTTATCAGAGAAATGGAAATGAAATTCACAGTGAAATACCATCTCACACAGTCAGAATGGATATTATTAAAGCATCAAAAAACACAGACATTGGTGAGGCTGCAGGTGAAAGCAAACATTTATACACTGTTCGTGGAAGGAAAACTTAATCTGGCTATTGTGAAAAGCAGCTGATGATTTCTTAAAGAACTTAGAAAAGAACCACCATTCTACCCAGCAATCCCATTACTGGATTTATATCCCAAAGAAAACAAATCATTCTACCAAAAGACATCTGCATTCACATATTCATTGTAGCACTATTTACAATAGCAAAAGCATGGAATCAACCTAGGTGCCCATCACCAGTGGACTGAGTAAAGAATATATGGTACATGTACACCATGGAGTGTTATACAGCCATAAAGAAGAATGAAATTATGTCCTTTGCAGCAATGTGGATGCAGCTGGAGGCCATTGTCCAAAATGAATTAATGCAGGAACAGAAAATCAAATACTGCATGTTATCTCTTATAAGCAGGAGGTGAACAGGGACAGAAAGACAACAACAATAGAAACTAGGTACTATTAAAGAGTTGAGGTAGGGAGGGACGAAGGTAAGTATTGAAAAACTTTTGGGTACTATGCTCAGTACCTGGGTGACAGGATACTTTCTTTTTTTTTTTTTTTTTTTTTTTTTGAGTTTTGCCCAGAACATCCTCATTTTCTTTTTTTTTTTTTTTTTTTTTTAATTTTTTATTTTTTATTATACTTTAAGTTCTAGGGTACATGTGCATGACGTTTATATCATGTATAACTCCCCAATGCAATCCCTCCCTCCTCCCCCCTCCCCATGATAGGCCCCAGTGTGTGATGTTCCCCTTCCGAGTCCATGTGATCTCATTGTTCAGTTCCCACCTATGAGTGAGAACATGCGGTGTTTGGTTTCTCTTCTTGTGATAGTTTGCTAAGAATGATGGTTTCCAGCTGCATCCATGTCCCTACAAAGGACGCAAACTCATCCTTTTTGATGGCTGCATAGTATTCCATGGTGTATATGTGCCACATTTTCTTAATCCAGTCTGTCACAGATGGACATTTGGGTTGATTCCAAGTCTTTGCTATTGTGAATAGTGCCGCAATAAACATACGTGTGCATGTATCTTTGTAGTAGAGTAATTTATAATCCTTTGGGTATATACCCAGTAGTGGGATGGCTGGGTCATATGGTACATCTAGTTCTAGATCCTTGAGGAATCGCCATACTGTTTTCCATAATGGTTGAACTAGTTTACAATCCCACCAACAGTGTAAAAGTGTTCCTATTTCTCCACATCCTCTCCAACACCTGTTGTTTCCTGACTTCTTAATGATTGCCATTCTAACTGGTGTGAGATGGTATCTCATTGTGGTTTTGATTTGCATTTCTCTGATGGCCAGTGATGATGAGCATTTTTTCATGTGTCTGTTGGCTGTATGGATGTCTTCTTTTGAGAAATGTCTGTTCATATCCTTTCCCCACTTTTTGATGGGGTTGTTTGTTTTTTTCTTGTAAATTTGTTTGAGTTCTTTGTAGATTCTGGATATTAGCCCTTTGTCAGATGAGTAGGTTGCAAAAATTTTTTCCCATTCTGTAGGTTGCCTGTTCACTCTGATGGTAGTTTCTTTAGCTGTGCAAAAGCTCTTTAGTTTAATTAGATCCCATGTGTCAATTTTTGCTTTTGCTGCCGTTGCTTTTGGTGTTTTAGACATGAAGTCCTTGCCCATGCCTATGTCCTGAATGGTACTACCTAGATTTTCTTCTAGGGTTTTTATGGTATTAGGTCTAACATTTAAGTCTCTAATCCATCTTGAATTAATTTTCGTATAAGGGGTAAGGAAAGGATCCAGTTTCAGCTTTCTACTTATGGCTAGCCAATTTTCCCAGCACCATTTATTAAATAGGGAATCCTTTCCCCATTTCTTGTTTCTCTCAGGTTTGTCAAAGATCAGATGGCTGTAGATGTGT
This sequence comes from Trachypithecus francoisi, assembly GCF_009764315.1. Classification (NCBI taxonomy): domain Eukaryota; kingdom Metazoa; phylum Chordata; class Mammalia; order Primates; family Cercopithecidae; genus Trachypithecus; species Trachypithecus francoisi. The sequence continues at coordinate 64,611,614 of NW_022681469.1, forward strand.
GGTATTATTTCTGAGGACTCTGTTCTGTTCCATTGGTCTATATCTCTGTTGTGGTACCAGTACCATGCTGTTTTGGTTACTGTAGCCTTGTAGTATAGTTTGAAGTCAGGTAACGTGACGCCTCCAGCTTTGTCCTTTTGACTTAGGATTGTCTTGGCAATGCGGGCTCTTTTTTGGTTCCATATGAACTTTAAAGCCGTTTTTTCCAATTCTGTGAAGAAAGTCATTGGTAGCTTGATGGGGATGGCATTGAATCTATAAATCACCTTGGGCAGTATGGCCATTTTCACGATATTGATTCTTCCTATCCATGAGCATGGTATGTTCTTCCATTTGTTTGTGTCCTCTTTTATTTCACTGAGCAGTGGTTTGTAGTTCTCCTTGAAGAGGTCCTTTACATCTCTTGTAAGCTGGATTCCTAGGTATTTGATTATCTTTGAAGCAATTGTGAATGGAAGTTCATTCCTGATTTGGCTCTCTGCTTGTCTGTTACTGGTGTATAAGAACGCTTGTGATTTTTGCACATTAATTTTGTATCCTGAGACTTTGCTGAAGTTGCTTATCAGCTTAAGGAGATTTTGGGCTGAGACGATGGGGTTTTCTAAATATACAATCATGTCATCTGCAAAGAGGGACAATTTGACTTCTTCTTTTCCTAACTGGATACCCTTGATTTCTTTCTCTTGCCTGATTGCCCTAGCCAGAACTTCCAACACTATGTTGAATAGGAGTGGTGAGAGAGGGCATCCCTGTCTTGTGCCAGTTTTCAAAGGGAATTTTTCCAGTTTTTGCCCATTCAGTATGATATTAGCTGTGGGTTTGTCATAAATAGCTCTTATTATTTTGAGGTACGTTCCATCAATACCAAATTTATTGAGCGTTTTTAGCATAAAGGGCTGTTGAATTTTGTCAAAAGCCTTTTCTGCATCTATTGAGATAATCATGTGGTTCTTGTCTTTGGTTCTGTTTATATGCTGGATTACGTTTATTGATTTGCGAATGTTGAACCAGCCTTGCATCCCAGGGATGAAGCCCACTTGATCATGGTGGATAAGCTTTTTGATGTGCTGCTGAATCCGGTTTGCCAGTATTTTATTGAGGATTTTTGCATCGATGTTCATCAGGGATATTGGTCTGAAATTCTCTTTTTTTGTTGTGTCTCTGCCAGGCTTTGGTATCAGGATGATGTTGGCCTCATAAAAAGAGTTAGGGAGGATTCCCTCTTTTTCTATTGATTGAAATAGTTTCAGAAGGAATGGTACCAGCTCCTCCTTGTACCTCTGGTAGAATTCAGCTGTGAAACCATCTGGTCCTGGACTTTTTTTGGTGGGTAGGCTATTAATTGTTGCCTCAATTTCAGAGCCTGCTATTGGTCTATTCAGGGATTCAACTTCTTCCTGGTTTAGTCTTGGGAGAGTGTAAGTGTCCAGGAAATTATCCATTTCTTCTAGATTTTCTAGTTGATTTGCGTAGAGGCATTTATAGTATTCTCTGATGGTTGTTTGTATTTCTGTGGGGTCGGTGGTGATATCCCCTTTATCATTTTTTATTGCGTCTATTTGATTCCTCTCTCTTTTCTTCTTTATTAGTCTAGCTAGCGGTCTGTCAATTTTGTTGATCTTTTCAAAAAACCAACTCCTGGATTCATTGATTTTTTGGAGGGTTTTTTGTGTCTCTATCTCTTCAGTTCTGCTCTGATCTTAGTTATTTCTTGCCTTCTGCTAGCTTTTGAATGTGTTTGCTCTTGCCTCTCTAGTTCTTTTAATTGTGATGTTAGAGTGTCAATTTTAGATCTCTCCTGCTTTCTCTTGTGGGCATTTAGTGCTATAAATTTCCCTCTACACACTGCTTTAAATGTGTCCCAGAGATTCTGGTATGTTGTATCTTTGTTCTCATTGGTTTCAAAGAACATCTTTATTTCTGCTTTCATTTCGTTATGTACCCAGTAGTCATTCAGGAGCAGGTTGTTCAGTTTCCATGTAGTTGAGCGGTTTGGATTGAGTTTCTTAGTCCTGAGTTCTAGTTTGATTGCACTGTGGTCTGAGAGACAGTTTGTTATAATTTCTGTTCTTGTACATTTGCTGAGGAGTGCTTTACTTCCAATTATGTGGTCAATTTTGGAATAAGTGCGATGTGGTGCTGAGAAGAATGTATATTCTGTTGATTTGGGGTGGAGAGTTCTATAGATGTCTATTAGGTCCGCTTGGTGCAGAGATGAGTTCAATTCCTGGATATCCTTGTTAACTTTCTGTCTCGTTGATCTGTCTAATGTTGACAGTGGAGTGTTGAAGTCTCCCATTATTATTGTATGGGAGTCTAAGTCTCTTTGTAAGTCTCTAAGGACTTGCTTTATGAATCTGGGTGCTCCTGTATTGGGTGCATATATATTTAGGAGAGTTAGCTCTTCCTGTTGAATTGATCCCTTTACCATGATGTAATGGCCTTCTTTGTCTCTTTTGATCTTTGATGGTTTAAAGTCTGTTTTATCAGAGACTAGGATTGCAACCCCTGCTTTTTTTTGTTCTCCATTTGCTTGGTAGATCTTCCTCCATCCCTTTATTTTGAGCCTATGTATGTCTCTGCATGTGAGATGGGTCTCCTGAATACAGCAGACTGATGGGTCTTGACTCTTGATCCAGTTTGCCAGTCTGTGTCTTTTAATTGGAGCATTTAGTCCATTGACATTTAAGGTTAATATTGTTATGTGTGAACTTGATCCTGTCATTATGATATTAACTGGTTATTTTGCTCGTTAGTTGATGCAGTTTCTTCCTAGCCTCGATGGTCTTTACATTTTGGCATGTTTTTGCAATGGCTGGTACCGCTTATTCCTTTCCATGTTTAGGGCTTCCTTCAGGGTCTCTTGTAAGGCAGGCCTGGTGGTGACAAAATCTCTAAGCATTTGCTTATCTGTAAAGGATTTTATTTCTCCTTCACTGATGAAGCTTAGTTTGGCTGGATATGAAATTCTGGGTTGAAAATTCTTTTCTTTAAGAACGTTGAATATTGGCCCCCACTCTCTTCTGGCTTGTAGAGTTTCTGCCGAGAGGTCTGCTGTTATTCTGATGGGCTTCCCTTTGTGGGTAACCCGACCTTTCTCTCTGGCTGCCCTTAGGATTTTTTCCTTCATTTCAACTTTGGTGAATCTGGCAATTATGTGTCTTGGAGTTGCTCTTCTGGAGGAGTATCTTTGTGGCGTTCTCTGTATTTCCTGAATTTGAATGTTGGCCTGCCCTACTAGGTTGGGGAAGTTCTCCTGGATGATATCCTGAAGAGTGTTTTCCAACTTGGTTCCATTTTCCCCCTCACTTTCCGGCACCCCAATCAGACGTAGATTTGGTCTTTTTACATAATCCCATACTTCTTGCAGGCTTTGTTCATTTCTTTTTCTTCTTTTTTCTTTTGGTTTCTCTTCTCGCTTCATTTCATTCATTTGATCCTCAATCGCTGATACTCTTTCTTCCAGTTGATCGAGTCGGTTACTGAAGCTTGTGCATTTGTCACGTATTTCTCGTGTCATGGTTTTCATCTCTGTCATTTGTTTATGATCTTCTCTGCATTAATTAATCTAGCTGTCAATTCTTCCACTTTTTTTTCAAGATTTTTAGTTTCTTTGCGCTGGGTACGTAATTCCTCCTTTAGCTCTGAGAGGTTTGATGGACTGAAGCCTTTTTCTCTCATCTCGTCAAAGTCATTCTCTGACCAGCTTTGATCCATTGCTGGCGATGGGCTGTGCTCCTTTGCAGGGGGAGATGCGCTCTTATTTTTTGAATTTCCAGCTTTTCTGCCCTGCTTCTTCCCCATCTTTGTGGTTTTATCTGTCTCTGGACTTTGATGATGGTGACGTACGGATGGGGTTTTGGTATAGGTGTCCTTCCTGTTTGATAGTTTTCCGTCTGACAGTCAGAAGGACTGTCTGTTGGTCTGTTGGAGATTGCTTGAGGTCCACTCCAGACCCTGTTTGCCTGGGTATCAGCAGCAGAGGTTGCCGAAGATAGAATATTGCTGAACAGCGAGTGTACCTGTCTGATTCTTCTTTGGAAGTTTCCTCTCAGGGGTGACGCCACCCTGTGAGGTGTGGGGTGTCAGACTGCCCCTAGTGGGGGATGTCTCCCAGCTAGGCTACTCAGGGGTCAGGGACCCACCTGAGCAGGCAGTCTGTCCGTTCTCGGATCTCAACCTCCGCGTTAGGAGATCCACGGCTCTCCCCAAAGCTGTCAGACAGAGTCGTTCGCGTCTGCACCGCCCCCGCTCTTTCCCCTAATGGACTGCAGCTGTGCGCTGTCCGCAGAGGTAGAGTCTACAGAGACAGGCAGGCTTCCTTGAGCTGCTGTGAGCTCCACCCAGTTGGAGCTTCCCAGCGGCTTTGTTTACCTACTTAAGCCTCAGCAATGGCGGGCGCCCCTCCCCCAGCCTCGCTGCTGCCTTGCGGATAGATCGCTGCAGACGGCTGTGTTAGCAGTGAGGGAGGCTCCGTGGGCGTGGGACCCTCCCGGCCAGGTGTGGGATATATTCTCCTGGTGTGCCTGTTTCCTTAAAGCGCAGTATTGGGGTGGGAGTTACCCGATTTTCCAGGTGTTGTGTGTCTCAGTTCCCCTGGCTAGTAAAAAGGGATTCCTTTCCCCCTTGCGCTTCCAGGTGAGGCGATGCCTCGCCCTGCTTCAGCTCACGCTGGTCAGGCTGCAGCAGCTGACCAGCACCGATTGTCCGGCACTCCCTAGCGAGATGACCCCAGTACCTCAGTTGAAAACGCAGAAATCACCGGTCTTCTGTGTCGCTCGCGCTGGGAGTTGGAGACTGGAGCTGCTCCTATTCGGCCATCTTGCTCCGCGACAGGATACTTTCTACCTCAAACCTCAGCATCTTACAATATACCCATGTAACTAACCTGCATGTGTACCCTTTGAATCTAAAATGAAAGTTGAAAAATAAATGAATGAATAAAGAATAAAGAATGGGTAAAACTGTCAAATGGAGAAGCTAATTAAGACTTATAGAGTGACTTTTGATTCTTTAAATTCCTGTTTTACTTACATTAGGTCATATTAACTATTTTAACCAGAATCTATAAGTAATATTTTGTCACACCAATTTGTAAAAGTTCCAAAGATTTAATTCAATTTTAATTTGTTAGTCACTGTATCAGTGATTCTACGCCCACTATGAGATATTTTAGGTCATTGGGTACTATTATCTCGGGAAATTTAGGCACGGCTACAATTAAAGTGAGGTATACTTATATTTCCTCCATTTTATATTTAGTTATTTTCCTCAGATTATAGAAGATAACATGTTTATATTCAGTGGGACCCCAGATATAATTGTAATTTGAGCTCCAGAATTAAGTCCACAAATCTTTGCCAATTGGTGAATTATAGTAAAAGTTAAGTTAATTAAGAACTGATGTTACAGAAAAATAAAAGCCAACCAGCACCCTTTTAAATATGTTTTTTACATAAATTATTTTTTCTAAACTTTGTATTTCCAAATGGGTCAAATTGTCAACCATCGTTTCACTTTGATAATAAATCGCTCTCTCTCTCTGACACACACGAACACACACACACACACACACACACACACACACAACAGACACATCCCACATATCCTTTCCCTCCTTGTATTTAGGTTTCCTTCTTTCTTTGGTGTTATTGTTGTTGATTTTTTGCACTGGATATATTTTGATGTCATCTTTTTGCAGTAGTCATAACATATATATTATATAATATAAATTATATGTTATGTATATAAAATATCTATTTATACATATATTACATATATTATACACTATTATATATTATATATAATACATATAAAATAGTATAACAATTATATATTATATATAAAATATACATATATAATATATTTAATATTTTTTTCTCTAGAGAATTTCCAGTTACTATTGTCAGGGTTAGGAGTCTCCTCCACAGTAAGGGTTGTATGTTTTAAAGACCCTGGGACTGGCTTACGTTTTGATTGAACTAACCCTTTTGTTGTAGCAAAAGGTACAGGAATGTTTTCCCTTGAAACTCTGATAATTAGGCTACTATTTCAACAGAGCCATAAGTAGGATAGCTGTATAACAGAAAAGCACTAGGTCTCAGAGCACAGAGATGGTTGGATTGAAACCACACTGTAATGTAACTCTGAATTTTCTCTTTGATATGGTATATTAGTTAGGGTTCCCTAGGAGGACTGAACTAAAAGGATAGATACATACACACAAAAGGGAGTGTATTAAATATTAACTTACATGATCACAAGTTCCCACAATAGGCTTTCTTCAAGCTTGAGGAGCAAGGAGAGCCATTCCGAGTCTGAAAAGTGAAGAACTTGGAGTACAATGTTTTAGGGCAGGAAGCATCCAGCACAGGAGAAAGATGTAGGCTGGTAGGGTAGGCCAGTCTTGCCTTTTCACTTTTTTCTGCCTGTTTATATTTGCTGGCAGCTGATTAGATTGTGCCCGCCAGATTAAGGGTGGGTCTGCCTTCCCCAGCCCACTGACTCAAATGTTAATCTCCTTTGGCAATACCCTTACAGACACACCCAGGATCGATACTTTTCATCCTTCAACTCAATCAAGTTGACACTCGGTATTAACCATCACATATGGTTCTGCTTTTTCTTTTCACACTGTCCACTCTATTCCTAATCACCTCCCCACTTATTTCCCTTGTTTTGGGTTTCTAGCTGTGTGAAGCTGTCATTCTGTTTTTGCCATCTTTCTGTGATTTATAATGTGGACCTTCGGGTGTTTACAGAAGAGGACAGGAGTCTTGGTAACTTGCCTTATAGGTGGCTGATATGGCCTGGCTACTTGTCCCTTGCAGATCTCAGGTTGAAATGTAATTCCCAGTGTTGGAGGTGGGACCTGGTGGAAGGTGAGTGGTTCATGGGTTCAGATCCCTCATGAATGGTTTAACACCATCCTCTTGGTGATAAGTTAGTTATCACTCAGTGAGATCATGTGAAATCTACTTGTTTAAAAGTGTGTGGCACTTCCCACTCTCTCTCTTGCTCCTGCTCTTGCCATGTGACATTCCTGATCCTGCATCGCCTTCCACCATGAGTGAAAGCTCCTTGAAGCCCCAGCAGTAGCTGAGCAGATACTGATGCCATGCTTCCTGTGCAGTCTGCAGAATTGTTAGCCAATTTAACTTATTTTCTTAATAAATTATCCAGCCTTGGATATTTCTTTATAGCAAAGCAAGAATGGCTTAATACAGAGGCCATCTCTTCTTTCAAAGTTTCTCAGTAAGTCCCTTATGGAGGCATCTGGGTTTGTATGTCAGAGAGCTCCAGCAGCTCTAGCAGTTAACTCCCTGTCCAAATTTAGTCCCTTCTCATGTTGATATGAAGCAGAATTTAGTAAGACCCAAGTATATTAGCTGAGTGTTTGACACTTAGTAATTGAGTCACTTTGGCTGGTGTTCTGCAGGCCCCAGGAATAAAGTATGTATACCCTTGTCCCTTTGAATTAACCACTAGTCCCCATGGTTGAATCTACAATATCCCTGGGGGTCTGGGAATTGTGAAGTTTTCTGGTGTCAGCAGCAGTGTATGAAGCAATAAAGAAGGCCAGCAAGTCAGCTACCCCTCCTTGAGCAACACTGACATCAAGATCAGGATGCCATTTAAGTTATTACTTGTATTATTATGATTATTCTAATATATTATAACATACACTATGTATAATAGTAAAATATAATGTAACAATTAATTAGTAGTATTATTATAATAGTAGTACTATATTATAATATTGTAATATTTTATTGATAATTATGATTACAGTGATGATTATGCATCCCTGTAACTATATTAAATATCATTATGTTGTACAATTTTAAAAAAGCAAAGTGGTTACATTAATACCAAATGAAATAGATTTAAGGATAAGGAAATCTGCCAGAGACTAAGAGCGATATTACATAATGATAAAAGTGACAACCCATAAAGAAATCATAGTAATGCTGTGTGTATGTAACATATAACAAAGCTGAAAATTATGTGAAGCAAAAACTGATAGAAATGAGAGGAGAAACAGACACTTCCACAAACATAGTTGGAGAAGTCAATACCCTCCTCTCAACAATTGACAGAAAAACAAAAAAGAAGATCAACAAGGATACAGAAGAATTCAACAATGTCATTACCCAACAGTATCAAATAGACCTTAATGGGACAATTCACCCATCAACATCAGAATACCCATTCTTTTCAGGCATCCACAGAATATACAGAATATATAATGATATAGACCCTATCCTGGGACTTAAGACCAATCTCAACAATTTAAAGAACTAAAATCATACAAAGTTTCTTTTCTGACCACAATAGAATCAAACAAGAAATAAATAACAATTTATTTCATTGGTATGAAAATATCCACAAAGTAGCTAACAACCATGTAAATAAATGGAAATATTTTCTGATATTTTTGCTACCCAAATCCAGCATTAATTTTAGGTGTTCATCTTTAAAATGAGTCGGATGCTCCTCTAGATAAGACAGACATATAGTAAAAATCACAGACTTGTATCCTAATCTAACATGGAACTCTAAGAGGCTGTGTTATACTGAATAAGTCATTCATTATTTCTCAGAGATAGTACAAAAATGAAGATATCTACATTCCAAAGTTGTGCCAAATTATGAAGTAATCTCTGTAAATGCCAAGTATAATACTTTGGTCCTACCAAGTAATACAATAAATATTGTTTCTTCCTCATTCTACAAATTATGGCTTCTTAGAGATTGCAGACACAATACTGAGAAATGATGCTTTCAGCTAAAATACAACCTTGGAAAAATATTTTCTAGATTTTAGTATTGCTTCCTACCAAATATATGATATACAATATAAGAACTGCAGAAAGATGTCCAAAGTTATGAAACTACTTAGTTTTACAATAAGAAAATGTATAAATAAGGGTTTTTAGGCATTATTTGTATTTAAAATAAAGTATGCCAACATTGCGTAAACTAGAATTTTAAAGGTGTAGAAACTACTATTTGATTATCTCTCATCAGTTTAATTCTAAACATCCTTTCTTTCATTCATCTGTTTAGAGATAATAAAGGGAAAAATAGCAAGCCAAGTGAGACATACGTTGTTAATGGAATTATTTCTTCAAGATTGTATACATGTAATTATGAAATGAAGTTCAATAAGCACTACACAAAGTAAAAATAAAATTGTGAAGATGATTTTGGGAAATGTGCTTTTGAAATTTAGGAAGAGAAAGAACAAGCTTATATCTGTATGGTTAAAGTTCAAAAAAAAAGCTCTGTAATGTAAGTTCCATTTCTGATAGTTTTATACTAAAGCATAGGATTTTAGAAGACAAAGATGGAGAGAGCATTCTAGATGATGTCAATATTATAAAGAAAGCCAAATTCAGAGTGTGAGCATGTCTTGGCATAATAAGTACACCAGTTTGACAGAACAGAGGTTATTGGCATTGGAATAGTGAATGACATTCTGAAGACAGTCTGGTATTATTCAAATTTATTGGATTATTGTGTACAAATACATCCTTCTTCTGTTTTTAAAAATCTGCTTATAGTGGGCTAGTATTGTGTTTAATAATATAAACTTGAAATATGAAAGATTGTTGACTAAATGCAGTTAGTATGTGCCTCCTCTACAGAGGGGAACCAGGATAGTAAGTATATATTCACATTTCAGATAGTTTAGGAGAAAATTCCTGGGTTCACTAGAGAAGAAACAGGAAGCACCAGAAGTAAGTAGAGGGTTCAAGGCAGCTTGCCCAGCTGCCGTGAGAGGCTCCTACACATACGAAAACAGTAAGAGAGAAACCCTCTAGGCTCAGATTTTATAATCATGGCTATGAGAGAAAATTTTGATCCACTAGGGACTTCAGCCTGACATACAGAGATGCCTAAAGTTTGCAGAGAGATTTTACTCCAGAAGTGGAACCCAAAATAGAATCTTACAGGCATCTGAGCCTAGTCTATCCTCAGTTGGCTGCCATTTTGAGAGTGTAGACACAGGGGATCTACAAACATGGCTGCTGCCACTGTACTGTGGATGGAGAGGAGAAACCAGGTGCTCCCACGCACTGCAGGAGGGTCCCTATCACCCTACTGTGGGCTGATATTAAGACTGAAATGTGAGTGAAGTGCACTCCCCAGAGCTTCTTGCCTATGCTACTTGCCTTGAAGTGACCCTGCCCTCTCTGGTTTGAGGCCATTTTGAGAGTTTAAAGCTGCACTGCACTCCACTGCCTCCTGGCCAAGTCAAGGCTGATGTAGCACTAGCTACCACCTGGACAAGAAGTGACAGGGAACCAGGCTATCCTAACCAAGCAGAAAATCTGGAGCTAACAAATTCACTGAAGGAAATATAAGGCACATTCAAATACTCAATAATTGACTATATCAAACACATACACACACATACACACCCTCCCCCACAAAAAATATAAAACTTGAACAGGTATTTTTGAAATGATCCAGTCAGACAAAAATAAGAAAGAAAAGAATGTAAAAGAATAAGCAAGGCCTTCAAGATGTCTTGGACTACATAAAGCAACTGTCCTTATGATTATTGGTATTCCCAAAGAGGAAGAGAGATCAAGAAGTTTAGAAAACATGTTAAAGGGAATAATCAATGAAAACTTCCTACGTCTAACAAGAGAGACACACATTCAGACACAGGAGGCCCAGCAATCCCTGGGAAAAGACGTTGCAAAAAGGACTTCACTATGGCATATTATGCTCAGAATGCCTAAAGTCCGAGTGAAAGAAATAAGTTTAAAATTAGCAAGAGAAAAGCATCTACACACCTATAAAGGAAACACCTTCAGGCTAACAGAAGACTTTTCAGCAGAAACATTACAGGTCAGAAGACACATTTTTAAAGTGCTGAAAACAAGCAAGCAAGCAAACAAACACACAAAAAACCCATCATCCAAAAGTTTTATATCCAGCCAAAGAAGCTTAATAAATGAAGGAGAAAAAATGTTTTTCCTGAAGAAGCTAATAATGAGGGACTCTATCACAAGACCAGTCCTACAGGAAGTGCTGGAAAGGATCTAAACATGGAAATTAAAGGTAGACATTCATCATCATAAAAAGCCATGGTAATATAAAACTTAGAGCTCTTATAAACCAATCACACAAAGGCAAAAGAGAAAGGAATCGAATTGACAACACAACAGAATCTCATCAAATCACAGAGACAAAAAGACAAAAATAATAAAACAATGAATTTATTTTAAAAACCTGAAAACAATAATATGACAGGAACAAAACCTTGTATATCAATATTAACTTTAAATATAAATAGAGTAAATGTTCTACTTGAAAGATATAGATTGGTAAAATGAATACAGCCATGATCAAACTATCTGCTGCCTACAGGAAACTCACCTTACCCATAAAGACACATGTAGACTTTTTAAAAATATCAGGTAAAACAGCAAATAAGCCAACTGATCTTCAACAAAACATATAAAAACGTAAATTGGGGAAAGGATACCCTATTCAATAAATGGTGCTGGCAAAACTGACAAGCCACATCTAGAAGAATGAAACTGGATGTTCATATCTTACCTTATACAAAAATCAATGCAAGGTAGATCAAAGACTTAAATCTAAGACCTGAAATCATAAAATTTCTAGACAATAATATCAGAAAAACTCTTCTAGATATTGGCTTAGGTTAATAATTTATGACTAAGACCCCCAAAGCAAATGCAACAAAAACAAAAATAATAAATGTGACCTAATTAAATTAAAAAGATTCCACACAGCAAAAGAAATAATCAATAAACAGACAACCCACAGAGTAGCAGAAAAATATAATAATAGTAGGGCTCTGCAAATTATGTTGTATTTGACATGTCTTTCAAATTCCCTAAACAAAGAATGGAAATTCTTTGTATTTCTTTTTGACCGAGCAGTGATTCTAGAGTGTGTACCACTCTATGGTAAGTTATTTTAATCTGTTTGTCTAGATACGTGAAACCAAAATGTTTAACAAGAAAATAAACTTGGAGTGCAAAGAGCTTGGCATCAATAAACTGGGAAGCATTGGTAAGATACATTTTGATGAGGAGAAGTGTTAGGGATAAGATGTCAAGTATAGGACAATTCCAGAAAGTCCTCCATGTGGTCTCTAGGAAATTTAGAATTGTCACACAGAGAGACAGAAGAACAAACAGCTAGTGTGACAACCGCTACAAGTCAAATGTAACTCATTTGGCAAACTCGCCTATAACAATGCTTATCTAGAAACAGTTTTAGTGTCATGTCAAATAATTATTTAAAATTTAAATTTTAACAAAAGTTTATTAAACAAATATTAACCGGTTCTTTGGTTTTCACAGTTTTAAATGGAAGGCATAACAATTTCCTTAGGAAATTTCTGGGAGTCCTTTGGAAGAGAAAACTGTGGAAGAATATTTGTTCATTTTAATATTCATCACTTAAGAGTAGGTTTCTGAGAGTAGATTGTAAGAAACAATAGAGTAGGGTTCCCAAAAACGTAGAAATATTTAGAAAAGCAGTTATGTAAAATACATGAATAGCCAGGTGCAGTGGCTCACACCTGTAATGCTAGTACTTTGGTAGGATGTGGCAGGAGAATTGCATGAGGCCAAGAGTTCAAGATCAGCCTGCCAACATAGCAAGACCTTACATTTATAAAATGTAAAATAAAAATAAACATATAAATAAATAAAATATATGAATAGACAAATATTTATAAACACATACCCATTCCTATATATATCTTATATCAGTAATATGTTAATATATTTATAGTATATATAAAATAAAGAATACAAATTACTTTTAGTTGAAGAAAAATGATGTCACATGTATAACAAGTGTGTGCGCACACATATATTCATGCACTTAAAAACTAACATTCTAACCAATTTCTGAAAACATAAATATTTTGAATGCACATTAATTTCAGGATTATTAGCTAGATTTTCCATTATCAAGTCTTCCTTTAGGAATTGTCTATGGAGCAATAAATATATAATGTAGCTTAGTTTTTCCAACACACTAAGAATCTTTTCAATTAAGCTATTTGTTTGTAAAATCAAAATGGAATGACATTCATTTCCTGTAGTGAAGGTTTAATTCCCCTGAAAGCTGTCAATCACTTTTCTCACATTCAAGTATGGTTGGTCTAATTTTTTCTTTACCAATGCATTCAAATTATTAAGATCTGGCTAGACTTTTGGTTGGCAACAAGCATGACTGAGAATCAAGTTTAAAAAATTATGTATATCTATATTTAAATAATTTCTTCTTCCTGTTTCTTCTGGTTATTCTTCTATTCAGTGTTCTTCAGGAAATTGTAAAATTAAATACTTTGAGTCACAATAAAATGTGTTTCAGTGTGCAGTCTTTACAAACAGATTTTCCCAAATGTATACTGATTGCATTGCATAGATTGCTTCAAAATTAAATCAAATTTATAAAAGCTAGGAAAAATAAAATTATTAAAAAGCTTTAGAAAAATTAATAAATGAAACACTCTTAAAAGTTTGGCATAAGGTAAGAGACAGATACATTTTGAGGACTTTTGGAGAAGTATCTAAAAACTACTTCTAAGACTAAGTTGTACATATAGAAAGAAATGTTTGTAATACTTATTCTCACTATCCTTTAGATAAAGTATGATTAATGGGAATGTTACTCATTTTCTATATATTTCTATTGGCATATTCTATCTTTCCCCTTATTATACTCTCGTTCTCTAGTCCTGTTTAACTAACAATTTCATCTTTCATTGCTTTTTCAGTATTTTCCGCAATAAATTTTTTTATTAAATCATCAGAAAACCATTTAAATGTGCAAGAATAATGCAGTAAATAAGTAACATAAACCCTAGAATGCTACAAGACTGTGCTGTTAGACAAAAGATAAACAAGTAGCATTTCTCAGAGGCCAAGTGCACGATAATAAAAAGGATAGTTTATAAAGAGGTCAATAATTTTCTTTTCGTTTAGAGAACCTATTCATCTCAAATATAGGTCATTGTCCTTGGAGTGGACCCTTGACCAAGATGGGTTAACTTCATTTTCTCTCCTAGAAACTCAAAATGAATGGGCACAACCCATGTATTTGGGATTCTAGATCACCATTTTGGGGTGATCATTATGTGTCATTTATCATGTGCAAAATGATTAATAAAACATATTTAAAAGAGAAGCAGAGACCAAAGCCACTGAAAAACTAGAAAGAAAGAAAAATGCTTTGGTTTCTGCATTCTATTTGTCTTATTCCATTTGGGTTGCTAGATCACAGTGCTATAAACTTGGTTTGGGAGGTAAAAGTTTAAAAACACAAATTGTATTAAACTCACAATTCTTGTTAATAGAAAAATAGGAGTTTGGAGCTCCAGGGAAAACCCAATGAAAAAGGGTTGTCAAAGAGGAACAAATAGGTAGAGGTTAAAGATTGCAGAAAAGTTAAAAGAGCCAAAAAAGATATTGCCGATGGAGGTGCAGTTTAAAGAAATTTTCAATAAAATAAATTTCAAAAAGAAATTGTAAATTTGTTTTGTAGTACGATATAATATCCCCTCTCTCCTCTAGCAATTCATCACTATCTATTAAGCTGATTATCTTTTTTTTTGTGTGTGAGAGAGATTATATATTTGTTTGTGTGTGTGTCTGAGGGAAGGCAATGAAAAAGAGGTGGGATTTCAGGTTCATATTAATATGGTAACTTCCTTAAAGGAATCAGTCAGTTGGAGCCCTGAGAGTGTTATTTGTTTCCTTCCCCCACCTCTCCATCCAAGAAACTCTTGGAAACTTTGGGGGAACAGTTTAGACATCTCCAGATCTTAGAAGTGAGGAATTTGATGTACCTTTTCCTGAATTTGAAAAAGTAGAGTTTTTGAGTTTATATCTGGGTTGCATTAATATTAAGCCTCCTTTTTACCTGAAATGTTTTTTGACTGAGCTCTGTTCTTTTAAACCAGACAAGTCCACTTCATTGAAGAACTTGAGTGGTCACCTGGAATTGTAACAAGTGTTAGGTCTGATTTTAACCAGATGATGGCAAGTGCAAAGGATGCATGAGGAATTTGGATTAATAATTATGACACAGTGTGGTAAATGCTGTAATAGTAGAAGCATGCAACATTATAACAGTAAAGAGAAGACACAGTGGAGTACTTTTGAGATGCAGTAGCTCAGAAATGTTACAGAAAAGGGGATCCATAATTAAATCTGGATTGGTAATTTTAAGATTAGACAACTGACTGTGAAAAATGAGTAAATGACACAGAGATATAAAATAACTTAAAATATTTAAGATATAAGTATTTTTATGTATTATATAACAATATAAGACAATTAAATGATTTGGTTTCGATTGAATACCAACTGTGTTTCTAATTGATTTTATGTAGCTTAAATAAGGAAGATTCTGAAGGCAAATGGAAAAAAAATTAAATGGATATATTTCAATCCTGTCAGAGGCAAGTTTATGATAAGAAAACCCACTCTGGTGGCAGTATGCAGTATTTATCATCTGGACAATAGATACTATGGGGTAAGGAAACAAGTTTGGAACTGTTTATAGAAGAAAGGATAAGTTTTAGAGTCATATAGAAGGCAAAATTAATACAGCTTAGTATTGGTGATTAAATATGTGAATATAACCATAATTAGTAAATGATGGAATGGGGTAAGACTGCTAGATGAAACTCCAAGGCTTCTGTCTTGGGAGACTAGCCTTATAACATTTGCTTTCAATGAGATAGAAACCAGGGTCAGTTTATGCTATATTCCTACTATGAATATTCAAGAGATAGAATAGATATATAATAGACTAATTCTGAAGATCAAGAGAGCCAAAGACATTTGTGAATCAAAAGCATACAAGCAGTAGTCAAAACCATAAACAAGAATAAAATTTCATCAGAACACATAGTTTGAGAAGAAAATAAGGATTGACAGAAAACTAATATTTTCCGAGGGGGAAGAAAACAAAAGCAGTTAGAGCCAGGTTAATAATAGAAAGCCAAAGATTATCGACACAGTGGTCAAAGAAAGTGAGTGCTAAAGAAGAGGAAGGCCTGCAACTGATTAAAGATAAAAAAGTGTCAAACAGATTTAATAATTAATTAAAGAAATTGACAAATGGCTTTTTAGAGCTTACTATTGGCTGACTCGATTGATGCAAACCTCTGCAGATAGAATGGTAGCTCAGAGGCCTAGTCCTTATATTTGTGAGTGTTACTGTCCAATGACATAGACAAATAATAAATACATTAACAGACAAAGATTATGATTTAAGTGGTAAGAGATGGTCTCTTTCAAGCTGATATTGAGTTTATTTGAATAGTATTTTAGCTTAGAAATGATAAGCTAGGATAAGAAGGAGCTAACCAGGAAGAAAATCATGCCAGAAAGAGGAAAAGTGTGGTTAAAAGGTGTCAGACAGGAAAGAGGATGGCATGTTTTCAGAAACATGAATAGAACCCACACAGTTGAAGTGATGATGTGGGAGGTAAGTAAGCACATCCAAGTCATGTTTGTTTTAAGCTTGGAGAGACATGAACTTGTGACATTTTCCTAAAAATATTAAGAAGAGTACTTATGCTGAGGTAGAAATCTGTGAAGACTGAAAGATTTTGTAATAAATTAGGAAAAATGTGTATGTTCTATTAAAAGAATTGACAATGAAATAATTACTCCTACTTTGGAGTATGAATTTTTCTGATGTGTATTTCAACACCTTCCCCTAGTTCTAGCTTCTCTGTGAAAAAGTTTTTCAAAATATATGAATCTGGTATGACCTACACTGGAAACTGCCTACCTGTCAGAAGGCAGGTGAATGACCCAAAGTGAACACACTGAAGTGCTTCCCTGTTATTTTTCATTAAGTGTACCACATCTTCAGGGATAACCAAGGAAATAATTGCCTACCTCATGGAGAAGCTTTTCAGAAGAATGAAATTAATGCTGAGAGCAACACAGAGAGACAGGAGATGAAGGGAGTTCTTAGGATTTTCAAGTCTTTGCGGACAGTCATCAATGAGACTTCTGGCCTTCTCAAAGTTTATCCATGTGAGCTAATAACTTCATCTTTTCATCTTTCATCTAATAACTTTTTTTATCTTCATTTTTTCACCATTTTTCATTTCACCCTTTTGAAATGAAATTCTGCTGATTCATATGATAATTAAATTGGCTGGAGGTGGTCTCTTTCAAATGGATATTGAGTTGATCTAAGTTGGTATTTCAGTTTAGAAATGAAAGACAAGAAGGAGCTAACCAGGGAGAAAAATCATGTCAGGAAAATCATGCCAAAGATCATGCCATTCATCTAGCGTGGTTTGAAGAAAGGGAAAAAGTTACTTGGAAACAATCACATAAAGCTCAGAATAATCAAATATGATGGGGATAATAATACTGTTTTAGCTGCATTATTTGTTTTGTAGAACATTGCTGTTATTATAGCAGGAATAGAAAGAAAATAAGAGCCCACAGTCAGTTTTGACATTCAGAGTGAGAACAAACAGCAGGGATGAGCAGAGAATCAGCCACAGACAAGCCTTTCCGTTCCCCAGGGCCATGAGAACTAGAACTCTTCCCCTCACAAACATGCATTTCAGAAGGAGAGGAAGGGAAAACAGTCTCTTAGGGACTGGAACTTTACATTGACTGAAAGCTTAACTGAGACGGACTAAGTTACTCCTATTGGTAAGTTTATGGATTTCTAATAAAATGTGGGAGGTTTACGAGAAAAATTAGAACAATTATAAAAAATACGTTTTTTAAACTCTACATCTTTATTGTCCATGTGAGTGCAAATGTATGATCCTTCCAGACTAGCAATAAAAGGGGAAAAAAATCCGGATAACTTTATTAAAGAATCACCAATGAGGTGCTCAAGTTAATATATATTTAATAATGTCCAGCTGTTAGCCAGATTCCCCCACCACTATTACCCACCTGCTGGCAGAAAGTTTTTATTTTTAATTAAAAAATTATCTTTTCATCCCTACTCCTGAAATAAACATGCCATCACATGACAACTCATTTTATCAAGAGTTTATAACATTCATAAATGGATATGCTTTGATCTGGCAGGTCCCCTATCTCTAGTAAAATCTCACATCCATTTTTATTAAGTACCTTTGTGACATCGCTTTTTATTACTGTTGTGAAATAAAAATCTGGGCATCATTCAGGTTCAAGGTCACTTCTGTAAGAGAGGTAAAGTGCAAGACTTGACAAGCTTATGAAAATTATAAGAAGGATTAATAGTATCAAGGGATCATTAAGGTCTCTATGAGTGTACAAAGACTATAACGTTCCCGTGCCTAATAGCTAGAGATTATCTCAGTTTCTTGCTTTCTTTTTTTTCTCCTAAATATTTGCTCCTCAGAAGATGACCATTTAGAATTGTATATATATCCACTGAAAATGCATTCTTTCTTTCTCTTATGTAAACTGTATTTAGACAAAATTTAATTGTTTATTATTTGGGGAAAACAAAAGCATTTATTAAATATAAGAATTTCATGGAAATTGACTTTATAAGTTAATTTTTGTGTTTCAAACAACATAAGTTTGTTAATATTTATGTTTCAGCACATTTAAAACTTGATGCTACAGAGCATTTTGTGGTACTTCTAGAACTCTTATGGCTAGATGTTCCAGAGGAGAGAAGTGGAATAAAATAGATAAACTGAAAATGGCATGCTAACGGGGAAGGGCTAATTACCTACCTTTCCTGTCTAAGTAAAGTTAAAAAACAGTATGAAGAGAAATTCTAAACATCACAAAGAACATAAGGGCCTACTGCTATGTTTTGTTAGGTGCATCCTGAAAGTTATTTTATGCTGCATTTAAATTCAAAAGATAAAAATCACAACAACAATTCAGGGTTAAATTTGAGTTCAAAGTTTAAAGTACATGTTAAGAATGCCCAGGATTAAAATAACTTGCAAATTGTTTGATAATAATTATAATTTTCTCCTCATTTTTGTCCTACTAGTGAATTATATCACCAGATAAGCAATTTAAGATGCTTGAATATTCGTTGTATTTACAAAAGAAAATCACATAGAGCATAACACTCATATTTATTTACTCCCTTTTATTCACAATGGATAAACAAATATGCATGAACAATATTTTCAGGTAGAATTGACAAAGAGATGAAAAACTAAGTCAGTTCATTAGTCAGAACACCAGAGTTCATTAGGACTGCAAAAATCTGTATTGTGTTATTATAATCATACACTTAGAACAATTTAGTTATGATTTTATTAAAATATAGTATTTTACTCATTCCCAACGGTGTTGTAAAGAAATTGCAGAACATTTGGAAAGACTTTAAAGACTTATAAATACTTCACACTTCTTAGTATTTAAAAAAATATTGAAGTCTCCCTCTTCCCAAGAAATACATTTCTGGAAAGTCAAATTAAGTTAATATTGTAAGTAAAGACAAACTGAAAATATATTCTATGTAAATCTATCTTTTCTGATGATTATAATTCATATGTAGATAGGAACATTCCCAATGATTAGAGGCTGATGGCTGAAGTTTAATTCAAAGCTGTAATACCATGATTTGCATAGTTTAATTGACAGATGTAAAATAATAATATTTAGGACTCTTTTCTGAATATGTTCTACATATGAAATACATTACAAATTGAACTGCTGTCAGTTCTCCTTCCGGATTGGCTGGGACCATTATTACAGCCCATCAACTCACCATCAGACCATTACTTGCTCAGCAGTGTTCCCTGAGGACTTACATTGCTCACTTTGAACATATTGCTTTAATAAGGAGAATTATTTCAGAAAGCTTGAGTTATCTCAGGCCCGGGAAGAAGCACTTCAGAACCTGACAAAGGGGTTTCTGTAGTAAATGGCGTTGGAGATCAAAGAGTAAAATGTATATTTGACTTCATTTACATAAAAACATCCAGCACAACATTTTACAAATTAACACAAATTTGATATAACACGGAATGATATATGACTAAATTCTTCCATTTCTAGGATTCCAGATGTGTTTTTTATGTTGGTTGATTTACTTTTTGATTAGTTGTTAGAATGTAAGACATCTGTTGCCATTGTACAGTGTAGAATATTTTAATGGTATTACTAAATGCCGTGCATCTATCAGTGCGTAATCATGTGTCTAGTGCTAAAGCAACTCCCTGGGTAGGGTTTTCTAACAGATGTGGATCACTAGACTGCTGACCATGAAATTCTTCCAAAACAGCGCTTACGAAAAGCAACTTCTTAGTATTAAATTTAGGTAGCAAAAAAAGTGCTAAAACTGTACAAATATAATTCAGCAAGTTTCATAATTTTATTTGAGTTTTTATTGCTGCAGCTGTAATGGCATATGTTTTCTGTAGTTGCACTGTATGTTTAAGAAACTTAATTTCATTGTTATTGGTTACATCAGATTTTTCTGTTTTCTCTGAAGCTCAGGAAAGTAAGTCATAGTATGCCTAGTGTCTAATAACTAACCAAGGTGGAACTAATGCAAATCAGACACTGATTAGAAAGATAATCATGTAGTTATCCCCAAATAAACTGTATATACACTTCTTTATTCCTGCTTAATTATCTAATTTTTATGGAATGTATGTCTGCTGAGAGGATTTACAGTGTTTATTGCCAATCCAGACTTTGTTTTCTTTAACTATTGATAAGAAAGGCTACGAAAAGATAATGACAGGATGAACAATTAGCTACCTGGTAAATTTCAGAAATCAATAAAAGATTGCAGTTCAAAAATAGTTACAGTGATATATTGCCAGGTGATTTTATTTTACATATGTAGAATTCTAATGATAAATAGAATTCTGAACTTATTTAGGTCATAAATACTATCACTGTGCAAATCTTATTAAGAGGAAGACAAAAACGCATTCTCTCTGCATGGATGCTCAGCTTGACCTGAAGCAGTAATGACTGATCCCTTCAAACTGTTATGGGAATAGGTCAAAGTTAGAATTTTTTTGCTATACTCTTTGTACATTATATGCACGTAAGTAGGCATCATTTTAGGTAAAGTAGGAGATATCTCCTGGCCAAAGGAAGTAAAAATATGGTAAAAAAAAAAAAAAAAAAAAAAAAAAAGTGTAGGGATTCGTTGCTTTCATGAATCTTTGAAGCAAAATAGAAGAATGCTCAAGTTATGACTTTGCCATTACCTAGCTATGTGATCTTCAGGGAGTTAAATGGCCTATTTTTGTCTCTGTTTCTTAATGAAATGTGGAAATAGAGATGACTGCTTGGTAATAATTGTGAGAATTAAATATCATGTACCTCATGTTTCCCGTGTAAAGTTCACATATACCAAATTCAGTAAGCCTTAGTTATTATTATATTGTTTATTATCATTACACTATTATTTTTATTCTCTCTGATAATTACATGGAGTTATCATTCTGAGACAAAATGTACTGTAAAGGAACAAAACCAATGCTTAATTCTCATTGAAAATAAATTCTCACTCAACATCAATTATGGCCAAAAGAAATATTTGCTTTCACCCTGTAACTGTTTAATGGAAAGAATGGGAACTTCATCTACGTGTTCAATCCATTCTGCCACGTGGGGGCATATTTTGTGCTTAATTTATTATGATGTATCAACAGGAGGCAGATTATTATGGCCTAATAGATATAAGACCTCTATAAGTAATATTAAATTAATCAGAATGTACAATAAAAATAGAGGCATTCATTTCTAATACTCATTTTTAAGATGTATACTGCATCTCCAGTCAACATGTGTTTCATGTAGCAATGAGGAAATACAAAGGCATTCTTCAGGGCATCTTTAAGATGCTTACTTGATAAGTTTCTACCAACTGCTCCCACATAGCACATGAACTGAACTGTGTCACACATGCACATTATTTTTAAGGAAGACCTAAGAGGGAGTTTTCATTGTTATTGCTGCTGTTATTGGTTTGTTTTGTTTATTTTTCACTGGGTGGTGCACCACTCCCAATCAAACTGAAGTCCTGTTTTCAAGGAAAAAGGATAAACTAAATATTAGGTAGACAACAATCACTCTTTGTCACAATGGGGTACACAATAGTTGACAAAATGTGATTAAGGCAAACATCAGTTCTATAACATGGGAAATCACAAGAAGGAAAGAAGGAAAGAGGCATAACTCTTGGAGATCACAAGTTTCAACACTCGTTTAAAAAAAATAACTCAGGAAACAGTTCAGAACTTATTCAGAACGTGAACTTGCTGTAATAATTACAGTTCTTATTTTAGTTCTCTTTACTAAAAAAAAGTGACCGAAGTAATGCATGTCAAACCCTTAGAAAATCCAAGAAAGCTCCAAACAGAAAGGAAAAATATTTAATATAATCATAATCTCAATGCAAGGACTAAAGTTAAGATTTTTACTAATATGTATATTTTTTAGTTATGTATTATATTTACAGATACACACAGTTTATAAATATAATTCTTTACCTATTTTATCTTTATTAAAAAATAAATTTAAAAACCTTCTACATTATTATTTTTTATGATTTTAATGTTACAGTATAGGCAATTTGAAAGTAACAGAACATATATTGCTCCTTTATAGGAGGATATAATTGCTTATTATAAAGTTCTGTTGTAAAGAAGATCATAATCACGAACTAAGTGACTTAGTGAGATTATAATGCAAGAATTTCAATAGGGATTTTCATTTAAAAATTCATACATTCTCTATTGTTTTGGTTTTTTCAATATTATTTATGAACTCTAGACTTTCAAAACAGATACACACACACACACCCACAGACATATACATACACATAGCAAAGGAAAACAAAACACATTATCATAACTCAACTTTTTATTGCTTCCCAAATTTTCTTCTCTCATAATGTGTACCCATTGAAATCACAATATTTTCAGCTACCACGACTTAAGTCAGAACCTTGAAGAGGACTCCATCCGAGTGGAATGTGCTCCACCTGCTAGAGTTGAATCCAACTCAACCATGGATACTTAGAAACTTGAATTATCTTTTGTGCTGTTTTCTAATCTATAAAATGGGAGCAATATTTTTTTTTTGTCTAATTATATGATTTGGAGAATTTAATGAGATGGAATGTTAGGAATTTAGAACATTGTCCATTATTACCCGTTCTATTTTGGTCATATATTGGCCTATTATTTCTACCTCTGTATTAATTATATGCATTTCAAACTCTTTGCTCTCACTATAATTAATCATAATCACAATAATCACTTTATTATCTTACATTCCAACCAGTCTCACAACTTCCAATTTCCCCTTTTTAAATTTAATGTATTTTTTTTTTTTTTTTTTTTTGAGACAGAATCTCTCTCTGTCACTCTGTCACCCAGGCTGGAGTGTAATGGCATGATTTCAGCTCACTGCAACCTCCACCTCCCAGGCTCAAGCTAGTCTTCTCCCTCAGCCTCCCAAATAGCTGGGATTATAGGCACCTGCCACCAAGCCCAGCTAATTTTAGGAGAGACGGGGATTCACTATGTTGGCCAGGCTGGTCTCGAACTCCTGACCTCAGGTGATCCACTGCCTCAACCTCCCAAAGAGCTGGGATTACAGGCATGAGTCACCAGGCTGGCTGGATTAATTTTCTTAAAGCAAACCTCTGATACACTTACGCTGCTGCTCAAAAGTTGGTGGCAATTCTTCATCAACAATGAATGAGAGGCCACCTGGCATTCAACATCCTCCACAATCTGGCTCAAACTCACTATCCACCTTTTTGGTCCTTTACTTCACTTTTTCATTCATAGGGTACAGCCATAATAATATTTTCTCTAAATCTCGCTATCTTTCCCCACTGGATATACTTTCCTTACATTTTCACATATTTTAATCTTACCTGTTCTTCTAGATTCCACTAAAAATACATTTTTTTCCCATAAAATGTAGGCTTTTATTGTTTTACTATCATGCGCAATCTCTCCTGGCACTGAAATCCTCTAGAGTTTTATTTGCATTTCTTATGAGTCAGTGGTTTTTACATTTGTCTGTGAGTTATAGAATCCATTTATGATTTCTACATATTTTAAGAATTGAAGAACTTTTGAAGTGGAATTATGCATTTTTTCCTGTCTCCATAGCATCTGAGTTTATATAGCGGGGATACTCAATGAAATGTAATTGGCCCAATTAAGTAAAAATTACTCTTTTAAGTATTTCCAAAATTGCAAGAGTGATAAAGAAAATTGGCAAAGGTATGGTAATATTACTTCAGATTCTAACACTCCGTTCTATGATTTTATGAATGTCTCCTATAATTTTTAAGAAATGAGTAGACTGATGGAATTTTACAGCTAATTAGAGATTTTAGGAATCACCTATTCCAACTTCCTCTTGTAACTGATGAAGCTTCTGAGGTTTAGAAATGTTAAGGAACTTGCAAACACAACATTTTTATTGGCAAGAAGCTGGAACCTGGAATCTTACTTTCTGACATGCAGTCTAGTAAACTTTTTACTATTTGTCAGCCTTAGTTTGCTTTGTGTTCCAACCTAGAGTTGGGTGTTTAGTGAAATGACTTCTGCTGATTTCTTTTCAACTTTGAGATATATTTTACATATTGTAATTTAATTTATACAACTAAATAAATTTTCAGTAAATTTATTGAATTACAAATGAAATTATACAATATGTGGTCTCTTATGATGGACTTAGTTCACTTACCATAATATTTTTGAGTTTCACTGATATTGTAACATTTATCAGTAGCTTGCTCATTTTTAATGCTGACTAGTATTCTGTTATATGGATATATACCACTTCATCTATTTCTTCATCTGTTGATAAGCATTTAGGTTGTTTCTAATTTTGTCTATTTGAATAATACTTCTGTGAATAATTTATGCGTATTTTGTGTGGACATCCACCTTACTATCCACCTTTATGTCTCTTTCTTTCACTTTTGCATTCATATGGTACAGCCATAATAATATTTCATCTAAATTTATCTACCTTTTCACATACATCTCCCCACTGGATATACTTTCCTCACATTTTCACATATTTTCATCTTAACTGTTCTTCTAGATTCCACTAAAAATGTGTTTTAAATACCTAAGAGCAGAATAAAACAGGTTTTATAGTATATTTATGTTTAACTTTTAAGAAACTGCCAACTGCTTTGCAAAGTGGTGGTACAATTTTACCTGTCCATCAGCATTATAGAAGTCTTCCTGTTTCTCTGATCCTCAACATTTGCTATTATCTGTCTTTATTATAGCTAAAATGGTGGATTTAAGTAATTTCTTATTGTGATTTTAATTTACACTTCCCTAATGACTAATGCTGTTAAACATCTTACATTCTTACACATAAATACACACACACATACATATACATATACACACGTGCATTAAATATATGTATGTATGTGTACGTATGTTTGTGTGTGTGTGTGCATCAGTGTGTGTGTATTCTCTTTGGTGAGCTGCCTATTCAAATCTTTGCCAATTCAAGGTCTCCAAGATTTTTTCCTGCTGTCTACTAACAAAATTTATCTTTTTCATTCTTAGATGTAGCTTTATGGTCTATGTATAGTCTATTTTTTGTGTGTGGTATGAGGCAAGGGTCTAAGTTAATTTTTTTTGTGTGAATTACTTTGGTACCTTTTTTGAAAAACAATTGACCACAAATGTTAGAATTTATTTCTGAACTCTTAGCTTTAGTCTATTAATCTACCTGTGTATTCTTATGCCAATACCATATAGATCTGATAAATACAACTTTTAATAAGTTTTGAAATTGGAAAATGAAAGTTCTTTAGCTTTGATCTTTTTCAAAATTGCTTTGGCGATTTTAGGTCTTTTAGATTTTCTACAATTTAGAATCAACATCAATTTCTGCCAAAAAAAAAAATCTGCTGGAACTTTGTTAAGATTTATATTAAATCTATTAATTACTCTGGGGAGAATTATCATCTTAGCAATATTAAGTTTTCCAATTCATGAACAGAGAATATATTTCCACTTATTTGGGTCACTTTTAATGTCTTTCAACAATGTTTTATAAATTTCAGTATACTATTCTTGGACTTATTTTGTTAAATTTATTTCTGAATAAGATATTTTATTTTATTTATATTTTCTTCAGAGACAGAGTCTTCCTCTGTTGCCCAGGCTGGAGTGCAGTGGAGCAATCATAGCTCACTATAACCTTGAAGTTCTGGGCTCAAACAATCTTCCCACCACAACCTCACAATCTCCTGACTAGCTAAGAATGCAGGCACACGCCACCACACCCAGCTACTTTTTACCTTTTTTTAAATTATTATTTTTCAATGTTTTTCTCTTCTTCTACCTCTTCCCACTCCTCTTCCCACTCCTCCTCCTCCTCCTCTTCTTCCTCTTCCTCTTCCTCCTCCTCCTCTTTTTTTTTTTTTTTTCGACTCTTTTTGCAGTGATGGGATCTTTCTGTGTTGCTCAGGCTGGTTTTGAACTCCTGGCCTCAAGTCATCCTTCCACCTTGGCCTCCCAAACCTCTGGGGCTATTAGTGTGAGGCACTGTCCCAAGCTTAAGTATTTCATTGTTTTTCATAGCAATGTGAATAAAATTTTCTTCTTGATTTTATTTTTGGGTTATTCATTGCTTATATATTAAAATGTAATTCATTTTAGACATATCAATCTTGTATCATATAATCTTGCTTAAGTTGGTTATTTTTTCTAATACATTTGAAGATAATTTCTTAGGGATTTTTTTGTATACAGGATCATATCATGATGCATAAAGACAGTTTTACTTATTTTTTCTAGTCTACATACCTTTTATTTCTTCTTCGGTTTTATTCCCCAGAATGTCTGAAACAATGTTAAATGATGTGATGACAGTGAACATCCTTGAAACTGTTCAGATCTTAGAAGGAAAGCTTAATTTTATTATTAATTATGATGTTAGCTATAGGGTGTTTAGTATGTGGACTTTGCTAGGTTAAATATACTGAGAGTTTTTATTATAAATGGGTGCTGGTTTTCATCAAATTCTTTTTCTACGTATTGAGATTATTATTTTGATATAAACATCCATATATATACACACAAAACATCTATATATATATATACACACTTGTGTGTGTGTGTGTGTGTGTGTGTGTAAGCACTTTACATTCTTAGGATACATCCCATGAATTAATAGTGTATAAATTTTTATATGTTGTTGTACTTGGTTTACTAATGTTTTGTTGTCCTAAATAGCTTCTGAAAAGATTACTCAAATGTTTTTCTTTGAGTGTCTATATGTTTCTAACATAAATTTTAGACTAGATATGCTACTTGAACTATTTGCTGATAAAGAAGAGATTACCTTATGCTTTTAATTACAATGCAGTATGGTGACTATAAGGAGAAACAGACTTCCAACACCAATTTAAATACCTCTGGGGAATTTCATAGCATACTCATTATTAGTCCAAAACTACTGTCACCAGAGAGCTGGTGGGACAAAGAATGGGGATTTTCTATTTCATCTAACTCAATTTCAAGCCCCAACACCTTACTTCTGAACTCTCTCCAACTCTTTTGGGTATGTTACTCCTCATCTTTTATCAAACTATATCTTTGACTTTTTTTGTCATCTTTCAGTTCATTCATTCTGGAAACCACCTTCTGGGTACATTTTGGTTCCTTAATTCTACTAGACCCACTGAGTCATCCTTCTCAACTTTTAAATTCTGAGTTATTGGAGAATATCACTATATGATGTTGGCCAGAATCCTTGTGAAATCACATGGCTTATTTATCTATACCCCCCTCCCCTGAATTGAAGCTGTTTTTGTGATTTGTCACATAGAGTATGACAGAATTAACATTGTTAAAATTTCAGATTCTAAGACCAAGAGGTGTTACAGATTACACTCTTGTTCCTTTGGAACACTGTGAAAAAATACAGACTGGAGGATAGGAGGTCATGTGGGTATGACCTAGGACAACTCAGCTCATAGCCAACACCAACTGCTAACATGTGAGGCCATGTCAGAGCATCCAACCCAGTGAAGACTTCAGATAATTGCAGCTCCATGAGCAATCCTAGATGACACAAGCAGAAGAAATGCCTGAACAACCAATCCGTAGAAATACGAGGAATAATATATTTATTATTCTTTTAAGTCACTAAAGATTGGGATAGTGTGCCACACAGTTATAGATAACTAATACACTAAACGATCAAAGTACTTCATCTACAACTTTTTTTTTTTACTTACCACAGTCACTTTCATTAATATTTGTACATATTTTTAAAACAAAAAAAAATTTCTTTTACCATGAAAATTATCTTTGAGTTTGAATAGATTTAATTTTAAGAATTCTTTCTAATATCAATGAGTCCTAGTAAATTATTAATATTCAACCTACAACTTCTGTCATGTACATATTTGTTCTGTCAATATATAACCATACAAACTCTTTCCTGACTCATCCAGTATATTGAATAGCTCTTTTTTCTACACTGTGTATCTACTTTGTATATGCTTCTATAGTTGCATTGTTCAATCTCTACTGTAACTTTATGATTTTACTTGTCTATCTCGCTTTTTTGACTGTGTACTTCTCATGGTAAGGAATTGTGTTTTGTCAGCCTAGGTATCCTAGATATCCACACTCTTCTGGCACAATTCCAGAACTCAGTAAATATTTAATGAAATAATGAATGGATTAATGATGAATGTCAGAGCCAGTGATGGATGAAGAAATGACTAAATGAGTAGCTTATTTAAAAATATTACTTTGTTAGTTACTTTCCACTTTTACTTGTAACATCTCTAGAGTTCTAACATATTTTTCTTGTGTTTTTCTTGTGTGTTTCACTTTCTTCCCCAAATAGATTTTAATGTCTTGGGTGGTGAGACTATAACTGATACTATGGTATATATCTTGTAGATAAGTGATTTTCTCCTATGACTACTTGTTGTCACGTATTTGATTGCTTTATTCTTAATTTCTCTACCTAATTCTCATAGAGATATATGAAAGTTTACATTCTCATAGTTAAATATCTTTGGTTTTGAAAATTTAATGACAACTGGCATTACTGGAAACACAACAGCATGGTACAGAAAAAGGCAGGAACTCTCAGCACTAGGAACTAATATAATTATTGTTGGCTAAGACACCTAAATGTAAATCTTAATTGCAATAAGTAGTCCCCCATCTCCCTTCAACAGTGCTAGCAAAGCTTTAACTTTAAAGTAAAAAATCTAGTAACTGCCCAAATTTTACATGTCTTGTTTCTGTTATTTGGTAAATTCAGTTGTTGAAAACATGATAGTTATTTCTGGTCCGAGGATGCCCTACTCCAGCCAGAGAACATGGATCTTTTGCGAAGGGATTAATCACTTGCATTAAAAAACAAGTTCAGAACGTATTCTCATTATCAAGGGTCAACAGCATCAATGTTACATGAAAATAGTAATGAACAGTATTTTTATTTAGATATTTTTAACTTTATAGACTAAGATATACATATTTTTTTCTCAAACTAAGTTTTCTATACTACTAATTGGCCAGTACATTACATAGAGGGCTAAATATGCATATGTAGGCATACATAGATATATAAAATATATGTGTTATACATGTATCTTCTGGGGAGGGAATTGCTTGTGGATGTTTGGTATACAATACCAGTGAAGTCCTATAAGACTTTCTATCTTTTAATCACTTAATATTATATATTTTGTATATTATGAAATTTTACTTGTGAGACTAGTTCCATAATTAACAATCCCAATTATTGTAATTCTGACTGCTGTTTTATTGCTCTGGTAGAGACAAACAGTAATTGGAATAAATACTGCATTTATTGCATGCAGTCTCTTGAGATTTACAATAAATTTTCCAAAAATCTAATGAGAAACCAAGAGTGCAGTGTTCTTTCTATAATAATTGCCAGAAATTTTTAAAGTAATTTCGATTATTTTAAATAATTCTCTATGCATCGATTTGATAAACAAGTAGACAACCAAAGTTTATACTTTATTTTATGAATAGTAATCTTAACTATTTTTTTCAAAGTTGTAATCTAACAAATATTTTGAAGAAAAAATAAATAGTACACAATCATCTGACTCCTGTCCAAAAAATGTTAGTTTGAGTATTTTGAACAATGGGTATTGATTGCTAGGAAAAAGTGGGTTATAGCTTGACTAGACCTAAGTGAAAGGATGAAAAACTACTTCAGAGTTTTCCCAAAGCAATTACTTCACCAAGTCACCTTTTGTCATCTTATGTTAAGTACTGATTGTCCTTTTGAGTAAGAAACATTTGACTGGATTCACAGAAGCTTTAATGAATCCAAAAGAAGTCAGAAAATAATTACCACTTTTAAAATTCTTCTGATTTAAGGCAACAGCATCTTTGTAGTCAATGTACAAACTGAATTACATTCAACCTACTGCACTACTATTTACTTATACAGACATGCTGTAATGTGATTCAGTATTCAAACAAAAATAGAAGACTAACAAAGGAATCTATCTGAACAATGACATTTAAATAAACAGCCACAGTATTACAAAAGATATAATACACAATGGCATGTCTTTAGAATTTTTTTAAACAGAAAGGACATGTGGACTTGTAAAGATATAAAACTCTTCATTAATTGAATGGTCATTATTGAAAATTTCTAGCATAATAAATTATAAAATGATAGGATATTTTACATTTCATGGAACAATCAATCAGCATTGTGGAAAACTCTATAATATGCTAAGATGTTTTCTAAAAATTGGTAAGAAACATATATGCTCTTTCCTGCAGTGGACTTGAGTATAAATAAAATTACCATGGTATTGGTAATCACTACTTCTGATTCTTAGCTTATTGAGTGATGCTGATCTCCCTCAACAGATATTCTGTCCCCTAAAATCCTTTATCTGCATGGATCAGACTCTCTAAGTTTGAGTAACAAAAAAAATGCAAGGACGTGAATTCTACAGATTTCAAGGAACAAAAATTTACAATAAAATCTATTGTTAGAATCACTATAGGATGCAATTTTATATTTAGAGCTTTTGCCAGTTTCAATATATGTGTATCAGCTGCTAGGGTGCTTCAAAAATTATGGTGGTCAAGATGTCTTAGTCGGTCCCAAGGAGGATAAGGGTTAGCAGAGTTGCTTGAACTTATATCTCCTGTTCGAACGCTCCATTTTCTCCCCAGAGATCAAGCACACGTTTTTCTTATTAAAGAAGTTTTGGGAGAGTAGATCATCATATTCCTGTCAAGATCACCCTTTGTCATGAGTCAAAATCATCTAGCTAATCTCTTGTGATTTCCTTTGAGCACACTGGTTCACTAGGAAAGATCTTTATATTAATTTTAAACCTCAGTGTTTCTTCTCTCAATAGAAAAACTTTGAGAAACATTAAAAATGAGTATGTTCTGGTGATGTGGAATAAATTAGCAATATAAGAAAGGAGACTTCTTATGATGTGTTTTCTTCAATAAAAAAATGGCATTAGAAATATTCATATTTCACTGCCAACTTTAATATTAAATGCTAAAACCATGAAGTTTTCAATGAACTTAACCTGATCCTGTGGCTATATTGACATAAGACAGGTTAGAGAGCTATTAGTCATTAAGAATTTACCATGATGATTAGATTCTTGTAACATAAATTTAGAGTAAAATCGTCCTGCTTACTTCATACCTTGTTTTCCAGAAAAGGAAGTTAAAGAGCACATATACATACACTGTAACCCAATATGTGAAACATTAGGGAGTTTTGAGAAATTCCTTTTTTCCCCCAAGTGTGTTCTCTTATTTTATATGTCTGAAAAGGCTTACAAGACTAAGAGCTGTGATGAAAGCATCCAAGATTTCTCAGAAAAAAAGAATCAATGTAAGAAGGAGGAAAACAATATAGTGATCTATAAGAAGCATCACCTTCTTCTTAAAAGAGTCTAAAGCCCAATGTCTCATGTATTTTCAGTTGTAATGATATTTTTCTAATTATTAGGAATTAGAAAGGAAGCTATAATAATTGCAACTATTGTGGAATAAAAACAAATGTTTGTGCACATTTTTTATAACTGCAAATGTTTATACAATTTTAGTATCACTTATTGTGAAATTAGTATAATGTTATTTAGATTTTTTAGTCAATTATTTTTATTCATAATCAGAGTATTTTAGCATTTCTATCAACTATTTGATCCAAATAAAAACAAACCTCTGTAAAATTATTATTCATATTTATGATACAGAAATTTTTCAGAGATAAAAATCTTATGTTGGTTTCCCTTAACACACTTATTTATTTATTTATTTTTCCTGAAAGCCACTCCTAATAAGGTCTGCCACATAAGTGAGTCTTTGGTTCTCAAAATAGTATTCTTGGTACCTAACACAGTACCTATTACACATCTATGGCTATTTGGTGAATGAATAAGTTACTACTATCTTGAAACTAAGCAATATCTCAGTATTCTTCAAACTTTTTAAAATGTAAATCTCTTAAAAGTTCAGGTTCATATAAAGGAATACTCATATACTCCCAATATTTTATTTAAAGCTAAGGAAAAACAACATCATAGAAATTCTGAGATAATAAAAAAACTACAGAATAATTTTTTGGGGGAGGCAGGGCACTAAATTATGCATTTAATGCAAGAGACATTGGTCTTTATAGTTTGCAGAATGAATTAGACAAATGAATTGGATAATGAATCATACAAGTGATGTCAGAGTCCCAAGAAATAGAAAAAAATGAACCAAAATCCTATTTTAAATCTAATGAAAATCATAAACTAGAGCCTAATTATTCTTGGGTATCAGACAGATTCATTTCAGCATGTCTTTACTTGTCCCAATTTCCTTGATCAATGACACTCACTTTTGTTAAAGCAGTTTTCCTTTTATTTTCTGACTACTTTTTACATCTCACTAATATATTTTCATGCACATAACTCTGACATTGAAAGGCATATTCTATTTTTGTAATTAATATTCTATTATTAATATTGTTTTAGAATTAGAAAACAAATAAAAATGTTTTATCTTCATCTTACATATAGGTACAATTTTATTACTATAATTAAAAATAGTATTATATGAGGAAACAAATAACACATGTAAAAGTTGTTTCAAGCAAGCAAATGGATAAATTAGCTAGAAAGTTTCTTCCCTGTGCATGTTTCATTAGAGTGAGACATCATTGCAATACTAATTTTATACCAGCAACAGATTTTCATTGATTAAACTCTCATGTATCGAGTTACAAAAATAATCCGTCTCACAATACATTCTCATCTCTCTATAAGCCTGTAATTTAAGGAAATGTTAGTATGCACATTAGCTGAAACACGGAGAATACTAAACCTTTTAATCATTGAATAGAGAGAATTCAACCATTCCACATAAGGGAGCTCCAGAATTATCCGTCCCAACATTTACAATTTGATTGACAATACAAAAAGTAAAAATGTCTCAGAATTATCCTATCGCCCTTCCATTGGAGAAAAAAACCTCCTTCTGGTTTTTCTTTGAAAACTTAAGTAGCTACCAAATTTTTGCATGTCAAAATTGAATCAGATTTTTCTATTTTTATTCAGAAATATATCTTTTTTATGATTTTTACTTTAAATAAAAACAAAAGTAGATTAAATAATTAATAACCCAAAGTGGCATTAAAGTATGAAGAAGACTGACTGCTTCTTAATCACAAATTCCAGGGAATATTTGAGACAAATGACAAATGTACATAATTAAGAGACCATTCCATCCAACTTAAACATGAACTCTGAGTGTCATCCCACAATCATTTAGTTAGTTCATTCTTTTGCATAGTTAATAGAAATGTTTTTAAATATGTGAAAACAAAATTCAACATTCAGAAAAGCAGCAAAATGGATAATATTCACTACACTTTATTCCACAGGTTTCTCTGTTTGTATATTACGCACATTATTACGGCCATTAGAGGTTGTGTCATTGGTTTACTCTTATCAGAGTCAGTAAGAATGTATCCGCCTATTTCTGGATTTTGAATTCACAACAGCCCATCCATTTATATTGGTACCTTAAGTTTTCTGGTCAATCTATTTCATTACACTTACTAGAGTTTTCCTCTATCCTAGAACTATAGCTTCCTAGCAGACAAAGTTATTAACCTCTGTGGCTTACCTCGCTACAATTGGGAAAACTTTTCCCATCTCATCACAGCCATGTTCCTATTTGTGCACAAAAGTAATTTGCAGTTCTATGGATCTGCTGAGAGGGGCTCACTAAAACGTCTCAGATACTTCCCTTGAATAATATGAAATGTCTCAAAATGCACACAAATAAAACTCTAGAGTACAGTCAAATTTTATCCAACCATGAATTTGATATGTTAAACTTACTATAAATTTGTTGGAAGTTAGCTTAGGGATAAGTCTCATTCCTTCTATAGTATAAGCTATTATATATTGAATATCAGTCATTGTGCTATGCACTTTACATGCAGTTTCATTTATTCCTCCCATTAGTTCTAAGAGTCAGGGCCCATCATTTTCTCTGCCTTGCACATGAAGAAACTGAAGTTTAGACAATAATTAACTTACCCAAACTTAATGGTAAAGCAGAAAATCATAGTCTAAATGTATTTCTTCAAAGTTCTAGTTGAGGTTGTTATACATATGTCTGTTTTTGCTTTAGAAAAACCTTTTTGAGAGATAACTTTAAGTATACATATAAAAACACCTATATGAAATTTACATGTTGATGTCTTTTTTAAAAGCATAACCTTTAGAATCACCAGCATAAATCAAGATAAAATGTTCGTTATTCCAGGAAATTATTGTATATACCTTTTCAGTCAATTGCCCCCTTATTGTGAGCCACAAATAACCACTGATCTGCTTCCCATCATGATACTTTGGTGCTTTGTGGTTACATAAAATGGAATCTCCAATTATGAAATTTCTGTGTTTGTTTCTATTCCTCAACATGGTGTTTTTAATATTCATTTATGTTTTTGTGTATATTATTCTACTTTATACAGATTGTAAATTGTTTATATAAGCTATTGTATAAATTAGTGAAATTTCTTTCTATAGTGATAGTACTCCTTGATCTATCTATCTACCTATCTTTCTATCTATCTATCTATCTATCTATCTATCTATCTATCTATCGATACCAAAATTTACTTAGCCATTCATCAGTAGACAGACATTTGAGGTGTTTCCAGGTTTGGACTCTGATGCATACAACTTCAATGAACATTTGTTTCATTTATTTTTCTGACAAAAATACCTAGGTATACAGTTTTTGGGGTCATTAAATAATTGCATTTCTAACTTTATAAGACACTACACTAATTTGTAATTCTCATTTTCCTAATGGTAAATGATGTTGAGTATCTTTTCACATAATTTTTGGCCAACTGTATTGTGTTTCTTCCTTGGTAAAGTTGTATTCTTTTTGTTTTTTTTTTTCTCAAAATGTTAATTGGGTAGTTTTTCTTTTTACTACTAAATTGCAAGTGTTCCATATTTTTTACAGAGTTTTATATCATGTGAATGTGTTTGTTTCTCCCCATTATTTTCTCCTAGTTTGTGAATGTATGGTTCTCTCAAAAACAGAAGTTTTAAATTTTGATAAAATATAAGATTTTTCTCCTGTGATTTGTGCATTTTGTGTCCTAAGATATGTTTGCCTAT
Source organism: Trachypithecus francoisi (assembly GCF_009764315.1). NCBI lineage: Eukaryota > Metazoa > Chordata > Mammalia > Primates > Cercopithecidae > Trachypithecus > Trachypithecus francoisi. Next base: position 64,647,287 of record NW_022681469.1, read on the forward strand.
TCCACATTGTGATGGATTTTCTCCCCCTCCATTTTCTAGAAATTTTAAAACTTCAGCCATACATTTAGACCTCCCGACCACTTCAAGTCAACTTTTTATCTGATATAAGGATCAAAGGCTTTTTTTTTTTTAAATGACTATCCAGTTTATTCAGCACTGTTGAAAGGACTCTTGCTGAAAATCAATTGACCAATAACCTTTCTATGACTGGCAGGGCAGTAGGTTTGTTTAGACCTGCATCACCACACACATGTGAGTAATGTGTAAACTACTGCCCTGCCGGTTATATAAAAGTATAGCACGTACAGTCACATACAGTAATAGACAGTACATAATATATAATAATAATCATAAACATCTTGTTACTGGTTTATTTATTATATTATACTTTTTGTCATTATTTTAGAGTGCACTTCTTCTACTCACAAAAATAAATGAACTGTAAGACAGCCTTAGGCAGGTCCTTTAGGAGGTATTCCAGAAGGCATTGTTCTCATAGGAGTTGACTGCTCCATATGTGTCATTGCCCTTGAAGAACTTCCAGTAGGACAAGATGTGGAAGAGAAAGAAATACTGATGATCCTGACCTTTTGTAGGCCTAGACTAATGTGCGTGTTTGCATCTTAGTTTTTTAAGAAAAAAGTTTAAAAAGCAAAAATAAATAAATAAAATAGGAAAAAGCTTACAAAAATAAGCATATAAAGAAAACCATTTTTATACAGCTGTATGTTTATATTTTAATTTGTGTTACTACAAAATCAAAAAGTTAAAAAATTAAGTTTCTAAGCTAAACTGTTACAATAAGCTCCAAAACATTTATTATTACAGAAAAAATATTTCAAACTTACTTAGTATAGCCTAAGATTATAGTGTTTATAAAGTATACAGTACTATACAGTAATCTCCTAGGCCTTCACATTCACTCACCACTCACTGACTCACCCAAAGCAACTTCCAGTCCTACAAGTTCCATTCATGGTAAGTGTCCTATAGAGATGTACCATTTTTTTAACTTTTACTGTACTTTTCCATGTTTATATATATTATATATGTTTAGATACACAACTATTAACATTGTCTTACAATTGCGTACACTGTTCAGTGCAATAACATATTGTACATGTTTGTAGTCTAGGAGCAGTAGGCTATAAAATATAGCCTATGTGTGTAGTATGCTAGACCATCTAGGTTTGTGTAAGTATACTCTATTATGTTCATACAGTGACAAAAATCACCTAATGACACATTTATCAAAAGATATCCCTATTGTTAAGCAATATGTGACTGTACATATATATGCACATACATATACACAAATATATAAAAATTATATCCGTATTTATATCTATATACAGAGAGACTTATTTTAAGGAATTGGTTCATACAATTGCAGGACTGGCAAATTCAAATTCTGTAGGGTAGTCCGGCACACTGAAGACATAGGGAAGGGCTGAACTAGGGAAGTGTTGATGCGAAAGTTCAGGTCTTAAGGCAATCTGATGGAAGAATTTCCTCTTTTTTTGAGAGAGATCAGCCTTTTTCTATACACATTTTCAACTGACGGAATGAGGCTTATTCACATTGTGGAGGGTAATCTGCTTTACTCAAAGTCTACTGATTTAAATATTAATCTCATTGTATTAGGCCATTTTTACATTGCTAAATCTCATTACCTGAGACTGTGCAATTTGTAAGAAAAGCAGATTAATTGGCTTACGTTGTGCAGGGAATATAAGCATGATACCATCATCCTTACACTTCTGGGGTAGCCTCAGGGAGCTTTTGTTTATGATGGAAGGCAAAGCAGGAGCAGGTACTTCACATGGTAAAAGCAGGAGCAAAAGAGAGAGAGAGAGATTATGTATATACACATACATAATATTTGTACATGTTTATGGGGTACATGTGATATTTTATTACATGCATAGGATATGTAATGATCAAGACTAGGTATTTATGGTATATCTCATCTTGAGTATTTCTCATTTCTATGTGTTCGTGATATGGTTTGGCTTTGTGTCCCCATCCAAATTTCATCTTCTCATAATTCTCACATGTTGTGGGAGGGACCCAGTGGGAGACAACTGAATCATGAGGGTGGGTCTTTCCCATGCTGTTCTTGGGATAGTGAATAAGTCTCACGTGATCCAATGATTTTTAAAAAAGGAGTTTGCCTGCACATGCTGTCTCTTTGCCTGCTGCCATCCACGTAAGATGTGAGTTGCTCCTCCTTGCCTTCCACCATGATTGTGAGGCCTCCTCAGCCATGTGGAACTATAAGTCCATTAAACCTGTTTCTTTTGTAAATTGCCTAGTCTTGGGTAAGTCTTTATCAGCAGCATGAAAATGGACCAATACAGTAAATTGGTACCAGTAGAGTGGGGCATTGCTGAAAAGATACCCAAAAATGTGGTAGCAATTTTGGAACTGGGAGGGCTCAGAAGAAGATAGAAAAAATGTGGAAATGTTTGGAACTTCCTAGAGACTTGTTGAATGCCTTTGCCCAAAAGCCTGATATCGATATGGACAATAAGGTCCAGGTTGAGGTGGTCTCAGATGGAAATGAGAAACATGGGAACTGGAGCAAAAGTGACTCTTGCTATGTTTTAGCAAGGAGACTGGTGGCATTTAGCCCCTGCCCTAGAGAGTTGTGGAACTTTAGAGAGATGATTTAGGGTATCTGACAGAAGAAATTTCTAAGCAGCAAAGGATTTGAGAAATAACTTGGCTACTATTAAAGGTATTCAGTTTTATAAGGCAAGCAGAAAATAAAAGTTTGGAAAATTTGCAGCCTGACAATGTGATAGAAAAGAAAATTCCATTTTCTGAGAAGAAATTCAAGCCTGCTGCAGAAATTTTCAGAGGTAACAGGAAGATGAATGTTAATCCCTAAGATATTGGTAAAACGTCTTCAGGTCATGTCAGAAGTCTTCATGGCATCCCCTCCTATTACAGGCTTGGAGGTCTAGGAGGAACAAATGGTTTAGTAGGCCAGGCCCATGGTCCCCGTACTGTGTGCAGTCCAGGGACTTGGTGCCAGAGTCCTGGCCACTACAGCCATGACTAAAATGGGTGCAGGTACAGCTCAGGATGTTGCTTTAGACGGTGCAAGTCCCAAGCCTTGGCAGCTTCCACATGGTGTTAAGCCTGTGGGTGCACAGAAATCAAGAATTGAGGTTTGGGAATCTCTGTCTAGATTTCAGAGGATGTATGGAAATGCCTGAATACCCAAGAAAAAGTTTGCTTCAGGGGAGGAGCATTCATGGAGAATCTCTGCTAGGGCAGTGCAGAAGGAAAATGTGAAATGTGAGCCCCTACACAGACTCTCTACTGTGGCACTGCCTAGTGAAGCTGTGAGAAGAGGGCAATCATCCTCCAGACTCCAGAATGGTAGATCCACTGACAACCTGCACCATGCACCTGGAAAAGCTGCAGACACTCAGCACCAGCCCATGAAAGCATCCAGAAAGGGGGGCTATACCCTGCAAAGCCACAGGGGAGGTGCTACCCAAGGCCATGGGAGCCCACCTCTTGCAACAGTGTGACCTGGATGTGAGACATGGAGTCAAAGGAGATCATCTTGGAGCTTTAAGATTTGACTACCCCGCTGGATTTTGGACTTGCATGGGTCCCATAGCCCCTTTGTTTTGGCCAAATTTTCCCATTTGGAGCATCTGTATTTACCCAATGCCTGTACCCTCAGTGTATTTAAGAAGTAACTAATTTGCTTTTGATTTTACAGGCTCATAGGCAGAAGGGACTTGCCTTTTCTCAGATGAGACTTTGGACTGTAGACTTTTGAGTTAATGCTGAAATGAGTTGAGACTTTGGGGGACTGCTGGGAAGGCTTGATTGATTGGCTTTGAAATGTGAAGAAATGAGATTTGGGAGGGGCCAGGTGTGGAATAATCTGGTTTGACTCTCTGTCCCCACCCAAATCTCATCTTGTAGCCCCCATAATTCTCAGGTGTTGTGAGAGGAACCTGGTGGGAGATAATTGAATCATGGGGGTGAGTCTTTCTCATGATGTTCTCAGATGTTCTCATGATAGTGAGTAAGTCTCATGAGATCTGATGGTTTCAAAAATGGGAGTTTCCCTATACAAGCTCTCTCTCTTTGCCTGCTGCCATCCATGTAAGAAGTGACTTGCTCCCCTTTGACTTCCACCATGATTAAGAGACCTCTCCAACCATGTGGAACTGCAAATCAATTAAACCTCTCTTGTAAATTGCTCGGTCTTGGGTATGTCTTTATCAGCAACATGAAAATGGACTAATACAGTTGGGAACACTTCAAGTCCCCTCTCCTAACTATTTTTAAATATCAAATATATTGTTGCTAACTATAGTCACTCTGCTATTCAACATTAGGTCTTATTTCTTCTACCTAACTGCACGTTTGTATACATTAATCAGCCTCACTTCATCCTGCCCATCTCAACCCACAAACCCTTCCCAGCCTCTAGTATCTATCATTATGCCAACTTTTTGGCTCACACATATGATGAATGAGAATGTGGAATATTTGTCTCTTTGTGCTGGTCTACTTTCCCTTAATGACCTCCAGCAACCATGCTGCTGTAAGTGACATGATTTCATTCTATTTTATGGCCAAATTGCATTCCATTGTTTATATATGCCACATTATCTTCATTAATTTGTCTATTGATGGACACTTAAGTTGACTTCATATCTTTGCTATTGTGAATAGCGCCACAATAGACATAGAAAGGCAGGTATATATTTTATATAATGCCTTTTTATCCTCTGGATAAATACCCAGTAGCAGGATTGCTGGATCATATGGTAGTTCTATTTTTTTTAGCTTTTTTGAGAAATCTCTATATTGTTTTCCATAGTGGCTGCATAATTCACATTCTCACCAACAGTGTATAAGAGTTCCCCTTTCTCTGCATTTTTACCAGCATCTTTTTTTTTTTTTTTTTTTTTTTTTTTGTCAATTTAGTAATAGCCATTCTAACTAGAGTAAGATAATCTGTCATTGTGGTTTTGATTTGCATTTCCATGATGATTAGTGATGTTGAAATTTTTGTTTAATATACTTGGCCATTTGTATGTCTTGGAAAATATCTATTCATGTCCTTTGCCTTTTTTTTTTTTTTACTGTTGAATTGTTTAAGCTCCTTATATATTCTGGATATTAGTCCCATGTCAGATAGTTTGAAAATATTTTCTGCCATTCTGCAGGTCATCTCTTCACTCTGTTGATTATTTTCTTTGTTGCACAAAAGCTTTTAAGTTTAATATAGTCACATTTTTATATTTTTGTCTTTACTGTCTATGCTTTTGATGTGTTAGCTTATGCAAATATACTGAAGTGTTCCCCTACATTATTTTCTAACATTTTTATAGTTACAGGTATTCTATTTAAGCCTTTAGTCCATCTTAAAATAGGTATTTTATTTGCTTAGTGATAGGCATCCTGTTTCATTCTTCTGCATATGAATATCCAATTTCCCCTGCACCATTTATTGACGAGGTTATTCTTTCCCTGATACATGTTCTTGGCACTTTTGTCAAAAAGAAGTTGGTGTAAATACATGGATTTATGTCTGAGTTTTCTATTCTGTTCTATTGGTCCCTGTGTCTGTTTTTATAGAAATACCATGCCATTTGGGTTAATATAACCTTGTAATATATTTTGAGGTCAGTTAGTGTGATGGCTTCAGATTTGTTCTTTATGCCTAGGACTGCTTTGGCTATGTGGGCTCTTTTTGGATTTTATATGAATTTCAAGATTATTTTTTCTATTTTTGTGAAAAATGACATTGATATTTTGATAGAGATTGTACTAAATCTATAGATTGCACTGAACGTATAGATTGCTTTGGGTAGTATGGTCATTGTAACTATGTTAAATCATCTGAGTCATAAACATGGAATGTTTTTCCATTTGTTTGTTTTCTCTTCAGTTTCTTTCATCAGAGTTTTGTATTATTATTATTATTTTTGGTAGAGGTATTTTACATCATTAGTTAAATTTATTCTTAGGTATTATTATTTTCGGTCCATATGTATCTTTTTAGGGGAGATGATTTTCTTGTAGGCAGCATATATTTGGGACTTTAAAAAAATCCCCCAGCTGGACTGTATCTTTTAAGTGCAAAATTTAATTTGTTTACATTCAAGATTATTATTGATATGTGAGGCTTATGCCTGCCATTTTATTAATTGATTACTGATTTTTTTGTATATCCTTTGTTCCTATCTTTCTTATTGTTTATCATTGTGATTTGGTAATTTTTAGCAGAGAGAACATTTGAATACTTTGTTTCTAATTTGTGTGTTTGCTTTACCAGTGCATATTATACTTTTGTGTCTTTTTATAATGGTAGATATTGTTTTTTACACTTCTAAATGTAGAATGTCCTTAAGAATTTTCGGGGGGGGGGCTAGTCTAGGCATGATGAATTCCATCAGCTTTTGCTTGTCTGTGGGAGACTTAATTTATCTTCCTTTATGAGCATAATATTTCTGGGTACAGCATCTCTGATTAACAATTTTTTTTTTCCTAGCCCTTTAAATGCATCATTCAATTTTCTCCTGACCTCTAAAGTTTCTGCTGAGAAATCTGGTGTTAGTCTGATGGGGGTGGCCTTATAACTGATTAGACACTTTTTTCTTGTTATTTTCAGAAATCTTTGTCTTTGATTTTGAGAGTTTAACTATAATGTGCCATGAAGAAGATATTTTTGCATTGTATAGGTTTTTTATCACTTTCATTTTCTTATGACCTTCTTGGATGCTTTTTTTTTTTTGTAATGGAGTCTCATTCTGTCACCCAGGCTGCAGTATAGTGGTGTGATCTCGGTTCATGGCAAACCTTCGCCTCCTGGGTTCAAGTGATTCTCCTGCCTCAACCTCCTGAGTATCTGGGATAACAGGCGTGCATGAGCACTCCCAAGCTAGTTTTTGTATTTTTGTGTAGAAAAGGAATTTCACCACGTTGGCCAGGCTGGTCTTGAACTCCTGACCTCATGTGATCTGCCCGCCTTGGTCTCCCAAAGTGCTGGGATTACAGGCATGAGCCAGCACACCGGGCCCCCCAATATTTGAATACATGATTACATTATGGTGTCCCATATGTCACAAAAGCTTTGTTCATTTAATTTTTTTTTTTTTTTTTGTCTGATTGGATTATTTCATATGACCTGCCTTCAACTTTGGAAATTCCTTCTTCTGTTTGATCTAGTCTATTGTTTCAACATTTGAATGTATTTTTTATTTATTCAATGAATTATTCAGTGGCAGAATTTTTGTTTGGTTCTTTTTTAATGGTATCTATCTCTTTGGTAAATTATTCATATCCCAGATTGTTTTTTCTGGTTGCTTTGTATAGCTTTTCAGAGCTTTCTGAGCTTATTTAATATGCCTATTTTGAATTTTTTTTAATCTGGGATTTATAAATTTCTTTTTCATTGGAATCTATTATTGGAGAATTATTGTCTTCCTTTGAAGGTGTCATATTTTCTTGGTTTTTCATGTTTATTATGTACTTAATGATATGTGTCCATCTGATGTAACAGTCATTTCTTCCAGTTTTTTGAATTTGCTTTCATTCAGTGGACTTTCTCCTGAAGGTGTACTTATGATGTTGTTTGGGTAGGCCACTTTAGCTTTGATTCTAGATGTATGTAGTAGTGTAGACTTTATATAATTTCTTCAGTCGTAAACAGTGTCATTAGTGTCTGTGATTTCCTCAGTGGCTTAGGTTGTGTTTGTTCGTGGATGCTACACTACAGTTTTGATGGGGACATGGATGTCTAATAAGCCAGTCCTCGGGCCCCAGTGGTGGTAACAGCAGGACAAGCATTTTTGTCCTTGAGCCCCAAAGTGGCATATGCTGGCACCATTGTTAGCATGTTCAGGAAGACAAATTCTTGGGCCTCCAGGTGGCTTTCTTGGGTGCCAACAATGGCAGCACTAGGCCATCCAGGTGGGTGGGCTCTCGGGTCCCTGGGCTTGAGCATGACATGGATGATGGAAGTAGCAGTGGCAAAACAATCCTCTGGCTTCCCAAGTGGTCTGCACTGGTCTTGACAGTAGCTTCAATCAGCTGCCTGGGTCAATCCCCATGCCCACTCATGGAATGGGTGGGTGAGTTCCAGCTGTGATGATAGTGGCAGGTTAAGTGGACCTATCTTCATGCCTCCAGAAGGAGGGCTCTGGTGCCAATGGTGGTGGATAAGGCAGGGGCTCCCCAAGTCCTTGGATGACATGTTTGGGCAGTAGGATGAAGTATGGAGCTGGACAAAGCAGGCCAGTTCTCCAGCCCTTTAGTGGTGTGTGGGGGTATTGGCTGTAGTAGGTAGGAACAAGGTGATCTCTAGGACCTCAGTAGAATACTAGAGTAGGGGTGAGGGGCAACAGCAGTGCACTGTGGCTCTGCTCCTGGGGGTAGCAAGGTCATTGCCAATGGCTCACACCTTGGGCCTGTTTGCAGTAGCCAGCAGTTCCACCAGGCTGTGTATATGTGGGATATCAGTGGGGCTCCAGGGCTGGGCTTGGCCCCAGGACTGGATGCAGTCTGGTGAGGACTGGACTCTCAAAATGGTACCTTGTTGTATCTGCTTAGCGCTTGAAGTGTGTGGGACATGGAGTGACCCCCCCCCGCCCCCCACCCATTCCTGGAGCAACACCACGGCATGGTTTCTAGATGGCTTTCTATGTTAGTTTCAGGACCTGCAAGGATCAAAGGGCTCTCTTGTGGCTAGAATTATAGGAGTTATATCCATTTTATTAAAGAACTTCTTACATTTCATTTAGTTTGGAATCCAGTCATACATATTCTTAAGATTATCTAACCATTCACTTCTTCTATCACCTAGAAGCATTTATTTCCCTTATTCATAAGCTACAAGGAGAGATTTTTGACAACTACAATAGCCTATGTCTTCAGCAATCATTTGATCTAGGAATCTAATAATACAGTTAATAAAACAAAAAAAAGGAAATGACACTTGTTTGACATGACAAGCTTCTAGTAAATTCATGCTGACTGCCGGCATTCTCAACATTCCAAGTCTAACTGTGTCATGTGCTAAGAAACCAGTCAAAAATTCCTTGGTGGGCTATGTCGTTTTGAGCTTTACTCATCTCCTCTGTTTGAAAATTGAGATATTTACTTCTCTGCTTATTTCTCATTAATCATAAATTCTGAAAAATTATCAGGAATGGTTTTAATAACATAATTACAATTACTTTCAGCCTAAAATATAATTTTCTGGGCCTAGAATAGTTGAGTGCTTTTAAAGAGCTCATGATAACTACTTTTTACCCATTATAAAACGTCTGAGCTTTTAAAATGCATAAAGATTAATGTAATGGTATCTCACGTTAGTAGGCATCAGGAAGCAAAGCAGACATTGTCCTCATCCTCACAAAACCCACAGTTCAGTAAGAGAAAAATATAAAAATATTCACATTAACTACGTAAAATTACAAATGTGAAATGTCTTAAGAAAGAACAATCAAATAGTGTTGAAAAGGCAGGAGAATCCAACGGAATTTGGGATGCCACAGAAGGCTTATCACAGGGAGGTACTAAAAATGAGTAGCAATAAACTAGCAAGGTAGGCAGTAAAGATAAGAAGGCTAGCATTCTAAACAGACGGAACAAACAGCATGTGCAGAGGGGCTTGAAAAAAAAATAAAAAAAATTAAAAAACCAGGCTTACTTAAAGCCTTAGTGTTGTATATCCAAAAATATTTCTCACTAGTTGCCTTTTCTTACTTTTCATTTATAATAAAATGGAAGTTTATTTATTTTACCTAATGTGCATCTAGACCTTAGAAAAAAATCTCACATGGTGCACATGCAGTAAATATTTGTTAACCGCCTCAATGAATAAAAGAATGTTATTCATCAGTCAAAATTATCACCCAGTTTTAGTGCATTTACCATATTTATTCTTAACCTTGGTTTGGTGTTCAGTGTCTTTTATCACTTGGTGCATTTCACCTTCTCTTCATAGTCAAAAATTTACTTTTATGTCTGAAGTCAACTTTCATCTGCAAATCCCTTTCTCTTGCTCTACTCTGGTTTAGTCTTTCTTCTCTTGCATTCCTGTCACATCATAACATGTGCTATGCTATTAATATTTAGTATCTCACCATATGCAACCATTATTGCTATTTACTTGTTTGAGTTTTGTTCATCTATGTACATATCTTTGTTTTTAAATACAGCTACCTTCAAAGTGGTCAAGTTTATAGTCTCCCCTAGAATATTCCCAGTTTCATATCCTAACATTGTGATTCTTGAAGGCAATGAGTGCTACATATGTGTTTCAATCTTCTCTCAAGTTTCAGTTAGCAATGTGCTCAGTACATTAACACGTTTATGTATTTAAAAAATTATTTCTTGTTAACTTATTGAAACATTATTATTACCTGATAATTATGAAGGTTGTATTGAGAAATTGGATTCAAGATGAAATAAGAGCAGTGAGGATTAAAGGAGTCTATAGGTACTAGAAATCAAAGCACACAAATAATCAAATTCAAAGAAGTCAGACATCAAAGTAAGCTAGCAGGGTAGAGAGTAGATAAGAAATTAAAAGAACAAACAAAACAAATCACTGTAAAATAAATGTTTCTTCTGATACATCTGATGAGGCATGTTTGTTGGGGTCTAGTGAGTGGTTAGCAGTAGAGCAGGAAAATACTATACCTTGATTTAGTACCTACTAAGTTTCCTTTGCTTTTCTTACTTTACATATCAAATGCCATTTAATTCTCACAAGTACAATGAAATAAGTATTGTTACCCCCATTTTATAAATAAATGATTTTAAAGAATATTGGTATATTTGGATGATATATGTAAATGTATATTCTCCAAAAGAAAAGACTTAACTACAACTAACTTTTCTTGGTATAAGTTTTCAATGTGGTTTATATTAAACAATACAATGTGGCAGGTGAGTTTGCCGTTTTGTTGCTTTTGTTCTTATTTTCTGGTAATGCATGTTGAAATTTGTTTATATTAAAAGTTGAGTTCCTAAACATTAGGCATTTTATATATGCAATGCATTTTATGCATGTTGAGATACTAATAATAAGCTCTCTGCAATTATTAGAATATCATTAATTCAACCAAATGCTGTGAGAAGTTTTAAAAGTATTATTTATTTGTTCATTTTTGATGTAATTCTTGATCTTTATTTGGAGGAAGATCTTGGTAATATCTTGTAAAGTGCTCCTTTGACTGCATATTTTGTTTTGTTTGTTTTGTTTCGTTTTAATCTGAGTTATGTTTTAACACCTTAATTTACTTAAGAATCTATCAACTTTACCAGCAGATCAAGAATGATCTGCAACATAGTATTTACTCTCTAAGTTTTACTGGAGCACATAGCCCATACCAAATTCTTATCAAAAGCATATTTGTAAGATAAAACATTTGTAGAAGTTTGTGTAAAAAATATGAAACCTATTCATAAACCTAAGAAAAGTTTTCTTATGAATTCTCTTTATTCCCATGTGTAGATGTGTGTATGTGTGTGTGCATAAAAGAGGAAGATTTCACATTAAAATTAAGACTTCTCTGGGAAACAAAATCTGGCTGCCTGACAATCACATTTCTACAAGACAATGCCAAGATTAAGCTGAGAATGGCCCTCCAGTTTTCTACAGTTTTCTCCTATCCTCTTAGCCCATAAGACCCATTATCTAATCTGCCTGGCCTCTAAGGGTCATGTGGGTTTACAAGTTCTGAACTAAGATTTTGGAGAACTGTATGCTTAATCAACATTGTTTTCATACCCTAAAGATCGATTGTATTGAACTATACTTGGGTGGTATGCACGTATTTTACACCAAGTATTGCTTATGCAAAACAGTTACATATAATTCCACATGGAAAGATGTGAAAATTGATTATTAACTATCATCCACTGTGTCCTTTTCCCTCTACACAATAGGTTAAAACAAAGAAACACAAAACAAAACAAAACAACAACAACACTATTCTTTTTTGTGCAGTTGCAGTAAATCACAGGGATTAAGGGGCCTGAATCTAAACGCACACTGTCTACACCTGAATCCCTGCTTTAACACGTACTACTCTGTAATTTTAGAAGTTATTGAACCTTTCACTGCCTCACCTTCTTCATCAGAAAATAATCTGAAGGTGAATAATTATAATAAGATAAATAAGGTATTTTTTTTTTTTTTTTTTTTGAGACGGAGTCTTGCTCTGTCGCCCAGGCTGGAGTGCAGTGGCCAGATCTCAGCTCACTGCAAGCTCCACCTCCCAGGTTCACGCCATACTCCTGCCTCAGCCTCCCGTGTAGCTGGGACTACAGGCACCTGCCACCGCGCCCTGATAATTTTTGTATTTTTAGTAGAGACGGGGTTTCACCGTGTTAGTCAGGATGGTCTCGATCTCCTGACCTCGTGATCTGCCCGTCTCGGCCTCCCAAAGTGCTGGGATTACAGGCGTGAGTCACCGCGCCCGGCCAATTAAGGTAATTTTAAAGAGTAAGTAAATTAACACTTGTAAATAACAAACTAACAGTAAGTAAATCCACATCTGTAAATAAATTAACCAAGTGCCAGACACATAGTTAGGATTCAATAAATATTAGTTATTATAACTTATATTACAAAAAATTAACAAAGCTGAAAAATAAGTCCAATCATAAGCCGTATATTCTTTCAATCCTAAGTAGTATTGAAGCCACTAAGGGATTTTTCCAGGGAAATGTATTACTTCTAATCTGTGTTCAAAATTAAAGATTGCATATTGTGCAAAATTTGCTAATTTTTGTTCAGTAGAAATTAAATTACTTCTGCCTGGTAGCACAGATAATATCAAAAGTTTAATATCTATAGGATATTAAACAGTTTCATCTCTAACACAAGAGACTTACAATATTAAATTATACAAAATCATATCAATTTATATTTTTATACGTGTGTATGTGTGTGTGTATATATATATATATATATATATATATATATACTTCTCAAATGACCTTTAGCTCTTTGAGCTAATTTTAATATCTTACTAATATCCTCTTGCAATAAGTTGAAAAAAATTCCCTAATACATATTCATTTTATATTTGTGTTATATCACTATTTTACCTCTTTTAATATTTACTCTAATGCCTATTATACTCCCTTCTTGGTTTTGTCTCCTAAGAAGCTCATATCCAGTTTATGACAAGTATACAACTCTAATCCTGGCTTCAATATATGATTCTACCCTTAATAGCTAAACCATTTTACCTATATCTTCATAACACTATATAATTCTATCAATCACCTTAAATGAGTTTTAATGAAGCAGACTGTACATTGCCCTAGAATCAATCCAATAAACAAAACAATTTACACTTTTCATAATCATTTCCTATCTGCATCACATTTTATCATCTTCTCTCTTATGACTGTCTTGAAAATTGAAACCATATCTTGTTTTAATTTATTTTCTTATTTTCTTCTTATTAAACAAAACAATAAATATTTTAATAATCACAATATTTAAGAAACATTCACAGAATGTAATGGGAACAAGAGAATGCACTTAAAGTTGTGTTTAAGACAGTACTAGGAAAATATCTCACAACCATGGCCGCTTCCATTTCTCTAAGGAAGAGTTTTTCATGGAGAGATTCACCTTTTCACATAACAAATCAATTGAATAATATTTTACACAGATGTACCACATTTTCCAGTGAACAAATCAATACCACTGACTATTTTACAGCACTGGATCCTGACAGACACAAAAATTTCCTGACACACCTTAACTCACCCAGCAGGCATAATGCAAATCTGAAAACATAATTCACTTTAAAATTAAAATGTTAAAAAATGTTTTCTACGTTAAAACAATCAGATTGAATGCTTTTCAGTGAATAGAATAGGTAGTACCCATCTGCGGGGAATACTGAAGGAGATAATAGTGATGAAAACCTGGCAACAACCTGACACATGAAAGGAAATTCCCACTATGATGGGAGAAGTGAAAGTCACATCTGTTATTAACATTAAACAGAAAAAAAGCCAGTCAATAAAAAGTGGTAGAAGGAAATGCAAACAAAATTGCAATTTTGATTTTGCCCTTTTAAAATGTCAGAACTTTCTGTTAATAGAATAACTATTGAACAAATATGATATGCATAAGACTATTAGCAATTTTATAGAGTTCTAAATAAGACATCTGGTAACAGTCAACACTACCTTTATGTAACTATAAAAATAATCTTTATCTTTGATGAGATATTTATATTAATTTTAGAATTATGAAGAGATTAGATGCTTAAGCAGTTGAAGTTTTTATAATTAGCAGATCAGGTTGTTTTTTTCATATTTTGTGGGTACCATCTGTTTATAAAGCAGTGTTTGCTCTACAGAATATACAGGCTATGCCACTTTACTGCAGTTTTAATTTAGCCATTCAAACATACAGAACTCAGCTGAGAAAAGAAATTATCGCCCTTGCTATCCACCCTTTTCTTTTGGAGATTCACTGTTAAATGTAAGTTCAACCTTGGGCATTTCTATGGCTCTAAAACATTTGCAATTTCTTGGGAATGGGTTCCAACCATATACCAAAGTATCTGTTTCTAAGAGCATATAGACCGCATTTATTTGACATTACCTATCAACTTGCATCTTCTCCAGAACAATTATTGACCACGATTACTCTTTTTTATGTAAACTTTGACCCTGCATCATGTATGATGGTGTACATTAATGTAGTCAGAATTATTCCTTTAGCTGTCCTGAGGAGACATATGTTTTCACAACAAAAAATCTTGTGATTTCAGTTTGAGGGAAGCTTGAGTGCCACTACCACTTATTTAAATGACTAATCATGCATGAAATTATAGAGATGATGATTATGAGGATACAGTTCTAATAACTGCATCATATGTTATTTAACAACACAGAGACTGTTAGTAAATGCTAATTAAATGATCAACTGAAAAAGTCACTAATTCTGTTCAGAAAACAAAAACCCTAGAATGTTTGAAGAAATGGATTTTCTCTTTTACGTTTGGCCATCATCATCCATATACTATAGCGTGCTAATGATTTTGTTGCATATGGATGTTCCTTATTCCCTGATTGAGCTATGGCTTTTCTAAAACAGGATAAAAGTAGAAGATGGGGGCCATGACTTTACTATTTATTTCTTCAGCTTTTTAGAAGGTAAGATGCCCTTTTTCCTAGTGAATAGGTTCAGATAAGATTCAGAGGAATTTGAATTTCTCCTTTAAAAGCTAGAGATGGTCCCTACAGCTAAAGTTCCATCAGTTGAAAAACTTCGATCTGTGTGAACTTGAGATGCTCAATGAAAATTATAATTTCTGCTGGACAATAAGGGATACCTTAAGTGACAGAATGATACTTAGATGAAGAAAACTTACTGCAAAAGATAAAACTAAAGGAATGAAGAAAGAATTCCAAAAATCTTAACTCTTCAATGTTTAGCTTTTCCTTAAAATTGACTAGAACATCGTTATCTTAGTTATTTGTCCTTTTGATTGTTGATCACTGAGGAGGGAAAGGGAGGCTTGAGGATTATGACAACAATGTAAACTTAGGACACTCCTTAATAAAATTCAGAATTGTTAAAAAGGAATTGAGCAAGTGAAATATAGGAATGATCTTGGGCACCACACATATCTTTATTTGAATTGCTGCTTTGCCAAATTCTCCTTCAGATAATAAGGGGAAAAATAATTAATATTTACAAATCTTAATTCCTTCCTCTAAAATGATGATAACAATAATAATGCCTATTTCACTAGATTGCTAAAAGTAGTTAGTAATATAAACATGTAAAGCTCCTAACACATTGCAGGCACTTAGTAAATAGTAACAGTTACAGTGGTAGTAATAGTAACATCTTTAGACGTGAAAAAACACAAGACATAAGTGACAGAAAAAGTATGTAAACATTAATTGTAGATGACTAGATATTACCTCAGAAAATTATTAGTATAGTTAAAGATGAATTATGATAAAAGAAAGAAATTTATGAATGAAGTTGGTCAGCCCATGATCTATATTGCAGTATTGAATATTAATGCTGTTTAATGAACAGGACACCTTTACCTATAGATTTAATTATACAGTCTGTCTCATAGATATACTTCTGTAATGTTGACAGACACATCTGGCCATTGTAACATATAACACATATTTTACACACACACACATACACACATATAACACACATATTGCACTATTGACCACCATATTTTGATTGCATGTTCACCAAGCAGTTGTCTAATTATTATTTGGTATTATGTTTATTTTGCCTACCAAGGTAGAATGTACTTGTCAGTAAGCCTAATAAATGGTTGTTATTAACTAATGAACTAGCCTGTCTTATGCATCAACTGCCATAAATTTGGTTGATATTACATTAGCTCGATTTATTGACTATGATCATTATGAATCACCCTCTTTGAAATCACCCTGACAATGTGACATTATCCAATAAACATTAGCATAAGCAACAATTTTAACTTCCAGGAAGAAGTTTTAGGAACATATGTATGAATTGTTACCTTCTCTTTGCCTGCTTTAATGATTATGGAAGCATGTACCAAGATGGAGTTTCTATCACTGTGCATGCCTGAATGATTACAATGAGCCTTTAGACCTTCCTCCCCCTGCAGTTCCTTGGTCATATAACAGAGTAAGCAGTTTGAATTCAACCCTTGATATGTGGGATTACCTGCTACTACAACATAATCTACCTCATTCTAAGTGATGTAATAACTAATTGCACACTTTTGAGAAATAATATTATAGTATTGTACTAGTTAAGAGTTTTTTTTTTTTTTTTTTGCCTAAACATTAAATGATGTGTTCCCATATCATTTTTTATTCCCTTTCTGTTAGTCTTCTGAAGTATGGGAATCCATAAGTAATAGGAAAAAAAGTATTATTTTGTTCCATTAAACTACTTTAACTGTAAATGTCAGTATTGTAAAAGCTCTATTAATGGAAATATACATCTCTGTACCTCATACTCAAGTATTTTTGAAGGATATGTTTTTCCTGATGTGGAGGGAGATGAAATTTTATTCTTTAGAAATATTTTCTACAAGTAGACATTCCTAGGCTTATCACTAATTCTTGTTCACCTAAGTGTAAAGCCAATTATCTAGTTTTGTTCAAATTCATGTAACACTTATTATGTTCTTTATATTACGCTTAGTATTTTTATTTATTATTCTAGTTAACCATTGCTATAATCCTAAAAGCTACTGCTATGTTGTTGTACAGGGAGAAAAATTAGGGATACAAAAATTCAAAATATGTCCCTGGGTACGAAAACAGAAGGTGATTGAGCAGCTGCCTCTTAGCTCTCTTGTATTATCAAAAATATGTGATCAGCAATTGATATTCTAACATTATCATTAACTGAGCATTTGTCCACTGTATTTTAACCTGTGTTTTTGGTCTAATGGTTTTCTTAGTAATTAGGAAGTAAAAATACCAAACATCTCAAAATTGCAAAATCTAATGCATTTTTTATGTTCAACCATGATTAATTATATTTCAATAAATACAATGTATGTTTAAACACATCCTCCCACCACAAAGATTTAAAAAAAGAGTATAGGACAGAAAGAGCAATGTGTGTGTATCTTCTGTGTGTGTATCTTAGGTCTCCAAATCGAGGTTGACATAAAAAACCTAGTTAATAGGTACAGTAGTTTGTGGAAGAGAAATATCAGTTGTTGAGCTGTGTAACAGATCATTCAGCATCGTCTGCAATATATATCAATATGGGAAACTGTCTATATATTTTTTCCTATAAATTAAAGTAATCCTACTTTAGTTTTCTTAGAATACAAGAGTGAAGATTAAAATGAATTGGTTAGATTTGTCAGTCACCAATTTAAATAGGCTGAAATATTCATAAGAAATGTCTTTCTTTAGTAAAAAGTGCATATATTTATACCTTACCTCTTTCCTAAAAGAGTTGAGGCAGTAGTGGAATATTTCTTAGAATAAAGCATTTTTTTTTTAGTCAACAAAAATTATAGCAGGCTGTTGGAACTACTATATGAGCTTCTTAGTTTAAATAACTCAGGATACAAGGAGTAAAAATTAGAGACCCACATGAGTGAAATATAAGCTCTGAACTTCCTGAATGATTCACTTAGGGCAATAACAGGCTATCAATAAAAAGCTATGAATTCTCTCAACCATATGTAAAAAAATAAATAAATAACATTTTGCACACACAGCTAAATCTCATGTTGCAAATTGTTTTTATATCCATGCTTAAATATTAAGTTCTAAAGAGAATACCCAAGAGAACTGTGGAAAAGGGCTGGTGAACTAGGGACAAAAAAATGCATGGAATGCCTGGAAAGAGCTTATTTTACTAAGCTATGAAGTAACTAAAAATGGCAAGAGAATGGTTGGAGTACTCTAATTTCTGGGCCTTAAGCCTGTTCTTTAGGAACAATCTGTGTGCATTTGTTTATTCTAAAATGCTAAAATTCCTGACTCAAAGCTTATACAATGAGTTTCATTCTGGAAATCATTCCAGCAACTGCAAGAATCAAATGTTGTGAAGAAAAAACTAAGATGAATGGGAAATTATATCCAAAGCATCTGCTCTCAGTGTTGCTCTGATTGGACACAAAGACATGAACAAGTCATGCAAAAGCTTAGTTCTCACAGAAAACCATGCAAGTCGGGTGCCTTTTTGCCAAAAAAACAAACAAACAAACAAAAAAAAAAAACAAAGTAATGTACTAAATTTTAAAATGGTCAATAAATTAAAGAGAATCGTATAGATTATGTGATACTAAAACATCTGTGTATTTTGGGTTTTATATCTTGTGCACATTAAATTTTAAACAGGGCAATCACAGAAGGTATATCAGTTATTGCCACACAGTGCTAAGTAAAAACAACATGGTAACATACAAAAACACATGTTTATTTAGCCCACAAGTCTGGGGGCCTGTTAAAGGATGGTGATCTAGGCTGAGCTAGGCTGGGTAACCTAGCTGGGTTCCATGTGTTTCTTGTTCTCCTTCTGGGACTGATGGATCAGCCTGGATATATTCTTCTCATCTGGATAGCAGAGGTGCAAAAGGGAAGATTTAATATTACAAATGCTTTTCAAGCAGAAACAATCTGTATAACATTCCACTGGCAATTCACATGACAAAGGCTAAAAGTCAAGGGAGCTAGTGGGGAGTGTAGGTAAGTACACAGCACTTGTGCAGATGGTATGGGGGGATGCATGTTTCTAATCTGTAATATACCAGAGAAATCCCTTCTGAAAATAGCTCATTTAAACAAAGAACAATGAAACTAAGGAAGCAGAAAGCTGTGCTTATATCGGAAAAACAGCATGACTGGAAGAAGTAACACCAAAGAGCAAAGATAGAGTTGGGAACACGACAATTGATGTATCCAGGGACTAGAATGGCATGATTGCAAAGTAGAGGGCAGAAGAATCACAGAGGTTAAAGAAGACTAGGCTGTGTATGACATTTTGTTCATTGTAAGTTGTTTGATATTGATTCTGAAATGGGTAGTTTCTGAAAACTTTTGTATAGAATAACAGGTTCCTTCCAAATGATCACCATAGCAGCTCTTTCAAAAACAAAATTTTGAAAGCATAGCTGGCACCAGCAAGACAACGTCAGAGGCTAATGCAGAAATTTATCTAAAGGTATAATGAAAGAAAGAGTGAATAGAGTGAGATTTGGTATATTTTGTCATTCATCTCATCTACAAATATTTATTGATTACCTACTATGTGCCAGATACTTTATGTAGCTTATATCTAGAGAATAGATTATGAAGGCATGTAGAATTTGCTAATGAGTTAGATATGGGCGTAGGAAAAGGAGTCAAAGACACCTTTTAGCAAGGGTTTTGGCCTGAGCAAATGGGGTGGATGGAGTTGGAGAAGGCTCTGGGAGGAAAAGCTTCAGGTACAAAGAATAGATGTCTAAATTTTCTCATGCTCAATTAATGCTAATACCCAAGGAGAGATATCCAGGAGACAAATAGTTGCATGAGACTAGAGATCAGGAGAGACGTCTGGGCTGGAGATATAAATTTGGAGCCATCAGCCTGTAAATGTGTTTAAAGCCATGAGAGTAGATGAGATTAGTAAGGAATGAATGTACAGAGAGAAGATAATTATGAACTAAAATCTAGTACATTCAAGCACTGAAAATCAGGAAGATGAGGAGAAATCTCAAAAACAAAATGATAATTGACTAACTGAATAGAAGAAAAATCAGGAAATACATTGTTCCAGAAGAAAAGTAAAAAGAGTTATTCAAGGAAGAAGAAGTCAACTATAACAAACAGAGAAATGTCATGACTTAGGAGAGGAAAAGGAGCCTCCAGATTTGGTGAGGTGTCAGATCAAGCACCTTAACTGTGTAGAGCTGCTTCACCAAATCTGGAGTTCCGTTTATCTCTTAAATCTTGGGGCTTGTGTGTTTTAACAAGAAAAGATTTTCACTCACAACACAGGAAAAATGAAGAATGTTGTATTTAACCTGTATTTTTTAAGCTAAAAGTAAAATAAAAATTAATCATAAGAAGAGAATATGGGCTGGGCATGGTGGCCTATACCAGTAATCCCAACACTTTGGAAAGCCAAGGCAGGAACATCACTTGAAGTCAGGAGTTGGAGACCAGCCAGGGTGATATAGTGAGATACTGTCTAATAATAACAAAATATTAGTTTGGTGTAGTGACATGTGCCTATAGTCCCAGCTAGTCAGGAGGCTGAGGCAGAAGTATTGCTTGAGCACAGAAGGTCAAAGCTACAGTAAGCTATGATTGTGTTAATGCACTCTAGTATGGGAGACAGAGCAAGAGCTCATCTGAAAAAAAGTAAATTTTTTTAATATTAAAAATTTTAAAACATAGGAATATGAAAGTGATATCAGACTGCAAATATTCTACTTTTTTAACTCAAGTTTAAAGCTTTATTTGCTTCCTTTTGCATAAATCACAGCAGAAAAAAGGAGTTAAGTAATGACAGCAAGTCAATCAAAGGACAAAAGACATTTTTCACTACATAACACACATCTCTCCACATGACCCGTGAAAAACAGAAATAGACCATTTACCGAGTATGTAAGACAACAAGCTCAGAGAAGATTTAATGAAAGGATATAGCAGGAAAAAAGATGAGTAGAAATTGAAACCAGTTCTTTGCGGTGGTAGCTTTTGAGCCTCTCTAATACATTCCTCTCTTACTACGTGTTACACATGACGAGGTCATTTTATAAGGCTGATGTGTCTAATGATAATAAGTAAAGATGAGCTGGAACTGAAATCTGTGACATGACTTCTGACAAAGAGTGCCAAAACACACGTGGGCGATCCAACCTGAGCAGCTGAAAAATAACAAATCCCATATATGGACTTACACTTGCTCTTCAAACTCTCCAAATCCCACTAAAGATACTTATGTCATGGAGGATTATTCTACATATTAATTTATTAAGTCATGGAGGATAATTTTATTTATTATTCTGCCTTAATCTGATTTCTCCTGAGCACACTGAAGATATATATGTTAAATATTTTATTGTCACCAGAAAGTATTAGCAGTATTGCCTTTGATGAAATTGCTTAAACTGAGAACCAGTGAGATTACTTATAAAAATATGCACTATTTCATTCAGTAATTCTGTTTTTTGGCTGCTATCATCTAGAAGCACATGGAAAGACATGTTCATTTGTATTATGGAAGCAAGTTAGGTTTTAAGAAATCTTCTTTAAGACAGAAAAAATGTAAAGAAAATACCTTTGAATAATTAATCCAAATATAGTAATTTTATATACAGCTCTTTTTTGACTCTAATTATGATCTTAAACATACATGGCTCAGTAGAATGGTTAAATTTCATCAACTACCCAAATAACTATTTACAGTAAGTAGCTCAGAAATATGAAAATTGTATGCTATAGAGAATATTGGAAATAACTTTTTGAGGAGTCAGGTTTATAGTTGTAAATTTGAGCTAAATTTATTAGTGTTGCTATTGAGCGATGCTTATGATATTCAAAATTTTTGTCAGTGCTTTCATAATAATATCTTAAATGTATCATACTAAGAGATGCCAAGAATGTCTGTTCTATCTGTGATGGCATACTGTGTGCAAAAATAGAGATTTAATTTTGCCTGATATGGTTGCAGATAAGTTCGACAATCCCTTCAATATCTTTTGAGACTGAAACGTCAATTCTTCAAATTTTGTTTGAGCCCTGGAGCCCTCTGCTATCAACAGAGAAGTACAAAAGATCACAACCTGCTCAGGCTGAGATATTTTAAATTCTAAAATACTTTTTTTCTACAATATGAAGAATTATGTGTTAAATGAAATCAGTCCATGTACAGCATATTTAACACACCAGATTTTTGCTCAGTTTCTAAAACAAAAGTTGTCACCCATAAACAAAAGCATGTGATGTGTCCTCAAACAGCTCATTCAACGTCCTTATTACAATTCTACTCACTTAGCTTATATTCAGTTCAATAAACATTTGAGTGACTATTTTATGCCAGGCATCAGAAATGCTTTCAACGAATTTAGAGTCTAGGGAAGAAGACTGAAAACAAAATGGGAAATTTCAATAATGAAAAGTGCTAAGCTAAAGGTTTGATAGCTCTAGGTTAGAATCCAGAAAAGTGCTAAGTTAGAGGGTAGCTAACTCTAGGTTAGAACCCAGAGAATTGACATTTAGCCTCTGGTGTATACTCTGTAAAAGAGTAGGCTCTGAAATCTAGAATACCAATGAGGGAAAAAGGTAAATAAACTTATATTTAAACATCCATTTTCAAGATGAATTGTTGACAATTTTTTTAACATACATGATAAAAATTGTCTTGTAATTTTGTTACTGTTTATATTTTTGTGGATAACTATATTAAAGATGAATACATTATGTAATAACTGCTCATAGAAAGATACTTTAAAAATAAAGATAAGAAGTGTTTATATATAACAAAGGAAGGGACAACACAGAAACAAGAAATTTTTTTTTCTACAGTTTCAATCAGCTATATTTATTTCAACTTGAAATTTAGACGATCTTTTTCATGGGTTTAATAAAAACATAAACGAATGTAAATTCTTTACATCTTTAACAATGTCCAAAGTTAGCATTCGTTTGGTTGCATAAAGCTAGCAGGTAAACAATGCTGCTTATATTCTTTTAAGAATTTATACATAAATTAGAATAGATAACTGAAGATATAGTGATTTAGGATAAAAGAATGTGGTTTTAGGACACTGAAGAAAAGTACCTTGAACATTAATGAAAAATGTGTTTATTTTTAGGCCGGGCACGGTGGCTCATGCCTGTAATCCCAGCACTTTGTGAGTCCAAGGAGGGCAGATCACGAGGTCAGGAGATCGAGACCATCCCGGCTAACAAGGTGAAACCCCGTTTCTACTAAAAATACAAAAATTAGCCGGGCATGGTGGCGGGGTGACTGTAGTCCCAGCTACTAGGGAGGCTGAGGCAGGAGAATGGTGTGAACCTGGGAGGCGGAGCATGCAGTGAGTCGAGATTGCACCACTGTACTCCAGCCTGGGCAACAAAGTGAGATGCCATCTCAAAAAAAAAAAAAAAAAGTGTTCCTTTCTTACATGAATCAAGAAAGAAAACTTTGGAGGATTACAATAACAAATAGAGTCTATGATGTTGGAAGTTAGAAAAAGTTATTAAATAAATAACCTAGAATATCATTTTTATACTTCATTAAATATATTCTACTATTCATGATCATAATTAGAAATATTTAATGTCAGCAAATATATCTACACTCTTATTTATATTTTCTACAAGTACTTTTCAAAAACGGCTAAATAAGAGTGAACACTAAAACTGTAAGCTCAAGAGGGAAATGGGAAATAGGCTAAAGGGCATTAACTTTTTGGACACATAGTGCCTTGGCTTCCCCAGTTTTGGAGTCTTCCAAGTTGTGCAGCTAATATCGGTCGATGTAAGGATTTAAATATAACTCCATTTTATAACAAGATCATTTGTAAAAAATGTTAATTATCCCCTTTCCCATCATGTTGTTTGTGTGATTTATAATAGATTCTAAAGGTATTTACTGAGA
This sequence comes from Trachypithecus francoisi, assembly GCF_009764315.1. NCBI lineage: Eukaryota > Metazoa > Chordata > Mammalia > Primates > Cercopithecidae > Trachypithecus > Trachypithecus francoisi. The sequence continues at coordinate 64,671,414 of NW_022681469.1, forward strand.
AACATAGCTCAGTCTAATATGACACTTTCATGAATACACATGACTGCATGACCCCTTAGAGTAGTTCAGTATTTTATTCTTTAAACTTAACTTTTCAATAAATTAACATATTGCTTTTTAGCACTTATTGTTAATAGTCATGTTCTCTGAGAAACAGAAAAAGTGTAAACAAACAACCCTTATAATGTCATTTAGCATGATTTTTAAAAAAATTTTTAGATTTAATAGCACCTTTATATAATATTTGCAATAACTACTTAAAAAGTTATTTTTTCTTAGGAAGTTACTGAGATATTACATATTCTATTGAACAATATGACATTATATATTGTAAAATCTATTTTACTTTGATGTACTAAAAAGAGATACAAGAAGGTTCTAATTAAACCATAATGAAAGCCTATAACATCATCAATGTTAAAATCCTGATACCAAAGATGGTTTTAAGAGAAGTTAATTCTAGATTTGATAAAACACAGCCATAATCAAAGCACTTATAGCTACTTAAATAAATTGCAGAGATTGGTTAACTTCCTCTTCTTTCTGCATTACATTTCCTGCTCATCATTGCAATTAGTTCTAGCCATGTGACTGAGTTCCTAACTGAGGGCAGCAGTAGTAATATATTACATTTAAGGGTCTAGTTCCAAAGATCTCCCCTATGCAATCAATCATCCATGTTCTTCCCCTTCTGCCTGCTGAATGTGAAAACTCAGGAAAGCTTGGAAGTCATGTGTGGAAGACTGTAAAAAATTGGAACTCCATATGACAGCGTGAAACAGAACACTCTGTCCCCCAGCCACCCGGAAGAGCAGTATGGGATTGCTGCTTGAAAGAGAACATGCTTTTCCTTGAGTTAAGTTACTGGATTTAGGGATCCATTTACTGCAATAGTTATCACCCTAGTTAATATAATTTTCCATATAATTATTCCTTATGTTCATACCCTATGTACATAAAGCACCTTACTAGTATAATACATATTCTGAAAATGTAAGATTCAATCTTAAGAGTGAAAAGCAGGGACTATTTAGCTCCTTCTCTAAATGCTAATGAACAAATAACAGAATTGGAGAAATGTCAAGAAATACCTATTAATAGCTATTGCATGCAAAATAAAGCACTAGATGCTGCAAGAGTACAAACTATATCTAGGGAAATGCAAAGCCCAATTGCCATTATAATGTAGCCTACTTATAAGTATGTATAAAATGATTAAGAAACGAGAGCAACAAACAAAAGACCTTAAGCCATTACAGCTAGAGAGAATATTTGTCAGAGTGTTATGTAAAGAATTACAGAGAAATACCTATTAAAGTTAGAGAAGGAAATAAAGTGAAAGAGAGAGAGACTGGGATAAATCACATTCTGGGAGAAATAGAGACTTCACATTCTCTTGTTAGATTTTGTGAATTATAAATATATGTAACTGCTTAATCTATATAATGTGCTCATAAATTTATTCTTTTATGAAGTACAATATTAATATCTTATAGGACACATAGACTTCATTAAGCTATTTGCTGCCATTGAGAAAAATAATTAAAATATTTTCAATGAATAGAAAGAGCCTTACAAATGCCTTCCCACCACTACTACAGAGATGGACAGGCATTCCTCAATAGCTTAGTGGTCAGTTTTGGGCAGTTTGAAATACAAAGGTTAATCTCATTAGATTTCTTGAAATTAAAACCTGTAGGAATAAGAAGAGAGATGTTACTAGTGAAGTTTACGGAAACACAAATTACAGAATTTCTGCAATGTGTTTCAAAAAATCTGATGTGATGTATCATATATCTACATAATATATGGATATCAGCCACTATATGCTAAGTTATACTATGGTAACAAACAACCCCTACATTTCAAATACTCAAAACAACAAGGTTTATTTCTGGTTCACACCATGACACGCTCCTTCCTTTCACCAATCCCTGCCTCACTTGGCTGCATTTTTAGTTTTGTATCATCATTCTCTTCTCCTGGGAAGAAGCTACTCTCTGGAACTGTGGCAGAAGGAGAGTGTGGCAATTCAGAGGATGGTTCTTAAAGTTTCATTTGGAAGTGATACACGTATCAGTTTTACTCATATTTCATCAGTCTGAACTTGTTACATGTCCCTACCCAATCACAGGATGCCAAAAAGTGGAATACTATCTGTCACAGGGGTGAAAAGTAAAGATGAAAATGTTTACTTTGCAGCATTAATAACAACTGGGTGAATCCACATAGGTCACAAAATGGGATGAATGTGGTATATGCAGTGGACTACTTAAGGAGAATTTTGATAGGAATGGAAGCAGAGATATTTCCTTTATACTACATTGTTAGGATTTTTACCAATTTCTTCATGTTGATTATAAGAGTATTGCAATTACAGCCATTAAAAAGGCATCTAGTTAGAATTGTAAATTAATGATCGATAATACAGATAGACATACACAAATACATATATCAACTGCCAACTTAATTACATGCAAGTTATTAAAGGGCATGCTTTTGATCACTTTTAATTTAATCCTTTTTGTTTCAACTAATAAATTTGCAAGGGGAAGTTGTTAACTTCTGTTGTCTAGATGCTATGGCATCCCTGGTCAGTTGCAGCCAAGGTTCTGGATTTCCAAGTCAGTAAATTATAACAACTGAATGAGGCAGGAACAGTTTCTGCTATGATTTTGTGTAAATTCCATTTAACAGTGCAAAACATGCTAGAGTGAAAGGCGTTTAAAATTATACAAAGATACCCAGTATAGTATGGTGCTTAAGAAGGTTTATCCTAGAGTAATTCTGGCTGAGAACAAACTTAAGTGCCATTATTTATTACCTATATTAACTAGATAAAGCTGAGGTTAAGGTTTATTATAGTACCCCTTCAGAGAGTTGTTGTTAGGATTAAATGAAGCAAATCATGCAAAGCATTAGCACAGTACTTGGCACATTGCAAGAAGATGAATGCCAACAAAAGCAACAAGAGTAACTAATGTCTGGAATTTGGTGTTACCTCTACAGACCGCAGAGTTTACTCATCTGTTTTTCAACCATGCTGAATTACTACTATTACTATCCAGAAAGGCAAGGCAGTGTGTACTCAAGGTTGGTAAAAAGCAAGAGAAAACCTGTAGTGCCCTTTGAAAAGCCACCTGCAGAAGCCCAACACTGTTTATTTCTAAATGGTATGGCTTTCCTCCACATCCCTTTCCTCTTTCTGAATAAAGTTTCTCCATCCACATTTGCAAATTCAGGAATCACCTCTGAACTAGTCCATGTGAATATACATATGTTTTTTAAGTCTTCCTAGAATGTATCCCATTATGTCTGATGTGTAGGATGACTGCCTAACAGCCTGGCTAACTCTTCTTAAATGTGTGTTTTTTCTCTTCCATTCTTACTAGTTTATCCCCATGTTCCAGAAAGAAAAACATAACACAAAGAGAGGTTAGTTGGGTGATTTGACAGGTGATAGCAGAGCATGGCCTGAAAATGATTGCAGAATTATTTGTGAAGTCCCATTTGATCACATAATTTCATTCTGGACAAATGAAAGATTCATATTGATAATCATGTGAGAAAATCGGCCACTTCTGTACTTCTATCAGCATTCATGCTAAAATCCCTATGTCTGGACTCCGTGAAGAACAAGAGTTGGACACATATTACAAGTATTCTGAAACAGCCCCATCTCCCCAGCTTCTTGCCATGCCCCCTCAATCTCCAACACTTGTTGGCTCATTGAAAGTTTGAACTTCTTTTTTCAAAATAGAGCAGCACTTCTCATCATATAACATTTACTGATTATCACCTCCTCCTCCCCGAGCTGCTTCAGGACTTCCAGTTTTTCGTACTCTTGCTCTCAGTCTTACAGCTGATGACCTTGTGTTGGACTGACCTGAGAATGTTTCAGCTTCTCCATTCTGTTCCTATCTAGCTGAGAAACATGCTTTTCAAATTGTAGTATGATACACACATACTTGTTGTTATTTATTAATAACATTTAATGTAAATTATGACAGCATTTTTATGTGTCTCATTTTCATTATTTGAAGGATCTAGAAATTCAGGTATTTCTGCCTCAGAAAACAAAGACATGTAATGATCTTATGTTCTACAAAAGACAAGATAATAAGAGGTGAAAGTGGAGAAGAATCTAAGAAGTCTACCAATAAACCATGTGGTCTTCGGCACATAAAAATATCATCTTTAAAGATTTAGGAATAAAGACAATTTGTATAAAAATTATCTCCTGCCACACACCATACCTTCAGATTTTCATTCAGGATGCCTGAATAGAAAATTCCTTTGATGATATATTTATATGAAAAACATTTCCACCTAATTTAATTCACTTTCTATAATCTCTGAATTTAATAATTTGAGCATAAGTTAGACTTAAAAAAATTAAAGACTAAAGTTACATGAGTGGGCTCATATTGGTCATTTGGAATCTTGCAAATTAGATTTCCTTTCTGTTACGCTCATGATCGATGTGCCTCAATATCCCTTTTAGTAAAATTCTGTTTAAAAGATATTTTTGATCCTCTGTTTCATGTTTAAATTAAGTTCATTAGCAACTGTCAACCTCCAAGGAAAAATGTCAACACTAATCTAGACAACATCTGAAGATGTCAGCTTTCCTTCATTTTTCTCCTGTCCCCAGAAGGAACAGAGCCATCAAATGAAAAACTCCAGGTAATGACTGCATTTGTCATTTGTTAAATGTGATTAGAATGCAGTTGCACAGACATGAATGTTGTTTCAAGCTGCCAATGATACCTGTCTTTACTTTTTTAAAGAAATAAAATAATAAATATTATAAGCCTTACCATTACTGTAGGTCTGTACATGACAGGTCACTTAGTTTGTTTTTGTACATCATGATACTGTGTTTATTTGTTTCCTTGCATCTGTCACAGGAGGCACATTCCTTTGTTACCTACTACTCCTTTTCAGCTTTTCCAATTCACAAACTAGGTCATATAAGTAATCAATAATTTTAATTCTATTTTCTTCAGCTTATAAAATAAGAGAAACCTTAGTAAAGTGTGAATGTCTCTGCGCATAAATTCATCCATATCTTTGAGAATAGGAGTATTGCTTAACTTTGAAGCTTTATTAGAGGATTTTTTTTAAATGATGTAACTGAAGTGACACCTTTAAAAACAGAGGGTTTAGGAATTTTTCCATTTCAATTATTCATGTTACCAGAGTGTGATGTGGCTTATTATATATGTATAACAAGGTTATACATTTATATTTTCAAGATACTTTCAGAAGAAAAGAAAATTAATCAAAAGCCAAGAAGTATTTTCAGTATAATTTCATGAATTAATGTTGTTTTTAAAATTTTGGGCAACAGAGAATAATGCTGTGCTTTTATATATATCAAGTGGCAATGATAGAAAAGCTGAAAGAAAGCTGATACGTGTTTAATAAATTGCAATTAGTATTCATTTACTAAGTTTCTACAATAATAACAGTCATTGAATTTCAGAGAAAAAGGAAGTATTTGAAATTATTTTACTTATTGTTCTTGATGTACACATGATTATATTCAGGCCTTGAAAGATTAAATTATTTGGTTCAAATCCATTAGTTAATTTTAGCAAAATCTAAACTAAAATTCAGACATTCTCCCAGTAGTCTAGTATAATTTGTCCATTATTATTTCCTATCAACTTTTGTATTACTGCTATTTCTATTATTTTTGATAGAAGTAACTAATATCATTGAACATTAGCAAAATACTAGACCCTTTGCTAAGCACTTTGCATAGATACCTAGACTGAGGTAACTTCTATTATTACTCTTATTTTCAGTTTGGGAAACTGAGCCTCAAAGTTATCAAGTAAATTTTCAAAGTCATTTGGGTAAGTGGCAGAATATTCTCCCATTTTAAATGGCTTTTTCATGGTATCTAATGTTCTTGTTTTAGTAATCTGGTAACATGTAGGGAGCTGGAGTGGCTATATCAAACTGTACAAATGAGAAGGCCAAGTTTTCAAGAAGTTTACTTATCTGAAATCATCAGTTTAGTAAGCTGCAAATACATGAATTCTCCCAAAGTCTCCAGCACCTGGACCTTTGCTATTTGCGTTATATCACATTATGGTGTTTTAAGCTTATTAGATGTTATGAGATAAGAACAAGTTGTCACGTTCTTCATGTGCTAATGCTATGGCACAGAGCTAATTAAGTTTTAAATGTCAGTTAAATTCTAATTACTTAAAAATATTGGTTTAAGAAGCAATTAAAGGTAAATGCTCATTTAAAACAATGTACAATAGAAACATTTAAACAGTATATGTGAGATGAAAATACAGGTAAACCTTGTTCAGATGAAGAACAGGTCTGAGCTATTATTTTAAAATCTCCAGAGATGTATTTCTTTCAACACTTTTAATAAAACAATGAATTATTAACATAGACAATGCAGCTTGGTCAGGCACAATGGCTCATGCCTATAATCCTAGCATTTTGGGAGGCTGAGGTGGGAGAATTGCTTAAGGCCAGGTGTTTAAAAAAATGCAGTTAAACTCACAATAAAATGTTAATGTTTTTTTTAAATTATGCAAAAATTAAAATTATAGGGATTGGCTCAAAGTGCTTTTTTATGGTGTTAAAACTCAAAAAAGTTGTGAAACATTTCTGAATAAAAATTAGTATGATATTATCTAATCATAAAATATTAAAACAGGGAGAGGCTTTGTTTTAGTTGATAAAACTAAAACTCAGAAGAAGAATTAATTGTCTTAGCCCAAGGTGCATAAGAAAAATAGCAGAATCCAGGTTAGAATACAATTCTGATCAGAGTTCTTTAAATGACATTTTGTTTAATTTTCTGTAAAAAAGTAGATGCATAGATATAATTAAAATCAAGAGTTTCACGAAACAAAATGACAATCATTAAACATTTTAAATTAGATTGTTCATATTTAAATTTTCTTCAAGTTCACAGATCTGTTTTTAATAGAAAATGTTTATGAATTAAGTCATAAAATGTGAAATTGGTCCACAGATTTATTTGCTTTTTCTAAAGATCAGAATACTATAGATTCAGCATAATACCTAATAGATCCAAGAAAGCTTATTTTTTCTTGTAAAAATTGACAAACTGATTCTAAAACCCATATGGAAATTCAGAGGATCTAGGACAGTAAAAATGATTTTGAAAGGAACAACACAGGTAGAGGACTTAGACTATCTGATTTCAAAACATAATATAAAATTACAAAAGCAGGACAATGGGGATATTGGCTATGGATGGGCATGTAGATCCATGAAACAGAATTGAGAGTTCAGAAATGAATTCTTACATTTGAGGTAATTTTTTTTTAACAAAGACTCCAAGAATCCTCAATGCAGAGAAGGTCAGCTTTTATACCAACTAGTGCTTGAAGAATTGAAGATGCACACACACACATTTGACATAGACATTTACTTCACTCCTCACACAAAAATGCATTAAAACTGATTTTTAGACCTAAATTTAAGAGCTAAAACTATGAAGCTACTACTAAAAACAAACAAACAAAAAATTGTCACTCTGGGTTAGGCAAACAGTCCTTGAATACAACAATAAAGACATAATCTACAAAAGAAAAAACCGATAACACTTTTTCAAAAGTCAAACCTTAAAAGACTTTCTTTAAAAAGATGAAAATGAAAACAATGAGAAATAATTTCAAATTATATATAGAATGCATTAAAAAAATCTCTTACAACTCAAAAACAAGACAATAAATAGATATTTTAAAAATAGATAAAAGACTGGCATTTCACCAAAGAAGACACATGAATGGCTAAGAAGCACATGAAAATGTACACAGTATCATTAGTCATTAGTAAAATGAAGATTAAAACCACAGTAAAATATTAATACATACTTACTTGAATGACTATAATCAAGAGGCAGAAAATGACAGATGTCGGTGAGGATGAAAAAATCGTAGAGGAAATTTGGAACAACAGTGGTCCTTTCCTCAAGAGTTAAATATGAATACTCACATGGCACAGCAGTTCTACGGTTGGGAATGCATGATGATAAATGAAGAACACATCCATGAAAAGATCTGTAAATGAATGTTCATAGCAGTGTTAGTATCATAGCCAAAAATGGAAACATAGTAAATGTCTACCACCTGCTGAAGGAATAAGCAAATGTGGTATGTCCATACAATGGAATGCTACCCGACAATAAAAAAGAACAAAAGACCAAAAAATGCTACATCATGGATAAACCTCAAAAACATTATGCTAAATGAAGTCAGATACAAAAGACTGTGTAACGCATGATTCTTTCATATGAAATGAACAGCAAAGGCAAATTTATAGGGATAAAGAATGAATCAGAAATTGCCCTGAGACTGGGAATAAAAAAAATGAATTGATGGCAAACAGGCTCAAGGGAAGTCTTTGGAGAGATGAAAATGTTCTAAAATTGAATTGTAGGGATACATGCACAATTCTATGCATTAACTAAAAATCATTGAATTGTATACTTACAACGAATAGATTTTATGATGCGTATATTGTATCTCAACAAAGTAAAAATGTCAGTTTAATTTCTAATTAAAATTATAATATTCATAAAGAAAGAACATTATGCAAATAAGAACTTCATTTATTCTGAAGTGATGATTTATATCAGTATGTTTTTACCTGGGGGTGTGGCCAGTGTTTTTAAGCAAGGGCAATGATGAGAAGGGAATAATACTAGATGATAACACTGACATTGTAATGAATTGTAAAATACTTTTTCTAATTTTCCCCTTGTATAGCTGTGCACATTGTCATCTACACATTCTTGTTATATAAGAAGACACGTACAGGTCAAGGGATGTCACTTCATATTTTTAAACAGGAGTGCAAGAAGGCTAACCTTTTTACTGACATTTGAACTTGTCCTTGCCAAATAAGTCAATCAAGATAAGATTATTATTTCAGTAGATGTATATCAGTATATTTAATGAAAAGAAAAGCTGTTGCAATGCCATACTAATAATTCAGTTTTTAAACATTTACTGCCATGTAAAGGTTTATGCTCATTTAACATTTTCATTATTGTGCAATGACTCACAGAATGCTTGATAAACACATTATTAACTCTATATACTATAGAAAAGATAATTTAAAATATCGTAGACATGAAGTCTAAGCTTTTAAATATTAAATACCATATTTTATGGAAATAAAATAGAAAATAACATTTTTGCCTCTAAACTATTTTAACAGAATTACTTCAGATTAAAATTCTATTATTAAAAACTAGGAAAGAGAATTTAAAAGAATACAGTATAAAATTAATGCAATAAAAATAGAAATATAGTCATGTGCCACAAAATGACATTTTGGTCAATGAGAGATCAATATTGTTACAGTGGTCCCACAAAACAATAACACCATATTTTTACTGTGCCTTTTACATGTTTAGATACACAAATACCATTGTGTTACTGTTGCCTACATTATTCAGTTCAGTATCATGCTGTACACGTTTGTAGCCTAAGAGCAATAAGCTGTACTATACAGCAACATATGTAGTAGGCTATACCATCTAGATTTATGTAAGTATACTCAATGATGTTTGCACAATGATGAAATCACTTAGGGATGCATTTCTCAGAACATATTCCTGTCATTAAGTAACATACGACTGTATACTAAAATGAAAAATAAGTTCTAAAAGCTTGTTCTTCACAAACACCAGTAAGACATACAGAAAGTCATCTCTGAGATCTGATAACAGCAACAGAGAGAAAAAATACATACAAAATAAAAAATACCTAAACATAGATAAAGAAACTTTAAAAAGTTAAGAGACTAATGCATGCCACTATTATAATGAATCTAAAACACAAGGAAAACATATGACTTTGTAGCAAAGTAGAAATTACCAAAATTGACCAAATAGAAAATGAAAGACTACAAGATAGCAATTAGTAAAGAAGGCATGAGGAATAAGTAAAAGCACTGTCACTGGGGAAAAAAGGCATTAAGACCAAAGATCTTACAAATCCAGAATCTTTAAAAGTACAGATAGTTCAAATATATTGAAGCTTTCCCAGGCTTGATAAAAAGATGGAAAGCTTCTCATTTTATTGTATTATAACATAAATGTGATTTTTATAATAAAACATGACATACTATACCAAGAAGGCAACTGTAGTCCAATATTACTAATGAATATGTATGTAAGACTCAGATTTTTGTAAACCACGTTTAAAGTTGTGAAGAAGCATAAATGTTTTCACATCAAAAGAAGTGATAGTTAGGAACAGAAACGATTTACTATCCAATCTAGTCTGAGATAAGCCCTAAAACAAAGAGCTTTATTAATGACTATTAATTTGTACTTTCAGTTTTCAAGTAAAGGAAATATTTCACAGCATTGAGATAAAGTAAGATCAGAAAAAAAAACATTAAGATGAAAATCTGTGGCATTCTAATAAGGTGATCATCTTAAACATAATTTCTCTAGCCCTCAGGAACTCAGGTACTGAAAACTATTGACAAATAAGAAATATCTCTGATAAAGTATTGATTTTCCCTACTCAGTTGAGATCAGACATGATTAGGCAAAGTGTCTCCGAACCACCTTAACTGTTTCTTTCTTCCTTTAAACATCCATGATATCTTTTAACCTCATTTTCTCCATCAAACCTATAACTCATATACTCTCAATCAATTATGCATTTACCAAAAGCAGTAACCAATAGCTGGCTCTTTATCCAAGGATATTTGCATTCTAGTTTTTTGTGTCTTGAGTATCTCTTCAATGGTATGGAATGAACAACTATGTCTATTTAGATAAGAATATGTTCAAATACTAGGAAGCCAGAAAGGAGAGAATTGCCTGCGGGAAGATTTTCATTTTCTTCTTCAAAAAATCTCTAAATTACACTTCCCAATTAAGATCAAACTTGTAGTTACAACGTCTTTAGTACCTTTCATGTGGTTTAGTGTTTCGGGTGTAGAAGAAGAGGAGAAAAGGCAATAAAAATGAAGATTGACTTTAATTCCCTCCTATTTTTCTAAGTAGGAAAAGTAGCCAAACCTGTTTTGAAATGTAGAGGTCTCTTGTCAGTAAAGAGCAAGAGAAAATTTAGGGCCTTAAATCTTTCTGTTCTTCAGTCTACCCATAGTCCATGTGAGAGGCACTGGGAATACAAATATAATGTACCAGTTCTTGCGGAATTACAGTAAATTTAAACTATTAAATTTGCACTTGTGGAATTTACAGTCTGGTAAAGGAGACAGACATTTAAATCTAAGTGGTAGTCATTTCCATAGAAGCATAAACTCAAAATGCTATGAGAAGACAAAAGAAGGGTGCTTCGTATCACGTTGGCAGGTTCAGAAAGGGAAAAAGTTTTCGAGGAGAATGTAGTTGAGTTGAACCTTGAAGGAAGGAGAGGATTTAGATCTGTTGAGAGGATGTCTTACAACATGGACAAAAGCAAAGAGGAAGTCATACAGCATCTGACTGAAGACTTGCCCTGCCCTCTTTTCCTTAGCTTTGCGTTACTTACTGTTACATACATAGAATCCTTGCTTTTAAAGAATGTGGTTCTGTACTGTGTGGTTTTATTCCATTAGCATAAAATTCAGGCCAGAACAGCAGTGGTGTGTGTAGGGAAGGTTGCCTGTTCATGTAAAGATGCCTTCTGCTTTAGAGGGTATATGCTTTTAAAAGGATTTGGAAATAGTCCAACCTTTTTATTTTTTTCTTTTTTCGCTGACTCTGTTGTCTGCATAGTGAATTAGGGAAGACAGTGCTGGTCCTGCTAGATTTTATCTTAATCTTCACATAGATCCTTTTAGTACTTAATGTTCTTCAGCAATGGACCAGAAAGAGATGCCAGAGTGTCTGTTTTTTTCCTTGCTTTGCTTTTTTTTGGGACTGTTCATATGTGCAATAGATTTACAAACAGCAGGTTTTAATCTATCTCTTTGAGAGAACGACTTTAAAATGAACTGTGCTTTGTGCTTTTAATTTAGACATACTACCTGCAAGAGTAACCTAATATTTATGTTTGTGTGTGCATATGTATATACGTATTAAGTTGGTGCAAAAGTAATTGCTGTCTTTGCCATGACTTTTAACAGCAAAACCTGCCATTACTTTTGCACCAATCTAATATTTGCAACTAAATATATGTATAAACATTTATGTATGCATAAATGTATATAATGTATATAATATACATGTTTATACATGTATGTAATATAAATATGTATTTAAATTAGCAGATAATTAGCATTATATATATTTATGATCGACAAACCTCTGCAGGTGTGATCTCAAAAGCCTCTTTTTATTTCTCATCTTTGATAGAAATCCATATTATAAAACGGATCACCTCAGGAGTGCTAGGTAAAGGTGGCCGTACCTAAAATATGACCTGATTTATAGGTAGAGAACTGCAGAAAAGTTCTATAAAGTTTGAGTTTTAGATACAGGTTAAATATGAAGGTCTGTTCTAGGTTTTTGTGTTTTAAAAGAAATCCTTGCCATGTCAAATATCTGTCAATAAATCATTACAACTGGAAACTGAGCCACCAAATTTAATTTGAAATAGACTTCTGATGATTTAAAAATTTGCCTATGTAGAATAATGATAATATACTAAGCTCTGCCTGAAATAATAGGTAAATTCTTGTACCATTTTTGTACTTACTTCCCCAAGTGGGCTGTATATTTTTACACAAATTTTCCTTTTTTTAAAATGTCAGCACAAAGCTACAGGATAGATTGTGTCCTTTAGTAACATACTGGGTTCTTTAGGGTTTGCTTCGTATAATCTCTTCTTTTCCCTTTTGTACTTTACATACTTAACACTCAAATGCTAATATTAGCACTAATGCCTGAGGCCTAAATAGCAATAATTGCTGGATGACATACTGGCTTCTATTTAAGTTGACAACTCAATAACTTGACATATGCATTACATCTCTATTACACTGGAATCTAAATGACACTTTATAAAGCATTTCTTTTATATTTAGTTCACTGACTGATCAGACTGGAGCTTGTGCTCATCATGTGTCTATTAAAGACTAGTGAACGTGTCATTATTTCTAAGTCCTTGCCAGTGATAGATAATGCAATCACAGAAAGCTGTATTTACAGAGAAATGTTGGGGTTGTGATAATATTATCGTGTTTTTTCAACAAGTAAGAGTCAAAGATATTTTTATAGTTTTTTTTATATATATACTAGAAAAAGTCTTTCTAAGTACAAAATGGCATACTTAAGAAGTCAGCCTGAGATATAAAGTATAACTTTCATAAGTCCATTTTATTTTTAGAAAATGAAAGATGTTCAATAAACAAATCTACATTACAAAATACTAATTTTGGATTTTAGCCATTTTGTTATGGCAGTATTTCAGTTAGCAAAATATAAAGCATAATAATTATAAAATGCCTCTATTTTTGGTCTCAAAATCTCACGCAATCTGGAATGTTTCAATTCATCTTAAGGTATAATATGAATAGTGTATAAAATATGAACACTGTCTCTTCCCTTCCATTCTTTATTCTCCTTCCCCTCCTCCCCATTTGCTCTCCTCTTTCTTCTTCTCCTGTGTCAGCTCTCCCCTCTCCTAAACATAACGCTCTTCTTTTCTCTTCCAAGAGACATTAGTCAGTGATAGTAATGATGGCCGACATAGGGATTTAAGCAGAGTGAGAAGTGAATATGGCCAGAGGTGGCCAGTAATAGTAGCCAATGTGATTGCCTGTCAAGAGAGTTGTTGAAGGCAGCCTGGCGGTTTGGGAAGATTAGCCACACATAGGGGATTTAGCAAATATGTAAATATGTAAAGAATAATAAGAGCCAAGTTTCTCACTCACAGAATAAAGGTACAAATGTTGGAGAGCTTTGGCATTAAAAGACTCCATTAATAATGAACACACACAATGGGTTCATTTTACTTCTTGACTTTTAAATTCCATTCTCCAGTAAACAGGACTGGAGACAAGAGAAATAGCTGATTTCAGAGCTGGGGCAGAAAAAGAATAATATGTATCAGGAACATTTTGTTGTCCCAATAAAGAATCTCTCAAAGAAAAATGGGAGTGTAATAAAATAATTCAGAAGCCAATTTTGTGTAGGGATGTCCCAGAGACCAAATAGATGATGATCTAACCATTTAATTAGATAATGATACTAATAGTCTATAGACCATTGAATAAAAGAGGAATCAATGAGTCCATACTGATAATTTAGGCAAAAATAGTTGTACCAGTTAAATATATCTGAAAGAAAACCTGATTCACAGGTGGAGATTGCTGGATAAAATACACGAATGGGTAAATAAATCAGAAGTGATACATGTAGAAAGAATTTTTTAAAAAAATCACAATGTGACATCCTAGCCATAATTAATTCACACAAGATGCATTAATGACTGCTAAAACTTGAGTGTGACAGTGGGATGAGGAATTGCATATTTACATAGCTTCAAGTTGCCTCTGCCAAAAATACTTATTAATTATGAAGAAAAAATACAGCAACGTTGCTGTCACCATCTTAATTATGTGAACAGAGTTAACACAAGTATTAGGCAAAAAAACACTATGTGTTACCTGGTAGGATGCAATAAAAAACACATACGCACAGTATCATTTCTGTGATATTCCTGCCCCAAATATATAACCTGGGTTTACTCATGAGAAAATATCACAGAAACCCAAATGGAAATATAGTCTACAAAATGACAGCATTGTAATTTTGAAAAATATGAAGGTTATTACATAAAGGAAAGATTGAGGAAGGTTCTAAAATGAAGAAATTTAGAATAATAGGACAACCGGGTACATGTATAATTCTAGGTTGGTTACCATTATAAAGGACAGGAATGAGTAGAAACTTTAAAAAGGTTTATGGGTATACACAGGAGTGTGTTGCACTTTTCTTGCACTATTCCTGCTACTTTTCAATAGGTTTGAAATGATTTCAAAACCTAATTAATGCTTTTAAAATGAAAAGGATATATTTATTTGCATTTCTAAATGCTTTTAAAAACAATAACTTTATTGAAGTATAACCAATATACAAAAACTGCAAATATTCAATGAGTTTAGATATTTGCATATATCCATGAAACCATCACCACAATCAAGGAAGTAAACATATCTGTCACCTTTAAAAGTTTCCTCCTGCCTCCTCCCTCTTTATTTGCTAAGAACAATTAACATGATATGTACACTTTTAACAAATTTTTAAATGCAAAATACCATATTGTTAAATATAAACGCTTTTTGGAGAAGTTTTTTCTTTTCTTTTTCTCTAACCTATTTTATTTGCTTGGCATGCAATTTGTGTTTTGCCTAATTTCCAGCATATGCTCACATAAAAACTTCCCATGACATACTAATAGAGATACAAGATCAGCAACTATGGGAGGAGTGCTTTTGAACTTCCCTTTTATTTCCTTTGACCTGGACACCTGCATCCGGGATGGTATCACGCTAAGTTCGTCATGACAGTTTAATAGGAAATGGCAATCTTATCAAACTTCCTGGAACTCTCTTTCCCAAGGAAAACATGGACAAACCCCACTTAAGCAAAGTTTCTCTTCAGAGTGCTTCACTCAGCGTCCTCCAAAAGTGAATTTGTTAAAAGATAACCTAAAGGAATGCTAGTGTCATTGCAGAAGGCAAGAGCATATCCATATTTATTAACTGCCCTTCAAACACAGTGGCAATTTCCCATGAGACTGTGCCCTTACAAACAACATAATATAATGTCTAGCACTTCACATAAGACATGTCATTAACTGTAGTGCTATCTATCATGTGGCTTGTCTCATTGTATTCATTTATTTCTTTTTTTTTTTTTTTCATTTTTGCTGATGCCAAATGAACACAGAATTTCCCAGAAGGAAATAAATGGAACATCACTAAGAATAAATGCACAAGGCAGTTCATGTGCCTCATAGAAAGTAAGAAGAAAGCCAGATCAGGTCAAGGAGAAAAACAAGGCTGAAGGGCACAGTGGAGCTGAAGACTGGAAAAAGGCTGATGGGAATTTGAAAGTGTGTATGAATGAATGACCAAAGCAGATCAGAAGACACATTTGGCTATTCTGACAGTCTAAAATTGACCATTAAACAGCCAAAAAAAAAGTTGAAAATTATCAAAATGAATCTAAATGGCAGGTGTCAAACGATTGTCAGTGTTCTCTAAAGGGTCTGTGGAAATATGTTTTCACTGTGTTAAATTCACATCAATTTCACATATATCTGAATATCTACTATTTCCAAAATAATGTTGGAGATAATGAAGGATATACAAGAATGAATACGATATAAGCTCTGATATCAGAAAGCTGAAAATCTCTGAGATGGCATTACCATAGTCTGAAGTACAACATGGTGTATTGAGTTAGCGCTGCCAATTTTTGGACCAAATGCCTCTGAAAGGATAATTCAGAAAGCCATGATTCTACATGCACATGTTTGCAGAAGAGAGAAGATGTAAAAGGTCCTGTGAGTGTCACAGGTCAGTGTGGGTAGGGTACAGAGACTTCCCATTGTAAGGTGAAAATGACTCTTTCTACAGTGCGGCTGTGCAGTATTATTAAGCTCGGTCCCTGAGAAGTCCAAAAGCAACTGTGGAGTCACAGGCTGTGAGGAAAGTGAAAGAGAAACTACGCAAGGAGGAGAAAGTAGGAGGAAGAGAGAAAATACACCTGATCTCCTTCAATTTTTGCCTAAACCCAGCCTTAATAGTCAATCCGTCATGTTAAAACTTACATTGCTAATAAGGAAAAGAGGGACCCCTCACATTGTCCCTCACAATCCCTTTTTGTATACACCCCCCAAACCGTTACTGCCTAAATAAGATTCTGTTGTTAATGCCTGCTACTACTATGAATTTTGAGGAAGCTTCTGTTAAAATTTTAAATAAAATAATTTTGAATTTATTTTCAAATATTTCAAATGCATTCAAATATGATTAAAAACTATAAGGCATAAAAACAGTTTTCATTAAAATCATGATTCATATAGGGATTATTTAGAACATTCTGCATTATACCTGGGCAAAAAATTGCTTACCCTTTCTGATAAGGGAATAAGGGATAAGAAAACCTGTCCTTTATTGTCTGCAAATAAGCCCTCTTGCTCAAAGTTCAAAATCACCTTGAAAGAGACTTGCTTACAAGAAATATAAACGTATGAAATTTCCAATGTTGTACTTTACTTAATCTGTTTAAACAGAAAAATAGCAACATAGAGCAGAAAATATATATATTTTTGTAACTTGCAGTGATTTTTTTTTATTTGTTTTACTGCTTAGTCTGGGCATTTGGTTTATTAACTGTAACTCTTAAAAGCAGAGATAATTTTTGGAAAACATGAACCAGAGAGAGAAATGTAATGAAAACAAAATTAAATAAGCCTTTCAAGTGCCAAAAAGAGCACCAAACCCAACAGAGGTTATTTTTAAAAATACAACCGTAATATCCTGAATTTGGTCATAACCTAGAATGTACACAATCCTCCTGTTGAGTTAGTGAGGACAAATTTAACTTTAGGAATTCTCTGGGGAAAAAGAAATTATTCATTCAAGGAATACTCCAGTTAATGTTTATTCCTTACCCTTTCCTTCCCCTAAAGTCATCCATTTTTCCATTGCTTTGAAGCAGCTTATAAATTATTAGTAGTAATAACTACCATTGCTGAGTGATAATTACTCTGGCATCCTGTGAATGAATTTATTACATGTAAATTACCACAGTATATCTTCAAGCAGGTTCAAATGCCCATGTGTATATCATCTGTGAGAAATTTTTTGATCAACCCCAGAATAGTGTAAAACAGTTGGGAAAAGAGTTGTCTTCAAAAAACAATTTTAAAGAAATTGAACAAATTATCTCTAATTTTAGCAATGCTAATTTCACACTTTACTTTATTGAAACGTTGAGGTAACTACAAGGTTTTTAGATTATAATAATGTTTCATATACTACATATATATGGATAGACTATACAATAATTATTCATTGAAAATCAGCTTTCAATATACTTCCTTATTTTAATTATTATTATTTTTTTTAGAGACAGTGTCTTGCTCTGTTGCCCAGCCTAGTGTACAATAGCATGAGCATACCTTATTGCAGCCTTGAACTCGTGGACTTCAGTGATCCTCCCACCTCAGCCTCCCAAGTAGCTATGACTGCAAGCATGTGCCACCCCATCTAGATTATTATCATTATTATTATTTTTTTTTAATAGACAGGATCTCTCTGTGTTGCTCAGGCTTGTCTCAAACTCCTCACCTCAAGCAATCCTCCCACCTTTGCCTCCCAAAGTGCTGGCCTTATAGGCATGAGCCACCATCCCTACCCTCCACTAAATTTTCTGTGCCCTCTCATGTGTTTTATACTTTGTCATAATTGAGTATGGCATGAATGAAAAATAAATATATGCAAAAGATTTGCAACTTAGTTAATTGTTTACATACTTTTTAAAGAGTTCTATGTTGGCTATTTTATTAAACATATACCCAAATATTTGTATCTTAGAAATGTATATTGTATGCCTAATTAATATGTCTAAATATTATTATGTATGTGCATATATGTATATGAATTCTTTTGTAATATTAAATATATTGCTCCATTGTCTGTTAGCTTCTAGTTTTGCTGCAGAGAAGTCAGAAGCTATGTTGATTCTTGATTCTTTTCATGTATGTTATTTTTTCCCTTTATGGAGATATATAGAATTATCTATTTGTTTTCATCTGTTTCAGAATTTTACAGTGATGTACACTGGTGAAAGCATATTTTCATTCACTGTGCTGACATTTGATGTGGACTTTTAATCTGGAAACATGTCCTTCAGCTATTGAAAATTCTTGAAAGATTTATTTGATGATTTTTCTCTATTTTTATCAATTCCTTTGTTATGGAACTCTCATTAGTTGGATGTAGAACCTTTAGAAATAATCCACTTATTCTATTTTCTTATCTGTATGTTCCTTTTTAATATTGCTCTGTGTTTTATTCATAGTTTTTTATTTCTTTTGGGAAAGGCAGTCTAATTCACACAGTCTTTCAACCTGCACTTGGCGACATACGGATGGATTTTTTCTAGCAAGAGATAAACAGTGCTCATGGCTTGGGCTAGGCTTATTGCCTTTTGTGGGAATACCTTTATCTGTTTCAAACTCAATGTGCACTCCTTTGTTTTGTTTAAGAGAATGTGTCAGTGACTGTCAGGTACACCACTAGCTTTCTGTATTTCCTACTCTGTGGGTGAAAGGTTGAGATGCTTCTACTGTGGCACCAAGTGGGTTCTGTGCAGCTACCTCATCTATCTTCACTGCAGAATGGATCCACCGGCCAAGGAAGATTAACCCATTGGCACAGGGCCTGATCTTGTGCAGTTTTTTTCTACTTTTGCTTGAAGTAGATGCTGTACCACTTGAGCCTAGTGTGTGTGTTGTCTGTTCACAGTGAACTTGAATCACTCACTGGTCTCTTTCCTGGATGGCATATGCTTATCTGCCTTGTAACTCGGCTGCACATCCTGGCCACCCAGGGAATAGTGGAGCATTATCTCTTTAAGAATATTGTGTATATATATATATATATATGAAATTTACTTTTCCCTGCATACGTTATTTTCTTCAACTGTTTTTGTTGTTGCTTGTTTTGCTCATTGCATTCCATATTGGGTGATTTCCTCACATGTTTGTTAATCATTGGTTTTCTGCTTATATGTAAGAGTAGGGGATCAAGATGCTGTTCAGAAACTCTGAGCACATGACTGTGGGTGGTCAACTGTGACTTTCATTGAAGAGTGGAACATTTTCACTGAAAAACTAACTATAACAAAACATTTATTTTTGCCTTTTGATTTGGTCAAATTCTGCAAAGACTTCTCTGTCTTCTGCCTGGAGCCAAGATTCTGAGAGCCAAGGAAGAAATGAAGCAGGGGGCTGTGAGCATGTCAGCATTTTAAATAAATATACATACATGTGCCTAATACCTTAATAGCTGGATTATCTGCTACACCCCAGTTTAGAGATCCTCTTCTTTATTCTCTCCAGAGAAAAAACTTCCATTGTTCTGTCAAGATTCAACTATCACCTGGCTACTTATAGTAGTATACAAGATTCAGGGGTTATGAGTTTTTTAAACAGACTTTTAACTAATTCTTCCTCTCCTAAAACTCTTTCCTCATTCAACTCATTTCCAGAGATAACAGGTTATATGTAGCATATGAAATGTTCCCAATTTAAATGTCAGTCTTGAAAGTACAGCCAAAATCAGCGAACAGATCAAAAGACAAAACAAATCCCTTATCCATGCAATCTGAAGTAAGGAGCAGAGAAAGGCAAATTACTATTTAGAAGTAAAAGAAAAAAAAATACAGTAGCCCCTGGCATCCAGTATCTGGACTGATACTTAAAGCCAGGATGTGCAATTCACAAAAATAATCTCACTAAACACCACCTTCAAATAAGTGTCATTCTGAGTCCATTATAAAGTGAAACCAAACAAGGTCAGTTCATAATTCTGTCTAAGCCCTGACAAAAACAGAGCATTGTGCCAACCGCAAAATACCAAACACCTCCCTTTTTTGGCTACAAGGATGATTGCTCAGTATTCTTTAATAATCGACTTTATACTTATTCTAATCTTCTCTACCTATAAATAAAATGTGTTAAAATACCAGTCATGAAATTGCTCCACTTTCTCACAGCATCCAACATAGAGCAACTCTCCTCCACCACTCCACCACTGCTGCTTCCTTAAACCCTTTCCCAAATCACTCAACCAAGCCCTCAAAATGCTATAATAGATTCTTTCTAACACCTTGTTACTGAGACACCTATGATTACCCATTGTGATGGTTAAGTTTATGTGTCAACTTGGCTAGATGCCCAGTTACTTCGCCAAACACCAGTTTAGATATTGTTGTGAAGGTATTTTTTAAAGATATGATTAAAATTTAAACCAGTAGACTTTGAGTAAAGCAGATTACTTGCTGTAATGCAGGTGAGCATCATTCCATGGTGTGTGTTCTTCCCATGGCAAGGTGTGGGAAGCCTAATCTGTTTAATCATACAGTGTTCTGAGTGGTCTTTTGTTGATTGACATTGATACAGTTCTTCTTTGTTTGTGTTCTTTCATGTAACCAAAAAGAATAAAAAGATACTCTGCACCTCCATTTAACGAAACAATCTGGGAAATCAGGAAAATTTTTTCTCTTCATTTTTAATTTACTCTTTCATATAAAGAGAATGCTGAATATTTGAAAGTAATATGCAACTTGTGTTTTACATAATTATTGAAGACTTTAAACTTACTTGAAGCATCAAATCAATTAAAAATATATCATTGTAAAGAAGGTTGTGTGCTAAATATGGGTAAATTTCAGCTCATAAATTACATATTATATATCTCGATCTTGTCAAACCTAATAAAAATACTGCTAAGCAGTTAAATAGTTAAAGCATATGAGCAATGTTAAAAGTATCTCTCTGAGAATTACAGGTTTCTCTTCAAGATCAGTGCTTCTTTCTCTTAAAACATCAGCAACATTACAGGAATTGCACATCTTGCTGAATTCTGTTTCATGTACTTCCTATGTCCTAGACATCATTTTTTTTCCATTTATTTGTACTTCCTGTACACAGAATTTGGACAATTTGTTATTTTCCAGTCATTCATTGCACTTTTAAAAATGTTATGAGAATCTTGAGTGTTAAGGCTTGTGACGAAAGTTAATCCTAATGGGAAACTGGTGAGTTCATTTACAATCAGGAAACCATTAAGGAAATTCTATGTTTCAAGAAATCCCATTTGGTCATACGTTAGTGACTAGTCCAGTGATTAAATCACCCTTTACGTAACTATCAGAAAAAATAACTGCTTGCTTTCATATACTCATGGCCCACTGCCACCGTACCCCAGGCTATAATGGCTATAATCTTATCAACCCTTGCAAACAGATCAGGTCAGATATGATATACGTTTGGATGGAAACATTCCAAGAAAAACCCAGGTGCTACAGGAGGTGATATGGGTGATACAGTAGGTGGTGATCTTTCCTCTGAGTCATTTCTGGACCAATTACCCAGCATGAGGCAAGGGAACAGTGCTGTGTGATGGCCTGTCACAAAACCAAGTTCTCCGTGGTGCAGTTTCTTACAGTCAAAACATTTTTACGAACTGCCAATTTATTGTGTCTCTCAAGCAAATTTTGACATAAAATATCTTGCATTTTTGTATATTCTTTTCCTATCAAATAAGAATTATAAAACCATTGTCAATTTAAATAATTTCAGCTCTCAATACTACTAAGGTTGTTGAAGGATCCTTAGGAACCATTTGACCCAAATCTTAATTCTTTTTTGTTTGTTTGTTTTTGAAAAGGAGTTTTGCTCCTTTCACCCAGGCTGGCTGGAGTACGATGGTCTGATGTCGACTCACTGCAACCTCAACCTCCCTAGTTCAAGTGATTCTCCTGCCTCAGCCTCCCAAGTAGCAGGGATTACAGGTGACTGCCGCCAAGCCCAGATAATTTTTGTAATTTTAGTAGAGATGGGGTTTTACCATGTTGGCCAGGCTGGTCTCAAATTCCTGAAATCAGTGAGAAAACAGCTTCTTAAAGTGCTGGCAGGACAGGTGTGAGCCACCGCTCCCCTCCCCAAATCTTAATTTTGTAACTAAATAAACTTAATTTTGTAACTTAATTTTGCAACTAATCATTAACGTGAGTGGTTGCATTGGGACTTGGGCCAGGTTTTCTGACATCTAATTCATCTATGTTTTCTCACTGCTGCTTCTCCTCTATTTCACACTTTCGTCTTTAATCTTAACAATTTATTTCATTTTAATTCCAAACAGGTTATATGATAGTCCACTGGTGACTAAATAGCACACTGTTAAGTTTTTCAACATAAAATACTACCAGAATATTGCCTTTTCCCCATTTTTTTCTTCGCAGTTAATCAACCCATAGCAAATTTAACCCAGATTTTTTGGGTGACCTTTAGATTTTTAATAAAATCACCAATGATTTCCAATCACTATGAATTTCATAGAAAAAAAATACAGCATTTTAAAACTAGCCTTTGTAGCCTTACTTATTGAATCATTATATTCTTCTTTTAAGGAAAATTAGTAGTAAGTCAGCTTTAACATTGATATTTCTATTAAGAAGCACTGAATAGGAACAGATTAAAAAGTGAAGCATTCTTGGCATTATATATAAAATGATAACTTAATAGACATTAAGACAAGTTAGAAAATAATGTTAATCCTAGTTGCTACTGTTTTCTTTTTTTTTAATGTAAGGAAAACACTAAATTTCTCCTTTGTCATTTAAACTAGGAGGAAATGCTATTTCAGCCAAGTTTAAAAATCAATTTAGTAATTGTTTACAAAAACCTGCCAGATAAAAGGATGGAAGTGATGCGATTTCTCATCATTAAAAGGCAAAACTTTCTGTTGTTTCAGTATGATGGAAGTAAATAGATAATAGACTGACTAGATGAAAGCATTTTTATCTACCCAACTTTTGAACTATTCTGCTGTACCCATATACCTGATCCATTGAGGCAGTTAAAAGCACTGGCACTTAAAACAATTTATTTAGAAATTTCCCTGCCTCCAGGTACTTGTGCCATTTCCCAATTCATTCCGACTCTAATTCAGTTTCTGCATATTTCCAAATTCCTGACTCAGATCTATGGCTCTGGGCCCCAGATTTGTGCTTTGGCTACATTTGTTATTGTTGTTTTTGAATCATAGCTATGTTAATTGGTATGTGACTTGCCTCTCGGCACCCAGGAAGCATCGGCACAAACACCTCTGTCCCCATAAACCTCAATTTTGAATCCAGTAAATTGGTCAGTACACAGCCCACACCAAAATGTCACTGAATTTGGCTTTGTATATTTGGCCACTTGATAATCATTCTGCAAAACTGGCCCAATTTTTACTGGCTAAAGAACAAAATTGCAGGAAAGCAGAGGCAGACAGCTTGTTAAGTCCTTTAAAATGATACAACTGGTTAATATAATGATGGCTATTAGATAGAGAAAAAAATCTAGATATTTTAATTTTCAAATCCATAGCTGTGCTGGATAACATTTTAGCTTAAAATATTGACACATTTCACAGGAAACAACAGGTGCTGGAGAGGATGTGGAGAAATAGAAACACTTTTACAGTGTTGGTGAGACTGTAAACTAGTTCAACCATTGTGGAAGACAGTAGCGATTCCTCAAGGATCTAGAACTAGAAATACCATTTGACTCAGCCATCTCATTACTAGGGATATACCCAAAGGATTATGTCATGCTGCTATAAAGACACATGCACACATATGTTTATTGGGGCACCATTCACAATGGCAAAGACTTGGAACCAACTCAAATGTCCATCAATGATAGACTGGATTAAGGAAATGTGGCACATATACCCCAAGGAATACTATGCAACCATAAAAAAGAATGAGTTCATGTCCTTTGTAGGGACATGGATGAAGCTGAAAACTATCATTCTGAGCAAACTGTTGCAATGACAGAAAACCAAACACCGCATGTTCTCACTCATAGGTAGGAATTGAACAATGAGAACACTTGGACATGGGGACAGGGGTGAACATCACACACTGGGGCCTGTCGTGGGATTGGGGATGGGGGAGGGATAACATTAGGAGATATATCTAATGTAAATGATCAGTTAACAGGTGCAGCACAGCAACATGGCACATGTATACATATGTAACAAACCTGCACGTTGTGCACATGTACCCTAGAACTTAAATAAAAAAAAATTAAAGAAGCAAAAAAAAAAAATGACACATTTCACGTCACAGCAGAAATGTCTTAAATTGGGATACTACATCTTACTCTACTCTACTGAAATAAAGTCTAGTTTGTGTGTATTTTTTCCTGAAGATTGTATAATAGTACTTGATTTTAATACAAATAACCAGCATACTACTTTATTATCTCTTGCAGTGCCCACAAAAAGTTTATTAATAAGAAGTTACATGTTTAATTCATTCATTTGTTCTAAGGATTAAATAAAAAGATAACTTTAATTAAAATAAGAGATAGATAGAACTGGGCCTTATAGAATGTGGCATATTGCAATAGTCCCTACATTATAATCTAACTTGAACAGTTAAAAAACTGATTCAGTTTACCATTTTAATTAAAGTCTATTAAAAGAACATGCTGAGTTTGTCTTCAGAGCTATTGGAGAAATTCTGAGCATTTACCTAAGGATGACACCTACTCTATGTCATACATTACAACAGATTTTAAAGTACAAGACTAAACACACACAGTCCTTGCTCTCCCCTATTGCCTATTCTACTGAAGAAGATATACAATTAACATTGCCAGAAGTTCCATGATAGTCATATGTTGATGGTACAGTGACACTACAGAAGCGAAATACATACTCAATCTGAGGAGACTTTTCACGGTAGTGATATTGGGTCAGATTCCTGAAAGGTAATAGTTAGGGAAATAGAAAAGTGACAAATAAATTGTTAAGATAAAGAAAATAACATGGTTTAAGGATAGAGGCAAGGAAGCTTGGATTCTTTGGGAAAATATTAACAGTTAATTATGACCAGTGTTTAAAGTAGATGAAATTCTGCTGTGAAGTTTGACCTGTGTGATGGCTTTATACTGCATCAACTTAGCTAAGCTGGAATTACATTTTCTACAATTTCCTTCCCTGAATGGCTTTGACAATGATTTGCTCCCAAGAGAAAGTTATGTGAATTTGGGAAGGCTCAAAAGTGAAGCAAAAACCATGTTTATGTTTGAAAGGATAGTGTAGTTAAGATCAGGTGCTTCCAGCTCACACAGGCTGCTATGGATCTGCTGACTTACTTTGTTGGCTTGAAGAAGCTATTTGGTTCACTGGTTTGATTCTGCAGTTCCCAATATAGTCCCCTTCAGTTTTCCAAGTATGCATTTGGTTGCCAGCTTCTCCTTCAGGTCGACTGCGAAATTATTGGCGGCATGGAGCCAATGAGGGACCAATGCAGGTGTTAGCTCATCCAGACAGGTTCTGATTAATCCATCCATGGAGGTCTCAGGTCATCCTCATGGGTTTCAGTTTGTCTTTTCTCTCCCCAAATTTATATCCATCTTTCTTTCCTGGCTGGCTGCTCTGCTAACTTCAGATCCAGAAAGAGATGCAGATGCAACAGACACATATGCACCTCTTAAGCAGTTCATACAATTTCTTAACAGCAAATCCTATAATAAATACATTATTCTGTTGGTTCTGCTTTTCTGACAGAAACTTGATGAAACAGGTGGAATCCAGAAAGTGATCAGAAGCTCTTGAAAGACATTAAATGGTGAAGAAACATGATCGGATATGCAGGTTTTAAAAACTATTCCAATATGAATAATTGACTGGATAGGGATGAGTCAAGATTGGAAGCAGAATGACATGTAAGGTAGTTGAAGTTATAATTTGTTGTAAAAGACATAGAACCTAAGAAAACGTACAATAAAAATGTAATCGAATGAAGAAGATGGATTCAGAAAATAGTCAAGAAATTAAGTTGTCAGAATTGGTAACTGGCTCTGATGAGTGCAGAGGAATAATATCTTTGTTTTACTGAGATGTGGTGTAGAGGCATGGTCAGATCTGAAAATGAATCTGAAAATGTGTTTTCAACATGAGGAGTTGAATGTGGGACCACTGCTCTCGATTGTCAACCAGAGATTTTTCAGTACAAATCTAGCTATATGAGTTTGAAATTCAAGAATGAGATCTGAATTGGAGTTAATGTACGAGGAATGGAAAAGAGAAGTGTGCTTAAAAGAAAAGCTGGTAATACTTAAGGAAAGAATGTCACGGCAAGAGGGGTGAGAGATGGCAAAAAAAAAAAAAAAAAATGGGTGAAGATATCTGTAGGAAAGCCCATTTTTATTTTAAGAGAAATGAGAATAAGGCAAAAGGAGGAAGGGTATTCACCCTAACATTGACCTTACAAAGGCATACTTCTGAGGCTTTCCATTGTTTTAATCTTGTAGGTATTGAGTAATAGGATTGTATGATGTTTATAGACTCTGGACCTAATGCATGGCTCTGCCACATGTTCGTGATGTGATCGTGGATTATCAAAATATGAGCTTTCTTAAATGTTAATGAGATAAAAGTAGTATTAGATGCATAAAAATGTTAAGATGATTAATAAATACAAAAGAAGTGCTCAATAAATGGTTGTGTCATTTATTACATCATGTATTACAAATGATAATTACAGCTACATCACTATGTAACAACACACTTGACATTGATGATTTTGCCACATTTTGATAAATAAACCATGTACTAAGGACTCAAAACTAGAAAAGATACAGATTCTCTATATCCCATTAGTAAAAGAAACATACTTTGTATGCCTCAGTCTATAGGTCTAAAACCATTAATTTAATTGTAAAAAACTTAAAAACTACTATTAACATTTTAAAATGTCTCTGCTTACTATTATTTATAAAAGTTAAGTATACTAATTATAATAAAAACATAAATAATGTGTGTATATATGTAGATACATGATACATAAAAATATTTATTTGTCTTCATATTTTGTTTAACTGCTCCTATTTCTAATATTTTCCAGGGTCACATATTTATTTTCTATATAATTATTATGAAGTACTTGAAATTTAAATATTTTATATTTAATATATTTCCTGTCAAAATAGAGACATAATAAAAATGAAATGATTATATTGCCAATAAATATTTACATAAAGTGGGATATTTCACCATGATTTAATGGAGTTTGAAATACTTTTTTACAACTATATCTATACTAGATCATGAATAAATATTGGAGAGACCTTTGTTATCTAGATGAGCAGCTATATCTTCCATTAAAAAGAATGAAAAGCACATTTGTAAATTCTTTTCACCTTGCCAGATCTCAGTGCCAAACAGCTAGAAATGTTTTGATGATAAAGCTCCACATGGAAAAAAAGTAAGTACATATTTGGAAATTGATTAGAAGAACGTTCAATTGCTTTATAGTTTGATGAAAACACAAATGTTGAGACTGTGCTCATGGAATTTTTTCCTTCTAAAACATATCAAGAAATATTTTTCCCTGAAAGTGGATTTATTGTAACCATTTTTAAGCTAAATAACTCCATATAGCATTATGTTAATTTCAGAAGAAGCAGACATTCTTAAGAAACTGAAATATTAATCCTAGATTTTATAAATAAATAAAATGATTAGCAATGTGTTGAGAATAGTAGAGAATATTTTATCTAGATATATTTTACATATTATTAAATGGTTTCATTATTTATTTAATTATATTTTTGTTTTGAGCTTACATGATAATTGTGTGAAATTTCACGCATTTCTATGTGTGTGTATAAATATGTGTGTGTGTGTGTATATAGATATTTTTTCAACATGAAGAAAGTTTATACAGATGAGACTGCTGAGACTCAAAAAATTTATGTGACTTAGCCAAGGTGAAAAAGTGACAGAGTCAAAACTAATACTCAAATTTTCATAGGCATTTGTTAACATAAAACTGTGAGAAACCAACTCTAAATGGCAGAGCTTCCTCTGATCTTTAAACATTGCAGGGGAACAAGCTTAAATTATATTTCCTACACTAATTCCCAGAAGTAGCAGTGAAGTAGGAAATCTCACCTGGGCCCCAACACTGCTCTGCCACATATTTATGCTTCATTGGTCACTACCTTTTTCACATTTTATCCTTCTTCTCAACTAAATTCAAATACTTCCAGCCTAAAGCAAAGTCAACAAATCAACCAATCAGATCACCAAATAAAACGCATATTAAAAATAGAAAAAAGCAAAAAAATAAAAACAAGCAAACCTTTTCATTTTACATCCTCCTTTAGTCATTGCTATCTCTCTCCTTTATATCATGACCCTTCAAATTCATCTGTTCATTTCCTTGTCTGCCATTTACTCTCAAAACAAAAGTGCTCCCTGCTCCCCATTATTCTAGTTAAATGTTTTTAACAAGATTGCTATTACATACTCATCGGACTTTTAAATATATTCTTATCTAACTAGAACCCAGAACATAATTTGACATTTTGGATCTTCTCCCACCTCTCCTACTTCACGTCTATTAAAGCACACACTACTAGTTTTCTTTCAGTAACCCGTGTTTCTTTATCTGCTTGGAAATGTTGGTACGCATCACTGTCATGTTCAGGTCTTCCTCCTTTTCAACTATATTCATGGATTCAGCAATCTCACAAATTGTATGACATTAATTTTCATTCATTTTCAAATGAATGAAAATTCTTATGTCTCAACCCCAACACATCCAAAAATGTAACATATTCCACTTGGATATTCTGTGAACTAGCATCTCCAAATTTGAACATGTCCTAACTTATAGAACTGTTCTTCCTTGTGTATCACAGCGCCTAGAGTACAGAACACATCTAATAAATTGTTGTGTGAATTCATGAAAATGAGTGCATATAACCATGCTTCACTAATTATAAAATTAATTCCCATTTCACCAAATCCCGTTGAAAAGCTGAATAACTTACTCCATTTAAGTATGATTTTCATATCTATGAATTAAAAGTTTCATAAATATGAAAGAGAAAAGTTGCATAATTATGGAAAGTTGCATAATTGTGAAAGTGAAAAATTTTAAATAACGGCTCAGGCTTAACATGAATTGAAGTAAATAACAAAGAAAAGTTTGGGAATACACTCTTGGTTAATTTATTTATATTTGTTAAGATGTAATAAGTGAGGTCACTTTAGAACTAAACATAAGTTCAGTTATGAACTAAACAGTAACATTTTCAAATAATTCTACAGTGTTTAATAAACATCTTTCATTGCTGATTCTCTAACTAATTTTATACCTTAGATATAGTAAGTATTCAGGAAAATATTTGGATTCTCTGTCCTTATCTATTTGAATATAAAACTGTACTTGATAACTTCACCAATTTGATTTTGAAAAGAGAAGTTTTGGCTGCTGCAACAGTTGCTATATTGGCAAATATTGAATTTACAATTTGTATTGCATATCACTTAATGTATTCTCAAGTAACTCAATCCAAAATAAATATTAAGCATACCAATTTTAAAGATTTAAGATTTCTATTACTATAATACCCAAAGTCAGAAAGAAATTTTGCCAAAGCCATTACGTAATCTATTATGTATTATTTATATTGCACTGAGTAGTGTAAGGGAAAATTAAGCATTCATTCCACAGTTACCTATAGAATTAAAATGATTATGAATACAACAATGAATATGGGAGTGTAAGAGTGAAATATTGTGGACACAGATAAAGAACAAATGCGAATAAATTACTTTTCTGAAACAAAATATCAGAGTTTATTAATTAATATGCTTATCTTAATCAATAGCTGGATCATTGATAATTCAATTTGAAAACTGATCAATACTGTCGTAATCAGGACTATTATATTTAGAAATGCCAATTATATCATCTACAGAACTTACGCTACAGAGGAATACATCATTTAGGAAAGCATCAGATTGAACACTTTCTCTAAAATTTAAAACAATTTAGATTATTATGGTCAACATGGTCAGGTGGCAATTTTAGTATTTTAAAAATTGGAAGAAATAATAAAATCTTAGAACATAAAGAATTTACAAAGTAAGCACTGGATAATATTTGCAGGTATTGATAGTACATTAAGTAATAAGCTTGATGATGCCTGTCTCTTAGACACTCTAAAATGAAAATCTCCAGACTACTGTGAAAGCACTTTGGTCTGGCTAATCCCCAATCTCATCCTAGGTGAGACTTGGATGTCTAACCCTTCTTTGTGCAAACTTCAACCAATCCTTACCTTCTGAGCTTTACAGCAATCCTTCATTTTTAAAAAGCCATTTGGGTGCAGCACACCAACATGGCAAAAGTACGCATATGTAACAAACCTGCACATTATGCACATGTACCATAGAACTTAAAGTATAATAATAAAAAAAAGCCATTTGGTTTCCAATTTTGAAAATTTTCAGGGTTTTGAAGAAAAATTAGGGAGGTTTTGATTGCTAACCTCCTCCCCTATTCATTGAAGAAGGATCTAAAACTTTATCAAAATCTTATGGTCAGTCAGCTTGGCCATGAACATTTAATCAGCAATGAAAGGAACCTGGAACCAGCCTTTAAAATCTAGTCTTTAAAACCTGAGGTATTTTCCTCAACAACGTCTCAAGACCACTAGCTACTTACTAACAGTTTTGATGACATTTCTTAAGCAATGTTTACATAGCAACTAGAAGGTACAAAAAAAAAGAAGACAATAGGTTTAGATTATACAAGACAATAGATCCAGATTATGATAAAAGTTATATCTTCTGTTAACAAGGTGATTTTTCTCTAGCATGCCACCTTTCAGATAAAGATAAAAGCTATTTCATCAATATTATTTATTAAGCTTTCATTTACCATGGCAAGGGGACAACATGTGAAATACACAAATACAAAGCAAATTAAGTACACATGGTTTCTGCCTTCCAGAATCTGAACTCAGAACTCATTATATACACTTTTCTATAACCTATGAAAGGTAATATTTGCATATTAAAAATTCTAGATATTATTATAGTGGGTGTTAATTAGCTGGAGGAAAGTCAGCACTTCAATCATAACACTTGTTTGAGTCAGCAAAAATGGCATGTCGCAGCTTTGTAATCTGATAGACCACAGTAAAAATTGAAATTATACCAGTTAGTATTTTTTCAATCTGGAAAATGACGGTGATAATAAAAGACATGCATAATTGTGGAAATTATGAAAGCATATATCCTGTGCCTAATGTTTCCTGGCATATACAAGTTACTTTTAAATGTAAAGTGCAGTTATTTTATTTTTTAGCAAGTATCTTTTATGCAAATACTGTGCCTCAGGCCCTGTGTCATGCTCTGGATAAAATGAGGAACAAAAATGATAGGATCCGTATCTAGAAGGAGCTCCAGCAATGGAATTCATTCTTTCATTATTTTTTAAATTTTCCACTTGTGTTTTAGGTTTTGTGCTGATAATATGATGGTGAATAAACAAAACAGGGTCCTTATTCTTGTGGAGAGATAATATATGTAAAATTATCAAGCTATAATAATAAATTCAAATAAAAGCCCAGAATACAAAAAAGGAACTTGATACTAGGGTTTAGGGTAGGAATTTCTTGGAAAGGGCATTTACACAGAATCTGTGGGGGTAAGATTAGGAGGCTATATAGGTTAGGGAAGAAGTTGGCAAAACAATTCTGGAAGAAGAATCAGTATAGTCAATACAAGTGAAGTTCTACTAAGGGAAAGTATATGTTGTTTCACAGAAAGAGCATTAGTATTAGTACACTGGAGTGGAGAAGGAGAATGGCTTAAGATGAAGATGAAGAAGGAACAAGGGCCAGGTCAGAATGTAGAACATTGTAGACTGTGTACAGGTAGAACAATATAGACTGTGTAAGCATTTTTAAATTTTACTCTTCAAATAATGCATAGCCTTGGAAGGATTGTCACAGAAAATTGACATGATTTGATTTAAATGTTAAGATTACCGTGGCTGCTTAGGGAAAAATGAATTCAAGGAAAAGTTGATGTAGGGAGACACAGTGGGAGATTACTGTAATCCTTCAGGCAACATAGGTAATTCAGAATTTTTAATGACAGCTAGAATAAAATAAACATTATGAATTGGCAAATAAATAATATCTAGGTCTAAAAGAAAGGTGCATCACCTTGCTTTACAATCATGAGGCATTTTGACTAAATTGGATTTGAAGGGATTACGTTTAATTATGGGTTTTTTCTACATTCTATGAATAGTATGTAGTAGGTATTAGTTTGAATACTCTTTCCCCCTTTCCATTTAAAACCACCGTCTCAATATCCTCTTGGGAAATTTCCTCACTCTGTGTGAAGTCATAGTTGGACTTTGATTATACTGTCTTGCTCTTCTCTAATTAAGGGATAGGACGACTGATCTATTTCTCCAGATTTTGAATCTTTAGAATGCTCAGCAAAAGGGGGAGAAAGTTTGACTGCCAATTATTTACAGAAGTTACTGCCTGATAAAACTATCAATTAGCTTCCTCCACTTGAAACCTTGATTCTGCTCCAGTTCCAGTTCCTTCAAAATTGGTTACACAATATTCTCCTTAAGTGTCTGAACTGTTTTACGTGTTTACAATAAATTCGTATTTTGCAAACACCAGCTAGACACTGTTACTGTTAATTGCAATCAAAGTGACGCAGCAAATATGCACTAAGTGATGAGTAACAGGTAGAACAAACTGGAAGACCTCCACGAAGAAGCTCTTGCCACAGTACAGTGGTTCTTAAACTGTCGTTAATGTGAGAGTGCTACAGGTCTTCTTTCTCTAAAACTTCATATATGCACAAACACATGATACCTTGCATGCAATTTCAGGGAGTTAATGAACCCCCCGAATTGATTCCCTAGAACCCCCTAGGTGTCAGTGAAACCCAAATTAGGAACACTTGTCTAAATACACAACTCTCCTCAAAATGGTAAAATAGTAAAGTACTGCAATATCCCTCACATTTATTTTAATTCTGAACTCCTCTTCAAAAAGTTGGTGATGTAGAATATGAAAGAAGCCACCAGACAACAATTGAATGAAAATACAATAGCTTTAGGAGTATATATCTTACATCAAAGGAGAGTTTTTTTTTTTTAAATTACATTTGACAATTTTACCAGAAAAAGAAATGATCCACGTTGTTTCTAATGATACCAAGGCCTCAATAACATGAAAAGTTGAATCTACTTAGAAATCACATACAAAAGAATGGTTGTTTGTAGGGATCTCTCTATAAATATTCTCTTATACTCCAAATTGGAAATTTTTGGTACCATGGTAAGTATCAACGAAGAAAAATATCCAAGTGAATATTTTAGTTTTTGTTTTTCTAAAGTCTTTTTTTTGCTCAAAATTGGTACTCAGCAATTCATTATCAATTAGAGAATTTTCTAATTTATTGATACTGTCATATTATTAGCATTGACATACATTTGAGATGCTAGATTCTTTATAAAAGCATTTCAAGATTAGCATTTTATAAAATAAACTAAGTGACATTAATTTGGAGAACTGGGAAAAATAAAGGGACAATTTTTCACTTTGGGAGAAAATTGGAGAAATCATTGAGTCTAGCAAAATATAGATGGCAACAATTGTTTTACTGACTTAATTTAGAGAAAGTTTTCTTACCATTCTACTTGTCATGAAAAAATCCTAATTGATAAATGCCAACTATAGATTTTCAGCAACGTTTTATTATTGAAAGTATTTACTAAAATTGCTTTGAATAAAATAAGTAAAAAGGAAGATCCCTTAAAGTTTTGTTTTGTTAAACATCAAATCTACTTGAGTTACACAAATATACATAGATAAATAAAATATGTATTAATTAGGTATATTTATATTTACATATATTCAAATTAAATACATTTTATTTAAGCAGTTCTGCGACAGAGCTAGGCATCACCATGTGTTTAAAATGCATCACATTTTTTGAAGATTATGAATGTTGTCAATGTTGTAATTCTATCACATACTTAAAATAAATATGTGAAATGCATTTCATTAGGCACACAACATATGCAGCCGATGGAAAATAAAGATTGTTTCCGTATGGGGCTTCATATTCTGACTGCCTTCAGAAAGATAACTGAAACATAATAGATTAAGATCATTCTCCAGCCTGGATAGTAGCATTTGGATTTGGAACAGAAAAAAAAAAATACCTGCTTATTAAAGTGGCTACAGTATAGTCACTGCAGTTTGCACAAGGAATCCTAAAACTTCGATGCTCAAGCTTGTGTGCTCACTGTTTGAAACAACTAAATGAAACTCAGGTTAATTATCTCTCAGTCTGTGTAACGCAGATGTGCCAGATCTTCTTAAAAAAAAAAAAAAAAAAAGATGTTGCTGATCAGGGTGATGATCTGCAGCTTATCAGAAAACATCTAAGATTCATTTTCTTTTTATAGTTAAACTGAACTCTTTTCCAGAGAGTCATGATCTTGCAAATTAGCCTCTCCAGATGCAGGAAAAGCTTGTAAAGATTTTTTTTTTCTCTTCACCTGCTTGAATTGAAAATGAGAAACAAGTGTGAAAGTGCTTTAACATTACAAATGTGAAAATCAGGACTTTGATCAAGAAGAAACTCTAATCAAGATACACAGAACTGAAACACAGTTAAAAGTATAATATTTTATTTGGAGCAGATCTTGAATTGAATATAAAGTTTTACTTAAAGGCTAAGAACATGATAAACTATGAAAGAGAACATATTTAATCTGTAGGCAATAGGCAAGTGTTTTTAACAGTTCCTCTCTAATAATTGTTCATTCTAAAGGGAAAGCCCTATCATTTTTGCAGTGGATATACATTCCATATTTCATGAAGCTCTATATTTCCATTGTGCTGTCTTTAATCATAGACATGGTTTCAGCTCTAGTCTGGGATTTCAGGAAATTGCAGAAGTAATTGTCATCACAGACACAGCTTAATTTCTAGTGTGGTGATGACATAACAATTTGCCCAAGGCCAAACCAAAACAGAAAAGTCTTTTATAAAATGATAGGGTGGTTTATTCCACAGCTTGAAAATTCACTATAATAATATTAGGGAATGTTAATTAGAAATTTAGTTTAGATTGAACTTTGAAACCTTAATGCAATTGATTGCATGGGAAATATTCAACATTATGATAATGAAAAAATTATATTACACCCTTTCTTACACATAGGAATTTCATTTAGTTTTTAGGGAAAGCAGATGTTACATGGCCAAGAAATGAAGAGAAACGAGATAAAACCAAGAAAGTAGAAAATGATATCTAAATACTTATGTATGACTATATTCATATTTGGAAGTCAAGGAGACTTGTTTCAATTACTATTTGCTACTATATAGTTACAAAATTTTGATAAGTTTCTTAACTTTGGGTTTTCAACAGTATCGAAATTGCAAGATTTTCATGTGTGAAAATGACATTAAAGGAAAAAAATAAGATTGTGAGCTATTTAATATAATACCACTTACTAGAAGCACAGTAAATGATAGCTATTGCATTTTTCTAGAACTGTATTATGCAGATCTTTTGGACATGTTTATATTTGGCAGAATTAAGAGCCCTAAGACCAATAAAATTGGAAGTGAACAAGATCTAAAATGCAATTTCTTAGGAAGAAGTGCTTGTTTATAATGTATAATCAACAACCTAATAGTTTCAGGGATAAGAAAATTGTGTCCTTTGAACTGGAATTAATTCTGCTTTTTGTCATGTACTCCAACCCTTTCTTTTCGTTTCATTGTCCTAACTCGTGTATTTTATTTCAATGCACAGTCCGAAAACCTTAATAATGTTTATTTTAAACCAAGCTGCATAGATTAAAACAAACACACAAACAATTGGGGAGAATGCTCATCAAACTCTCACATTAGTCAGAAATTAAATATCACAGAAAAAAATATACAAGGGAGATGATTGGTGAAAGTTGGCACTTACAAAAAGTAATGTCCACTAAAAAGATTTTGAAATCTAAACTTTTATAGCCTTCAAAAAAAGTTTGGAATGTAATTTACTTCACCTTCCTGCCTTACATAGAACCTCCTCTAAACAAGTTCAGATATACGGCAATCTCCTTTGCTTTTAAAGAGTTCCAAGTTCTGAAATTTCAACAACTCACTAGGTAATTCATTATATCTTATTGTAAATTTGTTAAATGCCTATGTTTAAGAGGCAATATGGTTGTTTTGTAAATGTGGTAATCTGAATAAAAAATTGAGGCCTATCAAATTACACTGCTTTGCAGGAAATTAATAAACATTTAATAAATCAGTTATGAAATATATATTCTTTATATTTACGAAGTACAAGTTGGTTGATTGCATTGGGGGTAAGGTATAAGACAGTGTCATATAAGACACAATGTTTCTGCTGTACATTTAGATGAGCAGCCTGTTAGGATGTTTCCACCATGAGTTCAGTTTTGAACACACTAATTGTGAAATACCATTCAAGAAGAGGTATTCCCTATGCAGTTGTATACACAGTCTGAAACAGAATAGAAAGAGGCCTGCACTGATGATAGAATCTTGGAAGTGGTCAGCAGGTAAAGAGCATTTAAAGCCATTGAAGTTAGTTGGATCACACAAGTAAAGAGTGAAAATGATTAACAAAGTTGTGAGCTCTGAGCTAACAGACTCCCGAAAGCAAAAAATAATGAAAAGGATCTGGGAGAAAGGTAAAAATAAAACTGGAGAGTTGAGTATCTGGGAGGGATAGGAGGAGAATTTTCCAAAACAGAATAGTCAACTGTGTTGGAGGCAGTTAAGAAGCAAGGAAAGTAATGAACGAGTTTCCATTAGAAATGATTGGTAAACATATCAAGATTATTTTTATGCAAAAGTTTGGGGTCTGGGGCAGGAATGAGTTAAAATGAGTTGAGAAGAGAATGAGAGGTAAAAGGAGGAGAAAATCTAATACTACAGGAATTACTTCTGTGAAGTAGAAGTGGAAGTGAAGTGAAGAAGAAGAAGAAGGATATGGTTTGGATATTTGTACCCCAAAGTCTCATGTTGAAATGTAATCCCTAGTGTTGGAGGTGGGGCCTGGTCAGAGGTGTTTGGGTCATGGGGGTGGATCCCTCATGGTTTGGTGCTGTCCTTGCCATAGTGAGTGAGTTCTCATGAGATCTGTTTCTTCAAAAGTGAGTGGCACGTCACCAACCCCATTCTCCCTCTTTCTCCACTCCTGCCATATGAGACACCTGCTCCTCCTTCACTTTCTACCATGATTGTAAGCATCCTGAGGTCTCATCAGAAGCAAATGATGGTGCTATGTTTTGCATACAGCCTGCAGAACCTTGAGCCAATTAAATCTCTTTGCTTATAAATTACCCAGCTTCAGGTATATGCTATAGCTATGCAAAAACAACCTGACAAAGAGATTATTTTTCATGAGGAAAAAGAGGAACAACAGATAGAGTGAAAAATTGGGAGGTGATATGAACTCAAGGAAATTTGAGGAAATGGCCTTTGATAGGAGGAGCATTGTTTTTCATGATTTAAAATTATCAGCTAAGAATGAGAGTGGTAGATGGAGCATCTCAGAAACTGGAAAAAAGAAGTGGCTAGAAAAATATTAAGATATCTTGCAAGCATTGAGGACCCTGTTAGGGTTAATAATAATGTATTTACATTGATATTATTACAAAGGTTATTAGTTTCCCCTAGCTGTATTCTGATGGCATGAAGAAAGTGAATGCTTTGTTGTAGAGTTTTGGGAATTGGGGTTTAGTCCAGCCTAATCAGGTCTTTGCATATAGTGAATTCAAACATGATAGTGAAGCGAATATAACAAGAAACTGATGGGTAGGAAAAACTGGACAGGTCAAGCATGTATAAGAATGAGTGAGGTGGAAAATTATTAGCAGTGGAATAAGTTGTTTAAACAATTTAAGTTTGTGGACAGTGAGCGGGTTTATGTGTAAATATGTACTTACGTAATTGAGATTATCCTCAACACAGTGTTTTCCACTTGTCACTAAAAAGTCTTTGTACATATATTACTGGCTGAAAGATTCTACCATGTGAATGTATTTAACCATCCCCCTCCTTTGTAGTTGTTTCCAGCTTTTGTTATCCTAAATAATGCTGTGATAAACATTCTTGTACATAAATTTAAGAGCCACTAAGAAACAAAAAGACGATTGCTTTTGTTCTCAGTAACCCTTATTACTAACCTAATATGACCTAATATTAACCTAATAACCTAATATTAATAACCTAATATTAAGGTAGAAACCTGAAATATTAATTTTTGCAATACTGACACCTTTGGTGTGGTAGCATTTTTAATTTGCATATTTTTCTTTAAAAAAATATTTTAAACAATTCATGATTAAATAAAACTCGCTTTTGAAGTTTGAAAAAAGAACATTGCCCGTAGTACTTGGTTCGGGATGTAACTCTTTAAAAATATTACTTAAAAAAGTTTTAGAGTACTTTAATGGTAATCTATTCCAATTCTTTAAGATTATAAAGTTGTTGCTTGGAGAAATGATTCTTTTTTCTAGTCACATAATGATTTCCTTAAAGAGACTAAATATTAAAGATAAAATTTTTTGAAAAAGGCACAATTAGGACCCTTAAAAATATTAAATGAAACATGTCAAAATGATACTTAACTCATTAAACATTAAGGAATCAGTAAGATGTTATCACTGGTTCAAAGAACCATAAATATAATAAGACTATTAGGGATGGTGGAATACATTTATTCAATAGATGACAAACTGTTAAACCCGGTCTATATACACATAGTACAATAATCAATTGAAACTACACCAGACAGTTTACATTTCTAAGAACAATAGTAATTTGCATTACTTTAAATATTCTATAACTTAACAGAGCTGTAAAATAGTCCAAAGACAATGAAACACATAGGTAACCAGAAATTGTGCTAGCTAGTCAGGACACCTAATCATTTTTTCTTGTTTATTTATAAGTATTTTGCAATTTTCTAGCATCTCACATTTCCCATTTATTAATAGAAAACAATTATTATTATTTATTACATGATAAAACTGGTCTCATTATGGTTGGCAGGAGTATTTAGGAAGATGCTGCAAAAATGTTACTTTACTATGTAGTACTCTTGTAATTTGCTTAGCAAATCTAAAGATAGACAGTCTTAAAAAGTTGCTGAGGTCACAGGATGCCTAGATGCCTAGATGTTTCATAATGAAAAATCTCAGGTGAAACTTTGAAAAGTCTCTCTTAATTGCTATTCAGAGTATAGGAAACCAAACCCCACAAACTTTCCACAATTAGATTCCACTTGTGGTATCCAACAATTTGGGTAAATTCCTCTCTTCACAAGATCCCACAAATTTACTTAGTGCCTGAACCCACTAAGTCTGGAAGCAGATATTCCCCTGGAAGAACTTTGTAGGCATTGGCTCCAGGAGTGAAACCACCTTCATTCCATAACCGTGGTTTCTTATACCATTTTATTTTGTATGTTCTATTTTTAATTGGCAAGTAAAAAATAAATATATTCATGATGTACACACAACATTTTCATACATGTATATATTGTGGAATGTCTAAATCAAGCTATTGAACATGTGCATTACCTCATGTACTTATTATTTTTGTAGTGAGAACACTTGAAATCCACATTCTTAGCCATCTTCAAGTATAAAATATATTGTTATTAATCATAGTCACTATGATGTACAATAAATGTCTTGAATTTACTCCTCCAGTCTATCTGAAATTTTGCATACTTTGACCAACATCTTCATAATTCCCTCAATTCCCAGCCTCTGGTAACCAGCATTTTACTCTCCATTTCTATAAGTTCAACATTTTCTACCCTCTACAAATAATTGGATTATGTAGCATTTGTCTTTCTGTGTCTGGCTTATTTCACTTAACATAATATCTTTCATGGTTTTGCAAATTACAGGATTTTCTTCTTTTGTATAGCAAAATTGTATTCCATTTATACACATCACATTTGCTTTATCCGTTCATTTGTTGATGAATTCACATAGGGTGAATTTATGTCTTGACTATTGGGAATAATGTTGTTATGAGCACAGAAGTGTAGGTATCTCTTCAACACAACTATTTCATTTCCTATATGTATAGAGAAAGAGAGTGGTGGGATTGATGCATTACATAGTTATCCTATTTTTAATTATCTGAGGAACTTCTATCCTGTTTTCCTTAGTGGCTTGGCTAATTACATTTCTACCAATGATATGCAAGAATTTCAATGTCTCCACCTCCTCTCCGACACCGATCTTTCTTTTATGATAATAGTCATCCTAACAAGCATGAGATGATATCTTTTTTTTTTTTTTTTTAATTGAGACACCATTTTGCTCTTGCCCAGGCTGGAGTGCAGTGGGGTGATCTCGGCTCAACACAACCTCCGCCTCCCAGGTTCAAGTAATTCTTCCAGTCAATCTCCCAAGTAGCTGAGATTACAGGTGCACACCACCACACCCAGCTAACTTTTTGTATTTTTGGTAGTGACAGGGTTTTACCATGCTGGCCAGACTGGTCTCGAACTCCTGACCTCAGATGATCCACCAGCCTTGGCTTCTCAAAGTACAGGGATTACAGGTGTGAGCTGCTGCACCCAGCCCATATTGTTTTTAATTTGCAACTCCCTGGTGATTAGTGATGTTGAACATGTTTTAATATATCTATCAGGCTTTTCATGTCTTCGTCTGAGAAATAGGTTCTCTAACCACTTTTTAATTCTTGCTATTGAGGTATTTAAGTTCCTTCTATACCAGATATCAACCTCTTACCAGATATACGGTTTGCAAATATTTTCTTCCATTCTATAGGTCATCCATTCATTCTGGTGGTTGTTTTCTTTACTATGCAGAACTTTCTATTTAGATGTAATCCAATTTGTCTATTTTTGCCTTGTTATCTGTGCTTTTGGGTCATATTTAAATAATCTTTGCTGAGACCAATGCCATAGAACTTTCCCCCTATGTTTTCTTTTAGAAGCTTTACAGTTCCCGGCCTTATACTTGAGTCTTTAATTCATAATTCATTTTAAGTACTTTTTTATTCATGGTATGCAAATACAGCCTAATTTCATTCTTCTCCATGTGGATATTCAGTTTCCCCCACGCCATTTATTGAAGAGACTCTTTTCCTTATTGTGGTACCTTTATCAAAATTCAGTTGAATGAAATTGCATGGAATAAATTCTGGGCTTTCTATTCTGTTCCATTGGTTTATCTGTTTTTATGCACTGTGCTGTTTTAATTACTATAGCTTTGCAGCATATTTTGAGATCAGGAAATGGGATGCCTCCAACTATTTTCCTTATGCTCAATATTCCTTTGGTTGTTAGAGTCTTTTGTGGTTCCATACAAATTTTAGAATTGTTTTTGCTATTTCCGTGAAAAAAAATCACTGGAATTTTGACAGGGATTGCATTAAATCTGTAGATCACTTTGAGTAGTATAAACATTGTCATAATATTAATTCTTCCAGTCCGTTAACATGGGCTTTCCATTTACTTGTGACTTTTAATATTTATTTTATTAGTATGTTATAGTCTTTAGTACCATGTGTTTTACCACTTTGGTTAAATGTATTTATCTGAATATTTTACTTTTTATAGATATTGTAAATGAGATTGTTTTCTTGATTTGTTTTTCAGATAGTTCATTGTTTGTGTATAGAAATACTATAGACATTTGCATGTATATTTGTAACCTGAAACTTTACTGATTTTGTTAGTTCTGAGAGTTATTGGATAAAAAATTTTAGGGATTATATATATAATTATGTAATCTGTAAACAGAAACAATTTAAGTTGTTCAATTTGGATGGCTTTTTTTTTTTTTTTTTTTTTTTCTTTTCCACTTGCCTAATTTCTTGAGTTAGGACTTCCAGTGCTGTGTTGAATAGAAGAGGCAAGGATGGAAATCCTTGACTTGTTCCTGATCCTAGAGGAGAAACTTTTAAC
Organism: Trachypithecus francoisi; assembly: GCF_009764315.1. NCBI lineage: Eukaryota > Metazoa > Chordata > Mammalia > Primates > Cercopithecidae > Trachypithecus > Trachypithecus francoisi. The sequence continues at coordinate 64,713,978 of NW_022681469.1, forward strand.
TTTTTACTGTTCCGTATGTTGTTGGCTTTGAGCTTGTTGTAGATGGTCTTTATTGTATTTAGGTACATTCCTTCTGTACCTAATATGTTGAGATGAGAGTTTTTATCATGAAAGTGTGTTGTATTTTGTCAAATATCTTTTCTGCATCTACTGAGATGATCATAGGCTATTTTCTGCATTCTAGTAATTTGTTGTATGACATTTACTTATTGTTTTGCATACGTAGAACCATCCTAACATGCTAGGGATAAATCCCACTTGATCATGGTGAGTGTTCCTTTTAATGTGATTTGAATTAGGTCTGCTAGTATTTCATTGAGAATGTTTGCATCTATATTCATCAGGGATATTAGCTTGTAATTTTCTTTTTTGTAGTGTCTTCATTTGGTTTTGGAATCAGGATAATTCTAGAATTCTAAAATGAGTTTGATATTTTCTTCTGCTCTTTAATTTTTTGGAAGAATTTCAGAAAGATTGATATTACTATTTTTTTTTTAATGTTTCACAGAGTTCAGTGGCAAAGCCCTTTGGTCCTGGGCCTTTTCCTTCCTTCCTTCCTTCCTTCCTTCCTTCCTTCCTTCCTCCCTCCCTCCCTCCCTCCATCTCTTCTTTCTTCTCTTTCTCTTCTCTTTCTTGCTTTCTCACTTTCTCTCTTTCTCTCTCTCTCTCTTTCTCTTTCTCTCTCTCTCTTTCTCTCCTTCCTTCCTTCCTTCCTTTCTTTCTTTCTTTCTTTCTTTCTTTCTTTCTTTGAGTCTCACTCTGTCTCCCAGGCTGGAGTGTAGGGGTGCAATCTTGGATCACTGCAACCTCCACCTCCCAGGTTCAAGCGAGTCTCATGCCTCAGCCTCACAAGTAGCTGGAATTACAGGTTTGCCCCACCATGCACAGCTAATCTTTGTAATTTTAGTAGAGATGGGGCTTCAATATGTTGGCTACGCTGGTCTTGAACTCCTGACCTCAAGCGATCCACCTACCTCGGACTTCCAAAATGCTGGGATTACAGGCGTGAGCCACTATGCCCAGTCTGGGCATTTCTTTAATGGGACACCTTTTGTTACTGCTTCAGTCTTCTTAATCATAACTAGTCTATTCAGGTTTTCTATTTCTTCATAATTTAGAATATAGTCTTGATAGGTTACATGGGTTTAGGAATTTATACATTTCTTCTAGGTTATCCAAATTGTTGACACACACACACAGACACACACACACACACACATATATATGTTGGCATATATAGGCATATATATATAAAATATATAAATATACATATATATAAGTTTATAATGGCTTTGTTAATAATTCCCCAAACAGAAAGCAGCCAAGATATCCTACAAAAGGTAACTGTCAACAAAGCGTGTTATATGTATGCAATCCAATATTATTTAGTAACAAAAAAATTATTAAGCTATTAAGCTACAACAAGATGTCAAAAATCTTTTTAAAATAATTTCAAATTTTATTTTAGATTCAGGGGGCACACATGCAGGTTTGTTACGTGAGTATATCGTATGGCGCTGAGAATTGGGGTAAGATTGATCCTGTTACTCAGGTACTAAGTATAGTACACAACAGTTGTACAGTCTTTGATCGCCTTCTTCCCTGTCCCCTATTAGTCCCCAGTTTCTATTTTTTCCTAATCTGGCATGTGGACACCCACAGATGGTCATAGCTCTGAGGTCAGGGAACAGGCAAAGTTGTGAGACATGGTGGCTCCTTTTTTGAAGCGGCAGAAGAGTAGCTACTATGTGAGGTAGAAGAGTGTATAGCCATGTCTTGTACTTGGGTTCCTCCATAGGAATGGCTATTGGTCACCTCAGTGGCAAGCAATGCTGGTATCCTCTGTGAAAGCAGGCTACTTGGGACTGCAGTGTTTCCCAAGTGTGGTTAATATTGATAACCTTCACCTTTCTTCTTTGCTCCTTGCTATCTCCTGCTCTCTGAGGTATGCCAATCTTACCAAGAACCCTACTATGTAGGTGTCATCAATATGCTTGCTCTACTGTATTATTCCAGATTCCTTATGGACCTTTGAGCCCTCTTTGAGCTATTCTGTTTTGTGAATTGCTGTATGTATTTGTTCATAGGGGGATGAGGCAGATATATTCTATTCCACTATCTTGGTGACATCAGAGTCAGATCTTTTTAAATAAATGGGCATTATACTCATCAGTTTGCTCAAAAAACATCTTGACTAAAAGGAGAATAGATTCTTATTAACCTAATTGCCATAAAAAGTAACAACACTTAGAGTTTCTGGATTTTGTGGGAATCAGTGAGACTCTGATATTATTTAAAATGTTTTATTTTACAGAAACAGAGCTTCTGAATTGTTAATAAAAGTGTGATAAAAAAGACAAGATTATTTTTCATAAAACCAGAAAATAGAACACTAAATCAAAGTCAACATGGCTATAAGGAACTAACTATAATAAATTCCATTTATGAGTTAATTCATGCTATGTAATTAATTCTTGTTTTGAAGCATCTTGGTTCAATAGTTTGTTTTTATAAAAGCTGTCTGCTTCTAGATAAAATGGAGCCTTGAAATTCTGACTCAGTCCACTGATTTAATGTGAAAGTTATCTAAGTGATGCAAGCTCAGAAACCTGTACCCAAGGAGATCCACTGAAACTTAAACACATATTTTTGTAGTACCCAAGTTTAAATCACCTGCCACAGTCCCTTCCCATGAGGATCTGACACTGTCATTTTTTGTGTGTGTGTGAGAGACACAAGCTGTTGTGTAGCACATATACAGAACTTTCAGGCAAGTATCAGAGTTAAATTAAAACTATCTGTAGATAACAAGAATTTAATAAATATTATTAATTTATTACTGCTAGTTTTAAAATATGGAATGTGTGATGAGGGATCATAATAAGAATAATATAATCTTCAACAAAATTTGTTTTCTTCTGTGGCATGCACAACAAAGATACTAAAGTCATTCCAAAAAAATAATTAGACAAAGTATCTCTAAGAATAATGATCAAGTATATTTTCAAAGACCTCATTGAATTTTACATCTGATGTATTAAAATTGATGAGTGTAACTTTGATGGAAAAACTACATATTGAGATATATAATATTCAGAAACATAACTTTTAAATATGTCAAGAATATCAGAGAGAGACTCTGTAAGACGAGAGTAGGCCTAGCTACATGTATTTCTATAAAATGTCATGAGTAAGTCTGATGCATATCCCCAGTGACCTAGAAGATGCAAAATTCAAATGGAAGAAGTTGAGTTGTGGTTAGTAAATATTTTATATACCTGAGGGGGTTCCAAGATGGCCAAATAGGAACAGCTCCAGGCTACAGCTCCCAGCGTGAGCGACACAGAAGAGGGGTGATTTCTGCATTTTCAGCTGAGGTACTGGGTTCATCTCACTGAGGCATGTCGGACAGTGGGTGCAGCCCACTAAGCGAGAGCTGAAGCAGGGTGAAGCATTGCCTCACCTGGGAAGTGCAAGGGGTAAGGGTATTCCCTTTCCTAGGCGAGGGAAACCGTGACACATGGCACCTGGAAAATTGGGTCTCTCCCACCCTAAAACTGTGCTTTTCCAAGGGTTTTAGCAAATGGCACACCAGGAGAATATATCCTGTGCCTGGCTAGGAGGGTCCCACGCCCACGAAGCCTCCCTCATTGCTAGCACAGCAGTCTGAGATCTAACTGCAAGACAAAAGCGAGGCTGGGGGAGGGGCGCTTGCCATTGCTGAGGCTTGTGTAGGTGAACAAAGTGGCTGGGAAGCTCGAACTGGGTAAAGCCCACTGCAGCTCAGGGAGGCCTGCCTGCGTCTGTAGACTCCACCTCTGGGGACAGGGCATAGCTAAACAAAAGGAGGCAGAAACCTCTGTAGATTTAAACGTCCCTGTCTGACAGCTTTGAAGAGAGTAGTGGTTCTCCCAGCACAGAGTCTGAGATCTGAAAACGGACAGACTTCCCCCTCAAGTACCCTGACCCCTGAGTAGCCTAGCCGGGAGGCACCCCCCAGTAGGGGCAGACTGACACCTCACACGGCCAGATACCCGTCTGAAACGAAGCTTCCAGAGGAATGATCAGGCAGCAACATTTTTGCTGTTCAGCAATATTATTCTGCAGCCTCTGCAGCTGATACCCAGGCAAACAGGGTCCGGAGAGGACCTCTAGCAAATTCCAACAGACCTGCAGCTGAGGGTCCTGACTGTTAGAAGGAAAACTGACAAACAGAAAGGACATCCACACCAAAACCCCATCTGTACGTCACCATCATCGAAGACCAAAAGTAGATAAAACCACAAAGATGGGGAGAAAACAGAGCTGAAAAGCCGAAAATTCTAAAAATCAGAGTGCCCCTCACCCTCCAAAGGAACGCAGCTCCTCACCAGCAAGGGAACAAAGCTGGACAGAGAATGACTTTGACAAGTTGAGAGAAGAAGGCTTCAGATGATCAAACTTCTCCGAGCTAAAGCAGGAAGTTCGAACTCATCGCAAAGGAGCTAACAACCTTGAAAAAAGATTTGACAAATGGCTAACTAGAATAACCAATACAGAGAAGTCCTTAAATGACCTGATAGAGGTGAAAACCATGGCACGAGAACTATGTGATAAATGCACAAGCTTCAGTAACCAATTCGATCAACTGGAAGAAAGTGTATCAGTGATTGAAGATCAAATGAATGAAATGAAGCGAAAAGAGAAGTTTAGAGAAAAAAGAGTAAAAAGAAATGAATAAAGCCTCCAAGAAATGTGGGACTATGTGAAAAGACCAAATCTACATCTGATTGGTGTACCTGAAAGTGACGGGGAGAATGGAACCAAGTTGGAAAACACTCTGCAGGATATCATCCAGGAGAACTTCCCCAACCTAGCAAGTCAGGCCAACATTCAAATTAAGGAAATACAGAGAATGCCACAAATATATTCCTTGAGAGGAGTAACTCCAAGACACATAATTGTCAGATTCAATTGTTGAAATTGAAATGAAGTTGAAATGAAGGAAAAAATGTTAAGGGCAGCCAGAGAGAAATGTCGGGTTACCCACAAAGGGAAGCCCATCTGACTAACAGCAGATCTCTCAGCAAAAACTCTACAAGCCAGAAGAGAGTGGGGGCCAATATTCAACATTCTTAAAGGAAAGAACTTTCAACCCAGAAATTCATATCTAGCCAAACTAAGTTTCATAAGTGAAGGAGAAATAAAATCCTTTACAGACAAGAAAATTCTGAGAGATTTTGTTACCACCAGGCCTGCCTTATAAGAGCTCCTGAAGGAAGCACTAAACATGGAAAGGAACAACTGGTACCAGCCACTGCAAAAACATGCCAAAATGTAAAGACCATCGATGCTAGGAAGAAACTGCATCAACTAATGAACGAAATAACCAGCTAACATCATAATGACAGGATCAGATTCACACATAACAATATTAACCTTAAATGTAAATGGGATAAATGCTTCAATTAAAAGACACAGACTGGCAAATTGGATAGAGTCAAGACCCATCAGTGTGCTATATTCAGGAGACCCATCTCACCTGCAGAGACACACATAGGCTCAAAATAAAGGGATGGAGGAAGATCTACCAAGCAAATAGAAAACAAAAAAAGGCAGGGGTTGCAATCCTAGTCTCTGATAAAACAGACTTTAAACCAACAAAGATCCAAAGAGACAAAGAAGGCCATTACATAATGGTAAAGGGATCAATTCAACAAGAAGAGCTAACTATCCTAAATATATATGCACCCAATACAGGAGCACCCAGATTCATAAAGCAAGTCCTTAGAGACTTACGAAGAGACTTAGACTACCACACAATAATAATCGGAGAATTTAACACCCCACTGTCAACATTAGACAGATCAACGAGACAGAAAGTTAACAAGGATATGCAGGAATTGAACTCAGCTCTGCACCAAGTGGACCTAATAGACATCTACAGAACTCTCCACCCCAAATCAACAGAATATACATTCTTCTCAGCACCACATCACACTTATTCCAAAATTGACCACAGAGTTGGAAGTAAAGCACTCCTCAGCAAATGTACAAGAACAGAAATTATAACAAACTGTCTCTCAGAACACAGTGCAATCAAACTAGAACTCAGGACTAAGAAACTCAATCAAAACTGCTCAACTACATGGAAACTGAACAACCTGCTCCTGAATGACTACTGGGTACATAACGAAATGAAGGCAGAAATAAACATGTTCTTTGAAACCAGTGAGAACAAAGATGCAACATATCAGAATCTCTAGGACACATTTAAAGCAGTGTGTAGAGGGAAATTTATAGCACTAAATGCCCACAAGTGAAAGCAGGAAAGATCTAAAATTGACACCCTAACATCACAATTAAAAGAACTAGAGAAGCAAGAGCAAACACATTCAAAAGCTAGCAGAAGGCAACAATTACTAAGATCAGAGCAGAGCTGAAGGAAATAGAGACACACACAAAAAATCCCTTCAAAAAAATCAATGAATCCAGGAGTTGGTTTTTTGAAAAGATCAACCAAATTGATAGACTGCAAGCAAGACCAATAAAGAAGAAAAGAGAGAAGAATCTAACAGATGCAATAAAAAATGATAAAGGGGATATCACCACCGATCCCACAAAAATACAAACTAACATCAGAAAATACTATAAACACCTCTATGCAAATCAACTAGAAAATCTAGACGAAATGGATAAATTCCTGGACACATACACTACCATAAGACTAAACCAGGAAGAAGTTGAATCCCTGAGTAGACCAATAACAGGTTCTGAAATTGAGGCAATAATTAATAGCCTACCAACCAAAAAGAGTCCAGGACCAGACGAATTCACAGCTGACTTCTACCAGAGGTACAAGGAGGAGCTGGTACCATTCCTTCTGAAACTATTCCAATCAATAGAAAAAGAGGGAATCCTCCCTAACTCGTTTTGTGAGGCCAACATCATCCCGATACCAAAGCCTAGCAGAGACACAACAAAAAAAGAGAATTTTAGACCAATATCCCTGATGAACATCGATGCAAAAATCCTCAATAAAATACTGGCAAACCGAATCCAGCAGCACATTAAAAAGCTTATCCATCATGATCAAGTGGGCTTCATCCCTGGGATGCAAGGCTGGTTCAAAATACACAAATCAATAACTGTAATCCAGCATATAAACAGAACCAAAGACAAAAACCACATGATTATCTCAATAGATGCAGAAAAGGCCTTTGACAAAATTCACCAGTCCTTCATGCTAAAAACTCTCCATACATTTGGTATTGATGGAACTTATCTCAAAATAATAAGCGCTATTTATGACAAACCCACAGCCAATATCATGCTGAATGGGCAAAAACTGGAAGAATACCCTTTGAAAACTGGCACAAGACAGGGATGCCCTCTCTCACCACTCCTATTCAACATGGTGTTGGAAGTTCTTGCCAGGGCAATTAGGCAAGAGAAAGAAATAAAGGCTATTCAATGAGGAAAAGAGGAAGTCAAATTGTCCCTGTTTGCAGATGACATGATTGTATATTTAGGAAACCCCATCGTCTCAGTCCAAAATCTTCTTAAGCTGATAAGCAACTTCAGAAAAGTCTCCAGATACAACATGAATGTGCAAAAATCACAAGCATTCTTATACACCAATAACAAACAGAGAGCCAAATCATGAGTGAACTCCCGTTCACTATTGCTTCAAAGAGAATAAAATACCTAGGAATCCAACTTACAAGGGATGTGAAGGACCTCTTCAAGGAGAACTACAAACCAGTGCTCAATTAGATAAAAGAGGACACAAACAAATGGAAGAACATTCCATGCTCATGGATAGGAACAAGCAATATCGTGAAATGGCCATACTGCCCAAGGTAATTTATAGATTCAATGCCATCCCCATTAAGCTGCCAATGACTTCCTTCACAGAGTTTGAAAAAACTACTTTAAAGTTCATATGGAACCAAAAAAGATCCCACATTGCCAAGACAATCCTAAGCCAAAAGAATGAAGCTGGAGGCATCACGCTACCTGACTTCAAACTACACTACAAGGCTGCAGTAACCAAAACAGAATGGTACTGGTACCAAAACAGAGATATAGACCAATGAAACAGAACAGAGCCCCCCGAAATAATACCACACATCTACAACCATCTGATCTTTGACAAACCTGACATAAACAGAAATAGGGAAAGGATTCCAGATTTAATAAATGGTGCTGGGAAAACTGGCTAGCCAGATGTAGAAAGCTGAAATTGGATCCCTTCCTTACACCTTATACACAAATTAATTCAAGATGGATTAAAGACTTAAATGTTAGACCTAAAACCATAAAAACACTAGAAGAAAACCTGGCAATTCAGGATATAGGCATAGACAACGACTTCATGTCTAAAACACCAAAAGCAATGGCAAGAAAAGCCAAAATAGAGAAATGAGATCTAATTAAACAAAAGAGCTTTTGCACAACAAAAGAAACTACCATCAGAGTGAACAGGCAACCTACAGAATGGGAGAAAATTTTTGCAATCTACTCATCTGACAAAGGGCTAATATCCAGAACCTACAAAGAACTCAAACAAATTTACAAGAAAAAAACAAACAACCCCATCAAAAAGTGGGCGAAGGATATGAACAGATACTTCTCAAAAGAAAACATTTATACAGCCAACAGACACATGAAAAAATGTTCATCGTCACTGGCCATCAGAGAAATGCAAATCAAAACCACAATGAGATACCATCTCACACCAATTAGAATGGCAATCATTAAAAAGTCAGGAAACAACAGGTGCTGGAGAGGATGTAGAGAAACAGGAACACTTGTATACTGTTGGTGGGACTGTAAACTAGTTCAACCATTGTGGAAGACAGTGTGGTGATTCCTCAAGGATCTAGAACTATAAATACCATTTGACTCAGCCATCCCATTACTGGGTATATACTCAAAGGATTATAAATCATGCTGCTGTAATGACACACGCACACGTATGTTTATTGTGGCACTATTCACAATAGCAAAGACTTGGAACCAACCCAAATGTCCATCAATGACAGACTGGATTAAGAAAATGTGGCGTGTATACACCATGGAATACTATGCAGTCATAAAAAAGGATGAGTTCGTGTCCTTTGTAGGGACATGGATGCAGCTGGAGACCATCATTCTCAGCAAACTATCACAAGGCCAGAAAACCAAACACCACATATTCTCACTCATAGGTAGGAACTGAATGATGAGAACACATGGAAAGGGGAACATCACACACTGGGGCCTGTTGGGGGGTGGGGGGAGCGGGGAGGGATAGCATTAGGAGATATACCTAATGTAAACGACAAGTTAATGGGTGCAGCACACCAACACGGCACATGTATACATATGTAACAAACCTGCACATTGTGCACATGTACCCTAGAACTTAAAGTATAATAAAAAATATAAATAAGAAAAATATTTTATATACCTGACATTTTGATTGATAACACTGTACTATTATTTCTAATATAATTTAAATAAGCACTGCCAGGACTCTAATAAATATAGGAAAACAACAGACTATCTTGGACTTGGTTTTGATCAGTATGTTATCTGTGGGTAAATACACATGATGGAGAGCATGGGCATTTAAATATCTGTAGAAATTTCTCAAAAAGCATACAATTTCAAACGTATTCATATTAGTAATATTTTGCCTATATAAATTTGACCTAAAGCCAAAAGTATTTATATTAATAATATTTTACCTATATAAACTTAACCTAAAGCAGGCTGTCTTCATATTTGGGAACTCTTCCATGGCAACCCTTAAAATTATAATATATCAAACACGTTAATTATTTCCACTATGTCTCTTTCTGTAATATGAAAGAATAAAATACTTTATGATTTTCCTGTTTTAAGCAGAAATATATACTTAAAATTTTATTTTACTTTAAAAAAAATTTAGGATCCAATTTTGGAAGACCAAATGAAGTTTTCAGAGTGTCTTTAAATAATAAAGATAAAATATCAAGTGCCAGAAAAACAATGTTTTGTTATGTATTTAAGTAAATGACAATAAAATAGTTTAAAATAAACACAGAAGTTATTAGGCTTGTAAATAAATTAGTTATTTTATAAATGAAAGAGAAGCATTTGTTCTTTAAAAAAAAACATGAATTGTTCTAAAAAACAAACAAACAAACAAAAAGAACATGTAATAAAATCAACAAAGATTGCACAAAATTACCCTGGTAAACCACAGAACCTTTGCTATCTAGGGTTACATAGGACATAAGGAAAATCCTTTTATATTATAAGTGAAATAATTAATTGCCAACCCAAAGGAAAAAATAAAAATCAAGCAATTTTTCTAAGATTTTAATGTATTTCATAGATTATTTTAAACCTCCTATCTAATAAAAAGCTAAATAAAAGTGACTAAATAAATCATTTAAAATAGATAATGTATTTATTATTTAATAGTAGAGATCTGGTCCTGACAAGCAGCATGCTTTTTCTTCTCCCAGAATTTGTTTTTAACAATAATGTGAAAATTACACTTACCTCAGAGATGAAAGATTACATTCTAGAATTAAATATGATCAGCTCTGAAAATTGTTGGATGAATGGGTAGTTATTGCTATAATTAACAATATGATTCATTAACATAACTATTTTGTACAGCTATAAATAGTTTTTCTTTATTTATGTAATGATTTACTAAATAATAGATGACTTTAAAAAGTCAATTCGCTAAAGGAAAATAGATATAGTTTTATCTATAAAGTTTCTATCTTCACTAAATCTGCCCAAGATAACAAGCTAAATTACAACTACTGAGCCATATCCTACACCCTTCAAATTGATGGTGCTGGGTGCAGAGGCTCATGCCTGCAATCCCAGCACTTTGGGAGTCTGAGGTGAAAGGATCACTTGAGGCCAGGAGTTGGAGACAAACCTGGACAAGAGAGTGAGACTGTTTCTCTAAAAAAGTAAATAAATAAATAACTGATCATATCACTGTACTGCATCCTGGGAAACAGAGCAACACCCTGTCTATTAAAAAAAACTAAAATTAATGGTATAGGAATGAGACGGGAGATTATAGCACCTCATTCTCATTTGTCAATGGATAACTTTTTTTAGAATGTTCAAATTTATTCATTTACATTGACAGATAAAATTTTACTTATTTTGTAGACCATAATGTTCTGAAGTACATATGCATTGTGGAATAGCTAAATCTAGCTAATTATCATATGCATTACTTTACATAATTATCATTTTGTGGTGAAGACACTTAGTATCCACTGTCTTATTTTTCAAGAATACAATATATCATTGGGTAACTTCCTTGTAGTACAACGTAATACTTTTCTGATTTTAAAATACCTAGAATATGTTAGTTTATATTCCTTGTTTTCTTTTTTCTTTTATTTTCTAAGGAGATTGAAGTAAAAGATAAAGGGATTATCTTCTAAACAGAATCAATTCACTCATTTATTTGGAAGATAGAATATAAAAATGCAATAACTGTTCAATCGGTATAACCTTTTAGAAAACCTCAGAATTTTAAAAGCCCTTGAGATTACTGCATTTACTGACTTCTAATTACACCTGTAGGATAAGCAAATAGATGGTCATCATTACATTCCAAGATGTTAATAAGCACAATTACTGATTTTTGAGACATGTTTACATCACAGTGTAGAGGTGTAGAGCACTATACATTTTTCCAGCTTTGTTAAAGTATGACTGACAAATCAAAATTGTAAATATTTAAGGTATACAATGTGATGTTTTGATATAAGTGCACATTGTGAAATGAATAACACAATCAAGCTAATTAACATATCCATCACCTCACATAGTTACTTTTAAATTTTTTAGCTGAGAACACTTTAGACCTACTCTCTTGGCAAATCCCAAGTAAAAAATACACTATTATTAGCTATAGTCATCATGCTATATATTACATCTCCAGAATTTATTCACCCAGCACAATTGAAACTTTATATGCTTTGACTGACATCATACATTTTTGATTATATGATTCGTAAATAAAACTAGATATTTTGGAAACTATATCTTTCTTGAAACATGACTCTGAACAAAGTCTTAAATTGAAAGCAATCGTGTCTTTGATGTTTATGAATTCACACCTTTTTTATTCAATAATTTGTTCATCACTGTTTTTTAAATTTTATATTTCATAAACAATAATTTTCATTGAGGGTCTGTGATTCAGGTTGTCTGAATCACAATGCAGCTGTGTGAGGACAGAGACATAAGCACTAGTGTCAGATTATATAGGAAACACATTGAATTCTGGTGTGATCATCCAAAAATTTAGACAGAAACCACTGAACAAGAAACACTTTGAATTTTGATTAAAACTTTAAATCCAGGAATGTTTATGATTTTGTATCAGTCTATCTTTACAGTGTAAGAAAATATTAGAATTGTTTAATTAAATAAGGAATAAGAAAATGTAATTACCATAAACAAAAACATAAAGCAGACAGCACAGTGCCTGGCCAAAAGCAAGTGCTTAAGAATTGATAGAGATATTATTGTTACTCCCTTCAATTAACGTCCTAAAAATGCCTGAATAGTTGAATCCTATATATACCAAGGAAGAAGATGGGAAACGTATTCTATGGCAACAGTTCTGTGTTGAATTTGGATGCCTCTTCACACTTGAAATGCCTGGTGGAAAGCATGACTCATGACACACTAATTTGTATGGCTCATAAAGCAGATTATACCCCCCAAAATAAAAACTTCCTTTTAACTAATATGTGATGAAACATTTTCAAGAAATTTGAAAAAAAAAAAAAAGCCATATTACTTAAATCTAAAGGTAGGATTTTGTAATGTATGAACCAATAAGTAAAAACTGTGAGGCAGAGGAATGTACCTTTCCTTAATGTTTTAGTCAAGGTTCTTTAGAAAGACAGAAACAATAATATACATATATATAGGGAGAGAAAAATAAATATATGAGAAGGAAATTCTTAAGGGAACTGGCTCACTTGATTACGGAGGCTAAGTCTTGTAACAGGCCATTTACAAGCTGGAGAACCAGGAAAGCCAGTAGCACGACTCAGACCAAGTCTAAAGGTCCAAGGGCATGGAGGCTGCTGGTCAAAGTCCCAGAGTCCAAAGGTCAAACAATCTGGAATTCTGATATCCAAGGTCAAAAGAAATGGGTCCCAGCTTCAAAAGAAACAGAGCAAGAACTCATCTTTCATTTGCCCTTTTGTTCCATCCAGACTCCTAGTTGATTGGTTAGTGTCTGCCCAAATTGAGAGTGGATTCTACTCAGCCGGACTTAAACAACAGTTTCCTCCACAAACACCCTCATAGACACACCAGGGGCAACCTAATTATTTTAATCAAATGCCAAGTCACCTGGGTTTCCTTTTCAGCAGAGAGGCAGAGGCTCAGTGACTACTGAGGCATGGAGAATAATTAATGCAATTATTGAGAATAAAATAATGCTTCACCAGCTACCCGCTTATCCCTTAATTCAGTCAAATTGACACCCAAAATTACCCATCACAATGAACAAACATTAATAATGGTTTACATGACTAAGTATCTACCACTTGGTAACATTATGCTGTGCTAGAGTCTTCAAACATCCAAATGTAGGTAGATTTGAAAAAAACAAAAATTAATAATCATTTAATAGAATATAAATGTACTGTAGACTAACAAAATGTAAATCTTTGACTCTTTATACAGTTGTATAAAGTGCTTAATAGCAGGTAATTATGTGTTTCCATTCCTCCAAATTATAATCATTTATTTATCCCCTCTTGGAGAAACATCAACATTTACCCTCAATCTTGTTGATACAGTTTTCTATATTCCAAACGTTATTGCTGTAATATTGTCATAGATAACTTTAATGATTACTAAAGTAGATGTTCCAAATAATTAAGATAAAGTAATACAATTTATTTCCCAATATGTATGATGATTATTTATGGCTAAATATTGTTGGTCACTGGAAATTTTAACAACGTAGGCAGAGGGAACTAAGGATTTCCTCTTATGAGTTCTACTGATTTCCACAAAATATTTTCACCACATTCAAAGTAATTCTGGAAGGAGGAATCAGTCCTGTTCCTTGATGATAAATAACTCAAGTAATTATCAAATGATTGTGTGGCAAGCCCAAACTATATTTTACAAAGTACTTAGTTTCCTATTTTATGCATGTATTTATAGCTGTATATACTTTAAAGAGAGTTTATCCATATGTTTCTGATTCATTTACACTTAACTCATCTAAATGCTGTTTTAAAAAGCATAGAAAATTAAGTAGACTTTTTAAGTCTACATTTATTTTTTGAGAACTAGGAAGACAGAGTTTGCTAGTTGAAAATTAATTCAACAAAATATAAATATTTTAGGCTTGGCATAAGACATTTTCTCTTCTGAGAATTTGCAATAATTAGATAAATTGTTTTTCCTTTTGTTCTTGAAAGCTAACCCACTGAATTCTTTCAGAAGGCTGAAATTAGACTGTGCTTCATAAGAAATCTCAAACCTGCAAGGATTTAGGATGATCCTATAGTAGGTATAATTAAGAAATAAAGGCATTAATTTCCATGGTGGATTTAAGAGTATACTACCTTCATTATTATTATTTTTAGCTTTAAACCTCTTTTTTTCTTTATTTATATAGAAAATAACAGGTACAATAAAAACACAGTTATGTGTTCTTAAGACCTGGCTAATTTGTAAATTTTTTTCTCCATGTTTTAATTCTTAGAAGGAGGTTAGCTCCTACTCTATCTGCTGTTACAATTTTATACAAGAATATATGGACACCACTTAAGAACTTTATTATAAACTTTTCTTCTTATTGAAATGATAAATTTTGTGCTCTAAGTATATTGTAATTTTCTGAGGAACAAAATATGAAAATTAGATCTAAAATGCCTATGAAATTGGAATTATTAGAAAGAGAATTATCTACAAATAATTCAAATTTTTTCACTTGCTTTCCTTGGTAAATGAATATAAAATGCACTAATATTGTTAGGTTTCCTTTTGAGTTTAAATATTAAATATAAAATTTTAAAGACAGTATTCAGCAGTGTAACTCTTATCATATGTCTTTTCAAATTTTTAGTGGTATCAGTATTATTTGATTATCAATTAAAATTATTCTATAGCACTTAAAGAAAATAAATACCTAAAGAAGTTTATATGTGGAATATATAAGGTTAAAAACATACCAGTTACTGAGCACAGGTAATAAGTATCATTAATGGCATCGATATCAATCATAATTATTCATTACATTTTTGATTGGCTTTAATGTTTAATATGAACTCTATCATACTTTATTCCATTGCTGTCATATGCTTTAGTTATTATTACATAGAATGTTTAATAAAGAACAGCAGTCATGAAATTCATTTGCAATTGGTAGAAGAAAATATATTTGTTTTCTATCTATATTCAGTTAGAATTTAGATAATATATCATTAATGTCAACTTCATTGGGATTCTGGTCACATCTGTGTTAGTTTCCTTGGCCTGGCTTAATTAATTACCACAAACATGATGCCTTAAACAACATAAATGTATTATCTTGCAATTATAGAGTCCAGAAGTCTGAAATCATGTTGTCAGCAGTGCCATGCTCCCTCCAGAGGCATTAGAGGAGAATCCTTCCCTGCCTTTTCCAGCTTCTAGTGTCTCCAAGTGCTCCTTGGCTTGGGTTTTCATGACTCGGATCTCTACCTTGGTCTTAGCATAGCCTTCTTCCCTTTGTGTCCTCCTTTTCTGTCTGTCTAATCTCCCTCTGCTTCATTCTCATAAGAATAGCTGTCATTGGTCTTAGGGAACACCCAGGTAATTCAGGATGATTTCATTTTGAGATCATTAAGTTAATTATATATAAAAAGACCCCTCCATCCCCCACCCCAGTAAGGTCTTCACAGGCTGTAGGAGTGAGGCCATGAACATATCTTTTCGGGAAGACACTATTCAACTCACTACCTGTCAGTAGATGAGTGCACTAGGTTAACAGTTCTCTGGCTAGTGAAGAAATCAAAGAGAGATGAAAAGCAACACTAGCCTGGATTTTTGGCAACCGCTACCCACTGTGTAAATCAGGATCCAGTTAAGACAGAAAAACCACACTGTAACTTGAATGGGAAAAAGCTAATACACAGAATCAGTTATTATAATAGGATATATGAATAATGAGAGATTAGCTAGTAAGAGTTAAAGACAACTCTAATGAATACTGTAAAGCTGTCAAGTAACTGTAAAGAAGAAGGCATTACTTTTATATTTGAGGCAGGGCGAAAGAGAACCCTTCCTCGTCAGGGCTGAGATCTGAACTTTGTTATAGAGGGCATGGCTGTGATCACTAAAAGGGAGAGAAATTGCTGTGGTACCAGGTATACCGGCAGAACTTGTTAGAGAGTTGCCTTTTAGCATGCCAGAAAAAGCCATGCATAAGTAAGTGTTATACCGGAGAGGCTCCGGTATGAAGCTATTGACTACTAGAGAGGTTTCAGAGGCCATGTTATGTAGGAGCTGAGTACTGAGGAAGCCATCTGCACTACAGGAGCTGGCTGCTGGGGAACTTGTATGCAAGAACTCTCCAATGAAACACCCCAGAACCAGGAAGAAAAACTCTTGACTCCTACCACTTCTCTTAAGTATCCTCAACTGACAAAGCATAGCAGAGTGCTAGGTGGCCAAAAAAAAGAAAAAAAGAAAAAAAAAATTAAATGGATTACCTCTGTTTTCATAGAGCAAGCAATGAAGAGTAGATTTAGATCTGAGAGGCAAAAGATTGATAAATGACAAATATTTGGAGAATAAAACTTGAATGAAACATGGTGTCTCATGCCTGTAATTCCAACATTTTGAGAGTTTGAGACCAGCCTGGCCAATATGGTGAGACCTTGTTTCTATAAAATACAAATTTAAAAATTAGCCGTGCATGATGATTCACACCTGTAATCCCAGCTACCCAGGAGACTGAGGTGGGAGGGTCACTTGTGCCCAGGAGTTGGAGTCTGCAGTGAGTCATGACCATGCCACTGCACTCCAGTCGGAGAGACCCTGTCTCAAAAAACAAAACAAAAAACGTAATAAAAATTAAAAATTTAAAACAGGAAACTTGAGAATATAATTGGGAAAACTAAATTTATGAAAGTCAATTATGTTTTATGTAGAGGTGAAGAAGAATTGATGGTGTGGATGGCATTTTCACAATCAAATTCTCTTGGTGAGTTCATGAAAAATGTATGAAATTTTTTACATGTCATTTTCTCATACATTTGGCTCATCATTTCTCATGAATTATTTCTCTTACATTTCCAGTGTTTTATTTCAGACCTCCAACTACCTTTCTATAGTTTTGCAATATAAATACATTTTTAAATCGATAGTCTTACATTATAACCTACCTGGCCATTTTCCCTATGTCTTCTGATGTCAAAAGGATGAGGAAATATGAGAATTATTTTATAAAATGAAGTCAAAAAAGAAACTTCGAGAAGCAAATACAACATGAAGAAAGACCTACAGGAAAGATTCAACTTGCAAACTCTTGAATTAAACTGGTTGCATAAAATGTAGTGCTGTGCAGGAATAAGCATTTAAAATTCTCACAAATAACTGGACAAAATGGTCTAATTGTTACTATGTTTTGATTATGTGAAACCTAAAAAACTACAACCAAAGCCTACATTTACATATTCATATTTTTAAGTGCATGCTGTAAAGTCTTAATTAAGTTGAAAACACGTATTTATTAAAATGATTATGACACAGTTTCTGCCATAGTCTGGAGGTAAGAAAAATAGAAAATTTTATTTTTTACACATTAACTATATATCAAAAAACAGTGATAATAAAATAAACCCCTTGTGACTGAAAATGACTCACTTATAAATTTTTCTTTTAAATATTACTTTGCTGAATTTACCAAAAATGGTGACAGTTGATACTTTGTATGTGAGTAGAATTTGGGGTGTAAGCATTGATTTGTTAGGAAACAATCAGTTTCACTTGGCTTTCTAAGTAGTCTTCAGTGACCTTTACTCAGACAGATGGATTTGAGCACCAAGATGCTTTTCCATTTCATGGGATAATGAGCAGTTAGTTAAATGAGCTATAAAGTACATAGTAATTGTGCCAGAACAAATTTCATTGTTTAATGATTTTGATATAGCCAAAGAATTCATCATGTTCCCTCTTATTCCATTCAATTTAATGCTTCCTTTGTTAGTTCAAGGAAGAAATTTAACAATCATGAGCAAAGATAAATTATTTTTTCTAATTTTTTAAAAAGTCTTTGTGAACATTGCTGCACTGGACCCATGTGGAGATCTAAAGAGTGGAATACTCCAGGGCACAGTCATATCCCTTTAGCTTTATGTAAATCTGATAGAACTATGATATCCGGTATCTTCACCACTATCCGTATATGGCTATTTTAATTTAAACTAAATAAAGCATAAAACATAAAATACAATTCTTCATTTGTACTAGATGTATTTCAAGTGCTTAGTAGATATATATTATCTGGCCATTACTGTATTGAATTATGTTCTATTAGATTCAACTTGCAAACTCTTGAATTAAACTGGTTACATAAAATATAGTACTGTGCAAGAATAGCCATTTAAAATTCTCACAAATAACTGGACAAAATGGTCTAACTATTACTATGTTTTGATTATGTGAAACTTAAACATTTACAACCATGGGCCTAAATTTACTTACTCATATTTTTAAATGCACACTGTAAAGTCTTAATTAAGTTACAAATACATACTCATTAAAAGATGGACATGACACAGTTTCATTATACTAACATTAATATATGACTATAATGGCTATTATAGTTAACACTGCAGATTTAAATAATATTTTCAATAGCATGAAAATTTTTATTGGACAAGAACATTAAATCATGTTTTCATGCTTTTCCACCTATCGGAATTATTTTTTAAAACAAAACATTGGCCAAAAAATTAAATTTGTGGTAGTATTCTGTAAGCAATATAATATGAGTATCATATTAATGTAATGTTTTCTAAACAAGGTGATAGTGTTTTTTTTATACACATCATTTTACCTACTTTTGAAAGGGGGCATTAATGCAGAAAATATAACAATTAAGATATAATAATTACGATGAACAGAGTGTGAGAGTGAAATTTTTGTAATAATTTCATGTTACTCAAAAGCATTGATATCCTGTAATCCCAGCATTTTGGGAGGCCGAAGCAGGAGGATCACTTGAGCCCCTGAAGTTCCAGACCAGCCTGGGCAACATTGAGACCCTCATTTCTATTAAAAATAAATAAATAAATGATAAAAAATAGGAAAAACATGAAATACAAAAATAATGGAGATCGCTTTTTGGTTTGATCTGTCTTCCAATACCCTATTTACCAAGTTTGAAGAATAAGAAAAAAATTGTAACACAGAAACCCAGGACACAGGATTATACAAACTCCTGGTTCCATTGTGAACTGGGTATTTGTCATTTTATAATGTTTCTATTAAAATTGATATACGTGGGACAAAGACTTACATATGAATTATCTTCATTACTCTGGATCATGACTCCAAGATGAAAGCCTAGTATGTCTGGCAAAACTGTGTGAAAGACTTGTGTTTTTTTTTTTTCCTTAAAGGAAGGCCTAAATTCTAGGAGCAGGTTTCCAATTGCCTAGATTGATGCTTCCCATCTGAAAACACATACAAATTTTGAATCTTATAATTTCTGTGTGGATTGATTTGTGTTACCCAATAAAAGATATGTTGAAGTTCTAAACACCAGAACCTCTGAATGTGACCTTATTTGGAAATGGGATCTTTGTAGAGGTAACCAAATCAAGATGAGATCATACTGGCTCTGTCTGGGCTCTAAGTCCAATGACTGCTGTCTTTAAAAGAGGGTACTTTGGACACAGGCTGATCAGACATACAGAGGTAGTATAGCTATGTCAAGACAGAGACAGAAATTGGAGTTAAGCTGCCACAGGCCAAGGGTCATCAAGAATTGTTGCCAACCACCAGACACTAAATGAGACATGGTAGAATTCTTTCTTAAAGCCTTTGGAGGGAACAAGACTCCACCAACACTTTGACTGCAGACATCTAGCCTCCAGGAGTGTGAGAAAATAAATTTCTATTGTTTTAAGCTACCTAGTTTGTTGTATTAATAATTTGTTATGGCAGCCCTAGGAAACTAATGCATACTCTGGTAGTTTACAAAGACTGTACCACTGAGAAGCAAATGTGAAATCCTAAAAGTTACACAGTTTGGCCCATAAAAAACTTACTACCTATGGAATGTGCCTAATTAGTGGTATTTCTTTGATCAGGCCTAGCATCTCTCCTTGTCCTTGGTTGTGATATAAGGTGATGTACTTGTCTCTGCTTATGGTCATTATCAGTAAACTATAGCAATTTAATAAATTCAGTGAATAATAAGAATCTAAATTAAACTAATTAAGTTGACCTGAATGAATATCATCTTGATATCTTTATTTTTTCCATTTATCTATTGCATCACTGATTTTGAAGCATTTTGATTTATAATTTTATTTCATCTTCACAAACACAGTATGAAGCTGGAGAGATAGAACACGCAAAAGAAAGTAGTCTGTGCATTCCTTGAGGACATAACTGCAATTTTATACTGAATATTTTCAATGAGAAATGCTATGTGGAATGAAGATTATTTTTTTACCTGAATCTCCATTTCCCAGATAGAAGAGAAGCTAAGTCTAGAGTGGTAGATGTGAATTTGATCTGTGCCTGCCTGTGACTCTATTTCTTTCTTATTTCTTTCTTTCTTTCTTTTTTTTTTTTTTTTTTGACACTTCATCTGGGAGTAAAGGTGGTTTATTTACTATAAATAGGCTATTTCTGCCATGAGTTCATGGGTGTTAAATGCATTTAACCTTTTCTTTAATAATTTCCAAATTACATCAAAATTTACTGATTCAATGCATGGAAAACATCCACTAATTTGGGAAATTAAAAAAGATATTTAAGCACAATGTATCCAGATTTCTTTTAAAATAATTCACCCACATAGGGAAGAGAGGAGAGGAACTAAATTTTCTCATTGGTTTGCTTTTATAAATTTCTAGAACAGAGATTACTATCTGTGGTACATTTGGCCAAAGAAAATTCAAGACTGAGCAAAATAAAAGTCCCTTCAGTGATTAAGATAGCAATATGCAGTGGTACAAAAGGATATTTAGAAGTACAAGAAATAAACAATTTTCTCAAGAAGAGTAAGAATTAGTATTCTGGGCAGCTTTGCCACCCAGAGTGTTCATCAGGATATGATCAAATAATTCACATTTTTGTTTATTTGCCTGAAGCAGCTTACCCACCCTAAGAGCAATCTTGTAAAAAGCCGAAGTGCATATTTTATGCAATATAACTTCATACAAAACTGAAGCAAAGTGATCTCATGCAACACTGGATGGCAAACTGTGGGCTTTCTCTATATATAAAATAAATAGAAACAGAAATAGATGAAAAACAGCTGGAGTTCAGAATTATATGGAGTCCATATTTCCATGCACCTTTAGGTGTGATGTTATTTTGACTAAATGTTAGTATCCTCGAAGAACTTTCAGGTGCTTTGACTAATAAGTAGCTCCAGAGCCATCATAAAATAATGCACCGGGAAAGAATGTGCTCCACCCTAAAACTAAGTGCCCAAAATTCAAACAGTTTATTATGCCCAGAATGACTTACAAATAAAACATAAGTTCAGTTTTATAAGGCGACATAAAAGATTGTTACTTAAGAGGCAAACTGGTCTAGAAAGCTTTATTGCCCCCATAATTTATTATGGAATTAATCCATTGCATGTTTGCACCAGGTCAGCTCGCTGAAGGAAACCTGCATCTTATCGAAATCAGATTGAGAGGTACAAATTGAGAATCCCTAATGGAGTACTAAGCAGACTTCAAAAAGTCAAGCATATGGACTGTGTTATAGTTTCTGAATGGCTTCACTTGAGTCATAAAGTTAACCCCCACCTCTCCCCCAAAAAGCAGGGCTATTTTTCCTATCAGTCTGCGAATAATCTAGAAAGAAAAAATATTTTTTGTGAAAATACAAAAGCAAGTTATTTTGTTTCAAAATAAAGATTTCTTCAAAATGAGCTCTTGTTTCTCTACTCCTTTGGTTCCTTACTATCAGAATTCTGAAAAATATATTTGGATATCACATCATAAAATATGATAGTTATACGAGCTAATACCTATGTTAATTAGCTCAATTTAGCCATTCTACAATGTATACATATTTCAAAACATCATGTTGTACATAATGAATATGTATATAAAATTTTTAAATAGTAATTAAAAATTAAACAATATATTTATTTGTACAAAAATGTCAGAGGAAGTATGATAGGATATTTATTATTAGATCTTTAGAAAGATATCAATTACTTCTTCTTAAGATACAACAGTTTTATCCATCAAGACTTACTGACTGCAACCCTAAGATGATATTTTATGGAATACTTGCTGACTGCAAAATATCAGATCAATCACATATTTAAATGATGCTCTTTTTAACAAAAACTGGCATTATATGTTAGACAAAAGATCAGGTTAGTGAATCAAAAAAACTGAATTTGGATACTTCATCACTTATTAATCATCTAAGCTATCATAAAATTCATTATATTCAACTCTAAATTAGGAAAAATAATAACTACAAGCCTTCTGAAGGTTAAATGTCAGTGAGAGGGTCAAATGAGATTCAGTTTATGAAAATATTTACATCTGTAAATTGTACTAACCTATACGGCATTTTTATTAATAGATCTACTTAATCCACAAATCAATAATTCATGCAGCAATATTTAATACCATTTTAAACTTTCTAAAAAAGAGCATAAATCTTTAGTTAACAATAGTATCTTTTTCACACTTCAATAATACCTAAAATATGTCATGAATACATTAAGTAAATAGTACTTCCTTCCATAAATATATGCGATATACATACACAAATACAAACATGTATATCCACATGTATGTTAACTTTACATTTATAGATACCAGTAAAATCTAGAAATTGTGTCTACTAAAAATATACAAGAAATATGTGTATATAACAGCCAAATCTCCCCTATCAATTCTTTTTCCTAAAAGTGAGTATAAAATAAATGTATTTCTACTTTAAGCATTTTTTTCTCAAGTGTTTTGTTTTATTTTGGATATCATTATATGTATTATGAATAAGACAACAGGATGACACTATTAAGATAAATCACCATGTTTCAGGGCATTAAGATAAGGTAAGAGGGGAAGGTGTTTTCCTTTGCTCTCAGGTTTACATCCTACTTTATCTTTGATATCCATTTCTTTATATTTTTCATTGTCAGTATTTTACTGACAATACATTTTGGTAGCTTTAACTTTCTTTTAACAATCATTTTTACTTATATTGATTTGTAAAAAAAGAGTTTAGCCTTCAATCATGCCATGAGTATTTTATGTCTTTAGAGACTTGAAAGTCCAGCAATTTATTTTTCTCTGTCTCCTATGTGCTACTGCAAGCCTGGAATTTGACCCATAACTTCAACTAAAGACCCCATTCACCTATCACTTTTCAAAATGTTTAACCAAACACTCTTCACTAGTCAAAAGTCAGCGATAGGAGAGCCTCCTACTGTGCATCTTCAGTGTGGTGTGGCTCATTGACAGCTGGAGAGACGGCTCTTGTTAAGCATATTTGATGTGCCCTGGTTTATGTCTACTCTGTTTTACTGGAAAAGCCTTCAGCAGGTCACTGGCTGGGCCTTTACAGCTGAGTACTAAAGATGAGAAGTGTAAATGATGATTAAGTGCGGGCACGACTCTCAGATTTCCAGAGTCCCAGCCTCACAGGTGTTCATATTGCAGCTGGAACTAAGGTCTCATTTTATCAGAAGATGAGTATCTACTTTAATTGTGGAAAGTGTAAGGTATTGACTAAAAGGCAGTGGTTTTGCTGATCAATGCTGATGTAGAGAAAGCTGGGAAGTTTAACAAAATGTTTTAGAGAAAATCTTCTGGAGCCAGTGAAGTATAAAGGAAAACAATGGCATACTGTCTGAGAGAAAAGAATAACACTAACATATCGACGGTGCATTGAGCAGTATAAAGAATTACACCAAGCTGGTGAAGAATATGAATGCTTTCTTAGGTGATTTAGACAACTGATGATATTTCACTAGTAATGAAATTGTGATGGCTATTTTCAAGTATTTAGAAGGGCTGTCTGTAGAAGAGAGGGATAATTGTGTGTGTGTGTGTGTGGCTGTGTGTGTGTGTTTGTGTGGGTGTGTGCCTGATTCCAGAGGACAGAATGTGGGCTAAACTGTGAAGATAATATGGCCACAGATCCAGTTCAAAATAAGAAAGAACTTCCTAGCCACTTGGACCATACACAAATGGAAGTTGGAGGTTATAAAGTCGCCATTATTGAAGTGTAAAAGTGAAAGTTGTGACTATTTTGTATGGTGGTTGGAGTGGCAATCTACATTGAATATGATTATGAATTGAATGAAATATGTGATACTTTGATGTCAATATTTAACAACTCTAATAGTAAATGAGATTTGAGTACACAGAGGAAATGTATTTTAGGCCAAATCCTAGGCCTAAAATACATAATAAATCCTTTCTTATTTACTCTTTCTTAGTAAATAAGAAAGAATATAGTTTTGGGAGTTACCAGGAGTTAAATCCTGGTATCTATATATTGGTCACTTGAGAAAATCACGTAAATGCTATTATAGCTTTCTCATACCTAAGTGAAAACTGGTATCAAATTGTAATAGTGGGGATTAAATTACTGGAAAGTTGATTACATTATAAGGACAGTGTCTAGCATAAAATAAACATTTAATGAAAGCTACCTAGCAGTACTACTTTCATCTAATATGTTTTGATATGTCATATGACTTTCAGTGCACCACTACACATGACATTTTACTCATGTAGCTGGTGTGTGTGTGTGTGTGTGTGTGTGTGTGTGTGTTAGCTGGATCCACCTTCCTTTCTCTTTCCTCCATCATTAAACGCAAGCTCTGGTTATGCTACACTGGCATCATGGAAACAGTCTAATCTCCTAAACTCTTCCTTTCACTCCCACTCCCAACTTGGTTTGAACTTTTCTCTCAAATTACATATTGGGCTCAATAATGCAATGCTCTTTTCAAATCTCCCTAGCTGACTCATCCTTTGAATATGAAAAATCACTAAACATATACTGAATCATTATATTAGTTTGAAGATTAAATCCAATTATTTAATAACAGAATTATGGATTTTTCTGGTATTTGCCCTTAACAATAGAACCTCTGTTTTTGTTGCAACATTAGCTGGTCTTTTCCATTCCACTAAACAGGCATGTTTGTCTCTTCTCCGTTAGTCCTCTGCTTGATGCCTTGAAGTTCTTACCTACACCACTCAGCTACTATGAGAACTGCCTTCTTTATTTACTCAGCCTAACCCTCTCACTCTAATACTTTCTGCAGAACACGGTTTCCAAGATGCCTTTCCAGATAAACACCAACCACAGACCACCCTGCTCATAAGTTGATGCATATCTTGTTTTACTGAATTTATGTCTGCTGCTAGAGTATCTGCATAGTTTTCCCCAGAATCTTTTAATATATACTTTATTTTCTCTCTAATTCTTATTATTGGGTAATGTATGCAATAAACACTATACACATAGCTGAGACTAAGTCTCTTAAATATTCACTGACCTTTTATTTGTGAGAAGTACTGCATTTTATAATTCATGATAGGATTATAAAATTTGAATCTGTAAAAGCAAAGCAATTATGAATAAAGGAAGTGGTTAAAGAAAATTTGATAATGTCTGAGAATGTAACAAAATATTAACTTATAAATGTATGTATGTATGTCTGTGTGTGTCTGCAAAGAAGGAGATTGTTCATATTACACAGAAAGAATATATATTCTTTATTAGCATGCAATTTTAGGTCTTTCTTAGGTAAATACAAAATAAAAGTTATTACAGACATGTTATATATGGTGTTTGATGGTAAAGTAACTCCTGCCTAAAGAAAATAATTGTCTTTCCTATTTTAAACTAAATTTTGTTATAGCTTCTAGCACCTGATTTTTTTTTAAGTACAGGGAAATTAATTTTTTTGATAATGTTTAAGTCAGGAAAATTTGAGATGAATATAAAACATTGTCCAGGAAGAATCACTATAATTAGTAAAAAGTATGTGTACAAGAAATACTCCCCAAAGATGTCCACGTCCTAATCTTTTAGACGTGGGCTTATGGTACCTTACATTGAAGAAGAGTCTTTGCAGATGTGACCAAATTAAGGAACTTGAAATGGATAGATTAGCCTGCATTATCCAGGTGGCCCAGCGCAATTGAAGAGTTCTTAAAAGAGTTAGAGAAGGAGATGGGAAGATGAAAGCAGGGAGTTGGAGGATGTGATTTAGATTTAAAAATGCTATTCTGCTGGCTTTGAAGATGGGGAAGGGGGTCATAAGCCAATGTATGCAACCAGCTTCTAGAAGCAAAAATGGAAAGGAAACGAATTTTCCCCTAGAACCTCCAGAAGGAATGCATCCCTATTGAGAGCTTGATTTTGGCCTAATAAAACCAATTTTAAACTTCTGACTTCAGGAATAGTAAGATAACAAATTTCTGTTGTTTTAGGCCACTAAGTTTATGGTAACTTATTACAGCGTCAACAGGAAAGTATTACAAATGCTAGCTAAAGATTTTGTTGTGATAATTAGCTCCTGTACAGAAGTTTAGAAATAAGTCGACCTAAAATTATGATTCAGTGGTGAAATTTGCCTTATGAAGAAATTGTCAGGAACACAGGAAAAAAAAAAAGATGAAGCAAAAAAATTGTGTTTCTTCCTCATTTAGATAAGTCTGCCTTTGTAAGCTGTAGCAATGGCTGGCTTCATAAACATGTAGCCTGTCCAGTCATACAGGGCCCAAATTTACAAAGGCCATATGCTTGTGTAAGTGCTCTGTTGTCATTTTTAAAACTTTAAACAATTCTTGAATTAGGCAACTTGAATTTTCATTTTGAAATGGCCCCTGCAATTTATGTGATTAATCCTGGCGGTAGTCTTACTGTTTTACAGTAATGTCAATACAATATTCACTCAGAAAGACAAGAATTATAAGTCACAACAAAAAATAAATAAAAGGAAAAGAACAAGAAAGAGAAAAAGAAGAAAAACAAATAAATGCAACATCACTATAAAATATTCTGTATATATAACCTCTCTCCCCTTCTAAATCTTTATGCAGCATTTATGTAACCAATAATTATGATAATTCAGTCACAGTCACCTTCTATGTAGTGGAGTTAAGAAAGTAAAATGTATTTCTGGACTTTCAATTCAATATGCATGTACTGGACTACATAATATTGTGATATAGTTAAAATACTACAGAAAAAAACACCATAGAACAATTGTATAGCAAGTAGAATTGGTATTTTCAAGGCTACGAGATGCCATCCTAGGAAAATAATTACAAAATTTGAATTAATGAAAAATCCATAAAAACAATCAATCACAATAAAATGAAATCAGTAAGGAAAGTTAAACCTGATGATATTTGTGTAAGATAAATAACATTATAAGTAAGATAACTATACATTACAGAACCACTTATCATCAAAAAAAAAAATTTCATAACCAACTTCACCCTATCATTATATAAAAGTTTCCTGATTCCTGAAATCCTAAGCCAGACTTAAATCCTAACTATTAACAATGAAAGACTATTGCACATTAGCCTTTCCTTTCTGGAACCTATGTTAATCCAAATAAAATATTTAAATCAGCAGGTCAAGCAAAGATTCTAAATATGGAATAGCAATTTATAAATTATATATTATATATAATTCAAATATATATATATTTGAATATATATTCAAAAATATGTGCAAACCTATTGTTTCATTTGTTATATAATTAGGAAAACAAATAATGCATAAGTTAAGCTAATAAGAAAAAATATTCCTTTAGAATATATACTAGAAAGTTGCATAAATAATAGCAACTTATTTTAGGGGAGAGGCTATAAAACAGAAATCACAAAAGTACAACTTGTTAATACTTAAAACCAACCTTACTGACATAATTAATAAAGCCCCTTTGCAAGGCTATCAAACGAAAGGAAAATATTGTATTTGGCTGAACCCAAAACAAAGCTAATACTTCAAAATATTGCCTAAAATAGTATTTGAATTGAAAAATCATTGAATTGAGGATAAAAGGTCTGTGTTTGATGGCCAGGTATCTTTCTGTGTTACTTGAATGGTCTTTTTTTTTTCTCTGACTTTTAATTTTCTCATCTACAAACAAGAAGTCTAGACGAAATCATTTCTAAGGTGTTTTCCAATTCAGTTCAAAATCGCTTCAAAGAAAATTTTCCAAAGAGAAAGTTGTTGCTTCTATGACTGGTTGAAGGTTAATAAACCATGGGAGTGAAGACCTTGCTTTTCAAATTCTATCACCTCTTAGATGAGAATAAGTTTAAACGTTTCTCAAGTCCAGAAATGATCTAAGAAAATACACTAAAATTTAAGTTCCATGGACATACCTATTGTGTCAATAATTTAGACTCATGCAAAAATCTGATTCATATTAATAAGTAAAGAGTTGCTATTTGGTGAAAGATAATTTTCTGTTAAAATTTAAGAATAGTTTAGTTGCTTGACTTTTCATACCAATGAAGCCTTAGTTTAACAATCAACATCATGTGTTATCAGAAGTCTAGTGTCAAACTGACAGATTATTTATTTTTCTAACCACAGGCAGGAAGGACGTTTCTAAATGAATTATTTATAACTCCATCTTGAATAAAATGTCTTTTTTTTTCCTATTTAAAACAACTCTTACAAAAATGTTTATTTGAGTTTAAGAAGCAGTTTACAATTCCCTACTAAATAAAGCCCACGTATTTTAGCCTGTCATTCAAGAGCCTACACAAACTGGCGCCAACCTATCTTTAGAGCTTTGTCACCTACTACCTAGTTTGACACATCCCAAACTTCTGAAACAATTAACTTGCTAAATATGTTTTGTGTTTTTCTGCTTACCTTCTTTGTTCAAGCTACTCCTCTTGCCATAAATACCTTCCAAGTCATCTTTGCATTTCCAAGTCTAATCTACTTCAGGTCTAAGATTTAGTGCTGAATCATAAATAAAAACATTCCAGAGCTAGAGCTTGCCTACATATCCATCTTCCTTTACCACATCAGTGTCAGAAATCATCTAATTTTTTTTTTTACAATTCTAAGATAATCTCTTCAAAATATCCTTAAGCTTATTTAGCACATTGAAATATTTATTTAAAAAATGTTGTACACATTTAGCTCTCTGATGTGTTTGAAAGCTTCTTGAGACAAGAAACCATAATTTTAGCTGTTTTATTCTCATGTCATAAAGTGTTTCTTAGTTTGAGAATATGCACACCCAAAATAATACATGAATGAGTATATAACTTGTAAAAAGAACGGAGGGGGTCTTGTTGATTTAATTCTATAATAACAATATTATAGGGTGAAGTGGATAGTCTTTTAACATCATGGTTCTATTATAACTGCTTGTACAGTCTTAAATTATTCAGTATAACTGCTTTTAATTTTTAGGATGTCCTTAGAAGATTTCATGTGAAAGTAAGAAATAACCAGATAAAACATTACCTTTTGAAATTCTTACAATCCTGGAACACAAGTCATTACTCTTTAGTTCCCTTTTCCCCAGACTTTTCCCAAGGCTATAATAATGTTTTATTATTTATAGAGAGATTTATATTTTCAAAGCACTTTAGAGCCATTAATTTGTAAAGCCCAACAACATACAGTAGAACAAGGTAAGTGTGATTAAATGCATTTGACAGATAAGAAAACAGCGATAATGTCAAAGTAGTCTTTTCACAGCCAGTGACAATCTGGAGTTTCCTGCTGTAATTTGTCCCCTGTAAAAACAACAAAACAATATAACTGATTTTATTTATTTTATTCTCAATCCTTCATTTTCATAGTCAGAGTTAGGAGCAAACTTGTGTTATTGATCTTTACTTCAAAAACATGACTAATTATAAGGTAAAGTTTTCAAATTTCTTTATCGTAACTGTGGAGTAAGACCACCATTCTGTTTTTAGTTTAGATGTGTGAAAATACTGTAATCAAACAGGTTAATTCTTTAAACATCACTTAAAAAGTAATAGTAGCTGCATTAATCAAATGAAATCTATAACTCCATTTTATAGTATTGGTCATTTGTATTGAGTTGAAAACAATTTTTCCAAAAGACTTCTGATTTTTTAAACTCTAAAATTAAGAACAAATACATATCTAGTTGATAAAAATATCACATATAAGATGCATTTATCTTCAGAGATATAAATCTTTGCCAAAGATAACTTTTCCTGTCAGAGTTCCAGGTCCCCACTTGTCAATGCAAAATTGATTTGAAAGTAGATTTTTTCCTTTTATGTTCAAGGCTGTGATTTGGGACATTGTGATGATAAATTATTTAAATTCATTTTCTCTCTACTCTTGCACCAAACAAATCTCCAGAGAAATTGTCTGTCCCTAGTCAGGGTCTCAGGAAAGTAATGTTATTTTATCCCAGTGGGGATGAGAGTTTTTCAACTTTATTTATGGCCGGCATTTTTATGCTTTTGACTCATACCGCCACTTTCTCACTATGAAACTATTCGTATTTCCGGAGAGAGGTTAAGATAATTTACTATTGCTGAACATATTTTTTGCTTACACTGATGCAAAGAATTAGACACATGACTCCTGTTAGCGTCAATTCTAATGATCCATAATGTAAAAATCAGGACTTTGCATAAAAAGCATCCGCTTCCTTTGATTCAAAACCAAAAAGTAGGGTGGGGCCAAGACGGCTGACTAGAACGCTTGGCATTCGGAGCTTCCCATTGGAGAATAAAAAAAAAAAAAAAAAAAAAAAAAAACAGAATAAGCATTCACCCACAACCAAGGTATCCAGATTCTCTCATCAAAATTGACTAGAAGGCTGACTTGACCCACAGAGAGAAGGAAGAGCAGTGTAGTGCGGTTGCCCACCTGAGAGCCCCAGGGAGAAGGGGAACCCCCTCCCTCCAGTCAAAGGAGGCAGTGAGTGAGCAGGCTACCCAGCCAGGGAAACTGTGCTTTTTCCATGGAACTGTGCAACCCATGGATGAGAAGATACCATTCGCAAACTCAAGCCATGGGGACTGAGTATCCCGACCTCAGATGCCCAGATTCTTACAGCCTCTTAGCTGGAATCTGCTTAAGCCTACTGAACTCCTCTGGAAAGGGGTGACAAGCACCGGCTGTGGCTGCCTGCTGTCTACGCCTAAGCTGTTTGAGCTCCTGCAGGGAGAGGCAGCACTGGGACTCACAACTGCATAACATGCTAAGTTCCCTGGGCGGTGGAAGGGTGGCACCCATTTCTATAGCTCCAGGTTGCAAGCTTGTCCCCACAGCCCAACACACCAGTTGTGGCCAGAGTGCCTCTTCAGGCCTAACCCGGATCCATCCTCCTTCAGTGGTGGGGGAGGGGCTTCCATGCAGCATCTCCAGTAACTCAACCAGAGGCTCAGGGAAAGAATTTGGATCTTCCTGGGCCTGAGGCCCAAGGGGAAGGGGTGGCCACACTCTCTGTGGACCAGCAGACTTAGCTTCTCCTCCTGGTATTTCTGACGAATCCAGGCAGCCCAGACAACTGAGCTTCCCCTCAGTGAAACACAACCTCTCTACCAAGGAACAAAGTGCTTCATTAAATGGGTCCTGCTCCCCATGCCACCCAACTGATTGAGACCCACCAAGGGGGGTTGTCGGACACCCTCTAACAGGGATTGTCGGACACCAACTAACAGGGGTTGTTGGACATTCCTACTGTCATCAGGTTGGTGCCCCTTGAGGTCAGAGTTTCCAGAAGAAAGAGCAGACACCCATCTTTGCTGCTCTCCAGCCTCCTTGAATGAAATCTCTAGGTAGCGAATCAGATGAATAAGGCCTGAAGTGAATGTCCAGCTTACTGTAGCAGCCCTACAGAAGAGGGGCCGGACTATTGAAAGAAAAGCAAACAAGCAGAAAGTGGCAATAGCATCATCATCAACGACAACAAAAACCCCATCCAAGGGTCGGCAGTTTCAAAGGCTGAAACTAGACAAACTCACAAAGATGACAAACTCACAAAGATGACAAAGAATCAATGAAAAAATGCTGAAAACCCAAAAAGCCAAAGTGTCTCTTCTCCTCCATGATAAAAGCGTCTCTCCATCAAGAGCATGGAACTGGACAGAGGATCAGATGGACAAATAAACAGAAGTAAGCTTCAGAAGATGGGTAATAAAAAACTATAATGAGCTGGAAGAGCATGTTCTAACCCAATGCAAAGAAGCTAAGAATCTAGATAAAAGGTTATAAGAATTGTTAACTAGTGTAACCAGTTTAGACAGGAACATGAAATACCTAATGGAACTGAAAAACACAGCACAAGAACTTTGTGAAGCATACACAAGTATCAAAAGCCAAATTGACCAAGTGGAAGAAAGGATATCAGAGTCTGAAGACGACCTTACTCAAATAAGACATGCAGACAAGAATAGAGAAAAATGAATGAAAAAGAATGAACAAAGCCTCCAAGAAATATGGGACTTCATAAAAAGTCCCATAAACCTATGATTGATTAGAGTTATCAGAAGCAGACAGAGAAAATGGAAACAAGCTGGAAAATACACATCAGGATATTATCCAGGAGAAATTCCCCAACCTATCAAGACAGGCCAATATGCAAATTCGGGAAATACAGAAAACACCATTAAGATATTTCACAAGAAAGTCAACCCCAAGACACATAATCATCAGATTCTCTAAGGTTGAAATGAAGGAAAAACTGTTAAGGGCAACCAGACAGAAAGGCTAGGTCACTTAAAAAGGGAAGCCCATCAGACTAACAGCGGACCTCTCAGCAGAAACTCTACAAGGCAGAAGAGATTAGGGGCCAATATTCAACATTTTTGAAGAAAATAATTTTCAACCCAGAATTTCATATCCAGCCAAACTAAGCTTCATAAGCAAAGAAGAAGTCCTTTCCAGACAAACAAATGCTCAGGGATTCCATTACCACCAGGCCCGCCCTGCAAGAGCTCCTCAGAGAAGCACTAAATATGGAAAGGAAAAACTGGTACCAGTAACTGCAAAAACACACCAAAATGTAAAGACCAATGACACTACGAAGGAACTGGTAGTGCATCAACTACTGTGCAAAACAACCAAATAGCATCATGATGAGAGGATCTAATTTACACATAACAATATTAACCTTAAGTGTAAATGAGCTAAATGCCCCAATTAAAAGACACAGACTGGCAAATTGGGTAAGGAGTCAAGACCCATCAGTGTGCTGTATTCAGGAGACCTATCTTATGTGCAAAGACACAAACAGACTCAAAATAAAGGATGGAGGAATATTTACCAAGCAAATGGGCAGCAAAAAAAGCAGAGATCGCAATCCTAGTCTCCAACAAAACAGATTTTAAACCAACAAAAATCAAAAAAGACAAAGAAGGGCATTACAAAATGTTAAAGGGAACAATTCAACAAGAAGAGTCAAGTATTCTAAATATATATGCACCCGATACAGGAGTACCCAGATTCATAAGACAGGTTGTTAGAGACCTGCAAAGAGACTCAGACTCCCACACCATAACAGTGGGAGACTTTAACATCCCACTGTCAATATTAGACAGATCAATGAGACAGAAAATTAACAAGGATATTCAGGACTTGAACTCCACTCTGGATCAAGTGGATCTGGTAGACGTCTACAGAACTCTCTACCCCAAATCAACAGTATATACGTTCTATTCATTGTCATATGGCACTTATTCTAAAATTGACCACTAATTGGAAGTAAAAGACACCTCAGCAAATGCAAAAGAACAGTAATCATAATAGTCTCTCGGGCCACAGTGCAACCAAATTAGAACTCAGGATTAAGAAACTCACTCAAAACCATACAATTTCATGGAAATTGAACAACCAACTCCTGAATGACTCCTGGGTAAATAATGAAATTAAGGCAGAAATCAAGAAGTTATTTTAAACCAATGAAAACAAGGAGAAAATTTACCAGAATCTCTGGGACACAGCTAAAACAGTTTTTTTGTTTGTTGTTTGTTTGTTTGTTTGTTTGTTTGTTTTCTGAGATGGGGTCTTGCTCTGTTGCCCAGAGCTGGAGTGCAATGGTGTGATCTCGGCTCACTGCAACCTCCACCTCCTGGGTTCAAGTGATTCTCCTGCCTCAACCTCCCAAGTAGCTGGGATTACAGATGCATGCCACCATACCCAGTTAATATGTATTTTTAGCAGAGACAGGGTTTCACTATATTGGCCAGGCTAGTCTCAAACTCCTGACCTTGTGATCTGCCTGACTTGGTGTCCCAAAGTGCTGAGATTACAGGCATGAGTCACCATGCCCAGCCTAAAGCAGTCTTAAGAGGGAAATTTATAGCGCTAAATGCCCACATCAGAAAACTAGAAAGATCTCAAATTGACACCCTAGCATCACAATTAAAAGAGCTAGAGAGTCAAGAGCAAACTAAACCAAAAGCTAGCAGAAGAAAAGAAATAACTAAGATCAGAGAAGAACTGAAGGAGATAGAGAAATGAAAAACCCTCCAAACAATCAGTGAATTCGGGAGCTGTTTTTTTGAAAAAAATTAACAAAATAGATAGAGCACTAGCTAGACTAATAAAGAAGAGAGAGAAGAATGAGATAAACACAATAAAAAATAATAAAGTAGATATCACAACTGACTCCCATAAATATAAACTACCATGAGAGAATACTATAAATACCTCTGCACAAATAAACTAAAAAGTATAGAAGAAATGGATAAATTCATGGACACATACACCCTACGACGACTAAACCAGGAAGAAATTGAATTCCTGAGTAGACCAATAACAAGCTCTGAAATGGAGGCAGTAATACATAGCGTACCAACCAAAAAAAAAAAAGCCCAGGACCAGATGGATTCACAACTGAATTCTACCAGAAATACAAAGGGGAGCTGCTACCATTACTTCTGAAACTATTCCAAATAATTGAAAAGGAGGGACTTCATTTTATGAAGCCACCATCATCGTGGTATCAAAACTGAGAAGAGATACAACAACAAAAAAGGAAACTTCAGGCCAATATCCCTGATGGATATAAATGCAAAAGTCATCAATAAAATACTGGCAACCCGAATACAGCAGCACATCAAAAAGCTTATCCACTACAATCAAGTTGGCTTCATTCCTTGGATACAAGACTGGTTTAACATATGCAAATTAATAAATGTAATCCATCACATAATCAGAACCAATGACAGAAACCACATGATTATCCCAATAAGTGCAGAAAAGGCCTTTGATAAAATTCAACATCTATTCATGTTGAAAACCCTCAATAAACTACGTATTGATGGAACATATCTCAAATTAATAAGTGCCATTTATGACAAACCCACAGCCAATATCATACTGAATGGGCAAAAGCTGGAAGCATTGCCTTTGAAAATTGGCACAAGAAAAGGAGGCCTTTTCTCACCACTCCTATTCAACATTGTATTGGAAGTTCTGGCCAGGGCAATCAGGCAAAAGAAAGAAAGAAAGAAAGGGTATTCAAATAGGAAGAGAGGAAGTCAAGTTGTCTCTGTTTGTAGATGACATGTTTGTATATATAGAAAATCCATTGTCTCAGTCCAAAAACTCAAGTTGATAAGCAATTTCAGCAAAGTCTTAGGATACAAAATCAATGTGCAAAAATCTCAAGCATTCCTATACACCAATAATAAAGAGCCAAATCATGAGTGAACTCCCATTCATGATTGCTACAAAGAGAATAAAATACCTAGGAATACAACTTACAAAGGATGTGAAGGACCTCTTCAAGGAGAACTACAAATCGCTGCTCAAGGAAATAAGAGAGGACACAAGCAAATGGAAAAACATTCCATGCACATGGATAGGAAGAATCAATATCATGAAAATGGCCATTCTGCTCAAAGTAATATACAGATTCAAAGCTATTCCCATCAAGCTACCACTGATTTTCTTCACTGACTTAGAAAAAACTATTTTAAATTTCATATGGAACCAAGAAAGAGCCTGTATTTGCAGTTACCTCCTCCACTGAAGGCTTAAACCCCTCAACATCATCCATGAGGGTTGGAATCAACTTCTTCCACAACCTCACTAATGTTGATATTTTAGCTACCATTCAATCACTATCTATGGCAGCTAAAGTCGTACAACATGTATTTCTTAAGTAAAAAAAAAAAAAAAAAAAAAAAAAAAGACTTGAAAGTCAAAGTTACTCCTTGATTTATGGGCTGCAGAATAGATGCAGCCATGAAAACAACAGGAATCTCCTTGTGTATCTCCATCAGAGCTCTTGGGTGACCAGATGCTTACGCAATGAGAGGTAGTAGTATTTTGAAAGGAGTTTTCTTTGTTGTTGTTGTTTGTGTTTTGTTGTTGTTGTTTTGTTTTGTTTTTTTTTTTTCTCTGAGCAGTAGTTCTCAATAGTGTGCTTGAAAAATTCAGGAAACTATACTGCAAACAGTTATGGTGTCTTTAGGCTTTATTGTTACGTTTTTAGAGCACAGGCGGAGTAGATTTATCATAACTCTTAAGGAACCTAGGATTTTTGGAATGGTAAATAAGGATTGGTTTTAACTTAAAGTCATCAGCTACATTAGCCCCTAACAAGACAGCCTGTCCTTTGAAGTTTGAAGCCAGACATTGCCTTCTCCTTTCTAGCTATGAAAGTCCTAGATGGTATCTTCTTTTAAGAGAAGGCTGTTTTGTAAAAATCTGTTGTTTAGTGTATTTACCTCCATCAGTGGTCTTAGCTAGATCTTCTGTATTACTTGTTGCAGCTTTTACATCAGCACTTGCTGCTTCACCTAGTACTTTTATGTTGTGGCAATGGATTCTTTCCCTTAAATTCATGAACTAACTCTGCTAGCTTCAAATTTATTTTCTGCAGCTTCCTCACCTCTCTTAGACTTTATAGAATTTGAAAAGTTAAAGAAAAGTTAAGGCTTTACTCTGGATTAGGTGTTGGCTTAGGGGAATGCTGTGGTTTGTTTGATCTTCTATTTAGACCACTACAACTTTCTCCCTATTAGCAATAAGTTTTGTGTTAGGCCATTCTTGTGTTTCTATAAAGGAACACCTGAGGTTGGGTATTTATAAAGAAAAAGGGCTCAATTGGCTCAGGGTTCCATAAGCTGTACATGTATGGCACTAGCATCTGCTTCTGGTGAGGGCCTCAGGAAGCTTCCAATCACAGCAGAAGCCATGGCGAGCCAGCATATCACATTGCGAGAGTGGGAGCAAGGGAGAGAAAAGGGGGAGATCCCAGACTTTTAAACAACCAGGTCCCATATGAACTAACTGAGCAGTAACTCACTTACAAGGGAATGGTGCTATACCATTTATGAAGGATTTACTCCCATGTTCCAGCCATCTCCCACCAGGCCCCAGTATTGAAATCACATTTCAACATGAGATTTGGAGAGGACAAACATCCAAATTATATCAAGAGTGTTTTGCTTTCTTATCATTCATGTGTTCACTGGAGTAGCACTTTTCATTTCCTTCAAGAACTTTTCCTTTGTGTTCGGAACTTGGCCAACTGGCTGGTACAAGAGGCCTAGTTTTCATTCTATCTTGGTTTTTGACATGCCTTCTTCACTAAGCTTAATTAGTTCTAACTTTTGACTTAAAGATAAAGACTTGTGACTCTTCCTTTCACTGAAACTCGTAGAGGCCATTGTAGGTTATTAGTTATCCTAATTTCAACTCTTTTTTTCTTCAACGTTGTAACATTCTATATATACAAACATGTCATCTACAAACAGAGACAACTTGACTTCCTCTCTTCCTATTTGAATACCCTTTCTTTCTTTCTTTCTTTTGCCTGATTGCCCTGGCCAGAACTTCCAATACAATGTTGAAGAAAAATTCAACCTAATTTTAACTCTTCTTTTGTTGTGTCTCAGGGAACAGAGACCTGAGGAGAAGGTGAAACAGCCTGTGGGTGGAGCAGTCAGAACACACACAACATTTATTGATTAATTTTGCTATGTTATGTTGGCGTGGTCCATGGTTTATGGTAGTACAAAACAATTAAAATAGTAACATTAATGATCACTTGGCACAGATCACTTATAACACAATAATAATGAAAATACTTGAAATACTGCAAGAATTACCAAAATGTGACAAAGAGATACTAAGTGAGCATATGCTGTTGGAAAAATGGTGCTGACAGACTTAGTCAATGCAGGTTTCCCACAAATCTTCAACTTGTGGAAAATGCAGTATCTGCAAAGCGTAAGATAGTGAAAGGCAATAAGCAGGGTATATCTGCACCTGCTGCTTTGCTACACACCTGTACCCTGGCTCCTGAACTCCTTCTAGAATCTTTGAGAACTCGGGTGTTCAATCCTTTCTCTTCTCTGATACTGTTCGTTAAACTTACGCTTGCATAAAAACAAACAAACAAAAAATTAAAGATCTTCTGCACAGCAAAAGAAACTATCATCAGAATAAACAAGCAGCCTATAGAATGTGAGAAATTTTTTGCAACTACCCATCTGACAAAGGTCTACTGCTCAGAATTTACAAGGAACTTAAACGTATTTACGAGAATAAAACAACTCCATCAAAAAGTGGGCAAAGGATATGAGCAGACACTTCTCAAAAGAAGACATTTACACAGCCAACAAACATATGAAAGAAAGCTCAGCATCACTGACCATCAGGGAAATGCAAATCAAAACCACAATGAGATACCATCTCATGCCAGTCAGAATGACAATTACTAAAAGTCAGGAAACAATAGATGCTGCTGAGACTTTGGAGAAGTAGGAACGCTTTTACACTGTTATCAGGAATGTAAATTAGTTCAACCATTATGGAAGACAGCATGGCAATTCCTCAAAGATCTATAACCCCAAATACCATTTGACCCAGTAATCCCATTACTGAGTATATACCCAAAGGATTGTAAATCATTCTACTATAAAGACACATGCACACATATGTTTACAGAATCACTCTTTACAATACCAAAGACTTGAAGCCCACCCAAACGCCCATCAATGATTGACTGGATAAAGGAAATGTGGGGTACATATACACCATGGAATGCTATGCAGCCGTAAAAAGGAATGAGATCATGTCCTTGGCAGGAACATGGGTGAAGCTGGAAGCCATCATTCTCAGCAAACACAGGAATAGAAAAGCAAACACCGCATGTGCTCACTCATAAGTGGGAGTTGAACGCTGACAACACATGGACACAGAGAGGGGAACAACACACACCAGGGCCTGTTGGGGGATGGGGGGTGAGGGGAGGGAACTTAGAGGACAGGTCCATAGGTGCAGTAAACCACCATGGCACACATACACATATGGAACAAAGCTGCACGTCCTGCACATGGATCCTGTTTTGTTTGTTTGTTTGTTTTGTTTTTGAAGAAATAAAGAAAAAAAATGTTTGCATATGCCCATATACTCAGGTGCTGATTCACACACACAACACAAGAGGGGATTCAGGAATTTGGGCAGAAGATAGAGCCAATCCAGGTAATTTTGGTACCAAATGATCATCCTTATCAAGCAAGACTTGAATTGGATATTGAACCCATACATTTTAACTCTTCTGTTAATTCTCCTATTGAATTTATTATGTACATCTAACAAAAACACAAAGGTTTATAACAAATCATTCATAAGAATATGCAGATTTGATCCAAATTATTCATATCCTTCAAGAAAAATTCTTACTTTCTTTTTTTTTTTTTTTTTTTTTTGAGACGGAATCTCGCTCTGCCACCCAGGCTGGAGTGCAGTGGCCGGATATCAGCTTACTGCAAGCTCTGCCTCCTGGGTTCAC
This sequence comes from Trachypithecus francoisi, assembly GCF_009764315.1. Taxonomy (NCBI): domain Eukaryota; kingdom Metazoa; phylum Chordata; class Mammalia; order Primates; family Cercopithecidae; genus Trachypithecus; species Trachypithecus francoisi. Next base: position 64,753,969 of record NW_022681469.1, read on the forward strand.
GCCATTCTCCTGCCTCAGCCTCCCACGTAGCTGGGACTACAGGCGCCCGCCACATCGCCCGGCTAGTTTTTTGTATTTTTCAGTAGAGACGGGGTTTCACCGTGTTAGCCAGGATGGACTCGATCTCCTGACCTCGTGATCCGCCCGTCTCGGCCTCCCAAAGTGCTGGGATTACAGGCTTGAGCCACCGCGCCCGGCCGAAAAATTCTTACTTTCAATTCCACACTTTTTTTGGTTAATATGACTTCAGTCATATTTCATATATGCAAAAGAGTTACCAACACTTACAGCACTATCACAGACCTAGGGTGCGTAAGAAAATAACTTCCTTTAAAATGACTGATACCGGCACCTCTGCGTAAAAACACAAGGCTCATCCTATGAAGCAACCAGCACAGATTAAACTTTTAATGCTTTCAATCTACTCTCCTTTCAAGTATCTTGAGGGAAGTAAGAGTGTAAGGGTCAAACATACATATGAGTTTAATTATAGGACACTGTATTGGGATACCTCTGAGACCTTTTTTCTTTCAAGTAACAGCATATGTTATGCTTAAAGGTGGAAAGGTTATTTTCTACCTCCACATCACTGGAAATCCAGACTTCTTACTGCATTTAGATACTTTGATGTTTTCATTGAGTTGGAGTTACTAAAGAAATTGATTTAAGAGAGACTTCTGTTTTAGCAACATGATTTCTTCAAACAGCAAAATAATTGGCAACTGGCTGGCTCAAATAAGGTCTTTAAAAAGAGACACAAAGGGATGTCTATTTTTCCAATCTTTACAATGTTAGTACAATCCTCCATAAGTCTGTCTATAATGTGTTAAAGAAAGTAAAGTTAATGAGCACAGATGAAAATTCACTTTCTTCAGTGGATGTATGAATATATATACATGCATATATGTGTGTATAAAGTAGAATGGGAATTGTATGAACTACACAGGTCTCTTGAAATTGCATATGCTGCTTAGTGACTTTAGTGTTTGTTTAACATCTGCTTTCATTACATAGTAAAATCCATGACGCACTAATCACTAAAGATTACCTCTAGGTAAAGTAATAATAACACCCTGACCTATCCAGTTAGTGTTTCCATTTGCTTATACCATATGGTGATATTTTTTTAAATGCAAGGTGGAAATGAAACAGCATCTGGAGAGCATTCTTCCCCCATCTCAACTATACCCTTCTTCCATCACCTAAGCACAAAAGTGCATTGTGTTGAAGTTTAAATATACCCACTCATTTCTTTTTGTTGACTGTCTACAGTGTGAAGACTTAATACATAGATTTATTTTCAAGTGAATTCTAAAGTACATAGTAATAGGCTCTAAATAAAATAAGGTGCTAAAATAGAAGCTATTTCTCATCCTATTCCTGCAGTGACCAGACAAGTTCCAACAGTTAATTTTGAGACAAAACAATATAAAGGTCTGTAAAAAGAGACATAAAGAAATGCCTGTTTTTCCAGTCTTTAAAATCATAGTACAATCCTCTATACTTCTGTCTTTAAAATGTTAATGAAAGTAAAGTTAAATAAATGGACAGAGATGAAAATTCACTGTCTGAAGTGTATATATCATATATATGCGTATGTGTATATACATATAGATATATATACATATATATGTAGAATGTATATAAGTATAATTTGATTTAATGTACCTTTTAGTATTTTTGTTATTTTTCTTTTTAATGAACTTTTAATTTTAGAATAGTTACAGATTTACAGAAAAATTACAAAGATAATATAGAGACTTTTTATGTATCTCATACTCAGTTTCTCCTATTATTTATATCTTAAATAAGTATGGAACATGTCTTACAATTAATGAAACAATATTGATATGTCATTATTAACTAAAGTCCATACTTTTTTCTAATTTTTTAGTTTTTAACTTAATGTCCTTTTTTTTCATTTCAGAATCTCATCAAGGATACCATATTGCATTTAGTTAGCATGTCTCGTTAGGGGCCTCTTGGCTGTGACCGTTTCTTAGACTGTCTTCTGGGTTTTCATAACTTTGACAGTAGTGTTCAGTACTGCCTAGATATTTTGTAGAATATACCTCAATTACAATTTGTTTCATAGTCTTTTGATGACTAGACTGGGGTTACAGTTTCAAGAGGTAAGACAAGAAGGTTAAATTGGCATTCCTACCAAATCATATCAAGAGTACATCTTATCAATATCACTTATCACTGTTGATCTTCACCTTGATCACCTACAAGGCTGAGGAGGGGTCTGTCAGTTTTCTGCACTGTAAAGTTACTCTTTCCACCCCTTACCATTTGTACTTTTTGGGAGGAGGTCGCCACATATCACACTTAAGGAGTAGGGAGTTATATTCTAACTCCCCATTGAGGGCAGAATATTTACATAAAATAATTAGAATTCTTTTATATGGAAGATTATTTTAATTCTAATTTCTTTATTTCTTCAACCATTGCATTATATCAGTATGGTCACATAGATATTAATTTTATACTTTAAATTATAATCCAACCATTTTTCTAGTTTTGGTTACTGTTAGTTTTTTAAGTAGCTTCTGTATCCCTTTGACACATACCCTGTGTGTATAGGTCACTGCTATGTTTGTTGGGACTACAAGATGCTCCATCAGGATCATCTTGAATATGTTCCTTCACTTAAATCAGACATTAATCCAGGAATCCCTGGTTTCTTTTATTGGAATATAGTAATAGAAAAAAAAAATGGCACTAGGCAAGGTTTTGGTTTTGGTGAGGAAATTTAGATACATATATAATGGAATCTTGAGTAATCTACATACTAACTCCTTTTTTGTTGTTTATATTTAAGTAAGCTATTATACTTTACCTCTAGTTTAAAATTGATACATCAGAAGTTATGTTCTCTGTTGCAATAAACATATTTGGTATTGACAAGATAAAGATGGAGAACAATTTTTGATATCACAACCTATGCAAATTAACGTACTCTTATGACCATTTTAATGTTCAATCATGACTTTTTTTTAGTTTATTGCTATCATGGAAATGAAACTTTCTGATTTATGTGAGGAAAAGCAAAAATTAATTTTTAAAATGTTTCATGATTGATGATCCTAAATTGAAACTACTTTGAAATTTTGAATAATAATACAACCATTAAGAAACTGCAAGCCATGTTAGGGTATGTTATAAATATTTTATCATTTCAAGTCACCACTTTCATGCCTACGTTTCTAGAAGTAAATTGCCATCGACATCACCATTGTAATCAATGCTATAGATAAATTCTACTGAGAAATTGAAAAACATTTTATTTATTGTTCAGCACAGTTGGAAGACAGGAAAATAATTATATACAGAGATAAACTCATCTAGCATGAACTACGTCTTTGTGTCACCCCAAGATTAATAATTTGAAATTTTAACCCGCAGTGTGATGACATTAGGAGGTGGATCCACTGAGAGGTTTTTAGATCATGAGGTTTTTAGATCATGATCCCCTCATGAATGGGATTAGTGCCCTTATAAAAGAGACTCTGAGGCCGGGCGCCTGTAATTCCAGCACTTTGGGAGGCCGAGGTGGGCAGATCACAAGGTCAGGAGATGGAGACTATCCTGGCCAACATGGTGAAACCCCGTCTCTACTAAAAATCCAAAAATTAACTGTGCATGGTGGTGCGTGCCTGTAATCCCAGCTACTCGGGAGGCTGAATCAGGAGAATCGCTTGAACCAGGGACTCAGAGGTTGCAGTGAGCCGAGATCGTGCCACTGCTCTCCAGCCTGCCAACAGAGCAAGACTCCGTCTCAAAAAAAAAGAAAAAAAAAAAAAAGAAAAAGAAAAGGAAAAAAGACTCTGAAAACTTTACTAGCCCTCCTTCCACCATGAGAGGACATAAAGAAAGGTTGGAAGTTTGTAAACTGAAAGAGGACCCTCACCAGAACCCAGCCATGCCGGCACTCTTATGCCAAACTTCCAGCCTCCAAAACCTGGGAAATTTTTGTTTATAAGCCACCCGGTTTATGGTATTCTGTTATAGAAGCCTAACCGACTGAGGTATCATTTTTTTTTTTTTTCAACAAAGTCTACTCCATAAGCATCCTGGTTGCCAGCCATACCCAATTTACCTTTTCTAATCTCTTTTTAAAATGTATAATAATTAAATTTCCCTCTCACATAGAACTGCAAGTGGTGGACTGACATTATTTTGTAAAATTCTGTGTAAAGTACATTTTGCATTTAAGTAGAAGGTCTTCTGAATTACTTAACATATTCTGTTTTTTCCCCAGCCCTAATGTGGTTATTATTAAATTAGGAACCATTTTAAAATAACTTAGACATTTATGTTTTGCTTAGATCTTTTCTATTATCTTTTATTATTTGATCCTAATGTCTATGGGGTTATTGAACACTTTTTATAGAGACTTTTTTTCCATATGAAGAAACGAAAGCTCAGAGTTACTAAGTAATTTCCTGAGGACTTTAAGTAGTATTAGTGATAATTTTAAATTAGTGATAATTTCAGAACCCCCTTGAAAGCCCCCCAAGAGTTCTTCTCTTGGGAGAAATAGTCACATGTCTCTACCAGGGCATAGAGCAGTCTTTGGATATGAGGAAAGGGAAAACTTTCCTCTGCTCTCAGAGTTAACACAGGAAGACTGAAGGCATGGCAGATTCTGGCCAGCATGAAACTTAGACTGGAAGGTACTCAGTGTTTGCTCAGACTGAAGTGCTAGCAGAAGGGGGCAGGCAGAAGGAGAGAGTGGCTCTGTATATATAAACTGAAAAGGGTTGCCTAGCTAAAATAGGTTTTAAAGTGGAATTCTAGGGCATAGATAAATGAAGTATTAGAATAAGGCATTTTTATCCTCCTTTTGGAGAAATCACAGCCTAATTACCATAGTGACATAGCAAGTCACAAAAATATTTTTGTTCTGTAGACAGAGCCACCCAAACACCACATCACCAGCCATTAGTGATGGCTCATGTTTAGGTCCAAATTATCTAGTGATGTAACAAGAACCACATAAACTGAGCTACATCTGTGCTACAACAGGTATTTGTGCTATAAACTGATAATATAAAATTTCATATGCTTAAAAAATGCCTCTGAAATCAAATTAATGTGTCCATTATGTCTCACAGGTATGATAAAGCTCCTTACATAGGCATCTGTATTAATGTAAAACTTTATCCTTCAAGACAATTTCATTTAAAGGGAGAATAAAGCAGAAATTGAAGATTAAAACTTCAGTTTAACCTGAGTAGACCTCAGTTCATATAGATACATAGATGATAGATAGATAGACAGATAGATAGATAGATAGATAGATTTGTTGATGTAGTTTGAACTTGATACAGTTTTTCTTCTCTCACTGAAATCTTTTCTTCACTATATCACTTTTAAATCTAGCAACAACTGTACATTCCAAAGTAATTTTTTTCAGAGTCGTATAAGTAATAATTCCAATGTCCCTATTGCTAGTATTATTATGCATTCTATCAAAAGGGTAACATTAATATTAATCCAACATTAGAGAAAATAACTTGAACTATTTTATTATAGGAGACAATCATCAGTTTGTCTTCTCATTAAATATGAAAACTGTGGTAGCAGTGCCATTTTATATTGGGAAATTTAAAAATGAATCTCTTAAAATAATTTTTATTTGCAGAATCTCTCTCACATCCTTTCAACCCCAAATATACTAAAAACATACAGGTATTGAGCATCACATTAAGCAAGGCCAAGAACATATAGATAAATGAGGCACCATAATTACTCACAAGGAGATTCTAAACTAATGGGATGAGAAAATGAAAATAAATCACAAGGGTGAATGCAGCTTTTAGAAAAAGACAAAGACATGGAGGCAAAGCTCAGGATTCAGATACAGAACACTGTGAAGTACGAGTCTTATCAATCATTACCTTTTTATTTATTCAATGCAATCACCCAGAATATTGAATTTTAGTTGACCCTTCTGCAAAATGGGCTTTTATGTGGAATCAAATGAATACTTTTTATATAGCCCAACATAACTTGAAAAATACTGCAAAATACAAGCTGATAGGTTTTGAAGGATGGATGGTAACTTTATTCAATTGTTAATGATAAGGAATGCATTATATCTGCACAAGTGTGCATTAATTTGCTAAGAAAGTGGTAGTGGAAGCTGGAAGACTTACAACTGCAGAAAGCAAGAAAGAAGACATTTCCAGAGTAGAAAACAGTGTGGAAAAGGCATGGAGAATGTAAAATGTAGGCTGTGTCTGGGAACACAGTATGATTGTATTCAGGCAGAGAATGTGGACCACAAATACTGAGTTAGTGGAAAGTCACTTGAAAAGATAGGTTCGGGTCATGATGCTAGGGCCTTACGTACATGAAGAAATAATCTCAATGCAATTTTCAATATGATAGGTAACAAGGAAGTGATTCATGAAATAGTGACACAATCTATTCTGAATAGAAGGAAGACACAACTAACAGCAACATTAAGGTTGGATTGGAGTTCAGAGAAAACAGGGTGGAAGAGGATTACAACCACGTGAGTGATGTTGAACTACGGTAGGAACAGTGTGAATGGTACAGCTACTGAGTGAGAGACCCTGATGACTCTGAAATTCCAGTTATTAGTGAAGGCCTCACTCCAAACAGCTAGACCTCTTTATTTAACCATGAAATATAAATTTTCAACTTGTGATCTTAATAGTATCTCAAATTCAACATTTTTTTTATTCTCTAAATGTGTTTTTTCCACCATATAACCACTGTTTCACCCCTAGATTTATTCATTCAATTGTCCCCACAAATGTTGAAGCCAGAATTTCCTATTTTGGCTAAAGACATCTGCAATGAACCCAGCTTCCTTTATAAGAAACATTGAATGAGATATTCCTTAAGTTTTACATCCAGTAATTCACCATGTCTGGTCCCTTCCTTCTTGTAAATGTCTTTGCCATCTGAACCCTCCTTTTCCCTGTAGGCCACTGTCTTGAATTTGACTTTTATCATTTATCTTCTACATTATTGCAAGTGTTTTCCTGACCCCCCAGACTTCTTAAATCTTTCTCTTTCTAATTTAAGTTTATTAAGATACAATTTAAAATAATAAATGTTATCTCTTTTAAAGGGGGTATATAGTTCAATGTTTTTTACAAATTTATATAGCTATATTGCCACCTCAGAAAATATAGTATATTGCCATTAGTCTTCATACTCAGTTGTGTAATGCCCTCCTCTTAGCCTCTACCCTGGCATCATCTATTTTAAATATGTTATATAATAATGCACTCTGCATTGCTGTCAGAATGCTTTTTCTAAAATAAAAATCTCTTTGCTAAAAGACTTCAGCGAGTGACTTCCCATTACATTAATGGTCTATGCATTAGTATGTCTGCTGAGACTCCTCCTGATCTGATACCAAGCATCTCTCCTGTCTCATACTTACCCTTGTCCATCATGTACAACCTCTTCAGTCCTTTCATGCTTTTTAAAATATTGAGTTTTTGTTAATTTTGGCCTTTAAACTATACCTCTTCTTTATTAATTTTATTTTATTAAAAAACAGTGGTTGTTCTATACAACATTAACCTACCATAGTCTGCCTTTAAGTAAAACTATACTACATCTTAATTTAGATAGGCATTATTCTTATTTCTCTCTTCTTGTTTGCATTATTATTATCATATAATTTATTTTTACATGTATTAGAAAGCTTCTAGGAAAAATTATTTTTCTTTTTTTCTTTTTTTTTTTTTTTTTTTTTTTGAGACGGAGTCTTGCTCTGCCACCCAGGCTGGAGTGCAGTGGCCGGATCTCAGCTCACTGCAAGCTCCGCCTCCCGGGTTTATGCCATTCTCCTGCCTCAGCCTCCCGAGTAGCTGGGACTACAGGCGCCCGCCTCGTCGCCCGGCTAGTTTTTTGTATTTTTAAGTAGAGACAGGGTTTCACCGTATTAGCCAGGATGGTCTCGATCTCCTGACCTCGTGATCCGCCCGTCTCGGCCTCCCAAAGTGCTGGGATTACAGGCTTGGGATTACCGCGCCCGGCCCAATTATTTTTCTTTAAATACTTAACTATCTTTTAAAAATAATTTTAAATGGATTAACTATTTTATGATCGCATATATCTAGTGCTATTTATTGTTCTGGTAGTTGTGAATTTCAATCTGATGTCATTCTCCTTCAGCCGCAAATATCATTTTTATATTTCTTGTAGTACAAGCCAGCTGCTGATAATTTTTTTTTCATCTTTGCTTGAATTAAAATGTGTATTTGGCATTCAATTTTTGAAACTTTTTCCAGATATAAAATTTTATTTTATTTTTTTCTCTTATTACTTTAAAGATGTCATTTCACTATTTTGGGTGTGTGTGTGTGTGTGTGTGTGTGTGTTTTCTGTTGTTAGTTTGCTTTGCATTGTTTCTGATGGGAAGGCAGCAGTAATTTTTTTACAGTGTATATAAGGTGTTCTTTCTTCTGGTGGCATTTAAGATTGCCACTTTATGATTATTTTCCAAAATGTGAGTCTAATGTGCTTTGGATTTGATTTATTTTATTACCCTGCCTGTGTTTTGTTGTGCTCCCTGGATCTGTGCATTTATATATTTTTATTCAATTTGGAAAACTCTTAGCTAGTATTTTTTAAATATTGCTTTTACTTCCACCTCTTCTATTTTTTGGACTCCTGTTATACTAATTATATTAGACTAGTTGTCTTATGTATATTGTCTCATTTATGGAGGATTAGTTCCTTCCTTCCTTTCTTCCTTCCTTCCTTCCTTCCTTCCTTCCTTCCTTCCTTCCTTCCTCTCTCTCTCTCTCTTTTCTTTTCTTTTTTGAGAACTTGGTCTTGTTCTGTCACCCAGGGTGGAGTGCACTGGTGTGATTAGGGCTCACTGAAGCCTCAGTTGATCCTCCCACCTCAGCCTCTTGAGTAGCTGGGACTACAGGCCACCACCAACATGCCTGGATAATTTTTGTATTTTTAATAGAGATGGATTTTTGCCATGTTGGCCAGGCTTGTCTCGAACTCCTGACCTCAAGTGGTCTGCCTACCTCTGCCTCCCAAAGTCCTGGGATTACAGGCACGTGCTGCTGTGCCCGGCCTCCTTCTCTTCTTTTCCAGACTTTGTTTATTTTTCTCTCTGTGCTTCAGTTTGGATATTTTCTATTTTCCTTCCGTACAATTCACAGATCTTTCTTTATAATCTGTTGCAAACTCTGTCTAGGGTTTCTTTTATTTATTTATTTTTGCATATAAGATATCACATATTTAGAATCTGGAAGCTCCATTTGATTCGTTTTAACAGTTTCCATTTCTTTCTTCATTGAATGTAAATATTCTTTATAAAGCTTGAACACATTTAAAATAGTTCTGAATGCCTTTCTCTGATTTCATCATCTCTGTCACTTTTAGGTCTATGTGTATTCCTTTTTTTTCTTCTGGTTATAAGACAAAGTTTTTTGTCCTTTGTATACCTTTTTCTTTTTTTTAATCATAGGATGACCATTGTAAAGGTGGAGTTGTTTAGAGTCTCCCTGTTGTTGGTTTCCCTTAACAAGGATTGACCTTTGTGCCAGCAGGCAGTTTATTTACTTGAAGATCAGTTTAATCATTTTAATAGTTGCTTTTTATGATTTTAAGGTGCGCTCAGCATAGTTGTTACAGCTAGCTTAACCCTACCACTAATATAGGGTATGTAATGGATGCCTGGTGTTCAAAGAAGTCTTTCCATTTGAGCCAGTGTGTATCCTTTCATTCTTAGACCCATGAAAGCTCTGGTAGTTATTCATATAACTCCCAGTGGTCACTTTTTGCCACTTATTATGAAGTCTCATCCTATAGATGCATAACTTAGTATTGAGCAAAATCTTCTAGGGGATCAAAAAAAATGTAGTTCTTTCTATGAACGCTCTCTTCTTTCTGGTATTCAGATTGCAAATTCCAGCTGTCCAACCTCTGTGGACTCTAATTTTTCTCTCCTCAGCTCAGCAAATATGTTTTATTTGTTTTCAAATATCGTTCTCTGTTTAATGGTTTGGAAAGCATCTCCAGGAAGAAACGTAATTTTAGAACTTACATGGCTTATTTTTCTATTCTTAGGGATCACAGTCTTGCAATACTTTTTGTCCAATATCAGAATACCATATACTCTCTCTTATTGGTGCTTTTGAAAAACAGAAATTAAAAATTTCCATATAGTCTAATTAATCAGTTTTTTCCTTATCTTTTCCTACTTCAAAGTAATAAAGATACTCTCTTATTTTTTTCTTAAAATTTTTTGTTGTGCTATCTTTCACATTTAGTTTTGCAGTGGAATTGATTAGTGGATTGATGTGAAGTAGGGGCCAGTTTTACATTTGTTTATCAAAATAATCCAACACTATTTATTGGAAAGACACTATTTTCCCCACAAAACTATAGTATTTTCTTTGTTACAAATTAGATGAGTGATCTGTAAAAGTATTTTTCTTAACTTTATATTCTATTTCATTCTTTAGTACACCTAATGTTGCTTCAAGACCACTTTTTCTTAAGTATTATTGCTAAATAATAAATATTCATCTTGGTAATATAAATCTCCTATATTTGTTCTTTCTGAATTTTTTTCTTTTTGTTATTTCAGTACCTTTTAAATTTCAGTATAAATTTTAGAATCAATTTGTTATGTATGCAAATATATCCTGCTGGGCTTTTTATTAGGATTGTATTATATCTCTTTATATATTATGTGGGTGTATATATACACATGTGTATTACATATATATAAATTTGGAGAGGGTTTATATCTATGCAATATTAAGTTTTTGATGTATTTTGTTTGTTTGTTTGTTTTTGAGACAGGGACTTGCTCTGTCACCCACCCTGGAGTGTAGTGGCATGATCATTGCTCGTGGCAGCCTCAATCCCCCTAGGCTCAAGTGAGCCTCCCACCTCAGCCTCCTGGGTAGCTGAAACCACAGGTGTATGCCACCACACCTGGCTAGTTTCTATTTTTTTTTATTTTTATTTTTTTTAAGAGACAGGGTCTCACTATTTTCCCTAGGCTGGTCTTGAACTCCTAGGCTTAAGTGGTCCTCCCACCTTGGCCTCCCAAAGTGCTGTGATTACAGGTGTGAGCCATTGTGACTGGCCTCTCTCAATCTATTAATATGGATTTTCAATCTTTTATTTAGATCTTAAAATTCTCTCAATAATGCTTTGTAGTGTCTAGAGGTTTTTCATTATTTTATTAGATTTATTCCTAAAATGAATATTTCTTATATTATTGTGAATGGCATTGTTTATTCATTTTTCATTTTGTGTATTGATACTAAATATAAGAATTTTGATAACTGCACAGTGAATATAGCAATCAAGATGAATTATATATGGCTATATGTAATAAAGTGGAAGAATCTCACAAATGTATTAGTAAACAAGAGAAGATAGACAAAACAAGGACTCTGGTATGATTATGCTTACAAGAAGTACAAAAAGAGGTGATACAAATCTCTGCTGTTAAATGTCAGGCTAGTGATTACATTTGGGGCGTCATCACTATAAACTTCAAATGAGATTATGAACCGATAATGTCCTATTCCTTTATTGGAATGCTGGTTACATGGATGTTTTCAGTGAGTGATAAGTCAGGAAACTGTACAATTATGTGCATATTTTTGTATATTTTTGGTGAAAAGTAACAAAATTAAAAGGGCAGAGATGAATCTAGCTTCCAATTTACTTTTACTACTTACCATACTTCATGTTTTAAAACTTAATATGTGCTACATAGAGAATAAAAATGGGAAGAATCAGCGATGGGGGTGGGGAGAGGTATAAACCTTGGGGGTGGCTTTGCATGATTTGTACACTCTATATTTCTCAGAAATGCCCAACCTATAACATCTTTCCTTGTTTTGTTTTGAAACAGCTGGCTGTAGTTGACTTCCTTCTAAATTACAAATATTTTTTGACTACTAAGTCTCTAGGGAGAAGCTGGGATGGGAGCTTCACTGAAAACATATTTGCTTTGCCAGTGACAGTCACGCAAAGCCACAGTAGGGGTGGGAGACAAGGCAGTGCTTGGTAGTGACAACAGCTGCTAAGTAGAGGCAACACATAAGGGAACATAGGTCAAACTTTATGGAAAAATGTTAACACACTACATTCCAGTTTTATCTTAGGTACTGGGATGGCTTGTATTCTGTCGGGTATGGTATTTACTTCCTAGTAGTTGCCATTAAAAGCATGCTAAATAGCCATGTGATAAGCATTAGAGAATTTCATGTTTCAGAATTGCATTTTTTTCTCAGATTAAAAAAAGTACAAAATAATGCAACTGTATTTTGTTCTATATATTTATTTATGGCCTGCTCTTAGTGGTTATATGAAATGAATTGCATTATGACAAACCCATGTGTTTAATAATGAAAAAGCCTTCCAGCAATCTCTCAAAGATTTCAATTAGATTGTTATAAGAATGTTTTTCTGTATCTTCAGGTTTGATCCATATGCAAATAGTGAGGATATAGAATTCATCTAAATAACCACAGTACATGTCTACATCAATTTTAGGTCTATTTTTAATGAATTTCCAGACTTGCTAATAGATCTTAACAAAATTATGGCCAAACAAAATAAATATAATTTCCCTGTCCAATTATAGCCTTAAGAGCTTATGCTAACTCTAAGTAAAAATGTACTAATGTCTAACTTGCACTCTTTTAAATTAAGTAGAAATTCTTAGCAGAAAAAAAAAAAAACTATCTAAAATAATCCAACTTTATTTAACCCCTCTGATTAAGAGAGCGAAATACATTTTGGACACAGGTATTCTTAGATATTTGGATTTGAGATTTTAGGTTTTTTTTTTTTTTTTTTTTTGGAGTCTCACTCTGTCACCCAGGCTGGAGTGCAGTGGCACAATCTGGGCTCACTGCAAGCTCCACATCCCAGGTTCACACCACTCTTCTGCCTCAGCCTCCCGAGTAGCTGGGACTACAGGCGCCCACCACCACACCTGGCTAATTTTTTTGTATTTTTAGTAAAGATGGGGTTTCACTGTGTTAGCCAGGATGGTCTTAATCTCCTGACCTCGTGATCCACCCGCCTCGGCCTCCCAAAGTGCTAGGATTATAGGCATGAGCCATGGCGCCCAGCCGGATTTGGGATTGTTAAATGTAAATTAACAAAGAAACATACAACTACATTTGAAAGCTGTCCTTGAACTCAGCCTAATCATTTTACACTTAGTTAAGAATTTATACTTGGAAAAATCTTTAGTAAGAGTTTTAATCTGCCTAGTTTCTTTCTAGTTCTGTAATAAATATTAATTCCATAGTAAGTAATTGTAATTCCATGACTCTATGTTCATCTTTCTATGTGTTATCATAAAGTTATATTTAATAGTGCTATTGATTAGCCATTGTAATGGCTGGTAAGAATTTTTGTAACTGTATTCCTTAATGTTACACATCTAACACATTTAGTGTTCTGATTTAATGTTACACTGCTACAGTGTTATTAAGTCATATCCATAAGTCTGAAAGGAATAACCACTTAAATGTTACTGTTACCCAATAATTATTACATATATTGTTCTAGCACCAGTTTTAATTATTACTTCTATTCTTGTATAGGGAAAACATTTTGAGTATGTTAAATTAATTTTCAGGACAGACATCAGCAAGGTGGTGGAATATGACTTTTCAGCATTTATACACTTACAGAAACATCAGTCTAAACAACTATCCATGTGCAAATGTATCTTCATAAAAGCTAAGGAAACTAGGTGAGAGATCACAGTACCTGAGTGTAGCACAGAAATGTTAAAAGACACATGGAAGAGGGTAGGAAGGACTGTCAGTTTTACACTACCTGCAACATCCCTTTTACCAACTCCAGGAAGTACAGTATGGAGAAATACCCTCAACTTAGTAGAAGGAGAGGAAATTGAGTACCGGACTTTGTCCTGGACTCCAAAACCAGGCTTGCCCCAGTAAAACTCACTGCCAGAAAGGTCCCTACAGCCCCAGATTCCAGGCTAGCACTTGAAGATTGAACCTCCAAGCCTGCCTTGGCACGAGATGGGATCCCACAGCCTCAGACCCTAGGCTTGCCCAGCAGACTTGACCTCTAGATGTGCCCCAGTGTGGGGACTCAATTGGCACTGGAATGGTCCCAAAGCCCAACGTCATTGGGGCCCACCCAGTTGCCCTGGGCATTGGACCCATCCCAGTGCTAATTGAGTCCCTGAAGACTGAGACCCTGGGCCTGCCACGTTGGCCCCAGAACACAGCCAGCCCTGGTAGTCCTAGGCTTCAGGTTGTCCTTAGCACCAGGCTAGCCCCAGGGTACCAAGCTTCAATCCCACCTCAGCACAAGCCAAGCTCCGCAGCCCTATTCATCGGGTCAGCGCTTATAGACCCAGCTTCTAAGCCAGCCCCTGCAGATACAAGCTCTAGGTCTGCCCAGCCCCAAGTGATCCCCTGTGGTCCTGGGCTCCAGGCCTACCAGAAATTTCAGAATAGCCCAGAGTCAGGTCAGTACACATAGCCCAGAAATCAGTCCTGCCTCAGCTCCAGGTCAAATCTCTTGGCCTCAGACATGCATGGACAAAAGCTCCAGGCCTTTCTGTACAAGGCCCATAACGCTACCCTTGAGTCTGGCCTCTATGGCCCCACACTTCCCCAGACTCAGGTTCCATACCTGCTCAGCAGAACAAGGCTCATCCCAGTAGATCCCAGCATTGGACAAACCTCCATAAACCCAAAACCCATGATGGTTCCTGTGGACTCATTTTGCAGGCCAATCTTCACAACACAGGAACTCAGACCAGCCCTTGTGTATCTAGCCTTCAGGTCAGCACCTTCATACCCATCCTCCAGGCTAACTCAAGCAAACCCAGGATCCAGTTGAGTCCCCATGGTACCAGACTCCAGGCAAGCCCTGTAGCTTCAGGACAGTCCTGTGGACTCAGGATCCGGTCCATCCCAGCACATGCCTAGCCCCTGCTGACTCAGGCTCATGTTCCATCCCAATACTAGGTCAGCTCCTGTGAGGCCAGGCTTCATGCTGGCTTCCACAGATACAGGCTCCAGGTCTGTATCATGGACCCAGCTCTAGGAACACCACATGGACACAATCTACATGTCCATACTAGCAGATCCAGGATCCACACCTAACTCTGTGTACATCAGCTCTGGTCCTACCCACCTGCTGACCCATGTACCAGGCTAGCCTTCCTGATGACTGCAGCAGCAAGCCTGCCCATGGACCACCCAGAGAGCCTGCTTAGAATCTCTAGAAGAGCTGCTTGATGTGAGACATTAAGACATTCTCAAACAAAGCCAGTCTTCAAGGACTAGAATAAAGCCTTAATTCTTCCAATACACAGACATTAACATAAGGCAACAAGAAACAAGGAAAGTCAAATAGACACAGCACTCCCCAAATAATATGATAATCTCCCAGTAGTTGATCCAAAGATACAAACTGCCTGACAAATAATTCAAAATAACTCATTAAAAAATGCTCAGTAAACTTCCATAGGATACAGGGAAACAATTCAATGGAATCAGGAAAACAATAAATTACCAAAAAGAGATATTTACCAAATTACCAAAATTACAAAATTACAAAATTACCAAAAGAGATATTTAATAGAGAGATTGAAATTTTAAAACAAACAAACAAACAACAACAACAAAATCAGACAATTTCTGAGGCACAAAATTAGAGTGAACAAAATAAAAACCACCAGAGAAAACAGTAACAGAATTGATCAAGCAGAAAAAAAGCTTTACACATGAATTTGAAGACAAGTTATTTGAAAATATACAGTCAGAGGAGAAAAAAATAAAACAAAAAGGAATAAAGAAATTTATTTTTAGAAATTTTTAGGACTTATGGAAAAATATTCAAAGGACAAATTTTCAAGTTATAAGAGTTCAAGAAGGAGAGATTAAACAATGGGTAGAAAGCTTTAAAACTTTAATTAAAGAAGTAACAGCATATATTCTCCAAATCCGAAGCAACATAAATATCCAGGTACAAGAAGGTGGAGGTCTCCAGTCAAATTCAATCCAAACAAGACTACACCAGGATATATTACTTGAACTGTCAAAAATTAAAGGTAAAGAGAGGATCTTGGAAGTACAAAGAGAAAATAACTAACTCAGATATAAGGGACTTTCAGTAAGACTGTCAGCTTGTTCTTCAGCAAAAACCCCACAGACCAGAAGAGAGTGGCATGACATACTCAAAGTACTGAAGGAAAATACTGATAATAAAGAGTATGTGGCAAAAGCTGTCCTTCAGAAATGAAGAAGAAATAAAGACTTTTCCAGAGGAACAAAATCTGAGTGTTCATCATTATCAGATCTGTCTTACAAGAAATGCTAAAGGGAATTCTTCCAGATTAAAGAAAAAGACTCTAATAACAGAAAAACATGTGAAAGTTTAAAACTCACTGGTAAAAGTAAGTGCACAGTCAAATAATGAATTCAGAATAATCCAATGCTGTAATGATGGTATGTAAATCACTTAAATTTTTAATATGAAGGTTAAAACACAAAACTATTAAAAGTAATAATAGCTACAATATTTGTTAAGGACACACAGTATAATAAGATGTAAATTATGACATCAAATCATATAATGGGGGATGGAGTAAAAGTATAGAGCTATTGTATGTGATAAAAATTAAATTGTTATTGGCTTACTATATCCTGCTACAACTGTAAGGTGTCTTATCTAAGCCTTGTGGTAATCCCAAAGCAAAAACCTATAGTAGATACACACACAGCAGTTAAAGTTAAGAATTCAAAAGACACCACTAAAGAATATCATCTAATCACAAAGGAAGACAACAATATTTCTAAAAAAGAGAAAATAACCTATAAAACTATCAGAAATTAATTATCAAAATGACAGTAGTAAGGTCTTAATAATTACCTTGAAAATACATTGATTAAATTTTCCATAAAAATATAGCATTGCTGAATATATGTATGTGTGTGTGTGTATATATATATATAAAGACCCAACAATAAGTTGAGACTCAGTTCATCTTCAAGAGCAAATATGGACTAAAAGGCAAAGAATGGAAAAAGATTTCCCTTGCAAACAGAAACAAAAAGAGAGCAGCAGTACTGATGCTTATGCCAGATGAAATAAGCTTTAAGTCAAAAACAGTAACAAAAAAGAGGAAAAAAGAGAGATACAGAAGGTTATTGTATAATGATAAGGGGGTCAGTTTAGCACAATGATATAATAATTATAAATATATATACGCACCCAATTATCAGAGCATGTAAATATATAAAGCAAATATCAATAGATGTGGAGAGATAGACTGTCAAGTAACAATAGTCAGGGACTTAAATAACCTGCTTTCAGCAATGAACAGATCATCCAAACAGAAAATCAATCAGGAAACATTGGACTTAAACTACACTTCAGTTCAAGTGGACCTCACAGACGTATACAGAATACTTCACCCTATAGCGGTAAAACATGCATTCTTCTCAAGCACGCATGAAACATTCTCCAGGATAGATTATATGTCAGGCTACAAAAAAAAAAAAAAAAAAAAAAAAAAACCTCAAAATTTTAAGAAAATTGAATAATATTGCGTGACTTTTCTTACCACAATAGAATAAAACTAGAAATCAGTAACAGAAGAAATTTTAGAAAATTCACATTGAAATGAAACAACATAAACAATCCATGGGTCAAAGAAAAAAATAATAGGGAAATTAAAAAATTCCTGAGACAAGCAAAAATGAAAGTAAAATATACAGAAGTTTATAGAATGCAGAAAAGACATCTCTAAAAGGAATGCATATACCAAATGCACATACCAAAAAAGAATAAAATGTTAAATAAATAATATTGTACCTCAAGAAACTAGAAAAGAAAACAAAGTCCAATGTTAGTGGAGGGGAAAAAATAATAAAGATCAGAACAGAAATAAATGAAATAGAAAATAATAAAAAAAAAAACTAAGACAAACCTTTAGCTAGACTAAGGAAAAGAAAGAGAAGACTCAAATAAAATAATAAATTAAAGCAGAGACATTACAGCTGACACCACATTAATATAAGAGATAATAAGAGACTATTATGAACAACTATATGCCAACTAATTGGATAACCTAAAAGAAATGGATAAGTTTCTAGACACATACGACCTACCAAGATGAAATCATAAAGAAATAAATAATCTGAATAAGCCAATAAAGAATAAGGCAATTGAAACAGTTTTAAAAACTCTCTGATCAAAGAAAAGGCCAGGACCTGAGGGCTTCACTACTGATTTTTATCAAACATTTGAAGAAAAAATAATTCCAATTATTCTCAAGCGTTTGCGAAAAATTAAAGATCAGGGAAAACTTCCAAGCTATTTTTACACTACCCTAATGAGAAAACTAGACAAGGACACTGAGGAGGGTGGATCACGGGGTCAGGAGATCGGGACCATCCTGGTTAACAGGGCAAAACCCCGCCTCTACTAAAAATACAAAAAATTAGCCGGGCGCGGTGGCGGGCGCCTGTAGTCCCAGCTACTAGGGAGGCTGAGGCAGGAGAATGGGGTGAACCGGGAGTCAGAGCTTGCAGTGAGCTGAGATCCGGCCACTGCACTCCAGCGTGGGTGGCAGAGCAAGACTCCGTCTAGAAGAGAAAAAAAAAAAAAAGAAAGAAAGAAAGAAAGAAAAAGGAAAAGAAAAGAGAAAATAAAAGAAAATTATAGGCCAATATCCCTGAACAATATAGAGGCAAAAAAATCCTCAACAAAACACTGGCAACTCTAATTCAACAGAAGATTTAAAGAATCATTCTCTGCGAACAATTGGAATTTATGTTAGGAATGCAAGGATAGTTCAGCATACACAAATCTATAAATGAGATACAACAGAGTGAAGGGACAACCTGTGAAATGGGAGAAAATATATACAAAGTATTCATCTGATAAGAGATTAATATCCCAAATCTATAATAAATTCAAACAACTCAACGACAAGAAAACAAATAACACAATTCATAACCCAATAAGCAAAATACCTGCATAGACATTTCTCAGAGGAAAACATAACAGTGCCCAACAGGTATGTGAGTAAATGCTTAGCATCACTAATCATCAGGTAAATGCAGACTGAAACCACAATGAAATATTACCTCATACCTGTTAGGATTAGTCTTATTAAAAATATGAAAGATAAGTGTTGATGGGAATGTGGAGAAAAGGGATTCCTTTCACATGGTTTGTAGCAATGTAAATTAGTACAGGCGTTATGGAAATCAATATGAACGTTCCTCCAAAACTTAAAAATAGAACAACCATCCATCTCACTATTGGGTATATATTAAAAGGAAATAAAATTGGTATTTTGAAGAGATATCTGAACTCCCATGATCATTACAGTGTTACTGACAATAGTCAAGATGTAGAATCTACCTACATGTCCGTCAATGCATGAATAAAGAAATGTGGTAAATATATATCTATATATAGAGATATATATTCTAGAAAATATGTATATATTCTACTGTGTATATGCACATACACACAGTAAAATACTCTTCAGTCCTAGAAAAGAAAAAAATCCTGTCATATGTGACAATATCAATTAACTTGAAGGACTTTATATTAAATGAAATAAGCAAGGCACAGAAACATGAACATTGTATGATCTCACATATGTAGAATCTAAAGAAGCTGAACTCGGAGATGTAAGAGTAGAATGGTGGTTAGCAGGGGATGGGATGGAACAGGGATGATTGAGGAGATGTTAGTCAAACGGTATGAAAAGTTTTAGTTAGGCAGGTGGAATAATTTTAAGAGATGTACTGTACAATATGGTGATTCTAGTTAATAATGTGTTGTTTTCTTCAAAACTGCCAAGAGAGGAGATTTTAAGTATTCTCACTACAAAGAAATAAGTATTTGAAGTAATGCACATATAATTACTTCAATTTAACCATTCTACAATGAAAATATATTTCAAGACTTCATCTTGTACATATATACAATTTTCATTTTTCACCTAAAAATAATAAATTAATTTAAAAAATAAAATAAAAACTTTTTAAAAATTTTACAACTTTATCAAGGATAATTTGCTGCAAAATGATTAAAAATTAAATAATAGAGTGATGAGAATTTTAAAATATAAATTCCATGCCTTTCGAAATAATGAAAGTTCATATGACAAAATTTTACACTGGTGTAAATACGAGTGATGTTTTTCTAGGGAACAAATAAAAACACAAATAGCAAGATATACATCTGCCTTTTTTTGTCCTTTTTGCACATTGCAATTAAAAGCTGTCAGTATGGCAAGCAAGAATGATAGTAAAGGCTAAAATATCAGCTCAAATAATGAGTGGTTTTTCCAGTTTTATCATTTTCTATAAAGTCATAATACTTTAATAGCTGTGAATTGTCACTGCTGAAAAATCATCTAGAACACCTGCTCAACAGATACTTTTTAAAGCAAATCAAATAAATTACACCAGATTGAATCAAATTGTACCACTTTTAGCTTTAAAGAGAAAATAACTCTCTGTATATATATAGTTCTATAATCTCATGTGTTAACATGGCTTGTCTTTAGTGAGCAAAGAAGTTTAAACTCTCAAAACATTCTTTTAACTAGAACTCCAGGTGCAAAATCAAAATAATAATGTTCTTAATGAAATGTGAAGCTTTTCATTTTCATTGATTCTTACTATATGGAATTATTTTATATTTTATCTATTGATCCTCAATAAAGGGAGGTATGTCAGGGTGAATTACATCCTATCTCAAGAAAGTCAACTCACAACATGTATTAATAAATGCCAGCTCAGACAAATGCAGCTTCAGTACAAAGTAGAACTTTCAGATTTGAAAGAAGTAACTTTTCTAGTGATTAGTCAATAAGATTTCGTGCAAGAAATAAACTCTCTATTTGATGGATTGATTAAAGAAGAGGCTAAAAATTCAAACTCTTATTTCCTTAAAATGCATGACTGTCTTTGTCTTATCCTAACCCATTCTGATAATGTCCCCTTTTATCTTCTTGTTCTATTATTCCATGTAGAGGAAATGACTTAGTCTCATTGGGACACATTAAAATTGATCTAAAAAATGTATCAGCACAAAATCAATTAAGAGGATGAAATATTTTTAATTTACAGCTGCTTATAAATAGCCCAGGTTAAAAGAAAATACAGAAATAGAAAGCACCTCATCACCACTAACTTCCTTTAACCTATTAAATCTAAGAGGCATGTAGAAGTGCATTTGTAAGTTCCATATAATTAATATTTTTGGTTTTTTATTGCTAGTATGTTTAATATAAATACAAAATGTAGCCTCTAATTTTAAAAACTTTAATCAACATTTTAACAATTAGTTTTATTTACTATCAGATGCATTATTATTCTTATAAATATCTACAAACATAAAGTCTATAGTTGCAGGATGAAAATTGACCTTTTCGTATATCTCTATTTAATTGAGTTTGTTAATTATTTAGTACTGATATCATGAAATATTTAGGAGACAAAAGTTATAAAAATGTGCAACATTATCCAATATAATAAATATATTATGTTGACTTAGAGGCCTACATTATTTATTTAATAATATTTACATTCTTAAGTTTTGTGTTTTTCACAGGCACTAAATAAAGTCCTTAAGGACATATGCAATTCACTAGTAAACCTGAGTGCAATCTCAATTAAATATAAAGTAACTGCAATTTTAGATGAAATTGCTATATGTCTACCTCCAAATCTTTAGAAAATTTAGTCATGCAATACTTTCATTCTAATATTCATTGAGATACATGCTTTATAATGTATTTATCTGATCCACGGCCTGGTGTTAGTAATCTTCATAATGGTGCATTTAAACAAGATGTATTTTTAGCATAGGGCTATTATACCAGAGCGTTAATTGGAACAACTACATTTTCAGATTTTTCTAGAAAACATACACATTTATAAATACTTCAGTAATTGTTTGACCTAGAAATGGCAATGTGAATACTTGAGTGTAGAACCCTGAAACCTGTAATGAAATGTTCCAGAAATATAGAGAAGAGCATGAGAATAAGGAATTGGTCTGAGGTCAATTCCTTAGCCACTCAAATTCCTTGCTATCACTCATAGATCCAGCAAGCTAATGTGTGTCATCTGGTTGATACTCAGTTTTTAGAGCTGCAGAGCTCCTTTAAAGATTTCTTTCTCTGTTTGTTGAATCTTACTCTGCTTTGGAAGTTCCATAACCGCAAATGTTTGGAAGAGAAATGGTCTGTGTCCTAAGGGAAGATGTTGTAGCATCAGAGACCTCCAGCCTCCTGCAGGAACACCAAGAAGAAGGCTTCCTGTTCCTTATCTTTTTACCTCTTCCTAGTTCTCATAAATAAAGAGGACTTGGCACATCCATCAAGCTTCATGGCTATCAGGGAGACCACTTTTAAACTCATAAGAGACTTATGTAGGTCTAACCCATCAGCACCCATGAACCTACCACATTCTGATCCTCACCTAGGGGCTGTTCAACGCTGGTGTCTAGACTCTTGGATAGCCCCCCAGGACTCCAAGAAAGCCAAAGGCTTCACTCCCACTCCACAACCTGGCAGCTCTAGCAGCTGCTTGGCTGTAAAGAAGCACATAGATTGGAGTTAGCAGTAGAGGGAAAGCAGAAGGTGTCCCAAAAGACGTCCCCAGAAATCTCTCTTGATTAATTTTAGAATAGTTTTTAACATAATTGATTTATTATAAAGCTGTACATTTTGTTGATCATAATACAGCTCATCACAAACCAAGTTCAGATCATAAAACATAATCTTCAAAGAGCTCTTGAAATACGTTTTCTAATTTTTGAGTTAGACACAAGTCTATCCAATAGGTGAGCTTACAGCAATTACAATAAATTGATTGACAGTTACTAAATGAAAAGTACTAAGATTGAAGAAAGATGGACCTTTTTGAACACACACACACAAAATTTATTAAAGTATTTATTTCCAAGTAAAATGGGTACAAGAAACCAAATAGATCATTTTATTTAACAGGTGCAGGCAAGCTCTGGGTACGGAAGACCACATCTTGACCTTGAAAAATACTTAGCATATGTACCAGCAGGAGACTGCAGCACACCCTGAGCGACCACAACCAGATGCAGCTGAGGCAAGGATTCAATTATGGAGAAAAGAGGATCGATCTGTAAAGGCCTTTTAGGTGTTAGCAAGCAAAGCACTATTTGCTGCTTTTAAATTTGCAAGGTAATTGAATTTAGTATGCACTACAGAGCGCGAAGGAGGGTCTGTGCTTAAATTATTTGTGCCAAAGGGGAAATTGTAATTAAAATATTTTGGACATTGTGGAGGTGAGAGAAAGAAACCACAAATAAGGCCCCCTGACTGTGGCTGCCTCCACTGTAAATTGTGAAGCTGCGTAAGAACACATCAAATGCTATTCTCTGAGAGATAAAGGTATAGGCATGCATAAATTGATATTTTCTCCAAAGAGAGAAAACGAATGGTGCCAAGTTTTTCTCAATTCAACCTTAGTTCTCAGTGGATTTTGGACAACTGTCATAAACAGTAGAACAGCCTGGAAAGACTAAACATAAGAATGTGCCCCATATCTACACTGCTTCATTCAAAGTCCATGTAACTTTTATTATGATCTGTGGCAATGCTTTTAGAAACAGAATATAATTTGACCAGCTATAACTGCAATTCGTATAAGCATTGGCAAATCTAACCTCAGTAAGCGGGGGTGAGTACTGTGATAATCTTGTATGTCCTATCAAATTTTTGACTCTTAAATAGTAAAGCTCAAAAGAGATTTGGAGTTGAACAAATACAATTTCAGACTACCTAAAGGAACTACACTTGCTTGAGTTAGAGACAGCCTAGGTTGCTACTAAAATAATTCTAATGTATATAAAATGAGACCCTAATTTGTGGGTTTCAGCTTGTTAAGTACTGAATTATGTTCACCCCAGAATTTATATTTATAACCCCCAACACCTCTGACTATGACCATAGAGGGTCTTTACAGGTATGATTAGGTTAAAATGAGGTCATTAAGGTTGATCCTAATCTAAAATGACTGGCATCTTTATAAGAAGAGGACATTTGGACATATACATGTGCAGAGGGAAGAGGATGTGAAGACAAGTTAGAAGAGTGCTATCTATAAGCCAAACAGAGAGAACTGGTACAGAGTCCTCCTCCATGTGCTTTAGAAGGAACCAACTCTGCTATCACACTGAGCTGGGACTTCTAACATCCAGAAATATGAACAAATAAATTCTGCTGTTTAAGTCACCCAGTGTGTGGTACTTCTGACAGAGGCACTAACAACCTAATACACAGCCTTTGGTCAAGCTTACCTTTAGTGAAACGAGTTTGTCAAAAATTCTGTGGAACTCATATTTGGTCATTTTGTCTTCCTTTCTGCCTAAGTAGAGGGAGAGATTAAACAAGTTTTCCCTCTCTGTAAACTTAGTTTCCCTCAGATTGTTTCATGGTGTAATAGTCAGCTCTGGCTGCCATAACAAAATGTCATAGACTGGGTGATTTAAAGAACAGAGACCTATTTTTCCAAGTTCTGGATGCTAAAAATCAGAGATCAGGGTGCCAGCATGGTTTGGTTTGGCGAGGAATCTTTTCCTGGCCTATCGAAAGCTGCCTTCTCACAGTGTCCTCACATGGCAGAGAGAGAATGTGCTTCTTCTTACAAGGGCGCTACTGATTCCTTCATGAGGTCTCCAACCTTATGGCCTGATCTAAACCTAATTATCTCCCAAAGGCCCCATCTCCAAATACCATCATATTGGGGATTAGAGCTTCAACATATGAGTCTGGGTGGCGGGGCATACTATTCAGTCATAGCAGATGGCCTCCACTGAAGGGGGCTGGAGGGTAGTAAGCCCATTCTGATACCTAGGTATATCTTTCCGGGAACATTCTTGTCATTTAGGTTTTCCATCTCTTGACTCTTGTCATTTTCTCAATTGTTTCAGAA
This sequence comes from Trachypithecus francoisi, assembly GCF_009764315.1. Taxonomy (NCBI): domain Eukaryota; kingdom Metazoa; phylum Chordata; class Mammalia; order Primates; family Cercopithecidae; genus Trachypithecus; species Trachypithecus francoisi. The sequence goes on from NW_022681469.1 coordinate 64,778,964, forward strand.
ATTAGGTAACCCAAAAGTGGGAATGCTGGATCATATGGTTGTTTTATGATTTTAATTTCTTGAGGGACCCCCATACTGTTTCCCATAGTGGCTGCAGTAATTTACATTCCAACCAATAGTGCACAAGGAGAATACAGGTGCTATTCATTGGGCCCCTCAAGGTCTCCAGGAAAATAGAACCTAATTTTAGATTGGATTGATGGAAAGGAGACTGAGCTCTGCTTTGATGTTAATGAAAGTTTGTATGATAATCACAAATTCCAATTTCTTTTTCAAACTGCCAAAATCAATTCTTTTTCTATCTTGCCTACTTTCCTTAGATAATGCCCAGTTCCCTGAGACATTAAGGAGGCCTTGATAAACATCATATTTAAGAGTATCACCCAGATTAACTTTGCCCTAGAGTTGTTTTCACTTCCAAGACTTTCTTTTGATGTGTATTGTACCAGGAACAGATGAACAAACCACATTTGGGATTGTTAAAACTATTTCTCAAAATATTTTTTGAATTTTTAAAAACCAAAATGCATCCTCATAAACACTTGTGTTGTAGAAAAAAATTCTTTCCATATGGTTCTGATTTGTTTACACTTAACTCATCAAAAAGCTGTTTAGGAAAAAAATACTTGATTGCTTAGGAAATTGTTTTGATCTTTTTATTTTAAAAACAGAATAAGTTATCCAGAGTAAACAAAATTTACAGTGGACAGTTGATAGCTAAATTCTATTCTGGTGTTCTAAGCTTCAGTGTTCTACACTCAAGCATTCACATTGCCATTTCCAGGCCAAACAATTACTGAAGTATCTATAAATGTGTATTGCTCTCTAGAAAAATATAACGATGTAGTTGTTGTCCCACATACCACTGGTATAATAACTATTCTGAAAATATAACTCAGTTAAAACACAATATAATGAAGATTACTAAAACCAGTTCCCAGATTAAATAAGTGCATTACTAAAACATGTGTTTCAAAGAATATTGGAATAAAAATACTGATACTGCTAAATTCTGTAGGGATTTGGAGATGCAAATAATAATTTAATATGAAGTTATACTTATTTTATACTTGAGATTGAGCTCAGGTTTACCAGTGATGAATAGAGTATGTCCTTAAGGACTATACTTAACTCTTGAAACAACTCATAACTTGGGAATGTGAATGTTATTGAATCAGAAATGTGTCTTACCAATAAACTTTGAAAGATAATAAAAACTGATATTAAAGTGTACCTCCAAAATTGTTATGATTTTTAACACATTTTGGAAGGTTAATATATTCTAACCGGATAGGCCACATTTCAGCTTTACTACCTTGTGAGTTATCACAGAAACGCACACTAGCATCACTATAATATTTCGTGGAAGGCCCAAATTAGAATGAGATGTTGAAAAATGTTTTAACATTTAATCATAATTAAATAAGGCCATGAATACCTAACTTCAAACTTTTAGATACAAATTGAATCAATTCAGATATCAATTATATGCAAATGGAAACAATTTGCAATATTCAGATGATTAACAGGGTATAGGCATAGTACTAGTGGGATATTAACTTTTTTAATAATCAGGTTATGTAGGGAATAGAGAAGTTTTTCTGCAGAGTTTCCTAAATGCATAAAAGGTGTATCATTCCCTGGTTAAATGTTTGAATGTACATATTCTAAGATGGCTCCAACATGTTCCAACCGGTTGAGATAAGACTAACCGAGTCCCAGATCCGGATGCATGACATTCCTTATTTGGGAACCCCTCTGACCTCTTATCACTAACTTCCTCTTTTCTTTATCCTCTTTTCCCTTCTCCCTATTTAGGAAAGCTTAAGATTTTTAGCCAATCGAGTTAAGTTTAGAGTGTGAGGTCCCATCCCAGCCAATGGGAATGGGACACAGCCATAGAGGATTGTGTGAGGATGTAAAAGTTATAAATGTCCTTTTTTCCTTTGTTTGGTGTGTTCTCATTGCTAGACAGCTGATGAGTGCACCCTTTCTGCAGAAAGTAAACTAGCCTTGCTGAAGAATCCTTTGTCTCGGTGTTGATCTCTCGCAATATGGAACACCCGTGCCCAACAGGTTATTTATCATTATATTCCTCCAGATTATTTGTAACAATAGATTAACAACATCCAAAGATGTGAAATCGAAATTAATAAAGAAAACTTATCTCCTCAGCAGAGTATGGTCAATTATTTTCTGTAAATCATACGTATAAATAAAAATTTGCCTTCTGACAGATTTATTTTGTAAAATCATACTAAATAATTATGACAGTCATTTTGAATGTCTATATATTTTCAACCAAAATTGTCGTGCCTTTTAGAAATGGCGTCTTAATCTTTTACACAAGAAAACTGAAGATCAGAACAGTAATGTAACTTTTGAAGCTAATGCAAAACCAGGTTTGCCTTGAATCCAAGTCTGAATTGTTCTAATGAATTAGTTATTCACAGTATAATGTTATTTCTCTTAAATCTCTTGATTAGAGTCTGAGGTAATTTTCTCTTTAACAGGGGCTGCTACATATTTTTACAAGTTATTCATGGCTAAAATTCAGTAACAAGAATAACTTTGTAAGTTTTTTTTCTTTAAAGGCATAGTTTCACATTTACTTATTAATATATAACAAAAATTGACAAAATACAGCTTATAAGTAAAATCTATCTTTCCACCTATTTTTATACAGCTTGGGGGATAAGAATGGTTTTAATATTTTTAAATGACTAAAAAAATTAATAAGAACAATATTTCATGATGTGAAAGTTATATGAAATTTGAATTTCAATATATGTAAATAATGTTTTATTGGAACACAGCCACACTCATTTGCTCATTGTCCATGGCTGCTTCTGTGCTACAATGACAAAATTAAGTAATTTCCGTAATGACTGTATGGCCTGGAAAACCTAAAATATTTTTGACCTGGCCCATTACAGAAACATTTTCTGATCCTTGATATATAATAATATATTAATAGTATATGCAATTTACCATTTAAATAATATATCACCATTTTAATAATATGAGCCAAGGTTCTAAAAAAATTAAATGGTAAAAATAAACTTGGAATAAATTGGAATAAATGATAACTAAGCCAAAATATAATTACATATAGGTCTTTAAGACAATGTGATATTATACATTATTTAAATTTGTTATTCTATATACTACCTAATATTTACACAACTTTTGATTCCTAAGTCTTATTATGTGACATCATTGGTAGAATGGGTAGCTTCACAGAGAAAACTACTAATTTGGATATTCAAAAAGTGAAAGTAACTTCGATTCTCTAAGAAGAATTATTTGCACATATGTGAAAAAGTTGTAAGAAAAGAAAGTTGTCCTTAATAAGATTTAAAATGTCTGACTGGTTTGGGTTTAGTAGAAAGAGTTACATGTAGGAAATTAACTGGAAATCAAATATGTGAAATTAATGGGAAAAATGTAAAAGAATTGCATTAGTTAGCAAATTTTCCAGGTAGAAAATAAACACTGTCCCTTTGTCTTGCTCTTTAATTGTGTAAAATATGAGTTATGGCAGGGGGTCATCTTGCAAAAATGAAAATAATTTATTTTAATAGAAAAGATATTTTTTGGTCAAAAATGTATGCACATCAGCTTCCACAGCAACTTTTGATTAAAATGATGTACTACCATGCAAATAATGGATACCATAGAATACTTAGCATGAAACTGTCAACTTTCATCATTTAGCTTTATTTAGAAACCACAAACATTTAGAATCAAAAGATATGAACTAATATAAGATCTGCTGTTGTTATTTATTTAAAAGTCTGGGAAAAGTCACACTTACAAAGCTAATGTAATAAAATACAATGGGGTATTCTGAATGTATTTCCTAAGGCTATTTGTGTGTCTAGCACAGGAGTCTAAAGAGAGGAAGTGTGTATATCCTACCACCTTCACATTAACCTAATTCCAGTGTTCCTCAGAGGCTTATCTTTGAATAGAAGGCTAATGATTTATTGTGTCCTCTTTTATAAAAGGCTTGTGAACAGTTTCATAAACTGAACTCGGGCATATAGTACTGTGATAAATTGTTTTTTCCGAAAAAGTAGTCAATGTAGATCACTGTAGCACAACCATAAGATAGAACTATATAGAGAACAAAATAGAAGTATATTATGAAATTAAAATAATAAATAAAAATGAATAAATTATTGGTACCTATAAGCAAGTTTCATAGCTTATCATATTTTCATTCACATAAAGCATATACAATATAAGTAAATTTTATTTTTAAGCAAATTTGGGGTGTAGTAGAGATCATTTCATTACACAATTATTGACAGTAATTTTGAACTTTTAAAAAAATATAAAACATTATTTCCCTTGTGTTAACAAATTATATGCTACATTTCTTTGATAGAAAAATAACTTCTAGATTTGTAGTATAATCTAATAATCCTGAAAAAAGATATCATATACATAAAGATAGGTAAATTAATATATGATTATTAACACAGTGTGTAACACATTTAAAAATTCACAAATAAAATTCACTGAAGTAATCTCTAGTACTGTAAAACATTTATTGGTACATTTATAGTAAATACTGGCAACAAAAAGAAACCCAAATTGTAAGATAAATATTAAAATCAAAATGAGACAGAAAGGAAAAGTAAATACATCAGTAAAACATTGTCAAATGCAACAAAATAAATAACTTGAATACATTTCTATACAGAACATCAACAACTTATGTAGACAAATGTGTCAGTAAAATAAGTACAAAACACATAAAATAATAAATCTGAACACTTTCAAATGACATCATGAATTAAGTAAAAAACAAGTATTTCATTAAGTGTTCACATCAAGAAACGGGAAAATAATAAGTGAATTACAATAAACACACTTTAAACCCATTGATAGCAAGTACTACCATTATTTTGCACAATGGATTATAGTTACAGTACATTTAAATCTAAATCAAACACACAAGGTAAATAGCATAGAATCTAGTCTTCATCAACTGTTTGGCTCTTGGTTTTGAATTTTGTTAAAATAAACACAATTGGGATGTTAAATTCATATCTTCACCATGATAATTTTTACCATTCTCATTCTAAAAACAGTTACATCATCACTGGTCACAGAGGCCATAGACCTCTTACTTTTGAAGCTTAATATTCTTTCCTAATATGGGTGTACTGGATTTACGAGTTTATGAAAACTTTTACAAAGCAGCAGACTAAAGAAAAACGTGTTTAATATAACAGTAATAAAATAAAAACCATACAGAATTAAGTAATACAATCTACATAAAGTGCGTAATACCACATCTCAATAATATTCCGTCATATGGATATACAACAGTTTGCTTTTATATTCACCTATATTGAAGGACATCTTGGTTGCTTCCAGTTTTTTGGTGATTATGAATAATTCTCCTATAAATATGCATGCACAGGTTTTGTGTGGAGTTGAGTTTTCAGTTCATTTGGGTACATACCAAGGAGTGCAGTTACTGCATCATATGGTAAGAGTATGTTTAGCTTTGTAAGAAACTGCCAAACTGTCTTCCAAAGTGGCTGAGCCATTTTGTATTCCCACTAGCAGTGAAAGTTCTTATTCCTCTGCATCCTCTCCAGAATTTAATTTGTCAGCTTTTTGTATTTTAGTCATTCTAGAAGCTGTGTATTGGTATCTTGCTGTTGCTTTAATTTGATAAGAAGGCAACTTTGTCTGAAATTAATACAATTAATCCAGTTTTTCTTTGACTTACATTTATCATGGTATATCTCTACATCCTATTATTTTCTGGTTACTTGAGTCATTATATTTAAAGTGAGTCTCATGTAAAAATAGATAGTTGGCCTTTTGAAAAACCTACTCTGACAAATCTATAATCAATTGATATATTTAGACCATTCACATTTAAAGTATTATTGATAGAGCTGGATTAATGTCCACTGTGTTTGCAACTATTTTCTATGTATTCACTGCATTTTTAAAGTTTTTGCCTTATTTTTCCTCTTCTCTGGTTTTATTTTTAATTTTTTAAAATTATATATTTATTTTAGATTCAGGGGTACGTGTGTTGGTTTATTACAAGAGTATATTGTGTGATGCTGAGATTTGGACTTCTGTTGATCCTGTCACCCAGATAGTGAACACAGTTCCCAACGAGAAGATTTTCAGTCCTTGCTCCACACCCTACCTCCCTACTTTCAGAGTTCCCAGTGTCTATTGTTTCTATCTTTATTTCTATCTTCATGCCCATGTGTATCCCAGATTTACCTTCTACTTATAAGGGATAACAGGCAATATTTGGTTTTCTGTTTCTGCATTAATTCACTAGTGACCGCATAGTATTCCATGGTATATGTGTAACACATTTTCTTTATCCAATCCACCATTGATGGGTACCTACATTGATTGCATGTATTTGCTATTGTGAATAACACTGCAATAATTGAGCATTTTGGTGGGGGGGACAGTGTCTTGCTCTGTCACCAAGGCTGGAATGCGGTAGCATGATTTTGGCTCACTGCAACCTCTGCCTTTCGGGTTCATGCAATTCTCATGCCTCAAACACCCACGTAGCTGGGATTACAGGTGCACACCAACATGCCCAGCTAATTTTTGTACTTTTATTAGAGACAGGGGTTTTCCACTTTGACAAGGCTGGTCTTGAACTCCTGGCCTCAAGTGATCTGCCAACCTCTGCCTCCCAAAGTGCTAGGATTACAGGTATGGGCCACTGTATCCAGCCTTGATTGAACATTTTATGTGATGTAGTTATACCTCTTCTCTTAGTATATAAATTATGTTTAAAAAAAGAAACTGGTTTTTCTAAGCAGGTAATATACATTTTTTTTTTTTTTTTTTTTTTTTTTGAGGCGGTGTCTCGCTCTGTCGCCCGGGCTGGAGTGCAGTGGCCGGCATTTTCAAAAGTTTCTCTTGCGATAGCACTATACCACTTTAAGTGTAGTGCATGTACATTTTTTAAGTATTCCCATTTCCTTCCTCTTGACCCTTGTAACATTGCTATCTTTCTTGCAACTAATCCATGTGATAACAGCTAATACATTGTTGGTAATATTACTTTAACAGTTATCTCTTAAACTGATTAATAATAAAAAATTATCTTCATTTATTCCTTGTTTTATACTCTTCCTTCTATTACCTAGGATTTCTGTCTTACTACATTTTCTCTCTCCCTGAATAACTTCTTTTCATGTTTCTTTTAAGGGAGGTCTGTTGGTGATAAATTCCCAAAGTTTCAGTCTGGAGAAAGTCTTTATATCTCTTTCACTTTTAAACATACTTTCATTGAATATAGAATTCTAGACTCTTTTTTATTTTCTTTTAACACTTCAAATACTTCACTAACTCTCCTCTTGCTTGCAAAGTTTCTGAAGAGAAGTCCACAGTAATTATCTTTTTTTTCTACGAAAAGTAAGGTGATGTACTCCTCTGGCTTCTTTCAAGATTTTCTGGTATTGGTTTTCTGCAGTTTGAACATGGTATGACTTGCTATAGATTATTATTTTTTTTAATCCTGCTTTGTGTTCTCTGGGGCTCCAGAATCTGCAGTTTATATGCCATTAAATTTGGAAAATTTCTCTTATTATTTTTTCAACTATGTCTTGTGCTCCTTTCTGTATTTTCCTTCTGACATTCCCAGTTGTTCATATGTTACATCTTTTGAAATTATCCGACAGTTCTTGGATGCTCTATCCTTTCCTGTTTTCCATACATTGTTCTCTTTGCATGTCAGTTTTGCAGGTTCCTATTGACCTAACTTGAAGTTCACTCATTCTTTTCTCAGCATGCTGAGTTTACTGATGGTCCCATATCTAGCATTTTCTTTGATTTATTTTTAGAATTTTCATCACTCTACATATATTGCCTGTGTGTTCTTGCATAATGTCTACTCTTTCCATGAAAACCCTTAAAATATTAGTCAATATTATTCAAAATTCTTGGTCTGATGACACCAACATCTCTATCCATCTGAATCTGGTTTTGATGCTTACTTTGTTGCTTCAGACTATGTTTTCCTTGTCTTTTCCCTTGTCTTGTAATTTGCTGTTGAAAACATCACAGAATATATTGGCAAATAAGAACTAGGGTAAATTGGCCTTTAATATGAGGTTTTTGTTAATCTGGCTAAGACTTAGGGTGTGTTTGATGTTTGCTGTAGCTGTAGATACCAGAGACTTCAAGTCTCTCTAGTGTCCTTGTTTCTGTCTCTCGTTTTGTCTTTGGACTTCCCTAAGTACTTCCCAGAAAGTGTCTATATTTTGCAGCTCTTTCAACTGTACTCCTCTGTTACTACACTAGTGTCCTGTTGGTATGCTGGTAAGGTGTGGGAGAGGAAAATATCCTGTAATGTTATGATTATATCTTGGTCTTTTAGTTGCTCTCTGTCATGAGACTGTGACATTCACAAGTGTTTTCTAGCTTCACCTACCCCCTCAGGGGAAACAGAAAAGCTAGCTAGGGCTGGAGTTAGAGAAATGTCCTTTCCCCAGATGGGATAAAGCTCTGGTAAAGTCTCCTGCAGAGTAGACCTTGTTTATTAGAGAATGCTCTGGGCATGTTTTACAATGATTACTCTTCCCCTTCTTTTGGCAGAGACAAGAGGGGAATCTTTTGTGGCTCTTCACTATGAGAAAACAGTAGGGTTCCTAAAGGTAAATCTAGAAAAGTATGTTGTCCACTCTCAGACTGCAGGTCTAGATATTTCTCACTCTCAAGTTCATTCACTCTCAGCTTTTAGGAAATGATCAAAATTGCAATTTGAATGTCGTTACCACCAGTGGTGACTTCAATGGCTTCTGCTCCAAGTAAGCAGACCCTAGTTGTGACTCTGTATTAACCTATCTCTTCAGATTTTGAAGTGGCAGTTTGTCCTGCAAATTCTGTACTCTTATAGGTCCAAGAAGAACCATTGATTTTCAGTTTGTTTAGTTTTTTCTTATTGTAAGGATGGGAGTGATCACTTTGAAACTTTTTACGTTTTGGAGATGAAACCAGAACTGATTTATTTTTAGCAATGGATAAATTGATTAAGTTGTCCATACTGATCTAATTTTCTGAATCTGCTCAGCTAGATTAATATAATTCCTAAGTCTTCTTCAAAATCTAAGCATTTTTAGAACGCTAAAATCAAAGAGAGGATGAATTATCTCCTAACTTTCTAACTCATTTTCAAGATGTGTAAAACAGGAATGTGTCTTGCTTTGCCCTTTTAAGTACAGTTATGCTCCTCATAGTGATGCAGAGGCCAATGACAGGACACATATATGATGGAGCTCCCATAGGTTATACTGTATTTTCACTGTAGCTTTTCTATTTTAGGTATACAAATTATTACTACTGTGTTACAATTGCCTAAAGTATCAGTAAAGTAACATATTGTGCAGATTTGTAGCCTCAGAGCAATAGGCTGTACCATATAGCATGGGTGTGTAGTAGGTATAACATCTAGGATTGTGTAAGTACACTATGATGTTTGCACAATAACAAAATTGTCAAAGGAGCATTTCTCAGAACATATTCCTATTGTTAAGTGACACATGACTGTATTTTAAAATATCTCAATGAATTTTATATAATCAGAATAAATGACCTATAACACTTGCAAATGAAAATAATTTTTTAAAAATGTAACTTGATTTATCAAATGTGCTCAATGAGAATAAATATCTGCATTTATTTCACTTTTGTAGCCAAGAGCAAGTTAACAGTAATTTAAATTTCTTCCAGGTTCTCCTGAATGTCAAAAGGAGTGAAAATAATAGCTTATAGCAAGTCTATAAATCCTCTCTTTCTATCCATTGCTTTCTTATTCATCTGTCGCCCAGGCTGGAGTGCAGTGGCCGGATCTCGGCTCACTGCAAGCTCCGCCTCCCGAGTTTACGCCATTCTCCTGCCTCAGCCTCCGGAGTAGCTGGGACTACAGGCGCCCGCCACCTCGCCCGGCTAGTTTTTTTTTGCATTTTTTTAGTAGAGACGGGGTTTCACCGTGTTAGCCAGGATGGTCTCGATCTGCTGACCTCGTGATCCGCCCGTCTCGGCCTCCCAAAGTGCTGGGATTACAGGCTTGAGCCACCGCACCCGGCCTCATCTGCAATTCTTAAATCTATCTCAACTTTGCTTTAACTTAAGTAAGCCTCTCTTAACCAAATCATACAGTATCAGGTTCTGGTCTTTATTCCTCTTCCAATATCTTCTTCTGCTTTACCTCTCATTGATACCTTAGTCCTTTCTAGTACTTTTAATTTTCCAATAAAAATACTTTTACTTTCTTATTTATATTTCCTTCCATTTCTTAGGGTAACAGGAAATAGAGGGAAGATTCATACGTTATATATTTTGTTCTCCAATGCAGATTTATAGAGATTTTCCCCAAAAAACCATTACTTCATTTACCAAATCATTACATTCTGCAAGGAAGTCAATTATCTTCCTTAAATAACAGCAACACAATTTTAAAACTATGAATCAGCAAATAATATTACAGTGATAATATCAGAAGTTCCATAATATAATAAATTCACAGTTCAAATTGACCATATTAATTTATACCATGATAAGTCAAATCACCTATTAACTGGGATGCAGTTAACTTGAAGCCTATCAGGCCTTCAAAAAGAATGTAGCTCAACTAAGACCATCATAGAAACCAATGTATTCTTATAGTCAAATGAGAAAACAGGAAAATATTTCTTGCATTTTTAAATATAAGATTGACAATGAATGTATTCTTTATCTTATACCTTTTACTCTGGCATCCTAGACCTATATCATCTGATGTCCCCAGTTATAGGCTTAGACACTCCCAATTTCTTCTATATTCCCTGACAAAAGCAAAATATTTTACAATTGCCTCAGACTTATTGGAATCCACCTGCCTCTGTCACAATTTCTATAATTTCTCCACTCTAATTCCTTTCAGAATTCAGTTAGCCCTAAAGGTGCCCCTTCAGTAGACTTTGAATCCTTTCTACACTTGTCCAATTCCCAGGATTGAGTTTCTGCTTACGCTTTCTTTCCACTGTACTACTGATTACATTACTACCCCATTTCCTACAGACCTGGACTCTTTTCCTGATATACCACCAGTGTTTGAATCCTTAGCGCCCTGCTTGACTTTGGCCAGTTACTTTTTCTGGAAATACAAATGCTGGATTTCTGTCTCTTTACTCTGACTCATCAATGGATGAACCCAAGTTCCTGAAATTTCATCATCCTTTCAACTATGACCGAAATTATGTCTACATTGCTCTTTTTGTTGCACTCACTGGCCTTAGGCAAAGTGTCAGAGATAAATCTGGATCACATTCATAAACATAATTTGATTTTCTCCCAACTGCAAAACAAAAACAAAAACAAAACAAACAACCTGTAATCACTTTCATTGCCTTCTTTACTTTCTTTATAAACATTTAGCTTTGTTTTCACTTTCTCATATACAAAGCATATGGATTATCTTCAAACATTATGACCAACAATTTGCACTTCATATTTTCATCACGTAGTTTGACCTTGCACAGCTTGTTATTAGGACTCTGTTAAAACTTCAGTTTAGATAATTAATATCTAAAAGGTTATTACATTTAGAGCATTCTATCATTTAATCTGTCTAGGTGTTCTAAATTCTATTTCTCAAGCAAGTTATATGACATGAAAGCTAGGTACCTGGAAGTCATTAGTTCTCCTTGTTTAATATGCCTTTTAGTGTTATGTTCTCAGGTTTTATTGAAAGTCCATATAGATACTAACCATAAAAACAGTGTTTTCTATATGCTTTAAAAGCATTCCTAAGATTGATTTCAACTAACAATTATTGGATGGCTAACAAAAACCGGATACCACTTAAGGCACCAGTGATACAAAATAGATAAATAAGTCTATTTATCTACTTTCAATGGATTTATAGCCAGAGAATTGGCAAAGGATTGTATATAAACTAATAGGTATGTTTCATAATCTCCATTTAATAATTTTATATGATAAATATTTTCATTAAATTAATCATTTCCCATTAAATACATGTTTTAAATTAATAAAAATGTTTTCTCTCATTAAGTAATAGACATATACACTTTCTAGCATAGATTAGCTATTAGAAGGATAGAATTTTATTGTAAACCCATACTAAGAAATTTATTAGCTCCAGTAATAGGAAGGTTTAAGTTTCTCTTCATATTCATTTTCCCATATTGTATGTATAGACTTATTATATATATGGTAAAATACATTATTTCTTAATAATTACAAGCAAAAATAAGTACATTTCTAAAATACATACAACTTTAATATCAATTTATATAGTCTGTTATAATAAAATGTTGATAATTCATCTTATTAATAGTATACCTAAAAATTAATCAAACTCATCATTTGATGTTAGTCCACAACGGTACTTTTCAATGTAGCCTTTTTTTTTTTTTTTTTTGTTAACCATGTAGCAAATGTTTAGGTAAACATACTTTGTAAGCTAACTGCATAATAAAGTGCCCAGGTTTGTCATCATGGATTCAGATTCATATTTAATTCTAGTCATCATACTTTTAAAAAATTCACATAGTCAACCAGCATCCAGGAAATAAAAACATCTTGAAACAAACTTTGGAAAATTCTTGACTCATGAAAATTTTAACTATGTCAGTTAGTGATTTGATAATAACTATTATCAAAGATTTATGCTTCTGTTCAGTCATTCTTTAAATGAGCATTATGTTGATATCCTAAAACTATTTTATAATCATCAAAGTATGGTAAGTAAAGTGCACATAATGTTGAAAACTGAGCAAAAAATTTACTTTTCATCCTGATACTCAAACTTACTTGATGTATAAAAAATTAAAAATTTGCCCCTATAGACTTTCTGAAAGGTAGAAGAAAAGAGGTTAAGAAGCAATTTATAGCTAACTCTCTTGAAGAGAGTATAATGAAGAACCAAGGAATATTTAAAATATGGGATATAGTTAATAATGCATTCCTTTTGCATTTTAACATACTTAAATAGTACAGGAGTATTTTGCTTATTTTATGCTAAAAATACAAATGCTATTTATTAATTACTCTTGAGAGAAAATCGTGTAAGCTTTAAATAATAGGGATTAATTGTTGCATTTATTCATTTTATTATAGGATTTATTTACTTACTTGTTATAATTAATTCTTTAGAGATCACAAAGCTTTAAAAGAGAAAGTATTATATCATACTATATGGTAAGATTATATGTCAGTTCTTAAGCCTAGGAATTGACCTAATTTATCAACTACAAAAATTAAAGTATCATCTATTTATCCACTGGAAATATATATTTCTATGAATAATTATGTTATATAAGTATGTTAACTGACATGGAAAGAGTCACAATATGTGGCTAAATGACAAAGAGCAGACTACAAAGCATGTATTCGATAAGAGATTTTTTTATTTGCACAAAAAATACATACGAATAAATCTAGAGCAGTGATATATCCAGAAACACATTCATAGGATCACCTACCATGCTAGTTTAAATGCAATCCTAATCACTGACTCAAACTTGCTAAATAATTATCCTAGGGCTGGAGTTCAGCAAATTTTATCCTAACTAGCTTTTCTATATTTCATACTCACTATACTTTGACAACTACTAGTCTAGGAATGAAGGTCATAAACATTAAAAAAGTATGTAACTTTTTATTTCTAATTAGATAGATGTATAAGAGTAACAACATTGAACTCCTGCATATTTATGCCAGTTTTAGCTATTTTCCTTCCTAATTCTTCAATTCCTAGGAAGCCCAGAGATGATGTACTAATATATTTTAAAAGTAAAAAGTGGATTGAAGAAAAGTTGTAAAATACATACAAGTATGTTGACCTGTAAGTGAAGCTAATGTAACAAATTATGTCAAATCAATCTCCTTTCTAACTCTAAAATACTTGTGTATAGGCTATATGTCTGCCATCATCTCTCTTTCTCTCTCTCACACACACACACACACATATATATACACACAATTATTTTCACTTCCTTACTCATATGCCATTATATCAATTTTCCATGGAGAGAGGCTGATAGCTTTACAATAGCTTCCCTTGCACATGAAGTCAGAAAATTAAGTGAAGGTTTTTAATTGTAAAAAACTATCAACTCTCTTATATTACAACTTAGCCATTTTCCCTAACAACAAGTATTAATGACCTCTCTCCTTAATGAAAATTAATTGCTATTCTGCCTTAACAATTACATTGTGATCGATCAAATTTATAAAACCTGCAAGGGTCACTTGCTTTAATTCTACTGCAATCCATTAAATCTCCAGCAGATGATAACCTTTAACTTATTCACATATTAGGAAATTTTAATGGCAGTTCTAGATGTCACTATTTATATAAAAAGTTATACATCAAATTGCCTCCTTTTCTTAGCTCAATTAAAGTGGTTTGTCTTACTGATATGAGACATTTCCAATTATACCAGGGTGACTTCAGAGATAAAACATTTACATTACATTTTTTTAATTCACATTACCAACAATAACTAAGAAAATTAATGCTGGTGTGCTGTCAAGCTGGTAGCAAATAAAAAATGACAGTTTAATATGATAAACTTTTTCCTTAAAAAACATATTATGTATCTTTTAAAAATATATTATTTACTTCAAAGAACAAGAAAAGAAGATATGAGTTTATACCCATCAGAAAGGCAAAAATGCAAAAAGATGGATAATACTATTAGAAAGAGTGTGAAGAGATGGGAGTCAATTGTGTTTTGGATGTGACAATCTAGAGTATGGCCAATCCAGAAAGTTCTCTATTTCCAGAAGCTCTAGGGTATGAACTATATACACTCTATTTCCAGTAGCACTATATATGAACCAATGATCTTACTCCTGAATACATATCCCAGAAAAGTATTACAAAGTTCATACAAAGTGAGGGTTTGAAAAAAGTGGATGCTGACCCACTGTTTGTGTCAGCAGGAAGTTTTGGGGCAATTTGTGTTCATCATTAGGAGAACAGATAAGTAAATGATTAAAGAAAAAGAATAAAATATGAGATGTTAGACTGAAATATTAAGACTATTTACAATACTATATAAGAAAAACATTATTTATCAGTTCATTTATTGCAATGCATATTAGCACTTTTTTATTGACCTCATGTTTGAGTCAACTCAGTTTCACATTAAACTGAGGAATCCTACCAAAAGTTTGGTTTTTCCCTCTTGTGTTGTTTTACTCACTTTGAGACTTCTTATTATGTTTTACATACTTCCTGTGCTTGCTCATGTGAAAGAATTTGTTGATTTTTTTCCCCTTTCATTTGGTGTATATTTTCTTTCTTCTATCCACCCAGGAGGTCAAGATTAAGGCCAACACTCTCCATAACTTCCCTGATTCTATCCCTAAAGACGTTTCTTTTCTTTGAACTTCTATAGCACTAATAGCCTACATTACACATAATATTACTCTTATTACAACAGCTTTATGTCATTAATTTGTTAGTCCTCTACAAGACTTCTGATGAGTGAGACCAGATCTCATGTTGTACGTGCCCCTTACTTTTCTTGGCATATGGCTGAACACATTATGAATATTTAAGAAATGCCTCTTCACTCACGACCAAATGTGTTTGAGCCAGGCACTGTTCTATTTGCTATAGATATTTCAGTTAATAGGATAAAAATGTATTCCCTCTTAAACTTGTATTTCAGCAGCAAGGAGAGAGGAAATAGGTCTGTCAAAGTGTTCTATCAGATATTCTTTAATAGCTATAAAGACCTCCAACTGGCAATTGTAATCTATGCCTATGCAGGCAAGTGATGGAGAGGAAAAATACAAAGTACTAAAGGAAGCTTTAGCTTTGGAATCTGTGTCAAGATATGGCAAAGAAATTGAGGAAAGGGCATGGACTTCTCTTCTTCCCTAATAGCTCCAGTGAACAGGCCCCCGAAAAACTGAGAGCCACGGCTTTGCTGAAGCCCTAAAATCCCTCATCACCTTATCGATTCCTAAAATTTCTTTATTGTGGAGACTAAGTTTTGTATTTCACAGTTAGAGGTAAAAACATAAAAGTCAAAATCTGATTGATGTTTTTCATTGAAAAAATTTACATTAAGTATAAAGTAGCAACCATTCTATTGTTCGATGTAAATAACAACAGCGACCTTACAATGTGTCTTTCAAACTATGACACTTTAAGGCAAAGGGGGACCCTACTAACAATCATGGCAGGACAATATGGATAAACAGACTCTTCCAGGCAAATTAGGATAAAATATCTTCTAAAATAATAATAGTCACTTTCCTGCTATGTGACTTGCAAGAACAAAACCTATATCCCAGCTGTTAGAATGAAGACAGAATCTCTACTCCATCCAGGAATGATGTGGACATACAGAAAATCAAACATACATTGAGATATGGACTTGTGACAGCTCTTCAACCATTGAGAAAAAGTCATGTATTAAGATATTTTAGCCATGTATGATTAAAATGCAGGCAGCACCGTGGCTCAAGATTTCTCTAAAATGAGTTTCATTCCCAGGAATTTGTTAATCAAACTGTCATTGATTGATTACTGACTAGGAAGTCTCTTGGCAACAAGTGCGTAACAAACTTTGATGATGTGAGACAAACCATTTATCTCCTAAGAAAGTCTATATTCCTAAGATTTCTTAACTACTCTAAAACATCTTTGATAGTCTTCCTGTTTTTAAGATTAAAAAGTGATTGATGGTAAATATTAACACTGAATTAGAATTTATTTTGACCCTGTTTATTGCCATAGCACTGTGCACATATGAAGTACTTACTTCAACCACATTGTAATTACTGTTTATTGACACATATCTCCGTTGCAAAAATGAGATCTCCAGGATAAATAAATGGGTTTCTGTTTTATTTATCTCTGTTTTCCCAACATCTAACTTTCTTTCGCTTTATTGAGATATAATTGACAAACAAAATTGTATATATTTAAGTTGTATAATGTGATTATTTGATACACTAATATATGGTGGAATGACTGCCACAATTGAATTAGTTAACACATCCATCACCTCACATAGTTACTTTTTTGTTTATGGTAAAAACATTGAAGATCTAATCTCTTAGCAAACTGCATGTACACAATATTTCTATTATTAACTATAGTCACCATGTTGTACATTAAATCCCCAGAACTTACCCATCTTATAATTCAAAGATTATACTCTTTGACCAAAACTCCTCATTTTCCCCAACTCCTCAGCTCCTAGCAACCAACCTTCTACTGTTTCTATAAGTGTGACAAATTTTAGATTCCACATATGTCAGATCACACAGTATGTATATTTCTCTGACTTATTTCACTAAACATAATGCCCTCCAGGTTTCTCTATGTTGTAAAATGACAGGATTTCTTTCATTTTTTTTTTGTTTGTTTTAGTTGAATCACATTCTACTTTGTGTGCATATAGACACACACACACACACCACATTTTCTTTATTCATTCATCACTGACAGGTACATGTGTTGGCTATTGTGAGTAAAGCTACACTGAATGTGGGAGTGCACATATCTATTGAAGATACTGCTTTCTTAACCTTCAAATATACACTCAGAACTAAGATTCTGGGTCATATGTGATGTGATTTAGATGTGTCACCACCAAATCTCATGTTGAAATGTGATTCCCCAATGCTGGAGGTGGGGCCTAGTGGGAGGTGTTTGGGTCATGTGGGAGGAAACTTCATGAAAGGCTTGGTGCCCGCCTTACAGTAATGAGTAAGTTCTCACTCTGTTAGTTCAAGAGAGAGCTGGGTTGTTTAAAGGAGACTAGTACCTCCCCTCTTGTCTCTTGCTTCCTCTCTCACCATGAGCACACCTGCTCCCTCTCTACCTTCTGTGATGAGTAAAAGCTTCCTGAGATCTCACAAGAGGCTAAGCAGATGCTGGTCCAATGCTCGTACAGTCTGAAGAACTGTAAAGCAAATAAATCTCTTTCTTCTATAAATTACTGTCTTTTGGTCTAGCATTTTTTAGAGAAACGCTAAAAAACAGATATTTAACATACCATTTTCAATCCAATTCAGGCCAAGTGGATTAAAGTTGAGTAAGTACATAGCGGTCTTAAATATGCATGCCCGTGTCTTCACGATAGAATTATTTATTTTTCTACTATCTCAGGTATCCCTTTCTAGCAATGCAAAATGGAATAAGACAATATGGCAGTTCTATTTTTCATTTTCTTAGGAACCTCCACACTGTTTGCCATAATGGCCAAACCAATTTATGTACCCACCAACACTGCTCAAGAGTTCACTTTTCTTCACATCTTCACAACAGTTATCTTTTGGTTTTGTAATAATAAACAGGTGTGAGGTAATATCTCATTGTAGTTTTAATTTCAGCGTCTAATTTAAAAAACAATATACTGCAATCTATCCATTTGACAGAGGGCTAATATCCAGAGTCTACAAAGAAATTTACAGGGAAAAAAAAAACATCAAAAAGTGGGCAAAGGATATGACAGACACTTCTCAAAAGAAGACATTTATGCAGCCGACAAACATATAAAAAAATGCTCATCATCACTGGCCATTAGAGAAATGCAAATCAAAACTACAATGAGATACCATCTCATGCCAGTTAGAATGACGATCATCAAAAAGTCAGGAAACAACAGATGCTAGAGAGGATATGGAGAAGTAGGAACACTTTTAAACTGTTGCTGGGAGTGTAAATTAGTTCAACCATTGTGGAAGACAGTGTGGTGATTCCTCCAGGATTTAGAACTAGAAATGCCATTTGATCCAGCAATCCCATTATTGGATATATACCCAAAGATTACAAATCATTCCACTGTAAAGACACATGCACACGTATGTTCACAATAGCAAAGTCTTAGAACCAACCCAAATGCCCATCAGTGATACTGAATAAAGAAGATGTGGCATGTATACATCATGGAATACTATGCAGCCACAGAAAAGGATGAGATCATGTCCTTTGCAGGGACATGGATGTAGCTAGAAACCATCATTCTCAGCAAACTAACACAAGAACAGGAAACCAAACATCGCATGCTCTCACTCATAAGAGGGAGTTGAACAATGAGAACACATGGTCACAGTAAGGGGAACATCACATTCTGGGACCTGTTGGGGGATCGGGAGCTAGGGGAAGGATAGCATTAGGAGTAATACCTAATGTAGATGACAGGTTGATGGGTGTAGTAAAGCACCATGGCACATGTATACCTATGTAACAAACCTGAACGCTCTGCACATGTATCTCAGAACTTAAAGTATAATAAAAATAAATAATAGGAAGAAAACAAAAAAATAAACAACACACTAAGAGGAACTAAGGAAATACACAGAAAGAAATACTGCAAGTTTTATAAAAGCCAAAATAAAATAAAATAATAAGCTTGAATTGTGTAAGGAAATATGAATAGACAACACATTTATTAAAACAATGAGAAGACAAAAAATCCAGGATAAAAATTTTCCTAGACAAAACAGAATTCAGACCACAGAGATTAAGTGTTAGTATGAACATTTCAAATGCTGAAGGTTAAGATTCACAGCAGAAGGTCTATGCACCAAAAACACAGTAACCACTTTTGTAGTACAGAAACTATAGAACATGTATGAAGAAATAGAAAAATGCTAAAAGTAAATATTTAAAATATCATTTTCAATTTAATTGAGGCTAAGTAGATAAAAGTTTAGTAAGTACACAGGGGTCTAAACAGTATATTCCATAGAGAAACATAAACTTTACAACATACTAATAAGAGACCCTATTCTCAACTACACATGAAGCACTCACAAAAGCTGACCAAATATATTAGAAAACTCCAAAACTTTTACAAGTAAAACTGATACAAATCAGATTATCTGATAACAATACAGCATAATAATAATGATATCCACAAAGAAAAAACTCTGTTCATATGGGAATTTTTTATACTTTTATTTTGGGTTCAGGGGTACAGGTACATGTTTGTTACATAGTCAAATTGCATGTCGTAGGGGCTTGGTGTACAGATTATTTTATCATCTAGGTAATAAACACAGTACTTGATAGGTCGTTTTTTGTTTCTCACCCTCTTCCCACCATCTACCCTCCAGTAGACCCCGGTGTCTTGTTCCCTTCTTTGTGTTCATGTGTACTCAACATTTAGCTCTCACTTACAAGTAAGAACATTCAGTATTTGGTTTTCTGTTCCTGCATTAATTTGCTTAGGATCATGATTGCTGCAAAGGACATGATCTCATTATTTTTATGGCCATGTAGCATTCCATGGTATACACGTACCACATTTTCTCTATCCAGTCTAACAATGATGGGCATTTATGTTGATTCCATGTATTTGCTTGTGAATAGTGCTGGGATGAACACATATGGGCTGGTGTCTTTATGATATTAACAAAAATATTTATTTTCCTACAGGTATATAACCAGCAATGTTTTATGATAAATAGAAGTTCTTGTTGTAGCTCTTTGAGAAACCACCAAATCACTTTTCACCATGGTTAAACTAATCTATATTCCCACTAGCAGTGTAAGCTTTCCTTTTTCTCTGCAACCTCGCCAGCAGCTGTTTTTTGGCTTTTGAATAATAGTCATTCTGACTGGTGTGAGATAGTATCTCACGGTTTTGATTTGCATTTCTCTAATAATTAATTAAAGTTGAGCATTTATTCATGTGCTTGTTGGATGAGTATATGTTTCTTTTGAATAGTCTGTTCATGTCCTTTGCCCACTTTTCAGTGGGGTTGTTTTTTGCTTGTTATTTTTTTCATTTTTTTTTTTTTTTTTAATTCTGTATAGATTCTGGATAGGAGACCATTTCTGGATTCAAAGTTTGCAAAACTTTTCTTTCATTTTATAGGTTGTCTGTTTACTCTTTTGATAGTTTCCTTTGCAGTACAAAAGTTCTTTAGTTTAACTAGGTCCCATTTGTCAATTTTTGCTTTTGTTGCAATTGCTTTTGGTTTCTTTATCATAAAATCATTGCCAAGGCCTATTTCCAGAATGGTATTTCCTAGTTTATCTTTTGGGATTTATAAATACCCTATAAAGCCTTAGGTCTTACATTTAAATCTGCACTCAATCTTGAGGTGAATTTTGTATATGGTGTAAGGAAGGGGTTCAATTTCAGCCTTCTGCATATGGCTTGCCAGTTACCCTAGCACCATTTATTGAATAGGAAGTTTTTTTCCTGTTACTTGCTTTTATTGACTTTGTTATAGGTCTGTGGCATTATTTCTGGGCTCTCTATTTAGTTCCATTGGTCTATTTGTCTGTTTTTTGTATCCATACAAAGCTGTTTGGGTTATACTGTTGCCCTGCAGTATAGTTTGAAGAAAGGTATGCCTCCAGATTTATTTTTTTTTTTTTTCCTTAGGATTGCCTTGGCTATTTGGGAGGTTTTCTGGTTCCATACAATTTTAAAATATATTTTCTTTTCAAATTCTGTGAAGAATGTCATTGGTAGTTTTATAGGAATAGTATTAAATCTGTAAGTTGCTTTGAGAAGTATGGCCACTTTAATAATATTGATATTGCCTATCCATGAGCATGAAATGTTTTTCCATTTGTTTGTGTCATCTCTGATTTTTTTTTAGCAATGCTTTAATAATTCTTGTTGTAGAGGTCTTTCACCTCTCTGGTTAGCTGTATTCCTAGGTATTGTATTCTTTTGTGGCTATTGTAAATGAGATTGCATTATTTATTTAGCTCTCAGCTTGGGCATTGTTGGTATATAGAAATGGTACTGACTTTTGCCCATTGACTCTTTATTCTGAAATTTTCCTGAAAGTATTTATCAGCTTAAGGAGCTTTTGGGCAGAGACTATGGGGCTTTCTAAGTACAGAATCATATCATCTGCAAGCAGAATTAGTTTGACTTCCTCTCTTCTTATTTGGATGTCTCTTACTTCTTTATCTTGCCTGATTGCTCTTACTAGCATTTCCAGTACTATGTTGAATAAGAATGGTGAGAATGGGCATCCTTGTCTTGTTCTTGTTCTCAAGGAGAGTGCTTCCAGCTTTTGCCTGTTCAGTACAGTGTTGGCTGTGGGATTGTCATAGATGGCTCTTATTATTTTTAAGTTTATTCCTTCAATGCCTAGTGTGTGATTGTTTAACAGGAAAGGATGATGAATTTTATCAAAAGCCTTTTCTGCGTCTATTGAGCTAATCCTGTGGTTTCTGTTTCTTATGTTTCTGTAATGAATCACATTTATTGATTTGCACACGTTGAACCAACCTTGCATTTCAGGGATAAATCATATTTGATGGTGATTCATTAGTGTTTGATGTGCTACTAGATTTGATTTGCTAGTATTTTGTTTAGGATTTTTGCATCTATGTTCATCAAAGATATTGGCCTGAAGTTTTTTTTTTTCTTGTTGTTGTTGTGTCTTTGCCAGATTTTAGCATCAGAATGAGGAGCTCCAAATGTTGAAACAAATCCTTGAAATACACCAAAATAGAACCTCTTTAAGCACAAATTTCACAGGACCTACATAAAAATAATACAATGAAAAAACGGTATTCAGCAACAAATAGGACAATGAATAGAATTGTACCTCACATCTCAATACTAATGTTGAATAAAATGGCCTAAATGCACCACTTAAAAGATACAGAATGGCAGAATGGATAAGAATTCACCAACCAAGTTTCTGCTGTCTTTAGGAGATGCATGTAACACATAAGGACTCACATAAACATAAGGTAAAGGGGTGGAAAAAGATATTCCATGCAAATGGACACCAAAAGTAAGCAGGAGTAGCTATTTTTATATCACATAAAACAAACTTTAAAGCAACAGCAGTTGAAAATACAATGAGGGACAATATATAATGATAAAAAGATTAGTCCAATAGGAAAACATCACTTCATTCAGGCAGTGGCAACAGAATCTGTGCTTGCTTGCCCATGCCATTAGCCACAGCAGTGTGGTGAGGTACACATGTGTCACCTGAAGCAGGGTAACAATGTTGATTGGGCTGTGGCATTCTTGCATGTGCTTGTGGCAGCAGCATGGTGGTGGTGGGGCACTGGTAGTGACAGGGTTGCTGGCACCTGTGCTTGCATTAGTCCCATTGGTGATGGTGGTAGGCATGGGGTGCTGGTATGCATGGGGCTGCCTGTACTCCTACACATTTGCACTGGCCACAGTGGCGGTGCTAGGGGCCAGGGTTGCTGGTGTTCAGCACAAGTTCACCCCAGTGATTGTGACATGGCCAGGTGCCCTCACATCAGCAGGCAGGGAGCAGCAAGGTATGCTTGGCTGGCAGCAGTGGTACAGTAGAGTATGTGTGCTGGAGGGGGAGGGGAGGTGAAGTCTGCCTATGGGAATGCTGGCAAAGCAGTGGGTGGGGAGGGGGCTGTGCGCGAGTGCATGCCAGCAAAGAAACTCAGGGGAGGCTGCAGTAGGGGAAGAGTGCCTGTGGGCTGGTGCATGTCAGCAGGGGCCAATCTGTGGGAGCTCTCCAATGGTCAAACATGGTCTGCCAGCAAAGGAGCTATAATGAGGGTCCTTCAGAAGAACCCTGGTTGGGCCCCCGAGGCTGCACTGCAAGCAGGTATAGCCAGGCTAGGGTCCTGGGAAGGGCCAGCAGAGAGGAGGGCCACTCAGATCAGACTGGCCTTGTCTCATGGGCAAGACCTCTCTGCTCCATCCAGGTCTGACAGTCACTAAGGCTAGTCTCCTAGAGGAGCATTGCTCTCTTTGAGGGAGGGATGGGCATTTCTGGCCATGCTCCACTGCAGATGTTTCCATACTAAGCCCTCTGAGCTCTGCACAGGCTGAAGTCTGCCCCATCACCTCTCTAAGCAGTTCTCCCTGCTAGCTCAAGTGTCCATGATATTATGAGGTCTCCTGCTGCCAGGATTCTGGAGGTCCATGGCGAAAGTGAGCCACTCCTCGCCTGCCCAACTCACCCCTTCACTAGGAGTCACTGAGGTCCAGGAACGAGTCCCAGTGCTCAGTAGCCCCTGCAGTGTTCCCAGATTCCTCCCCATTCAACTCAACATTTATGTCCTCCCTCCATCGACTCTCAGTGCCTTCCCTTGAAAGATCTGCTAGGAGTATGCCAGTCTCCCAAACTTCCTTTCTCTCTGTGGGAGATGTTCCTCCTGGCTGCATCTATCCTGCTATCTTCCAATTAAAAATTTATAAACTTTATTTTACACCTTTTGTGTAAAAGGGAAAATACATAATAAAATTGCAGAATTTCTAAAAATTAATGAAAAATCAAAACACTGCATATGAGAAATTATGAAATAAAATTAAACAACTCTGTAAGAACTTAAGGCTATGAGTTTTCTTGTGCTAGCAATAAAAATGAAAGAATGGAAATAAATAAATTCCTTTTGTGACTCATTATATAATGGAAAAATAAATAAGGTTAACAAAGAGAAAACTGTAAAGTAATATATCATGAAAAAGATGCAAAACTCTGTAATAAAATATTTACAAATTGAAGTCATCGAACTATAAAAAAGATAATATATCATGACCAAATGGGTTTATTCCAGAAATTCTACGTTGGCTTGATATTTGAAAATCAGTTAATGTAATTCAATGTATTGACAAAATAATGAAAATTAATATAGAATAAACCCAGCAGATTAAAAAAAATGTGGGAAAATTCCACACTCATTTATAAAGGCTTTTTGTGTAAGATCTGAAGCAAGGTTAGAATTTCACTGTCAGCATATGCCCAACATTTTTCTTCATTCCTAGCCGGTAAAAAAAGTTGAGAGAAAAAAGATATATAAAGGAACAAAGATTTAGGGGGGAAAAAGCAAAACTGGCTATTTAAAGATGACATAAATTTTTTCATAAATTTTTATGTTCAGTGATCAACAAAAAGCTAGTAAAATTAATGTCAATTTACCATAATTGCAGGAGAGAAGATCAATATGCAAAAATAAATTGCATTACTAAAT
Source organism: Trachypithecus francoisi (assembly GCF_009764315.1). Classification (NCBI taxonomy): domain Eukaryota; kingdom Metazoa; phylum Chordata; class Mammalia; order Primates; family Cercopithecidae; genus Trachypithecus; species Trachypithecus francoisi. Next base: position 64,803,910 of record NW_022681469.1, read on the forward strand.
TATAATTACTAAATTAATATTACAATAAACAATTTGAAAATATAATTTTTAAAATAATTCTGTTTATGATAGTATTTAAATTTTGAAAATAATAAAGACAAATATAACAAAAGATGTATAATACATACACTATAAAAACTACAAAACATTACAGGAAAATCAGCCAAAATAATTGATGTGATATATAATTGTTAATGGAATGGAAGACTAAATGCTTAAGATACTATTTTCCACCAAATCGATTATCAATTCTAAAAGATTCCAAACATAATCTCAGCGTGTGCTTACATAAATTGACAATAAAAATCTAAAATGTATATGGAAAAATAAAGGATTAAGAATAGCAAAAACACCTTTGAAAAATAGGAGAACTTACTCTCTCTGATTTCAAGATTTACTGTAAACCTACAATCACCAAAACAGCGTTTCACTGGCATAAGATTAGATCTATTAATGAACAAATCAAAATAGAAAGTTCAGAAATAAACTGAGATGTGGTCAGAATGTTTTTGATATGGGTACCAAAGTAATTTCAACTGGATGAATTTTTTTTTTTTTTTCAAAAATGATCCTAAAACAACCCACTATTCCTAGGGGATGATTAGCATTGTCCCTTTCTGACTGATACCATTGCAAAAATTAACTTAAAATACATACATACCTGAATAGAAGCACCTGTGTACATGTGTGTATGTGTGTATATAGTGAGATAAAGCAAATATGACAAAATGTGAATGTGAAAATGGGTGAATTCAGGAAAAGGTGTAAAAGATTGTCATGTACTACCTTTCAACTTCTTTGTAGCTTTATATTTTTCAAAATAAAAACTTTTGAGAAAAATTTCTGAGGCAAATACATAAAAAATTAACTTTTGTTCAAGCTGGTTGCTTGATACAAGATGGTCTATCATTATTCTGTATTCAATATGTATTTGAAATATTTTAACATTAAAAATAAAATTATTAAACTAATAGAAATATTATATAGCTAATTTTATTAACTTCATTTTACAATTAAATGCTGCATTCATGAAGAGACGATTATCTTATAAGTGCTTAGTGTTCAAAATGTAGATTAAATTAATCACCTTGCGTTTTGCTATGAGGATATATATTAATAGTTTGTTTATATACAACTTCATAAATTGGTCATACTCCATAAACTTCAAACAGTTCTAAGTGGCTGTAACTTCTTATCATAACCACGAATGTACTGAGAAGAAAACTTCAACAGGTTCAAAATGAAGACAGTCCTTGATCCCTATTTAGATTCTGAGATTATTATATCAGATTAAATTCCATGACACTTGAGAAAAAGCATTCTATTGCAATCTTGCCAGAGATAAAGCCAGTAAAAATTTGTTTAGTTTCATTTTAATCCCAAAGCAATACCTTTCTTCTTTGCTGTTATTGTCATTCATCTCAGAAACTCAGCATGTTTTACAAAAGACACAGTAATATTATCCATCACAAAGAAAAGAGAAAGGAGGTGGCAATGGACTTAATCTATTTCAGAGTGTCACCCAGGGCCTGAAGGAGTGGCTAGGGAATTGAGCAATCTAAACCTCTCAGAAGTGGTGCAAAGTTACATTCACTCGAATACAATGCCTGTTCTGGGTTAGTATTCATGTTTCAGTAAAGTTTCTCTTAAGCTAATTTTTTCTACAAAGCCAAATACAAATCAGCATTGAACAAAGGTATTACAGCTTTCAGAAGTGGGCTTTTAAACATTGATAGGAGCACTGTGATAATGATGTTGTAGTGTGCTTTAAGGGAAAAGATGTGTGGGAAAAATACAAAGAAAGAAACAGTAATGTGCCCAGTAATCTGCAAATCAAAGTCTGCCCCTTAGAAATAATTATTATGTTTCAGGAACTGAAGATGAACAGAAAACTCCAAAGTATATGTCATTTGTATACTGAGACATTTGAAACCTTTTACATGGGTCATCTGCAATGGTAAAGGGGAGTGTTTCTAAAATTTCTTTGTTCAGAATTCAAAAGAAACTTCTTCACAGAAGCCATATTATTCATGATGTTTTTAGGCTAGGTTTCAGAGCAAGACCACAAAAACCTCCTGTGTTCCAAATGGACCTAAAATGTGTTATATATAACCCTTTACTTTTTCCTTTGCCACTGGAACAAATGCATAGTCCCTCTGAGGCTTTCTTAGACCTTTCTTGCAGGAAATGGTGTAAAGCCACGCATGGTAAAAGAATACCATGCCCTATATAAACTGGTCACTGGGGTCAGAATGTGACTTTATGTCAGAAATACCCGTCGTGAGGTGGGGAGGCTAAATATACCAGGCCCACTTCCCAAGCGGACCTGTTTTCTGGATAAGGGTTCTCACAAAAACGTAGGAAGGTTAACGTAAGGAGAGTCTGGAAAAAGCCATGGATGTGACATTGGTATCTCCACTTCCTGCAAGCCCGAATGTCGTATGATATCATATGACTCATAGGATATTATCTTGTATTTCTAAGTGTTCTTATCATTGATGCCTTATTAATTATCAATAACAATTTTAAATTATTAATAATAATGATTAACCATTGGTGAATAATAGTCTAAGTATTATGCTTAATTAATAATGTACAATGTTTTATTAATAATATTAGCTACATTTTACTGAGTACTTATATATATATAAAGCACTTAATTCACTTTATCCCTCATACTCATAACAATGCTGAAAAAAGAGATCTTATCCCCAAAGCACAAAGGAGGAAACTGATGTTTAAGGATATTAAAACTACACTTTGAGTTATTCAGCTCTAAATTGGTAGAGTCATGCTTTCAATTTAACTCCTCATGCTTTAACTACTACATGTATTAATTAATTTATTCAAGAAATGTTTTAACTTTAAAAAGCAACCTTGCTGTGGGGGATTTTGTCCAGCCAGTACTAAAGGGGAGTGATTCGAAAGGAGAGCTAGGAGAAAAGCAAAATGGACAAGTATAGGAGAAGGAAGAGAAATAATATGATAAAGGCTAATAGGTTTGAGTTGTAATTTAGGGGATCAAATAAGAGATAATTTTAAGCATATATGTGTGTATGTATGTATATACAATCTCTTTCATTTCGTGATGATAAATCCCATCCCAAATATTATAGATTTTTACATTTGATTCCATTTGCTTCGAACAATAAATCCACCTACTGGACAGGCTATCAACCAGGAAAATGTGATACTGTGTATGTTTCCCTATTTCAGGTTTTTGAATATGTGAAGACAATGTTGCTAGTCATGGAAGTATAGAGTGCTATAAAAAAAATAACTTTATGTGAAGTAAAAAGTTAAGCTTTTGACAAAAATGAGACATAAGTGAAAATATTCTGTGTGGGACATTTTAATTTTTTTTTCAACTTCTAATCAGTGATGGCAGTACACAAATGACAACTACATAAGGAAGAAAAAAAATCTGCCAATACCTAAGTATATTTAGAAAAATCTGTGACTGGGAAATATGTGTTGGTTTGGAGAAAAGAGAAAAAAATCGTCTTCTATTACATGAGATGACAGTACTTCAGAAACAAAACTATATCCCTGCTCGTAAAACTAGGGATATGAATATTTTGTGTACACTTGCCAGTTACTAAAAGTAATCTGGTGAATACACATGGAAAATTAGGAGTTCTCTAGGATTCTCGTCACAATATCAATACCACATCTCTAATATTTGTTGGCACTATGACATTTCTGAACCCTTGTTTTAAGAGCTCTCAAATGAAAAACACTTGTCTGTCTAGTAGCATGTTTTCCAGGTATACTGATTTGAGCTCCAGCTAAGTGAATGTTTATTACCAGCGTACTCTCCTTGCCCATCCAAACCTTTATGTCAGTGGCATTTCCAACATAAAAGTTATACATGTATAAATCTGTTGAAGTTCAGGAGAATCAATATACACACCCCACTTTTTCCTGTCTGAGTTCTGAAACAATCAAGGTGGGCAGAAATAGGAAGAAAAAAAAAAGGGAAATAAAAATACCAGCTTCACCACTGATGAAGTAAATATAGATTGTGGCTTATGTGGATTGTATCCTAATCCTTAAGTGTTGACATCCTCACCTTCACCCAAGAATCAGGAAGACTCCTCTGTACAGTTACAGGTAGAGGTGCAGAGCCACAGGTCTGCCCCTGTAGACTTTATACCTCCAAGCCTTACCACATGGTCAAGAATAGACCCAGGCTCCTGCTCTACATTGAGAGGTGGATCCCAATATGACACGACATGAGGACAAAAAGGATTAACAAACAAAGCAATCCCAGTTTCTAGTTCCAGAGTCATCTGTCATTTGCATCATTTCTTGGCTCCTGGGAAGGCATGAATGGGGGTAGAGAGAGATCAGGAGGGTTATTCCAATGGATGTATCTCCAGATGGAAGAAAACGACAAGACTAGGCGTGACTATTTCCTCAAACAAAAGCAAAGTGAGTAGTATAAAATTACACACATAGTATGGTTAATCAATGCATGAAAAATTAGGAACTTCCCATCATTCAGAAAACATTTACTGAGTGTCTACCTTATGATGAGCACCACGCTAGCAACTGAAGTACAAAGCAAATAAAACATGATGTCAAATCACAGTTTGTATTCTTTAACTATGCAATGTATCCAACACAAATATTCAAAAGATAATTTAAAAAAATAATGTGAGGTATTCAGAACAAATTAGAGATCTACATTAGAATATTAGAACCTTTGAATATTATTTAAATTATGAATGATACTCAAGATAACATCGGTATCATTTTATAGACAAAATATGGCCATAAAAATCAATAAGCTGCTTTAAATTCAACCAACTTCAATAATTCGATTATTTGGCATACTACATTCTCAATACTTTAAGGACAAAACTTCAAAACGTTTGTATTTATAATGATTTGCATTTATTTTATTTTTACCTCCCAGACAAATGATGCCTTTCTGTTAATGTCTATACTCCATTTATGTAGCATAAATACTATAAGAGCTCTGTAAAAGTAAAGAATAGTATTTTGTTCCATTTTTCTTCCAAAGATGGACTTCATTAAAACATGATTTGTTGGGTCTTTGCCAGGCAACTGAGATAAAGATAAAATAATATAACAAGAACCCTCTGGTTATTTCAGTAACCAGCACCAATCAATGGGATTATGCTAAATTTCATGCTATAGCACGTCATATTTTATCAAGGTTCCACTGCATTTACAGTGAACAATAGACCACTATGTAAATCACTTGATTATAACCTTCAAGGTAGTTCTTTAGGCCTGCAGACCTTCTCCACGAAACTTTTAATGTAAAGGTTGACAATATTATTTATTAAAACAGCAAAATAAAGTATTTTCATGGAACCTCTAAAAGCATACATTCTTCAAAAAGGTTATGTTATATAAAGAAATATTTGCATATAATAATGTAAATAAAAATAGCTGATACCTATTCAGTATTGTCTCATGGCTACCAGCCTTAAGAGACTTACACATATTATCTCAAATATTAACTTCACCATAGCACTATGAAATAGATACTATTGTCTCTGTTTCACACAGAAAGACACTGGAATATAAAGGAAACAAAATATTACTGAAAACTTAAACGTCTAAATAATTTCTTAAAAATCACAGTTAATTAGTATGAGCAAACCTGGAGATGAACTAGAGTCTGAAGAACTCTAGATCTACACTCTTAAAATATCCTGCCTCTAATATTTCAACCAAATGGCAGAGTATGTATCTACATAAAATCTACATAAAGTTTATCATTTGCTGTTAAATGACAATAAAATATTTTATATAACTCAATATAATATGTTTTTATATAACACATTATATTATCTATCCATATATATGCATAAATACATTACAGGCACCTTTACCTTGTTTATAGGCATTATTATAGATGGATTTGAAACTTTCAATCTCCCTATAGATTTTTAGGTACTCAGATTATGCTAAATGCCTACTTCTCTCTTATAAATTCAGACCACAAAATAAAAGCAAATTACCTCAACTACTTATAGCAGTGATGCAAAAATATACCTCAAAGAATCATAATTTATTATATAAAAACATTTGATATAGCTGATATAACATTATACACACACACTTTTTTTGTGTGTGTGATGTGACTGGTGAAATAAATAGATTAAAACATTACCATGAAGTTGAATCTGAAAGAACTGGAATGTAATACAAAATGTAAATTATATGTTCCTTCAAAATATAAATTATAAAACAAAATGAGCAGTATTTTTTTGTTTGTTTTAAATCCTCTACTGAAAAATGGGAAAAAAGTATAAATACCTAACTGGGTTCTTTGGGCTTACAGTAGTTCCCAAACTTTAGTGGGTGTCAGTATCACTTGAGGGATTTGTTAAGCTAGATTGCTAGATCCCACTCCCAGGTTTCTTATCCAGTGGTCTAGATTGGGTCTGAGAATTTATGTGCCTCACTTGTTCCCAAGTGATGCAAATACTGGTTCAGGGATCACACTTGGAGAAACACACTTGAGAACCTGAAAGATATAAAGACTCTTACCTTCATCTATAGCAGACCAAATCTCTGAGCATCAACTGCTTTGCGAGGATGTGAGCAGGTAAGGGGCATGCCCATCAGCAAGTAGTTAAAATAAGCTGTTCCCAAGACTCAGAAAACAGAATCACCTGAGGATGTTTTAAAACACCTGTTGCTCAGGTCCTATCCCAGACCAATTAAATCAGAACCTCTGGGTGTAGGATTCGGACATCAGTAACGCTAAAGCATCCCAGGTGATTCCAATAAGCATCCCAGGTGATTCCAATGCAGTCGAATTTGAGACTAACCCATGAAAAGCAGCCAGCAACTCTGCGCATGCCCAGTGGTGACAAGCAGCAGCCTGCATATTACAGATCTCAAGGAAGATTAGAAGCAGTGTATGTTCTCAATCTTAAGTAAGTCACTGCATTTTGTTTTCTTATCAAGTGCATAAAACTTTATAACTGTTTATAACTTTACATCAATACTTACATGATTCAGCTTTACGTGTATGCTTAAATACTAAAGATATTTATGATACAATTATAGTTCCTCTCAGTAACCTCTCTCTTTTCCTTTCTCTGTTTCCTAACATTTGCGTTTGTCTTAGCTCTTCAAACGTACCCCAGACTTACCTATAATGTTCCATATACCAGGGTAATACAATAGATAAACGGAAAGCTGTACATAATCATTAAGCATACTTAATCCAGTGCTCGAGATTAAGGACTTGAATTTTGGGTTCATGCTTGTTAGCTTTATGACCTTGAGTAAAGTATTCCAACTTTTGATCTGCAGAAGGAAGCTAATGACAGTACCTGCTGCCTAGAATCACTGTGTGAATTAAATGAAATAATGCCAGGAGGTATTTAACAAATAGGAAGGGCTCAAATATAAGCTGTTTCATTATATTTCTTTTCTCTTTTAAATTGGTATGCCATTTACTTTGATTACAAAAAATAAAAACTCAATAGTTTCATATGAAATCTATGACTAAAATATTTCTGGTTGTTGCATGTATATTGAGTTTTTTTTTTAACAATTATAAACAAAAACTCATGTTGCTGCCTTTAATAGAACTAAATAAATATGGCAATAAAAGTGGGTAGGATTTTGGTTAAGAAACACTGGAGTCAGCTAACAAACGGAAATCAGTTGTAGAGAGATAGAAGGGGAAGTTTTCTGAAGAGAATGTAAGAAATTCTGTAAAATTCAGTTCCTAGTCTACTCTTGACACTTATTAATGAAATCTTTTTAATGAATTAATCATTTGCATTTTATGCCTCTATTCTTTGGGCTAGAAATCACTAAATTTAAACATACAGCTTTAAATAGACTATATTTTTTCAATTATATATTTAGCATTTATTTTTGTAGCTAAGTGAAGTTCTCTTACATACCAAAACATGGTAATATACCATGATAAAATATTTACATGATTGATCTCATTGGAAAACCTATATATCATCCAGGTGCAGTGGCTCACGCCTGTAATTCCAGCACTTTGAGAGGCCAAGGTGGGTGGATCACCTGAGGTCAGGAGTTCAAGGCTAGCCTGGCCAACATGGCGAAACCATGTCTCCAATAAAAATACAAAAATTAGCCAGGCATGGTGGTGCATGTCTGTGGTTCCAGCTACTAGGGAGGATGAGGCAGCAGAATCGTTTTAACCTCGGAGGTGGAGGTTGCAGAAGTAATTTCCTCACATGTCTTTTTCGTACATGTTTTATACAATTAACTCATATTTGATAATGTATTTTTAAAATATTTGAGTATCATCTCTTAAAAATAATTTTCCCCTGCTTCGGATAATATAAATGATAATGTCTTTTATTTTTAATTAGACAATTTATATAAATAAAGGCATGGTTACTCTAAAAATTTATTATCCTTTTACAGTAATGTTAGTTTTTGTTACAATTTTATAAATAAAATAAAAATTAACAAATCACTGAAGTGAGTAATATGAGTATCCGATATATTTTATTGAATTGCTACTATGAACAAGGTAATGTAAAAGCAGCAAATAATTATGGTGGAATAACCTAAAACCAGGAGTCGATAAACTCACCATAAAAGGGGAGATAGTACTTACGGGCAGTCTCTGCGTCATTCTTTTTCTTCTTCTTTTAAACAAACATTTATAAACAACGAAACTTTTCTTGGCTTGAAAACTATACCAAAATGGGCTGTGAACTGGATTTGGCTTCTGGGCTGTAGTTTGTCAGCCCATAATTAAAAATACTTTTAGAGTCTTTTAGCATTAATATCAGTGTGGTTTTTAAACCAAGATTTGAATATTGTCAGAAAATTTTCAATGACATTTAGAGAACATTCATGAAAGTGAACAATAATTGAAAAATGGTTAGAAATCAGCATAACTCGTACAAAATTGTGGACACAATGATTCAGTAACACCGAATTGCACAATAGCAACACTACCAGAACAAACTTAAAATAAAGCCTAAAATAGAGACAGCTGTGCATGATTTACTTCAGTTTTAGTCATGAAATTCAGTATTATGTGCCAAGAATCTGAATTATGAAGCAAGGAATAAAAAGACACAGACTTCTTGTAATGAAGTGTTACCCACAGAAGGGAAAAATGAATGCAAATTGTACCTGTATTTGAATAAGGACAATTGTCAGTAACATAGGGTGCAATTATTTGTTCATGAATCCATGTGCAAAAATATATACATAGTTTTATTTTTTAAAACATGCACAAGGACTCCTATTTTCATGCAAAAATATTTCTTATATCCTCAAAATATACATCTTCAGAATATAAGTTTTATTATTTGGAATATATTAAGTTACACTGTATAAATACAGCATAAACATAATTTAGGTAGTTGATAGTATTTCATTAATGATGTTCTGGCTGAACCAGCTAAAAATTGATTTGTAAAACTTTTTTAAAAATTTGTTATTTTTATTCCTTGGAAGACTTTTGAAAAAGCAATTATATGACTGTATATGCATATATATATATTATATATATATATACACACACATATATATTTAAGTAGCAATTCATATATTTTAAGAATCATAGGGTTTGAAATAGGATATTTTCGTAACAGACTATCTTTACTTTTGCCTGGAAGCTTTCATAGTCATTATCAGTCTTCTATCCCAGGGAGAGGGGAAAAAAAAAAGGAAAAAACTAAAAACTGTACTAGAAGAACCATTTCAAGACCAATTGATTTTATTGCCTGCATACCGATTTTGCAGAATTATTTGGGAAATGAAGCAGAAGGAAGCTGCTGGGAAAGCACAGTAGAAATCCATCAAGAGAAAAAAAGTTATAAAAACTAAATCACATCATCTTGGTATATTACAGAATGCTGTGAAGAAGTATGAAAATGACTATATCTCAATTGAAAAATAAAAGCCAGAGTTATACACCTAGAACTTATGAAAGACAGCTTATATTATACACACATAAATAATATATATGTTTATATTACAGTAAATTATGTTAAGTATATATATAAATGTAAAATGTATACCAAAATACATATATGAAGATTGCTATTTCCTGCCTTTGAAAAATGTTCTAAGCAATTTAGCTCTAGTTTTCATGTTGTGTAATTAGAGAAATTCATCTTATTGCTAGTTAAAATGTGATCAGTGACCACAGTTTAGTGTTTGAAACTCACTGAATGTTCCACTGAGACTCCAGGAGCAGCCATTGTGGGTCAGAGCATTACGAAAGAAGGGCAAACAGTTGAAAGGATTGCTATAATAGAAATATGCAAGAAAGACATTGAAGGACTAAGAAATGTGGTGGTAAATTTTACCTATTGAGTAGTAAAAATTTTCGATAAAATATAATGTTAGAGAATAATTTTTAAAAATTAGTAGCTGTTTCTTAGACATGATAAAAGGAGAAATTGAAGATGGATTGTGGTTTAGAAGTGTCAGAGGATTGTTAATATATTTGACTAGTAGGAAATACTATCACAGGAACAGAAAACGAAATACCGCATGTTCTTACTGATAAGTGGGAGTTGAACAATGAGAGCACATGGACACAGGGAGGGGAATACCACACACTGGGGGTGGGGGGCTAGGAGAAGGATAGCATTAGGAGGAACATCTAATGTAGGTGATGTGTTGATGGGTGCAGTAAACCACCACGGTACACGTATACCTATGTAACAAACCTGCACATTCTGCACATGTACTCTAGGACTTAAAGTATAATTTTAAAAAAAGAAATTTAAAAAATGTTAAACTGTAAAGAGATAGTTTTTTTTTACTTGTTCTAATATTTTTTCTTTTGCTTCTAATAACAAAGTGGCAGAAATCCAGTAAATATAACTCATATTAGAAAAGAGTAAAGACATTAAAATATTAAAAAAACTGTCATTAAAGGTTACTAATAAGAGAACCACAATAAAGACATTTGAATTACTTATTTCTGCTTTTAATCTGCTATAATAAAATTTATTTTGAAGTAGGATATTTACCTGAAAGTATCTAAAAAATTTATTCAATGGTGAAATGTAGCATAACTCAGAGGATGTTTGCAAATTGTATTTCAAAACTAATATATATTTAATCAATATTATATAAATAACTTCATGGAAGGATGAGAAAACAGTTTCTCCTGTTTATAGTAAGTGACATACAGATTAATTACATATAAAAAGTTATGATCCCCAAAGCAAAAGCCCTCATGATGACAACTCAGATATCTGATAAAGAAAAGTCCTTTACTTTTATTTTCTGATGTAAGCATGTATTCATTGCTTATGCTCCATTTAAGTCAAGGAAGTGGCTAAAACCTATTAAGCTGACAGTAGCGGGAGGTGGGGGGGCGGGGACGGGAAATAAGTCTGAGATGAAAGTTCTTTATCTATCATATTGAAAAAATGATGTATGTTATTAACATGGAATTCTTACTGATATTTTTACTTGTACAGAAAAAACAGATAACAAGGATTTAGGCCAGGTGCAATGGCTCATACCTGGAATCCCAACACTTTGAGAGGCTGAGGCAGAAGGATCACTTGAGCCCAGGAGTTTGAGACCAGCCTAGGAAAAATGCTGAGACCTTGTCTATTAAAAAAAAAAAAAAAAAAAAAAAAAAAAAAGCCAGGTGTGGTGGTGGCACACACCTGTGACCCAGCTACTCAGGAGGCTGAAGCAGGAGGATCTCTTGAGCTCAAGAGGTTGAGGTTGCAGTGAGCTGTGTTCGTACCACTGCATTCCAGCCTGTAGTGACAGAGCAAGACCCTATCTCAAAAACCAAAGAAAAATGAAAAAACAAACAAAAATAATAATAAGGTTTTGGTGTTATGTATTATTTCACATAGCACATAACCATCAATGAAAGGAATGTTATAAGGGTAATATTATCTTTTTTGTATCTTTGTGTGTTTTTTCGTGTTTTTTTTTTTTTTTTTTTTTTTTTGAGATGGAGTCTCTCCCTGTTGCCCAGGCTGGAGTGCAGTGGCAGGATCTCGACTCACTACAACCTCCACCTTCCAGGTTCACGCCATTCTCCTGCCTCAGCCTCCTGCGTAGCTGGGACTATAGGCGCCCGCCACCACACCCATCTATTTTTTTTTTATTTTTTAAGTAGAGACAAAGTTTCACCATGTTAGCCAGGATGGTTTCGATCTCCTGACCTCGTGATACACTCGCCCAATGTGCTGAGATTACAGGTGTGAGCCACCGCGCCTGGCCAAGGATAATCATTTCTTAAACCAATATTCTCAAATACTAAACTCTCAGGTTTTGCTTTATTTAAAAGAGAATGAATTTGTTTGGTTGAATATTATCATCTCAGACTTAAATAGAACAGCAGGCTTCCAGAAATATTCTACTTTATTTACTATTAGTATCTGCAGAATATGGGGATAACAGTGACAAATTTGTTTGATAATTGACAATAAGGCTTTTTTCAAGAATTGTACGAGATACCAAGATTGATACTTGCTTTATCTTCAAAATTATTTTTAATATGCTGAGCAGCCAGGAACTGGTTATATGTATGCCATCACGCATTTTTTTCAACTACCAGAAAGTGTTGTGCAGAATCTTTCCAACAACACAGGAGTATACATCAATTAGAAACAGAAATGTTTTTGTGTTTCATAGGAGCAAAATATCAAGAAGTGCTCATGTATTTTACAATAAGCATTTATACTTTTTATATACTATGTTTAGGCCTTTCAAACTTTTATTTTAAAATAAAATTATTAAAATGTATTAAAATTTTAATTTAATTTTTAAATTAAAATTATTCCTTTATGTGTACCATTAAAAATAAAAACTATGATATGAAGATAGTATTTTGTATATCAAAAAAATTTTCTTTTGATAAAATGTATATAAAACTGACAATATACATCTGGTATTGAAATACTGTCACTATTTCTGAATCAACTCCTATCAAAGTGTCCATTTTTTTCAAATTGAAGAACTATTACGTGAAAATGGAAACAGAATATGGTTTTTTTTCCCCCAATTTTACAAATTCCGGGGGCACATGTGCAAGTTTGGTACATGTGTATATTGTGTGATGCTGAGGATACGATGGATGCCATCACCCAGGTACTGAATATAGTACCAAATAGGAAGTTTTTTAACCCTTGCCCTTCCCCCTCCCTCCTCACTCTAGTAGTCCCCAGTATCTATTGTTGCCATTTTATGTCCCTGAGAAACCAGAAATGTGGGTTTAGCTCCCGCTTAAGTGAGAGTATATAGTATTTAGTTTTCTTTTCCTGCATTAATTCACTTATGATAATGTCCTCCAGCTGCATCCATGTTGCTGAAAAGGACATGATTTTGTTCTTTTTTGGCTGTGTAGTATTTCATGGTCTATATGAACTACATTTTCTTCATCCAATACATCACTGGTGGACATCTAGGTTGATTCCATATCTGCTATTGTGAATAGTGCTGTGATGAACATATGAACACATAGGTGTCTTTGGTAGAATGATTTGTTTTCTTTTGGATATATACCCAGTGATTGGTTTGCTAGGTTGAATGGTAGTTCTGTTTCAAGTTTTTGGGAAATCGCCAAACTACTTTCCACAGTAGCTGAACTAATTTACACTCCCATCAACAGAGCATAAGTGTTCCCTGTTCTTCACAGCCTCACCAACATCTATTGTGTTTTGATTTTTTGGTAATAGCCCTTCTGACTGGTGTGAGATGATATTTCATTGTGGTGTGATTTGCATTTGTCTGATTTTTAGTGATATTTAGCATCTTTTTTCAGGTTGGCTGGTTGGTTGCTTGTATATCTTCTTTTGATAAATGTCTGTTGATTTCTTTTACCCATTTTCTAATGGGGTTATTTGGTTTTTTGCTTCTACAATTGTGTAAATTGCATATAGATTCCGGATATTAGACCATTTTTCAGATGTAAAATTTGCAAATAATTTCTCACATTCTGTAGGTTATCTTTTAACTCTGCTGGTAGTTTCTTTTGCTGTGCAGAAGCTCTTTAATTAGGTCCCACTTGTTCGTTTTTATTTTTGTTGCAATTGCTTTTGAGGATTTAGTCATAAATTCTTTCCCGAAGTCAATATCCAGAATGGTGTTTTCTAACTGTCTTCTAGGATTCTTATAGTTTGAGGTCTTACACTAATTTTTTTGACATATATTGAGTTAATTTTTGTATATGGTGAAAGATGGGGGTCTAATTTCATTCCTCTGCATATGGCTAGCCAGCTATTCCAGCATCATTTATTGAAAAGGGAGTAGTGGCCGGGCGCGGTGGCTCAAGCCTGTAATCCCAGCACTTTGGGAGGCCGAGACGGGTGGATCACGAGGTCAGGAGATCGAGACCATCCTGGCTAACACGGTGAAACCCCGTCTCTACTAAAAACACAAAAAAACTAGCCGGGCGAGGTGGCGGGCGCCTGTAGTCCCAGCTACTCGGGAGGCTGAGGCAGGAGAATGGAGTAAACCCGGGAGGCGGAGCTTGCATTGAGCTGAGATCCGGCCACTGCACTCCAGTCCGGGCGACAGAGCGAGACTCAGCCTCAAAAAAAAAAAAAAAAGAAAAGGGAGTAGTTTCCCCATTGCTTGTTTTGTCAATTTTGTTGAAGATCAGATGGCTGTAGGTGTGTGGCTTTATTTCTGGATTCTCTTGACTGTTCCTTTTGTCATGTGTCTGTCTTTCCACTAGTACCATGTGATTTTGGTTACAACAGGCTTATGGTATAGTTTGAAGTAGGGTAATGTGATATCTCCAGTTTTGTTCTTTTTGCTTAGGTTTTCCTTAGCTATTGGGTTCTTTTGTTTCCATGTGAATTTTAGAATAGTTTTTTTTTTTTTCCTACTTCTGTGAAGAATGTCATTGGTAGTTTGATAGAACCTATAAATTGCTTTAGACAGTATTGCCATTTTAACAATATCAATTCTTCCAATCATGAGCATGTAATGTTTTCCATTTGTTTAAATCATCTATGATATCTTTTAGCAGTTTTTTCTAGTTCTCCTATTAGAGACTTTTCACCTCCTTGGTTAGAAGTATTCCTGGGTATTTTGTATGTTTTGTGGCTATTGTAAATGGGATTTCATTCTTGATTTGGCTCTCACCTTGAACGTTATTGGTGTATAGAAATGCCACTGATTTTTGTACATTGATTTTGTATCTTGAAGCTTTACTGAAGTCATTGATCAGTTCCAGGAGCCTTTTCATGGAGTCTTTAGAGTTCTCTAGTTATAGAAACATCAGTGAGCAGAGATAGTTTGATCTCTTCTTTTTCTATTTGAATGCCTTTTTTTTCTTTCTCTTGCCTAATTGCTCTGGCTAGCACTTCTGGTACTATGTTGAATAAGGATGGCTAGAACTTCCAGTACTATGTTGAATAAGGATGATGAGAGTGGGCATCCTTGTTTTCTTCCAGTTCTCAAGGTGAATGGTTCCAGCTGTTGCCCATTCAGCACAATGTTAGCTGTGGGTTTGTCGTAGATGGCTCTCATTATTTTGAGGTATGATTCTTCAATGCCTAGTTTGCTGAGGGTTTTTATTATACTGGGATGTGTCATTTTATCAAAAGCTTTTTCTGTGTCTGTTGAGATGATCATATGGCTTTTGTTTTTTATTCTGCTTATGTGTTGAATCATTTTTTATCTGTGCATGTCAAACCAACTTAGCATCCCAGGAATGAAGCCTGTTTGATAATAGTATAGTAGTAGTAGTAGTAGTAGTAGTAGTACTAGTAGTAGTAGTAGTATGCTGCTGGATTCTGGATTCAGTTTGGTAGTATTTTGTTGAGAATTTTGCATCTATGTTCATCAGGGATATATTGGCCTATAATTTTTTTCTTTTTGTCATATCGTTGCCTGGTATTGGTATCAGTGTGATACTGGCTTTGTAAGATGAGTTAGGGAAGAGTCCCTCCTCTTGGAATTTTTGGAAAAGTTTCAATAGAATTGGTACCAAACCTTCATTGTACGTCTGGTAGAATTCAGCTGTGGATCCATCTGATCCAGGGCTTTTTGGGGTTGGTAGGTTTTTTTTATTACTAATTTGATTTCAGAACTTGATATTGGTCTGCTCAGGGTTTCAATTTCTTCCTTATTCAATCTTGGGAGATTGTGTTGCCAGGAATTTATTCATTTCCTTTAGATTTTCTAGTTTTATATGTCTACAGATATTCACAGTAGTCTTTGAAGATGTTTTATATTTCTATGGGATTGGTTGTAATGTCACCTGTGTCCTTCTGATTGTGCTTATTTGGATCTTTTCTCTTTTTTTATTTGCTAATCTAGCTAGTGGTCTATTCATCATAGTTATCCTTTGAAAGAACTAACTTTTGATTTCACTGATTCTTTTGGATCTCAATTTCATTCAGTTCCGCTCTGATTTTAGTAATTTTCTTCTGCTAGCTTTAGGATTAGTTTGTTCTTCTTTCTCTATTTCCACTATGTATGATGTTAGATCATTAATTTGAGATCTTTCTAAGTTTGGGATAGGCATTTAGCACTATAAACTTTACTCTTAATACTGCTTTTGCTCCATCCCAGAGATTTTGGTATGTTGTGTCTCTGTTTTCACTTATGTCACATTTTTTCTTTTTTAATTTCTGCCTTAAAATCTGTTTATCCAAAAGCCATTCAGGAGCAAGTTGTTTAATTTGGATATTATTGTGTGATTTTGAGAGATCTTCTTGGTATAGATTTCTATTTTTATTCCACTATGTCCCAAGAGTATGAGTGGTATGGTTTTGAGGTTTTTGGGTTTTTTTAAGTTTATTAAAACTTGCTTTATGAGTGAGAGTGAGCTGTGGTTTATCTTGGAGTATGTTCTGTGGTTGATAGGTGGAGTATGGTGTATGTTTTAAATATCATGAATTCACCTTTTTGTTTACAGAAAGGCTCTACTTATTTTTGAATGAAGAAAAAGATGTAATAAATTGCATTTTCAACTGATAAATTTTCCAGAGTTTTTATCCTCTTAACATTTTCCATTAAATTGTCATTTTATAATTTACAGAAAGTATGCAATTGCTTTTTTCTCAGAGATAAAAATAATAAGCTAAGTAAAAAAATAACACCTTCTTAATGGTATATCACAACACATGAAACATATTTGGCTTTCTCTTACAAATTATAAATTAGACTTTCATAAAACTTATAAAATAATAGTCATTATAAATACATATCATAGTTGCTCTAAAATTCTCAAATGCAAAAATTACTATTTAAACTAAGAAGTATAAAATGGGATAATTTAAATTATTAGATATCTTGCTTGATTTTTGAAAGGTTATGGTTTTATACTTTGCAATGTGTCAAAAATAATTTGGCCAAGAATAAAATACCCAGAAGAATTTGGTAAATAATAAGAAGTAAAAAAATTTAGAATATATCTATTTCAAAATTATTGTAAGTATTTTTTCTATGTAAAATTATTTAATCAGGACTTATTTTTAATTTGCTCATTCCTATCCTTTTTATGTCCTTTATTATGGAGCCACCCAACAGAGACATATTTAGAGGCACTGATCTCAGTTGTTTCTCTTTCAAAATATAAAGTTAATATTTGCTCTAAAGGAACTCTGTAGGGACTGTTTAAGCCAGCTGTTCCCCCAAAGTCTTTCCATGTTGTTTTACCATGATTGTGTAACTAAAGAGTGTTGCATTTTGTTACCAGAATAAAATGTAAGACTGTGGGTAAGTTTTGCCCTTTGGCCAGAATTTTAGTTATTGCCCCAATAATTCTGTGTAACAAACCGCTTTACAAAGCTCATTTACTTATCAATCACTTATATCCTAACAGCTCTGAACCTCTATAGGCTGTGGTCTGCCTGATCCTCAGCAGAAATGTTCTGCTTCAGGCTGCATTAATGCAGCAGCCCTTCCTTTGCTGCCCAGCTGTGAGTTGGCTCTGCTTCACATGTCTCTCATCCTCTTCCTCATATCAGCAGGCTAGCCAGCACATGTGATAGGGTTTGAATATTTGTCCCTTCCAAATCTCATGTTGAAATGTGATTCCTAACGTTAGAAGTGAGGCTGAATAGAAGATGTTTGGGTCATGGGGTTGGACTTCTCGTGAATGACTAGTCATCCTCCTCTTAGCAATGAGTAAGTTCTCACTCTAAGTTCATGTGAGATCTAGCTGTTTAAGAAAGACTCTAGAAGCTCCCTGATTCACTCTTTTGTTCCCTCTCTCACCATGTGACATGTGACCATGAATTTCTCATTTCACCTTCCACCATGAATAAAAGCTTTCTGAGGGTTTCATCAGAAGCTGAGCAAATGCTGGTGCCATACTTGTATAGCCTACAGAACCATAAGTCAAATAAATCTGTTTTCTTAATAAATTACCCAATCTCAGGTATTTCTTTATAACAACATAAAATGAAGTTTCACAGCATGTTTACCACAAGTAATAATAGAACTACAAGAGAAGGCATGACCTGCTGCACAAGTGCTTTTAAAGCCCCTACTTGCATCATAACTATTTCTATTCTCGTGGCTAAAGCAAGACACATGGCTGAGGCTATAGTCAAGGGACAGAGAAGTACACTCTCCCCTTAGTAAAAGAATTGGGAAGTTATGTAACAAAGGGCATGAATACAGGTATGCAAGAAGAATTGGGTTAATATAATAATGCAATGTACTAGAATAGTATTGGCAGATATTGTCTCAGCATATATCTAAATTCAGATGTAATTTTAAAGACATCTCTTCTTTATCAGGAAGACATAGACATGACAAATATATTTATCAAAACATACAGGTACCCTTCATTAAAAATATTCGCTAAAATTAAAAATAAAAGCCATTGCAAATGATAAAATATTTGAGTACATTTAGTATGATAGAGTATTTTAAAATGAATGAAGATATACATTTTATTTTAATCATCTTTCACATCGTTTTTAAGGTATACCTTAGAAAATGATTGCCTCAATAATGTCTAAACATTTATTTGATTTGGTAAAAATTAGAATTGCTGGTCTTTGAACCCACATTCTATTAAAATAAGACTAGCTCATATTTCTTTTTTCCACTCTCATTTTATGAAATAGTAAAGTCCTGTTTCCAATTTATCTTTTTACTCTGGATTTAGGTGATCTGTAGCTTCTATTTATGTCAGTGTTTCTGAAACTCTGTTACATATTAGAATCACTCAAGAAGATTTAGAAAAACACTGATAACCAGAACACAACCCTAGAAGCTTTAGAAAACACTCATGCCCAGGACACAACCCTAGAAATTCTGATTTAATTGGATTAGGTGGGACTTACACATCATTATTCTTTAATAATCTCCTAGGTTATTCTAACAGTCATGATCAAGAACCCAATGATTTACCACCAAATTTAGTGTGTATAACTCTATAAATCTTTTGGCAGCAAATAAACAACAATGTCAACAAGAGCTGCCAAATTAAAGAAAGGGGATGTAATATATTGTGTGTCAGAATAGACTAGCGTGGTTTTGGGTTCAATTTGAGCAAAGACTCAAATGCTATCCCAAGCCCCACCTCTCTTATTTCTTCCTGCTGGGTACTATTCTTTGTCTAGCTTTCCACCCATGGTTACAAAATAACTGCAGGCAACTCTTGTGGTGAGGCCACATCCCTCTCCATTTATATTCAACATAACAAGGACATCTTTTTCCACCAGTTATGGAAGAAAACATTGTGCTTTATTTAAATCATATGTCCTTCCCTAAGTCAATCACTGTGGTCAAAAAGATGAACTCAAGCCTTTTGGTTCAGACCTAAATCATAAGCCATACCCAAGAGCTAGGAGTAAAAATAGCCTCCTCTTAAACAATGGTGAACAAAATCTGGCATTCTGGTTCCAAAATATAGGATTATAGGAAATTATCAAAGAACAGGAATCAATCAGTCAATTTTTTATATTTGCATTTGTAATTTAATGCCATGGAGCATGTTCTGTTGTGTTATACAGTTTACATTATACAGATACATCATTCTAAGTTATAAAACTCATAATATTAGAATATGTAGCAATTGTAAATTACTACAACACGAAAGTCTTTGTACTAAGTATTCAATAAAATAAAAGGAAGTTAAATAAAATCAGTTTGCCTTTCTTGGCAGTAAAATATATTTATTCAGTAAATTTACTTTAAAAAGAAAAAATGTTCTTTGGAACTAGTTCCTGTTTTTGCCAAATACTAATTATAACTGGTACAATATGAAGTCTAAACTAGCCTCTACGTGACTACTGATAGACTGTTGTAACTGAATTCCCAAAGTAGAGGTAATCTAGGAAATAAAATCAGAGCTTGACATGCTCCTAATGTTTAATAATGTTAAAATTTGAAACTTTGCAATTATTTTACTACATGAATCTAAATTATAAAATTATGGATCTAACCAGTTATAAATTCCCAACTATGATTTCAAGAGAATGTTAATATAAATAATCAGGATACATGTATGCAACAAATTGATAGATCTCATTGTTCTCAGCCTAAAATCATCATAAGATCACTTTTGTAAGATTATATTAACTAGTCTAATTCAGACTTCATTCATAAAGGTCTAAAAAAGTTATTTATTGTTTTTATATAAGCATAGCTATATATTAAAGTGGAATATTTTCATATGAAATGCCTAGGTATATTTTGCCTATGGTCAAATTAAGTTAGAATAATCTTTTCAGTTAGGATATGACAATATTGTTTCCTCCTTTACAAATGGTAGCATTGGAAAATGATAGGTGGGTGGTATCATGTTGTATGAATTTGACAGACTTCTGAATATTTTTAAATTAATCACTTTAAAATTCAACTTATCCATTTTATAATTTAAATAACTTTAAAAGAAGTCACTTTCTTTGAACTTTTAAATAAGATGTAAGTAAATTCATAATTATATTTCTGAATAATTTAATTAAAAATAGATATCAAGTTTCTTTTTCTAATCAAAGGTTTAAACTTTTAATGAGTATTTATTAAAATGCTAAACAGTTTGAGACAATTCTGAAAAACTGTAGAAATAGTAATTAAATGCAAGATGAAAAATCAAATGTATTACAAGACCAAAATAAGACTCCAAGATGATGAAGTTGAAGAGAAAAAAGTGAGAGAGAAAGAGAGAGAGAAAGGAAAGACAGACTGGGGAGAGAGAGAGCCTGAGTGAAAGTAGCAGGTCATAGTAGAAAATATAGAATATTGGTTCTTATACATTTTAAAATTTCATAGGGAGAACTTTAGAAATTTCAAAATCTAACTTCAACTATATACAACTTTATGCTATTCTCTCAAAATTTGACAATTAGACCCATTAAGTGATCTGAGAATATGATTATTAGTGGTGTTCATTCACTCAGCACGTATTTATTGAGTCTTCTGTGCCAGGGATTCTTCTAGGCACTGAGGATAGTTTTGAGAAAAAAAATAAAACCACAAAATATAATTTACTGCCTGGAGCTTCTAATGTATATAAATATATGTATATATATGATATTATATATATATGATATTTTATATATAATCTTACCTCCTGGAGTGAAACAGTCAGACAAAAGTAAAGTAAAATTAAGCAAATTATTTGGCATGTTAGAGGTGACAAGTATAAGAGAACAAGTTAAACATTAGGTGGGAATGAAAAGTAGTGGAAATGTAGTGAGTGTTGAAAATTATAATTGACATGACCTAGGAAGTGCTTACTGAGAAGCATTTTGGTAGAGACCTAAAAGAAGCAATGAAATAAATCATATTAATATTATATAGACTGAATTCTTGTGTCCTCTCAAGATTTATATGTTGAACCCCTAGCCCCCAACATGATTTTATTTGGAGATGAGGACTTGGGGCTTAATTAGAATTAGATCAGGTCATGAGAGTGGGACCCTAGTCCCATGGGATAATGAATTTGTAAGAATATAAATTCACTTTAAATCTGTCATGTGAAGTCATAGCAATTATTTGCAATTTTTAGTTGCAAATTAAAAAATTAAATTGCAATTAAAAAATTGCAAATTAAAATGTGGCCTTCTTCAAGCCGTGAAGAGAGATCTTACCCAGGACCAGATATGCTGGCCCTTTGATATTGGAATTCCAGCCTCCAGAACTATGGGAAATAAATGTCTCATGTTTAAGTCACCCAGTCTATGATATTTTCTTATGCCAGCCCAAGCTGACTTTGACAAATATCAAACAGCATCCAGCATGCTACATCATTCCTGTGGTGGGAATGGGCCTGGTGGGTTTATGTTTGTGAAACAAAAAGACACTTTGGATTAGATGTGAGGCAGCTGATAAGGAGAGTTGTAGGGGGTTACTTCAGAGAGGTACTGGGGGCATGATCATTTAGGTCCTTGTAGATCACAGAAAGAGCTTAGCTTTCACCCTGAGTGAAATGAGACACCAAGGAGGATTTTCAGCAGAGCAGTGCATTTTTAAGTGTTTAATAGAATTGTCTAATGAAAATACCTGGGCCAAAGATCCTTTTTGTGTAACTTTTTAAAAATTTTTTTAAATTTTTTTTTTTTTTTTTTTTTTTTTTTGAGACGGAGTCTTGCTCTGTCGCCCGGGCTGGAGTGCAGTGGCCGGATCTCAGCTCACTGCAAGCTCCGCCTCCCGGGTTCACGCCATTCTCCTGCCTCAGCCTCCCGAGTAGCTGGGACTATAGGCGCCTGCCACCTCGCCCGGCTAGTTTTTTGTATTTTTTAGTAGAGACGGGGTTTCACCATGTTAGCCAGGATGGTCTCGATCTCCTGACCTCGTGATTCGCCCGTCTCGGCCTCCCACAGTGCTGGGATTACAGGCTTGAGCCACCGCGCCCGGCCAAAATGATTTTTCTTTTGAGACAGGATCTTAGTCTGTCACCCAGGCTGAAGTGTAGAGTGCAGTGGGGCAATCACAGCTCACTGCAGCCTCAATCTCCTGAGTCAGGTGATCTCCCACCTCAGCCTCCTGAGTAGCTGGGACTGCAGGTGCACACCACCACAGCTGGCTACATTTTTATATTTTTTGGTAGAAATGGGATTTCACCATGTTGCCCAGGCTAGTTTCAAACTCCTGGGCTCAAATGATCCACCCACCTCAGCCTTTCAAAGTGTTGAGATTGCAGGCATGAGCCACTGTACCTGGCCTGGGTGATTTTCAGTTACGAATTTAATATTCTTAATAGCTATAGGGTTATTCAAACTACCCATTTTACATTAGGTGAGTTGTAGCAGTTTATATTTTTTGAAGAATTTGTTCATTTTATCTAAGCTGTTCAATTTATGTGTATAAAGTTGTTCACATTCACTTATCATTTGGTTGTCTAATTTCTTTGTAATGATATACTCCCATTTTGTTCCTGAGACTGGTATTTATGTCCTCTCTCCTTTTGGCCTTGTTTATCTTGCTAGAGTTCTGTCCATTGTATTCATCTTTTCAAAGAGCAGCCTTTCTTTCACTAATTTTCTCCATTTTTTTTTCTGTTGTCTGTTTCATTTATTTCTGCTATTATTTTCAGTATTTCTTTCCTTTTTTCTTGATTTAGATTTATTGTGCTCTCTTTCTAGTTTCTTGAGCTGGAAGGTAAAATTATTATTTGGAACTTTTTCTCTTTTTTAATGAAGTTGTTTTTTGCTAGAAAATTTCCATTCGGCACTATTTGAGCTGCATCCCGTAGATTTTGGTATATTGAGTTTTCATTTTTATCTTGTTTTATGTTTTAAAATGTGTTTTTAAATTTTTTTTATGTTTTAAATATGTTTTAAAATTTCCTGTGAGACTTTCTTTTCTTCCATGGGTTTTTATAATTGTGTTGATTAATTTCTAAATGTTTGGAATATTTTTAAATTTTTTTTTGTTAAAACTTTTTAGATCACATTTTGGTCAGACAATATACCCTGTATAATTTTCGTTCTCTTGAATTTGTTGAAGAAGTTTGTTTTATATCCCAGGATTTGATGCATCTTGGTTTATATTCCATCAGCCTTTGAAAAAAGCATACGTATCCCATTGTTCTTGGTTGGAGTATTCTATATATATTGATTGGATGCTGTTGGTTGATGGTGGTGTTGAATTCTTCTATTCTTTCAGTCTCCAAAAATAATTTTGGATTTGTCTTACTTTTCAGTTTGTACTTCACTTATTTTTCATCTTTGTTGTTGTGTGCACACACATTTAGTATTGTTATGTCATTTAGGTGAATTGATTACTTTATCATTACATAATGTTCCTTTCTGTTCCTGATAAATCTCTTTATGCTAACATCTGCTTTAGCTAATATTAATACAGCTAGTCTTGCTTTCCTCTTAATATTTGTGTTGTATATCTTTTTAAATCTTTTTACTTTAAAACTGTATATGTAATTTTATTTAAAGTGAATTTCTTACAGACAGTATACAGTTGGATCAGTTATTTTAATCCACTCCTCCAATCTCTGTCTTTTATTAGTATATTTGAAACATTTAATGCAATGTGATATTGAAAAATTGAAGCTTAATTCTGCATTTATATTGTTTGTTTTCTGTTTGTTCTCTTTTCCACTTCTGTTTCCTTCTCCTTCCTTACTGTATGTTACTTAAACATATTGTGAAAGTCCATTTTGAGAGATGTATAGCTTTTTAAAGTGTATCACTTTATAGGGTTTTGTTGTTATTGTTGTTGCTGCTGTTGTTGTTGCTGCTGCTGCTGCTGCTTTAGCTATTACATTTTTGTATTAGTCTGTTCTCATGCTGCTGATAAAGACATACCCGAGACTGGGAAATTTACAAAAGAAAGAGGTTTGTTGGACTTATAGTTCCACATGGCTGAAGAGCCCTCACAATTATGGTAGAAAGTGAAAGGCACATCTCACATGGCGACAGACAAGAGAAGAGAGCTCCTGCAGGGAATCTTCCATTTCAAAACCATCAGATCTCTTGAGACTTATTCGGTATCACAAGAGCAGAACAAGAAAGACCCGCCCCTATGATTCAATTACCTCCCACCAGGTTCCTCTCACACCACAAGGGAACTGTGAGAGTTACAATTCAAGATGAGATTTGGGTGGGAACACAGCCTAACCCCATCAGTTATGTATGCATAACTTATCAAAATCTACTGGTGAGTACATTTTACCATTTTAATTGAAGTATAAAACCCTTGTCTCAGGCCTGGCACAGTGGCTAATGCCTGTAATCCCAGCACTTTGGTAACCAAAGGCGGGTTCATTACTTGGGGTCAGGAGTTTGAGACCACTCTGGCCAACATGGCAAAACCCTATCTCTACTAAAAATACAAAAATTAGCTGGGCATGTGGCACATGCCTTTAATCCCAGCTACTCAGGAGGCTGAGGCACAAGAATCACTTGAACCTGGAAGGCAGAGACTGCAGTGATCTGAGATCACACCAGTGAACTCCAGCCTGGGTGACAGAGTGAGATCTTAGTCAAAATAAATACATAAATAAATAAAAATAAAATCCTGTATCTCTTTATGTTCCATATTTTCTCTCCTCCATTTATAATATGTATGTCACAAACATTTTTTTCTACATACATTGAGAATCACAATTGATGGTTTATAATTATTGCCTCAAACATGAACATAATTTATAAAGCTCAAGAGGAGAAGAAAGCTTATTGTATTTAGACACATGTTTATTCTTTTTATATTCTTCTTGCTTCCTTATTTTCCCAGATTCCTTCTTTTATCTCTTAATTTCTGATCGGAGAAATTTTGTTAACTCTTATTTTAGGGTGGCTTTGCTACCATGAAACAGGGCTGCCATCTTACTCTTGCCAGGTGGGTTGGAAGCACAGGTTCTGCATTTAGCCTCCATTGACACCTGAGGTTGGGAAAGGGTCAACCTTTATTGCTGCGTGAGAGTTAAAATTCTGACTTCCCAAGAGGTCTCCTCTGACACTATGTGTGTGTGTTGTGTGTGTAAAGGGATGATCTTGTTACTGCTGTATGATGGTGGGTGTCCTGATTCTCCACTGGACTCCTTTGATATCACTCTGGTAAGTAGTGGGGAGGGATGGCTTGTCACTACTGGGTAGTAGTAAAAGTTTATGCTCCCTACATAGCCTCTACTGTTATTATAGGGTGGGTATGTATGTGTTAGGGTATGCATGGTGAGGATGAAATACCTGGCATCACACTTCACCTTCTCTAATATCACCCTGATGAGGTTGCTCCCTACTTGGCCTTTGCTGGCAGAAATAGAAGTGTGGCTACAGTTTTTTGATGATGTTGGGTGGGAGTATATTCCATACCATTTGCTGCTTCCCTGATCCTTTTGCTAGAGAAAGCTGGCTTTGCTAGGGCCGTTTGTTTGTTCTGTCTCTATCTGTTGGTGTTTCTAAGTTACCTCCTTCTCTAATATCCAGACTGGGATATATAAAGTCAAAGAAAACCCAGGAATATTACCACCACATTTTTTCTTGGGTCTTGAGCTTCTTAGCTGGTGTGCCTTC
The DNA here is from genome assembly GCF_009764315.1 of Trachypithecus francoisi. Lineage (NCBI taxonomy): Eukaryota > Metazoa > Chordata > Mammalia > Primates > Cercopithecidae > Trachypithecus > Trachypithecus francoisi. Next base: position 64,830,285 of record NW_022681469.1, read on the forward strand.
TTCTCTCTACTGTTAAGAAACTTCTTAATTTCTTTTACATTTAATGTCTAGAAATTTTAGTTGTATTTAGTGGTAAGAATAGGACACAGTCTATCTTCCCAAAAGCAAATGTCTTGACTTAACCAGTATTCAGATTACTGTCTTTTGAATGGGAACAAAGTTTAGAATGGTGCAGAATAGTTAGGACATTTTTCTGTTATCCAGGAGACTTATGTCAGCATAGTAACTTTGAAAATAATGAGCTGTGATTGGATTCTGTATATATGGTTAAAATAGTGGCACAAATATTTGTTGTATTAGATACAGAGTGAGGGGAGAAGAGAGCTATGAAGTATGACTTTAAAATTTTGATCTAAGCAACTGAAATAATGGACTTGCCCTAAACTGAAATAAGGAAGACTGTGGGTAGGTGAAATCTGAAGAGAGCAGAAGACCAGAAGTATGGTTTTCACATAACATAGTGATTTATATTAGACATCAAATACAAGGACTGCATAGCCAGTCAGACATGTGATCCAGAGTTTGGTGGAAAGGCCTGGGATAGACACAAAAATTTGAGAATCATCATGTTAGTTAAGACCCTGAGAGCAAAGATCACTAGGGGAAAGACAGAGCTAGAGACCAGAATGAAAGACTGAGTCCTAGGGCCCTGTCATATTAAAAGATCTTGGAGAAGAGAAACAGGCAAAAAATAATTGGCCAGAAAGGTAAAGGAAAATCAGTGTGTGACATTTTGAAAGCAAGAAAATATGTCAAAAAGAATGGGGAGGTCAACAGTAATAGAATGTTTCTGATAGGTCAAATGAGAGGAGAAGAGAGATTTCTAATTGGATTCCTGTATTATCTTTTCAGGCTGTTATTGAAAAAAATACTTTAAACTGGGCAATTTATAAATAGCAGAAACTTATTTCTCTCACTGTTCTGGAGCCTGGAAAGTCTAAAGTCATAGTGCCAGCAGATTGTGTCTGGTGAGGCCCCATTCCTCATAGATGGTGCCTTATTGATACATTCTTTCATGGCAGAAGGGACCAGGAGACTCCCTCAAACCTCTTTATAAAGGTATTAATCCCATTCCTAAGGGCGGAGCGCTCAGAGTAAAATCACTTCCTAAAGGCCCCATATTTGAACAATATCACATTGGGTGTTAGGTTCCAACATATGAATGTGGGGAGGGTATGCATATTCAGACCCTATAAAGTTATTATTGTATAATGATAGATACATTAGTTTGTTATTGTTTCCATAACAAATTATCACAAACTGAGTGGTATAAAACAGGAGAAATATATTGTTTTCACAGTCCTGTCATCAAGATGTCTGATATCAAGGTGTCAACAGGGCTGCACTCCTCCAGAGGCTCTAAGAGAGAATCTTTTGCTTCTCTCTTCCAGGAAAAGGTCGGTAGGGTTCCTGGGAATCTTTGGCTTGTGGCCTTAAAATGCCAGTTTCTGCTTTCCCCTCAATGTGTGGTCTAACTTCCTTTTTCCTCTCCCTGATAGACACTTGTGGAATTCAGATTCTAAACAGATAATTCATGATAATTTCCTTATCTCAATATCTTTGAATTAGTCATGTTTTCAAAAACTTCACAATATAAGATAACATTCAAAGATTTGATGGATTAGGATATTGGGCATATATTAATATTTAGGAGCTATTATTAATCTCCCATAATGGATAGAACACATAAAATATACTAAATTCATATTATTGTATCAGGATATTAAATGAGGCGATTCCTCAATTTTCTCAATTCCAGCTAAAAGGCAATGCTGAGGCCAATAGTAATAAGGACGCTTTGTGAAGCTTGAAACAAGAAAACAAAATAAGCCTTACTATGGTTTTATAGCATATCTCACTGCTGACCTACGTGAAAGATGCCGAGAGGGCTTGCAGAGATCCTTGACAGATAATGTGGAGGAGAATCTTTTTGTGGCATTTCTCTTACTATGAACGAATGAGGAAAGAAGAAAAACATAGTTACAGAAGTTAGAAAGATAGTTGCCAGAAAAAAAATACTTACTTTAGCTGAATACTTGGAGGAATGCAGAAACTAAAAGGCCCAGAGTTGTCAAGAGGCTGCAGCAGAGAGTGTCAAAGATTAACGTGTCTCCTTGAGCCCGGATATCCTTTGCTAGAGCTAGAGGTTATCAGCATGACAAGGTTAAGAAAGAGAAAACTGGCTAAAATGTACAAATCCTCTTGTGTGCCGAATGGACACACGAGACTCTAGCTCGGTTCAAACTATCTTGAACAAACACCATCTGAGAGAATTGGCTGCTTCTTGGACTATGTGGATCCCCACAGGATGTACTTGAGACACCAGACTGGTGATGGAGGAACCTATAGGAGATCACACAGGGAGTGCAGTAACTGCACCAGAAAGAAGGAACTAACAACTAGAATCCAAAAACACGAGAAGGTAAAGTGGTCTCTTCCTCACATCCTTCTCTTCCTGCCCATCTCACTGTCCTTGGGAAACCAAAAAAAAATAGAATGAGTTGTGGAAAATAAGGAGATAAAGGACCTACAAGGTACACAGTCCTCACAGCTGAAATGCAAAGGACTCCAACCTCAGTTGCAGTAAATTTGTTATAAGATGGATGTTTTGTTTAGATACAATAATACTGGACTTTTTACTTAATAAAAATTAGGCTGCTGGTACCTGAAAGTACTTGGAGACTTATGAGAGCTATTGAATAAAAGGAGATTCTAGGCAGTTGCTACAGGAAAATATTGCAACGAAAATAACAAAAAGATTTATTTTTATTTTTATTTTTTAAGTTCCAGGATACATGCACAGGATATGCCGGTTTGTTACTTGGGTAAATGTGTGCCATGATGGTTTGCTGCACCTATCAACCCATCACATAGGTATAAACCCAGCATGCATTAGCTCTTTTTCCTAATACCCTCCCCACCACTCTCCCTCCCCTGACAATTGTACTCTTCAACCTCAGATTTTTTTTTTTCTTTTTATAAATAGATATATAGTAGTAACGTATTGGGCTTTTAATATGTGAATAAATGCACTCTCTCTTGATTTCACCATTAAATCCATCAGTGCATTGATTTAGTGCATCAAAACATGTATAAACTACCTTAACAATTTTGGATCGCTTCCTATCATGACCACGCCCTCTCTCCATCCCTTTCTGCCTCATGCTGGCACTGAAGAATGACGATCTCTTATTTTACAAAAGAAAGCTGATATGGATGATCTTCCTCCACAGCAAAGAAAATATACAGAACACATTTCTCTATGCACCAAACTGTCCTAAACTCACTACATATTTTCAGTGTATATCAAAATGACAGTGCCAAAACTGCCCTAAGGGAACTATGAATACAACTAAAAAGAAAGAAAGAAACATAATTTTCCCATCCAAAACTGAAGCAAGAAATCTGAGATTTTTTTGTTTTTGTTTTTGTTTTTTTTTTTCATTTTGGAAAAGAAGGAAATCTTTACAGTGTACATACAGAATCTGCAGTCCACATATTTTGTTGGGTGAAGCAGTGCATAAAAGGAATCTATGACAACATACAGAACAAAACAAAACAAACAACAACAACAAATTCAGAGTATCTTGATGTGTAGAAACTAGCAATCAAAATAAGCTTCACTGATGATTTGTGTGATTTGGGGAATGCAGCTGCCCATCCCACCAGCTCACCCAGAAAAGGTAACCCAGCTGTTTCTAGTGAAGAACCACAACAATGGGAATTCTGTTCTCTGGGAGACATGAGGATTAGCTGGTGATGATCCGGGTTGTGTGCAGGACCACACACAACTCAGTTTAAACAGAAACCCAAAGTGCAGCATTTGTGTGCCATGATACTTCCAAAAATCTGAACTAATCTCTTAACGTAATGCACCATTGATAAAATAATTCTAAATAGAGCAGTACTACTGCATATTATTTTAGAAATATGACTTTAAAAATGTTCAATGGTTTCTGAGCTGTTTAAATAGCTGCCTATTTTATCTTAATTCATAGTAAAAGATTTTGACTTTTCCCCCCTTAACATGTGTTTAGAAGTAAACATTTATAGGAACAAGACTGCCTCCATTGACACCACTCCCAATTCATTCATTATAATTCATTCATTATGTGGTTAGCCTTCCTTTGAATATGCACTTTTCCTTCCTATTTTTATTTAAGCAAATAAAATTTGGTTCTATTTTAATTAATGATAAACCTTTTTGAGAAACAATTTTTTTTTAGAACCAAAGGTCTCGATATAAAAATAGAAAACTATCAATGCTAAAAAGGGAACAAGGCTGATCTTTGACTTGTTTTACACTTGTTTAAAGTATTTATATAGTTCGTCATTACCCATAGGGGAAAGTTCAAACTTTCAGAGCTTAAAACTTTTCATTCCTTCATTTCATCTTCAACCACATCTCTGGCTGCTCCCTATTTTACCCCTGTAGTAAGTAGCATTTCAGTTTTCCAAAATTTCCTTTTTTAAAATTACTCTGTGGCTTGTCAGAGGCAATATCCTCTGCCAGTAATAAGTGACTCTCTGCCAACTCCAATCAACCTAGAAAACTTCTGCTCATTTTTTACAAATCCAGTTCAAATTTTACTTCATTAGGTAAATCTTTCTTGCGCAGTTTTGTGCAGAAATCCTGTACCAATCCCTTGTGCTTTGACATATTCTTATAATATTTCAATCACATTGTATCACAACAGGGCGATTATGGGTATGTCTCTCACTCGTGGATTTCTACTTCTTCAAAGACAAGGTCTTTTATATTAATATCTCTGTGTTTAAGGCCCAATATGTTGATTGTTTAGAATATAGTAGACATTAGGTAAATATTCCTTGGAGTTTTAAAACAATTAATGTGTCAATGAGTTGAGTTTTCATGTATTGGTTCTAGAAATAGACTGCTGCCTCTTAGACAGCCTGCCCAACACTGCCCTCATGATCAGGACTTGGAAATAGAAGATGGACATGTCTTTTGGTTGACTTAGCCCTTAACCAGGAGTGGAAAGATAAGCTAAAGTGAATTGCTCCAAAGTATCTTCCTGTTCTACTGTCCATATCTTGTAAAATTGTCCTATTTTAAAAAATGTAAATAGTTAAACCATCACCCAAACCCAATACTCGTGTTGAGAGAGAGAAAGAGAGAGAGAGAGATTTAGCTAGAGACCGTTGTAAACTGTAGATGAATAATGCAAAGGTATGCTATTACTGGACCTTTTTGTTTCCAGGCCCTTAACCCATTCAAGCAAATGCTACGTTCCCATTGTAACATTCAAAATGGTACAGAGAGATCTACAGAAACATACCTCCCATACACATCTAATTCCATCTTCTAAAGTAACTGGGATTGTCAATTTAGTATGTGTCCTTCCACATATTTCTCATTTGGTGAGTATGTGTGTTTGGGGTGTTTGGTTTGTTTATTTATGATACTGAGTTTCAGTATTATTATGCATCTTTCTTTTCCAGGTTTCACTTTTTTTCTTCTTTTTGTAGTTTTTACTAATGTCTGAAACATGTCAGGACTAGAATTCCTAGTAGGTATTATATGTTTGAAAACTTTCTTCCTCCGTCATTAAACACTAATTGTGACATACTTTGCCCCACTTTGAAGCCCTTCAGTCAATTAGAAAATCAAATAGGATGATAATCCCTACACTTTAAAGAATGCCGTTTCACACAGTAACAACGTGCAACACCCAGACAAGTCTGATTGGATTCTCTCTCCCTGTCTCCCTCTCTCTTTGTCTCTCTGCCTCTGTCCCTTCTGTGCAAAGACCATGGTTTAACATGTAAACTCCAACAAACTGTCTTTTGTAAATTGTGGCTACCAAATAAATAGTTGTCAAAATGAATGAATGAATTTCTCACTGCATTCATCCTGTTCCAGCTTTCTTTGCAGATTACAAAATCAATGGTATTCTGTGGATCTACATTATATTCCTTTGATGATTGTCAATGCTTAAAATATTATCTAAAGAACTCCATATTAATACCGTATAAAGTCATATATCCATATATATGCCACATATATGAGTGTGTATACATATATATATATATCCACGTGTATGTGCGTGTGTGTGTGCGCATGTGTGACATTAGCAGTAGCAGTCCCCTTAGCCTTTCTAGTTATTCTCACTGCGCCTATGCCCTTTTGCTTGCCAAACCAAAGCACAAAAGATTTTAGCAGCATAAATCATGAACTACAAACATAATTTATGTTACAAGCTACCCTCTGATTCACTGAGAAAATAGTAACAGCATTCCCAAATATTTAGGAAACTGTCTTAAAAAATAAGTAGGTTGTCTCCAGGGCCTTAAGGAAAGCACTATATAATGAAATAAATAAGAGTGTGGGAAGGGACGGCATCTATAAAATATTCTATTAATAAAATAAATATGCAAATTATATATCATTTTATCTTATCTATGGAAATTTTGACATCAAGCTTCTGAATAGACTGCACCGTCATGCTCATGTGGTAATTGCAATTTACTGGCAGGTTTTCCTTAAGTTCTTAATATGTGAGGTCTGTTCATAGGTGCAAAATGCAACACCTATTAGATTTAGTGACAGAGACTGATCATATGTAGATATTGCCCTGAATTAGCTGAATTCTTATGGTGTTCATTCTGATTTTTTTCCAGCAGTCAGAATAACTAGAAAAAAAAAAATGACTGCTAATTTTGGGAAGTAGCAACAATATCTTTATATAGGGAAATTCTTTTCAATAATATTTTCTGTCAATGACATCTTGAAAATATCAAAGAGTATAATTATTTTAAAGTGTTTATACATGTGCAATATATATGTCTATAAAAGGGATCCTGGTTCACAATCACTTAATCATTCGTAAAGGCTAACCACAAACATTTTTTCCCCATTAAACTATTTCTATTGAATTAAAACAGAATTTTGATTACCTGCCAATCTTTGGCTGAATGAAACAGATTTGGAAGTGGCTCATGGCTTACTTTATAGAAGGTTTGTAGTCATACATTATTTACTATGAGATACCTCATAGATACCTATTTTAAATTCTTGATTATTCAAAAAAATTCATATTTCTTCAGTACTTTAGCAGGCATTGAAAAGTAATGTTTTAAGTGCATTATAAAAGACAATTAAACATACAATGTTTATAAATCTGTGAGAAAAATCTTCAATTAGTATAACCAGTGAAGTCTTCAATGCCAAACCAGCAAGCCACCATTTCCTTCTGCTGTAGTCTGCAAGGTTCTTTTCCTTGCTTCCTTCCTTTCTTTTCTTTTCCTTTGTTTTCCTTTCTTTTCTTTTCTCCTTTCTCTTTTCCCTTCCCTTCTCTTCTGTTCTCTTTCTCCCTCCCTTTCCTTTCTTTCCTTTCCTTTCTTTTTTCCTTCCTTCCTTCCTTTCTTTCTTTCTTTTTCTTTCTGTCTCTCTCTCTTTCTTTCTTCCCTTCCTTCTTTCTTTCTCTCCTTCCTTCCTTCCCTCATTCCCTCCTTCCCTCCTTCCCTCCTTCCTTCCTTCCTTCCTTCCTCTCTCTGTCTCTCTCTCTCTCTCTCTTTTTTTTTTTTTGTTTTGACAAGGTCTTGCAATGTCACCCAGGCTGGAATACAGTGGTGACATCACAGCTCACTGTAGCTCAGAATTCCTAGTAGCTGGGTCTAAAGGAGGGCACCACCACACCCAGCTTGATCATTTCGTTCTGTCACCTCCTCAGTGCTTTATACTTCTGCAGCAAGTGTTTTGACCTTGCCTTTTACCTTTTAAATCACGGCATGCACATAGGTATACTAGTAAAGACCACTAAAATTCAGAATTATTTTATGCTTTAAAAAACTGAAATCATTTACATGCTATGTAAGCATAGGTTTAGCATATGGATATTTGATATTAATGAGTTCTCAGAAAACTATGCCAAGAAATACTTGCCAGAAAGAGGAAATATGCAAGGTTACAAAATATCATATATATCACAATATAATTTATTTTATAATATATATGTAATTAATATATTTAATTAATATATTAAATATATATTTAATTCAGTTGTGTGTTTCTAATTTAAAAGTAACAACATCTCACCAACCTTACAAGATATTTTTAATAGAGATTTCTTGAAATTTATCAGTTGTGTGGTTTTTTAATAGAGTCAAAAGAGTTTCATTGTTATATATATATTTATTTGAGCATTTTATAATATGGAGTACAAAATATCTACCAAATACCCCAAAACTCCTTTCAAATTAATAAAAACAACATAATCCTTTTTTATACAATACAGTATAGCCAAATATTTTTGAAAACATTTTTTAAAGATGAGAGTGGGTAAGCTAGTTGTTCTAAGCAAATTAAATTTCTTCATTAAGTTATTTGGCAAAGCTCGCTCAACAGTTTGACAAAACTGAATAGTTCAATGCTCATCAAATTAAAGTTTATACCCTTTAAGAATGGGACTTGGTACTTGTTTGCTGGAAAGCTGCTAAATTTGGGATTAGCAGCAGGAATATTCCTTTATTTGAATGTATTTTGAAAACTGACTGCATATATTACATACCATCTGCAATTCATAATACTGCTAGTAATAGCTACCACTTAGTTTTTTCCACCTGTGGATTAGAATGTTATTTTATCATCTGAGACTGTCTTGTTTTATTTGCACGATTCCCAATAAGGAAGTTTTACATGAGAAAACTCTTTCACATATGAGAAAACTGACCCTCAGATAGAATACATATGTTCAAGATCGCGACAACAAAGGGAAGTGATCACAAGTCTCATGAAACCCCAATAGTAGTGATTATCAGAAGAAAAACATGAGTAAAAGCATTAAGGCCGCTAAAACACACTGAACAAACAAACAAAAAAGGCAAAAATATGTGATATTTTTGGAACATGAGAAGAATAGAATTGATTCAATTCCAATAATTCAGTTATTCTCAATATTAATGACAGAAGTTTCCATCAGAAGAGGGATGTTGGAGTTTCCTTTCTGGTCCTTGTTTAGTCATCTCTTCAGTGCAACTGTATGGTCCTTACAATGAAAACTATATATTCACACTGTAGTTTCCATTCATGTAAGCTTGTAAATATTAGTTAAATGACTTAGATATTCACAGGATAAACCCTTCTTATCTGAGGTTCTAAAATATTTAAACTAACTAGAATTTTTGAGCTTATAAAAATAAAAGCTGTTATTAAACTTTTGCATAGAAAATGACAATGAATTTTCTGGCTTATCAGATGCAGAATCATAATTACTAAAAATCATCACTCTAGAAGTCCAAAGGTCTGATAATTATCCCTTTGACAAAGGAATTATACAATTGCTAAGATGTAAACATGTCTTTTATATTCCACTGTGAGATATCTGGATTTCTGTATTACTCTTAGAGACTCTGAATGTGCTTTAGAAAAAAAACACAAGTAACTAAAAATATTTGTCCTTTTATTTCTCATTGTGACTTTATTTCTAAAAAGAAAACTAGCATAAATTCTTAATATCTAGGGCCTTAGAAGAAGCCAGTTACTCTTTTGGAAATGTTTTTTACATGTAGAGCAGCTTCTTATTTTCTCACCAATTCTAGATGACAATAATTACTAAACCATTAGGCAGAAGCTACTGGAAATGTTATACAGTAGTAATTACACAGATATCCTTATATTTACTTATCTATAATCAATTTATATTACTCTATTATGAATTACTTTCTTAGACCACCAAAATCATTCCACATACATTTCACTCAGCAATAGTTTTTCAACAATGATTAGCCAGTATGCGCTGTGCTTGGTTAAGCATTCCTTTCAATTTCTGTTCTTCATATTTTGGCAACTAACCTTAACTCCTTGACATGTGGAATTTACAATCATAACTACTTCAAATAAGCTGTTTCATTTAACATCAATGAAGAATGATGAAATTCAAGAAGTACAAAAACATCTCAGATTCATTCTTTCTGTTTTCAGAAAACTATCAAAATACCAGCATTTAGTGCGATTATAATTTTTCTGCTGCCATAATTGAAATTAACTCCCAAATAATAACAATCTCCAGACAGAAACATCAGAGCTAAAGGAATCCTAACATTGATACGTAATGTTTTCCATACTGGATGGTAAAGCAGTTAAAATCAGTGCTACCATGCTAGTGCTTACATTCCACTTTCATGTAACAGATAAATTATTATTTGTTTTGAACTTTAATGGTGATATACTTTGTTGTTTTCCTTGAATATCTACAATATAAATAATAATAAATTCATGAATTTTTATCTGAACCTATTCATACTAAGGTAAAATACTCACATACACCCAAACATGTGCTCACATACATGAATGAAAAGTATTAAGAGACAGAGTGAGGACATAAACCACATTTATAGCTGAAATTTTAAAATACTATACTATACATGAAAATTAAATAAAACTTTGCTTCCGTGCATTTCAAACACAATTATTGCATCTAATTTGGAAAAATTTGAACATTGACAGAAAAATCAATTTCCTCCCACCAGATCCATCCCACGACATTTGGAGATTATGGGAACTACAATTAAAGATGAGATTTTGGTGGGGACCCAGTCAAACCAAAGTGATTGACCTAAGGTACTTTGAAAATGAATGAAATTTATAAAACTAAAGGCGAAAAGATAAGAGAAAAAAAGATTACGTAAGCACCATACTATAATTCATAAAGTTGTTTCCCAGAGTGATGTGGGTTAGAAATTCTGAAACTATTATATATGTATACTGGAATTACACAATTAAATACCTGGATGGCAGATGGTAAAAACTGAATTTTCATTTTTGGAGTGGGAGCTTATAAGTAAACAAAGAAAAGACACTAGAATGATCCATGTAGTAATGGATTAGAGTTGGACACAGTATGAGCTCATATTTAATATAGATACAGAGGGTTACGTATAGAAATATTTATGGGTGTGCAAATCTACATGGGTTGGTATGAACACATACATTTTCTTGCTCTGTCTTCTGAAAAGGCCTAGGAACAATGACATCTAGTAGCAACAAGCATATCCAGTTATCAGATAGTTGTTTCTAATAGTCTTCTTCAATAAAAGGAGCAAAAGCTCTTAAGTAAATTGTAACCAAACTTAAGTTCACCTGCTCAAGGGTCAAAAAGCCAGACACATAAGAATCAAGGTTTAGGGGAAGGAAAACAAGTTTATTTAGGTGATAGCAGCTTGGAGGATGGCCAGATTCAAGTTTCAAAAAGCCATCTTAAATTTTCAGACTGCCTAAAGGGGTTTTTAGGAAAGGTGACATGGAAACTATGTGCAACAGGGATGTGAGGTAAAGTCTGCTTGTTGTTTTCTGACGGATGTTTTGGATAATGGACCATCCAGAGGCCTGGTTGATATCATCTCTATGGGAGTCGGGTTATGGATTCACTGGGCACTAATTTCTTCTTGCAAGGGAGAACGTTTGAACCGCCATCTCCACTTGGTTCCTGGATTGTTTCAAGATTGGCCTTTGAAATTCTCAAGCAAACAGGTAGTTAGATGTATGTGTAGATACAAAGCAAGAGAAGGGTTACTTTTAGGGTAAACTAGCAAACTAGCTGTACCGGTTACACATTGGTTAAAAAATAAAAATAATAATAACTTTAAGGTGGAGAAACCTAGCAAAAATTGGTTTAGCCAGATGATCAAGATCAGTGCCAACAGTGACTGTAGGTACCCTTAATATGATGTGACAAAAGTGGCATTTTTCCTCTGTGGCCTTCCTCCCAAGGATCTATAACCCCAATCAGTCTGGTATTGGAAAGTGGTTTCAATACAAACCCCAAGAGAGGGCTCTTGGATCTCCTGCAAGAAAGAATTCAAGGCAAATCTATATAGTAAAGTGAAAGCAGGTTTGTTAAGAAAGTAAAGATTCAAGAATGGAAGAATGGCTACTCCATAGGCAGAGCAGTGGCATGAGCCACTCAACTAAGGAGATTTATTTTCACTTCTTGATTATATGCTAAACAAGGAGTGGATTATGTATGCGTTTTCCAGGAAACGGGTGGGCAATTCTCAGAACTGAGGGTTCCTCTCCTTTTTAGAGCATATAGGACAACTTCCTAATGTTGCCATGGCATGTAAACTGTCCTGGAGTTGGTAGGAGTGTCTTTTAGCATGCTAATAAATTATAATTCATGTGTTATGAGCAATTAGGATGACCAGAGGTTACTTTCATTACCATCTTGGTTTGGTTGGGATTTGGCTGGCTTCTTTACTGCAAACTAGTTTATCAGGTGTGTCTTTATGATCTGTATCTTGTGCTGACCTCCCATCTCATTCTGTGACTAAGAATACCTAACCTCTGGGGAATGCAGCCCAGTAGACCTCAGTCTTACCCAGCCTCTAGACAACATGGAGTTACTCTGGTTTAAATGCCTCTGACATAACCATCAGAAAAACATCAAACAAATTCTAATTGAAGGGCATTCTACAAAATATATAACCAGTACTCCTCAGAACTATCAAGGTTTTCAAAAACGAGGAAAGCCTAAGAAACTGTCACTGCCAAGAAGGACCTAAAGAAACATGACAACATGTCTCCAACATGTGGAGTCCTGGATAGAATCCTGGCACAGAAAAAGGATAGTAGGTTAAAACTAAGTTAAATATGAATAAATAATGGACTTTATTTAGTAATACTCTATCAGTAATGGTGCATTGATTATAACAAATGTAGCATACTAATAATGCAAATGTTAGTAATGGGGGTGGAGGTGGGGACTGGGTACAGCATGAAGGAAACTAAAATATTTTACCCCAAAATATTTCCCTTCAACATATTTTGAAATGGCTGCCACTTGGCACACAAACAGAAGTGGCCTTGCGAAGCTGTCTTTTATGGGGAAAATTTGCACCTGCAGAGAATCTTCATCAATGCAGCCATTTGCCCCTCCCCTTTCTATGTCTTCTCAGATCCAGGAGAGATTGAGCTTCTGACACCTTTAAAAGTCTGAAAAGAAACATTTTCCATCTATTCTCTCTGAGGAAGACTTCATCTATATAACAGGGTCCACATTTGCTAGCCAAGTCTTTACTCCCTCCACCCTTCCCACAACCTGTTTTACCAGATTCTAAGCCCTTATTCTTTCTAGAACCTCAAAATGGTATATAAATTGCTGTAACTCATTAGGAAATTGGGTGTTCATTCTGAAGCCTCTTGTGTAAACAAATTAAATACATTTGTGTGCCTTTTCTTCTATTCATCAATATGCCTCAATATGTCAGTGATTTTTAGCAAACCTTTAGGGGTCCAAGGACCAATGGCCCCTAGACAAGTATGCGAGAATTCTCTGTACTATCTTTTCACTTTTTCTGTAAATCTAAAACTGATCTATAAATAAAGTTTATTTTTAAAACAGCAGCATTTGAGTATAAGCCTGATCACATTCAAGGAGACAGTCATGCCTATATTTGACAGGAAGACTATCCCAAGAAACGTGGTGGCTCACGCCTGTAATCCCAGCACTTTGGGAGTCCAAGGCACGCAGATCGTGAGGTCAGGAGATCAAGACCATCCTGGTTAACATGGTAAAACACCATCTCTACTAAAAATACAAAAAAATTATCTGGGCGTGGTGGCAGGTGCCTGTAATCCCAGCTACTCAGGAGGCTGAGGCAGGAGAATGGCATGAACACGGGAATGGAGCTTGCAGAGAGTCAAGATCATGCCACTGCACTCCAGCCTGGGCAACAGTGCAACACTCCATCGGGAGAGAGGGAGAGAGGGAGAGGGAGGGAGGGAGGGAGGAAGGAAGGAAGGAAGGAAAGGGAAAGGGAAAGGGAAAGGGAGGGAGAGAAAAAAGAAAAGAAAAGGAAGCAAATGCAAAGAGGAATAGGTTTGGTATATTCATGTATGAGTTAACAGAAAGAGAAATGCATTGAGTGGTGTATACCCAGGGGAGAGTAATGAGAGATGCCATCAGGGAGGTCATTGGGGTGGCTAGGTAATGAGGGACTTTATAACTCATGAGAAACTTAGATTTTATTCTGAAACAGTTAAGAAGCAAGTGGAAAGTTTCAACAAAACAAGTTATATGATTGGACTTAATTTTAACAGGACAATTGTGATGTGTCATGTGACTAGTGTTGGGATTCCAGTTCTGAGATGACTGCATGGGCTCCTACCAGCCAGACCTCACACAAATAACATCCCTAAATTTGAGGGGAAAAAAAAGCAAATACAAAATTCTGAAGGCTTTGGAGCATGAACAAAATTAGGAACTTTCTGAAGTATAAATACTTGTCAAAAGGGATGGAAAAGGGCGAGTTACCTCCTTTTGTGGCTTGGAGACAGGAACAATACAGGGTGGTTGCAGAAGAAGAAAATTCCAGGTAGCAATTTCACATGACTTGGCAAAAAGAAATTCTTGAAATAACTGCATAAGCTAGGAGCCAATAAGACCCTGAAAAACAGGTTGTTGGCCCAGCCAGATAGAACCAAATATACCCAACAGGGTGCTGGATTTGGCCACGGTTTCACCTACGACCTAGTTATATGCTCATTAAAATACTAAATCACACACCCATCAGTACCATGACATTTCCAAGCACATCCGTATTTGCTGTAAAAATGGATGACACCACAGTTCTGAGAAACCTTCACCTTTTTTTCCCAGAAATCTTCATGAATATTCCACCCCTTTCTTAAAGAAACCAGTAAAGATGGAAGCCCCAAGCCCCACTGCAAGCGACTCACTCTCTTGAGTTTGCCCATACTCCTTTTTCTTGAGTGTGTACTTCTGGCTTTGCAATACATCTTCATACTTTCACTATTTTCTGACTTGTCCTTGAGTTCCTTCTCACAATGGTATCAAGAGACTAGACACTGGCCAGGGTCATGGTTATATTGGCATTTGGGGACCTCCCCTAGCCCATTGGTATCAGCTTAAAGCTGGGTACAATGAGAGAAAAAAAAAATCCATACATATTCTTGCTAGATGAAAGAACTTGAGGATAGGATTCAGGGAAAATATGGCCACTGAATAGTGTGAGAATCTTCCTGAAAAGATCAGCTCCAATGCTAGCCAACCATAAATTCTATATATAAACTGTGCCTGAATCTATCCTTGACCCCTGCACAATACAAGTGTAAGGCAGACTGCAAAGACACCAAATTGATAGTGTTTGCAGTTTGAGCCCATGCAAGTTAATTTCTTGCTAAAGTAAAATTATCAACTCCATTTGAAGGAATCCAATAGAATTCAAAGTTGTTAATATAAAACAATCACAATGTCTCAGATATAATGCAAAATTACTCAACATATAAAGAGCCAAGAAGATGTGTCCCAGTATCAAGAGAGAAGCCTCAGATGTTGGAACTAGTAGAGGCATCTTTCAAGTAGCTACTTTAATTACACTGAATGAAGGAAAAAAGTATGCTTCTATGAATGAAAATATTTAAAATATTAGCAGATAAATGAAAACTATGTAAAAGAACCAAATGTAAATGTGAGAATGAAAAAGTAAAATATATGAAATCAGTGAAGATACAGATTATCTGAACAACACCTTAATCTTAAGCATACACCTTAATCTCTTGTTACTTGTAGAAAATTAAATTCATCAATCACAAAATATACATTGTTTTCAAGTGAATATAATTTATTCACCAAGATAGACCATATCCTGGGTCATAAAACTAGTCTCAATAAAATTTAAAAGAATTGTAATAAAAAGAGTATATTGTCTGGACGCAATTAGGTTAGAAATTAGTAACAGTAAAATATCTAGAAAATGTCAAATATATAAAATTAAATAATATGCTTTCCATTGAGTCATGTCAAAATACTACAAAGGCAATTCGAAAATACTTTGAGCTGAATGCTAAAAATTTAACATGTCAAAAATCTGTGGGAGATTGCATGAATAATGTTTAGCAGGAAATTTGTAGCTGTAAGTGTTTGTATTATAAAAGAAGATTAGGCTGGTCGCGGTAGCTCACGCCTGTAATCGCAGCACTTTGGGAGACCGAGGCGGGCAGATTACGAGGTCAAGAGATTGAGACCATCTAGGTCAACATGGTGAAACCCCATCTCTACTAAAAATACAAAAATTAGCTGGGCGCAGTGGTGCACACCTGTAATCCCAGCTACTCGGGCAGCTGAGGCAGGAGAATTGCTTATACCTGGGAGGTGGAGGTTGCAGTGAGCCGAGATCGCGCCACTGCACTCCCGCCTGGGCGACAGGGCGAGACTCCATCTTAAAAAAACAAAACAAAAAAAACCAGATTACTCTGAAAGTGTAGAGAATAAGAGACTCAGGAATAAGGATACCAATTTGAAGACTTCACAATAATCTAGTTTAGATGCTAGAATGCTAGATGCTTATGCTTTGGGAAAGAAATATAACAATGGAGGTAGTAAGTAATGGTTGAATGAGAATCTGCAGATAAATGTTAAAGGTAGATCCAACTTTAACCGGTAGATTTGATGTGGGGTGAGAGGGAAAATGTGACTGTATGACTCCAAGTGTTTTGCTCTCACATGTAAATGTGTACATGAAATGAACCCTCCATCAAATGTAGAAGTAAAGACAAAAGATATGTCTTTACAATAATTGTGAATGTGGCCAATGACTTAGTTAACTAACCAAAAATCAGATTGATTTAAAGGATAGAGTTTTCATTAGCCAACATAGAGAGGACTGTGGCCGAAGCAGCCCTGAGGAAAAGCAGCAGTTCCTTCTTGGACAGGTCCAGTTGGAGATGCCTGTTTGATAGTTAGGAGATGGCAAGCAGTCAGTTGGACATATGAGTCTGGGGATAGAAGAATTACCAAGGGTTGTCAGTTTTGGAATTATCCGTCCACAATTGTAGTGTAAGTCAAGAGATTGCATAATATCAGAAAGAGAGAACTGAAATAGGATTTAGGGGGGATTTTTAAAAATATATAAAGAGGAACATGCCAAGCAAGTTGGCTCACTCACACCTGTAATTACAATACTCTGGGAGGCTGAGATGAGAGGATCGCTTGAGGCCAGGAGCTTGAACCCTCCAGCCTGATCAACAAAACAAGATCCCATCTCTACAAAAGACAAAACAGATCAAAAACAAGCAAACAAAAAACAGTTATAGTGGTGTGCATCTATAGTTCCAGATACTGAGGAAGACACAGCAGGAGGATCGCTTGAGCCGAGAAGCTGGAGGTTGAAGTGAGTTGTGATGATAACACTGCACTCCTGCCTGGAAAACAGAGGGAGACCTTGTCTCAAACAAACAAACAAACAAACACACAAAGCCAAACCAAAACATATTGGGCCCTTCCACGTTTACCAGATTAGGGAGAAAAAGAGGAAAAGATGAGCCAGGAGAGAAGATGAAGAGGGAGCAACCAGAGATATGGGAGGAAAACCAAGAGAATGACATCCAAGTGAGCAAAGTGTTTCAAGGAGGAGGATGTGACCAACATTCTCACCTTTATTTATTTCGAGTTGGAATTTTTAGGTATTAACAAATATATGGTTAAAATTAGAGTAAGTGAAAGTAAAACTACATAGTAAAAGTATATAGATTTTAAGCCTATACAACTATGGGGCTCCAAAGAAGCAATTTGGTTAAATTTGGATTAAAAATGCAATTAAGCTAGTAATGAATGGAAACAAAAGTTTAAATATTTTTACACTTTTAAAATTTTAATTTAGAAATAATTTTAAACTTACAAGAAATTGCAAAACAAACAATATTATAAGGAACAATTGATTAACCTTTACTCAGATCTGCCTATTGTTAATATTTGATATCATTTTCTTCATGATACTCTGTGTATATATGCGTAAATATAGTATGGGGGAAGAGAATAAAGCTATATCTTTTTTATTTGATGGAATTAACTTTGAATAAATATACAAATAATTACTATAAATTATAAGGATTTTTAAATTCTACTTTTTGGCATACTTTTTAATTAACATGTTCTAAAGAATTGATAAAAATGAGCATTGAAAAGAAAATTGTTTAGATTTTTTCAAACTTTCTTTTTTTAAAAAATCAATATTATTTTTACCATGATCAGAAATATAAAAATTTGGGAGACCTGTTTTTGCTGAGATAATAAAAAAAGAACTTTTTCTGTCACAGGACATTTTTTTTTTTTTTAAATAAATTTCTTCTTTTACCATGTGTGGAGAAGAGAAACAGTTAGGTGTTATATGTCTTTAAAGTGATATTTTCTAGGTATCCCTAAGTCAACTACAGTGATTAGGAATTTAGAATCTCATAAATTTTAAAATATAGTAGTTTTAGTAAATTAGTGAAAAATTATCTCATGCTTTTGCTTTCTATTCTGGCACGTGACCACCTAAAACTAATAGTGGAAAAAAAAGAAAAAAGAAAAACCTGTTCAAATGTTTTTTAGATTCATATTTTCATGACAATTTTGATGACATAATCTTATTCTACAATTAAATAAAAGGTTAAATATGTCTACAATTCACCAGTTATTTGGCACTAATATATAACTATAAATATTACCATTCTAATCTACTTTTCACACTATACTTATCCCATTTCTAAAGTAACTAATTATTTGATTTTTAAACGTGTATATAAAAAATGTACACATATGTATGTATACGTGACACATATAACATCAACTGTAAAACTGAAAATTATTCAAATATGAGATTCTTTTTGAAAATCTTAATTTCATAAAAAACTGCTTCAAATCTGTGTTTCTTTTTGAATATAGCCTTCATCTTAACATTTCTATCCCAAAACAAAGTACTATGTCAAATTATATTACAAAATAAGTTTCTGTAATGAAGTCCTACAAATAATTTCAAGTTTTGCCTAACTTCTATTCCCCATAGCCCTCAACCCCACCTAGATTGTAATTGTAAAGCACACAATTATTTAAAACAAGGTGCAATTCAAGGGGAATACATTATTCAAAAGAGTACATTTAAAGCAATTTTCTAGAATCTTGCGGAATAAGGTTAGCTGGATAAATTATGTGTCTATATTTAGCTTAGATTAAATTTTAAACATTTTTTTCTAACAATAGCTGTTACAGAATTGATAGTAAAAGAGGCATCTCACAGTATTCATGCAAACGTATCTCATTTACTCTGTCTGAACTGTGCTTGGGGTCCTGTTTAACATTTTAAAATAAGTGAGATTTATCACCCGTGGTCTAACTCTCCTTCTCAGGATGAATCCCCTCCAGCCATCTCAGCATTTCTAAGTGGCTTCAATCTGCATTTAACAGGTTTCTCATTTAGAAATGGAAGTATGAGAGCTACTATTGTGTTCACAATATAAAGGCTAATTATAATATATGATTACATTGATTATACCCTACAATAATTTTAAAGCCGCAAACATAAAAAGCCTGTCCTTTTAGGGCATCATCTTAATTAAGCATATTCTGTTGCCTTTATAAAACTGTTCATAAAGTTCTGTCGCCTCTTCGAAGAAACACGATAGCATAACTCTGGATGCTACTCAAATGTTATTGCCATCTGTAGAGTTAAATAGTGACTTGAAAGTCAGATCAGATTTTATTATAATATATAATTCTACAAAAATATCAGTCTGGAAGAATAAGCTTTGTTTTTTAAGTCATAAATTAGATCATGCTTCTACAAGGGCAAAAAGTTATATTGCTCTAAGTTTACAAACTTTTGAATTATTAAAATATAGCTTAAAAGACTATTGAAGGACAGAAAGGAAGTTTTTTGATTTTACTACGAAAGTAGAGTAGGGAATTCACTGTTTTTCTAATCAGGCTAAAAGGCACAGCAGGGACAATAATTCAGGCAAGAGAGTTTATCTGAAGGAACAGCTCCCTGATTAGAGCACTAGTGATAAATCAACCACACCATGTTCTCCGGTGGAGCACCCTGTTTGAGTCACTCCAACAAATGGAAACCCCATTAGGCTTGAAGTGTTAGTGAATGGTACAATGAAAGGGAGTTTAGTAATCTACAGAGGTTAAGGTGTATGCAAATATTTCATTTCATTTTTCTTAAGCTTTTTAAAATAGTTTCTTCCTGGAAGTTTTCAACAAAGGATTTAAAGTTTATTCAAATATATCACAGTATTTAATTTTAAATATTTATAAAGTTATTGTTTTTAATATAGGTGATTGACAGTACAAATCCTTAGACTTTGAACAGTTTTTTTTTTTTTTTTTTCCAACAGAACCCAAATGATCTTCTAACAGGAAATGTAAAGTTTATCATAGAAAAACTTTTAACTGGGCTGAAAAAAAAAAAGGCCATCCCTACACAGTGAAATGAAAGTTAAAAATCAGGAAATTAACCAGTTAATTCTCTCATCATTTCTCTGGAGGACTCTTTTTTTTCCCCCAAACTTTCTTGAGAAATTGTTTTATTTTGTATACACATGGCCAAGGAAGAAAAATAATGAGGAAAAAAAAAGGTTTATTTTTGTCACTTTGAGGTAGATTTTGTAAGAAACAAGGAGATGTATCTCAATTTATAGCCATTTTCATTATGAAATAAAGATGGAAATGACTCACTTATTTTTGATATTATAATAAAATGCTTGATATTGGCAATTGATTTATTGTTTTTCCCTAACAAAATTGTGTTTTAACTTCTCACTGAGTTATAACTATCCATCAAGAATTCTTTGATTCATATATCCACAGAAAAGTCAAACTGTCAAATGTAGTGTTGCAGAGAAAATACTCCTACAAGAGCGTCTGATGTAAGACCCTCGGCCCTCAACCATCTCTTCATCTACCTAATGCAGAACCCACAGTTTCCATCATCTGCCTCACTCTTGACTCATGTCCTTATTGAGACATGTATGATTTATTTGAGAAAAGACAGAAGCGCTCAGGGTGAAATAAATGCTTGTTAGAAATGTGGTTTCTGTGTTTATATATGAGAAAGTAAAGCTTTAAAAACTATTGAAGTAAGATGGGAAATGAGAAAAGGTAATTTAGGGAAAGATGTATGCATAGGCAGCTCCTGGTCCATCAAAGACAGAATGAGAAAATTAGACACTGAAAGTGAAAATGGCAGGGTTATTAGAGGAGAAAATTTACACTGGAGATAAACTTTTCCTTCTTCAAAATGGCTGCAGTTTGCTTTCTACTGTATGAACTAACAGTGAATTCATGACCGAATATAAATGAAAGTCCATTAGAAAGAACTGACAGCGACTTAGTACAGACTATACTCCCGCATGATGGAAGCTTTGAACATAATTTATTTTTTTTTCTAGGCTTTCACTACAATCTTGTCATTCAGTTATCAATTTTGTTATTAAACAAGTTAGAAAATTAAAACCCAAAAACATTAAAACTTTAAAATTTTCACCTAGTAGGAGCAGATGCAGATCTTTCTGATTCCAAAGCCCATATACATTTTAATATAATATGAAGATAGGCAACTGACTGCAGTGGACATATCAGTTTCTTCTTGCCCTCCATTAATTCTGTCATCTGATAATTGCAACTTAATTTTCTTTTGATGAATCCACCTCCTCACACACGAGTTTTTGCAGCAATTGTAGCATTCTCTAGCGTCCCTGAGTCAAAGTTGTGGTGTGAGGAGGGACACCACAGTGAGTAGTAACATAACAAGGCAAAAAAGTTGTCCTAGTTTGGATGCTCAATTGGATAATAAATTCCAGTGTGAGATGAAACTCAAGATAATTGTCAGCTATGAGTAGGACTTAGAAGCCAAGCCAGTCTTAGCGTTAACAAGGAGTGCATGCAATAGTCTCTTCTAGAAGTTGTCCCTGCCTTGCTAGTGATCTTTCTAGGTTGTTTGGTTTCTAGGTCTATTAGGGAAATTCATGAAATAAATGCTTATTGGATGGATAGTATCACAATCTCTACAAGGATTTTGGGTTCAGTTAGTGGTGTAAATCTCCCTAGAAGGGGGAGCAAGACGATGATGTGCATAACAGAACAGGATTTGGAATCAGTCTTTGAATTGGTTTCACGATGGAATAAAATTTGGGGGATATTTTTCTTAGGAAGTGATAAGTATATTTTATATACATACAGAAGAGAGGGAGTGAATATTTGTGGCCAAGTTTGAGCAGCATGGTATCTTATGTTATCATTTGTAATTATTTGCTCTTATCTTCCCTGTGAGAGGTTTATGTATTTCCACTCATTGCCATGTGCTTGCAATGCCTTTCCATAGAAAAAAAAAGTTTGTTTGTTTGTTTGTTTGTTTTTTGTGAGCACCATTGAAAGACTATGAATGAGAATTGCTTTGGTCAATAAAATGTGATTATAACTGATGTATACCTGGTTTTGATCAGGTTTTAAGATTCACTGATGGATGTTTCTGCTAGATCTCTTGTTTTTTGTTGTTGTTTTTCCCCTTTGTTACTAAAATAATATGCCCCAAATAGAAGTAGATATCTCAGCTTGAATTCTGAAATGAAGGCACATGAAATAGAGCCTCACAAAACCCCTTGAAATTGCAGTCAAATATAACCCAAATGTAACTCATATGGACATAACCAACTTGGAGGAATTTTACAAATTTAGGTTATGATATTCAGCAAAAAATGCTGCTGGTAATTTATATATAGGAATAAAAAATTCCATACAATAAAACAAAGAATGATCCTCAGCTCATTTTTGGCAGTAGTATATATATATATATATATATATATATATATATATCTTCAGATAATAAACCAATAAAATATATGAGTAGAATTTCTTAAATTTCAGAGGATGATTACTTTATGACTTGTCAAATTCTTATGAAAGCCTCAAAAGAGTTATTATAAATTGTTCTCCATTTTTCATATATATGAGTGGGCTTTCTTTCCCATTGTTCTTCATGGATACAATTTCTGGGAATTAGGAAGTCTTAGAATGAATGCTTGGGAATAACATTTTTAGCTGCCTGTTTTATTAGTATAGGTAACAGGTCACCATAATGATACCACCAATGAAGAATATATATTAATATATTAATGTATTAATAAAATATTGGTTTATATTTGATAAATATTTTTCAACTATTTGCGTAAACTTCCTGAAAAGTCTTAAGATCTTATTGACCAATTTTTCTCAAATTTTGTGAAATCCAAACAGCACAATTTGAAGAGCATGGTTACAGATAACAGGTTAAAAAAAGCCTGTTACATCAATTAAAGTTCTGCATCAACCAGAGAAATAATATATCAAATTTCAGGTTGTAATGACAATCAAGGAAGTAGACAATGTAAAGTAGAGAATAAAAACAACAAACAAAAACTGTAAATTTACCCTTCCTTCTTTTATCAGAAAAATGGTATATCTATAAAATTTAACATATCCACTCAAAGACAAATCCCAGAGCCATATTTAAATGTTTTATTAATAAATTATAGAAAAATTGTTATTCATAAAAATATGGAATTGATCATTTTAAAATAAAATCTACATGAATAAATGACTACATTTTATTCTCTTGACTACACTTGGGTAATGTAATATGGAGAACAAAATAAATTTTATGTATAAGTTTCACAAAACAAAAACTCAACAACTCAACAAATTTTTTTCTCCCCTTTCAATGATATGAATGTCCTAGATAAAACTGACTCATGGCTCAAATCATGTAGGTAATTCTTTACACTTTTCATTTTTTCAGTAGTGCTTTTTTAACTACTGAAGGTCAATATGCTTAGCCATACTTTCAACCCTCTGTGATCATCTATCCTTGATTTCCAGCAGAAGCGTGTTTACCATGAAATGAATGAAGCTTGGTTGCAGGTCCCATCAGACCTTGGTCGCAGGTCCCCTTCTGTGGTCCCAAGGAGGAGCTCTTGTTTTGTGTTCACATGGTCATATATTACTTATAAGATGCACAAAATTCAGATATGTTAATGACAATTTGTTCAGGCACTGTCTCTTTCCACACTGACTCTCATCCATCTCACTTCCGCTCAAGTTCAGTGTCAGTTAAGAAGTGGCTAGAGGCATTTTCTTCTTTCAATATTGGGTTCTTATTTTAAAGAGGTCCCAAAATTGTGTAAGACTATTGCTCCACAAAATCTGAATTTTACTTCTAATCTCCATCCATAGCTACAATTATTTCTGTGTTCCAGCCAAATTGAGATAACGCTCTCTGAATAAAACCCACCTCTTTGCTTTTATATAGATAGTTAAATTCCAGTATTGTCTAAGATCCAAATCAAAAGTTACATTCTCCTTCAAATATATTCACCATACCCCAAATTAAAATAAAAAATGTCCTTCTTGGACATTTTCCCCATACCCTTGCATATTAATTCCTTTATAGATTTTGTCTGATGTACAATATTATGTCTCCTCTGAAGAAAATATTTTGGCATAATTAATTAGGTCATTCTTCATAGTAGCATAGAGTGTGATTATTAAGGAAATAAGTTAATATGAGAAGTGGACTATATACTGAACCTAGGACACTCCAATATTAAAAAGCCATGAAAGAAAAGGAAGATTCATTCAAGTGGTTTAGGAAGAAATAGTTAGGGAAGTAGAAAAAAGAACAAGGGAGTTTGGTGCTGTAGAAGCCAAATGGAAAATAAGTGTATGATTGATGAGAGAGTAACAAACTGTGTCAAATTGGGCTGCTTTGTGAAATAACGTATATTACTCTTCCATATATTGTTATATAACAAATTATCACAAACAGTCATGAGATAATTTATCATCTCATAGTTTCTATAGGTAAAGTCCACTAAGTTTTAACTGGGTTCTCTCTCCAGATATCAGCTGGCTTCTGGATATATAGTCCTCTTCTCATATTAACTTATTTCCTTAATAATCACATTCAGTCTCATATTTTAAAAAGTACTCTGTCTATAGTAGCGACTCCCCAAGATTTATCTCTAGCCTAAACATTACTTTCTAACACTAGTCTTATATCCAACAACCTTCTTAACCATCCTAATAGATATCTCAGACTCAACCAGACCTGCACTCAGGGTCTTTTTGCACTACCCCACAGTTTTTCCTACTTCATCATCGGTCCATTTTTCCAGGTGCTTAGGTAGAAAACTTTGAAGTCCTCCTTGATTCCTATCTTCTCCAAGTCCAGTACATAAGCAAATGTTATTAGCTCTACATTCTATATATATATATATATATATATATATAGAGAGAGAGAGAGAGAGAGAGAGAGACTATATATTTCTCATTGTCTCCACTGTGACTCCTTTTCCTTGGATGACTGTATCAGATTCCTAATGCAATCTCTGCTTCTGTCCTGTCCTCTTCATAGCCTATTTTCAAAACAGCATCTCCAATAATTCTTTCAAAAGGAAGTTGGGTTATGCTACTCATATGCTCAAACCTTTCAGTAGTTCCCAATTTTATCCAAAAGCCAAAGTCCTTACAATGGCACACAGTACGCTTGCTAAGTGGCATTCATGATCTGAGTGAAGTTACACACAAAATGTTTAAGGGCACCAATCTTAATGGTTGTGTAATTTTCTCAACAAATTAATAATAAAATATCAGATTAGACTTTTTTATTGATTTATGATTGGGATTTTGCAGGGACATTGAAGAAAAGCAAAGGAATGCAGAAATTGAAATCAGCATCAAAAGAGAAGGAATAAATGTGCTGAGTTCTAGTTGGATTGGAAAGTCAGGAGGAATTAAATTGTGAAGGAAGGTTGGGTGCATTGGCTCATGTCTGTAATCCCAGCCCCTTAAGAGGCCTAGGTGGGAGGATTGCTTTTGGGCCTAGGAGTTTGAGACCAGCCTGGGAAATAGACTGAGACTCTGTACCTACAAATAATAATAATAATAATAATAATAATAAATAAGTATATATATATATAAATTAGTCAGGCGTAGTGGTACATGCCTGTGGTCCCAGCTACTTGGGAAGCTGAGGTGGGAGTGTTGCTTGAGCTGGGGAGATTGAGGCTACAGTGAGCTGTGATTTTGCCACTGCACACTAGCCTGCATGACAGAGTGAGACCCTGCCTAAAAAAAAAAAAAAAAAAAAAAAAAAATTATGGAAGAACCCAGCAGTCAAGGATGGCACAGGAAGGAGTGGATAAGGAGTAATAAAATAGTATATGAAGGAACAGGAGACATGATAAAGAAATGAGATTTTTCAGCTATAAGATTTTAGAGTCAATAATGGAAAGGATATGCTATTATGAGTAGGATTTGAAATAGATGTATGTGGGCCATTATAAAAGCTAATTATATTGAGTTTCAAGCTATAGTCAACTTTCTGGTAACCTAGGATTTAGCTATCATATTTCTATCCCTGCTAACTTCATACAAAAAAATAAAATATTATTGAAGACTGACAAGTAGTAATAACAATTGGTGTGCTCCCAAAATAAAATATGTGCTAAGTAGGACACTTTTTTTTGTTTTATTTTTGCTATTTTCAGTTTTATTTTTCTTGGCCCACAAGTTGACTCAAGCATCCAGATGTAAGTGGATAGAAAGACAAGAGTAGAGGAGCAAAGAGAGAGAATGAAGGGAAAGGTAACACAGGTTTAAAGAGCACTGACAGACCGGCACAGCCTACAGTACCCAGCACAGCCTCTGCTCATAGGTAGAACCATCTAGAGTAGAGAGAAGCCATATAAGATGCAGGGTTTCTATTAATATTATTTTTAATTGACAAGTCGTAATGCATATGTTTTTGAGATACAATGTGATGTTCTGATAAATGTATACAATTTGTCAAATGTTTAAATCAAGCTAATCAACATATCCATCACCTCATTACCCATTTTTGTGCGGAGACATTTAAAAGTGACTCTCAGCAATTTTGAAATGTATAATACATTATCATTAACTGTGGTCACCCTGATGTGCAACAGATCTCAAAAATGTATTCCTCCTGTCTAGCTGAAGCCTTGTATTCTTTGACCAACATCTCCCTGTTAAGAAGTTGTTTTTATGTATGCAGATTAAAGTCTAGGGTAATGTGATTTTATTACTCGAGTGTTTTTTCAGGGCTAGAGTTGTCTTCTGAAAAAAAAAAATCCAATCTGCCCTACTTCATGATCATGTGGAATATTTCTAAAGGCCTGACCACCAGCACATCTGTCCTCTTGCTGGCTTTTAGATCAGTAGACCATAGTGTAATAAATCCTTCAAGACTAAAGTATGCCGGGTTAATCTATGGCAATGCAGTGTGTCACCATAGAATATAAGTTTACTAACATATTATAGGCCTCTTTAGAGGTTAAGGAAAACTGGATTCCTTCAAGTCATCATCCAGAGGAAGATTTATTCTTGGTGCAGTAGAAATTACGTGACTGCACTTTTCTTAGTCATAATCAGGAACACTCAAGTTTACTTTTATCATGCTTTCATGTTTTCCAATCTCGAAAGGTTCACATGATAATGGGTCAGTTAACTTAAATAGCTCCCAGAGTAACTTCTTCAAAAGCAAAGCATTTTATTTCAAAGACTTGGAATAAATCATAAAATTCAGTGACCCTTGTCTGAAAAGTGAGTGTTAATGATAAATTTTGATATTGTTAATGATCCCCATTTTAAGTTCTAGGAGTTTTAGTCAGAAACTTATTTTCCTTCCAGAATTGGATTAGATACAGTCTATATGTGTGAAACGTTCTCATGAAGTCAGTAACCAAAAACATAAAGTTGATAATAAATTAACTATACAGTAATGAGTATTTTATTTTGATAGAATTGTGGTATAAGAAATTCTGTAGTGTATAACAGATCAATAAAAAGTCACTATAGATTATTTAATATGTACTAAATATAAATTTAAAATTTGACTTACTATGCTTTCTCTTATTTTTTAGATTTCTATAGTAGTCATGAAAATGGTTTTATTGGCTCATGAAGAGAAAAATACTTATAATCTTTCCCAAAGATACGTGCGTAGAATATTCTGTAGTAATCAGAAATTATAACATGAAGGATTTAATCAAACTACAGTACTAGTAGTTTAGCATTCACCAAACAAGTGGACTTTGATTTTTAACTATATGATCAGCAAATTTGAAACTGAAAAATTCAAGAAAAAAGAATAAGATGCTCACATAGCTCTACAAAGTCAGAGAACCTTTCACCAGAATGTGAGAAGCTTCCCTACAGAATACTGCTATGCTGATTCTATAGTAGTGGTTTACAAACTCTTTTTTAATTTTTTTTTAAATTAGATACACATCCATATAAATGGTGCATGCCTAATGTTTAAATAACAATAATAGAGCACTCATCTATGTTCCTATCAGAGTTTAAGAAGTGATAGCAATGGTTTAAAACCTCAGTTACTCTTCACAAACGCACCTTTAGCTCTCTCCCAACTTGTATACTAATTTTGCATGTGTAATTCTCTTTCTTCTCTTTATACACAATAGTCTTAGCCGAGTGCAGTGGCCCATGCCTGTAATCCCAGCATCTGGGGAGGCCGAGGCAGGTGGATGTCTTGAGCCCAGAAGTTCCAGAACAGCCTGGCCAACATGGCAAACTCTATGCCTATACAAAATATGAAAAATCCACCGGGTGTGGTGGCACACTCCTACAGTGTCAGCTAGGCAGAGGGCTGAGTTGGGAGGATCACCTAAGCCTGACTGAGAAGGTCAAGGCTGTGGTGAGCTGACATGGTGCTATGCCACTGTGGGTAACAGAGCAAGACTCTGTCTCAAAAACAAGCAAAACAAAACAAAACAAACAGTAGCCTTAGCAATTTGCAATGTGAAATGAATCATATCACAGAAGGTATACAACATATATATTATAAAATTTATATATGTGTGTTTATAATTATAAGCAATATACACATGCCGTTTACACAAAATAATACATATTTATGCACAATTGCAATTATTTATAAGAACTGAAATTATTCATAAATAAGGAAATAAACTCAGAAAGGCTAAGTATAATAATCTAATTATATTTATCTAAGATTAAAAGAGGACTTGAACCCAATTCTTCTGACACTAATTCTGGGGCTCTTTCCAAAAATGTCATGATATGTGTGTATAGATTATCTTGGTAAATAAATACTTGACAAAATATCACTATACATTCATTTATTTTTAATATAAATTTTTGCATTATAAAACATGACATAGTGTTACATATCTATGCAAAATATTTTTTTTTTCAGACTGTGAAGAATGCTTGCTACGTGTCTCAATTCAAGCACCTCTTCCCCTAAATCCAAAATCCAAAGATTTCCAAATTTCTTGACCTTAAAGTTGGGAACATGATTAGTCTAGAGTCTAATCACTTCAGTTTTGAGTTACTCTGTATTATAATGCAGTACTTAATTTGCTCTATTTATAAAAGTAATCAATCCTTTGAGAAGACAATCACTTTACAGTAAAATCCAAACTGGAATGTCAAATTCTGTTTCATATGGGAGATGTTATCTTTCCAAAAAACCGTATGTATGCATAAATCAGAAAAATCTCACCTAACCAAGAAAAGAGATTATGGTCAGATTACTGCTTAGTGCTCTCAGGAGATCTTTCATTCTGATCTGGGAAAAATACTAGGTGTCCTTATTGTTGGATACTTTCTGTAGTGCGATATTCTCTTGTAACAGTCACAAGACAATGAACAAAATAAAGATATTTGAACAATTAATATCATAGTAATTATATGCTGACCAGAATTAGAGAAAGTGGGAAGATAGTCTCCAGAAAGAAAAACTATTTTATGAATAAGCAAGTAAGGTATAATGAAGTTATTACCTAGACTGTATGCATACCTGCAAATTTTAGAATTACACAAATGCACACTCATGTTTACTAAACCTAAGACTTTTGTTTTACTGGTCTGATCTGAATTATCTGTGAATTTGCCTTAGTCCATATTGTATTGATTTCATTCTTACACATTATCTTGGAAGGGCCATATAGGAGGTCATGTTAATATTCTGGTCTTAATTCCTCGGCACATCTAGTTCATCTATTGCTGCTATAAGATTTATAGGTTTCCATTAAGCTGACAGCTTCTCTCTTAAGTATCTTTGTCTCTTTTCTCTTCCTGAGGGTTTTCTTCAGCACCAGTAAACCTTGGTAACACCTCCACAAGCAATCTTAAGCCAATGGGGTTGTGATATTGTTAGTGGATAAATGCCCAGCCTTCTTTTCCCTTCCCCTTCCTCACCTTAGTGGGGTGATTCTAAAACATGTTCCACATGGGTTTTTGCAGAGTCGTCAGCAGGGCTGAGATCCAATACCCTCAGTAATAACCCAATCACTAACACTCTCCTTATCTTATTTCTGTTGCAGATTTTACATTCTTGTTTTCTACTATAATGCATTCCAGGCAGATCTTGCTCTTAACAATCTACCTGCAACCAAACCCCTGAATTACTGGCTGCTTTTGTGGAACTCAGACTAAGACATTTTTCTCATTGTGGTTGCCATCATCATCATCACTACTTTCATCTTCATCTTCATAAGAAACACGGATTAAGTACTTCCTAGGTGCCAAATACAGTTCTAACGAGGTTTATTAACACAATTAGTCTTCTCAAAAAAAATTTTAAGATAGCTATTATTGTCATCCTTAGTTTAAAGATAAGAAAACCAAAGCGAAGTACAAGATAATTAAATATATAGCCGAAGCTGTGACACCAGATTTTGCACTACAATGTGGTATACAAATTTAAGCTTTACTTTCTTTGTAGGTATATCTGCATAGTTTGTAAGATGATCTAAAACCATGGTTTTTTCCTTAAAACATGTTGATACTTACATTTTTGTCAGTCTTCACAGCTAGATTAACTTTGGTCTTCACTCAAGGGAACCCAAACAGACATTTCTGCTGTACCTTTCCAACACTTCAAGTTCATGTTTTCACAAACCCTATAAGACCTGGAGATGACAGGTGTTTCCTGAGATGACCAGTCACATTTCATATATTGCTCTGATAAGCAGATCACTCAACAAAGAAAGCCCAACTTGAGTATGTTTGTAAGATCCTAGTTTCAAAACTTTATAATAAAACACCAGGTAGGTCTTGATAGGTCGCATATGCTTCTCATTTGGTAAATTTATTAAAATAGCCCATTTTGGAAAGTAAGGCCATGGCAGAAATTGATTATTTTCTATTCTCAGCCAAGCTTTTGATTTCTTGAACAGCATCAGAGATGAGGTACACATTTAGTAAGTAACATGTAGTTTACTAATGACTCAGTATTTAGGTATTTAGCAATATTAAAATATTACATTAACATGTATCATAATACATACAAAATCTGTATATATTTGTGTGCAGATACACTCATTCTAACTGTAAGAATGTATTTAATGCCTTTGCCTTTTTTCCCATCTCTCCCTGTGAATGCTGGTTTTTGAAAAGCCATTAAAAAACAAAAATCAAAAAACAAAAATAAAAAACCACTACATTTTGAAAATGTTAAGATGAGAACTAGATTCATCGCAAGGGTACAGATTCTGATATTGCTCAGGGCACAAAAAAACTGAAGTTTTGAAATTAAGAAAAAGCTAAAGAAGTAAAAAAATTGTCATGGTTTGAGGTATCAAGACACTGATGTTCACATGTTTATTTGGTGGTTTATTCAATGTCAAAATGAATGTTCACTGTCAGGGAGATTCTTCAAGTCATATATAAACGTTGGCTTAGTTTGCTGCCCTGTGAGCGTTATAACTCTCCCAGATAGAAAAATGTGCTAAAGTATATATTTCCACATATCTAAAGTCTGTAATTTTTTCCTTCAAATATCAAATATTTTAAGAATTTATATGTGTCACAGAGATAGAAGGTGACTTAAGAGTGTTAAAAAAATAGATAATTTATTCCACATATTCTGAAACTTCTAACAAATGTAATATTTTTAGTAGATAACAGCTAAATTATTATCTCTCAGATGATCAACACTTGATAATAGGTGGCTAGACACATATATATTTAAAACATGAAGCTCTACATCTAGATAAATATTTTGACACTTTTATGTGTTTTCCTTTTTATAGTTAATATTTATAACAATTTATATAAAGTGATGTAAATTACCCCATGGATGTCATGACCTTTATTTGTATATTTATTTATAATAGAATCAATATCTAAATGTAATATCTCCATTAGTCTCTTTCAGTGCCACTATTTGTTTTGATTTATATGGTAAAAATAAAAAAGATTATTTATTTTACTTGCTAATTTATCCTTTTGAATATTTATATTTTAATCTTAAATTGATAGATATTGACATCTTGAATTGCTTCCCAACTGCATTATAACAACTTTTGATTTTTCTAATATAATGATCTAGCTCCAAAATTTGCTATGATGTAAAATTAATCCCTCGGTATCTTCAGGAGATTAGGTTGAGATCCCCCTTGCTACCAAAATCTGCAGATGCTTAAGTCCTTTATATGAAATGGTGTAATATTTACATATGACCTAAATATATTCTCCCATATACAATTGATACTTGAACAATGTGGGTTTGAACTGCATGGGTCCATAGATTCTCTTCCACCATTGCCACACAAGAGACAGCAAGACCAACCGCTCCTCTTCCTCCTCCTCAGCCTACTCAACCTGAAGATGAACAGGATAAAGTTTTATGACACTCCACTTCTGCTTTATGAATAGTAAATATATTTTCTCCTCTTTTTGATTTTCTTAATAGCATTTTCTTTTTTCCAGCTTACTTTATTGTAAGAATATAGTACATAATATATATACAAAATATGTTGAGCAATTGTTCATGTTGTTGGTAAGGCTTCTGGTCAACAGTAAACTATTAGTAGTTAGATTTGGGGGAGCCAAAAGTTATATGCAAGTTTTTGACTGCCCATGGATCAGCACATCTAACTTCCACTTTATCCAAGGATCAACTGTACATTAAGTCATCTCTAGATTACTTATAATATCTAATACAGTGTAATGGCTGTGTAAATTGTTATTCTACTATTTAGGGAACAATGAAAAGAAAAGAAGTCTGTGTATGTTCAATACAGACAAAATTTTTCATTTTTTTCTTACGAAATTTCTCAATCCTCAATTGGTTGAATCTGTAAGTATGAAATCCACAGATAGGAAGGACTGACTATACTTAAAACAGGAGATACCTTCCATGTGAATATAAATGTAACCAAAATTTATAGTATATGGTACATCAAATTATCTAATATCAAAATTAAACGTTATGTTGAAATTACAGAACCATCCTGTCAATAAGAAAAATTAGGTTCAAATCAATACCAGCAGTTAAAAAACTATGTTTAAAGCCAAGATATTAAATAGGATGTGCTAGCAATAGGTGGCAATATTTATATATTTCTTACTTTTCTTGCATTGGATTCAAGTTTTAAAGAACACTATTTTTGTCACAAAATGTAACATTTAGAGATGCTTATTTTGTAATGTATACATGTTTTATTGATACTTTTCTAAAATTATACAGAATTGCACTTAGAATACAAACATTTTAAGTTAAAAATTTTCCAACAGGCAAAAGAGATTAGATAATTAAAATCAAAATGAAAAGTGACTATTACTTTTATAAATGTGTTTATTACCCATAATGGAAAAGCTCATTATATGTCTATATTATTATCTATCAACTTATCTAACTCCAGCAATTATTCTGTAGCTATCAATTTATTGCTCTAAATTATAATTTATTATGAAGGAGGTAAAGCTGGCTTATTGTCTTCTGGGTTTCTAATTGAAACCTTTGAAAAAGTGTGCCCAGTCAGACTAGAAATAACATCATAGGCCGGGCGCGGTGGCTCAAGCCTGTAGTCCCAGCACTTTGGGAGGCCGAGACGGGCGGATCACGAGGTCAGGAGATCGAGACCATCCTGGCTAACACGGTGAAACCCCGTCTCTACTAAAAATACAAAAAACTAGCCGGGCGAGGTGGCGGCACCTGTAGTCCCAGCTACTCGGGAGGCTGAGGCAGGAGAATGGCGTAAACCCGGGAGGCGGAGCTTGCAGTGAGCTGAGATCTGGCCACTGCACTCCAGCCTGGGTGACAGAGCGAGACTCCGTCTCAAAAAAAAAAAAAAAAAAAAAGAATAACATCATAAAAAGCAAAACACAACTTTATTATTATTATTTTCTTTCCTTCCTTCCTTCCTTCCTTCCTTCCTTCCTTCCTTCTTTCCTTCTTTCCTTCCTTTTTTTTGAGACAGAGTCCTGCTCTGTTTAGGCTGGAGGGCAGTGGAAAGATCTCCGCTCACTGCAACCTCTGCATCCCCGATTCAAGCGATTCTCCTGTCTCAGCCTCCTTAGTAGCTGGGATTACGCTCCCACCACCATACCCAGCTAATTTTTGTATTTTTTATAGAGACAGGGTTTCACCATGTTGGCCAGGCTGTTCTTGGACTCCTGACCTCAAGGGATCTGCCCACCTTGGCCTCCCAAAGCGCTGGGATTACAGTCATGAACCACCACACCTGGTCAACCTTTTTTTTTTTTCCCTGAAATTGCAAGCTCTAGTGTGTAAAATAGGCCAAGGCCTAGACTTTTTAAAATCTCCCCTTAATAGAGCACTATTTAAACTAGGTTCAATTACAGAGTAGTCCAACATACTGTAATACACACAGGTCTCTGTTAATATGTAATGGGTGATTTTAGATTTAAACGCATGCGTGTTTTAGCTTTGAGAACATGAGTTGTCCAGTACATTTGGAATATTTATAGAGAATTTTTATTTAAATTTATTATCCATGCTGTTTCTGCTTCTCCCTTGCTTATTTTATATACAGGAACAAAACTCTACTCTTAAACTCACAGAAATAGTACAGTTCATGACTTCAATTGCAAGATTATTCATCACTTGCAGTATACTTTTTAGTTTAAAACTTGTATAGTAAGCATCAAATATTGAGTACTTTTTTTTAGGCACTGCTGACAATGCTGAAAATTGATTAATAGTTCACTTAATATTTCTATTTTTATTGTTTGTTTTCAATTTGATTTATATTTATAAACCTAACAACAGGTATTATAAATAGTTGGTGCTGAATTTGTTTATAAGGTCATTTATTTTTCAAAAAGCATAATTCTATACAATATAAGCTTGTAATGACATAAGCTATTTAAGTTGTAATTACCTAATATTTCTATTCAAAAAGGTGTTATCTTAGGGAAGAAACTGATGTTTAATAGCAAGCTCTAATGCAGTATGAAAAATGCTGTAATACAAATGCCAATATCTAAATTTAATAAAAATGAGTCTTAAATTTATTGAAACTCATAAAAGTATGTAGGAAGAGAACTGTAAGGAAAATACCAGAAAATTATGCAAAATAATGTAAGTAAGTTTTAAAAAGAAATAATTTACATATTCAATACACTTTTAATGAAGGTATGTATTTGCCACCTATCTGACTCTCCAGAAACACTTCTTTGCCACTCATATCATTTCTGAAGTTAATTTCCAAATTCAAGCTGAGCCTTGTCAGATTTTCTTTCTTACAATTCCCCAAAGGAAAACCATGTAAACTTTTTAGGCAAGACTTATATAATTTTGTATTTAAATTTCTAATTTTGAGAACTTTCAGTGTAAAACATGTTTTGCTTTGAAGAAGTCATCTGTTTCTATTGTGTATTTGTCATGTAAATTTTAATTCTTTACATTATCAGAATTGTTTGCATTGGAAATAATTAGGGCCTATGAAATGGAGAGCTGAAAGACAGAAAACTTGGCAGTGTGCTGATTGCCACAAAATGCTCAAGTTATTTTCAAATGCTTTGCATATAGAAATATTTTCAAGAAAACTTACAATTTTTCTCTAAACTGTGCCAATCTGGAATATGTAGGAAAAAAAAAAAGAAGTGTAGTAAATATGATCCCTTAAACCCTCTGTGGCTATTGAACACTATCAATGAGTCCACAAACCAAAAATAAACACTTAGCTCAGGCAACATTTTCTACTGACTTTATTTTACCCAGTTCTAATTAAATACAGTTCTATTTTAGTTTCCTGTGTTACAACCTAATGTATATTTGTATTCTACTTTTAAGATAAAGTGTTTCAGAATATTAGAATATTAAAGGTCGTTAACGGTGAAAGAAGGTTGCAAAAAAAGAAGAAACTTTCAAAATATGTAGCCTTACCGCATATAAAAAATGTAGTCATATTTTTTCTATGGATCTTTTAGTAGAATGAGTAGAATTTATAAAAGTATAAATTTTTCAAAAAATTTAATCAAAATTCAAAAAAAAACTTATCTGTATGATTTCAATCAGTATACTCTAGACTTACAGAAAGTCTCTGGTGTTCCAGAAATACTATGAAAGCTACTTCTTTGAAGTGGGAAATCATATTTCTATAGCAATAAATCAAACTTGAACTTTAAGTGTTATATTCACTACAATATTAGATCTTATATATTGTTTCCCTATCCTAACTAAAATTTGAATTTGAGTTGAATAATAACAAGTAGAATCATACAGATTTTCAAATACCATTTTCAGAAACATGCATTAGGGAACATAAAACCCATAAATGTTGCTTAGGTGTCTCCAATAGAGTAAGTATGTCTTAATAGGTAATATAACACATATATTGGGTAAAGTAAATAGGGCAAAAAATGCTTAAAGAATAAACAAATTTGAGCATTTTATGGATAAATCATGTCAACCCATGGTTTACTGCTTACCTCACACAAACAAGGTGGCAATTAATCAGTGATGGAATACTGCTCTAGGAGAAAGAGTATAATTTAACAACATAAATTGTCATTCTACTATTACTTATAACTCTTTCTCATCGTTGTAATGCCATTTACTTAATTGTCTTTGTGTGATTTATCTCAGTCAACCTACATGTTCCAATTTCATAGTCAATGCAGAACTTTGATCACTCTCTTCTTAATATACTCCAACCCATGTTTACTGAACATTACATATATCATGGACTTTGCTAGGATTTGTGAATGTCACCCCATTACTGAAGCAATTATAATATAGCTGTGGAAAGAGATGACCATAGAAGTTTAATGTTTTTTGTAGTCATTGTTATGATAAATATGTACAGAGAATGATGGGGGAGTTTGTTCTTGGGGAATTAATCAGCTGAATAATGAAACATACATAAAATCTAGAAGAATAAAGAGGACTGGTAGATGAATATTTACACTGTAGGAAATATTAGTAAAGGCATGGAGCTATGAAAAATTATTCAATACAACAAATGTTTGATACATGAGTCACGGAGTCACAATTAAGTGGTTATTGAAAAGGATAGACATAAAATGATGAGAAGGTTTTAGGATAAAGACTTGTAGACAATTAAGCTTATTGGAAAAATATCAGGATTCTATGACTGATTAGAGGTGAATGTGAGAGAATAAAATTCTGAAATAAGGACTCAAGTTTTGAGATTGTGTTATTGAATATGATAAACCGAGATAAAGATTGTGGAATAGGAAAGATTAGGTAGAAAATTTTGAGTGTCATTGGCTTATTGGATATCTGATTAGAGGTACCCAGAAACATTAAGGAATATAATTCAGAAACTCGATAATCATGTTTATGTAGAATCATACATGTATATGAGATAGAGTAGTGGACAAATCACAGAGAAACCATGCATACATAAAAGAGTGTATAGAAGAAAGAGACCTGGATTGCAGCACTGTTTAAAGTCTGAGGACTGAACGAGAGACCAGAAGAGGATTGTTCCCTTGATTATAGATTGGAAAGTATTAAGAAGGAAGAAGATATAAACAGTGCAAAATACATCTGTGATAGCAAAATGATTGAAGAGTGTTAATAGGATATTACTGGTAAACTGTAGAAGTTTCCGAGTTTGGGAGGCATTTCAGAAAAATAAATAAATAAATAAATACAAAAAAAAAAAAAAGAAAGAAAAGGAAAAGCCAGACAAGGGTGAGAGCTGAGGTGTGGATAAAAAATGAAGAAAAAATACTGAGTATAGACTAAAACAAAATTTGGCTGAAAGGAAGAATGAAAATGAGAAAATGAGAAGCTTCTCAAACTGAAAAAGAAACTCTCCCCATCCCAGAGTTTTGTTGTTGTTTTTTCTAACTTCTCTTTTTCTCTTTCTGCCTTTTATAAAAAGTCCTGGTACCCTTTACTCTGTTGATCATAATCAATTTCACACTAGAAACTGAAACATTCTTAAAATCATTCATAGGTCTAGAAGTACTCTAGGAAAAAGTAAGTTATACATTTGTAATTTAAGGGAAATTTTAACCAGTAAACAAAAACACAGAACTACTTTTCTTAATACTGGGGTTTTGTTACATAGAGGACTTTATTATGTTTAAGAAGTGGCTCAGAATGTTCTATATTGCAAAACTTCCATTCTGTTTCCATTGCACATGTTAAAGCCTGTTTTTTGAAATGGAGTTTCACTCGTCACCCAGGCAATGGCTCGGTCTTGGCTCACTGCAACCTCCACATTCCAGGTTCAAGTGACTCTCCTGCCTCAGCCTCATGAGTAAGCTGGGATTACAGGTGCCCACCACCATGCCTGGCTAATTTTTTGTGTGTGTTTTTAGTAGAGACAGGCTTTCACCATGTTGGTCAGGCTGGTCTCAATCTCCTGACCTCAGACAGGTGATCTGCCCACCTTGGCCTCCCAATGTGCTGAGATTACGGCTCACTTTGGGGAGGTGAGGTGTTTCCCTCCCCCCACCACAGCATTTTATTTATTTTCTTCAGAGTCAGTTTTTTTCATGTGTGAATTAATATAAAGTTGGGGGGTCCATTTGGCAATCTAAAAACATTTACTTATTATAACTATATTAATATTTTAAAAACTACAGAAAAAAATAATGAGACAAACATGTACACTCATGGAACTGCATGTCAATCAGGCCAGTTCCCTGCAGAGGGAATTCCTAACATGACTTCATTCATCTGTGAGGACACAGAGCAGTCCCCATTTAGACACATACATTTATCATCTGCTCTAGCATGGTCAACCCTCCACTTCTTGATGGTTTCCTTCTGCTATGAATGTGTATATCCAGTTGTCTGCTTCTTAGAGCAGACATTTACCTTTCTCGTCCACCAGCCATGGTGACAGATGATTGATTTGACCCTTTCTTTGGGGAGGGTTTCCTGGTGGCCCACTTCCATCATCATATCTGGAATCAGATGAGTTTCCATAGCTTCCTTTTGTTAAGCCTTTTTGAAACTTTTCTTAGGAAATAGTTGCCAGAGAATGCCCCCAATACAAAAAGAACAATAAAAATTGATTGCAAAATGCAAACGGAATATTCAGCAAGCATTAAAGCCCTAATAATGCATTCAAGAAAATGGTATCTGGAATTCTTGGAACTATCAGCAAGTATTTATGATGTAATAATTCATGCAGTTGCATCCTTTCCAGATATGCACTCTGCCACATGTATGCATATAATTTAGCATTATACATGTAATTTGACCAATTTATTATTTAGACCAACTTTTTTTTTTTTTTTTTTGAGATGGAGTCTCGCTCTGTTGCCCAGGCTGGAGTGCAGTGGCCGGATCTCAGCTCACTGCAAGCTCCGCCTCCCGGGTTCACGCCATTCTCCTGCCTCAGCCTCCCGAGTAGCTGGGACTACAGGCGCCCGCCACCTCGCCCGGCTAGTTTTTTTTTGCATTTTTTTAGTAGAGACGGGGTTTCACTGTGTTAGCCAGGATGGTCTCGATCTCCTGACCTCGTGATCTGCCCGTCTCGGCCTCCCAAAGTGCTGGGATTACAGGCTTGAGCCACCGCGCCCGGCCTAGACCAACTTTTATACAGTAATTCAATATTCATTGCCCTATTCTTTTTGAGTCTACGGTTTCAGACATGAGTTTTCTTTTTTTTTTTTTTTTTTTTTTTGAGACGGAGTCTTGCTCTGTCACCCAGACTGGAGTGCAGTGGTGCTATCTCTGCTCACTGCAAGCTCTGCCGCCTCCCGAGTTAACACCATTCTCCTGCCTCAGCCTCCCTAGAAGCTGGGACTACAGGCACCCGCCACCACACCCGGCTAATTTTTTTGGATTTTCAGTAGAGACGGGGTTTCACCGTGTTCGCCAGGATAGTCTTGATCTCCTGACCTTGTGATCCGCCCGCATCGGCCTCCCAAAGTGCTGGGATTACAGGCGTGAGCCACCAGGCCCCACCACGGACATGAGTTTTCTTAATTCCCAGAGGAAAGAATCATATGAAGATACAAAGTAGCAAAGAAACTAAATTGTGCTTTCATATTTATTATGTTCTATAATTATCAGTAAGAGTATGCCAAAATAAAACTATGTATAGAGAGCAGTCGGCAACAAAAGAAAAATTGCGTATGTATCTGAGCTTTGACTCAGAAGTTCCACTTCTTATTTTCTTATTTTGCTCAGGAAAAAATATAGAAGGATTCATGACAAGGCTATTCATATCTGCGCTAGTGTAAATGTAGATGAAAAAAGAAAAAAATAAGAAACCAAGAGTTGCTAATATAAACTTTGGAACATGCACACCATAAAGTCTGTAAAACTATAAATAGAATGAAGAAAATCTCTGTATATTGCCATGAAAGGATCTCCAGAATGAGAAAATAACAAAGTGGAGGAAATTATGTATACTTTTCCAGTGCTTATCAAGGAAGAGAGAGGGGAATGATATGGTTTGGCTCTGTGTCCTCAACCAAATCTCATGTTGAATTGCAGTTCCCAATATTTGGGGAGGGACCTGGTGGGAGGTGACTGGATCGTGGAGGTGGATTTCCGCCTTGCTGTTCTCATGATAGTGAGTGAGTTCTCACAAAACCTGGTTGTTTAAAACTGTATGGCACTTCCCCCTTTGCTTTCTCTATCTGCTCTGTCTGCCTTGCTCCCATATGAAGATGTTCTTCCTTCCGCTTTGTCCTTTCTCCATGATTGCAAGTTTCCTGAGGCCCCCCAGCCATGCTTCCTGCACAGCCTGCAGAACTGTGAGTCAATTACACGTCTTTTCTTCATAAATTACCCAGGCTCAGGTAGTTCTTTAAGCCAGTGTGAGAACAGACTAGTATGGGGAGAATTGATTTAAATACACATCAGAATGTATATGATTTGTATATATACACATATATGCACACACATGTAAATACACACACTATACCTATCTGTGTGGACATATTTTCTTATATTTCAAAGGGGAAAAACCATATGTTTCAAAATATTTACTTATAAAAGGAGAAAGAGAAAATCAGGTGGAATGTGTTTGGAACAACACTTAGGTTTATTTGAATATATCTTGTTTGTACCACAGGACTTTAGAAACATGCAAATATTTTGCTTAATTATAAAATAA
This sequence comes from Trachypithecus francoisi, assembly GCF_009764315.1. Classification (NCBI taxonomy): domain Eukaryota; kingdom Metazoa; phylum Chordata; class Mammalia; order Primates; family Cercopithecidae; genus Trachypithecus; species Trachypithecus francoisi. The sequence continues at coordinate 64,871,437 of NW_022681469.1, forward strand.
CATTCAATATGTAAAAGACAATTTTTTTAAAAAAGCAAAATACAACAAATCAATTTGTGTATTAATTCGATGGAATATTTCAGGTAAGTTTAAAATCCAACAATTTGACTTCACATACTCAATGGACTACTTTCTTTTATCAACTCTAATAGAAAAACAAAAACTTACCCTGTAGTTATATGTTTGGTAATGTTATTGGTACCTTGAGGCTATTGACTTCGCACTGAGGGATAATGCAAAAGAAAAAAATTAAACTGATATGTCATGAGAAGTGGAAATTTTACGATGAGAGGAAAAAAGACATAGAAGTAGAAAAGTGCAGTTAAGTAAAACTCTTGAAATTAGCATGGACATATCAGAGTAATCTCAAATGTAACTTATGAAAAAAGAAATGCTTTCCCTACCTCTGTTCACTGAAAAGTCTAAGAAACAAGAATGAATCTTATAGTAAAACATAGTAAGTTTACCTATGTCCAGGTAAGCATTATGTTAGCTTTTATCTTTGTTCACTTGTTTGTTTTTTGCTGTGTAACAAATTGCTACAAATGACACAACTTAAGCTATCAAAAATTTATTATCCTCAAATTTCCATGGGCCAAATGTCTGCATATTGTATTTAGATTATCTGCTCCTTTCATGAAATGAAAGGGTCCCTGACTGTCACCCATCTGGAGTCTCAGTAAAGTAAACATCTGCTGCTAAGCTCCATAGGTTGTTAGTAAAATTCAGTTCCTTGCATTCATAGGACCCAGGCCTCTGCTCTCTTTGTTGGCTATTGACTGGTGTAAGTCCCCAGGGAGTGCTCTCAGACCCTTGCATGGGTGTGAGACTCTCTCTCATGTCAAATCTCCCTTATGTAAAATTCTTCTTATGCTTTGAATTTCTCTTTTGTCCATTTCTGCAACCAAATGGAGAAAATTCTTTGCTTGTAAAGGGCTTGCATGATTAGGTTAGAGATACCTGGACAATCTCACTATCTTAAGGTCAACCGCATCAGATAATAAATCTAATCATGCAAGTAAAACCCATCGTTTTCAGGATCCTGGGGATTATGTAGAGAGGGTACATAGGGTGGAAGGTGGGAGAAAATCTTGGAGAACATCTTGGAATCCTCTTTATCACAGTCATTATGCCCATTTTCCACTATAAATGAATCTTGCAGAATGTCTTAGAATCCTGTTTATCGTAGTCATTATGCCCATTTTCCACCATAAGGTACCAGGACATGCTAAACAAATTGCTCACTCCAGTTCTATAATAGTGAATGTACAAGGTGACTCTCTAATATCTTGTTAGATCAGATTCAAGAAAGATACCAAATTATACTAGTTATCAAAATTGAGGAATCAATTTGAAAAAACTCCTACTACCCAAAGGTGAGGCAAACTGTGGATCAATAAGAATAATTACAATGGGTTGAATCATACCAAATACACGTGCAATGAGTTTGCCAAATAGCAATGTCAGAGGGAACAGTCCTCCACAGGACTGCCTTCACTCCAGAAACCAGCTGAAATTTCAGAGGTCAGCAGTTCCACACTTACTTTTGACCAGCTGGCTACAAAGCTGGGGTTTCTCATTACCACCCTCATATGTTGGAAAGACTGACAGAACTTACAAAAGTGCTATCCTTATGATAACAGTTTCATCCAAAGGATAGAAATCAAAACCAGACAAATGGAGAGAAGTGTAGATGAAGTCTGGGAGTGGTCCAAACTAGAAGCTTCCACCCTCCTCAGGGTCTCAACCTCCCAGGACATCAGTGTGTGACAATCAGTAGAGTATTGTCAAATACGGAAGCTCACCTCAGGTTTCACTGGAGTTCATTCACATACTGCCCATGTGCCTTAACTTTTTTAATCTGCAACAATCGCTCTTGGAGGTTATTGTCAGTACTGTTAGTCTCCAGAACATTTGTGTGTTTCAAATATCCCATCATATCTCACATTGTTAGACTACCTGGTGGTCAAAGACCCCAGCAAAAAAGACACTCATCTCAGGTAGGAAATTTTAGGGACTTGGAGATCAGTTCCCAGTAGCTGAAGGCAAAAACCAGACATCTCTTTCAATAAAGTAAATTCTTCACTAAACAATATGATAATCCATTAATTCATAATAATGCTTAAAAATAATGGCACACACATTGGTCAAACTTGAAGGATGTTGTGGACCCAATTCATGAATTTTTAAAATGATAAGTAATTGAAAAGAATTAAGCATGTATTTTGCCTTTCCTATGTGACCTGCAACTCTTGAGTAACAAATTGGTCTATGCTATCATATTAGTGTTAGCTAATAAAGATAATCACTATTCCTAATGAATTGATAGATGAAACCCATGATTTTCAGTGGCTTCTAAGATCACAGAAAGTGAAACAAGGAGATGTTATATGCCTCTTGATGAAAAGTACACAGAAAGTGTGTACTTTCAAAGTACACTTTTCCAAAGTACACTTGAAAATAAAATATGACTATTAATTTACAGGAGATACATAGAGGGGAAAATATTACGGAGCACCACAGAGATGCAATACTCCAAATTCAGAGTATAAAATTGCAACAGAAAAAATCACCTGCTATTAAAGAAAGAAAGAAAAAAAGAAAGAAAAAAGATGGAATAGGAATCTAAAGGTTAAAAAGAATTTAGAGACATATTATCAAGTACAAAGGAGACATTAATTGTATTCTGACATAAATACTATAGAAAGTAATGAAACATTTGTGACAACTTGATGGCTATTTGGTAATATTGAAGTAATTATTGATATCCTTGTTTGGGATGTGTTAATGCTATTGTGAGTTCATCTGGAGGAAATGAGAGTATCTTTTCAAACGCTTATTACAATACAGAAAAAATGATATAATGTCTGAAATTTGCTTTTCTATAATGAAGGAAGAGTGGGAGACACATATCTGAAATGACATTGGGGAAGAGTTGATATTTGTGTCATAAGCTGTTTGATGAGGTATTAGCGTTCATTATACTGTTTTATATATTTGATCCTGCCTTTGAAATTTTTCATAATAAGAAATTTAAAATTTTGAAATTTTTCATAATAAGAAATTTAAAATTTTGAAATTAAAAAATGTATGTCAATCAATTGGAACTTATCCAAATTAGAGCCAATTGTTATAAAAGTAAACACTATAGAAATAGATTGGAAGAAGAATTCAACTCTATGATAGCAATCAGGAGAAAATACAAAGAAAATCTTATTCCTTTGTAGTTAGGCTAAACTAATTTATCTCTAAAATAAATTGGTTTATTCTTGAATAAACTTAAGTGATTTCATTCAAACAATAGGTTGTTGATTGTATTTTTCTAAACCTGCTCTCAATTTAGCAAAAACAATTTCTATTTACATATAGTTTTAATAATGAACCTTGTTACTTATCAATAAGGTAGACTATTTTTCCTCTTTGAATTAATAATTTGTGTTATAATCTTCAGTGCAAGTTATTAACTTCAGAGATAGTTCAAATTGTTTTAAATATATATTAAAAAGAAAACTTTTAGATATTTAAAAAAGCAGTAGAAAGCATCTTCACATTTCCAAAATTTATGATGGGTTTTGAGTGTGTGTATATGTGTTATTTTTGAAGATTATAACTTAATTATAAATGATATTTGTATTATTTGGAAATTTTATGTATCAATCTCCAGAATGGTAAAAAAAAAAAAATTAATCTTTGCCAAATATAATAAATGTAATTAAAAACACATTTAGGTACTTTATTAACTCAGCTTCCAAAATGGTTACAGAAAACAGATGTTGTTTCAATCTAACATGAAAGCATCATTTTGTCATGATTACAAATGATATTCTACATGGGCCTCTCTTATAGCTAAGCATAAGAGTTTTTATTTAAATTATTATTTTAAATTGTATAGTTTTCTTTCTTTGATAAAAAGACCACTGTTTTCAATTAGTATGTAGAAAGCTGGTAGAAAGATATTACCAATATTTGCCTTTCTGCAGGATGACCTTATATTGTAGTTGAGAGGTGGAAAGTAAGCAAAAAAATGCCCTAAGCGAATGCAGAGTTGTCATTGAAAAAGGATTGCCATTCCTATAGGAAATGTGTCACCTTAGGTGTGATTTCAAAGTAGAGGACACAGTAATTTCTCTTGCATTGAGACATTGAAACACAAAGAGTTTTTAAAACAGTATAAAAGAAATTTAACTAAAGAAAGAAATATAAACTAGACACATTAGTACTTTTTTAAAACAAATATGTTCCTGTAAGCATCAGTCTCTATTAATATGACTCATTTTATGCTTACTATTTATATATATTTATTGTAGATCTTTCTACTTCTGTTGGCAGGTTGTTGAATCATTTTACATAAAGTTTTTAATTTTTCCTAATTAACATATTTTTTAAATATGCAGCTATTTCATACTAGACACTAATTTCTCAAAGATTTATAATATTTAACTTTTTATTAACTACCTGATTTCAAAATTTTAGCATATTTAAGAATAATATTTTTCACAGAAGTATATTATTTCTTTATTGTGGTGATCCAGGTTTTATTGAGCCTGAAGCATTTTATAGATAGATAGATATAGATATAAATATAAATATTTGTGGGTATTACATATATTATATGTGTATATATATATATGTGGGGAAATTAGTGGGGGCAAATTAGGAGTCAAATTATAATAAACAAATAGGAAGGCCTCAGGACACTTACAATCATAGCAGAAGGCAAAGGGGAATCAAGGCACCTTCTTTACAAGGTGGTCGGAAGGAAAATGAACATCGAAGGAACAAATGAACACTTACAAAACAATCAGCTCTTGTGAGAACTCACTCACTATAATAAGAACAACATGGGGGAAACTGTCCCCATGATTCAATTACCTCCACTTGGTCTCTGCCTTGACATGTGGGGATTACAGGGATTATAATTCAAGATGAGACTTGGGTGGAGACACAAAGCCTAAACCTATCATTCTGCCCCTAGCCTCTCCCAAATCTCATGTGCCTTTCACATTTCAAAACCAATCATGCCTTCCCAACAGTCCCCAAAAGTCTTAATTCATTCCAACATTAACCCAAAAGTCCAGGTCCAAAGTCTCATCTGAGACAAGGCAAGTCCCTTCTACCTAGAAGCCTGTAGAATCAGAAGCAAGTTAGTTTCTTCCAAAATACCATGGGAGTACAGACATTGTGTAAAATGTTCCTGTTCCAAATGGGAAAAATTAGTCAAAACAAAATTGCTACAGGTCTAATGTAAGTCCAAAATCCTGCTAAAACACAGCAAGATTGACCTTTACTTCAGTTCCCAACAAGTTTCTCATCTCCCTCTGAGACCACATCAGCCTGGACTTCATTGTCCATACCACTATCAGCATTTTGGTCAAAGCCTTCGACAAGTCTCGAGGAAGTTCCAAGCTTTCCCACGTCATCCTGTCTTCTGATCCCTCTAAGTCTCTAGGAAGTTCCAAACTTTCTCACATCTTCCTGTCTTCTGAGCCTCCAAACTGTTCCAACCTCTGCTTATTACCCAGTTCCAAAGTTGCTTCCACATTTTTGGGTATCCTTATAGCAGTACCCCAAACTCTGAGATACCAATATACTATATTAGTTCATTCTCACACTTATGAAGATGTACCCAAGACTGGGTAATTTATAAAGGAAAGAGGTTTAATTGAATCACAGTTCCTCATGGCTGGGAAGACCTCAGGAAATGTACAGTCATGGTGGAAGACAAAGAGGAAGCACGGCAATAGGAAAGTGATGAACACAGGAGGACCTATCAAACACTTATAAAACCGTCAGATCTTCTGAGAAGTCATTCACTATCACAGTAACAACATGGAGAAAACTGCCTTCATGATCCAGTTACCTCCACTTGGTTTCTCCCTTGAGAAGTGGGGATTATGGAGATTATAATTCAAGATGAGATTTGGGTAGGAACACAAAGCCTAACCAAATCAGGCCTCAAGGACTTTTGTTCTCTTGAAACACTGAAACTGACAATACCCTGAACCAAATAAGTATAACAAAACTACAAATGAATTCGATGTTATCTATGGAGTCAAAAAAAGAATCATTTTGAGAAATTTGTTTGCTGACACTAGAAGATTGAATTTTCTCTTCCTATCTTATTGTGTTTTACTTAAATTGCTGTTGTTTTTTATTTTCATTATGAAGGCTATTCTATATATTAACATAAACTATCAAAAACAAGAAGAAATATATTTCTCTTTGGGTTGCTATTTCAAAAACAAAGGCTGTAGAGTTTATATGTAAGAAAGAGATATATAATTAATAAACATTTATTGTTCACCTATTATGTGATATACGTGGTAAAGTCTTGTTATAAAAAGACCAAGGGTGATCTCAAGGGGCCTATTTTCTGGCTAACAAGTAACAGGCAAGTAAATATATCATTAAAATAGACTACAGTCAGTGCCCAGAAAACAAGAATCTAAGAATGTTTTGGGAGCGCAGTTCAGGTGGAGCTTCCTGGAAGAAGTAAGTAACAGGCCTGAGTCTGAAATAATGAGCAGTTATTATCCCGTCAAATGTGTGTGTGCTGTGTGGAGATCTGGGGAACTGGGGATTCACTGAGATACAGAGGTGGAGGTGGAAGGGAAAGAAAAGACAGTGTGAAGGGCATATGCACAAAGGGCTCTGGGTTCAGGGAATACCACCACTTGTGACTGTAGGGCTGAAACATGAAGTTCAAGAGGAAAAGCATATCATGCCTTCACTGGAGGGGAAGAAAGCTGCTATTCTAAGCTGATGATTTTACATCCCTTAAAGGCCATGAATAATTACTGAATGGCTTTAAGTAAGGGAATAATATAATTGGGACTACATTGTTTATTTGTTAAAACCCAGTGTAGCTCCATGGTTTTTGTTTGTTTGTTTTTGATTTTTTTTTAATTTTTGAAGGATGTAATATGATTGTAAAAGTGAAAACAAGGCCACAGTATAGTAATAGAATGTTTAGAGTTCTCAAGTCTTAGTAATGCACACACATTCAGTTTCAAATCCTGTGAAGTTTTAGCACTTAAACTCCACAAAATACACAGGGAGAGATTGGAAATTTAGGGAGCAATAATCTTATATGAAGGGAACCCTGTGAACACAATACCTGGGAAAAGAATAAGTCACAAGAATAATCATTTAACTCACAAATTACCAATACTGATCTTTTAAGTACTATTCCTTTTTATTAGAAATCTCTCTGAAATAGACATTTGATGCCAAATTTTCCAGCTGGAGACCATATCCACAGGTGATTCCTTGGATTTAGCTTAATCTAATCTTTTTTACAATGTGACATTTTCTATCTATTTTCATACTGAAATTGCCTTTATGACAGTAAAATAAATCTCACCTAAACAGCTCCATCTTGCTTTTTTTTTTTTTTTTTTGAGACAAAGTCTCACTCTGTCACCCAGGCTGGAGTGCAGTGGTGCAACCTCGGTTCACTGCATCCTATACCTCCTGGGTTCAAGCGAGTCTCCTGCCTCAGCCTCCAGAGTAGCTTGGATTACAGGCCTCCGCCACCATGCCCAGCTAATTTTTGTATTTTTAGTAGAGACGGGGTTTCGCCATGTTGGCCAGGCTGGTCTCAAACTCCTGATCTTGAGTGATCCTCCCACCTCAGCTTCCCAAAGTTCTGGGATTACAGGTGTGAGACGCTGCACCTGGTCAAACTTGTCTTTAACCTCCAAACTACCCTTGGTCATTTCTAGGCACAAGCCAAGCTAACTCTGGGAAAAATGTAATTTATAGTTTATAGTATGATAATAGCTCTTTCCAAAACTAAACTACCTTTGTAAAACTAATGAAAAGAGGGTGAGGGGGGCTGAATTTTTCTAAGATATAGGTGTAGTTAAATGATTACCAGCCATTACTCCAGAAGCCACAAGTTTTGCAACTTTCCTCGTTACTCCTACAAATAGCATAACTATTGAAGAATCTAAGATTGGCCTTTTAAGGTGTTCTTTCAGGTTTTTTTTTGTTTTTTCTTTTTCCATTTCTGATGACCACATGGCCCCACCTGGACCAGCGAGTCCTCTGTGGCGCCCACCCAGGAGAGGACTCACACAGTAGGACTGTTTTCCTACTGTTGCATCCCCAACCAATCAACAGGAAATGGGTACTATTTCCTAGTACCCAGCTCCTTGTATGCCAAACTATCCTTAACAAACAATAGCCTTTGAATTTTGGGGGAGGCTGATTGGTAGTAATAAAATCCCAGTCTCCCACTCAGCTGGCTCTACATATATTAAACTCTTCTCTATTGCAGTTTCCCTGTCTTGGTAAATCGACTCTATCTGGGCAACAGGCAAAATGAACCCAGTGGGAGGTTATAATACCCTTTTCTTCATATGCCATCGTGTAGACAAATATTTCTCCCTTATGTTATTATGAATAACAAAATTTACATGTGTTTCCACACACACACACACACACACACACACAGTACAAATAAGTAAATTCACTTAATACTCTTCTATTTCTTTCTGCTTAGTGTCAAATTTCTCACAGCTATGCTTTATACATCTTAGTCTCTTACAATCTGACTTTCACTCCCATTATTCATTGGAGGAAATGGTGAAAAAAAAATTAACTGTAATCCTCCTTTATTTTCCTGTCACATCGGATGCTCATATTTGAAAACTTGAAATCACCTATAACTTTTTAAATTTACCTCTCATTTAATTGATCACATATGGACTATTTCTTCAGAGCTACCTTCTTGTGATAAAATCTCATAGCTGTTATAAGGGCCTCCTCAAGGTCATCCCTTGTAATTTGCCTGGATGTCAGACAGGAACATTGGTGAGAATAGTTGATCCTTGGTGAGAATGGGGTTACCTAAGTGATTACCCAAGAAAGGTGTGAGTGAAGACCTCTTCCCCTAGGCATTTTGGCCAGTGAAGGAGAATGGAACCAGAACTCCCAGGAATTAAACTGCTTTCTGGATAAGTGCCCATTGAAATTGTTTTGTTGAAAAATAATTGAATTTGATTATATGGCAATTCTCTGTAGAATAAAAAGTGAGGAGTGTGTGTGTATAATTTTTGTTCACATTACACAACCTTCTTCTCTTGCTCTTCTTTCTTCTGCTCTCAGTCACTCTTACTGTTTAGTTTCTGAGGTCTCTGGAAGATGTTTATCTGTCTGTGAGGTCAATTAATTCCATTATTCTATTAACGTTTTCTTATTCTTTAAAGATTTTCTTGGAGATTAAAGGTTTTGCAGCTATGATGATAATATTTCACAAAGCTTTCCAAACTGCCTGAATCAAGCACTGCAAATCATCCAAACTTACCAAAAGAATTAAGAAATAGGAATCAGAGAAAATTTGGAATCAAGGTATTTATGCTAATTGATATCAGAATCAGCATTCAATAATCTGCAATGCAATACCTTCTTATAACAGAAGAACAGAAGAATTGTAGTACATTTGTTATGCTTTAAGTCTAAAGTAGGGACTTCTACATTGTCCCCCCTTCCCTCTCCAAACATTACCAACCAAATGTCTTAACAGGAGATTAAACTTGCTACTCCTATATGTTCCAAAACTCAAGATGCTCTTAGCCTGATGCTGCTACTGATATTGATCTTTCTAAGTTCTTGGCTCCAAAGATTCAACAAAAATACATGATCTCTGCCACATCACTTGCTTTCTAAATCTTCCTGGGTTTTTTTTTTTTTTTTTTTTTTTTAGTTTCTTTATTTTTTAATTTAATTCTCAGAGCCTTGTTTAACATCAACTGTGATTGTTTTACCAAGAATTACACCCAAGTATCTTGATGAAAACCAGCAATGGGCACATGTGAATACAGAAGAGTCTTTCTTAAATTATTCTTCACAGCCATAGCTTGAAGGAGAAGGCAAATATGGTCAGAGGCCTTGTTGCCAAGACCTCCTGGTAGATGTATACCATTATTTGCTTGTGTACTGCCAAGAGAGGACAGCACACAGGTATTACCTTTGAACCATAGTAAGATAGCTTATTAGGGAAGAGTTATCACTATAATTAGCCTGTTCACTAACTCCTATTTGATAAAAATGATAGGGAAACATATCGGAGTAGGGGAGACGAGAGACAAGCAGTCAACTATTTGTAGGTGTTTCACACCCTGTGCCCTATATTAGAACACGTGTATAACTAGGTGATTGAAATTGCCATTTTGTAGGTCAAATTATATTGAATTTTGGAATTTGTATGTGATTCAAAGTCAAGTGATCACAATTGGTTTCTGTCTGTAGGAATGATGAATGAAATGTGAGGATGCGTAGGAAAGTATCCAGAGAGACTCTAGCTGGCTAGAAGATGTGACCTAGTGCACCCACTCACAGTCAAAGATTAATTATGTATTCTTAACAGGGACTAGAGAATGTTCTACTGGCTACATTGTTATAAAATTTAAAGATTATTTTGAAAGGCAGAAAACTCTTTGCTACCTACAGCTCTTAAGAGAGAAGGCGGCCAGGCAGGGCCATACCCAGGAATAGAGCTGTTCCCAAAGATAGGGAAGCAGCAAGCTGGAGCTGTAGGGGCAGCTTATGTAAAGCAAGTATAATTGGCTAGATTTTGTGAGTGTAGATTGGCTGATTTGAATAACATTCTGTACACCAAGGCATAAAACTGTCTCTAGATGTCTTGTACCTGGCCACAGGATGATTAGGGCAGGTAGGTGTGTAGTGGCCCAAGATGGGAGAGTCAGATAAGAAAAATGGCTGAGCATATATTTAATTAGTTGCTCAGGAAGGAAAACTGATTTGTCCCTAGTCAGGACCTAAAAACGGAGTCAAAATAGCATTTTTTAAAAAATCAAAACACAATATGATTGATTGTTGTTTCAATCCCAGTTTTGAGCTTGATTATTTGGGGCATTTGAGTGGCCCTTATAGTAAAGAAGACTTTTAGAGGATCAGGCTGAAGTTGTCTTAAACAGCATAGAGAACATTTTTATTTTGATAGTAAAAAGGTGGAAAGCAAGTAGAGGAATAAGGCATTCTTGTAGGTCAGCCAGTAACCAAGTTTCCCATTTATATGTCCTTAGTCAAGGAAATAAGTCTGAAAATTTGGAGGTATCTAACGATATCTTGGTGGAGATTAAAAGTGCACTAGAAGTGGGAGTTACTTTTTTTTTTTTTTTTTTGACAATAATATCCTGGCATATTCTTGGGGTCAAAGTGGCAGGTGTGGCAGTTACATTACTGGAGAGTATTAACTGATGGTTTAGTAAGGTGTATGTAAAGATTCATGGTATATGTTTTATAGCTAAGGGGAGGGTGTGGTTCTTTGCTCATAGAGACAAAGCATGGGAAGTGTTGTGGAAAGCTGGATGGGATGTAAGAGATTACACCTGGAAGTGAAAGGTCCTCTTCCTAAAAGTGTGTTACCAATATGTGATAGTTGCTTCTTGGGGAAAGTAATAATCTCCATTCATTTTCAGAACAGTGCAGATAGTGGAGCATCTACCAGATTTCTCTCTAGCAGTGGAAGTATAAGGGTATACACCAGGCCATTGGTTGAGCAAACAGCGAGCTCCCTAATATCAGCAGAATAAAAGAAAGACATGTTCCCTGTCCAACTTGTCAGTGCTTTAGGAAGACGGCCCATGGGTGTTGCTGGGGCATTAGTCTAGTGTTCAGAGTAAAGTTGCCTCTGACACAGGTCTTGGGTTGGAACAATGTCATTGAGGTGATTTCATCTCTAGAAGTGAGCTTCTGGACTTGGACAATATTGTCTGAGATGTGGGACTGCAGGATATTTCCCAAGTGTATACCACTTGGGTGAACATGAGTACAACATTGGGCTTGACAGCTAGACCTACACCTGGAAAGGTGATACTGCCATAATGAATCAAAGTACCAGAACCTGACTGGCAAGAGAGTCATCTCAATTAAACACGGCCAGATCTAAACTCTCCCAACAGTTTAAAGTTTTCCCAGATGGGTGATGAAAGGGGTTTCACTGCAGATAGGTCTTAAATTATATGGCCTGATTTGGGTCTGTGTGGTTAATAGAGCATTATATAGCTTGCCAATTAAAACATCCAAAGCTACTGCTGGAGCTCCAGCATTTTCCTGTAGGCAGACCCTCCAGTTTAGCCAATTTCTATGGTCTCCTCGTTTCTTCAGTTGTCAATATGGTTGATGAGGGCAAATTAGCAATGTGTTTATGATAAAGGGCTTGTGTTAGCCACCGCTGAGCTTTTAAACCTCAGAATTTGTCCTGTTTGGTTGAAACAATGACTTACTTGGAAGGTTTGAGCTTCCAGATTGCAAAGCAATGAAAGCACTCAGATCAATACTAACAAGAATAGTCAACAAGTTGATGTGCAATTGTACTTGACAGGCTTTTCTTATTTGATACTGATTTTTCTCCAGCATATATTATTACCAAGGAGGGGTTCTCTGGTATTACAATTATGGGATAATGTGTTGATTCTATTATTATCTTCAAATGTGATTTTATTTACTGAGTTAATTGTTTAATCTCCATTTTTGGCAACCCTTATTGTCTGTGGGGTTTTCCCAAATAGGTGATGAGAAGGGTTTTGCTGCAGATAGATCCTGTGTGTGTGTTAGGCCATTCTTGTTTATTTTTTTGAGATAGGGTCTCGCGCTATTGCCCAGGCTGGAATGCAATGGCATGATCTCAGCTCACTGAAACCTCCACCTTCCAGATTCAAGCGATTCTCCTGTCTCAGCCTTCTGAGTAGCTGGAATTACAGGTGTGCACCACCATGCCTGACTAATTTTTGCATTTTTAGTAGAGATGGAGTTTTTCCATATTGGTCAGGCTGGTCTCAAACTCCTGTCCTCAAGTGATCCACCCACCTCGGGTGCTGGGATTACACGCATAAGCCACCATGCATGCCCAGCCCAGACCATTCTCGCCTTGCTATAAATAAATACCTGAGACTGGGTAATTTATTTAAAAAAAATTAAACAAAAAAACAGAGAAAGAAGGCCAGGCGCGGTGGCTTACGCCTGTAATCCCACACTTCGGGAGGCCGAGGTAGGCAGATCACCTGAGGTCAGAAGTTCGAGACCAGCCTAGTCAACATGGTGAAAGCCCCGCCTCTACTAAAACTACAAAAATTATTCGGGCATGGTGGCACTCGCCTGTAATCCCGACTGCTCAGGAGACTGAGGCAGGAGAATTGCTTGAACCTGGGAGATGGAGATGTCAGTGAGCCGAGATCACACCATTGCCCTCCAGCCTTGCTCCAGGAGAGCAAGACTCCGTCTCAAAAAATAAAAAAAAATAAAATAAAAGAAGAGAGAGAGAGATTTAATTGGCTCACAGTTCTGCATGCAGACTTTATAGGAAGCATAGTGCTTGCATATGTTTGGTTTATAGGGAGGCCTCAGGAGGTTTACACTCATGGCAGAAGGTGAATGGGGAGCAGGTACATAACATAGCAAAAACAGGAATAAACAAGAGAGAGTGTGGGAGGTGAGGTGCCACACACACTTTTAAATGTCCAGATCTCTCAAGAACTCACTACCATAAAGACTGCAGCAAGCCATAAGGGCCCATGATCCAAACACCTCCCACCAGACCCCACCTTTACATTAAAGATTACAATTCAACATGAGATTTGAGCAGGAATAAATAGCCGAACTATATCATTGCAATGCTAATTTCAATTTACTAAATTAAATTAGACTATCAGAGGGACAGCCCAGATTAATTATCCTCTTCTTAACCTGAATATTGAAGAAGATTATTTGAGCAATGCAGCCTCAAATGATTCCCCTAACAGATGAGCAGGTTCCTAGCACATGAGATAATTTGGGGAGGCATTATTAAAGGACCTAGTATGTAAAGAGTCTTTACATGGAAGTTAGACATACTCTATTTTAAATATATTGAAAAGACATGAAAAGATTGTTTGAGGTTTGTTGTTCGTGTTTATTTGTTTTGAGTTGGTGTGAGGTATTTGTTGGCTAAGAGGTCTTGAGAAAGATTAAGACCCGGGGCAAAACAAAGACCCATTTATGTCTCCATTTACCATTTCATAATTTAAATAGACATTGTCTGAAGAGCTCAGTTGGACTGTCATCTAAACCAGCTGCCTGGGACCTATCAGGAAAATGAAAGTTTTAGTGAAAGTCTTTCAAAAACCCAGCACTGTGGACTTTCAGAAGTGAAATATGTGTCTTGATCATGATCGGTAATATCTCCAACTCCAAAGGGAATAAAGAGTGTCCTGGTGAGACCTTGTGTTGTGGCGTTAGTATATGTAGTGATATGTGTCATCTTGATTTATATTTTTTGTTTCTGTAAGACAAGAGATTTCCACAAAGGGGGTAACTCTTAGGCAATGGCCCAAGAGTTTCAAAAAATGTGTAGATGAGGTATTTGCTGATCATGATATCCAGTCCTAAAATGACTGTCTGAAGTTTGGTCACTGGCGTCCAATCCATCATCATAGACAACCTGGTTAAGAGATAGAAAGCAGCAATATTCCACTCACCGCCTTCACCAATGATGCTGGAAACAACATCTGTACAGTCTACAATTCCTATTGCTTTTCATTCAGTTAATTCCAAGGGAGTCCCAGGTACAGGTAGCCAAGGGGCCTTTTTGGGGAATGACCTCTCCCAGCACCCTGTCTATTGCATCTGGCAAAAGACTGAAGACAGAGAGGTCATCCCCTCCACAGATGGAATATACCAGAGGGGCCCAGGTTTGGCTCCACCTTTTATCAAGAGGGCCTCAGTAGCTGTGTGGAACTTGTGGTGTGTTACTTTCATTGCTGAAGGCATAATGGGCAGCTGGCTATGAAGAGTCACAGACTCAGGATATATGATAGGCTCTATTTCCAGAAGAATACAGAAAGCAGCCAGTAATTTTCATTCTAATGATATACAGGCTGGAGCCAAGAAGGGCAATATTTTGCTATCAGGAGCCTATGGGCAACTTATAGCTATCACAGGTTGTTCAAAGACCTATTAAGAAGCACAAGAATAAATTACTAAAGCCTCTACAGTAATTCACCTTGGGGTGCATTTATTCTTTCCAGGTTTAATAAAAGGTATAATTGGGCTATGAAACAAAAAAGTAGTGGGCATAATTACCTCTAGTTAGGTCTTATGTAATAAGTTTTAATCCTTGAGGGCCCTGTTTTAACTTACATTGGGCTGTTTTAGCTGTTTTAACCAAGGATTTATGGGATTCCATTTCATCCAGTCAATTTGCAAGTGCCAAAAGTGTGTTTTTCATTTTTTACTCATTGCATCAGTGTATCTATGCCCACTATGAAATGTTTTAGGGTAGTGAGTACTATAACAATGGGAAATTTAGGCAAGAGGATAGTTAAAATGAAGCATACCTATTTTTCCTCTATTTTATATTTAGTTATTTTGCTAAAATTATAGAGGATATTTTGTGTAAATTTAGTGGAATCCCTTGGTATAACTATATTTGAGACCCAGTAGTAGGTCAATGAAGCTCTGTGAGTTCAATTGGTGTCTTTTAGCAAATGTAAAGTTATGTTAGAACCTGTGTTGTAGACATACAAAAGCGATCAGTGCCCTTTGACCTCTTTTGTTATGTAATTTTTTTCTTTTTCTTTTTTTTTTTTTGAGATGGAGTCTCACTCTGTCGCCGAGGCTAGAGTGCAGTGGTGTGATCTTAGCTCACTGCAAGCTCCACCTCTTGGGTTCATGCCATTCTCCTACCTCAGCCTCCCGAGTAACTGGGACTACAGGCGCCCACCACCACGCCTGGCTAATTTTTTATGTATTTATAGTAGAGACAGGGTTTCAACTTGTTAGCCAGGTTGGTTTCAATCTCCTGACCTTGTGATCCGCCTGCCTTGGAGTCCCAAAGTGCTGGGATTACAGGCATGAGCCACCACTCCCAGCCTGTTATGTAATTTTTACAAATAAATTTTGAATGTCCAATTGGGTAAGATTTTGGATATTTATTTTAATTTAATAAGATATTTGTAAGTATTTTTTTACTTCTTCCCTTTGTATCTTGTTTTTAAAATTTTTTTTAACTTTCTTTTTGTTTTTTTTGTTTGTTTGTTTGTTTTATTTTGGACTCCTAGCCAACCAAAACTATGATTTTTAGTTTTTATCTCCGTCTGATAGCTCATAGTGCCAATCTTCTAGGCAGTTACAGGAAAAGGGTTGGGGACCCGGTCCTGTGACCTGTCTCCTTGGTAGCCATCTCTAGTTCCAAGGCTTCTCAGTCCACCTCTGAGGATCAGTGTCAGCGCTTAGAGTGCTATAGCAGCCTCTCCTTGGATAGCTTCCTTGTCTGAAATTTCAGTCCCTTCACATGTTGATATACAGTGGCAGTTACTGGGGCCTGAACATGGTGGCTAGGGTTCTTGCATCAGATAAACAACTAGATAACTTCAATAGATGGAGAGTAGGGGAGGGTGCAGGGATGAAATATTTGTCATCCCTTGCCCCCTTTGAATTAAACAACAAAGTGCTGGCCTCCAGTGGTGAAACCTACAATACTCTTGAGGTTTGGGGAGCATGAAAATCACCGGCATCCAGCAAGTTAATACAGGAGCAAAGAAAACTGGTTGAAAATTAAGTATCTGTAGTTTTAATTAAAAATATGTCAGAGAGCGCCTACTTTGGTTTTCTCATGTACGATATGGATCTATTCAATTTACATAAAGCAGTGGTTATCATGCATTGGAAAATTCCACCAAAAGTCCGAAATAACATGTCTTCTTTGGTAGATTTTTAAGACTTAGAAATCATGTTTGAATGATTAACAGTTAGTCGATTCATTATTTGTTCACTATATTGACAGTTATATTTTCCCACTCATCTCCATTATTCATGTGAAACCCCAATTTCTTAATAATAGTAATAATAATGGTAATAACAATTTACAATTATGGAGTATTTAAACCAAGACCTAGGCCATTTTGTAATCCTTATTTACTTTCCTCTTATAGCAAAACCCCTTCACATCCAAGCTGACGTTCTCTTCAAATAAGTAACTTAGAAATGGCACAATACTAGATATGTTACACACATGTTCCTTAAGTGAGAGTACAATGAGCCTGGACCCTATATTTCTTTAAATTTTAGAGCTAAATAAAGTCCATTTTTCTTCAAGATTCTCTGAGTCTTTTTTTTTTTTTTAATTACATTTGTAGACTGAAATCCTCAACAAAGTTTAGCAAAATAAAGTGATCATGGCCAGAATTAAAGTTAAATTCTTGTGAAAAAAATCTCAAGTGTAGGTCGACTGCCCCAGAGTCTTGCTCTTCTAATTGCCTCTGTCTGAGACCCATCACGTACTCTTTTCCATGAGAGGAGAAGATGCCTTGCTTACTTTCTTTATCTCCTGCCTCAATTATCAGGACTTCCCTCACAATTCCATCTAACATAGCTCCTTCCGTCTCTGCCCAACAACTTTCACTCTTTACTATCTCACCTTGCTCTATTTTTCTTCAGAATACTTTTATTAACTGACCTATTTTGTAATTATTATTTATTATCTAACTCACTTTTCAAGAATATCTTCGCCACTTAGAACAATGGCTGTTATATAGTAGGTACTTAATAAATGTTTGTTAACTGTATTAATCAAAAATGTATTTTCAACATTTTTAAAATACATTGTTTCATACTTATATAAAACACTGCCAACAAATTTACAGAACTTAAATAAATACAATAAACTCCTACCAGTGTTAGAACTTTCTGCACATTTACTAACAAAAAAATTAATGAAAAATTATTTATTATAACTGGTTTATCTTTTAACTTGCTAAATCGCTTAATAAAACTATTTCTAGTCATCTGACTTTCCTAAGTGTAGAAACCATGGCAAGAGTTTCCAAAGTCCCCAGGTAGTAGATTTAATAAATAAAAAATACTAAGATGTAGAAATCTTGTTTGAACATAGCAATTATTTTCTATTAATTATTTTTTTATTCTAGTTAGTACAAGTTCCTGCAATAATTATAATTGTAATAGGAATGCAAATTCCCGACTGCATTTTATTGATGTTATCTCAACTGAGATACTCTGAAGAAAATTAAGTAGTAGTTTGAACTTTTAGGTTGTGTTTTGATTTTATATCAGATCTCCCAATTTAAAAAGCTAGTCACACGTCAAACAAACTTAATTTGGTCCGAAACATTGACTTCTCATTTCTAGGGAATACAGTGTGTTTCCTAACAAACTTACTTAAAAGTTGTGCATTTATAAAATTATAATTGCAAACAAGGAAAATATTTTAAGATAAATTAATGAAGTATTTATCCTATTAGGTTTAACTTAACTTTTAGCTTACCAGAAATTCAAATACACTTTATATAGAGAAATATTCACAAAGTTAATTAAATACATATAAAGAGCAAGAATATTATCTTCTTTCTCTCTCTCACACACACACACATCATAATGTTTGACTGGACAATACAAGCAAAATTTAAGATCAAATGCACAGCAGCAGAATGAATTTACAAGGTAAAAACTAAAAAAGATTTAAAAAGTAGAGCTACATGTATAAGAAAATAGAATTATTTCCAATGTTTTAAAATAGCCTTGAAATAGAAACAGCTATTTATGGGGAAGCAAAGGGGATGTAACCAAGAACCTTCTAGAGACCAGAAACATGAGTAACATAATGGTCCAAATCCACTCTTGATTTTTATAAGGGACCAAATATTCATAAGGTTCAGCCTCTTTCAATATGGTTGCCAGGAGACACTTTCTCATATTCTATACTGCCACACTGCTTTAATAGAGTTAATAACATTATACACACGCACGTGCACGCGCACCTGCGGATGCATCTTTGGTTGAGTTCTAAAGATAGACTCTTAAATTCAAGACTTCTTATATTCTGTAACTCATGGAATAATGTTAGCCCCCTATTTATTTAAACCCAATGAAAGTCATAAGACATATATGCCTTTGAGTTTTAATATCTGTTTCTCCTCTTAAATTATAAGAGTGAAGTGTTAGTGACCTATTTATATCACAAAGCCAATAAAGTAAAAATTAAAACTCCTTGTTTTTATCTTTCAATGCAAATTCAATAACTTTGTTGATCAGAAATAGTAAAAAGTTAGATTTATTGCTTATTTGCATCTTAGTTCTCCCACAAAAATTATTTTAATTGAATTTCAAAAATTATTTTTTCTTATTTTAGGAAAAATTATTTTTGTGTTTCAGAATTAGTTTCATTAAAGACTGAAAATACAAATCCCAAACATAAACCACAATATAGTTGTTTTTTAAAAAGCAAATTAATATAATGCAAGAAAAAGGGATGCACACATACATTTAATGCCAGCTTTTTACACAGCTTGACTGACAGAGTTTTAATTCTCAGGAGACTCTGCCTACTGTGAATATATTCCTTCAGCATTTCTATTTAGAGATATGTAAGGTATAAAGATCAACATTTAGATGTATTTTGAAATGATTGAACTGCTCAACAATTTGTTGAAATACAAGGTAAACCAATTACAATTTATTTCTGAATTCATTTATAATCTTTTATTCAAAATAATTTGTTTAATATTTGGTTACATGTAAAAATGTTATTTTTAATCAACCACTTAATTGCCACATACAGAGACACCTTGTAAATGTCACTGAGTACTTCTACATGTAAGTAACAGTTCAAATGTAATGCCAACATCAAATAAGGATTTTCCATATTGCCAAATAAAAGTCATTATCTGAAACAGAAACCGGGGAAATTTTAGAAATACTATCTCATTAACCATTATTGTTCTACAAAATGATGGCAGTAGAAATGCAGCCTACGATAATAATAAGAGTAGTGTGTGTGTGTGTGTGTGTGTGTGTGTGTTTGTGTGTTTCTATAAATCTAATCTTATGCTTTCACTGGCTTCATGAGGGCATGGAGAGGGCAAAAATGTCTCCACCGAGAAGTGGGACATGAGAATAAGATTTCACTTTGGCAGTTAAATTCTAAATTCAACACAGCGTATGTAAGATCAGAGATACACAAATACCTGAGAACAGAATCACTTGCCAGCAAAGGAACTTGACAGTAAATGGATCAATAAATTACCTGCTAAATTTAAAAATGTGCCAACTGGAAAAAAAATTGTCAGAAATGTATACAAAGAAAAAAGGAGGCATTTTGGCAGTGGTCATCCATCATTAAGCAAGGAAGAGATTGCCTTGAACCACTTACTGAACCCTCATATGGAATAAAAAGTAAATCTATTGAGAAAATGGATACATTTGGTGTTTTAGCCTGTGGGCATTAAATATTCAAATGATATAACTGCTCAGCTGTATCCCAGTCTCTCTAACACCAGTTCTGGTTCCATTTTCAACCAGCAATCTTCTGATAATGGTCTTCTCATTTAGCTTGCCTAAAGGAAATTTGCTATGGCAGTTATATTTCTATTGTAAGAAAATAAATTGGCTTTGTAACTTATATATGTCACTTTTGATTTTAATCAACATGAGATAGCCTTTTCAAGCTTGATCAACTTGATACTGTTGAACTGTACCAAGAATTTGTCCTTACAAAGTGGGAGACCAGGTCACCCTATCCTACACTATGTTTAAATAAACATGATAAATAGCCTTTTGCAATATCTCCCTTTGGCAAACTTGTGATCCCTTTTTCACAATATCTTTAAGAACAAATCTACAAATACTATTGCAGTATACTACAAATAATTATAAACTTCTGAGTAAATATATTTTCTAATTTTAAGAAATACTTATGTATTCTTTGTAATTCCATTATAGACCTTATCATAGACAAAAATATTGTTATGTATCTTCTTCCCTTTACTAGAAATTAAAATTTTCTTACTCTGATTTAAATATCTAATTTTATTAAGACTTTTTAAAATATGCATACATGTGAAGAAATTTGCCTATTTTCTAATTCCTTCTTAATAGAACTCTACTTATTATGATACTAAGGTATCTATCATTTGGGAATTCTGCTCCTATTATTTATGTCAAGATTTTACTTCAAGCACCTGAATTCCAAAAGGACATACAGATGAGTTAAATTTAGGCCTCACATAAATGTCTCTGAATAATGCTTGAATTTGTTCTTAATAAAAAGCAGGAATCTTTCCATGTAAAGGCTGAATCCTGTTAAATCAAGACTGAATTTTGTAGTATGTCAACTCTAGCCCTGTTACACATGATAATGACTATTTGTGATCTTCACTAGTAATTTAAAATCCTTCAATTAATAGATAGTGAGATAAATGTTTAAATAAGCCTTTAATGCCTTTAGGCTTGTACCTCTGGGTTCAAGTTTCCTACTCAGACTCCACTTTCAACTAATTCAGTAATTAAATGTTTAACATAAAATAATCATTGAATAATAAAATCAACACCTTATACATTTGGAGTGATGTGGGTCATTCATTCATACATTTTTTCTACAAGTATATCTAAGTAATGGACACTGATAAATCAGATTACAAACTGGTAACAGAGGTACCTCAATGCACAGAGAATATATACACATAGAACAATAAGACACATAAAAGTAGGTATTTGCTTTAGATAATTATTTGATTTTAATTAAATTGAAATGATATTTCATTGAATATTTACTTCATGCTAAAAATATGCTAGATAAAAACTGTGCAGAGTTATAGAAGAATTAAAGAAGATACAATTCAAAACAGAACTTACGTATGCTTTTATGAATACATATAGCCTGAAGCTGGAAGCCACAATTCTCAGCAAACTAACACGGGAAAGAAAACCAAACACCACATGTTCTCACTCATAGGTGGGAGTTAAACAATGAGAATACATAGATACAGGGAGGGGAACATCACATACTAGGGCCTATCGTGGAGAGGGGGGCAAGGAAAGAGAGAGCATTAGGACCAATACCTACTGCATGGGGAGTTTACAACCTAGATGACGGCCTGATAGGTGCAGCAAACCACCATAGCACATGTATACCTATGTAACAAACCTGCACGTTCTGCACATGTATCCCAGAACTTTATTTATATATATGTATATATGCATATATATGTGTATATATACACATATATATGTGTATGTGTGTGTATATACACACATACAGAAATCTGGAGATAGGACAGATTGAAATGAATAACTCTCTGTAGCAAAGATGCAAGGGGTGGTGGTGAAAAAGAGTGGAATTGGCTGGGCGCAGTGGCTCAGGCCTGTAATCCCAGCACTTTGGGAGGCCGAGACGGGCGGATCACGAGGTCAGGAGATCGAGACCATCCGGGCTAACACAGTGAAACCCCGTCTCTACTAAAAAAATACAAAAATCTAGCCGGGCGAGGTGGCAGGCGCCTGTAGTCCCAGCTACTCGGGAGGCTGAGGCAGGAGAATGGCGTGAACCCGGGAGGCGGAGCTTGCAGTGAGCTGAGATCCGGCCACTGCACTCCAACCTGGGGGACAGAGCGAGACTCCGTCTCAAAAAAAAAAAAAAAAAAGAAAAAGAGTGGAATTTAGGGGAAGACATCACAGAAACAATTCGAGTCTTAAAAAATAACTGGGATGGTCAACAAATAGTGGCATTCCAAGCCAAGGCAACAGCATATACAAAGGCGTAAAAGTTCACAAGTGCAGGCTTTTTATTCTGGAATAGCACTCAGCTTAATGTCCTTGTGGTGGTATTTTAATGGAGGATGGTCTCTGAAGATATTGCTGTAAAGACGATTTAGGTGAGAATCATTTAATTCAGACATTATCATTCAACAACTCCCACATGATAGTCACTCTGACTGGCACTGGAAGTACAGAGAGAATAATTGCACCTACCTTATAGAATTGCTGTGTGAATTAAGTTATTTGATATTCTTAGAGCCTTTAATTCAGTGTTTGATTTTTAGTGGAAGCTTCTTGTAGAACTGTTAGCCCCTTGCAGAACTCAAAAGTAGAGCTGAGGCTAAAAAAAATACAGATTTCTGAAGTTACATGCATAGGTATGGTTGTTTCAGCCATGGCAGCACAGAATAGACGACTCAAGATGAAGACCTGGCATAAGAACACAGGCTGTCCACACTAACATCCTCAATGCACAGAGAAATTAGTGAAAAATAGGCTTATTTTAAAAAGCATTCAGCTGAGTCAGATTGAAAAGAGAGACTGGAATCTCATAGGCCATGGAAGATGAGAGTGTCAAAATGGAGTGTTTGTTCATCCCTATCACATTCTTAGAGAGCTGGCAAAGTAATTGATCTGGAAATAAGTCAATAAGGTTTTGGTTTCCAATGACAAACACTGTTCCTAAAAAGTGAAAATAAGGAAGAAGTCAGATTTTAATGAGATGACCAGGACCTACATAGTATAACAATCATTGGCAACATTTTCAAGAAGTGTGATGATAAACAGAGGAAGAGAAAGAAGATATCTTTTAAAGAGAAGAAAACTCAGTGATTTTTAGTGTTTCTGTTCGTTTATTTTACATTTATGTATGTGAACTTTAAAGATAAGGAAGATGAGTATTTTGTTTAGAGGAAGGAGAAAGGGAAGCTTCTTGAAATTAAAGGAAAGGTTAATGGATAAAGTTCTCATCTGAGGTGAATCATCACAGAGTTTAAAATTCAGGATATTGACATTTAGGCAAGGAGCAGCTACATCTATCTCTAACCCTTCCTGATTTATGAAGTAAGATATCCTGATATTCTGCTTGGCTTGGTAGTAGGTGAAATAGCCTACAGACAACAGGAAATCTCAGCTGGCATATTTAAGATGAGACAAGGAGAGGTTAATTAATGGGATCAATCAAACACATGTAGGGAAGTCAAGGCATTTTAGGCAGAGGAAATGACAAGAATAAAACGAATAGCTTTTCATTTCTGCTTGCTGTCTTCTTTCCATTAGTAATAGGGATAAGACAGGCAACATGGCATAATGGCTAAGAGCATGGAAACTTGATCCAGCATGAGATTGGATCCTGACTCTACCACTTATTATGTGTCTAACTCTGTGATAGGTCATATGTAAACAATTCCCAAGGACAGACTCATCTGATGGCTCCAAAACATATAGCAGCTGAGGGAATGAGCACAGTAGTCCTAATGGGAAATTTGGGTTGCATACTTTCTATGCTTGATTCTCCTAATCTATAAAAGTGGTTTTCAACCCATCTAGAAGGCAGAGGCAAGTAATGCTGCTAAACATCCTACAGTACATAGTAGCACCTCCCACAACAAATAATTATCTAACCCAAAATATCAGTAGTGCCAAAGTTGAGACATCTTAATCCAAAAAATGGAGCAATAATTGTTGTGTACCCAGCACATAGAGCTGTTGTAAGGTTTAAATATATTAACCCCTGTAAAGCACGGAGAATAGTGCCTAGTGTTTAATGTACACAATGAAGGCCAACTAATACAAAAATAATAATGACAATGGTGATAATATCTCAAATTCTATCCTATATTACTTCTTAAAAGTACATGAAATTCATCTCACCATTGTACCCATGTATACAGATAATTCAAGAGGTACATATCTATGTGAGTAGAGAAGGCTTCTTAGACATTTAACTGATGTAAATATTTCTGGTTAAAAAGTAAAATATTATTTAGGATAGGCATTGTTTTAAGACAAATAACAAACTTAACTACTTTTGTTTTCTCATTGAATTGTCCAAACATTTCAATGATAAATATATTCAATTTTTTTCTTGTGACAGAATATTTGATTTTATTTAGAAGTAATATGTATTTGTAGGAAAAATAACTGTGTTGAATTTTAATACAGGAAAATAAATATGAAACCAACACTTGAGCAGAGAAAAATATGCAACCATGACTATAAAACTAATGATGGTTATTTTCTTTCCCTACCCAGCAACAGAACTTATATTTTCATTTCCTGTCATTCATTCATTCTTTCAAAACTTGTATGAGATAGAATCCCCTCAGCTGCAACATTAAAAAAAAATAACGATTAAAAAAAGAATCGTTTCCATTTTAGTTTACTTAAACATGTAAGTTTGTGTTGTTGCTTTGTTGCAATTTGTTTCTTTGTTTTATCTCAGATATCAAGAGTTCCACCAATGCCGCCTCGGTTACAATAGGTTAGGGTTCTGTTTCCATTTGTCTTTTGTTTTTCATGGCCCCATCTTTCTTCTTTTTTGGGATTCATTCTCATACAAGTAGAAAAAAGCTAAGACACTTCTTGAGTCTTTTAAAGGTCCAATATACAACAACATCCAGAGATAGGAAAAGAGTTTTTACTCTTATTGAAATCATAACACCTTGACCAGAAGTTCTCCTTCCAGCAGATTTTCCCTTTTAACTCATTGACTTATGAATAAACAAATCTATTTCCAACAGAATTATGCCATCACCAGTTTAGACAAATATGGCTTCTCTTCTAAATAAATGTTTTCCCAGAATAAATGTCTATGAGGCAGAGAAGACTATTTTACTAAAGCTGAGATTATCTTAGGAAAGAATAAATAGAAAAAAATAGACAAGGGTTCTGTATCACTTCATCCTATACTTTAATGTGTACATGAACCATTTAGAGATCTTGATAAAGTACCAGTTTGGAACCAGTAGTCCTGTAGGTAATCTTAGATCCTGCATTTCCAATAACTTTCCAATGATGCCAATAATCCTGGCCTCTGGACAATAATTAGAGTAGGGAGGTGTGAGAACCTTCATTATGCACTTACTCTGAATTTGGTCTTTACTGGTACTTGAAATGCAAAGTAAAATAATCATGGTCTCTATCCTCAAGGAAATCAAGACTAATGGGGAGTTTACAGTGTAGGAAAGAAAAATACACAAATATACCATTACAATCTTGAAATTTGAAATGTGGTTATACTTACACTCTCAATATAAACTAAGTTGATATTTAACTCTTATGGATTACATGATAATGTAATCACCCCACAAAACTATTTAAAAGCATTAAGTCATTTATTCCTATTGTTAATTTTAATAGATGTGATATGGAGGTAAACTCTATATGTTATCTCTACATCTTTAGGTACCGAGATATAGTGAGTACTTTTTTAAGTTTATAATTTATAGCTTCTCTATTCACCTATTTGAAATTACTTATAAACTTATTTCTGATGTTCTCAAATATTTTGTAACAATGCACTTTATTGTGATAAAAATAATAGGTCTACATATTCATGGAGTTTTTTTTTTTAAACTTCAGAATATAAGAACTGGTCGCTGTATTAATTTAGATTCTCTGAGAAGCAGGCACGAAAATAAGATTTAATGAGAAAGAAATCTCACAGAGGAAAAGCCTGTGAGAGAAAATGGAGAGAGAGCTAAGGGTTGCTTACAGAGTCATTAAACCAAGATACTGCTAAAAAAATAAAATAAAATAAAAGAGGGAGGTACATTTGAATCAGTTAGTGTGGCAGCATTTCAAACTGCCATGTAGATCTAAGGCAAGTTAGGCAGTTAGGCAAGGCAGATGAGTCCTCAAGTCAAAGTTGTGCATCAGAGGACAGCTGCATCTCCCAGGAACAGGCCTGCATTGGTATGCTGCCATACTCAGTCTTCAGTTGGGGATAGCCTGAGAGTTGTACATCAGCACAAGAACCTATGTGAATTTCAGAGCACCGCTGCTAGGCCCTTGGACAGTTAAGCTCCCTGCAGCTAGAGACTTGAGAGGCACATTCTCATGGTCATCCTGATTATATCAAATAGACAGTGTCCTTCACAGAGCTAATGGAGCGAAACCAAGTTCCTTATATTTAAGTTTGTTCTACTCAGCCATAGACATAAAGTGACAATTGATCTAAAGGTGCTTTCTGATATCTTGAAAATAACTCCAGGAACAGTGTGAAGAAGAAAAGGCGAGAACACCCCCTGATCAATCAAAGCCTTCGCACCGTTGCATCCCGTGCCCAGCGCCTACATCCAGCGATTGTCGCCACCACCGTGCCCAAGAGAAAGGCTGAAGGAGATAAAGCCAAGGTGAAGGATGAACCACAGAGAAGATCCTCGAGGTTGTCTGCTAAACCTGCTCCTCCAAAGCCAGAGCCCAAGCCTAAAAAGGCCCCTGCCAAGAAGGGAGAGAAGGTACCCAAAGGGAAGAAGGGAAAAGCTGATGCTGGCAAGGAGGGGAATAACCCTACAGAAAATGGAGATGCCAGAACAGACCAGGCACAGAAAGCTGAAGGTGCTGGAGATGACAAGTGGAGTGTGTGCCTTTTTGATGAGTGTGTACTTCCGGTGACTATACAGTTTGAAATGCTATTATTATCAAGTTTTATAAAAATGCAGAATCTTGTTTTACTTTTTTAAAATCTATGTTGTTAGCACACAGAACACTTCATTGCTATTTTAGATGGAAGGGGCATATGTAAATAATAGAATGTCTCCGAACCTGGATTGATGTAGTGAAAACACCTTTCTCTTCTAGTTTTGAAGAAATTTTTTTTTTTTTTTTTTTTGACTCCCAGAAGGACGGATTCCCTGACTTTGCACACATGGTCACCTTGGCACAAAAGCCTTGTGGTATGGAAAAAGAAATTCATTTTTATGTCCTCACTCCCTTTCCATCTTTCAGCATAGACTTAACTCCCGTAAACCAAGACATCTGCTGGGACCTGACCCCCAATCCTTGGTAACCAGTGTGTCAGGCAATCTGGACTTCCAGTGATGCCACTGAGATGGCACCTGTCAAAAGAGTATTGGTTCTCGTTTCTAGGTTGTGGATCTTAAGATAAATTCTGCCATTTTCATTTCACTTCCTGAAAGTCAGGGTCGGCTCATGAAAAGTTGTTAAACAACATGCTAAATGTGAAATGTCAACCCTCACTCTAAACTTTACCTGTTCAGAGCATCACATGAAGGCTTCATTGAGTTTTGTAGTGGCTTTCTGATTTTTGGTAGTCCATTGAAGAAGGGAGTTTGAAAGTTGCTGTATACTGTTAATGACTGTCTGCCCATGTCCTGCCTGAAATACCATAATTGTTTATGGAAAGTATCTTTAATGAAGATGAATACAGTTTGGCTTGGGAAAAAAAGAAAATAATTTCAATTATCTTATTAAGTACAGAAGCAAAAATATTAGATTTAAAATTGCAGTATACATGGGACTTCTGGATGCTTTGTGGAATTCTCACTTTGTGAGAAGTTAGGTATTAAAACCGGACATGCTAAAGGACACATTTCAGTACGTTCCAGGAAACCCTTAACATGCAAATTTAACACTGCAGCTGCTTGCTACTGAATTGTGTAACTTGGGCAACACAGAAGTAGGAAAAAGCTAAAATGATGAAAATCACACCTGGAAGACTCCCAGTGTACTGCGTGACACACAAGCACAGAGCAAATATTGAGAACAATATAAAAAGTATAGTGTTTAATCCATTTATAGATGAAATCTTGAAATTTATATACAACAGATATATGTGATGGTGTCATGGTCAATTTCTTTAGCAGTATTTATTACCTTCCTTTCATAGAAATTTCTATATTAAAAAATTAATTCAGGGTCATCAAAATTATTGCAGTTCCTTGAATTTTCAGTCACTGTTGTGATTTCAGTGGCATGTTCATTCAATGAAAGAGTGAGCAAGATGCTCAAATGTTATGAAATGTCAATGACTATATATTGTGAGAATATTAGAATAACTAATTTAGCAAAGCATCAAGACTTGGCTTTAAATTATTGCAACTGTCAAGTTCCGAGAAGAAAACAACAGCTTCCCGGTGCCTACATTCAGGAATGGGGTTGTTCTGCAATCAAGATATCTGGGCAACCACAAGTCAGAAACAATTTTTCAAAGAGTAACTAGTTTTTAAAATGTATTCTGTAGTAGCAAATCAAATAATCAATTTTATTAGTGGATTAATGTGGAACAAACTTTTGGTTTGTCTTCATGCAATTTATATTACAAAACTAATCAGTTCAACAAAATATGGAGTACTCACTGTTATGGTCAACTTCTTTCATGGCTGCATAGTATTTCTGGAAATATGTACTAGGATAAATTTGGGAGCAATAAACAAAATTTTATTACTTTTATTTGAAGTAAAGTCTTATGAGAAAAGCATTACTTTATCTGCTACAAAACATCAACATTGTGCTTTTTGATGGTTAGTAGATTTAATAAAAAGCTAGCTGTTTCATGTCATAGTTGAGCAAAGTCAACTAAGAAAGTTAATTGAAAAGATTTCAAGTCTTGGGGAGATAAAGAAAAGTTGAAACAACCTAGTTTGAAAGTTGAATTTAGTGTGTTAAAATTTCAAAAGCAAAACATTTTGTAAAACTTTGAGAAAAAAAAATATAGTTTAGAACTTAAAAGAATAAATTTATGCTTCAGAAGTTTTGAAATACTATGGAAATATACTATTAATAAACAGTATACTCCCACAATTATTATCACAAATATAATATACCCAACAATCAGGATAAAATTCAAGGATTGCTCTTAGGAATTTGAAAACCTCTCACAATTACTACTAAAAGGAAAATCAGTGTGCTTTTAGAATATAATATTTTAGAAAATTGCTTATAAATATTAAAAGAAGCATGTGCAGTAGCTTTCTTTGTCATAAATTAGAAGAGGCAGTCTCATATGCTTTTCAGTTTACATTATTGCTTCCATTTAAATCCTGAGCAGTTTTTAGAAAAAAAGATTAAAAAGAGCTGCTTAATGGTTGAAAAGTCTCTATGACAGAGGTAACTGAATTTTAAAACTGACTTCTTCAAGTCAAAGGGCCATAGGAGATTATCTCAACTCTTTTGAATTACAAATCTTTTACTGAAGGTCTCTGACACAAGGACCCAATTGAAACTTTTCAAAAAAATATTTAAAGTTTGTAAGCAGATGTAATGCTAATATAGAAGCATGACTGAGAGCTTATCCTTTCCCCCTCATCTTTAAGGAAAATATGAAACAAATTTGCAGAAGAAAATAGCAGATAGCTTCCTCGAAGGCAAATTTTCATTCCAATTTTACTAGATCTTAGCTACAGTTTGCACAATTCACTTCTGATGTTTTATGCTAAGCACATCTGTTGTTAGTAGCTGGAAGACAAGCAGGCTCATTTTTTTAGAAGTCTATATAAATGGAAAAGAGTGGCATTATGCAAAGGCTTTTATAAGTATCACTTAGGATAAAATCAGAGCTGTTTAGTCCATGTAAGCATATTCAAGAAGAATTTGTCTCTGAGCCTCAAAACAGATTTCTGTAAATTATTTTACCCTAAGAGATGTGAATCCCTCTTGTGGATTAAAAATAGAACACTTCACAAAAATTTAGATTCCAATAATCAGGTACCTACACACTCTAACAAACTATATAAATAATTAGATCAATTGAAGTAATTTAAAAAGTAAATTTCAGTTCCTTGGTTACATTATTTAACAAATTTGAGGGATATTGCAGTAACTAATATATATAACAAATAAGAGAGATAATAAAAATACCTCCAAAATAGGTGTCATTACTTGCTGTAAATAGTATTAACCAACTCAGAAAAGTACCAACTTTTCTTTAATAGTAAATTCAAATAATATTGGAGGGCTATGTGTGTGGGATGTGGAGTGGGGAGCGGTATATGACTTATCTTACATTAAATATGTTTGCCTGCCACAGATCTTTAAAACAAGGTGAATCAGTCTCTTCAATACTCAACATATTCCACTATTGTAAGTCTCTTTAAGAAGGTACTATTTAAGTTTAGAACCCCACAATTACAAGAAGCCAGACTCATGAGGGGAATAAGGTATTATGGAGAGGAGAATCATTCTAAGCAGAGGAAAAAACGTCTTGCAAAGGTCCAGGAGCAGGAAAGTGGTTTGCACTTGCAGGTTTAATAAAGGGCAATGTGGCTAGGCAGTGGCTTTCAAAATACTTGACCCTCACTCACAGTAAAAAAATTAATTTTACATTGTCACCTAATACACACCTAGAGACACCAGAGACACATACTTACGCGTATATAGCTTAGAGTTTTATGAAGCATTATTCTCTTACTACATGTTATGCACTTTTACTTTTGTTTCTATTCCTTTCTTTAATTTTGTTTTGTTCTCTCTCTCTCTCTCTCTCTCTCTCTCCTCTCTCTCTCTCTCTCTCTCTCTCTCTCTCTTTAGTTAAACACAGACAGGCCCCTGAGTTGACTTCACAACCCACTGATGAGTCACCTTGCAGTTTGTAAAACAAAGGAATAGAGAAGAGTGTGGTAGAGACTGATACAACATGATGCGGTCAAAGCCAACAGATGCCAGAGTGGGCAGGCAAGTTGCCATGCCCACTCAAGTTGCCATGGGGTGAATTATTAATAGTTAGAGGCAAGAAAAGCCTAGGTGGGCGGCTGTCATTAGAAAAACTATTGTTTCCTTCAGGGAGTGGGACAGTGACCCAGAGAACACAGAATGTTGGTTTCACATTATTTAGTACAGTGAGTTGAAGAAATATGCAAGGTTTCAGAGAAAAAAAAAAAAAATAACTGAAATAAGTCTGCTTATTCTATACTAATATACTCATTATACAGTCTCTCAATTGTAATATTTATTTCTCAAAATAGCATTAATTAAAATATTATGCAGATAATAAACACAAACTTTTACAATTCTAATTAAAGAACATTGTTCTCCCCACTCCTCACACTCAGCCAACCTGTCTCCACCGAGAAGGACCTCCACATTCTTGCAATGCTCTGGGACTGAAAGTTGGGGGGTTTGTACATGGTTTCAACCCTAAAAAACGAAAATAAATTTCTGTCTTTGTAAATGTAACAACAACAACAAAAAAGGTAAAATGAACCCAGACTGATAATCACCAAGACCTCCTTGGAACAGCTTGTGAGACTGTGTCAGTAGATGCCCCTGAGGTTTGGGGGACAGTTTTAGAATGGAATTTTTTATGAGGTAACATGTTTTACAGATAAATTATATAGTGGTGTCTTGATTCAAATCCTTTTGGTTTAAATTATCTTTATATAATATTGACAAAATCTTATTAGATGTCTTGGCTTCTTAGATGATATGTCAAATCATGGCTGTATATTTAGTACAGTAAGTCACATAGTCATTCAAATGTTTATTTTACCTTTTAGATTGTTCATAATTTTTTTTTTCTGGCTTTTATGTTCAGGTACATGTGCAGGTTTGTTTTATGGGTAAACTCATGTCAGAGGGGTTTATTGTACAGATCATTTTGTCACCCAGGTACTAAGCCTAGTACCCAATAGTTGTTTTTTCTGTTCCTTTCCCTCTTCCTACCTTCCACCCTCAGATCGGCCCCAGTGTGTGTTGTTCCCATCTTTGTGTCCATGTGTTCTCATCATTTAGCGGCCTGTTTATCACATGTGGTATTTGGTTTTCTGTTCCTGCATTAGTTTGCTAAGAATGATGGCCTCCAGTTCCATCCATGTTACTGAAAACAAGATCTCATTCTTTTTTATGGGTGCATAGTATTGTATACTGTATATGGACCACCTTTTATTTATCCAGTCTACCATTGATAGGTATTTAGTTTGATTCCATGTATTTACTATTGTGAATAATGCTTCAATGAACATATGCATGCATGTGTCTTTGTGGCAGAATGATTTATATTCCTTTGGGTATATACCAAGTAATGGGATTGCTGGGTTGAACGGTAGTTCTGTTTTTAGCTGTTTGAGGAGTTGCCACACTGTTTTCCACAGTGGCTGAACAAATTTACACTTGAAGTTGTTTATCTGCTGAAGGAGCTTTTCGGGTGAGACTAGGATTTTCTAGATATAAAAACATGTCATCTTCAAATAGGGATTGTTTGATTTTCTCTCTTCCTATTTGGTTACCATTTATTTCTCTCTCTTTCCTGATTGCTCTGTCTGGGACTTCCAATACCATGTTGAATGGGAGTGATAAGAGAAGGCATCCCTATCTTGTGATGGTGTTTAGGGAGAATGCTTCCAGCTTTTGCTCATTCAGTATGATGTTGGCTATGGGTTTGTCATATATGGCTCTTATGATTTTGAGGTATATTTCTTCATTACATAATTTATTTAGTTTTTAACATAAAAGGATGTTAAATTGTATCAAATGTCTTTTCTGCCTCTGTTGAAATAATCATGTTGATTTTTGTCTTTATTTCTGTCCATGTGATGAATCGCATTTATTGATTTGCATACTTTGAACCACATTTACATCCCAGGAGTTAAGCCTACTTGATTGTGGTGGATAAGCTTTTTGATGTGGCTCTGGATTCAGTTTGCAAGTATTTTGTCTAGGATTTTTACGTCAATGTTCATCAAGTATATCGGTCTGAAGTTTTCTTTTATATGTTGTCTTTGCCTGGCTTTGGTAACAGAATGAGGCTGGCCTCATAGAATGAGTTGGAGAGGAGTCTGTCCTCCTGAATTTTTGGGAAGAGTTTTAGCAAGAATGGTAGCAGCTCTTCTTTGTACATTTGCTACAATTCAAATGTGAATCTCTCTGGTTCTGAGATTTATTTGGTTGATAGGCTGTTTATCACTGGTTTAATTTTGAAGCTTGTTATTGGTCTGTTCAGGGAATAAATTTCTTGCTGTTATCAATCTTGGGAGGGTGTATGTGTCCAGGAATTGATGCAGCTCTTTGAGGTTTTCTAGTTTGTGTGCATAGAGGGGTTCACAGTATTCTCTGATACTCAGTATCCTCTGATCTGTATTTCTGTGGGGTCAGTGTTAGCATTCCGTTTGTCGGTTCTGATTATGTTTATTTGGATCTTCTCTCTTTTCTTTTTTATTAATCTAGCTAGCAGTCTGTTTATAATATTATTGTTTCAAAAAGAGAAAACAAGTCCTGAATTTGTTGATCTTTTGAAGAGTTTTCCAAGTCTTGATCTCCTTCAGTTCAGTTCTGATTTTGGTTATTTCTTGTTTTCTTCTAGATTTGGGGTTGTTTTGCTTTTGATTCTCTAGTTCTTTTAATTGGGATGCTAACTTATTAAATTGAGGTCTCTCTAACTTTTTGATGTAGGTGTTTAGTGCTATAAATTTCCCTCTTAACACTGCCTTAGCTATGTCACAGAGATTATGGTATGATTTATTTTTGTTCTCATTAGTTTCAAAGAATTTCTTGGCTTCTGCCTTAATTTCATTATTTACCCAAAAGTCATTCTGAAGCAGGTTATATAATTTCTATGTAATCGAATGATGTCGAATGATTTTTTTTTTTAGCTTTGATTTCTATTTTTATTGCACTGTGGTCCAAGAGTGTGTTTGATATGATTTTGGTTCTTTTGCATTTGCTGAGAATTATTATATGTTTGATTGTGTGGTCAATTTTAGAGTATGTGTCATGTGCAGATGAGAAGAACGTATATTTTGTTGTTTTTGGTGGAGAGTAATATAGAGGCCTATCAGATTCATTTGATCTAATGTTAAGTTCAGGTCCTGAATATCTTTGTGGAGTCTTTGCCTCAGTGTTCTATCTGTCTAGTACTGTCAGTGGAGTGTTGTAGTCTCCCACTATTATTGTGTGGAAGTCTAAGTCTCTTCATGGGTCTCTAAGAATTTGCTTTATGAATCCGGGTGCTCCTGTGTTGGGTGCATATATATTTGTTATAGTTAGGTCTTCTTGTTGAATTTAACCCTGTGCCATTATGTAATGCCCTTCTTTTTGTTTTTTGATCTTTATTGGTATAAAGCCTGCTTGTCTGAAATTAAGATTGCAATCCCTGCTTTGTTTCTGATTTCTTTTTGCTTAGTAGATTTTTATCCATCCCTTTATTTTGAGATTATGTGTGTCATTGTGTTTGAGATGGTTCCCTTGAAGACAGCAAACTATTAGGTCTTGCTTTTATAGACAGCTTGTTACTCTGTAACTTTAAATTGGTCATTTAGCCCATTTACATTCAAGGTAGGATTGATGTGTGTGAATTTGATCCTGTCATTGTGTTGTTACCTAGTTACTGTTCCAGCTTATTTGTTTGGTTGCCTTATAGTGTCACTGGTCTTTCTACTTACAGGTTTTTTTTGACTTGGCTGATAACAATCTTTCCTTTCCATATTTAGTGCCCCTTTCAACATCCCTTGTAAGGTAGGACTGGTGGTAACAAACTCTTTTAGCATTTGCTTATCTGAAAAGTATCTTATTTTTCCTTTGCTGAGGAAGCTTAGTTTGGCTGGATATGAAATTCTTGGTTGAAGATTCTTTCTATAAGAATGTTGAATATAGGTCGTCAATCTTTTCTGGTTTGTGCAGTTTTTTGCTAAGAGGTCCATTGTTAGCCTGATAGAGTTCCCTTTGTGAATAACCTGCCTTTGCTCTCTAGCTACCTTTAATGTTCTTTCTTTCATTTCAACCTTGGAAAATCTGAAGAGTAAGTGTGTTGGAGGTAATCTTTTTGGGTACAATCTCGTAATGGTTCTCTGTATTTTGTGAATTTGATTATTGGCTTCTCGAGTGACACTGGGAAAGTTTTCATGGGTGGAATCCTGAAATATTCTTTGCAAGTTTTTTACTTTCTCCCTGTCCCTTTAAGTATGCCAACTATTCGTAGATTTGGTGTGTTTACATAATTCCACATTTCTTGGAGTTTTTGTTCATTGCATTTTTTTTTTTTTTTTTTTTTTTTTTTTGTCTTGCTGTCTTATTTCAGAGAACCAGTCTTCAAATTCTGAGATTCTTTACTCAGCTTGGTCTATTCTGCTGTTAATATTTGCGATTGCATTGTGAAATTCCTGGAATGTGTTTTTCAGCTCTATCATATCAGTTAAGTTCTTTTTCATACTGGCTCTTTTGTCTGTCAGCTCCTGTATTATTTTATCGTGATTCTTCATTTTCGTGGATTGGGTTTTGTCATTCTCCTGAATCTCAGTGATCTTCATTCTTATCTGTATTCTGAATTCTGCTTCTATCATTTCAGACAACTCAGCCTCGTTAAGAACTTTTGTTAGAGAAGTACTGTGGACATTTTGGGGACATAAAACACTGGCAATTTGAGTTGCTGGAGTTTGCATTGGTTCTTTCTCATCTCTGCATGTGGGCAGTCCTTAACACTACTGGGCTGCCTGTGATTGAAGTGGTCAGATTTGGGCATGGTGATTATTCTGGAGTCTTAATTTGGGCAGCCCTGCCCAGTGAGAAGAAATGAAAACCAGGACCTGCAGGGAGAACAGTTCAGTCAACAGAGGAAAAACCTAGAGGCTGGTTAGGCAGATAGGGAGGGAGGGTTTCAGGAGTGGAAAAATACCTGCAGGACCACACCTGCTCAGCCCCTGTACTTAGTGGAAAGAAATGTGATTAAGAATTTCCTCTTATACCAGGATCTTGCTCAGAAGGAAATGTCCCAGCCTAGGCACAGGGACAATAAATCAGCCTAACTGCCTTTAATTTGATTCAACTCATTAAATGTCATTAACATGACATTAGCATTGTGGTTTTAGCACCTCCATGAGTTTTTCTTAGGCTTTTATGGGTAATAACCAAGATGGACTCACTCTGGCCAATCCTAGGCATATGCAAATGCAACACCCTGAGGAGGGAACTTTGCCCCTCCTATTCTGGGCAGATCCCTCAGAAGACTTCCTTCTCTTTACCATAGAAAAGACCGAGAACTCTGCCCTATTTCTGACAACCTGCTTTCAGGTCCCCTTTCTTTGCTGAGAGCTTCCCTTTTGCTTAAAAATCCTACTCTATGCACTCTCTGGTGTCCGCACACCTTATTCTCCTTGGTTGTGGAACACAAACTCAGACCTAACTAACCTAGGGACTAAGCAGGCTGCAACGCAGCCACTTTTCTGTGAGATGTGGGGTTCCAGACCAGTCCCACGTCCCATGGACTCTGCAGAGCCTGGAGACAGCAAGGGTGAGGGCTTCAAGACAGCAAAGATGGCAACCTGCCCCTTCTACTGGGAGCTCTGTCCCAGGGAGTTGCAGACCTGCTACTGGCTTGATAGTCCTAGTTCAAAGACGCTTGTGGGAGAGGGTACATGGAGACCCCAGCCAGTAAGTAGATATAGGATCAAGGTACCATGTAACAAACAGTCTGACCACTTTTTTACAGGGCTGCTTCAGTATGCTGAGGGTCCGTTCCAGTCCCTAGCCACCTCGAATTTTCCAGTACCTGAAGGTATTAGCAGTGAAGGCTTAAAAAAAAATTATAGTTCTAACAAAAATAATTTTACAGAATCATACCCTTGAATCAGTGATAGCCTTATATCTTGAACAACATTTTAGTTTAATAATGTAATGTTGTATCAGCATCTCTTCAACAAGATTTTGGAAATTTAACTAATTCTAATTTAGAGAGATTTACTTTCACTGTATAATTATCCATGAAATCACTAGGATTTCTCTGCATCCTTTAAAAGGATGTGAGTAAAGTACTTAAGCCCTATGAAGTAAGTTAAACAAACAACAAAAAAATCAGTCTATTGTTCTTCAAAACTTAACTAGCATCAGCTGAAATAACATAAGAAAATCATTGAGACCAATTGAAATGTAGATGGTGAAAAGCTTATTCAAATATCAAAATTAATTCAAATATAGCCACTCTGAATCAGTTGTAATCTTAAAAGATAATGTCTGTATGCTTTAAATACAATGAGTGGCATCTCACGCATGATAGTAAATACTAGAATTTTTTCTCTTGTAACTGTAATAATATATAAATTTATTAATGTCAAATATGTTTTTGATAATGGCATTTTATAAGAAGACAATAAATGCATTATATGTAGAAGTTCAGTTGAGTCATAAGCTGTTTCCATATGTCTATTATGCTTAATAAACATAGTTAAAGTAGCATTTGTTTACATTAAATTGAAGCCGCATTTCACTAAGCATTCAGAATATAGATTTCTTCAGAATTAGAGCAATTGTAATCTACATATTTCCCTCCCCCAGCAATTTTCTATTTAAAGTGAATTTATATCTTTTTCCTCCTCTAATATTAATAAAGTCTCATGTTAGTCAATAATGAGTGTTCATATTTATTCATACCCGTGGGAAGTTGACATACACTTATGATAAAGGTTGTATTGCCAATTATTTAAAACTATCCCTGGTTTTAAGTCACCTCAGAGATCTCTAAAAAAAATTTAGATGAACTTACACACATTACATTTGTCAAAGATCACTGAAAAATCCTGTAGTGTGATATAATTCAGTTTGTTCCAATGCAAATATCTTATTTTTGTAAAGTGAAGTTAGTAGAATTTTTCTTTATTCAAATATTAATGTATTTTAAATTTATTTTTTGATGCAAATATTTTTAAGCCAATCCATGATTAGTATAATCAAGATATGATTCTAATTTCTTCTATATAAAATAGCTGTAATTACACATAATGGGACTAAGAGGAAAGTTTTAGTAATTCCTGAAAATCGAAAAGGATTAAATTATCTAATTTCAATGATTATGGATCAACAACTGCTTACCAAGTCAATTACTGTGTTTTAATTCCTTTATCTCACTTGGGAAGGTAGGTTTGTTGTTAACCCACTACTTTAAAAATCTGGAATCTGTGGTAAATGTGAAAAAGTGACCTGTTGCTCTGAATATTTCCTTTCTATTTGCTTTTCCTGCAATATATGAGAGAACATTTTGAGATCAGTATATATTTCAATTAATTTTCATCAGGCAGCTGCATCTGAAAAATATAGTAAGTCATTTTAATTTTGTTTTGTTTTATTTTAGACTTTATTTTCTGGTGATGAGACATTTTAGTTTTGTTGAAAAAAGTTAACAACTTGTATAACCTTCAGAACAGTTTTTATGTGACTAGTCTATATGAGACTTCCCTCATACACACATTATCGTGCATTGCATTATAGAATTCAATATGTGATATCTTTCATTAATAGATAACCTTTAATAGTTCAATATGTTAATAGATTAACAGAGCATCCAAAATCTTGCAGTTACGAAAGCTAGAGTTTCTCAAATACTTCCACTTTGGAATGTAGAATTTTATCTCTTGAAATCTACAACTGATAGTAATCTATCAAGTGTATAGATATGTTAGCAACTTTGACAACTGTAATTATAGAATGAATGAGAAAGTTAGCCTCAGGGGCATTCATGTCAATATTTATAATGTGAAACACTTGACAGAAAATGTCAAATGTCAACAATAAGAAATTATGGTACAAGTAAAATAAGATATTAAAAAAAAACTTTTAAAAACCAAGCTACAAAACAGTCTTTATAAAATTAACATATTTCAAGGGGAAAATGCATATTTGTCTTTGTCTAAAAAGATAAACACCAAAATGTTAAAAACAGATTATTATCTCTGAGTAAATTATGAGTGTTTCATTTATTCTTTTTTGTGTATTTTCTCACTATATTTCTAGGAGCCTATAACATTTGTAAACATTTACAAATCAATTGAAGAGATTTTATAAAAAGTGATTTTGTAGTTATAAAATATTGCCTTTGCCAATAAAATCTTGAAAAAAAAAGATAATTTCTTTATAAACCTCTAGGATAATATATTGGCTCTTTTCTCTCCCTAAGATTAATATAAGTTGTTTCCTGGGCATATATATCCTATTATCTGCTTAGAATATCAATTTAATACATGTGAGTGCTAATCATTCAATATTGTCAATTTGATTACTTCATTTATTACAACCTAAGAACTGTGTAAGGTAGCCCTTTCTTAAAGTAATATTAAGGAAAAAATTACATAAAAACACCATATTAATCGTGGTTTACTTATAGTGGCAATTCCTTAAGGATCTAGAGCTATAAATACCATTTGACCGAGCCATCCCATTACTGGATATATACCCAAAGGATTATAAATCATGCTGCTATAAAGACACATGCACACGTATGTTTATTGTGGCACTATTCACAATAGCAAAGACTTGGAACCAACCCAAATGTCCATCAATGATAGACTGGATTAAGAAAATGTGACACATATATACCATTAAATACTATGCAGACATAAAAAAGGATGAGTTCATGTCCTTTGAAAGGACACGGATGCAACTGGAAGCCGTCATTCTCAGCCAACGATCACAATGGCAGAAAGCCAAACACCACGTGTTCTCATTCATAGGTGGGAATTGAACAATGAGAACACTTGGACACAAGGTGGGGAACATCACACACCGGGGCCTGTTGTGGGGTGGGCGGAGGGGGGAGAGATAGCATTAGGAGATATACCTAATGTAAATGATGAGTTAATGGGTACAGCACACCAGCATGGCACCTGTATACATATGTAACAAACTTGCACGTTGTACACATGTACTCTAGAACTTAAATATAATTAAAAAGAAACTACTCTTATTGTAGAAATACGAAATTTAACTTTTCCTGTCAAAGACTACTATATTATTAATTACTTGTGCATAATATGCAGAACATTTACATCAAAAAGTGTGTTTTAGTAGAAAAACATATTAGGCTAATTTTCAGAAAACTTGAATTGTAATCCTATTTTGAAATAAGGAGATTGATTTTCTGCGTAAGTGATCTTCATCTTTATAAAAATTAGTTTATTTACCTGGAAAGTAAAGTTTATATGTTTCTAGAATTATTACCTGTAAGGGTACTAATTTTTCTTTGTCTGATAATAATGTTAAATTTCTCTGTTAGCTTTTCATATAATATTGATAATAATTAATGATCTAGCTTTTACAGTTGTTCTCAGTTCAATTAAGCCATGTATACACTGAGCATCTGAAAATACAAAATTCAAAATATTACAGAATCTGAAACTCTTTGAGCACCTACAGGATGCCACAAGTGGAAAATTCCACACTTGGCTTTATGTGACAGGTCATAGGCAAAAATTTATTCCATGCGACAAAGTTATTAAAAATTTTGTATAAAATTACCTTCAGGTTATGTGTTAAAGGAGTATGAATTTATGAAACAAAAATAAATTTTGTGCTTAAATTTGGGTCTTAGTATCTAATGAGCTACTAAGGTATCTCATTTTATATATGTATATGCAAATATTCTAAAATATGAAAAAAAATCAAAATCTGAAACACTTCTGATCCCAGGTATATCAAAGAATGAATATTCAACCTGTATTTTATTCTTTTTGTATTTGGCAATTCTATTATTATACTATTTTATTCATAATCTTTTTTACTTTTAAAAATTTATTTTATTTATTTTTTATAGAACTTAGTATCACTACATGATTTTTCATTTTGTTTTGGTTCATATTTTAGCAATCTTTTTGAGTAGCTTAGTTTCTCCAGGAATCAGAAATGTTATATTTCATACATTGTTACAGAGAACTAGGAAGTGTAAACAAGTCATGAATTATTTAACTCTTCAGATATGATTTGCATTTCCTTAATGATTAATGATTTCAGCATTTTTCATATACTTATTGGCCATCTGTATGTATTCTTTTGATAAATGTCTATTCAGATAATTTGTTCTATGTATGTATGAAAGTATCACATGTACTTCAGAAATATATGCAATAATTATATGTTAATAAAAAAGATACAAACACTTTCTCTGTCTACAATTTGTCTCCAGAGCAATATTTCTCATATCAGATAAACTAAAAGAGATCAATGTTTGAACATATTAAGGCTAATTTCAATATTTGTACAATTTGTTTTCATAAAAGCCATATAATGCATTTTAATACTTACTGTTATATGTTTATTTTTTATTTACAACATATTTTTCCATTTTTAGCAATAGGAACAAACTCTCCAGTAGCAACAGACTAAATAGGTGAGCATAGTTTAATTTCTGCTGCATATTAATTTTTGAAAATATTATATATAGGCTTAAAATGTGTGGAACCTTCTGTTTTGGAAAAAATGAGCCTACATCCTTTTCAAGATATTAAATTCTCATTAATCTGTATAATCTGTGTCTTAAGGACACCAATGTGGAGATCACGTAACTTAAAATGTGGCTCAGCCTGATTTTAAAATAAAGATGTCTTTCAAAAAAGAATAAACACACAGAAGAATCAACATAGGAGATGATAGCAGGTCTTCCTTCAATCATACAATAAATTTGAAGCAAATGGCAGTGATATGTTAGGGCAAAACACACATGAAAAAGAAAGGAGACAGCAGGAAATAAACAAATTAAGACATTTCATGATGGTATGCTAGCCTATCAAAAGCAGGAGGAAGTATTACTGTCAAACCACATATATGTACAGGTTTTCCAAATTATAGGTTTGGGAGTAATAAAACATAAAACAGACATGAGTTCCTTTGAGAGGAATGATTTTTATATGAAGAAAACTAGAACACTTCTGAAGAGCATGAGCGTGTGGCACTATTCACAATAGCAAAGAC
Organism: Trachypithecus francoisi; assembly: GCF_009764315.1. Lineage (NCBI taxonomy): Eukaryota > Metazoa > Chordata > Mammalia > Primates > Cercopithecidae > Trachypithecus > Trachypithecus francoisi. Next base: position 64,913,611 of record NW_022681469.1, read on the forward strand.
TTGGAATCAACCCAAATGTCCATCTGTGACAGACTGGATTAAGAAAATGTGGCACATATACCCCATGGAATATTATGCAGCCATAAAAAAGGATGAGTTTGCATCCTTTGTAGGGACATGGATGCAGCTGGAAACCATCATTCTTAGCAAACTATCACAAGAACAGAAAACCAAACACCGCATGTTCTCACTCATAGGTGGGAACTGAACAATGAGATCACTTGGACTCGGGAAGGGGAACATCACACACCGGGGCCTATCATGGGGAGGGGGGAGGGGGGAGGGATTGCATTGGGAGTTATACCTGATGTAAATGATGAATTGAGGGGTGCTGACGAGTTGATGGGTGCAGCACACCAATGTGGCACAAGTATACATATGTAACAAACCTGCACGTTATGCACATGTACCCTAGAACTTAAAGTATAAAAAAAAAAAAAAAAGTAAAGACTTACCATCTTTGGATAGGAAGAATTGAAATCACACAGAAGTCAATGATCTCTAACAATTTATGAATTCAAAATACCAATAAGTATTTTTACGGAAGTAAACAAGTAGATTTTAGGCCGGGCGCGGTGGCTCAAGCCTGTAATCCCAGCACTTTGGGACGCCGAGGCGGGCGGATCACAAGGTCAGGAGATCCATACCCTCCTGGCTAACACGGTGAAACCCCGTCTCTACTAAAAATACAAAAAACTAGCCGGGCGCGGTGGCGGGCGCCTGTAGTCCCAGCTACTCGGAGGCTGAGGCGGGAGAATGGCGGGAACCCGGGAGGCGGAGCTTGCAGTGAGCCGAAATCGTGCCACTGCACTCCAGCCTGGGGACACAGCGAGACTCCGTCTCAAAAAAAAAAAAAAGTAGATTTTGATGTTGCTATGGAAAAAATATACAAGACATTCAAGAAACAAACAAAAACTTGAATCCAACAAGCTTTCAAATGCGCATTCACATTTGCAGAAAATATAGAGATAGAAAAATAAGTCAGGCAATATCTCAAGGAAACAACCAGACAAATTGAGAAAATACATCAATCTGCAGGACGACCAGCCTAGTTTGTTTCTCAAGTCTTTGAAACAAAAACTGAGCCAAACAATAAAAATATTGTCCTAGGAGAAAAAATGTTAATGAACTTCTGGAGAAGTTGATTGAACAAATTTGTGTACACACAATCACACACATACACCACACATACACACATACATGCACACATGATCACACATGATCACACACACACATACAAATATATATATATTTTAAAGACAGAGACTTAAGGGACATAACAAGTAAACACATATAAGCCTAGATTGAATCTGGCTTAGCTAATCCAGCTATAAAGGATACTTTGGGTAAAACTGAAGAAGTCTGAATCTATCAAGTGAATATATTAACATGCAAAAATAGTGATAATGAAAATAAGCACATTGCAAAACAATTGCAAAGTCTGATCTCATGCATGTAATTATGTATACACATATGTAGAAAATTTAAGTATAGATAAGTTTTTAAGGATATTAATAAGGTTTAAAGACTAAAAATACCTGTATGATGAATACAGATTTTACTTGTTTACTTTTGCTTATTATTTTTATGTTTTTACATTCAAAATGCATAAATTTTATAATAATAAAAGGCTGCTTTTAGTCTTTTTGAAAAATGCGTTGGTTCTAAAATGTTGAAAACACTTCTTTTTAATTTTTATTTTAGGTTCAGGGGTACATGTAAAGGTTTGTAATGTATGTAAACTCGTGTCACAGGGGCTTATTGTACAGATTATTTTATCACCTAGGTATTAAGCCAAGTACCATATAGTTATTTTTTCTGACCCTCCCCCCACTCACCCTCCACCCTCATATAGACCCCATTGTCTGTTGTTCACTTCTTTGTGTTTATGAGTTTTCATCACTTAGCTCCCACTTAAAAATGAGAACATGCAGTACTTTATATTCTCTTCCTTTGTTAGTTTGCTAATGATCATAGCAAATTACAGCTCCAACTATGTTCCCACAAAAATCATAATCCATTCTTTTTTATGGCTTCACAGTATTCCCAGTTGTATATGTACCACATTTTCTTTATCGAATCTGTCATTGACAGGCATTTAGGTCAACTCCATGTCTTTGCTATTGTGAATAGGGAGGCAATGAACATTTGTGTGCATGTATCTTTATGGTAGACTGATTAATATTCCTCTGGGAATATACCCAGTAATGGGATTCCTAGGGCAATTGGTAGTCCTGTTTTTAGCTCTTTAAGGAATCACCATACTGCTTTCCACAATGGTTGAACAAATTTACACTCCCACCAACAGTATATGTGTTCCCTTTTCTCCATAACATCACCAGTATCTGTTATTTTTTTTACTTTTAGTAATAGCCATTCTGATTGCTGTGAGATGGTATCTCATTGTGGTTTTGATGTGCATTTATCTAATGATCAGTAATATTGAGCATTTTTCATATGTTTGTTGGCTGGATGTATGTCTTCTTTTGAAAAATGTCTGTTCATGTTCTTTGCCCATTTTTAATAGGGTTATTTAAAAAATCCTTCATTTAAACATTGTGTAATGTCCATTGGTCATTCACCCGAAGAAATATATAGGTATCTTTAACATGTGATTTATAATTCTCCTATTTCACAAGATGTAGTTGTGTATGTTTTTATAAGATTTCAAAACCTGAAGAGGAGCAACTGTAAAGGTCAAATTGTTGCACATTTTATAGGAGAATTTGATTTTGATCTGCATAAGAACAAGAATTCTAGCAGAACTGTTGAAGCTTTTAAAATTCTGTTGTCCTTATTTATTTTCCTCTCACTTTTGTGTTTTAAACTTTAATATTTTGAGGTGAGGAAGTGATGGTTTTACGCATATTTGAGGTACTTTGTCTTGCTTTCTTGGGCTTCCTGATTTTGTGAGCAGTTTTATCTTTTCCCAGGATTTAGGTCATGTAGTTTGCCCTCATAAATATTTAAATAAGCATTAATAATATTATTCACATATATTTAATAGCAGTGCTTCATAAAAGTAGAGCTCCTGCCACCTATAAATCTAAGCGACACCTTTTGATGGATAGCGTTTTGAGAGGAGCAGTAAAGAACAAAGTAGCAGCCTGACAGCTGCAGTAAAGCAAGCATACCTTCATCCCAGGACAGGCCAGTGATTGCCACTGGAGGTACAGTCTCCAGGTGGTTTCATTTATCTCCCCGATACCTTTCAAATACGTCTCTAGCAAAATGCCTCAAGCAAAACACTCAGATTTCCAGGTGTGGTCTTTCTAGGAGAACACTGTAGAGGTGTGCACAGCATTTTCAGGAAATAGTTCCAAAAAATCGTATTTTTAGGAGAATAGTTTAATCATTTGCCTTCTAAAGGTTGACTTCCAATAACTTCAGTTAATCTTGTGTGGTCTGAATCATTCAGTATCCATCAAAGATTCAGGATCAAAAGGAAATTATCTTTAATCATGCTTTCCACTCTAAACTGAGAATAACCAGATTACAGGGACTCAGTTTTAAACTTAAATTCTAATGGAAATGAAATGTATAGAATAGTTTACCAGAATTACTTTTATTTGTTAAATGAAACCTGTTCAAACAGAAATCTCCCAGTGCAAACATTTATGGCGCCTATGAGTGTTTCCTCATGTTCCCCCAAAATATGCTCCACTGGTAGCCAAGAATGAAAAGCAAAATCACTACACACACACACACGCGCGCGCAAATGCACTTTCTCTCTATGAAAGTAACAGGATTCACAATTATATTGCCTGGTAATTGTCCACACATATTACAGAGAACAGACAGGCAAAATCATGTGCTGAATGTAATCCCCTCTAGTTTCTTTCTCCTTCTCCCTGTGGATGTGCTCTAGTCGGTGTGTGTTTTGCAGCTGTAGCTGCTCCAATGTGGAGAAAGCTGGGAAAAGATATGAAATAACTTAAGGAAGAGAAGGAAAAGGTGAATGGAGATGGATTGTTTCTGTTTTGAATTAATAGAAAAACTAGCAGAGGAGCATTTCTCCCACCTGTATCTATATCAGTGCCATTTATTCCAATATGGAAATAATCTAAACTGATGTACATAGAGGAATAAAAAAGAAAAGAAAATAATATATGGCCAGGCAAGTAAAATATTCTATCCTAGTTCAGTCACTTAAAACTATGAAAAACCACACAACTAGAGAAGCACTGTCACCCGTCTCTCTCTTATCTCTGACTTATTTGTCATCTGTATTATGTGTTTTCCCTCCTTTTGTCTTGAATTCATTACCTTACCTTTTTTATCCATTTGTCAATCCTGTGAATGGGTGGTCTGTTTCATGTTTCTAGACACAATATTACTGCTTAGATATGATGGGTGACATAAGGTTTGTGTATTCAAATACCATTTTATGCACTATTCCACACTTCTCATCCTCAGGATCATTAGCCACAGTATGTGTTCTACTCCATGCACAGAACGTCCCAGCTGATAATGACAATCGTCAAGGAGCATTTTGAGTCCTTTTGGTTTATTAGCAAAGTATCAATATCCCCCACAATTTTTCCCTTGTGATTCTATTCTTTCCAAATTATAAGTCTTAACATACAAGCAACATTGCATTGATCTCTTTAGAAGTCCCAAAATGTGTTTTAGTAAACTGACAGTTTTTCAGGATTAACAAAAAGAAAGCTTATTTTGTTTAAGCCTGAGTTTAGCGATGAAAAAATTTAAACAGGCTAGAATTTTCAGATATATTATTTCAAATTGATTCCACTTTAATTATGCGTGTCATCCACAAAATAGCATAGTGTGCAAATTTAAAGAAAGAAGAAAATTACCATAATTAAGTCCCAGGTTTACATGTAAATTATCTTATTGGTATAAATTATTAATTTTTATAATAACAATTAGATACAATTGTAACACATCCTTGAGGAAAAAAAACTACATCATTTTAGGGTGATATTTACATAATCAATAAAAGACTGCCTTAGATCTTTATGAAGGCTTCAAAAAAATCCCAAGAGAATTTAGAATTCCTGGTATGTTGATTTGTTGAAATCTTAAAAATGAGAACATGAAAATTACACAACGGTGGAACTAAATCGAGATTATAAATTTTAATATAATTTGAAATTCCAGTTTATCAAAAATGCTTTTATAATGTTCTGTGATCTATTTGGCACCCAGCCACTTATTTCACTTGAACAATAGGCATTTTGGTAATGATCCCTCTTGATATTCACACCCCCCCAACACTAAATCTTCTCTGAACCCATGTAACTAAAACATTGTGGCATAAATAATGCTGCATGAGTTTTAGGCTAGCTTTTAAGCTCTGAAACTTCTATCTTGGAATACTCATTTGTTGTAATACACATGTAAAAACTCTATCAATTATAAAATCACCTGGTTAAAGAGGGAAAGATGCCATGTGGAAAAAGAGCTACTTAAGTCCCGGTACAAGGCATGTGAGTAAAAGAAATATCTTGGATATTCCAGTTTCAGCACATCTCAAAGGGAGAAAAAAACTAAAGCTGCAAACTTATGGTCCTATGCAAGCTGCCCCGGCCATCTCCAGACATTGACCTTTACTACTTTTGCTAAGGCCCTAGAAAGAAAGCCATCCTTACCAGGATGGTTTGATTCCTACCCCACGGAAATGTAACCAAAATTAAATCATTTTTATTTTATGTCACTAAATGTTGTGGGTGGTAGTTCATTATGCAGTGATAAATAACTGGAACAAAATTTGGTTTCTAGATGTGGAGTAGTTGCATGAAAAAATCTATATATATACACATATATATATACACACACACATAATGGCCAAGCGGCAGTGGCTCATGCCTGTAATCCCAGCACTTTGGGAGGTGAAGGTGGGCAGATCACCTGAGATAGGGAGTTCAAGACCAGCCTGACCAACATGGAGGAACCCTGTCTCTACCAAAAATACAAAAATTAGCCGAGCATGGTGGTGGGCTCCTGTAGTTCCAACTCCTTGGGAGGCTGAGGCAGGAGAATCACTTGAACCCAGGAGGAGGTTGCAGTGAGCCGAGATCACGCCATTGCACTCCAGCCTGGGAGACAAGAGTGAAACTCTGCCTCAAAACAAAACAACAACAACAACAACAACAACAAAGATATAGAATATGTAAAATTAACTTTCAGGTAAGACTTGGGAAAAAGCTGGAAGAACACTGAAGAAACGGCATTATAAGCTGGAAGTGACTCAAAGAGGCTGTTAGTGAGGCTTAAAGAACAGTGAAGACAAAGTTATCAAAAGCTGGAGACAAGGCACAAAATATACTACACAATGACAGAACTTTAGAAACTGTTATCCATGGTAAAAAAGGATTATAATGATCTTGAGGCTAATTAAGGATATTTCATTACTAAATATCAAAAATGATAATCTTTTTTGATGTGTATAATATAGAAGAGAAAGATGTTTTATAGAAAAAGTTTTCACCCTCTGTTTCTTTGAGTTTGACTTGTTTTAATATACAGATGCTGTGAATGGGGGGATTGAAGAGGTGTTGATCAAAGGACACAACATTTCAGTTACACAAGATAAATAAGTTCAAAAAATCTATTGTATATCATGGTGACCATAGTTAATAACAATACATTGTATATATGAAAATTGTTGAGAGTAGATTTTGATTATTCTCACCACAAAATTACATGAGGTAATGTGTATGTTTAATAGCTTGATTTAGCCATTCCACAGTGTATACATATAACACACCATCATGTTTTACACATAAATATATGCAATTTTTACTGGTCAATTTTTTTTTTAAAGGAAAAATATTTTTTTCAGGTTCTAAAGATAATTTAGAGGACATGTATAGAAACCAGGGCTTTATGGACTCAGAAAGATCTTCCTTATCCCCACCAAAATATTCTTAAACTAAGAAATGGATGAAGACAAAATCCAAAGTTAGGTTCTTTGTAAGGATTAAAAGTGCTGTCCTATTAAAAATTTCTGCTATTCAAAAGACTTTGTAAAGGTCTTAAGGACATACCTATTGAATATTTTGTTAAAGGCCATTAGGACTTTAAGGGATTTGTACCACAACAGCCTTACATAGGGTCGAAAATAGAAAATGGCACGTCTAAAAGAGACCTGTGGTTGTGGCTTTTGTTTTACGTAATAGACCCCAATATGACAAGAACTTTATTGCAGGAAGCATTGCTTGTTTGACTAAAAGGCCCAGAGCCAGTACAAAATGAAGTGATACTTCCTAGAGAGAGAGGTGACAAACTGGATCTCAGAAATTCCTGCCATCCCAGTCCAGGTGACATACCCCATGAGTGTAAAAGTCCTCAGAAGTCACAGCCTCAGTCTCCATCTAACTGCAACCTAACTGTATGAGGGACCCTAAGTGGGAATCACCCAGCTGAGCCTGTCATTCCAGAATTGTGAGTGATAATAATACATTGTTGTTTTAAAACAATACGATTTTGAGGAGGTTTGTTGTGCAGTATCAGATAATGAGAATTATCTCTTGAACAACCTTTACTAAAACTTCATTGCATAATATAGAAAAATTACAAAATCCATTAAATAGATATTTTAATGCCTACCTAAAACCTTAGTGTATGCAAATTTGAAAATTATGTTTTTCATGGTGTTAGTGAGTTATTCAAAAGCAATAGAAGAGTTCCCCGATTAAGTTTGAATGATGTGGACAGAGGGGAAAGAGGGGGTTGAAATAGCATGAGGAATTTTTTCCGAACATTTGTGACCAACAAAAGCCTCTTTCGAGATGCTTGTAATGATTTTAATGTTATTATATGAAATAAACATTAACAAACTGCTATTATCTCTGGGTCACAACATATAGTGAGTACATGAGCACTGTTTAAAAGCTGGAGATGAAGTGGTAAAGGAGATGAAGTCTTTAGACTTAAGTAACTTACATTTTATCAAGGTATATCATGTTTAATAAAAGCGAAATTAACCTTTTTCAGCAAACTTATCAGTGTCAACTCTAATCCTAACATACAATCCAGTCATAAGCTTACGGAAGCCTTAAAACATGTTAGTCCTACATGTTATAATAGAAAAATGCATATTATGTGTTCTAATTCTGGCTTTATCACTAGCATCTTCAGGTGTCAATTTTACCTATAATATGAGATAATTAGACTAAATTATCTCCAGTATTTCGCTCACATCCAGGAGTTTTAGGGCAACTAAATTTCTATATACAATCTCTGTGGAACTCATATGTTTTAATGGCAGTAAATATTTGTTTATGGGGGCTGATACTGCACAATAGCATTTAAGATTATCTTTGTTTTGATTCTTTCAAAAAAATTACTTTACTATTTATCACAACAAAAAGTAATGTATATCATTCCAAAAGAACATACCTGCTAATACCAAATGAGCCAGTCCAAAAGAATATTTGCCAGATCAGCCAAGAATTTCCAAAATCGGAAAGCATCAAAATCCCTGATTTTGTTGAATACTGTTCAACTATTATTTCATATACTCTACTTCAATTTCAGCATGAATTGCAATGTTTTTGGAATTTGAGTTGAAAATATTAGCCTACATATTAATTATCTTAACCTAGCTGCACAATTTACCTTTAAAACTTGAGAAAAGACTAGACAGAAGCAAGATGGGCAAGACTGCCAATCTGTATGTTAGCCAAACTAAAAAAGGTCTATCTAGAACCTAAGTGTAAATGAAAGTAAAAGTCCCGTTAGATGGCTATATGGGAACTTTGAAATGCAAAATGTACAGAATGTTTTTCTACACATTTTTATACCAATAGAGTGTTGGCATTTACAGATGTTTTGGAAGTTTCTTTTTATTAAATTTATTTTTTATTATACTTTAAGTTCTAGGGTACATGTGCACAACGTGCGGGTTTATTTCATATGTATACATGTGCCATGTTGGTGTGCTGCACCCATTAACTCGTCATTTACATTAGGTATATCTCCTAATGCTATCCCTCCTCTCTCCCCCGACCCCACTGGGAATTGAACAATGAGAACACTTGAACACAGGATGTTTTTATATAGTAATTTTTTTTTTTCTCAAATGAAACCAACTTTAGAGTCCAGTATATTCTAAACACAGATTTAAAATATCCCTGCTTTGGTGCTTAATGTCAGATGTCAGATTGACTGGATTAAGGAATACTTAGAAACCTGCTAAAGCACTACTTTTCAGTGCATCTATGAGGGTACTTCCAGAAAAGATTAGCATGTCAGTGTGAGTGAAAAGGCGGGGAAGATCTGCCTCAATGTTTATGGCACCATTCAACTGGCCTGGGACCCAGAGAGAGCAAAAACAGAGGAAAGGGGAATATGTCTATCTATCTTCTGGAGCCGGTATACACTCTTCTTCTCTTGTCTTTAAACATTAGAATTCCAGGACCCCAAACTTTTGGACCCCAAGATTTACACCAGCTAGCATTCATTCTTAGACTAAGAATTATGCTATCAAATCCCCTGGTCCTGACTCCTTTGGACTTGGGCTGAGCCATGCTACTGACATCTCAGAATCTCCAGCTTGCAGATGGCCTGTCATGGAACTACTCATTCTCCATTATCATGTGAGCAAATGAGTCCTCAGATCTAGTCACTTTCAATAACACTTTCCTGTGATCTGAAATTGAATGAGAAAAAGAAACAATGTGTTTATCATAGGTTTTTTTTTTTTATAATGTGCTGTATTCAGTTTCCAAGTAAATATTTTATTCACTTTTATTAGTTTGCAGTCAACTCCAATACAAAGAGTTCAACTGGGAATCACAGTGTTTATAAAATCTTAGAGTTGGAAAAGGCTTTGCAGATACAGTTATCCAAATTTCTACTCAGTGCAGCCTTTTCAATTGCATTGCATCTGCACCTCATCATTCTTAGGTATCATGCAAGCCCTAGATCTTTTCCTAAGCATTAAAATCTGTCCCCTACACTACTGAAAAACTTCATGCTAAGCCACTTCATACAAGGTGACTGACAACCTACTTTAAATAATTTGCCCTCAAAAGGATCAGGAATCCAAGATTAAGATTATTACCCTTTCCATTTTAAAACCAAGAAGTTTGAGAGATTTGATAACATTCATACTGTCTCCTTATATAGTATCTAAACTTAAGGTAGATTAGAAGTACCTTTAAAGGTATAAAAGTGTTTTATTACTAAAATTCTAATCTAAAAGCCCAAGCTACAGTATGAATAATGAAAGAAGAAAAATAGTAACTGTAAAATCAAATATATTTTCCCTTCTTTTTCCTCACTATATTTTTTTCTATTGTTATGTCTCCATTCATTCATTTTCAATTTAGCTCCTTTCCCACTACCTAAATTAATCTACTCTTATTCTGTAGCTTCTATATCGTATCAGACATATGACTCCATAACAGACAAAGGATGAAATGGCTCATCAAGTCTAAGTTAATGAACAACCAGAGAATTTTCTTATAAATAAAGAATTGAAAGATGGCCAGGAAGTGATTGCATTTTTGCCTCTCATATATCACTCCATTTTTCTTAAGAAACTGTTTTTTATGGCCATAATAATCTGGATTGGTTCATTTTCACACTGCTGATAGCAACATACCTGAAACTGGGTAATTTATAAAGACAAAGAGGCTTAATGGACTCACAGTTCCACGTGGCTGGGGAGGACTCACAATCATGGTGGGAGGTGAAAGGCATGTCTTACATGGTGGCAGACAAGAGACAATAAGAGTCAAGCAAAAGGGGAATCCCTTATAAAACTATCAGATCTCATGAGACTTATTCACTACTAGGAGAGTAGTACAAGGGAAACTGCCTCTATGATTCAATTGTCTCCTACTGGGTCCCTCCCACAACATGTGGGAATTATGGGAGCTACAATTCAAGATGAGATTTGGGTGGAAACACAGCCAAACCATATCAATATTATAATGTTTTGGGGATAGTTAAGTGTGAATATTTCATGGTAACTATACTAATTGCAACACAAAGAACAACAAGTGTGTCCAAAGTACAGACAATTTCACAAACCAGGTCAGCATCTGACCGGGTGGCAATGATTCTGAAATTTAAGTTTACACATTAGCACACTCTTAGGAAAACTCCAATTTGAAGATAAAATTAAGTATAGGAAACTAACTGTATTTATCAATGTTAGTATTCCAATAAGGTTATGCTTGTAAGAAAAACTAATCTATTGGAAAAGTAATTATATATTTGAGAAACTGACTGAGAAAAATAACCTATGCATATGTCCCAAATTTTAAACCACCATTTCTTCTTTCTAATGGATTATGGCATCTTTCTGTAGCTCCAGAAACATCCAGTGCCCAGAAATATTAATGTAATCATTACCAAAATATTCTTGACAAGGAACTGAGAGTTTAGAATGGCCAAATATTTGTGTCATATCCAATTTTATTGCTTGAAAATGGACATAGCAAGTGCACAATATTAATGTCAGTCTAACAAGATTATATAAAAATTAAAACAAAAATCCTTCATCTGACCGTATTTAGTTGATCATTTCTAACAATTGGCTTTCAGGCTAGCCAAGTAATTTCCTCTCTTCAGCAATATTGTCCTTCATATTCTTATAAGCAGGTATGTTGTTTAATAATAAGTCTTTCCATATTTCCTTGTAATATTTTGTTATAAATTGAATCATCTATTAGTCATTCCATGAGTCCTGTACACATTCCTCACCATTTGTCAACACCAATAAGAATAACCTCAGCACTTTACACTTGGCCTTACCTGGCTTTCATTGAGATTGTCACCTACCTTCCCTGAACTCACAGACCTAGTTAACATGGTATCAAACACAACAAATGGATTATTCTCTTCATATATAATTAGCTACCTGCTCTCATTGTGATTTCAAAATCTGATTTTGATCATTACAATGTTTTTAGTATAGAGTATACAAACTATGTATTTTACAAACTAACAACACTCTTTTCTGTTACTCTATGATATCTGTCAAGTTGTTTCTTCTAATAATATAAAAGAAAATCAATTTTATCTTAGTCCATCCGGGCTGCTAGAACAAAATGCTATAAATCAGTCTGCTAAAAACAAAAAACAAAACAGCAATTTATTTTTCACAGTTCTGGAAGCTTGGAAGTTCAAGATCCATGTGCAAAAAGATTCAGTGTGTATTAAGGGCCAATTTTCTGGTTCACAGATGTTACTTTCTCACTGTCTTTCTCATGGTAGAAGGAGCTAGCTAGCTTTCTGGGATCTCTTTTAAAAGCACAGTAATACCAATCATGAGGGCTCTGTCCTCTCAAAAGCCCTGTCTCCTAATATCATTACCTTGAGGATTAGGATTTCAACATACATTTTTTTTTTTCTTTTTTTCGAGATGGAGTCTCGCTCTGTTGCCCAGGCTGGAGTGCGGTGGCTTGATCTTGGCTCACTGCAAGCTCCACCTCCTAGGTTCAAGTGATTTCCTGCCTCAGCCTCATGAGTAACTGGGATTATAAGCACCCACCACCATGCCCAGCTAATTTTTTGTGTGTGTATTTTTAGTAGACATGGGGTTTTACCATGTTGGCCAGGCTGGTTTCAAACTCCTGACCTCCAGTGATTCACCCACCTCAGCCTCTCAAACTGCTAGGATTGCAGGCATGAGCCACCATACCTGGCCTCAACATACGAATTTGGAGAGGACACAGATATTCAGACCACAGCAATTTTACTGATATAAAAGTAGGAATATTAATGTTAAACAAAATTTTGAAAGACCTGTAATAGTTAAGAATAAACATAGTAGCAAAAGGGCTAATATTTGGCTGTTACTCTACTCTCTAAATTTTGAGCATCAAAACTTTTCAAGTACCCTTTTATAAAACAAAGAAGGAAACATTGCTACTCAATATATATGTGAAATTTATTTTAACCTGAAACTATCTTAATTCTCACACTAGAGCATTACTTTAGTAAAATGGAAAATGATTTTTAAAGCTTTTCATCCATAAAGAGAAATTGTGGCTTACATAACAAGAAAAAACATTATAGAAAAGTTATGTTATAATTTCAAATTCATGCAATAGGTAGGCTCTCATTGCTTCACCACATTATGCTCTTTTCTCTTTTTGAATATTTTCTCTCATTCACCACCCACCACCATCTATCAAACTCTATTGATCCTCCAAGGTCAATTCAAATGTTACCTTCTCTATAAAGTTGTTCTGCAATTCTAGCCAGAATAAAGTATTTCTGAAACTATGATTTGATAGCATATTGTTATGGTTATGTAGAAACATTATTCTCCTCTATTAAAACATAAATTCTATCATTAACAGAGTCTATTCCTTACTAATTTTGTAGTTTAGTAACAGCTAGCCCAAATATTTACTCACTCAACTATCAGTATATTGCTAGAGCTACAGAGTCAGGGAGAATAGCATGGTTAAGTACCCAACATAAGAATTAAAAGGGGGAAAATCCATATCAGGGTCCACGGGTTTGGTGAGCAGGTACCCCTAAATATGTCCCATACCAAAGCTGGAATGAAAGTTTGTGATACTCACGTGAAGTAATCTCTACATTTTTTTTTTTTTTGTCTCTAATACTCATCTCCATTTGATCCAAAAAATTTGGCACCACCTTTTCTCTAGAGTAAGATTTGGAAATAAGTAAGTCATTGATAAAATGCTACTTTAGAGCCACAAGTTTGAGGGGGTGCAAATTATTGATTTCTGACTTTAAAACTGTAGCCCGTAGGTAAAATCAAAATACTGGAAAAACTATGTAATCCTACGAAAAATGTCTTGTCCCCTCAAACTCAATCCTCTACTTCTCAGATTCTTAAACTCTTACTGAGTTTGGGAGAGAGGACAGGATTTGTAGACATGAAGGAAAACAATCAGTTTTGAACATGGAGGGGACTTGTGGCTCTCAGATGAAGACACTCATTCAAGTTTGAGAATCAAAATGTGAACAGAATTTTTTTATTTCCATGAACTTCTTATTTATTTCTGAGTTTGGCAGCCACACCTAAGGTTGGAGTGACAGCAGTAGAGATGGCAGTGGGTGGATTTAGTCAAGTGACTGCTGAGTGCAGCCCACTGAAATTTCCAGAGACATTCAGTGGCATCAATTGCCATCAAGGTCTATGAGTAGTTCTCTTACAATTCTCTCAGTTGACCGAGAATGAGGGGATACACACTCCTGCTATACAGTGTGGCAACAGATACTGGAAGTTCCAGAGAAATTTTCCATCCTATTTGTCTAACATCTTTCAGGCCCACAAGTTGAGTGATGTAAGATGATTTTATAAGGCTTATTTCTGAATCAATGTGATGTTCAAAAATGTTATGATGAAGTTCTACTAATCTGATTTGCAAACCCTCCACAATATTTCTTATGTAGCTCTTAAATGTGTGATGGCTATAATGTGTGTTTTGTTTTATTCCATGAAAAATTACTAAAATATCAAATAATGTACTACAAAGATCTTTTTCCTTTTACTTTTCTTTTCATCTTTTTCTCTAAATATCAACAATATAGATATATGGAATCCAAGAAACACTGACATAACATTTCTCCACATGCTTGCAAATGATAGCTAGTGAACAATAAGCATGTTTAGAAATGTTTGGGAAAGCCAGACAGGGACTGGCTGGAAGTGATTTAATGATTTATAAGATTAAAGTGATCTGAAGAGTTTAATAATATGAGTTAGGGAGTGGAATCCCATAATAATATGGCTCAACTTGCTCAGATGCTATATCTTGCATTTCTTGATATTCACCATCTTTACTTTGTCCACTGTAAAATCGTGAATGTTTAGCTAATCAAATGATTTTTCCAAATTCCTTTGGCTCTCCACTATCCAATTATTTTTATAATACAGTGCCTTGAATATCTTAATGGAGTAACTGGCACAGGCTCTCCTCTCTGTTAATATTGGATCTTCAAACACCTTCATTGCTACAACAAGCTTAGGGGAGACAATTAGAGTAAATATTTTTGCAGAATGCTTGAAGTGAAATAACTTCGAGTTATTCTTTATATAAACTGATCTATTTAGGGCTTCCTAATGAAAAGAAGGAATGTGCATTGAATATAGAAAAGCAAGCTACTGTTGGGAACAAAAATGTGCTTTCACAAGTGTCATATTTTAATCAAGCTTCTACAGAAAAATGATATTTTTCTCCTTATTTAAACATATTAGCACACCCACACATGTGTCTGTCACTGTAGAAGATTTCAGTGGTGACTGTTCATTCTGACTATCTAGCCCTAGTGTCTTGGGTTGTCACTCACATGGACAGTATTCTTATTATCTTGGGTAGAAACCACATTTTTTACTTCTACCAAAGGTCTGGTTATCTTCAAATTGTCAAATGCTTTATACTGTGAAGAATGCTTAGCACCTGGGCTTCCAAATGAAGTTGAATACAGCGCCAGAGAAAGTTGTGATTACTGTAAGAAATTCAGGCTTCAAAATTGCTTTGCTGTGGTAAATCATGTTCAAGAACAGATTTTCTATATGTTCCATGAAAGTAGGTGACTGTGCATTCCACCTTTATTCATAAAAATCTAGTCTGTTTTACAACTGACAGATGAAGTTTATCCTGCTCACATTTAAAATTGCCTATAATCAAAAGTTAAATGAGAAACATACTTCTGGCCTTAAATTTCTATAGAAAATTGATGCCTCAGACATAAAAATAGCTACTCATTCTATGATTCTATGTTCCTCTTTTTCTTATTTTTTTCTTCTTTGCTTTCTCTATGAGTTACAAACTCAAAAAGGCATATTCCTTTGTTTTTGTTTGTTTCGTTTCACTTTGATTTTATGACAAGAATGGTTATCTTCCTTAAAGACTCATAAAATAATGTATTCAATATTTTATAATAATTTCTTTAGATATACCATATATTAAAGTTTTCAAAGACATTATCTCTTTTAAAAAGTGTCTCTTTTATTAGTGAAATTCAGAATCCATAATTGATAAATTATGAATGATGAATTCAACTAAATATAAATCAAATAACATATAGGTCAAAACACATTTATGCAAACACATATGAAAAACTAATACAAAATTATTTACAATACATCATAACGAAGAGGTAATGTACTCTATAAAGAATCCTATTAAATAAATAAAAAGAAAGCAAAAGGAAAAATGGAAGATGATTACTTACTATAACAGTATATGACATATAATAAGATCATTAAATGTTTTATGAAGCAATGGGTAAGAAATAACTCTTTGGACAACTGTCCAACTATTTCAATTAAAAGCTTCACTTTTTCTGATATATAAAGTTTCCCTTTATATTATCACATAAATAGGAAACATAGAATGTCTTTTCCTATTTACAAAAAAGACCAATATACAAGTGTTAACTTATGGATCATATTATCCCATCTTAGATTAAGTTATAGCTATACTTTTATTTGTTACAGAAGAATTAAGAGACATGACAAATGATGAAGATGAAGATAAACGATTACTGGATGTAAATTCAATTGTTGTTTTTAATTCCTCACTGCCTTTTTCAGTTAGATGACTTTTCAGTGAACTAGCATGGATGGAGTATATTTCTCCACTTCATCTATATTGGGTTTTGACCATGGGAATTGCTTTGGCCAGTAGAACATTAGCTGACATGATTTAAGGATAGAACTCAAACATGCTTGAGTGGTTTGGCATGAGTGGCTTGGCCTCCCATGCTCCTAATGCCTGGATAGCTGCTTATCAACAAGAAATGCAGAAACACATGGAGCATAGCTGAACCAAACCCACAGCCTTGAGCTGGAACCTGGCCTGTAACCATTATGCAAAATCATGAGCAATGTAACTATTATGCAGAATCATGAGCAAATGTGTGTTTGTTATTACAAACCACTGAATTTTAAGGTAATTTTCTGTACAACATTATTTCAATATGAGTTGACAAATTTTTAAAAATGGTACCAAAAGTAAAACACTGCCTTAAACAACCTTCTCCTGCCCCAAAAGAAAATGGCTTCACACTTTGGTAGGGAATGTTGAAGCAACTATTAGAAAAGAGTGAGAAAATTGTAACCCATATTGTATGGCAGCAAAATATTTTCATAAAACCGTCACCTGTGGAAACCTAGAAGTCGGAAAATGTATTTAATGAACTCCTGGCACTGGGCAAGTTTGTTGCCCAAATTTGGCAGTATGTTGATAACGTAACTGCCTGTTATTAGTTGCATGTTATGGTGTCTCAAGGTATATGAGTTCAGTGAAAAACTAGCTGGTTTGCAAGCAGAATTTCAAGGAAATATAGAGATTCCCTTCCCAACAAGACTACTTTTCCAGATAACCACAGGGTAGTTAGCGTTAAGTTGAGAGACGAATGAGAGAGAGAATGCAAAGAAATACCTTATGTTGAGAATTAGTCCTAAGAAATAACTTTTGGCATAGTTACTTGAGAGAAACAAGCATATCAGAGGTGGGGCGCAGTGGCTCACGCCTGTAATCTCAGAAATTTGGGAGGCTAAGGAGGGCGGATCACAAAGTCAGGAAATTGAGACTATCCTGGTCAACATGGTGAAACGCAGTCTCTACTAAAAATGCAAAAACTAGCTGGGCCTGGTGGTGGATGCTTATAGTCCTAGCTACTTGGGAGTCTGAGGCAGGAGAATCACTTGAACTCAGGAAGCAGAGGTTGCAGTGAGCCAAGATAGCACCACTGCACTCCAGCCTGGCGACAGAGCAAGACTCCATCTCAAAACAGACAAACAAACAAAAACAAAAGATCAGAAGTCGAAAGAATTTTTTACTAAAATGTATTCAAAAAAACCCCATAAGCTTGTATTTTAAAGTCATTTGATTATTTAAGAAGAATAATTGAAATTTTTGACAAACATTAAGTGTCTGACTTTCAAATATGAGAACTTTTCTGTAAAATGTTTACAGTACCTGATGAGAAAAAAATATTTATGATAATTGTTAAATAGTAAGGCAGATCTTTTTTAGGTCCAGCATGATAGTTGTAGGGACCACAGCAGTGGGGTTTTGCAGTAGGGGAGAGAGATTGGACTCAGCTCCAAATACAAGGAAAAGTAGAAATCTACAGCGAAGGAACAGAGTGGGGCTCAGTGGACATAAAATTACTAAAAGAAAATATCAAAGATAAGGAGGGATTACGGCTAAAATGACTTAAGAGGATTTTTGCTGAAAGCAGGCCATGGTGATCAGAAATCACCTAGGGGATGGTGGAGGATGAGGAACCCAATCAGGTTTCAGAGCGATCAGATAATGAGGGTGTTCAAGGAGAGAACTTTGTGTTGTCATACTCAAAAAGGTTTAATCATCAAAGCCTAATTTGACTGTGTTCATGGAGTATAATAAGCAAGGAATAATTTTCTAGAACATGAACAGAGGCCATGAAGAACAAAGAACAAGGGAATTACTCCCAGAGATCAAAATATGGATCTAATTCAGGAGCTTCCCCCTTGCCTCCTCACCCTACCTTAACTAGGGCAGAATTACCTCCAAGTATGTAATTATTAACTATATTCTTCAACGTCTGAGTAATAATCACCTATATAGGTCCTATCTTCAAAACTACATAATACTCACACTAGTGAGTAAGATGAGAGGAAAGTGATTTTCAATGCTACAAATAAACTTTTATGTATGTTGAACCCTTTGTGTTTAACTTCACCTCCCACATAGCTACAATCTAAGGTAAACCTGTAAAGGAAAAAATGTTATTCACTATCTGGAAAGTCTGAGTAAACACTTCTTCCTAAGAAAAATATAAGATTTCATTATCTGGTAGCCTTTTAGTATCTACAAATATTTTAGAGATATTTTGACTTCTGAATAAATACACAAAAATATCAAATGTTCTGATTTCAAAATTACCCTGAACTTGCTAGTGAGATGGATTGACTCATTTACATATGCTGTTTTTAGAATAAAAAGCTAAAAGACTTTCTTTATAATTCCTTTTTAAAAGGAGTTTAATTTAATAATTATTATACATAAACTTAAAGGAAAAGTTTCTAAAAGAAAGAATTAATTGTCCTTCTTTTGATGTTTTCTTACAAACTAATTTGTATCTCAATAGCTTTTTTCTTCTAGAATTTCTATAGCTTTTTGTTAAACTAAATTGATTCAAATGACATTGTTTTCTCAGTTTTCTTATGTTAAAAATAGTCTCACAATAGATACCAGAATCAAAGAATTATACATAATAGTTCATAAGAAAAAGGGTGCTTTTATTTTAGCTTGAGGGAAATTGATTTGAATAAAGTCCAGTTTTTAGCAAACTGTATTCAACTAAATTGATTCTCTCTACTTTAAATAAAATTTTCATACTTCCTTTCTCAGTGTGTAAGACATTCACATAGACTGTTTTATAATGCTGATTAAGTTCAATGCTTGCTAAATACTGTGGGAATTAAAATCCATGAAATCTTGTTTTAACTATTATTTGCGTTTTTTTTGGGGGGGAGGGATCTAAACGTCTCATTCTATGCCCCCCCACACACACCTCATATAAGGGGGTGATTGACATTTTTTTTAAAAAGAGTCATTTATTTGGGTAATGTTAAGATTCGCTTTTCAAATGTTTTTATCTCAGGCCAAGTGAATGTGAATGTTGGTATAAAGTGCCAAGAGTAAATTATGTTTTGCTCCATGGAAGGACACCATATTTAGATTTTATTTCACTAAGCAGAATATCCATATCAGCAATGTAACAAAATGGAAATACCTCCCATTAATATTTTTACTACCGTGCAACTAATTTGTATTATTTTATGTCACCGCTTAGGATATATTTAAATCTCAGACTTGTAAGCTACGAAAAAGAGTATCAAAATTTTGTGCTAAAATCCTAAGCTATAGTTACAAATATATATATTTTAAATGACTTTGGAGAGAGTTTATCAACAAAAGGAAACAAATGTTTATAGTCACAGTTTCAGATATTTTTAATTTTTTTATATTTTAAAATATTTTGTAAATAGTGCTTTGAAATGAGATTTTTAAAAATCTTCCATCTGTAATATTTTTGTCAGAGGCATTTGAACCAGAGCAACTCCATCTTGAACAGGGACTGGGTAAAACGAGTCTGAAACCTGCTGGGCTGCATTCCCAGACAGTTAAGGCATTCTAAGCCACAGGATGAGATCGGAGGTCAGCACAAGATACAGGTCATAAAGATCTTGCTGATAAAACAGGTTTACATACAGTAAAGAAACTGGTTAAAACCCACCAAAATCAAGATGGCAATGAGGGTGACCTTTGGTTGTCCTCACTGCTACACTCCCACCAGTGCCATGACAGTTTACACATGCCCTGGCAATGTCAGGAAGTTACCCTATATGGTCTAAAAAGGGGAGGCACCCTTTCTTTAGCATACCATCAAGAAATAACCATAAAAAAGGGGAACCAGCACCTCAGGGCTCCTCTGTCCAAAAGAATGGCTACCCAAAAGAATGGGTAGCCATTCTTTTATTCCTCTACTTTCATAATAAACTCACTTTTAAGGGAGGAGACCACCCCTCATATCATCTTATGCCCAATTTCTGCCTCCAAAGAAAGAAGAAGTAAAAACTAAAAGGCAGAAATGAAATCCACAGGCAGACAGCCCGGCACCTCACCCTGAGCCTGGTAGTTAAAGATCGACCCCTGACCTAGTTGGTTCTGTTATCTATAGATTACAGACATTGTATAGAGATGCACTGTGAAAATCTCTATCTTGTTTTGTTCCGATCTAATTACCCGTGCATGCAGCCCCCAGTCACATACCCCCTGCTTGCTCAATCAATCACGACCCTCTCACACACACCCGCTTAGAGTTGTGAGCCCTTAAAAGGGACAGGAGTTGCCCACTCGGGGGCTCGGCTCTTGAGACAGAAGTCTTGCTGATGCCCCCGGCCGAATAAACCCCTTCCTTCTTTAACTCGGTATCTGAGGAGTTTTGTCTGAGGCTTGTCCTGCTACACTTTCACTTTCTGGACTCACCCTGAATCCTTTCTTGCGCAAGATCCAAGAACCCTCTTTTGGGGACTGGATCAGGACACCTTTCTGGTAACATTTTAATCAAATTCACTTGCCTTCTCTCACTAGAATATGTCAGGAGAGGTGTATTCCCTCTTAAAATATTTTGTTTTCCCGCTCAAAATATTCTATTGGTCCTGAGATTGCAAAATACACCCTAGCATGATGGGAAAGATGATTTGTTCTCCCTCTGAGAATGTTTATGTTTACCTTAAATATTGATGAGACTTTTCTCTAATAGCTACCAATGGAGCCTGACCAGACTGACACTGTGTGCATGCCAATAAAAAAGAAAACTGGCAGCTAAGATAACCCTTGAAACAAACTTTTCTCTGGCTATGTGGTCTTGCATTTGTCACTTGGATTTGCTAACAATGGTTATACTATACAATTATGAATCATCTACTCGTTGAGTCTTCAGATAGAAAATAGATGAGAAAACACTCTGTCTCCTTGTAAAGGAGTTATTTTTGTTCTCTTTGTGATTTAAATATAATCGATGTATACAGAAATAAATAACTTATTAAGAATTTAATATATTCACTTTATATGAACATAATTGTCTAAATTTAGATTTAAGCACATAGAGTTGTAAAATTTACTTTTTAAGGTTTTAGAAAATCAAAGAAGACCAATCTGAAAAAATTTATTTCTTATGGCAATAATATATAATGCTGACCATTACTATTCTTAAATTTAGAAAAAAATAGGGAAGACCTTTTATTTTAGCTTACAGTTACTTTGTTGTGCTATAAAATGGTGATGACCATGCTGTAAGTCAAACATATGTCTGTGTTCCTATAACACACTGGAAGGAAGTTGAGAATACTCGTCCATTGATGTACTTGGAATTGAGGATGAATTCAAGCAATAATTCAAGGGATGTACTGCAAAGAGTTACAAATCACTTTCCTGTAGTAGAATGCCAATGCATTTGGAGATACATAGCCAGAGTACATTTGACATGTTTTATGCATGAACACTTGCTCATAGAAGGGGGTTGAAATACATTACTAGATATTAGATATGTTATATTTTTCTAAAATAATTGTTATTGGAATAAAAGAAAGTACCAATATTACAAGCTAATACAGGTTCCAAAAATATGGAGACTTTGAGTTTTGGAGACACTGGCAGGAATCCTAAGCCTGAAGATGCCACAGAGAGAGAAAATGGCTAATGGCTCTCAGTTCCATGTCCAACAACTCACCTCAACCCTTTGAAAAACCACTAGGTTGCCCAAAGGTGCTTTGGTGGTAGTGTGGGAAGAACTTCAGCCTACAGCAAAAAGGAACAGGGTTCACAAACAGGTACTTTTTAATTCCTTTTATCTATCCCCCAGCTTTCATTGGGCAGCATAAAGTAAACACATTAAACTCAACAGAAAAAAAAAAAAAAAGTGATATAAATTCACAGATAATCACTTAAGCACAAATAATATACAAAGTTATTACTTTACTCAAAGTGATTTTGAAGAAAAAATTGCTACAATTCAGGGTACTCAGCAAGTTTACCTTTAGATATATTACATAATTTTCACAGAGTTCTATGTGGAAGCATTGACAAGGTTGTTCATTTTAATGGTGTTTATGGAAGAAATGGATCATCTGGGTGCCATGACCAAGGGAATAGAAGAGTCAAGACTGATACATACATGTGCTAGAATACCATTGCAATATTCAGTCAAGGAAAGAATTTTACATATGTCAACATTATAGATCTCTAAAATACAGTATTTTTAGTGAAAAATAGTAAGAAATGCAAAGGATTTATAATTTATGCAAAGTAAACATGTACAATTTAATTAACATTTTATAAAAATTCTAAATAAATCTATAGAGAGGAGGTTGCAAGAATGTCCATTTAATATACTAAAATAGGTACCTGGAGTGGTTGAAGAAGTGAAAAATTGTTTTTTTTTAAGAAGAATATAAGCAGGATACCAAAAGCAATATCATTAGGTTTTCCTCTGTAACTTGTACTTCATTATTAGTAATTTCAAAAGGAAATTGAAATGAAGAAATCCCTTGTAGATTAGAAATTTATTTTAATTATCTCTTTATTAGTCAAGTAAATGATGTGAAACAAACCTTTGCAAAACCTGAGTAGCTTATAGCAAAGAGTGTTTATTTTTTCTCGCTTACAGATTTGCAGTTCGAACTATGCAGCCCTTCATCAGGTCCACGTTGACTCAGTTCGTGACCACGCTTAAGGCTGAGTTCAATTCGGCCCACATGTCTCACACTTCTTAGGTCAGAGATCCCCATGGCATTTTCAGATGATAGTTTATCACTGGAGTCCACGAGGTAAATCCAAGAAATGCAAACACTTTTAAAATCCTTGCTTGCATGGTATTACATAAAGATTTATTTAGACAAAGATGATTATGTGGCTGAGCCCAAAGTTAGTGGTATGAAGAGATATATCACTTCATTTTAGGTACTTGAAAGATCCCAGGCAGAAGAGAAGAAATGGGAGTGGGAGTGGAAGGGTGGGATTTTGTCTACTGCTGCAAAATTTACTTACTCGGTCCCAACCCCCATATTTTCATACATTCAAAAAATCAGGCTTGAAGACTAGGGCTTTATGATCTACCTCAGATCCAGATGAAGATCCTCTTGCTCTGAAAACCAATAAACTAAAAAGACAGACTGACATCCACACGGCATTGGTAGAATAGCTCAATAAACATTCTCATATTAAAAGGACAGTGAGAGTCACATAGTAACTATTGTTCCACAGAAATTCTGAAATTCTGGAGTGTCATATGCTGCATGGTGTACCTAACATGTGAGTAGGTAAACATGACCCTTGATAAAGCCTCTTATCTGCTTCCTGAACATAGTTTCCCAGAACATTCTTCCCCAGGATTCTTACTTTATTGCATGAGGCACCCCTTTTAAATTATCGTCCTTGACTATATCTGAAAAGGGCATTGAATTACACACTCTTAATGGCTGAGTGGCTTTGTAAGCCGACATTGTGCTTGTATGAAGTTAGAGGCCTGTAAGTATTTTTATACCTTGAATATCAAAGGGTTTTTTTTTTTGCCAAAAATTTTGAAGTTTTTCTGGGTTTTATTCAAGTCAATTCCATAAGCCACAAGTCTTTTTGAGTCATACCTTTCCCTCTGCACTTATTTACTGAAGCTTGGAACATATCAGGTTCCTGTAAGCCTTGCACTTCAGCTTTATGGGATCCCTTTTGTCCAACTAATAGAATCTGCAAGGTATCACCTTAATCCTTCCAGAAGTCCACTAAAGGTTATGCCAGCTACACTCTTAAGTTTGTTAGGCCCTGAAGCCTTGTCTTAATGGTAGCACTCTGCATATGTTCTTTGTTCCGAGCCGGTTTTTTTTTTTTTCTTGAGATGGAGTCTTGCTCTGTTGCCTGGGCTGGAGTATAGTGGTATGATCTTGGTTCACTGCAACCTCTGTCTTCCAGGTTCAAGTGATTCTCCTGCCTCAACCTCTTGAGTAGCTAGGACTACAGACACAAGCCGCCACACCCGGATACTTTTTGTATTTTTACTAGAGACGGGGTTTCACCATATTAGCCAGGCTCCTGACCATGTCTTGAACCCCTGACCACAGGTGATCCGCCCGTCTCCGCCTCCTAAAGCGCTTTGATTACAGGCATGAGCCACCGCACCTGGCTGAGTCTGTGTTTTAATGGCATGAGTTTCTTGTTAAAAATATGTATTGTTACAGGGCCGGGCGCGGTGGCTCAAGCCTGTAATCCCAGCACTTTGGGAGGCCGAGACGGGCGGATCACGAGGTTATAGTTATTCTTGGTGAACTCAAAATCTGCTAGCTGTACGCCTGCTGGTTCAGAAAACAGTTTTACAAAGCAATTTCCTTTGTTTATGATGAATCTCCTACTTTCAAAACTAAGATATCTGTATCTTTACCACCTGCTACCTGACCATTAAGCCTATGGCACATATGCTAATTTTTGTTTATAGCTTGCATCTTCTTCCAGTACCAATTTCTATATATGTTAGATTAGCACTTGCTGCAGTAAATTCTAAAATTTCAGTTGCCTATCATAGTGTTGGCTTTTTTTTTTGCTGAGGTAAGAATATAGTGTAGATGTTCCTGGTTAGCAGACAGACCATCCACTCAGCAGACACACACTTTCTATTTATTGTTCCTTTCTTCTCCAGGGTCTCTATCTCCTCTGCCTTCCTCTGAAAGATAGGACATGACTGAGTAGAAAAGACACATCTGACTCTTAACTTGTTTGGCCCAGAAAGAAAATACAGCTTTCATTCATGTTCTCTTGGCAAGTACTGGTTACGCCGCTAAACTGAGTTTTGATAGGCTTAGGGCTGAATAGATATTCACTGTTGGGCAGCCTCTTCTCGGCAACAGCTTTGCAGTACAGAAAGGAGTGCACGCAGCTAGTCCTCTACCATAGTCAAACTTGTCAGTCTTCTGATAAAATAAATATTATTTACGCTACAAGTGATTTTATATAAAATACTGGTATTATATTTAAGATATCACAAATATGCAAAGGGCTAAATATAGAAAAAATTAAGGACAAAATAGCATTGATTGGAATTAGCTTTTATTGTTTCAAAATCATGAAAATAATCTATATTTTTATTATTTCTTTTTTTTTTTTTTTTTGAGGCGGAGTCTTGCTCTGTCGCCCAGGCTGGAATGCAGTGGCGCGATCTCGGCTCACTGCAAGCTCCACCTCCCGGGTCCACGTCATTCTCCTGCCTCAGCCTCCTTAGGAGCTGGGACTACAGGCGCCCGCCACCACGCCGGGCTAATTTTTTGCATTTTTAGTAGAGACGGGGTTTCACCATGGTCTCGATCTCCTGACCTTGTGATCCGCCCGCCTCGACCTCCCAAAGTGCTGGGATTACAGGCGTGAGCCACCGCGCCAGGTCTATTTTTATTATTTCTATAGAAGTTGTTCTCCTTCTTATTCTTTTATTTCAACCTCTATATGTTTACTTGGTCCCGTATCTTATTTCCAAGTTTCCTCATTTGGTATTTTTTCCAATCCTTCCAATATAAACCATTTTTACAGATTAGAATATTAAAATTAGGATTTCAATATGTAAAACGTCATCAGGAAATTGAAGATTATAACACTAGCTCCTTTCAAGTTGCCAAACTTAAGGATAGAAACAAAGTCTCGTAAAATTAATCCAGCATGTATAAAGTAGTTTGATGTTAGAACTAACCATGAATAAAATTAATTTGTGTGTTTTGAGTTGATGATAGACACGGTTCTGGGTTAGTATTATCAGACTAAGAAGACAGTGAAAATAAAGGTAGTGAAAAATTGAGGTATACATACCAGAAAATTCCTATGCTTAGAAAAATAGAAAATGCTGAACTAAAAATATTTGAATACTGATATGTACTAGACACTCTATTAGAACTGTAATTATAAGGATAGATTAAAAACTTGATTTTAAGGTGTTCATTAGAGACACAAACATGTGTTTCTAAGACACCATGCAATAAATGACACAACGGAATAAAAATAAGTCAACAAAAGGACAGATGAAGAAGAGGAACATGCCTAGGGACTTAAAGTAGATGGAATAGTGTTCCCCTCCCCCAAAATTAATATCCACTGTATTAGACCATTCTCACATTGCTATAAAGAACTACTTGAGACTGGGTAATTTATGAAGAAAAGAGGTTTAATTGACTCACAGCTCCACAGGCTGTACAGGATGCATGGCTAGGAAGGCTTCAGGAAGCTCCCATTAATGGGGAAAAGCAAAGAGGAAGGAGTCATGTCTTACATGGCCAGAGCAGGAGGAAAAGAGAGAAGCAAGAGGTGATACACACTTTTAAGCAACAAGATCTCATGAGAAGTCACTCACTATCACGAGAACAGCAAAGGGGAAATCCACCCCCATGATCCAATAACCTCCCACCATGACCTTCCTCCAACATTGTAGATTACAATTCAACATGAGATTTGGGTGAGGACAAAGATCCAAACCATATCATTTCAACCCTTGGCACCTCCCAAATCTCATGTCCTTCTCACATTTCAAAATGTAATCATGCCTTCCCAACAGTCCTCCAAAGTCTGAACTCATTCCAGGAGTCCAAAGTCTCAAGTCCAAATCATCTGAGACAAAGAAAGTCTCTTCTGCCTATGAGTCTGTAAAATTTAAAAAAAAAAAAATTAGTTATTTCCAAGATACAGTGGGGGTTAAACATTTGGTAAATATTGACTTTCCAAAAGGGAGAAATTGGCCAAAAAAGTTAGTTACTTCCAAGATACAGTGGGGGTTAAGTATTTGGTAAATATTCACTTTCCAAAAGGGAAAAAATGGCCAAAACAAAGGGCCACAGGCCCCAGGCAAGTCCAAAACCCAGCAGGGCAGTTGTTAAATCTTAAAGCTACAAAATAATGTCATTTGACTCCATGTCTCACATCTGGGTCACACTGATGAAAAGGGTGGACTCCCAAGGCCTTGGGCAGCTCTGCCACTGTGGTTCTGCAGGGCTCATCTCACATGGGTGCTCTCAAAGGCTGGTGTTCAGTGTCTGCAGTTTTTCCAGGGTGCATGATGCAAGCTATCAGTGGATCTGAGGTCTGAATGATGGTGGCCCTCTTCTCACAGCCCCACCAGACAGTGCCACAGTGGAGACTCTATCTGGGGGCTCCAATCCCACATTTCCCCTCTGCACTGCCCTAGTGGAGGTTCTCCATGAGGGCCTCATCCCTGCAGGCATGCCATCTCTATATGTCCTCTGAAATGTAGGTGGAGGCTCCAATGTCTCAACTCTTGCCCTCTGAACACCTGTAGGCTTAACATCACATAGAAGCTGCCACAGCTTATGCTTGTATCCTCTAGAGCAGCAGCCTGAGATGTATCTGGGGCCATTTTAACCATGCTTGGCGCTGCAGTGGTTGGGACACAGGGTACAGTGTCCCAAGGTTGTTCAGATCAGTGGGGCCCTGGATCTGACCCACAAAACCATTCTTCCCTGCTAGGCCTCTTGGCCTGTGATAGAAGGGGCTGTGCTAAGTTCTCTCAAATGTCTTTGAGGCATTTTTCCCATTGTATTGGGTATTAACTTATAGATCCTCTTTATTTATGCAAATTTCTGCAGCCAGTTTGAATTCTTCCCCAGAAAATGAGTTTTTCTTTTCTACCACAAGGCCAGGCTGCCAATTTTCTAAGTTTGTATATTCTGCTTCCCTTTTAAATATAAGTTCCAGTTTTAGACCATCTCTTTGCTCACACATACGACTATACTGTCATGTGTATGACTGTACATGGTTAGAAGCAGCCAAGCCACATCTTGAATGCTTTGCTGTTCAGAAATTTCTCCTGCCATATACCCTGAATCATCACTCTCAAGTTCAAAGTTTCATAGATCCCTAGAGCAGGGACACAATGCATCCAGTCTCTTTGCTAAAGCATAGCAAAGTTGACCTTTACTCCAGTTTCCACTAAGTTCCTCATCTCCATCTGAAACCACCTCAGCCTGAACTGCATTGTTCATATCACTATCAGCATTCTGGTCACAAGAATTTAAAAAGTCTCTAGGAAGTTTGAAACTTTCCCCATCTTCCTGTCTTCTTCAGAGTCCTCCAAGCTGTTCCAACCTCTGCCCATTAACCATTTCCAGAGTTGCTTCTACATGTTCAGGTATCTTTATATCAATATCCTACTTCTCAGTACTAATTTCATGTATTAGTCTTTTCTTATATTGCTATCAAGAACCACCTGAGATTGGATAGGTTTATAAAAGAAAGAGGTTTCCATGACTCACAGTTCTGCACCGTGTACAGGAAGCATGGCTGTGAAGGCCTCTGGAAACTTACAGTCATGGCAGAAGACAAAGAGGAAGGAGGCATGTTTTGCATGGCCAAAGCAGGAGGAAGAGAGAGAATGGGAATGTGCTACACCCTTTTAAACAACCACATCTGATAAAAACTCACTTACTATCACAAGAACAGCAAGGGGGAAGTCCACCTCCATGATCCGATCACCAGCCACCAGGCCCCTCCTTCAGTACTGTGGATTACAATTTGACATGAGATTTGGAAGAAGACACAGACTCAAATCATATAATCCACCTAGAACCTCAAAATGTGACCTTATTTGGAACTACTGTCTGTGCCTATGTAACTAATTAAAGAACTCAAGATAAAATCATCTTGGATTTAGGGTGAGCTGTAAATCTAACGACTGGTCTCTTTATAAGAGAAATAAGAAGGATATTTGGATACTTAGATACAGATAATGTTCTAGAAATGCATCGTGGTGATAGTTGCACAATAATATGAATGTTCTTAATGCCACTCAATTACATACTTTATAAGGAAAATATATGATTCCATCTATATGAAGTATCTATAGTAACAAAATTCATAACATGATGCATGTTATATATGACATATATAATATATATTATGCTATGTCACATATATGATATGATATACATTATGACATATATAATATCTCTCTCATACACACCACACACACACACACACATATACACACATATATTAGAAGGCCTGAACAGCAAATCTAAAGGGTCAACAACATAGACCAACAGATATAAACTATAATACTTCATCAGAGAACATCTTCCTGAGGAGAGAGAGTTGAAGATGCCTGGTAAAATTTGGAAGAGAGAGAAAATATTAACTCTTGAGCAGTGTGTTATTAAAATGATTCCTAAATTCATCTCCTATGAACTTGCATCTGAGTCTTGGCAAAGGAGGTATACACTTAAAGTGTAACTATATATGTTCTGGAATCCCAAGGAGTTAATCTTGGGAGCATTTTGAGACTCCTTTCTAACAGGAAATGCTTATAATTGCTGGGAGGGATCTGAAGGTAACTAAATTCTCACAGTTCTGCAGTATAATTTTCAAACTACTATTGTGACACTATTGAATTTTTAGCCTAGTGTGGTCTGAGGAAATACTGGTTATACAAGCAGCTCACATTCCAACTTGTATAATAGTTTTTATCAGTAGTACAATACCTTCCAACTTCTAACATAAGGGTAAACAATAATAGAAAGGAAGTTTCCTGAAACTGTTGTTAACTGCAAAATTACCTGTTTCATACTCTCATCACACCAGTAATTTCTACCAGGAGCACATTAGTTGGTTCCTCTCTACATCCATAAATCTAGCAGAAAGTTATAATTTTAACATTTTAACAGAGACAACATAAAATGTTCCTCTCAGAATTACAAGTGCTTTTAAGCCAATTGCTTGAGGGAAATATACTCCTTGCATCAACAAGTCAGTGAAAGTTGACTGAAAGAGGAGAATAGCTGAGTCTCTCAGTGATTGATAACAACAACCACCTGTATTAAAGGGCTAGCTACTAAAAATTATGAGAAGTAATGAAGCAGCAACCAATCTTATGTTCACTGTTGATTCCTTGACAACATAATTGTGTCTTGTTTGCTGATATTTTAATCATAGTACTGGAGAACACCCAGTTAAACAAGCAAACAGAAAAATAATTGAAGGTACACGTCCATATCTTTCCGTGTGTGTGTGTGTGTGTGCATGTGTGCATGTGTGCATGCCTGTGTATGTGTGTATATTTAATTTGGTCTGCATAAATATAGAAATGTCTTTCAATGGTATGCATAAATACATAAATGTATACTTTAACTGGTATACACAAATATATACATATATTTAACTTGTCTTTTTTTTTTTTTTTTTTGAGACGGAGTCTTGCTCTGCCACCGAGGCTGGAGTGCAGTGGCCGGATCTCAGCTCACTGCAAGCTCCGCCTCCCGGGTTTATGCCATTCTCCTGCCTCAGCCTCCCGAGTAGCTGGAACTACAGGCGCCCGCCACCTCGCCCGGCTAGTTTTTTGTATTTTTAAGTAGAGACAGGGTTTCACCGTATTAGCCAGGATGGTCTCGATCTCCTGACCTCGTGATCCGCCCGTCTCGGCCTCCCAAAGTGCTGGGATTACAGGCTTGAGCCACCGCGCCCGGCCCCATATTTAACTTGTCTTATTTTTTAGAGAAAGGTGCATTAGCCAATGAGAATGTACAGTAATTAATTATATATTTCACTTTTATCTTAAGACCCATAATTGCTATTATTTTCATTGGTACCATTATAAAAATAAATTTTAAGCTGCCAAAGACATATGACATAAAATGTAACAGAAATCATTATATTCTTTAGATATCTTTGAACAATAAGATTGCTTTAGTTATAAATCTTGTATAAATACGTATTATTTTACTCTAAATGTAAACAATGTTATGAATGGTATATTGTTCATGTATTCAAAAATATACATTTAAAACTGCTTGACTTATATTAAATTCATGGAAAAATGGCTAGACCACAAAAGTTACTGTACATTTTAAATATTCAGAAGTGTTTTTAATGTATTTATTAAACAAATATTTTGCTGAGAAGCACAGCCATACACAAAATCTGCTGAAATTCTACAGGCCCTTGAACATTAGGCATCTATCATGGGGTTAACTTCTCATAAATCTACTTCAACAGATTTCATAATGGAATTATGCTTCCACTGGGGTGGGAGAAATGGAGAGTACTCTATTTGCACACGAAATAACTTTGCATTTTTAAATCAAATTTCTATTCATTTATTATCCCAAATAGCATGGCCTTCTATAATTAGAATCAAAGGCATTTTAGGAAACTTGTTTTTCTGATTTGTAAGCTTCTTGACCTATTAAGATTTCAACACATGAACCTATTTACAGTAGCAATGGATAGTGCCACTTCTACTTATGGTTTCCTTGCCCCTATCCAAATTGAATCCCTGATGTCTTTTTCTATGTCTCTTACAAGGTTACCAGAAGGGTAACAGAAACTACCTGGACTACTCTAGATTTTTCCCAAATACAACACAATCCTAACTTGAGTATGTTTTTTATTGGTCAATATTTTCTTTTAGCAAAATACAACTCAGCCTCGTGGTATGTCTTAAGTATTGTGTTATCCTGCAGTCTATAATAATATGAAATCATCAGTGATAGGATAAATGCTATATTATTGCTTGTTATTGTTTCTAAATTCAGTAATGTACTGTGTCACAGACAAGTTAATCTTAGCCTTAGCTTTATTTCTCATTTCCATGTACCATTTGACAGATATCCAAACTTATTCTAGTTAAAGTTGAACTTCTTCTGTTACCTCTGATGTCTTTAATTTGATCTAGCTTTATTAACTATTGAGTATTTTCCTTATTATTTTAACATAAATTAAAAGATATGTTGGTAGAATATTTATAGAAAAGAAAATTTTAATGAAAAAAATACATAAGAATGTCCACCCTTTCATATGGGACTTTGAAATAAATGGAACATCAAGTTATTTTTAAATACTTTAATATTTAAATTGCTTTTAAAAATATTAAGATTTCCATTATGCCATGTAGACCTAGGAAATACAAGTTAAATTTGCACTTGGGTACAAGTGCTTTATAAAAATTTTATAATATATTCCCATGGTTAATTTGCACCCTCTTCCTATTAAATGATGCAAAATACTTTAAACCTGAGATGTTATGCCATATCCAAATCCAGAATCAAATAGCTACAGGAGTGAACTATGTGAGTTGCTAAAATCAGGGCCTTAAGAATTGTGATGCAGAAAATACGTTCATCTTAAAGTGAAGCTAGGCACTGTTTATACATTCAAGGCATTTTTACAAGTAGCCTTTGAAACATTTAGGCAGGTGGCTAGGTATGGCTTTGGTCTGTTGAACAGATGTGTATCGATGCCTAACAGATCGTAAAAACCTAAAGGTTAATAAAGGGATAAGAGGTGCGATCATGAATAGGGCTTGGTATGAATCCATAGTGTGATTTAACTATGAGGTTGACACGGTATATAGAGAGGCACATTAACAAAACCATTTCCTTTCCTCCAAAGAGATACTAAATATTTCCATCTCCATTGGACTTGGCTAGGTGTAACCCTCTGCTAGATTATTTTCAGGTGGCATGGAGTTGTAATGAAATGAGGCATTAGAATGAAATTTAGAGGCCAATTATTTCCAAAAAATAAAAATAAAATTAAAAAAATAAAAATCTACGAACACAGAAGATTTGTTAAATACATTCTGTCATCATTGCATAAAGCAGTGTTTCAAATGAAATTAAGTATTAGAGACTTTTGAGTTCCCTCTTAAAAGTTGAAGTTTCTTTTTGAAACAAAATTACTTGTAGGAGGTAAAATCTAATATTTGAATACTATAGTCATTGTCCTGATGTTATTGACATGTGAAATGCATGTCCTCAGAAATGTAATTCTGAATTTGAATTGGCTTAAACTCATACTGATAAGTCTTAAACAAATTTATGAAATGTTACTTAGTGAATTTATACTGTAGGAGATGGTATTAACATTATTCCTACACAGCAATTATTTGGAAAGCTCGATCTCTGGAAATCTTTTAAACTGTAATAAATAGCTGTTGTTGAGATGAATATGATTCAGATATGAAACAACAGCCAATATAAGAAGTCTTGTTTTACTAAAATAATTAACAATTAGCATAACGGGGATTTATCCTGAAATTATGGGGCCAGGAAATTAAAATTGTACAAGTAATAATCACTTACATGGGAGAGTTTTTTTTTTCCTTCCAAATCTGCATGGAATAACTGAAATAAATTTACTAATATCCAGCACAAAAATATGAAGCACTCAGATTCACAAGGATGGGGGCATTATATATTTTATCATTTTAGAAATTATATATAACCTTTGAAGAGTGTTTTTTTGTTGTTCTTCTTTCAGATATTCAGCAACATATAAAGCAGAATTCCAGAAATACAATAATAGTTAAAGCCCAGCTTTATCTCATGTAGTTTGTTGGTCTGCCTTTAAGATGTTAAAATTGTGTTAGAATTTCTATGGGCAGCTCTTTGTGCAAAGTGTGATATTGAAAAACACACCTAAATAAAAGTTTTCTAAAGGTGAATTTAAGATCACTTTCAGTCTCAACAAGCAGTAAAGAAAATGCTTTCCACATGGCTTTCAACATACCACAATCTAGTTATCCTCATTGAAGATCATTTAGAGTGGCAGAGAGGGAAGACACTGAAGGCAGTGTGATTGTAAGTCCAATTTTGTGACTAGCTTTCTGTCTCCAAGAGACTATCTGTCCTAGGCAATTATAGTCAACAAGATTCTGGATCCAAAGCTCAGTCTTTCAGATGCCTTGGGTTCTGCATAATGTTTCTATTTTAAAAGTAAATTTCAGTCAAATTTTAGAATATATATATGCTAATATGCAAATTTAATTTGTAATTATAAGCAGTTTTAAAAAGTGAGCAAGATAAACTTCAACTGTCAGTTGTAAAACAGACTAGATTTTTATGAATAAAAGTGGAATGCATAGTCACCCACTTTCACAGAACATATAGAAAATCTGCTCTTGAACATGATTTATCACAGTAAAGCAATGTTGAAGCTAATATGCAATATTTACCAAGAAATATTTGAGGAGATTGTAAGTACTAATTGCTACAACAGTGTTTATCTGGTGTTTAATTAATTTCTTAGTTTAACTGAAGACAAATGCTTACTGTTCTAGCTGTCTTTCACAAAGCTCAAAAATATGAAAAACATAAAAAGACAATCTCATTAAATTTCATTTTCCCAATATCTAAAAAATGGGATTGATAATAAGAATTAAATGAAGTGAGGAGTATAAAATGCCTGGCACATGTATGTGTTCAACAAATACAAGGTATGATTAGACAGTATTTAATTTCATTATTTTTAAAACTTTAGTCCTCATTTTTTTAAAAATTTGGAGCTCTATTTCATAATATTTGAAATTTATAGATAGATAAAACATTTACATGGTACAAAATTCAAGAGTAACAAAGGATGTATTTTGGAAATTCTTAATCACCTCACTTGCTTTCCAACAACTGGTTCCTTGTCCGAAAATAACAAATATGATCATTTTTTTCTGTATGTATACAGGTATATTTTATATATTTACAGGCAAATACAAAAGTATTATTCACTTTTAGAGATTTTGTCAGAAAGCATGCTTAACACATTTCTGTCTCTTACTTATATTCAACTTTTGTTATGGAGAGGTTCTCACTTCATTTGACCTTCTTGTAATTGACAGCTGGCTTAGTTGACATTTAGTGCTTACCTACTATCTCTAGGTCTAAGATCTCATCTTACCTCTTCTGACGTCCAATAGAAAATTTTAGTTCTTGTCCTAAAATTTTCCACACACTCTTCTCTCCCATTTTCTGGAATAAAAACTTATTCTAAAAAAATTTTTTTTCTAAAAAAATTATGAAATTTAATAATTTCATAATTTTAAAATACTCAATCATTAATATTTATTTGCACCAAAATCCATATACTCTGGTTTTATTTATCTCTTCCCTAATATATAAGGACTTAATGCAAGGTCAGAAAACTACAAAAAACCTTTTCCGTTTCAGAGTTATGATTTGTAAAATATGTAGACAGTATGTTAATAGGAGACTGGAACACAATAGTTGTGAATGATAGCTCTTCTTCCAAACAGCTGCCATTTTAAGCAATTTATCTTTCTCCTCTGTAAGTCTATCACATTATGTTTAAAATAAGTAAGTGGAACCAAGTCGGTTCTAAGTTCCTCAGAACTAACGTAGTGGAACTTTTGAAGGTTAATTTTGATGTATCAACTAAGTGGGCCACAAGGTGCCCAATATTTGGTTAAACATTATTCTACGTGTCTCTGTGAGAGTGTTGCTGGATGAAATTAACATTTGAATTGGTAGACTGAATAAAGCAGACTGAATAAAGAGCCTGTGGGTCTGCTCCCTATTTAATGGATTAGATAGAGACCCACAGGCTCCCTCTGTGGGTGAGCCCCATTCAATCCATTAAATCCTTTGAAGGCCTCAATAAAACAAAAAGGAGGAGTAAGAGAGAATTCCTGCTCTTCCTGACTGTCTTTGAGCTGGGACATTAGTCTTCTCTGGACTTCAGAATTGGACACAAACTGGGACTGACACTCTTGGCTCTTCTTGGTTCTCAAGCCTTCAGATTCAGGTTGGAACTATACCACTCGCTCTTCTGCTTCTCCAGCTGGCCAACTGCAGATCCTGGGGCTTCTCAGCCTCCATAACCATGTGAGCCAGTTGATTACAGATGCTCCTCAACTTTTGATGAGGTTACAGTCTCATAAACTCATAGTCAGTTGAAAATGTTATAAGATGAAAATGGGTGTTTGTAGACATAATGGGATGCAAAAACACAAAATACAATACCAAAAAATGCTGGCCACACAGCACATTGCAGAGTATTGGTTGTTTACTGTTCCCCAGAATTGAGAGAGAATATTGTATCACATATCACTAGACTTTGAAAAGATCAAAATCCACAATTTGAAGCACGGTTCTTATTGAATGTGAATCACTTTTGCACTATAGTAAAGTTAAAAAATTGTACATCAAACTATGGTTAAGTCAGGGACCATCTGAATAATAAATATTTCCCTCTCTCCTCTCTGTGTATATGTGTGTATATGTATGTGTATATACATATATATGTACACATACACATATATTTATTTACATACTTACACATACATATACACATATACCTATTTATCTTGCATTAAGTCTTTTTATCTGGAGAACTCAGACTAACAGAGTATTTTATGTCTACAAAAGCCTTTTTTGCTACCATCTCACAATACAAGTGCAATACAAAAGAAACATGGAGAAATAGTGAGAATTTCGATATATCTATCTAGAAAAATTTTAAACCAATAAGTACCAGTTTTTGTTGTTGTTTTTCTGAAGAATGAGGCTTTCATGTTGGGTTGAAAAGTTGGCATTTCCAATTTTTAACATAGGAATTATTAAAAAGATGCATGTAAGTCATTCTATATTAACTTTTTAAGGGCACATATTAAAAGTATAATTTGCTTTCTCTTCCTTAAATTGTTTAAAATGATCACAAAATAATATGTAAAAATAAAATTCAAACAGGGAAGGGAATGAAATACAAATTTAAAAGTAATGAAATGAAAATGCAATTTAAAGGAACATTGAATGTATAAATGTCCAGTCCCTTACCCAGCCTCCCAGAAATAACTGCAGTAGCAGACCCTGTTAGTGACACTCCAAGATTCCTTTTCTGAGCCAGTATACCCATATTCTAGATGTTGTGAGTGTGAGTATTGACTGCTGAAGTTTTACAACAAATGCTTAGTTAGTAGGTCAAAATGCACATGTGCAAATTCTGTCATTTGCTAAGTGCTTTTATTCAACTGTCTTGCAGAACTGGATAAACAAAACAAACAAACAAAAAAACTTCAGTTGAATTTGTGGACCCACTGGTCCCACTTTGAGATGATCTGAAGCCATACCTCTGTTGCTCATCTAATTTCCATAAGCCCCCAGTCAGTCATGGGCCAGAGTAGTGTTTGGTGTTCCTGAAATTAGGGTCAATTCACAATCAGTGCCCGGAAAAGCTCTGTTTATTACCCCTTCCCAAATTCTCAGTCACCCTCAAAAACAACCACAAGCTCTTTGAAGAAGAAAGAAGATTTATAGTATACGGTTTTGGCAGTTAACCCCTTAAGTTCTTCCTTAAGGAGCCCTGGCCTCCCACACATTTCAAGAAGACTTTTTGAAGACTTCAGAAAATCTGAATAGACCAATAATGAGTAAGGAGATTGAATTAGTAGTAATTCTTTCCATCAAGAAAAGGCCAGAGTTGGAGGGCTTCACTGCTGAATTCTGTCAAGCACTTAAAGAAGAAATAATACGGCCGGGCGCGGTGGCTCAAGCCTGTAATCCCAGCACTTTGGGAGGCCGAGACGGGCGGATCACAAGGTCAGGAGATCGAGACCATCCTGGCTAACACGGTGAAACCCCGTCTCTACTAAAAAAACAAAAAACTAGCCGGGCAAGGTGGCGGCGCCTGTAGTCCCAGCTACTGGGGAGACTGAGGCAGGAGAATGGCGTGAACCCGGGAGGCGGAGCTTGCAGTGAGCTGAGATCCGGCCACTGCACTCCAGCCCGGGCAACAGAGCAAGACTCCGTCTCAAAAAATAAAAAAAATAAAATAAATAAAAAAATAAAAAAAAAGAAGAAATAATACTAACTCTTCTTAAGCTCACTCAAAAATTTGAGGAGGGGAGACTACTTCTATATTCATATTAACAAGGTCAGCTTTACCTGACGTTAAACCAGGCACAAGGAAACTATACAAAAAAGAAAACTACAGGCCAATGTCCCTGATTAACATAGAAGCAAAAATCCTTAACATCATGTCAGCAAACCGAATTCAATAGCACATTTAAAATACCATTTATCATTGATTCATACCAGGGATGCCAGAATGGTTTGACATACATAAATTAATAAATATGATACATCACATTAACAAAATGAAGGACAAAAATAGAAAAAAAAATCCTCAAATATTTATAGAACCACAAAAGATTTCAAATAGCCAAATCAATTTTGAGGAAAAAGAACAAAGCTGGAAGCATCACACTACTTGATTTCAAAATACACTACAGAGCTATAGTAACCAAGACAACATTGCACTGGCATAAAAAGAAACATATCAACTGTTAAAAAAAACTCTTTACTTCCATATTTGAGTCCTTGTGGATGAACTGCAACCTAGCTTAATAGTCAGGCAAAATTGAAAACCTAACTTAATAGTATACACCTGTAACAACAGTGAGTGTTGGCCAATCCCAGACGCCATACTTCAACCACTTATAGACTGCTGAATGTTCAAATTGGGTTCAAATAAGGCAAACACCTAGCTGTAACCAGTCTCGCTGTTTCTACACCTCACTTCCGATTCTTGTAAGTCACTTTACCTTTTTTGTCTATAAATTTGTTCTGATTGGGAGGCACCCCTGTGAATCTGCTCTGATTCTAGGGGCTGCCCCATTCGTGAATCATTCATTGCTCAATTAAACTTTAAATTTAATTTGGCTGACGTTATTCTTTTATCAGATGGTGTCAGAAGCGGAATCCGAAGTGGAGCTTCTAGAGACACCCAGGAGCGCTGAGTGAACACGTAAGGTACCTGCAGGACCCTCTTGTATCCATTGATCGCTCAGAGCCGCTGGGGATTATGGGTAAGCTCCCTCTTGGATTTCGGAGCTCCACAGATTTGTGTTTTGAGCTCTCTGAGTTTCTTTGAGCAAATTTCTGATCCAAACTGGGTTTGGAGTTGAGACAGAAACTGGACTGGGTCCAGGAATGGAATTCATCTGGGAATTAACTGGCTTGGATCCAGTTAGAGGCCACTTATATCTGACTGGGTCAGAAAGGAAAGGTAGTAAGCAGTGAAATTGCAGGAGTTATAAAATTTGGTTTTTGAGGCTGGGCGCGGTGGCTCAAGCCTGTAATCCCAGCACTTTGGGAGGCCGAGACGGGCGGATCACGAGGTCAGGAGATCGAGACCATCCTGGCTAACACGGTGAAACCCCGTCTCTACTAAAAAATACAAAAAAAAAACTAGCCGAGCGTGGTGCCGGGCGCCTATAGTCCCAGCTACTTCGGAGGCAGAGGCAGGAGAATGGCCTAAACCCGGGAGGCGGAGCTTGCAGTGAGCGGAGATCGCACCACTTCACTCCAGCCTGGGCGACAGAGCGAGACTCCGTCTCAAAAAAAAAAAAAAAAAGGTTTTTGAAAATTCACAGGGAATTTTTTGCTCTACCCCCTTTGTTTTATTTTTCTTGCCTACTTAAGTAGGAAAAAAAAATCACTAGCTAAGTTAGTCAAGAGACCCTGAGAGTAAAGCCAATATTTTAGGTAAAAATGGGATCCTTAATTTCTGGAAAACTGGGTTTCTTCTGGGTTGTACATTAGGCCTGGGAGGCAGCGAAGACTTATAGAAACGGCAAAATGTTACTAAAGATAACTTACAGTGGAATGTTCCAAATGAACAACAATGCATTGAAGTACATTTAAAAATGAGGGCTCTTGGTAAAGTCCCTTTTGGCTAAGACCAGGTTTGGCACTACAGGATGGCAACTGCTGTTCTCTTTGGAGTAATCTGCTTTGCACTCTTTGCTGACAACTATGACTGACAGAATTAGGCACCTACAGGATAGTAGGGCATGGGGAGCTTCTTCCTCCCCAAAAAGGGGAAACTTGGGAGCTTACAGGACTACTGGAAAAAATCCCTTCATGACAGCAGCTGCAGCTTCCTGAACTTTTCAGTACTGCTGAAATGGGTGGGTTTTCTCTGGCCTGCCCGAGCATTTCACCATCTCCACCCTGCAACAAGCAATGCTTTTCTCTCTCTTCTTGCCCTTTTTTGTCTTTTCTGTTACTCAGGGCAACTATCTTGCACAGAGACCAGGTGTTGAAACTGCTAGTCGGAGGTTTGGTTAAAGATGATGGGACTCATCTGAGGGCAGATTTAAGCGTTGCCTGTTCGATATTGGGTGCTAAGCAGAGTAGCTAATAATTTATGTTTTATCACATGTATTTTGCTCTGGACAGAATGAAAAAAGATGACTTTCCTTTATATTGTGATTTGGTTCCCTGGGTGACAGCGTGGCAAACTGGGTCACTAGGGCTGCTTAGGAAAAGGGAATCCAGAAGTCTGCCATACTGGCAAAAGGGTAAGAGAATTTCTTACCAGTCAGATTTCTGGCTTCTCTCTCTCTATGCAAACGGTTGAATGAATGGTAAAAATCACTGTTTATCTCTTCTGTAAAGTTCTGATTGATGAGAAAAATAATTCAGAGGCTAGTCTTAAACTGATGTATTTGTGCTATGAATTCGTTTTTCTGGGTCAAAGGGGTACCGTAGAATAAAACCTGGGCTTAGGAACTCATAAGCTTGCTGCTCAACATGACTCAGCAAGTTGGTCAATGACAAACTTTGCTGCAGGTCCCTGAAACAAACAAACAAAAAACTGGATGGGGTCTCAATCTTGTTTTATGTCCTTGGGAGCTTGATCTTGTAACCGTGTGGCAGCTTTCTGTTGGTCTCTGCCTTCCAGGGAACAGGAATTTTAGGGTTTATGTCGTAGCTCTAAAAATTATCTTGAGTAGTTAAAAGACTTTGGAAACTCAAAATTAACTACTCTAGACTTCTGGGAAGTGCAATAAAGCCCGCCCTGTGCTGTAGCTCAGGGACCAAGATTCTGGCCATTTCACAGTGGTAGTCTGGGTTTGATTCCCTGCTTAGGAAGTAATTCCTTTCTGATTTAATATCTGTATAACCTTGTCTAGTCTCTTCTCCTCCATGGGGTATCTTAAGTTTTTCTTCCTTGAGTACCTGGGAGGTTACCTTTGGTAAAGTTCAAAAGCCAGAAATATCAGCCGTTTGGCCTGCCTAAAACCAGGTAATAAGAAATTTTAAAAGGTCTTTATTACAGAGTCCTATGCTTAAAAGTCAGCTTCATTAAAAGTGGATATTCCGGCTTTTAACACCCAGGACTCCTTAGGAAAAACAAGAGGCACGAGAAACCCCTTTCTTGGCCCTGTGCTTGTAAGGACTACACCATAAAGCCAATAATCAGTTAAGAAACTTAAAAACTGGGAAATGAAAAATCTTATAACTACTATAGTAATCTTATTCTGTCTGTCTCTCTGTGTGATTATATATATGTTGTGTGTAATGTTTATATATAAGAGCTCTAATTAATTGGCTTAAGCAAAAATAAGCACTTAAACCAAATATATTGAAAGCAAAATAAAAACTGCAATATCTTTTAGTTCATGTAACTTTTGTAATATTGGGGAAATAAAGACAACTTTAAAGACTATTGATAAAGACATTTTTTCTAAATTACGCAAGTCAGATATTAGGTTTGCTAAATGCTTTAAGGTTATAAACTACTTTGACGTTTGAAAATTGTTCAATTTATTTTGGAGACATTACATTCTAAATAAGGCCTGGGGATACCTGGAATTACTCATGCCCCCTAGCTATGAAAAGAAGGTTATACAGAAAAGAGATTTTATATAAGAAAGAATGTCGTATGGTAAATTCTTGTCCTAAAGTAAAATGAGTGGTTGTTTAAAAAGAGGAATGTTTAGGGCAAGTCAGAAAGTCTAAACATGTTGTTCATGGTCTGTGAAAGTCGTGAAATAATTTATAAAAGAGAATTTATGCCAGAAATGTTATACAATTTAACATTAGGTCTCCTAAATGCTTCATAAAATGCTAATATGACTCTTAACTATATAGTTTGCCTGCTTATAGCTAGTTAAGTCCTGGGACACGTGGAGACTGGAAAGAGTCAGATCTTATCTGCATTTCTGTCTGGGTCCTACACTCCACACCTAGTACATAATTAAAATCTCTTACTTACCAAGATTTTCACCAAAAGTAAAAATTGATAAGAGTTAATGTTGTAATATGTAATTGAGACTACTGGAAAAATAGGTTTGCATGCAAGGTGTATAAGGAGAATGAAACGTGTTTTTTGTAAGAGATTATAATAAACTATGGGAATGTAGATTTTTGCCTAGGTTAGAGGGTTAAAGATTGTTTTAAATTAAAGCTAAAAGTTTGAACAAGTTGTGGAAGGTTTATAAAAGTTAATTATAAGAGATTCTATGTGTGAACATAGTGGCTAAAGTTAAAATGGGATTGTTATTGTTTTTTTGTTTTTTTTTTCCATAAATTGGACATTGGAATAAAAGCACAACAGAGTTTTCTTAGAACATTGTTCTGCTCTGAGAAAAAAAAAAAAAAAAGTAAAGGGTTATAAAAGGTTTATAAAAATCTTACCTTATGGTCAAACTAATTAAAACTGAACAGATTTATAAAATGTTACTAAAACCTAGCTTTATCATTAAAAATACACTAATGGAAACGTAACATTTGGTTTTCTCTTTTGAAAGGATTTTTATGTAATATCAAAACATAACGAAAGGGTTTTGTTTACTTCGTAAGTAAACTATAAAAAAGGGGGGGAAGGAAAGAAAGGAGACAGAGTCAGTTGGCCTCATGCTATCTTCTTTGGGTCTTGTTTGGAAAGCTGGGTCTCCTCTCTATCAGAATAATATTTTTTCCTTTAAAAAATTTTTGAATTATCAGTTTGGCCAAATGAATGACTTTTGGTAACTTAAGATTCTATTTTGTAATATCCAATGTTTTAAACCTTTGGTATTTAACCTTTCAAAATCAAACTCTAGATTATCATGCTAAATTAATCAGCCAATACTGAAGTTGTTTAAATATACAATTTGAATGAACTCCCTGGTCTAAGTCAAATTACCTATGATAACTTATTAGTTATCAGTGCTATGTACCTGAATTAGAGAAACAGCTGGTATTCAGGAGGACATAAGTCTAATGTTAAGCATGGGCTCATGAAGAACCTGGATGGCCACCTTGTCCTTCTTGAGTCCTTAAAGCTTGTGTTATTAAAGGTTCTGCATTGCATGATTCATCATGAAAAAGATAAAATAATCCAAATAGACAAACAGCATTGCAGTAAACTAAGAAAAGTAAACTTTTCCATAGCAAAGGAAATAATCAACAGAGTGAAAAGATAACATATATAATCAAAGAAAATATTTGCAAAATATATGTGATAAGGGGTTAATATCAAAAATATACAAGAAGCTGAAATGACTCAATAGCAAAACAGCAAATAAATCAATTTAAAAATGGACAAAGACCCGAAATAGACATTTCTCAAAAGATGTACAAATGGCAATAGGTATATGAAAAAAAATATGTTCAACATCACTAATCATCAGGGAAATGCAAATTAAAGCCCCAATGAACTATTACCTCATACCTGTTAGAATG
This sequence comes from Trachypithecus francoisi, assembly GCF_009764315.1. NCBI lineage: Eukaryota > Metazoa > Chordata > Mammalia > Primates > Cercopithecidae > Trachypithecus > Trachypithecus francoisi. The sequence continues at coordinate 64,957,346 of NW_022681469.1, forward strand.
GCTATTATCAAAAAGTCAAGTGATAACAATGGTTGGAGAGGATGCGGAAAAAAGGGAACCCTTGCACACTGTTTGTGAGAGTGTAAATTAGTACAGCCATTATGGAATACAGTATAAAAATCCCTCAAAACGTTTAAAATAGAACTACCACATGATACAGCAATCCCTAATAGGTTTATATTCAAACAAAAAATGAACTCAGTATGCTGAAGAGATATCGGAACTCCCATTTTTACTATAGCATGATTCTCGATAGCCAAAGTATAGAATTAATCTAAGTGTCCACCCATGGATAAATGCACAAAGAAAATGTGGTATAAATACACAATGGAATACTATCCAGCCATTATTAGCATTAATCTGTAATCATTCTATCATTTGCGACAACATAGATGAACCTGGAGGACATTATGTTAAGTGAAATAAGCCAGGCATAGAAAATTAAATACTGCAGATCTCACTTATATGTGGACTCATATAAGTAGAATAGATTGGTAGTTACCAGGGCTGGGGTGTTGGAAGGATGGGGAAACTGAGGAGATATTGGTCAAAAAAAAAAAAAAATCTTTGTTAGGTAGGAGAAATAAATTTAAGAAATCTATTGTAAAACATATTGTCTATAGTTAGCAATGTATCATGTTCTTGAAAAATTCTGGCAAAGTGGATGCAATGTGCTCACTAGAAATCTGGTAGTGATGCATATGCTAGTTAGCTGGAATTTTGTCATTCCACAACATGTATATACTTTAAAGCATCTTATTGTATATGATAAATACATGAAACTTTATTATTGCATGAACAAAATGCTTCAAACAGTGTTGAGCACATACTAAAAAATTGCTTAGCACTGCCTGTAGTTCAAATTGTTAAAGGACACTATTAAAATATAAATGTTACCTAGAAAACCATCTATACACATACATATACCAATTTAAATCATTGATTTTTTTGCGGGGAGGGAACCTCAGCCTGTAGTCCATTCAGATAATCACTGGCACATGAACAAAGATCCCAACTGAGACTGATGCTAGGACTCATAGCAGGTTTTTTGGGTAGACAAGAGCAAGAGGCAGGATTTGCACTTTGAGTGTAAGAGGAGGTAAGAAGGAGAACACAACTGATAGGAGAAAACAGTGAGCAGAAATGGAGGATGCTGAACTGTGAAATTTATGTTGGAGCACCTAAATCAGGCATCCTAATTTTTCCAGGAGTGAGTTTCAGTTCAAAGAAATAGGAGCTTACCTACTATAAGCTCCTATAATAGTTCAAATGGAAAAAAAAGATAAGAATTATTAAGCAGTCAGGTTGCAGAATCTCTCTCTTAGTCTTCACTTTCTAAAAAGTTTCACTTGGGCCCTTGCTGACCCTTCCTTGAAATCTCCAGTACCACACCTTCTTTCACATTGGAAAGCATCAAATGTCGGCTCTGTTTATTATTCTGACGTGCAATCTAGCTCCTGAATTAATATGCAGCACAGTTGAAATTACTGGAATAATGCTCTGAAATCATGCTAAGCACACACTCTGTATACACGATGACCTTCAATAAAGATCACAAATGCGTGTTTTCATTTTCGAATGAGAACATTTACCTCCAGGATTACCACCCAGAGAACCATGTTCGCATTGCTGGGGCATGATTAATTTTGAATTATAAAAATAGAACTCTTTTCAATCATATCTTAGATTCCATTCAAACCTGGTATGCAAGCAAGTATAATACACAGAAATACTATGAAGGGTGCAAATTAAACTCACACAAAGAGGGATTTGGACCAGATCTCTGGAAGAACAGTCAAACTTAGTTCATGTCACTGTTGTGCAAACATAAATTAAAGAAGGGAAAGTGCCAATATCCTGACCGCGTAACAGCATGAACTTAGCCTCAGGCCTAAAGTCTAAATTGCCCATTAATAATATTTTCAGTCTTATTCAAACTGGGCATGATCCTTGGAGCAATACAGGAGAGTCTGATGCTTGGTGAGCATTACTAGCCCACATATGTGAGGTAATAACATTCTCTAGTGGGAGGAGGAAACAGAGGTAATTTACCAAATGGTACCCTACTGACCTGAAAGAACTGATTTACCTCATATGGAGATTTCATTTTAGTGGAGATTTTATTTACCAGGCTTTATTGTGAGTCTGAGATATTTTACACTGATTAAGAGTGAATTGGAATATTCTTCTTCCCTATGGTCCTTTTTTTTTTGAAGTTAGAGGTTCAAATTTGGTTTCAGATTACAAAGTGCTGACTTAATATTCTAGAACTGGAAATTGGAGGTATGCTATAGCATATTGAGCTATATTTTCATCTTCACTAAGTCAGGATTATAACTGTTACAGAATTTTAAAACTGCAGATTTACAAGATTTACAAAGGAGATTATTTTCTTTTTGAAACAGTCAGCATACGTTATTATATCAAAGTCTGAGTTTCTCTGTGTTCTATGTTCTATGGAAAATTACATTTAAATGTGATATATTGGGGGCTTCCTAGTCTTTGGTTTAGGATCAAGTTACTAAAAATTAGACTGTTTCTTTCACTAAAGAAAAAGAGAAGCATCTTGGATAAGTAGGTAAAGTGAAGAATTCACTTATATACATAGGTACAAAGACAGGTTGTCACCTTGCAGTGCATGATGTCACTGTAATTTCTGTTTAGAGAAATCATTTTCAGGATAATTTTGAGACCACTCAAAAATTTTACCATCATAAAAAACACATTCCTTGTCAAGCTCACAAAGTAGAAAACCCAATTGACTTGAGGAGTTAGAAGGAGAAATAATTATTGAAACACAATTCCAAATGCTCCGAGAGCTGCATATCATATTTTGTCCTGTGGGTCTCTAAAGGACTCAACTGACAATAACGCTGTTGCTAACCCCTGTGATACTCCCGCTGCGTCGTTTAGAGTTCTCTCATCATTAAATAACAGACATTTTGTGGAATTGATAAACATAGTCCTCAACATTAACTAAATAAGCCTCCCAATAGTCTGGTAAAACAGATGGAGAGAATAAAACAGAGAAGTTGTTAAGGGGCTTAACTCAGTCCATAGAGAAAATCTTATGACTTAGTTAGTATTGGACCTCCCTAGTTTAAGTTTATGACACCTTCTCTTCCATTTTTTACTAATAAATACCAACCATGCCTCCAAACCACAGCCATCCCAACCCCCCATCCCTTGTGATTGTCTTTCATTCTTTCCATTTAATTAAGAACAGGACACAGTTCTGCTGCAAAGCAAATTGTAGCTTTCTCATGTATGTATTTGCTTATGTATATATTCACGAACATTAAAATAACTTTTAATAGAACATGATTTCAAACAAATATATATATTTTTCTTTTTTTATAGGACCAATTTAGTTTAAAGCACATTGTTTGCATCAGCTTCTAAACTAATTCCACTTTTTACACTTTGCCACAATCAACCCCGCTTAATTAAATAAAATCCATTCTCTTTCTTTGTGTTTCCTCTTGATGACAAGCACTGTATGAGGCACCTAGGAGAGCATAAGAGAGTGTAATCTGGCTGCAGTCTTGCAGTAAGCCATAGTGGGAAAGGAAAATGATGACTAAACAAATAATTATGGTCATACTAATGATAATACTTCCTGGAAGTTTACGCTGTTCCAGACCATATGATAAGCATACCTTACTTCATTTGATTCCTTGAAGTAGGAGCTCCATTTTCTGTTTTCACAGACCATGGAACTGAAGTTTGCCAGGTTAATGGCTTTACAGATTGAACTCATGTAAATAACTAGTACCCCATTCTCCCATTCAAGGCTTATTGAACAGTCTTTTAATACCTTTATTTTTTAATATAATTTTCCCACATAAAGCTTGTCTGACAGTTTTGATTCCCAACATAATTAATACTTTTCATTCTAGTTTATATTTTTTCTTGGCTTGAATTCTATTCCTAACTCTAGTCAACTCTGGGTCAGTGACAAATAGCATTTCAGAACCCGCGGAGTTGAGGGTTGTTTTCAAAATTATTATTAGGTCATGCTACCATGTCTTTTTGTGGTTAGTGCTTTTTCTCTCAAATATCAGTTGATCCTAGAAAACTTTTTTGAGTTTCAGATGGATGTAAATGCCACTTTTGTAGAGCCCTTTTGAAGTAGCCCTACAGTGTTATATTTATTTTTCTACCTTATTCATATGATATTCTTTTTCAAATACTATATGCCTTATGACAGAAACTATATCTTGCTAAATTGGATTCTTCAGGGTTGACATTGTATGGTATACACTGAGTCTCAATAAATATTTGATAATTGAACTGAATTTTACTTTCTTTAAGAGGCCTTTATGATACCTTTATCTTTTCTTTGCAACAACTGTTCAATATTTATGTCTCTTCACCTGTCTTTTGTTTATTCCTTCTCATTTCAGAGGAGTAGAGAGGTCTCTTCTTTTATCTGAATGTGACACTGACATTTTTGCACTGTGGTCATGACTGATTTATTTTACTTTTTGAACAGTAGCTACTCAGTGTTCGCTCTTCCTGTTTGGGTGCTCTTATAACTATCTCTTCTTTTCCATTTAATTATGTCTTATTTTGAATTATCAAAATTCCTTCCAAAAGGTACAATATGAAAAGGAGGGGAAAAAGGGCAACTTCTTAATGGATAAACATACCTGACCCCGGTGATCAAGATCAGCATCTACAGTGATAAATCATGCTAATAGTATGTACACTTGATAGAAGAGGCACTATGCCACTGTGGTCTTCCTCCCAAGAACACATAATCCCACTCTAACCAGGAGAAAAACACCAGACAAATTGCAACTAGGCAAACTACCTGACCAGTACTATCAGGACATTCAAGGCCATTGTTTTAATTTCCTGTTGCTAACATAACAAATTACCACATTTTGGTAGCTTATGAAAAAAAAAAAAATTCCTTACGGTTGTGGGGACTAATAATAGTCTAAAATCAAAATATTGGCAGGGCTGTGCACACTCCTGAGACTCCAAGAGAGATTCTGTTCCTTAACCCTTCTAGGTTTCTGTAGGTGTCAGCGTTCCCAGACTTATGTCTGCATCACTCCAGACTGTGCCTCTGCCACTTTGCTTCTTCTCTTCTTAGTGTGTCTCTGTTTTCTGTGGGTCTCTTATAAGGGTGGACAAAATAAAATAAGGTGATCTTGAGACCCTTACTTAATCACATCTAAGAGAACTTTTTCATAGAAAGGTTCAAGGAGATTAGGACATGAAAATAGCTTTTTTGAGGACCACCATTCAGTCATCAACAAAGAGGAAAATCTGAAATTGTGGCAGCAAAGAAGAGCCTGAGCAGAAGTGATGACTCAATGTCACATGGTACCCTGGATGGGATCCTGAAATAGACAAAGGATGTTAGGTAATACCTAAGAAAATCTGAGTAAAGTATGAACTGTAGTTAATGATAATATATCAATATTGGTTCATTCATTTTAAATAATAAACCATATTAACGTAATATGCTAGTAACAGAGGAAAACATATGTGGAGTTTATGGGATCTACAACTATTCTAAAAACAAAGTTAACTTTAAAATAATTCTATGTTTACTCTTCTATAAGAGGTCTATCCAATAGAAACATAATGCATACCACCTGTGTAATTTAAAATTTTCTGGAAGTCACATTTCAAAAAGTAAAAAGAAATAAAATTAATTTTAATAGCACGTTAGCCGAGTATTGCAAAATATTATCAGTTCAACATGATTGAGATCAAATAATATCAATTAATAATCAATAATTGGTTATTAATATTATTTGGTATCAGGGTCTTTCTCTATAACCAAAACTAGAGTGCAGTGGTGTAATTATAGCTCACTACAGTCTTCAGCTCCTGGCCTCAAGGAATCCTCCTACCTCAGCCTCCCGAGTAGCTAGGACTACATATACTTGCCAGCACACCTGGTTAATTTTTGTTATTATTTGTGGAGATAGAGGTTTCACTGTGTTGCCCAGGTGAGTCTCAGACTCCTGGGCTCAAGTAATCCTCCTGCTTCAGCCTCCCAAAGTGCTGGGATTGCAAGCATGAGCCATAGAACTCAGCCTGGTATAAAATTATTAATAATATGTATTACAGTCTTTTTTGGTGGTGTGTTCATGTGTAATACCAGAAATAACAGATGTCTGACAGAACTACGATCCAGTAACAATGCAATAGACAATAAAACCATTAAAGTGAAATGTCATCCTACCAAAATAAAGTTTTGTTTAACAGAAATCTTATTTTGCATTGCTTCAGTTTTTAAACTTAATACATTAAATCACACAAAATTCAAAATCCAGTTATCAGTCATAACCACTTTTCTAGTGGCTAGCTCATTGAACAATATGTCCATATGTGGTTTTTTTTTTCCCATTATCTATTACTGTATAACAAACTATCCCCTAAAACAGTGACTTAAAATAACAACAATATGTTATGTCTCAAGATCCTTTGAGTTGACTGTGTAGTCATTTTTCTGGTCTTGCTTCAGGTTTCTAATGCTTTTAGAGTCTGAGAGCTGCTGGGGCTGGAATGTCCCAAGTCTGGCTCTTCAGCAAGGAGAGGTGTCTGGCTGGGCTGGTGTTGGATGCTGGAATGGCTGAGCCACTCTTTTTTGTGGTCTCTCCAGAAGGCTAGCCAAATTTATTGCATGGTGGTTCAGGGCTTCCCAAAGCTCAGAAGGAGAAACTGTCAGGCCTTCCTAAGGCTTAGGTCTGGAACTTGCACAATGTTACTGTTGCTGCCCGCTATTTTTTAATGAGACTTACATAGCCAGCACAGAATCAAAATGAAGGGGAAACACACAAGGGCATAAATACCAGAAGGCATGGTTTACTGTGGGTCATCTTGGAGATTAGTGTTCTTGACTGTTGGTTAACTTTTCAACAAGTATTTATTTTTTCAATCTTTTTATTTTAAACACCATAAAGACCAAACCATGCCTCACTACTAAGTTTTCACCTAGTAAGTGAGGCAGGTGGAATTCAAATCTAGGTAGTTGTTTCGATTTTTGAGCACCTGCGTTTTTTTGTGAATTGTTTAAGTGTTACATTTGTTGACTCAAACAACTTCTAAGCAGTGGGGGGATAAAAGAAGGAAATGGGTCTGCTGAGCAGTATTTTAAATCCCTGATGTTATGCTTCTTATGCTTAAAGAAGTTCTAATTAACTCAAACTTCCTGCAGTCAAAATTAATTAGATTTGTTATGAAAAATTCTTTCTTTCTCTCTCTTCCTCCCTTTCTCACTCTCTTCATTCTTGCTCTTGTTGTCACTCTCTCTTTCTTCTTCTGGGTAACTCCTGATGGTGCCCCTGAAAACTTCTGCCAGTTTTACACCATATTTTCACTTAAAAATCAAAGGGAAACACATTTATCTAATCACCCTTTCAGGGCTTTTTCTGCTGACCTTAACCTCTTTCTCCTTGTTTGTAATCGGTGCAGACTCATCAGTGACATTTCCAGTTCCGTGTAATCTAATATGTTTGCATTCCATATTTTTCTTAGGCAAAGAAATGAACTCTGATAAAGTAATGACTTCACCATAATTGTCGTTAACAAAAAGGTTACAATGTTCTCACCAGAATAATAGAGCTGAGAATCACTCTGTTTTGTGACTCTACATCTTACTTGGCTCTGAACTCTTTTAACACAACAAATAATCATGTCTTATTAAGCACCTGCTCAATCAAGTTGGGAAATTGGACTGCAGCAGCATTAAATCCTGACCTTTGACTTCTTCTGTCAGATGCCAGAATGATGATTTCTACTGGATCTTGGCTTGACATTAGGGAGCAATTGGCTAATCCTCTGACTCTTCAAACTTGCTCTCTGATCCCTTGCTAAAGCCCATCTTGTTCTGCATCTTAGATTTATTATGATTTATTTACCATGTGGGGTAACAATATCTCCTTTTATCTTTAAAAGGAAGAACATCTATATGATTTTAAATCCTAGTTCTCAAGGGGAGTTAGAAAAAAAGTTTTAAAACTTAGAAATAAGCTTTTGTCTCTTCCTTTTGTCTTCCTTCCTAATATAGAATTTGGAAAAATGAGTAAGTGAAGAGAAGTGTGAGAGGAAAAGAGACTGGGTCTGGTTAGTTGAGACTTCACAAATAAGGGGGACATATTAAAGAAATACTACACCCAGAGCAAAGAACTATGGATTTAAATCACTTTTCCCAAGAGTGGGCCTAACAAATTTCTGTGGAAATGCAATCATGGGGACTTTAGGGTTTTAAAAATGGAGTGGCATTGGCTTTAAGTCACAAATATGATGAAGCCCAGAATTGTGAATAATGTCAGCCCAGATAATGTACAAAATGAAGTGAGGAAAAAAATTTTGGTAGACCAGATAGGAGAGATGAACAGACGTACTCAAACAGAAAATGTAAGAATAATGAAACTGACATTAAACATCTATTATGTGTCAGGCACTGTGCGAGGCATATCATAAACAGGAAAACTCAACAATAAAAGTAGCAGCCTTTGATGTGCTGCTGGATTCAGTGTGCCAGTATTTCATTGAGGATTTTTGCATCAATGTTCATCAGGGATATTGGTCTAAAATTCTCTTTTTTTGTTGTGTCTCTGCCAGGCTTTGGTATTGGGATGATGCTGGCCTCATAAAATGAATTAGGGAGGATTTCCTCTTTTTCTGTTTTTTGGAATAGTTTCAGAAGGAATGTACCAGCTCCTCTTTGTCCCTCTGATAGAATTTGGCTGTGAATCCATCTGGTCTTGGACTTTTTTCGGTTGATAGACTATTAATTATTGCCTCAATTTCAGAGCCTCTTATTGGTCTATTGAGGGATTCAACTTCTTCCTGGTTTAGTCTTGGGAGGGTGTATGTGTCCATGAATTTATCCATTTCTTCTAGATTTTCTAATTTATTTGTATAGAGATGTTTATAGTATTCTATGATGGTAGTTTGTGTTTCTGTGGGATGGGTGGTGATATCCCCTTTATCATTTTTTATTGCATCTATTTGATTCTTCTCTCTTTTCTTATTAGTCTTGCTAGTAGTCTATCAATTTTGTTGATCTTTTCAAAAAACCAGCTCCTGGATTTATTGATTTTTTGAAGGGTTTTTTTGTGTCTCTATCTCCTTCAGTTCTGCTCTGATCTTAGTTATTTCTTACCTTCTGCTAGCTTTTGAATGTGTTTGCTCTTGCTTTTCTAGTTATTTAAATTGTGATGTTAGGGTGTCAATTTTAGATATTTCCTGCTTTCTCTTGTGGGCATTTAGTGCTATAAATTTCCCTCTATACACTGTTTTAAATGTGTCCCAGAGATTCTGGTTGTGTTCTGGTTATGTCTTTGTTCTCATTGGTTTCAAAGAACATCTTTATTTCTGTCTTCATTTCCTTATGTACCCAGTAGTCATTCAGAAGTAGGTTGTTCAGTTTCTATGTAGTTGTGCGGTTTTGAGTGAGTTTCTTAATCCTGATCTCTAGTTTGATTGCACTGTGGTCTGAAAGACAATCCAGCAGCACATCAAAAAGCTTATCCACCACGATCAAGTTGGCTTCATTTCTGGGATGCAAGGCTAGTTCAACATATGCAAATCAATAAACATAATCCATCATATAAAAAGAACCAAAGACAAAAACTGCATGATTATCTCAATAGATGCAGAAAAGGCCTTGGACAAAATTCACCAGCCCTTCATGCTAAAAACTCTCCATACATTTGGTATTGATGGAAGGTATCTCAAAATAATAAGAGCTATTTATGACAAACCCACAGCCAATATCATACTCGATGGGCAAAAACTGGAAGCATTCCCTTTGAAAACTGGCACAAGACAGGGATACCCTCTCTCACCACTCCTATTCAACATAGTGTTGGAAGTTCTGGCTGGGGCAATCAGGCCAGAGAAAGAAATAAAGGGTATTCAGTTAGGAAAAGAGGAAGTCAAATTGTCCCTGTTTGCAGATGACATGATTGTATATTTAGGAAACCCCATCGTCTCAGCCCCAAATCTCCTTAAGCTGATAAGCAACTTCAGCAAAGTCTCAGAATACAAAATCAATGTGCAAAAATCACAAGCATGCCTATACACCAATAATAGACAAACAGAGACAAATCATGAATGAACTCCCATTCACAATTGCTTCAAAGAGAATAAAATACCTAGGAATCCAACTTACAAGGGATGTGAAGGACCTCTTCAAGGAGAACTACAAACCACTGCTCAGTGAAATAAAAGAGGACACAAACAAATGGAAGAACATTCCAAGCTCATAGATAGAAAGAATCAATACTGTGAAAATGGCCATACTGCCCAAGGTAATTTATAGATTCAATGCCATCCCCATCAAGCTACCAATGACTTTCTTCACAGAACTGGAAAAAACTACTTTAAAGTTCATATGGAACCCAAAAAAGAGCCTGCATTGCCAAGACAATCTTAAGCCAAAAGAACAAAGCTGTAGGCATCACGCTACCTGACTTCAAACTATACTACAAGGCTACAGTAACCAAAACAGCATGATACTGGTACCAAAACAGTGATATAGACAAATGGAACAGAACAGAGCCCTCAGAAATAATACCACACATCTACAACCATCTGATCTTTGACAAACCTGAAAAAAACAAGAAATGGGGAAGTGATTCCCTATTTAATAAATGGTGCTGGGAAAACTGGCTAGCCATATGTAGAAAGCTGAAACTGGATCCCTTTCTTAAAGCTTATGCAAAAATTAATTCAAGATGGACTAAAGACTTAAATGTTGGACCTAATACCATAAAAACTCTAGAAGAAAATCTAGGCAATACCATTCAGGACATAGGCATGGGCAAGGACTTCATGACTAAAACACCAAAAGCAATGGCAAGAAAAGCCAAAATAGAGAAATGGGATCTAATTAAACTGAAGAGCTTCTGTACAGTGAAAGAAACTACCATCAGAGTGAACAGGCAACCTACAGAATGGGAGAAAATTTTTACAATCTACTCATCTGACAATGGGCTAATATCCAGAATCTAAGAAGAACTTAAACAAATTTACAAGAAAAAATCAAACAACCCTCATCAAAAATTGGGCAAAGGATATGAACAGACACTTCTCAAAAGAAGACATTTATGCAGCCAACAGACACATGAAAAAATGCTCATCATCACTGGCCATCAGAGAAATGCAAATCAAAATCACAATGAGATACCATCTCACACCAGTTAGAATGATGATCATTAAAAAGTCAGGAAACAACAGGTGCTGGAGAGGATGTGGAGAAATAGGAACACTTTTAAACTGTTCGTGGGACTGTAAACTAGTTCAACCATTGTGGAAGACAGTGTGGCAATTCCTCAAAGATCTAGAACTAAAAATACCATTTGACCCAGCCATCCCATTACTGGGTATATACCCAAAGGATTATAAATCATGCTGCTATAAAGACACATGCACATGCATGTTTATTGCCACACTATTCACAATAGCAAAGACTTGGACCAAACCCAAATGTCCATCAATGATAGCCTGGATTAAGAAAATGTGGCACATGCACACTATGCAGCCATAAAAAGGATGAGTTCATGTCCTTTGTAGGGACATGGATGAACCTGGAAACCATCATTCTCAGCAAACTATTGCAAGGACAGAAAACCAAACACTGCATGTTCTCATTCATAGGTGGGAATTGAACAACGAGAACACTTGGACACAGGATGGGGAACATCATGCACCAGGACCTGTCATGGCGTCAGGGGAGGGATAGCGTTAGGAGATAGACCTAACGTAAATGACGAGTTAATGGGTGCAGCACACCAACATGGCACATGTATACACACGTAACAAACCTGCACGTTGTGCACATGTACCCTAGAACTCAAAGTAGAATTCTAAAAAAATATTCAATAAATAAAAAATAAAAAGAAAGAAATGATTAAGAAAAAAAGAGTAGCAGCCTTTAAAACGGAGTTAGAATAAAGAGGTTGGAATAGAAAGGAGAAAGCAGTATTTTAATAATGAATTTATAACTTGGATTTGCTGAAAACATCTGAATATCCATTCCAAATCCCAAAATAGGGCACACTAGAGCTCCATATCAATCTAGGAAAACTTAAACAGAGGGCACACACTTTTCTACTTTCAGCAATTTACTAAGTTTTATCAATTCTTTGAAGTCTCAAATGTCCTTACAATTCATTCTTCCCCTTTTTGCTTAAGTTGTTCACAGTGTTTCTGTTGTTTGCTGCTATGAAGTGAAAGTAGCTCCCTGTCACAGCTGTAGACATTTTATGCTGTTGTTGGTCCATATGTGTTCATTTTGATTCAGGGAATGGATCCCTTTTAAGAATCTGGGATGATGGCTGCTAAACAGAATCCAAGGTCAATACCTAATAAACTGTCTAACAGGAGGGAGAAAAAGAGGATAAGAGTACTCAAAAGTCTTTAATGTAGAGAGTAGGGCCTATATCAGGGGCTAGAATGATAAATTGTCTAGAATACAGAATTTCTGAAGAGAAACAAGAAGTAGGGAAATGGTGATTGTCAGGGAGGTAGCTGTGAAGTCACTATTGCTTTTTTGTTTTGTGCTGTTTTACATTGATTTAATTTATTTTGTTTTCAATCACTGTTAGCAAAAAATTAAACTTGAAATTCAAAAAGAAAATAATTTAATCCTATTTAGACATTATAAGAAATGAAGGAAATAATTTAAAGTAAAAATTGAGAGTGGAAATTGTTATATTTGCAAAAGAAAATGTCTGAAAATGCTGGGTCTCATGCCAGGATCTATAAAATAAGAGAAAAGACAAAGAATAGTTATTAGAAGTGCTTAATCTGTGATTGACTTTTGCAGTGGCCCTAGTAGGAAAATTGGCTTGACCAAGAACTTGACCAAGCGGACTGAGCAGTATGAAACTTATAAGAAATTTTCAATATTCAAATAAAATTGACCTAAACTGCACTTATGAGACACACATCCATGACCTTTACCTTTGTAGTATTCAGTTTTCATCCCATCCAACATGCCTGCTCACAACATTTATTCAGTCACAGAGGCACTGGCGCTGAGATCATCATTATTACATCTCAAACTAACAATTAAGACATCTGAAACTTGGTGTTCCTATAGATTAAGATTTTAGGAGTTATTTAGGATAGTATGGTTGTGAGAGAGAAAGTAAAATTAGGAGGATATTGAAAAAGATGCTTAAAGGTAGAGAAATGTAGGATTCATGAAAGGCCCTTAGCTCTTTTGTTCAGCTCTTCTCCAGAACTAGGGACACTATGGAAACATGATCAGAACTGAGTGACAAAACGTGTAAATTGTTCTTGGCCAATGCTTCAAAACTGGGGTAAACTGGGATAAACTGAAGTCGTTTCTTGCAGCTGGAGAGTATTGACTTCTGGGTTTCCAACCTTGTAAGGCTTTACTGGGATGCCCAAATAACAAGCAATCGAGTTCCTGAGAACCTCTCTGTGTTATGGCCCAATGCATGGGAAGCAGTAACCTAACCTATGAAAAATTCATTTTAAATAGACTCTTTTTCAGGTCTGATATTAGCCTATCCTGACCCTTGTACCTGCTGGATTGCTGGCACTTTTGTGGGGGATAAATATGCTCTCCTTCCTCTGGTTAAATGCAGCCCCTACTTGGCAATATCTGAGATCTGGCAAGAGGTATGTGAGCTGGATTTAGCTCTTGCTCATTCATCTGCTGGGTACCCATGTATAGTATGTCTCTTCTGTATTATATTGTCCTTTCTTTTATTGAACTAATTTTATGCAATCTCCAATCTAGTGGTCATTGATGACCTTATTCTTTTAGATTTATCAGCTATGCTTCTGTCTTCATGAATTCTTTCTTTGGCTCAAATATTCCCTTCTTCATCTAATTGTTCATTTATTCAAGTTTAAGAGTTTCATATTCTCTTAAATCTACCTAAAAACAGGAAAAAGAAACCTAAAACGTCTCTTCCCTGTCATCTTTTTGTGTTGTTGGTTTTGTTTTAGTTTGTTTTCTGTCAAACAAATTCATACCTCATACCGAATCACATCCTCTAATAGTTCAAGAAAGTGTTGAAGCTCACCAGTCATGACATCCAGGAACAAACCTGTAATATTTGTTTCCCTTGCTGTAGACATGTGAGGTATCTAGAGAAGATGTTTTTAAGAGGTGCTTGCTTATTATAGTACTTGGCTTAGACTGCATGATTCTAAGAAGGGATTAAGAAAGTGAAGGCTCAGTTTGAATTCAGTGCTGTCAGGAAGCTAGAGTTGTCATTGATAAATGGTAAAAAGAAGAACTGTTATTTTTGTATGCAGAGTATTTCTGTCTCTGTCTTGTTTTAGGTATCATTATGGAGCAGTTTTACCTGTCTTGTCCACCACACCACAGTCCACGGGTGGCCAAGTCTGGGTTTTGTTTATATTCTGCAAGGGTTGTTTATATTTAGTTGAAAATATTAGACCTAGCTACTAGGTCTCAACTGCCAGGTATTAATCTTTTTCAATGCATAATCTTTTTATCAATATGCTTGCTTTTCTCTATTTGCTCTCACTTCTCTCTAGGTCTTTTCTCATGGAGAGTACTGATGCATAGTTATGTGGAAAATAGAATGGATCCTGTCAGATAATAGGGTGAGTCCTTTCCTGAAATCTTCAGACTACAAAAAGAAGAAAAATAGAGCTAATGTGAACTTGAACTTACTTTGCAAATATCACAGATCTTTGCTGGAGAGTAAAGGGTATATAGGTCACAGAAGTGACAGTACAGAATTTTGCTCCTGTGAAGCCATCTAATGGCATAAAGGAATCTTGTCACCATCTGCATTCTACCTTGATTGGCCATACAATTCAAGGATAGCCCCCAAGTATCTACTTTTTGGATTGATGATCCCACCCACTTTAGATTCCCCTTTGTGATTTCCATCTTGTGTTAGGGAGATTAGTGGGCTTTTGTCAGAATTACCTACAAACTGCAATAATATGAGGGAAATCCCAAGTGTTTCTTCCATACTATACCTTAAATTCATCCCATCTGGCTAGATACAGCAAAAACTCTAAAATGTCTGGACGGTCTTCAGCAACAGACTTCTTTAGTTTTTATATCTAATATAGCTTTTCCTTATTTTTATATTCTCCTGATAATTTCCATGACAACTGGTGTGAAGAAAGAGTAATTGGTTTGAAAGGTAATTATTTCTCTCACTTATCTAGAGAAATGTATGATTTCTAAAGATTGAAACAGAAAAGGTATATTGCCTATGATAAGTATTTAAGTTTTTATATGTAAATGATTATAATCTCTGCAAAATTTCATTAATCCAAAATTCTCAGAGTAAGATAAACTGTATGCCCCATTCTTTCCAAATGAGAGAGAAACAAACTAGCAAACAGAATTAAAGACACTTTCAGTACCCTTTGGTAAGGAAAATTTCAAGTGTCTTACTGCTGTATAACCCAACACTTCAAACATAGACATATCTATCAAAGGGATGACCAGATAGCCAGTTTACAAACCTGCTGACCTGTTCTTAAGGAAGAATTCTGTGAACAGGAGTTAGTCTAATGTTAAACCTCAAGTTGACTTCCTCTTGTCATGCAGAAAATCCTAATCACTGACTCTTGAAACCAACGGATGTGCAGTAAAGGAATGTGGATGTTTTACTATTATGTTCAGAGAAACATAATTTATAAGTAAAAGGTACTACAACTATCAATGCCTGATAAAGGAAAAATACCTTAAAATTGTTTTTATTTTTGCCATTGCTCACTAATTTGAATGAGATTGATAAGGATGAATTTATTTCTCTTTCCTTCCTTCCTTCCTTCCTCCTTCCTTCCTTCCTTCCTTCCTTCCTGCCTGGCTTCCTTCCTTCCTTCCTTCCTTCCTTCCTTCCTTCCTTCCTGTCTGTCTTTTTTTGAAACAAGGTCTTACTACGTTTCCCAGACTGGTCTCAAATTCCTGGGCTCAAACAATCCTTCACTGACCTCCCAAACGCTGTAATTACAGGTGTGAGTCACCACACCCAGCCCTAGGATGAATTTCTTTTTAACTGGCATATTATTTAGGTACTTTCATAAATATATTTATAGATTTTCAAAGTGTGAGAAACTTTGGAAGTCACCTAGCTTATAAATGTATCTAGCTTAGAAAATACTGTGAAAATGTGTTCCATTTTGTTAAGTACATAGTCTTTTAAAAAGGTAAATTGCAGCTTTAATTTATTTAGACTATAAATATGCCCTGTGAATTTTCAAGACAGGATAGAAAATAGAGAATTGCCCAAACTGGTCTTATCTGACAACCCATTTTCTGATTCATATGTGTTAAAATTTTCTAGAAAAACATTTTAGGAAGCACTATTTGGAAAACTCAACATCTGTCCCAACTTTCTCATTTTCTTCAATGAAATCTGACAGAGATAAGCTAAGTGATATGTCCATAATCTGTTATTGTCAGTTCCCAGAATAGTACCCAGCTTCCTGATTTCCAGGCTAATTTTTCCACTGCATCACAGACTTGCAACTTGTAGGCATATCACTACCAGATGATCATTGTTATACATACTTATCTGTATAAAATTGTATTATTTATTCCTTTAGAATGTATTAAATAGTTGTTTTATTATTTAGTGAATTTACAGTTAAGTAAAAAATTCAAAACTCCCAAAGATGCTATGTTTTAATTTTGTCCATATTTGACTATGCTGCCAAATATATCTATTTTTAATAAAAAATAAGTGCAAGACTGCTAAAAATCAATGTAAATTGGAAAATTTTGTTTATATCTTCCATTACAGCCAGTAAAATATTGTCAAGTAGCTCATATTGGCCTAAAATATGTTTCTCTTCATTGCCACAGCTGTAAATTAAATCTGAATCTAATGTTTATGTCTCTAGTGCATGCTTAGAATAAACCATGGCTTGAAGTCCCTTTTATAAATAATCAGTTTTGCTATTAATCAAGTTAAACATTTCAATAATATATGAAATACATTAATTTCTTGGAGGAAAGTGTCAGCAGGAAAAGTATCATGGAAGCACTTAGCTCACTCAGTAAACAAAACTAGGGTGGAATAGTGACTGTAAAAGATTGAGTCAGGGAAAAAATAGCAATGTTATATAGAGGTCTTTTGGAATTTTCCCTTGAACATATTTTTAACTATGTGCTAAATTGAAAAGCAAGTATAATTTTACCAAACTGGAGAGAACTTAGAAAATAAAGTATACCTAAAATCTGATGATTGCCATTAGTAAGAGCTATTATTTTTAAACCAAGATAAAATTTGGATTAATTAACTCTCTTAGACAAGAACTGAGTTATCACACTAAGTGAATATATTTATTAATGTTCATTATTTTAAAAGATCTTTGATTTAAGTGTCACAAACTTTCTTATTTTAATAAAGAAGAAAGTTTATCAAAATCCAGTGGAGAACTAGCTTTTACATGAAATAAATCTATTTATTTTTCTTTCATGGGATTCAGAGGCATGGGTTTCTGAGTCCTTGGGAAACCTGATAGCATGCCATATGAGGGAGGAGAAGCTTATTTCTTCCAACTTTTCCCAAGTGTGTTATTCTACAAATATTTCTCCTCTGTATTGTCAAGATCTTTCTTCCAGATTTTTTTTTCTGTCCCACCTAAGTACAGGTTAAAAATGCCTCCAACCTTTACACATTCCCTCTTAAATCAGTCTGGTTATTCAGCCCTAGGAAGAGTCTGTATCAGAAGTATCCATTGTTATGATTTTCTGCCCTGAGTTCATACATATTTATAAAAAACACTTTAAAGTGTAAATTATTTTGAGGTGTTACGCAGGGATCCTTAAGGAAAAGGGTAATATCGAAATCATCTTTGTGTCCTCAAAAACTAGATAGTGCTTGTGAAGTAATAGCAGTTTTGCAGTTATTGTTTGTGTGAACAATGAATGAACACTAAATTCACACTGTCATAATTTACAAAGTGTGTTTTGCCTTACAATATAGTAGTTTGTAAATAGAGTGACCAAGTACCTTGGTTTACCAGAATTGAGGAGTTTCCCAGAAAACGGGATTTTAATGCAAAATCTAGGACAGCCTTGGGCATGCTGGGATGATTTTTCAGCTTATTGGTATATAGAAAATGAAGACAAGGAAGGGACGATATAAAACTTCACTAGATCTGAAGAAAGCTAAGAATTATTTCTGTATCCTCCCATGCACCCCTGTTTTCTTGTCAACTTCTTTTAACTTTTCCCTTGCCTGGAGGCTCTTGACCCTGTCTCACCACTTCTCTTCCTTCACTTACCCTAGGACTCAGCTGTATTCTGACAAGCTCTAGCCTCAGATAGTCTTTTTTTTTTTTTTTTCCTTGCTGTTCATTGAAACTCACCTATTTTATTCCATTGTTTGAGAGATTATACTCACACTACAATGAATAATGTTCTCATACACCCTAATCCTGGCATATATTCATTTTCATGTTACTTATTCAACAAATATTTATGTGGTATCTACTATTTTTTAAGGATTGTTCAGGCCCTGAAGATAGACAATATGAAAGGACAGAGTGACAACCATAAAAAAAAACAAACACATAGACATGAAAACAAATATATAATTTATACTTATTGCTGGCTGTAGTAATGTTTTATAAAGTCACTTTGAACACTGAATTAATGAGTACTGAACTGATGCTTCTAGGACAAACACAGGTTTAGCTTCCTGTGAGTCTCTATTCACAATATTTTTGTCAACCAATCAAGACATAACTTTGTTCTATGTAAGTTTCTGTTTTAAAATACATTATTTAAATATATTGTAGATTTGTTAACATTGAACTCATGGCTAATAGCACAACTGATGCCTGAGCAGAGCTTATTTATATGCCTGTGGAGAACTTCAAAAGGGTTGTGAGCATTGATTTGGGGTGTACAAATAAATTATAGCAAGTCAGCAAGTTCTCAAATATGTAATACATAAATAATAAGGATTCATTATAATTTAAATAAAGATATTTTGGGAGAAGAGGAGGAAAACACACACACACACACACACACACACACACACACAACCAAGACAGATGAATGGAAGATTCAGAGCAGGATTCACAAAAAGTAATGTTTAATATGAGACCCTAATGGTGTGTGTATACATAGATATGGGACAGTCGAGATGAGGGAAACAGCATATGTGGAGGCAAAGAAGGAAACCTTCATTTATTGTTTAAATGTAAAGGATGGAGTGAGAGGGTGAATACCATAAGATGAGGCGGAAGGTTAAGAAAGGAGAATTGCTTGAGCCCAGTAATTCAAGGCCAGCCTTGATAATGTAGCAAGACATTTTCTTAAAAAAAAAAAAAAAAGCAGGAAGTAAGCAGCCAGCTTAGAAGGGTTTACCATGACATGAAGTGTTTAAACTTTGAATCATAAAGAAATACTGGAGGCTTCTGAAAGAAAACTAGCAAAGTGATTAGATTTTCCCTTTAAAAAATTTCATTGACATCTCTGTGAAGGATGGATTAGAGAGGCATATGACAAGTCAAGAAAATCAGAAAGTAGGTGATAACAATTCAGTAATAATTAGCAGAAAAGTGGAAGTACCTATGTGAAGGCAATAATAATTGAGATATTAAGAAGATGGACATAAAAAGTGATTAGGTTCTTCTTTGAGTTAATAAGTAAGAGTTAATCAAAATAAATTAATGATAGTTGATGTCAAGTTTGAGGCCAAATAGGAGAAAAAGTTTTGGATGTTGCAATCCACCAAAATAAGAAATATATAAAATCTTGTGTTCAGATTTGGTCAAGTTACTTGCGGCGAATTGTAAATCCAGAAAAAAATAGATAAGAGAAATCTTAGCATAAGGGTCTGGAGCTCAGGAGAAGACTCAGAACAAGATACTTATTTTGGAATCTTCAGAGTAGAAATAGCCAATGGAGTTAAAGGCATGAAATAAATTGCCTGTGCAAAAGAACAGGCAAAGCTAATACTTACATTGTATATACTATATTATTGTTGTCACTCCCAATTTATATGTGGGCCACAGAAAGAATACATGACTTTCCAAAGTCACATATCTGTCAAATAATAGGGCCTAGATTTCAACCAAAGAAATATAGCTTCAGGTAACCTAGAAACCTCATTGGGGTATGTCAGAACACAATAAATAGATAAGATAAAAAGATGTGGCAAAAAAAATAAAAATAAAAAAAAAACTTCAAAAAGAATACCAGGGAAGCAGGAATAACCAAGAGATTGATGATCTTCAACAAAGGTGCCAAGAACGCACTATGAGGAAAGATAGATTCCTCAGTAAATGGTGTTAGGAAAACATGATGTCCATGTGCAGAACCACCCCATATGCAAAAATCAACTCAAATTCGTAAACATAAGATCTGAAACTGCAAAAATAAATGGACGGGCCCCAAAAGTACGGGCAACAAAAGCAAAAATAGACAAATGAAATTATATTAAACTGAAACTTTCTGCATAACAAAGGAAATAATCAACAGAGTGAAGAGACAACCTACAAAATGGAAGAAAATATTTGCAAACTATGCATCTGAAAAGGGACTAATAAATAGAATATATAAGGAACTCAACTAATTAACAAAAAGTCCCAAATAATCACGTTAAAAATGGGCAAATGACATGAATAGGCATTTCACAAAAGACAACATACAAATAGTGAACTGGTATATGAAGAAATGCCCAACATCATTAATCATCAGGGAAACACAAATAAAAACTACATATCTCCTCTCACATGTTAGAATGTCTAATATTAAAAAGATGGAAGATAATGAGTTAGGTAGGATATAGAGAAAGGGAACCCTCATATACTGTTGGTGGTAATGTAATAGTATAGGCATTATGAAAAACGGTATGGATGTTCTTCAAATTGTTAAAAATAGAACAACCATACAACCATATGATCCAGCAAGTTTACTTCTAGGTATATCCAAAGAAAATTAAATTCATATGCCAAAGAGATATTTGTAGATATCTGTATTCCCATGTTTCTTGTAGCATTATTCAGAATAGCTTACGTATAGAATCAGCCTAGCTCTCTATCGATGATGAATGAAGTATGTATAAATATGTATGTATATATGTATATATACACAAATAATTATAGATTATAGTTATAGACTATATATAGTATTCCATCATGTATATATATGTACATGTTCTATAATATAGTATCTATAGTAATATATAGTATTCCATTTTGTGTACCTGTACTATTCAGCCTTAAAAAATAAGGAAACCCTCTCATTTGCAATAACATTGTTGAAGCTACAGAATATTATGCTAAGTGAAATAAGTCAAAGAAAAAAGTACTGTATAATGTCACTTGTATGTGGAATCTAAAATGTCAAACTCATAGAATCAAAGTAAAATGGTGTTTACTCGGGGATGGGAGGTTGTGGGAGGTGATGAGATGCTGATTCAAAGATACAAAATTTGAGTTAGACAGGAAGAATGTGTTCAGGAGACCTATTGTAAAGCATGATGACTATAGTTCATAACAATGTATTGTATACTTGAAAATTGCTAAGAGAATAGATTTTAAACATTTCCACCATAATGGTAAATCATCTGTATGTGAAGTTATGAAAATGGCTTGATTTAGCCATTTTGCAACATATACATATATCAAAACATCATTTAAACCACACATATTTACCATTTTTATTAGACAAATTAAACAATTTTTTTAGACAAAGTCTCACTCTGTCACCCAGGCTGGAGTACAGTGGTGTGATCTCAGCTCACTGTGGCCTCCACTTCCCAAGTTCAAGTGATTCTCCTGCCTTAGGCCCCCAAGTAGCTGGGATTACAGGTGCCCACTACCACACCCAGCTAATTTTCGTAGTTTTAGTAGAGACAGGGTTTCTCCTTGTTGGCCAGGCTGGTCTTGAAATCCTGACCTCAAGTGATCAGCCCGCCTTGGCCTCCCAAATTTTTGGGATTATGTGTGTTAGCCACAGCACCCAGCCAAAAATTATTATTATTTTTAAGATAAAACAAAAAAGAGCCAAAAAATCTCATTTGATAGAATTTGAAGGTGAAATTAGTTCAAGACGGTTAGTCATCAGTGCTAGAGGTGGTACATCAATAAATAAGGAGAAAACTAAAATATATCTGTTGGAATTGAGACCTCCTAAGTCACTGGTTATCTTAGGAAAACTTAAGTTTTTCATGGCTTAAGAAATATAAGGAAAGACACAAAATATATGGAGCAATTTGTAGTACCTTTATCTTGAAACACTACTGTAAAAGAAAGGAGATTGGAAGGGATATAACAAAAGAGTATAGGCCAGGAAGAAGTTATGTTGAAAATAGAAAAAAAAAATGATTGAAGCAGTAAGTTCTGGTGAAGGCTGAAGTGGATGAGATCAAGAGCACCATTAGAAAGTTATCTTCAAATTGTAAGGCACAGTTTAGAGATAATAAGTGCAGGTACAATATATATAATGGAGAAAGTGAAGAAATTTGTACTAGATGTTTTCTTTTCTTTGAAAAATAAAACATAATGCATGTTAGTATTTTTTAAAAAGAAATGAAATACTTTATCCTTAAAAATCAACTCTACCCATTTCTAATAACAATGTTGTCAGCCATCATAACAGATGAGTAGAAGAGAAGGTTCTTTGGTCAAAGGGGAGTTTATAATACATCTTCATATATGCCATTGAGATGACTAAATTACACCTGACAATAAGCAGAATCTTGACTGAAAATTGAGTTATTTGACAGAAAAAGAAACTTTAGTGCTAGGAAAATTTTCTAGTGATGTTTCACTTTATTAATCTTAACAAAACCCAGAGTCCCAGGCTAACAGTGAAGAGCTACTCTTCTCTGAGTACTCCCATGTGTAAGTACATTCCCAAATGGGAATAAAGTTCCATTTGTTTTTGCCTGGGGCTTTGTAAATTAGACTGGCCAAACACCCTTAATCTGTGTTTGGCCAGTCTAATTTCCAGAGCCCAGCTTGAGAATGTAAGATGGCTAGAGGAAAATATTTTTTCATTTCCTACAGTTTTGATGATGAAAATGAGATAGCTGGGACACTTCACTTGCTCCAGATGCAGTTGAAATCTGGGACCCTCTGACAACACCAGCCCAAGATAAATTCTTATTAAAGTCAGCCTCCCAGATTTCTGTCTGCAGGTTTCAATACAGTAAGGGTGGGAAAAAGCCTCTGTCTTTTTTTTTTTTTTTTTCAAATTTAGATTAGCTGAAGAAAAAATAATTTGCTAAAATTTGTTATTTGGATTGTGACTCCTGTAGATTTGTTCCCAGTATTTGCTGGTTATTGATCCTTTCTTTCCCGGGGACAGCTATTGCTTTCCTATGTTTCTCAGCTTGTCTCATGAGCACCTGGTTTGACTTTCTGCAAGGTTATACATGTTGTGGGGCCTACACCTTAAGGCAGTCAACTGCCTGGTTGCAGATCCTGAGAATATGTAGATGGAGGGGCAGAAATGTGAGATGCACCTCTTTTGTGGCTGATATCTTACCATTTGTTACCAGCTCAGAAGGTTGATCGAAGTCTTTGAGTCTATCTTTGGGAGTGAATCTGGATCAAAAAGACTGACTCTTTTGAATACTCTTCGGAGACACTTCTTAGCTAAGCTACAAAATGACTGGTTTGGTGTTGGATCACAATTAGAATAGGTATACTTTTGGCTTAAGAAAGGGTGAGGAGTGAACTCAATACTGCCAGGAATATTTACTGTTTGTCATGGCGGCATTTTTTCAGTGTGCTATGGTCAGAAGTTGGCCTAATTCGAGACAAAATTTCAGAGCCTGAAATGAATTATGTTTAAGGCCTTTTCTCCTAAGCTAAAATATAACTGTGTGCTTACAATGAAAGAGAATATCCTAAATTATTTGTGGAATGATTTATTGAAACAGTTCAAAGGCACAAAGTTCTAAGTCTTGGACATAGGAATCTTTTCATTTTCATCTTAGTTGGAACTTTTCTCCCTGATATAAAGAAGCAAATTCAAGATAATATAACTGGATGGGTGGGTCCACCCTTGGACATCATTCAGGCTGCAACCCAGTTCTTTGAGGAATTAAAAACAACTGTCCAATCTAACAGTAACAAAGGAGAGAGGAATGAGTGCCTCCATCTGTCCACATGGCTGAAGCCCTGATCTTTGTTTGCTTTCTTGCCTTTAACACAATTCTCCAACCCCTGTCATGAAGATGTGAGAAACAGCATCATCTGACTTGCCTGTTGGCTTTCATCTCTATTTTCCCTGGGGCTCTTCAAACTGACAGCCGTTTCTTTCTCTGGAGTAAAATCTCCATGCACCATAACTCCACATTAATTCATATAATTCTCTCTATATCACTGTCCAAAATACCAGATTCTGATGTTTAAATTGTGCATTTGTCAGTCTCAAAAGTTGAGTCATCATCATTCAAACCTCTCATTTTGCCTTCTTTCTGGTCTTTAATTTGGATTCTTATCCAGATTTTATTCCCTATCAAGTTTCTAGCTGTAATCTCTACTACTATTTGGTTTACCATTTCAATTTTCTTTTCTTTCTTATCCCAATACCCTTGCTGTGTTTACTAGTCTTCTCTTCTACTTTTAATATTTATTATCAGATGTACACATGCTAGGTGTGTAAATATGGGCATAATGTGCAACTAAACATGTAATTGACACCCCCTGTTCAGTGAGGGTATTCATGTCCACCCAGTAAGGGCATGGGCCATAAACTGAAGATTGGCATCCCCCCAAAATTCCTATGTTGAGACCTAAAATCTGATGTGATGGTATTTGGAGGTGGAGTTTTTGGGGTGGGTTCTTAGCCCTCATAAATGGAATTAGTGTCTTTATACAAGAGGCCTTGAAGAACTCCTTTGCCCTTTGCCATGTTAGATTATAGTGAGAAGATATCTGTGTATGAGCCAGGAGGCAGGCCCTCACCAGACACAAATCTGCTGGCACCTTGATTTTGGACTTTTCAGCCTCCAGAATTGTGAAAAATAAATTTCTCTTATTTATAAGCCATCCAGTCTATAGTATTTTGTTATAGCTGCCTGAATAAACTAAGATAGCGTGTGTAAGTAGGTTGTTGAACATTTGTGACTTGCTAATTTCTGGAGACATGACCAGGAAATATATTGTATGATTTGACCAAGTTGAAAAGAACTATTGAAATCTTGTGGAAAATTATGCCAGGAAGAGGTAGAGATAAACCTCTGCCAACCTCTTAACATACCAAGATTCTCATAGAAAAGCATGGGATTTCCCATACACTTTTTGCTTTCTTTTCCCTGGCCGGATTCAATTCGTGCTTTCCATATCTTCAAAGCAGAAAATGTCAGAATGATGAGTAAAGATTACCTATGAACACACAGACACACACAGAATCTGAAGAGTTTAGATTCTGCTTCTAAAAAGATTATTATTCTAATGGAAATATTTTTGATCCTGTTGCTTTAGGGATATCTCCATTTCAACAGTGATGTGAGAACTTTCCACAAAGAGGTCTAAGAGGGAAGTAAATATACAGTTTGACAAGCCTCTCTGGGAAGCTTCAGTCTCTCTTGTAATATTGGATAATTGTGCAGTATGTATTAATCCACAGTGTGTTCACACAAGTCATTGTCAAATTTTAAGAAAAATGGACAGAGATAGTTTGGAAGAAAGCATAAAATATTTATAACAATAACCATCTCATATAATGTCTTTTTCTATTTTTGTTCTTTGTAAGTCAGTCGTAGAACAAGATGTTCTCTCCAGTTCATTGTTTTTCTAAATACACATTATATTAATTGACTGTAATTCTCTTCTAGAATTCACTCTTCGGTGTGTAATCAATGGAATATAATCAGTCCTGCACTTTGGTCAGTTCAGAATATGCAAATGCTGTTCTGGAAAAAAGTACAGCTTGCTCCTACTGATAGTGTTACCTAACTATGTCCTGATTACAAACTTGGCTTCCCGGGGAGAAAGTGATCTATGCCAAAATGGAAAGTGTAATGAAGTCCTCTAAACCTCTGGGAGAGGCAGTTCTGTCTAATATGTCTCTTAGAATGGAGTCATAATTTACTTAATTTCTAGATGCTATCACTCTTCACTTCTAGGGAGCAGAGCAACATTTGACAAACAGACCCTCCTCAAACTTAGCAAAGAGCCTTTATTTGATATTTATTCGATACTCATTCCCAAAACAGCAATTGGTCTTAGCTGAAAGGCTAATGTTAAAACAGAAAAGTAACTAAATATTTATGGAAATAAAAGGGCTTTGACTTCACAAATGTGAATGAAAAACTAAGTAGATTACTATTAACAATTTCTTGACTGTGGTGAAATAACATAGATATTCTTGTAACAGAGTTTAAGGGTTGGACTTGAAAGTCGGGGCTTGCTTTGTCAATTTGCAGCCTAAACCAATAGAGAATAAATGTCAGAATAACCCACTTTGGGTTCGAGTCCTATCTTTGTTCCCATGTGGCCTCAGATGAGATATTTAACCTCTCTGTGCCTTATTTTCCTTATCTGTTAAATCTAGATCAAAATGGTACTGACTTCAAAGAGGTTGTAGGAATTCAATGTGCTAATATTCTTAATACACTTAGAACTGAAACAAACTATGTGTATTAGTATGTGTAAAATAAAATATCCTTGGATAATTAATCTAATGTGGAATTCTAAGTTTTTTCATTAATAAATATAAATTAAAATGGTATTTACTTAATTAGATTATTAATGGATTAATATTTTGCATTACATAAATACTAGCTTCTATAATTATTACCTATTAACAAAAACAAAAATTAAATATCCTTTAGCAGTAATAAGAATACTTATTACTCTCATTTCTAATTTACTAATGGAACAAAATATAGTATTGTTATTGTTAACAACTTGGAATTTAGATCAGACCGCCTGGATGTGTATTTTGGTTCTGTCATTTACTAGCTCTGTGATAGCTGTAACAATGTTAAGCCACACATTTATTCTCTGCCAGTCTCAGCTACTTCTTCTGAAAAATGGGGCTAATAGTTCCTATGTCTAAGGGTGGTTTTGAATACTGAATGAGATTATATCTGCAAAGTAGCTGGCACATAGTATGCATTCAATAATTGGTGGATATTAATAACTTCTTTAATTTTTATTATGTTCCCAGGTTTGAAACTCATATCTCATTTTTTCTAAGAAGCTGTCTTTTTTCTCCTACTGCAGTAATTCCTGAATAAAATCTATTTTTATTGCTTTAACCATTGTCCAAGTCTGTTTTTTCTTTAATAATATCGTGGATTACTGGACTCAAGAAACAGAAATTCACAAGCCCTAGAAGTGTGCTTGAGTTTCAGTTACTGAGCAGAGGGGCAGAGCTTGCTGCTGCCCAATTCCTGGGGTTTTACGGCAGGTACTCCACTTTTAATTTCCTCTCTCTCCTTAAGCTATCATTTATTTATGTTAAATTTGTATATTTTGAAGTTTAATGAATATATTTGTGAACATGAGTGTTTCAGCTTCATAGGCACACATTGTTAATGTATAAAATGATAATAGGTTGGATATTTCAATCATTTCATTATTAACTAAAAATATACTGTTCTTTTTCACTTACCTTTCATAGATTAGTTCCTTGTGAATCAATAAAGCACCGTGTAAATGTTCTATAATAATTTTGATTGGAGTTCAACTCAATTTATCTTATTTGGAAAAACTTAAAATCTTTTATTATAATATTAATATTAGCTTGTTCCATCCTTTAGCATAGAATGTCTCTACATTTGTTCAGATTTCAGATCATATTCCAATTAAAGTTTTAATGTTTACTCCATAGAAGTGTATGTATTCTTGGTTAAATCCAAGACATTTTATAATTTTTCTTATTTTTGTGTTTTAGTCCATTCTCACATTGCTATAAAAATGCTACCAGAAGGCCGGGCGCGGTGGCTCAAGCCTGTAATCCCAGCACTTTGGGAGGCCGAGACAGGTGGATCACGAGGTCAGGAGATCGAGACCATCCTGGCTAACCCGGTGAAACCCCGTCTCTACAAAAAATACAAAAAACTAGCCGGGCGAGGTGGCGGGCGCCTGTAGTCCCAGCTACTTGGGAGGCTGAGGCAGGAGAATAGTGTAAACCCGGGAGGCGGAGCTTGCAGTGAGCTGAGATCCAGCCACTGCACTCCAGCCTGGGCGACAGAGCGAGACTCCGTCTCAAAAATAAATAAATAAATAAATAAATGCTACCAGAGACTGGGTAATTTATAAAAGAAAGAGGTTTAGTTGACTCACAGTTCCGCATGGCTGGAAGGCCTCAGGTAATTTACAATCATTGTGGAAGGTGAAGAGGAATCAAGGCACATCTTACATGGTGACAAGAGAGACAGAGAGGAAGGGGGGGAGCTGCCAAACACTTTTAAAACCATCAGCTCTCATGAGAACTCCCTCACTATCATGAGAACAGCATGAGGGAAACCACTCCCCATGATCTGGTCACCTCCCACCAGGTCCTTTCCTTGACACGTGGGGATTACAACTGAGATGAGATTTGGGTGGGGACACTGAGCCAAACCATATTATTGTGTGATTAGAGTTTATTTTTAGTTTATAATTGTATTTGTTAATTCTGTTTTAAATAAATGCTATAATTTTAGACTAATTTTGTATTTATATTTATATTAATAGATGTTGCTTACATTAGTAATCTTTCCCCATTAGAAGATAAATGTATCATCTATCAATAATGATGTATTTATCACTTCTTTTCCAATCCTTTTAATTATTGCCTACTTATCTTTCTTTTAATATTGAACAGGACTCTCAGTACTATGTTAAATAGTAGCATTGATAATGGGCATTCCTGTTTTGTTCTGAAATCTAAAAGGAATGTAACAAAATTTTGTCCATATATTTGCTTTATACATTTGATTTATAACCTTTGCCAAATTACAGATTTTTTTTCTACTTAGAATTGGCTAAAAAATTAAGTAAAAAAATTATTGTTAATCTCTATCAAAAGTTTTTTTTTTTCTTTTTTCCAATTAGAATAATAGCTAGGTTTAATTCTATGTAGTCGCTGGTAAATTACATTTATCAGTTCTTTTTTAAAAATTTTATTGGAATATAATTCATGTACTATACAATTTACTTGTTTAAATTGTACAATTCAATGGTTTTAATATGTTCACAGAGTTATAGATTCCTTTGTTACTGAACTATACTAGCTTTCTGGGATAAATCCTTACTTAATCAAATTATTATTTGTCATGTTTAATGTAGATTTTATTCAGCTATTAACTATTTATCAATTGATATGTAATGCAAAACTCAAAATTGTGATAAATTAAACTCACTTCTGCATCTGTCTTCCAGATCATGAAACAACATTCTCAGAACCCGAGAAGCCCTTATTCTCTTCCTGTTATTTCCCTTTCCCTCAGAGAAACCACTATGTTGACTAGAGATTACTTTTGCCCATAATTTCTTTATATAAATGAAATCATAAAGCATATATTTTTGTGCCTCACTTTTTTTTTTCAACTCTTATATTTTGAGATGGATCCATTTGTATGCAGTTAAAGTTTACTAATTCTCATTCCTGTCTGAAATTCCATTTGCATAAATGTACTATAATTTAATTACTCATTCAGCAGTAGGAAGAAATTTGGAATGTTTCCAACTTGTGACGATTAATAGTGCTGCTGTGAACATACTTGTCACTGTATTTTAAAAATGCAAGTATACCTTTCTGTAGGGGCTGTGCTAGGAGAAGTATTGATGAGTTATAAGATACATCATGCTCAGCCTTTGCAGATTTTGCCAAACAGTTTTACAATATTTGCCTCTGTTAGTTATTTTCTTTTTTTTTCTTTCTTTTTTTTTTTTTCTTTTTTTGAGACAGACTCTTGCTCTGTCACCCAGGCTAGAGTATGGTGGCATGATCTTGGCTCACTGCAACCTCTGCCTCTCAAGTTCAAGTGATTCTCACTTATAATTGGGAGGTAAATTATGAGAACACATGGACACATAGAGGGGAACAACAAACACTAGGGCATTTCAGAGGGTGGAGGGTCGGAGGAGGGAGAGGATCAGAAAAAAATAACTAATGAGTACTAGGCTTAATATCTGGTGATGACATAAATCTGTATGACAAACCCCCATGACACAAATTTACCTGTGTAACAAAACTGTACTTGTACCCCTGAACTTAAAATAAAAGTTAAAAAATAATAATAATAATAAAAAGAAATAGGAGCTATGTCTAATGATGAGAGTGAAGGAGAAGTAGAGAAGAGCAGAGATTTAAAAAAATCTTCATGGAATTCAGATCACTCCTTCTAGTTATTTCTGGGGTCCAGCCACATCTTTGTCTTTGTATCTTATTATGCATATAACAAATTCCCTTTTTAGCTTAAACTAAGAAATAAAAAAAAAAGAAATCTTCTTATAGGCTAATACATGATCTATTTTTGTGAATCTTTTATATTTCTTCAAAATGCATATTACCTCTCTTATGAATGTGGTGTTACAGTGTTATATATAGTTACTGTATTCTTCACTTATTCTTTTGCTACTTGTACTATCAGCTCCCAGGAATAATGTATTAAAATAGCCAACTAGGAGAAATAGGAACACTTTTACACCACTGGTGGAAGTGTAAGTTAGTTCAACTATTGTGAATGACAGGGTGGTGATTCCTCAAGGATCTAGAACCAGGAATATCATTTGACCCTGCAATCTCAGTATTGGATATAGACCCAAAGGTTTATAAATCATTCTATCATAAAGACATATGAATACATATGTTTATTGCAGCACTAATTACAATAGCAAAGACTTGGAACCAACCCAAGTGCCCATCAATGATAGACTGGATAAAGAAAATGTGGCACATGTACATCATGGAATACTATGCAGCCATGAAAAAGAATGAGTACGTGTCCTTTGCAGGGACATGGCTGAAGCTGGAAAACATCATTTTCAGCAAACTAACACAGGAACAGAAAACCAAATACCACATGTTCTCACTCATAAATGGGAGTTGAACAATAAGAACACATGGACACAGGGAGGGGAATATCACACACCAGGGCCTGTCAGGAGGTGGGGGGCAAGGGGAGGGAGAGCATTATGACAAATACTGAATGCATGTGGGGCTTAAAGCATAGGTGATGGGTTGATGGGTGCAGCAAACCACCATGGCACAGGTATACCTATGTAACAAACCTGCATGTTCTGCACCTGTCTCACAGAACTTACATTTAAAAAATAGCCAACTAAAGTTATTGATTCATTTAGATTTTCCTAAATTAATCATCCAGTTATTGCTTAGATTTTGTGATATTCAATACATATGCATTTTAAGTGGATGTAGTTTCTCTCTGTTATGACTCTCATCTGAATTTAACACCATTTTTTGCCCCTTTACATTTGCAAACTTCCTTATTATGCAAATTGTCAAAAATACACAGAAGTAGGGAGAAAATAAGTTCCCTGCATCCATAAGCTAGCTTCAGCAACTATTGTTTCAAAAGTTTATATTCTACTTTTTTTATTCTAAAAATCATTTCAACCTTTAATGTTTGTCTTAACAGATAAAAATGTCTTTAAATATGCAATTAGCTGCTTATATTTCTTCACCTAAAACATATTTTGTCAGAATTAACTATTTTTTGCTCATTTTTGCTATGTATTTCTTTCCTTTAAATAATAGCCTTTATTATTTAGAGTCGTTTTAGATTTGCAGCAAAATTTAGTAGAAAGTATGAAGATTTTCCACTATCCCCACACATGCATAGGCTCTTCCCACTATCAAAATTCTCTACCACCATGGTACATTTATTACAATCAATAAGCCTACATTGACACATCATTATTACCAAAGTCCATAGTGTGCATTAGGATGTATTCTTGGTATTGTATATATTCTATGGGTCTGGACAAATGTATAATGGCATGGAGCCACTCTCCTAGTATCATAAGAATAGTTTCACTGGCCTAAAAATCCTCTGTGCTCTGCTTCAATTTCATTTAGCTCTGCTCTGATCTTGGTTATTTGCTTTCTTTTGCTGGGCTTGGGTTTGGCTTGTTCTAGTTTCTCTAGTTCCTTGAGGTTTGACCTTAGATTGTCTGTTTGTGCTGTTTCAGACTTTTTAATGTAGGCGTTTAGGGCTATGAAATTTCCTCTTAGTATGACCTTTGCTGTGTCCCAGAGGTTTTGATAGGTTGTGTCACTATTGTCATTCAGTTTGATGAATTTTTTAAATCTCCATCCTGACTTTGTTTTTGACCCAATGATCATTCAGGAGCAGGTTATTTAGTTTCCGTGTATTTGCATAGTTTTGAAGGTTCCTTTTGGAGTTGATTTTCAGTTTTATTCCAATGTGGTCTGGGAGAGTGCTTGATATATTCTCAATTTTCTTAAATTTATTGAGGCTCATTTTGTGGCCTATCATATGATCTATCTTGGAGAAGGTTCCATGTCTTGTTGAATAGAATGTATATTCTGTGGCTGCTAGATGGAATATTCTGTATATATCTGTTAAGCCCATCTGTTGCTGCGTATAAATCGATTATTTATTTGTTGACTTTCTGTCTTGATGACCTGTCTAGTGCTTTAAGTGGAGTATTGAAGTCCCCCACTATTATTGTGTTGCTGTCTATCTCATTTCTTAGGTCTATTAGTAATTGTTTTATACATTTGGGAGCTCCAGTGTTTGGTGCATATATGTTTAGAACTGTGATACTTTCCTGTTGGACAAGGCTGTTTATCATTACATAATGTCCCTCTTTGTCTTTTTTAACTGCTGTTGCTTTAAAGTTTGTTTTGTCTGATATAAGAATAGCTACTCCTGCTCACTTTTGGTATCCATTTGCCTGAAATGTCTTTTTCCACCCCTTTGCCTTAAGTTTGTGCGAGTCCTTATGTGTTAGGTGAGTCTCTTGAAGGCAGCAGATGGTTGGTGAATTCTTATCCATTCTGCCATTGTGTATCTTTTAAGTATTGCATTTAGGCAATTTACATTCAATGTCAGTATTGAGATGTGAAGTACCATTTGTTTATTGTGCTGTTCATTGCCTGTATACCTTGGTTTTTTGTTTTGGTTTTTTAAATTGTATTTTTTCTAGGTCCTGGAAAATTTATGCTTTAAAAAGGTTCTGTTTTGATGCGTTTCCAGGATTTGTTTCAAGATGTAGAGCTCGTTTTAGCAGTTCTTGTGGTAGTGGCTTGGTAGTGGCAAATTCTCTGAGCATTTGTTTGTCTGAAAAATACTGCATACTTCATATATGAAGCTTAGTTTACCTAGATACAAAATTCTTGGCTGTTTTGTTTGAGGAGCCTGATGATAGGGCTCCAATCCTTTCTAGCTTGTAGGGCTTCAACTGAGAAATCTGCTGTTTATCTAATAGGCTTTTTTTTTTTTTTTTTTTTTTGCTTTAATAGGTTACCTGGTGCTTTTGTCTCACAGTTCTTAAGATTCTTTCTTTCATCTTAACTTTAGATAAACTGATGACAATGTGCCTACATAATGATCTTTTTTGCAATGAATTTCCCAGGTGTTCTGTTTCTTATATTTGGATGTCTAGGTCTCTAGCAAGGCCAGGGAAGTTTTTCTTGATAATTTTCTCGAATATGTTCTCCAAATTTTTAGATTTTTCTTCTTCCTCAGGGGCACCAATTATTCTTCGGTTTGATTCTTTAACATAATCCAAGACTTCTTGGGGGCTTCTTTCATGTTTTCTTATTTTTTTTTCTTTGTCTTTGTTGGATTGGGTTAGTTCAAAGACCTTTTCTTTGAGCTTTGAATTTCTTTCTTCTACTTGTTCAATTCTATTGCTGAGATTTTCCAGATAATTTTGCATTTCTATAAGTGTGTCCATTGTTTCCTGAAGTTTTTACTGTTTATCATTTATGCCATCTATTTCCTTGAATATTTCTCCTTTCACTTGTTGTATCATTTTTTGAATTTCCTTACATTGTGCTTTGCCTTTCTCTGGTGTCTCCCTGATTAGCTTAAAAACTAACCTCCTGAATTCTCTTTTAGGTAAATCAGGGATTTCTTCTTGGTTCAGGTCCATTCCTGGTGAATGAGTGTGATTTTTTGGAGGTGTTAAAGAACCTTGTTTTTTTATATTACCAGAGATGGTTGCTGGTTCCTTCTCACTTGGGTCAGAGGAGAGGGCTAGAGCTTCTGAAGACTGTTGTTCAGATTCTTTTGTCCCACAGGATGTCACCTTGATGTAGTACTCTCCCCCTTTTCCTATGGGTATGGCTTCCTGAAAGCTGAGCTGTAGAAATTCTCTCTCTTCTGGATCTAGCCACCCAGCAAGTCTACCAGGTTCTGTGCTGATCCTGGGGATTGTCTGCACAGAGTCCTGTGATATGATCTGTCTGTGGGTCTCTCTACCACAGATACCAGGAACTGTTCTGGTGGAGGTGGCAGTGGTGTGAAAAGGACTCCATGAGGGTTCTTAGCTTTGGTGGTTTAATGCACTATTTTTGTGCTGATTGTCCCCCTGCCAGGAGCTGGAGCTTTCTGGAAAGCATCAGCTGTGGTAGTATGGAGAGGAACCAGTGGTGGGCAGGGTCCTAGAACTCCCAAGAGTATATGCCCTTTGTCTCTAGTTACCAGGGTGGGGAGGGAAGGGCCATCAGGCAGGAGCAGGGCTAGGCATATCTGAGCTCAGACTCTCCTTGGGCAGGTCTTGCTGCAGCTGCTATGGGGAATAGGGGTAAGGTTACCAGGTCAATGGAGTTATATTCCTAGGAGGATTATGACTGTTTCTACTGTGTCATGCTGGTTGTCAGGAAAGTGGGGGAAAGCTGGCAGTCACAGGCCTCACCCAGCTCCCATGAAATACTAAGGGCCGTCTCACTCCCACCATGCCCCGCCCTCAACAGCACCCAGTCTGTTTCCAGTCAGTGGGCGAGCTGGGCTGAGAATTTGCCCCAGGCTACCCACATCCCAGCTGCAAAACCAAATATGGCTTTCTTTCTTCCCCTGCCTGCGGAGTCTGTACACTGAATTGACTCCCTCCCCTGAGTTCTGGCCAGGGGGCTTCTCGATCAATTCAAATTGTTACAAAGCTCAGCTGGAGATTTCCTTCTCCCTGTGGCCTTTTTCCGGTGCCTCTGGCTGCCCTACGGAAGGACCCCTGTGAGGCCAGGCAAAAACAGCTTGCTAGGGAACCCAATGAGCTTCCAGGCCTTTTTCTGCTGCTTTTTCTACCTCTATATTTCACTCGGTTCTCTAAATTGACTCAGCTCCAAGTAACATCAAAATCTTCTCCCATAATCTAGGCCCTCAGTTTCTTCAGTGGAGGGGTGTGTTCGAGAGTGGATGATCCCCCTTTCCCACTTCCACATTTTGGGCCCTCACAGTATTTGGGGTGTCTCCCGGGTCCTGCAGGATCAATCCACTTCCTTCAGGGGCTCTGTGAGTCCTCTCAGACTTGCTGATTTGTTTCTGCATTCATTCTGGAGCAAAAATTCATGATGCAGGCCTCCACACACTGCTCTGCGCATGCGAGTTGGAGCTGCAATCTAATCCTGCCTCCTGTCCATCGTGATCCCCGTGGACTCTTTGCTCAGTATTTTTAATATATATTTGTCTTCTTTATTTCTGTATCTTTTTGCTTTATGTTTATTTTTTATTCATAACTTGCTAGAAGTTTTTAAGCCCATCTGAATTCTTTGTCTTAATGAATTGAATATTTTATTTTTCCCTTTGTTCTACATATCATATTAGGTCATGTTTCCATTCCCTTGTTTCATATTTGATACACACAATCCACCCTCATTCCTTTCTTTTGTTCTGCTTTTTCCTGGATAAAAATAGTTCTCTTCAATTAGTTTAAATGACATTATTATTTTATTTCTATAGTGGTTATCCTTAAGACATATATGTATTCATGGTTATGATTTCTTACACTTATTAGTATCTATATTTCCTCACTTATAAAATAAGAATTGAACACTTTTATTTTCATTTGCTTCCTATCACCCTTCACACCATCCTATTGACATTGTCTTTTAGCATTTCTTTAGGGTTAATTGGGAGGGATAAACCAGAAATTTATCTAATTTGCCATCTTGGAAAGATATGCCACAAAATACTTCTCTTTTTTTTTTTTTTTTGAGACGGAGTCTCGCTCTGTCGCCCAGGCTGGAGTGCACTGGCCGGATCTCAGCTCACTACAATCTCCGCCTCACGGTTTCACGCCATTCTCCTGCCTCAGCCTCCCGAGTAGCTGGGACTACAGGCCCCCGCCACCTCGCCCGGCTAGTTTTTTGTATTTTTAGTAGAGATGGGGTTTCACCGTGTTAGCCAGGATGGTCTCGATCTCCTGACCTCATGATCCGCCCGTCTCGGCCTCCCAAAGTGCTGGGATTACAGGCTTGAGCCACTGCACACGGCTGCCACAAAATACTTCTCTATGCTATTCAATCCCTTGGTTAGAGTAAATGGAAAATAAAGAAGAGTTGTCTAAGCTGTGTGATTTTCCCTCTTAGATTGCATAGATATACATCTCTACCATATACATCTCAGTTAATTCTCTACATATAGAAATATATTAATTTTTATATTTTTGTTAAATTATTTGTATCCTTATATAAAATGATGCTACATGAATGTTAAATAACCAAAATATATTATTTTTGTTTGCTATTTGTTGTTTGTTGTTTTTATGTAATCATAAAAAAAGCAAAGAGCTACAAGTTTCATTAATGACTAGAAATGCTTGTTTCTGAGGAGCTTGTCCAAAAGAGCTGATTTCTGTTTATCAAATTACATGCATCATCCTGGGTTCAAATTCAAATCAAAATTCTCATATATAAGTATTTTATTTTTAAATATTTTATTTTAAAACTGCATAATGAGTTTTATTGTTACTATTGAAGTCAATGACAGAAATTAACTTTATTATAATAGTTTGTGTAAAAGTAATTGAGGTTCTTACCATTACTTTTAATGGCAAAACCACAATTATTTTTGCACCAACTTAATATTTTGCTGTTAATGGATCAAATATGTAAATATATCCAATATGCCTAATTCAACTACATTTTTGAGACGATATATAATGGTAGAAAATGGATGAGAAACTGTTATAATTTTGGTTTGGACTCATTTAGTGCTGAGATTTAAAATTCTAATAGAATTTTTTCAAGAAGGCTATATCTAAGACTTTGTGCTCTTTAAAGTAAATAAAACAGAAAAATAATAGGAAAAAATAATTTAAAATATTTTTAACCCAAAACTGTCAGAGAAATCTGTCAATATTTTACTATGCCATGAATGTACATCTTTAAAGCTTTCTTCAAAGACCTCTTCAAAGTTCCTGTGCTTAAAGAAACCATCTATTACAAATTCTATAAGCTCCCCCATCTATCAGTTTGAAACTGTGTAGTTTATGGCACTGAGTCCACCTGAGTCAAAGCAATTTGACAAAAAAAAGGAAAAGAAAAAAAAGAAAAAAAGACCAACAACATCAGTTTGTAATTGTTTTCCTTAAACCAGATGAGCATTCAAAATGAAAATAGAGCTTCATCAATTTACTAATTGAATTTAAAAATAGGTACATGGGGTAGGAATTTTAGAAAATGCTTTCATTTGGTGGAATTTTTTCTTACTAGTTTTTACAATAACAAATCATAATTTAAAGAAAACTTGTTTTGCAAAAGTTTTAACTATTTTAGTTGATACAGATTGTAGTAGATATTAAGAATAAAGATTTAGTCCTTAATAAAATTACTTTCTGATAAAAAAAGGAAATTCATAAACTTTAAGCTCTTTTATACCTTAGAGACATTGCATTGGGGTACAGAGAAATTAATGTTGACTTACATCAAAATATACACTAATTTTAGCACCAAGTTGACCATCCCTTTCTGTTTTATGTTCACTGCATTCCCTACTACATTGCTTCTGTCATCTGTAGTCCAGAAACCACAAAATAACCCCAACTTTAATTTTGCCTGAACACCAAACCCATGTATAAAACTGCCTACCAGATACTCCTCAAATCTTCTCATACTCATAGAGTTCAATGCTGAAACCATGTTCTCCCAACCCCATCCTGTTTCCCCCACTGTACTTCCTCTTACTTTTAAATGACACTAACATCCACCCGGTTGCACACCATGAACATCAAGGAGTCGTTTTTAATTCTATGCTTATTTTTCCTATATGAAAATTCTGAAATCTCACTATGCCACTTCTCTGCTTAAAAATACCAAAATGTCTCCCCCTGCCTACACAATTAAATCGCTGCATAGTGTGAACAAGAACTTTCTAATAATCAGACCCTTGTCTTCTTGTCAAACTTTCTGTAATTTCCAACACATGAATAAAGTGTGGCAATTCTCACTTTTAGTTTTGGCCATAGCTACTGAAACCGAAGGCTACTTCAAATATCTTTAAAGACTAATTACAACAGCACAAATTAGCACAGGAGATTCAAAGTTTTTTTGTTTATTCATTTTTCAGTGATAAAAATGACCTGCAAGAAAGCTAGAATTTAAGCACAATTCAATAATTGGAGATAATTGTGCAACAGTAATTTGTTTCAATATATTAAAAGCGTACAGAAATATCACCCATTGAACAACCGTTTTCCTGATTCATTCAGTAAATTGATCTCATTTTCTCCTTATCTATGTTTTTGTACTTTAAACTAATACTCTCAGAATATGCTACCCTATACTTCTAAAATACTTGTTTAAATATTGTAGCTCCTCACTAGCAGAACCCAGTAAAATTGAGAATTTGCAAAGGTCTAAAATGTTGGGCTAAATTTTGACCTATGTCTACACATAAAATTTTTGTTGTGAATTAAAAGTGAAAATTAAATTGATATAGAATCGTTCTTTAAGAAAATAACCATGTGTGAGACCATTTAAGGACATCTAAAGTGATGTAAATATTTCTTCTTTATGCTTCAGGTTACATAAAGAGCATGAGTTGGTTTATAAATTTGATTTGTAAACCAGGAAAAATAAACTTTATATTTTAAACATTAACCTTAAACAGTATTCAATCTAAGAAAAGGCCAGCTCAGCTGTTCAGAGTCTTCTGGTGTATTAAGCAAATAGCTTGATATCCTAGATGTCTCAGGCATTTTCATAACAATATGTTGTTACTTTGAAGACTAGACATTATTCCTGGATCTCTGAGGTCCACCAAGGTCTTAGCTGACATATTTTTAAAATAATCAGGATGTTCAAGAAAGTCCATGTTTTAAGAGCAACTGGAACTGTATCTACTGTATAGTAGTCGAATGTTTACTATTTCTGTGTTATTCTTTTTTCTCTTTACCTCTCTCTTTGTCTTCAGAATTTACTACTGAATAATTTGTTCTTTTGTTGAGATAGAGATACTTTATGTGCTTTTTATTTGAACTATTTCAAGCACACAATTATATTGAAAGTAATATAGAGTACTAAAATTGTAATCTAACAATCAACTTTTAAAAATTCAACTTTTTACTATATTGGGTTTAGATTTTTTTAAAAAAGAATTTTAGGCCGGGTGCAGTGACTTACAACTGTAATCCCAGCACTTTGGGAGGCTGAGGCGGGCGGATCACAAGGTCAGGAGATGGAGACCATCCTGGCTAACACGGTGAAACCCCGTCTCTACTAAAAAAAATAAAAATAAATAAAATTAGCTGGGTGTGGTGGCGCGCACCTGTAGTCCCAGTAACTCTACTTGGGAGTCTGAGGAAGGAGAATGGCATGAGCCCGGGAGGCAGAGCTTGCAGTGAGCTGAAATCGCACCACTGCTCTCCAGCCTGGGTGACAGAGCAAAACCCCGTCTCCAAAAAAAAAAAAAAAAAAGGAAAAAGAAAAAAAAAAAGTATTTTAAAAGCTATTGAAACAATTGTAGCTCCCTATGTCCTCATCTTTTTTTTTTTGAGGCGGAGTCTCGCTCTGTCGCCCGGACTGGAGTGCAGTGGCCAGATCTCAGCTCACTGCAAGCTCCGCCTCCCAGGTTTACGCCATTCTCCTGCCTCAGCCTCCCGAGTAGCTGGGACTACAGGCGCCCACCACCTCGCCCGGCTAGTTTTTGTATTTTTAGTAGAGACGGGGTTTCACCATGTTAGCCAGGATGGTCTCGATCTCCTGACCTCGAGATCCGCCCATCTCGGCCTCCCAAAGTGCTGGGATTACAGGCTTGAGCCACCGCGCCCGGCCTGTCCTCATCTTTTCCTTTGATACTTACAGGAAAATTTATTTTGAATTTAGTACTTAACTTTTCCAAAAATTATTTTTGTATGTTTACTACTTACATATGAGCATATGTACCATAAGCGTTATCATTTGCTTCTTTAAACTTGATATACCCGGGACAATTTTTTTTGCATCCCTAGACTCCTTGATTTTACTTGTTTAACATTATATTTTTGAGATGTTTCTGTTAATACAACCTTTTTTTAAATTTAAATTTCTGTATCTATTTAGTAAGTATATTTCAAGTTATTCATTCTCCTTTTCTTGAACATATAGATTGTTTAGTTTTTCTGTTATAATTATCCTGTAATAGAATTTCAAAAAT
Source organism: Trachypithecus francoisi (assembly GCF_009764315.1). Lineage (NCBI taxonomy): Eukaryota > Metazoa > Chordata > Mammalia > Primates > Cercopithecidae > Trachypithecus > Trachypithecus francoisi. The sequence continues at coordinate 64,997,833 of NW_022681469.1, forward strand.
GTCTACTACTACACATGTGGAGTTTCTCAAGGGTATGTATTAATTGTGAAGAGCTTGTTCTTGAGATAATTATACTCCAATACAGTTAAACATATAGATGAGTATTTTTAAAATAATCAGACGGCAATTGGAAACTTTTTTTTTTTTTTTTTTTGAGATGGAGTCTCGCTCTGGCCCCCAGGCTGGAGAGCAGTGGTGCGATCTAGCTCACTGGAAGCTCCGCTTCCAGAGTTCACTCCAATCTCCTGCCTCAGCCTCCCCAGTTGCTGAGGCTACAGGCACCCGCCACCACTCCCGGCCAATTTTTTTGTATTTTTAGTAGAGACAGGGTTTCACCGTGTTTGCCAGGATGGTATCCATCTCCTCACATCGTGATCCGCCCGCCTCAGCCTTCCAAAGCGCTGCAATTACAGGCATGAGCCGCCACGCCCGGCCGGAAACTTTAAAAGAAGTAGTTACTTGTGGTAATAACATTAATCTCAATCCACTAAAATCCAACTTCATTGGATATTGCCAAATCATTCTCCAAGGTGAGTGTTTATGCCAACATATATGTAACGTAAAAGTATATGAACTTTTGAAACAAACAATAAAGGTATTTTCAACTTCATCTTCTTTGGGCAAGAGTTTTTTTTGACTAGTAAAGCCATGTTAATAAAGACAGCAAGTTGTGTGGTCTTACATGCTTTCCATTCTCAACTAAACTGTTACATTCTTGTTTCTTCTGTCTTGGGAATTACTTAAGTGTCTTTATGTATTCCAACAAATATACCTGAAATTTTCTCAGTTATTAATCTTGTATTTCATCTACAGTAAAAGCTTGGACATGATCTAGTACCTAACAGCTCTGCTATGGTCTGAATTTTTGTGTTCCCTCTTTCCTCAATTTATACATGGAAATCCTAACCCCCTCAAGGTGATGGTGTCAGAAAATGAGGCCTTTGGAAGGTGATTAGGTCATGAGAGTGGGACCCTGATGAGTGGGATTATTGCCTGTGTAAAATAGGCCAAGGAGAGCTCATTCACCCCTTCCACTAGGTGAGGACACACAAGAAGGCATCGTCTATGAATCAGAAAGTGGCCCTAACAAGACACAGAATCTGCCAGTACCTTGATCTTGAACTTCTCTGGCTTCCGAACTGTGAGAAATACATTTCTGTAGTTTATGAGCCACCCAGTTTATTGTATTTTTTTGGTAGCCCAAATGAAGTAATAATTTTTAAGTGTTTTGTGTGAAAATTATTTGTTCTTTTAAAGACTATTAGTGTAATCTTACAAGCTTATCAGTAAAGTCAGAAAACTTGACATTTCTCAACACAGTGTCTCTCTATATTATTTGAGTACCATATTTGTAGGACATTATATTATTTATTTGCGAATATTAAATATTCTTCATGTGTGTCCCAAATTGGCAAGAAATATGTGTCTGTAAAATAAATTTTAAAAATGTTTCTATAAAGCAAAATTAAAGACAAAATCCACCTTACTCTTTAATAAATTATACTCCAATACAGCTAAACATATAGTAAGTATTTTTAAATAATCAGATGGCAATTGAGAACTTTCAAATAAGTAGTTATTTGTGGTAATAACATTTATCTCAATCCACTAAAACCTAAATTAAATCACAATAAAGCTTAGCAATATAATTGTGTCAAATTGGGTGGGACACATTCTTTTCTTTCATAAATGAAATTACTGCATACTTACAGTGTAAAATACATCTACTGAACATTTCTGAAAATATTGCATCTTATATTTTCCTTAGTCCCATTTTATATATAAAATTTACCATATTTGGGGTTTAAAAACAAAATTTGCACACAAACCAGTAGTTTTTATAATCATAGAATGCTAATGTTTGTGTTTTATTATAATACAACCAAAATATACATTTAACAATTTTTAATTATTTCGTCTACAAGACTACATTTCTTTTAAAATAGCAAAATTATAAATTCAAAATTGATTGCTAACCACTCACAATACTAGAATTAAATTACATGATTAACTATGGCATCTGACAGATTTTGCCCTTTTCCAAAAATCATCTATCTCAAACAATTCCCATAAATACTTTATACTACAAAATATTTAAATGAGAGGTATAAGTCATGTGTACGATCCTGTCTTTGCACTCGTAATGTATGGAATCTGGGAATCTTAGATTTCATTTGTTTTACCTCACTTGTAAGATGAATTATTTAAAATTGTGATCATTTATGATGATAAAAATACATCTCCTATAAAAACACTTCAAATATCTTTCTTTTTCTTTTTTTTGGTTTGTTTCTAAATTATCCATTCCCAATAAGACTAACCAATTCCAACATGTTTTTGAAGAAAAATGTGACATTCTAAAGGGAGGCTATTTCAGTTTTGATTTCCCCTTGCATTATATAAATAAATATGAAATATAACATTTAAGTTTAAGAAAATCAGTATTTAATGAATGCCCCTTTTATTATTTTGTGGACAGTTGAATGATACCAAGATGTTCTTGGAAATTTAATTTTGATAATGAAAAGTAAAAAGTGACTACTGATAACTTATTGTTTAGCTGAGTCTGTAAAATTCAGCAGGAACAAAACATACTAGAATATGAAGAACCAAAATATGAACCAAAAGCAAAATTCAAGAGTAAGACCATTTTGTAGCCAGCATATTGTAAAGAGCATTATTTTAGCCAACAGAATGCTGAGACTTTATGAATTTTAATTCTTCCACTACTGTTGTGCCTTTTGCAAACTACTAAGTTTCTCTATGACTACTTTTCCATTTCTCAAGTAATTTGGTTGGTTTCCAAAAGTGTTTATTCAATAATTTGGATGTAGTGTTTTGAGCTCTCTGGAAAAAAGGACTCTACATAAATTAATTAGACTGTTCATTTCTAAATAAAATCTTCAAATTTACAATAAATTGAATGTAAATGAATGCAGACATGCAGGATTCTATTTAGCAGCATAAATTGCTGAAATGAAATTCAGAAAATTCAGAAAAGAACACACAAGGCAGTCAAAGACAGAAGTATTAGAGACAAGAAAAATTCAAAAACATGAGTAAACAGGCATTTTAAGATCCCCTCCATAGAGAATCAATTTCTTAGAATATTTGAAACCATTAATTGTACCTTTCATTTTCATTTTAAGGCAAATTTGATGACATAGTCATTGATGAGGAAGTATATAGTGTCTTTGTGGATTTAATATATTCATATTCTCTCTAAATGTCCTACACAACTAAAAAGCTAAGAAAAAAACAGTTTAGATATTCTTTATCTTTGAAAATACACATAAATATTTGTCCTCTATGTTGTTTTTTATTGTGTGAAATTTTATTTTACTAATAATATTTTTAATATATTTTAACTAATTATCATAAATTAAGAGTATTGTATCCAAAGCAGCCAGAATATTAGAGGTGGTCATAAAATAAGGTTCCCAAATTTTGTTTGAATAACTAGGATTAGAAAGAAGTAATTAAAAAATGGTTTGGACATTCAAATTTGGATAGAAATAAAATTTATTTTCCTAAGTCAATCCTAACATTTGAGCTTCATGTAATTTTACCGAAGTCATTCATATTTACTGTCGGACCCACAAATATTTTGAATTTTTTTTAAATTAAAAATGTTCCCACTTAATTGCTTTGAGCTCGCTATGAGTTCCTGGAACATTTTGTCCAAGCAAATCTATAATTACAAACACTGTTGTTATGCTATTCAATTAGAAGTCTGGTCATGCCACACAGTTCTTCTGAATTACTTTTTAAATGAGTGATTTGTTCTGGTTCACTTTTATTAAAATTATTCCTTAGCTTTTCCTTACAGTGAAACACCTACAAATATTCATCAGTATAATATCAAAAGGGAATACTCAATCTCATATATCAGTTTGACCATTTTGACTAGTTTGAGATAGGTAACCAATGCAAATAAAATAAATATAACAGAGAGAGAATGCTCTCAACATAAAGCCACAGATCTTGCATTACGTTGCCCTCTAATCACACGGATTTCTCACAGACTTTTCTTTCAAGATATGTAGAATGCATGAGAAACGAGCAATGTCTGTTATTTAGTTTTCTGAAAAGCTGCCTTCCATGTGAGGAAGTGACTAATTTTTCATTTCACACTATAAAGGGCGTGAAAAGGCAAAACTGAAGAAGGGTAAGGGTTCTGTGTTACAAGAAGGAAAGGTGAGTTCTGCTTAAACAGACAGGAAACACACCATACATAGTCAGAGGGAAAGTCAAATTGAAAACATCTGAAAGTACTAACAAAATATGAAAGATGTTTATGTTAATATTGTGAGTTTGGTTCTTTTTACACGTGGCAGGCTTATTTATTGTTAAATTACTAACACAATAATACTACCATTACAACAGATTAACTCAGCAATGCGAAAAGGTTGCGTGAAGAAATAATGTCAAAGAGTTAATTTAACCCTTTCCGTTGTCAAAATTTTACACTTGTTCTGCTATTCAACAAATATATATCCCCACTCCCCAGCAATGTCATTTTCTTAATTCTCTTTGTGTTATATATTGTTTTCTCCTATTCACTGAAACATAATCACAAAATCCAATATACAGGAAAGAAAAAAGGCAGTAAAAAGAAATAATATACAGAGAATGATAAATATTTTTGAGAGAAAATATATATTGAAATATCATTGGTTATAAATAAAATATGTCTACCCTTCCTATGATTCTTCAGAAAAATTTATTTTTTCCTCAGACTTTTGCTAGCAGTTTGTTATAATCTAGATTTTTTTTAACAGATGAATTACAAATTGGCAGCTACTTATACTCTAGTGAAAAGAGCTCCATTACATTACTCTCACTTTATTTGTGATTGTTCTTCCTTTTCATGGGGATATGAGTTTTCCCCAAAGACAGAATTTATGGCTGTCTTTCTTTCTGTCTTCTAACAAATCCCATCTGCATGCCTTCCCATCAGGATGCATTATATATCATTATGTTTTCCTTGTTTTATTAAAATATTTTCCCATATCTTATTAAAATATTTATTAGGCATTCTGTCCCTGTAGAGCTTAGCATATATTCTAAAAACACATAACTAAGCACCAACTTCTCTCTGTGAACCTGTTACTCCTGACTAGTCAATAGAAACCCTGGGGGAAACATTAATGCCCTTCAGTAAATCAATGTTGTAGTACACTAAATTTAACCCCAGTGGCCACAAAGAAATAATGCACCTCTCCAAACTCCTATACCATTCTCCAGGAGCGAATGGCTCACTGGGAAAGTTCCTGTTGATAATGGAAGTAGTCTTAATTTGTGTCTGACCTCTAATTCTCTACCACAAGGTAGCTGGTTCTCAATAGGAATGATATATCTGTTCATAAGAACATAGCACAACTGCATGGTAAATTCCATGCTTCATGGACATTTGAGGGAATAAAGCACCTTATATACTATCAACTTTGGTGCTTACTTAGCTCAATTATTTACATGACAATAAATTCCAAAACTCAAAACATGGAACATTTACAAATGTAAAGCCCCTATTTTTAGGATAATTCTTATACTTTGCTGGTGCAAGATTTGTTCTTGGAAAACTGGTTCAAATGATTTTTTTGCCCTTTCTTATATTCACCACATATTGTCTTAATCAGATTATTGTCTTGTGCCTTAGCAAAACTCCATGAGAAGCATTTATGAATTATTATAAGGGATATACAAAACAGCAGACAGTGTTTTGGTAGGTAAATAATTCTTTTCTTTAAATTAAGTAGAAAACTACGTGGCCACAGCTCTAGGGAGCTCATCCAGGTCTCTGTGATGTCTTCTGTTTCTTTTCTTCTTCATTTCCTGCATGTGCTTCCACTTTGGGCCCCCCTTGTTTCGCTGTCTCCGCTTCTCCCTGTGCCACATCTGTTCGCAGTACTGGTCAAGGCTGAAGTTTGGGCTGCTAAGGATTTGGATGTAGTCTTTGTATCTCAACCGTGACTCAGCCAATAGATCCTTGACCTGCCCCTCCTCATGCTCTGCCCTCTGGGTATTTTCCATCTGTTCATTCTCAATGACATTCAAAGTCAGCTTCACTATGGTGTGGATGAAAGTGTGCTCCTGTGCTTTGCAGTAATACATCCCAGAATCCTTCTTCTGCAAACTTCGAATCAGTAGCCCATATTCCGTTTTGATGATTCTTTCATCAGGCTTCAACTGCAGAATTGGAAAAATATAGGTAATAAATTAAAAACAGAGAGAGCTAAGAGCAAATGAAAACAGGCTACATAGTTTTACTTAGATGAACCTAAAAGACATATTCACTGTCTCTTTGTCTCTGTCATCAAGCATAATATTGTCAGTCATAGTTTAAAAGGGTAAAAAAATTTAACTAAAGTAATCGCCCCCAAACTCTATCCTTAATTTTTCACATTTGTATCTTAGTAAGTCTAACAACCTTTGGAATACAGTTATTTTTTTTTCTCCCAATTTACAGATAGGAATGAAAAACTGGAAACCATCAAGTGACCTTCTTTACAGAGATTTCATATACAAATTACTATACCAAGATCATAAATTAGCACCTGAAATGTAGAGCAAGAATGCAACATTTACAATTATTGTATAGAGAACGAGCTTCAGTACATGCTACTACCTATAATGTAGAATAGAACAATAATTCCAAGTGGAATTTACTATTTTCCAGATATCACCAAATAAGTTATGTGAGTAGCATATGAAAGCTGTAAATGACGACTTCTTTAAAGTCAAACCCAAAGGTATGGGTATAGTCTTTTGGAAGTTAGAGCTTTCATTGAGTAGGACCCTAGTCAGAAGGTTAGCAACATTGAAAGCTGAATTTCCCTCTTTACTGTGGATTGAATTTTCATACTGTATGTATACATGATACTTTCAACTGTCATTTGTGGAAATATTTGCCATGCCTTCGTATACTATGACATGGTAATGTGATTTCAAGTGTGAGAAAGCCCAATGAACACAAAGAACTTCCACTGAAATGTGGTGCTCTCCAGCCTTTGAAAAAATATTACTAAAAGACAATTCTAATATTAAGCTTGCCTGGCCCATGATATGGTGTGAATAATGAACCTATCTTCAGTAAAACTAGAGGCATGTTTACCCACTAAAGAGCCCTGCTTAATGTGGAGTATTGTTGAGTGGCTCAGCATTAAGTGGAATAACAAAAACAACAACAGCAGCAACAAAGAAGTCTGGAAGATTTCCCAGTTTACACATCTGCCCCTGTATTGCAGACTTTTAGATGATGGAAATCAAGGAAGCATAAAGATGGTTAAATTAAATTTATTCACAGTGGGTGGATTGTACTCTGCATCTTTATGTGAAAATATGTAGGAAAAAATCTCCCCAATTCTGGAAATATGAGAAAAGGAAAAGAAACATCTCTGGCTACTGGCCCAGTTAACTAACAAGTATATGGCAAGCCACCCTCTGTGCCAGAGAAGTGCAGCTGGCGGGGAACCATTTGAGGCCAAAGGCAGGTCACAGCTCAGATCCCTGGTTAATGAGGCTGAATGGTCTCCAGGCCTGCCTTTGCTCTGCACTGAATCCACACCATCAGAGCTTTGTGTGTTTGTTTCTCTTATGTTGCCCATTTGGTAAGCTGGATGTGGTATTCTTTTTCTTATGGATTTATTCTAAAAGCCCAGACATTTAGAAATGCTATTGTAATACAAACTAACTTTGAATTAATTTACATTCTCAGAAACCATAGGAGTCTCAGGCCTAAAATAAATGTGATTTGAATTAGGAGAGTTTTAAATGGCCAATCTTAAACAGAAATGACCATGTCAAATTTAATACACTATGTATAATTATTTTTTTCCCCTTAGATAATTTCACTGTATTTTTTTTAATTTAATACATTTTAGGTATCAAAATACTAGCTTCATAACCAAACCTTCTGGTCTCTACTCTGTTTCCTATGATGACTCATTTATCTTCCCCCATTGGTCTCCCATCTATCAAGTTGGTGGTGCAGCATATGGTGTATTTGGGGGATTAAAAGCAAAGCTCTTTGAAGGTTAAAATGTGAAGTATTATTAGCAACATTACATACTACTGCAATGCTGCTTGAGAGGTAATATTTTGAAGCCTTTATTACTATAATTCTTTTAATAGAAAATGGCCTGAGGTTATTAGCATGACAATCAAAGTGGATATCTCCAGTTCTAGTTCATCTCTAGATTTCCTTTACATAACTGGTACTCTTGCTAATGTTTAAATTACATTTAATGTGGCTTTTGGAGATTGTCACAGCTCTGACTAGGACATTTGATTGTTCTCTTTAATCTTCTGACAGGAAGAAATTATGACTTGATCTCACACATATTGTGTAACACTTCATCATTGCTTTTGCTATTATCTTTTTGTATCCTGTTTATGTTGTTGTACTTTGAGGTCTGGTCCCCTTCCATCCTTTTCCCTCTAATTCTGTCCCCACAGGACTCAGGATTCCATAAACACCTGGCATTCCATTACGCGGTCATGATCTTTCAACTTTCTTTTCTTCTGTGGAGTGCTGGATTTGTTCTTTGGTTTTTGACCTACAGATATACTTGATTTAATAAATTTTCAGCTTTCTACATCTAACTAATGTCAATTAGACCATTTAACAATTTTTTTCTTGCTGAAATTTCAATAATGTGCTTTTAGTAAACTGGCAGCTCTAATAAAAGACATTTTGAATAGATATATTTACAGAGAATGTTTACAATCTAGAGATAAAAATCTGTGACCCATAAACTAAGTAGTTGATTAACATTTGCCTACTTTACATTCTCTTTCTCTGTAATGCTTTCATTCTTTGCTGAAACAGGATGCATTATGCAGACTGTATCTCAACAGTGAAATGTCAGCACAGTCAATTTAGAAAATTCAGCTCCTCAACAAAGAGATAATGTAATCTCTGGTCATTGATTTAAACTCTTGGAATTTTCTCCACTCTAGAAGTGATAAGTAAAAACTGCTCAACTTTACAAATTAAAACCACGTTTGAGCTGGGGTTGACTATCCATTTGCCTAATGTGAACAAGGATAATATATCTGGCATTATTAAATGTAGATCTCCAGTGAAGGGCAATTCATTTAACATGAGAAGAGTAACATGGAAGGGACAAAGGACATTTAAGTATTAAGCAGCAGGTAAAGGTCAGCGACTTTATCTCTTATAATAGCAGTCTAATGGTAGTTCTTTTACAGATAATTCACCTGTCAGTTCTTCCATAGTAAAAGCACTGCACATGCTTTGGAAGAGGTCAGGGCTTCAAAAATATCCCCTTTCTCTAACAAATAGAAAATATTACTAGTGGGAAATTAGAATTAAAAAATAAATAAAGCTGCTTGTGTGAGAGAACAAATGTCTGCAAAACTGTGGCAAAAATTTTTCTGTATTTAAAAAATACATTGAAAAGTTTTCTTATTTAATTTGGAAGAAAGGAAAAGGAACTGAAATAGAATCATTTGTATACATGTTTTTAAATTTATCAGAGTTTACTTACATGACACTGTATATGATCCATCTATTACTATACCACAAAACCAATAATTAATATTTTTAAGCAAACATTAGAAAAAGGAAAACTTGCTAAACCGGATGCTAGAGCAATGACCTTGATTTTATTAAAAAGAAAAATCAAATATATACATACATAAATAACTACTAGATTAATTTACTATCTTTGGGTACATGTAAATATAATATGTAAAATATAAATGTAAAAAATCATAAAATAACTAGAAAAAATATGTAATTGCTGTCTGATTGGGGAAGGAGTCTTTAAGCATAACAGGTGAAATATCACAGAGCCACAAATCAACAGATTTGCCTGTATAAAACAAAATGTGTAGGAAAGTCAGAAATTGTCAGAAACAAAAGAAATGTAAAATAAAATAAATGTATAAATGTATAACATTAAATTATTAATATATGTAATATACAAAGGACTTATTACAATTATTATTAAATAAATATGCCCATATAAAGTAAGCAATGACAGGCAAGACAATTCGCCAAATACAACTGAAGCCAAGAACCAAGACACATAAGAAGGTCAGTTCGCATCCACTAATATGCAAAGAAGTAGATATTAAGGCAATACAGTTTTCATGTTAAACTGGTAAAGATTTTCTTAAATTGTGAATCATAATTTTGCCTCAGGGATTTGTAACAGACACTAATACAGTGATTTTTATGTGAAATTAGCAATATGGTGTTGTTTATCAAAATCCATAAAGATAACAAATGTCTTTAACTTATTTTACTTCTAAGATTTTTTTCTTAAGAAAATAGTTAGAAAAGCAGAGAAAGGCTCAGATATAACAAAGTTCATTATTATTATTTCAAGCAGGAACATGATCTAGTGAGAGAACACCTGGAATACCTATGGATAACTACGGCAGGGTGGGATGTGTGGGAGACAGAAAAAGCATGGTATTGACATTAAATGATAATGGAAAATGCTCACAGCGCAGTGGTGAGTGGAAAAAAAAGCTGGAATAGACATCAAAATATTATTTATGCTTATCTACACTTAGTGGTCTCATACTTCTTTTATGTGTTACTATAATTTTAAAATCATTTATATTGCTTTTAGAATAAAAATAAAATAAGATCTACAAGTGGAATAATGCAAATATTTGAATATTTTAAAAATATTATTAACATAAACAGAGAAAATATAGGACAGCCTCGTTTACTTATTCAGATCCCAAAAGTTCAACAGAAGCTTGGGGACTGCCAATTGACTCGCTAGTTACAGCATAAACATCATCAATTTTAAGAACAGTTTTATAAGAAAGTCAGCAGATAACTGACTCATGACCTCCCGTACAGCACCCAACTGTGAAACAGCTCAGTAAGGAAATGTTCTCCTCCTGGCAGAGAATAACCTGGTGACAGCCTCTGTGCCACAGGAGATCACAGTCCCTCCTGCAGGCTGTTTTTGAGTGGAGGAAAGATTCCAAACTGTGACCTTATGGGTAAGAAGCAGAAGGCATCCTGCTGGGAAAAATACTTCAAGTATAATCTGGATATTGCCCTTTTCCTCAGCTCAGGAAGCAGTATTGCATATCTTGGATAATGTGAAAGTCTCTATTTACAAAGATAAATGAAAATACCAGTTGAAATATTACAGTGAAGATACTTTTAAGTAAAATTCAATAAATATTTCTGCTCCATTGAAATTCATGGAGCATGGAACCATTATGAATATATAATATATTTTTAAAAGGTAAATTAAAGTAATGCACAGACTTTTCAAGAAAATGCAAAACGTGAATGCAAACAACCACAGGCAAATGTAAGTATCTAGAGCTGAGAGATGAACTCAAGCAGAGGACCACATATTTTTAAAAATCAGATTAAATTTCCCATGAAGAAAAATCCATTTATTAAAGAATTATATTTAACTGAAAAGCAATTATCAAACTTTATTTGCTATGAAATTCAAAATATTGGTTTGTGACACTTAAGATTAAAACATTGCAACATAATAAAAAAATTTGCAAGTTAAAAAATTTCAGTATCGTTCTTTCAATATTTCTAGTAAATGCCTTGTATTTTGAAATTAAATAATCATTTCTGTATCAAATAATATCTCAATATAAATGTGAAAAATTGAACCCTTAAAATAAATATTCAGTGTAAACATGAATCTGCCATAGTCTTAGGACTTATAGAAGTCAGGAATGATGATGTATCTAGTTTTATTGGTGAAATTTGACTTAACAAAACGTGAAGTTATTCTTTTATTTATATATTAAGTATGTAAAGAGTTAACACTTAGAAAAAGTTATTCTTGTAGCTGTTAGATGAAGAGAATGATGTTAAACTCTTCATGTAACAGTAGAACTATATCTTTAAATCAATTTCTTATGATAAAATTTGATTTTTTTACTTGAAGTTTTCTTAACCTCAGCATCTTTGACATTTGGAGTGACATAGTTTTTTACTGTGAGGGACTGTGCATTGTAGAATTTTTAGAATCATCTCTGACCTCTACCCAGTACACACCAGGGGCACCCACTTGGCCACCCACCCACCTAGCTGTGATGTTCAAAAATGTCTCCAGACATAGCCCAATGTTGGCACTCTGGAAACAAAATTACCGGAGGTTGAGATCCACTGTTCTGTACTAATGTTTGACTTAATTACATGTACTATTTTAAATGTTTATAGACTTGTCAATAAGGCTGATATTTTAGGGAAATTTGATCTACTTATATAAGAGAGAAACTAAGTGCTAGAGAAGTTACGATCTGCTCATGAATTCTCAGGAGTTAAGCCAAAGGTAGAACTAATATTTTCTAAACACATGATTAGTACTCTTTCCTGATCCACATGTAAAATACCCTCATTAATAGGGTATCTGTAATTTACATGCATATTTTACAGTTGTGAGCGCTTCTTTATTGAAATTCTACATTCTCATATGCATTTTTTCACTTAATATTATAGTAACTTTTGAATTTATTTTGTTCACTTAGAAAATTGGGGGCTCAGGAACATTACCAAAGGTTTAAGGACCATGTTTCAACTCAAGAGATGTAATTCTGAATCTTGTGTTCTTTCCATTATTCATTACAGTGTCCTTAGTTTAACATGTCTGGATACTTATCTAATTTGCTCATATAATTTGATAAACATAGATATTTCTGTGTGTTTTTTTTTTTTTTTTTTTAAAGACGGAGTCTTGCTCTGTCGCCCAGGCTGGAGTACAGTGGCATGATCTCAGCTCACTGCAAGCTCCACCTCGTGGGTTCATGCCATTCTCCTGCCTCAGTCTCCCCAGTAGCTGAGACTACAGGCACCCACCACCACACCCGGCTAAATTTTTTGTATTTTAGTAGAGACAAGGTTTCACCGAATTAGCCAGGATGGTCTCGATCTCCTAACCTCATGATCCGCCCGCCTCAGCCTCCAAAAGTTCTGAGATTACAGGCATGAGCCACCGCGCCCGACCAGATGTTTCTGTTTTAATACAACCTCAACATGCTTCATTTCATGATCTATATGAAACACAGTGCGAACTAAAATGTAGTCACTGTGCTACTGTGGGAAGAAAAATATGGTGTTCTTGTTATTAGTCAGGGCTTTGTTCCTAAATATAGGCAATCTATGAAATATGGAATTTGGAAAAAAAATGTAAAAGTCTTTTAAAAATTCAGTCTACTTTTAAATATATTTTATGGAAACATTTGTGTGAAGTTGGCCTATTCTTATCTCAAAGCTATTGTTACTTTTGGTGTTAGTAAGCAAAAACTTTTTTTTTAATCAAATAATGATAAAAGTAGCATACAGCACTAAAAGTTGAACATCTCTCAGTCGTACACTATTTCCCTCAAAGTGAGTATTCTTTGATGACAACAGCTTACCTCCTCTCGATGCTCATCCCCTGACCTCTGGATATACCATTTAATAGTTGCTTGTTGGGATTTAGGTATACATTCCAGAAAGGTTGAGTTAAATTCAATGCCAAAAATCACCTTTTCATCAGCAGTTTCATGACTAATGCCTAGAAAGCAAACATGGAATAAGAGATTAACCTTGACCTGATTTTAAAAGCAATGGGAAAACAGACTGATTCAGAACAGATGCCATGGGGAAAGAATCATATACATTATTAAAGAGAAAGGAAATTCATGTTATAATATTGTTACCTGAGACAAATATTACACAATAGATGGATTTTTAAAATTTTATCCCTGTATTGTAATTTTTATTCTTTCATCAATATACTAGCTATTTGCACTTGATTTTAAAAAATAATGTTCATAATATCAAACTCTATATATTGAGATTTTTTCTTTGAGCTAAATAAATCTTTTGCATCTTTTAGTGCTTAAATACTTTTTTGTTAATATAAAATATAAACAATTTTGTAGATAGTTCTGGAGGAGCAGTTTGCTTTAATTTAAAGACAATTTCTATCATGAATTGGTCCACAGAGCTGATCAGATAACAGAAAATTTTGATATCAGAAAAGTAAGTTATAGTGATCTACACTTGATAAAATTCTATGATGATGATCATGAGACACATGCACTAATACTCAATATCTGGGCCTTATCTGTATTAATCTATCATTTTTATGCTTTTTTATACAGAGGGATTTTTTAGCCCAATATACATTTGCTATGAGATAGTTACTGGGATGCTTAAAAGAACGGTGTCTCAGACACCTTATTCTCGTAAATCAATGCACCATCTGAAATACATTCCATCTAGAGTAGCCAAAGGCTGTGTCCCTTGTGTGATCTAAGAGCTCTAGCTCAAATTTGATCAAACAAAAAATGACAGCTGCTCAGCTTAGCCCAAATATGCACTATTTCATCATATATTCAGATATCTCAATTTTACAGATTGGCTTACTTAGCACTATAGAACATCAACTAGAGTAAGGTTTAAAAGACCAAGTGAATCCTAAACCTAAGCATACAAATGATCAGCAGTGGCATAAATGCACATATGTTAGTTAGGCTTCTTTTCAAGAAACTTATTTTGAATTTACTTGTGTTTTACCAGCAAGGATTAAGTCAAGCATGCTGACACCATTATGAGTTAACCTCATCTAACCTTCAAAATGTGTGGATTCCATTTAAAACCTGTAGTCAATCAACTATCTCCACCAATTCAACAGATTATAGCTGTGATTTTCACAGTTAATAAATTCCTAATGCACAAAAAGATCACTGGTGCTAGTTATGGAAAAGAAAGACATGCACCATCTTATAATAACAGATACAATTTTCCTGAGAAAAGGATTTTGTCAACAAAGTAGGAGAGGATGCAGGTTAATTTTTGGGATATGGGGCAAGGGCTCAGGAGAAATGCCATTAGACTGACTTGACCAAAGAATTGGTCAATTTAGTAAAAGATAAATTGGTGAAATCAACTGGAAAAGTGATAGCGAGCTCATTATCTGAACTCTTTTTTCAAATTAATAAAAATAATGTCTGACATCTCTACATCAGTTTCACTGAAAATGAATTTATTGTTACTTCCAACAACGTTAGTTTTATTTCTGAATTCTAAGTTTTCCACTTTAAAAGTTTTTAAATGCATATAGATGTATGCACATTATATACACATACACACATACACACACACACACACACACACTATCATACACAAAGGTTCTGCATCCTTAATTCAAAAATCTGAAATCCAAAATGCTCCAAAATCCAAAACATTTTCAGCACAGACGTGAATCACAAGTGAAAAATTCTACTTGATGGGTTGCAGTCAAAAGGCAGGGACACAACATACAGTTTATGTGTGAATAAGAAGATGATTGCTTATTGGTAACATATAAATTCAGTCAGGAATGGTGGTGATGCCATACAACCACAGACTGTCTGCATTGGTGGCTGAGAAAATAACACCTTTACTTTCTTATGGTACAATGCACACACACTTTGTTTCATGCACAATATTATTTAAAATACTATACAAAATTACCTGAAGTCTATGTGTATCAGGTGTATATGAAATACAAATAAATTTTGTGTGCAGATTTGGATCCCATTCCAAGATATTTCATTATGTATATGCAAATATTCCAAAATCTGATAAAATATGGTCAAAAAATCTTCTGATCCTAGGCATTTCAGATAAGGAATATTCAATTTGTTTTATTCTATCATGATCTAAATTTTAAATGTGTAAAAGTTATATTACAATAGTGTTTGAAAGAGTTAAAATAGCTTCTTATGACATGTAAGGTAATTGTGGAGTATTTTTTTTTCCTCCAGATTGCAGTCAAAAAAATTTTTTATAGTAAAATGCCTAGAATACCTCTTTATAATAAATATATAGCTTATCATTGAAGTGCCAGATTGATCTGTTTAATGTTGTTGAACTATTTTTCTGCACGTATTGCTGGTTTTATGTCATCGATAACCATGCAGTTTTGCAGCTTTTAACAATAAAAGCAATAAAGGAGAAAAGAAAAATCTTTGCCCATTATTCAAGACTTGACTTCCTAATAAAATGCAGCACACATTTATGATGGATTAGAAACAAGTCAATTAATTTGTAAATATCTTTACAGTCTCTACTCTAACTCCCACAATTGATCCTCTGCCTCTAGCGTCTCATATTCCAATCAATTTTTTATACAGGTGTCAATTACTTTTATTTAAAAAAAAACAACTTTTCTGAGCAATATGAAATAGCTCCTAGCACCTATAAAGTTAACATAAAATTAATAGAATCATATAGACACTTTCACAAACTTTACCCAATCTATGTGAGGTCTTTCTGATTTTAATTATTGTTTCTTCATTTACTTTATAAAATCTAACTTTCTCCTGAAGGCATGGCTCAAATGCTATCCATCTGAATATTCCTCTATTTACTTGTCTATTACATAACTGCTATTGTGTGCCTAACTCACTAACATCATTTTAAGTGCTAGGATAATATGACAGGATGAATATGAAATTCACTGCCCTCTAGAAACTTACATTCTATTGACATAGACAAAGTAATCAAGTAAATAAATAAAGAAGTAATATCTGCTACAAAACAATAAAGGAGATTAGAAAATACCAAGGGCAAAAAAAAAAAAAGTACTTTAAATGGGATGATGAGGAAAGGTCTCTCGGAATAATTAACATGTAACCATAGGATTAGTTGATGTAAAAAGATGGAGCTAAATAAACATCTGAAAAATGAGTTCCTCAGGTACAGAGGACAATGAACGCAAACATACATAAGGCAGCAACCCATTGGTGCTTTTGAAAAAGAGAAAGCTACTAAGTGAATCTAGCATCAGTGATGTGAAGGAGGGTCAGAGAATATACTAGGGATCAGGTCAAGAATAATCTTACATGCCATAGGAAAGCTTTCCGTTTTTTTACCAATTGTTCTAAGAAGCTATTGAAAAATGTTGAGTAAGGGAGTGACATGCTCTGACTGAAGTTTTTAAAAAGATGACTCTAGCTAGTAAGTGGGGTATACAGCTAAGTGGGGTACAGATAGAAGTGGCACAAGTGTGGAGGCAGAAAGACCAGTGAAGCAGCTACTGAAGACTACTGTGGCCTCAGTTAGGCTGGCGTTTGTGGGTGTGATGAGAAGTAGGAAAGCTTGGCCACGGGCCAGAAGGACTAATTGAGAGGTTGGTGATAGGATGGGAAGGAAAGAAAATAATATAAAAGTGACTCCTAGCTGCTTTTTGACATAAGTAGCTGGGTGAATGGTGTGCAATTTGTTAATATAGGAAAGTCTGCAGAACAAATAGGTCTTGAAGAAGATAACAAGAATTCTTTCTCAGACATAAGTTTCAGATGCTAATTAGACCTTCAAGTGGAGCTCTTTAGTAGGCATACAAGTGTCTGTGTCTGGCATGTAAGGGTGAGTTCAGAATTGGACTATGAATTTGGGAGGGAAATAGCCTCTGACAGTGTTGAAATAGACAGTATTAGAGAATGAGTAGACAGAGAATGGGAAAGTGGCTCGGGACACTCCAATATTTAAAAGATGGGACAAAAAAGGAAGTTAAGGACACTCAGAAGGCACAGTTTGCAAAGTAAGAGATAAACCAGAAGGATATGGTACAAGGGCACATATGTATGCTGGAACATCATTTCTCTGAAAACACAACAAAACAACAAAAAAACTAATTTGTAGTGCTTGCTGATTTTGCTGGTGTAAAAACTCCCAACATGTTTGATTCAAGCTTTCAGTGGTTTAAAATCAGCTCACAAAATTTCAAAATTTTAAGGAACCAACTTATATGATGCCACATGAACTGGCTCCAGCACACAAATGCATGGAAGTCAAAGAACGTGTTTCAAAAAGGAGGGAGTTACAGCTTAAGTAAAAATGAGAACGGAAAATTGGTCATTGGATTTGGCAAGGAGGAAATTGCCGGTGACCTTGACAAGAATGGATTGGATAGAGTGATGATCATGATGATTAGAAAAGACTGTGTGCAGTGGGTTATAGCACGAATAGGATATGGTAAAGTGAAGACAAAAATTGTGAGTGCCTTAGGCAGCAACTATGTTTTGTGTCAGTTTCTTTATAACATTTATCATTGACATAGCATTTATTTTACTTGTTTTGGTATTTATTGTCTGCTCTCTCCCCTAACACACTCTTGAATATAAGTATCATGAATGTACAGATTCTGTTGTTGTTTTCTTTGTTGTTCATTGCTGTATCCTCAATACCTATAATCATCTCTGATACATTTCATATGCATGTGTAGAGAATTGCATATGTATCGCACAGTAATGATTGGTAACTAAACCAATGGACATCACAATGAATCACCTACACATTAGAACAAGAACCCAAGCATACTAATCTGAATGAAGGCTTATTTTTCAGAAGAATTAAGTTATAAGTTAAAAATAACTGTTTTTTTTTAAATCAAGAAAACACTACCAGACCACCAGTTGTAGATTATGAAATCTGGGTTACTTACATCACTGGTGGGCTGGTCAGTAACATTGTGATGAATGTGCACTTCTTCTACCAGGTTGTGTGTGTGTGTGTGTGTTTGGTGTGTATGTGTATATATTTTCTATCTTAAGGTAGAGCCTGAGAGTGGAGAGTAACTGAAGCTCTGGAATACATACTTTTATCAATTTTTTTTTTCTCTGTTTTCAGAATCACTCATCAGGCCTCCTCTCTATTCCCCCACACTTGCCTTCTCCTACAGGCTTTCAAGATCTTCTATTCTATGATTCATTTTTCTAAATAATACAGCCTCTCTTTCACTAAACTCCCCTATCACTAATTGTGCCTTATGACATTTCCCCAAAGATTCATAAACTCTTTAAGGAGTTTCTTAGTCACATAGTATACCCAGGACAATTACATGCATATGGAAGTTGCTTAATAAATATTTATTGATTAAGTGAATATATGATTTGATAGGTGAATATAAATAAAGTATAAGCTACCTGAAAACTTTTTTCAAATAAGACTTCTGGGAGGTCTATTTGAGTTTACTCTAAATGTGCAAATGTTTTCTGTTATATCCTGTTTTATCTCTAATAGCAGTTTTCAAACTTTATAAGGATGGATATGGTAGTAAAAAGAAACAAAGGCTACAGTTTAGGAATTTTAAAAGACATATGAAACAAATAATGATATAACAAAAGATAATTCAATTAGGCACGTAGACAGGGGTTGATTTACACAATTTCCTATTGCTCTTCCAGAACACGTGCATTACACAAAATGGAGATATTCCCATATAATAGATGGTTTAAGTCATATAATAAAAGTACACAAAAGAATGGGCTTAGCATTTTAAATCAGAGAAAAAGCATATCACAGCTGTACTTACTGTCTTCAATGTCCCAGCACTGGGTGATCGGGTCACCATATTTTACGTCTTGGCGTCTAGCTCTCCTACGGAAAGGGGATTACACTGATTAGAACCTCAAGCATGATTACCATCATATAGAAAGGCTACATCTAATACTAACAACAGTAGCAGATGCAGCACTATGCTTGTCTTACAGCTCAACTTAAAATGCAAGTCAATATTCCAATCAATCTAACACTGATTTAAAAAACTACTGGTAATGAGGTCCTAATAGAAGAAATCCTGTTCAGACAATGAGATGACATGAATTTTATTTAACTATGCTTCTTTTTCTCTGATTTTTTCACAAAGTATTCAACAAAAAAAGGTTGAATAAAAATACAATCCTGGTTTTATATAATTAAAATGAGGATAGCTACTCTTGTTTTTTTTTTTTTTTTTTTTGAGACGGAGTTTAGCTTTTGCTGCCCAGGCTGGAGAGCAATGGTGCGATCTCGGCTCACTGCAACCTCCCCCTCCCAGGTTCAACTGATTCTCCTGCCTCAGTCTCCCTAGTAGCTGGGATTACAGGCATGTGTCACCACGGCTGGCTATTTTTTTTTTTTTTTTTTGTATTTTTAGTAGAGCCGGGGTTTCTCCATGTTGGTCAGACTAGTCTCGAACTCCCGACCTCAGGTGATCTGCCCGCCTTGGCCTCCCAAAGTGCTGGGATTACAGGCATGAGCCACTGCGCCTGGCCAGCTACTCTCTTTAGGAACTCTCTTTTTAGTCAGTCATTGAGAAATAATAATATATAAAAGAGTTCAGTCAGTGGATAGGAACATATACACAAATACAAAACACCTTGTCATGTAAAGATTCATTATTGCATAGATTTTATTAAGCAACAAACTAAATACTGTAACTTGAAATAGAATTATAAGTTCAATATGGTATAAAAGACTACCTGTTATTTCTATCTGCTGATGAGTAGCTCAAATTGTTTTTCTGGTAGTTATGGTAATAACAATATTAAACAATGGCTTTTGTATTACATCACACATTTTCCTTAAAATAAAGTAGTAACTATTTTATAAAAAAGAAACAAACAAACAAACAAACAAACAAAAACCCTGCTACATCTAAGCAAGTCTTACACTCTTACAGCATATTTTCATTTGCTTTGGCTATTTTATTTTGTCACTTCAGAGATCAGAAAAGTACCAATAAATGTTCTGTGATATCTAGAGTGTTCCTTGAGGGTAATGCTGAACAGATGACAACAGATGACAAGATTCATCCATTATACACATCTTTTGGCTCACATGACATTATGTTAGGTAAGGGAAAACATCACAGTGGCATGTCTGAAAGATCAGAGATACAGTCTTGGGAAATACAAGAAGAAAAAATTATAATGGTGTAAGGTACAAAAGGTCAAGAATGTTTTTAAATCTTGGCTTCTTAAGGAACAGGGTCAATTCATCAAACTGAAGGTTTATTAGCAACTAATGAGCATTCTTGTTTTTCAGCTTTCCAGGAAAGCATTCCCCAAAGACTATAATGAGTATGTTCTTGGCCAAAAACTATAACAAAATGTGGGTGACTTTTAACTTGTAATTTCTAATAATCATATGTACCCATTTCAATTTAATTCATGGATTTCAGGGAATATAAAATGTTTTCTAATTTTAAGTAATATTTGTTATTGCACTATACATTCAATCCATAATTTCTTAGAAATCAGAATTTGAGAAATCCATAAAATTCCAAAAAGAAAAAGTGTACATGTGGTAATGAGACTAGCATGTGCCTGTTAGTTTAAAAACAGACCTAAAAATACATTTGCTTACATTTCACCTAGAGGAAAATATACTTTGAATACTTTAGAAAATAATGTTACTATAACTGACATTTTAAACTAATTAACATAACATATTTAGCTAGCGTCAAGCATATCAATGGGCATTCAGATTGTTTGCAGTTATTTTGCTATAAAAATAATGCTGAAATAAACATTCGTGAACATAGAACTTTGTGGTACTTTTGCACATGTGTATATAGAACAAATTCCTAGCTTGGAATTGTTCGCTCAAAATAGCACTATTTCTAAGAACACATAAAGCAATGAACTACAAACAGCAAGGAAAATGTTTGTTGTTTAATTATATGAGTGGCAGAAATTGACCAAGTTATAATTATTAGAGTAAAACTAAAATTATACCAAGTCACTGGGCTGCACTGTGGGTTTTATACAATCTGTGCTTGTACCATCATATATATTTATATATTATTTGCAAAACAGTAGGCATCAGTATACGCATATTTAGAAATAAGAAATAAGGAAGGAACAATTATAAAAAAGCCAAAATAGTGAATAAACAATTTATTAAAATTGTTTGAAGTTGCATATTTCAGAATTTCAGAGCGTCTGTTTTACCCTCCTTCAAAATTAAATTTTATGTAAAAATATAAAACAACATTTTGATTTCAATATTCCTTCTATAGGCCATGTTTAGTATATATTTTCTCTTTAACTTAAACTATAAGACAAGGCCTTAATGTGAGATATTCATCTTGTAGAAAGGGAGGCTTTATACTAACTCAATGTGCCTCTTACCTTTTAGAAGTAGGAGCATATCGAGAGCATGCATTTCCATCCCAGGCACAGTAGGGGTCTCTGGCAAGACAACAGTCTGCACAAGCTTTCCCATAAGTGTCGCATCTGTGCAAGGAGAGCTGAACTAATCCATCTCGGGAACCAATGTACAATTGTTGCTGCAAATCGGGTAAAACAAATGAATTAGAAGCATCTTTCAGACTAGTCTTAAGAATTTTCTTTTCTTGAATAACACATAATACATATAAATCTGTTTCTCTGGGTGTCCTGCCCATTGTAAACACTTGTACAGAAACATAATGAGGAGTAAAATAAGTCAATCATTTCTATTCTGGTTGGATGGTAGTTTGAAGATTTTGATGCTGAAATAGACAGCATTCTACAAGCTTGGCAGTAATTTCAGAAGGTCAAAAACCAGCTGCTAGACAGGAATTAAGATGTCAAATTCTTTCTCAATACTAGAAAATGTACTTTGAGAGATTATGTCCAGCACAGATGCTATAGGCAAAGCTCACAGTCTTCCCAAGACTTCCCATGACTCCTTATATAAGAGATGACTGAAAATAAATTTATAAAGCATTCCCCTGGTTTCAATTAACCATTTCATTTGTTTCATTTGTTATTGAAGTACTGATCCTTGAAAGAACATGAGTTATTAGTGGGAGAGAAAGTATTTATTATCATTCTGAAAGAAAGTATTAAACAGGCTTGAGGGATGCCATATCACAAATGCAAGGCTGCATGATACTGAAAAACCCAGCAAATAAGATCACATTTTCAATATAAGTCCTGAAAGTAATGAATTACTTTCCTTATACATTCTTTTGAGTATCTGTGGTAGTAGTGGTGGAGGAGGAGGGGTGATAAAAGTGAATAAGCCACAATCTGTGCCAAAGAACTCATGGTCCACTCTAGTGGACCATTTCAAGAGTTAAAGGAGGGAAATCCATGTTAGAAATATATTTGGCATAATATCATAGTACTCAACTTACAGAAATAGGTCTTACACCTCTAGCATCCATTAAACTGTCAATTAAGAATTCCTAGTTGCTAAATGCAATGAACACTGTTTAGTATTTGTTTTACTGAAATTCTCTATACTGTTTGACACTAATGACTATATATTCCTTGAAACTTTCTCCACTTTCTATTCTCCCACTTTATTTCAGATTAAGACATTTGTCTCCTTTGTGATTTCGTTTTTTGCATTAAATGTTGGGTTTCCCTCTTTTCGCTTCTTATTTATTTACCTTTTATATTGTACAAAAGACTTAGACCTATCTTGAAAACAACGTAAACATGAACATAATAACCCCCCTAAATCTATTCCTCCCGCCCTACCTTGGAGAGCAGCACCCTCATCCACCAAGTCAAGAAATCTGGGAGTTGTCTTTGAGTCTTCTTTCTCTCACATTCAATCTGTCATCACTTCATTTCCATTCTCTCATACAGAATTTTCTAATCTATTTCATCTCCTCCCTCTCTACCGACACTGACTTTGTTTCAGTCCTTATCACTTCTTTCCTGGATTACTTGTAAGTGTCCTATTTCTGCTGGCTTTGATTTTGTTTTCCAACAACCCCCACCTCTACCCCAGTATCCAATCTATCTTCCACATTGCCACACCAGACTGATTTTTCTAAAAAGAAAATCTTATTATAATACCCTCCTGCTTAATCATTGTATTTTTGTTTGTTTGTTTTCCTTTTCAATGGCTTTTTTTTTTTTCTTTTTTTGAGCCTGGATCTCACTATGTTGCCCAGACTGGATTTGAGTTCTGGGGCTCAAGGTATCCTCCCACTCTAGGTTCCTGAGTAGCTGGACTACAGGTGAGCATTACCCAAGCACTCAGGAGTTTTCATTGTTTTTAAGATATGCTACTAAACTTCTTAGGAGGATATATAAAGATGTGTCTAATCTTGTTCTGTCTTACTTCTCCAGGTTCATTTCCAGCCTTCCTCCCCTTTGAACACACATATGATCCATACCCTAATTGTATACACACTTATTACAATAAGCTATGGTCTCTCACTCTTCACACTTTTGCAAAGATTCTCCCCTTCTGGTTGGCACATGCTCTTCCATTCCATTCTCCTTTTAATATATCTGGTTAACTATGACATCCTTCATAATTCAAGTTGTATGTCTCGTCTTTCAATTATCTTTCCCTGTTCCTTCTGGCTCCCTTTAGGCCCCTTTGTCTCTGTCTCTCTAGCATATACCCTATTATTACTGTGCAGTGTTAGTGTCTTCCTTTGACTGTCAGCTCTACTGTGAGCTTCTGGAGGTTAATGGCTAGCTATGTTATTCATTCATTTATGTACCCTCCAAGCACCTTAGGCTTTCAATAAATAAATGATAAGTGAATGAACAAATAAATGACAAAGACCTGAAGAAGAAAACTATTTAGATCATTTTCTAAAAAAATCACTCTGCCATAGGAACTGTAATAGATTAAGACAATTTTAGCAACACCTTGATGTTGAACATATCATATGGCTTTCTTAAATATTGGGGGTGCAAATAGAAATAATAGTGCAGTCTGAATCTCTTGAATCAGTTGTAATTTGGAATATCATCAGAGAGTTATGAAATCATGTTAAAGATTATTACTATTATTATAATTAGTTACCATTTACTTTACACTTGTGTGTCTGCTCTCTGTTTAGAATGTTACATGAAGCATCCTCTTTAAACTCCCAACAAACTCTGGAGGTGGATATTGTTTTTCTAACTTCACTGTTGAGGAAATTGATTTTGAGAGTTTGATATTACGTGACATGTTGAAGGTTGACTTTTGGGCTGTTTGTCACCACAGTTCATATTCTAAATCCTAGACTCCCAGATTAAAAATGCTTTGTACTGGTTAGGGTTGATATTCTACATGAATGTCTAATGGGCTTGAGAGAAGGACATTCTCATGAGACTAGGAAAGTGAGTTCAGTTTTTAAGATCCAAAGGAAGGGGAGAATGCATCGTTCAATTAATGAAATTTAACTACATTTCTCCCAAGGCAAGGCTGAAACAATGGTCTCTAATGAATTACAAGAGAAACAAATAACATTTTACATTTCTTAAAATTTAACTTCCAATTTCAATGAATTTTTTTCCAAATAAAGTTTGATTCAAGCAGCCCATTGCTTTTGTGGTTAACTTTCATACAAAAGTTAAAAAGTACCTGCTTCAGAGACAATTCCATGTTCAAGATGATGGACGGGTGCTGAAAATAGAAGTTAAATGTCAATAAAGATAATCATTAACAGGTTTTCATATTAAATATGTTGTTTTATCTGATGCCATATATCACTGAAGTAAACATCAAGTCTATTACATAAGGAAAAAAAGTTCTTATTGTTTGCTATTTTCTTCAAAAATGTAGTGTTTGTACCTTAACAGAAATGATAAAAATCATTATTTGTAGTATCCTATTAAAGACAAGTGACTTAAATACATAAGAAAATACTCTGCATTGAAAGTTGTTCCCAGTTACTCACAAGTGTTCTTCTTCTAAATCTGCTTATCTTAACCGCTTCCATATAAGTCAAACTCATGTTGACAAGAACATCTCCGTTATTATTTATTACCTCTTTCTGCTCTTACTTAGATCAGTGGTTCCAAAAGTTGTTTTAAGTAGCAGAGTTTTGAAAAGTTATAGTGCTCCTTGTGGATGACCACATTCTTTACGGAGCACTACATAATACTGGTGCAAATGATTTCATGCTATGAACTAAGGCTAGTTTTATTTATAGAAAACATGGCTTGATGCAATATAAAATCAGAAACATGAACAAGAAAGCTACCAAATGAAAAAGGACAAGATGGTTTAAAAAATTCCCATCTACCTATCATCTTTCTGCTATTTTTCATTTAGCACCAGTTCAAATTTACTAATTGAGAAGCACTACCAGATGTTAAAGTTTAAAGAAATATAGTAAAGAAAAAATTTCAGTGAGAAAGTTCTATCAAATAGCATTTTTTGTTATCAATTTTAAAAACATGGCCAAACATTAAATTATATACATAAAATACATTCAGTTTTTTGTTGTATCTCAATTATACCACAATAAAACTGTTTTTAAAATGAGACAGGAAAACAAAAGCTGGTCATTATGTAATTTTAACAGAAGAATCCAAGTAATGCTTCTTGACCACTGTCTAACACCATTGAATGAGACTTGTTCTAATGCAACTATGTGTGTCACAGGGACTGTATTTTTGGCCTTTGGGTTCACACTTATATTTGACATCTGGCCTTCCCCTAGGAACCACCCAAGATTTTGTTTTAGTAGACACCAGATAGCAGGTCTTGTTCTTGTTAACTCCTTGACCACTATTATCATCACAATGTAAACAGGATCCTGTGGAACTCAGCATGTTAATTAACTTGAGCCCCTCACAGAGGAGGGCTTTATTCTCTTTTAAAGCATTAGATATTGACATGGAAACAATCCATTTTAATAAAGAGTCTCAATAAAAATGTCCTAATAAACAAAGCATATATTTTAAAAAGTTTCTCTAAGAAAAAACGTATTTCAAATGTTATAATCAGCAAATAAGTGTAAACTTAATTTTACTGAGGATTTACAAAACATGCCACAATTGAGAGTTACTGTTAAAAGTCAAAGGCATTCATTCTCCAAATCTGGAGAACTATTCTTCTAGATCTACTCTTTTTGGCAGGTGAGAGGAATTTAGCATACATGAAGACTTAGTATCATGCAACCTCTATATTTTTTTTTAATTTCCTTACAGAAAAGCAGGGACACATGATTTATACACTCGTCTAGTTTTCTCAAATTCAATTGGGGAAAAAAATTGAAAAGTAAAATTTATAAAGTAGAAAAGCATCTGGATAGTAAAAGAGACCCCAGGCTTTCATTTAATGTGGCAATTTGTCTGACTATATGCTTAGAGAATGCAGTAATGAGAGGCAATCCCGGGAGTCCTGAATTCAGCGGTATGCTATAGAGGAAGGTGAGTCCCATTCCTAGTTGCCTATAAAACTTTTTCCACTGCTTCAGGAAAAGAAAACTAAGAAAGCTGATTTCAAAGGCTTCTCTGGGAAACGTGATGATGTATTAAAACAAGGGTGCCCTATAACAAGGGCTACTCAGTTTCAACATCTCTTCTGGAACTCTGGACTAAGTCTTACCTTGAATATCTGCAACTCCTCCAGCACTACCTCTTCCATATTCCACTTTTCCTTTGAAATGCTGACAACTTTGAGGACAGTTCCAATGTCTGAAAAAAAAGCATAACGCATGATCCCATTGTTCCTATCTCAAAAATCAGTGGTAAGCATATTCCCAGAAACCTTCAAATTACTCCCCTCCTCTTTAAATGCCTTACAAAAAACAGATTAAATGAAACATATATGAAATGAAGTTTAATGTATAAGTTTTGTCCTCCTAAAATATAGCTTTTAGCTAGTAGAACACCCTTTTATGGAGAGAATATTAAAGGATGCATATTCAGAGTATATTCTTAACAAAAGTAATATATATAATGTTTAATTTAAAAATTGTTTGAAATGTTAAACAAGGGTAGAGCAAATATTTTGAACCTTAACTTAAAACATTAAAAATACATTAAAATAATAAGTTCTCTCTCTTCCTTCCATGTAATATATATTTATTTAATAGTTATTATATCCAGTTCATGGAAGACAGATATATATTCTTTTAATAACATTGCCAAATGAACAAAAAATTCATTGCAGCTGAGGGAAATTGCAGCTCACTCTTCAAATGTATTCCATCTTCAGAATCATTATTAATAGATGAGAAATGGAAGGTTTGTTTAAAATTATTTAACGTCAACTTAATACAAGGTTGATAATGCAAACCAAAAATTGACATTTAAAAGAGGTATCTTAAATACATCATCTTGCATTGAAATTCCATGAGGTGTAAGGTTAGTACAGAAAGAAAATTAAAAGAACAGTTTAGAGAAAGAAAAAAACAATCCCACTTTAATTTATACAATATAGGCATTTCTAAACTTCTGAGCACTGAGGTTGGAGTACAGTAACATATATAGTAAAGATCCTGTTTGCATAAAATAGTCTGAATTATGTAATTGTTTTTAAATAACTCCGGGAATTTTAAAGAATATTAAATGTACATTTTTCCAAATGTCAAAATTAAAAACCTATCTTAGCAGGTCTAGAATTTTCTCAATAAAGGTTAGATAGTACCACCTAGTGGCTAACTGACATTCATTGCAGTGAATTGCTGAAGACCTAGTTTTGGGTGGACAGTGCAAATTAAGTGTCAAACTTGTGGGAATTAATAGTAACTAATTAATTCTACTTTTGACTCTTTAACTTCTATCTCTGTTGTCTTGGGAATATCCCTTATTTTTCTGGTTTGTGGAATTGCCATCTGGAAAATAATCAGGTTTGACAATCGATGACAAAGGTCCTCTGAGTCCATCACACACATACTTCCTAATAAACCTAACTTCTATAAGACCCATAATTTTTAAAAATAAAATTATTCTAAAATTGTTTTGAACTCTTAAATATCTATTCTAATAAAAAGTTTTGTTTCTTGAAAATTCTTAATTTTTAATCTTTATGAAATGCTTGATCCATTAAGTTATATAACATGATATGGAATACAGTGCTTTTGTTTTAATGATACATGTTATTTTTACTGCCATTAGAATTCCCATGACATTATTAGTTAATACTTTTACCTTTTTTGAGATTAAATTTTTCTTTTTATAAAAACATTGTAATCATTTTATAGTTATTGAGTTGACATGCAAAGGAAAATACAATGGGCTTAAAAACTAAGTCTATGAAATACATTTTAATGCACAAAATTCAAGAAGAAAGATAATCTCCAAGAACTTTCTATTTAAAGACCTTCACAAAGTAATGCTTAATGTTTTCGAAAATCTATCTTAAGTCAACTAAGTTAGTGATTCTCGAAATCAGGTGAAGGAATCTTTTGGGGGTATACTTGTAAAGAGAGGGAAAGGCAAAGTTTGAAAATAAAAATTGCTTTGCCCTGTTTAATTTTAGTTCAAAATCATACAACAAATATGTATTGAGCATGTAAGGTAGAGCAGTCAGATTGCTGTCAAATACATTTTGAAATCTCAAATATGAAGTTCAGAGATATTTATGATTATCAATTAAAAGCTACATAATTTTAAGAAATATTGACAAGGTTTTATCTAATGATTACTCATTTTGATTTTGACCAATAAATATTTTGGAAGTTTCTCTTCTCTTTGTCTAATCATGAAAAATTCCTTTTGAAAAAATCCTAATCCAGTTTTAGCTTACCTGTCCCAAGAAACATTACATCATACTGGCCATCTTCTGCAGTGACATGATCCACCACTATCTGTGTCAGTCTGTAATCCACATTGATTCTCTTGAATGTTGGTCCTCCTGCAACTGGGTATATGGACTTATACATCACAGAGTGCCGCTTTATGAAACTGATGACATCATCTGGAAAATCTCGGGTGGATTTAATCAGTGGGTCATAGGTTTTGCTTGGACACTGAAAAGAAATGTAGAGGAAAGTAAAGACATTGTTTATGCACCTGAGAAGTTCACACTTATTTCCAATAAAGCTTGTATAGCTTATCATCAATAGTATTAAATGAAGGGACAGCAGAGTCAATATGGAATCATGTGTACTTGTAAATAAATGCAGTGTGCCTCCAATAAATGTAAACCCAGTTTTCTCCTGCAGAAATTTTCTAAATTATATCTGCATTTTTCAACGTTTCCATAGTGAATTATTTACTTATGAAGATTATTTCTTCTGAAGGTTGTTTCTAATGAAGATATTTGAAATCTAACTTGAAATAACTGTTAAGAAACTGATCTATAAACACGAGAACATGTGGAAAGCCATTATTTTCAATTTCCTTTGAGTAATTTATAATTTCAGTTCAAATGAAATCATGTTTAATTAAAAAATAAAAAAGGAACAAACAGTTCACAAAAATTAATTTCAAAGTATTTAATAGCTTGAAATTGTAATTATGTAGTTTCTTTTATAATTCGTGTGAAAATTACACTTCGAACAATTCAACAGCTCTTCTCCTAAAGAGTCTGCGAAGAAACCCTTAGGGAATTTTATACTTCTGTCTAAAATTGACTTACGTGCCTTTCAGCATCCACTAAATCAATAGTTAGCATGACCTGCCCCCTGGTGGTAAGAGTAAAAAGTTCAAAATGGTACAAATCAAATGAATTTTATGTGCCTTTATCCAAAAATAAAGGGGAAAAAACACTTTATGATTAGACTTTTTTTTTTCCAGAAAATATCATCTCTCCCACATCCTAAGTCTATTTTATGTTTAAACATATTGCAATTTAGGAAGGTACCTCATATAGAACTCTTCTGTTATAATATTTGAATTCTTAATGGACTAATGCATTCTTTTGGAGTGGAAAACTTTAGTCAATTAATGCAGTCATGGAGAGTAAAATGATTGACAGTAAGGAAAGTTTTTGTTTTTTTTTAATGGTGCCTTTCCTTTTTTTCAGTTTTTAGAGAAGTTGGAAACAGTCTCCATGGAACTGAACCATTTATACTTGGCACTAATCAGAATCATGCCAAGGCTCCAAAAACGTAATGTACTTCTCAAAATATTCAAGAGTGTCATTCTTAGGGAGCTGAAGATACTAGAACTAGTCCCGATATTTGACTTTGACCCCAAATTTTATACCTATAAAATAATAATGACTCATTATGAATTAAAAGAAATATCAAAGAGGTTTTACTAAAAGTCTGTTGATGTTTCTCTATAAATATCTTAAGAATATCTTTAACAAAAATTTTAAATGTCTGGTATTAAGAAACTGACACTTTCTTGATATTTACTTATTTGTCCCAGGTCTGCATCAGAGAGATTAGAAATGTTCTAGAATATTAGCCACTTTGCATTGACTTAACATATTCTTAACTGGATGTTGGTCTAAAGATCTAAGTCTGCAGTTTCAGTCATTATTTCAAGCACTTAACCTTCAGCCAAGCGGAATCCGTCAACTTGATAATGGAAGAACCCTGCATTAAGTAGATTAAGCAGGGACTCAAAATGGATATGGAGCTCAAATGATACAAAGCTCTTATCCAATTATAGGCTGCATGTTTGAGGCTCAGTCAAAGACGATTCATAGCAGGCTTATATAATGCCTGCGGTTCAATCTGGTTGGTGTATCATTAGAATCAAAGCCAGAGCAAGATTTTGCCTGCACACATTTTTTAAAAAGTCCTCCAACTTAAGAAAAAATCACTTTTGACTTTGCGGCTGTAGTTGTGCAGTAGCCAACGTTTTCAAAGAAATAATATCATGACATTCAAGCCATAGTTTTTGATATCAAATTGTTAAATAATTAGAAATTTTAATGTAAGAAAGTATAGCTGAATGAAAATATAAACATTTAGGAAAAAAATAAATATTAATTTTCCTCATTGCACTGACAAAAAAGGTTTAAGTGTAATAAAATCTAAGGGGAAAAAAGGGAAGGAAAACCTGGTTTCTATTGACTATAAAATGATCTTTGAGAATATATATTTTTTCTTATGGCAGCTTTTCCTCATGGCATGTTGCCAGTGTTTGGATAAGATCTTTATCCTCTCAATTGCTATGCGTGATATCTCAGGTCTGCGTCTCCACTATGCTTGCACAAATGAAAATGATTTGGTAGAGTTACTCTCTGAGGTTTAGGATAGTACAGTTTGAATTAAATATTGTTATTTTAGTACATTCAAACCCGGAGAATTTTTGCTTTGATATCATATAGCTGTGCCGCACACAGATCTAAAAATAACGAGATGCCAAGCAATGTATGTAGGTAAGAGTAAAGTAGGAAAGAAAAATTCCATAAAGGAAAAGAGACAGTGTAGGTAAATGCTACATCTAAAGCAGATGGTCGTTCATACTCAGTTATTTTCCTTTAACAAATTCTAGAAAATTCTCCTATGGCAGTTATACATCTCAGGTATAAGAAATCTAGTGTTTTTTTCTCTGTATGTATGTACTTTTAATTTCTCGGTATTAACACAGCCCACCTGAACATACCATAGGGGGCCATTTATTTCTGCCTTCAGTTTTCTTACATTTGCCAGTTTAGCTACTAGGAGTGTAGGAAATAAATCAGGAAATGTATCTGTGTCTCTATCCACTGTTGTAAAATACTCAAAGACAGTATTCTTCTCTTGTGCTGGAAATATTAATACCAGAGCAAAAGAAGAAGAGAAAATAGAACATGCCTAGACATACCCTGAGATGAAAGGGAAAACCCGACAGCAACAAGCCCTGGTTCAGGGCCTATCTCCCATGGCTGGCTGCCACAGCTGGCTAGGTGTGATCATGTTATGCTTGGCAAGTCCGTGTGTTTCTCTAGGGCCTTTAGTAGTGGAGTGGGAAGCAATGGATAAGAGGAGAAAAATGGTTTTTATCCAATGAGAGAACTTTTCCCCTTGGCAAGGCCCCAGACAGCTGCCAAAGGATTTTTCTCCCTGCAGCTTCAGGCTATTCTCTACAGGTTGCAGTTTCCTTTTAAACAAATCAGAGGAATGACTAACGTGAGGGAAGACATGGCAAAGGAAAGACAGAACTAGGCTTTCGTTTTCAGAAGCTTGAGTTTTATTTATAGAGTAAAAATGCAAATGTAACAGTTGCCATCTTATCCCTCTGCTTATTCATCGAAGAGTCAATCTACAACAGATAAGGACAAGGAAAGATCCTATATTAAATATCAGGGACAAAGAGGCCTGGGGCAAACATATAGAGGTAAATTTCTGTCCTTCCCTCTCCCTCTCTTTCTCTTTAAGGTTCCCTTTCTCTTAGAGGAATTTCTATGCCAGAAAAAGCAAAATATTATTGAACACAGTAAATAGCCTGGGATTTGAATAACTTAATTTTAAAAGCAAATTGCTTGCCCTCTGGAAAACAAAGCTGAAGCCAGTTGGAAAAGTCAATTCCTGTTGGAAGCCCCTTGACTATCTCCATTTTAGGGAAAAATGGCCTACACACAGTTAAAGGGAAATGATAGGATATATGATACATCTCCTTTAGTGTAATCTGTTTTAAGAATCTGGACTCAGAATGTCCACAGTCTAGTCCTGCCTCTGCTTCTCCCTTCTAGAACCAAAACCAGGACTGAGTGAACAGAACTAGAGATATCCTCAGTAATTTAGAGAGATGATAAAGTAATTGTTATCCAATAAGTGGAAGGTAATGGAGTGAACAAATATTAAAGAGAAAATAAAACTGTGAATTCAATATGCTAGAGAGACATGAGTGAGCCACTGATGCCTAAAATGAGATATCCCCCAAATTTTCCACAGACTTTGAATTAATTAGGAAAGACTTGCTTAAATGAAACAAACAATAACAATAAGATGTTAGCTACATTCCTCAGGCACACAAATGGGAAGATAGGGTGAGACACTATGAGAGAATTCCTGCATCATACTCTGTAGTTTTCAGTGTCCTTTGGAAAGACTATCATAGTCCAACACTAGACAAATTAATAGAAAGTTCTGGATACTATTTTTGAATTACTTTTTTTTTTTGGTAAGTTACACTTATTTTTGAAAGTCAACTGTAAAATATGTCTTTTAAAACTCTTAATAGGATCAGCATAGTTTACAATTAAAATCTAATGTATGAGGTTAAGAAATACATATATTCTGAGAAACATCAGCTCTTTAGGAAAAGAATGTATTTAGAATCATGCTGAAGCTTAAGTAAAATAGTTTAGGTGGAGCAGGAAGAGAAAACAGCTAAAGAGTTTTGACTTGTGGAATCCATGGTTACCTCAAACCCCTGCTGTTGAGAAGATCAACCAAGGTAAAAGTTGGAATTTCTAAGCAATATTCCAGTTCTAGTTGAAGAACACATTATGTACTTCAAGTCCACTATGAAATCCCAATTGTTGATAATATGTGTTATTATCCTATGATCCATCTTCTCCAAGGTTTGCTTTTGTAAAGCAAAATCAGAAACCAAGCTCAGGCATGGCAGTGATGCCTTGATATGCTAGAGTGAAAAAGACCTTTCTACAAAAGAAGGGTATGCCAGGACCCAGAGATGGTTCATGGTAGTGCATTTGTAAGATGAATTTTTCAGTGGATCCAGAATCAAAAGAACTTTATAATTTCTCAATGACTCTTACAATGTTAGAAAGTCTAATGATTTGATGGGAAATAAATGACTGTCAGACATGTCTACACCTATATCTCAAGTTTGGAGGTTTTATCTTATAGCAAAAAAGAGGAACAATAAAGACCCTACAGCAAAAGAGGAAATTTTTAGCATCTACATTTGATTTTCTCTAGTGAAAATCAATGTGAGTTGTACATGATGGGGCCTTTTTTTTAGATAAAGATTTGAAATCTTGCAGAAGGGGACACATTTCATTATTTTACATTGGTGGCAGTTGAAAATATTTTTTTTTTCTTAATAAAGTTTTACGAATATTCTTAGTCAAGTTTTGTTAATCAAGATTTATAGGGTATTTTATTTTATTTTATTTTCTTACTAAAAGGACATATATTCAGAAGAAAAACCATGGAAGACAATTAGCAGGAAGAAAACAATTAGCAGAAGAAAAACCATGGAAGACAATTAGCAGGTTAGCTTAGTGTTTTTGATGTTTTATGTGACTTAACATTTGTTTTCTCAACATAAAAGGAGTGTTAAACAAGGGTTCCATTGAACACACCGGCAGCTTTTGGGGTTCCCATGTCTCACTTTGCAATCTGAGCTGAGCGTGCACACAAACAACCGTGGCTCAGGGACCTGCAATTGGTATTGATCTTGGCACCACCTACTATTGCATAGGTGTTTTCCAGCAGGGAAAAGTAGAGATAACTTCCAATGATCAGGGAATCCGAACCATGCCAAGCTATGTCACCTTTACAAATGCCAAACAATTGATTGGTGATACTCCAAATAATCAAGTTCCAATGAACCGTGCCAGCATGATTTTTGACATCAAATGTCTGACTGGATGTGATTTTGATGATGCCATTATCCAGTGTGATATGACACCCTGGCCTTTCACGGTGGTAAATGATGCTGGCAGGCCCAAGGTCCAAGTAGAGTACAAGAGAGAGACAAAAAGCTGCTACCCAGAGGAGGTGTCTTCTATGGTTCTGACAAAGATGAAGGAAATTGCAAAAGTTTGCCTTGGGAAGACTATTACCAATGCTGTGCCAGCTTACTTTAATGACTTTAATGACTCTCAGCATCAGGACTATCAAAGATGTTGGAACTATAGCTGGTCTCAATGTACTTGGAATTATCAATGAGCCAATTGTTGCTGCTATTGCTTACAGTTTAGACAAAAAGGTTGGAGCTGAAAGAAACATGCTAATCTTTGACCTGGGAGGTGGCATTTTTGATCCTCACTATGGAGGATGGAATCTCTGAGGCCAAATCTACAGCCAGAGACACCCACTTAGGTGGAGAGGACTTTCACAACTGAATTGTTAACCATTTTACTGGTGCGTTCAAGTGTACATATGGAGGGACATCAGTGAGAGCAAGAGAGCTGTCCAGTGCCTCCATACTGCTTGTGAACGTGCTAAGCATACTCTCTTCCAGCACCGAAACCAGTACTGAGATCAATTCTCTTCATGAAGGAATCAACTTCTATATCTCCATTAACTGTGCCCAATTTGAAGAATTGAATGCTGAGCCTGTTCTGTTGTACTCTAGACCCCACAGAGAAATCCATTTGAGATGCCAAACTAGACAAACCACAGATTCCTGATATTGTCCTGGTTGGTGGTCCTAATTGTATTCCCACAATTTAGTAGCTTCTCCAAGGCATCTTCAATGGAAAAGAACTGAATGAGAGCATCATTTGATGAAGCTGTTGCTTACAATGCAGCTGTCCTATCTGGAGATATCTCAAAATGTTCAAGATTTTCTGTTTTTGGATGTCACTCCTCTTTCCTTTGATATTAAAACTGCTGATGGAGTCATGACTGTCCTCATTAAGTGTGATACTATCATTCCTACCAGGCAGACACAGACCTTCATTGCCTACTCTGACAAGCCTAGCATGTCATTACCAAGGATAAAAACTTGCTTGGCAAGTTTGAGCTCACAGGCATACCTCCTGCACCCCTTGGTGTTCATCAGAACGAAGTTACCTTTGATATTGATGCCAAGGGCATCCTCAATGTTTACTATCACTGATGACAAGGGCCATTTGAGCAAGAAAGACATTGAGCCTATGTTTCAGGAAACTGAGAAATACAAAGCTGAAGATTAGAAGCAGAGGGACAAGGTGTCATCCAAAAATTCACTTGATTCCTATGTGTTCAACATGAAAGCAACTGTTGAAGACGAGAAACTTCAAGTCAAGATTAACAGTGAGCACAAACAGTAGATTCTTAGCAAGTGCCATGAAATTATCAACTGGCTTGATAAGAATCAGACTGCAGAGAAGGAAGAATTTGAACATGCACAGCAAGAGCTGGAGAAGTCTGCAAGTCCATCACAACCAAACTGGACTAGAGCGCAGAAGGCATACTAGCAGGAATGCCAGTGGAATTTCCTGGTGGTAGAGCTCCTGCCTCTGGTGGTGATTTTCAGGGCCCACCACTGAAGAGGTTGATTAAGCTAACACAAGTACAGATGAAGCATTGTTCTACACAGTTAAAGCACCGAAGAACCCAAATTTGCAGCAAATTCTATGGCAGTTTTAAGGTCAAGTTGCTATAATAAATTACTGGGCATTCTCAATGCTTGAATATGGAACATGTGCACAAGGAAAGGAAATAACATTGCACTTTATAAACATTGTATTGTAAGTGGAAAATGGAAATGTCTTAAATAAAACTGTATTTAAAGTTGGTATCAAAAAAAGATTAAACAAAAGAAAACTAACCACAACCTCCACCCCTGAATAAAAAGAGATTTTGAGCTGAAAATGAGCATTTACTTAGTGTCTCTAGTGTTGGATAGTGGAAGAGGCAATGCTGGGGTGAGAAGTCCAGTCTCTAGGTGCTCTACCCGGGATGTTTCTCACCATGTTATGATGTTCCTTAAATATGGCTTTGTTTCAAATTTTTGAACCAAGAAATTTTCAGGAATCCTTAGAATCACCATTTTTCACCACCTATTTTTTTTTTTAAACTATGTAGATACAAAAAAAGTAAAAATAACAGGCTTTTCTCGTGTTTGAGCTATTAATAGAAATTATCATGCCTTTATGTTCATCAGCGTCCACATAGTAAAACGAACTTATGAAATATTTTAAAAATACCTATAACTACCTCCTTTTATGTCCTACCAAAAAATGGAGACTTAGTTGGGAAATTCATATGTAAACTTTTATCTGTAAAAGTAAAACTAAAACAACTAACATTTAACGCAATAACAATTTGGGAGTAAATAGAATTTAAAAAGGAATTGTTATTTTTACAAAATCAAACATTTAGTAGTTGTTTAAAAATGGTGGCAAAAGGATTCAAGAAAACTAAAACATGCATTCTTTTTGATAAGGGAACGGTTTAAAACTGAAACTCACTTTTGAGCAAACATTTATTAATACTTTACATTTACACATAAATCTTAAAAAGCCCTTGACAACACAAAATAAAACTGCAGAGTATATCAGTTATAAAAAATCAACTATCAAATTGGAAATTTTCTGCCTTTACAAATCTTTCTTGCATTCTGGGTTTTCTAGTAGTTTGTTATTTTGGGTTGGATTCAATTTGGTTTCTGTCTCTGACCTGTATGATTGATTCACTGTATCATGGACTCTCTAATATTTTATTTCACTTGGAACTTCCTATTACCAAGACCCGGCAGGTCAATAATGATTGAAAAAATCCTCCTGAACAAAATATGGCTTGTTCAAATATTCTATCTGGACAGCAGAGGGCGGAAGAATCACTTCAAGTGAAGGCATTCTATAATACATCCTTTTGCATCCTTGCATTTCTAGGCTTATTAACATTGCAGAGCAGTGATGTCACGGTTAAGCTAGGAGTTTAAGTTTGACTTTTTGTCAAAGAAGTACAGCATTCTGTCAAAACCAAAAACTTAAAGTAAGCATGGCACACTGCAAGTTGTAGTGTTTATTTAACTGAGTGATAATGTCAACAGAAGTAACTACTGGGAGAACAACTTAGAATTCAATCTTAATAGCAATACAGGTGCAGAAAATGTAAAAACAATTTTTTTAAAAAAATTAATCTATGTTAAAGCTTTAACTTAAGTGTAATACAGCTTTTAGTAAAGGTTCTAACAATTTCATAGAAAGCAAATTATTCAGCAATACTTCTATTAAAGTAAGATGTGTTCCTCTGAATTGCAGTAAGATAAGTGTAATAAGGTTTCAAAATTCATTATTATTTGTGAAGAGAATAGACAAATCTCTGGAAAAAATAGCATAAGGTTCTGTTTGGTTGTTCATTTGTTATCACTTTGAAGGTAGAACAAAAGGTGGGTTAATGGCTTTTGATTTGGAGTTAAGTAGAGTAAGTTTAATTCCAGTCATAACAATCCATAAGCTGTGAGATCATGAACGTATGTTTACCCTCACTGGGCTTGTTTCTTATCTATAAAATTGGGATAATAATACCTACTCTATGTGTTTGTTTTAAGAATGTAGTGAGATAACATATAAGGGCTTATCAGAGTGT
Organism: Trachypithecus francoisi; assembly: GCF_009764315.1. NCBI lineage: Eukaryota > Metazoa > Chordata > Mammalia > Primates > Cercopithecidae > Trachypithecus > Trachypithecus francoisi. Next base: position 65,036,379 of record NW_022681469.1, read on the forward strand.
CTGGATCATAAGGAGTGTTCAATCATGACTTTCATCAAAATATGCTGGATATTTAGATAAATAGAATCATAACTTCATGTAAACAAAAATTACTGAAATTGGGCTGCTTTTAGAAAACAAATAATAAAGAATGCCAGGAGATAATGTAAAATTCAATGCAGCTAATTTTAGGTGGGACATTTGGCAGTATATCAGTGAGATAAATATTAGGAAATAAGTGCATATTAGAGAATATTAACGAATAGAGAGAGAAGACTGATCAGAAAATTCAACATCCCTCTTCATTCTGCTGTTTTTGGCAATATGATATTGGTAAAGTTATGTAATTATTCTGGGTATTCATTCCCTCCCCTGTAAAATGAGGGTGAATTATGTGGTCTTTATCATTCACTCCAGTTCTTACATTCTCAAATTTTACAAGCATAGTTACCTGATATGCTGTGAAATATAATTTCAATGATTTTATGTGTATTGTTTTTAATGGTAAAGTTAGTTTCTGTAAAGTGTATTTGTATAACAGATTTTCACATCACATATATGATGCTCCTAAATTCAACATCAGTATTCTAAATATAAGACATAATGTAGAAAAGCAGACTAACAGCATTTAATGCTAATAAAAAACAAGATGTTGAAAAATGACTGAAGAAGCAATGAAGTAAAAGCCTACCTATCTATGCATGATTTTAGACATTTTCAAATTTGGTCACAGTGATTTCAAAGAGAATACATAAGTAACTAGTTATTTGGAAATAGCTGATGTCCTTAGCTACCACAGATTTCTAGATAAAGTCTGCAAATATGTTAGTAGAAATGATTGTCACTATTCTAACGCAGAACCAATTGGATAGGGTTGATCAATAAAAATATTTTGGCCGGGCGCTGTGGCTCAAGCCTGTAATCCTAGCACTTTGGGAGGCCGAGACGGGTGGATCATGAGGTCAGGAGATCGAGACCATCCTGGCTAACACGGTGAAACCCCATCTCTACTAAAAAAAATATAAAAAACTAGCTGGGCGAGGTGGCGGGCGCCTGTAGTCCCAGCTACTCGGGAGGCTGAGGCAAGAGAATGGCGTAAACCCGGGAGGCGGAGCTTGCAGTGAGCTGAGATCCGGCCACTGCACTCCGGCCTGGGCGATAGAGCGAGACTCCGTCTCAAAAAAAAAAAAAAAAATTTTTTAAAATACCTCAATATTGTTAGTCTCATACTAATAAATTTATATTATGTGGTTTCTACTTATCTAAAGAGAGCATAGATATAACAGTTTAATTCAGTACAACAAAAAGAAAATCCTCCTTCTTTTAACCACGCCTGTAAAAATAAATAAATAAATTTTGACAGTAACTGGCATGTTTAAAATCTCTCTAAATTCTATAAAGGGACATAATATTTGATGAAAGAGAGTTTTCTCGGTGGAGTCTTCCAGAGGGAGACTTGGTCTTTCTGTCTCTATTTACCGATTATCGCCTTAATAGAGGCTACGGTGGAAAGATTCCTTATTAGGCATGGTTCTCAGAGCTCAACTTCAGGTGCAAATGCTTTTACATATTTTTAAAGGCATAGAAATTGTCTGATAAATATTAATGTTGAGGAAAAACTGAGTAATAACTTTCTTAAATGACCCTTCTTTAGTCCTAATAATGCTTTTGTTTTCTCAAGTTGTTAGAAAGGAAATATTAAGTATTTATTTGATGATTTAGATACAGGCTATTTGCTAAATAATTTTGAACTTTTCAAGACAATGTCTTACAGCATAAAGACTGTATTCTGAGTAAGCAGCAGAAGAGACAACTATGTTGAACATAATTTGGTGTTTCTTTTCTCATCAATGAAAGACACTCCCCACTGACATTTTTGTTTTCTTACTTTTGGGGAGTCATTTACTCATATTTCAGAGAAGTGTATGTGTACTTATGAGGACAGTCATGTAAAACATGAGTTCTCTTTAAGCCTCGCATGACATTCACAGTTGTTCTAGGCAGCAGCAGGGAAAGCGGTGACAACCATCACTTGTAAAGCATCTTAACTTACACTCGAGTTGGAAAATAATGTAACTGTGGTGTACCAGCATATAATCATTTTGATAATTATTTTCTATTTCTGAGTATTATAGGACTCAATGTCTACATATGCAAATAATTTGTTATTGTTGTAATAAATATGAATAGTTTCAGCTTCCAATTCATTCTCCTATGATATCTAGATAACTGAAAAAAAAAAAAAAATGGCCTGAATGGTGACAGTCTTTATTAAACACAAATAAAAACAAAAACAACCCAAAGCCAAAAAGCTCATGTAGTAAGAAAAGGCTCAGAATGTGACAGTCTATAATATTTAACCCCAAAGTATTAATACCGTAAAATTTACCCAGCTAGAGCTGTTTCCCAATTTTAATCACACACACACACACACACACTCTCCCATGGAAGGTTAAACAATTTAATTTAACATTTTTGTAGTGCAACATCATAGTATAAAAACTAATAACTGGGACTTAGGGTAAGAACAATGACCTTGAATCACAGTAGAAACCAAGAATTTGGAGCTTGGGGTTGAAACCCAGTCCTATCACTAATTAGCTTTGTGATCCTGGGCAAGTTACTGTACCTGTCTGTGCCTGACATTCCTCATCTGCATAATGGAATTAATGATAATAGCAGCATACGTTTCATGGGATTATGACCAGTATTAAGTAAGTTAATATTTGTAAATCATCTAGAAGAATATCCCCATATCCTAAGTGTTATATTACTGTTCAAACATAATTAAGTGAAACTAGCAAGTACAGCTATGATATTCAATGAATAAAAAATAGTTAAAAAAGAGAATGACCTAGGCTAGGTGCAATGGCTCATGCTTGTAATCCCAGGACTTTGGGAGGATGAGGCGGGCAGATCATCTGAGGTCAGGAGTTCGAGACCAGCCTCGCCAACATGGTGAAACTCAGTCTTTATTAAAAATACAAAAATTACAGGTGTGGTAGTGCACACCTGTAATCCTAGCTACTCTGGAGGCTGAGGTAGGAGAATTGCTTGAATCCAGGAGGAGAAGTTTGCAGTGAGCCGAGATTGCACCACTGCACTTCAGCCTGGGCAACAGAGCAAGACTCTGACAAAAAAAGAAAAGAATAACTTAATTAAAAAATGGGCTAAGTACTTGAAAAGACATTTCTCCAAAGAAGACATGAATGGCCAATGGGTACGTGAAAATTGTTCATCACTAATCATCAGTGATATTGAAAACAAAACCACAATGAGATATCACTTCACATCTGTCAGGATGGATAATATGGATAATATCATAAAAACAAAAGGTGAGTATTAAGGAGGATGTGGAGAAATTGGAACCCTTGCACACTGTTAGTGGTAATGCAAAATGGTACTACCACTATGGAAAACAGTGCGGCAGTTCCTCAAAAAATTAAAAATAGGCCGGGTGCGGTGGCTCAAGCCTGTAATCCCAGCACTTTGGGAGGCCGAGACGGGCAGATCACGAGGTCAGGAGATCGAGACCATCCTGGCTAACACGGTGAAACCCCGTCTCTACTAAAAAATACAAAAAACTAGCCGGGCGAGGTGGCGGGCGCCTGTAGTCCCAGCTACTCCAGAGGCTGAGGCAGGAGAATGGCGTAAACCCGGGAGGCGGAGCTTGCAGTGAGCTGAGATCCGGCCACTGCACTCCAGCCTGGGCTAGAGCGAGACTCCGTCTCAAAAAAAAAAAAAAAATTAAAAATAGAACTACTACATGATGCAGCAATCCTGCTTGAGGATATTTATCTAAAATAATCAAAATTAAGATATCAAAGATATACGAAATATTATCACTCTTAGATTCACTGCAGCACTATTCACAATAGCCAAGACTCGGAAACAACCTAAATGTCTGTCAATAGATGAATGGATAAAGAAAATGTATGGTGTGTGTGTATGTGTGTGTGTGTGTGCTTGCACATTATATTTATACAATATATCTGGGATTATATATTATATACCTATATACATATATGAGACGTATCTATATATAAATATATAATACATTTAGACATACATCATACATATATTTATATATGACATATGCATCATATATGTACATATCTATATACATGTGATACATATATATCTCTATATGTGCATATATATATGGGATGTGTGTGTGTATATGCATAAAATGGGACTGCATTCATCCTTGAAAAACAAAGAAATTCTACATACACTATGCAACAACATGAATAAATCTTAAGGACGTTATGTTGAGTGAAATAAGCCATTTGCAGAGAAATAAACACTGCATGATTCCACTTATATAAGGTATCCATAATAGTCAAAATAATATAATCAAAAAGCAGAATGGTGGTTTCCAAGGGCTAGGAGGGAGCAAAATGGGAAGTTACCAATCAGTGGATATAAAGTTTCTGTTAGTTAAGAAGAACAGCGTTAGAGATGGGCCATACAACATTGTACCTATACTCAATAATAATGGGTGGTAAATTTAAAAATTTAACGGGGTAGGCCTCATGATAAATGTTCTTATCACAATATTAAAAAGTGAGAAAATTAAAAAATGACTCCTGAAAATCATAATATTATTTTTTAAAAAAAAACATGTTTCCACAAACATCATCATTACTTTATAATCAAGCCAGAAACCATCCTTGAAACAAATTTATATTGAGGAATTATTAAGGGGAAAATAGAGATGGTTGTATAGTATGCTTCCCAAATTTAATTAAATTATATAACAGGAAGATGGAAACAGAATTCAGAAAGCATATCTACCAGCTGGTTCTCCTTTAAGAATGAACATATGAAAAGATAATATTCAGTAAAACTTGAGGAGTTAAGTCAATATTTTTTCTCAGATATTTTGGTAATTATTTTATACCTCTTGGTTGTAATATTCAGAATAAATCCAAAATGAAAAAACACATTTTTTCCTCTAATATTAGGTCAATAAATAATCGTGATGTTAACATAACTTAAACTGTCATAGTAATATCAACAAACGTTTTCAAAATCCTTTTACTTAAAATGCATGTAACAGCATTTTGAACTGCAGTTGTTTTTTGTTTTAAACAATTGTATAAACTCTAAAATACATTCCTACATCATTTGTGCTTTAAACATGATTTATACTATTTGAAAAAAAATTTTGACTGAGGGTTTTCTAAAATTCCTTTCTCATTTAAAAAATGCATGTTATTCTAAAGTACAATTAAGTAAAGAAAAGATAAATGCATACCAAAAAAGAGATAAATTAAGTGAACCATTATGACGTGGTCTTTTCAAAGTAGAAGTGGGGATTAGAAGACTCGAGCTATCTGCAGAGCTGTATGTGAGAAATAATACTTCTCTGACATTTCCATCTAATTTAGAATAGCTGTCATTCTAGATAACTAAATCTTTCCAGTGATTCTATAAACATAAACATGCTGGGGATAAGCTCCATATTGTCAGCATGGTTACATCCTTATGACATAGTCCATTGTTTCTCAAAGTAACTAAAATTCTTAGTGAAATGTTAAATTTCAATGAAGGATGAAAATGCTAATACATCACTGCAAATAAATAATGGTTATTACAGCATATGTGGCTCTGGTGAATAGCAGAATTTATTACAATTAAATTAGGAATTAAATATGAGCTTAGGAAAATAATTTTATTATTAGGTTGGATACATACTGTACCAGGCCGCGGATAAGGAATTCTCCCATCATACTGCACCCAACGATGGTCTGCACTTTCCTTATGAGCATACGGACCGTTAAAAACTGCTCTGATGTCAGCCATGCTATACACACAAACAGCAGAGCCTTTGAAGATGGAGCTGAAAAAAAAAGCAACGTCATTCAATCATTCACTGATGAATTCAATAAACATTGACTGAGCACATACTATCAGTAGGTGCTGTGGACAAAATTTATTTAGCACATTAAATTTGATGAGTACTGTAGACACAATGTGCCTATGTCCTCAAGTGGCTTATAGCCAAGCAATTCTAAACAAGGTGTAATAATAACTTCATTGCCAGTAAATATGGTAAGCAATGTGGAATATGCATAGGTACCCAGTATTGGGCTGCCAACTAAGTTTTCAGGGAGGAGGTGTCATCTAAATTGACACCTGACAGATAAACAGAAATTATCTAAAACAAACCCTGGAGGATAAAGAGGAATATATGCATGAAAGATTGGTATATTTTTCTATATGTTCTTCTATTTTATTTAAATTTATCATAGCGTAGTGCATTTCAAAGAGCTTACAAAATAAAAAGTGATATTATTTACTTTTTAAAAATAATTATTTAAATATTTTAATAATAATCCTCTCATTTGTTTTCTTACAATGAATGAATATCCATAAATATTAGTTGCTAAATTACTTATATGATTTTTATTAAATTGATTTTAAAATGTTGAAACAATCTTTTTCTTTTTGGTCCTCCTTAAATGTATGAGTTTATGTATTACAGCAGCTCATCTGATACTGAAAGTAATTATAATTACATGAAATTAGAGAAAGTATTAAAAGGCAAAAAAGTCCATAGGAATTTTTTCAAATTTTTGCAAACGAACAAAAATGAACACTAATCAGATGTCTTTTTATTTTGCTTTATTTCTAGAAATTAAAAGATACTTTGAGTTGAAAACTTTTAATCATTCCCATTTTCAAAAAGGAGATCACCCTTTATGATCTAAGAAATATATTAAGCATCTTAGCATTAACAAGCTAATGATTCTCTAGCATGGTAACTCAATTATTAATATTCTTGGAGTGACATTAATGGGAACCTTTAGAGAGGTAACAGTAAATAGGTAGGTGGGAGAAAAGTAGCTGCTGAGAGTAGAGGTGGTGTTGCCACAAAAATCACAGAATCTGCCTAGGATATTTTAAAGGTATGATGCCTCATGCTTAATGGCATTGCCATTATTGCAGGTTAATTATGTCTTCTTGCTGGACAAAGGATGTGATATACATTCCAATGTCACCTTGGTCTTTAGGATGGCATTAAAAACAAAACAATAAAGTATAACAAGAACAAAGAGCTAACTTGTAACTTCAAACTCTGGGTGGGCAGAAACTTAATAGGAGAAAAAAATGAACTATCTTGGGGCTATATTTTCCTGGCACATATCCGTGCCTTGTGTGTGGAGCACAGTGACTTCAAAGAAAGTGCTGCAATTGGAAAGGTGCCAATGGAACTGGGATTGAGATACTTGACTAGAGGCACTTCTTATACCTTTTTATATTAGGACATAAATGAACAGAAAAATTGAGTCTAAAATAGCAGCTTCCTAGGATATCGTCTTTATTCTCATATTTAAACATTCACATTCTATATCTTATAATTAACCAAATAGTGTTTTGTTTTCTGATATATTCTGAACCAGAGTGCATTTCAGTTTATGAATAAGGTATTGTGAACTAAATGAGGATTGTGCCACAGAAAAAAAATTATATTGTACATATAAATAGATTAAAAATTTATTCACTAGGAGGCAGTAAGACCTTTTCTTCAGTACCAATATCAGTATCTTCAATTCCTTTTATACTGATGTCAATATACATTGATAATGATTGAGAGCAAAACTGTGGAAAATATGAAAACTATTTCCAGCAATGTAGGCAGTGATAGGGAACAGGAGTAAGGGAGTGCTTTGAACATAGTCAAATTTAAGTTACTGAATTCAATAAAATTAAGGCAGGGGGCCTACATATTATTTGAGAAAGTTTCATAGATGCTAGTACAACCTTTTTTTTTTTTTTTTTGAGACAGAATTTATTTTTGTTGCCCAGGCTGAAGTGCAATAGTGCAATCTTGGCTCACTGCAACCTCCGCCTCTCAAGTTCAAGTGATTCTCCTGCCTCAGCCTCCTGAGTAGATAGGATTACAGGCACCCACCACCATACCTGACTAATTTTTTGTATTTTTAGTAGAGATGGGGTTTCACCATGTTGGGGAGGCTGGTCTCAAACTCCTGACCTCAGATGATCCACCTGCCTTGGTCTCCCAAAGTGTTGGGATTACAGGCGTGAGCCATCACACCCAGCAATGCTAGTACAGCTTTTAAGGAAGTCAGAAGGTCTCAATGATAAGTACAGGAGAGCATTATGCAAAAAGAAGACAAAAATACAGGAGTAGAAAATATGAAATTCATTTTCAATCTGTTTTTTTTTTTTTTTTTTTTTTTTACTACTAATAGGCTGCTTCTCTTTGAGCAAGTAATGTAAACATTCTTTGCCTAAATTAGTAAGGCGGTGAAATACTCACAACAGCCACACCTATCTTTGTAGGGTAACTGGGAAATGATAATAGGATAGCATGTGATGATGTTTTAAAACTTAAGAGTGTCCCATCTCATGATTATAGCCTTAAAAATGAACTTAACCATTTACCCACGTATTTCCTTAGTACTATCACTATGGCACCTATCTTGGAATTACTATGATTAATATATGCAAACACCTTTTTTTTTTTTTTTTTTTTTTTTTTTTTTTGGTGACAGGGTCTCTCTGTGTCACCCAGGCTGGAGTACAGTGGTATCATCATGGCTTACTGCAGCCTCTACCTCCCAAGCTCAAACAATCCTCTGACCTCAGCCTTCTGAGTAGCTGGGACTACAGACATGTGCCTCCATGCCCAGCTAAATTTTTTTATTTTTATTTTTGCAGAGACTGGGTCTCACTGTGTTGTCCAGGCTGGTCTTGAACTCCTGAGTTCAAGTCATCCTCCCCTTGGACTCCCAAAGTGCTGGTATTATAGGAGTGAGCTGCTGAGCCCGGTCTGCATATGCCTTTTGTACACAGAAAATTTATTTTGGGACTTTATCTCACAGATATCTTTGTTCCTATGGGGAATGGCATTTGAAGAAGATTAGTCACTGAAGCATTATATGCAACAGTAGGAGTCTGGAAATAACAGAAATGTCCACGTTCAGATGACTGGTTAAATAACTTGTGGTAATTATTATAGCGAATGCTATGTTGGCGTAAAAAGAAAAAATATAATTTTTACATTGATATTAAATGATTTTTAAGGAACATTAAGTAAAATGGTAAAATGAAAAAAAAAAGTTTACGACATGCTACTACAAAGGCAGGGACAAAAAGATCCTATAACTATATTGGCTTGCATACATATACAATTCTCTAGAAGCATTAAAAGCATTTTGTTGAACATACCTGGTTGTAGTAAAGACTCCGTATACTACAGGATTTCTTTCATCTCTTGTGGGGAGTAAATATATATCTTCTATTAAAGTGGAAAAATAAATATTTACTCTTATTTTTCAGTATTACATTTGCTTTTTTTGTTAATAACACAACTGAAACTCTCAAAATCTAAACAGTTTATAAGATTAAAATAACAGAGGCACTATATTATGCCTTGAGAAATCAAATATAAGATTGTTTTTTTCTCACTGACTATGTAGAGTATGGTACAACTGATAATCTCTAAGGCAGTTTCCAATTAGAAATCTTTGATTTCATAGAAAATGCAAACCAAAAAATAGTAATTTTTACCCTCTAATGTAAAAAAGTTCTGTCCTATAATTGTGTCAAGTTAGTAATTAATTTACCTTTTTTTTTCTTTTTTGATGGAGTCTTGCTCTGTCACCCAGGCTAGAAATCAGTGGCACAATCTCTCCTCACTGCAACCCCTCCCTCCTGGATTCAAGCAATTCTGCTACCTCAGCCTCCCAAGTAGCTGGGATTATAGGTGCCCACCACCAGCCCGGCTACTTTTTGTATTTTTAGTTACGAGACAGGTTGAACTCCTGACCTCAAGTGATCCGCCCACCTCCGCCTCCCAAAGTGCTGGGATTACAGGCGTGAGCCACCACGCCCAGTCTCATTTACCTATTTGGTAACAGTAAGGAAATAGTTACCCCAAAATCAGTGCAGTATTGACAGTAAGTTATGTGTGAATAATATTCTTTAAAAGATTAAGATGTGAATGTGCTTACATACAATATGAGAGGTCATCCATGATTACTCAATATATACTTTAAGCTTGTAAAATACACAATACTGATGAAATAATTTAATGATATAGATTATCATGTATACATTACATGGCAAAAACAAGAACAAGTTCAAGAAGCTAAAAGCTAATGATGCTAACATTATACACAACCAAAAAAGAAAAAAAAATCATTCTGGGACTTGGAAGGAGTTTTTGAGGGAGTGAAGAGGATAAGTGAAATAGAAGAAGCTGTCTACTGCTTGTGCTTATTCTTTACATCAACAAGTCGGAGGGACAGTGTTCACCAAATCTCCTGTACTTGCCAGCAGAGGGCATCTGTGGAACAAGGAGCCACCTATAGAAGGTGGCTCCTTTCAAAATGAAAGACTGCACGGAGAATGGATGAACTTTGTAGTTTCAGAGCTCATACCTTTCTGTGTCTTGCTGGAGTTTTGTTTCCTTCACTTACTTTGAGGACTTTTACAAAGAGAAGAGTTACTGCATTACTACGTGTGCCCAGACCTAAAGCACTTCTGTGTACTTTGCGTGTGAATTTCAGTAAGAACCATTCCTGTAAGGTTTGCTCAGCTATAATTAATCAGGCCAAATTGGAGCCAAAGGGAAACAAATGCCAAGTTACTTAATTAGGCAGTAAGGCTTTTCCAAGAAAGAAGGAAAGAAGGAACTTACGAAGCTCATCAAAGTAAGTATCTGCCCCATCACTTCCAGGAATTGAGCAAATCAATCTGGCCTTAAGAAAAGTCGTCCACTTGTTTATCAGGCTGCGTTGTCCTCCTACATCATTCTGACATGGAAAAAAAAAAAAAAATATTTACCAACACAATTCTTTCACTCACCAAAACTGGTAGCTATTACAGGTATTACAGTGTTTTACTGATGCCATTGTTTACAAAGACACGGGATCCAGATATTGAGTCCTTGAACTTTAAAATAAGGGAAAAGATAGTATATGCCTTCAATCTTAAATGTTTTTCTCATAGTTAAATAAATTCAATACAAGCAATTCAGCTCTACTGGATGAGTAGATGCATACAAGGTAATAATCCCACCTGCCAATTTTTTTGCTTCATAACCTGCAAGAGACTATTTATTTTTTTAAGTCTCTATTTTCTCATTGATAAAAATGATAAATCTCTTGAAATATGGTTAGTTATTTTTGTTGTTGTTTTTCAGAGATGGAGTCTTTCTATGTTGTCCAAGCTGGAGTGCAGTAATTATTCACAGGTAAGATCATAGCCTCAGACCCCTGGGCTCAAGTAATCCTCCCACATTAGCCTCCTGAGTAGCTGATACTACAGGTGCATACAACTGCACCCAGCTGAAATATGGTTAGTTTGATGAGTAAATGGGGAAAAAAAGTCTATAAAATGCTTAGCATAGTTCCAGGCAACTTGAGTTCAATGAATGCTAGTACTGGCTTGTATAGTATTTATAGGATTAAAAACAGTATGTGTAGCCTTTAGCAATATGTGTCTTTATAGGCTTAAAAGTCGTTTTCAAATTGAATGTCTTACAGATTAAACATAAATGCAACATAAACATATGCTTAATAATACATATATAAAAGCCATCCTTTTGCCTATAATCACAGCGATTTGGGAGGCTGAGGCAGGAGGATCAGTTGAATCCAGTAGTTCAAGACCAGTATGGTCAACATAGTGAGATCTCATCTCTACAAAAATTAGACATGTGTGGTGGTGTGTGCCTGTAATCCCTGCTATTCAGAAGGCTGAAGGAGAAAGATCGCTTAAGCCCAGGGGTTCGAGGCTGCAGTGTGACATGTTTATGCCACTGATTCTAGTCTGGGTAACAGAGCAAGATCCTGTCTCAAAAGCAAACAAAACCAAAACCAAAACAAATCTTTTAAATAATATTTATCTATATTTTCCATACTTTATTTTTACTCTGAAATGGTTCATTAAAAATGTTCTTTAAGCATTTAGCAAAACATAACCACTTAAATCAATTACACAATAAAAAAGATTACAGGCCAGGCGTGGTGGCTCACGCCTGTAATCCCAGCACTTTGGGAGGTCAAGGTGGGTGGATCACAAGGTCAGGAGATCGAGACCATCCTGGCTAACACAGTGAAACCCTGTCTCTACTAAAAATACAAAAAATTAGCCGGGCGTGGTGGCGGGCGCCTGTAGTCCCAGCTACTCGGGAGGCTGAGGCAGGAGAATGGCGTGAACCGTGGAGGTGGAGCTTGCAGTGAGCTGAGATCGTGCCACTGCACTCCAATCTGGGAGACACAGCGAGGCTCTGTCTCAAAAAAAAAAAAAAAAGATGACAGTATTCAATAATTCAGCATAAAAATTTATATTCTCATTTTTAAATTAATATATATCTGTTGATATGGTTTGGCTCTGTGTCCCCACCCAACTCTCATTTTGTAGCTCCCATAATTCCCACATGTTGTGGGAAGGACTCTGTGGTTGATGATGGAATTATGGAGGCGGGTCTTTCCCATGCTGTCCTCCTGATAGTGAATGGGTCTCACGAGATCTGATGGTTTTAAAAACAGGAGTTGCCCTGCATAAGCTTTCTTTGCCTGCTGCCATCCAGGTAAGATGTGACTTGCTCCTCATTGCCTTCTGCTATGAATGTGAGGCCTCCACAGGCATCTGAACCTGTGAGTCCAAGTAAACCTATTTATTTTATAAATTTCCCAGTTTCCAGTATGTCTTTATCAGAAGCATGAAAACAGACTAATACACCTGTGAACACTGAATAAGTATGATTTTTCATTCATTTAACTCAACTAGCTCTGCTGTGCTTATGATAAACCTAATTTATTTAAATTACTACTGGAGCCTATCTTTTCCAATAATTTATTTACATTTAAGTATAAATTACATAAAATCATGTATCCTTGAATCAATCTATGTTCTGTAAAGTTAATGAGAAGTTAACTGTTAAGTTTCAAGTCTGAATATCTAGACACTTTCTTCTTTTATCTCTGAAATTAAACTAAATTAGAGAAAGGCATTTAAATGATTCCAACAAACAGGAGAATTTGAAATCATATAACTACTATGCTTGAAGAAAGGGGGAAGGGAAGAAGGGAAGGCAAGGAAACCAGGACCAGAGGTATCTTCATAGCCTTAGCACCTAACGCCAAGGGCATCTATGGTATGTGATACCCAGAGTGAATCATTTCTTACAATCCTTTCCCACTAAACAAAAGATACATTTTCAATAATAGTTCTATAAAACTCAGGAACAATTATTATTTTCTTTATTTGCTCCTTAGTTTATAACACACAATTTTAAAATAATAGCTTTGAAATTTAAAAGCAACAACACTCAATAAAATATTTCATGTACGAACTAAAAATGGGCACTTAAGGAACAAACTATCACACCTCATAGTTTGCACTATGTCTCACTGTTTTAAATTTTAAATGACTCCAAATCATTATGAACTTACTCTTGGAACATGTGTGTAACTGAGTACCTGTGTGCTGGCGGCTGACTATCCTCACAAATATCCATATATACACATATACATATACATAATAGATACACAGTAGTAAACAACAATTTAAAATCTAGACCGAAAAGACTCTTCTATGATTAGCATATTGTCACTGATACTGTTTACAATTACTGGCATGAGGTGATAATAAAAAGCACAATAATTTTTAGTTGGTTTTTGAATAATTTTTTAATTCTTGCTAGACAATGCACTCACTAAAATTCCCTCCACTCAACTCCCGATATGTCACTAAATCCCTATCGCTGTTGAATGAAGACATGGTTAGTAGTTAATACATAACTAAGAATAAAAGACAAAATTGAAACAAATTTTCAGAATGGTATAGACTAAGGGCCAAGGAGTTTGAGTTTCCTCTAAAATTTCATTATAGTGGGAAAATGGCAAAAGCTTCACTGAAGAGTTGGATTTAATGCTAACTTTTTACAATAATAGATGGGACCAAACTACATACGGAGAAATTGGTTCAGGAAATACACTCAGTGCTGGAAACTAGGGAAAAGGACAATGAGTGGAACAATCCAGCACATCTAGGGAGAATCAGGATAAACTGTGTTTAGTTGAAGACTGAGATCAATTAAAATAGTGAAGGAAAAAGTTATAAAAGTAAATTGGGGTAAGATCAAGGAAAGCTTTAATGCCAGGCCAGAGTGTCTGTATGTTATTAAGTTCACATGAAGAACTACTAAAAAATTTAGCAATTGGCAAGGAAGTTAAATAATCAGTTTCCTTTTAAGAAAATGCATAATATATTCTATATAGTGACTCTCTTATAAAAAATATGTCAGTAATTGCTCTTACATTTATATTTTATATACAATACCTTTATTATGAGTATCTTTGTTAAAAAATAAAGTATATTTCAGTTATTGGATGATTGCAGATGTCTGCATATGCAGACAGATTTATCTAGATATGACTTGTTTTTAATGCCAATATCCTCAGATCATGTATGAAAAGATGTCTATACATTAATAGGAATGAGCAAAAATATTGAATCTTTCTCCTAATGTAACAATGAGTTCTGTGTTCACATATAGTAGGATTCCAGTGAGAAGATGTATATCTGGAATTATCAGAAACTAAGATAATTTTAAATAAATTTTAAAATATAAGATATTTCCCCATCTATTTCATGACCCTTGACTTAGATCTTTTTAAAGTAACATATCTAATCTTTACATTTTTCATCAGCTTTCTAGTTGTGCTAAGAAGAGCACTGGTAAAAACAATTTTATTTTAATGCATTATTATATATTGATAGTATTTATTAAATTTTCTTTGCCTACATTTGTATGTTTTGAGAGGGTCAGCAGTGAATACTGAAAATAGTGTTGATTCAATAAATATAAACAAAGATATCAGTGATCATGAATATAATGCCAGAGACTAAAGTTTGGCTTACCCAACTCAGAATATGTGCTGAAATTATTTTGTTAAGTGAATACATATATAAGCAGAATATCAGCTTAATGACATTCCTTTAACAGGCATACACAGTATTACTTCATAAAAATGAACAATTGTATCCTCTTTTAAACATTTTACTAAGTAAAAGTGACAATAAATGTTCATTTTCAAACATTTCCTCCCTTTCTATTTATAATTATCACTGATATTTAAGGTAACCATGAGAACATTCTAACTAGTAGAATAATCCTATCTAGATTTGAAGGACAGAGAAGAGATTTATACTGTACCCGCATTTCTTTTAACCTGATTTTAAAAAAAATGAAATTTTTTGAACTAAATAATCTTACCTAATCATCCTACAGCCTTCTCTAGCCCCTCAGAAATAAAAAGATACAGAACCAAGACAAAACAAAACAAAAAAAATCCAAGCCAAAGATGAAAGCCACCTGCTGTCAGAAGGGAAACAAATACAGTTCCCGATGTAATAGCACTCAGGAATGGAATATAAGCATTTAATGACTGGATAGTAACTCTTACAGACATCCAGAAGCATGACCTGAGATGGCAAAGTTCAACTCACAAGGAGTTGTATTTCTCCTGCAGGGAAATGTCAGTTGGGTGGATTTTGTTGACCAGTTTCTCAGTCCCTGGATTTGTTTGCATATCCACACAATCTCCTCTAAGAACTTTAAGCCCAGGAGAGGGCTGAAAGGGAGGTAACCACTTTTGTACTAAATTGTCACCTCCTTGCTTTTTTCTGTGAAGTTCTAAAGAATACAACCATCTCACTAACACAATAGATTTATTATTAAGATGTCAAAATCAGCAGTTCTTAGTCACCAGTCACTTCTGTGAGTCTCTACACTGTTTATCATTCACTTTTTGTAGTCAGGTTTCCAAAAGCCTTGACACCCTCTACTCAAAGATGCAGATGAAAGTAACAAAGAAATTATATGTAAACAAACCTGATCACATGAGTTCAATTTGGGTGGTAAGTAGAGAGGCTGCCTGTTTTCTTTTTCCTGTATCTTTCTATGTGTTTGTAATATTTCTTAATTTAAAATGATTAATTAAAAAAAGAAAAAAATTAAAGACAAAACAAAACACAATTTGCAATACTTCAGCAGCTTTAAAATATAGTACATCTGAGTCGTTTGTATGATGGCTGCATGTTACGAATTACTAAGATCTTCTAATCATAGCATCTACTAATAGGTAGATCAGACTTAAAGCAGGGTAATATGGCATTACATTTTCCTTCTACTGTCCCAGAAAAACTCAGACTCTTATAAATCTTACATAGACATGTAAAGTAGCTAGCAGCTGTCACACCTGAACTTTTATTGAGTGTGCCTTTTGACCTTTGGGTCACTATGCTGGGTTCCTCTGTTAAACATGATTTTATCTGTATATACCATCCTCTTCAAGGATCCCTCAGTACTTTATAAACATTGTCATTTTAACCTATATATTAGATAACAGTGGCTTTTGGAAAATGTAATAATTGACTTTCAGCTCCTATGCTCTTAAATCCTGAAGATTTTATAAAATCAGTTTACAAGATATTTGAAAACAAGTGTTTTGTTAAGCTACTAATTTGTATGCAGAGATTTGTAACCCTATTAATGAGTTTAAGTTGAAGGACACTATTTTCAAATCAATAGAAACTGGATAATGACAAAGTTTAAGAACTTTAAAAAAATAGTTGATGCTGGAGTTAGAGGTAATAAATTATTCTTTGCTTAACATTTAGTTATTTTGCCTAATACTGCTCTTCTGCATCTTTGTGCAAGCAAGAAAATGAAATTCTCAGACTCTGAAAACCATGATATACACATCCTTTGCGTGCCCCACTCCCTATTCTACCCATTAGTAACACTTATGCTTATAGATTTTAGTTTGAATTAATACTACTCACCTTCTTTTGGAGCGTGATATAAATACTATAGTATTACAAATTAATAAAAACCTATGCCATTACCCAAACTAACACGGAGGCAAACACACAGGCTTCCTGTTGGCCATTTTTACAAATTCAACAAATAAGATTAGATAAATTTAATACTTTTATCTTTTTGATTTAATGCCTGTTATATTTCAATCCATCATTCATATTATTTGCTTGATTTGTCATTCATAATAGATCCCACAGCAACTGTCCAATCTACATCTATCTGTGTTGTCTCAATCTTCACTGGGTTATTTCTAGAGACAGATTTTAGAATCTTTCTTTGAAAACTTAGTACAAATGACCTGCATGGGGCTGTATAAATAAATAATAATGATAAGGATAATCCAAACTCAGGGTGGCCTATTCAGAAGGTTGAAACTATGACCATGACATGGTAGAAACAAAAAGTGAAACCTGGCATAAGCCCCAAGGACACTCATTAGAAGTGTATGCCATATATTGACTTATATTACTATATTGTGAAGAAGATCTTAAATGAGTATATTTCAATACATTAAGTGAACTAATGGAAGATAGTGAAGTTATGCTCATTACATCAAATGAAACAAACTATGTTGAAATTCACTTTTTAGCCTGTGGGTCTTCTTTTGCAATAGTTGCAATGCTATAACTATGTTTCATGTACTTGGTTCATTGGGATTAAAAAAAAGGGTCTGACCACTAAAAAATAAAGGCAAAAATAATAATATGAATTTAAAAAATAAGGTTGTGAGTTTTCACCTAACCATATTTGGCTGCCAACTCATGTAAGTTAAGTTGTAGAAACAAATGTAGAAAAAACTATGTAACATAGAACATGTAGAAATATAACATGTAGAAACAAATATCTCTTCACTTACTTTCTTTGGCAACTGAAATTATAAGCATTTTTTAATATAAAGAGAAATTCATGGATAGCATTTCTCTTGACTAGAAGAAGATCTATTGGCACTTGCCCTTTACTGTTTTCAAAGGTTTTTGTCCCATTTCTGATACTTAGGAATCCCCCCAAAATTCTTGACATATAATAACATAGATTCTTTTACCTCACCTACTAATAATCTTGAAATACCTTAGAGGAAATAAAAATATACAAACTCAAACATGTAAGGAAAAGGATAGACAAGAAAGAAAAAAAAAAGAAAACAACAAAAAACTTTTGTGGCAGGTATTAAACACACTAAGTTTTAAGGGATAAATTCTATAGAGGCTTTCAAGGCAATTTTTTTTTTTTTCTGAAAAAAACACCTCGTATTTAGAGACGACTATTTGTGATTTGCTGTTAACGACTAAGCAAACAGAAATGGGGAGCATGTTTTTCTAACTACTTCAGAAACTCATAAAAATTATTGGAAATACAGGACTGGTGTAATACACTATCCTAAACAACTCAGTTTCTAAGATTTAGCACATTCAATTAGGTAAATCTAGGCAAGTGAAGCAGTCCTTTTCAGATAGAATCAGAGTTGATTCAAGTAAAAAAAAAAAAAAAGCTGTAGCAAACAGTATAAACCCTTTCCTAGGAATTTCTCAGACAGGAAAACAGATGGAAGTGAAGCAAAAGCACATCTGTAACTCGTGGGCACTAAATCTCTCATTTAGGTTGTAAGTGACATGCTGAAAGTAAGCACAAAAACCACAGCTCAACAGAGATCAATAAATACGGAAAGTGTCATAGGCCTCAAAACACAAATCTTCAAAGGCAGTAATTGTCCAAATAGGACCATATATCAAAATAGACAATGCAAGGGGAATTGAAGCAAAGGGCTATTAATGAGACCCCCAGGCAAGTTATGTGAAAGGGCCATCCAAACTGAATTCTTGGCATAGGGAAAGGAAATACTGCAAAACAAAAAAAGAGAATTGGCATAAACTACAGCTGGGATCTGGAGTAGACTGCTGTAAGTATAATGGACAGCTCTTCCAAAAATGAATAGAATTAAAAAATAATGCAAAACAGCGTTGAGGTGAAAAATTGAAAGCAAGTCTCACTGAAGGAACTAGTATTTCCACCCATTGGCTTAAAAGGTGGGTCTTGAAGGGAAACACACACACACACACACACACACACACACACAGAGTAATAAACATCACACAGACATAAATAGTGGTATTTTGAAAGTACTACCTTGCAAAGTTAATAGACACAAATCTTTTCATTGGGTTTATTTCACGTGGTTTTGGCTGTTCATTCAATTAGCATTTAATACCTCATCACAAAGATCTGTGTTATTTACCATCTACGAGAGCAGTTATTTGGGGTGTAAGTTGCATCATTTTGTGCTTCAAAATATTGACTGTTTCACAAAATGGAAGAATTGTAGAGCTTGACAAGGACTTTAGAAATCCTTCAAGGTGAAACAATTTATTGGAAAAATAGAGTAAGTTGTTTGGAAAGTGGGAACACTACTAAAAATAATTCATTAGAAAATGTGCTCTACCATGTACAATTATAAACATATTAAGTTTAAAAGATATTCTGTGGATGAAGGTACTTATTCTCCTCAGGCTCTCATTGAGCAATATTGCCAAGTAAAGTTCTTTTAAGTCAGTTTATTTATTGTGTCTCTCTTCATTGATATCCCTTGACCAAAATTTGCATTGTTCAGATCATTTATGCAACTTTGTCCAAATACAGCTCCAAATTACTTTGACTGTGTTCAGAAATAAGATCAATCTTCAAAGCACAAATTCTCTTAAAGATAAAGAAAAATAATAATGGTAACTCCAGCCTTTAAAACTAATAAAATGACATATCTTATCTTTGGTAACTAACCTGCCCCTAACACCGCAAAATACACACACCACTACCATGAACACCAACTTCTTCCACTCCTAAGGACAGGTACATTGATCTGGCTCCAAATGTATGTATGATGTGTGTGTGTGTGTGCATGCGTGTGCACATGCACGTGTGCATATGTGTGATTGTTGGGATTAAATTCACTGTAGTGTGACCAGATATTTACATTATTTATTCGTCAATCTCTTACAGTAAATTGTTGCATGCTTGTAAACTTAGATATCTAAGTTACCCTTGTTTTTGGTAACTTCCTCAGTTTCTGTCACATCCAAATTCATATGATCTCATTAAAGCCTTACATTTGTTTGGTAAAACAGTCATGGAAGCAATAGGTCCCTGGTGTTCTCATTTGTTTAGGTTAAGAAACTGAGAGAATGAGAAGTAGAGCAAAATGTAAGCCTAAATCTGATTTTAAGTTGAACATTCATATACTCCAGGCAAAGGTCATTGATGATATGTTTACTGCCAAATCTAACACCTAGTCTTTAATCGTAATCTTATTTGACCTCTTTTTGATAAGCGACATTTTTGACAGCTGCTTTCTTATTGAAGCAGTCTTTTCCCCTGACTTGTGACAACACTCTTCTCCAGTTTTTCCACTCAGCAATGACACCATTCCACTCTGCAAATTGCCTTTGCAGATATTTTTCTCTTCTATTTCTTAAATGTCATTGTCCCTTTGGATTCTATCCTTGCCCTTTGATCTTGCACTACAAATCTGTCTGAGCAATGTCAGGCACTTCCATAACTTCAAGATCTGCCAGTATACTGGTAATTTTCAAATTTATCAGTCCAGAGACTACTGAGCCTCAGGTTATATTTTCAGCTGGCTATTGAGTCCCCATATCTGAGAACCACATGAAGTTCTTCATGTCCAAATATAAAAATCTGTGCTCATAATTATTTTTTTGTTATTTACTGTCTCATATCAAAATATATATCTGTGCACATGTTCCTGGTCCATGCTGTATCTTCTAGTAATCACAATTACAAAGAATAAAAGGGTACTTGTCTACAAGGTGGGTATCAAAATCTCTGTGATGGGAGAAAGAGAATTAAAATGCATTAAAAAATTTAGCTCATGAGTCATGCCAGTCATATTTGAAGACTAACATCTACGTGGCTATTGGATAGTGCAGGTGTAGAACAAGTACCATCATTACCAGAATGCTCTATTGGTCAGCCCTATGCATATCAGGCAAATAATAAAAGAGCAGTAATAAAGTGAGGACTTTATAGAAATCTACATATACTTTCTACCTGAACTATCTCTTGAACTTACTCTTAGTGCTTATCTCTTTGTTCCTGTTGTCTTTAGGGAACAACCTAACAGGTTCTCCCAGTCACAAATATTTCTCGATCCAGATACATTCTTCAAATTGCTGCTAACTGTATTTATCTATCTTGTCACTTCTCTGCTTAAAACATTTTATAATCCCTCATTGACTACAGGATAGAGTTCACACTCGCTAACACAGAAACAAGACTTCTTATCAACGAATTTACCACTCTAATCTCAAAAGTCATTGCTCCTCAGACACATCCCTTGAATTCCAGTTACAACAAGATTTCACTGTTCTATAAACAAAAAATAAAACCAAACCAAAACCAAAAAAAAAAAAAAAAAAAAAAAAAAAACTGTCGCCACACTGCCTCAAATGCCTGGCCTCCACTCGTTAGTGTTGTTCCACTTCCTCACAGAACTCAACTAAAGCACCACTTCCTTCGTTTTTGGGCTTCACCAAATTCTTAGAGTTCTCAGCTCATAACTCTATCACATCACATTATGATTATTTGTTGATATGTCTATTGCCCCCACTATAAACTTTGAAGGAAAAGGGACATTGGTTGATTATTTACACTAATTGTCTAGTATAGTGCGTTTTGCACAGAAATTATTTTATATTTTGTTGCTGTTGTTGAAAAATGAGATGATAAAATAATAAACAAAAGAGTTATAAAATTGAGAAGATTTACCCTTGTTCTGCGAATAATCCTTTACCCATTTTTCTATAATGTTTCTCTATTGTCAAAGCCTTTTCCCCACCAATCACAGTTTACTACTTAGTCTAATAATAATATCTTTGACAGGTCAATAAAACGAGTTTTACAAGTCAATAAAACAATTGTTTTTCAGTTAGTAGCTGAAGATGAAGGGAGCCCTTAAATTGTCAGCAGTTCTTTACTGTGCTAACGTATTCAGTGAAACATGAAAACAAATGAACAACTATAACAGCAAGAACAACAAAACCTGAGTATTTCCAAATATGTTCTGTGGGAATATGCCGATGGAACATATAGAATAAAGGACTCTCATGTTACTAAAAAATCTTTATAAATTCAGTGAAGCATACAGAGTTTATTCTTAGTTTCCTCTAACGTGATTTGTTGCTTCTTAGATCTTTACTTGTATCTATTGAACTCAATTTTGTTTCACAGCATAGAGGTGCATTCTGTTATTATTTGTCAAAAGAAAAAACAGTATTATAATGACGTTGGGGGGAAGAAACAACAGAAAAGAATAATAAGTTCAAATAATGTCAAAATAATCTTTTTTATGTGAAAATAAGATACCACAGCAACAATGATGCTGAGGTCTTTTTAAACTATTGCTAAAGTTGTTATGGTTTTGTAGGACATCTTGTCATATTTTAAATAAAGATTTTCAGTCATTTCTCATGTTGTCAGTGAAATCTCCACTTGAAAGTGTTCACTTTTTGACACAATTTAATCTTAGATTATTAAGTTAGAAACATGGGCAGCATGTGATGCAACTAAGAAACTGCAAGGAAAGCATTTAGAAGCAAAACATTGTAGACATTTGACAAATGGATTATATGTACAGTGAGAAATTCTGAAGACGTGCTCATTTAAAAGAGTGATTGAGTAGAGATACACTAATTAATGAAGAACCTCTATTTTTTTAAAAGTAAATTCATCCATTATATATTCTTTTTGGATCTCACAATTTGTTAGCTTTTTAACCAAGAACAATAGCATGACAGAATCTTGCTGTGTGGCCTCAGAGGTTTTTTGTGCGTGTGTGTGATGGGAAAACTCATTTACGACAATTTTCTCTGCCTTTCCAGTTCTCTAGGTGTTTTTTCATAATATACATAAAATATTACATGTTGATGTTTAGAGAATAGGTTATAATTTTAATATAGGAATTTATACATGGGGCAACTACATTTTTCTTTAATACATTTCTCCACCTCTGAGATTAACTTTCAGTATATTTATACTAGGGTAAGACATTACTTTGTTATAAATACGTTCTGTTAAATGGATTATGTTTATCAAGAAATAAGCATTGAACTGGTGCACAAAATATATACTTACTTGCTATGTATGTTCATCAGAAAGTGACTCTTGAAATTCATTTAATTGATTGTAAATACCTTATTCTTTATTTAACAGAGCTCATTTATACAAATAATGTCAACCCACAACACAGCTTTTCAGGATCAGGATACTGTTGCTGTAAGGCATGCTTCAATACACTAACACACTAGGACTACTCCAAACAACAGGCATTCATCTCTAGGCAAGAGGCTTCAAGAGAAATTACTGCGAATTCTTAGAGTCTGAAAGAATGAGAATGCTTTTTAGAGAATCTGTCCCCTGGGGGTGAGGGGATCAGTGGGAGACAGCATTATTGGCTAGGACACTAGGTAAAGAATGATCTGGGCTCACAAGTTGGCCTCATTCAAAAGCCATGTTTTCATTAGCACTTTTAAGTGCAATGATGGTTTGTATTTCTGTCCCCGAAAGTGTTCAGAAGCCTGAGGGTACAGATTGAAACAAAAACGTCATAGGTTCAGATGGAAGAAAATGAAAAGTTTGTACAAGACCAAATAAAGCTTCCCGCTGAGAGTATTTATTAACAGCTCTTCCCCTTAATAACTGAGTTGATGTTAAAGGTGTGTATTTAAGAAAAGTTATTTCAGTGGAGACAAATCTAAGCAGAAAAATAATATACTGAAGTCAAAGTATGATTATAGTAGCATTATTATTCCATAAAGCTTGTATTCAATCAAAAATAGAAGCTTCTCATAGAGTATCTGTGCTTATCTATAATTTACATAAAATAGCAAGATTAAAAACTCATTGCAGTTTTCTTCAAAATAAATATTTTTCCTTGTGCTTATTTGTTTTTTCCTCTTTGCCTCATTTTCTCTCAGAACCTAATCTAGATTACAGGTCTAGAAAATATTTAATAGAGTAATAATATAACAAAATTTCAGCTTATTTGATACATGTAATGATATATAATTTTACATGTGTGATGTGCATGATGATAAAAATATAGAATATACATCTGATGATACTTAAATTACTCTAGGTATTACATTAAGTTACTTTCATGTGGATTATTTGACATTATATAAAACAATTTTAAGCTCCAGGGATCAGGACAATGCAATGATGTGACTGGGAATAGCAATCACTGGCAAAGGAATAGCCCTTCAATAAATGAAATAAGCTGCCAAAGATGTGTAACTCACACCAGGGCAACAGTTCAGGCACTGTTGGAAAACAAACTGTAATGTTTGAAAAATGTGAATTCTTTTCTTTTTCTTTCTTTTCTTTTCTTTTTTAACATTTGGATCTCAAAAATTAAACATCTAGGGTAGTATGAATCATACCATTTATGAATAATGGGCATTAACTTTGACTTAAACCTTGCATTTTTTTCATATATATATGCTTTAAGTAATATATTATGTATATATACTATGTATATATGTATGTATATATGTTATGTATATATGCATGTATATATATTATGTATATATGTATGTAATATATTATGTATATATGCATGTATATATACACATACATATACATATATATATGCTTTAAGTAAAACATATAAATATATCTTGCCTTACAAACTCTTCCAACTCGAGAAAGAATGGTTTTATCGGAGGTACTGCCTTCTTGAGATGATTCACGAAAGAAGAAATATATTTTATCGTCATCTGGATTGTAGGTGTCTGGTATGGGGAAAGTTCCAATAAATTTTGCTCCTGTTTGAAAGAAAAGAAGCTATAAATTAAGATGCTGAAACAATCCAGTCATCATAGTATGGTGATATTTCCATGTAAAAGCAATTAGCAGTAGGATTTAAAAAAATGAACTATGGGCAGGATGTGGAAAATGAGATGTTGTATATAAATGAACATGACACAATGTATAAATATGTATCAGCATAGAGGTACTGAACAAGTTCTCCAGGAATTCCAGAGAACAGGTGAGAACATGACTAGATTAAATTACTTGTAGATCTTTTCAGATATGGAGATACTATGATTTTATATTCTCTTTCTATATAATGAAGTTTTTAACCACCATGTCTTTCTTTTCCTTTTTTTCATTAGGAGACTAAATTTTATTTTTAAAACTATTCTTCACAACTGAAAGCTACAACAAAGGGCAGAGGTTGCATATTTCATATTTGAGTGCTTGTAACGTTACTGTTCTCAAACATTTATTGTCTGTTCTGCTTATAAATATTTAGTTTCATGAATATTCTGGCATCATGGCTCAATTCCTCTTTTATCATTATGAGTAGAGGCAGGGTTATGTTAGCAAACATAATAAAAAGCACATTGATATTGCTGACCATGAGGTTCTGAGGTCCAGGTGGAGTAGGCTCTGTTTATTTCAATTTATTTGTTCACCTACATAAGAGATTCTGTTGCTGCCCCTCTCTGCTTCTCATTCTCCTATCTTTTACTGATGGATTATAAATTACAGTTGGTAAAGGCATATACTGTTGATTTATAATCAGTTAGATAGGATGTGTCCTTTGAATTATGTCTCTATTGGTGGGGCATGATAAGATTTCTCTGAGGCAATAACTTTTGTTTTTTTAAATCTTCTTTTCCTAACTGAATACCCTTTATTTCTTTCTTTTGCTGATTGCCGTGGCTAGAACTTCCAATACTATGTTGAATAGGAGTGGTGAAGAGAGGGCATCCTTGTCTTATGCCGGTTTTCAAAGAGAATGCTTCCAGTTTTTGCCCATTCAGTATGATATTGGCTGTGGATTTGTCATAAATAGCTCTTATTATTTTGAGATACATTTCATCGATACCTAGTTTATTGAGAGCTTTTAGCATGAAGGGCTGTTCCATGTCCTTTGCAGGGACATGAGTGAAGCTGGAAACCATCACTCTCAGCAAGCCCAACACAAGAACAGAAAACCAAACACCGCACTCTCCCACCCACAGGTGGGAGCCGAACAGCGAGAACACACGGACACAGGGAGGGGAACATCACACACCAGGGCCCGTCTAGGGGTGGGGGACTAGGGGAGGGATAGCATCGTGAGAAATACCCAATATAGATGATGGGTTGATGAGTGCAGCAAACCACCACGGCACGTATATACCTATGCAACAAACCTGCACGTTCTTCACATGTACCCCAGAACCCAAAATACAATAAAAAAAACACACTCTAAGAAATCTTCTTACTTAGCGTCCGGCCACAAATAACAATTATATGGTGGCCAAGGTTAGAGGGCTCAGTCTGTGGTCAGTGTTAGGAGTTCAGTCTGGAGCCAGGGTTAGCTAGGTGCCAGGGGACACATTGAATGATTAGTTCAGGTTAATCCTCTCTTAACTTTTTCTGTACCCCAGAAGGGTATTTACTTTTATGATCCACCATCTACCACATTCTACTCAGAGAACACAGCCCTGAGGGAAGGGATCCCTGAGCTGGAAGGTGGAGGGCAAAGGAAGGAGGAGGTGAAGTCAGAAGCAAGTCCAGGCTGGGGTTAACACATGCAGCAGCTGCGACTGTGCGAAGCTCAAGTAACCACCATGTCTTTCGTAAAAGGCTTAGGAAATAGTAAATATCTAGCACTGATTTTGACATATTGTGATGTATTAATACTTTGATGAATTTTGTGTAATTGCCCTAGCGGTATAAAAATGGAAACAACCAATAGTGTTTGGTTCAAGTTCCATATAGCAGTATAGGCTCTAGATAAACTTTCTGAGTTTATATCTTTTCTCTGCCACTTACTGGAGTGGTGACTTTTGACACATTATTTATCTTTTCAATGACTCAATTTACTCATATGTAATGTAAGACTACCAATGTCATCTACCTAATAAGATAATTTAATTACCAAGTGAATTTATATGTGTGTATATATAGCATTCATATACATAAAGCATCTATATAAGCATTAAATTCCTTTTTATATGTGTATATATGCTATATATAGCATTTATATATATACCATATATAATATTTTATATATAGCATTTATATATGCTATATACATAGCATTTATATATATAGCTTTATACAACATTTAGCTTTAACACCTCCAGTATTCCCCTAAAACAATTTTTTACAATACAAAAGCCAATGTTTACCAGAGTTCTATAAAGTCAACAATGACTGAATAAACAGAATAAGACTATTTATGGTATATATTAGTTAAAAGGTAAAATAAATAGCACTTCAAAAAATATCCATGCTTTTCCCTCCTGCCACCTCATTGATGTCATACTGAAATTTATATAGCATATATATACAGCATATATATATATATATATATGTATAGCATTTAGCATCAGGCAAAGGCTGATTATATAATAAGTGTGTAATAAATGTGATTTATTATTAAGATAGTTATGGGGCTGATAAGCATTATCATTATGATGACAATACAGAGGAGTTAATAGAAAATTTAGTACATCCATGTACTTGTAAAAACAATATGTCATTATTAAAAATTTACTAGATCTGTATGTACTGACCTGGAAAGACGGCCATAATATATGTACAGTGTAAAAATATTCGCAATATGATAAACCTCTTTTCACTGTATCAGTAATAAATCTATTTGTGTTTCTAAATCCTTGTTTAAGAGGTATTGGGCATTTTAAGTCTTGGTTTTAAATAACTGCGAATTAACCAGGTAACAGATGTGTAATAGGATGATACTAGTTCAGAAATAATTGGATTAAAGGAAAGAAGACAGACAGTATGGTTATTGAGAAATGAAGGAAAGACTGTAAGTAGGAAATGAGTGGCACCTGGAAAGAAGCACAGAGCACTGGTTTTTTAAGAAGTAGAAGCAAGAGAAAAGAGAAGCCAGAAAGGTTTAAAAGAAAAATAAATTGGCAGGAGGTGAAAAAGATCAATATTGTCTTTTCTAGAGTTTTGCCTAGAGCTCTGATTGCTGTGTGTCCCATGTGTAATGAAAATCACTCTCCTGCAAATGCACAGTAATTGGCCAATATCCCAATAAAGAAAGCTTCACAGTAGCCTTTTTCAATAGACAAAAGTTAATGTTGGGGCTGGGTGTGGTGGCTCATGCTTATAATCCCAGCACTTTGGGGAGGCTGAGGTGGGTGGATCACTTGAGGTCAGTAGTTTGAGACCAGCCTGGACAATATGGTAAAACCCTGTCTACTAAAAATACAAAAATTAGCCGGGCATGGTTGTGCACATCTGTAATCCCAGCTACTTGGGAGGCTAAGGCATGAGAATCCCTTGAACCCGGAAAGCAGAGGTTGCAGGGAGCCGAGATCACACCAAGTCACTCCAGCCTGGGCGATAGAGAGAGAGACTACGTCTCAAACAAAACAAAACAAAACAACAACAACAACAAAAAAAAGTCTCAGCCTCTCTGGGTTGGCCATGTGTCTCCCATCCAATCTCTTCTTTGCTTTAATGCAAAGCTTTGAAAGGGAAAGAGAGGAGGGAAATACATTCATGAACTTTCTTCTCCTTATTCTATATTATTTTCCTGTTTTGTTTTGTTTTGTCGGTAATTTAGAACTTCAATAGACTTTTTATATTCTTGATAACCTCACTTTGGTATGGTTTTTCAAAAACATATAAAAATAAAACTTTAGAAAACCACATAAAGTATTTATTTATTTTTTTCTAACTAATCTCAAATTGGCAAGGTCAATTAATTCCATTCAACGTCTCTCCCCACCCCCGCCCCGGCCCTCTTTCAAATTATTAGTAAATCACAAACATTTGGTTTTAATCACTGAGCAAAGTAAAAATCTTTTTTTTTTTAAATCTCAAACCAGTACTTCAGATTTTTTATTTAAATATGTTTTCTTTTAAAAAGCAACTCTTGGTGTGGCTCACACCTGTAATCCCAGCACTTTGGGAGACCGAGGCCAGCAGATCACCAGGTCAGGAGATTGAGACCATCCTGGCTAATAAGGTGAAACTCCCTCTCTACTGAAAATACAAAAAATTAGCCAGGTCTGGTGGCAGGCACCTGTAGTCCCAGCTACTCAGGAGGCTGAGGCAGGAGAATGGTGTGAACCTGGGAGGTGGAGTTTGCAGTGAGCCGAGATCACACCACTGCACTCCAGCCTGGGTGACAGAGCGAGACTGTCTCAAAAAAAAAAAAAAAAAAAGGGCTGGGCGCGGTGGCTCAAGCCTGTAATCCCAGCACTTTGGGAGGCTGAGACGGGCGGATCACGAGGCAGGAGATCGAGACCATCCTGGCTAACCCGGTGAAACCCCGTCTCTACTAAAAATACAAAAAATAAAAACTAGCCGGGCGAGGTGGCGGGCGCCTGTAGTCCCAGCTACTCGGGAGGCTGAGGCAGGAGAATGGCGTAAACCCGGGAGGCGGAGCTTGCAGTGAGCTGAGATCCGGCCACTGCACTCCAGTCCGGGCGACAGAGCGAGACTCCGCCTCAAAAAAAAAAAAAAAAAGGAACTCTTTGTGGCATCAAATTGTTCTATAAATGTGAGATTTGGGTTTCTGAAATTTAAGAAAACAGAGAAATAATGTATTTAATTATTATATTCAAGGAACTTAGTGCAAAAAAAGAAAACTATTGAATTAATGCAAGAATTAATAACAACTGACACTCTATATCAAACCAAGTACAACCTGGATTAAGGAAATATTGACAAATGGTCAAGACATGGCTAAGGAGGATGCCTAGCCGTGATTTTTCCCACTGACTTGAAATGATATTACAACAATGAACAGACAAAAACAACCAACTGGGGGTTCCCACAAACACAGACCAGGGAGGAATAAGAATCTACAGAACTTTTTGAATTTACAGATGTTTAAATCCAGTGCTGCCAAACTGGATGGAATTCTGTACCTGAACTGCCATGTGTATTTCAAACATATACAAATACAAAAAATAAAAACTAGCCGGGCGAGGTGGCGGGCGCCTGTAGTCCCAGCTACTCGGGAGGCTGAGGCAGGAGAATGGCGTAAACCCGGGAGGCGGAGCTTGCAGTGAGCTGAGATCCGGCCACTGCACTCCAGTCCGGGCGACAGAGCGAGACTCCGCCTCAAAAAAAAAAAAAAAAAGGAACTCTTTGTGGATCAAATTGTTCTATAAATGTGAGATTTGGGTTTCTGAAATTTAAGAAAACAGAGAAATAATGTATTTAATTATTATATTCAAGGAACTTAGTGCAAAAAAAGAAAACTATTGAATTAATGCAAGAATTAATAACAACTGACACTCTATATCAAACCAAGTACAACCTGGATTAAGGAAATATTGACAAATGGTCAAGACATGGCTAAGGAGGATGCCTAGCCGTGATTTTTCCCACTGACTTGAAATGATATTACAACAATGAACAGACAAAAACAACCAACTGGGGGTTCCCACAAACACAGACCAGGGAGGAATAAGAATCTACAGAACTTTTTGAATTTACAGATGTTTAAATCCAGTGCTGCCAAACTGGATGGAATTCTGTACCTGAACTGCCATGTGTATTTCAAACATATACAAATACAAAAATAAATAAACCTCTATGTATACATGGAATGGGAAAAAGATACATTTAGACTCATTAACTCAAGGTCAGTAATACAATTGTATGGATGGACAGGGCGGTATGGGGACTTAATAATAAATTCTTAAGTAATATAAATGGGAAAAATACATAAAACTGAAACTATGCAGAAATTATAGGAAATGATTGGCTTTCCTTATCTTCACAAATAGGTAGGATTAAAATTGGTATTAACATTAGTAGAATTTATCGTGGCACTTACATATAATTAATATAGAAATTACACATGCAGCATGATGGCCCTTGAAATTTTAGTGTCCTGTCAAACCTACAAAATGATTGAATTGAATTTATAATTAAAAAAATAACATAATGGTGCAAAGTGTATAGAATCTCCTCTCTAGAGAGAGAGAAAAAAAATCAGAACTCAGTGATGTGAAACAGGAAAACATAACAGTAAAAGGGATACCAATATGAAGGAGAGAGTCGCTTATAAAGCTTTCCTCAGTCACTCAAATGGGAGAAGGGGTTCCATGAACTGATTGCTGTTCACTTGTTTTCACAGTTCAATTAAAAGAAAAAGAGCAGAATAATAAAATAGAATAGAAAGATAAAAGATGTCTAAAAGGAGTATAAATAAATATGGCAATTCACTGTCATATTGTAGAAATGCATGGGACAATCCATTTAGGATATGAAGAAAGTCATCCAAGTGTTGACAGGAATGGCTATTTGAAATGGCCGATAGGTAGGCTATGACACCAGTCTACGTTTCAGAAATTTCAGTATGACATCAATGAGGTGGGAGGAGGAAAGAGCATGTATAATTTTCTAAGGGATATTGATTTTACTTTTCAACTAATGTATACCATAGTCTTATTTGTTTATTCAGTCATTATTGATTTTATTGAACTCTCTTTTAAATATTGGTTCTCTTGCCAGCACTGTAAAAATGTTTTAGAGGGGAATACTGGAGGTGTTAAAGCTAAATGTTTATTATATAAAGAAATTTAATTATAAGAAAAAGAGTTAGTATCAAATAGTGCTTCATTCTGTAATTTAAACAGGAAGCATACTTGAGAGTTAAAACTAAATACAAGTTGCAAGAACAGACTTTCTTTCTTGTAGATTCTGTTGAGGTCCAGTCTTAGAACTCTGATGTTAGTATTTTATGACAGAAGCTCTTCCTGATTTGTTGCCAAATTTGGGTAAAAAGAGGTATCATTTAATCAGTGCATACTTGATGAATTCAACAATTTAAAATTATACCATTAGGCACCTGGGCTTTATTATAGCACATTTTCTCCATTTGGCATTTAAGTACATGCTCCAAAAGGAATGCAGTTTGAAATCGTGCATTTTCAGATGAACTTCTAGCATGACACCAGGAGCCAATGCCAAAAGAAAATGGCATAAACTCATGTGGCCTGCAGCACACACTACTTCCCTTTCTCCCTATAAACCTCTTTTCACCCAGATGAGCACACTAGCATTATTTAACAGACAGTGAGTTCCTAACTTCCTTTTACTACTTCTTATGGTCTCATTTTCCTATTACTATTTTTTAATGTTCTCCTTTCATGTGGAAGGAGAGTTTACAGACAACAGATCACCCCAAGAGAAACTTCAAATGAAAACTGTCTCCATATGTTAAAAATGAAAATTTGAAACAAAGTTCTCATCTATTCCAAGAAAGAAAACAAAAACATCTGCTTGCATCTGAAGCGTTATTGCTCGCTTTCATCTTCCAAGTGGTCACACTTCTTAGTTTTATCCTAAAATTGTAACAAAAGCTCAACTGCATTTGAGTAAACACCCTAGTCTGCATCTATATTCCTATTTCCTATATGTTTTAAGATTAAGTTGATAAATCAAAGTATGGAACCATCAGTCTTCATTTAGAAATGCCCATAAAAGTACTGTAAAAAACACTTTTTACAACTTCAAATGAAAACTGCCTCAAAGATGAAAAAATTTCATCTTTGCCATTTTGTATACTCCTCATAAGGTATTTGCTAGATGGATTAGTATCTTAAGGAAGGAATCAGGATTCCTACTTCTTAAGTCTTGAAACTGGATTAAACAGTCCTAGAGTAATTCTGAGAAGGATCCTTGTACTGTTAAGTGGTTAGCTGATCTCACTCTGGTTAATGCCAAGTGGGGCACAGAACACAATATGGCATGCACACATGTATCAAGAATTTTAAACTCCCTAAGTCCTTCAGTGATAAAAATGGATTTATAAAAGATTCATGTAGCATCGTATTAAAAATGATAATTCTTTAGAAACTGCATCTTAACAGTTAAATATTCAGTTGTCACACTTCATCTGTATTCTCTCCCCTCCCACTCCTGACTCCAGACAGATGACCCCATTGACTTTGGACCATAGGCTGACTGTATCTGGAAAATGGCCATTTCTCATAAAGGACAGAAATGTCCTCTTAGCAAGCCAATATTTTGTCTTAGTCCATCAGATCCCTCTTCATTATAAGAATATCATCATTTCTATAATTTCTGCCCTTACTCTGCCCTAGTTTCTGTGGACTGGGAAACTCCTGAATGACTGAGTCTCCTGAAGCATTGCGCTCTTCTAGCTCTGGCCTGCCTTTCCCTCAGCAAACATCTGACTAGCTGCTTGCACTTTCCCTGCTTTCCCTGGCTCCAGCCAGACTGCCTAGGTCTCCCTCATTGCTTGCTGAACTCCATTTTCTCTATCTGTCCTAATTCCTGCTACCAGACCCACATCCTTGGTTTGCTGTTGCCCTACCTGGCATGTACGTATGGCCCAGTTTGTAGTGAGGCTGCAAAGAGCAGGGGATATGCCATCAAAAGAGTGGATTTTGAGCTGATGAACTGTATCATACAACGGAAATGATACAATGTAGGGGGCTAGATACACATATTCGAGCTTCAGTCTCACCTCTACTTGCTGTTTAACTATGAACTATTATCTGACATCTAATATATAACCAAATGTAAAGTGCAAATAGTAATTCTCTCAGGATTATAACAGTAAAATAAAATAGCACTTTAAAAGTGCCAAAGATAGGACTAGCATGGATATTACATAAAATAAATTTGAATGGGAAGAGATGAGAGATGGGGAGAGCAGTTGGTAAACAATAAAATGGTGGCAATAAACCAGAGATGAAGTAATGAAGCCCTATAGGAAAATGGTAACCGTAGAAAGAACAAGGTCAGCAGATATTTTCAAGGAAGTAAAAGCTCTTAGTGATAGATTAGATAAAGGAGAGGAAGAAGAGGAAGGAATCAAAGATAACTCCAAGGTAACTGGGTGGATGAAGTTAAGAAAGTTAAAATAGATAAAAATTAGGAAATGGACATTGGAGGACAGATTTGAAAGAAGAAACAAGATCTATAACATTCACAAGATTTTAGACTTTAGATCCAATTAAAACAAAGGGTCATTAAACCACTTGTAAAAACCTTAAAGCAATTTAACAGCACAGTCAAAACTAAGGCTTACATATCTTGATTTTTATATAAAACAATAATCTTTTTTCTTTTAATCTAGAATGAAAATGGAAGTCATCCAAATAAATTATTTTTAAGGCCACTTAGTTACAGGAAAAGGTTGGAAATACAATTTTAGGAAATACTGGAACACAGGAAACAGTGGAAACTCTTCGGATGGATGAGCTCACAGAATTATGAGGTGTAGAGGGAGAGAATGAAAAGGCGGTCAGTAATACAAAACGCTAACGAGATGGTGGAGACTCACATGGCATTCAGGTTTTAGCCCCACTTCTACCTCCCACTGCTACCTTCAGGAATAATAATGATCATGATGATATTGACATTAATTCAGCTCTTAAAATTATCTTCTAATAGACTTCCCGATATGATTTAATTTAATCCTTATAACACCCTGTAAATAGATTCTATTGTTAATAGATTCCATATTTACACACAAATAATTTGAATGGACATTAAAGTTTGATCAAAGTCACCACTCAGGAATTAAGCACAAATAAATAAGTTCCACAGAAACAAAGCTGTAATTTTGGTCTAAACTGGGACACTTTTAAGAGTAAAAGAACAGAAGCAAACTGAAAATGTCCTGGGCAAAGTAGGTCATATGATCACCCTGGCTTTTAACTGCTAAGCAGTCTGCCTTGAATCTCCTAGGATCATAAAAGTCAGTTTTTCTGCATCATAATTATTTACTTGAATTCGGTCAATTGAGACTTCCTCTACCATTTGTCTTTTCTCCTACCTTCAATTTCCTCCATTCTACTGGCTTCTTTAATTGCGAATTTTCCCAGCATCCAAATCTCTTGAGCTCTGCCTCATGTCCTTGGATTCTTCTATTTACAAGCCAGTGTATTCTCTTTCAAATATTCTTTGCAGTATATTCTCATGCCCATCCCCACTTCCACTACCTTTGTGGCTGTCCCTTTCTCATTTCCCTATTTTCATGCAATGGCCTCTTGTCTCTCTGTCCTCGTCCTTCTTTAGTCTTCCATTCATACTATTAAAAAACATGCTATTGTTTTTGTAAGTTACCTTTAGAAAAACAAAGTTCTGATTCCTTGATTAAAAAGTAAGCCATCATGGTTTCAAGATAATATTTACAGCTTCGTAGCCTTGTCTCCCACTCTTGCTTTATGCTTCAGGCTGAGCAAGGCATTCATCATCTGTGAGGTCAGTGACCCTCCCCTATCTATCTATGCAGGCCACAGGGGTAGAGTAGCACCCAGTAGGCAATAGGGTCTCAGAAGTTATTTATTAAGGAAATTGTTAAACCAATTCAAAGGCTTCCTAATCTCTAATCTTCTTCATACAGCACTAAAAATAGCATATCTAGGCAAATAATATTTGAATGCATATTTCCTACATTTATTGTATTGACAATGCTGCCAACTTATTAATGAATATGTTACAGTAATGGAAAAAATACTATCGTTTTTTAGAGGAGGAAAAACGTGATATTTGTCATTCCAAGACAGAGATACAATCTTGTACTTCATTTTAAGCCATAAAATATCTTTTTATTCAAATAGGTATCTAAGCTATTCTATAGGTGACATCTAAGAACTTACTCTCAAACCAAGTAATTTCACAAATATCTGACAATGCACAAAAAGATAGCTTTGCTTTTCATGTGTGTTAAGAAATTAACGGGTAATCACATAGTCCTGGATATTCTATATTTGTTTTCCCTTTTAAGACTACCTATTAAGGGTACATTTTTGGCTGATGAGAAACACATTGTTGTATAAACAAATAGATCTGGAGTTTTTGACTAAAGAAATGTTTTCAAAGTGTTTTTCCTTTTGTTTATGTTGTCACTGCTTAAAAGGCACTGAGAGATAGAGAGATAGCCCCTAGGAAATCTCTACCCTGGCCTCCTTCACTAAGGTCCAATATTTATTATGGGAATGAAAAATGCCTGCCTGCTTAAATTATAGTATTAAGTCATTCTGCCACGCAATGGAATAAAGTCATATGTTAGAGAATCATGATAAAATTTGATCTGTTGTAAGGCGGTAGTGGGGAGTGGGGTGGAGTTGGATGCCTTGTAGTGTTCCTTGTATTAATTAAATAAATTCACTTATAAGATTCTTATGTTTTTTAAAAAATTTTAAACTCAAAATATTGTATGATTCTTAAATAAAATGGTAATCAGACAAAATTATGTCAGTATTAATATGCTTAAAATTTTGAAGAGAAGTGTCTTAACCCAAATGTATATTATTTTTAAGCAACAGAAGTTACCATTATAATCTAACCCCAGTTCATTGGGCTAACAGACAGTACATGCCTTGGTCTTTACAAAGACTGCAAGAGTAAGATTGCCTGCTTGAATTCTCACTCTGCATCTGACAAGTTGTAAGACCTTGACCAAATTACTTCTCCGTACTTCAGTATTTTTATAGCATAATAGTTTATGCATATTAAAGAATAAAATAATGATACATCCCAGATGTCATTGTAAATATGTAAAATATTAATTAGAGCATAGAAGAGTGTTGAAGAATAGCACACACTCAATAAATATTATGTATTACTATATAAACAAAAGGGTTTGGAGATTTTCTTAGTGAGGAATTATTTCAAATGTATTTTATAATGTTGAGCTAAATCAATTATTCCAAAATGCATTTGAATGAATAATAATGCACTTCTTATCTATCTTAAACCAAAGGCAAGACAATCAAAAGGGAACAACAAAAAAAATCACTAACCATTGAGCCAGTAGTGCTCTGAAATGTCAGTTCTGATGTAGTGGTAGTCATGAGTAGGCCCAAGGGATCGGGTGAATGCAGTATCTTTGCCAAGGAAATCAGAAGCTGTTCCAGAGTAGAGGTACTCATCTGAGAGGGAGAAAAAAGTACACAGAGCTTTTAAGAGTACAACAGTAGATGCTATTTAACATACACAAATTTTACAGCATGACACCAAAGATGTTTGTTGTTTAATATCAGAATGTATTGTTTCATAAATTTCACATTCAGATTTTGAAAATTTATCTCAGTTGAAGAAAGGATAACTCAGTTTACTTTGGTAAGCTGATGCTGAATACTTGAATATAAAACAGGCCAAATTCTTCTGAATTAATAATTGCACATGCATCAGCTTCCCTTTTCAATAAATAATAATAAGCGATTCCTCTTTCTCCTCTCCCCACAAATAATTCAAATAAATATCATAATTAAGAGTTCTTCTTTAGAATAAGACACAAAAAATATGAAAAGCTAAATGCCATAATGAGGAATGGATTGTGTAATTAGTCTTTACTTAACTGACACAACCTCAATGACCACAAATTTTCTTTGCCTAACCTCTGTTGAAAGGGAGCTTTCAGCACTGAAGTCATTCTTGGTAATTATAACATGTTGCATTCTTTGTAGCTAATCATGTCTCTAATAGTTCTGATAAACAGGAATTCTTGAAAGTGGAAAGATGTTGCCATTACCGCATACCAAACTTCTTTGTTCTGTTATTTGTGTAAAATGCATGTTCTGTTTCACCAGAGACAGAAAGAAAGAAAAGAGAGAAGGGGAATGTCAAGGAGAAAAAGAGACAGAAAGGAGAGAAGAACGAAGAAGAAAAGAGAAGGAAAAGGAG
This sequence comes from Trachypithecus francoisi, assembly GCF_009764315.1. Classification (NCBI taxonomy): domain Eukaryota; kingdom Metazoa; phylum Chordata; class Mammalia; order Primates; family Cercopithecidae; genus Trachypithecus; species Trachypithecus francoisi. The sequence goes on from NW_022681469.1 coordinate 65,073,898, forward strand.
GAGAAGGGATAGTGAGAAGGAGGAAGAAGGGAAGTAAGAGGAAGAGGGGGAAAGTGGAGGCAGGAGAAGGGGAGGACAAAGAGAAAAGAGAAAAGGCAGGTTAGAGAGAAGAAGAAGATGGAAGGAAGGGGAGTGAGAAAAACATAAGGGAAGGAGAAGAAGGGAGTGGGGATCCATGTTCCCTAATGTTAGTCAGGGTGTTGGGTAGGGGTGGGGTGGAGTGGCAGGAAGAAGGCTGTCCCTGCAGGAGAATATGTTGTCTCTTTGAGAGGTAAACCTTTACTATTTCAAGAAACTTGTTAGTCAACCACTTGGCTTTACATTTAATACCACAATGTAAAAAATGGCTAATCCCTACAAAGCATTTAGATTTTATGAATGCCTAAATATGAGAACAAATACATTGTGTTGTCACTGAAATTTATTTTTGCTCAGAAACATATCTTTAAAATTCTGCCTTGTATAAGAAGGCATGAAGATACTTTCTATAGCCCCTGTTTATATCCATCTAAATAAGATTTCAGTGAACAATCAGAGATAATTCAACCTTAAGAATGAGATAGCTAACTTCTAAAGAAACACACACACACACAGAGAGAGAGAGAAAGAACTCCAGCTATGTAAAGTACACGTAGATTAGGTACTGCTTCCATCCTCTTACAGTATTTCCCTACAATGTATCAGGTAAACGGCAATATTTCATTGTGGGCATATTTTTTAAAAATAATAAAATAATAACACCAAAGACATTATTAAAAAGTTTGGTAAACGAAGCGAACTGTCACTTTGAAAACTATAAAATTGCAAGTATTTGAATGTTTTGTTAGGAAAAATGTATTTCAACATAAAAATTAGATCTGAATATCCAGGCTTTCAAACTTCTTTCTTGTACCTAAAATTACTTGGAGATTCATAAGGGGTGTAACAACTGCCAACAATCTATTGTTTTGTTTTGCTTTTTATTAAGAGTGTGCCAACTCCACTTCACAAATCAGAATCACAAACCATGTATCTCATTTTCTGAGAATAATGACTGACCATTAGTCACATAATTTTCAAAAAACACAAATACACACATGTTGTCACTTCAAAGCAAAATCACTAGTTTTCACTAAGTGAAAATTAAAATGTCATGGTGCTTCAATCTTATCGTCTATTCAAACATTTGACAGACAAGTTAAATAGAAAGAGACTAAAGTCATGAACCAAACCAAGACAAAAGGAGTCCTTATAATGGCTGAAATTCAGAAGTCTTGTCGACATTCCTTGGAACAGACTTCAGACCACACAGCACTGCTTCTTTGAACAAGATAGCTATCTCATAAGAGAATTTAAGATGTATACAAAGTGAGAGAAGACTAGCTACGCTAGCAGAAATTTCATGTTTCCACAGATATAATCAGGTTATAGTGAAATTGCAAAGCAAGATGTTATAACATTCTATTATCTGTATTCTATAGCTTGATTAATTTGATTTAATTTACCCACATAGGGAATTGCTAAATTTAATTTCCATACTAAGTCAGATAGGGAGATATTACAACATAAGAAAATCCCCAGACATCTAAATATAAAATATAGAACACTTAATTATGTGTTCTTTTACATTATAAAAATTCAATCAGAAGTTCATTTAAAAAGTAACTATGCAGACACCATGGATTGCTGTGGCCTTCCTTTACTGAGAAGGATGCTCAGTACAGACAAATCTGGCACTAAAATAATGGAAACAAATTGCTGGTGGAAGATTAGTCAAAAATTACTTTAACTCAATAGGAAAATGTGGTTCAGTCAACAAATAACTCTTAGAAAACCATTTAAGGATAAGAACTGCCTGTCATTGATCTTACCTGTCATTACTGAAGCAAAAGGCTGCTGAGGATCGAAAGGACATTTCAGTCTGCCAGACTCCAAATTATGTGTGTCTAGTTTGAATATAACATCCTGTTATGAGAAATATTAATATCAGTGAACTTTTTAAAAATATTACAAACAGTAAGAATGTGGGAGATACAAACTGAATTCCAACTCATGAATTTGATAATACTAATTGAGTATACAGCATGTGCATCATGCTGGACTCCTTAACTTTTTAGCAAACATATCTGGCAAGACTTAATAACCATGTTTTGGTCTCCCTTTGCCCAAAGTGGCAATGATAATACTGAGTGAGTTTTTCAAATGCAAATAGTAATGTACTCATCAGTACATTTAGTCTCCACCATTATCAATATCAAAATCACCACTAAGAACACACATTTCTTGAGCTTCATGACTAACTTATTAAGCCTAATAAAACCAACTTCATCTTTTAAGAAATAGATTTGCTATAATAATCATACTTTCAGGATAATGATTATGATTTATATAACTAAGCATCTTCAACTATGTCAAATGACTTAAACCTTGTAATAGTTTTTAAAATTATGGTAACATAAAAGTGTTCTAAGGCAGACAGTTCATTTTCAAGTTGTTGATACATCTGGGTAAAAAAAAAAAAAAAATCCTGTTGTAGTATTTCACTATTACGAAAACACTGTACACATTAAACCACATAGTTACTTTGGCTGAAACATCTATTTTTATAATAGTGGCCACAGACAGAATGACATTGGCAGACTTTTAGTATTTGGGAAAATAAATAACATCTTAAGTTGAACTTTCCAAGAAAAAATATGAATGTATAATGAAAATGGCCCCATGAGATTGAGTGTTTCATAACAATGAGAGCACTACCATCCAGCAGAAAGGATGATGATTCACTCTGTGCATGCACTAGTTACAGAAATCCTGCACTTCAGACATTCTGTCTAGGTGACGTATCTATTAGGTTATATCAGAGCACACATGTAATAAAAAAGGACCATTCAGTACAACTTATGTAGAACACAAGCAACAAAGCAAAAGAGACAGAGAAAATTATGTGTTATGTTGCACCTCAGATCTTTGTTTTTCTTTTGAACAAAACCAATAGTAACTATTGCCTAATTAAAAAAATATACTAAATACTAATAGCAATTTAAATAGCCTGGTTAACAATTTATGGATCACAATTTTAGGTAAACACTTTAATACAAATAATAATGGTACTTAAATAGGTACTAATCTAATGCCAGCAACTTTATGCCCTTTATCTCATTGAATTCTCACCACCAGCCTAATAATGTAGCTGGTAATACTTTAATAATTCCAGACTTGCAAATACCACATTGAGGATAGAAAGGGTTACTGACCTTATTCTCTCACATAGCTAGTAACAGGCAAAGCGGAGGTTGAATTAATGACTGTCTCCAAAATTTATCCTCTTAACTAATCTAGTCTCAGAATTTCAAACACATAAATTTAAAAATGTGTTGAAGTTAATTTGTAGACTCACTGTGACCACAATGTGATCAAATCCAAGTATGTTTTGTTAGAATAGGCCAACTAATGAAAAGTTGTAATAGTGGAACTGAGCTATGAAAAAAAGTTTAATGAGAACACATTTAGGGCATGCTTCCCAACTGCAGATGGGGTCAGAGATATGCCAGGGGAAAACAACTGTATATGGTGACTCGGAAGCATATTTAAATATCATTAAGGGTACATTATTCTCCACAGATCAAATAGATTTATTGACTCAAAAGTCTGTAATGGGATGTTGTAAAGAGAAAAGTGAACTGAATCCTGATGCCCCAGAAAATTATAGTAAAAAGCTGAAAAAAAAGGAAGGGAGGCGGGGGAGGGAGGAACTGAGGGAAAGAGAAAGGAAGGAAGTATTAAAGAAAAAAAAATATCTGGGAAAATGTAACAGTGGATCCAAGGTACTAGATAAACTCTTACAATTGTATAGACTTCTGTTTTTGAATACAGTATTCGATTAAATGATTCACGGAAGCCCATTATATTGATATTTGTGGAAGCTGAGGACAATATCTACTGGAAATAGAAGATAGCAAGAAAGCAAGTTTCCTTGAGCCAGTCAAGGACACATACAAGAAAACAATATAAAAAAAAATGGATGATTCCATGTGCTTCCTGAAATAAGCTGACTGAATTAGTGGCACTCTATATTTTGAGACTTCAACTTTATAAGATTGCTTCTATGAAGTTCCTTTTTCTTGATTAATTATGCAAAAAGCACCTGTCTGAGCTACACAGGTGGAAATATGGGCAGAGAAGTAAAGATGATACAAGTAGGTAGGAATGATAGTAAGAAAACATTTAATGATCACAACAGCTAAGCAACATTATTGTCAATATCACGGCAATTTAAAGATAAGATCTGCAGCAGCAGAGGGGAGGTCCCAGAGGAAACAATACCAAGCCAAGTATTAAACAGCTTTCAAGGTTTCCCAGCACTGTGGGATACAAATATTATTTTATAGAAATACGTAAAATATACATATTGTGTATATCCATGCCTCTTTAGCTTTCTGTGTTTCTGTTACCTAGAAATGGATGAATGTTAAGTGACTAGAATAAAGCAAGTGCTATGCCAAATAGTATGCAATTATTTTCTCATTTTTATTCTGAAAATAATTCTGTGAAATAGTTAGTATTATCATTATTTTACTGAATAAGCAGAAGCGTAGAAAGTTTATAGAGTATGCATACAGCAATGGAGTTAGTAAATGACTGGAACCATATTTCAAACTCTGGCCCTCTGTCCTCAACTTACTATTAGAAGTTGTTGACAGCAGCACTGACTTCCTTCCTAAATTCCAGCTCCAGTTGGCCACTTGGCATGACCTACTGAACATGCCTCAAACACAGAATGTGCAAAACTAACTCACCATATTTCCCTCAAACTTGCTACTACTCTCACCTCAATAAATAACACCACTCTTCAACTCACTGGCAAAGTCAGAAATCTGGGATTCATCTTAGCTTTTCCCTGTTTCTTCCCATTGCCCCAGCCACACTGCATAGCAGTCCCTGAAGTACCTTCTTCTGCTCCTTTTGTGTATTGCTGTTCCCTCTTCCCAGCCACCTTAGGAGGAGCCTTATTTATCTGAAAATGGAAGGTCCTTCTAAACTCCCTCTAGAAGTACAATGATTTCTTGGGACTAATGATTCATTTAAAAAGTTAACAATTTTCAAGCAGGGCTGCCAACTTACCTGTACGCCAGACCAGCTGAAAACTCGAGGTTCAATGCCCCTGTTTACTCATAATTCTCTTATTCATGAAACCTGTAAATTTGACTGCCCCAGAGCTTCTTGACAGTCCCAAGCTGCTAATTAGCTACTAATTAGCTCCATCTAAAATCTAAATTCCCTTTCAGCACTTGTGACTTTTTTTTTTTTTTTTTTTGAGACAGAGTCTTGCTCTGTCACCCAGGTTGGAGTGCAGTGGTACAATCTTGGCTCACTGTAACCTCTGCCTCCCGAGTTCAAACAATTTTCTTGCCTCAGCCTTTAGAGTAGCTGGGATTACAGGCATGTGCCACCATGCTCGGCTATATTTGTATTATTAGTAGAGATGGTGTTTCACCATGTTGGCCAGCCTGGTCTCGAACTCCTGACCTCTGGTGATCTGCCTACCTCGGCCTCCCAAAGTGTGAGCCACTGTGTCCCGCCAGCATTTGTGACTTTTAAGAAGCTATAGAACACTATTTGCGCCCCTCAGCAGGTTGTGAGTTTGGCCTTTATCCTTAGGCCTCAAAACACATTCAAGCTGTGGGACTGTATCACATAATTACACCCTATGCTACGAGCTAACGTTATATATTACCCTGCATCAGAGCTAGACAAGAAAGCATTACACCACCAACAAAGAATGATGGATTCAAGTTTCCTAGTCTCCTAGTGGTTCAGAAATTTAACTGTCAGGGTTGCTTTATTTTCAAACAGTTGAGTTTGGGCTGGTTAGACAAGTTGGTTAGAGAGCAAAATCTATCCATCCACAGTTGTGGGTTTGATTTCTGTGTGAATCAGTTAAGTCAATGTAAAGAAACCTTTTCCATAAGCCCAGACTTTACTTTCAAAAACACAGCCAATTATCCTGCAAATATGTGTGGTTACTCACAAAAAGTACAGTCATGCATCACTTAAAGACAGGGTATGTTCTGAGAAGTACATTGTTATGCAATGTCATCGTTGTGTGAACACCACAGAGTGCACTTACACAAACCTAGATAGTATAGCCTACTGCACACCTAGGCTATATGGTATAGCCTACGACTCCTAGATTACAAATGTACAGCTCGTTACTGTTGAATACTACAGGCAACCATAAGACAATGGTAAGCATTTGTGTATGTAAATATATGTAAACATAGAAAAGATACAGTAGAAACAGGGTAATATAATCTCATGGGACTACTGTATTATATGCAGCCTGTTGCTGATGGAAACTTTGTTATGATGCACATGACTGTACTTACATAAACATGAGGATGACATTGCACATCACCAAGAAACAAGTGGGAGCACTTATCCTAAAGCTCAGTTGCTCATGCTTGCTCTAGAGTTACACTGCCTTGATTCAGTTTGTTGCAAGACCATTTATTAGTTGGGTGATTTAGCATATTATTTATTCCATTGAGACTTAATTTTTACTAACCTGTAAATTGGTAATTATAATGACACTGGCTTTATTAATAGTGTTGTGAAATTCCAAAGCAATAATCCATGTAAAGTGGATTGCATGAAGTCCATAACACAAGGACAGTAAACTAAATTATTAGTAAATAATTTAATTGCAAAAATATGCATGTTTCTCACTTATTAAAGTGCTAATTGATATCTGGAATACATTACTCCTAATTAATACATCCTTTATTTCCATTATGCCAATTTGGTCCAGCTGAAACAATAAATTCATTGTGCCAATGACTATAAAATTTTAGCAAAATTATTAAAATATTCTTTACTTAGTGTCCACTATTATACATAACAGGTCAACTTTATTAGATGGGAAAATGAAATTATTTATATAATGCAATTCCACTACAAGATCTTATGGGAAATGAATTTTTACCAACAGCAACATTCTATATATATCTAGTTAAAAAGGAAAGTCAAGAGAAAATAAAGATGTACATGGAGCCCATAAAAAACAAATGCTTTTAACATTTTACACTATTAATTTTGATCATCCTGCTAAAAACCACTTTTAATAGAAAAACATTTTTATTAGGTAGATCAAGTATATGGTGAAAACAACAGTCCATAGAATGGCTAAGAACATGAGTTACTATATTGTTCATAAACTGTTCATTTTTTGTTTTGTTTTGTGTTAAAACAGGATCTTACTATGCTGCTTAGGATGGATTTTAATTTCTTGGCTCAAGGGACCCTCTGACTTCATCCTCCTGAGTTTTGGGATTAAAAGCATGCACCTCCATGCCTGGCCATATATGTTTCAGTTTTATATTCAAATCTGCCTCTTTTATGTCATAGGAATTAAGTAACAACGTATTACAATAAATTATGCTTTTCATACTTTTTCATTATTTACCTCTTTGTAGACTCCAAGATCAATATATCCACATATTGGATGAAATGCTCCAGTTCCACACACATATATGTGAGTTTTGTTATATGGCTGAAGTACTCTGATGAAGTTTGCACATTCTGTCTATTGGGCATAAAAATTAAAAGCATTAACACACAGTTCAGGTTTTTGAAATATTATCATTTATGCCCCCTGTTTTCCAAGTAGATTAGCCTTCAAAAATAAGAGCACAAATGAAAAAGATTTATGAGAAATTCTAGACATCTGTTGTAGCAAAGGAGGCAAGACAAATATAGAAACCATAGATAGCATAAAGGAGTAGCTTTTTAGATTTTCGAAGTTATAAAACCATTGAACTAATCAGAATTAGGGTTAATTAGAATGCAAGCTTCTAAAGTGATACTCAGTGAGGCCTACAAAACGGATATAAACAGAATATGAATTAGACCTCCATATTTAAAATTTTCTCTTTTTTATTTTTTTAGAGATGAGACCTCTCTATGTTGTCCAGACTGGCCTCAAACTCCTAGGCTCAAGAGATCCTCCTTACTCAGCCTCCCGAGTAGCTAGGACTACAGGCACCAACCACCTCACCTGGTATCCTTACTTTCTACAAGAAATACATAGAACACAAAATCTATCACCATCTGTTTTTACCACATAATTTATACTATATAGCTACTACTGTGTGCAATGTCATCTGTCTCAGCTACACTGAACAAAACACTGAACACAAACGTACATCTCTACCTATGTATTCTATTCTTATTGACCAGATGCCCTACCACTTTTTGCCATTTATTTTCCGATGTTTCAGAGCCTTTAAGAATCAGATTATTTCTGCTTAATTTCAATAATCCCTGTTTTTCTCATGGACTTTTTTTACACCAAGTCAAATTTTTGAAGAAATTTTTGTTTCTTTTTGTTTTGCATAAGCTTATGCCTAAAAATATTTCCTTATGTCATCATTATCTTTAGAACTTAATTATTTTATATGCTTCAGATAGCAGTAAATACTGACTCTCTCTTTTTCAAAGTATTTATTCTTGTTATTATATATTATTTTCAATCTATCTCCTGCAAGTGATACTGTATCTTTACATAATTGTTGGATGCAATTTCTTAATCATGGCTTCATGATTCTTAGATCCAAAGACACCTAAGTAAACACTGGGCTAGAGTACACTTTTATTCTAGATTGACTTTACCCAGGAGACAGGCAAGTGTTGGGTTATTAAGGAAGTTGGTAATCTGATTATAAACCACTGGATTTCATAGAAAAAGTTCAGTTTATTTCTGCCCAAGTGGCCATAGGTTACTCACCAGTCAGGCATAGACCTAATGGTCCACTGTTGTTGTTGGGGTTCCTAGGAGGAATATATTAAAACAAACAAACCCCAACAATAGATGATAACCTAACTGGTAGGGTGTTTCTTAGAATGAAATAAAATTTTTTAAAAAGTCAGACAATGACTTACTGATAGGATTGTTATGGCTGTTATGTAGATTAAGTGAAATAATATAAATTTAATACTTGTGTATTCCTTACCCTGATTTTGAGCTACAACGTTTCAACTGGCATATATATACACACACACACACACACACAGACACACACACGTATATATACACACATACACACACACACATACACACATACATATATTTGTTTGTTGTTTGTTTGTTTAGGCTGCTGGAGTACAGTGGTGCGATCTCGGCTCACTGCAGCCTCCGCTTCCTGGGCCCAAGCAATTCTCCAGCCTCAGCCTCTTGAGTAGCTGGAACTACAGGTGCAAGTCACCAACTCCTGGATAATTTTTGTCATTTTTTGTAGAGATAGGGTCTTGCTTTGTTACTTAGTCTGGTCTGGAACTCCTGGCCTCAAGCAATCCCCTAGACGCATGAGCCACCGTGGCAGGTCAATACTAATAGTTTTGAACAAACAATTAAGACAAAGTAATATGAGAAAAGATAAAAGTATGAAAATGTACTTGATCACCAGGTAAATTTTATTGATGGCCTCATGGCTAGAGTAAGAAGTTTTATAATCCAGCCTTTAATTTGCTCACTCATGCTCGCTTTTTGAAAAGACTTGTATTCCTTTGTTTTTCCTGAACAAAGACTTTAGTGCATCGTGGAGAGCATGCAGGGCAGGGAACAGTAAAATCATATGGCTGGAGTGAGGGAGGACTGACTCACCACCAATTAGTTCATCATTTTTTCAAAAGCTCAGTTAGAATTTAGAAAGTAATTTTGCAAGATTCTGAAATAAATATTTGGATAAAGAAATATAACTCCCTTTCCAGATTTTAAATTATGGAGTCAAACAGATTAGAAGCCACCAGTGACGCAGCACTGTTTAAAAAGACAAATATGATCCAGGGTAACATTTTATACACAGTGGGGATATAATTTTGGTGATTATTTAAAAAAAAATTCTGAAACACATCTAAAGTATTTCATTTCCTTTCACTTTTCTAGGAGTACTTTATTAAAATGGTGCTAGTCCTAGAAAGTAGCCTAATATGCCAATTTCCTGACTTGATAAGGCATACCTCAGATTAATTTATGAAATTCCTCCTTCTGTCTGATTGGGCTGACATGGAATAATAATAATAAAAAAAGTATTGGTGAATCTTGAATTATCTGACACAGTTTACAAAAATGTCAGTTGTGCTCCAAGTTTTCTGTAGGGAAGTTGAGAGAGGATGGTTCTCTCAGCAGCCTAGAGGCAATAGAAAGGCCTTGGCTGCCTGAGCAAAAAAAAACCTGTGAACAGAGCTCGTGAAAGATAAGGTCTCCCACTTTAAATTTTGGCTGAGGTTGATATTTAAGCCAAACAATCCTTGTTGCAAAAAAAAAACTTTACAATGACTTCCCTTTCAATTCATAACTTCACTTTTTTAAGTCTCAGAAATCCTGTATTGTTTTATTCTTATACACAAAGTTTCGAAGATTTGTTTAAATAGCATGATCAATAATTAACTTGATTTAATTCACTTAGTGACCGGCAAGGCTATCAATGGTAGTGTAATTCTGTGAGGCATGAAGAAAGACAACTTTGAGAAACAGCCTTTGTAACTTTCCCTGAAAGCTAATTTGTCAGCTATTGCCCACAATGTCAATCAATCACTGAATGTGACCAAACAACTCAGGGAATAATATATTCAACTTAGGAAAAGTATTGAATTTCTCCTTCCTTCCTTTATTTCTCCTACCTACATGACTTTCCATAGGCCCTACCCTACCCCCACTGGGAGAGAAAGAAAAAGGGAAGAGGGGGAGAAGAGAGAAAGAACCAAAGCAAACATCAACTTTTTAATTATCTTAAGTAATATTAGATGTTTCAATATTTTATCTCTCAGACATATTCATACATATATAAATAACTAAATAGACAAGTATAAAGATGAATTCATACTTGGAGAGAAAAAAAGCAAAAAACATATTAGTTTATGCATGAACACTTAGAATTTTAATTTCTCCCCAGATACCTGGAAAGATAATAGAAAAATAGAAGTACTTGTAATTCTCAAGACGTACGAAGTGTCCAATAAAATCCAAAACAGCTTTATATCTATTATGATAATTGACTTAAAATAGCTAATTTTAATTTATTTATGTTAAATATTACAAGATACTAATGATTTAGGAATCTTATCTGGTTTTATTTTTAATGTGTGTTGCAGAATATTGTTATCAAACATTTTTTGACTTTTCACCTATATCTGTCTCTGTGCTACATGTTAGGCTTGTCTAGAAGTTCTCAGACAGGATCCAGGATGCAGAGATATCAGTTTAGGTCTTAAAATCTTTAAAATAGGGCTGGGAACGGTGGCTTACGCCTGTAATTCCAACACTTTGGGAGAACGAGGCGGGTGGATCACAAGGTCAGAAGTTCAAGATCAGTCTGGCTAAGATGGTGAATTTTCTCTACTAAAAACACAAAAATACAAAGAAAAAAAATAGCTGGGAGTGGTGGCAGGTGCCTGTAATCTCAGCTACTCAGGAGGCTGAGGCAGGAGACTCACTTGAACCGGGCAACAGAGGTTGCAGTGAGCTGAGGTTGAGCCACTGTACTCCAGCCTGGGTGACAGAGCGAGACTCCGTCTAAAACAAACAAACAAACAACAACAACAACAAAACTATTTAATAGATGGTTAACACTTCAAAATAAAAATGGAAAAACTCATATATCACGTTTATACTTAAAAATGGGAGATCTAACAGTGAAGATTTCTACAGAGCAATAGTCAGTTACAGTAAAAATGCAAAAGAAAACATTTTAAAGAAAAAGATAGAAATGACTATTTAAATAAAGTCTATACATCAAATAAGATAACTGATAAAATGATAAAGAATATGTTTTTCATGCTTGGAACACAAGGCATTATACTTTATGTACACTCTCTATTATTTATGTTATTATATATGTCTACATATACGTGTGTGTGTATATATATGTTTTATAAATCTGTAAATAGCACAAAAAAGGCAAACAGGAAAATTTAAAAAAATACAGGCCACAGGGATATGCTATTTAAAAATTTTATTTTACAACTATATAAGATGTTTAGAGTAATGAAAACAATTCAAGCTAAAACAACAAAAATAGTTTTCTTTTTATTGGCAAAGAATATACATATTTTATTCATTCGTATGCATTTGTATTAGGCATTAATTGTATGTTGTATCCAATATTAACAATGGTATAATAGGTAAATACACCCTCCGTTGATCACATAATGCTGGTTAAAGCATATGAGGCATAAACTTTCTGGAGGGCAATTTGGCAACATGTTTATAAAAATTTTTATGGTCTTAACTAATAAAAGTCTACTCAATAATCAAAGATGTTCATAATATTTACATAAAAATTTTTCATGTACAGTGTCATTTTCAATAGTAAAACTGGATATGTACCAAACTTCTAACAATAGGGGATTGATGAAATAATACATAAAGAAATGCAGTGTAACTATTAAAAGTAGTGTTATAAAAAGGAATTTAATGACATGGGAAAATGCTCATGGCAGTCTGTGAAGTAAAAAAAAAAAAGTGTTTTAAGTGATTATGTATACAATGATATCATACTGAAAAATAGTAAATAGATAAGATAGAAAAACATCAAAATGTCACCAGTTACTCTGGTCAGTGTTCATGGGGGAGGTATTTATAAATGATTTGTTTTTCTTTTTTTGCTTGTATATAATTGCAAACTTCTACAATGAACGTTCTATTTTAGTTTTAGACTTTCTTGAGAGAAAGAAAGGAAGAAAAAAAGAAAGGGAGAGGAAGGAAGGAAGGAAGGAAGGAAGGAAGGAAGGAAGGAAGGAAGGAAGGAAGGAAGGGAGAGAAGGAAAGAAGGGAGAAAGGGAAGGAGGGAGACAGGGAAGGAGGGTGGATATAATCAAAGAACTGAAGTTCCGGAAGACGCTTTAACTCTGTGTAATGTCTGTGTGGACAGGCTGTGCCCCTCTGTGGTTAAACTGACAAACAAAGCCAAGGCTACCCTCACCCTGTGGTTTCTTTTGCTTGGAGTAAGCTGTTGAACCCACAATTATATAGTCAGGACTAAAGACATTTCTTTAGTTACTTTCTTTTGAATAACTTTCCACTAAACAGAAGCAAAATACTACTAAATATCTTCCTGTCACCTCTACCCTTCTTTGGATTAAACTGGGCACTATGTTCAACAAAGTGGAATAGTTCCCTTTTGTTTCCTCATCTTCTACTATCCACACCCCAATTAGCTAACTTTCATTAGGGTGAATAATTCACTGTTCTGCAGTTATATAGTACCTCTGTGTAAAGGGACAGTCTTTCCAAACACTTGTTAATCCTAAACACACTCTTGGGAAGTAGGTAAAAATTACTAGAGAGAAAGGAGGAGAGAGGGTAATGCCAAACATAATAAAAGATGTCGGCCGGGCGCGGTGGCTCAAGCCTGTAATCCCAGCACTTTGGGAGGCCGAGACGGGCGGATCACGAGGTCAGGAGATCAAGACCATCCTGGCTAATACGGTGAAACCCCGTCTCTACTTAAAAATACAAAAAACTAGCCGGGCGACGAGGCGGGCGCCTGTAGTCCCAGCTACTCGGGAGGCTGAGGCAGGAGAATGGCGTAAACCCGGGAGGCGGAGCTTGCAGTGAGCTGAGATCCGGCCACTGCACTCCAGCCTGGGTGGCAGAGCAAGACTCCGTCTCAAAAAAAAAAAAAAGATGTCAATAAAACCACAGAGCTGTCCCAGTTTTCTGTCGGCCAAAATCTATGTAATGCTGTTAAAAATGAGGATCTATGTTCTGGTGATATACGGACAGAAATAATTTGAAGGATATAGTTTTTGGATCTTATATGTATATTTTATAAAGTGATGTAAGAGCACAGACCTTGGGGCAAGACTTTTGGATTCAATCCCTGGCTTTACCATTTACCAGATGCATGATATTGGGCAAGCCATTTAAGATTTTTGGCTTTAGTTTTCTCATCCAGAAAATAGAAAATAATAATAAAATCTAGCATATAGTGTTGTCGTAAGGATTAAATGAGCTTATAAATGTAAAGCATTGAAAACAGTTCCTTGAACATGGTAACTGCTACAAAAGTGTTAGCTATTATTAGTAGCTCTAAAATGAAACATTATTTTAAAGGAACAAGTTAAAATGAGGCAAAAATTAAAAATTATCACTACATGATTCAACAGCAAACTACAGACTTTAGCAAAAAGCAAAAAGCTCCTCATATCTTTAATCCTGGGTTAGCAGCAAATGTACTTGAAGGTTAGAGGTGGTTGCTAGCTCACAATTATGACCGAATTGGAATAGTATGTTCTATATACAGAATCCTACATGGTCAAGGATATCACCTCCAGAAAAGTTTATCTCCGTTTGCTTTAACTTAATAAGAGAGGCAATTAAGTTACTATGTAACTGGAATTAGTGAACATACCCAAGTGAGAGCACTGTCAGAATTTAAACCTTCACTGACTGTTTGACCTTGACTGTTTATCCCTGATCTACTCCATGGGAAAACCAGTTTATTGGAGTCAATTGAAAACATCCTTTTCCTTCTTGCCTCCTTATTGTATACTCAATACTGGTGAAACAGAAATATAACAATGTTCATGGTGGTTATGCCATGCTTATACTGTCCATTAAATGAAATAATTTGAAAAACTCTCATAACCAAAGCATTTTTTTCTCTATGAGTGTTCAGTAAAGTATTGGTGCTTTTGCAGACCTGGGTACATGTTTGGTGTTGGAATATTGAACTGGATGAAGATACCAAAGCCATGGGAGGAAGAAGAATAAATTACAGAATAGTTTAATCTCTTTCATCTCTAGTGGCTGAAATGTAAAAACTGTTTCCCATTGCATTTTATGTTAACACTCCCTGATATATTTCTGCTAATATAAATATGCCTGAAAGGATGACATTTAATTCTCTTAATAACTGAATATAAAATCAGGGGTCACCACAAGTTTGTTTTGTTTCATTTCAATTATTTTGCTTTGTAGTTACTATGTAGAAGTCATCATTTGAGCAATATCTGTATCCCCCATTAGATTGAAAGCTGCATGAGGACAGATATGATATGAATTTTCATATACATATTTAGGATCTCTAAAAATATTTTTTGAATAAATGAGTAAGAAATGAGTGAACTAACCTGTTGTCTGAGATTATTAGCTGTCTGAGCTTCTCCTCACATCATTAGGCATTATGTGTCGTATTGTTTTATTTATATCACGTTGACAGAGGATTCTTTATTCATCCTTTCATATAACAAACACTATTTGTTATTATTAAATATGATGGTATTACTGAGCTTAATACCCCTGCATTATTGTGGTTAGAGGTACGATTAAAGGATGGTGCAAAAGAAGCCTCAAGATGTCCATGTTTCTGCCCCAGGTTACGACCTGTTGTCATCTTGGGTTACAACTTGAATGTGATTTATTTTGCCAAAAAAAAAAGCAATTCTCCCCATTATCATAATGCAAGAAGTCAGGGCAGAAGACAGAATATCTGGCCTGAATCAAAGCACTCGGATGAGGAGAGGAGCCAGTCAGAGTCATGGCCCTCATTGCTGGAGATAAATCAGGCAACACGATTAAAGGGAGCATGCAGGACAGCTTGGACAGTGCAGAAATCAAGGTAGATAAGACCATCCTGGAGACGAAAAGTCATACTTGTCTAAGGGTTTTCTCTGCTCTTCAAGGCAGCTTAAACTAAAAGCTCCTATTAGTACCCTCTAGTTGTCTTTTATGAGTTATTTTATATAATCATTATTACTAATATGTAAATTTTGTTACATATTACTAGTTCTTATGTAATTACTAGTTCTTATGCCAGAAGGCTGTCATTCATTATTAACTAATTCTTATTGTTCTTTCCATCATGTCACTACATAAAGGAATTCTTATAGATATTTTAATTTCAACTCAATTGAAATTACATATCAATTCTGTGTGATGCTAAAATAACTGATGGTTTTATGTACACTTACAAAATACATGTGCATACATGAAAAATACATATTCCTACAACTACAATCTTTCGGATGGTTTATTTTTGAATATTTTAATGTGTTTCTAATCTTTTTTTGTGACAAAAATAATATTTAGAATTAATACATGAGAATGTTTCTAGATTTCTTAAATTTTATAAATAATATCGTGGCTTTCGGTAAGGTAGAGATATTTTATTCCACAGTAATATTCACATGGAATATGTTAGTTTAGTCTGAAAATAATACACTAATACCATTAATTCAATAAAGCCCAATATAAATATTTACTCTCATATCAGTAGAAGTTTTACAAAGATAATTGTTAAAGTTTCATACTTACATTGGCATCTTTCCCAGCTAATTTACATAATTCCACCCGTTCCTTTGCAGCAGGCCAATAAATCTGCAAAACATTTCAAAGTATGTTACAATCTGAATATCTGAAACACCCTAACACTCTGCAATTCTGATTAGAGAGTGACGTGTGAAATTGAAGAACGAGTATTAAGCATGTTGTTAGAGTCAATGTGGGAAATCTGAGATTTAAATATTTCTCAAAGCCACTCTGAAAGTTTCTAAAAGAAAAGTGTCTAGTACTATCTATTTTTGTTAATCTTCTAGTTTCTAATTTAATGTATGTAACAGTAGATACATTATGTTCAGAGGTCCACAAGCTTTATCATGATGTCAACAGAATTTTTTTTTTTTTTTTTTTTTTTTTTTTGAGACAGAGTCTCGCTCTGTGGCCCAGGCTGGAGTGCAGTGGCCGGATCTCAGCTCACTGCAAGCTCCGCCTCCTGGGTTTACGCCATTCTCCTGACTCAGCCTCCTGAGTAGCTGGGACTAGAAGCGCCCGCCACCTCGCCCGGCTAGTTTTTTGTATTTTTTAGTAGAGACGGGGTTTCACCGTGTTAGCCAGGATGGTCCTGATCTCCTGACCTCGTGATCCGCCCGTCTCGGCCTCCCAAAGTGCTGGGATTACAGGCTTGAGCCACCGCGCCCGGCCGTGATGTCAACAGAATTTCACATGAGCATTTGTCTAAATAAGAGGCTGTATGTACCATGTTTTTCTGTGTTTACTCAGAGTAGCAGTACATCATAAACATGTGCCATGAAGTGTTAGAAACAACTCTCTGTCAGAGCATAAGTTCTTTCTTCAAGCCAAGGACCAGTGTGAATTTGTTGACAATATTTAACATGCTTGGAACTCAGATGCATCTGACACTTAGCTAAATGTTTTATAAGCATTATCTTATTTAAATTTCACAATGACCCTCTGAGATGGCTGTACTTATTCTTCCCATTTTGAGATCAGAAAACTTAGTCACATAGTCTTTAAATAACATGTTGAGGACCACAACACTTATGGCAGAGCCACAATCTGACTCAAAGTCCATCTGACTCCTGAACTGGGGGGGGGGTCTCAACCATTATATAACTCAAGTGTTCCAAACTCATTGGTTGATAGCTTTTAATTATGCTTCACAATCTTGTGTTCAAGCCTTTTCTTTCTTTCTTTTAAATTCTGTCAGGAAGTTTTTGTAGGAATTCTGTAAGAAAGTTTTTGAAAAATAAAGTTTAAACAGCTATGTTACTTCATTAGCTTACAGAAAGAAATGCTCTCTGTTAAGCTATAAGCAGGAAGGAACAAGAAAAGCAAGCTCTAAAATCTTATAATATATGCTCCAGGAGTTCCAGACAGAATTTTATTATGTTTCTTACCAATGGTAGCAGAAAATATTTTAATAGGTGAGAAAAAAAGAAAATATCCTGAGGGAATACACTGAAAGAGACTTGTTAAACCTGGAATTAACAAAAGATTTAGAAGTCATCAATGTTTATATGATATTATCTTTGTGGTGAAATTTTAGGGTTTTATGTCTCTAAATAAAGAATAGAGAATAGCATTCAAAATGGACAAATACAATGAAATTTTTGAGATTTTAAACGGAAGCAAGATTGTTTACTTAGAGAAGATCTTAAGACTCACAAATTACAATCCAGATATGTATATAGGCAGGTGGTTGGGACAGCAGGAGGCCCAAGTGATGAGCTAACTTTGATAAGGTGCATAATGAAGACCAGAAAATGCTATTTATTCAGAAACGGTTTGAATCACTGTAGTTCTACTATCACACAACTTTAAATAGCAGCCAGCAGTCAAATATCAATGAGCTACAGCAATGAAAAGCAATATAAATGGAAATTAGCAACTCAGTAATAGGTCAAAAAAGAATACGTCCTCAAATTGAAAACCGCAGGATCTTGCTTTAGATTAAAGTTAAAAGCAACTAAAATAAAATGGTTACATTTCAGGTGTATAGGTGGGTGCATTTAGAAAAATGGCCAACCAAAATGGGAGACGAGGGGAAGGATGACTTGGTGGTAAGAAACAGGTTATTTATCAGATTCTAGCATTTGTGTTTGACGGTACATTTTCAGGCGTTTAATACATAATTAAGAACAAGACATTAATGTAAGTTAGCAAATAGATTAAAATGGGCTATGCATGGATCAATGGACAATGGTTAGTCATAAACCCAGAATCGTGAAGCCATAACTTAATAATCCAGATGGAACACCGCAGTTGGCCACAAACTGGAGAGTTTCTTCCAATGTTGTTGTTATTTTTGTTTTGGTTGTTCCTTTGTTATTCATCATTGCTAGCAAAAATAGTGGACTTAGTGCTCTTTTAAAATTGCATTGGCCGGGAGTGGTGGCTCACGCCTGTAATCCCAGCACTTTGGGAGGCCGAGGCAGGCAGATCACGGCGTCAGGAGATCAAGACCATCCTGGCTAAAACGGTGAAACCCCATCTCTACTAAAAATAGAAAAAAAATTAGCCGGGACTGGTGGCGGGCACCTGTAGTGCCAGCTACTCGGGAGGCTGAGGCAGGAGAATGGCGTAAATCCAGGAGGTGGAGCTTGTAGTGAGCGCAGATTGCGCCACTGCACTCCAGCCTGGGCGACAGAGCAAGACTCTGCCAAAAAAAAAAAAAAAAAATTGCATCTTGAATTCAGAGTCTTTGCTTTAGATATGAGATTATGAGATCTCTGGGTATCCTCTCACTTTTTCCCCCTCCAATGGTCCAATTTTATTATTATTTTTAATTTTGGTTAAAAACGCATAACAAAAAATTTATCATTTTAACAATTTTCGGTGTAGAATTCAGTAATGTTAAGTATATTTACATTGTTCTGCAGCCAATCTCTAGAACTTTTTCATCTTGCAAAAGTGAAATGCTGTACTTGCTGGTTCTTCAATATTACAGTGATTTTACAAAAGCAACTTTATGTCATTGGACTGAAAATAGTACACAGACTACTTATCCATAACCTGTCAATTGATTTAATCTTTTTAATGCACTCAAAATATATTTATTGATGCAGATCTTGTGCCTAGAATTTTATTTTATTTTATTTTTTTTTTTTAGAATATTTTCTTTTTTTTCCCCCTTTCTTTGTAACCTTTATTTTAAGTTCAGAGGTACAAGTACAGGTTTGTCACACAGGTAAACTTGCCACATGGGGGTTTCTTGTAAAGACTGTTTCTTTACCCAGGTATTAAGCCTAGTACACATTAGTTATTTTTTCTGATTCTCTCCCACCTTCCACCCTCCACCCTCCAGAAGGCCCCCCTGTGTGTTGGTCCCCTCTATGTGTTCATGTATTCTTACCAGTGAACTCCCACTTATAAGTGAAGAGAACACATGGACACACAGAAGTCCATTTTATAAGTATTTGGCTTTCTGTTCCTGTGCTAGTTTGCTAAGGATAATGGCCTCCAACTCCACCCATGTTTCTGCAAAGGACAAAATCTGTTTCATTTTTTATGGCTGGGCAGTATTCCATAGGGTACATGTACCTCATTTTCTTTATCCAGTCTACCACTGATGGGCATTTAGGTTGATTCCATGCCTTTGCTATGGTGCTAGATGAATATTTCTTTGAACCATTTCAGCATGAAAGATCCTGTTCTTTTTTTGTTTGTTTTAGATGACAATCAGGTTTAATCGCAATTCAGGAATATGTATAGGACAAATATCTATAGATTTGTTCAGAATTACATATCATACAAATATTAAGAATGTAGGAAACAAAAAATATATAACTCATATTAAGTAAATGAGTCTTAGAAAGGATAAAGGGTTTTAAGGGTTTTATTTTTTACTTCAAATCATAGTATTGGGTGATTGAGTTAAATTATGAGATAAATTATGCCACCAAACTTAAGTGTGAATATATTCATTAGTAATTCTAAGAGGAGGGGCTTATTTAAAGAATGACAAAATGTGGAAGCAATTGTTTTTGAAATCTAAATCGAGATTTCAAAGTTAGCATCAAGTAGTTACTCTTCATTAACTGTTTGTTCATTAGACATATAATTATGAAGGGACTCTGTATGTCAGCCAAGGTATAAAACTGGGGTGCTTGGATCTGAGTCAGGAGGGAAGAGACAGAGTGAGAAAAGAGTACACAAGATGAAACCACTGTGCCCAGGGAGCACTGTGGAGTGCTTACTGGTAAACAGCGTCTTTAGCAGTCTCTACTTTTGAGCCTCTGTTTTAAATTACTTGCTCTTAATAGTTTCAACTCTAATATAATCGTTTGGTTTAGTTAGGTAGTTTCAACTCTAATTTTGTCTCAGGGACTTGACACCAAAATAGCAATTGCACGTTTATTCTCTTTGTAAAGAAATACAAATCTGTAAAAGATGCTTTAATGTTTTTGTTGTACATTTTCAGTTATTGCTTATAAACCACATAATTGTAATTTGAGTTGCATCATCCTAGTTGATGAAGCCATACAACTAATTACAAGTTTCAGAGAACTGACTTTTTGATTAGCAAGTAAATGTTACATATAAGCACAGGATTCTGAGATGGGATCACAAAGAAAATTTTACTTCTTAACGTAAAATTGAAACCTTCAAAAATAACGATTTATTGAAATTACATATTGGCTTATTTTGACACAATGCTGCCAAGGTTTAGTAATCACAAACAGAATTACCTTAAATAAAAACAACCCATGATATATCTGATTGTCTTTTAGACTCTAAACATTTACTTAGAAGGGAAAAAGAGTCATTATAGCTGTGTCAATATTGAAAAGATGTCAGTTTTATTATGATTTGTGGTGGACTTTTTTCTTACAGACTACCTAGTCATTAGAATAAAGAAATTTTTAAAAAATATTCATTTTTATTTCTAATTGGAAAATAATTTAAAGAGACAGAATTTCCCTTAATTTAATCTAAAAACACAAAAATCAGACAAATTCGTTTTTAAAGATCCACTCTCATTCTTACACAGAATTGGCAAAGTTTTCAATAATCTTTTGAAGTGTTATATGTATATATATCACATTATATATAATGTTTATAGAATGTGACATATAATGTACAATACAAGCACATATATAATAGCACTCCACTATTTTCATATTTTTCTAGTCTCTCTCTCTCCTCACCCCGTGTGTGTGTGTGGTGTGTGTGTGTGTGTGTGTGTATAGGTGCATGTGGAGGGGGAAGTAGGAGAGAGAAAGTCAGAGACACACACAGTTATATAAAAGGAAAAATAGAGATGTTAACTGTAGGGTGATTGGGTATAGAATAAGATGTGTTTCACATATAGGCTGAAGTTTCAGCATATTTTGTACAACAGCCCAAGACGTACCTGTGTTCCTTAGATTATTTTAGTAGCCTAGTCAGTACACTTTGAGATTGTGTCACTATTAGACAAAAGTCACATGATATAGTTAAAAAATATAATATCCACATTATCCATTAAGTGTCAACCCTCAGGATCAATAGTTAATATGAACAATTTTGAGACAGTGATTATTAATATTCTTACTGCATTTTGAATTTATTGGCAATAAAATGCCACATAAATCTTCTTGCACTGTAGTGTGTCTTGCACACAGTATCTTGACATATTAAAAGTTGCATGAAACAGCACACAACAAAGCACATGTCCCCATTTCTAAAAGCTGATGCAACTGTATTTGTCCCTTAGAAAGTCATCCACAGATCTTTTTCCTTCACTTATCAAAGAGAGTCATATCAGAAGCAGAGATGCCATTGCCTAATGGCCAGGTTTTAATTGTTCTGAAATATTCCCACATAACACTAATTCTTAACTAACCTTGTGCTGCTGCACCAGATACAGATTTTAAGGATATAATTTTGGTAGGTTGTGGTCTTTGGGACCTTAGACCCTTGATATCAAGGACTGCAAATATGCGGAGAGCTTACTGTTGCTATCTATCCACGTGCAGGAGACATCAGAAATCAAATGGAGATCTTTTCTGTGGATCCAGAAGAACCTAAGAATTCCTCTCAACTTACTTATTCAGGGTATAATTACTAATTGAACAATTATTAAACAATACTTGCCAATTAGTTTTAATTTGAGTGCTAATTCTTATAGATCCAGTTGATAACAGAAAATTGGCAAACAGAAGTAAATAAATTTACAACATTTCTTCACTTAGAAATAAGAGTGTATGGGTCAACACTGTAAAACAAGTATGTCTCATAAGCCAGTCCTCACATTCTATAATTTACTGACTTACCCATATTACTGTATTTATGTTGCCTTTATAGTATTTCACAATTGATCATTTGCAAATAATTTTTTTTTTTTTTTTTTTTTTTTGAGAGGGAGTCTTGCTCTCTCACCCAGGCTGGAGTGCTGTGGCCACATCTCAGCTCACTGCAAGCTCCGCCTCCCAGGTTTACACCATTCTCCTGCCTCAGCCTCCCTAGTAGCTGGGACTACAGGCGCCCGCCACCTCGCCCGGCTAGTTTTTTGTATTTTTTTAGTAGAGATGGGGTTTCACCATGTTAGCCAGAATGGTCTCAATCTCCTGACCTCGTGATCCGCCAGTCTCAGCCCCCCAAAGTGCTGGGATTACAGGCTTGAGCCACCGCACCCGGCCAGGATTAATTTTTTCATGCTAACCTTGGAAGGCTCAAATATTATTGTCTAAACATATATCTGTATATTTTCTTTTAGAGTTGTATAGCTTACTAGTATGAAAAGAGACCATATTACAGAAATAAAAATGGTCTTCAGTTCCTCCTTAAATAGGCTTTGTGCATAAAGTTATAGTTTAAACATATTTTTAAAAAGATTTAGTAATATTTTTTACGAAAATGTAGTGGAAACTATGTGAATTTAAAATACAAGCTGTGATCTAGTTATATTGATTTTATTTGCTTATCTCTGTCTAAAATCCAAAATAACTTTTTGTCCTTTTAATATTATTTTTACTTCACTTTGAAAAAAATACTTAGAAGGGACTCACAAAATATTGCAGTATCCCTAATAGTTATTGTTTCATTCATGATTTAGATAATTAATGAACAGTAAGGTGAAAATGTCAGACAATTAATTTTTAATTATTCAGTGTTAGACAAGTTACAGAAACATTCAAATAATGATAAGAACTTATAACAACATCCAAAGGAAATTCTAATTATATCTGCTCTTTGTTTCATCTTTGGAGAAGCAATTTAATTGTCTCAAGTTAGCAAGTGCATGGTCAGTCAAATGCCCCTTGGCCTAATTCAGAGATGTCAAAACAACTGAATGAGACACACAAAAGGAAGTTGAAACTTGTTCATAGAACCTAATTAAAGACAAAAATTCAGAACCCTTGAGATAGAGGCCATCTCTTTCAAAAAACAGGATACAAGTTTTTTAATGTCTTTAAAGAAAAAAAAAAGTCACTCTGAATGCTATATAAGTAGTTGAACAACTAAAAGAGCAATGGTTACTCTGGTTTCCCAGGACAGGGAGATGTTTTCCTATTGCAAAACAAGAGCAACAGCGCCAAAGGTAAAGCTTGCACAGTGGGTACTGGCCTGGCCTACACAGAAATTGTTATAGAAGGGAAGTTTAAGTTCTCCACTTTTTTTTTTTTAGATTTTTATATAAGGGCAGGCCTACAAATTTTCCAAGAAAATGTCCTTCAATACAGAAGATGGAGTTCCAGGCACAGTCTAAAGTGGTCTTTTCCATGATATTTCTTCTTGAAGACTTGGGTGACAATTGTCTTTCCCGTTTCCCGACTCAGCTCAGGAGCCTCACCTGCATTTTAGCCTTCTACCACTATCTCTGTCTTCTACTACACTTTTGCTTATCACATCCATTTGGTACTTTCTTTTTCAAAAGTAAGTTTAGTTTGAGACCTTTTCCCAGGTGTAAAGATCAATTAAATATAGTGCAATCAGAAGATGTGAATGTGAGTCCCTACTGCATCGCCGCTTGATTTGTGACTTTAGGTAGGTGTGAGTCCCAGCTGCCCAGCCTTAAAATACAAATCATCATCTCCACCAAGTTAATACTCAATTGAAAGAAACGTTCAAATGCCAATTTTATTATCATCTCCCTAGAAAGGTCTTTTCTAATAACAATCTGAAGTAGTTTCCCAGGAACACCACACATTTTTTAACATAACACTTCACAATAAGTGTTATTTTATTTGTTTCTTTTTCTCCATTAACTCTCTATTCCCAAATTGAAGACACTATGAACACAAATGTCTGACCTGTTTTATTTTTCACTATATTCTCAGGATCTACAAGAGTATCAGGAATATAGTAGAACCTCAATAAATATGTATTGCAAGACCAGGTGCCATGGCTCATGCCCTGTAATCCTAGCACTTTGGGATTACAAGTGAGGTGGGCAGATTGCATGAGCCCAAAAGTTTGACACAAGACTGGGCAATGTGGCAACACCCTGTCTCTATTAAAAATAATAATAATAAAAGTTAGTTGGGCATGGTGACAAGCACCTGTAGTCCCAGCTACTCAGGAGGCTGAAGTGAGAGGATTGTTTGAGTCCAAGAAGTCAACACTGCAGTAAGCCAAGATCATATCACTGCAGTCCAGCCTGGGTGACAGGAGTGCGAACCTATCTCATAAAACCAACCAACCAACCAACCAACCAACAAACAAAACCTACTAATATGTATTGCATGAAAGAGAGAGAAATGCTAATATACCATACAAATTAAAATACATTCGAAGAAATTCACAAATGGTCAGTAATTTAGAAGTTGCGGTCCAATTATTCTCGTGGATGGACTTCAAACTTTTGTAGTGAATACTATTCAACACCTCAAATCCATGACTCACTGAAGTTTAATAAGCACTGATGTCCAGTGTCAAGGAGCATTGCTTTTTCTTCCTACCACCTTTAGTACCTGGCACAGAACCCGGCATAGTGAGCGCTCAATAATTATTCATTGAAAAGTGATCTGCAGAGTTTCCCATAGAATTGGACACAGAGAAGCAGTTCTTGTCAGAGTTCTGGCGAGGTCTGAGCAGTCTGACAACATCCCGACAGTCCATTACAGTGACCAGATGGGACCTGCACATGAGCACCCGGGCTAGAGAGCCAGCACATCCATGAACGAGTCGATTGTTTTAGCTCTGTGATTACTAGACAGCATATGCTTGGCAGGCAATGGAAACAGATTAATCCCATGAATCTAAGCAGGGTGCCTTATACCGAAAGTTAATTTATTAGGCTGTCCACATGCTTTCCATGTGTTTATATTTTCTTAATTTCAAGTATTAAATAAGAATTAAAAGACTGACAATTTTGTTTTACCAATAACTTGATTTTAAGTGAGAAGGTTATTTCTTCTATTCTTTTCCCACTATATAATAGACTTCTTACAAGCTAAAGCATTAGACAGAAATGTCTTATTTAGCCATAGAGTAAGTTAATAGAACTGGAGTCAGAAAATCATTCTGATTTATAATAGTATTTTTGCTTATACTTAAACAAGCAAGTGTAGAGTCCTCATGTATCAAAAGTCTTGTTGTAGACTTCCTTAAAGAAAGGGAAATAACAAAGCTCTTTTTATGTTAGGCAAAGAAGGGTGTTTAAATAGTACACTGAAAATTATTATATGTAAAATTATAAACTCATTTAGGTTAGTTATTTTCACAATATAAATGCTCAAACATAAGGGTGTAGTATTAAGGATTTCAAGTAATCTGAGTAATTTTTACAATTATATACAAAAAGAGAGAAGAAAGAAAGAAAGGAGAGAAAGAAAGAAAGAAAGAAAGAAAGAAGAAAGAAAGAAAGAGAAAGAAGGAAAGAAATGAAGGAAGGAAGAAAGGAAGGAAGGAAAGGATGAGAGAAGAAAGAAAGAGAAAGAGAGAAAGAAAGAAAGAAAAGAAAGAAAGAAAGAAAGAAAGAAAGAAAGAAAGAAAGAAAGAAAAAGAAAAAGAAAGAAAGAAAGAAAACGAACAAAGAGAGAGAAGGAGAGAGAGGGAGAGAGGGAGGGAGGGAAAGAAGGAAGGAAGGGAGGAAGGGAGGAAGAGAAGGAAGGAGAAATAAAGAAAGCCAACAAATAAATCCTTGAACAATATAGACACAAAAGCAGTACTCAGCTTGGTAAGTCATACGTCATTCTCTTTGCGACCCTTTGCTTTCATACTAGTTTAGAGACTCGTTCCATCCCTGCAGGTCTGAACTGCTTCCAAAATAAGTAACATTTTCATATGGACAGATCCCAATAATTCATTAACTCAGAAGTCCAACTAAGTAACATAACCAAACAGAGAGTATTGGATATATATTTTTTTACCATCAACTATGACTCCATTAAAAAAAAAAAGAGTGAGAAAGAGGGAGAGGAAGACTTTCAGTTTGTATACATTATTCCTGAAGTTTACATAGAGAGGGCTCTGGATTTTATATGAATTATTGCTAGGACTACTTAAGGCCGGCTGAAGTAGAGAATGTTCACTTGTAGTCAAGCTGACAGTTACTATGGAGTTTCGAATCATTTGTTTGGAAACCATGGGTCCTTAAACCATATTGTACAAATGTCAAACACATTCATTATTATAATATCTACACTGAACAGGCTTCTAATGCATCACTTGTAAATGAATGATAAATAGATATAAATGTCTATTCACAGTTGACCACCTTTCTGATTAAAAGTTCTTCTTTTATATACTTCCTCTAACTAAGGAGATGGAGTAGGATGTTAAGAGCTGGGGCAGGAAATGCAGCTCCCTTAATTTAAACTATGAGAAATCTACATACAATCATTTCTCAGCCTGTTGGCTAAGATCAAGTGAGAAATCTACATACAGAATAGAGAATAGACTCTCTTCTGCTCCATTTTTCAAACATATATTTCCCCATTCAAACTGAACAACAAGGAAACAACAAACCCCAAGTTCAAAATTTAAATGCAAACATTTTAAACTAACCAGTTAACATTAATCCAAATTTTACTCATCCATCTTGTGCTAGTTCAAAACCATGAACAACATGTAATTGTTTTCCTCTCTCTGGGTTTCTACCATATGTGATCTGTCTTATTATTTTGGACATTTAAAATGTTCTAACTTTCCTTGTAACTGTATTATGCCTTGTTGCCCTAACTAGGATTTGAGCAATGACAAGATCTGAGTTTTATATTCTATTACAATATGCTTAGTGATAATAATAGATACTCAATGGATTTTTGTTGAACCAAACGAAAAATAAATGCTGGCTCAAGTAGAAGGGCAAAAGAAAAAATATTCAAAGTGTAGTCACTTATAAAGTATCCCAAGTTTTATTTCCATAATGCATATCAGTTGTTTCGGCTGCAGAGACTGACAAAACCAAACCAATAAAAGCAGCATTATTTTATTTATAATTACACTAAGATATATATTAAATGGTGCTTAAGTCATATGTAGTTATTTGATTTTTAAAAAGTATGTTCTCTGTACATTAAATAATTAGCATATAATGCTAAATACTATGATTATAGAATAACATATTATGTAAGCCTTTGAACTAAGTTACAATCCATTCTTTCTCATCAAAGTCACCCCCCCAAAACAGTCAAAATATTAAAGGGAGAAAACTTATATGATACTACCATAATTAAAAAGATTTGCAGCAGACCAGATTTCATGAAGTTTATATTAAATCAAGACAGAGAAAACTTTTGCAGAGGCAAATAAGCTCTTGTGAAGGAAAATAATTATTTATGAGGATTAGCAGATTTTTCAATTTTTACTACACAAGATGAAAAAACTACATCATTTTTAGGATTTTTACTGGCAACAAATACCTTCCGAGGCCATCTACTGAAAGAATAATAAATTCTTCTAGATAATTTTCTTGTAGAACTAGCTAAACTTTATAAGTCTTTCCAAATAGGCAATATATCCTCTTCTTTTTGTTTGGCTGAGAAAA
Organism: Trachypithecus francoisi; assembly: GCF_009764315.1. Classification (NCBI taxonomy): domain Eukaryota; kingdom Metazoa; phylum Chordata; class Mammalia; order Primates; family Cercopithecidae; genus Trachypithecus; species Trachypithecus francoisi. The sequence continues at coordinate 65,102,088 of NW_022681469.1, forward strand.
CTTTTATGTTTCCCTTGCGTTACCTGTGTTAAACTGAAAAAGAAAAAAATCAGTCTTCTAAGTCAATTAATTTTTAAAGAAAGTTTATTTTCTGCTCCCTCTCTGTAAGTGTTGTATTCAAAGGGTTTGGTTCCTAAATATTCCTTCAAATTGAGGTGACTGATATAATCACCTTATAGTTACCCTCCTTTCCATGCAAGTTTGATAGTTGAAACTAATATATTTCTGACAATGAGATGAAAGAAAGGGTTTTACAAAAGTATTTTTGTTCCTAAAAAAGAGATATAAGTGATTATCTATTTTTCCATTTATATTTTTTGTCTGGATGTGACCCATGAAAACTGTGGCAGCCATCTTGCTACCAACCTAAAGATAATGCCAACCCCAAGAATGGCTGACAGAGAAATAACTGGGTCCTTGATAACATCATTAAGCAGATGATATTTTCATCTTTGTAGTCACTCGAACTCTGAACATATTTATATTATATGACACATTTTCTTATTTTTTAATTCAAATTTAGGTGTCTTTTTTTCTGTTAGCCATCTATTCCATGCTAATTGATAAAAGCAATAGAGTGGTTTCTTACTCAAAAAAAGGAAAACTAACAAAATCACAAATTCAAAAAAATTAGAGAAACACACCACTTAGTGTATTTTATGTATCAGACATTTTGCAGTGTGCTAAAAGAGAATCAGAAGTGCATAAAAGATTATCCCCTTATTCTTGGAATGTATAATGTGGATGAAGACATACTGACACAAATCAATACTGACAACACTATCAGCTAGGACATCTGACATTGACATAAATATACAAAATGCCCCAGTAAACATAAAGAACACTTAAATTTCCCAAGGGTGAGGTGAAGCCTTGGAGAGCAAAAGGTGAAGCCTTGGAGAGCAAAAGAATATAATTTGATAAAGTCTTTCAAGAATGAAGAGCAGTGAAATGAGCAAGAAAGTGAAATCCAGGAAGTTTTAGAAAAGGCACAGAACTTGATAGTAAATTCTTTATGAAGAATAAACAGGATGCTTTGAGTAAAGTAGAAAGAGAGGGGTGGGGAGAGAGAAGCAGAAAATAGAGTGCATGTGAGAGAACAATGAAGAATAGTTAACGGTGAGACTGGAAACGGTGGAAATGCACTAGGAAGAGACTTAAAAGCATTGGGAGTTATACCTGATGTAAAGGATGAGTTGATGGGTGCTGACAAGTTGATGGGTGCAGCACACCAACATGGCACAAGTATACATATGTAACAAACCTACATGTTATGCACATGTACCCTAGAACTTAAAGTATAAAAAAAAAAAAAAAAAGTCAATGCTAAGAAGCCTGGAGTTTATTCAAGTTTGATGCTAGGAAAAACTGCCAGAGTTGTATAAGTGAGTGAGACACATTCAGACTTTTAATTTTGTGATGATAACTCTTATGGTTGTGGTGAACAGATTAGATAGGAGAAAAGGATAAACTAAATTAAAAATGGTATTATCACTCACACTAGAAAAATATATTGAAATGTTTGCCACATTATCAGCTTGGCTTGTCAGCTGAGGCTTTTGCTGGGACTGTGTCACAGCTCAAATCTCCTTTTGCCTAATACTGCTTCCTAGCTTTCCTCCCACTGGGCTGATTCCAAGAACACTCTCTGATGATATAATCTTCATCTCAGAGTTGGCTTCTGGAGAAACTCAACCTACACAAAAGTGTCGGAAATGGCAAATACCATTCTAGATCCATGTCCTTCTCTCGCAATGTGATCACTTCTGGGTGGTTCTGATTGCTCCATTTTGATTTAGTATTGGAGGAAGGGACCGTCAAATCAATAAGCATCATCTTTCCAGACCCCGTCCCAGAGGAGTCCACGAGTATTCCCTAGCTGAAGAAAGGCCTTACGGACCAAATCTGGAATCATTAAACTTCGGAATAGTTAAGTTGTGAGGTGTCACATCCTTGCAATGTGTGCTTATACTTGCTTTTAAGTCTAAGTCCCTATAGAAATAGTCCTTTCTCTAAAAAAAATTTCAGAAAAGACAAAAAGAAGGTCATAATCTCATCCATCTTCTTTAAATGCCAGAGAATTTAAAAAACAGAAACAAAAAAACAATTCAGTCTACTTAATTTTTATTTTCTAGATAGTGGAAATGTTCCCCAAAATTCTAATTAATTATGACTTTCTTCTCCTGCGATCATTTATTTGTCAAATATTTACTAATTATATACCTGCACTATTCACTCTAGTAGACTCAAAATCTAGTCTGAACAACAGTAAAGATAGTAAAAAGGTATTATTAAATAATTATTACAAAACGCATTTTGTGAATGATTATGCTATAATTTCTGGTGATTCTATGCTAAATGCCCATGGCAAATATGAATGATAATGGCCTTTTTTTCAAGAGGCACAGCCTTGTTTGTACAAAACCTCAAAGTTCACATATATTGTAAATTTTGCTAACTTCCAGTATTTTCTACAGATTTTTTTTTTAAACTTTCCAAGGGGAAAAAACCCCAACCAGTCACTGATAACTCAATTATATATTGTAGGTTGCTTTAACCCTAAAGAGTACAAAGGACAGCCTTCAGACCCTTAGAGTCCCAACATTGTGGTTTCCTCTGCAGGAGAGTTTGGATCTTTGCCGAGGGGCACTGAGCCAGTGCAAACCAAGTGGGTCTAAACACTGCTAAAGTACTACATTTTGACACTTATGTGCTACTGTGGAGTATCCTTAGCAATGGAGTGATTTATATAAATTGGAATGGTGGATACCTAAATAATATAAATTATTACCTTTGCATACATAATCCCCTTATGAATTATACATTTTATAGAGATATAAAGAAATATCAGTTATGTAGACAACATCTACTTTTATAATGTATTCAAATAACTTTATTTTAATGATATCATAAGATAAATCGATACTTCATAAACATTTACTTTATTAAATATTAACACACTTCATGCATGAAACATCTCCAAAGAGAGATTTGCTTAAAATAGTCACAGCAGGAAGTTATGCTATAAGAATTTATTTTAAGCAATGATCTAATACACTCAGTTCAGATAAAGGGACTTTTTCTTCCCATCCCTGAAGGCAGAGAACAGAACAAGAAAAAAATTCCCTTAAAAGTATGAATTGCTTTTTCTACTATAGTAAAACTGAGACATATTTGGAAAAAATGCCTTTTAAGCTACGTGGCATCTCTTAAAGCAAAATTGCAAAGTTAACTAAGATTTTTTTCCTTGGCCACTTTCATAAAACATGTCATCCCCTGCTAAGATATTTACTGAAAATTAAGATGTTACTTGATGCCACCAATTGGCTCATGCTAGGAGTATCAGTATTTTTAAAAGAAATTCCTGAAGAAAAAAATACAGCCTTAAGAAAAAAATTGAATGGAGCTATAGTGTTAGATTAGAATGGAGGACAAACTTTCAAATTCTAGTACATAATCAACTGCTTATTTTATTTTACATTAAACAATATCCAGGCTACCAGATAACTTTAATTTTTTTAAAGATAATCATATGAGCTTCTTAGTGTGTTTGGATTAAGAGAAGTCAAAAACAATTGCTAGCAGTATTTTAGCCCTCAATTTTTCATCTGAAAACATAGATTACATAAAATGTATGTGTTTACATTTTCAGAAATAAATTTTTTTATTAAGTATGAGCCTTTATAAGCAATACCTCCTGTTCCTTTAGCAGACCTTAAAATGTGTGAAAGAACTACTTAAAAGTTAATTGATTAGGGGGCGGAGCAAGATGGCCGAATAGGAACAGCTCCAGTCTCCAACTCCCAGCGCGAGCAACACAGAAGACCGGTGATTTCTGCATTTTCAAATGAGGTACTGGGATCATCTCACTAGGGAATGCCGGACAATCGGTGCTGGTCAGCCGCTGCAGCCGGACCAGCGAGAGCTGAAGCAGGGCGAGGCATCGCCTCACCTGGGAAGCGCAAGGGGGAAGGGAATCCCTTTTTGTAGCCAGGGGAACTGAGAAACACAACAGCTGGAAAATCGGGTAACTCCCACCCCAATACTGTGCTTTAAGCAAACGGGCACACCAGGAAATTATATCCCACACCTGGCCGGGAGGGTCCCACGCCCACGGAGCCTCCCTCATTGCTAGCACAGCAGTCTGTGATCTAACCGCAAGGCAGCAGCGAGGCTGGAGGAGGGGCGCCCACCATTGCTAAGGCTTAAGTAGGTAAACAAAGCCCTGGGAAGCTCGAACTGGGTGGAGCTCACAGAAGCTCAAGGAAGCCTGCCAGTCTCTGTAGACTCCACCTCTGGGGACAGGGCATAGCTAAACAACAACAACAACAACAACAAAAGCAGCAAAAACCTCTGCAGACGCAAATGACTCTCTCTGACAGCTTTGAAGAGAGCAGTGGATCTCCCAACACAGAGGTTGAGATTTGAGAAGGGACAGACTGCATGCTCAAGTGGGTCCCTGACCCCTGAGTAGCCTAACTGGGAGACATCCCCCACTAGGGGCAGACAGACATCCCACACCTCACACAGTGGAGTACACCCCTGAGAGGAAGCTTCCAAAGTAAGAATCAGACAGGTACACTCGCTGTTCAGCAATATTCTATCTTCTACAGCCTCTGCTGCTGATACCCGGGCAAACAGGGAGTGGAGTGGACCTCAGGCAATCTCCAACAGACCTACAGCTGAGGGTCCTGACTGTTAGAAGGAAGACTATCAAACAGGAAGGACACCTACACCAAAACCCCATCAGTATGTCACCATCATCAACGACCAGAAGCAGATAAAACCACAAAGATGGGGAAAAAGCAGGGCAGAAAAGCTGGAAATTCAAAAAATAAGAGCACATCTCCCCCTGCAAAGGAGCGCAGCTCATCTCCAGCAACGGATCAAAGCTGGACGGAGAATGACTTTGATGAGATGAGAGAAGAAGGCTTCAGTCCATCAAACTTCTCAGAGCTAAAGGAAGAATTACGTACTCAGCACAAAGAAACTAAAAATCTTGAAAAAAGAGTGGAAGAATTGATAACTAGAATAATTAATGCAGAGAAGGTCATAAACGAAATGACAGAGATGAAAACCATGACACGAGAAATACGTGACAAATGCACAAGCTTCGGTAACCGACTCGATCAACTGGAAGAAAGAGTATCAGCGATTGAGGATCAAATGAATGAAATGAAGCGAGAAGAGAAACCAAAAGAAAAAGAAGAAAAAGAATGAACAAAGCCTGCAAGAAGTATGGGATTATGTAAAAGACCAAATCTATGTCTGATTGGGGTGCCTGCAAGTGAGGGGGAAAATGGAACCAAGTTGGAAAACACTCTTCAGGATATCATCCAGAAGAACTTCCCCAACCTAGTAGGGCACGCCAACATTCAAATTCAGGAAATACAGAGAATGCCACAAAGATACTCCTCCAGAAGAGCAACTCCAAGACACATAATTGCCAGATTCACCAAAGTTGAAATGAAGGAAAAAATCTTAAGGGCAGCCAGAGAGAAAGGTCGGGTTACCCACAAAGGGAAGCCCATCAGACTAACAGCAGATCTCTCGGCAGAAACTCTACAAGCCAGAAGAGAGTGGGGGCCAATATTCAACATTCTTAAAAGAATTTTAAACCCAGAATTTCATATCCAGCCAAACTAAGTTTCATTTCAAGTGAAGGAGAAATAAAATCCTTTACAGATAAGCAAATGCTTAGAGATTTTGTCACCAGGCCTTACAAGAGACCCTGAAGGAAGCACTAAACATGGAAAGGAACAACCACTACCAGCCATTGCAAAAACCTGCCAAAATGTAAAGACCATCGAGGCTAGGAAGAAACTGCATCAACAAATGAGCAAAATAACCAGTTATTATCATAATGGCAGGATCAAGTTCACACATAACAATGTTAACCTTAAATGTAAATGGACTAAATGGTCCAGTTAAAAGACACAGACTGGCAAACTGAATAAAGAGTCAAGACTCATCAATCTGCTGTATTCAGGAGACTCACCTCACATGCAGAGACATACATAGGCTCAAAATAAAGGGATGGAGGAAGATCTACCAAGCAAATGGAGAACAAAAAAAAGCAGGGGTTGCAATCCTAGTCTCTGATAAAACAGACTTTAAACCATCAAAGATCAAAAGAGACAAAGAAGGCCATTACATAATGGTAAAGGGATCAATTCAACAAGAAGAGCTAACTATCCTAAATATATACACACACAATACAGGAGCACCCAGATTCATAAAGCAAGTCCTTAGAGACTTACAAAGAGACTTAGACTCCCATGCAATAATAATGGGAGACTTCAACACTCCACTGTCAACATTAGACAGATCAACGAGACAGAAAGTTAACAAGGATATCCAGGAATTGAACTCATCTCTGCACCAAGCGGACCTAATAGACATCTATAGAACTCTCCACCCCAAATCAACAGAATATACATTCTCCTCAGCACCACATCACAATTATTCCAAAATTGACCACATAATTGGAAGTAAAGCACTCCTCAGCAAATGTAAAAGAACAGAAATTATAACAAACTGTCTCTTAGACCACAGTGCAATCAAACTAGAACTCAGGACTAAGAAACTCAATCAAAACCGCTCAACTACATGGAAACTGAATAACCTGCTCCTGAATGACTACTGGGTTCATAACGAAATGAAGGCAGAAATAAACATGTTCTTTGAAACCAATGAGAACAAAGATACAACATACCAGAATCTCTGGGACACATTTAAAGCGGTGTGTAGAGGGAAATTTATAGCACTATATGCCCACAAGAGAAAGCTGGAAAGATCTAAAATGGACACTCTAACATCACAATTAGAAGAACTAGAGAAGCAAGAGCAAACACATTCAAAAGCTAGCAGAAGGCAAGAAATAACTAAGATCAGAGCAGAACTGAAGGAGATAGAGATACAAAAAACCCTCCAAAAAATCAATGAATCCAGGAGTTGGTTTTTTGAAAAGATCAACAAAATTGACAGACCGCTAGCAAAACTAATAAAGAAGAAAAGAGAGAAGAATCAAATAGACGCAATAAAAAATGATAAAGGGGATATCACCACCGAACCCACAGAAATACAAACTATCATCAGAGGATACTATAAACACCTCTACGCAAATCAACTAGAAAATCTAGAAGAAATGGATAACTTCCTGGACACTTACACTCTCCCAAGACTAAACCAGGAAGAAGTTGAATCCCTGAATAGACCAATAGCAGGCTCTGAAATTGAGGCAATAATTAATAGCCTACCAACCAAAGAAAGTCCAGGACCAGATGGATTCACAGCTAAATTGTACCAGAGGTATAAGGAGGAGCTGGTACCATTCCTTCTGAAACTATTCCAATCTATAGAAAAAGAGAGAATCCTCCCTAACTCATTTTATGAGGCCAACATCATCCTGATACCAAAGACTGGCAGAGACACAACAAAAAAAGAGAATTTTAGACCAATATCCCTGATGAACATCGATGCAAAAATCATCAATAAAATACTGGCAAACCGGATTCAGCAGCACATCAAAAAGCTTATCCACCATGATCAAGTGGGCTTCATCCCTGGGATGCAAGGCTGGTTCAACATTCGCAAATCAATAAACATAATCCAGCATATAAACAGAATCAAAGACAAGAACCACATGATTATCTCAATAGATGCAGAAAAGGCCTTTGACAAAATTCAACAGCCCTTCATACTAAAAACGCTCAATAAATTCTGTATTGATGGAACGTACCTCAAAATAATAAGAGTTATTTATGACAAACCCACAGCCAATATCATACTGAATGGGCAAAAACTGGAAACATTCCCTTTGAAAACTGGCACAAGACAGGGATGCCCTCTCTCACCACTCCTATTCAACATAGTGTTGGAAGTTCTGGCTAGGGCAATCAGGCAAGAGAAAGAAATCAAGGGTATTCAGTTAGGAAAAGAAGAAGTCAAATTGTCCCTGTTTGCAGATGACATGACTGTATATTTAGAAAACCCCATTGTCTCAGCCCAACATCTACTTAAGCTGATAAGCAACTTCAGCAAAGTCTCAGGATACAAATTTAATGTGCATAAATCACAAGCATTCTTATACACCAGTAACAGACAAACAGAGAGCCAAATAATGAATGAATTTCCATTCACAATTGCTTCAAAGAGAATAAAATACCTAGGAATCCAACTTACAAGGGATGTAAAGGACCTCTTCAAGGAGAACTACAAACCACTGCTCAGTGAAATAAAAGAGGACACTAACAAATGGAAGAACATACCATGCTCATGGATAGGAAGAATCAATATTGTGAAAATGGCCACACTGTCCAAGGTTATTTATAGATTCAATGCCATCCCCATCAAGCTACCAATGACTTTCTTCACAGAATTGGAAAAAACGGCGTTAAAGTTCATATGGAACCAAAAAAGAGCCCGCATTGCCAAGACAATCCTAAGTCAAAAGAACAAAGCTGGAGGCATCACACTACCTGACTTCAAACTATACTACAAGGCTACAGTAACCAAAACAGCATGGTACTGGTACCAAAACAGAGATATAGACCAATGGAACAGAACAGAGTCCTCAGAAATAATACCACACATCTACAGCCATCTGATCTTTGACAAACCTGAGAGAAACAAGAAATGGGGAAAGGATTCCCTATTTAATAAATGGTGCTGGGAAAATGGCTAGCCATAAGTAGAAAGCTGAAACTGGATCCTTTCCTTACTCCTTATACGAAATTAATTCAAGATGGATTAGAGACTTAAGTGTTAGACCTAGTACCATAAAAACCCTAGAAGAAAACCTAGGTAGTACCATTCAGGACATAGGCATGGGCAAGGACTTCATGTCTAAAACACCAAAAGCAACGGCAGCAAAAGCCAAAATTGACAAATGGGATCTAATTAAACTAAAGAGCTTCTGCACAGCAAAAGAAACTACCATCAGAGTGAACAGGCAACCTACAGAATGGAGAACATTTTTGCAATCTACTCATCTGACAAAGGGCTAATATCCAGAACCTACAAAGAACTCAAACAAATTTACAAGAAAAACAACACCTCATCAAAAAGTGGGCAAAGGATATGAACAGACATTTCTCAAAAGAGACATTCGTACAACCACAGACACATGAAAAAATGCTCATCATCACTGGCCATCAGAGAAATGCAAATCAAAACCACAATGAGATACCATCTCACACCAGTGAGAATGGCAATCATTAAAAAGTCAGGCAACACAGGTGCTGGAGAGGATGTGGAGAAATAGGAACACTTTTACACTGTTGGTGGGATTGTAAACTAGTTCAACCATTATGGAAAACAGTATGGCGATTCCTCAAGGATCTAGAACTAGATGTACCATATGACCCAGCCATCCCATTACTGGTATATACCCAAAGGATTATAAATCATGCTGCTATAAAGACACATGCACACGTATGTTTATTGTGGCAGTATTCACAATAGGAAACACTTGGAATCAACCCAATGTCCATCAGTGACAGACTGGATTAAGAAATGTGGCACATATCACCATGGAATACTATGCAGCCATAAAAAAGGATGATTTGTGTCCTTTGTAGGGACATGGATGCAGCTGGAAACCATCATTCTTAGCAAACTATCGCAAGAACAGAAAACCAAACACCGCATGTTCTCACTCATAGGTGGGAACTGAACAATGAGATCACTTGGACTCGGGAAGGGGAACATCACAACTGGGGCCTATCACGGGGAGGGGGGAGGGGGGAGGGATTGCATTGGGAGTTATGCCTGATGTAAATGACGAGTTGATGGGTGCTGACGAGTTGATGGGTGCAGCACACCAACATGGCACAAGTATACATATGTAACAAACCTGCACGTTATGCACATGTACCCTAGAACTTAAAGTATAATAATAATAATAAAAAAGTTAATTGATTGAAAACCAAAGAACATTGTTCTATTTCAGAAATTAAGTAAGTAATATTACTGCATATTAAAATAAATGTTTTGTGTAGACTAAAGCCCTGAGAATAAATAATTCTAAAATAATTGAGCAACTGATATTTGGCTATTAAATCTCACAATTAGAGAGTTAAAGCAGTCATTGTAGATGAATACTGTATGTAGCTTCAAAGTCTAAAGTCCTAGGATGGCCTATAATCAATTCTCTTTGAAGAAGAAGAACTCAATATTGGTAACTATTGGATTTAAACCTTGCAATTGCTCCTAGTCTTTTTTTTTTTCCAATACTTCTGAAAAAGATGGGATAAAAAGACAATAGAAGATGTCTCAAAAATGCAGAAGAGATCTGATATTATGTTATCTTATCAGCCATTCAATCTCTGCCAGTCTTAGCATCTATCTCTGCTTACATAGATATTGACATTTGCTAAAGTACTAGTTAGTAGACGACATCTGAAGTGTGGCATCCTTTCCTCCGGGTTTCACACTGGTAGTTGAAAATGTAGGACATGGTAGTAATTGCCTTTTGATTTTTAAATTACTAGTGTATGTTTCTTTGTCATGGTAAGATTGTCTTAATGAACCCATAGTTGGGAGATTATTTATCTATACTTGCTGAGAGTGATTGACTTGTAAGAGAAACCTATTCGGATGTGAAATGAGAGTGTGGAAAAAGCAGTATAGTGTTTGTTATTATAGCCACATTATCATTTGAAAGTATGCTTATTTGTGAACTGAAAGTTAATCAAATTTAATTGTACAACTATTGTTATGGATATATTCATTCTTGATGTATAACTCATTTGTCATTTCTTCAATCTCAAACTTTGCATTTCTATTATACAGCCTAATGTACATTAACTAATTTTTGATGTTTTCATTTATATTTTCAAGGCTTTTATTATATTTATTCACTCTTAATAAAGAACATGCATATGTACTTAAATCCATAAAAATCCAGAATGTGTATCAGAGGCAATATATTCTTCAAGTATTCTACTTTTTGACATGTACATGAGGCACTGCATTTGACATTGTGTCCCTTAAAACAAAGCAAAACAAAATGGGAGAAGAAGAAAGATGAAAGTAAATGAACTTAACCAAATGTATACATAAATATACTGACCTTCTTAAAATTTTTGTTTAAGTCAACCAGACTGAGTAGAAAGATGTGGTCTTTGGCTCCCAAGAGTAGCCTGCCTCTTTCCTCATCTAACAGAAGAGTTTGAAAATCCAGTCCTTCTGATGAACCCAAAAAGGGAATACAGCTATTTGAAAGCAGCAAGTCTATGGAAAGCAAAAAAAAAAAAAAAAAAAAAAAAAAAAAGAAGAAGAGAAGAAAGAAAGAAGGAAGGAAAGAAGGAAGGAAGGAGAAAAGAGAGAAAGGAAAGAGAGAAAGAAAGATAAAGAAAAAGAGAAAAATAAAGAAGGGAAAGGAAGGAAGGAAGGAAGGAAGGAAGGAAGAAAGAAAGAAAGAAAGAAAGAAAGAAAGAAAGAAAGAAAAGAAAGGAAGAGAGAGAGAAAGAAAGAAAGAAAGAAAGAGAAAGAAAGAAAGAAGGAAGGAAAAGAAAGAAAGAAGGAAGGAAAGAAAGAGGAAGGAAGGAGAGAGAAAGAAAGAAAGAGAAAGAAAGAGAGAGAAAGAAAGAAAGAAAGAAAGAAAGAAAGAAAGAAAGAAAGAATTAGTAATAAGCAAAATATTTACTTGCCTAAATATACATATTGTCCCACTTTGTAAATGAATACATACAGCATAAAAGGGCCAATATAGCTATATGTAATTACGGTTTTCAACATAATTACTTAGAAATAGATGTAATATATTTGTACTTTAACACAATATTTATGTGTGAAAAATACACAGTATTAAAATGAATATAAAATACGTAAATACACAAAAAGTTAAATACGAAATATTTTACAACCCTATATTCATATTCTTATCATTTAAAGCATCTATCTATATCAATATTTGAAAACCTATAAAATTAATTAATGTATGCAAAGTAAACATCAAATCAAGTGTGTCATAAATCTCAACATTTTTTTCCTACTTTTAAAAAAATACACTTCTTTTTTTGGAGCGGTTTTAGGTTCATAGCAAAACTGAGAGGGAGATACAGAAATTTCCCATATACCTCTTACCCCACATATTCATAGCTTCTCCCATCATCAACATCCCTCACTTCAGTGGTATAATTATTACAATCAATAAACCTAAAATGGCACATATTAATCATTCAAACTTCATAGTTTACTTTAGGGTTTAATTTTGGTGTTGTATATTTTATATATTTCGACAAAGGAATAATGACAAGTATCAACCACTGTAGTATCATATAGAGTACCTTCTCTGCCTTAAAAATTGTCTGTGCTCCACCTGTTCATCCTTCTCCCCCACCCCTCTCCCTGGCAATAACTAATTTTTTCTGTCTTCAAAGTTCAACTTGCTACAGGATGTCACATAGTTTAAACCAAACAATATGTTGCCTTTGCGGATTGGCTTGTTTCACTTAGTAATATGCATTTAAGTTAGCTCCATGTTTTAATGGCTTGATAGCTCATCCTTTATTAATGCTAACATTTTATTTCCTGGATGTACCACAGTTTATTTAAATTTTTACCTACTGAAGGACATCTTCGTTGTTTCCAAGTTTTGGCAAGTATGAATAAAGCTTCCATAAACACCTGTGTGCAGGTTTTTGTGTGGACATACTGATATGGTTTGGCTATGTCCCCACCCAAATCTTATCTTGAGTTGTAGCTTCCATGATTCCCACATGTTGTGGGAGGGACCCGGTCAGAGATAATTGAATCATGGGGGTGGTTTCCCCATGCTGTTCTGGAGGCAGTGAATAAGTCTCATGAGATCTGATGGTTTTATAAGGGGAAACCCCTTTCACTTGGCTCTTACTTTCTCTTGCCTGCCGCTGTTGAAGACAGGCCTGTTGCCCTCCGCCATGATTGCCAGGCCTCTCAGCGGCCTAGAATTGTGAGTCCGTTATACTTCATTTTCTTTATAAATTACCCAGTCTCGAGTATGTCTTTATCAGCAGTGTGAAAATGGACTAATACGCATAGTTTTCACCTTTTTTGAGTAAATATTATACTAAGGAGCATGATTGTTGGGTCTTTTGTTTAGATTTGTGAGAAACTGCCAAATTGGCTTCCAAAGTGTCTGTACCACTTTGCGTTTCCACTAGCAATGAATGAGAATTTCTGTTGCTCCGTCTTCATTAGCATTTGGTGGTATCAGTGTTTTCGATTTTGGCCATGCCAATAGGTGTGTAGCAGTATCTTATTGTTTCAATTTGTATTTCGCTGATGATATGTGATATGGAGCATCTTTTCATATGCTTATTTGCCATCTGTATGCCTTCCTTGGTGAGATGTCTGTTAAGGCCTTTTGTCCATTTTAAAAAATTAGGTTGTTTGTTTTCTTATCATTCAGTTTTAATAGTTCTTTGTATATTTTGGATTACAGTCTTTTATCAGATATATATTTTGCAAATATTATTTCCAATCTGCAGCTTGTCTTTTGCCCATCCTACTTTTGATAGTATTTAGATTGATGCCTGTGTTTGAAGAACTAAACTTTTTCTATTTCATATGTGTGTGCAGAAAGAAGATGTAAATAAACTGAACCGCAGAAAATGTACTCTGAAAGAGATATGACCCTGAACCAGTAATCCAGTATTATCAAAAATTTAATGCTAGAATGGGCCTTGAAATTAAATTAATGCAAAAGCATAATTATACAAATGAAGCTCTTTAATCGTTTTGAGGTAAAGTCACATGCCCTAAAGTTACAAAACTACATAGCAGCAAAGTTGATAATTGAATTGGATTCTGCAGTCTTAATTTTTCTTTTTTTTTGACACTTCTCTTTAGGTCCCAATTCTTTGTTTTATTTATAATTATAATATGTACAGACTCCTATAAGTTATCCAGATCCTTTCACTAGATTTTGCCTCAGGTACTTACAATATCATCTTATTTTTAAATCCTAGAATAATGAATGCTAATAAGGTACTAATATTCATCACTTTATTAAAGCTCATTATGTGCTATCTGACTTTTAATCAATTCATTATTTAAAAGTAGCTTATCATTAATTTATGAGAAAGATAAAAAGAGATAATGTCTAGGATATAGGCACCAAGATAATTCTAAAAAGTATCATGGCAGTTTGAACCTCTGTAAAAATGATATTTGAGTCCCTTAAATACAATGGCTGTATATTCCATCTACCAACAATGGGCTTTATTATTATTTCACATTTTTTAGCTCTTCCTTCCTTCTTTTTTCTACTTTATAATGGTTAAATGTTATTTCCCTTAGTTTCTAAGCTGGGTTTTGTCTTAGATTTTACAAAGCAAAAGGCAGTATGCTGAAGAAGACATGATATTTGAAATCTCAAATGAGCGTGACTTTACCGAACATAAATGTCTCACTAACATTTATGGATCATGCTTTGTGTACATTGGATAGAAGTCTGAAATTGATACTAATTATTTTTCTATTAAGCTAAATATAACTTTAATCATTTTTCAGACTAGAGACCCAATGGTGTAATATTTTATAGCAGTTCCGAATGCAGGGATAATATCCAATAAACACGCCATACTGATTGTAAAGTAGAATTGAGAAGAGAAGAATGGAACCAAGACAAAAGGTAAACAAATGTAATCTAAAGCCTTAATGAGAAAATACATTTCACATAAACCTTATTTCAATCAGGCAGTTGCCTTCCATGTAACTTCCCTTATTTAACAAAGACTGAAATCAGCAAAATCAAAAGTATGTAAAAGCATTCCCAGGGGTTTATTTTGACCCAGCTAGTAGAATAAGTAGTTTATATAATAAAAATCCTTATTGTTTCAAGTGCCTATGAATAATATTCAATTATTTAGAAGCATGCATTGCACTGTTAATTACAAAATGAAATATTACTTCTCATAATGAGTAAGAGTATGAACTTTAGGTCCAGGCCATCAGGGCATTATCCTGCCTCCCAACTCACTGGCTGTGTAATCTAGAACGAGTCACTTAACCTCTCTGTGCCTCAGTTGCCTCGTCTATAAAGTGAGGACAAAAGCAGAAATGATGTAACAAGCCATGTTGGTGTGAGGAATAAATGAGTTAATACATGATCAGCATTATGAATAGTGTCTGGCACATAGTAAGTGCTATGTATCTATCAGTCATTACAGTGATGATGATGTATTTTTAAAAGTCTATACAAAATGTATAAAAAGGAATTCGTAATATTTCCCAACTCATAGTTCTCATGATGATTAAAGGAGGTAATTTATATAAAGTTCTTAGAACCATGCTTGGTAGATAGGAAAAGTCTGATTATTAAACTCTGCTTTGGGCCAAATAAGATATATTTTAAAATCATATATCTTATCTTCCATTAAATCAGAATTAGTAAGATGAGAACATCTCTGCATTTTTTATGATAATGGAATAATATTAAAATGCTATTAAAGCCACATATAGTTAGAAGTATTTAGTGTGTATTAAATGTTGAGTATGGTGTTAAGATTGTGGGATTAGTGAGCCTTGTTTGCAAGGGGCTCACAGTTCAGTGTGGAAACAGTTATGTATATAAAACACAACATATGTGAAATAAATTCTAATAGAAGTATATATAAAATGTTAAACCTTTCAGATAATTAATTATACATCACCTTCTAAAAGGAGGTGACATTTGAGGACAGCCTTGAAAGACAGATAGAATTTTGAGAGGAAACACATAAAGAAAAATTTTTTCCAGGCAGAATGAAACTAGGCTGTACAGGGGCACATGTTACTCCAGGTTGCACATACATACTGCACTTCTAATATGTCTCCTACTCTGGAGTGTGACCTCTCTCCGGGCAAAGACCATGGTGTAATTATCTTAGAAGTCCCAGCACCTAGCTCAGTCTGAGACAAATTCAGTACTTAATAATTATTTGTAGAACTGAGGAAATGTGCTTTGCTGAAATATAGGGACTATGTGGGGTGGAAAGAATTGAGACTAGACATAAAGGCAGCATCTAGATGATTATAGCCTATGATGGCAGGTTGAAAATTTTGGTTATTATGTAGGTGATTGGAAGCTACTAAAATGTTTTGTTCAGAAAAGTGGCAACAACTATAGCTGAATGTTGCAAAGATAAGTCTGGCTAAATTATTCAGGATGGGTGAGAACAGGGAAAGGTGGGGTCAGGAAGACTATCCAGAGCTTCTGAAACATGGAGAGTCCCTGAATTATGGCAGTGAGAGGAGGAAGGTGTTTAAGAGCTGTTTATGTCATTTTTTTGTCTTTACTTATACAGTGAGCAAAATAAATATAAAGTTGATATAGCCACTTGCTTTATTTTCTTTAATCAAAACCAATTCTATGGGGTTTAGTTTCAAACCAACTTGACAAGAAAAAACAGCTGAAAAAATAGTGACTAACCTGGGGTATTATCATTTCCAAATGATTTAATATTGCCCTGTGACAATGCTAGCAGCAAAATGATCAAACATCCTTCAACAATTTGTTGTAGCCAAATTAAATAATTAGATTTAGGCATTACATATGAGAATTTCTTACGCTGACGCACACATTATGAAAAGACTTTGGGACAGGGATTGGAACAGGTTCCCTCTTTTCCAACCAGCTTATCTTTCTTGCCTTTCCGCCAAACCAAGCAAAGACATTTTTGTTTCCACAGGATTATTAACCAAAACTGAAAAAAATTGGTAATTTTAGAGTCTGTATCTTAACACATAAAGCGAAGACACTCAGTGGATTTCATAAATCAGAAATGGATGCTGGCTCCGCTGAGTTCAAACTCATCAAAGTTGAAGACAAATAATTTGGCAATATATTTTGGAGCTTTTTTAAAAAAATTCTAAACTGGAAATTTTTGGGCATGTGATTTTTTAGATTGTCCATAGTTTTAAAGCTTTTTAGACAGGAACTTTGTTTTTTTTATTTTTCCCCTTGGGCAAAAGGGTGAGTGCGTTGCTTCACACGTGCCATTGAGAGGAGGCCAGCTCTGTGCTTGATTAAACAGCCTCACCCTTCCTCGGGATGTCAGCAGCACTTACCTCCAAATGACTCCTTTGTTCTATCTCCCTAAACCTTTGACCTAATCCACCATAATTCTTTTTCACTGTTCCTTTTAGCAGTGCATTCTCCTATTACCTTGTTCCCAGTTTGTAATCTTAATCTCACAGATGTTCAAATTCCCACTTTTGCTCTAGCAACACACTTTTGGAAAAATCTACAATCTCACCATTTCTAAAATTAATGAAGTAAGGACATGATTTTTTATTTATCTACTTGGTTAAACATAGGAATCATTGCATATTATGGATTTTGATGCGTGGGTGACACAGAGAAGATGTTCTTGACCCATTATCAGTAAACCATCATGGGACAATGAAATGGGTCTGAGGATTGAATTTCATGTAAACAACATGACATTTTCACATGTGTATGTATGTGTGTATTTTTTGAAGAGTTTCTGCATGTGTCTTTATTAACACCTCTTGATATCTTACCAGAAGTCACAGGGAAAATTATATGTTTTCCACATGTAGTTAATAATATCTAAAATAATTTCTCATTGCTAGCCCAAGAAAGTGAGTCACTACCCTCCTAAAATGTGACTTTTGCAGGCAATAACTGACTCGTCTAAGAACACCAGGTATCTGCACATGCTGGAAAGACACTGATTACAAGTTTGACACACTCCTGTCCTCATGGAACTCACAGCCTAGTGGAGAGAAAATGCTCATCTACAACAAAAATGAAAATATACTTGTGACAAAGGACAACCATATAATGTAGTAGACCAGTAAGTACCGCTAATGGTAAAATGGAACTATCTTTTTATATATATTTCCTTTAGCAAGCCTAATAAAATGAATCCCCTAATTGACAGCCAGATGCTCCCCTATTTAAGGGAAGGCTAAGGATTAGGTAATCTCTGCTCTTATTTGAAATACTTTTGTTCTAAAAATAATTCTTTGTGTCTCCCTTTTAGTGTCCCTTAATACAATTGTTCATTCAGCCTGAGGAAACATTTGACCCAATGGTCTATATTCTTCCTCTTCACCCCAGAAAGGAAGGGAGTGGTGAGTCATATTGAATCTAATAAATTTAGGATTAAGCAACACAGACTTCCTCAGTATTTGAGTGTTAAATGAACAAGATCCTATAACCTTGAAATCCTGCATTTATTGCCAGAGATCCCGAACTGGGTGGAGTTGTCAGTTTCTCTCACGAGAAGACTACATAGATAAAGAAAAAGAAAAAAAAGAAAAAAATGCTTCCCACATCTTTTAAAGAATGTTTTATGAAAGACAGAAATTCATGGGGCTAAAAAGAAAATCCGCTTTGGAGAAGCTTAAATTCCAATGTATTCCAATCTAAAGAGTAAAATTCCTCAGCAGAGAAATGTTACAACTAAAAATAGATCCAGATCAAAATACAATCACCTTTCCGTGCCATCTCAGGATATTCAGCACATATTCTTGCCCTACCCACTTTTCTTTTTCCTTCAGGAAATAGCAGTTTTATCAATAGGGCTATTCTCAGGTTTCTTTAGTGTAGTCAGATCTCCAGTGTGTTCTCTACAAAGCTGTCTAAGTAAAAACATTTCTCTTTAAGCCTTTCAGCATCCTTTCTACTTCTGCCTTCCCCTTAAATTCAGCATTTCTCCTCTGATCTCTAAAGTTCCAGGCTTTTTATGCTAAGTTACTATCAGAGCATCATTTCTATGAAGTGCCTTCAAAGCTTCTTCCCATAACTTCCAGAAATACTACAGCTTTTTGTCCAAGGCAAGACACTGATTCTCCCTTAGATTTAACATTGGGAAAATTAGGTCATCTTAACTTGGCATCAGCTGACTTCCAATATGTTTTCTGAGGCTTGAGATCATGTGAAAACATTCTGGTTATCAAGATAACTAATAATTCACCTCTACCAACACAAAAATACCAATGATTCTCTACTGTGTACATTTAGTCTTTAAAGCTAATCGTTCAAAGCATATGAAGAAAAAATATTAGTCAAACCTAAAAGCGCTACAAAAGACTGCTTCAAAATTGCAGGTGTAGATTATGTTATTATTATGCTCTCTTAGATATCATTATGCTAGCCATGCTAACCATTATCTCCTTGCAAATGCAAGTCCAAATCAGAAAGAACACAAACAAATCAAATTCTCTTGCTTTTCTGTGATGGAATGTTATAGATCATTCTGTTCATTAGGTCTTAGAACAGTATCTATATCAATAATAAAACAGATGATATCACATAGGGAAACATAAATTAGAAACAAATTAAACTTATTATGTCATGGGGCCTGTGTTCTTGCCAAGACAGGTTGTGGAGTAGGAGTGTGGCAATTATACACGGTCATATTTCTGTCACATCCATACTTTTAAATTACATTTTCTTCTTATTTGGCCAGCTTTCAATAGTGGATGCTTTATATAATCCATCACTGTGACATTTATGATTTATAGTTATGGAGTAAATTCATACTTTGAATAAGAAGGAGTCCTTTTACATTTTCAAAAGCTTTGCTGTGATCTTTTTTCCTACTGACCTGTGAAAATGTTAGTGTTATAAATATCTAGTACATTTCAAGAAAAGCAATGTCACAATAGAATAAACTTCCTGATAAAAAGTTGAGAGTATCATTCTGAGCACGATTGATACTACTTTGACAATTGTTTCCTAGCTTCCTTCAAGTTATTCAGAATTTCTCCTTCTTCAAGTTTCAAAGAATGTTTAAAATGAAACACCATGTCACACATATTTGGTACTTGTTTCAATCAAGTATATACATTTAATGTAAAAAACCTCGGAAGGTCTTAACTGAATACAACATCTATTATTGACTCTAAATAATAGACAAATATGACAAGAGCAAATAATTCCTGCAGGTAAGATCCCTATAAAGTAAGGAATAAAGCAAAAAGTTATGTGTGTAATATAAAACAGATAACACTTTTGTATTTTTAGTAGAGACGGGGTTTCACCGTGGTCTCGATCTCCTGACCTTGTGATCCGCCCGTGACGGGCGCCTGTAGTCCCAGCTACTCGGGAGGCTGAGGCAGGAGAATGGCGGGAACCCGGGAGGCAGAGCTTGCAGTGAGCCGAGATAGCGCCACTGCACTCCAGCCTGGTGGACAGAGCGAGACTCCGTCTCAAAAAAAAAAAAAAACAAAAACAAAACACTATTTTATAACAATATTGTTTTATAAAATTACTTCAATTAATTAAAGTCAAGTATATGTATATCAAAAATAATGTTAAAAGGTATATGTGAAACTTCTCAATTGTGAGAGTCATAGTTGAGATGTCTCATGCCATCTGTAGTAGTCTGTTCTCAAGATGCTATGAAGAAATACCCTAGACTGGGTAATTTATAAAGAAAAACTGGTTTAATTGACTCACAGTTCTGTATGGCTGGGTAGGCCTCAGGAAACTTACAATCATGGTGGAACCCACCTCTTCACAGGGCAGCAGGATGAAAAATGAGTGCAAGCAGGGGAAATGCCAGATGTTTATAAAACCATCAGACCTCTTGACAACTCACTCGCTATCAGGAGAATAGCATGGGGGAAACCGCCCTCATGATTCAATTACCTCCCACCAGATCCCTCACAGGACATGTGGGGATTATGGGAACTACAATTCAAGGTGAGGTTTGGGTGGCAACACAGTCAAACCATATCACCATTTGTATTTCCAAGCCTTTGAATGTGCCTTCTGTTTTTCTTGGAAGCTGTTCAAATCACATCCTCTCTCTTGCTATTATGAAATTTAAAATAATTTGCCAGAATATATATATATATATATAATTATATATATATATACACGTATATAATTATATATATATACACACACACATATATAATTGATCATTGATCATACTGGCCACTCAGTGTGACATTTTATCTAAAATTCAATTTTCATACATTCAAGAAAATTTCAGTTTGGCTTTTCATCTACAACAAATAAATGTCAATCAACTGTGAGACTTTTCTCGAGGTTTTCTCCAGATGAAAGTTCTTAATCACTTGCCCAAGGAGCATCACCCTGGTAAAGGTGTGCAGAGAATTTGCATCAGAACTTGCACATATACTACAAGAGGGAAATTTAAAAATGTCATCATGGAATATTGTTCTCAATTTCAGGTACTATTCAGCGGGTATAAGCAATGAAAAAATGCTTTCCATTTATGCATTATCTTCCTTAAATAGTTTCTCTCCCACAAATTGTTAGTTCTCTGCTGATGACTTTAAAATACACAGCCACAACCCCATCATCTCTCCCAAGTGTTCCAGTTTAGAATTTGCCATCGCTTGCTAGGTACTGTCAGTTTTTCCTCCAATCATCTGATCTCATTGATTTTAATGACTTCAATAAAATTATCTAGTCACGAGGCTCAACATTTCTGAATCACTTTTAGTTTTTCTTCCTTACTCTTCTTTCTCCCATTTATATAATCCATCACTCTAAATCTATTTAACCCCCACCTCACACAACATCCAGCTAAATTTAAAGCCTTATAGAGTCTATCAAGCAAACTTTCTATTCTCCCTTCTTGAATATTTATTCTTATTGCCTATCATATTACTACTACTCCAAATTACTGTAAAAGGTTCATAAATTATCTTTTGCTACGCCCACTCTCCCAACAGCGTCTCCCGCATGATGCTGCCTATTTCATTTTCCCCACAATCACAATTAAATTAGGTCAATTTCATGATTAAAATACTCCAATACTAACATATGCTTCATTGAATAAATTTTAAACTTTCTCCAGTGCTCAAAGTTCAATTTCATATCCAAATTCTTCTAAATGCTTTCAAACTTTTGGTTTTATTTATACTATGGCACTGGTCTTTTGGCAGTTATTTTTTGTAGTTATTTTGTCCCTTAAAAACACTAGAAGCCCTAGAAGATAAGAATAATGTCAAAATCATTTCTGTATTTCAACACCACCTCTTATACATAAGGCTAATAAAGTTTTAACTCACAATATTTTAAACTAGTGTTTTTGTTTGCCTTGGTTTATCTACCTTCGATATAAATCAGGATTTATTTCCATCTTATTAATAATTTAGAGAAGTGCAGTGCTATTTAGAGACCCAATTGTGATAATGTTTTGCAGTCATAAGGGGTTCCTTTTGTAATCTCCATATTTCACATGTATCGGGGGGATCCCTAAGCATTACTTTTCAGTATGTAACATATATTCAAGGATTCTTGTTAAAATACAGTCATTTTTGTTTAGAAGTCACAGAGTATATCTGAGATTCTGCATTTCAAACAAGCTTTCAGATTTGGCTGATACTACTGCAGTTTGAACCACACCTAGAGTAGAAAGGTTTAAAATAAATACAGTGTGTGCCTGTTATTCTCAGCTTGCCCGCATTAAAGAGCTGAATTATTTCATTCTTCCTCACACTAGAATTTCTCTCAAACCTTTACCTCATGGTGTGTGTTAATTTATGCAAGGTGGCCAAAGTATTTCTTTTCTTTTACGATTCTAAATTGGTCACATTTGTACATCCTTACCTAGCTTATTCCTTAATTTCTAGAAGTGATCAATGAAATGTTTAGTTTAAACCAATGATATATAAGATTTTTCCCTTCAGCTTTTTTTTCAAACAAAGAAGTGAAGTACATTAATTTAACGCACATTTACTTGAGAAAAAAAAAGGTGTCAAGATGAGTATCCATTGTAGACTTTCATTTCAAATATCTTTGCTGTTATCTGTGGTAGCAAAAATTCTACCCAAGATGCTAAACTACAATTATATTCTTAAACACCTTAAATTTTCTTTATATATTCAATTAATTATAAACATGTATGGTCTGTCTTTGAAATCTGTCACAACCTCCATTTTGTGGTTTGTAACATCTGAGGAACTTTCCCATTTATTATTTAATTTGATCCCCAAGAAGAACTTAATTTCCAGATGAGAAAACCTAGACTCAGAAAGACAATTTACGATTCTAATGGTGCATAGACAGTTCATGTCACAGAAAGAGCTCAAACCTATCTTTATCTTCTGATTCTAAGCCCCATCACCCATTACAGCTATATTTTATATTTTAATGTTTAGCATTACTTAGATAAACAAGATTCTTTTTCAAAAGGTCTCTACTTATATTTCCACTGAATATTCCAACAGACAGGTTCACTTCTATTGCTTCTTCCACTTCACCACTCCATCGGGATTACTGAAGTATTTATCTTAATTTCCAAACTGTGCCTGGCTCACTGTGGCTTTAGTCAAATAAACCGCTTTATGACCATCTTTGTAAGTAAAAAGGACTTTCGTTCTAATTTATGCCTCTTTTGAATTAGTAGGATTAAAGCAGTATGTTTAAAGGATTCTTACAAAAATGCAAACTGTATATTACTAGTTCTTAAGAAATCAGGGAATTGTTTGTCAAATCTTCTGCTTAAAAAAGACCTAATGACATTATTTTTAAAACTGCCATTGAATTTATATTTATACACATGTATGAAAAAATCTCACTGTGAAAATTCCTTTAAGGCTCAAGAAATTAGAGCCAAATTTAGGGAAGTTGAATTATGAAATGAGCAGTTGCACATAAAAACTTTTCCTCCTCAATAGTTTATAGAATAATAAACCAGTTGCTTACAAGATCTATTCAAAAAGAGTTTTCCACCAAAAGATAGCTGACTGGATTTTATCACAATAAAAATTGCCTTTAGACAAACTATGCCCTTTTTAAAGTTATTTCCACATTTATGCAAAAACAAAGACACCACCCAAGTGCCTCAAGGCTGAGCTCTCTTTTACCCTGCTAGGAGTACATAGATGATCACTGTAGCCCTTAGTGATTTTTATCTATCTTCTTAATTCCAGGAAGGCTTCTTGTACGTTTGCATGGCAATACTGCATCATATATTACCTTATATTATTGTGTCACTCTACCACTCTGTAAAGCTCCATAGACCAGTAATGTTTAGAACAATGTTCCATATACAATGTTAAATGGATTTCAATTATTATCGTATAAAGGGATTGTATACAGGTAAGTTGTATTAATAATACAAACACTATTTTACTAAAAAACAGTGGACTTAGATCTGAACATCAGTTTTTTAAAAATTATCTACTTATGTGACCCTAGCGTTATTATTTAATCTGTCTGTATTTTTGTTTCCAAATCTTTACATATTAATCTCCTAAACATATATAGTGCCTACAGTCTGTATCATTATATCATACTTAAGCATTCCTCCGGCCGGGCGCGGTGGCTCAAGCCTGTAATCCCAGCACTTTGGGAGGCCGAGACGGGCGGATCACGAGGTCAGGAGATCGAAACCATCCTGGCTAACACGGTGAAACCCCGTCTCTACTAAAAAAATACAAAAAACTAGCCGGGCGAGGTGGCGGGCGCCTGTAGTCCCAGCTACTCCGGAGGCTGAGGCAAGAGAATGGCGGGAACCCAGGAGGCGGAGCTTACAGTGAGCTGAGATCCGGCCACTGCACTCCAGCCCGGGTAACAGAGCCAGACTCCGTCTCAAAAAAAAAAAAAAAAAAAGCATTCCTCCTTGAAAATTTGTTTATGTTTAACCTAGCTTCCTTTCTAGACAATAGTTGCAACTGATAATGAACTTTATTATGCAAAATAGGCCACTTTTATTAATACATGTTCTAAATGTACCCTGTTTAGGGAAAATAATCTCATCAATACTTTCTTCAGTAAGGTGTAGATGATCTGGCATGTCTCCTGTATCATCAATTATTATTCTAGATTACTTCAATTAAAATACAAATATGTTATTTCTTGCATTAAAATAAGTCTCTTGATCTCTTTGCTCCTCCAGCTAATGCCTATGTCACAATTATCAAAAATTTCCTTAAGAGAATTATCTATAATCAGTGTCTCCAGTCCCATGCTCTCAAGATTATCCATCCTAATCGGGCTTTGGCTGGCACACTCATACACTGCTTTTATCAAAGTCAACAGTGAGCTCTGTTAAATTTAATGTTACCTTTTAGTTGTCATCTCTCTAGACGTATTAGCTGACTTTGACACCACTGATTATCTCTTTCCTTTTACTTTTTTCATTTAATGCCTTCTGTATTATAACTCCTAATTTTTCTCCTATATACCTGGGCATTCCTCTTCAGTTCACCTTGCAGTTAATTCTTCCTTTATCCCATCTCCTGACTTGATAGTACACCAGAAGCCAATCTTTTGAATTCTGCTTCATCCCTTAATTATTTCACAGTCTTGTAGATTTAAAAATTTCTATATGTTAAATGGTCAAATTCGTATCTCCAATTGACATCTTCGTGAACTGCAGGGTTATAAATGTACTCAAATGCCTTCTTGGCATCTCACTTAGGTGTCTAATAGCCTTCTCAAACAAAATATGTCCACTTGATCTTCTCCACAAAACTACTTCTTCCACAGTATTTCCCACTTTAATTAATGGTACCTCCACCTGTAGACCACATCAAAACAAAACAAAACCACAAAAGCCATGGAGTCATCTTTGACTTCTCTCTCACTTTATATTCAGCTCATCAGCAAATCTTGTTGGCTCTATCTATGTGTATCCACTCCTATCACTTTGTGCCACAGGCCATTAATTCTCACATGAATTATTACAATAGCCTCAAATTTGGCTCCCTATTTCTTGATCTCTTTCTTTCTGTGTATTCTCAACATGCAAATTATAATGATTCTATTATTCTGAGAGTCAGATCATGTCAGACTGTGTTCAGAATTCTTCAGTGGATTCCCGTAATACTCAGACTAAATGCCAGCAGTAGAAGATCTAATCCCTCCTCCCTCCTGTTAACTCTCTATTTAGTCAATTTTCTTCTTTCTTCCATCCCACTATTTGTTTAGCCATACCATCTTCTTTAGGATCCTTACACATGCCAGACACACTTTCACTCCAGGGCCTTTGCACTTGATGTTCTTTCTGCAAAAATATTCCTGATATCTGCATGACTAGCTTAAGCATCTGTGAAAATATTCTCTCAGGAAGTGCTTTCCTGACTACAGTATTTGATGACTGCACTCCCACCACTACTGAGCTCCCTGTCTTGATTCATTTTTCTCCACAGTGCTGGTCACTTTCTATCTTGGTAAATAATTCACTGCTATATCATACTGAATCCAGATAAAACACATATTATTAGATTTATCAATACAAATCAAACAAATTAGATTAGTTAAATGACATCTCTACTTGACACACATGCTAAATTTCACAGCTAAATAATTTGTAAATTACAGAAAAATATATAGCCTTACTTATTCATTTTTTAGAAAATTCTGATAAAACAAAGAACAATTCTAGAAGATACAGTAATCCCTAGTTATAAGATAGGCAGATAAAAATTCAAAAGGGAATTTTGAAGTTTTTCTTGTCAATGAATATACATCTAATAAATGTTGGAGGTGTACAACATAATTACTACTATCAGAATTTATTGAAAATAGCTTGATGCTAAAGAAATAATGGTAAAACCTTGTTATTTTTTATATCTTAATATTTATCCTCTTGAAAATGTAATGTTTTCCTCAAGGGCATGGTGAGTTGACAATAACATGCACCTTGAACTAGATAAATGTAAGCACACAGCTTGGTCGGGCTATTTAATAGCTTTTTGCTTCCGGGCAAGAGACTCAGGTTCTAAGCCTCACGTATCTTATCTATAAAGTAGGTATGAAAACAATGGGTATAAAAACAGTATTGTGAGACTTATACATGATAAAATCTGAATAGGGTACCTGGGCCCAGTCATTCTCTGGCTTTATAGTCTTGATAGCACTTAGCACTATCTGAAATGATATTCACCTGCTTGTTTGCTTGTTCACTGTTTGTCTCCCTAAGTGAAAAATAAGCTCCAATGAGACAGTGATTTTTATCTAAAACAATGCCTAGTAAATAGTGATTCCATATTACGTATTTGTAGAATGGATGAATATATGGTAAATATTAAATGAGTTACTTTTCTTGCTGAAGACTTAAACCTATCTAATCTTCTGGAGTTTTCCAAACAAATAACGTTACAGACACCAGTGATTCCTTAGTGTAAATATCTCCAACACATTCAAAGTCTATAGTGATGATGGTGAGATAGAAAATATTTATATTATTGTGCAATTTGAGAAGATCGTCTCTCAAATATTATTTTTACAATTGAGGCATAAACTGTAGAAGTCACTATGAGAAGCCCAATTTGTAAGACAATATATATAGTAATAATCATATAATACAAAACCTGGAAATATAGAACATTCTGACCTCCGTGATTCCTTACTTATTATTCAAGAAAAAAGTTTAGTAGTCATAAGTATGCAAGAATTCACAACATAGACGAAAGGGAAATTTCTTTGCACAACAATGGAACCAAACTACCAAGCCCCTGTGGATTCAGAGGTTCTCAGTTAAGCCTTTATTAAAGAGCATTCTTTGGATAAAATGGTTGCTACAACTCTCTTGTTGTTTAAGAAATACTTTAAGAAATCCCGCAATAGGTCGGGCGTGTTGGTTCACACCTGCAGTCCCAGTACTTTGGGAGGCCAAGGTGGGTAGATCACGAGGTCAAGAGAATGAGACCATCCTGGCCAACATGGTAAAACCTCATCTCTACTAAAAATACAAAAATTAACTGGGCTTGGTGGCATGTGCCTGTAGTCCCAGCTACTCAGGAGGCTGAGGCAGGAGAATCGCTTGAACCCGGGAGGCAGAGGCTGCAGTGAGCCGAGATCGGGCCACTGCACTCCAGCTTGGCGAAAGAGTGAGATTCCATCTCAAAAAAAAAAAAAAAAAAGAAAAGAAAGAAAAGAAATCCCTTAATATTACCTTGCAGCTCGTCCAAGTAGCGAACTCTACTACTATAGATACTTCCTGCATCTTTGGTTTACACTGAGAAGATATGAATTACGGAAAGCAAAGAAAACAAAGCTAATTTTATGTCCATAAAAATTAATTATTTTTAAAACTAAAATTAGTATTTTTTTTATTTTGGCTATTTTTAACCTCACGTTCTACCAGTGTATTAGTGACCAAGAATAACCTTTCAGACTCTCAATACTGTCTAAGCAAAGGATAGTCCCAGCTGATCTCAAGTCAATAAGTTGTCATGAGAGAAAAAATGAAAATGTCAAGGAAATGTTGTGATTCTTACCTCAGAAGCAGGAATGTGGTATGTAAGCAGTTTGCCCCATCAGAACACAAAATTAATGGTAATTTTTGTGTCACAGCTTTTTAAAATCCAGGAAAAGACAGCTTTTAAAAGGTGGTATGTCAGGATTTGAGCTACTTTCTTCTAAAGTGCTTGATTTTATAGAGGTGGATAGGAAAACTTGAAATTTTTGGAAGTGAAGGGGAAATATACACTTCACAGTGCTGAACAATTGTGATATTCAAAATGAATACTCTGCATTCATTAAAATGGTTCAGCATTCCTTAAAATGGTGTGCTGTGAGCAGCAAAGGATTATCAGTAGTTCTCTTAACAAAGGTGACTACTCTATTATTAGCATACAATCGAGAAATGACTCACTAACAGTAGCCCTGGGGAGCTGGTAGGGAAGTATGGGTGTGTGCTGAGGGTGTGTTGGAAGATATCTAGGATTTCTATCCTGCATTCAGTCTCTGCTTCTGATTACCAGCCTTTGACATGTAGACAACCTAAAACATCTGAAAAAATTATAAAGTTGAAACAAATACTGAATATAAGAAGCATCAAAAGAGTAGAGCTTTTTGCATTTATTCCAAGAAAAACATATCAATTATCCTTATATATAAGAATAAGGTGCTGAGAGGAATGAAAATTTAGAGAAAGATAAATAAAACAAGATTTTTAATCCTTATAGAGTTGGCTCTAAGGCCAAAAACATATATTAATGCAAGCTGTTATTTTCAGATGACAATTTGATTTAATATTAAGACTCACTTTTCTATGAAATTTTGATTACGAAGACAATTTATCACAATCAACTTTTAAAAAATAAGTTTAGCAAATGGCATAAAATCCCACAAAAATCAAATAATCTTTTTGGCTACCCAGTGATCTTAAAGAGTACATGTAATCTTCTTCAACATCATTTAATGTTGACAATGGAAAATCACATAATCAGTTTTAGTCAAATATCAGCATGATGCTTCTGTAAATTTATTCACTATGACAGGTAAGTGCCTCAGGAAGGAAATACTTATGTCTACAGTGAGAGAGACTTGGCTAGAATCCTAGCTCTAAGTAGCCTGGGGTTGACCCAGGAGTTGAGCCATGAATTAAATTTGTGACCCTGGCAAATTGCTCAATCTCTCAGTACCTTGGTATCCTCATACATAGGGATGATAATACGCTTCTCACAGCGAGGTAATGAGATAATTCACACACAGTCCTTATGCCAATGTTTTGCTCATTATGACTCTTTAGTGAATATTATCAATTATTAAAATATATTTGCAAGCGTGATGTTTGCTTTACTCATGTTTGTCAGTGCAGTGCTTTTGCGATATTCACTGTATTAAAGAAACCAGAGTTTCCCTTTTTATGTTTCCCCTTTTATGAACAATTCCTTTAGTTCAAACTTTCCATATCCTTTCTTTATTCCTTGGATTTTAATATTTGTTTCCTATTCTTTTTTTTTTAAGGCAATATTATATATAGGCAAATGGACAGACTTTACATGTGCAATTTAATGAGTTGTGATAAATCTGTACACTTAGGCATTCAACATCCCTATCAAGACAGAAAACACATCTATACTCCCAGAAAATTTCCTCTCATGCTCCTCTCAGTCAATCCTCTCTGTCCCCCAACAACAAGGGCAACTGTTATCATATTTTTAAACCATTGATTAGTTTTGCCTGTTCTAGAACTTCAAATGAATGGTAAGTGCATGTATAATAGTATAAGAAATTGCCAAAACAATTTCCAACTTAACTCTTCCATTAGCAATGTTTGCAAGCTCAAATTGTTCCACAGATTCACAAATATTTGATATAATCAGTGTTTCATGTTTTTAGCTATTCCAACAGATATATAAGAGTATTTCATTGTAATATTAATTTGTATTTACCCAATGACTCATGAGAGCCAGCATTTTTAAGTGTTTATTGGCTATGTATATGTTTGTGAAGTGTCTGAATAAGTACTTTACCCTATATAAACTTGTTTATTATTATCAATTTGTTTCAGATATATATATAAGAATTTATATATGTATATATGTGTATATATACATATATATATGTATCAACAATACCTCCCATGCCACAGCTCCTTACATATGTGACTTTGACACTACTATGATTGAGAAGTACAGACTTTGTGCTCTCCTTTTAAAATTGAGTGAAGCTTTCTCATGTTTCAACCAATAGAATACTCTGGAACCAATGCCATGTAACTTCTGAAGCTAGGTATAAAAAGGCAATGAAACTTCCTCTTTGTTTGTTTAAATGTATGCACTTGAGGCCCTGAGCAAGCCCAAACTACCCAAGTGAAAAGACTCCCTCGGAGGAACCTGAGGATACATCAAGGAAGAGATGCCAGCCAGACCCTTACTGTTATAACTCTAGCCGTTGTCTGATTACAATTCCATTAAAGAGTACAAACCAGAACCACCCAGCTAAGCCTTTCCAAATTCTTGATCCAGAGAAACTGAGGGATATAGTAATTGTTGTTTTATTAAGGGAATGAGTTTTATGATGGCTTGTTATACAGCAATAGTTATCCAAATTACATTTTGGTTTTAGAAATGGGCACTGACATAATAAAACATGAAACCTGTGGCTTTAAAGGTTATCTTTTGGCCAGGTAAGGTGGTTCACTCCTATGACCCCAGCATTTTGGGAGGCTGAAGCAGGCGGATTGCTTGAGCCCAGGAGACAAGCCTGGGCAACATGGTGAAACTCTGGCTCTACAAAAAATACAAAAATTAGCCATGCATTATGGCTCATGCTTGTAGTCCAGAGGCTGAGGTGGGAGGATTACTTGAGCTTAGGAGGTCAAGGCTGCAGTGAGCCAAGATCTTACCACTGTACTCCAGCGTGGGAGACAGAGCAAGAGTATCTATCTGTCTATCTCTCTCTATATATAGGAGACAGAGCAAGAGTATCTATCTGTCTATCTCTCTCTATATATAGGAGACAGAGCAAGAGTATCTATCTGTCTATCTCTCTCTATATATAGGAGACAGAGCAAGAGTATCTATCTCTCTCTCTCTAAATATAGTATCTTTATAGAGAGATAGATACTATATATAGAGATACATATAGATACTATATATAGAGATAGATATAAATATAGATATGAAGATATCTATATTTATAGATAGATACAGATGTAAAGATATATATATGTATTTATTTATTTAAACAATAGAGCATCAAAGAATTTAAAGATATCCCATTATAGTCAAACAAAGAACATAAGGAATACAAAAGAACTTTCTAGATATGGCTTTGGTTTAATGGAATATGTTATAAATTGACATGTAAAAAACTCAAGGGTTCTTTATATTGGATGATCCCTATCTCTCTGGGATCTTCTGGTTTACTGACAGATGTTGTTCTTCTATCTCCAATCTTTAATTCATGCAGTAAGTTTTTAATTTCAGATACAATTTTCATTACTAGAGTTTTCATTTAGTTTTGTTAATACATTTCACTTCTCTGTTGAGATTCCATATCTGCTTATTCCTTTTGATAGCATTTTCTTTTAAATTCTTGAACATATTCATAATAGCTATTTTAAAATCTTTGCTAATGTGAACATCTGCATCACTTCAATTTACCTTCCATTAACTGCATGTTTCCCTTGTTATCATTAAATTTTCCTGTTTCTTTGTAGGTCTAGTAATTTTCTTACTGTATCTGGACATTATGAATATTAAATTGTTGAGAGTATGGTTGATTTGGGTTTTCTTATTTTAAAAATTGTTGAGTTTTTTTTTTTTTTCTGGCAGATATTGAGTTTACTGGAAGATCAGTTCAATCCTTTTGAGACTTATTGTCATGTTTTTTAAGGTAGGACTAAAGTATCCCTTACAGTAGGAATAGAATAGCTGAGCTCTTATAATGTGACCCTTGTAAATTTGTTTAAGTTCCTCATAGATGCTTTATATTAGATCTTTGTCAGATGCATAGTATGTAACAGTTTTCTCTGATTCTGTAGGTTATCTGTTGACTCAATCCTGCTTACTCACTGTCAACTGTTGATAGTTTATTTTGCTGTTCAGATGCTCTTTAGTTTAATGAGATCCCATTTGTCAATTTTTGCTTTTGTTGCTATTGCTTTTGGCATCTTCATCATGAATTCTTTGCCTATGCCTATGTGCTGAATGGTATTGCTTAGGTTGTCTTTCAGGGTTTTTATAGTTTCAAATAAACGACATCATTAAAAAGTGGGCAAAGGACACGAACAGATGCTTTTCAAGAGAACACATACATGCAGGCAACAATCATGTGGAAAAAAAAAAAAAACCTCAACACCACTGATCATTATAGAAATACAAATCAAAACCACAACAAGATACCATCTCACACTAGTCAGTCAGAATGGCTATTATATAAAAAGACAAAAATAACACATGCTGGCAAGGTTGTGGAGAAAACTGAATGCTTATACACTGTTGGTGGGAGTGTAAATTAGTTCAACCATTGTGGAAGACAGTGTGGCAACTTCTCGAAGATCTAAAGACGTAAATACCTTTAGAACCTGCAATCCCATTACTGGGTATATACTCCCAAAATATACATCTTTCTATTATAAAGACACATGCATTTGTATGTTCCTTGCAGCACTATTCACATTAGCAAAGACATGGAATCAACCTAAATGTCCATCACTGATAGACTAAATAAAGAAAATGTTGCACGTATATACCCTGGAATACTATGCAGCCATCAAAAAAGGATGAGACCATGTTCTTGAAAGGGACATGGATAGAGTTGGAGGCCATTATCCTTAGCCAACTAATGGAGGAAAAATAAAAAATACCACATGTTCTCACTTATAAGTGTGAACTAACCAGTGACAACATGTGGACACATAGAGGGGAATAACATACCCTGGGGACTATCAGAGCATGGAGGTAGGAAGGAGGGAGAGGATCGGGAAAAATGACTAATGGGTACAAGGTTTGATACTTGTTTGATGAAACAATCTGCACAACAAATCTCCATGACACAACTTGCCTATGTAACAAACCTGTGCATGCACCCTTGAACTTAAAATAAAAATTAAAAAATAAAATGACCCTTGCAGTATGTCAACTGAGTGGCCCAAGTTTTGGTAAAGTTTTAAAATTCTGGGTGGGCAGAACTGCTATATCATTCGGCACTCCTTGACCTTCAATATTTCAGCTCAGTATCTCGGCTCAGCGCACAAATTCCCCGTTTGCCCCAAACCCTTTCCGAATTGCGCCATTAAGTGTTTTTTTTTTTTTTTTTTCTTTTTTAGAGACAGAGTCTCGCATACAGTGATGCAATCCTAGCTCACTGCAGTCAAACCCCTGGGCTCAAGCAATCTTCTCGTTTCAGCCTCTTGAATAGCTAGGATTATAGGCATGTACCACTGGTAGTTTCTTTCTTTCAACTTTGCTGCCTATTGCTCAATGTCTAAAAATAGTTGCTTCATATAGTTTATCTAGATGAATAGTTGTTTATGGAAGAAGGCATAATTCAGTACTATTTATACTGGCATGGTTAAAGCCTTGACTTTGTTTTTTATGGCCTAAATCTTACCATAACTGTTAATGTTCACTTGAAACTAAGATAATTTTAGGGGAATGACAGAAAATTGAATATATCTATGATTAAGAAATGGAAGACAATCAAATACAGGTTTTAGTTATTGATTATGGCCGGGCGAGATGGCTCACACCTGTAATCCTAGCACTTTGGGAGGCCGAGGTGGGCGGATCACTTGAGGTCAGGAGTTCAAGACCAGCCTGGCCAACATGGTGAAACCCCATCTCTATTAAAAATACAAAAATTAATCAAGCATGATGGTGGGCACCTGTAATCCCAGCTACTCGGGAGGCTGAGGTGAGAGA
The DNA here is from genome assembly GCF_009764315.1 of Trachypithecus francoisi. NCBI lineage: Eukaryota > Metazoa > Chordata > Mammalia > Primates > Cercopithecidae > Trachypithecus > Trachypithecus francoisi. Next base: position 65,136,120 of record NW_022681469.1, read on the forward strand.
GTCGCTTGAATCCGGAAGGCGGAGGTTGCAGTGAGCCGAGATCATGCCCTGCCTTCCAGCCTGGGCAACAGAATAAGACATCATCTCAAAAAAAAAAAAAAAAAGGTTTTAATTATTGATTAAATAAGACATCAATAAACTATATTTCATAATGTGATCAATGTTTCCAGATAAAAACATCCTAGATTACCAAAAAATAGACTTCCAATTCAAATGAGTTTGATACATATAAAAACATAAGAATTCAAAAAGATATAAATTGTTTAACTCTTTAATACATGACATATATTCTGTACAAATACCAACATATAAGATTTGTAATGGATATAATGTGCTAATTCAACTTACTCTTAGATTTACCATCCAATATGCTTTTATTAATATTTTGTTTGTCTATAAAATGTCATCTTAAAGAGATCAGAGGATATCAAATTGCCAGCATCATTTTTGCCTATCTTATTGAGAATAAAGAAGTTTTATTCTCCCTACATCCGTTTTATTTATTGAGGTATTAATGAACCCCAGAGTACATCAAAAAGGAAAACCAAAGTAAAAACTATTTGGGCATGAAACTGGACACAGACACACACAAAGATGACCAACCGTAATTCACATAAACTTTGCTGTTATATCAAACACTTAAAAACTAGCTTAGCAGATTTCATTTCTTAGCCAAGTTGTTTCATCTTTTTTGTATTTTAAACCTTTCACATTGTCTTTTTCTATTACCAAATACATATGTAGTTGAGAACTTGAAGCTATCCTGCTGTCTTAAATTCTTTTTGAAGATATCTTACTGTGTTTTTTAAAAAAATCCCCTCTAACTAGGAATAAACTAGCAAGACTTATGTGAAATTAGTTAACATTTTTCTATTTTTAAGGATTGATTTGTTTTAACACCAAACCGTTTACCACTTGCAGATCAAACTGATTATTATAAATACTGGGCTGAAAAGGGTACTTGAATAGCTTTAGCATATTTTTCCTCATAAAAATGAGTGATTGGGCTTCGTGTTCTATAATTCTATTTTATGAATTGATGCCAACATAATAAACATTTCACAGAAGCCAATAAGCTTTTCTAAAAAGAAAAAATATAGCAATCAAAAAAGACATTTAAAAATCTTAATAAACAATTTAGAAAATATTGTATATATTTACCTTTGTAGGTTAGCTTGAGTCTTGGAATATTTTGTTTTGAAGTACCAATGACTGGAAGAAACAACATGGCCATACTTAGCATTATCAAAGCAGGAAAAAGGTGAAAATCTTGGCTTCTCGCCTTAAGTCTCTCATCTTTATTAGCATTCATGATGAAAACAATGTTCTCTTTCCAACGGTGTTAATTTAATCTAAGAAAGAGTAAAAAAAAAAAAAAAAAAAAGAAAAAACTATTAAGGTATCAGCAAACTGACACAGGAACAGAAAACCAAACACCACATCATCTCACTCAGAAGTGGGAGTTGAACAATGAGAACACATGGACACAGGGAAGCGAACATCACACACCAGGCCTGTTGGGGGCTGGGGGCTGGGAGAGGGAGAGCATTAGGGGAAATACCTAATGTAGATGACAGGTTAATGGTTGCAGCAAACCACCATGGCACGTGTATACCTATGTAAGAAACCTGCATGTTTTGCACATGTATCCCAGAACTTAAAGTATCAAAACAAACAAACAAACAAACAAACAAAAAACTATTAAGATAGCAGTTGGCAGGTTTTCCTCAATTTACTAAATTATAATTTATTGAATGTATATAGATTTTTAAAAATAATTTCCCCATAGCTCTTATTTTACTCTTACAGAAACGAATCAGAACTAGGGAATAAAATTAAGGACTGGCTTCGTCCAGATGTAGAAATAAAAGCACCACTAGAATTTAAACTATTTTGATATTTACTGTTTTTTCCTTGACTAAAGTTGTTTCTGTGTTTTGTTTAAGCAAATATCTCAAGAACCAACTTTTTTCAAAACTTGAATTACTTGATCAGATGAGACTACTTTCACTGGTAGAGGTCCATACTTGCCCCATATCATCCCCAAATAAAAAGGTCCACCAACTAAAACAGACAAAAGCTGTCATTTTGAGACAAGTTCTCTTGTTTCTGCGTTTAGAGACATTTAAAAATTCCACTTAAATGTGAGAAACTAATTTAATTAGGTCAGGGCCCCAGTATAGGTGTTAGGCCTGGAACAATGCAATCTTACCTGAAACCTGTATTATTCCACACAGGGAAGTAATGAATAGAAAAACAAATTCTAAAATATAAGCATTTATAAGAAGGAGGGGGTGGTTATTAACTGGGTTGCCATAAACTAGGCTAACTTCGTTGTTTTCTGTAAGATGTAGAGTAAATCAAAACACGTATTCCAAACTAAGCCTGGTAATAAAAATTACAAATCATATTTATTGAGCATTTATATGTACCCAATACTTTTTGAAAAGTGCTTTACATAGATTAAATGATTTAATTTAAAAACAGCCATTAAGGGTGGGTAATTATTTATCTCACTTCACCAATGAAACAAAATGGAGATACAGAGTGAAATAGTTCTTCCAGGGGTACACGGCAAGTAAGAGATGTATCAAATCAACACATGATCAGGACTTTAGCTGGAGTCTGCTTTCTCCACACCTAAGTCTTCGGGTGCTTTGCATCATGGTAGAAACTAGTGATCTTCAGCTCCTGCTAGAGTCTTCAACTTCTCTTCTATGTTAATTAACTTACTGCCATCTTACTAGGAAATAGGCCACAGAACCCATAATTTCCTTGATGATACATTGCATGGTGATAGCTTTGATCATAATAAAAAAGTATTAGACTTTAAGTAATGTTCTAATTAGTTAACATTCACAATAAATATTTGATGCCTATATGGTTTAGTTTTAAGAGAAGGCGTAATAAGGGATGAATTTTCCTTAAGTGAGATCAGCTCTTCAGTGTATTAAAATGTCTCCCAGATTTTGAATACCAAGTTTTCAGTTACCTTAAATCTCAGCAGTTAAGTCTTTGGAAGTAAAATAAAATCACATTTTGATGTATATTACGTTTATACATGATAAATAATTAAGGATAGACTTCAATTTTATGCTGAATTTCTTCATGAAATGTTAAAAGTGAGTGCTTAATAAGTTGCTTCTTCAATCACTTTCATTACATTCAAAGATACCTACAAGAAATACTAAATTATTCTTCATATATAATCTGTCAACATTTAATTCTTCTTTTATAAGGTTACTCCATATGCAGATAATCAAGTTGATTTAGATAGTCTTTCAATCATATTGTATTAAATAACAATCGTTGCATATTTTATTCACATTTAATTGACATTTCCTGGACGTTTCCCCTAATTAGATAAAATGTGAGACAACAGGAATGTCTCTCTGACCAAAAACACCTACACCATCAGCAGCCCTTTATGAAAATTTTAGTTTTAAATATTTCAATTATGCTAATTTTAATATAGAACACTAATAAAGCCTTTAAAAAATATAATAAAGTCCTAAAAATTATATTATTTACAGTCCAGTAGGAACACATTAATGCTATTGCCACAAAACAGTCACTTTAACTGATCTTCAGAAAAAAAAGTATCAGATTAGATTTCAATATATGAGTTTTGAATCATTCAATCTCAATGCATTCTTACAACTTATTAGTTTTAAAAGTTAGTTTTAACTTGTTAGAATACCAGTATTCTTTGACTTATAGATTCTCCTTAAAAACTTGCTGCTTTTACACAAATTTCAATACGAGTTTTAAATATTTACATATTTATATGTTAATAAATATATATTTATATAACTTGTGATGGTATTTGAATATATCTAACATATATTCACTTATATACATTCTTATCAGCCATTGACATATCTAATCGCTATTTATAAGGTGAGGAAATGGATAAGATTATTATTCTGAAGGGAATGGTTGATTATAAACAATAAAGTACCATAACATAAATTTAAAATGGAGACATTTGTGACACGCTATGCAAAATAACTCAAAGCAGTATCATATAGGCTTAAACAAGACAAGTACACTTTCATAGATGACAGAGAAAAGAGACTGGGAAAGCAAACAGAGACAGTTCCAGAAAACAGTGAAACCTCGTTAAGGACTCCTGAACAGTGAGGCAGGCTGCACGATAGACTTGGTTATATGGCTATGAGAAGGAAGAGAATGTGGCATAATTCAGTGGCATAGAACAGAAGCACACCAAAGAGAATCCTGGGCTAATTCTTAAATTTGGCTCATGCATGATCTGGTACCTAATATATTACGACTCAAAACAATGCATATTATCACTCCGTACTGCCTTTTGGTATTGATCAAGTGTGCTGTTCCACCCACATTCATCAGTGCTTCTCCAATCCCATTACCCTGTTCCTTCCATTATTTCTTGTATTCACATTATTAGCAAAGCACTGATATCTGATTGCAGCAGACTCACAGCCTTGGCATACAAACATGTATTCTCCCTCCTACCCATACCCTCTAAAAAAAAGAAAAGTAAAATGAATAAATGAATGTAGAGACTAAGTATATTAAATTTCTCATTATACTTAGTTGTTTTTTTTTTTTTTTGAGCTTCTGGACATGTGAATGTAACAATGCATGTAATGTGAATGTATGTTTATATACACAGGCAAAAAAGAGGGAATTTTCCATGTGTGCATTTTATTAGCAATAATGACCTCAGTGCAGGACATTTCCTGGGAATTAATGACTAGTTGGGGTTAATGGCCCTTGGCTATGCATTGAGATATCCACTCCTCCAACTAGTCATTAATCGCTAAGACATGCCCTGTGCCTCTAACGTCGTAAGTTAAGAAGATTGATGTTTTGGTTTTCAATGAACAGTAGTAACACTGTTCCTTGTAACCCAACTAATTAATATTGTTAAATAAGTTAAAAATCAAAGCCCTGCTTTCCTTACTACTAAGACATTCTGAGAAGTGCCTATATGTGCTGAACCTGTACTTGGAGGAACAAAATAAAGCAAAAATGGTGATACTTCTGGAACTTAAAATAAAAGCCTTTATATATTTTTCTACTATAAAACAGTCAAGACCTACAATCTGCTGGTCCTGATTCTTTGTTTTTCTTCCCAACAATCCTATAAATTCAATAGTTAATCTTTTAATTGAGATAATTTATGGGTTAAACGTATTGCCAACAACCTCCTCCCTCCCTACTCTATTGATATTTTGCTCTGTATGTGTGTGTGTGTTATGTGCACATGTGTGTGTGTTGGGCATCTGGGATGAATTATGGAGAGAAGTAGGTGTGATTTAACCCAAAGTGGGTGGATTTAGTGAAATGCATAGGTTATACTGCATGCTACTGTCTGTAACAAGCTTGATCTGGAGCCAATTAACTGAATATAATCTATTCCAGATGCTCCCTGATAGAAACGGCACTCTTGGGGATCTTCAGATGTGGAGCCAATAGGGAGTGTTCTGATTATGAGAGACTTTTACACACTGTTCCACTAAATCAGAGATCCGAATGCATAATCTAAACTGAAGAAGACCTTGTGCCATTTCCCTAAGGAACACAAAGAGTCCAGAACTTATTAGATGGATGATAACTTGTCAAAAAATTTATTTCAGGAGCAAGAGATACAAAATTTTATATGTGAACTTCATTGATTTGTCTTATTTATTCATATGCATTTGTTCCAAAAGTCATTAAGCCAGGATCAGGTACTATTTGTGTGAAAAAATAGCTTCTATGCACAGAACAATAATTAAAATATATAAGTCTTCATGCCTGAAAATCTAGAACACTTAGATTTAGGACTCTTGTCAAGTGTGTGTGTGTGTGTGTGTGTGTGTGTGTGTGTGTGTAGGTGTGTAGGTTGGGGAAGGGAAGAAAAGAACCCCTGATTTTTTAATTTTATAAAGAGCTCTTTCTTCTTTATAACTTAGTGGTACATATAAGGTCACTTGAGAATGTTTTTTACCCAGTTCAGAAAGCACAAGGAAATAGGCCTATCTCAATATTAAAAGCAATATCTGTATTAACTCACTTTGGCCAAATTGCTGCTCCGATTTTGAGCTATTGTTTGATTAGATGGTTTTCCTGTAGGGTGCTCATGACTGATCAATGATTGGTAACATTACTTCATGGCATGGCTGTGGACAGCACAACAAAAAGGGATTATAGAAAAACACTTGAAAGCCAAAGAGGTAACATAGGCAAACAAAGAGAAGCTTTATGTTATAGGGGGCTGTTATACATTCCATTGATCAAGTGCAATAATATCAAAGTAGGATTCAAGTGGTATGTGAAAAGGTCCACAGAAGTAGAGCTTGGAATGCTAGAACTTTCACTTAAATTTATCCTATCCTTTCTAAGTTTCCTTCTGTGTATTTTCTAATAGGCATATAAAATATCCTACTACTTTAGTAAGATAGCAAGTATTTGTTGAAAGACTAATTGTCCATTAATGGACTTCATTGTCTTCAGATATCATGAATTCTCCATCAATTGATATATTCTAAAGGAGTGTGGAAGGCCATCTGACTCCTCAGAGATCACAAAGAGTCTTATATTTGATTAAATGCTAATCTGCTTCCAAACCTCTTTATGATGGCCAATGATATTTCTCCACACACCAAACAAATTATGATTATCATCAGAAATTAGTTGTAGAGCTGAGCTAAGCTATTTGTCAGTAAATATAAATTAAACTACCTACATTTTTATTTTTTAGTGGTTTAAACGCTATGTTTGCATTTCTAAAATACACTGAGAGTTTATTGTTTTATAATCCCTGTTCAACAAAGCAACGCTGTTAACATTTTACTTGGGTTTGCATGCGTTATAGCCATGTACTAAGAGCCAAATAAAATTCTGTAAGATCTCACCTCTAACGAATTCAACAGAAAATAATACAATTGTGAGATTTTAGAATGTATGTGTATAATCTCTTAGGTTTAATATTGTGGGTTTCTTTTGTTTCTAACCATAACAGTAACAACAAAATAATGTTTAAGTTGTAAAGAGGTCCCAAAGAAATAAAGTGCCTCCAAGGTCTAAACTGTTGAAGTTATTAACACGTTTATACAAATTTAATAAAATACTACTGTGAATGACTTTATTGATATTTATTTTCCTCATCCTAAATCTCACATCAATTTCTGTTCAAAGCAGCAATTGATATTTATCAATTTGAAGGGTCAGAGAAAGTACTAACAACATCATTAGAGTTGGCTTTTCTTCAAATCAGATTAATCAACAGTCCAAAGTTTCAATATTTTCCTTTCAAATTCTTATACTCTTGGGAGCATTTTAACTCATGCAACTTTTCATGACCAAGATAATGTTATAATATGCTTTTGGAGAATTATATAATATTTTGTCAAATTTTAATGTGTGCACTCGAAACATAAATTGGTTGTTTTTTAAAACTCAAAAGCTTCGACCTCAAATATTCTGATATGTGCCTCTTAGGTATTTCTGCTTTTTTTAATGAAGAGACTTGAAAAAAGCAGAGTAGGAATTATTGAAAATATGAAGGCAAAATTATTATATTTTCTTGGAATAATGAAGTAAGAATTAACTATTTTATTTTATTTTATTTTATATTATTTTATTTTATATTTTATGGCAGAGTCTTACTCTGTCAACCAGACTGGAGTGCACTGGAGCGATCTCTGCTCACTGCAAGTTCCACATCCCCAGTTCAAGCGATTCTTCTGCCTCAGCCTCCCAAGTAGCTGGGATTACAGGCACGTGCCACCATTCCTGGCTAAACTTTTTATATTTTTTAGCAGATATGGGGTTTCACCATGTTGATCAGGCTGGTCTCGAGCTCCTGACCTCGTGATCCACCAGCCTCGGGCTCCCAAACAAAGTGTTGGGATTACAGGCATGAGTCACCGCACTGGGCCAACTATATTTTTATTATTGAGATATGCTTATTTCTGATTTAGTCAAGCTCTTTTATTTTTTAGAAATGTCATTTTTATCAAAACTAAACAATATTTTGGCAAATATCCAAAATTTTTCTTTATTCTTTTCTGAAATTCACATTCAGTTATTCATTTAGCTGTTGAATTATATGTTCATTTAACATTTTCCCAGAATTTATAATATGTATCTAATATTATAAATATTCTGCCTATGTGAAGAATAAATGGATTCGAATTTTAAAAAATTGATTATTCACAATAAAATGTACAGAATATTCTGTTTTACAAACCAAGTTAGTGGCTCCATGGTCTCTGTGGCAGCATAAATAATTCTGCACTTGGAAACTTGTTTTTCAAAGCAATACAGGTATTTTTATGATATATGTATATTTCCTTTTTTTTTTTTTTTTTAAGAGATAGATAGGATCTCACTCTGTCACTGAAGCTAGAGTGCAGCGGTATGACCACAGCTCCTGGTAGCCTGGACTTCCTGGGCTCAAGTGATCCATCTGCCTTGGCTTCCTGAGGAGCTGGGATTATAGGCATGTGCCATCATGCCCAGCTAATTCTATTTTCTGTTTTTTCTTTTTTTTTTTTTTAGAAATAGGGTCTCACTATTTTGACCAGGTTGGTCTGCTCTTGAACTCCCGGCCTCAAGTGATCATCCTGCTTCAACCTCCCAAAGTATTGGGAGTACAGGCGTGAGCCACTGTGCCTCACCTACTTTATTATATTTTAAAATATTATCATGGTGTTTGTTTTAGCAGCACTTATTTTAAGGTAAGAACAATACAGAGATGCACGAAGAGAAGAGCACAACACCTAGATAGGAAAGACAGACAAATGTGTAAAACAGAATTTCTTTTCATTTATTGACATGTGTGGTAGTCGTGTTTTCCACAATCTTCATGTGTATATTTTAATTTTCCAATTAAAAACATTATTGAAAAAATTGGTTATGCCAAAGGAGGAAAAATTGAATTTTTTTTTTATTATTTAATACATGTCTTATCAGACTGTGAGACGGGGATTTCATCTTATCATCAAAACAACATACAGAGGTTATAGTTGCCAATATGTAAAATTATATAAGCCTGCTTATACCAAACCACTTATGTACAGAAAATAGCATTTCGATAAGTTCCTACACTGAGACTAAATTATAACATGGGGTTATACATACTTACTTTTAGAATCTTAAGGTTGTAACTATTGGAAACCAGTAAATAATTATGAAGTAATTAAATTACATTTTTGAGATGTATGCTGTAGGACAATTATACATATTCTTCATAAAAATCCTAACCCTTTTATATAAACAGATAAAGAAATGCCATCAAATCTACCAGCAATGCCCATATTTAATAGCAAACTTTTAATCTAAAAAAACTGCACATAGCAGGAAAACTATGACCTTGAGTTTCATACTCACATATATTCTTCAGGAACACATGTACTGTTGAGATCAAAACATTTATAATGAGTTAAATGAATCCTATATAGCCTTATTTTATCTTTTTTTTTTTCTTTTTTTACAAAAGATGTGCTAAACACATTAACACTATTTGTTTCTTTCTTCACTATTTAATGAAACACCTTAGGGAAATAAACACCCTAGGGAAATAGGAGAAAAAACTTAAATAATTCACTTCATAAACATAATGCTGTCTGGGAACACAAATAGGCAGCATGTAAAAAGAACTTAGCATCACAGGTGAAATTTAGGAACCAAGTCTTCATATCCAATTTGAATTTCATGGTATTTGACCCAACTCATCAACTATTAATAATTAACATTTTAAATTCAACACCTGATGATGACTATGCAATCAAAAAGGCAACTTTTCTTTCAACAAATAAAAGAATTGTTCAGCACTCTTAGCAGTAATAGTTATTTAGTGATCATTGTTTGTATCTCTAATGATGATGACATATGTTCATGCGTTTCATCTTGTTTTAACATGCTTCAAATGCAATTGTTCCAACCCACTTGTATTTCTAATTGTGTCATTATAAGGTAAACATTGTAGAATAAGTTTGCACATGCTCATTGTTGGGGTCTCCTGGCCCAGAAAAGAGCTGGATGTCTGGAAAATCTTATCCATAGGAGAAATCTGAATTTTGTCATAAATAATCTACCAGCTTCTACCAGAAATTCAAAAGTTCTCAAATCCCTGGCTCAGTAAATATTCCTATGTTTCGTTTAACTCTGCTATTGAGAAAGTTAAAAACAACTTAAAACAAATATATAAGTTTTATAAATAAATTGATATCATAAGTTCCATTATTTGTACCTTATATGACTGCCTTGTTATACAAGGTAAAAGCTTCTTTTAGCTACACTTCCACATATCCCAGGTTATATCTTCCATAACTCTTCTGGGACATGTCAAAAGGATAGTAGCACTGTGGTTAAGCACACAGACAAAAAGCCCCGGTCTATCACTCGCTTTCTGTTTATCCATGGGCCAGTTACTTAACCATACTGTGTCTCATGTTTCTCACCTGAAATTGTGGATAACAAGGGTATTTGATTCCTTCGTTGTAACGACTCAGAAACCATAATGTAAAGCGCCACACCCTGCCCAGTACACAGTAAATGATCTATCAGTGTTAGCCATTTAAAAATCATTATAATCAATTTGTCTTAATTTTCTATTAAAACTCGATTTAAGAACAAGAGAAAATTATGGTTTTAAAGACAACTCATGATTATCTGAAAGTACAATTACAGTTTATAAGGCCTGTAAAGCAGTTTTCAGGAAAATACTATATAACATCCAAGAGTATGAAAACATATGAAGAAAATAATTTTAATTCTTTGAGATCATAGACACAAATAAACAAGCAAACAAATAAATTTCGTTTCTATACTTTAAAAGGGGAGAATGAAAGTGATGGTTTGAATCTGATTATGAAGGATATAACATAATTGTATCTGGAGCACCTCTAATGCTACTCATTTAAATTAAATCATATAATTTATCAAGAAAGAGAAAATAACTAAATACCTGATCAACAGTAACTTCATATAAAATTTTTAAATCAAAGTAGAATAAACATTGGTGAATATGTGTAGTACTTGACTTGAAGATTTTTACTTGGATTAAAAAGATTAAAAGAAGTATGCTTCCCTGAGTGCCTTCTCCAGAAAGGATACTACCTTCTCAAGGGGAAAACAAATTTTAAAAATCTTGTGGATCCTGTGAAATACAAAGATATAGTACATTCAACAGTATATTCAAAGTATAACGATTATGTATGTCTGCAATTCAATATATTCTTTGTATTGAATCTTAACAGGTTGTAATTTAAAAAAAATAATGCATCTATGAGACTTAATTCAGTGTTCTAGTTTCCATTACACACCTAGTCTTTAGTTTTACAACTCGTATAGTATGGTTTAAAGGTATAAAGATCTTTAACGAACTTTTATTAATGTTATCTGTTTTCAGCTTTCTTTAAAAAATTATTCTTCGTAATTATGATGTAACTTAGGCACCTCACCAATTTATATTTTTGAACATATGTTGCTGACCATTTTTGAACATATGCCTGATTAAAATAATTTTTACATGAAAAAGTAATCATGTTTAAAAACAGCTATATTTTGTTTATGATCAAGTTTTGAAACTAGTTTTACTTACATTAAAATTGTTATGTTTTTACCAAGTATATTTCAAAATTCATACCAGCTTATAAAACAGTTTTGATCAAATTTCATTTATAGTAACCTGTGATTATATATCAAACATAGTAAAACTTTCATATATAGCAGGAAAACAAAAATTATGTTATTGACTATGGTAACGCATAAAACAGTGAAGCAATGTTTCCTAAGTTAAAACATGGCAAAATTGGATATCATATTGAGCTTTAATTAGGTTTTGCCAGGTTAAACATAAAAAATACTTTTAATAACATTTTAAACCATTTCACATATGTAAACATGCCAGTATTATTTGTAACAGTTTTCAAAATTACTGTATTTGTAGCATACCAAGAGTTGAAGTTGTCTCTGCCACAGATTCAAAGAGCTACTATGCATCTTAGAACATCTTAATATTTCTGGTGGTTCCAAGATGGACTATTAAAAGAACACATCAAAAAATTTATTTCATATTAAATAGTTATTGAAATACATATTTGCATAAGGATGAAATGTTTCTCTAGCATGAACTTTACTGTCCTCAAATATAAATTAATAAAATTAAAAATTAATGTCAATGTATTACATAATTCCAAATAACATAATAAAATGTAGAAATATCATCTTATAATTAATACAAGTTTTATATTATCTGTATATATGCCTTCACATGAATTTATTATATTTTAATAACATTATTTGATGTACAGGACATGCAATATAGAAGCATAATATGGATCTTATTAAAGAGCTTCTATCATTAAAGCTGAATTCATCTCTTTTACCTTCTCTTAATGTGTATAAGGGAGCAGTTCCTGGACTAATATATTTGTGTTTAAAAAGTAACTTGCAGTTACCTAGTGCATACGCAATGCGTATAGAATGAGTTGGGGTGTTGTCTTGTGATAGTGAGACTAATAAAGTGCCAGAAATTTCAGCTTCTTTATCAGGCAGTCACGTATTTATAAAAAACCTCTTTGGTCTTCCTATGTAGATATGTTTGCTTTCTTTCTTCTTTTTGCATGACTGTTCTGTTGAAGTCATGTGTTGAATATTTGTGCTATCTAATTTCCCCTCCACCCTTATCACCCTCCTTATCTAGTTCTCTATCAACATAGTAATATCAGTTTCTGAGCTGTGTTTAGTCTCATCCTTATAGCCTCAGCTACATCTTAACAACTGGACTTATATGAATGTTAGAAAGTGCCTCAGTCAGGATAAGCAGGGGATTCCTGAGTTGAGCATACAGCTGCCAATGGATATTTCTCCATTTTTATTTTTTACATCTTTCCCTCTTGGAGAAAGTATAATACCTTTTACTACATGATCTCAGAAGTTGACTTGAAAGCTAGCACAATGTTCTAAAACTAGCACAACATTCTGAATTTTTAAATACAGAGTTTAACTCAGATAGTCTCTCAAAATCCTCAATAATTAAACTTATTTGTTTTTACCAAGTGTTATAGCAACTGAGATAAAATTCTTGAATTTTCCAGGGATCGCTCAGCCTACTGGTTAAAATTTCAGGTCCTGGCTATAAGATGGTTTGGTTGTAATTTCTATTTTGTTACTTATCAACTTTATCCTCTGAGAGAATTCACTTAATTTCTCTAAGTCCAGTTTCTGCATCTACAAAATAGGATTATCAGTTCTTATCAAATATGATTGTTGTGAGAATAAAATGAAATAATGCATGAAAAGCACTTACTATCTTCTCTGGCACATAACTAGCTCTAACAAACGTTAGCTTAATGGTCTTCCATTTTTACATGGACTATGATAGCAAGTATTTTCTAAAGATAGTAAGTAAATATGAAACTTAAAAGGAAGTCTGGAAACTCCCATATTCTCCTATCATAGTTACAAATGTGTTTGTATAATTTGGCATTAAAGTTCTCAACTCTCATTCCACAGTGTACATATTTTTCAATGCACAATTAGATAAGATCCCTATTGCAGTATTAATAATGCATTGTTTTCCTCTGAACTTCTAATTCATTGAGCCCCTATGCACTGCCAAACTGAAATCCTAATAAAAAGAACATACTTAATTGCTTTACTGGATGTGGAAATTGTCAGACTATACAAAATAAAAGGGAGAATGAAAATTTTTTTTTAGAATTTTCTACTAGAGATTACTAAATATGTTTGAAGAAAAAGTCTATGAGGGAGGTCTTGGAGCTGATATAAATGCTTAGAAATGGTTTTGACAGAAAGCCAACCTAAAGTTATTTTTGAAGGCTTATTTAGATATTATAATAACCAACAATGTTTATGCATATCAAGAAATTTAGTTTTAATTATAACTTCTGTACTTTTTAGAGTATTCAAAACATGAGTTGTTATATCATAATAAAATCACAGTTTAAAATATATTTCCAAGTCATTAGTAGATCATTCCCTAAATCTTGCAAGATTTTCATTCGTACCTTCCAGACATAATCTCCATCTACCGAATCATGTACTTTTTCTTCTTTTGTACCACATGAATTCAGGACATCTATTACATTTACCACTGTATCCTCAAAGCTTAACACAGTCCCTAATATGGAGTAAGATATGAGTGTTTATTTATTAAATAAATGAAAGAAGAACTCAATCTCCTCTTTCCTTCACCAGCCCACTTCTTTGACATATGATGGAGAAGCTTTTCAAATCTCTTTACAGCATCCTTATGTGTAATATCAGAAAAACTCAAAAACCTTGTGTCTCCCCAAGAGTCCAAGGAACATATGGGAATGTAGGGACTAAATTAGAAAGAGGTATAGATGTTATAAAGATTCATACCCTCCAAAATGGGAGGAATATCTGAGCGATTCAGGGACGTTCTTTGTAATTCTGGGTATCTTTTTGCAAGTTTTTAGAACAACAGTTTTTTCTAACATCACTTGAGAATATCCTAGAAAACCCCTGTGTGTAGAGAAGGGCTGTGAGATAATGGTAAGCATTTGAACTTTGGAGTCAGACAGGCTTGATTATGCATTCCAGTTTTACCATTTCGAGGATAAGATTTTCTTTGAAATTTGGCAGGTAATGACAACTTTGCTATGTTTTTGCATTTGAAATAATGTACATTAAAATCTGTACCTAAATAGTACTTGCAGAATAACAATGGCTATTATGATAGCTATTTCTTTTTTTTGAGACAATTATTTCTTATAATAGATTAAGATAGTTCCATTCCCTCAACTAGGTATGATTTTTATATATATATGTATGTGTGTGTGTATATATATACACACACACACATATGAAAATGATATATTTACTGGTATTATTTACTATCATGTTTCTACTTCTCTTCCTCTCTTCCTGTGAATTGTTGAGTTGTATCCAGAAGACAAACCATAAAATTAAGTAGAATTTAAAGACATATTCAAGAAGTATCCATTAAGCATTTATCCTATCTATACGATTCCCACATTTCTAGAAAATTCACAGCACGGACCTTTTCCTAAATAAATGCACACCCAGATTAAAAAGAGGATGAGAGAGCAATGTCTAAGTGGTAAAATATGCAAGCTACTCAGAGGAAAATGTAGAGATGTAGAGATTATTGCTATCTTGGGTAAGAAAGAATGTGGAGTTCAATTGTAATAGTGCATGAGTGCGTCCTTTGGAATGTCAATGAAGAATAACGAATTCTTGATTATAAAACAATGAGAAAAAGATATCTTTCTATCCTTGTCACTATAATAAATCAGTTTTCAGACAATGCTTCATTAAACTCTTGTACTGCTTTATCCTCATAAAATTAAGAATTCTCCTTTAAAAAGGTGACTTGTGTACTTTACCTAATCATTCAACAAAGACTGCCAACTTCCAGGGATTATGATAAGCATCAGCATTAAGTATACACAGAACTCTGATTTTCCAAATACTGCATTTGATTTATTTAAAACAAGCTTATATCATCTATCTATTGACCAATCAATGTAGTGCAAAAGGGTAGAGTAACATATTTAAAAAAATTTTTGTAATATGTAAATGGTATTTCAAGATTATTTCAGTTTAAAACAAATTATACAATTGTCTACAATGTGTTTTTATTTATAATATTAAAGAAAAGTAAAAACATTATGCATTGAAAGACATATTATGCTTTGTCTTGCTAAAAATATGTGTATGAACTGGGAAAATACATTTTTATTTTTTACTATTCACAGATTTTTATTATCATTTAACTTGAACTATTAAATTCTGATGTTTTATATAAGTGTCAGATTTTCCAGTTACTCTTTGATAAAGAATGCAAAGGGAACATGAATAAGGATCCACTATGCTTTAGTGGAAAAAGCTCTGAGTTAAAGGTCTAAAGATATGACTGTAGTCCTGGTTTGCCTCATACAAGACATCTTATTTTCGGGAATTCAATTAGCCACTCAGGGTCAGGGATTTTTTTATGTAAATTTAGTATGTTGATATGTCATCAATATAACAGGAATATGACGTACGTAGTTTTAGCAAAGCAAAGTGTCTATGAGTATTTTTAAATGATTAACAACATACATAGACTTTTTTCTTTAAAAAGGGATTAACCTTTTTGACTTAATTCAATTTTACTTTTTTTAGGGATCAATGTTATTAAATCTAATGTACAGCAGAGTCAGATATGAGAAACTCTGATTCAGATATTGCAATTTACTTTTATGAAATAGAGAAGTACCATGTATTACGTATGGCATATATGATATGTATAAAAGTCATATAAGATGTGTATATATGTGGTATATATATATGATATCGATATGACATATATAGTCTATACATCAGGTACATACAGGATATGATACATAAGACATATATAGTATATACATAGGAGTGTGTGTATATATATAAATCTCATATATACTCACATACAAAACACAGACACTACAGGGATATGGCAAGGGAATATCTGCTCTTTATCAAAGTTGTCATCAATATTAATGACACCTTTAATAATGTACATGTTCTTTTTTTACCTAAGATTAATTTTTCTACTCCATTTTCATGCGACTAATGTAGCACTGAGTTGCTCTGATTGAATGCCTGGGTTGCTACAATTGGTATTCCGGACTTGACCCATAGACTTCAATCCTGGAAATGGATAACTTGTTTTCCATACTTGTTTTCCTCAAATGTTTGCTTTCATAATGCCATCTCTAATTTGAAATATAAACTCCCTAGGTTGGTATCTAAATCCCTTCTTTAACTACACAAATTATTTTCCTTGTTCCTCAATGTGCACTCCCTGTTCCAGGCAAAATAGTCAGTGAACACATTCCATCTAAATTATATTCTTTTCCTTCTTCCTGTGTGTGATGTTCTGCTGTCCTGATCCAATCTCATCCAAAAAGCATTTCTGGGTAAGTTCCAGGTCAACACACTCACACACTTTCTACCAGGGTAACTACAGCAGATTTTTTCTCAACTACATCGACTTACAGTCAAAGTGTCTTGCATATGGCCTGAATTTTACAAGCCTCTTACCTCTCCAAATAATTTGGAAAGATGCTTAGGCTCAGAAAATGTATACTGTCTTAAATCTACTTCAGATAGCTCATAGAAGCTGAATGGGCTCAAAATAAAAGCACAATAAATGTTTAGTAGACAGATAAGAAGTCAAACAATTATATAGAGGAAACATAACAGAAATCTGCTGTTCTGACTCATTAAACAATTAATTAATTTTAGGAATAAAAGGTTCTGTAAATTTTATAAGAGCAATAACTGATATTCTTTTTTAATTAATAATTTTACTTTTTTTTTTTTTGATACAGTCTCATTCTGTCACCCTAGCTGGAGTGCAGTGGCACAATCTCTGCTCACTGCAACCTCTGCCTCCCCAGTTGAAGAGATTCTCACATCTCAGCCTCTAGAGCAGCTGGGATTACAGGTGTGCACCACCACGCCTGGCTAATTTTTGTTTACTTTAAGCTTTTTTTCTTATTTTTTGTTTTGCGTTTTGATTATATAAAACATGTACGTAACTCAAATATCAAAATTATATTACATGTATATTAACATGAATACCTTTCATCCCTGTGTTCCATTTTGTGCCTCCCTGTCCTTTTTTAAATATATATATATAATTTAAGTTCTAGGATACATGTGCAGAATGTGCAGGTGGGTTACATAGGTATACACGTGCCATGGTGGTTTGCTGCACCCATCAACCCGTCATCTACATTAGGTATTTCTCCTAATGCTATCCCTCCCCTGTGATGTTCCCCTCCCCCTGTCCTTATGTTCTCATTGTTCAACTCTCATTTTGGAGGTTGCTGGAAGATCAAGATTTGGTTTTGTATATATTCTAGCTTTCTATTGGACGTTCACCTGGCAACATTGAGAAGGCAGCTGAATTAAAGTCAGAAGGTGAAAGTAGTAGTCAGAGATAGATGTATAATTTTGGCAGTCATCAGTATATGGGTGGCATTTATGAGAGGGGAGATTGCCAAGGGAAAAAATTCAGATAGAGGAAAAAATGGGTGCAAGGACTGATCCCTGGCACACTCCATTATTAAAAGGTCAGAGAGATGAGGCTGAACCAGCAACTGAGACTGGTAAAAGCTACTTGTGGAGAAGGACAATGAGAAATATGTGAGACTCTGTATTCCTTTGAAATTTTCACAGGAATCAGAAATCAGAGGAAGATAAATGATCAACAGAGCCACCGGATTAAATGTTACTAATATGTCAATAAGGTAAGATCTGAGCACTGATTATTAGATTTAAATAGTACTAAAGAGTTATGCAATGGATCAAAAATATCAAGTTATTCAAATAGATATATACATTTATATGTATATATTTTATTTTATTTTCACAATGAAAACATCATTTTATATCAGCAAATGCTTTAAAGTTAAGATTTATAGCATCCTGAAATCCTTGTAATAATATTTCTGTCTTTTTCACAGAGACTACAGATGAATGCTATTCTTTAAGAAAAATGCTTTTCAACTTATAATGAAAATGTCTTTAAAGAAGTGAATAAATATTATTTATTATAACTTATTTAATCTAACCTAAGATACCATTTTAATATACATCATTATTTTAGGTGTCACTAAGAAAACAATCTTGTCAATTTAACTATGACATGGCATTGGTTGTAAGACATTGTTGATTTCAGAGATATTGAAGTGAGAAAAAATAACCATCTTAAAACTTATGAAATAATATTGTATTTTTTTCTGACTATATTAAGATGTGCATTCTATTTTCTCTATCAAAGAATTAGAAAAATGATAAATACTGTTAGGTACAGTGCTGTTGCAGAATAAACAACGGTTCCCATGACACAACAAACACACCTAATAAATACCTTTTACCTCCCTGAGTGGTGGGCAACATTGTAAACTATTATAACCACAGAAAAAGTGATAAAAAAAAATTAGGTGAAATTAAATTAGATAAATTTGTTGTATGCTGTAATTATTACACAGGCTACTATTAATTACATTAATATATTAACAATATATTACTGCAGACTACTATTAAGTATCATATAATTTTCAAAATGTTTGTATATTAACATATTTACTAATATTTAAAAAATTAACTTCATAAGAGCATTTACTTAATGTTTTTTAACATCAATAAAAATGTTTTATTTTACCCAATAAAAAATAATAATTGATTTATTAAATAAGACTTCTGTATTTTCTCTTTTCCTCAAATATGCAAAACTTTGATTGTGACAGAGTGAAAATGCATGGCATTAGAAATCATGTAAGCTAAGGTCTGGTTTAAGCCCTGCCAGTAAATGTTGTTAAATTATTCTATTTTTGTGAATTGCAGTTTTCTCATCTTTAAATGAAGGGACTAGTGAAGATGGGATTTAAGGTGACTTACTGTTCTGATATATACAGGATCGCTTACATTAAAAAGAAAAATTGAGACATTATTGATCATAGTCACTTCAAACATCAGCACAAATTTCTGTCCAACATGTTACAGCAGAGTTTTATGTATATATACATGATCTTTACTCCCTATAATCTATAGCCTACAACCTGCAAGACACGAGCACATTATTAAGTGCTTCTGTTAAGGAGTCATTATTAAGAGATAAATCTATTTAATATAAGTTTCTTCTGGTTTCCCTGGGGATTGGCCTAATAATGAATGAATGAATGTATATATATTTTACTGCTGTTTAATTATTCTATTAATAATAGACTGTGATTATTATAAAAGTAGTTTTTTACATTCTACCATTAAAAGAAGGTAAGTATGCAAAAAGAAAATCAAAACACCATCTTCCTATCAGCACCTCAGTTAGAGATCATCACTGTTAAAATCTTCTATATTTTACCTATTTTCTGTGCATATACATAAATGTATTTTACAACAATGAGATTATATCAATAATCTAGTTTATAAATTACTAATGAGTTAATTGTTTCCACTTTACCCATCACTATGTTTTCATTTTATTTAATATTCAGTCACATTAAAAATTTTAGAGATGTTTCAAAAATGTTTTTATGGTGGATTTGTCCAATTTGACATCTAATTCTAAGCACACTATACCTACCTAGTTTCAGCACTATCATTTTTAATATAGTACACATATTAACCCCCTCTCTTATATTTCATGATATTAACTTGTTGAAGACAGACTAAGTTCAAGTTATTCCTTTTAAAATGCTTTAACCTCTTCAGGAATTTTAACATTGTCAAAAACTTAATAATTATTTCAAAACCATATGTCAACTAACTGCACAAAAAAACTATTTCTCAGTTTTTATTGGAATCCAGAGAAAATTAATCATTGTACTCTTGGGGATTCTGTGCTAATATTAAAAAAAAAGATTGGTCTCTTGATCTTTCTCCACTGGGAGAAGGACATGATGCATGTCCTCCCTAGCACAGGATCACTGCCCTACATGAATGAGCACAAAGTCCTTCTAAGAGTAGTCTTAACTGTTACTGAAATTTAAATTACTTAAGTTCCCTTCTTTTTTATCTCCATAAATCATTTCTGGCACATATTCTTTCACCTATCAGAGCAAATCTAAATAAGAACATGTTCCTTTTGGGCTGAATAGTACCAGTTTACCTAAATTAATGTTTATTTAGTATCTAATAATGTTTTCTATTGAGAGGAGCTGGGCTCTGTTTTCTCAAGGTTTTTGCCAAGTCTCATAAATCTGGGAAAAGGCGGTCAGTGTAACCCCTACTGATAACCAAAGTGGCCACACACAGAATAAACAAGGGCCCAGTTTATAAAGCCTTCACTGAAAGACCTTATTGGCATAAATTTAGATTTCTCAGTATTAATTTATGATGTGTGCAATGCACTTTGCATTAAAAAAAAAGAGAGAGAGAGAGAGAATAGGAAAAAGAGTTAAAAATGCATTTAACCAAAGCTTTAATGCATTAATGTACTATTTAAATCTAATAGCCAGCAAAATAGAAGGTAAGAGAGAAAAACACAAAACAATTTTCTGTGAACTATACGGAAGGTGGCAATGCATTTTAGTTTTGATGTGTTAAACTTTCTAAGCAATTAATAATATATATCAACATTGCTAAAAAGGACAATTTTCTGGGTGTCTCTACCAATTTCTAAATTACTCAATTGCTTATTTAATCAAGGTTTGAGATATCATCTCTTTACCAATATAATAAATTTTTGAACCAATAATATCTAGTAAAACACGGAGAAAGTACTTAGCTTTATCTACACCCTCAGTATCAGCCAAAGTTAATTCTATATGAATTGTATTGTTTTAAAATCAAAATTTATTTCTCTAGACATGAAATTATAACCTTATTTAAAACTCAATAAGAAAATCTTTCTAAAGATGTCATAATTTATTTACAAAAGACACAGATTACATCAGGGAAATAAGGCATCTAGCTCATGGTGGTCCTGTTTTTATTTAATCATTCTCCATGGTAATACGGTATTTTCTCCAATTTGCATTGGACATGGATCTCAAGAACAGAATATAGACAAGTTTTAGGAAGAAAAATAAAGGCTTTGGATATTTGTTTTATTTCAGAGAGTCCAGAAAGAGATTCTTTAGAAGAAAGCAAAGAAGGATGGCATTTGTGTGTGTGTGTGTGTGTGCGCGTCTAAAAAACCCCATCCATGTTTTCTTTAATTTTATGACTCTTCTTGCTTTTACACTAGAAAGATTCCCAGACTAACCACATGATGTGAATGGAATAACCTTTTCTCTCTTTGGCTGGGTGATGGTTTCTCAAAATAAATATAACACATCTTATACATTTTTTTTTTTTTTTCTGAATTTGTCTTTCTTGAGCCATGTCCATGAGTTGAAAAGACTTTCTCTGGGAATCCCAAATGCTGAGACAATGCCACCTTAATTAGGAAAAGTAATGTCAAGAGCAATTCTACCTCAGACAACTTACTAAACGTTTTTCTTATCTTTTCAATAAATATGCCTTTCATATGTTTACTCATAATGCAATAATTATTTCTAATAAGACAATCTTAAAAGTAAGTTACAGTAATGATAATGAGTACCTATCACATAGCTATCATGATGCCACACATAATTTGGTATGAAACTGACATGACATGGTACCTGCAGATAAAATCAGGTTATATGAGAAAAGTGATTAGCAGAATGCCTAACTATAAGCTCTAAAGTAAATGTTAATTCTTTCATTATAATTCCAGTGATTTCAAAGTTATTAAAGATAAGAATAGCATAAAAATATACAGTCATGCTTTAAAAATGAGAATATGTTCTGATAAATTTGTCATTAAGTGATTTCATCATTGTTCAAACATCATAGAGGGAACTTAAACAAACCTAGATGGTACAGCCTACTACACACCTAGACTATATGGTATAGCCTATTGCTCCCAGGCAACAAATCTGTATGGCATGTCACTGTACTGAACATTAAAAGCAATTGTTACACAATGGGAAGTATTTACTTATTTAAACTTACCTAAACATAGAAGAGATACAACAAAAATAAAATACTATAATCTTATGGGAACACCATCCTATATGTAGTCTGTCAGTTGACAGAAATGTTGTTATGCAGCACGTGACTGTAATATATAGCAATATAATCCAGTTGTATAATATATAGTGCTCTGTAGTAAAAATATAATATAAGGCATGTAATTTTTTCTTTCTTTTTTTTTTTTTTTTTTGAGATGGAGTCTTGCTCTATCACCCAGGCTGAAGTGCAGTGGCATGATTTTGGCTCACTGCAATTTCTGCCTCCCAGGTTCAAGTGATTCTCTTGCCTCAGCCTCCCAAGTAGCTGGGACCACAGGCATGCACCACCACACCTGGTGAATTTTTGTATTTTTAGTAGAGACGGTGTTTCGCCACGTTGACCAGGCTGGTCTCAAATGCCTAACCTCAAGTGATCCACCCACCTAGGCCTCCCAAAGCGCTGGGATTATAGGCATGAGCCACCGAGCCTGACCCGAGACACAGTATTTTAAATTTTCTTGTAGTTACATACGAAAGTAAAAAGTAGCAGATAAAATCAATTCTTATATATTTAATCCAATATATAACCATGTTAACATGTATACAATATAAAATTATTAATCAAAAAACCATTGTCATGCTAAGTCTTCAGATTCAGGTGTGCATTTTACACTTTCAGTATTTCTCTAAGTGGATTCTGAATTTTTATTAGCAATAAAAATTGGTTTGTATTCTGATTTCAGAAAATTTACAACTAAAAAATGAGATTGAATTTACTCAAGTTGTTTTAAGCAAATATAAAAGTTTTCTGATAACTGAATCGAGTATCATTTATCAAGTTTAATTAATTAAATTAAATAACATAAAAGTTGAATTTAAAGCTAGCTTTGAAACTAAAGCAAGATGTAAATACCTGCAAACTTCATCCTCTTCCCCAGAGGTAGAAAATATATTTTACATGAGATAGAGGGGAAAGATTCTCAGAATAAAGATATATTTTTTGCCTTATGCTTCATGTAATAGAAAAATGAACACAATTCACACAACCATCAGGATTTCTGTAAGGACCTTTATCAAGGTTTCTAAGAATTTATACTCATATATACATTTTTTTTCCCTTTGGGAACTGGCCTGCAATATCCAACATTTAAGTCAGCTTAGACCCCAAAATTAAAGCTGCGTTTGTTCTTATTTTTTCTGTTCCCCTTGCCTCTAGTATGATATGTGTGAATAGTGTAAAGCAAATAATAATATGTCATAGAATTGGATTAGGATTTGTTATAGATTCCTACTTTAATCCCAGCCCAATGATTCACATTTCAAAGATAGGAGAAATTGGCATTATAAATTAATCTGGCTTTGGTGTCCACTGTATTTAACTAAGGAGAACAAATAAGTTTTAGAGAGAAATCCTGGAGCAGCTGGATGATATACACAATTCTAGCTTGGATTTTATTTGTGTTTAGTTTGGTTTAATTTTATTTGTTTATAAAGCATGGAGGAAAAAGAAAATACTTGAAACCTCATTAGGAATGTTTCAAGGGCTCTGAATTATGAATAGACATGAGAGCATCACAAAAATCGAATTCCAAAGTTTTAAACTCTTTCTGGAATGATGCCATTCAAGTATGGGAATTATGTTGACAGTGTTTTTTTAACCCTTATTTGATCCCAGTCTGGCATAATACATGTCGCAAAAGATGTGTTAAATTTATTATGTAAAACCAAAGAAAAAAATGCGTGAATAAAAAAGTGAAGTCAAATATAAAGTGTAAGGTGACATGGATGTGATGGTCTGAACAATATATCAAAAAGTTTTTAATGTTTTACTGGTTTCGGCGGATAGACAAAAGTATTATACTTAAATAATGACATAAGAAGCAGAATTGGACATATTTTTATGCTATCATCGTTAGTTACTTTTAGTTATTTGGTATTTAAGTACTATATAATAAATGGAGAAATGCCATTCTAAAAGCTACATTGCTGGAATCTTGGAATACTAAATCTACAACTCATACGTAAGAGCTCCCATTAAAGGAACAGGAAATTCTCAGGAATCACATCTTGTCACCAAGCAAGAAGATACAGTATGTTTAATGATACAAAAAGTCAAAAAAAATCTGGTGGAAAAAAGGATCTTTATTGGAGGGAAATTATAAGGCATTTGCAAAAAGAAGTGATTTCTTATTCTCAAATACAAAACTCTGAGATTAAAAACACACTGTCGGCCGGGCGCGGTGGCTCAAGCCTGTAATCCCAGCACTTTGGGAGGCCGAGACGGGCGGATCACGAGGTCAGGAGATCGAGACCATCCTGGCTAACTCGGTGAAACCCCGTCTCTACAAAAAAATACAAAAAACTAGCCGGGCGAGGTGGCGGGCGCCTGTAGTCCCAGCTACTCCGGGAGGCTGAGGCAGGAGAATGGCGTAAACCTGGGAGGCGGAGCTTGCAGTGAGCTGAGATCCGGCCACTGTACTGCAGCCTGGGCGACAGAGCGAGACTCTTGGGAGATTGTTCCAAGATCCTTCTTGGATACTAAAATCTGCTGATGCTCAAGTCTCCTATATATGATGTTGTATTTGCATATAACCTATTCACCTCTTCCCCTATACATTTTTCTTCTATAAACTGTAAATCATATCTAGATTACTTATAAAAGCTAATACAATGCCTACACATAATTTCATTCCCATGGATTTGGCATAGAACTTAGTCGGCAGCAAATTTAAGTTTTGCTTTGTGAAACTTCAGATAATTTTTTTCCCAGATATTTTTGATCTGTAGTTGGTTGAATGCACAGGTGTGGAGCTCACAGATACAGAGGGCTAATTGTACATATAAAGAAAAACCAATTGGTATAAATAGATAATTCAATCTTTCTTATTCAATCAACTTTATATTTGTATGACATCTTATAGTTCTTTAATGAGATATATACACATATGTATACATATATGTATTTTTACACATACAATCACATTTCACATATACTATTAAAAATCCTTAGCCAGGAGTGGTGTCTCATGAGTGTAATCTCCCCACTTTGGGAGGCTGAGGTGGGCAGATCACTTGAAGTCAGGAGTGCGAGACCAGCCTGGCCAACATGGTGAAACCCTGTCTCTACTAAAAATACAAAAATTAGCTGGCCGTGGTGGCGGGGACTGTAACCCCAGCTACTCGGGAGGCTGAGGAAGGGGAATCACTTGAAACTGGGAGGCAGAGGTTGCAGTGAGCTGAGATTGGGTCACTGCACTCCAGCCTGGGTGACAGAGTGAGATTCCATCTTAAAAAAAAAAAAAAAAAAAAAAAAAAAAAAACTTTTACTTAACAATTCTGCATTTAAAATATACAATTGTATTGGTAAAAAGAAATAAGTCCTATTTTCAAAAGAAAATAAAAACTAGCCTAATAGTAGGTATCACAGATAAAAGAAATGGAGAAATAAGATACAAGCACCAGTCTTCTGTTCACAAATATATCTTTCTGGAAAAATGTACAGTAAAATCTCCAGATATGTTTGGATGATGACAAAGCAGAAGACCCCAGTGAATGGAAGCAGGCTACAAAAGAACGCTGCAGATTTGTGGGGATACTCAGAGGAGTAGCAAATGTAATGTGAACAATTCAAGGGAGTAGCTTCAGGAATAGAAAGTCTAAAAGAAAGAATGTTGGTACAGCAATTAGGAGGAAGTAAGTGAACCAGAAAAACATAGTTCATTCCTCCAGAGAATGGGCTCATCTTTCCGTATACCACAGTGTCAACATTAGATGGTTACAGTTCCAGTCACGGAAGTGGAATTTTCTGTCCATCTTTCTTTCTTTCTTTTTCTTCTCTTTTTTTTTTTTTTTTTTTTTTTTGAGATGGAGTTTTGCTCTTGTTGCCCAGGCTGGATTGCAGTGGCATGATCTTGGCTCACCGCAACCTCTGCCTCCCGTGTTCAAGCGATGCTCCTGTCTCAGCCTTCTGAGTAGCTGGGATTACAAGCATGAGCTACCACGCCCGGCTAATTTTGTATTTTTAGTAGAGATGGGTTTTCGTCATGTTGGCCAGACTGGTCTCAAATGCCTGACCTCAAGTGATCTGCCCACCTGTTGGTCAGGCTGGTATCAAAACCCAACCTCAGGTGATTTGCCCACCTCGGCCTCCCAAAGTGCTAGGATTACAGGCTTGAGCCACGGCTCCTGGTCTCTGTCCATCTTTCTAATGATCCCTATTTCTAACTATCTGTAAATATATCTATCTATAGATGTGCTGTTAGCAACCTGGCTAGAAAGCAATTTAATACCAATAATGAAAAATACGATGCCTCGATCAATTTAGAAGCAAAATCTTGTGTCTATAAGTATTTTTTTCTGATATTTAGATAACAGAATTTCATGAAAATCTTAATCAATTTTTTCAAGTACCTTATTATTTAAATATTATTTATCCTAATGCTTTAGTATCACTGATATTGTTTCACTTACCTATATATCTGCTAATTTATTGTTTTCTGATCTTGTAGTTATATATGAAATAACCAGACTCAGTTCTGGATATATAACATAGGAGAAATACCCTTCCTATTATTTCCTAGCAGCATAATTCATTTGATCAACTTCCTGCCTCATCTCCCTATCAATTTTCAGGAGTCTTTCAACTGGGAGAGTGCACCCTGTCCCTAACATACCAGCCCACTCACCACTAGCTTTGAGTTTCATTCTCTCAAACACCCACTGCCTAGTAGGTGTAAACAATTTCAACCAATGAACAAAAGTTAATCAAATTATCTCTGCTATGGTCAGAGATCACGATGACAATCTATTTAAAGGTATGGAAACTTGATCAGCAACATAGGTTCTAGGAAATGAAGATTAAAAATAAACATGAAGATTAAAAATTTGAATTTAAAATCACAAGAGTGTCAGAAACAGCTGCTAAGTATCACTATTAATGATGATCATTAATTAACCCTCCCTGAGATCTGTAAGAATTCTCTGTCATCATATCTTGTTTCCCTTTTCACTTACAAAACAATTTATATTTTTTACTATTCATCTTAATATGACTTGTTTTAGTTTTCTGTTCTGAGCTTTCAGTGTGGCTGATGGCACTCACAGTTTACTGAGCAGGGAATGGTTAACATCATCTAGTTCAAGGACTCTCATATTTGAGTTCTCCTAATAATCCAGATAAGATTTCCACTAAGGTCCTTAGCTGAGAGAAAATACACATTTCTATAAGATACTTGTTTTTAAAAGGAAACAGTGTTTATATAGTTAACTGGGTTACCGAAACACGAAAATGAGATAAAATAAAAAATTAGTTCAAATCTCCTTCCTCAGAGCACCCTCGGGTTTATTTGCAGTTAGGGTAGACTCACGAGAAGACAGAGTTCTCCTCTCAGTACAATACATCTCACAGGAACTGTTAAAACAAGTAGCTCTTCTGAATATAGTTAGAAACTTTGAAAAAAATTAGTTAAATCAGTCTCAGTAATATCAGATAATGTCTCTAATTATATATGTGCAGTGTGTATGTGTGTGTGTATGTATGTGTGTGTGTGTAGATTTTTGTTGTTGTGGCTAACAGTGCTACATTAAACATTTATATTGCTTAGTATTTGAGAAACTTTCAGGTGATATTAAACTTTTAAATAGGCTAAGCTTTTAACTGAGTTAAATTATTTTAGAACTTTGGAAACTTTTAAAAAAAATATTTTATTTTTCTAACATTTACCATAAAATGAATTAACAAGAAACACAAAATAAAACCATTTGCATAATAAAAGGGATTAAAAGGAAACACAAAATAACACCAAATCTTAAAATGCTATGTCAAAATTTAAAATGTCTTAATAAACACTGATAATATTATTTTCTTAAAAATACAAAAGTAACACTTGGTTGGGCATGGTGGCTCATGCCTGTAATCTCAGCACTTTGGGAGGCCAAGGCAGGTAGATCATCTGAGGTCAGGAGTTCAAGACCAGCCTGGACAACATGTCGAAACCCCGCTTCTCCAAATAAATAAATACATAAATAAAAATACAAAAAGTTAGCCAGGTATGGTGTCATGTGCCTGTAATCCCAGCTACTTGGGAGGTTGAGGCAGGATTGCTTGAACCCAGGAGGTAGAGGTTGCAGTGAGCCAAGATCGTGTCACTGCAATCCAGCCTGGGTGACAGAGCAAGACTCTGTCTCAAAAAACAAACAAAACAAACAAAAAACAAAAGTAACACTTGCCTTAAACAATGATAGTGGTCCTATTTACCATCACCATCTAACATCAAATTTTCAGTCACAGACTCTGTGATCCTGTAAATCCTAGGAAATATTTGCCGTACTGGACTGAGAAAAATCAGAAAACAATGAGATTAAAGATGATACTGAGCTTTTATAGTCGCCATACAGTGCTTCCATTCACTTCCACCATGTCAGAGGCTTTTGGACTTCTCAATTAAGATTTAGGGGCTACGATTAACA
Source organism: Trachypithecus francoisi (assembly GCF_009764315.1). Lineage (NCBI taxonomy): Eukaryota > Metazoa > Chordata > Mammalia > Primates > Cercopithecidae > Trachypithecus > Trachypithecus francoisi. The sequence continues at coordinate 65,165,087 of NW_022681469.1, forward strand.
TTAGCATCTAATAGTCTAGCACTGTGATTCCAAAACTATGTGCAAGGCACTCTGGAGTAATACAGTGAACTCACCGGGAATGCTGTAAGATATTTTAAAATTTCAAGATAAACACAACAATACTCACTATTTATCAGACACTGTATTAACTACTAGTCAAGCTGTTTCTTAATTTCAACATTCCAGGGGGTTACATTCAAGGGGTCATAGGTATGTGAAGTTGGGTTCTCAGTAAAGTAAGTATCCTCAAAAGTCCTTGTGGAACAGGTACTAAGGATCGCAATGTTCAATCCAATTCCAAGGTTTGAGAAGCTGCACAGTGCCCAACACATATGCACTCCCCATTAGTAAGTAATTCACATGTAATTTAAGGATATTTAAATTTAAAACATGTAAAACATTTTTTTGTTTTAATTTATGTTGTCAGGACATAAATGCTTATTAAGTTGTTTGGCCTTAACTATAAAAATCAGAATTCTTAGTATTTGTTTGTTGGCCTAGAGGTGTCATGAAAAAAAATTTGAGCTGTTATGGTACTAAGAACTGAAAATCTTGGAAAGATATTTCTGTTCTAAATACTTTTCTAGAAAAAATATATATATATGTGTGTGTGTATATATATATGTGTGTATATATACATCCCTGTAAATCGAATCACTTCCCAAATCAAACCTGAAACCTGAAGGAGAATTTGGGTATGACATGTACTAATCAATTTATTGCTTACATCTTAACGTTCATTTTATCTCCTTTACTCTTCAGTATCTTCCAGCTTTTGCTACATTTATACCCAGAAGATTACAGTCATTGCAGCTTTTCTATGTTTTGGTTCTCTGAGTTTAGGTATAAGGTAATGAAGTAGGTAAGACCTGGCATAATAATGTCCCTATTGTGGTGCCACGCTTAAGCCTCACTGGAAAGAATCCAAAGATGACTTTCTTTACGTTGACTTCCCTCTGTGGTGAATGGTGAATGGTGTTATTGTGTGTTTCTTGTTAATTCCTTTTATTGTAAATGTTAGACAAACAAAATAATATTTTAAAACAATGTTTCTAAAGTTCTAAAACAATTTAACTCAGTTAAAAGCTTAACCCATTTAAAGCTTAATATCACCTGAAAGTTTCTCAAATACTAAGCAATATAAATGTTTAAATAGCACTGTTACCTACAATAAAAAAATTTACACACACACACACACACACACACACAAACACACACACCGCACATACATAATTAGAGACGTTATCTGATATTGCTGAGACTGAAAGTCTAGTAAAACTATGTAAAAAAAAAAATGCTGCAAAAACCCTATGTAAAACTGAATAGAGAAAGTGTTGTCAACTCAAGAAAATGGTTCATTTTCTCATTCCTTAATTTGGGCTTGTATAGTCTGTCCTCATTTCTTCTTTATTCTTCACTTTGGAAATCTTCAAAATAAACCAGCTAAACATCTCCAAGTTTATACATGTATAAAAGATTTCTGGAAATTTTTCCTAACCCCAAATTGAGACAAAGCAAACAAAAACAGTGTCATACTCTTAACAAACAGTAACACATTATTTTCAAAATCAGTTCCAGAAAGAATATAGTTCTTAACCTGAACTAGGGATTAGACAATATGTATTTCTATATTGGTTAAAATAGAACATCGTAGTTGATGTGTGACTGCATCTCTGTGTGTGTGTGTGCATCTGTGATCAAGGTATGCAATTTTCAGTATATTATAGTGTATTTAGTACTATTTCTTTTATATTCTCAAAGCATCTTGTACTGGCACAGCTTTTTGTGATAATATTTTCTGTTTAGTTCATCACATTGACCTGAAGGTTCTAGACAAACTTAAACTATTATATTAGAAGAAAATTTTAAATTCCTATTTAAAAATTCCAAAGTTTAGACTGTCTGAAAAAAAGAAAAAAGGATTTTTGACCTTACTATGATAAAAATAATGAAAAAGTCCACAAAACTTTTTTGCAAAGAATATCTCTTACAATTGCATTATATACCTTGAGATGCTTTCTTTATTTTCTAATTAGGTAATAGTTATCTTATAGCTTCTATGGCTGAATATATGAAACAAAATTGTTTAAATTTCATAATCATTGATTTCATAACCACTTTATGATTTTTTCTCCCTTTGATTTATTTATTTATTTTTTATTATACTTTAAGTTCTAGGGTACATGTGCATAACATGCAGGTTTGTTACATATGTATACTTGTGCCATGTTGGTGTGCTGCATCCATCAACTCGTCAGCACCCATCAACTCGTCAGCACCCATCAACTCATCATTTACATCAGGTATAACTCCCAATTCAATCCCTCCCCCCTCCCCCCTCCCCGTGATAGGCCCTGGTGTGTGATGTTCCCCTTCCCAAGTCCAAGTGATCTCATTGTTCAGTTCCCACCTATGAGTGAGAACATGTGGTGTTTGGTTTTCTGTTCTTGTGATAGTTTGCTGAGAATGATGGTTTCCAGCTGCATCCATGTCCCTACAAAGGATGCAAACTCATCCTTTTTTATGGCTGCATAGTATTCCATCGTGTATATGTGCCACATTTTCTTAATCCAGTCTGTCACTGATGGACATTTGGGTTGATTCCAAGTCTTTGCTATTGTGAATAGTGCCGCAATAAACATACGTGTGCATGTGTCTTTATAGCAGCATGATTTATAATCCTTTGGGTATATACCCAGTAATGGGATGGCTGGGTCATATGGTACTTCTAGTTCTAGATCCTTGAGGAATCACCATACTGTTTTCCATAATGGTTGAACTAGTTTACAATCCCACCAACAGTGTAAAAGTGTTCCTATTTCTCCACATCCTCTCCAAAACCAGTTGTTTCCTGACTTTTTAATGATTGCCATTCTCACTGGTGTGATATGGTATCTCATTGTGGTTTTGATTTGCATTTCTCTGATGGCCAGTGATGATGAGCATTTTTTCATGTGTCTGTTGGTTGTATGAATGTCTTCTTTTGAGAAATGTCTGTTTATATCCTTTGCCCACTTTTTCATGAGGTTGTTTGTTTTTTTCTTGTAAATTTGTTTGAGTTCTTTGTAGGTTCTGGATATTAGCCCTTTGTCAGATGAGTAGATTGCAAAAATGTTCTCCCATTCTGTAGGTTGCCTGTTCACTCTGATGGTAGTTTCTTTTGCTGTGCAAAAGCTCTTTAGTTTAATTAGATCCCATTTGTCAATTTTGGCTTTTGTTGCTGTTGCTTTTGGTGATTTAGACATGAAATCCTTGCCCATGCCTATGTCCTGAATGGTACTACCTAGGTTTTCTTCTAGGGTTTTTATGGTATTAGGTCTAACATTTAAGTCTCTAATCCATCTTGAATTAATTTTCGTATAAGGAGTAAGGAAAGGATCCAGTTTCAGCTTTCTACTTATGGCTAGCCAATTTTCCCAGCACTATTTATTAAATAGGGAATCCTTTCCCCATTTCTTGTTTTTCTCAGGTTTATCAAAGATCAGATGGCTGTAGATGTGTGGTATTATTTCTGAGGGCTCTGTTCTGTTCCATTGGTCTATATCTCTGTTTTGGTACCAGTACCATGCTGTTTTGGTTACTGTAGCCTTGTAGTATAGTTTGAAGTCAGGTAGTGTGATGCCTCCAGCTTTGTTCTTTTGACTTAGGATTGTCTTGGCAATGCGGGCTCTTTTTTGGTTCCATATGAACTTTAACGCCATTTTTTCCAATTCTGTGAAGAAACTCATTGGTACCTTGATGGGGATGGCATTGAATCTATAAATTACCTTGGGCAGTGTGGCCATTTTCACGATATTGATTCTTCCTATCCATGAGCATGGTATGTTCTTCCATTTGTTTGTGTCCTCTTTTATTTCACTGAGCAGTGGTTTGCAGTTCTCCTTGAAGAGGTCTTTTACATCCCTTGTAAGTTGGATTCCTAGGTATTTTATTCTCTTTGAAGCAATTGTGAATGGAAGTTCATTCCTGATTGGGCTCTCTGTTTGTCTGTTTTTGGTGTATAAGAATGCTTGTGATTTTTGCACATTAATTTTGTATCCTGAGACTTTGCTGAAGTTTCTTATCAGCTTAAGGAGACTTTGGGCTGAGACAATGGGGTTTTCTAAATATACAATCATGTCATCTGCAAACAGGGACAATTTGACTTCTTCTTTTCCTAACTGAATACCCTTGATTTCTTTCTCTTGCCTGATTGCCCTAGCCAGAACTTCCAACACTATGTTGAATAGGAGTGGTGAGAGAGGGCATCCCTGTCTTGTGCCAGTTTTCAAAGGGAATTTTTCCAGTTTTTGCCTATTCAGTATGATATTGGCTGTCGGTTTGTCATAAATAACTCTTATTATTTTGAGATACGTTCCATCAATACCGAATTTATTGACCGTTTTTTGCATGAAGGGCTGTTGAATTTTGTCAAAGGCCTTTTCTGCATCTATTGAGATAATCATGTGGTTTTTGTCTTTGGTTCTGTTTATATGCTGGATTACGTTTATTGATTTGCGTATGTTGAACCAGCTTTGCATCCCAGGGATGAAGCCCACTTGATCATGGTGGATAAGCTTTTTGATGTGCTGCTGGATCCGGTTTGCCAGTATTTTATTGATGATTTTTGCATCGATGTTCATCAGGGATATTGGTCTAAAATTCTTTTCTTGTTGTGTCTCTGCCAGGCTTTGGTATCAGGATGATGTTGGCCTCATAAAATGAGTTAGGGAGGATTCCCTCTTTTTCTATTGATTGGAATAGTTTCAGAAGGAATGGTACCAGCTCCTCCTTGTACCTCTGGTACAATTCAGCTGTGAATCCATCTGGTCCTGGACTTTTTTTGGTTGGTAGGCTATTAATTATTACCTCAATTTCAGAGCCTGCTATTGGTCTATTCAGGGATTCAGCTTCTTCCTGGTTTAGTCCTGGGAGAATGTAAGTGTCCAGGAAATTATCCATTTCTTCTAGATTTTCTAGTTGACTTGCATAGAGGTGTTTATAGTATTCTCTGATGGTAGTTTGTATTTCTGTAGGGTTGGTGGTGATATCCCCTTTATCATTTTTTATTGCATCTATTTGATTCTTCTCTCTTTTCTTCTTTATTAGTCTTGCTAGTGGTCTATCAATTTTGTTGATCTTTTCAAAAAACCAACTCCTGGATTCATTGATTTTTTGGAGGGTTTTTTGTGTCTCTATCTCCTTCAGTTCTGCTCTGATCTTAGTTATTTCTTGTCTTCTGCTAGCTTTTGAATGTGTTTGCTCTTGCCTCTCTAGTTCTTTTAATTGTGATGTTAGAGTGTCCATTTTAGATCTTTCCAGCTTTCTCTTGTGGGCATTTAGTGCTATACATTTCCCTCTACACACTGCTTTAAATGTGTCCCAGAGATTCTGGTATGTTGCATCTTTGTTCTCATTAGTTTCAAAGAACATGTTTATTTCTGCCTTCATTTCGTTATGTACCCGGTAGTCATTCAGGAGCAGGTTATTCAGTTTCCATGTAGTTGAGCGGTTTTGATTGAGTTTCTTAGTCCTGAGTTCTAGTTTGATTGCACTGTGATCTAAGAGACAGTTTGATTATAATTTCTGTTTTTGTACATTTGCTGAGGAGTGCTTTACTTCCAATTATGTGGTCAATTTTGGAATAAGTGTGATGTGGTGCTGAGAAGAATGTATATTCTGTTGATTTGGGGTGGAGAGTTCTGTAGATGTCTATTAGATCCGCTTGCTGCAGAGTTGAGTTCAATTCCTGGATATCCTTGTTAACTTTCTGTCTCATTGATCTGTCTAATGTTGACAGTGGGGTGTTGAAGTCTGCCATTATTATTGTATGGGAGTCTAAGTCCCTTTGTAAGTCTCTAAGGACTTGCTTTATGAATCTGGGTGCTCTTGTATTGGGTGCATATATATTTAAGATAGTTAGCTCTTCCTGTTGAATTGATCCCTTTACCATTATGTAATGGCATTCTTTGTCTCTTTTGATCTTTGATGGTTTAAAGTCTGTTTTATCAGAGACTAGGATTGCAACCCCTGCTTTTTTTGTTCTCCATTTGCTTGGTAGATCTTCCTCCATCCCTTTATTTTGAGCCTATGTATGTCTCTGCATGTGAGATGGGTCTCCTGAATACAGCAGACTGATGGGTCTTGACTCTTTATCCAATTTGCCAGTCTGTGTCTTTTAATTGGAGCATTTAGTCCATTTATATTTAAGGTTAATATTATTATGTGTGAACTTGATCCTGCCATTATGATATTAACTGGTTATTTTGCTCGTTAGTTGATGCAGTTTCTTCCTAGCTTCAATGGTCTTTTCATTTTGTCAAGTTTTTGCAATAGCTGGTACCGGTTGTTCCTTTCCACGTTTAGTGCTTCCTTCAGGGTCTCTTGTAAGGCAGGCCTGGTGGTGACAAAATCTCTAAGCATTTGCTTATCTGTAAAGGATTTTATTTCTCCTTCACTGATGAAACTTAGTTTGGCTGGATATGAAATTCTGGGTTTAAAATTCTTTTCTTTAAGAATGTTGAATATTGGCCCCCACTCTCTTCTGGCTTGTAGAGTTTCTGCGAGAGATCTGCTGTTAGTCTGATGGGCTTCCCTTTGTGAGTAACCCGACCTTTCTCTCTGGCTGCCCTTAAGATTTTTTCCTTCATTTCAACTTTGGTGAATCTGGCAATTATGTGTCTTGGAGTTGCTCTTCTGGAGGAGTATCTTTGTGGCGTTCTCTGTATTTCCTGAATTTGATTGTTGGCCTGCCCTACTAGGTTGGGGAAGTTCTCCTGGATGATATCCTGAAGAGTGTTTTCCAACTTGGTTCCATTTTCTCCCTCACTTTCAGGCACCCCAATCAGACGTAGATTTGGTCTTTTTACATAATCCCATACTTCTTGCAGGCTTTGTTCATTTCTTTTTCTTCTTCTTTCTTTAGACTTCTCTTCTCGCTTCATTTCATTCATTTGATCCTCAGTCGCTGATACTGTTTCTTCCAGTTGATCGAGTTGGTTACTGAAGCTTGTACATTTGTCATGTATTTCTCAGGTCATGGTTTTCATCTCTGTCAGTTCATTTATGGCCTTCTCTGCATTAATTATGCTGGTTATCAATTCTTCCACTCTTTTTTCAAGATTTTTAGTTTCTTTGCACTGGGTACGTAATTCCTCCTTTAGCTCTGAGAAGTTTGATAGTCTGAAGCCATTTTCTCTCATCTCGTCAAAGTCATTCTCCGTCCAGCTTTGATCCGTTGCTGGAGATGAGCTGCGTTCCTTTGGAGGGGGAGATTTGCTCTTATTCTTTAAATTTCCAGCTTTTCTGCCCTGCTTTTTCCCCATCTTTGTGGTTTTATCTGCCTCTGGTCGTTGATGATGGTGACGTCCTGATGGGGTTTTGGTGTGGGTGTCCTTCCTGTTTGTTAGTTTTCCTTCTAACAGTCAGGACCCTCAGCTGTAGGTCTGTTGGAGATTGCTTGAGGTCCACTCCAGACCCTGTTTGCCTGGGTGTCAGCAGCAGAGGTTGCAGAAGATAGAATACTGCTGAACAGTGAGTGTACCTGTCTGATTCTTGCTTTGGAAGCTTCCTCTCAGGGGTGTACTCCACTGTGTGAGGTGTGGGGTGTCGGTCTGCCCCTAGTGGAGGATGTCTCCCAGTTAGGCTACTCAGGGGTCAGAGACCCACTTGAGCAGGCACTCTGTCTGTTCTCAGATCTCAACCTCCGTGTTGGGAGATCCACTCCTCTCTTCAAAGCTGTCAGACAGAGTCGTTTGCGTCTGCAGAGGTTTCTGTTGCTGCTGTTGTTGTTGTTGTTGTTGTTGCTGCTGTTGTTTAGCTGTGCCCTGTCTCCAGAGATGGAGTCTATAGAGACTGGCAGGCCTCCTTGAGCTGCTGTGATCTCCACCCAGTTCGATCTTCCCAGGGCTTTGTTTACCTACTTAAGCCTCAGCAATGGCAAGCGCCCCTCCTGCAGCCTCGCTGCTGCCTTGCAGTTAGATCGCAGACTGCTGTGCTAGCAATGAGGAAGGCTCCGTGGGCATGGGACCCTCCTGGCCAGGTGTGGAATATAATCTCCTGGTGTGCCTGTTTGCTTAAAGCGCAGTATTGGGGTGGGAATTACCCGATTTTCCAGGTGTTGTGTGTGTTTCAGTTCCCCTGGCTAGGAAAAGGGATTCCCTTCCCCCTTGCACTTCACAGGTGAGGCGATGCATCGCCCTGCTTCAGCTCTGGCTGGTCGGGCTGCAACAGCTGACCAGCACCGATTGTCTGGCACTCCCTAGTGAGATAAACCCAGTACCTCAGTTGAAAATGCAGAAATCACCTGTCTTCTGTGTCACTCGCACTGGGAGCTGGAGACTGGAGCTGTTGCTATTCGGCCATCTTGCTCCGCCCCTCTCCCTTTGATTTATTAAACATTTATCTCTTCCTTGTTTTGTTTTTATGTTTTATTTTATACCTATGCTTACTTGTAGGACAATATTTGTTTGTTCAGAGTGAGGGTTCTTTAATCTTTGGTTTCGATTATTTCAAGTACCTGTTAAACAAATGTTACTGTAATGTATAAATAAGTAATGACTGAATTACCTATTACTGATTGTTAGAATAAGTCAAAGATGCACGTAAAAGAATCATTATCAGTCATAAGCAAATAAAAGAGGAATCAATACTTATAATTACATTTGATCCCTGATCACCAAATTAAATTATATGGTAGTCAGAAGACATCATTTTTCTTGCCTGAAAATTAATAGTTTATAATTTGAGGATGACATTATGTCTAATTTGTGGAAGAAGACAAGTTAGCTAGCATGAAAGTGATCTCAGGCTAAGTACCTAAAATTTTAATCACAATCTTACAGTAAAAGGAAAATGAGAGCTATTAATTATGCCTATCAAACAATGAAACAACACAACAATAACAGAATATGATGTTGATTTTTGGTATAGTAATAACTCAACAGAGCATTGCCAAGATTACATACAAGCAAAGTGTCTTCAAACATAGATCAATAATCTCATTGAAATAATTTCTATTGAAAGAATTTATTTTATAAAACAAATACACACATGTATTAGGATTAGAAACTGATAAATTACTTGGTGCTTACATGGTATATTTTGTTATTCTATACAACAAATAAAATAGTAGAAGGGACTACCATAATTGTTCGTCTTTAGCTCTGGAGCTGAAGCAAAAGTAGTCACTGATGCAAGTCAAAGTCAAGTCTAGTAGCCTAAGGAACTGGGACACTGTGACATGTTCAAATCAAGAAATCACAAGAAAGCTATGTCTGCTAATTCTGAGAGAGGTAAATAACTATTTGCAAGTGATTACTAATGTAATGGCAACATTATAATGTATAGTCATCCCTTGATACACACCAAAGATTGGTTCCAGGATCACTGCCATTCCCATATGCCCACGTGTGCAATATTCTCCCACAGTCCTCCCTGCAGAACCCTGCTCTATAAGAAGACTGCCTTCAGTATAAGCAGGTTTTGCATCCTGAGAATACTGTATCTGTTTGAAAAAAAAAAAATTCTAATATAAGTGAACCCACCCAGTTTAAACTCATGTTGTTAAAGGGTCAACTGTATATAACTAACAGGACTCAAAGCATTACAATTACTTTACACTATATTTGTTTTGAGAGTCATTGATACAGCAGAGACCCAATCATTATTTGCATTCCAATGTCTTGCAGTGATCATGTCTAGAAATAACATCGTATGTAGTGTGGACGTAGATTATCCAAAGTTTGCCTTAACGAACCATCATGTAGAGTGCTTCCTCTCCAATCACATCAGCCCAAGGACAGTGTATTAGAATTATTCAGAGAAACAGAACAAATAGGAGAATACATGCATCTATCTATTGAGGTTTATTTAAGAGATTGACTCACATAATTATTGAGGCTGACGACTCCCAAGATCTGCAGTTGGCAAGGTGAAGATTCAGGAGAACCAACAGTGTATGTTCAAAAGCCTGGGAACCAGGACAGCAGATGTTATAGTTCTAGTCCAAGTGTGAAGGCCTGAAAAACAAGAGAGATAATACTACAGTTCCAGTCCAAACACCTTCAGGTTCCAGGACCAATAAGGGCAGACGTTTCAGTTCAAGTCCAAAGGCAGAAAAATAAATATCCCAGCTCAAGGTAGTCAGGCAAGAGGAAATTCCCTCCCACTTGTGGGAATGTCAAGCTTTTTGTTCTATTAGGTCTTCAACTGATTGAGTGAGACCCACAACAGGAGACACAACAATCTGCTTTACTCAGTCTGCCAATTCATATGTTGATCTTATCCAAAAATGCCCTCTCAGACAAATCCAGAATATTTGCCCAAATGTCCGGGCACCCCATGGGCCCAGTCAAGTGGACACATAAAATCAACTGTCACAGAAACCCTTAGCTGCTCCTTACTGCTAAGAGTGCCTTACTGCTCGCTTCTGCTTGCCTACCCTCCAAGTCATCATATTTCCTGTGCCTGCTAAACCAAGGGATGTTCAGACACTACAGAGAATTCCCAAGTTCCAAACTCTCATCATGCCCAGTTTTCTCAGGGCTGGCTACAATATACATTCATCATGCTCAGTTATTAATAACTCTTAGTGGTTGATAACATTTACCTTTCAATAGAAACCTTATTTTATTTTATTTTATCGCTCTGTCACCCAGGCTGGAGTGTAGTGGCTGGATCTCAGCTCACTGCAAGCTCCGCCTCCCAGGTTCACGCCATTCTCCTGGCTCAGCCTCCCGAGTAGCTGGGACTACAGGCGCCCGCCACCTTGCCCGGCTAGTTTTTTGTATTTTTTAGTAGAGACGGGGTTTCACCGTGTTCGCCAGGATGGTCTCGATCTCCTGACCTCGTGATCCGCCCGTCTCGGCCTCCCAAAGTGCTGGGATTACAGGCTTGAGCCACCGCACCCGGCCCACCTTATTTTATTTTTTAGAAAGATGGAACAAACATGGACTTTCCCATTGAAGGGAGCCTCAAGGAAATGGGCAGGGAAGCATACTCTTGGTATCCCATCAAACCTCATACAAACCCTACCATGTGGGGGGGTCTGTCACCTTCTCTGTACCAATGCTGACCAGACATTTACTTATTAACACCTTGGAAATGAACATGTATGAAATGCACTTGCACAGTTTGTGACTTTTATTGCAAATGAAGTAATGGTCAGGATGGCAGTGATTTGAAATACAGTAGAACAGATTGTTTCCTTGTTTATAGGAAACTAGAAGTGCAGTATAAAGTGCACTTTGTAAATGTGCCAGAGAGAACCATAAAACTGAATAAGTGCATTGACTAAAATACAACACAAGGTGATAAGTTTAGGTTGGCCCTAAGTAATAGACAACCATAAAAGATAATTAGGTTTGAACACATAATCTAAAGAGAAAAGAGTAAAACCTTTTTACAAAAATATGCAAAAATCTGAAACGAATTTAGCTAAGCTCAGATGTCATTATTTTTAAAGGTATTTATTTAAAGATAAAGCACAACTTGTCTTTCTACATATAAAGAATTGTGTCATGTTATTACTGTCATCTCCACAGTTTTTCAAATTGATTGCTTTAAAAATAATGTAATGATCTTGCATTGCAAAGATTTTTCAAACATTTTATTATAAAAATTTTCACACATACAGAAAAGTTGAAGTATACAGAAAGCATCTGTACACCAACACCTGGATTCTGCAATCACTTTTTTTTTGACATTTGCTTTATTATCACATTATACATTCCTACCAACCATCTGACTTAAAATATTTTTTTCAAAGCAGGACAGTGATATCCATATATGTTACCCCTAACGTATATGTTGGACACTAGTTACTTATCCATTAGAATTTAGTGCTTATGAGGCTATCATCTTAGTTTTAATCTCCCTGAGGGTCCATTAGTTATTTTGTTTTCCATAGGTACATATTAAACCCCTAATAACATGTAGTCACACTGAAACTTAATGTACTTCCAACAGGGGTGTAACATGCCAAAGACACAAATCTTAAATAATAGACAAATCAGGGAACAGGTCCAACTGATGGTGTTAATTAAAGACATTTTGCAAATGATTCACTTACACATTTAGGTACTATAAAACAAACCTATTATTTAAAAAATATACAATAAACAATAATTTATTTACCTTTTAGAGATGTCATACTTACCTATATTTATGTTTTATTTATATAATTTATTTCTAATGGGGGTTAGCTCTTCAACAGAGTACAAATTATAAAATGTCTATTATTACCAGAGATAATGTTTGCATTTATCATAGAGCAGTAAGTAATGAGCCCTTGACATCTCATAAAGTTGTGGCACCTCAGTCAATGACAATTAAATGCTGAGCTCTTGCAAATATGAATGAACAATATGACTTATGTCACACTTATACAATTCCTTTTATTTTAGCTGATGTGCTTCTAAGTCCAAATGTGCACTGGCTTATCTAGTTATTTTTATTTTTCTTCTGATAATTGTTAGTTTCATCACCTATTTGTTACGTGTGTGTGTGTGTGTGTGTGTGTGTATGCTTAGAAATGTAGACAAAATAATATTTTAATTCATCTTGCATTATGCTGTAATATAAGTGACTTTTTTTAGATGAAGTCTTGCTCTGTCGCCCAGGCTAGGGTGCAGTGGCAAGATCTCGGCTCACTGCAACCTCCACCTTCAGGGTTCAAGCAATTCTCCGGCCTCAGCCTTCTGAGTAGCTGGGACTACAGGCACGCACCACTACCCCTGGCTAATTTTTGTATTTTTAGTAGAGACAGGGTTTCACCACATTGACTAGGATGGTCTCTACCTCCTGACCTCTTGATCCACGCCTCAGCCTCCCAAAATGCTGGTATTACAGGCGTGAGCCACCGCACCCGGCCACAAGTGATTCTTAAGATAATAAAGCAATCTCCAACTTCAATGTATTGCATAGAATTCTAGAGTTTGACTCTTCCAACTTAAAGGAATCATTGAATGTTCCAGAGTATAAAGTTATAAAAATCACATTTCAGAAAAATAATATCTCTTTAAGACCTATGGTCTTAACTACATTTTAGTTTGGTATTGAAAACATTTAAGAATTTTACTGATTTATGAGCAAATTTCAACCCCTTTTGAGTTGCTTACATTTTCCACCCAAGTCATCACCTATAAGCCATTTATATTCATGAAATATAGAGGACACACAAAGAAAGAGAGCTGGCACAGATTACAAAGTAATCTTTCTAACAGGCTCTTTATGAAGTAAATCAAACGGTTTACCAAAAACACCACAAAATACCATTAGCATAACAGACAGTAAGAAGAAAATAGTTATATCAGCAAATATCTTAGCCTACAGACACTTTATGGAAATCACCACAAGAAAAATAACACAAAAAGTAATGGTTCTAAACATGCTTTGTTTGGAATAATGATGCCATTAACACTTTGCGCTACAGTGCCCAAATGGAAGTGTGTTTGCATAATGGTTCACTTTACTCTTTATAAAGATAAACACAGACGGTCACTGCAGAGGCTGACATGCTTCGGGAATAAATGGCACCTTGAAATACAGAATGTCTCACTGTTTCTGGCACAAACCTACCTTTTTAGTCTGATTTAAAAAATAGACCTAGGGTTTTATTCTATTTCTTATTTTTATAATAACAAAATTTCATCCTTATTTGCTTAGATGGATAAAGAAAGTCAATATTAAAAATGTGGCAGTTAATAAATAAATTATGTTAACAATACAAATATGGTAACAGTTTTGATATCAATGTTAAAATATCAGCATAGTGTAATAAAAATAACTTGTATGAAAGATTCTGGTTGTATTTCACAATATTAACCAAAATATTTTTGTTTCTCCAAGTGAGACTAAATTCCTGAAAAGATGCTTTTATAAGTGGACAATTTGGTATGCTTAAGCAGCTGCCCATTGTACATTTTATGTGCCTTTTCTTCAAAATTTGACCCTTGCCTACACTTTATGTATACTGTCTAAAATGTGCTCACTAAAATACTCTGATGTCTGAGTTTTTTGCACCATGTCACAATATTATCTTATATTTCTCTTGTTACTTGTATTTTACAAGGCTTGTAAGTAAACTGCATTAATTTATGCTGTACATACATCAACATTGTTTGGGGAGAGCAAAGCAAAACAAAACAAGCCAACAAAGGCTCCGCTGGGCGGAGATGTAGCTCCTCTCAACAATGCCCAACAGTCCTCACGTTTTCACTTCAGTTCCCCAAAGCACACTGATTTGTATCATCAGAATTTTTTCTGTTCCACTAAGATCAGAAACTCAATTTCTGGCCCTTACCACAAATTCCTCATAGTGACTTATTTCTCCCCTTCTCACCGACTGTGTCTATAGTGTCTACCTGCTTTGTTACCCACATCACTCTCTTTACCATCACCTCAGCTACTGGCGGGACCCAACACCTGTAGTTCCTTAACCTCCTTCGTCTGTTTTTTTCTCCTACTTATCTTAGACCCTGATATTCTCTTATTTTGACAATGACTGGCTGCACTTTCAGCTAAAATTTTGTAACAAGTATAAACACATAAATCAAATGGCAGTGAGGGTAGAGGAGGGTGTTAAATTGCAGTTTCCAGACCATCATCTTCAAATATTTCATTGCAGCAAGTCAAAGAGGGGTGATAAGGAATCTGGATTAATCATGAAAACACACCAGGTGGTAGGACAGAATCTACCCCTTTTTAACAGTCATTGACTTTAAAGTCAGTTCCCAAATCTAAAGTGCCAGATTCAGATTTTCCTCTAACTCTAGCCCTCATCTATCTTTATTACCTAATTCATGAACCATTACATTACTTTCTATCTTCTGTCACTTCCGTCCTCTGGTCATATACAAACCACATGTGTACTATGAAGGTGTTTTGATACAATTGATTTGGTAGGCAATGGGGAGCCATGTGTTGTTTTGTAAACCAGAAAAACAAACTTTTCAAGTGGTCAAGGTTCTTCTCAATATTATCTGAAAATTTATTATGGCTTTATCTCTAACTAGGCTTCTAATTTGTGAGTAAAATGATGTCTTATTCTTACTTAATCATCATATTGCTGAACTCCACGTCAGTTATGGGTGAGAACACAGTGACAATGTAAATGATTTGATGTAGCTGCAGAGCTATTCACTTTGACAGCAGGCCATCTAATACCAGTGCACATTCTTTCCTTCACACTGTCCTGCAGATGGTAGGATTTCAGTAACCATTATATAACTGGAGGAAGGAAGCAAGAAAGATAGGAAAGAAGGAAGTGAACGAAGAGAGAATGACCAACTAGTGTTCAAGAAACACAAGCCATAAGTTCTACAGTAACTACTCCAGAGATATCATATCTATCACATCTGTCCATAAACTATATCACTTGTGGATAAAAACTGAACTGTTATTTTATTGAACTGAAAATAGTAATATTGAAAATAATATATATCTCAATTCAACTTTGATAAAATTGAATTTTCAAGCCTAACAGGATAATGTCAACCTACTTATTGATGTGATAAAAAAAAAAACCAAAAAGGTAAGGCATTATATAAAATAAGGAAATATGTATTTTTTTTTTTACCATTGAAGTGCGAACAAAATTGATATGGTTAAGAGATGAATGAACATGCAGTCAGAGTGACAGAGATTACTATCAACACCAGCATGAAAGTATAGCACTGGGAAGATAATGGATCTAATCAAGATACAGAAAAAAAATAAAGAGGTCAATAAACCCAGGAATAAGATCTGAGTCAGGCAGAATGAGTAAAAATAAAAACTATAAAGAACAAGAGAGACAGAGTCATAGTGAAAGAGAGAGAGAAATTGAAACGAGATTTCCACGATGGAAAAAGAATTAACCAGAAGGCAGCTATAGGCAAATGGGGGCGACACAGTGTGCCTGACTCTCTGCCTGTAGAAACACGCATCATCATTCTAATGAGAACCTTGGGGAACAAGAAAACATCATAGCAGCACAAGAGGTAATGGGACACTCCTAAACAGGACTGGTGGGACTGCACCTGGTGTTCAGACCCAGGCATCTCGTTATCTAAAAGGTGCAGGGAAGCTGGAAGGAGTTCAGAGACATGATGGAAAAATGATTAAGATACAAAGAAAGATGATTTCTGATGGAAGATTAAAGCACTAAAGAAGCTCAACTTGGATGAGCAACAAGTTGATGGGCAAAGTATCTCTCTACAAACCAGCAAAATATATCAAAATTCTGGAGGAAAAAAGTATTATTAAATTGGGTACTAGGAGAAGAGGTTTATGAAGAATAATTGCAATGAAGCAGAAAAGAAATCAACCCAAAAATTAGGAAGTGAAGTCTAAAAATGCAAGCAATGACTACTTGCATGTATGGAGGAGGGGGATGGATAACATCAGTTGGACAGTGTAAATAAAATATAGGCAACTTGACCATACAGAGGGTGACCATGATTCTGGAAGACAAAACAGTCAACATAAAATAAGGAAATATCGGAATTATATTAATAATACAAACTCAATTTTCAAAAGGACTAAAAATTTTAGCTTTATCTTCCGTGTTTTCTTGTTACACTAGCCTTCACCTGAAATAGTAAATTAATTTGGCAATTTCCAGAAGGGAACTAAATAAAATCAAATAATTGGTCATTTTAACGTAGCTTACAGTGATTCTTTGTGTTGATTTGCAAATTAATATTTTAAAATATTAAAATGTGAATAAATCATTCATATAATTAGCAATGGGGAAATATAAAATATATAAATAACATATAGATATGGAAATAAATCATAAATATTTTATAATGTTTTAATCATAAAATTATTCCTCCCTCCCCTGCTGTAACTTTGCGGGGTATGAAAAACCCAGGTACGCATGGCCTCTGGAGGGGCAAAGAAGACAGGGCTGGAACTGAGGATGGTTGCAGGTTGAGTAGGCAGGGAGAGTTCCAAGAAGCAGGAAGAGAGGAAAACAACTATCATTCATGTAGGAGTGAGGTGGCTCTTCACAGAAGGAAGCAAACAATTCTCAGGTGGGACTTATTTATCCATAATAACACATGCTGTTGCATGTACATAGAGGTCAATCTGTATTTTTTTCTATGAATCACTCTGTAAAACCCATCATAGGAAGAAACTGAACTACCCACACAGGTATTATTTTTGGATTATGATATTTGAGTTAGCAAAACAGGTATGTCATCCACCATCTCACAACTTAAATATCCACAGTGTTGCATACAAATATGTTTTTATTAAAACTCAAAGTGAAGATTTCTGCATTTTAAGAAACATCTGATGCACAATAGAAAACTCTGAAGAAATGAAATTCTCACTCTAGTCAGACTGTCCATTTGTTTGCATTTTATGCATTTGCTTGTCTGACAAACACTCATCTCTGTGCTTTGAGAGTCAATGTAATAATAAACTGTACCTGTTTTGTAGCTGTTCCCAATTTGTAAAACATGTATTTTTTTTTTTTAATCTCATTTTAAGTTCAGCTTTGGAGTTAGATATTGCTCATCCTCTGTTTCACAAGTAACAAAGCAAGAATCAGAGAGGTTTCTGAGCAGCCTAAATCAAGTAGAAAGAAGGGCTAACAACAACAAAGACCTCATCCTCCAACTGCCCAGCAAGTGATCCTTCCACTGCATTGTATGTCCTGAGCAATTCATGTACAAAGTCACAGCATCAATAAACACAGAGTGAACAAAACAGTGATTACTACATAAAACCACACCCTTATCATGAGTTTGTTGGGAAACATAAAAAGTGCAATTATTATGAAAGAAAAATGAAAGAAGCAGGTGAAATAGATCAGATAAAAATTAATAACAAAAGTTATTAGCTTAAGTTTCCAGAATGTGTAGCCATTTGTTTTCATAGAATGACCTTTGTTTTCTAAGAATGACATGTCATAGTTGATTAAAGTGCAACTCATGCCACAGTGAAAAAAGCCAGAAATTTCAGGTAGGTTTAAGCATTCAGAATAAAAGGACACTCTAAAGATGCAGTGGAGTGGAGCAGTAAATAGAAGGAGGAACAATATGGGAAAGGTGTACTGGGAGGGTGAGGAAACCTGAGGAAGAATTTGGAAAAAGAGTGGAAGCTCTGACAAGTTTCCAGAAACTGAAAACAAGCATATGCACAAAAAGAAACTTGGCAACATCTTTCCAAATGCACCAAGGAGCAATCTGCAGAACAGAAGGTTCCAGTAGCTGAGAGGAAATACACTTAGCAGAGGCAAACATCATCTTGGAACTGACTGAAAGGAAAATAACATTTAAAATGTTCAGACTCCTTGGAAGACAGAAGTAAAGGAACTGAGTCAGCGATTGAATGTCATCAGGCAGAGGTTTAGAGGCCGAGGACATCCAAGGAGGTGAGCTAACGAGAAGGAAAGACAAGGATGTGAAGTAGGAATATAAAAGAAGTATATATAATTCCAAAATATACAGTAAGATTAGAAAGTAAAACAGAACACAAAGAAAAGAAAAAAAAAAGGCACTTGGAAAGTGGCCTCTCCATGAAAGTGAGCTAATGCTTGTGCAGCAGTGAAGAGCTTAAACTCTAAAATCCAACTGCCTGGGTCCACATTCTATCTTCACAGCTCAGTAGGAGGAAATTGGGGCGAGTTATTTAATCGCTCTATGCCTCAGTTTCTTCACTTGAAAAAGGAGAAGATATCACCCACCACACAATAAATCAAGAGAATTCAGTAAGAAAATTGTTATAAAGCAAAGAATACAGTGCTTGTCATCAGAGCGAACAGTAAACTAAAATCTTAATTTCCAAAGTCTTGAAAGATTTATAATACTTCTAAGATCAGAAATGGACTCTGAAAAAAAAAAAACGCTATAAAAATGATCAGCATGATGGAAAAAATAAGAAAAAAAGAATCAGTCCAACAGAAAGGATAACAGGACTGTAGGAAATAATTAGGCAATTTAAAGATGAATTTTTTAAAGTAATGAATAAAGCGAAAGATGTTACTTAAAATTTATCTGATCCAAGACAATTTACTATGAAAAATGTAAATTCATGGAAAATGGGCAAAGAAGCCCCTTATTTCTGAAAGACTCAATTCAGAAATCCAGCTTCAATCATTTAAAGTGGCTCCCTTATTCTCATTCCCAGAATTGCTTTCAACCAGCCAAATGTTTCAATCCTGATTCAAGTAAATAACCAAGCATTTCATATCTGAATGCTTTTCAGAAACAGTAAGGGAAAGTAATTTTTGCCAATCTTTCAAATATAACTTGAACTGAGTAAAGTTACAGACTTCCATTCTAACAGGAAAAGTTTCAAGTTTCATAAGTTAAAAATGTTTATTTTGTGAATGGAAACATCAATAACAACAGTAATAATCACCAATCTTTTTTGAATGTTTGCTATGAAATAAACTCTACACATCTTATTTCAGATTCTTTTGGAAGACTTTTCAAAAATGTGAATTAGTTTGCAATAAAGTTGATGCTCAGACAAGTGTAGTGAGTGCTTCAGGTCTTACAGTCAGTCAGTATCAGAGCATGGATTTGAATAAAGGTCTATTTGAGCAAAAGTATGTCCTTTTCATAACGTTGCTACCTGGGAGCCTTCAGTGAATAATAACTTGAACAGAGTCACTATGTAATATCGTTGTATAATGATACCACCAATCACGGATTTAAACTAGTTATTTAAACTAGTTGTTATTGTTTGTTTGAACCAAAACCTATCTCTCTATCTGTATGTATCTATACATATATTTATTTATCTAAACTCTTATGAACTTGATAACCAAATTTCTTAAAATTAACGCAGATAGAGAGCATTTTTGAACTGCCACTCTTTAAAAAATATTTTTTGGAAAGGAAAACTAGATTCTCTTAGTCAGTCTAAGTTCTCATAGTCTGAGCATCTCCGCAAGCTGCATTTGATTTTCATGCTTAAAGATCCATGGATTTTTTTCATACAACACAGCCTCTAAAGACAAGCCAATTACTTCATCTGGTGCTGAAGTGAAGAAAGTGACTTGACACAATACAGGAGGAAAACTTTCAGTGTTGTAGTTTATTGAAAGACTGAATGTCAGCCACTTTTGTGGCACACAAATTTTGTATAATACATTTTATATATTACATTAGGATTTTTCTGGATAATGCTGACAGTAGGAATTTTTAACTTTAAATATTGACTTTAGAACTTAGAACCTGTATAAAACTCAACTCCATTGTATTTGTAGCTGGTAAATAAAATATGGTCTTTTATTCCAGGAAACAATAGGCACTTAGAGATATAAAACATGTATACAAAGAGCTGTAATTTAGGCAGAATGAAAGTGCTATACAAGAAATATAGAAGATGAATAGTAAAAAAAATTTCTTGAGTGAGATGAATGGGAGATGTAGTAGAATCAAAGAAAATTTCACAGTAGAGAAATTATTTAAGCTAGAGTTTGTAAGTAGATAATATTTCAATAGACACAAAAGATATGGCATGAGAAAAGATGTGATGTAATAGTTTCATGCGGCTAAGATAAGCACGGACTAAACTGCAAAGTTAGATTACAACCCAATCATGACAAGGGTATTGTGTTTACACTGGATTCTGCCATCACTTTCAGTAGGCAGTGAATGACACCAGAGGTGTCCAAACAGGGCAGTCACTTTATTTCAGTTTACCTTATCAGGTGAAAATCATGCTTCACCCACAATAGTTTCATCATTTGTGATGTTTCAATATCTGAGTACATATGCATACCATTTTTTAAAAAGTTTGCAATATATTTCTTTAAACCCAATTCAGGTCATTCCCTTTAAATTAAGAAGGACATCAATTATTCCTTACAATTATTCTTATATAAAATAGGAGCAAGTATGTTGTGTAAGTCTCCATTTATGGAGAAAATGAGTAGTAGAGAAAGCAATCATGCATCTCAAACACTACAAAGTATTTGCAAAGGTCAGCCTTTTACAGAAATATTCAGAAAAGACACTAAAAAGATAAGCAAGAGAAAATGCAGATAGGTTCATATGCCTTAAAAGGACATATATTATTCCTAACAAAATTATATAAATATGTACCTGAGTATATAATGTGCTTCATCGATTTTTTAATAGAGGAAGGTGCCAAGAAGCCGGTTAATGGCATAAGCAGGTTTAAAACCAATGAGTATCTGATTTTCTTGGAATGATACTGTTATTCATTTACTACTATATTTCATATACCTACACACATATACACATTAAAACATGCTATATATGCATGTGATACTTAATGTCATTGTTAGTTTTGCTTAAATTATGTATTTTTCTACACGGTGTTGATCTTACCAAATAAAGTCTTACTAACAATGATAAAGGTTCTTAAATGCAATATCTTCACTTGATTAGGGCTTATGATAAAATGAGAACAAAAATATGAGTTAGAAAACTAATAAAATAGTTCAGGCAAAAGAACATGAAGGTTTGAATCATGGTGTTGGCAGTGATGATGGAAAGGAGGCAAGTTTTAAGAAAACTTGCTGAAGTAATTGGAAATAAAGAGCAAAGGAAAGTGATAATAATAGTAGCTAACATTTATGAGGTATTACTAAGGACCAGACATTATTCTAACTTATGAACACATATTAACTCAATACACACAGTAATTTATTAAATACTCTTAATACTTCATTTGCAGATGCTGAATCTAAGGCATAGAGAGATAAAGCAAGTTGCCCAAGGCTACAAGCTTGTTAGTGACAGAATCAGGATGGGAATCCAGGTGGGACTAGGTTCACAGGACCTGCTCTGTATTGCATTAGAGATGACTGATGTGTAAAGTTGAAATTACTAGCCGTATGGTGTTGATAAAAGTAAAGAAAAGAGGTTCAGTGAGTTGGTGAGGGGAAAAATAAAAATGAAAGCCCTGTTTTATTTTGAACATTTTATATTGGAAGAGCTGAAAGAACATTAAAGTGGGTAAGAAAACATGAGTTTGAGGTTTTGTACGAAGGTGATAATGGATTACAGCCAAAGCAACGGATCAGAGGTATTATATAAATGATGGCATACAGTGAATGTGAAAGTAAATTACCAAATTAAACAAAATTTAACTGAAACAATGTCCTGAAATGAATACAAATGGATATGGCCTTAGAGAAATATCCATTAGCAAAGGTGGCTGGAGAAACAGCAGATATTTCATTAGACACAGGTAAACTGAGACCCTGAAGATCATAAAAAGCCAAAACAATATTATGTTTCATCATGCAGGGAGCTACATCAACTACACTGAAATGTCAAGAGAAGAAATGTTATAATAGGCTGAAACATTTTGCTTGAAATGCCTCATCTGGAGGTCTTGGCTGGTTAAATAAAGAAGTGAGGCCAAGAGTATCTGGAAATATGCAGAACAGTCAAGGGTGGAGATGTTCTCATGGAAACATAAAGCATTTCAATGGGAATGAAGAAAAGCAATTAGAAAGCTAGAAGGATAGGTGGTTGTGTTATAAATTTTCACCTTTGAATGATATAATTTACTGTGTAGCTGATACTATTGTTGGAGGTCTACTTGTGGTAGATTAGTAAGAATGTGACTTTGCCCATAAAATTATCTTGATTTACTGTTATAAATACACAGAAATATCTTCAGGAAGCATTATAAGCATTCAAGGTTTACCGGTATAGACATACAATCAAAAGACCAATATATTTAAGAAGGAAGGGTGTATTTTCATGTCAAATCTCCAGTTTAAAAAATACATCTAAAACTTGGGGAATTATTATTCCAGGAAGGATGGAATTTCCTCTACAGGAAAATATCTACAACTGAAAGATATAATGCAATAAATAAATACATGATTTAAAAGAAAAATAAGACTGCACATCTGCTTCCTGATAGAATTATGATGAATACATTGGGAAATGTTTCTTTTAGTTTCTATTATTAAAGGTGACCACACCAAGAAAATATGATATTGTGTAAAAACATCTTTCTCTTTGTTCACATCCAGATAACAAATGGAAAATGGTAATACTTTAGATAAGTCTACCTCCCACAGACAAATAGCTATAAACAAAACACTAGTAGGGGTATTCTATACTGTTCCCATGCATATTTATGATGAAGACATATATTTTGGACTAAAGTGTATATAATAATTGAAAAGTTTGACGGAATTTTATACTTTTCTTATCATAGTCTAATGGCTGAAATAGATTAATCAACCTGTGGCTCTTACTATTTTTTAAAGACAACTACAACTATGTGGAAAATGGCCCGTCTCCACCTACAGAGCCTACCCATTACTTAATATTTGGGTGGCTTGGTGGGGACAGGATGCAGTCACACAGTAGTCCCAAGAAAGTTTCATCCTTTCTACAGGCTAGTCAGAACAAGTTTTCCAAGAAACATCTAACAGCAAATACCACTTAACTTTTTATCAATGTATGATCTAATTTTAATTCTTATTTTAAAATACCTCTGTGACTTTCAAAAACCTGTTTTTCACAAGTTAGTGTATGAGTGCAAGTTATCTTCAAAACATGCCTATCCCTGGTTTATGCTTCTTGAATGATGATGTCACAGTAAAATTAATAGATAAGAGCAATGTAAATCCAAGGGTACTCAAGCAAGACAAAGAAAGCCAAACAATGACTTCACAATTTACAGTTGTCTGGAAGAATTGTCTCGAATAACTTAAGTCAGGGTGAGCATCACAAAAGACACTTGACAACATTTATCCTGTAAAACATTAATTATTTTACACTTATTGAGAATCTACCATGTATTTATAAGTACCATAATGATAAAATGGTCATCAAGACAGACATATTTCTACCTAATAGAGTTCATGTAATAATGGAGGAAATAGAGTAGAAATAGGCAATTTCAAAGAATAAATGTTACACTTGGAGGAGAAGCATTTGGGTCAGTGTGTGATTTCATGTTATTACTGTCATTATAAGAACTACTTTACACAAGAAATTTCTGAAAGTTGCTGTCTGCAAACACTCTCTTATGTACAATATATAGTATATGTAATCATAGATATACAGTATATACAATCACATTTATACAAGATAGAATTAGCATGTTATATAATAGGCATTTATGTATACATGCATATACATCTGTATATATGGATAAATAGATAAATATAAATTTGTATAGTGTTAATAAATGGTACACGTGTATAAATGTACTATTGTGATTTTGTTGTTGTTGTTGTTGTTGTTGAGACAGAGTCTTACTCTGTTGCCTAGCCTGGATTGCAGTGGCATGATCTTGGCTCACTACAACCTCCACCCCCCAGGCTCAAGCGATTCTCCTGCCTCAGCATCCCAAGTAGCTGAGACTACAGGTGCACACCACCATGCCTGATGAATTTTTGTATCTTTAGTAGAGACAGGGTTTCACCATGTTGACCGGGCTAGTCTCGAACTCCTGACCTCAGATGATCTGCCACCTTGGCCTCCCAAAGTGCTGGGATTACAAGCATGAACCATGGCGCCCAGCCAAGTTTTTATAAGGAATATATTCTAGGTAAAGACCATACCAGCTTTATAGACTGGGTGCTCATAGCAGAACAGAATTCTTCAGCATCTGATACAAAATTTAATTTGTTCATCTGGAAATGCTCATTTCAATATGACTATTATTTGTCACCTTGCTTTGATATAAGTATCAAGAATTCTGGCATTACAGGCTTCTTTCTAAATTAGTTGTCAACCTCAGTAAGAAGCAAAAAGTTTACTCTTGTGGGAATGAAGAGGCTTCAGTTGTAATCTCAGCTCTGTGATAACTCAGTCATGTGCCTCTGAGCACACTATAACCAGTGTCTTAGATTGGTGCAAAAGTAATTGCGGTTTTTGCAATTTTTAATTTTAATTTTTTTTTGTACCAACCTAAGAATTGGATTATGAATTACTCAAGCCCAGGGCTATTCTCTTCTGAACACTTAGCATGTATGTTAAACTATATATATAATAAACATATATATATATATTCATGTTTAAAGAAATAAGGATGAGAAAGAAAGAAAGAGAAAGAAAGAAAGAAGAAAGAAAGAAAGAGAGAGAGAGAAAGAAAGAAAGAAAGAGAAAGAGAGAGAAAGAAAGAGAAAGAAAAGAAAGAAAAGAAAGAAAGAAAGAAAGACAAGAAAGAGAAAGAAAGAAAGAAAGACAAGAAAGAAAGAAAAGAGAAGAAAGAAAGAAAGAGAAAGAAAGAAAAAAGAAAGAAAGAAAGAAAGAAAGAAAGAAAGAAAGAAAGAAAAGAAAGAAAGAAAGAAAGAAAGAAAGAAAGAAAGAAAGAAAGAAAGAAAAAAAAAGAAAGAAAGAGAAAAGAAAGAAAGAGGCAGTAAAGCATTGAGGCAGGGGAAGGAATTCAAACCAGCTTGTGCTTAGTTGTCCATGTAAAATTAAGAAATCAGACTAGACAATATCTCAGTTTGTTTTTTTATTCTGAAATACTGTGAGTCCATTAAATAAATTAGATAAAAAATATTTTATCATTTTCTTATACTATGAGTCCATGAGACACACTAGAAAAAAATTATTTTATCATTATTTTATTAATTAGAAAGATTTTCACATAAATATTCTGAAACCAACAGTTTGTCAGGCTCATACTCCAATTACATCCAAAACTGAAATTAAACAAAACAAAGAAAAACCTTCAGACACTAGTTCTGTTAAACAAGTTTTAACAAAATGCAGCTTGTTGGAAAAATTCAAAAATTAGTTAGTGGATATACACTAATTTAATATATTTAGAATAAAATTGAACTTTAGAGACACTGTTTTCTGAGCACTAACAGGTTGTCTGCTACTTTCACACAGTATATTTTGCTCGTAACATTCTTTTGAATGAAGATAACCTAAAGCGAAATGGGCTGATAGTAAGGAGGCAAAATAGAGTACTTAGAACATTTTCATAGCTTATTAACTTAATGTTATGGAGGTTAAAATGTGCATCCTTTCATCTAACATATGTTTTAAATTAAATCAGTACTGCCACCTAAGAGACTGACTTTGGATATCTTTGGTTGAGAAAAGGATAATCATCTTAAGTCTTTCTGATTCTAACAAAAATTGGAAAAGAAGTGCTGTGGTATCTATTTCATTATTTATTTAAACAAAAATATTTTACTGATGCTACATACAACTCAGGATTTTAGATTCTTTTCTCAAAACTCTACTTACTTTTTTTGTTTTCATTTGCAATTACAAATCAACAACTGTTGATTGCTATGCTAGGTATCTCGCAGAATGAATATGAAATGTGGAACTATCAGTTCTTAAGAACTGATAGATTGCTAGTGAGACAAAGTGTCCGTATGAAATAGTTTTAAATTTAAATTATTTATTTTGATGTGTGAATGTGTGTTTGTGAATGTAACAATAAAAATAAGTTCAGTATGTATGTGATCTGGTTTGGTATTCTGATGGATAGAGAAGGTGAAATGTGATTTGATTTTTAAAAAATAGAATAGCACAAGATTTAAAAAAAAAGAGAGAGAGAGAAAGAAGGAATTCCATTCAGGAAGAACAGCATGAGCAATGCTGGGCCCTAAATATTAAATATACATGACAACAAAGTAAGTATTCACTACTTTATTTCACAAAATAAATATTTAGTAAGATTATCATTGGTTTCTATTTCGAGTTCTATGATGTATGTTTGAAAGTTGCTGCCTGTACAAACCTATTTTCTGTACCTCATTATTTCAGTAGTCTGAAACAGTCATCTTCCTTTATCAGGAAAAAGATCATGAAGTATTCTATATACTGCTAGAATCAAGTCTGACCTCAGACTTCTATGTATGTGGAAAGATATTTCTTGTTCCATGGTGAATTCTGGGAACAATACAACAATCATTTCAAAAAGTATAATATCAATGGAAAGGTATGGATCTTAGGGAATCTAGGTGCTGAGAGGTATAGAAAAAGTTCTATGTCAGGCAGAGTGTTTTGAATATAGAATAGGGCAAAATCATAAACCATATGACTATCAGGCACAGTCTGCCATAATAGTCTAATAAATTATTTCGTATAATTTCTCTGGTATCCTTCTTTTATATTATCACTACCATTGCAATAGTCTAGTCCATATCACATATGTGAAAGGGTTAATTAATCTCCTTCAAAATTATTCATAGGTTCGTCTTCCCAAGACACTAATTCTTGGGTTATTTCATTGTTCAAACAAACATATTCAGTGATTCCCTATCAACTATGGAATAAAATCCAAATTCCAAGTCACAGAATTTCAAATTTCTGCAACCAGTAGAACATGCTTAATACATACTGGTGAGAAGACATCAAAACACTAGTGTTAACTTTTAAAATAACAATGGTGTCAGGCACCAGAATAGATTATTTCTTTATATATTCTCTTTAAAACTCATTGCATTTTGGATGCAAAATTGTCATTTGCCTCTATCTCAATATATAAGTACACTAAAATTTTCTCAAATAATTAATAGAATAATTGTGACTGTGACTCAAAAGTGAGCTTCCTTTCCACCAAAATACAGTGTACACGCTTGTGCATACAAAGTCACAACCAGTAGAAGATGGCATGTGGTGAAATCATACGAATGTAAACCCTTAAGTGGATGATTTACTGCTGTAGACTAGGGCCTACTCAACAAGCATCAAGGCTGAGAGGTTAGAGTTAATAATTTATGTGTATTTCCCTTTTAAATAATAACTGGAATGAGCAAAGTGAATGGGTCAGTGAACAAAGTCTATAGAGAGAAAAAGAACAGAACCATGAACAAAGAGAATGTAGTAAGAGGAGGAGAAAGCAACCGTGATGGAGCTAGAGAGGGAACAGTCAGGGGAAGCCTGGGAATTGTGAGGGCCTCAAAATAACCCACATGAAAGCCCTAGAATTGGTCCATCTTCCCTACCTGTGTTCAGTCCTAGGCTATGGACCTGGAACAACAATTGTTACCTTGATCAAGATCAATCTTTTTATTAGTGTCCTGGAACTACCCAGAAAACCCACTGTTTGATAGGCATGTCCCTTGAACAACACCTAAAGTTAATAATTTGAAAAGGGACGCCCTGTACGTCTCCCATAAAATAATTAAAAATTAATATTGTTTATCTCATTTACTAAAAATCTCATAGAGAAGCAAGCCAGCGTATTTATAATATGTATTCACTAAAGTAATAAAAGTACATAAGGAATGAATGAATTTATATATAAAAAAGGAAAAATAAAACAAAAATGAACCTTGAATTGAACTGACTTTGGTTTTAGTCTTTAAAATTGTTTCCTTCTCTTGATTTGCTCTAACAAAATTATCCTTAAGGACTCATGGAATAGAAAATGACACATGTTAAAGCGGTGTGTGTGTGTGTGTGTGTGTGTGTGTGTGTATGAGTAAAGGCTTCTTTTCCCTCTGCACTTGAAAGAGTACAAGAAACATTTTACACTAATTTATCTGCAAACATGGGGCAATATTTAATATTCCCAAGATGAATATTGTAGAATGATTATTTAGAAATCATTAAATAATTATTTGTGATTACTTAGAAAATATTTAGAGTAATTGTTATTTATCCTATCTCTAAAACATTTCACTTTCTGTAGATAGGGTTTTGTTTATTATTATTAAAATCTGACATATTGATGAGGACCCAAAAGCAAAAGAGACAATTATGGGAATAGCCTAATTTGAAACCATACCAAGAAAAGCACTCAACAAGTATTTTTTCATAAAATAATCAGAACATTATTCAGTTTCACTTCAACTTGCTCAGAAGCTGAAGTGACCTTCAAGTTCAATTTCTGGAAAACATCGTTGATTAACATACTTTGCTGTTTCTATTAAACTGTATTCTAGGGAATGGCCAAGCCGATAAAGCAGCATGGAACAAAGATGTACTTTGCACATTAGATTCCCTACAAATGCAGAAGTTACTCATTTATCTCTGGGTTCTCCCTAAACTTGCTTCTTGAGGGATTTGTGCTTAGCTTCTATTAGGCAACTTGACTGCACAAGTGCTGTACTGCAGGTTCCTACACAGTCCTCTGAAGCCCAAATTTAGGGAGCAAGCATTCTGGGCTCTCTTAGTAACTAGACAGCTCAAGTAGGGCAAGTTGAGCACTGGTGTGTGGTCTACAAATGATCCTGTCTCTGGGCATGAGACTGCATTATGGAGAATGTTTCCGGGCTGAGTTCCAGATCCTTGAGTGAGTGGATGGTGAATTAGGTCATTTTGTTTCCCCTCACTTTCTTATGAGGGAGACTAAAATAGATATTCTGAAACAGCAAAACAGTGAGAGCATTTAACAAAAGATCCCAAGAGCAATACCTGGTTAGAAAAGGCACAAGAAACAAGGCACAAAAGGAACAAGGTAGTGATCACACAGTGGAAGTAAACTGTGGACAAGGAGATGGGAATGAGAGCAGATCTAGCTTGGAAGGCTAAGTAAGTAACTATGCATTGGGTTAAAGAGAGAGAGAGAGAGAGAGAGAGAATTGAACAAATATACATTGCACATTTGAGGGTGTATAACTGGAGCAAAAAATATGTAATATTATTAATCCAGTAGTAGATAGTTTAAAAGTGAACAGAGAGATGCTAGGAAATAAGTCTGGGAATTCAGAGTGGGGGTGCTTAAGGCTTTTATTACTTGCTGTTCAGCTTCTATAACTGGCTGATTCTTCTGTGGCAACTAGGATTAAGGGTTTACACTGTCCTGCCTTCTTCCTCACATCACTGTAACATGATCTATTGCACTGTGCCCCAAAATTATCCCTTTAAACACACTTCCGTGCCAAAACAGATGGGATATTCAATTCTAAAAACACCCTTTTCTTATGAAGGTATATACTTGAAGTAGGCCACCAAGAGGCTGTTCTTTGAATGAGACGGATTCAACTCAGCAGATAAAAAATACAAAGGCAGGAGAATGGATCTTATATGGATACAATAGAATTTGATCTATTGTAATACGCACAGTCTGTGTAAGACAAAGAAAAAGTAACATACAGCTATTGGAATATGCCATATAGTATTTGGTTTCCCTGTATTAACCCATGTATTCCTCACAATAACTCTATGAGATTAGTGTTTTCATGAACTCCAATTAAAAAATGGGATACTGAGATATAGAAAGTAACTTGTCTGAATCATACAACTAAGAGCTGACAGAGCTAGGATCTGGACCCAGGATGTCCGCTTTCACAGCCCATAGTCTTAGCCACGATACCACATTCATTTCCATACTTTAAAGCTTCAGTTGAAAGTTAAACTAATCAAGGACTCTAACACTTTTAGTTACTAAAGTGATTGACTACCTTTATAACTGAAATATTGAGTAATCAGGACTAATACCAGGTGCTGAGCCAGGGCTCCTGGTGTGCTGAAATAGCTGGGACCCAAGAAAGAAAGGAGGGAGACAATACTCTGAACATAACCTCCACATAGATAAAAGCAGGTGAGGATGAAGGTGATGTAATTAAGCATAGGCTGCAGAGAAAAAAGACCAAGACTACAAATAGATCCTTTTGTTGATTTGTGTTTGATACCCTAACGATATGTGATTTAACCCATGGTGATAAAGAATTCTTTTAAAATTGTCTACTTTAGGGCACTAGTCATGTTTTTTCATCTGTTTTTCATCAGTGACTATTACAACACCTGGCATGTAGCAGGTGAAAAATAAATACTCATTAAAGAAAAGACAAAAGAGGAGTTGGAGTTAGGAGGGCTTCAAGAGCAATATAAATATATGGGAAATACAGGAGTGACATAAGCTTTGTGATAAGATCCATAGCCCAAGTTTGTCACAAGACAAAAAAAAACAGATGCATTCGATTCTAAATGGATTAATTTCAATCAAGTATTAGAAACGGTGCACTTATTTTGTGCAATACTTGGTAATATGCTATAAGAATATGGAAAAAAGATACCTAGGTAACAACCATTTGGTTTGTATCCTTGAGAAACAACCTTGTGGCACTAGAAGAAGTAAGGGAGAAGGCAAGAGCTACTGAGGACTGAAAGAGATCTTACAAACAAGTGGGTAGATTTGGAATGAAAAAATCTTTTCCAGGTAAGATTAAGTGGGTGTCTGTGGGGTAGGGAGTAGGGGCATCAGTTGATGACTGGGAGAGTTGGTAGCAATAAAAGATATAAAATTATTCCAGTTGAAAAGGAAAATCATAGCCAGAGCCCCTTAGGGAAAGAGCACAGCAAAACTGTAGACCCCTATGCCTGGTCCATATGGCTAATGCTGGTTTGCTCTGCTTATCATTTTAGCAAATTTACAATAGATTTTTCTCATCCTAATACACTATCAACTTAAAGCACACATATACTTCAACACTGTCTGTACCCAGTTAGTAAAGGAAAACTCAAAATCTTCATGTATGATTATTGAATGTAATAAAGGGTTGCAAGTATACAAAAGAATGATTGCTTGTTGACATGGAGATGATGGTTTTGTACTGCTAAATACTAGGGGAAAGTAAGCCTGAATGAGATTGTGATTTTTAATAACTCGAGTGAAAGTGCACAAGATATGAAATGACTATTCACTGTACACTATTAACTTCTGAAATATGAATCAAAGTACTATTTCCTGAAATATGAAAAGACCCATGTGATAGTGACACAACCAAAGAAGGCTTCTAAACAATCAACATCTAGAGAATGGGGCTGGGATAGGGTGAGGAATCATGTAATATCTTAGCCCAGGCTCTCTGAAAGTTAATATTGAGTACACATGTGTAAGCATAACATTCCTTCTTTTTGCAAGTTATTCTGGCCAAAAACTTGCCCTTTTTAAAACCCGAACAATGAATACTCTCTGCCAAGCCTCATCACAGTGAAGTCTAAGTCAACAATCCCCACAGCTCTGTGAAATGTGAATTGAGCCAAAGAAAGGGAAATGTTATTCACCCGTCTGTACATCCAGTATAAGTGCTTTTGAACAGCTACTTTACAGGTGATAGGAATCAATTTCAAAATCTACTACTATAATTTCTTAGTTTGTATTAACTTCCATTTCCAAAATTATAAATAATTTGTCTTACACTCTGTCATCATGCAGGTAATTTTGCAGACAGAAGAATCTGGCTACTTTTATAATTGGCCAATCTGCTTGGGAAGAAACAGATAACAATGAATTCAGTTATGATAGGGAACTATGTAAATATATGAAGAGACAAGACAGAAGATAGTGTGGTCAAAAGAATGAATTTTGAATTTTAAAATATGTCAAGGATAAAGTTAACATATATATATATAATTGCAAAAATATATAAAGAATTCACTCTCTAGTGCGTAAAGTCAAACCTAAAATCTTGTTAACATTTGAGATGATTATTTTCATTTACAAATAAATTTTTAAAACTAATATTCTCATCATGATTAAGTATTCACAAGCCATCACGATGATATATTGATAGAAGTTTAAAACAAAGAAGTAGACAACATGAGTCTGTACAAAAAAAGTGAGGTTCACATACTTAGTGTGCAAATTAAGCATGCATTTAAAAAATTTTAGTCAGAATATTATATTGCTTCATCCCTCTATTGGATTGAGCTAAGTTGTCAAGACAAGATCACTCTATAAAATATTTAAAAATTTATTTTGTGTAATGGAAATTAAAACCCAAAATCTAAGATTCTAGTAAGAGTCCAAATCGTATTAGTCATATTGATCTTCGTCTTTTCAGACACTTGTATTGTTTCAGAAATTTCAGTGGGATATCACTCTTTAGTCACACATTCTGGGATTAGGTTCCATGACATTTTCCAAACAAGTTCTTGAAATGTGTTTTGTATGCTATCACTCATACAAACTAAAACCAGAAATAAAAAAGCATGCCTAAACTTTCAGCCATTTCTCCGGTATAGCACAAATTCAGCAGAAACTCCAGTTAACTGTAAAGTACAGAATCAGGTCATTATTAAATAAGTATAAATATAAGGTAAAAAGAGTATGACTTTGGTATGTATAAAAGCTTATATAGAAAAGGGAAAACAACTTTGGGTCTGACTGAAGGAAAGCTTCCCGAGAGACAGCAAAACTCAATTTTAAAAAAAATTCAACAATTTGGAACACAAGGAAGAGAAGGAATAATGTGTAAAGTAACATGTATATGCATGTGTGTGTATATATAATATATACATATGTGTGTGTGTATATATATATATATAGAGAGAGAGAGAGAGAGAAACAGAGAGAGAATTGACATTTAGAGATATATCTATACAGTCATGTGATATAAAGAATGTTGTATTCGAAAATGGATCACAATATCACGGTGGTCCCAAAAGTATAATATCATGTTTTTACCGTATCTTTTCTGTTTAGATATGTTCAGAAACACAAATACTTTGCACTGTGTCATAGTTGCCTACAATATTCAGTATAGTAGCATGCTATATAGATTTGTAGCCTAGGAGCAATAGGCTATACCATCTAGGTTTGCATAGGTTAATTCTATGATGTTTGCACCATGACAAAATTGCCTAATAACATATTCCTCAGAACGTATCCCTGTCATTAAGTGATACATGACTGTATAGTGCATGTATTCATACATGGATGTATGTGTGTATAGATATGCACACACGTGTGTAAAATGTAATAGGGAGATAGTAAGATGGTAGCCATATTTGCTGCCCATTCTATATTGTCTGGAACACATGTAAGTCTCAGCTTCTAAAAGTTATTTTGGGGAGAGGTAGAATTGGGTATAATTTAATATTCAAATTTGGGTATAATTTAATATTATAATTAAATTATAATTATAATATGTAATTATATATTGGGTATAATTTAGTATTCTTTAATATTTAATTTAATACTCTTGGGTATAATTTAATATTCAAAATTGTCATGGTCTACATATTACACATATAACATTTGATGGCAAGTGATTTTTCAAGCACTTAATGTGGTAGACGTTATTGAGATTGAAAGAGAAAAAAAGAGTAAGTAGTCACTACTACTACTTGGTAGTCACTTGGCTAGAATCTTGGAAGCATAATCATCACCTAGAATTGAAAACATCTGGCACTGATGTGTCTTGTCAATATCATTGAAACAGCAAAGACAGAAGTAAAAAATGCACATATTTTTTAAATGTTTAAGATTGATTTATAAAGATGACTAATAAATAGCATTTTTTGTATGAAAGCCTTTAATTATACTCATAATTTGAAATCTGAATGTTTTTAATAATTCAAATGTTATTTTATTAGAAAAATAAGTAATTACAAGAACAGCTAATTTACAGTATTTATGTATTATGATAGTATTATCAACAGAAAAAAATGGCAGCAAAGTAGTAAATGGAAGTAGAGGAAAACATAAGCATTCAGTTGAAAGGCATTGATATGGTTTGGCTCTGTGTCCCACCCAAATCTCATCTTGAATTGTAATCCGAATTGTAATACCCAAGTGTTGTGCGAGGGATATCATGGGAGGTGATTAGATCATGCGGATAGTTTCCTCATGCTGTTCTCATGATAGTGAGTGAGTTCTCATGGGCTCTGATGGTATTATAAGGGGCTTTCCCCCACTTCTCTTTGCACTTCTATCTCCTGCTGCCATGGGAAGAAGGACATGTTTGCTTCACCTTCTGCCATGATTGAAGTTTCCTGAGGCCTACCCAGCCATGTGGAACTGTGAGTCAATTAAACCTGTTTCCTTAGAAATTACCCAGTCTCAGGTATTTCCTCATAGTAGCATGAAAACAAGCTAATGCAGTACATTGGTACTGGGTAGTGTGGTGCTGCTGTAAAGATACCTGAAAATGGGGAAGTGATTTTGGAACTGGGTAACAGGCAGAGGTTGGAATGGTGTGAAGGGCTCAGAAGAAGACAGGAAGATGTGAGAAGGTCTAGAATTTCTGAGACTTGTTGAATGGTTTTGACCAAAATGCTTATAATGGTATGAACAATGAAGTGCAGTCTGAGGTGGTTGCAGATGGAGATGAGAAATGTGTTGGGAACTGGATAAAGGTGTCTCTTGCTATGTTTTTGCAAAGAGACTGGTGGCATTTTGCCTCAGCCCTAGAGATCTGTGGAACTTTGAACTTGAGAGAGATGATTTAGGGTATCTGGCAGAAAAAATTTCTAACTGGCAAAGGGCTCAAGAGTAAGCAGAGCATAAAAATTTGGAAAATTTGCCTCCAGATGATGCAACAGAAAAGAAAAACCCATTTTCGGAGGGGAAATTTAAGCCTGTGCAGAAATTTGCTTAAGTAACTAGGAGCCAAATGTTAATCATGAAGACAAGGGGGAAATGTCTCCAGGGCATGTCAGAGACTTCACAGCAACCCTTCCTGTCACAGGCCTGGAGGCCTAGAAGAAAAACATTTCATGGGCTCGATCCAGGCCCTCCCTGCTGTGTGCAGCCTCGGACTTGGTGCCCTGTGTCCCAGGTGCTCCAGCCGTGGCTGAAAGGGGCCCAGTTATAGCTCAGGCCATTGCTTCAGAGGGTGCAACCTAAGTCTTAGCAGCTTCAATGTACTGTTGGTCCTGCAGGTGCAAAGAAGTCAAGAATGAGATTTGGGAACCTCTGCCTAGATTTCACAGGATGTATGGAAATGCCTGGATGTCCTGGCAGAAGTCTGCTGCAGGAGAATAGCCCTCATGGAGAACCTCTGCTAGGGAAGTATAGAAGGGAAATGTGGGGTGAGAGCCCCCACAAAGTAATAGAGTAGTGGCCAGAGCCTCCTGTAGGGGCACTGCATAGTGGAGCTGTGAGAAGAGGGCCACCTTCCTCCAGATCCCAGAATGGTAGATCCACCAACAGCTTGCACTGTGCTGGAAAAGTCACAGACACTCAATGCCGGCCTGTGAAAGCAGCCAGGAGTGGGGCTGTACCTTGCAAAGCCACAGGAGCAGAGCTTCCCAAGGCTTTGGGAGCCCACCTCTTGTATCAGCATAACCTGGATATGAGATATGGAGTCAAAGGAGATCATTTTGGAACTTTAAGGTTTAATGACTACTTTATTGAATTTTAGACTTACATGGGGCCTGTAGCTTCTTTGTTTTGGCCAATTTCTACCATTGGAATGGGTGCATTTACCCAGAGCTTGTACCCCAATTATATTTTGAACTAACTTGCTTTTGATTTTCCAGGTGCATAGCTGGAAGAGACTTGCTTTGTCTCAGATGAGACTACAGACTTGGACTTTTGAGTTAATGCTGAAATGAGTTAAGACTTTTGGAAGGCATAATTGTGTTTTTAAATGTGGTAAAGATGACATTTGAGAGGAGTCAAGGTCAGAATGATATGGTTTGGCTCTGTGTCCCCACCCAAATCTTATGTTGAATTGTAATCTGAATTCTAATCCCTATGTGTTGTGGGGAGGGACCTTATGGGAGGTGATTAGATCATGGGAGCAGTTTTCCCATGTTGTTCTCATGATAGTGAGTGAGTTCTCACAAGACATAAGGGTTTTATAAGGGTTTTTTCCCTCTTTCACTCTGTACTTCTCTCTCCTGCTGCCATGTGAAGAAGGACGTTTTTGCTTCCCCTTCCGCTATGATTATAAGTTTCCTGAGGCCTCCCCAGCCATGTGGAACTGTAAGTCAACTAAACCTCTTCCCTTTATAAATTACTTAATCTTGGATATTTCTTCATAGCAGTGTGAAAATGACTAATACATGCATTAATCTTACTGACACCAGAGAATGGTTCACTATTAGTAGAGTTTTCCACTATATAATTTAAATATACATTTAAGATAGTCTTTATTTTTTGAATACTTTTAAAGTTACAGAAACATTGAGAAAATAGTACAGATAAGTCTGCCATAAATCACATCCAGTTATTCTTATTATTTATTGGTATGGACATTTACATTGGTATGGACATTTTTTACAATTAATGAATCAATAATGACACATTTTCAATAATCAAAGTCCATACATTATTCAGATTCTCTTTGTTTTAATCTAACATTTCTTTTTCTCTGTTCCAGGGTCCCATGCAGGATACTATATTACATTTAGTTGTCATATCTCTTTAGGCTTAGGCTTCTCGTGCTGTAATAGTTTCTCAGACTTTTTTTTGCTTATTTTGAGGCTTTTGTTTGTTTAGTTTAGTTCATTTGCGCTGAGAAGTGATGACTTTCTTTGTTTTTGAAGACAGGTGTGAAGATTACTGATCAGGTAGTTTGTAGAATGCTACTCTAGATTAAGTTATCTGATTTTTTCTTGTGCTTAGATTGAAGATATGAGTTTTGGGGAGAAAGATCACAGAGGTAAATTGTCATTTTAATGCAGTAATATCAAGGGCATATACTATCAACATGATTTACCACCCACTGTTGATGTTGACCTTGATTACCTGGATAAGATAGTGAGATAGGGCTCCTCAGGCTTATCCACTGTAAAATGCTACCCCACGCCAATCTTGCTTTCTAATATTGTTCTCCAATAGAAAGAACCAGTCATTTTTGGAGAAATGGCTCATTCCAGGAATGGATCAGGGTGAGCCTACAGCATCTTGAAATGCCAAAAAATAAAGACATGCTCACAACACACACACACACAATGCTAGGGGTGTATTGAAAAGACAGAGGAGCCAATTGAAAGAGCTCCCAGAGGCCAAAGCTGGAAAAATTTGAGCAATAAATAAATAAATTAAATTAAGTAGTACTGATTATAATGCAAGTATAAAAAAATAACCATGATAGTATGCTAGTATAAATAAGTGACTGAATAAATTAACAAGTATGGAGGAAAAGACAATTCTTCCATGCACAATAATTTCAAGTAATGTATGTAGCTACTCTGCCCATGAGAAAGAGAAGCCTAACTGTCTACTTCTGAAGTGCTGGCTAAGCATGCTGACCTCCTTCCAAAGAGTACAGCATGGAAAAAGGAGGGGAGAAAAAGAAGGTAATCTTTGTAGCTTATTGAGCTTTGCAAATGAGTGAGCAAACTGAATAAATTGACCAGTCAAAGATTAGCATGCTAGTTAAAGATGACCTAGTTGATGGCTATTAAAATTATTAAACATGAACATGGATCTAAAGCATCCAAGACTAATAATGATGGATTGAAAATCATCACAGTTATTAAAATGCAAATATAAACAGTATAGTTCATTACAATGTCAGCTTTTTAAAAAGACTTACCTATGTATAGATGTTTAATTATTTATATTATATATAAATGTCTACTAATCTTAATATCACTCAAGTTTCAAAATAATCTCAAAAGTGTTGCAATTGTTTATCACTGTATTTCTTGGTTACAGTGAATTATTATTTTCTTTTTTTCTTTAGTTATTATTTAGGTATTTAAAGTTAGGATGAATTAACATGGACATACATGATGTACACCTATCTTTATTAATTGGATCCTTCTAAACATTACAAAAAATAATCTTAAATATTTTTAATTATTATTTTTATATACTCTATCTGATCTGATCATGACACTATTTCTGTGTGTTATGCATTATCATAAAACTCCCAGTCTCTCACAATTTTTTATGAGGGGTAAAATCCTAATATTGTAAATAACACTTTTTGCTAAAATCTCAGAGAAAGTAAATTATAAACTCCAAAATCTTTAGTTTGACTTTTACAGTCAATAAAAAGATTCAAAATCACTATTACCTATTTAAACAATTGGTTATACTTCGATAGGATTTAGAATTTGTTCAGCACTGAACAACATGAAGGTATAAAAAGTTAGGGAAGACAAATTCCTACCCTCAAGGTTCTTATTACCTAGTAAGGGATCATAACCACAGAAAAAGTAAAGAAGAATACAAATGTTTGAAAATAGACTATTAGCTTGACAGGTATGGAAAATGTATAAAATGAAAAAGGATTTTGGCTATGTTTCCTGGAGAATGGGAATTGTTTTAAAACCATGTTTTCAGGCAGGAAAGAATGTGATCAGTGTTATTGCCCATAGAAAATCATCATTACTATTATTGTTATTATGACTTATTCCACAAATGTGAATATTTATTTCTCCTTTCAAGGATTATGTTATGGAGTGTTGAAATACTACTTTACTTAAGTACTCTGTGCAGCTCCAGGTGTTTAAAGGAAGAATAATAAGAACTTTTCAAAACAAGCCTATGGCTACTCTTGTTGATGAAGAAAATTATTTATTAATTGACAAAGATGATTCTCAAGGAACATGTGTCAGCAATGTAGTGAACTGCCCAGACAGAACAGCAAAGTTCAGAGTCAACATTTGCTTTGCCAAAATAATGAAGCTATAACAAACAACCTGAAGACATAATACTCATTAAACTAGCACCAATTAGAATGTCTTCCCCTTGAGATTGAGAATTTGATATTACACAGGCATAATAAAAATAGTAATGAGTTAGCCCAGTAGCTCTATTAATGTAGTAAACAGACACTGAGACACAGAGATGCTTGCCAATCCCTGAAGTTATCTTCAGAGACACCTCTGGTTTATGATAACCCTTTTGATAGTTAACAAAAGTCCATGCATTGGAATGAGAGCACTGTATGAAGAATAACTGGAGACTATGAAACTTCTTGAATTAATTTAACTTCAACCCCAAGCAATATCCGTCTTAGTTTTGGAAAAGAAAGATATGTGAGAGTAAATCAGCTTGGTGACTCAAGTTGAAACCTGAAGTCCGGTCTGTTACCCTTTCGGAAACAGTAGAAGATGTGCTTCCTCTGCCTTTCCAGTTGTTTATATTCCTGACCTTCCCTGCCACCAAAAATAATTCCCATTCCCACGCTTACTAGTCCTCCCCCATATAAAAGAGAGATTACAAATTCAGCTTTTCTTTGTGTATTTTCCTTCTGCAAAATATAAAGCAAATCATTAGTAAAGACTTACTTATGAAGGCAATTCTGGTGAAAGGCAAAAGAAAGCCACAGCAATTACTTTTCTATCTTTTATCATTAGTTTCTGCTAGTGTTGATTATAGTTTCCTAATAATTCCAAAACATTTTACATTGCCAGATACTTTTTCTTAACCTCTCGTCTCAAAATGTCAACAGGAAAGTAACCAGAGCGAACTACAAAAGTGAACCAATGGTGCTGAAATACGATGTAAATTCTTAGGTATTCAGGTTATGAGGACAATAAGTAGACAGAGGAAAACTAATCTCAGGAGATATTCTTAACACAACCATGGGATTTCTATTTGAGAAATTATTTTATTTTTTTTCCCCTTTATGGACATTGTTAAAGAAACTAATAATTCCTACAAAGGAAAATGAAACCTATAGGTATGAATAGATCTTTAATATCACATACATATGATTCTGGGCTTATCAATTTGATGTGGTTCATTCTCATTCTCAACCATGAATTGCATTTAAATTTTTGAGTGTCCTCCACATGTAAATGATAACAGATACAGATACAGCATCATAACTGACCTCAGAAAGTCCTCCCATTAAGTGGGTTCACGACAACTTGCTTGAAGTTTCTGAAAGGAGACCCACACCCAGGTAAAACAGTTCCTATCTCAGCCCTGTCCCTTACTCAGCCTATATTTGGGCACATCAAGCAACATTTTTGCATCTCATTTATTATCATGTCTAAAATAATAACT
This sequence comes from Trachypithecus francoisi, assembly GCF_009764315.1. NCBI lineage: Eukaryota > Metazoa > Chordata > Mammalia > Primates > Cercopithecidae > Trachypithecus > Trachypithecus francoisi. The sequence continues at coordinate 65,205,575 of NW_022681469.1, forward strand.
ACCTAGCTTATTCCCCCATCAACACAACTTTTTAAGAATTATGATTCTTTGTTAAGAACATAAAAGCCAAAATGGGACAATACCCATTTATAACTCTTTATGTCTCTGTTTTTTTGTTCTTTTCTTTTCAAAAAGAAATGAAAAGAATAAGAGAATAATGACACTTGTATCATATTGTTGAGGATATTAATTGTGATAAAGTTCACAGCACCTGAAACACAATTGGTGTTTGATAAATGTCTCTTCCTTTCTCTAGCAATTTTCCATTTCACAATTGGGCAAATTCCATTGGAAATGTTGGCAATCCGAAGCAGTACTGTGTTACTGTCTCTCAGCCCTTGACCCTACTCTTATCTCGTCCCACATCACCTTCCTATATTTCCTGGCCTTTCCCTTCCAAGAGCCAAGGTCTTTTCCCATCTCCCTGACCAGGGTCATCACTTTGCGCCTGTCAGAGATTGCACCCCTGACCAGCCTTAGCTGCTGGGGCGAGTCTCAGAGACTCTAAGACCGGAGTAGGTTAAAGCAGTGGCCAGCTGGGGCTGATCACTCCCAATCGCGATCTTCTTGCTCATTCTCCTTGCTGTCTGGCCTCGGAGAAGGAAAAGGAGAAGGGAGGGCATCACTGGAGTGATGATATGTGTGTCTTCTTGCTCATCCTCCTTGCTGTCTGGCCTCAAAGAAGGAGAACAAAAAAGAGAAGGAAAAGGAGAAGGGAAGGCATCACTGGAGTGATGACATGTGGCTCTCTCCCTTCTCCGCCTTTCACATTTTTCTTTCCACGTGCAGGACTGGGAAGGCTCTGACCGCCCTTGCCCCCGCGGTTGTCATGGTTACACAACAGCAGCAGCACCAGACCCAGGAGATGTCTCAGACCTCTCCTCTACCTCCGCCTCAACCCTTCCCTCTCTGTTAGGAAATCCTCCCCCTCGTCTCCGCGCGCCCCCACCACGCCATTCCCCGCCTGCGCATACATTCAGGAGAACCCTTTTAGGCTAAACCATAAACTTTGGTTCCTCTCCTCTCTTCTTTTGCTTGTATAAATAGCACTAATTTAAGGGAGAAGTGGTGGGGTTTTGGTGATGAAATAAGAGTCCACGCAGAGAAGCTTGCATTTTATTACCGCTTCGCTCGAGGCGAAATCGCTGAAAGTTCGCCCGTTTAACTCCTGTCCCCATAACTCGGAATCCCGGACATTAGCGGCCCCAGCTGCTGGCGCGGCTCTGGTCCAGTCCCCTGGATCCAAGAGCGCCCTGCCAGAGCGCAGTGTCTCCTCCTTCTGTCAATTTCCTTCCTTGCACTGGGACGGAGTCAAAGCAACTCAGCCCAGTAGGTTGAACTCAAGTCATCAGAGGAGGAGAATCAGCGCCGAAAACTGCCCGTGCGCTACCAGCGTAGCCCATTAACGCATTAACTCCGGGTTTGTTGGGCGGAAGCCGGGAGGAAACACCCGGGGGACCGCACTCCTGGTTAAATGCCCAGCACGGGTCAAATCCGGCCTTTCCAAAGTGAGCCAAGCCCACTACTACAAAGGGATCCCCCAAGTGTTTTGCCTTAACTACATTTCAGATAGCCAGCTTTGTGGCTGCTCTTTGACTCCAACTTTCCCTCTAAATCTAAAAGGATGCACACTTCCATCAGACGGAGCGTCGCGATTCCCCGGCGAGGAAAAAGGCGTCGCCCATTCCTCTCTCAAAACTACATAAAAACCACCACGCTTCCCTTCCCTCTTCCTTGCCCCTTTCCCTTCCCCCTAGACCAACAGCGAAAGGAGCGAGCGAGGGCGCAGACGCCCTTTGGTCAAATCCTCCCCGGATGTTCCCGACCAAAGCGTCTCCAAATCAACCTGCAGCCGGCGGAAGCCGGGGACACGTTCATAGGCGCTCTCCGCTGCCCAGAACTGGAGGGGTGGTGGGGGAGCGAGGAAACCAGGGAGAGCGCAAAGTTCCTGGGTGCGTCTCGGGAGGAAAACTTTGTGCGGTGCTGCCAGGCGGAGGCTTGGGAGGAGTAGGTTCCGCAGCTGCTGAGGCAGGGTGGGACTGCGCCCCAGGGGCCGCGCTGAAGCCGGCGCCGCGCTTACTGCGCACCGATTTCGCGTCTGCTACCCTGGGCGCCCACTCTCTGTCCGCTCGCGGAAGCCTTCTCTGTCTCAGGATGGTTCCTTATCTCCCAGACCCTGCTCATCCACCACTTCGGACACAGCCACCCCCAAATCCCACTACCCCCGCTTAGCACCGCGGTCTCCAGCACACACTCCCACTGGAGTAGCAGGTGACCCAAACCAGACTTACCTGCTGTGAACTATTCTCTCTCTCTCTTTTCCTGGTGGCTTTTCAGGGAGAGAGGAACGGGATGCAGGCTGAGGTCCAGCGGCGCAGCGACCCGGGACACCGGCGCGCGTTCCTCTGAGCCGCAGCCCTGGCTGAGCGGCGGAACCGCCAGCAGCCCTGGCAGAGCCGGGAAGCTGCGGCCGCAGGGGCCAGGCCGGGAGGCAGGGGGCGCTGCTGCCTCCCCCGAGCGCCGCGCTGGGACAGGCGGAGAGCGAGGCACCAGCTGGAGCTTTGGGGAGGCGAGGGTGGCGAGGAAAGGCACGCTCCAAACAGGAGGGCGGCTTTTAAATTTGTGGTGTGACCGCAGCAGCTGTCCTGGGAGAGACTCAGTCTTTCTAAAAAGAGGATGCTGAAAACGCCGGGGATTACCTTTCCCCTTCCGATCTCCTCCCCCAGCCCCCGCCCCCCTTCCACTGCGCACGCCAGAACTCCCAAGCGTGCAGAAAGTTCATCCCTGCTGCGCCGAGGCTGCCAATAGCATGGCTTTAGAGGTAGCCCCGGTCGCGCTGACGGATGTTTATCAGGACAGGGCACCCTATATGTAAAGCAACCTCCGACGTCTGATCTTCCTTCTGGGTGGTTTGGGGACCTCTTTATTTCCTTCTCTATACCATAAAACCTGTTAAGGGACCTCGTGAGGAAGAAACAGAGAAAGTGACCACAAACACCGTCCTAAAAATGCTAATCCCACAAAACAATATCTGCGTTCCACTATGTAAAACCTCAGTCCATAGTTAATGGCCTTGACAAGGCAGGCATAGGGATGAAGAACAGGGATCAGCCCTCCATTAAGGGGCTGGCGCCCAATAAAGACCAAACAGAAAGAGATAAAAACGAGTAGAATGTAATCCTTTCTTCCTCTTTCCCTTACACCAGACCTACAAAGAGATGTGCTTCATATTCTTGTCTTCGGGAGTTTTTTTTTTTTTTTTTTTTTTTTTAGATTTTTGCACCCCTTATTCACGTAGTAGGAACTTAGAAGTATATGACGACAAGGAAAAGATCTAAGTTTTGATGAACCTGGAACCTATGCAATTTGAATGCAGGATCCTCTTTAAGAAAAAGTAATGCAGAAATATCTCACTTCTACCTCTTTAAGCAAAAGTAACACAGAAATATCTCACTTCTACAGATTCTGCAAAAATATATGACAATGTGAGCTCATGAGGCCACCGTCAGGGACATTATAAAAAGGCCTGTGCATTTGGTGAGCCCTGTAAGTCAGGCATTTTTAGCTGCATGGCAAATCCTTTGTGATGGGAAATCCATGTTTATAGTCACACACCTTGCCCTTAGTCCCAAACATAAATCTGACATGAGGTAGAGACATGGAAAGAAAGCAGCCATGGGATCCTGCATTTGTCAGCTTGATTTAAGAGCACAAATCAAGGGTCCCAAAGCTCCCTTAGCAAGTAACAAAAGATATCTTGATTTGGAGATGATGAACAGACAAATGCAGTAATGGAATAATTGAAAGGGGTAGAAGACATTCTTCTTTTGACCTTTTATCTGTGGCAGAGGGCTGAGGGCCACAGAAGCTAAATGAGTCATTTTAAGTTATAGGTGGTTGGTGGCAGAGTCAGGCTAAGGAAAGGCTCAGGTTTCCCAAATCTGACCAAGGCTTTTTCTTGTGTCTCACGCTGCCCCACTCTATAAACTTGGTTTGGACTCACAACCAATCAACCCCATAAATACCCTCTTTGGATAGAGAAAAAAAAAATTAAGTCCTCATAGACTATTTCAAACTATAGCAACTTTTATTTCATTTTTTTCTGAATGTTTTATATTTAATGTTACACCACTCATTCTGCACCTAGTCATGCAATTGTTTATTGTATTTTTCTATGTTTTTATGTTATTTTCATTTGTATATGTCATTGCACTTCCATCCAAACTGCAAGGTCGTTGTGAAAACAAAATATCTTTTTGTCCCCCATATATGGTGAGTCTATAGTAAGCAGTTTTTGATTTAAAAAAAAAACAACAACAACTCTATTTTTAAACTTTTAAATAATGTTGTCTGTTTATTGACCAGAATTTTGTGTGTAACTAGAATTGTGGTTAACTTTGGATTTCCCGTTTTCCTCTTTTCTCTTTTAAGTTGTAGCTTAATATGCTTAAACCAAATGACACCTTCCTTTGCTACCATTCAATCCTTTCCATAAACCCCCTATAGAATTAATTACTCCCTCCTGTTTTCCCAAAGCACTTTGATTTCACTGCTATAATAAGCTCTTTTCATGTTATATTATAATTAGTTATGCATGTGTCTGCATCCCATACAAAAGTTTTGGCTGTTTTGTGTCTTTGTTTCTTCATCCTCTAATATAATGCCTGTGACATTGTATTGTAGTGATTTAGTTTAAGATGTTCTGACTTCAAATTTAGACAGAATTTACCAGAGTATCCTGAACATACCATGAGAAAACAACATCTGGAGCATGAGTTCTGTGCTTTCCTTCCTTTTAATGACTCTGAGCACAAAGCAGACAGAATCAACTGTTAATATATTGCCCAATGTGATAAATGGCCTCAGCTGTGTTCATGGCTCCGTAATCTTCAGGCTGCTTCCCTGAATGTCTTGAATGTGCTAGGTGTTTGACCAATATGTATATGTTAAACAAGTTAATAAAAACAGTAGAAATAATGTTAATATTCAGTCACTGGATTTATTTCTGAATTTGTAATAACTGTATAGGGTCCCACCAAGATAGCTTTAACAACCCTTTCTAAGAGTTTGAGATTTACTTTCATCAAAAGCAATTTAGTATTCTGTCCTATAGGGGTAATACCCTATCTAAATTCTTAAAACCCAGTGGGAAAAAAATATATTTTACAAAAAATATAAGGTGTATTGTGTGGTTTAGTTTGTCTTCAAGGGTGACTATTCAAGATTTAACAAGTGAGCCTTAATTTCACTGAAAGCAATGTGTATATCATCAGTTAAAACCACCTAATTGCTGCTTGTATGCCTGTTTCAGTCCAAGAGGAAAAATACAAACAAAAAGAAGAAGAAAAGAAAACAAATAACTTTCATGTTCTTGGAAACACTATTGAATAAATAAATTGTGTGCCTTGAGAATCTAGGCTATTCTGAGACATACTACTCCTCACTCATCTCTATCCAGGCTCACAGATATAATATGAATAAGTAATTTTCATTTTATGGTAGTAATATGTGTTAGGCAATATGAAATACACTATTTCTCAAAGGATCACATTTGATGCCAAACAAATCCAAAGAATAAAATTCTAATTGTATAATTTCAGTAATCATCAATCTATATTGAGAGCCATGGGAAAAGGCGGCAGGGATGGGTTAGGGTAGAATAGACGTATTGTAGGCTTCCCCAATTCCACATATAGCTACCTCTGCCCAGAAGACAGGAGAAAGGTAATTACTGGGTCCAGAGCTTAAATCTAGCAGAAGATTTGGCTGTACTCTCAGCAGAAGATACTAAACCCAACAAAATCTACAATCTTAGTTCTCTCTGCACAGTTTTATATTCACAAATCAAATGAAAACTTGGTGAACGTGAAAGAAAATGATTGATAAAGGAGACCCCAAAGTTTATGCACAGAGGCAAGCAAGGAAAATTGGGTTAAAAAGCATATCATTTTAATGCTTACTTCTCTAAAACTAGTCATACCTTAGTCATACACAAAACCTCTCTGTCTTATAATAAATACCACTTTACAAATGTTTTCTCGTATATCAATTTATCAGCACTGACAGATAAGAGATGTTGTTATCCTCATCCAAGAAAATTGGCATATATGTTACATTGCATCTAAATTGAAACAAGTGAGGGGCATGAGTTTAAAGCAGCTCACCTAGCTCCTTATCTTCTATTAGCTTTTTTCTTCTTATAAACTCCAGGTATTTTTTCCATCTATTTCATTTGATCATAGCAATACACTCATCACTGGATCATTAGATATTTACATTATAAAATCATTTGATGTGTTTAATGATGGGAAAAAACACACCTGACTGTCATCCTTTATTTCTGTATTAATTATACATACATAGAACTCTCAGAAGTAAATGTATCCCTGCTTCTCATCATCAGATAAAGACGGAAAACAGTTTATGTTTAGTTAATTGGGATGTAAAACTGTCCAAACTTTGCTTCATACTTTTAAGTTTTAAACTCTTATAAAATCATAAATAATCATAAACATTCAGAGTTAGAAGACACCTCAAAACCTTCTAGCCCTCATGTTAGACACAAGGAAACCAGGGCCAAGGAAGACATAGTTATCACTCAGCTCCTTGTGAATTCTGCCTCAATGCCCTCTGTAGAATATTTCACCTTTCTATAGAGACTTTTCTTAAAAATAAAGAAAAGAAAAGAAGAAAATTTTTAAAAATCGGCTATTTTTCAAAACTGTCCAAGCCAGAATCTTAAGGCTATATTTACTTAGCTGGGTTGGGGTGTGGTGAATAATTAAATTCAGCAGGAATGTACTTCAAAATAAAAATAAAAACACAGTCCAGCCTCTTTGGCCCAAATCCTGAGACTTCAGAAAAGAAAGTCCTCCTTGACTATGAACATTCACTAGAAGTTGGAAAGGTTTTCCGTGCCTCATATAGGAGTCTACATGGCTATTGCAGATTGGTAGAATTTAGTCAGATAAATGCCTCTTTGTGTTTGATTTGTAACAATGTACTTATATCAATAAACAATCCCCAAGGAAGGACTTTAAGGAAAAATAAACAACTTTCCTATGCATAATATAAAAACCATATTTAAGTTTGCTTTTTAAAAATACCTTCATACCACCATCATTCTACCCTTAGAGCATATTTTAGATACAGTGTATCCTTCTAAGAAAATGAGGTTGAAGAGGGAATTCCTGTGATACCCAACTGAGGCAAGCCTTATTTGTATATGAGTGATGAAATAAAGAAAAATATGCCCTCTTGTGGCTTATTTGTTCTGGTTCACAATTAATCAACAGTACTCTATTATTTCCTGAAACCCAAACATACCTGTATTCCATGTGGAATTAAACTATTTCTTTGTGCAGTAACTGGCACACACAGGTCCACACAGACAGCAGGAAAGCATTCCAAGACTTCTGCTTTGTTCAAAGTCATAAGCAGCTGCTTAGCCACAATGAAATCAGTATCCCTGAAAAGCAAGATTTTCCAAAATAGCCTATAAATTTGTATAGATATTATCAAAATCCCTTCCAAATAAATGCATTAGATAGAGTTTCTTTGCTAAAAATTGAAGTTTGTTTTGGATAGACTTAAACCATCGGTTTCCACAAATGGGAGAAAATTCATGATTCCTTTTCTACTATATTTGTGCCTCTACTATTTCTTCGACTGTAAGATGTGTTTATTTTTCCTCTACAAAAAATGAAGTATATAATAAAGCAATTAAGAGAATAGTGATTTTCATTCTTGCATATTTTTCTTTCCTTTTGCCCTACTTTACTCAGAAATAAGGATGTAACAAGTGTGTTACATATTGTGGGCTGCAGATGTAATTAATTTTATAATATCACAAAAATGCCCACCATGTTTTTCTAAAACAACAGAAATGAAAATGGGTTTAGTGGGGAACAGTTTCTGATCAAGAAAATGACTTTCATACAAACTCTAATTTAAGTAGCTCAGTAACTAAGTGAACGTCAAAGGCTTAAAACAAGCCAGGTTGCTAAATTTTTACTTCAACTCTATAATAATCACTATTATTATTTTTAGTATTATTATTATACAGATAATGAAACTTAAAGATAAGTGACTTAAAAATAAAATATTTACCATCTGACTGTGTCTCCTTTGTTCATTAAGTGAGCTAGTAGGGCACTTCTAATCTTCACCCTTAATTTAGCAAGTTACTACCCAAGTAGACCAAATTCTGTCTTACTAATCAGAAAAAATAAATGCAGTTTCTCAAAGTGTCCAATTTAATGTCCAGAGTTACTGCTTTTCTAAGGCACACGGTAACATAAAATCATGTTGCTTTAAGTCTATTTAGCATAGTGAACATTTTGACCTTTGATGCACAGATGTACTTTCACTAGAATTATTAGGAAATAATATTCATAAAACAGTTCAGGATTTTTAATTTCATTTTATTGTAGTGAATAATATTGTGTCATCACAATACCATTAACAACTTATATTCTTTTTCTATTTGCCACTTCAATAAAATTATTTTTTCTTACATCAAGCAAAGTTTTAGTTTCCAACTTTTATTCCTGAGTTTGTCAAAAGCAAGTCTACATTAGGAGTCTATGATAACCCATTTATTTTTTAAAAATCTCTAATTTTACTATATTTAAAACTTACAACTCTAAGAAAAGAAGATAATTACAAAAGATGATAACATAGCCATTAACTTCTGGGTTTCAGTCCAGCATGTAGGGAGCTTAGCGGCCAGCACTTCATCTCAACAACAAGTAAAAAACTGAACAAAATGATGAATCAACAGTTCTTCTTGGATCGCTCAGAGAAGTAAGCTCACAAGGCAAATTCTGTCCACCAAATGGGAGAGAAAGACAGGGGGACACAGTATCACAATTTACCAGGACAAAAATCACGGGAACCTTCTTTAGGTGGGAAAACTTGCACAGAAATTCACAAATTAATGGAGGCTCAGAGTGGACAAGTCTGAGATTAAAACATTCCAGGGAGACCCAAACAAAGCACGATCCCTACATTTTTGTGAGCTTTACATCCTGGAGCTGTACTTGGTCCTCACAATAAGTATAAAAAAAAAAAATGTCCCCTCTGCCTTTAGCAGGGAAAGGGGAAAAAAAGAATCATTTTAAAATACTCTGGAATATTCTGTTCTTGTTGGCAAGGCTACCCTCAGCAGAAACTATATGACCAGAGCCTTAGCTACTGGGATTTTATTGAAGCGTAAGTGACATGGGAGAAGGGATATACTCAAAGCCAGTCTGCTCCAGCCTACCACTTTGCAAGTAGAAAATATTCAACTCCAGCCCCTTCTGGTCACCCTGTCCCACATAATGGAGGGGGAAACAAAACAAAACTGAGAAGCAAGGATGAAGTTCACAGTTCACACGCACAAGTTTAATAAAAGACTGGGATTTAACCATAGGACTGTAGAATACTTCCTCTTCTTCTGGATCTTACCACTACATTGCTAAAGTTTTATTGCTGCAGTTGCTTTTACATAGTATGTCATGTTCATCTTTCAACAATAACAACAAAAATTATAAACCATACTGAAGGAAAAAATAAAACACAGTTTAAAGAGACAGAGCAAGCATCAGTACCAGAGTCAGATACGGCAGGAATGTTGTAATTATCAGACCAGGTACTTTAAAAACCTGTGATCAATATGCCAAAGGTTTAATGGAAAAAGTAGAAAGCCTCGTAGAATGATTAATTTTTGTAGATAAGCTTTATACCATGCAACCTTGCTATAATGCTCATTAGTTCCAAGATAGTTTTTTTTGTTGTTGATTCTTTCAGATTTTCTAAGTAGATGATTATGTCACCTGCAAACAAAGATAGTTTTATTTCTTCTTCACCTATCAGTATGTCTCTTATTTCTTATTCTTGTCTTATTTCACTAGCTAGGAGTTTTAGTACTTTGTTAAAAAGCAGTGGTGAGAGGAGATAACATTGCTTATTTCTGATCTTAGTGATAAAGCTTCCTATTTCTCACCATTAAGTATGAAGTTAGCACTAGGATTTTTGCAGATGCTCTCTGTCAAGTTGAGGAAGTTTGCTCTATTCCTATTTGCTGACAATTTTCATCATGAATGGGTGTTTGATTTTGTCTAATCCATTTTCTGTATTTATTGATATAATTGTATGGTTTTTTCCCCCTTTCTTTTGACTGTTGCTGGGCAACCAGAAAAACATAGCTTGATTGTTTTCAGGTAAACTCAGTCAGTAATTATTCAGCCATTTAACATTTTATTCATATCTCATTCCAGGGTTCTACTGTTTTTTGCTTTCTCCCTATGAGAGCATTTAAATTCAAAGAGGGCTTAAATAAATCTAGGAGTGGAAGGAAGGTATATTGGTTTTCTAGAGCTGCCATAATAACTAACACAGATCAGGTAGTTTAACAAGAGAAATTTATTTCCTCACCTTTCTGGAGGCTATAAAGTCAAAGATCAAGGTATCATCAGGGTTGGTTTATTCTAAGTTCTTTGTAATTGGTATGTAGATGGCCATCTTTTTTGGTGTTTTTTCATCATCTTTCGTGTGTGTGTGTCCTAATCTCCTCTTCTTATAAGGACATCAGTTATATTGAATTAGGGTCCACCCATATGATCTATTTTACCTGACTTACTTTTTTAAAGGCCCTATATCCAAATAGAATCACACTCTGAAGTGCCAGGGTTTAGGACTTCAATGTATGAATTGATGGAGGTCACAATTCATCCCACAAAAGGAGTGAAGAGAAGTTTTTGTTTATAGACATTTTCTTTCTTCCATTGGCATACACTAAGATGAATACAAAGTTCCCTACTAGGATTTAGCTTGTTTTCTCATTGTGTCTGTGAAATACCTATAGTTTAGTTACAGCATCCACTTATAAATCCCCCTTAGTCTGCCCCTTATTTTAAACACTAGGTTCCTTTGGTTAAATGATGGTAAAGGACGTTAGTACCTTGCTTCTGGGCCTCTGGAGCTCGCAACCTCACAGTTGTACCCCATAAATACAATGGGGTAGGTTTAACCAAAGGTACAAGATATTCTATAATCCCCAGACTTTGCCAAACATTGAGAAACTGAAGAAAACCCACTAGCTTTTTCTTTTTCATTTTTTTCTTTTTTTGAGACAGTGTCACTCAGAGTCTAAGTTGCTGTCTCATCCAGGCTAGAACTAGAGTGCAGCATCACGGTCACAGATCACTGTAGCCTCGACCTCCCACACTCAAGCTCTCTTCTCGCCTCAGCCTCCTGAGTAGCTGGGGCTACAGGCATGGGACACCACACCCAGCTAATTTTCAACTCGTTATTTTACTTCTTGTCAGCTCAGTGCTGATTTTTCCCAGAATGTTCAAACCTCATATAGCCCTGAGTAGGGATAGTCTTGTTTTTCACCTATTATCTTTCTTAACTCTTTTTTTATGGCATATACTATTTTTTTTTAGAATTTACAAAGTTGAAAACAAAGAGACTTTTTGTGAAAATACCAACCCTTGAATTTTGAGATACTGCTAGGCATTTAAATAAGTCTATTCAGAAATCTTAAAGCTGAAAGTTGGCTTTGTTTTATTCAATTCATTTGTCTTCCTTTCAGTGAGTGATCACATAGTTCATGGAACACTTAGTTACCCAAAGCATGATGAGTCCTGAGGCAATCGGGAATTGCTGAGATAAAATATTTGTACCTCCAAAACGTTATCTCCAAAATGTATGGCATATATAACCAAAGATGCTATTTAAAATTTGTGAGACAAAGATATATAATCAATAGTTTTAGAATAGAATGATTAATTAAATATTAAGAAAATTTAGAAGCTTTTTTCCCCACAACATTCCTCCAAATAGAATGCCTACATTAACATTTGGAATGTAAAAATGAACTGACATGCTCAAGGAAAACTGGAGACCCCTATTACAAATATAATAAAAGTGAATCTAAAATCCTACTTCACACCCAAACAAAATAATTCCAGAGGGCTTTGATCTGACAGTGAAAGGAAAAACAGTATCATTTAGAAAACAACAACAATCACAACAACAACAAAACATGGAAGAACATCTTCATGAACTTAGAGTAGAAAAAGGAAGTTTGAACAGTACACAAAAAATGTTAACCGTAAAGAAATAGCTTCATAAATTTGACTGTATCAGATTAATAATTCTGGTCATCAAAAGAAATAATTAAGAAAGTAAAAAGTCAAGCCACAGAGTGAGCGAAGATGTTGTCAATCCATATATCTTCACATCCTTTACATATACAGAATATGTAAAGGATTTATTTGAATGAATGAGAAAAAGGCAACCTAGTAGAAACAGGGAATAAAGACTTAAAAAGAATCTTCATCTAAGGGGTATTCAACAGTTATTAGATATCCATAAACATAGTTTTTAAATTTTAGAAAAGAAGATTCAAAAGGCCAACAACTTGTGCAGTGATCAAGGAAATGCAAATAAAAACCACAATGTGATTTTACTACATACCCACAAAAATGACTAAAATGAAAAAGACAAAATGCCAATAGTTGCTGAGGCTGGAAATATCAGAATTCTCATACACTGTGGATGGAAGTATTTGTACAACCACTTTGGAAAACCCTGAGGACTAAACTCTGATTTTTTTTGTCTTGCCCAAATTCCTGTTTAAGAGGTCTGTGGAGTCATGCCCTACAAATCATGAATTTTCATCAGATGTTTATTTTTTATTTATTTTTTTTAACGCTGTATAATGTGACTTAACTTTCCAACCTGACTCTGTCATAACATTACAAGACAAGGAAAAAAATCAACATGTTTTATCCAACAACATGTTTCTTTGCCATATTTTGAAATGGTCCTGCAAAGCTGTCATTTGTGGGGTAAAATTTGCAACTGGAAAGAATCTCTATTAACATAGTTAGATCTTTTTCTTCCAGGCCCTCCCAATCCTAAAAAGATTAACTAAAAGCCTAGCACCTTTTAAATATCTGAACAGGAAACAGTTGTCATCTATTGCCTCTAAGGGCAGCCACTATAAGACTTCAAACTATAAGACTTCAAAAGAACTTTGGTCTCCACAATCTTTTATCTTAATCTGAATGTTTCCTTTCTGTGATCCCAGGTTTTTAGATAAACCCAACCAATTGTCAACCAGAAAATGTTTAAATTTACCTGTATTTACTTACATCACCTATAGCCTGGGAACCCCCACCACCCCCGCCACCCCTGCTTTGAGTTGTCCCGCCTTTCTGGACCAAACCAATATATTTCTTAAATGTATTTGATTGATGTCTCATACGTCCCTAAAATGTATAAAACCAAGCTGCACCCCGACCACCTTGGGCACATGTTCTCAGGACCTCCTGAGGGCTGTGTAATGGGCCATGGTCACTCATATTTGGCTCAGAATAAATCTCTTAAAATATTTTACAGACTTGGACTCTTTTCATTGGCAACTCTTTGGCAGTACAGATTAAAAACTAAATGTTTTAATAACCTATAACCCTGCAATTCTACTCATAGAGCCCAAGAAATATGTTTTCAACAAAGAAATGGACAATAATGTTCATGGCAACACTCTTTGAAATAACCTCACATTAGAAATCACCCAAACTATTTTCAACAGTAGAATGGATGAATATACTGTGGAAAATCCACGCAGAAGAAGGTTACACAGCAACAGAAATAAATGAACTATGACTACACCAACAATGTACACGTCTTTAAGAAAATTAGTAGTCATTAAAAGAGGACACACTCAGTATGATTTATGGTTTTCACCATACAAATTCTTCTCATTTTTAGGAATAAACAAAATGATGCTAAGATTCATATAAAAAAAAACTCCATAACATTAGGAGAATTGACTCTTTTAGATATGACTCTTCCAAACCCATAGTAAGAATTTCACTCCATTTCTTCGAGTTTCCTTTTTGCCTTTCAAAAATGTTTTAAAGCTTTTTCCCATATAGGTTTTGTCCATTTCTTAATGATATCATTACTAGGTATTTTAACTTTCTCACTGATACTGTAAGTAAGGCTTTTCTTTCATTGTATTGTCTCACTAAATATTGTTTTTGTATATAAAGCCTATTGATTCTTGTATGTTAGTTTTATATTCTGCAAACTTTTGGAATTATTTTATTGTTTTCCTACCTTTATCACGAATTCTTTGGGATTATTCAGGAATACTGTTATATAATTGAGATTAGCTTGGGTTTAAAGGTTTGGTGTAAATCTTTAATAACTATTTCTTCTGTAGAAGTATAACTCTATACTGTAATAAATTTAGATAAATTATATTTTCCTTTGAATGTTATCTATTTTATCTAGTTTTATCAATTTATTTGCATATTGTTGGGCAAAATCACTTCATGTTTTCATTTTTTCATTCAATAATTATTACCACGGGTAATTTATTATGTTTATGTTTTACATCTTTTATGTTTTAATTTGGTTATCTAATAATTACTTTATTTTTTAAAAGTTTTTTCATTAACTGGTTTAACTGTTTTTCCTTTTTAAAATTTATTGACTTTTGCTTGTCCTCTAATTATTTTCTTTTTGCTCCTTCTTTAAAGGGTTTTTTATTTGTTCTTTAACTTTTTTGGGAAAATTTGCTTCAATCCTATTCCTTCTTTGATTCATATTACTATACATATAAATAGCCATATATTTTCTTATGATTACTACTTTATATCGTTAGTATCTCAAACGTAGTGTTTTCATTACTATTAGTTTTCAGAATTTTATTTCCCAATTCCTCTTTCTCCTGTGTATTAATAGGAGAAGTTCTTTATTTAAATTTCGGGATAAAGAGACATCATTATTATTTTTAATGTCTAGTTTTTAATTGTGTTATTTTCTAAATCTATTGTAGCTCTGTGAGAAAATGTTGCTTGTAATATTCGTGGTAATTTTGGAGATTTGAAGGGCCAAATATATGTTTAATTTTCATGACTATTTCTTGTGCACTTGAGATTAAGGCATTTTTCTGTTACCCTATGCATTTGCATAAGATTATGTTGCTTAAGTCTTCTTTAACATTATCATTATTATCATTACTTGCGCTCCTTGATTTTTGTACGGAGAATGGTGTGTTCAATTCTTCTACATTTAGATTTTTCAGTTTCCTTTGCATCACTTGTAGTTTCTACTATATAAAGCTAGTTGTTTTATTAGTTGTTTAGATATTCATAATATTGTATATTGTGGTCTTTAGCATTGTAAAGTATATCTTTTAATGCCTTTTGACCTACTGTACCTTGTCTGTTTTCAGAAATCCAATCCATTTTTTCTTATTTACTTTTTTCAATACACCTTCACCCATTCCTTTATTTTTAGTATTTTAGAATCACACCATTTTAAGTTTGTCCTATGCGTTCAGCATATAATTGAGTTCTAGATTGTGAGTCAGTTTGAAAATGTTTATCTTTTGTTTTATCCTTCACTTTTTTCTTGTTGATATTATTTTGAATAGATATGATTTTCATCAGCTGAAATTGTTCATTCTCATTTTCTGCTTTTTTTTCCCACTGAGTTTCATATGGTTTGGGTGTGTTCCTACAATTCCCATGTGCCATGGTAGGAACTAAATGGGAGGTGTTTGAATTAAGGAGGCAGGTCTTTCCTGGGCTGTTCTCATGAAAGTGAATGAGTCTTATGAGATCTGATGGTTTTAAAAGAGAAGTTCCTCTGCACAAACTCTCTCTTTCCACCGCCATCCACGTAAGACGTGATTTACTTCTCCTTGCCTTCAGCCGTGATTGTGAGGCTTCTCCACCCATGTGGAAATGCATGTCCATTAAACCTGTTTCTTTTGTAAGTTGCCCAGTCTCAGGTACGTCTTTATCAGCAGCATGGAAATGGACTAACACAGTAAGTTGCTAACAGTAGAGTGGGGTGTTTCTGAAAAGATACTAAAAAATGTGGAAATGACTTTGGAACTGGGTAACATGCTGGGGTTGGAACAGTTTAGAGGGTTCAGAAGAAAACAGGAAAATGTGCTAAAGTTTGGAACTTCCTAGAGACTTGTTGAATGGCTTTGCCCAAAATGTTGATAGGGATATGGACAATAAAGTTCAGGCTGAGGTTGTCTCAGATGGAGATGAGCAACTTCTTGGAAGTGGAGCAAAGATGACCCTTGTTATGTTTTAGCAAAGAGTCTGGTGGTATTTTGTTCCTGCCCTAGAGATTTGTGGAACTTTGAACTTGAGAGAGATGATTTAGGGTATCTGGCAGAAGACATTTTCTGCAACAAAGCATTCAAGAGGAGATTTGGGTGCTGTTAAAGGCATTCAGTTTTATAGGGAAGCAGAACATAAAAGTTTGGAAAATTTGCCGCCTGACAATGCAATATAAAAGAAAATCCCATTTCCTGAGGAGAAATTGAAGCCAGCTGGAGAAATTTGCATAAGTAACAAGGAGCCTAATGTTAATTGCCCAAACAATGGGGAAAATGTCTCTAGGGCATGAGAGAGGTCTTCAGGGCAGACCCTCCCATCACAGGCCAGTAGGTCTAGGGGGAAAAATGGTTTAGTGGGCCAGGGTCAGGGTCCCCATGCTATGTGCAGCCTAGGGACTTGGTGCCCTGCATCCCAACCACTTCAACGTGGCCGAAAGGGGCCACAGTAGAGTCCAGGCCATGAAAACAGACTAATACACAGTTGTATATGGATTTTATTTCATTTTTGGTAATTTATCTTCTGTTTGAATTGTCTCATATTTTCCTAGACCAGCAAAATAGGTAATTTTGTAAGAGAAGTTTAGGTATGTGGATTCTCAAGTTTCTTTGTTCCACAGTATCCTCTTCTTTTGATATACCAAAACATGGTTTTGTTCATAGATATCTGTCTTCATTTCAGCAGAGGAAAACGATTCATCGGTCTTCTGATTTTGCAATTCTTTTTTGTTTTCATAGGATGCTTGGTTTCCAACATTTGTTCTCTTCTCTTTCACCAGCCCCAATTTCCAAGGAATGCCTCCTCCCCAGAAACTGTGCTTTCTGAAAACTACTAACTTTGATCGCCTATACTTTTAAGCCCCTTCATTACAATTCCCAGTAGTCCAAGCTGTGACTCTTCTCAGTAACTTCCACCAAGTGTGAAACTCTTTCTCTCGAGTCATTTAACGTCTCCTGCTATTGCTAGGCTTCACCACCATCTCCTTTCTACTCAATTTCCTTCTTAGTCTTAGCCTCAGCTTGGGTTCCAGATCTGACCCTACTCATTTTTGGGTGTTTACTTTATTATTTATATGTAAATTAGAGATTTTAGTAATTTCTGTCTACTAGTTAAGCTCTAGATCTGAGTTAAGAGTGGTTTTGTGTGTGCTCTCTCTTGTTCTATGTGAGTTTTTAGAGGCTATGTGGAAAGATTTCAATTGCCACTATTCTATGGAAACCCAGAACTGAGTAGGCTTTCCTTTTTCATTTCCATTATTTATTTATTTATTTTTTCAGAGAGGTTCTCTCTCTCTCTCTCTCTCTCTCTCTCTCTCTCACTCTCTCTCTCTCTCTCTCTCTCTCTCTCTCTCTGTCTGTCTGTCTTGCAGGCTGGAGCTGGAGTGCAGTGGTGCAATCAGGGCTCACTGCAGCCTTGACCTCCAGGACTCAAGCCATCCTCCTGCCTTAGCTTCCTGAGTAGTGGGGACTACAGGTTTGTGCCACCATGAATGGCAAATCTCTTTTTGTAGAGAAGTGGTCTCACTATGTTGCTCAGGCTGGTCTAGAATGCCTAGGCTCAAGTGACTCTCTCACCTCATCCTCTCAATGTGCTAGGATTACAGGTATGAGCCACCACACTAGTCTCTGTCTATCCTTTTTTTAAATATAAAAACAATTGCACTACTTTTTTTTTACTGATGAAAACTATATAGTGGAACAAAAGATACTACATGATTCTAAAGAATTGAGAAATAACTTCTGGATGACATTGTTGCATAGGTAAGAGAGGGTGAGGTCTAATACCAAGTTGAAAAGTTTTCATACTAACAGGAAAGACAGTTGATGTGTGGTAAAATGAGGCAGGACAGAATTAGGTGCCTGCAAAGCAGGTTGGCAGGTAGATGATTTTTAATGAGATTTTAGCAGTTCTCCTCATATTGTCTCTCCTTTCTCAAAAATACAGGATTAAGCTCAGTAGCTAAAGTGAAGATTGGAGAGGATGTAATGAGCAGAGAGCAGAAGTATGCAGCAGATATCCAGAAGAGTGTGGGTGTGGTAGTCATCAAATTAGCATCTTGTGTGTTTCTGTCTTAATTTATTGTAAAAATGCAAATATGTTCTTATAACATGTTAAATGCTCAGCTGCATGTGTTTATAGACTGATTAGAGGAAGTGTTAGATTTAACTAGAATTGAAGTTTTTGCCATTTGTTTTGAAGACAAAAATATTATTTTAAAAGAGACTAAACCTAAAGTTTTATTGGAGTTCAGAGCCCTGATTGCACCACTGCACTCCAGCTCCAGCCTGCAAGACAGACAGAGAGAGAGAGAGAGGAGAGAGAGAGAGAGAGAGAGAGAACCTCTCTGAAAAAATAAATAAATAAATAATGGAAATGAAAAAGGAAAGCCTACTCAGTTCTGGGTTTCCATAGAATAGTGGCAAATGTAACCGGACATTGTGCAGAAGACAGTACAGGCTTGAGTATATAAATAGAATATTGTTGAGGGATTTTGAGCAAGATCTTGCATGATGAACAGAATGTAAGCACCTGGAAACTGTGTGGGTGGAAGAGGTTGTAAGGCAAGGCTATTTCCTGAAAAATATTTCATGTGAACCAACTCCTGATATGAGAATGTCAGCAGTGTTAAAAGGGAATCTGAAAGTTTGCAATTTTTCTGGAATGAGGATCTATCAAAGAGTAGGAAACGAGGTTGTAAAAGTAGATGTGGAAGATGTTATGGAAGGTTGTGGATGCCTGACAAAGAAATGAGGACTTTACAGATTGAGCTAGAGAAATATTGGGTGGAAAAAAACAAAAATAAGAACTTTGAACCTAGTAGTAATATCAATGCTCTTCTCTTTAAGAAGGCTAATCTGCCAGTACCATATGTTAGAAGTGGGAGATATTGGAATAAAAAAAAAAAAATCTTTCTTAGAGATTATTCCATATTCCAAGGTAATAAAGATCTGAATATAAGCAATGACCCATGGAATAAGGGGAAGATTCAAGTATGAGAAATATTTTAAAACTACATGTCCTATATATTCTAGATTAAAACATGAAAGCAGATTTTAAAATGAATACTTTTTTATATTACTAATTTATAAAAAAACACTTTTGAAAAAAACTTTGAGCTCTTAAAAATGAATACATAGTTTAACATTGGAAAGGAAGAGACTCTTGCTAGACCAGAATAGACTATTACTTAATTGACCTTTTCCACCTTAGTCATATGAGAGCAGTGACTTTTCCAACTTGTAAAAGGCATTTGAAATCAAATGAGCATTACACCAAAGAACTTGAATGAATAGACCTTTTAAACTGCAGCTATTGATCTAATACCATAAAAAAAAAAAAAAAAAAGACTCTAGGCCACTTAAAAATACCCTTCCAATGTCATTTCTTGATTTAGTTACACTTAAAAAATAATATTTCCTAGATTCAGTTTTTAGCTGGTAGTTAGTTCTCCAGGCCCAACCCAGTGTAAACCAGCTTAAACTTACTACATAATAACAATTTTAGTGAGGAGGCATTTTAATTCTTTCAGTGTAGGATGATGAGAAAAGTGCTCATGATAGGTATGGGAACTTACTCCCTTCTATATTGTTGATTACTATGTTCATCAACAAGGAAAGGCTTCTTGCACAGTGGTCAAGCTAAAAGGGAGCTGAGGGTACTGAATAGAGGCTTTTAGAAGTACAGAGATCTTTGGAACCAATGTTTCCCAGTCTGACTCATTTTCTTCCTCTAGCCTTAGGAACCAGCCTCTTGCATCCTTTTTTCCTATTATCACTCTGACTTCTATTCTTTCCAAATATAGTAAGAACTCCAACACACCATTACAGTTTTCCTTGGAACACTCTATACCTTGAAATAAACTCAGAGATATTTCAAATATCCTAATAAATAGTAACATCAGGAGCTAGAGAGAAAAATCAAAGCATAAAAGTTTTCTTTTTGATAACAGTCATTCTAATATACTTGAGGTGTTACCTCAATGTGGTTTTAATTTGCATTTCCCTAATAATTACATATTTTGAGCATTTTTTCATAAATATGCTAGTCATTCATATGTCTTCTTTTGAGAAATGTCTATTTAGATTCTTTCTCCATTTTTTACTTGAGCTATTTGCTTTCTTACTATTGACTTGTTTGAGTTCCTTGTATATATTGAATATTAGACCATTAGAAATATGGTTTACAGATATTACCTCCCACTCCCTGGGTTGTTTCTTTACTTTATTAACAGTATGGTGACTGAAGTTAATAAGAACACATTTGTATATTTCAAAACGGTTTAAAAAGTAGATTTTAAACGTTCTCACCACAAAATAATGGTAAGTAGATGAGGTGATGGATACGCTAATTAGCTTAATTCAATCATTATACAAATATCAAACATCATTGTACCAGGTAACACTTGTAGAATTATTATTTGTCAGTTTAAAAAGTGCCCTTTAATTTTTTTTCTCTTTCCCTTATTACTTTCTATTTTTCCTTCTTCTTGACCCCACCATTTTTTCTGTTCCTTTCCCTTGACATCCCTTAGTTAGCATCAATAATTTAAATATTCCATGAAGTAGTGTTCAGTCTCTTGGATTAAGAAAAATCAAAACCTGGGACAATTTGTCCTTTTGCTTCTTTCCCCTAAATCATGACCCAGTGCTTATGTAGCCTCACAGCAGCAGTTAAGCACCAAAGCCCTGGGGTGTGATGTCTTCAGCTTCTTCTGTCCTCCAGAAAAATATGCCTTATCCATGTGGGTGTTGCTGACCCTGTTAGTTTCTTCACTAAAGTCCGTAATTGGAACAACTAGTGATATTTTGGTTTCATAAGGCCCAGCAGTGTTTCAAAACTGTCTCAGGCTTGTCTCAGCCCTCGCTGTTTCTATGAAACTGTCTGAGATCTGCCTGCTATGCCCACATAGTCACAGGTCAGGCAGTTTCCTCTGCATGTCTCAAAACAGTTTCCTGCTATGACATTCTGACCTCCTTGGCAGTCTCTCCAAACTGTTAGCTAGGTCTCTTTAGCTGAGTCCCGTGAAAACTAATGTTTCTGAGGAAAATGACATCTTAGGACCTCCCTTACGGAGATCACTGAGTTGATGTGAATGTGTCAGGTTGGTGCATGGTTAGGGACATAGCCTTCTTCCACACTAACTTATCTGATGAACTTTCCCCTCATCAGGTTTAAATTGGGATACATTTGACAACATCATGACTCTGCTTTCATTCCTCCTTCTCCTTTCTATTCTCCATGAGATGGAAATTACAAATATTTTTCTTCTTTTTACTATTTCCAAATACATGAACTTACCATACATAAAACTCTTTGGTCCAACAGGCCAAGCTTGACTCTGAACATATTAAAGGATAAGGGGAAAAATAGACAATTTTCTTTCAAGACAATCCTGCATCACAATACTACTGCTTGCTGTAAAATCTTATTGTTGAACATCATTGTAGTTCTTTTCCTAGAAATTATTTTGAAAACACTCCAGGGCTCTAGGAAACAGACACTGCCGACAGACCAAGACATTTGCCACATTTCCAAGACATTTGGAAAGTGAGAAGCACATGAAGAGCTTTTAAAATTTTAACCAGTTACATGTGCATAGGTATTAATGAAGTGTCTTGGGGATCTAAAGATTAAAGAAAAATACTCAGATGCTTAAAATGATTTCCCCAATTTGGAGAAGATGGCCAGATGATTATCTAGATCACTTTTCTCCTCCAAAATGTGGGTGCATCTTTACATGGGCCTGGAGTGGAGGAGGAAAAGAATGGGTACATTGCATGGTCATTAAAGTATGTAATCAGGCTCATTGTTTGATGAAAACATACTGTTTATCAAATGCATATATCCACATGATTGTTATTGTTGCTGAACTTTTAGACAATCAATAGTCCTATAATTAATAAATGTTCATCATATCCAATGCATTCGGCTTGTGCTTTAATTCCTCATTAACAGATTTAATAAGGAATTTGATAAGGATTTGATATCAGAAACTAACACCATAGTCTATTTAAAGAGATTTATGGCATGGAAAATCTGTAATTGCTATATACTTATCAACTTGTCCTAGACAATAGAACAAATAGTGAAAGCTATGATTAATTTAGAAATTAAAAGCTTAAAAGGTTTTTTTTAACATCTTTTATTTGTATGTTTAGAAAGTGGTTAATGTGACATGTGACAGAATTACTGGTCATAAGTAGAAATATATCAGGGGTGTTTTCATCTCCTTCAGCCAAACACCATAAAAGAGGACAGGCTTTATAACTGCCTTCTCATTTGTTTATGCAAGATGTTTCAATGGGGTAGAACACCAATTTTCATATATTGACAAGGATATTTCAATAAGTATCTAAATACTGTATTTTTAGATAATAAATATTTAATAGCATCCAATGGTTGATTATAGAGAAAATAGTTTGCCAAAACCAGCTGTAGAAGACATTAAAATGATATTCTTTCAAAGTGCAAATGTTTCCCATGATGTTTACCGTGAATGCCCCGCTAATCACTCCATTTCAGGAAATTTGTGGAACGAAAGGTGTATTAAAGGAAAGTTAAAACCTGGGTGAAAATTCAGAATTTCAAAAAATTTTACATGTCAATTACATTGCTCTGTTGCCATATATCTAGATTGATGGATTGCTAATTTTTTTCCCAAGTGATTTTGTGAAGCAGCAGGTATTTTAAACATAAACAAACATATAAATTAGAACAATCATGCTAATTTCATGAAAATATTCACAAAGGTTTTCTTTAATCATTAAAAAATTAATCTGTGGATTGCTTCAGTGAAATTCATCCTTACCACTCTTCAAGTTATAGAGCTTACATGGAGATAGATCTTTATCTTGGTCATTTATTAGAGGAAAAAAAATCATTTAATGCATTATTCATAACATTACTGTCTGTAATGCATGCTGTTAGATGAAAATATCTTGTTGCTTTTACTGACTTCAGATGATACTGAACATGTCTTTCAAAATTTCGATTTCATTTATTTAAATAATATGCTAAATGATTCCCAATTTACTCACATTCAATTTTAAAACTTGCATGTGGTAATTAAGAAAAGAAAGTTCAGCAACTGTTAATTACAGCATATCATATACGTATTAATTTACATAATTGCATTTATCAAGTAACTACCCTAAGTGTAAAATATTGCTTAATTTATAATTTAAAATATTTTAAAATATAATGTCAAAACAAATTGAGACACTGCTTACCCTATTTAAACATTGTGCAATGAATAAAATTTAAACAATTCTGAATGTCTAAGATTGACATAGCAACAAACAGATATAATATTTCATCATCCATGTGATATTGTAGATTTACAATACAGTAACTGCAGGCATAAAGAAGCTATAGTGTTCAGAAATTAGTGCACCATAATGCCAAACTTGAAATAAAATTGTTTGATTTTTAGCAAAATAATTAATTTTAAATATTTTTTTTTCTTGTTTTCTAGAAATTCATTCTATGCTTGTGAAATTTAGATTTGGTTTCAGGTTCAATTGAATTTTGATTTTGCTGCCTGCTTATTTGGCATTTGTCAAAATATAAATTCAGCAGATCCTTTGTACAAAATCCAGACTTTGGGAATTTGAGCCTGGAGAAGCAGCACTAGTAACTTTGAGGAAGTGATAAGCTTCTCTGTACTCGCCTGCTCTATCAGATCTCTCCCTGCCCTGCCACTGGAAATGTGAGAAGGGCCGGGTGGCAAAGAGAGTAGGTAAGTCAAGGCAGCTATGAGCTATATCCTTCTCTCACATGCATTTATGTTTGTTTATTTATATATAGCTTTATATAGAAAAGAAAATATACACATTACTACGAATAATCTAGATATGTTCATTGAAAGAGGGTAACTTAGTTTTAGATTTGGAGAGATCAGGACCACTGAAGGAAGATAATTATAAGGCATGTGTCCATCCCAGTCAAGTGTAGCTAAGGACAATTGACACTTTTATGCCTTGTTAGCCTTATTAAACCAGAGACTAAAGCTACAACACTGCATATGACCAGAATTCCAAGTTAATAAGTAGCAATGACAAAATATATTAATTAAAATCAGTTTATAGCATATAGCATAGTATGTAGCATGAAATTTGACAGAATGAACTCAAAATGTATCTACTGACATGATTTATGGCAAAACCAATTCTGGTATAAGTGGTAAACTACCACACATGTAAAACCAGTGCTGTAGAACTAAAGCTCTGTGCAAATTATTGTCATCAAAGTTTGCATACACAATCTGGTCCACTGGGTAAATACTAATTAGGCAATTGTGAATCAGGAAAAGGCCTCTGAAGGGATGATGGGAAGGAAGCAGGACAGTGAGGACAGACTGAACCATCACAATGCATCACCACTGATTAGATGCTCTGTTTCTCACTGATCGATTACTTAAAAGCTTTGAAGAACAAAAATAATTATTATTCTTTATTGATTACCTCCTTTCTTATCCTCTGATTCCCATGTTTGCTTTGATATTTTGTAGTGATTCACTTCTTTCTTTCCAAATACAATTTTTATATAAAACTATCAACCTGTAGAAACTAGAAAACTCAAGCTGTCCAACGCAATACATTAAGACATTTTCAACTATAAATAATCAACTAGTTTTTCAGCTCTTAAGCTTGAAACACTTTATATGCAACATGTATGCACAGATTTAATTCCCACAAGGTCAATTAAAACACTTTTTTAAAAACTTTGACAAAATATAGTCTTCACTGAAGTTGTCAGTCTTTGTCTTGGTTATTATTAAACCTTGAAAACTATTTATAATGCCTTCAAAAATTTCCAAGAACACCAGTAGTGGACTGGTAACTCCTGGGTCTACCACAGAAAACAGTGGAACTCTAGGTTTGGAATGTATTGATCCAACCTCCTCATATACTGATGAATAAAGTAAGGGTCAGATCTGTTTGATCAAGGTCACACCATTAACTAATGGGAGGCTCTGAAAAACACCCATGTTTTGCAGATTCTATTATAGACCACAGCCTCTCTCAGCAGATGCTAATTAAGTAAAACCATTGCAAATCTTCCTTTGGTCACAAAACCAGGGTCTCTACATTAGGGAAGATAATCTATTAGTTCTTCTTTCCTTTCTTTTTCTTATTCAAACATTGGTTTATCATTATGTAGTCATAACAAAATTAATTTTTAAAATGAAAGGTTATTGTTAAACTACTATAACTATATAAGATACATTTTCTTCTTTTAATTTAATTTATGCTTTTAGTGAATTCCTTAAATCATTATTTGATATTCCAAAGTTAATTGGAAATTATCCATATGTGCATAAACATTTTAGGATTATTAGGAGATTTCACATAGGAAAGGAACAATGATGAAGAATTCTATGTAACTAGACTCAAAGCATAGGTCTGAAATGAATAAAATTATATCAAAGTCCATACTTTGTCCTACATTAGGAACATTTAAAAAGTTACTGTCTACAATAGATATACAAACATTCAGCAGGATTAAAGATGGTAGAGCATTCACTAGGATTAAAGACTGAAGATACTATATTTAGAAATGGAAACTTGTTTTATCTATTGTATAGTAGCAGAAGGCAATAAATTCAAAGTTGCTATGTTAGGCTATCCCAATTATTACTGTCTAATTTGTGTGATCTTCAACACCATTCAATCTAAGAAATATATAATATTCAGGCTATTTGACTTATTACTATGGTCTTTAGTAGGGTTAGGCTAAAGTATTCTACTATAACCTCCTCTGTTTTTATTTATTTATTAATTCATCAAATATAATTGGAAAGTCTATTAAGAGACAATATTGTAGATGCTGGAGAGAAAATGGTAAATAAAAATCATCTTTCACTTTATGATTAATATGGGGACACAGATCTACTGTCAAATTAACTACAAAATAAATGTAAAAGGATTCTCTGATTCTCCACAGTCCCAATTTAGTGTCTCATAAGAGCAATTATCAATGCTATTTAACCAAAGAGGATGAATGGGCTTAAACGCAAACAACAGTTTCTGAAAAATTAATTTAATAAGGTAAATGGATTCCCCAAAGTAGATGTAAATATAAAGAAACATGTGACGCAATTCTAAGCATTTGTTAATTCTGTTTCTGTTCTTCGATTTTCCTCTTCTACTTGCTAATCTCTGTGAGGACATTTTCCACATTGAATTCTCAGTTTTCCCTCTGTCTTTCCCTTTGTTGATATGTATTTTAGAGAGGACTCACGCAGCCCACACTGTTAGGTGAATATAGAAAGTGAATATAGAATATTTTATTTTATATTGATACTTGAATTATGAACATAAGAGCGGTTCAGCAGAACAGAATTATGTTTGCTGTTGAAACTTTTTCTTCACTCATTGCTATGTTTGAGGCATCTATAGCAAAATACAAACTAACAATAGAAAGACATACAAATTTATTTAATATAAATTTTAAATGCATGAAAAGCTTCGGAAATAAAAGCCTAAATAGACAAGAGAACTGTGTACTGTTGATGCTTGAACAACACAACTTTGAACTACGTGCGTGTGCTAATATGAGAATTTTCTTCTGCCTCTGTTACCTCTAAGACAGCAACATCAACCCCTCATCTGCCTTTTCCTCAGCCTATTCATAATGAAGTTGAGAATGAACATCTTTATGATGATCTACTTCCAGTAAATTAATAACTATATTCTATCTTCCTTTTAATTTTAAAAATGACATTATCTTTTCTCTACCTTACTTTATTGTAGAAATATGGTACATAATACAAAAAACATACACAAATTTATGTGTTAATCAATTGTTTATTTTATCTGTAAGACTTATGGTCAACAGTAGGCTGTAATGATTAAGTTTTTGGACAGTCAAAAGTTATCAGTGGATTTTTGACCATGCCTGATGCCATCACTAATCTCCTACTTGTTCAAGGGTTAACTTTTTTTTTTTTTTTTCACTTAGGCTTAATAAATACTTGGATAGTCACGAAGAAATATACTTGGACAAATGAGGTATGATCTAATAGTACAAATGGCATAGAGGAATTTAGCAAGGCCTGTTTGTTCAGATTATTCTGTGTTTCTGTGTCTTCAGAAATAAAATATTCCTTTCCTTCCAGTATAGGGAGGGCATCTCTCAAACGAGGGTCTTATGATTTATTTCAGGGGAGAAGGGCAGGAAAAATTCAAAGTGACTTTCCTAGATTTTGTTACCTCCTTCTGATTCTTTCTCAAATGCCGACATGCCATATTTTAGAGTAACTTGTCTTGAACCCCATCACTGGAAAACCCTTCAGCCTCAGAATAGCAATGTATACCTGTTAAACTTGTATTTTTCCTGAAACAAATTACAGAGTTGATCACTTATTCTTTAGAGAAATATGGTACCTATGCAGTTTCTTCCACTTGTCAACTTTGATATCCACTTAGGTTAAAAAAAAAAAAAAAAAAGTCTAAATGCATGTGCATGCACCTGTGTGTGTGTTTGTATTAGATGTGAGAAAAAATATTTCTTTCCAATATTAAAATTTTATAACGTTGAAATAAATTAAGCTTTGTTTAATGATTTACTATGGATAAATTTTTTATATTAAAGCTTCAACTCTGGTAGCAATGTTTTCTTTTAAAATCTAATTTACACATTTATATTAGTATCCTCAAATAGTGAACTATTTACTCTTTATTTCAGGTATTTTATTTCCGCTCAATATGTAGCAGTTTTATGCCAAATGATTACATTTCAGGCAAAATATCTGCTAAATGAAACTTCATGCAATAATGACTTGTACAGTGAATTAGATTGAATGATACACTTAGCTAAAATATTGCCCAGAAGAAAACTTATTTTGTCAGATATTAAAAGAATTCATTCAGGTTTATTCTAGAATTTATAAATTATCAGTTTATAAAAGTATATTAGAATAAATTTAGGAATTGTTACTGCTAGCACTATTGGATGATTAGTTTTCCCAAGTGTTAAGCAATGTATAGTGCTGATTTTCATCAATCACAATCATTATATGTTGAACACACTACTTATGGTCATTGCCTTTCTCACAACCTATTTTATCAGTAGCTAACAAATAGAGATAGTGTGCTTAATTGATAAGCACACACACAGAATTAAAAATTGTCTCTATTTGCAATAGTATAATTTAAAAGACTTTACTAGATTTTTGAATAGTTTCTGCAAATGCTAAAAGCATCTAAAGGGATCCTAAGCTTTAATAGTTGAAGTTTATTAAAAAGTATAGTCTTTTAGAATCCAAAATGGTATTATTCACTTCATTTATATGTTATCAGATGGACTAAATATTAATTGCAAGAAAAAAAAAACTACTTTACAATAGGTTTTAGGTAAGGCCTTTGTTGTTATTGTTATTGATTGATCACTTATTTGTTTTTATACAATTATCTCTTAAATTCTGTGTCTCCAGGGAATGATTTTCTAATCATTCAGTGTGTTGATGGCTGTCATGCATCTGCCAGGGTCTGTATTTCTTCAGAGATGGACAAAGGGAATTCTCTTCGGTTCTGTGTGATCCTTTAAGACAACAAGAGGGGACAGTTTCCTAGGGCATTAAACAGAGACTGCTGTCTCTTTAATCACTTAGTGTAAGTGCATGAGGTCTTTCACCTCTGTGACCCACAGTATTTGATTAGTACTAAAACTGCATTTGATAAGTGTGCTTTATTTTTAATTTTCATTTTGTTTGTGCATTATAATGCTAAATTTAATTTCGTTTACATCAGCAACATTTCTAGATGTGGCTCTCTTTGGCTGCCTTTCAGTCTCATGGGCTATATAAAAAAGTACATAAATTATTAAGTTTAGCATCATTGAAAACATGTGCATCTATGTAAAAATGTCATACATTCAGTGTGACTACCATCTGTGGTTATGGTAATATAAACCCATAAATGTGCACAATCCTGTATATTGATTCAAATAAACAAAATCCACTTGGATCCATAACCTGATATTGTGGTTTGGGTAGGTACCATTTTATTTTGTCAAACATCAAATGGGAAGAGTAATGAAATACACACATTGTTTTGGTTAGTTGACACTTCCCTTCTCTAACAAATGGGATCCACTCTTTAGAGTGAAATAACTAATTCAGCATTGTGGATCAATAGCACCAAGGACTTTTCCTTGGTGCTAACACTGGTCATCACTGGAAAATATGCTTTAGTTGTACACATATTGTAATAAAATGTTCGCACTATATTACTAATTGTAACTAGAGTGACATCTCTATACCATTTAAATTAGGATAGAAGGTAGAGAAGAAATATATGACACATAGAGAGAAAAATATTTAATTTTAGCTGGAGGGAGTGAGATGTGTATTTCTTTATTAAGCTATTTTAATTAATTAATTTATTTATTTATCGAAATGGAGTTTCCCTCTTGTTGCCCAGGCTGGAGTGCAAAGGTGTGATCACGGTTCCCTGCAACCCGGCTCCCGGAAACCTCTGTCTCTCGGGTTCAAGCAATTCTCCTGTCTCAGCCTCCCGAGTAGCTGGGATTATAGGCATGTGCCACCACGCCAAACTAATTTTGTATTTTTAGCAGAGTTGGGGTTTCACCATGTTGGTCAGGCTGGTCTCGAACTCCCAACCTCACGTGATCCGCCTGTCTCGACCTCCCAAAGTTCTGGGATTACAGGCATGAGTCACTACTCTCGGCCTGTTTTTGGCTCTTATAATGATGATTTCAATGGTTATTTCTACATACAAACCCAGTATCAAGCATTCTAAGGACTGGTCAAACGATGTACACATGTACATTTTACTTGGGTTCTTTTTGGCCTCTTCATATGGCAATGGTTTTGCAGTATTTTTCCTGTAGAAAGAGTAGGAAAAATATTGTTTCCCTATTAAGTTCCCTATCAAGGTTATTTAATGTTTATATTTTATCATTGATTGTTTAGGAGAGGTCATTTTAGCTATATTATAAAATTTAGGATTGTTGTCAAATTTGCAGTAAATTCTACCAAGCCTTTTTTTTTTTTTTTTTTTTTTCAATAAAAGCTTTCAGGTTTCCGGGCATTTCAGATTTTCTTTGACTGTGAAAAGTAACTAACCTCAATCGCCCTACACCCATTAACTAGGGCTTTAGAAGTTGCCTGTGCAAATCATAGACCTTGAAAAGTAAATTTCATTAGTTTCATGTTGCATTCACCTCTGGAAAGGCCCTATGAAATAGGTGTTACTGTTGTTCTCATATTAGAATTAGTGAAACTAAGACTTGGAAGCACAAAGAGATTATCTCTTAGTATCACAGAGCTAGTTATCTGGAGCAGCTCGAATTCTGGGTCAATATATTTAATCTAATTTCAAGTCATTTGTACTAAACTACTTTGTTCTATGCCCTCCCCAAAACAAGACCAGGGATCAGAGCAAGAGACGGAGAACTGCAATATTTTTTCTCCCTCACCTTCTTCTTTGAGTAATAGTTCTCAAACTCTTTTTTTTTTTTTTTTTTTTTTGAGAGGGAGTCTCGCTCTGTTGCCCAGGCTGGAGTGCAGTGGCCGGATCTCAGCTCACTGCAAACTCCGCCTCCCGGGTTTACGCCATTCTCCTGTCTCAGCCTCCCTAGTAGCTGGGACTACAGGCGCCCGCCACCTTGCCCGGCTAGTTTTTTGTATTTTTTTTTTAGTAGAGACGGGGTTTCACTGTGTTCGCCAGGATGGTCTCGATCTCCTGACCTTGTGATCCGCCCGTCTCGGCCTCCCAAAGTGCTGGGATTACAGGCTTGAGCCACCGCGCCCGGCCATAGTTCTCAAACTCTTAATCTCAGGATATTTTTCACTTAAAAAATTCACCAAATGTCCTAAGCTTTTGTTTCTGTGGATTATAACTACCATAACAGAAATTAAAATGGAAAAAATTTAAATATACATTTATTAATTCATTTGAAAACAACAACAGTAAATTCACTACATGTTAATGTATATTACACTTTTTATGAAAAAAATATATTTTCCAAACAAACAAGACATTTAGGTAGAAGAGTAGAACCATTTAACATTTTTGCAAATTAATAGCCTTTTCAGATAATTATAGATAATTTTCTTTAAGATTACACTCAAACCTGAAAAATAATAATTTCATGAAAGCTAGTTGCGATGAGAAATTTAAAACTATTGGCTTATTTTACACTTTTAAGGTTCTTTTTCATAATACATAACTTTTCCTCTGGAAAATGTTGGTTTTATGAGTTATGCATACCTTCCAAATGTTAACATATTTTATTATATAATAGTAAACTATAACATTCATTAATATTTTCATTGATCTCATCAGAGACGTCTTAAAATTATTGAGAAGCTGTCAAGCTCACAGTGTGGATACAATTTTTCCAAAGTCCTAATTTTTTCCTGAAAGCTCATTTATCAAAGACAACACCTTATTTTTATTGAGGTTACAGGTTTACTTCATTCATTTTTGAGAAAGTATAAGCCAAACATTTAACTCTAAATTATAGGTTTTTTTTTTTTTTTTGTCAGTTGTTCTTTCAAGTAAAGATAATTTTACATAAGAAAAAGAGTGACCAGTTCAACTTGTAACACAAATAAGAGTTGTTTTTTTTTTTTGGTGTGTGTGTGTGTGTGTGTGTGTGTGTGTATGAGAAAATCTTTGTAGTTTGTTGTGCGGCAAAATTGTTTTGTGCAAACTTCCCACTTTATCACACACAATATTTAAAAGCTTGTATACAAGTATTGAAATTTAGTAAAATTAATATTTTTTACTGTATCACCAAGGAAATTCTGAAATTAAACTGGCTTTTTTTTTTTGTAAGTGCAAGATGGTAAAGAACACAATGACTGCTCTTAGAACTTGACACCACTGTTTTCATTTATGCTAATGTGCTGGTAGTTTTACCCACCATTGCTTTTGTGTTATCAGTGCTAATAATGTCAACTAAGTGGGACAGATAAAAATACAAGAAAACAATAGAGTAGTGTTAATTAATAAAATATGTTATTTTTGTGGGTTTTACAATGGCTATGAAGTTTGTTGTTTTCTGTAATTGCAATTTATTGAATTTTTTCTCATTCTAAATAAATATTTAGTTTTGTACTTAATTTAATATTCTTAATACTGAATTCTTAAGATGATCTCCCACCCCCAAATCATATAAGCTTCAGACTCCAAAAAACTTGGATTTGCCCTTGAGTCTCTGTAATAATTAAATTAAGTAATCTATTTAAGATTTGAGTATGTTGTCTGATACAAAGCATTTTATATAAATGTTAACTATTTTATTACTCCTAATGCAAAATAGAGCCACATGATTATTTAACATTGAAAGTTTAATAGCTTCATATAATTGCACATAATATATAGAGATGTAATACAAAGCATTATAGTTCTGTACATAACATCTTTATTATTTTCTACTTATCTGCACTTCTCTAGCTATAATGCTGTGACTGCTTATTATTTAGAGGCCTTCAGTCCTTAGGCCAAACTTGTGCTTATTTGTGTTCTGTTTAGCATCCCCCTCAGTGATAGTTGCATGTGCCTGTTTCCAAGCCAGACTAATATATTCAGTCACACATTCATCGAATATTTATTTGGCACTGGCTACATGCTTCAGTAATACTCCTGGGCTCAAAAAAGATAAAGGTGAGTGATAGAAATATGACTCTTGTTCTCACAGATCTTATAGTTTAACAAAAA
This sequence comes from Trachypithecus francoisi, assembly GCF_009764315.1. NCBI lineage: Eukaryota > Metazoa > Chordata > Mammalia > Primates > Cercopithecidae > Trachypithecus > Trachypithecus francoisi. The sequence goes on from NW_022681469.1 coordinate 65,238,411, forward strand.
CAGAGTTGGGAGAGTATAAACAAATAATTAAGCAACTGAGATATGTATTCTGGACACTTAATTCAAAGGACAATGAAGAAGGATAAGTGAAGAACAGTTGGCATCATGAAAAAGTGCAAGATTTAGCCAATAGACTAGAGGATAAGAGAGTGTTCTAATTCCCAGGAACCAGTAGATAAGGGCCCTTTTGTTGTGACGTTTCTTTGCTCAAGAATGTCCTTTGCCAATAAGTGACAGCAAACACCCAATTGCTTATCAAAGGCCAACAATAATGTTCTTTTTATGAAGCCCATTAGAACTCTACCAAGTAATTTGTTTCTTTGATATAGGTGTTTTCCTCATTTATACATGGAGATAATTGCCTTTGACAAATGTTTAGTGCAATGCCTGTCACAAAGCTGTCATTAAATTATTGTTGTTATCATTTATATCGTTGTCATTTACATCAATATAGTTTAACAATCTCAAGTACTCTCTGGTGTCATCATTTTCAATGACTGATTGCAACATTCAGAGCATTGTATGTTTCAATAATTATTATTAGTTAAATAATCATTTTGCTATTTGCAGATTTGTCGATAAAAGTAAAAGTTACTCCTGGTCATGGCTGAGTGCCTGAGTAATGCCACGAGGGTAGGAGTCTCAAATAAACATAAATTGTTCACTTGAGATGAAAAGATATTCAATTATTTTGCATGGATTGGGTTTCTGAGATAAGAAATGTATCATTTCTGAAGAAAGATGTCCTTATTTGGATAAAAAGGCAGGAAACTATTACATATATGGTCTACAGACTTTTCTAACTGTATACGTCTTTGAATAAAAACTATCAAAATGTATTCTTAATATATGTATATTTATTTAAGTGATGTCATGTGCCAATACATTGTACACATTATAAAACATACAATAGGAATATATATAGAAAATAATTACTAAATAAACCATATTTTGATGTGCTGTCTTTTTAACTTTACTATTAAATGTATACCATTGCTTATCTTTGATGAGACTCTATATTTCAAATGGTTTTGAAAATTTTGGATATTTTTATACAATTTCTCATTATATCTTATGAGATTATACTTGACTTTACATCACAATGTGCAGAGAAGGTATATCAGCTGTTTTGTGTCTGTTTCATTTGTGTTTGTATTGGTAGTATATGCATCAGTCTGAGCTTTAACAGATAATTTATTTAATGGGCCATTTACTTTAAAGAAAAATTAATACATACAAGTTGTAATATTGTATTTCTATCACAAGCAAGCCAGTGATGCCTACGTTTTTTGGAGACCAATGTCTTAGAATTTTATTTGTCATCTAAAATTAGAAACTATACTATGAGATTTCAAAGCAACTTTTAACACTCTGCAGGCTTGTTTAAAATGTGGGTATTTCCAGGTTTCAACTATCACAGATCCTGATTCATTAAGCCCCCAGTGAGCTAAGGGATATGCATATTTAATGTATTACTCAAGTTATTCTGATACCCACTTAAAACTGAGAAGTAGAACGTGTTTCTTAATCATGTTTAGTTGTAGAACTTTTAAATAAAAATGGCCTATATTCTCCTCTTGGGTGGCAGCAAACAATGGTTGTACAGCTTAGGTTTCCACATCCTCTGTACACCCAGGCTTGTGTGGTGAAGAACCCTAGGGGAAAGAGTTTGTGGTGGCATCTGCCAGAGGAAGAGAATGGAGATTGCTCTCCAGAGCCCGCAGAGGAAAAAAAAGGAAAGAAAAAGAAATAAAGCCAGGAGTCCTCTGGGGAAAGAAGAGGTACCTATGACTAAAATATCAGAATTGGTTATGTTGGCTTCACTGACAGTGCCCTTGATGTATTATAGCTAAAAATGAACATACTTAGAAAGCTAAGTATGTAATAGCTTACATTATAGTCACTCACATGAATCAATTATATTTTACTCAAGTTTATATATCAGACACGATTTTTTTACCTGATTTATGTTATTAGTACATTAAAACAAAATAAAAGATGTTTTATTTGCTTAGCAATATAATATATTACCAATTCTATAGTTAATCTTTATCATATGGTAAAGATTATGTATGTGATTTCAACTTACTTTATAGAGGGAATATGTATAGTAAAATTAATTAGATTATAACATCTATTTTAAAATAAGATTTCTAATAGTAGTATACAGAGTCATAAGAGATGAAACCACATACAGGCACACACTCACAGGAGAGCTATTCTAGGTCCTGTAGGAGTCTTTCAAGGATATGGTTATGGTCAAAATATATGCTTGCCATTGAAGAGATAGTGATGCTGGTGAAAGATTTTCCATAATTCTAAAATTATACATGTAAACTATGTTATTTTACTCCCAGCAATATGGTTTAACTATATCAAACTTTGTGAAAGAAAAATCAATAAAAAGTCATTGTGTGAAGTGTTTTCAATTATAGATTATTCACACAGCAATGTAGAACCTATTTAAGCCACCTACAATAGGCTTATAGAATGTTTTCATTAATTTTCCAATTTTGTTGGTAGTAAATGTTAAATAAGCAAGGCTTAAATATACTATCTGATATTAGCAAATTGTCAGTCAATTTGGAAATTGTCAGTAATTCCCTCCACAAATGTTTGTTTGCTCCTAACTGTAATAATAATAAAAATATCAGTACTTTAAAATATTCTACTTTATTTTTCCTTTTTCTTCAAGGTGTTATATTCAAATACAACTGGTATTCTGTCCTAGATGTTCTGAGTCAGATCTGGATACCATGTGTTGTGGCTGTGTATCTAAACAATTCATTCTGTTACCGACACTTTGGTTTCTTGGGCTATGTCAACAAGTCAGCTTAGAAAAATTTCCATAAAAAATACATATGGGTGACAGAGTTTCAGGTTCTTCTTCTTTTCCTTTTTTGTCTCCACACAAATTTCTATTTACCAATTTATGTTAAAATTCGAGGGACATCTCTTCCCCAGGGGGAAGCAAAAAAAATGTTTATTGGCACTCTGTCTTCCCTCATTTCAATTCACAGTTTATAAATGGGTCAGTCCTATGATTATTGGGAAAACTGATAGTGGTCTCTGATTAAAAAAAGTCTGAGATTATAATGTCAGTTCTGCACCGTGCTTACTGTGTAACTTTGGGCAACTAATTAAACTTCTCTGGATTTAGCTTTCTAGTGTGTAAAATTAGGAAAGTAATAACACCAGTCTTTAAAAGATAATATATTTATTATGGGCTTTATCAACTCTAAAAAGACTACAAATTTAAAAATAATACATTGCTCTTGCCTGATAAAGAAACAGTGCTGTTTAAAAGACAACTATCAAGACAGTGTCGGCAGAGAAGGAAAGGAGCTCTCGTTGTTTCTTTGATCCAAACAGAGTTATCTCTTAAATCCATGGTACAATCAGTTGGTTCAGGTCAGAGGGGCCTGACCTGGGCCTAACTACATAGAATCATGTTGCACAAACTGCAGGACAAAGAGTTCAACACAAAAGTGGATCAGAGCAGTGAATAAGTCAGAGTAGCATACTGAACTTTATTTTTGTATCGAGTTGGAGTCAGGTATAAAAGTGACAAGGGAGTCCACAGGACCTTGGCCTCAGATCCTTTCAAGCAGACATGTGCTCCAATGTCATGACCCCAGAACAGAAACAGACAAAACTAGCATGGATCCCACTGAACCATTAGGAAAGGAATGAAGAGTAAATGTGTAAACTATCCATTGTTCGACAAGGTAATTTTATTTTGGACAGTGTTTGCCTAAACAAGGGAGAGAGAATAAGGAAAATATAAGTAAAAAGCCACTCAGTAAAGAATATGATTAAGAGGCATACCAAGATGCAAAAGTAGGGGAAATAGAGATTTAGGTAACACTCTATTGTTTGAAGTAGAAACTGCATCTTTTTAAAAGTTAAGACTTCAATATATCCTCACTTTACCACTGAGAAAACCAAACTTTAAAATAATAGATAATAGATACTAAAGTTCACCTACTGACCAGTATTCAAATACATATATTCTTTTCTGGTGTTGAACATTATGTTCCTGAAGCCTGTGTTATAGTATCTTAGATGATTATCAAGATGTTCTCATTTGGTGGTCACCGGTGGAAGTGTTTATTATGTTTAGTGTTCTCAAAGTACAAGTAAATATAAAACAGAAAGCTAAGTATGTAATAGCTTATATTATAGTCACTCACATGAATCATACACACAGACACTTAACAAACAAACAAGATGTCTCATGCAAAATGTCAAATAATGTTATGGGTATCTTTAGGAGAAAGAAAAAGAAAAATCTGTCTTAAAATAAACTTAACAATCAATGCTATGAATAGCACAAAAATGTGAAGGATTAATAGCATTGACTTAAATGTCAAATTATCCTTTGATAAAAAAACCATAGTGTCTAATTATAGAATTTCAATCTAGATTGTTTTATGACACTCAAATTTATCACACATAGGTTAATATGTATATTAACCTAACTTGCTATTGAGCAAGTCTTTTAGGAAGGCAAGAAACACATAATAATCATTGCAGATAATAAAATTGCTGAAGGCTGCAGTGAGGTTTAGAAATCCCCAATCAAATTTAGCTGTCTGTTCTCAAGATGTGTACATTACTAGACCAATTTGCTTAATATATGTTTTTACTTCTAGAATATACACCCTTAAAATTAGCAAAACATCTGAAAGTCCTTATCTCTTGCAAACTTATTTTGCTACCATTTACTAACCCTGAGAAGTTAAACATTTCTTTGTATGTATGCTTTTGAAGGCAGTCTGATATTTTATTTAAATAAAGCTATTTTCAAAGTAGCTAAAGGTAAAATTGGAATTTTGCATTTAAATTTCAAATTACTTTAACATGAAAAAACATGTAAGCTGGGTGTCTGGTAATATGCAGAAAACTAATCATTCCAATGCAATGTCAGTTAATATATGCAAAAAAGACTATAAAACGTTATACACATATAACATGTATTTGTGTATGTACATAAATATATGTATATAGTCTGTTATTTTCCATGTTTGTTTTTGTTTCCCACTATGTTTTTTCTTTTAAAGATGGATTCAGGTAGTTTACTTTTCTGCGTGTGGAATATATTCACTGTTTTAAAAGTATGGACAGAATTAATTGATTTCTTTAAAGTTAACTTGAGAAAATATTAATGTCCCCAACCTCAACTGGTCAAGGCATAAGCAACCCTCCGTGTCTGCTTCACAGAAAGGAAGGCATTGCCCTGCACTTCAGTCTTTAGCAGATTCTTTAGCATCATCAACAAAGAATGTGACCCTCAGCCAGGACCTAGGAGATAACTATGAATTTCTACTTCTGTGGTCTCCATCATACTATTTAGTGGAGATGAGGAAAGGACTTATGAAAATATCAAGGTCTCTTAAAAATTATTTAAGGGTCACACAGAGTGGGAGAAAATTTTCGCAAACTGTGCATCAGACAGAGGACTAGTATCCAGAATCTGCAAGGAAAACTAACAAATCGGTAAGAAAAAAAAAAAATCCCATCAAAAAGTGGGCTAGGGACATGAATAGATGATTCCCCAAAGAAGATATGCAAATGGCCAACAAAAATGAACAAATGCCCAACATCACTAATTGTCAGGGAAATGCAAATCAAAACCACAAGGCAATACCATCTTACTCCTGCAAGAATGGCCACAATAAAAACATAATAATAATAGATCTTGGCATGAATGTGGTGAAAAAGGAACCCTTTTACACTGCCAGTGGGAATGTAAGCTAGCACAACCACTGTGGAAAGCAGTATGGAGATTCCTTAAACAACTATTAGGTTGGTGTGAATGTAATTGCGGTTTTGGCCATTTTAAAGGCAAAACCACAATCATTTTTGCACCACCCTAATAAAAGTAGAACTACCATTCAATCCAGCACTCCCCCTACTGGGTATTTACCCAGAGGAATATAAGTCATTATATGAAAAACAGACTTGTACAGGCATGTTTATACCAGGATAATTTGCTATTGCAAAAATATGGAACCAGCTCAAATGCCCATCAGTCAATGAGAGGACAAATAAAATATTGTATGTATATTTAATGTATATATGTGTGTGTTTGTGTGTGTGTGTGTATACCATGGAATACTACTCAACCATAAAAAGGAACAAAATTATGGCATTCACATCAAGTTGGATAGAGTTGGAGACTGTTATTCTAAGTGCAGTAACTCAAAAATGGAAAACCAAACATTGCATGTCCTCACTTATCAGTGGGAACTAAACTATGAGGATCCTAAGGCGTAAGAATAATCCAATGAACTTTGGGGACTCAGGGAAGGGTTGGAAGGGGTGCAGGATAAAAGACTTCACACTGGGTACAGTGTACACTGCTCAGGTGATGGGTGCATCAAAATATCAGAAATCTCCACTAATGGACTTATCTGTGTAACCTGCCATTCCAAAAAAGCTGTTGGAAAAAAAAAAAGTCTCTAAGAAATAATGCAAAGAAAAGAACCACACACTACAATTCCAAAGCTGGCAGACAAAGGCAGACAGACACAGGAAAAACAAATTGGAAACAATTTGTATTATATGCTGTTGTCACATGGCAATGCTACCTTGTTGTAAAACAAATATATCAAATTTCAAATGAGAACAATTATTTAAGGGTCAACAGTTTATTTGTGTAACTTCTTGATAACACTTCATAAAGAAAGCTACATTATTTACTTAGAAGAGCACTAGAATTATTTTTGTAATTCCTGTAACACACACACAGGTCTGTTTATAAAATTGCTGAATATTAGAGCTTGAAGGAAACCTAGAGATCATTTTACCTTTGTTTGTATTTGTAGGTGAGGGAACTGAGTCCAAAGAATTTAAATAACTCTTCTGAACACCTGCAGCAAATCTTGAAGTCCTGAGGCCAACTCCTAGTGCTGTATTCTGCATTCCAGAGCACAATTCATCTTCTTGGATAAATGGTAGTCCACCTTGCAACTTAGACCACATTGTATCATTTGTTAATGGAACTATGTAATAGGAAAGTTATGGCCGAAATTATTAATTCACCTAATTGAATTTATTACTTTGTAGGTAAAAAAAGTGAGGTCAGACAAAGTTATGTAAAATAGAAAGGAAACTGCCTAAAGTAACAGTGTTAGATGAATGTGCATATTTTATATACTAGTTCAGCATTAGCTAGATTATGTAACAACCTTGTCGTATCTAGGCTCATCTTTTTGTTTTGAATTATTTAAGTGTCATCTTCCTATCTTTCACTAGAAATGGTCATCTAATTATCTTTCGCCCTACAATACTAATAAACATATAGTCAAATAAAGATGGCAAAACAGCCTTTAAGAGCAGAGATGCCTTGCTATCCTCCATGGCAATATTTTAAAAGCCTTGTTTTATATTGATAAATATAAAAATCTCATTTTCTTTCTTCCTTACCACAAGATGCATATACTTATCCAAGAAGATTTTGTCTAGTTTCATTTTGAATAGCTTGTATCATGAAAACAATACATTTGTTTCATTTTCGAAATACAAAATTATTAGGTTGGCTATGCTTTTCAAACCATACAATCTGTGGAGTTTCCTTTTTGAAAATCTAGTGGAAATCAGAACAAGCTGTGTTCTTCTGATCTGTGATCCTTCCTCTTCCCTTTCCTCTTTTCCTGTTTTCTTTACCCCTTCTCCTTCTTCTCTCTCTCTTCCTGAACAATTCAGCCCTCCAGCCTTTAGGTGATACGGGGCACAGTAAGAAAGGTGCACGCTCACTTGGAGATGCAGCCTGGTGAGGGATGTTAGAATCCTATGTTTAATCAGGAGGTCTTCCAGGTGGAATGGCTAGAGTGGCCTGGTGAGCAGGGCATCAGTAGAAACTTTGCTGAGTTGGCTATTAAGAAGTCATACTTATCCAGATTGAAAAGATAAAAGATTCTCTAGATAACTATCGCAATTTTGATTTAGGTACATAGTCTATCTTAATTGCCAGAAAAATTGTGATGAGCCGCCTACAGACGGCTAAATTAAAAGAGCACCCTATAACACACGCCCACTGGGGCTTCCACTGTAAACATTCACCCCTGGACACTGCCGTGGGGTCAGAGCCCCACAGGTCCCCGCCTGTATGCTCCCTACAGCCGGGTATTGAGGAAGCAAGCCACACCCCCCATCACACCCCGCCCGGGAGACAAGGGAACATTTCCCATTTCAGTTTCATGTTACAAACATAATTTCTTAAGAAAGATTACATTACCTTGAAAGTTTTACATACTATACTTTACAAATACAATAATATACAAATATAGTATATAGGACTATAAAGCCTCCGCATTGTACTAATTTTCTAAATTACACTTAATGGCTTCTCTTTCACTAATCCATCAAAGCTATCAAAATCCTTGTTTAGCTCCTCCCCATCAAATTCCCATTTTTTTTAACAAATGCATTATTAGTACATTTTCTTAGAGTATTAAGTCTGTTTAACATTCCAGGGCTTTCATTTGTTTTATTCACTTTCTCCACTGTAAATAGTCTTTACCAGCTTGAATTTATATGACACTTCGTTCAACAAAACCTCTTTTTTTCTTTTCCTAGTGTGCTCATGAATTTAGTTTCAAATGAACCTAACACATACTCCTTTCATCCTTGTTTTTGAGGTTTGACAAAATGAAACTGCAACTTCATGTTGCAGGTAAAAATACTAATAACTTGAACGTTTTTTCAACTTCAATCCAGAGATAATGCAGTATCCATATTTTTTATAAAACTAGCATATATGCATTCTTATTAAATGACATATTCATTGTATGCTTGGTAAGCTCCTTTTTTTACTTAAATATGGAATTAAACTATGAAAGATAGCAAATTTTACTTTGATTTTTGTGGTTGTGGAAACACATTAGATAACATATTTGCAGGTTTTGTGGTACTTGTGGTAACAACAGGATTGTGAACTCATAGTTTGCGTTGATGGATAGTCACATTCAAGAGAAAGGCAGTTTTCCAGTTTCAACGTTGAAAAGTAAGATGAGGATTTTTTTTTGTTAGTCTTCATATATAAGAAATGTCTTTGTTGCAACAAGTCAAAGTTGCATAAAAATAATTAGTATTGTTTAAAGTGAGGGTTAAACACAGCCTCCTTTATGGAATAGAAACTTTACTGACTACAAGGCGGATATTTTCAAAGTGCATGCCACATACTTCTTTACTGAGTTTATATTGTGGAAATTTATGGTACTGCAAAGATTTATCTATATATCAGTGGATAACTGATGGTAAATGAAAAGCCCTGTGGTTTCTTTTAAAGCATGTGCATTAAGCACAGTGACCTTTATGTGCTTTCAAATAAAAATAAGATTGAATTGTAAAAGCCGTAATTGAGATCCCTTTCCATGGTTTATTTTCTTGAAAAATGATATTGAGTTAATTGACTCTTTTCATTCTTCGTATTTCTATTTTTTGCTGAATAGTATTTATTCTGCTGGAAAGTATTTCTGTAAATATTGCAAATGTACTCTCTATGAAATGTAAGTATTAGGGCTAAACTGTATGAACATAATAAAAATATTCACATCACTATTCTTTGAAACATTGTAAACCTACATGATGCCGTGGTCTCAATGTTTGGGTCTCCCAAAATGTATATGTGGAAAGGTAACCACCAATGTCCTGTTAGGAGACGGGAACATTGGGAGGTGATTGGATCATGAGGGCAGATCCCTCATGACCGGGATTAGTGCCAGTATAAAAGACACCCCAAAGAGCTGCTTTGCTTTTTCTAACATGTGAGGGCACAGAAAGAAGGCACCATCTGTGAACCAGGAAACAGGCCCTCACCAGATAGATGTTGAATATCCCAGTACCTTAATCTTGAATTTCTCAGCATCCAGAACTATAAAAAATAAATTTCAGTTGTTTATAAGCTACCCAGGTAATAGCATTTTGTTATAGCAGCACAAACAGACTGAAATATGTGGCATTTAATTGGAAAACATGCATGACAAATATATAAAATATATGTAATATATGTATAAATATATTTGATGTCAGGTCTGCAGAAAAAATTACATTCTTTTGGTAGAAAACAAATGATGAATTTCATAAATCAGAATTCTGTGTACTATTTCACTTTGAAGAAAATTTCTAAGTTGGACCTTATTAATCATAGTGCAATTTCTTGCAGATTGTTTGTACAATATTTTAAAATTCTCTCACGCCTTGTGGTCAATCATATTTTTCCACAGCTAATCACATTGGAAGAAAGATTAACATTGGCAATAATTATATGACTCAAGTAATTTAGAAAAAAATAAATTGTTCTTGCTTCCTCTGTTAATTTTTATATTGATCAACTTGGTATTGAAACTAAGAAAATCTTAATTTCTAATATTTGTTATCAAAGTATATGACAATGACCAAAAGCACAATGTTAGGCTGTACTTTTTATAAATTTTATGAAGAAAAATGATATGTATCTCCCTTAAAACTGTGACTTGTGTATCTTTTACTTTTTATGTGTTTGTCATACTGACAAATATTTTGCGGTTTTCTATTCTTGTTTTCCTTGTCAAATATTTGCATGAAAAGCCAGTAAGTATTCTGCACACTACAAAGTCATGGTTAAATAATTTCAAACTGTACAGATAAAAATTGGGAAAGAAACACAATCATTCAGATGTTTTCTACACTATGCCAATTTTCAGAATGGTAATTTTATTTTCATTTTTTGAAAAAGAGTTTATCATTCACTAAGTGGTATGTTTATTAAAAAATAGAACAAACCAGAGATAGGAAGAGAAATATGTAAGACTTCACAAATACCTACTGGTACACAGTGGTCTAATATTTACTTCCAATGTCAGATCTGGAAATCTCATCAGATAATCTATGTTGATGCCCTCCAGGCCATCGAGTCAAAATTCTGGTCTTTCTTTGTGTAAACTCTTAATTGTATTCCTTCCTTGATCACACACATTTTCTGCGTTTGTTTTTCCCCAAAACAGCTGGTAATCCATAAATTTTCTCACCCTTTATCTTATCGCCTCTGTTTATCTTATTGTTTTATGCCATCTTAAAACTGCTATTTTGTGATTTCATTGTTCATGAAAGTCATAAGAGAACTATGAAAAAGACACAGAGAGAGGAAGTCATGTACACATTTTGTAATTCATTGCTCTGGGGTAAGAAAGAAACAACAACAAATAAAACCTATTTAACGTCTCTGTCTTGTGGCCTGTTTTTTTACAACATTGGTAATCCCAAAGGACAATTAAGTAGCCCAGTTTATAAAATGTCTTACCTAGCACAGCATACTCTAGAAGGTTCCATAAAGTGAAAGAAGAACTTCTAGACATTGTTTCACTGCTTTTTTTTAATTTCAGTCCTAAGTAAAACAAAACCTCAATCACCTTGTCTCTGAAAACTGCATTTCTTATTTTCATTGTATTTATTTACTACAAGAAGATATACTAAGTTGTAAAATAGAGCCTTTGCATATTTAATGAAAAGAAAATACATGATGCCATATTTTAGAAATCTTGAAACTACATATAATTGTAAGCCTTCAGAAGATAAACAACTTTAAAAAAATTATGAGAAAATCTTTGTCTTAGATTTTGATATCTCACTCAGAGTACTCCAAATGCTTTTAAAATATAATTGAAAGGCTATATCAATAAAAAACACTGTCTTGATCCATTGCTATTTTTTAAAATACCCTCCAATAACTGAATATTTTAGTTCAATAAAATTATTTTAAATATTCTCCATATTCAATAAGAGCATTTCATGGAATTAGGGTTTCTACACCATTGGATCTTATCTACAAAAATGGTCATGGCTCTAATAACTATTTTTTATAAAAACATTATTGCTAAACTTCAAAAATTACATATACTGTTTGTTAACAAGTGTCGAACTTTAATATGAGTGTATCTTTAAGTGCTCTTGATGTAAAACCAAAGACAATGAATAAAATTTCATAGTCTTATTTTATCTTAGCAACATTGAAAATGAAACACTGGAAATGATTAGATATAAATTCCCTTCTAATAATAGAACTTTGCATATTTTGCATATTTTGCATTTTCCCCTCTACTTTACTAACATGTCTGATCCAATTTATTTAGAATTCCTTGCTTCTCTTTTTCCTGTTCTTCATTCTGTCTCAACTACCTTCTTTGCCAGCCTTCTACTTACTTTTCATTACATCTTTTTGAACCTATTTTTAAATGTAAGTAAGCTCCAATGTACTTCTACTTTTCAAAACAAAAGAGAAAAACTCTTCCTAACTGCTTTAAATAAAACTCAGTTTTCTTGAATGGTGAAACTCTCACATCTTTTTCTTCTGCAGTGTATTTAATGACATCCAATTAGAATGAATATTTTTTGCCTTGCCAATCCCTTACTACTTCCAGATAAATGTGCAGCAAAATAGCTTTGATTATATCCATATTTCTACATTTTAATCAATACTCTCCTTTCACATTTTTCACTTCTTCCATTCTCTTGAATCAGATTTTTGCTACCATGACATTTCTCTGTGTCTCATTCAGCCACTCTTCACTCAGCTTTTTAGAGGCTTTCCAGAATCACATGCCTCTGCTTACGACCAGCCATTTCAATAATGGCATTGCTTGAATACTTAGAATTTACTATTGCCTTAACCAACTTTACCCATATCTAAAGTTGGGATATCTCTACAACATGTTTCTGTGTTGTTGATTTTGAGCTGCACTTTGGATTCAATGCATATACATGGGATCAGTCCTTCAAAGATCCTCAGGGTTTACAGTTCCAGGAGTGTTTCACATAATTATATTCTACAATTATTCTTCACCCTCACTAAAACAGTCAACATATCTCATTTCCTACATTGTAGAGCTTGAAGTCTTCTAATACAAGATTTTTCATTTCCCTTCCTCGGTATCTTTCCAGTTTGACTAATTAAAAGTATATCTCCTATTAATGTGCTGAATCCTCCTTGCTCACTTATTTTGAATTTTAATTTGTCAATATCCATACTTCTTCCATGGTCTTTAGATCTCCTCTCTTACTTGGCTGTTTGCTGACTTCCTGAATGTATGCTTAGTTCGTCCTTGCATTAAAATGCCTTCTACTTTCTCGAAACTTCTACTTCCTCATGTAACCATTAAACTAGTCTCCTTCCTCTCCATGTCGAACAATATAATGGAGTAATTTCTACCTGCTTTTTGCATTTTTTGTATTCTCATTCAACTTTTCTTTCATACCCAGTTGCCAAACCAACAAAGTCAACAAGAACAACAACTTCCCTCTGATAGTGGGCTTTACTCCCAGTTCTTGAACACTTTGAGCTCAGTTTCTGTAATAGTTTACACTTTCCTGTCTTTGAGGAATGTGTTTTCTTGGTACATAGATGTTGTTTCCTTAAAACATTCTTTTCTAGTTCTCTTAGTGTGACAGTTTTTTGTTTTTAGTTTTCATTTGTGTCTTCTCAGGTCTCTTTCTTTCTCTGTCTTAAACGCAGACAGTCCCAGGATTCTATCCTTGACTTTCTCCTTTCTATCCAACACTTTTACTATGCTGTAGCACTGTAGCATCTACTTTATTGTTCATATCCATCCTGATATGTTATGATTATTGATAAATCAACATCCACAATGACAAATTAATCATTAATTTTCCTGAAATGGATTTTCCAATCTTTATTTTTAAAACTACTGTATGTATTTTAGAAAGTATCTGAGTGTTGAAATATCCGAATCATCATTGAATTATCCCAACTCTTCTCGTTAAAACTAAGTATGAAGTCTTGTAAGATCAATCTTTACTGGGGTTTCTTTTTTTTTTTTTTTTTTTTTTGAGACGGAGTCTTGCTCTTTCGCCCGGGCTGGAGTGCAGTGGCCGAATCTCAGCTCACTGCAAGCTCCGCCTCCCGGGTTCAAGCCATTCTCCTGCCTCAGCCTCCCGAGTAGCTGGGACTACAGGCGCCCGCCACCTCGCCCGGCTAGTTTTTGTATTTTTAGTAGAGACGGGGTTTCACCGTGTTAGCCAGGATGGTCTCAATCTCCTGACCTCGTGATCCGCCCGTCTCGGCCTCCCAAAGTGCTGGGATTACAGGCTTGAGCCACCGCGCCCGGCCTGGGGTTTCTTATATAGCAATAACATGTGTTAAAATTGTATTTTTTGCATTTTTCCATCTTTTGTTTCATACAAACTTTCTTCAAGTCAGTTAGAGGCATTCACATTGGCTAAGGGAAAAGTGGTACTGTTTTAGGCAGAGTGAAAAGAGGAAAAACATATCTTTCTTAAAAATTAAGTTCTCTGTGTATCAAAAGGAAGATTAGAAGAAAGTAGAAAATAAAGTTTATGCAAAAATTGTCAAATTAGAATGAAAACGAAAACAATTCATCCACTCTACTTAATGGACTAGGAAATAAGTGGATGATTACCAGGGTTGGGACAGAAAAGTAGATATGGGAATATGATCCTGAGGCAGGAGTGTTGGCTACGAAAAATGAGTGCATTTGGCATTGGGAGGAGTGAGTTGGCCTCAGAAATTAACTGTCCCTCAGATTTTCAGTGCTGAGGAATCACATGGAAGCTAGGCCAATATTTTCTTGTGTCATTATGTCATTATGCATTATGTCATTGCTTGTTAACTTTGTAAGACTAATTGTTGTGGGGTGTGAGCTCAGGAATGAAAGTTGTCTGCAAATCAACATTACATCATCCAGAAGAACAACCACTTAGTCTGGAACATTTGGCTAACCCTCATCTGAATTGTCCTGTTTTTCTAGTAATTCAGTACATTTGTAAGAACCTCTAACAAATGGTTGACAAACTTCCACTAAAAAAGGTGGTGGCAGTGTAGACAGAAAAATCTTGGTATTTATGCTTGAGCAAGGTGGGATGATATCCTCCTGCATACGGACTGTGATACAAGCATCATTACTTGTGAATCTTGTGCAATTAAGTTTTATTGCGGATAAAATAGCACCCCTAAATGAGAAGCAATACTCTCTTTTCCTCTTTTATTGTTGTATCATTTTTTTTTTCAGGGGATCCCTGGATTGCCATGGGAAAGAGTTAGGTTTGTCCGGAAATATTGATAGTAGGAATACCTACTAGCTAAGAGTGTACAGGTGAAGGTTAGAGACTTCCTTAAAATCAAACTAGACAAATGTGAAACTATTCTAAAAACTGAAATCTACTGAAACAAATAAACAAACAAGTGAACTAACTCTCTCGGGAATATCTACCGTGCTACTCTGTACCAACTAAATCATGGTTCTAATGAAACTTCATGCATTTACATGCCTGGTCATGAACGCTTTATGAGTCCTATTTCTGAATGGAGAGGGAGGGACATAGAAAATCATCCTTAAACTTGTCCCTACCCTCTAGCAACATCACACAATCCTCTTTAAATCCTCTTCATTCCCTGAGAAGAGAAAGAAAATCCATATTTAACTTACTAAATTTAATGGTAGACCTCTGCTCAGTGTCAAAAATATTTTCTGACCAAGGAGTAAATATGATTTCATCATGAGGACATTATTTTGAGGAAATCATTTTTCCTATTACTGAGAAAAATGTGTTGATGTTATTTTTAGAAAAAAACTCTTTAATGACAGGTGAAATGGTTTTGAACAATGGCTAGTGCAAATGGAAAAAAAAAAGATCTTACTTGAATGAAAAGTCAATTTAAGAAACAGAGCACACTGTTGGAATGCTGGAATGGCTCAGCCTTTGAGATAATTAGTACCCTCAAATGAAACTGGTTTCCAGTGATCAAGTTAGAATGTATACGTAGCCTTGAGTAAGTTTCCATGCACAGAATTAGAGAGTAATACTGCCTTACTTCTAAATCCTTACCAGAAGGCAAAGAAAGTCTGCACATATTTGTTTAGGCTAGATAATCCCACGAGAAAGCACAGAGCAGAAGATGAGTAGATAGATAAGTACTCTGAAACCTCAGTTTAGTCTGGCATTCATATTATGTTTCCCTGGACAGCAAGTCTCCTTGTGGAACTCCTGCCCTCCCTTACTTTGTTGTTATTAATAGTGGTGTCAAAAGTGAATAAAGATAGTGTTTGTAATCATTTTGGATGTGGAGATCAGCCTGGTTTACTAGTTTTATCTGATTGTTGATGTTGAGTAAGAGATACAAATACAAGCAAGAATAAAAACAGTAATAAAAGCTTCTCCTACAAAACAATATGCCAACTTCAAAAATATTTTCGTTCTTAAAGACAAAGGAAAGTTTCAGAGCCCTTCCAGATTAAAAGAGACCAAAATAACATGGCAACTGATAGCAACATAAGAGTCCGAACTGGATCCAAATTGGGGGAAAATGCCATTAATGATGTTATCAGGATGACTCTCTATAACCTGAATGATGGAAGCATATCAGACAATGTAATTTTATCAATCTTCAGTTTACTTAGTTTGACAATGTTAGAGAATGTGTTCTTGACTTTTAAGATTACAAACTGAAGTTTTTGGTGGTAAAGAGGAATGCAGTCTACAGTGTTTCTCTTTATTGTTTCCAGAATAAAAACAAAAAAGCTTCCGCGGAAGCTTTTCAGGGTTTTGGAAGCAGAGTGGGTATGCTCCCTGAGACACCCAGAAATGTCACCTGCCAAGATGAAAGGCTTAATAACTAATTTTTATCTGTTATATTTATAGTGTCCCTGGAAAATACTTGAAGATTGCGAGAAAGAGATCAGAACTGGATGCACCTTCAGTAAAGTGTTGGAAGAGATAAAAGACCCTAACCTTCCCGAGAGAAACCAAAGTAGTTTCCTATCATCCTGTCCACTAGAATATTTTTCCTCAGGTCTGCTGGGGCCAGGCTGCAGGCAGCTGTGAAGCACAGCCATTGGGAGATAAATGAGAGATTGGGACATCAGTGGTCCTATTGCAAATGACCACAGTACTGGAGTTACTCACGAGCAAACATCTGAGCTATCTCCACCAGCAGTTGCTTGAGGGCCGCACCGACAGAGCTTTTAAGCTCAGAAAAGCTCAATAAAAGCTCAGAAAAATTTATGAAAGGGTTATAAAGTGAAAACTTTTTACTCCCAATCTTGCATAGAGAGAAAAAGATATCCAGTGTAAAATTAATTTTCTGAAGAATAATGATAAAAGAAAATAACAGGTGTGTTAAAGGAACTAAAATGATTTTGACAGTTCTAAGAAATAATGAGGTATCATTCACTTTAATTACTCCATTTAGGATTTATAGTTTGGCAAAACAAACTGAAAAGTAAGGGAAAGGAGGAAGAGTCCCTTTGCATCACTGCCCAGGTTTCTGTCAGATACGTCTGAGCACAGGCTTCCTCACCCAGGGCTGGCTAGCAGCCCTCGGGGTTTCAGATAAACACTGATTCCTAAGGAATTTCTCAGCTGCTTGGGGAGTGAGCTGTTTGCACTGGAGCTGACGCAGGTGTGTATGTCATTAACCCCAGCAAGATCTTCAGACAGAGAAGCCATATATAACTGCCCAAGCACTGCTCGGTAGCACCTCTGGGCATAGTAAGGAAGAGAATAATAGTGTTGGTGTATGGCATTATTTTCCCTTTCTAGAAAAATTTCCTATCTGGGATTATCACAACTCTGCTACTATCAGAAAACATACACACACACACACACACACACTGATATACACATTCTCTTACAAATTTTCTTATAGTGGTACATGCTCAATGTGTAAAAACAACTCTTGTCTAACAGAATTTGAGCGTCTTACCAAGTGTGTTGTGGGGGGTATTTATAAGGCAAATATCGGGTGCTCTTGTCTTATTCATCAGCAGTTTAAAAATCTAATTTTTCAGAAGATCTAGAACACTGATTAGTGGACATGACAGAAAAGATCATTAGTTTGCTGATTTCACCATAAAACTAAGCATTATCAACTGAATGACTATTGCTCAGAGGGAAAAGGAAGGTAATGTTTAAAAGAGGATGTATGTTCAAGGGAATCATTTTTCTTTATTCTTGACATCTGAACAGAACCCAGCTAAGGATTTGGAGCTAATTGAAATGGTAAAATATATAATATGGGTGAAAGATAAAGCAATTCATATTCATAAAAATATTTTAGGAGAAATAGAGGTCATGATCTTTAAGTATAAGTGGAGGAATTATCCTAGAATGATGTGTGTGTCAGAAGCTGAAAATTGTGACTATGTAGGTACAATTTCATGCCAAGTATCTGTTTTCTGCATAAGGAGGAAGGGAATACCACCGCAGATCTGAGTGAAGCCAGTCTTAGGAGCATGGCAGGTTGAAGCTGAAGGGAATAGGAGAGGTGGCTGGCATTTTATTTATAGAAACATCCTAATTTCGTCAGTCTCTAAGCTTAAAAATAACAATTTCCTTTTATTAAAAATTTCAGCACGCAGGGCCCGGCAGCCCGCAGGAATCACGGATAGGGCTAAGGTTTTCACCTTAACTGTGAAGGCAGGAGGAATAGGTGGCTGCCTCCTTCTGCCCTTCACAGAGCTTATACTCACTATCCTTTCAGTCCAGGGGGCCGGGGCTCAGGAGCCATGACTGGGTGTCTCCTACCCACCCTGGTCCCAGGTAAATGTGAATGGAGACAGGTGTGAGAGCCCATCCTTTTTTTGATTCCCCTCAACCCTACCTCGGGCCTCACAATGGTGCTACCTAAGAAAGTCTTCCCTCCCACCCGCCGTTAGCCTGGTCAGTGGTCAGCAAATTGGAAGAGGATCCGATGGGAGTGTAAATGTGAGACATAATGTCTTGATTATACCTGTTTGTGGTTTAGCTTTGTATTTAAACAAACAAGGAAATAAACTTGAAAATTATTTGTCATCATAAAAATGAAACAAAAATTAAAATATTTATTTCCAGGCAAGGCCAAAAAAAAAAAAAAAAATTCTTAGTTTATGAGTTACTTCCGTACAACTAAAATTTTGTAAGGCCCTCTTTGAGACCTTATACCATTCCACTTTATTTATCCCCAATTTGCATATGTAACTTCAGACATCCCAGTAGTTAGGTATAAGACCCCTCTAACTGGCTTTCAGATACCAAATGAGCTACCATGAGCAGAATTATGATCATTTCAAGCTGTTTCCTAGTGATACTACCTGCAGCCCAAGAACTCCTTTTTATAGGTCATTATATTTATCAAAACACTTGCATTTGTTGGCTAGATGATTTAATATTTTATTTATTTATTTATTTATTTATTTATTTTGAGACGGAGTCTCACTCTGTTGCCCAGGTTGGTGTTGCAGTTGCATGATCTTGGCTCACTGCAGCCTCTAACTCCTGGGTTCAAGCAATGCTTCTGCCTCAGCCTTCTGAGTAGCTGGGACTACAGGCACGTGCCACCATGCCTAGCTAATTTTTGAATTTTTAGTAGAGACGGGGAATCAACATGTTGGCCAGGATGGTCTCGATCTCTTGACTTTGTGAACTGCCTGCCTCAGCCTCCTAAAGTGCTGGTATTACAGGCATGAGCCACTGCACCCAGTCAATATTTTAATTTTTTAATGCTTTGTTTTGGATTTTTATAAAATTATTGGTATACAGAAAAATAAAAATAATGTCACTAGTTTTAAAAATCATCTCATAAACTTAATATGATAAGATAATGCAGAAATAATGAAATAAATATTTGGAGTTTTAAATAGTGAACCTGTAACTATCAATTGAATTCTCATTTGAATTAAGCCAGATAATGTACCAATTTTGAGTCAAGTACACAAGCTAATGAACAGGCACAAGATGCTAGAGCTAAAGAATTAAAAAAAAATGTGTAAAGGCAGAGGGAGTATTAATAAACTTTAATTTTTATGTAATTATGTATTAATATGCATTTGAAATAGTACAGAGATTTATTGTACTTTTTATCCAGTTTCTTTGATAACTTTTTGCAAACTACAAAATCAAACCAAGAAACTGACATTGGTGAAATTCATTGGCATTATTCAGATTCCAACAGTTTCCATGCACTCATAATTAAGGGATTGAATAATTCTTTTTAAAATTAATAAAGTTTTTTAGAGCAGTTTCAGGTTCACAGCAGTATTTAGCAGAACATACACGTAGAATTCCCATATACCCCTGTCCCTAAACACCACAAACTTCCTATCAACATCCCAAACCACAGTGATAAATTTGTTACAATCAATGGAACAACATCTACAAATCATTGTCAAAGCCCAGAGTTTACATTAGGATTTACTCGAGGTGGTGTACATTCTATGGATTTAGATCAATGTTATAATGACTCCTATCCACCACTGTAGTATCATACAGAACCGTTTCTCTGACCTAAAAATTTTTGCTTTTTCCAGAATGTCATATAGCTGAAATCATGCAGTATATACACTTTTAAGATTGGTTTCTTTCATTTAGTAAAAGGCATTTACATTTCCTTCATATCTCTTCTTGGCTTGATAGCTCATTTCTTTTCATTGCTGAAAAATATTCTATTGCCTGATGTACCCCAATTTTTTTTTTTTATCTATTCATCCTACTGAAGGCCTTCTTGGTTGCTTCCAACTATTGACAATTGAGGATAATGCTCCAATAATAAACATCCATGTAATAGCTTTTGTGTGAGCGTAAGTTTTCAGTTCATTTGGGTAAACACTAAGGAATGCAATGACTGGATCTTATGTTTATTTTGTAAGAAACCACAATCATGGATTACAAGGGAGCTGCACAACTTTTCATTCTTATCCCCAATGAATTAGAGTTTCTGTTGTTCTACATCTTCACCACCATTTGGTATTGTCATTGTTTTGGACTTTGGCCATTCTAAAATATGTGTAGAGGAATATCAGTACTGTTTTCATTTGAAATTCCTAATTGCATATAATGTTGAACATCTTTTCAAATGCTTGTCATCTGTACATTTTCTGATGAGGTATCTGTTCAGGTATTTTGCACATTTAGTTTATCCATTGGTTTGTTTTCTTATTGTTGAATTTTAAGAGTTCTTTGTATAATTTAGATAACTCCCTTTATCAGATGTACCTTATTCAAATATTTTCTTTCGGTCTGTGGTAAAGTACACCTTATCAATTCTTTCTTTTATGCATTGTGCCTTTAGAGTCATATCTAAAAAGTTATTGCCATACCCAATGTCACCTTTATTTTTTTTCCATTTTATTTCCTAGAGGTTTTATAGTTTTCTTTTTACATACAGATCTATGATTCACTTAAAGTTAATTCTTATGAAGGGTATAAAATCTGCATGTAGATTCATTTTATTGCATATTGATGTCCAGTTGATGCATCATCATTTGTTGCAAAGACTGTCTTTACTCCTGGATTGCCTTTGTTCCTTTGTCAAAAATAAATGGACTATAATTATTGTGTCAGTTTCTGGGTTCTCTATTCCATTCTGTCAATCTGTCTCTTCTTTCTCCAATACCACACTATCACTATTACTGGAGCCTTCTAGTAGCTCTGGAAGTTAAGTAGTGTCAATCCTCCTACTTTGCTTCTCTCATTCAATGTTAATTTGGCCATTTGGGGTTTTGGGGTTTTCCATATAGACTTCAGATTTAGGTTGACACTATCCACAAACCAGCTTTCTGAGCTATTGTTTGGAATTGCATTTAATCTGTAGATCAAATTGGGAAGAACTAGCAACCTGACAATACTGAGTCTGCCTGCACATGAATATAGAATTTCTCTTCATTTATTTTGTCCTTCTTTTGTTTCATCAGAGTTTTGTAGTTTTTCTTTCATGGATCTTGTACGTACTTTTTTAGATTTATACCTCAGTATTTTATTTTGGGCAGTACTAATGTAAATAGTACTACACTTTAAAAAACTTTAAATTTTTAACATTTTATTTATTATCTTTATAAACGTACTTAAAATTATTTATTGCATTCTCATTGTCATCAGGTAAAATAAACATCTTATTAAGGTTTATCAATTCTATTATTTCTATTTGAGTGCTTCTCAAACGTTAAAGTGCATTAGGAATCACCTGGGGATCTTGCTAAATGCAGATTCAAATGTAGTATGTTTAAATGTATCCCCTCCCAAATTCATGTTGAAACTTAATCCCTATTGTGGTAGTATTAAGAATGAGGCCTCTTGGGAAGCGATTAAGTTGTAATGTCTCCACCCTTGTAAATGGATTAGTGCCTTTTAAAAGCTAAGGAACTAGCTTAGGCCTGTTTTTGTCCTGCTTCCACTGCCACATGAGGAAACAGTGGGGCATCATCTTGAAGTAGACAGCAGCCTTTGACTGATGCTAAACCTGCTGGTGCTTTGCTTTTGGACCTTCCAGCTTCCAGAATGATGAGAAATTCATTTCTGTTGTTTGTGAATTATCCAGTCTGTGGCATATTGTCATAGCAGCACAGATTAAAACAGAAAGTCTGCAGAGACACCTGAGATTCGACATTTCTATGAGCTCCTCGATGATGCTGACCACTTCTGAAATCTCAATGTATGCTTCATAATAAACTAAGGAAAATTATGCTGTAACTGTACTGACAAACATTAACATTCAGTTGGTCTGAATTTTTTTCACAAGTTCACTGAATGATTTGATCCGGTTGTAGTTGATAACTACTACCTGTTTCACTTTTTGCTTCTTTTAACTTACATTGTGCACTCTGGTGTTGTATCCTTAATTTCAAATTCCACTTTCTCATTCCTTTATAAAAGAAAGTGATTGTCTTTTGTACATTAACTTTGTATTCTGTAATCAACCTGTAATTATTTATTAGTTCCAGACATTATTTTCTGGATTCTTTTTAATTTTCTACATAATCATGTCTTCTACAAAGACAGTTTTATTTCTTTTTTCCTGTTAGGTCTAACATTCATTTCTTTTTCTTATCCTATTTGATTAGCTAAGACTTCCAACAAAATGTTGAAAAGCTCTGATGGGAGGAGACATCCTTGTCTTTTCCTTGATCTTAGGAAAAATGCTTTAAATTTCTTATTAAGTATGATGTTCACTATAGCCTTTTTATAGATGATCTTATTCAAGATGTGAAAGTCCCCTTCTACTCTCAGTTTGCTGAGGGTGAGTGTTAGATTTTTGTCAAGTGCATTTTCTGCATTGATTGATATGATCATATGATTTTTTTTTCTTTTTAGATTGTTGATGTGATGGATTACATTACTTGATTTTCCAATGTTGAACCAGCCTGCATGTCTGAGATGAATCTCATTTGGTTGTGGTCTATTACTCTTTGTATGTATTATTGGATTTGATTTGCTAATATTTTGTTGAGGATTTTTTCATCTATGTCATGATAGACATTGGTCTGTAGTTTTTTCTTATAATTTTTTCTTCTGGTTTTAATACTAGAGCGATGGTTACCTCATACAATGAGTTTGGAAGTATTCCCTCTGCTTATAATTTCTAGATTAGACTGCAAAGAATTGGCATAATTTCTTCCCTAAATTTGGTAGAATTCACTAGTGAATATATCTGGGCCTGGTGTTTTCTGTCTTTAAAAGTTGTTAATTATTGATTGAAAGTTTTAGAAGATATAGACCAATTAATATCTATTTCTTCTTGTGTGAGTGTTGGCAGATAATTATGTCTTTCAAGGAATTGATTCATTTCTCCCAGTCTATCAAATTTGTGTGCATAATTTTGCTCATAGCATCCCTTTATTATCACTTAAATGCCCATGGGATTTTAATGCTGTCATTTCTCTTATTAGAAATTTGTAGGGGAACATCACACACCGGGTCATATTGTGGGAAGGGGGAGGAGGCATAGCATTAGGAGATATACCTAATGTAAATGACAAGTTAATAGGTGCAGCACACCAACATGGCACATGTATATGTATGTAACAAACCGGCACACGTTGTTCACATGTACCCTAGAACTTAAAGTATAATAAAACAATAAAAACACAAATAAAAAAAAGAAAAAAAAGAAGAGAAATTTGTGTCATCTTTCCAGTTCACAGAGTTGGAGAAAATCTTCACAATCTATACATCTGACAAAGGACTAATATCTAGAATCTACAATGAACTCATAAAATTATCAAGAAAAGGCCGGGCGCGGTGGCTCAAGCCTGTAATCCCAGCACTTTGGGAGGCCGAGACAGGCGGATCACGAGGTCAGGAGATCAAGACCATCCTGGTTAACACGGTGAAACCCCGTCTCTACTAAAAAATACAAAAAAAAACTAGCCGGGCGAGGTGGCGGGCGCCTGTAGTCCCAGCTACTCGGGAGGCTGAGGCAGGAGAATGGCGTAAACCCGGGAGGCGGAGCTTGCAGTGAGCTGAGATCCAGCCACTGCACTCCAGCCCGGGCGACAGAGCGAGACTCCGTCTCAAAAAAAAAAAAAAAAAAAAAAAATTATCAAGAAAAAAACAAACAATCCCATCAAATAGTGGGCTAAGAGTATGAATAGATGATTCTCAAAAGAAGATACACAAATGGTCAACAGACATATGAAAAAATGCTCAACATCACTAATTACCAGGGAAATGCAAATCAAAACCGCAATGAAATACTACCTTACTCCTGTAAGAATGGCCATAATCAAAAAATCAAAAAATATCTTACATTGACATGGATGCAGTGAAAAGGGACACATCTACCCTGCTAGTGGGAATGTAAACTAGTGCAATGACTATGTAAAACAGTATGGTGTTTCCTTAAAGAACTAAAAATAGAACTACCATTTGATGCACCATACCATTTGATCCATATAGTGGGTAGCTACCCAGAAGAAAAGAAGTTATTATACAAAAAAGATAATTGCACAAACTTGTTTATAGTAACACAATTCACAATTGCAAAAATACGGAACCAACCCAAATGCCCATCAATCAATGAGTGAATAAAGAAGCTATGTGTATATATATATATATTTAATTAATGGAATACTACTCAGCCATAAAAGAAATGAATTAATGGCATTTGCAGCAACCTGGATGGAATTGGAGACTTGTTTTAAGTGAAAAAACTCAAGAATGGAGAACCAAACATCATTATGTTCTCACTCATAAGTGGGAGCTAAGCTATGAGGATGATACAATGGACTTTGGGGACTCAGGGGGAAAAGGTAGGAAGGGTGTGAGGGATAAAAGACTACACATTGGGTTCAGTGTATAATGCTCAGTTGATGGGTGCACCAAAATCTCACAAATCACCACTAAATAATTTACTCATGTAACCAAATACCACCTGTTCTCCAAAAACCAATGGAAATAAAAATGAACAAGTAAATAAATAAACTACAATGAGATATCTCTCCTCATTTAAAATGGTTTTTATCCAAAAGTAAGGCAATAACAAATACCTGCCAGGATGTGGAGAAAAGGGAACCGTTGTGTTGGTGGGAATGTAAATTTGTACAATCACTATGGAGAACAGTTTGGAAGTTCCTCAAAAACTAAAAATAGAGCTACCGTAAAAAAAATAAATTTGTGTCATCTTTCTTTTCTGCTTAGTTAATCTGACAAGCAAGTAATTCATCTTACGGACCTTCTCAAATAATCGGTCTTTGGTTTTGTTGATTTTCTGTATTGATTCTTTGTTTTCATTTTCATACATTTCTAATGTTATTATTTATCTTCTTCTGCTTACATTGAATTTAATTTGCTTTTCTTTCTGTAGCTTCCTCAATGAACACTTAGATTAATAATTTATATTTTTTAATATATTTATTCAGTGCTATACATTTTACTCTCATCACTGCTTTTATTGCATTTCACAAATTTTGATAAGTTGTATTTTCATTTTCACTTACTTCTATATATTTTTAAATGTCTCTGAGATATTTTTTATTGACCTATATGCTCTGTGTGCTATAGAAAGGTACGTGATTTAATCTCCAAGCATTTTGAGATTTTTCTGGCTATCTTTCTGTTGTCTCTAATTTAATTTCATTGTGGCCTTAGAGGAGACATTGTTATTTAGTGGTACTGTTGAGTTAAATTCTGTTCCTACTGATTTACCGTCTGCTGGTTCTATCTATTTCAGATACAGGGATGTCATGGTCTCCAACAATAATATTGGATTTATCTACTTCTACTTATGGCGATACCAGTTTTTGTCTCACATATTTTGATGAAGCTCTGTTTTGGGTGCATAAACATTAAGGATTGTTAAGTCTTCTTAGATTATTGACCAAATCATCAATATGTAGTTCTCTCACTTTATCCATGACAATTTTTCTTTCTCTGAAGTATGAATTTCTATCTGAAATTTTTAAAAAACTAATTTTTTACCTTTAGTCAGTCTTATAATTCTGTCATCAACCATAGACATGATGTAGTAGAGAAAAGGAACTGTGGTAGAAGGCTTTGGCAATGTAGTAGTAAGGTTTGTGGGGAGGGGAAGTGTTGTACAGTTTTATGGATAGGTGTCAGGCTTTGTTGAGCCTGTAACTCTGGACTATAGTCACCAGTTCTGCTTCAGTCCCCCACACCACCAAGTGAGGTGAGATATGTAGAATGGGCTTCAGTTGGGTATTTCCTTTCTCCTAAGTCAGTCTCTGATGGAACTTCAGTAGGTTAAGTTCTAGCAAAATAATTTATCCTGAACGCAAGTTTCATTTCTGGGGACAGGATGTAATGGCATATTTCAAAATGGTTTGCTTTTCCCTCCCTCGGCTGGAACCACAAAACATTTTTTTTCTCTGTTATTCTCTGTGAGGTCCTGTAAGAGCTCCTGAAGGTAAAGTTCACAAAAATGTAGGGCTCCTCATGAGTGGAATTTTTCTCTCTCGTGTTTGTTCACACTAATTCTCCAGCAACTTGTCAATTCCAGTACAGGTTTTTCTACCCCAACACTGGATCGTGTGGAGGTGTCTGTTTGTGGATTTCTGCTCCTTAAGTTGTGATTCTGGTATTTGCCTCTCTGTCTCAAATTTTTGGTGCAGCATTTTGCCCTATGACTTCATTTCCCTGATAAATTTAAAAAGAGTTGCTGATTTTTTAGTTTGTTCATCTTTTTACTTGTTGTTAGATGGAATAGCAATTTCTAAGCCCCTTATCTGCTGAACCAGAGCCCAGAAATCTGTACTTTATTTTTTAACTAAAAAAAAAAAAATGGAATCTTCAACGTGAAATGTGAAGTCTATGGAACGTTTTTAATATTTGACTTGCCATTCTTTTCAGGAACTCATTATATTGGAAAGTATAAGAATAGCTTTATTCTGAATTTATTTTAACGTTTTCCCACTGAAGATGTCGCAGTTTCAGAATTTCTTATTTTGTAAATCACATCCACACTATCTCATATTGATAATAAGAATATTCAGCAACACTAGTGTTGTTTACTGCATTCAAGAAAATAATTAATTACTAGGTAAGTTATGGGGATATGATAAAGTTACAGTATATATCTTGTTTAAATATCTGATATACTCAATGTATGTTGTCTTAGTCCATTTAGTGTTGCTATAAGAGAATACCCAAGGCTAGGCAACTTATAAAGAAAAGAGGCATACTTGGCTAAGGATTTTCATGGGTGATAAGTCTAAGGGCATGGAATTGGCATCTGCTTAGCTTCTGATGAGGACCTGGTGCTGCTTCATAACATAGCAGGGAAGCAGAAAGATAAGTGGACATGAGCAAAGAGATACACTAGAAGCTGCACTCACCTGTAACAACCTGCTCTCAGAAAAACTAACCCATTTCCACAAAAGTGAAGACTTGCTCACTCCTGAGAAGTGGCATTAATCTATTCATGAGGGTGGTACCCTCATCATCTAAATATCTCCCACTAGTAATCCCCATTTCCACCAACACTGCCATATTGGGAGTCAAATCTCAACATGAGTTTCAGAGGCGCACAATCAAACTGTAGCATATATTTTCTCCATTCTTTGTGATCATTTTGTTTATATACTTATAAAACATTCTTTGCATTGGTGCAAGCCACATATCGTTGAGTATGAAATAAACTGCAAATCTCTAGGTTGTGATGGTCCAGGAGGTATGTGTCAGTCTAAAGTAGGAAGCAAAAAATAATGACAGGAGTCAGAGGGGTAATATTTTTATGTAGTTTTACAATCTAAATTATTTTTACATACTGTTTATTATTTAGTATAAAGCCAGAGGCAAAAAAAATTTCAGAGAATTATTAATAACTTAGTCCCGCCATGTGCACCTGTTTTTTATACATGACTGAGATGCCCATGTAAACTCTCACCTCAGAGATGTAGTAAGCGCCTACAGTTCAAGCATAGGGTAGGAAAGGACCTCATTTTTATTTGCTACTTCTTATGTTTATGCAGTATTTGTTGTGGCTATTACTACAATTTTAAATCAAAATTTGGTGTCAAAATTTATGATGTCAAATTTCTCCCTCTGCATTGTGTTGTTATCTTCACCTAAGATGAAATAAACTAAGAGGTAGCCAATAAAAACAGATTTCAGGTATATACTACTGAGTATCTCAGCAACCCCTTTTAATACAATATTAGCTTTAAGAAATATATCATTTAGTTTAAGATCTAGAATAGCAAAGCATTATTATTTAATAAGGAATACATTTTATTTTTAAAGCTGTTCTACTTTTACAGCAAAATTGAGCAGAAAGTACATACACCCCGGTCCCCACAGATTCTCCCACAATCAGTATTTCGCAGCACAGTGGTGCATTTGTTACACCAATAAGTCTACACTGACACCATGATCAACTGAAGTTCATAGTGTAGATCCAGGTTCACTCTTGGTGTTGTACAATCTATGGATTTAACAAATGTATCATGAAATCATTCACCAAAATAGTATCATAAAAAATAGTTTCAGTATCCTCAAAACCTTCTATGCTCCACCTATTCATCCCTCCCTACTTGCTAATTCCTAAGAACTACTGATCTTTTTACTGACTCCAAAATTTTATTTTTTCTAGAATGTCATATAGTTGGAATCATATAGCATGAATGTTACCTGTTTAGATTGGCTTATCTCACACAGTAAAATGCATTTAAGTATTGATAGAATTGATATTTTGATATTAATTACCTTGTGATGTATTTTCCCCTCAAGATTATGAACTGTGTATTTGATAGCGAATATTACATCTGTTACCAGTTGAAATTGTTGTTTATAAATGTGATATAAATTGTTTCACAAACAGAAAACATGTAAAGCAATGTTAAAATTTGGCCAAACCAAAAAGAAAAAAGAAAAACTGTAATATAAGGAGGCCAAGTAAAGGAATTCAGTTTCAAATTTTACCCAAGACCATCCCCACTCTTCCTGCTTCTTTAAATACTGCTCACAAAATAAGACTCAGGATGTAGCAATATGAAGCTTAAAGGAAGGTCAGTTCACATTTTTTAAAATTTACTTTCTTTAACCGAGGATTGTAAAAAGCCAGGCATTGGTATTAGACACCTGGGAATTATATTTGATGCTTCTGCACTGTCCCTTCCGTTGTCAAATTATCACCAAATCCTGTATCTTCTACTTATCTAGCAGGTCCTCTTCTCTGTAGACTAACTCTTCCTCCTGTAGTTCAGTTTCTCATTTTTTTCTCATATAAGGGACATAATTTCATTACTCTAAATGTTATTTCTTTCTGCATGTATTTTCCATTTCTATCTTTGGCATTGCTCTTATAGTTAGCTAGCTAAAAATCAAAGCCAATATTGTCACTAACTTAAAAAAAGTTAAAAAATTAGCACAATGTACAATGTTCTTAATAATTTGACTGTTTTGCCCTTCATTGTTTATATCCACCCCTTATCTATAGACATATTAAATTGACTGAAGTTTCAGGATATTCCATGTTCATGAATTTACATTTGATTTTAATGTTAAAATGCGAACTTCATTCCCTTTATCCACTTAGTGTACTCTCATTTATCAAATACACATTCATTCAATTAGTCAACAAATACTTACTGAAAACTTGCTCTGTGCCAATCACTGTCCTTATCCTGGGGCTACCAAGATGGAATAAGACAGCACGAGATTAAAAACAACAACAACAACATTAAAATAATGGGCTAGTAAAAACAATCATATAATTATATCATTTTATGTAATACTAGAGAGTCACTGAATCCTGTGATAGAGAATATCTGTGAGCATCTGAGAAACTATATTTGATAGAATGGGAAAAAGCTTACTGTTAATTGAGCTTACAGCTAAATAATAATAAAAAAGCCCCGAAGAATTGAAGGACAAACCACATAGGCAGACAGAAATACATAGACAACCGTAATATGCAGGCCCTTGATGCATGAGGGGGTCAAACTTGTGCTAGAATTGAAGACATGCTGTGACTGGGTATAGCTATGGAGGGGGAGTAGTATGGAATAAGATTATAAAAGAAATCAAAAGAAAGACTATGTAAAATCCTGTGGAACATCATAAGGGATTTACATTTTAGTTCCAACTGCAGATGAAAGCCTTGGAGACCTTTAGGGACATTATGATCTGATTTATATGTTAGTGGATATTCAAACTGATTTATAGAGAATGAATGGAAGGTGAAAAAGTGAGTAAATCAGTTCGTAAGTGATTAAAAGTAGTTTAAGAAAGAGATGGAAATGACTGGAGCCAAGCTAGTGGCAGCCAAGATAGAAATGCGTATATATGAAATATGTTACAAAGGTAGATATTAAAATCCTTATGATGCCATAAATCTGAAAGATAATACAGAAGGTACGTGGTGGCAAAAGATGAATTATATAAAAAATAACTCTCAGTTTTCTGGGTATGATAAGTAGGTAGGCTATACATCATTTTTAAATGAGGAAGAATGGGGGAAAATCAGGTGAGCTTTAATCAAGAGTTCTGTTTTGGATAATTTAACTTTTAATTTCCCTTAAGGTATTCTACTCAAAGTATCCAAGCAGCAGTTAATTCTATAAATTTGGGTTTCTCAAATGAGGTCTTTGTCAGAGAAGGAAAATTGCAAGATACTAGCATGTAGCTATTATTTAAAGATGTGGGAATCTCTCTCAGGTAGAGAATGCAAATAAATATGACAGGAGGTCAAGAATATATTTCAAGGAGATCTAATATGTATAATTTGGAGGCAAATCAAAAAGTGTACACTATAAGAGAGAAGACAATCTCAAGAAAGAACAGAAGGTCAAACTCTGTTATGTATTCCCAATGTCAAAGAGGATGATGACCAAATAATGTCATTTGAATTTGTGAATAAAGACATCATCAGAGGCTTGAATAAAGACATCATCAGAGGCTGTCATCCCAGTGAAGTTATATAAACTGAAACTAGACTTGGTTGTGTTGAAGAACAAAGGAGAAGTTTTAAAATGTGTTAAAGAATAAATGAGAATTAGTGAAAATGAATCAAGATGTACGAGGCACTTTTAAGAGAATTTCTTTTTGAGAAGGAGATAAAAATCAGCAGTATCTGGAGGATGATACAGATAGAAAGAAATATTTATAGAAGGTATATGCTGTCATAATAGAATTTATGGTGTATGCTAATGATATTGCCTCATTAGAAAGAATAAATGTGAAAATTCTGGGAAATGCTAGTACAAACACATGGCCTGCACTTTCCTTTGTTGGATGGTGGGGTATTTCCCACTTGGAAAACAGGTAGCTGCATGTTGACTTACAGGTTTGGTTTTAAAAAGATGAAGGAATTCATGTTTGAAGTATAAAGCGATTAGCCACAAGGTTGAGTGAGAAAAGGGAGTGTTCAAGGTTCAGATACATCATTTTGATTATTAAAGAAACTCTTGAAATTGTTTAAGGTGTTGATCTTGAGTGTAGATGAGGCATGAGAAGAAGAAAGAAAATATAATCTATTTACCTTACAGTGTGGGAATGTAAAAGCTTACTAAAAAGATGCAGTAGGACCTCTGGCTGATATTGTTGACCAGAGGCCCTGGCAATGACCTCCGAATTTCAAGAATAAAATTTATGATCATGAATTTAAAGTAAAGTCAATTATATCAGCTTCTTAACTTTTCTCAAGAATTATTTAAAGTCTAATATGTAAGCCCAGAAGAGATGGATAATTTGGTTCAGGCTCAATTGGGTTTCTGTTATATAAAAGGAAACAAAGGCATTAAGACAATTTTCAATGTTTTGATTATTTTAAAAGATCATGGAATTTTAAGCTGTGCAAGAAAAAGAGAGGAATTTGATGAATCATGAAAAAAAATTGTGAGCTCAAGATCATGAATATCTGAACAACTACGTTACTGGGGAGTGCAAGAATATGTAAACTGAAAAAATAAAATTACTAGGTCAAACAATAGGATGAACAATTGGAAATCATAGATGTGATATAATTTCTGATAATAATGGTTTTATTAGAGATAATGATTAAGGGGTTATGGCATAGAAACTAATGTAACACACCATTACTTATTGTCCCTTTATTTCTTTTGATGATAAGCCCCCCACTTTTCTTCAGAGCACATGGAAGCAGAGCTAGAAATCTGTTCTTCAACATCCTTTATGTCATTCTTTAATCTTGAAAATAATTTTGTGCAAGGTACTATGAGTAGAATTTATGTGGACAATTTCAAAGTAATGTCTTATAAAAAGAAAACTCTCTGCCCTCTAAGTACTAAGTTTCTCCCTCTCTATGGACTAGTATGGGGACAAGGTACTAGTGAGCAAGCTTTGACCATGCCAAGCAGGGCAAAACCTAAGGCATGGGAGGACAAAATTTAAAGAAATTTGGGTTCTCATACGATATTGTGTAATTGAGCTGTAGTGTCACTTGTAACTCTTACAAAAAGATTCAAACTTTTTTGAGCTGTTGTATAGTATGGAAGAATGAGGCAGCTTATTCAGTCAGGATTTACATTTTGCAATGAAAGTGGCATCTTGATCAAGTTAATGGATAGCGGACGAAGAAGAAGAAGGAGAAGGAGAAGGAGAAAAAGAAAAAGAAAGGGGCATCTCCAGGTAGCAGTCTGATGGGATCTTGCATAGTAAAGTCGGCCTAAGAATATTCACTCAGTCCTACTCTGCATGATCAATTCAATGGCTACTTATTCCTTGCTCTTGTGGTCCTCCCAATATTACAGGTGTTATGAGTAGTAATTATATGTTTGCCTGTTTGTACAGTGATGTTGTGTGCCATTCAGGGGCAGAGACCCTGCCTGTTTTTCATCTTTGTAACCTCAATGTCTAGCAAATGAAAAGAGTGATTCAATATATGTTTAAGTGCCAGAAATAACATAAAATTGTACTAATTGTTGAAATAAATGTGAATGAGACAGTGTTTCTATCCTCACAGACTTTACAGTGTAACTACAAAACCATGAGTAAGGGCAGCCAGGAAGTGGTGTAGAACACCAGCTCAGAAAAAGGTTTATAACTATGTATGATGAAAAAAAGCAGCAACTATTAATACTGAGGAACCCTGGGATCACTGCTCACATCCCATTCATTGTCTAATGTTACGGTTTCCCATGACATCGCACATGCAGCATATCACTCTCAGTTGCGTATCCCCTATTTCAGATGATGCTTGAACCATCCAACTTTCTTCCAAAAGAAGAACGTGGCAATCACACTGGATTCCTCCAACTCTCCCATCTGTAGCCACTCTGGTTACTGAGTTTTGTAGTTCTTACCTAACAGATACTTTGTAAGTCTGTGTGTGCCCTCATGCTTCATTTCCAACACCACTTGTTTAGTTCAGGCCCCTAATCTTTCTCCTGTAGATTATTTCATGTCTTTAGTTTCTGGACTCTATTATTTCTCCTCCAATCAACACCCCAAATTAATTCTTCACACTATTCCAGAATATCATATCTAAAATATAAATATGACCATGTTGATCACCTACCTCACAACTATAACAAGTTCTTGGTCAAATGACATATGACATTTATGATCCTCTTTGATTTAGCCCCCATTCAGCTTCATCTTTTCCCAGTATCTCCGGTCAATGTTTACATTTCAGCATAACTGAACTACCCCTAATTACCCATCATTATGTCCACGTTGTCTCTTTTGTTCTACCTCTTTCTGGAACTTCTTACGGTTCCCAGCAGGCTTCCCCACTACTCCTATACTTGGCCTGCCTTACTCCTGATTAAAGCATTTCATTTTCCTGAAAGACTTCTATGTGCTTCCACAATATCCCATGTGTCTCACTACCTATTGAAATGTATCTGAAACTATTTGATTACATAAATGTCTTCTCTTCTAGAAAAGCTCTTCAAAGTGTGTACATAGTTTATTCATTGCTTAAATATATCAAATAAAATGTTTTCAAGGAATTGAATGAAAATATTTAAAATTCTTCATATTGCAAATTTGAATTACAACATTAGATAAGAATTTGTGTAGGCTCATTAAATTTCAATGAAGACTTTTTATAAGGCGTTTTCTAATGAGACTTTAGAAAATCTGGTTAGGAATGTTTCTACAGTTTTTTGTGTTGTTCTTGTTGTTGTTAAGTTCTACATTCATTAGAATTTGTTTAGAAAGAATCTTAAATCACATAGTTTTAGAATGCTGGTATGCAAGTATATTAAACTGTGATTTCTAGCATGAAAATTCCCAAAGAAACTTATATGTCTATTTTAGGATTTTTTGTCATCATATTTCATAACACAAGGAGAAAAAATTTTGTTGAAAATATTTTTCGACAGTGTATTTTGGATGGTAAGGTAGCCGGTACAATACTGAGCAGAGGTAAAATTAAATATTGTCGTTATGCTAAATGAAGCAAGTTGATCCATGAATAAGAATACATAAATAGATTTTCCTCTATATGCAGAAGGGGGTAGGAGGAATGAATTAAAACTTTTAGGAGATGGGATTGGCTTGGGGGCAACACCCTGCATACCAGACATTATTTTACAACGAAATCTTTATTTATGCTTTACACTTGAAAATGTGAAATCCTTCTGCACCTTTTGGGTACAGAATGGCATGCCAGTCAAGCCCTGTGACACTGCTAAAAACACATTAGTAAAACAAGTTCTTGCTTGTTATGCTGATAAAATAACAACTTTGAGTGATGACTAAATGTTTCATTTTCCTTTCAAATATTTTGCCACTAACACACCCTTTTCTGAACTACGCCACCACACAACAGCACCGTGGAGCAACAGCATACTTACATGTCTCTTAAAGGGGGAGAGTGACCCCTTGTCCTCATTCTCAAAGAATCAACAGCACCTATTGCAATGTTAAACTTTATCACTGACTGACAAGCTTCCACTTAAAATATCTGTCTTCTTCAAAGGTAAATATGACAACATATGCCCACTCTCCTGCCTGTCTCATAGTCCTGTTGTGTGAAGCTTTCTTTATTCAAAAGAAATTAAAATATGAACCCAAACATAACGAACTATACTCACATACATGATCAATGTTTCTGTGTATACTTATAAATTATTAGATTATTGGATTAGAATTGAAGTGGAATTATCTCCTACGATGCATATTTCCAAAAAGCTGTATCTATATGAATTTTTACAGAGACTATTTTTACATTGAGATAATCAAATAAGAATCTGAGATAACTGTTTTGCCTCATGGATCTCTAAATGTCCCCAAGTCATCCAAAGTACTCCTTAGATAGATGGAGAAATATCATAAAGCAATGATTCACCAAACAGAGAAAACCTTCAGCATCAAATTGAAACCTATAAGGAGCAAATGGTTCCTTAGAAATATACTCATTAAAACGATGATAATTAAATAACCATGAGGTAACAATTTTTTCATTAATTAAATTGCTAAAGGAAACAAAATTCCATAATGTTGGTGAGATTCTAATTAGACAGCCCTTGTAAAAAGCAATTTGCTAATATAAAACGGACGTTAAAATATTCGTATTCTTAACCAAGTGATTCCAAAAGTGTTAGCTCCATCCTAAAATAAAAAAGGAAAAGAAAAAGCTATGCTATCAAAATATTATTTACAATGTTATTATTGTATGAGGGAAACGGAAATCAAACTAGGCATGATGTCTTACACCTGTAATTTCAGTACTTTGAAAGGCTGAGGTAGGAGGATCCCTTGAGCCCAGGAGTTTGAGACCAGCCTGGGCAATATAGTGAGACCCCATCTCACAAAAATAGAAAGAAAATAAAAATTAATTTTAAGACCCAAGATTGGAGGTGGTTAAATTTGTTTCCCAAGAGTTTAAGACTAGTCTGGGCAATATAATGGGACTTATTTTCTAATATATACATATATATATATATGTATATATTTAAAAATTACCCCAGTGACTTGGTATGCACCTGTACTGTCAGCTACTTGGGAGACCAAGGTGGGAGGATTACTTGATCTCAGGAGGCAGATGTTGCAGTAAGCCAAGATTATACCCCTGCACTCCAGCCTGGGGGCAGAGCCACACCCTGTCTCAAAAAATAAAATAAATAAAACAAAATAAAAGTAATGCAATGAATCAATTCTCTACATTCTCAAAGTTATGACAGGTGGTAATGGCACATGTTTAATAAGAATAAATATTAAACAAATAATATAAAATATAAGCATAGTTAATAGAATGCAAATTTAAGGAATTAATTAACAGCATTTAATACACAGTCATAAATGAATAATGACTATGATTAAGTAAAACATATCTATGATGATGTGATAGCATTTAATCATCACTTATTTGACTTAACAAATTTTACATCCTTTTGTCAAATTCTGAAGAGATCTAATTTTACAATGTATTCCTTTGTTTTGAATTGAATGGGGAGAATAGTGCTAAACAAACTTCATCATCAACTTTTAAATTATGTGTCCCTTTTATTTTTAATTATTTCTATTCAGCCTCTCACTTTTTCTCTTCCTCTGCCTTTACTTGCTTATTCTCTGTAGCCTGTAGTATAGTTCTGAAAGACTATTACCTTCACACTACACAGGTAAAGAAATTATTATACTCCTTTGGACGATACTCAAATACCACCAAATATTGTCAATAAAATATTACTTAAAAGCTTAAGTGTGTTTCTATTTTTGTTAATCAGTTTCTTTGTCTTGTAGTTTAGCTGGAAATGTTAGCTTTCTTACAAAGGTGAAATAATGAGAATCAATAATATGCTGTACTAAAATACATATTCTAACCCATAATCTATTATATCTTCACTTACAAGACTTGATATTTTGAAAACATGCATGAGGGAATATTTTTACCAAAAAGTACTTACTGCTGGGAAATACAGTAAATGTTATCCCTGTTGTTAATGTCTGCATTTTAATTTTGTATATATCCACCAGATTTATGTTTTTGTTTCAAAGGGATCTCTAGCAAGATGAAAAGCAGAAACAATAATCAGATAATATTGATAGTTGTGTTTATATTCACTAATCTCAAGATAGCTAACTGTTCTTTCAAAGTTCTTTGAGAACTCCCTCAAGATATCAGAAAGTTCACATTTTTTTGTTTGATAAACTGTGGCAGGTTATTGGCCATACTAAGAACCCAGTGTAGAATTCAGTGATCTACTCCTCATTTTAGGGAGTACATTTCACATCATACCCTATTTACCTAAGTCCAGTCTCTCTGGATCACAAGCCAAAGTATCAAAGAGTGAGATTTAGTTTCTAAGCATCTTTGAAATGCATACTTGTGTCCAGTCATTATCTTCACAGACCTACAGAATGTAGGAATTAAAGATTATCTAGATCAATCTACCATTCAACAGATAAAAAAATTAAAACTCAGAAGAGGTGAAGCTTGCTGCTTTTTAATTAAAAGCTATAAATTTTTATTTGAAAATAAATTTTATTTTTTAAATGAGTGTTTTAGTATTGTTCTCCAAATATTTTTTCCTAAAAATATTTATTTATCTGGCCGGGCGCGGTGGCTCAAGCCTGTAATCCCAGCACTTTGGGAGGCCGAGACGGGCGGATCACGAGGTCAGGAGATCGAGACCATCCTGGCTAACACGGTGAAACCCCGTCTCTACTAAAAATACAAAAAAACTAGCCGGGCGAGGTGGCGGGCGCCTGTAGTCCCAGCTACTCGGGAGGCTGAGGCAGGAGAATGGCGTAAACCCGGGAGGCGGAGCTTGCAGTGAGCTGAGATCTGGCCACTGCACTCCAGCCCGGGTGACAGAGCAAGACTCCGTCTCAAAAAAAAAAAAAAAAAAAAAAAGAAAGAAAAATATTTATTTATCTAAGTAAGTGATATAAACTACTTGAAAGATAACTATTTCTCACATAAAAAATTTAAAAGGTAACACAAGGGTCAATCATCTATTTTCTGAGTTCTCAAAGTTAATGACTCAATGCATTATCATATTTATGATTGTAGTCAGTATCTTTTTTTTAATCTATCCATTATCTATTATCCATCCATTATCCAAACTTATTCATCCCAGTTAGATTCAGTCTTGGCAGAGGGTTTGTCATGCCTCTAAAGCTAAGCCAATTTGATTCCTTTTGGAATTTAATTCTCATGTTATTATCTTGGTAAAAGGCCATCATTTTTTCTCCTCACGTGCTTGCTTCTTTACCTCACCACAACTTTATATTGAGTAGTAAGTCATGTATTACTTCCTGTGTAGTGTCACTTCTCAATTCCCTGGGAAATCTCTTTCTGTGGTACTTTAAACATCCCACTTTATCCCCAGCTATTAACAGAAACTGTTAATTTGTAATTTCTTTAACTGTGACGTTTCTTCACATTTTCAGGATTCAATGCAAATTTCACTAATTAATATCTTTACGTTAATACTTCTCAGTTCATTGATGTTTTCAATTTTCAGAAATGTTTCTCCAATTTGAGATTTAAATATTCACTTCAGATGTGAATTTACTAACACCTGCTTATGATGCTTATGTTTAGTTAATTCAGAAAATGTTAATGATTCATAAAGTAGCATAATTTTAAATAATTGTGAGGTGTTGGTAAAACAATCTTTATTAAGTATTTTAATATTCAGTACCTCAAAAATAAACACATGAAAGGAATTCAAAATGGCTGAGTAGGTGGATCTAGTAATACCCTCTTCCACAAAAAGGAAATAAAATAGCAAGTAGATAACCACACTTAGAATAGATCATATCAGAGAGAACACTGGAATTCAACAGAGAAGCGACCAGAAGCACCAAAAGCCAGGGAGGAGAGGAAAACAAAACAGCCTGTTTGGTCAGGATTAGTTGGGAGTCTGAGCATCTTCCTAAATTGGGGAACAGGTATGTGAATGATCCCCAGAAACCCTTATTCCCACCCTTTAGACATAAAGGGTGAGATAGATTCCAATACCATAATACTTGGTGTCTTTAACACCCCACTGTCAGCATCAGACGGATCATCTAGACAGAAAATCTACAAAGAAACATTGGATATAAACTGCACATTAGATCTAACAAACATTTGTATAAGATTTCATCTAACAGCTACCAAATAGACATTCTTCTCATCAGCAAATGGAACATTCTCCAGGATAGAACATATGTTAGGACACAAAACAATTCTCAACATATTCTTTTAAAAATCAAAATTGTATCAAATGTCTTCTAACACCACAATGCAATAAAACTAGAAATCAATAACAAGAGGACCTGTGAAAACTTTAGAAATACATAAAAATTAAATAACATTCCCCTTAACAACCACTGTGTCAAGAAAGAAATTAAGAAAGAAATTTAAAAAAAAATGAAAATTGAAACACAACATACTAAAACCTATGCAAAGCAGCAAAAGCAGTATTAAAAAGGTAGTTTATAGTCATAAATGAATACATCAAAGAAGAAGAAAGATTTCAAATAAGCAATGTAATTATGAACCTCAAGGAAATAGCAAAGCAAAAACCAACTAAACCTAAAATTATTAGAATTAAAAAAAATAAAGTAGAACCAAATTAAATTGAGACAAAATAATACAAAGAATCAATAAAATGAAAAGACTTTTTTTTGTTTTTATAATTTCAACTTTTGTTATAGATTAAAGGGCACACGTGCAACATTGTTACATAGGTAAAACACATAACAAAAAGAAGGTTTTCTGAATAAATAAAATTGATAAGCTGCTTTCTGGACAAATGAGAGAGGGGGAGAGAGAGAGAGAGAATATCCTAATAAAATCAAAAATGAAAAAGGAGACATTCAAATTTAAACCTCTACAACACAAAACATAATCAAACGCTATTAAGAACTCTATATGCATAAACTGGAAAAACAAGAGAAAATGGGTAAAATGAATTAGGATGATTAAGTCAGGAAGAAATAGAAATCCCGAACAGACAAAAATGAGACAGATGCAAAAATTCTTAACAAATAGTAGCAAACAAAATCCAACATCACATCAAGAAACAATACATCATGACCAAGTGGGATTTATCCCAAAGGTGGAAGAATGGTTGAAATCAATAAATGTGATACAACACGTCAACAGAATGAAGGACGGAAATCATATGATCATCTTAATAGAACAGAAAAAAAATAGTAAGATTCAACATCCCTTCAAAATAAAAACCCTCAGCAAACGAGGCGTAGAGGGAACATACCTCAACACAATAAACACTATATATGACAAACCCACAGCTAACATCATATTGAATGGGTGAAAGTGGAAAGCCTTTTCCCTAAGAACGGGAGTAAGACAAGGATACCCACTTTCACCACTCCTACCCCACAGAGTATTGGGACTCCTAGCCAAAGCAGTCAGGCAAGAGAAATAAACAAAAGACATCCAAATTGGAAAAGGGAGACATCAGAGTGTCCCTCTTTACTGATGACATAATAATATTATATCTAGAATAGCCTAACAGTTCCACCGAAGGAAC
The DNA here is from genome assembly GCF_009764315.1 of Trachypithecus francoisi. Classification (NCBI taxonomy): domain Eukaryota; kingdom Metazoa; phylum Chordata; class Mammalia; order Primates; family Cercopithecidae; genus Trachypithecus; species Trachypithecus francoisi. The sequence goes on from NW_022681469.1 coordinate 65,279,039, forward strand.
TCTTAGATCTGAAAAATAAATACAATAAAGCTGTGGGATACAAAATCAGCATATAAAAACTAGTAGTCTTCTATACATCAGTAACGAACTAACTGAGAAGAAAATCATGCAGAAAGTCCTATTTACAATAATTACAAAAAAAACACAAATACCTAGGAATAAATGAATAAATTTAACTAAAGAAGTGAAAGATCTTTACAAAAGAAACTACAAAACACTAATTTAAAAATTGAAGAAGACACAAAGAAATGAAAGGACATCCCATGCTCATGGATTGGACAAATTAATATTGTTAGAATGACCATACTTTGGTTGTATTGGTAGAAGTGGAAAAAAAAAAAAAAAAAAGAAGAAGAAAAACATACTATCCTAAAGAATCTACAGATTTATTGCAATCCCTATAAAATAACCAATGTTATTTTTTACAGAAATAAAAAAAAAATACTGAAATTTATATGGAAACAAACAGCCCAAATAACCAAAGCAATCTTGAGCAAACAGAACAAAAGCTGAAGGCATCACACTACCTGATTTCAAAATATATAAAAGTCTATGGGAAGAAAATAGCATGACATTGGGGTAAAAACAGATGCATAGGCCAATGGAACAGAATAGACAATCAAAAAATGGGTCCATATATTTAAAGCCAACTGATTTTTGATAAAGATGCTAAAAGCATACATTGAGGGGACAACCACTTCAATAAATTTTGCTAAGAATATTGGATATCCACATGGAGAAGAATTAAACTGGTCCCCTATCTCTCACTGAAGTTAAAAAAAATCTCAATATGAATTAAATACATAAACATATGACTTGGAACTATAAAGAAAGCATAGAGAAAAAAACAAGGGAAAACCTTGGTCTAGGAAAATGTTTTACAGCTAAGACTTCAAAAGTAGAGACAATCAACACAAAAATGGAAAAACAGGTCTACATTAAACTAAAAAGCTTCTCATAGTAAAGGAAGCAATCAATACAGTGAAGAGACAACCTACAGAATAGGTAAATAGTATTTATTAACTATTCATCCTACAAGGGACTAATATCCAGAATATCAAAGGAACTCAAGACAAAGATATTCAACATGACTCAAAAGTAGAAGAACCTGATAATCTTGCTAAAAGGTAGGAAAAGGACATTGACAGATATTTTTCAGAAAAAAAGACATACCCCAGCACTTTGGGAGGCCGAGACGGGTGGATCACGAGGTCAGGAGATCGAGACCATCCTGGCTAATACGGTGAAACCCCGTCTCTACTAAAAAAATACAAAAAACTAGCCGGGCGACGAGGCGGGTGCCTGTAGTCCCAGCTACTCGGGAGGCTGAGACAGGAGAATGGTGTGAACCCAGGAGGCGGAGCTTGCAGTGAGCTGAGAGCCAGCCTCTGCACTGCAGCCTGGGCGGCAGAGCAAGACTCCGTCTCAAAAAAAAAAAAAAAAAAAAAAAAAAGAGAAAAAGACATACAAATGGCCAACAAATATATGAAAACATGCTCAACATCAATAGTCGTTAAGGACATTCATATCACATCCACAATGAAAGATTATTTTACCTCACTTATAATGGCTACTATTAAAAAGGCAAAAAAAAAAAAAATAGCATGCTAGCAGGGATTCAGAAAATAGGGAACTCTTGTACACTGTTGATTGAAATGTAAATTAGTACAGTCACTATAGAAAGCAGTATGGAGGTTTTTCCAAAAAACTAAAAGTAGAAATACTATACAATCTAGCAATCCCACTACTGATATTTATCTACAGAAAAATAAATCAGTATACAACCAGGATATCCACACTTGCCTACACTTATACATTTGTTGCATCACTATTTCCACTAGCAAAGATACGGAATTAGCCTAAGTGGCCATCAATGGAGAGATGGATGAAGAAAATGTAGCATATATACACAATAGAATACTATTTGGAGATGGAAAAGAATGAAACTATGCCTTTAATAGCAACACTGATGGAACTGGAGGTCATAACGTGAAGACAAGCCAGATACAGAAAGAAAAACTTTGCATGTTCTCACTCATATGTAGGAGCTAAAATGTTGCTCTCTGGAGTTAGAGTGTTGAATGATAAGATATTACAGATTGGGAAGTACGTGAATATTGGAGGAGAGGGTAAAGAGGCTGGTAAATGGTTATAAACATAGTTTAATAATAGGCATAAGTTTTAGTGTTTGATAGCAGAGTAGAATGATTATAGTTAGTGACAAGGTATTATATATTTCAAAGTAGCTAGGAGAACGTATAATGACCCCAAAATATATAAATGATAAATACCCCACATATCCTGGATCATTACACATTCTATGTGTGCAATGAAATATCACATGTATCCCACATATATATCCCATAACATATCCTATATATATCCCATAATATATCCCACATATATAGATCCCAAAATATATCCCATATTTATATATATGGGAGATATATAACCCATATATGTATACATATATGTGTATATATACACACATACATACACATATGTTATAAAATTAAAAAATTAAAAAATAAAAAATATTAAAAAAGTAAAATTTAATTAAAAATTATTAATTAAAAAATTTTTTTAAAAAACTCTGTCCACAGGAAATTTGCAATATAGGGACATAATATGGTAATTTCTATAATAACAATAATTATAAAATAGCATACTTTTGTTTTCTATACTTCAAGGTTTTGAAAGTCACTTTAGATGTACAGTATATGCTTTTATCTTCATGCTGCCAAAAAAGGCATTCATGATATTATAATTATTCTCATATTATGGGTGGGGGAACTACAATGTTTAAAAATTCTTCTAGAGATTGGTGGCAATTTTAAACTTTTAACCCACACTAGCATGACAGCAAATCTAAGGACTTTGTCTCTAGTCAAAGAAGATACAAATATGAGATAAGGAAAATAAGATGAACTTCAAACTGTTAAATTTAGAACAATCCACATAACACTTAAATGATTAGACATCTGAAATAGTAAATAAACTAATCTCTGCAATCTCTAATCAAGACCATCAGGGAGTCAGGATTTGCATGAATGTAATTAGTTAGTCCTAAACATTGTCTTTTTGAAAGAGACTCTGTGGGAGGAATGAAAAGAGGTAGTCAGCCTGGAATAATACAAAGAATTCCCAAGTGGATAGAAATTAGAAGTGCCCAGAGGAGCTCTGCCAAGAGTAGAGGGTGTCACATCAAAGACACAACTTGTGGAGACAGGTGTATAAAAATATTCAAGCCTGCTGCCTTTAAACATGTGAATTACATAACTGATGTCTGATTCCAGGCTCACATGGAAACTTAATTATGTTTTCAATGTACTATGATAAAAAAAATAAACAACAAAACATTCTGGACTGTTTCTGTTATAAATGACTGAAATGTAATTGAAATTGGCTTAGAAAAAAAGAGAATTAATGGATACATGGAACCAAAACATCCAGACAAGTAGAATAGCTATAAATCTGGATGAGTTCAATCACTCAAAAGAAGTTATCAGGACTTGATCTGTCCACCCCTGGGCTTTGCTTTTATCTATATTGGCCTCATCTCAGGCTGGTTTCTCTTTGTTGTGGCAATAATGTCCTTTGACAGCTTCAGAAAGTCTTATGATGGAAGATGCCTTCATCTGTCTTAGGTTATGTGTTTAATTATGAAGGCTTTGTCTCTGTCTAGTCCAAAGAACTATTAAACTTAGTTTTCTAAAGTAGAACTGAAGTGCTTTAACTAAAACCAGGATGAAAGGAACAAATTTAGACAAAGGTAAAATATGTCTGCTACAGCATGACAATTTTATTTTTCATTATGATTAATAAAATGCTATTGTGCAATATGATCATCCATTTCAATGAGCAAGATTAGCATGATTATCTGAAAAATGAAAGTGCATTTAAGATATCACCAAGATCAAGTTGGGTGCTGTATCAAACACTTATTATACCCCATCTCCTATCTTCTTAGCTCTCTGTTTAGTCAAATCATTGGTCCTTCTGCTGCATTCTGCGTCATTTGCTTTCTATTCTGGGGCTTCATTGACATAAGGTCTGTGAGATCCCACTGGTCACTTTACATATGTGAACCTGGAAGTGTAAAGAATGTAACTCCCCAGAGGGCATCCTTGAGCAAGGGAGCGGGGAAGCCTGTAGATTAACACTCCCCTCTTTTGTCCCTCACGTGGACAATTCTTAAGATCCCTGTGGGATTCAGCCCAATTACCACCATGGTGACAAGTTTTTTAGCACACCTTTGTTTTGATTGGCGTTCCCTCCGGTTTCATTTTTCCCATTTTCCCCACTCTTGTTCCCTGGGATCACTTCCCAAAATAAACTACCTTCACAAAAGCCCTTGTTTCAAGTTGTTCTCTCTGAGGGAAGCCAAGACTGAAAGAGCCAAATGTTAAATTTTGCAATAAGCCTTCATAGACTAAACATAGGTAATATTTATTTAGCACATTCATGGTACCAGACTCTTACCAAGCACTTTCTATATTGTATAATCACTTTTAAACTTAAAAAAAAAAAAAAAAAGAAAACCCTTCAAAACAGATACCATTATTCCCATGGTGAAGATGAAGCACTATAGTTGAGGAAATATTATACTCACCAGCAAGTGCTGTTGTTAACATTTCCAGTTTTTCTCATACCAAACCAATGATAGGATTTATTTCCCTGCACTTTGTGAAACTGGGCATGGTCATACTAAGGCTGGAAGACATTAAAAATCGATTTCTGAGTGTCCATACTTGCTTCCCTCTGCCACATTGCAGAGGTGAAGACTCTGTTATTCTGAGTGTCACTGAGTTGAAAGAAGCAGATCAGAGCCTCTAGATGATCTGCTATGGGCATAAAGTATGAGATAACAAATGTTTATTGTTTATGGCCACTGATATTTGCAGATTATTTCCTTAACTTAGATTCTCTTGAATGGTGTAGGAATTCAAACCCCAATAATCTGAATCTAGAAATTATTATACCACCTTAATAACCACATAATATAAAAACCATATAATTCTTATAAACCTTGAAATAAATATAACAATGTAAATAAAATTTAAGTAAAGAAGAGACTTGAAAATGTTCCCCAAAAATGGACTAGTACAGCGCCATACCAGAATCAAGAATGTGGCAAGATTAGTTTCGAAAGTTGATTACACAGGTGGAGCTAAAGGTTTGTTTGGCGGAGTAACTAAGTTATGCTTGGTGAGATAGGATTGGAGCCAAAATAGGAAGGAAATTAATTGGATGTCAGGCTAAATTTTTTTTTTTTTTTTTTAATTTAGGAGTTCACGTGGGCCGGGCGCGGTGGCTCAAGCCTGTAATCCCAGCACTTTGGGAGGCCGAGACGGGCGGATCAGGAGGTCAGGAAATCAAGACCATCCTGGCTAAGACGGTGAAACCCCGTCTCTACTAAAAAGTACAAAAAACTAGCCGGGCGAGTAGTCCCAGCTACTCGGGAGGCTGAGGCAGGAGAACGGCGTAAACTCGGGAGGTGGAGCTTGCAGTGAGCTGAGATCCGGCCACTGCACTCCAGCCTGGGTGACAGAGTGAGACTCCGTCTCAAAAAAAAAAAAAAAAAAAAAAAAAGAAAAAGAAAAAGAAAAGGAGTTCACGTGAAGCTATTAAAATATATTATGCAAAAAAGTAAGTATTGTGAATGTATTCAATCTGTGTGAGACATGATTGAAGACTGAAGAAAATTCACTTGACTCCAATGCATAAAACGGACCGAAGAAAATAAGAGCAAATACAAAGAGGAAGAGAAGGAAGAGATGAAGAAAAAGAAAAGAAGAGCAGACACAATGAGGAAATGTAGGAATGAAGTCTGAAATATGCTTCTAGCAATTAGAACAGAATTATTTAAAAGGGAAACATGATGGTGCTTTTCCATTGAGTAACTATGGGAGAAGAAAGGTGGCCACAAATTATAGATGACTCAAGAATTAAAGCTAAGTGGTTAGAAGTCAAGGACATCATCATTACAAACATTAGGATCCTAGAAGGAGGACAATAGAGGATTAGAAATGAAATAGCTTGAAAATTCTCAACTGAAGCTCAGGACAACAGTTAAGACTAGAAGTATAGAATTGTTATTTTTCGCACATTGACACAGTGTCTGGATTTGGGGGCTATAAATCTTATTCGAATGAGGGAAGTGAGAATAAATAAAAGCAGGTAACTTTTTTGAAGAAAGAACTATTTTGTTTCTCATAAACTCTGAAGGTATGAAATATGATGTACGCTGTTAACAGACAGAAATGGTTTTCATGATTTGCTCGTGGTTGTCTCTGATTTCTAATTTCAGGTTAGCATATATATAGGTCTCAGTCATTGAAGACTGAGAAAACCAAAAAGCAGCTCTATTTTTTTTTCCTACTACAGTTATCATAAACCATCTAAAATTGTAAGAATTCTTCATATTAAAAACTATATCTTAATTGTGTAAATGTCATAGCTATTTCTTGGTTATTTTGTATTTAAATAACATTTTCTTTTCCAAATTTTATGTGAGGAAAAATCCTGCTACTACCTAAATACTTTTGTAGTTAGAGTGAGTCTTAAACACTTGAAAACTATATTAGCAAAAAATAAAAGGATAACAGTGTCAATACTAGTGGCCTGTGGGAAGAGGGATTGAAACAATACAAACCCATATAGGAGACCCTCAGCTGAAATTCCACATACACTCCTTTGTTTTCCCTTTGTCCTGTGTGGGGCCAGAAACCTCACCTCCCATTAAACAGTGAATTGCACGTGTCTGGAGACAGGCTACATAGATCTCCCCAGGCTCCTTTCACATTTGTCCCTAGGGAGAAAAACAATAATTACTCCCTGCTCAAACCGGCACCCGTTAATCTTTCCTGGAAAACAGCAATTTGCAATCATCAGGTGCACATTGAAATCTTATATAAGCAGTTTTAAAACGTATTTCTGGAATCCCTGGAAAAATATTATCATTTGGATCTTCCTTACTCTAATTTGGTATTTACTTGAGTACTCATTTAGAAAGGTAAGTTGCAGAGGAAGTTGAATGGAGTTGTGTTTTAGAAAAATGGGACTATTTTGCCTCTTTAAAATTACCTAGTTATATCTAAAAGACAAGAAAAAAATTTATGTCTAATCTTTCATATCCCAAATCATAGAGAAATTTAGTCAATAATTCTCAATAATTTATATTATTGAGACAAGAAATGGGATTGCAGAAGCCAAGCGAAAATTCCCCCTTCACTCGCTGAAAATTCACTGAAAAGTCAACTCAGAAAAGGTAGATTAATAAGAAAAAAAATGAATACCATTAATAAATCCATACATGAGGAGCATCACAGAGTCTTTACTCACCCCCACAACGTGGTGCAGAAGCTTATGTACCATCTTGAGGTTACAGAAAAGGTGGAGTTCAGAACATGACCCAAAATAGATTATGATGATAAATCAAGTCATAGTGACGAGACAGGAAGGGAGAGAAGAGGAGCACCTTGGCTAGCAAAGGAGGTATTATTATGTAGATGAAACCTCACAGGTAGCAGCCCTCAGAGAGAATAAACAGCAAATGTTTCTTTCAGATTTTAAGGTGTCAGATTCTCTGATCATCTTTCCTACATCTGGCCAAGTAAAGACCTGGCCGCATCAATGCAAATTCGTACAGACGCAAATTTTCTCTCCAAAACAACAGCTTTGCAGGGCTATTTTTGTTTGCTGGTCTTAAACTGCTATCTCAAAATATAAGGTAAAAGAAATATATTTTGGGGTAAAATATTTTTATTTCCTTCAGGATAATTGTACAAGGTGCTAATAATACTGAGATGAGAGAGGATGATACTCTCTAACCCTAAGACTTAACAATGAAGAAACGTAAGGTCAGGGCTAAGAGGCTATCAAACCTCACTCAAGGGAATTTATGTCTCTGTTCTAATATGTTTCATCTTTGGTTTTACAATAAAATTGAAGGAGGAAAGGATTCCCTGAATAAACTTATATATCTTTTATTGCATCAACTAGTACCTACAGTTCAAATTTAACATAATTATGCCAAAGTTACATGGCAAAAGAAACAAAAATATTTGACCCTAAAATATGCCTTGTTTTGACGTATTTCGACATGCCTATTCAGAGACCTTGCAGACAACACTAGCCTAGTGAAGCTGCCTTTCATGGAGGAAAACTGCATCTGAAGAGGAAATAAAGTGAAGTAAACAGGCACAGCTGAGATTTCTCTGAGGCCATCCCGCATCTGGATATAGGAAAGATTAAGTGAAAGTCTGACATCTCTAAAAATCTGACAGAGAAACAGTAAGTAGAGGTCACTATCTATTGTTTCTGAGGGCTGCTGTCTATGAGGTTTTATGTTTCTAAGAAGATCACCTTTACTATCCAAGTCTCCTCTTCTCTTCCTCCAGTAACCTGTCTGGCCACTATAACCTGAAAGGCTTTTTTCTGAGCCTCTATTCTTTCTGTAACCTCTGGATAGTATAAAAGAATAAACTATTTGCCTTTCTTTGAGTTTTCGTATTTTATATGACTCCCTTACATATGTGTGCACATAAAATGTGTGTGCTTTTTTTTTCTATTAATCTGTTTATTATCAGTTGGTTCTATAGACTCACCTTATCAAACTTGCTGGGGAAAAATTGGAACTTTCCTGCAAATGGTCAAGTAGGAGACATACCAGAGTGGAGGCTTGAGATCTTGATTCTAGGTGCCATACAAAAGACCATCAGGATAGCGAAATCATAGAAAGAAGAGCTTTTTTGCTGATATTCGTGTGAAAACCATGAAGAAAAAGTCTTTGACATAGGCTGAAGGTGCTCTCTTCAAAAAGGGAAAGAACAGGTTGGACTTCATGCTTCATAGGGCCTGCATCACACAGTAGTGTCGTACATATGCAGCAAGGGGAAAAGTTACATGTCTTTCTGAGGGAAACCAAGCACGTGCACAATGAGTAAACCTAACTATGACATACTTTCCATGTTCACCTTGGAGCAGAGTGCTGGCATAAAAATGGATGAAATGTGTCTCTTTACATCAAAAGGTGAGCTATAGGACACAAAGACCATTTGTGCACAGACCCTACAAGTTTGCTGAAACTGGTTTAAGGTCTGTTATTGCTTATCAGCAAAGATTATAAGGCCAGTTCTCTGTCTAATCAGAGTTGTGGTAGTGGTCTGGGTTATAAATTAGAATTAGGAAGAATCTGATAGCTCCTATTGTTAAAGAGTTTACAACTGTAGATATTTACGAATTTGCCAAGCCAACTAGGCCCTAGTTTTGATCTCAACTCACATAAGTTTCCCTCTGCCATATCTCACTATTTCTGTCACCTTAAGCAAGACATTTAAAATCATTTCACCTTCCTGGGAGTGAATTTCTTCACTGGAAAATTTATATATATATATATATTTGTGTGTGTGTGTGCGTGCACGTGTATATATGTGTGTGTATATATGTATATATATGCATAAATATAGATAATATAATGTGTATATAATATACTATATAGACACATATATGTGCATATATCTACGTGTCTGTGTGCATATATATGTGTGTATATATATGTCTATATATATGTGTGTGTGTGTGTATATATACTTTTTTTTGTTTGGACACAGGGTCTCGCTTTGTCACCCAGGCTGGAGTGTAGTGGCCTGAATAGGTCTCGCTTCAGCCTTGACCTCCTGGGCTCAAGAGTTCTTCCCACCTCAGTCCCCCAAGTTGCTAGGAGTACAACCGTGTGCCACCACACTCAGCTAAATTTTGTATTTTTAGTAAAGATGGGATTTAGACATGTCGCTCAGGCTGGTCTCCAACTTCTGAGTTCAAGTGATCTGCCTATCTTCGCCTCCCAAAATGTTAAAATTACAGGCATGAGCCACGGCGCCTGACCCAGAGATTTATATTAAAGTGATCACATATTTTTTTCTACTCAAAGAGCCAAATATTATGTTATTTTATTGATTTTTTTTGTCCATGTGTAATATTTGGGATAATTTTGGCTCCCTAATCAAGTTGCAAATTCTTAAATAAAAAATTGAAAATAGGACCAAAAAAATAACCTAGTAATTTTTTAGTACAAAATGGAAAACTTTTCTTAAATATCTACAACAGGGATGTCCAGTCTTTTGGCTTCCCTGGGCCACATTGGTAGAAGAGGAATTGTTTTGGGCCACACATAAAGTATACTAATGATAGCTGATGAGCTAAAAAGAAAAATCTCAAAAAAAAATAGCATTTTTAGAAAATTTATGAAGTTGTGCTGGGCTGCATTCAGAGCTGTCCTGGGACATATGTATGTCACTCATGGGCCATGGGATAGACAAATTTGATCTACTTGAAGAAAAAAGATGATTCCAGTAGCTCTTACTAAACACTTCACAAATAGGAGAGTATTTACCTGCAAGAGACAAACCAAAAAAAAACAAGGAATTTATGTGAAGTTCTCTTGCCCTAGTGATTTATTTTATATTTTATTTTATTCTGTTTTATTTTATTTCTATTTTTTGAAATGGTGTCTCACTCTGTCGCCCAAGCTGGAGTGCAGTGGTGGGATCTCGGCTCACTGTAACCTCTGCCTTCCAGGTTCAAGGGTTTCTCATGTCTCAGGCTCCCGAGTAGCTGGGATATTGGCACTCAGCACCATTCCCAGCTAATATTTATTTATTTATTTATTTATTTATTTATTTGTTTATTTTTAGTAGAGATGGAGTTTCACCACGTTGGCCAGGCTGGCCTGAAACTCCTGAACTCAAGTAATCCACCCACCTTGGCATCCCAAAGTGCTGGGATAACAGGCCTGAGCCACCGCACCCTGCCCACCCTAGTGATTATTAAAAGGACACATTAGCAAGAACAAATATAGTCTTCCTGTAGGAAAAAGAAGAGATATTTGTCAGACCTAACTTAATGTGTGATTATTTGATGGGTTTCTTACTAAGCTAAACCACAGGAAGAAAAAAGAGTATCAAGGAAATTATTTCATCACTCATATTATTCTACTAGTGTTTTCTTCTATGTCAACAAATCTACTGTGAAGTGTAGAACAGAATATATCCAAGTTTAATGCAGAATTTTCGATAACAATACAAAATTTGATAGCAATGAAAAGTTAATGTAAACATTTTTAAAGGAGTCTGATTTGTTACGATAGTCATGGTACCACTCAGTGAGGTTTAACATATGAAAATTCTTCATTTGCCATTTGAATTTTGACAAGTGCCTAAAAATATGATTTTATTATGACTACAATTTTCATCACTTCTGGGTATTTTAACCTTGTATTTCATTATTTCTAATGACATGGGTGGCTACATAAGCCAGAAACATATGAGAACTATGAGCTCTAAAAGAAACTACAACTCAACATAGGGTTATTTACTTCTATTGGAACTAAGTTGCAAGCAAGCCCTAGCTTGGTGGTCTCCAAAAAAGGGTTTTGGAGCCCTGCCTTTGTTTTATGAAACTCATATAGAATGTCAGACAAAATTACCAAACTAAAATATTAGAGTCTTTAAGCAAAAGTTAGAGTTAAAGAAGGCCAATTTGGAAATTAGGGTCTAATGGGACTAATTATATAGCCTGATCTTTTTGTCCTAGTTACAAAGGCTTGTAGAAAAGGTACTCACCAGTGTATCCAAACACAGAGATCAATCAAGGTACAAGAACATATTTAATCTTAGCAGATGTGTTATTATTTAAATATTGGAAAATAAGATACCTGGGTAAAGAATTATCTTTATCTCTCTATCTCTCTACCTACCTACCTACCTACCTATCTATCTATAGTATTTAGGCAAAGTATTATCTTTGCCTAAATATGTGTGTATATATACACACACACACACATATATATACAGTATATATACTCATATATACATATATACACATATATACGTGTGTATATATACACGCGTATATACATACACTCATATATGTGTGTGTATATATATGCACACACATATACACACACACATATATGCACATACACACACACACACACACACACACATATTAGGCTTACTTGAAGTTTCCTCAATCAGTCATCCTGACAAAAAAAAGTCACGTATTAACTAACATTGCACTTTTCTTAACATGGTAGAACTACCAGTAAGATGGAACTTGGTTATAAGGCAGTTATAACTGGGATATAGATTAGTTTCAAAGTCAAATTAATGCTAGAATAGTAGCCACATAGCTATGGTGAAAATTTACAGAAAAATAGTTGCTCAAATTACAAAGTAGAAACTGAAAAGTTAACAGTGTAACCACTCAGATCATTTACCATGACACTCAAAGGCATCATTAAATGGACTGAATAACGAATAGAGAATATGCCAAAGTTTTCTAGATGACCATTTAAATTTTCATGGTAAAATAATTTCAAAGATAAAATGCCTATTATAACTAAGACATATATTGATAAAAGCAAGTAAAATGAAATATTATATGATTAACCAATGAATTTTTAAACCTTCATACCTTAATTTATTCATTCAACAAATAGTCATAGAAAAACTCTTGTGTGTCAAGGTGCTATACTAGTTTCTGGGAATAGGTACAATTTATATCAATAACTTTTTTTTTTTCAGAGAAACACTAACATTTGTAAAAAAACATCTTACAGCTTTCTACATGGGTAGAAAGAGTAGTCTGAAATAAAGAGTGTAGTCATAAGATTGAGCACAGTTGGAAACAAGGCAACAATCTATCTCGTAAATACCAAATCATGTTCCCAAAATAGAAACAAGACTAGATAGTCCCTCAGAACAATGAAGGCTGACATTTAATACTTTTTGAATTCCAGCCCTGTAGCAGCTTGGAAAGTCATATTAAAAATGGCTTTAGGTGAACGAATAGTACAGGCAAGACATTGTATTACTGAGCTCAGTGATGAACAATCATTGTCAACCAAAATTTCTTTCCTTTTTCTGAATGAATGAGAATGAACAGAAGGAGGAGGAGTAGATAGTGGAAGGAAACAATAGGCTCTGAGAAAGTTTATCTCTGCCCTACAATAAAAAGTGAAATACTTTGTTCTAAGTTAATTGTAAATTGATTTTATATATATATATATATAAAACTTTTTGTATATGTGTATATATGTATGTATATTCAGATGGGTATGTTTATTTCTATAATAAAGACTTCCCAATGAGAGAGATATGGTTTCAACTCCTAAAATTCTTACCAATCCTATTTTCAAAGTACTGAAAAAATTAAATTACTGTTTTATTTTCAGATAAAGACTAGAAACTAATGGTTTACTGGCATGATCCTATCAGATTTACGTTTTCTTTTCAGACTTCTATGTATATACCACACATAAGTAGAAAAGGTCCTGAACCAAACTAAATAGTAAGTCAGAAGGCTTTCCTGTAGGAAGACACAACTATGGTTGGTTTCACTAAGTCTTCCTACTCAACAGTATATATTTTTTAAACCAGAACTCTTTGTTTGTTAATAATAGCCTCTTTCCAAAAATATTTTTTTTTCTTTCTATGTCAATTCTAATGCTTTGTTATGGTCAAGGGTCAGTCAAACACGTGCTGAGCCATGAAAATACTGAATAACATTTTTTTGTTTGTTTTTTGTTTTTTTTTTAATGTTGAAGATTTCTGTGTTGTTATAAAGAAAACTAACCCTTTTGAAAGGTCGATTCTATGCCGCATCTCCTGTCACCCCAATTCTCTAAAGAAAGGAATGGAAGTAGTTTAAAAGCACTGAAAGTTTTTTTTTTTTTTTTAATATAAATAGAAACTTGGTCTTTATTGAGGGGAAAAAATTTCCACTGAAAGTCAAATATTTTCATAATGAAGGAATAAAAAAGTGATCATTTTACTGAAGGGGTGTTTTATTTGATGGCCGGGAAGACACCCTTGATATTTATTTTATTCTGGTAGCCACATCCACTGAAGTCAATGTCTCTATTTAAAAGCTCATTACTACTACTGAAACCAAATAGAAATAATGAACAGAAAGCACAACCCATCAGAAAGTCCATGTTTCTGGTCACAGAACACACTCTTTTGTCACTATTTCCCCATATGGAAAATGAAGTAAATACTTAATGGTAAAAACACATTTTTATAGGCTCGAATGATAGGTACTGGAATCCAGAGGAACTGATTGTAGGTCCAAGTCTCTAAATGACAGTACCTTGTAACTACTAGCTGATTATGTTGTGCTGATTTATTTATAATCAGAATAATAATTTGACTGCCCAAAGAACTCATTATCTAATAAGTAAATGATGAAATATTATCTAATTGTAAATGACCACTGGAAAAATCTCTCTCTGCAACTCTGCCAGTCTCTACCATAAAGTCTTGTCTTATAAATTCAGAAAGATTAATAAAATATGTCTTTCATAAAAAGACTTGCTATGTTTCATGTGGAAAACCCTGTATGCCCTGGGGAAAGGCTAGAATTGTAGCTTGAGATTTGTCTAGGACAATGATGCAAAACTGAAACTTTAAATTAGAAATTTCTAATATCTCAGACAAGTTAAAACATTATCCTGCCAACCACCACCCTTTAAAAAATTTTCTTGGCTGGGCGCGGTGGCTCAAGCCTGTAATCCCAGCACTTTGGGAGGCCGAGACGGGCGGATCACGAGGTCAGGAGATAGAGACCATCCTGGCTAACACGGTGAAACCCCGTCTCTACTAAAAATACAAAAAAAACTAGCCGGGCAAGGTGGCGGGCGCCTGTAGTCCCAGCTACTCAGGAGGCTGAGGCAGGAGAATGGCGGGAACCCGGGAGGCGGAGCTTGCAGTGAGCTGAGATCTGGCCACTGTACTCCAGCCTGGGTGACAGACCGAGACTCTGTTTCAAAAAAAAAAAAAAAAAATTTCTTAACAATACTATCATCTGTCCCTGGCCTAGAGTGTCACAGAGAATAGGAAATCTAACGTTCTCTCTCATTCTTTGCTCTAAATTCTAGCGGTACAAATGAATGGGGAATCTATATCTTTTATTAGGGTGGGAGAATGTACAAATTTGTAAATAGTGTCCAAAAATCGTTATTCACTCAAAATACATAAAAACTACATCATTTTAAGAGCAGAAAAGTTAAGTTTGGTGTACTGAAAGGCTAAACAACTTCAACAATCTGAGAGCATAGTTTAAATTTGTGTGTTGCATTCACTTATAAAGAAACACACTGTTGTCTAAAGCCTATTTTTGGACTTAAAATATACTAATTGGCTTATACACCCAATTTGGACTAAAAATTTATTATATATACATTTGTTTATGTATTTTAATATTCATTAAAAGGATATGTTGAATACATTGCCTCCATCTATAATATGCAATACCTGTGTTATGAATATATTTATTATATGTATTATATATTGGTGTTATATTACATAATAGTGCTACATATATGTAAACAATTTAGTAAAATTATGTTTTTATCCTTATGCTAGTAATAACATATATTAAATACAAATACATATAAACAAATTTTTATGGCTACTGAGAAAAATCTTACATGATTATTTTGATAATCTTTTGCAGTAAGATGAAAATATCACTTATAGAAAGAAAAAGTATCGTTAAATTTCTATATTGTTATAACATTGCACAGAGATGTCTAATACACTTTAAAATTTTAATATAATATTTGTTATATTGACAATGCAGATAAACATGGCATTAACTATTGTACTTCAGAAATTGCTGAAAATTTAGTAACAAATTATGAGAGTAGGCTTAATTGGAATATTCTTTCAGACAGAAGAGCAAAGGCTTATTTGTCTTATTTAAATTTTATCTTAGTCCATACCTCTATTTTTTCTAGAAGATACTATCATGGAAAATCATCAAGAGAATTTCGCTATTCATTGAAAATAAATTAAGATAAGTCTCTTCAAGTACAACTGAAAATAATGTAAACTTTTCTGATATACAAATCCCATTTAATTTTTTTTTGTATATTAAATCAAAATTTTGTGTTGTAGGTGACAAATTGCTTTTTCTTGACCCAAGTGGCCAGGATGGATCACAGCTCACTGCAATCTCCGCCTCCCGGGTTCGAGCAACTTTTATGCTTCAGCTTCTCGAGTAGCTGGGATTACGGGCGCCCACCACGAAGCCCAGCTAATTTTTGTATTTTTAGTAGAGACAGGGTTTCACCATATTGTCCAGGCTGGTCTCGAACTCCTGACCTCAAGTGATTCTCCTGCCTCGGCCTCCCAAAGTGTTGGAATTACAGGTGTCAGCCACTGCCCCTGACCGAATAAACATTAAGTTTTTAAAAACTTTTCATTTCTGAAGTTAAGGAGACATATCAACTTGTTATAAGCTGATTTTATAAAGCAATTAGAAAAACTAAACTTTGGGTTCTCAAGATTGATTAATTCCATAATTCCACTATATTTGGTAATAATTAAAAATTTGATGAAACAAAAAATTTGAAGTATGCATAATACCATATGTGGTATGTAGTCAACAATTTGTAAGTATTAGTTTCAATAGAAAAATGAGTCTTAAATCTGGCTGCACATTAGAATAAAGGGAGCTTTTAAAAAATACTCACATCTTTTAAAAAATACTCATACCTGTGACTCATCTTCGCAAATTGACTATCTGATCTTAAATGAGAGAAGTATCTTCCTCCAAAAAATTCTGATGCATAACTGGAGAGTTAAGAACCATTGACCTTGCAATAGTAGAAATCTACTTTTAATGTAAGTACATACTAAATATCTTCCAGAGCACATACAGTTAATTAAGCAGTATATTGCATAACATTTATTTTTTCCCCACTTATGATTTAATGTTTCCTTAAAAAGTGAAATATGGGCTGGGCACGGTGGCTCACTTCTGTAATCCCAGTACTCTGGGAGGCCGAGGCAGGCAGATCACTAAGTCAGGAGATCAAGACCATCCTGGCCAACACGGTGAAACCCCATCTCTACTAATAATACAAAAGTTAGCTGGGCATGGTGGTGTGTGCCTGTAATCCCAGCTACTTTAGCTTCTCAGCTGAAGCAGGAGAATCACTTGAACCCGGGAGTCGGAGGTGGCAGTGAGCTGAGATTCTGCCACTGCACTCCAGCCTGGTGACAGAGCAAGACTACATCTCAAAAAAAAAAAAAAAAAAAAGGCAATGTGGCAGAAAACTAAATAAAAGAGGCTAAGGAAATTCAATAGTTCTAGCAAAAGAGATGGGATGGAATTCATAAATAGAGTCACTAAAAGAAATATATAGATGAAAGAAATAGCTTTTAAGTGGTTCCATTAAGCAGTTTTTACTAAGTTTATCTTTAATGTTTGCTGTGGAATCTATCGCTTCCCCAGGCTTTGAGAAAAAGGCAAGTTCTGGGATGTTGATGTGCTATCCACAATGTGTTACAGGAAAGTAAATCACTTAGTAAACATTAAAGTAAGTTTCCCAAATAATTTTGGTTGCTCTTTTGTTGTCATAATCATGTTCATAAAACTGTTTGTATCAGACATATTGACGTTGCTTCCAGTATATAGACAGATTTAAAAGATAAATCTTTCAAAATATTCTATTAAATATAAATTAAAAATTTGAAAATTATTTACCCTAAAATATTATTTCTTAAAAGTATATGTAAAAATATATTTAGAAGACATCATAGTCTTCTCTTTCTAAGATTTATGAAAGTAGGTATTCGTGCATGAGGCTTAATGCATAAGTAATTTGGAAAATACTTCTTTTGTCATGAAAATCTTTTTCCTCCTTAGTTCAACATTCCTTCCATGAAAAACAAACAAACAAATAAACAAAGTACATCAGATATATAAACTTCTGCAGTTGATAAATTTCAGTCAGGAGAGCCAAATCCTCTGTGTCAATTGGATACTCTTAGTTGCTTATATTCAAGGCCCTGTATGCGGGCATAAAAATGCATGAAGTGACTAGTCAATTAGTCTTTCCTCTCGGGAGGTCTGGTTTTGGCCAAGCATACAATAAAAGGACTCTATTAACTTAATTCTATCTGCAATTTGTGTACACGACCCAAATCACCTCAGAGTAAATTATGATTAGTTGTTCCAATTCATGAAAGAACTAGGACTAGAATCACACTTGAGGTCCACAGGGGGATGGTGAAACTATGAAGGAATTGTGTGCAGCACCTGCCCATACCATGCCCTGCTTAATCAACTGCCTCTCCATGGGGCACTGGAAAGAAGGCTGGAAGATCACCAAGAGCTGTTTACACAACTGGAACCATTCCATCTCAACTCCAGTGAAGCAAACAACAGTGAAAGGGTCCTCTATTCCAATCATCCAATGAAAACAATATGAAGTGGACATCTTGGGAAGTAAATCACCAGGAACATTAAGACATCAGGGAGAGAACATTTTTTTAAGTAGTTCAATTAATCAATTTTTACTGTTTATCTCTAGTGTTTGCTGTGGGATCCATTGCTTACCTAGACTATGTTAGACAAAATGTTCATGTGCTATCCAAAAGAAAGTGAGAGAAAAATCATATATGGGTTACAACACAGTAAAATCTTCTTTTTCTCATTACATGCTTCATTGAGTAGGCTCTTCTTTACTTATTTTCATAGCCTTCTATAGCTCTGCGGGTCTAAAGTTTCCAAACACACTAATTATTTAATCTATATTTCCATATAAAAAGAGTTTATATAGCATCTGAAATGGATATATTTTCTAAATAAAAATTCAGTTAAAATGAGGATTTTGGACTGTTTTTCAATTCTACTTCTAACTTAATTTTCCGTGATATTTTTGTCATTTGGATCTTTATAATTCTTATTATGAGCATATTCTTTGTTAATAACATTATTTTTTAACTGGACTGGGAATAATGAAAGGATTTTATGTTTGTCTACTTGGGAAAACTGTACCTTGACAAACAGAAAACAAAGGCAAAATTGTACTGTACTAAATATTAAACTTTATATCCAACACACTATTTCAAAAATGGAAAAATAGTTAAAAGTTAGCTATCTCCAAGTAGATTATATATGCCAAAGATGAAGAAAGCAGTTGGAAACTCTGCAGCTCTGAAATGCTGTTGTGATTAGCAGGAAAACACAACAAAATGCTCACATCAGTGTTCCTTAATCAGTGACTCAGAACAAACACGTTGGCCATCAGATTAACAGACTTTTCCACAGGCAGATCCAGTAAATATAGAAGACTGAAACTATCCAAAGATAAACTATAAAACTATTAATTGTTGTATGTGGCCTCCAGTTATTTTATTCTCTATGCTTGCTAGACTATTTACCAGGATTCTTTTTTCTTATTAAGGGAAGAGTAAGCAATACATCTCTGAAACATGTGTCAGTTGTTTAAAAATGTGCAAGGGCAAGGCAAAAGTGTGATTCCACTTCCACAGAGCAAAAGCATGCATTTCAAACTTACAAAAAAAATTTCAGCCATGTATGAAACTTTTCACCTAGGCATTTATTCTTGCCTTCTCATTCCTCATGTATGCATGCATACGTCATCAAGATTTTTTTTAATGATAAACATATATCCTATAATTGTTTTCATAATGTATTCTGCAAAACATGCTTTTTACTCTCATATGATTCCTCAAGCAACAGTACAAATAGATATACTAGGAAATCTTAACATAACACAGATTGCTGCCAAATTGTCAGCTGTTGCTGGATGAATGGTGAGACTGAGACACATTTTTACCGCCTTGGGTTAACCGTTTTAGATGACACATCTGTATACAGTTGTCCAGTTAATATTAGTATAAGTCTTCACTGTGGTCATAAATAATATAACTAAGAAAACTAGAGGTGCAGTGATGCCTTTCCTTTGGAATGTAATGTGAGGATTATAACCAGGATAGTTACCCTGTTGATCAGTCACAAAGCCTAAGCTAGTCCCTGGGGACTACTGAAAGCATTGCTAATTCTTCATGCCTTAAGTATGGAATCACATCCTAGAGACTTCAGTTACATACTGATAACAATTGCTTCTTTTCTATAAGGCAAACCACACCAACCTTAGAAGAGGAGAATTAAAACGTCTATCCATAAATTTCATGTGCAAACACATGACAATGATTGCATTGAAGGTTGTCATCTGCTGCCATTGTCAGTAGTCTCATCAAGGGACAACTGCTAGTCGTGCACTCCAGAGGCCTTTTAACTCTTAAATGTATGATTTCACACTTGAGACAAGCCTGCTGTCATTTAAAAAGACAAATGCAGATTCTAAAGAATTAATTTCCCTCTCAATACAAATGAAGAGGTATCCTTAGCCTCATGATTTTGTAGACTTTTAAAGAGGATCTCCTAAGATTACTGGAAAATTGCAAGTAAATGTGATGGTAGAATACATAAAAATTCCAATTTCTTGAAATATAAGTCAAATGAGAAAAAATAGTATTATAAATTATATTTTGTAGTGCCTTTGCAAATGCCACTTTATGACATTTTCATTCATATACATTTCTTATAAAATAAAATTGAAAGCTTAGCCCTCATAGAAAATTAAAGTGAAAACTTCTAGTCTATTATCAGAAAAAATAATTAGTTAAGGAGTTTAGGTAATTGTGATTTGATTCTGGATGATTTCTATAATTGTATCAGGTTTTTTTTTTTGAGACGGAGTCTCGCTCTGTCGCCCGGGCTGGAGTGCAGTGGCCGGTTCTCAGCTCACTGCAAGCTCCGCCTCCCGGGTTTACGCCATTCTCCTGTCTCAGCCTCCAAGTAGCTGGGACTACAGGCGCCCGCCACCTCGCCCGGCTAGTTTTTTGTATTTTTTAGTAGAGACGGGGTTTCACCGTGTTAGCCAGGATGGTCTCTATCTCCTGACCTCGTGATCCGCCCGTCTCGGCCTCCCAAAGTGCTGGGATTACAGGCTTGAGCCACCGCGCCCGGCCAGGTTATTTTTTAACTCAAAATTTATGTTCAACCAGTTCCTATAAAACATCAGCTGTTCTTGGTAAAATAATTCATAATAAAGACAAATTACCATATTTTTCAGTGATGTGCCCATAACTTTGCAAACTAATTTAAAATTTATTTAATACTGGTAGCAACCATACAAAATAGCATAACTTATGAGTTTCTGATTTTTATATTAAAATTTTTATTTAATTTATTCTATCATTATTGTTATATGTGAACATGGCTTTTAGAGATTTTAGGCTTAATTTTAAACTTAGAAATAAAGAAGGCTGTATAATAGCCATATTTTGAAAATGCAGAGATTAAGAATTCTAATCTCATCCCTTCTTTGAAAAAGTCTCTTGATTGGTCTTTACCTCAGTTTTTACATCAGTACTGTAAATAAGGCATTAATAATTTAACTTGGCATTTTTTAGCATATTCACTTACCTGATTTACAGACATTTTAAATCAAAATTTCTTTATAACTTACTCATTGTTTATGAAATAACAACCAATGTAAAATAAAAACAGATCCATTATAAATAATTCTTATTTGAACCATCATGCTACATAAATTCAGTCAAATGTTAGCACTTAGAAAGGCTAAGTAGGCACTGAAACTCTACTTCCAGATGGGCTGACATTTATTTCTATTGATTTCTCATTTTTTCCTGGCAGTTACTCTTACCTATCACTCCTCTTATCAATGTCACCAGACCTACTTCTTTATTTTTTACCTTGCTCTAAGCCTGGTGGAAGAGGAGTACTTTTGTAGTCAATAGGGAAGTAGCATCTTCAAGTACGCATCACTGTCTTTGTATTAAGTGCATCCTCAGCCCCTAGCCTCTCCCGTCACTGTCCATCCTCCAGCTTTTCTCAGCTTTTCATATCCAAACCTCTAACTACTGCCCCTTTGAGGGAAATGTCCATGTTAACTGCAGCTGGTTTTCCACATATGTGCAGATGAAAGTCCTTTAGCATTTTGTGTACAAAACAAACAGCACCAGTGTGTAACCTTTTATTTTCTTTTGTTCCTAGAAGGCTTACAGGAAAATAAAGTTGGGAAGACAGGAGGGCAGGCAAAGTTTTACTTTTATTTCTTCACTTTTAGTTGTTATTTACTCTGAGAGAACAAATTCTTTTTTGTTTGCTCCAAACATCAAAGTGCAAGAGGGTAAGCAAAAGTGTGTTTGAATTCTTTGTTGGAGCAGGGAAGTACAGAATTTTTTTTTTTTTTTGCACATGGATGTTGAACTATAGAGAAAGGGGATTCCTGTACTTCATAAAAGGGAATAAAAGAGTCATTAGCATTCTGGTAAGCACTGCTGTCTCCCAGGTACATGAGATAAAGGAAAGACAGACATTAAAATTCAAGAATGAATCAGCTACCTTTATTCCTTCCCCATCTGTGTGTCCCCCATCCACCTGTTATGTGACTAATGAAGCTCTCTACTCTTCAAATACCCAAAGGTCATTCCTTTTCCTGAGCATTGGCTACGAGCGCCTCAATATGTCTCCTAGGCTTGCCTGGCTGGAGCTCCCATGCAAAGGATTTGACGACCTTGTTTAGTGGTTTTTAGTGGGGCTTTTCTATTTTCTGTTGCTCAGAAATGGAAGTGGTAGGAATGAGTTCCAGGTTCAGTCATAATCAGTGGTTCATATGTTCTCATTTTCGAAATAGGTATTCAGTTTCTGATACGAAAAGTGGTAAAATAGGAGATCAATGACTGGAATTTGCTTACAATAGCAGGCAGGATATGTACTAAGTTAAACAGCTTATTTCAGGCTGAACATCTATACCATTCACTACTTGTAAGTTTGTTTTATGAGAGCTTAAAATTTCTGATATAAAAACCTTTAAAATTCAAACGTCTTGTTCATTCATGCTTCATTTACCTAGAAAATACACAGTTTTTTCATATACTTTATTAGCCATCTTACATAAAATTTTCCAAGTGGTAGAAAAAATAAATTTTGATTAATTAACTCATTAATGTATTTCATAAACATTGAATATCTTCTGCATTAGGTGCTCTTTAACTTTATTTAAATAGATAAAGGACTCTTCTATGAAACTGCAAATATTTTAATAATCAGTAATATATATTGGTACTTTTTAGTATACATTTCTTTTCACCTTTAGAGGCTCTCAAAGAAGATGACATTCTCCACAAAAGATAATAGTTGGAGTTAGGAATAGACATCTTGATATTTTTCCTTTTTTCACCTGGCCTTTCAGAGCTGAAAGGTCATTGAAAAGGAGGAAGTACTTTTAAGTGTATCCTATGTCTTGTGATCTCAGATTATTTAAATAAGAAAGCACAAGAAATGGAGAAGTTGCTTCCAAGAACAAGGATGTTTTTCTTTCATATTGCATTACACATGGACAGGTTCTCTGGGGCCTGAAAACTGCACAGCTGTGTGCATTTGTGTTCAAGATTAGGTTTATTGTGTTTAGCTTGCCTCTTCTTTTATGGTTACTCTTCCTCAGCTGTCCATCTTTCCATCTCACTTTCACATTTCAACTCTCAAAAAAATGTGGAGGTAATGAAATGTCTGGAATTTCTTTTGTGTATGGATTCAAAGTAATAGTGAAACAGACGTGCTCTGCTGGACACTGTCATTCATGAAATTATGCAAAATTTGCAAATAAGTGTTCAATTAACTGCTCAGACCAATTATAAAAAAAAATTAAGGAAAGTTTAGGAATCAAGGGCCTAGGAGGGATTAAAATTCAAATTGTTCAATGAGGCAAATTTCTGACAAAAAAATCTTACAATTTTGAATATGGACTATTTCTTATAAGAAATAACCTTTTCCCCTTTTTTCCTCCCACTCCCAATCTCAAGTTTTCTGAAATCAGCCCAAAAGACAAAATAACACAATTCTCACATTCCTATCCTTGGTTTACTTTTCCTTATTATCTAATTAATAATTAAATTTTATTTGTCTCATTTTTATTATTAATATATATTTACACAAATGTGCATATTAAATATGTGTATTTAGTATCTTAGGAATTTTGAAGTAAAAAAACAGAACATCTTTGGGCCTTCACCTCTGTGTTGAGTGATTTTAGCTTCTTTTTTGACTTTTCCCCACAAAAAAGGAAAGGGAAATTTCTACTTAGTCTCTTGTTTTTACAGACACTCAAAATCTACTTACTTTCTCATTCTTAAAGAAATTAAATTTTCTGTCAGGCAAGGATGTCCTATGAGCAAAATAATGTATCTCATGCAAGATTTGAAAACTAATATGTGATATTTCCCAGAAATATTTTGTTTTTTATCAGACACATTTACTAATAGATTTTCAAGCACTAAAAAGTTAACATTAATAGTTACTTCTGGAAGATCAAGGAACTCCCTGTGCTTGGCAGTCAGAGCTCAGAGGAGGCAGTATGCTCCTAAGCATAGGTCCTGCACCTTACACTTGGGTGAGACTGATATGTTAGAGCAAAAGAACGAAGCTGGAGATTGGTCATGGTCCAAAACCAACTCCAAACTGACAGTTACAGCTCTGGATCTGTAGCTGCCTTGGATAGTGTTGGCTCTTGGGTCCCAGTATGAAACAGTTTATTTTTGCTTTTTAGACCAGACTTTGGGGTTCTTTTTAACTTGATTTGTTCATCTCAAAGTCTGAAAAACCAAGATGTATGAAAATTGTAGTATGAAAATTATAAAGCAGTATAAACTCTCCTTATTGAGTACTTCATTAACATTCCTATTATCTTAAATATTATTATTTTGGATTTTGCAAATGTGATGCTCTTAGTTTTCACTATTCCATAACAACAAAAGTAGTTCAGAAAAAAAATAGCTAAATGTTCAGAATTAATAAAACTGCCACTGTATGCCAAGCATAAAAAAATTGTTGCTTTTATGAAGTTCAAAGAACTTATGGCTACTTGAAGTCTCCTAAATATTGTTTTGTGAATTTTGTATGTGTTGCAGAGTAAATTGTTTTCCCCTTTGAAAATATTTCATTGTGAAGTGCTAACTTCCCTCAAACATGACTGAATTTGGAGATAGGATGTTTACAAAGGTGATTAAGTTAAAACGAGGTCATTAGAGTTTACCTGAATCCAACTGGATGGGGGCCCTTGTGAGAAGAGGAAATTTGGACACACATTTGTATAGAGAGAAGGAATGTGAAGAAAAAGGGAGAGGATGACCATCTCCAACCCAATAGAGAGTCCTGGAATCAATTCTTCCTGTGGCCTTCAGAAGGAACCAATTCTACCTATACCTTATCTTAGACTTTTAGTCTCCAGAATGGTGAGAAAATAAATACTTGTGCTTTAATATATCTGATCTGTGGTTATTTGTTATGACTGTCCTAGCAAACTAATGTGGTATGAAAATTATCAATTACTTATGAGAAAATAAAACACATAATTTGAAAATGAATTAAAATTAGTAATATGCATAACTATATATATATTTAATTGCTATATTAGCCAATTAATGTTAACTCAGTACGAATATAGTACTGTGGTTTTAATCTTGGAAACTGTACATTAAAACATATCATAATATTAAAGCATATATGGTAATAAAACAATACAGTAAATAATCACTAACAGAGCTTGATTAATCTGTATATTTGAGCCTGGTTTACTATAGTACCTTTTCATTACAGCAGCTAGAACTTTTATTTATTATAACCCATTAACATTTCTTTAAAATTTCTGTTTTTTGGAAAAGTATTTAGCTTTTAAAGGAATATTTCCAATAAAATATTTTAGTCTACCTATAAAATTAAGAAATGCAAATTCCTTCTCTAATTTTAATTTTATGTATTAACATGGAACATAAATGGATTTAGTCTTATGATTTCATAAATAAGTCGTTTTTCTTTGTACTTAGACATTCTTTTTAAATCAATGCAATGCCGGTGTGAAGCGTGAATTTACAAAGAATTTTAATCATCGATGTATGAGTAACTGTATGGATTGCTTGGGTTGCTAAGGTGGCATTAACAATAATTGCAGGAACTACTCACTGCCTTCGTGATATTGCTAACTTTGACAGGGACATACACCTTTTCACAAATGAAAAACAAGACTTGAGTATGAGACATTTAACAAAGCAGTTAGTGATTAATTGCTGAACAAATCAAATACAATAAATGTGAGTTAGAAGGAGTGAACACTGGGAATATAGTGGTTTTTAAAGACTACTTAATTGCATTGCTGCTGCTGTTTTTAATCAACTTTACCTTAAATACTAATATTCAGAAGTAGTTACAAAGCCTTTTTTTTGGTCAAACTGAAAGTTTGCGAAAATTTGGAATTAAATAAAGGAGGTTGATTTTGAGGTTAGGCTGCCAATTGTTAGTTTCAATTTTGATGAAATGCATCAATGCCTCTAATTTTTCATGAAAACATAACTCACTGTTTTTTTTTTTTTTTCACTAGAACAGAAATCATGTGTGTTAAGTCATAGTATTTGACCCATCTCCTTTCACTTGATTTCCCTCTTGAATGGTATTGTAGGGCTTACATAGACAGTTCATTGACACATGAGTGAAGTCATCTGTTTGGGTGTTCATTCTTTGGCTTGCTGCAAACTCAAAATTTTGGGTGTTTTAATCTCTGCTGTGCTAACTGTAGCAATTGGTACAACAACATGAATAACACATTAAAACAAATTATCATCCCAGCACTTTGGGAGGCCGAGACGGGCGGATCACGAGGTCAGGAGATCGAGATCATCCTGGCTAACACGGTGAAACCCCATCTCTACTAAAAAATGCAAAAAACTAGCCGGGCGAGGTGGCGGGCGCTTGTAGTCCCAGCTACTCGGGAGGCTGAGGCAGGAGACTGGCATAAACCCCGGAGGCGAAGCTTACAGTGAGCTGAGATCCGGCCACTGCACTCCAGCCTGGGCGACAGAGGAGACTCTGTC
Organism: Trachypithecus francoisi; assembly: GCF_009764315.1. Classification (NCBI taxonomy): domain Eukaryota; kingdom Metazoa; phylum Chordata; class Mammalia; order Primates; family Cercopithecidae; genus Trachypithecus; species Trachypithecus francoisi. The sequence goes on from NW_022681469.1 coordinate 65,305,813, forward strand.
TCAAAACAAACAAACAAACAAACAAAAAACCAAAAAACAAATTATCATAAGTGATCATGAGAGATTTTTAAAGATGAGTTTGTTGAACAGTCAATGACACTCCGAAATTAGAAATTCCGGCAGAAGGGGACTTGTATTAGTTTCCCTGAGGGTACTGTAATACATCACAAACTGAGTAAAGATAAATTTATTGTCTTACAATTCTGGAAGTTAGAAGTCTGAAATTAAGATGTCACCTTGACCATACACCCTCTACAATCTATAGAGAAGAGGTAGAGAAGACTTCTTACTTGCCTCTTCCAGCTTCTGGTGTTTGCCAGCAATTCTTGGAGTTCCTTGACTTGTAGCTGTATCATTCTTCTATTGTCACATGGGTGTTTTCTCTCTTTTCTCTTCTTATAAGGACACCAGTCATATTGGAATAAGGACTCACCCTTGTCCAGTATGACTTCATCTTAACTAATCACATCAACAACAGTAGTATTTCCAAGTAAGGACACATTCTGAGGTGCTGGGATTTAGGACTTCAACATATTTTTTGGGGAAGACACAATTCAACATATTGAAAATGATCTCAAATGTGAGTAAAAGTTTACCAAGCTGAGAGGGTTAGAGCCCAGAAGCCAAGAAGTATAAGTTTCCTCAGAAACTAGTGGGGCTTTTTCAGAGTGGAAACTCAATAAATATTTATAGATGGAAGGAATGAATACAGGCATGGAGAAGAGCCCGTAGAAATGCGGAAAAGGCATATATTAGGTTTCTATTGCTGCTGTAACAAATTACCACAAATTTAGTGGCTTAAAACAACATTTATGTATAATTTTATAGTCCGGAAGTCAGGAGTCTGAAATACGTCTTGTTGGACAAAATTAAAAGTGTCAGCAGAGCTGTATCCTTTTCTGAAACTCTAGAGGAAAATGCGTTTTCTTGTCTTTTCCAGCTTCTAGAAGCCCCCTGAATTCCTTGACTCCTTACTACTTCCTCCATCTTCAAGGCAAATAATGGCTAGTTGAGTCTTAGTCTCAGTGCCACCTCTCTGGTTCTGACTCTTCTGTTTCTCCCTTCTTCATTTAAAGAGTATTGTGATTACATTTGACCCACCTGGATATCCAGGATAATCTCCCTATTGTAAGGCCAGCTGATTGACAGCCTTAATTCCATCTACAATTTAACACCCTCTTGCCATTTAATAGAACTATTCTCATGTTCAAGGGATTGGGAGACAAACATCTTTGAAGAGCTGATTATTGAGGCTCATTAAAACTTCATTGTTCTTGGTAGAAAATTGGTTTCTTCATAAACTGATAACAGAATTTTTTTTTTTCCCAGCCTGCCTCTGAGTTTACCTGTATATTGATTCATGCATGGATTCATTTAGAAATGTCTGCTATGCAACTGGCAACTAGGCAAGACTAAATTATTCCATTCCATGACCTCCCGATCTAGATAGGAAACTCTACACGCGCGCACACACACACACACACACACACACACACAATAATTGCAGCACAATGTGAATTAACTCAGGTTCATTTATAGTTGAATGACAGCACAATGGAAGAACCCAAACATTTTTGTAAAAACAACAGGATTAGGTAAACTTCATAAAAAAACTGGGCAATTGAAAATGTTCTCAAGCTTGGGTAAAAGTTTACCAATTATAAAAGGTAAGATCCAGGAAGCCAGAAAGGAGAAGTTTCCTCAGAAACTAGTGGGACTGGTGAGCCTTTTTCAGGTGGAAACTCAATAAATAGTTACAGATGGGAGAAAGGAATATAGCCAGGGAGAAGAGCCTGTAAAAATGCAGACAGACAAACAGTAGAAGAATATTTTCTGGGCACTGTAAATGGTACTTATCTCTTGGAGCAAATGATACAAAAAGGGAGGAGGTAAGTTGGTGTTGGAAAGAGTTTAAATTCAGGGAGGTGGACTTGTATGTCAGCCAAGGGAACTGAGACTTCACACAGGATAATGTTTCTTACCCTTTACAGGAAACTAGCCCTTTTAGAATCTAATGAAACCCTAAAATCTCTCTCCTTATATATATGCATATATGAACCTTCTATATGTAATTGGACAAGTTATGAATATGCTAATTGAAATCTATAAATCTTATCTATAGCCTGTAGAACTCAGGGTAAAAACCAAATGAAAGAGACCATGAAAAAGGATTAAAGAAAATATCTGCTATAGGCAATAGGTATAGGAAGTTACTACCAAACCATGAAGAAGTTTGTAATCTAACTGGAATTATGTTCATAAAAATCACATTGTCCTGTTAATGAAGTTGAAGAGGATAAGATTGGAGACAGAGCAATAGGAGACTAGTTCTCAAATGTCCGGATGAGAAATCCAATGGGCCTGTGCTAAAGCAATAGCACTCTATTTTGCTGTCTTAAGATAAACATTTTAAGAAGGTTCTTATTTATTTGGTATACCATTTAAGAAATTAGGGTATAGGAGAAAATAATACAGAATGGATGAAGAGGAATAATACCAGTAAGTATTACAATTCTGGAGTGTTTTAATAATATTAAACTGGATTCACTATTTCCAATAGCTTTTAATGGATAAAATGTAGGTTTCCTGAAAGCAAACTATAAAAAGGCATAGAGAGAAAACACTGTGGCATCAACAAGACAAGCAAGACGTATATTAAGCAAGGCTTATTTTTAATAGTTTTACTGAGGTATTATATACCATACATACCATAAAATTCACCTATTATAAATGTACAATGACTTTTAGTAAATGGGTAGAGCTGCACAAGCTCCACCACAATCCAGTTTAGAACCTTCCTATCACCTCTGAAAAGTTCTTCCATATTATGCTGACACCTCCACATAGCTAACCCCTGCTTCTAATTAGTGCAGTTAGAATCACACTAATGTTTCTGCCTCTAAGAATCTACTTTTCCTGGACATTTTATATAAATAGAATAAGGTAGTATGTAGTCTTTTGCACTTGGCTTCTTTCAATTAGCATGTTTTTTGAGAGTCAACGCTGTTGAAGCATGTATCAGTAGTTCATCCTTTTATTAACACAGTATTTCATTTTATGGGCATGTCATATTTGTCTTATTCATAGATCTGCTGATAGAAACTTGGATTATTTCCATGTCTTGGCTATTATAAATAATGCTGCTATGAACATCTCATGTACATGTCTGTGTAGACATTTAAAAATGATTTGCATTTGTTTTTATTATTATATTTTTAGGGACAGGCTCTCACTCTGTCACCTAGGCTGGAGTGGAGTGGTGTGACCACAGCTCACGGCAACCTTGAACTTTTAGGCTCAAGTGATCCTCCCACTTCAGTCCGCTGAGTAGCCAGGAGTACAAATGTTCGTCACCACGCCCAGCTAATTTTTTCCTTTTTTGACAGAGTTTTAGGGCATCTCACTTTGCTTCCAGGCTTGTCTCAAACTCTTGGCCTCAAGAAATTCTCTTGCCTTGGCCTCCAAAATTCCTGGGATTACAGGCATGAGCCACCACATTTGGCCTGTAAAGCCTTTAAAAAATTTACTTTGGTGAAGTCCTAGGAGTGTAATTGCTGGGTCATATAGTCATTTAATGTTTAAAAGTTTAAGACACTATCAAACTGTTTTCAAAAGTGGCTGTGAAATTTTATATTTCCACAGGCAATGAATGAAGTTTCCGGTGTCTTCACATCCTTGCCACCCTTCCTATTGGTACAGTGATCCCAGTCTGTTTGTAGTGGTATCTCATTCTAGTTTTAATTTGCATTTGCTTGATTATTAATGGTGTCCAACATTCCTTAATTTGATTATTACCCATCTGAGTACCTGCTTTAGTGAAATGTCTATTTAAATACTTTACAAATCTGTAATTGATTGTTTTTGCCTTTTTGAGATGAAAGTGTTCTTTATATATCCAGCATAAAAGTGTTATTTCAGTTTTTAGTTAGATATTTCTTGCCAGTGTGTGGTTTATCTTTACATTTTCTTAATGATATCTACTAAAACATGGTTTTTAGGTTTGATAAAATTCATTTTATCAATTGTACCTTTCTGTGCATCATGTCTTTGGTGTCATTTAAGAACTTTGCCTACTCCAAAGTAGTAAATATTTTCTCTTATTTTTTTTCTAGATGTTTTATAATTTTAGCTCTTACATTTGGGTCTGTGTCCCATTTTGAGTTAATTTTTGATGAATCAAAATTTTCTCTTTAATGTCATTGTTCTTTTCAACCATTCAACCATTTGTTGAAATTATCATTTCCTCATTAAATTGTTTGGGAAACTGTCAAAGTCAATTAACCATAAATACAAGGATTTACTTCTGGACTTTAAATTCTCTTACATTAATCAATAGCCTTACTGTTCCACCAATAGTTAACTGTTTTCGTTACTATGGCTGTATAGGATATTTTGAATCAGGGAGTATAACTCTCCTATCTTTGTTCTTTCTCAAAATTGTGTACCTATTTTAGGTCCTTCGCATTTCCAACAGATTCTGGAGTCTGTTTATTTTTCATCTTTTTCTTTTTTCTTTGGTCTTCAGATGAGATCATTGTAATTGATCAATTTCAGTGGTTCTGTCTTCTGCACCTTGAAACTGCTTTTGAGGACTTCTTCATTTAAGTGGTAAAATATTTCATCTCTAGAATTTTTATTTTTAAAAATAATTTCTGTATTCTTGAGAAATTTTATTTGTTAGTTTATTTTTTATTATACCTTCCTTTAATTCTTTAAAGGTGGTTGCCTTTTCTTTATTTGTAATACCTGTTTTAAATTTTTTTCTGCTAAATCCAACATTTGACAATGCTCAATTTCTATTATTTCTTTTTTTCCCAGAGTCTGGGTGACACTTTTCTATTTCTGTGCATATCTCATAATTTTAAAAACAATATAAACAATATAATGTAGCTACTCTGATTCAAATTCTGCCAGCTACCCTTCCCCAGCAAGGTTGTTATTGCTGGTTTGTTTCTTAGTATGTCTGTTTCTTTGTTCAGTAATTTGTTTTGGATAAATCTATCTCCTCCTTGGTGTGTGGCCACTGATGTTTTCATTTAACGTTTTGTTTTTAAATCTGACTTTCCAGGATTTGCCCCTGTCTCTATATAGTAAAATTGTCCGCCAATAATTAGAAAAATGTACCAAACATCTGGAGCCAATAACATTTTTTCATTCTGTTGAATGGTCTATATGTAGGTAGGAGGTTGTATTCAAGTTCAGACTATGTCTGCCCTAGCTTCTATGCCACTGTAATCTTTTATGCCTCCTCTACACATGCGTGCAGCCTCAAGGTTGGCTGACAATGTATGGCTGGTTTGAGTCCTCTTAGGTCTCTGCTTTGCATGTACACCGACTCAAACAAGAGTATACTTGCTTTGATCATAACCAAAATGTATTTTCTGCTGTTAATATCATTGAATTTGGTCATTGCTCACCATTCCAATTTGTGTGGCTTCCTTTGACAAGCAGCCAGTTCTCATGGACTGTCTCATGATATCAGAACTTTCATGGCTACTCAGCCAGGAATGGGAATGGGAGCAAACCCAGGCCAGAAAGCCATGGGTTCCTACTGTTCTTATCTCAGTTTTAGCAGTTTAGCAATTATAAATGTGTCTCTGATAATTGTATGACTTTGCTTCATTTCCAGAACATGGAAATAGTTGGTTTTGTCTCTTATGTTCAGCTTTGCCATTGGTTTATGGGGAGGAAATTTGCTAATCTCCTCCCTTAGCCAAAGCTGGGAATCCTACTATATGCCATGAACTGTGCCCAGAATAAAGAAATCAGAATACAAGGTTGAATTCTAGTAATTTTCCAAATTTCTGACAGATTTCCCATTTTTCTTCTTTATGAAAATACAATTATCACTTTTAACTCTCCTTTTTTTAGTCCATACAATACTATTCTACACTGTTAAAAATAATAGCTCTTTCTTTATTGAAAACTTACTATGTATCAAGAAAAAATGCTGACTACTTCACTTGCGTTAGATCTTAATAAACCTATAACAATTAATGTTTTTGTCTTCATTTTATAGATGAGATATTGTGGCAATAAGTTGCTTATGCTCACAGGTCTAAGAAATGGTTAGATAAGCTTAGCTAAGACCACTAAGCTAAGTAAATGAATGAGATCCAGTCATTTGCAACAACATGAATGTAACTGGAGATTATTATGTTAAGTGAAATAAGTCAGGCACAGAAAGACAAACATTGCATGTTCTCACTCATTTGTGGGATATAAAAATCAAAATAATTGTACTTATAGACATAGAGAGTAGAAAGATGCTCACTAAAGGTCATGAAGGGTAGTTGGGGATTGGGTAAAAAGAAAGAATGAATAGGACCTAATATTTGATAGCACAACAGGGAGACCATAATAAATAATAACTTAATTATACATTTTAAAATAACTTAAAGGGTATAATTGGATTGTCTGTAATTCAAAGAATAAATACTTGAGGGGATGGATACCTAATTCTCCATGATATGCTTACTTCACATTGCATGCCTGTATGCACAAAACATCTAGTGTACCACATAAAAATATGCACCTACTCTCTAGCCACAAAAATTAAAAACCGAAAAAGACCACAAAGTGAGTAAGCAGCTGAGTTCAAAACTTAACAGAAGCCCTCCTCATTATAAGTCTTTGCTTTTCTTCTTTATTTCCAATGTACATGTGTTAATGTAATATATAAATTTCATTAAGTTGCAATAAATCATCATAAAGTAACTTTGATATCTCATGAAATAGAACAACATCTAACAGACAACACACATCAATGAAAATTTAATGGAAATACATTGCCTTTAGGTCAATGTACAGATCCAAAGTTAACCGTTCATATATTTTGATGTGGTACTATACATGGCTTCTGGTCCTTTACAGATAGGGTACAGCATTTATAAGAGTAGAGTATTATAAAACATTATTTTTTTGTTTAGTTTATATTTATTGAATTTATTTCATAAGCTAATATTATCAGAACTTTCTTTCCACTCTCTCTTCCCCACAAATAACCAATTAAGATATTAAGTAACATTAGTACTCTATGAAACACACCTTGGAGAAATGGAAATACATTAATATGAAAAACAAGAGAAAGATCAGATTTGAAATAATGAGTTAAGTTATGGGATATGAGAGCATTAGGGCAGACACAGTGTAGAAGAACAATGTAGTCTTAGCTAAGAGAAGCTTTAAAACTCACCCTGAGGTTTTCATACCTTATGAGAATATTATAAATTCAAGAAGGTATTGAGAAATGTGGTTGTCTGAGGAACAAGAAAAATATTTCTTAAATTGCTGTCCTAGTAATGTGGTCTAGCAGTTGATTCATGAAAGGTCATGCTAAGACCAGAATTAAGGGAATGAATCAGAAATTTAGCTAGATCACATAAGACATTCATAGAAAATCAACAGAAGTTCATTTGAAAACCTTTTTCCTCTCTTTCTGCCCCTTTAGTCCCCTCCTCATTCAGTAACACACACATTTGCACTGTTTTCAAAGCTTTTTTCTAGTCTGTTTCTCCATAGTTACTAGACAGGAAGAAGGGGGACTTTAGAACAGAAGAAATAAAATTAAAATGTGTTTGTGTGCTTTTTATAGAGATGGCAGCTTAAGCAAGAAACTGGGAAAAAAGAAAAAAAAATCTAATCTGTATTCAGTCAAGCAGAAGATAAGTACAGGTGAGATAAAGGAATTACGGAAATCAGAAAAGAAAATATGTGCATCAAGTAACACCTGTTGGAGAAAATGGGCAGGAATTGGGAATAAGCTTATAAACATTATTTGAATGGAGATGGAAAATGTCCCTTAAGATGTTCTGCTCTTTGTAGGAAAGTCCTAATTCATCAAATGCTATCTCAATTGAAGACTTCTCATTTCCAAATCTTCTTTAAGTGTTCCCAATACATCATTAAAAAAAAAAAAATTAGATAGTCTCATGACACTTTCATTTAGTCTCATGACACTTTTCCTTTGAATCTTTTATTTATTTGAATCTTTTATTTATTTTCCTTTGAATCCTTTGAATCTCTTGGCTTCAGATATTTAGGAATTTCCAAAGAAAAATTGCTGATACAATCCACAACAGATGTGAAGAGACTGTAAAATCTGTGAACAAGAAATACCTTTCCTATGAACTTTTATTGCATTGTACACTAAGCACTCCATGCCACAAAGGCTAGCTTTATTTTGTTTTCTGTTTTAAATCCAGAATGGAGGAAGAATATGTCAGTGTCTGCTATAGGCATAATAAAATTAATATTTTTTTTCAGCTCTCCAAGAAAAATACAAAGCAAATTGAAGATAAATAATTGCGGAGACATTGACAAGATGAAAGGAATTCATATCACTTTAATCAAAATTTAAAGCAGAAGCACAAGGTAGTAGCCATGGGCAATCCTCAGATGTGTCTGGGGATTGAGAAATGTGTATGGTTTATGTACCTCTTTCTGTCTAGGGTTCTTCAGCACATCTGTATGTATCTGGAACAAGTCAATGTTACTTCTTTATTTAGTTTATGTTATATGAGTCCCCATAATATTAATTTTATCCACACATTTTATTCACTTAGTACTCTTGTATTCTAGATAGCCACATTCTGTTTTGATTCATTTTTGTACTGTGCCTTTCTTTTCTTCTGCTGAGAGTCCATAAATAGAATTTGACAAAAGTCTGATTTCTTGTGTCATCTCTCTGAGGAGCTATTTGTGATGGTAAAGGAATGTTTTCCTACAGTAATTCTTATGCTTTCTCCATCAACTAATTGGATTAGCTTTGGGCTCATATATTTTTGATAAGAATGTCCCTGGTGAATGGTGAGATTCTGTTAAAAAGCTTTCACATATTGACATTTGCTTGAATCCAACTTTGGTTTGTGTTTTTCAAATGTGCTATGAAAACATTTTTTATCAGCATATTTTACTAGTTTTATTACTCTACTGTATAAATAAAATTGAAACCATTGAAGAGAAGGCCAGAAACAAATATGTTAAAGAATCACACCTATTAACAAGAGGTTTCTGACATAAGAATTACATGGCAGCTTTGAAAATCCCATTATGTGAGATGTGTTCCATTTGATATCAGTTTAGTACTAAAACCAACATTTTTAAATGTTAAGATATTTGGCAAGGGTAAGGTTTCATAACTCTCTATAAACCAATACTGATATATCCTTTACTGTTGACTATATTTGCTTTTTATTTGGCAACCAAAAATATGTATTCTTTAGAAAATTATAAAAGGCAAAATAAAAACTGGGGTAATTGCTTGATCAGTACAAGATTTTTCTCCTAAGACTTTCTTGTAAAATATAAATAAAATAAATTTACTGAACAGCAAGTGTTGGATCAAATAACTTAAAATATTTATTGTCTTCTGTATGAAATAGTTGATCCAATGTCAAGTTTTACTTAATTTCGTGGGGCTTACCCTGGGACAAACGGAGAACCTGAAACCACATATGATCCTTCAATATTCATACACTTCCCTCTTTTCTGAAAATTAACCATCAATTGTAAGGCATAAACTTTTTTAAGAACACATTTTATTTACTGTCAATTATATGGCCTATGTTAAAAAATTTATTCTTCTATTTTTCTTTATTTGAAAAAGAAACTACTTCACAATTGTTGAAATTGATTTTAAAAATCCTAATTCAATTATTAGCTATATTTCTTAGAGTTCATCTCAATATCACTTTAGATATAGTCAGTATTTACTAACTTATGCTGTTGATCAATAAATGGAATGAAAAATTGCATATCCTTCAAAAGTGTCCCCAGAATACAAATTAATTCTGTTCCTTTATGTGATGAATCTAATTTTGTTTTTGCCCATGTCCCATTATCTTAGCTATGAAACAGTATGAAGTATCTTCTCATGTCTGCTATTTGTGAAATAAAATGTTAGCTATAGAACTGATTACTTATCTAAGCTTCAAGTTCCTCTCTGAGATGTGTGGTGGTATGTGTGGGTGTGTGTAGTAGCAGGAGGCAGGGGAAGTAACAATTTTGGTACCAACTTTACAAGGTCATTAAGAGGATTAAATGAGATAATGTATAAATGGGACTTACAACTTATAGCACAATGCCTGCACATATTTTTTTATTTTAATCAGATTTTAAAATCTCCTTACAAAGTTTAGTCAGAGAGAGAGAAAGAGAGAGAGAAGCTCAATTGTTTTAGAATGGGCAGTCTAATACATTTGAGTTACCTTATTACAGTTAAGGATCAATATAACACCTTATGTGGCTCATCAACTTTCATTCTTCTCTGGTCCATTTTTTTCTGGTTTTACCAGCCCTCAGCTTTTCAAGGTATAGTCCATCCTAACCTCTTCATCTCATAACCATACCAAGTGGAAGAGTAATTACTTTTTGAACTCATATTCCTTTATGTTCTCTGGTTTCTACTTCTATCGTGCATTGCAATGACTCTTGCTAATACCCCTTACTTCAAACTGCCACGTCACAATCAAAAGAACATATCTGAATTCAAATGAGGTGACAATATCATTTAGAAAACTTTGGATAGATAGATAGATAGATAGATAGATATAAATATATAGTCTGGAATATATTTGACTTTCAAATGTGGGTTGAATCAAAACGAAAGTTTTGATGAATAATGAGTTAATGAAATAATTACATATGGTATGAAAATGTAATAAGTGCTAATCATCAATATTTTACTAAGAAATAAATAGTGATGAACAATTTTCTCCATTATTTAGTTACAGCACTTACTGGCTTAAACACCTTTTCTTTTTTTCTCCCTTGGTGGTATGTCAAAAGATACAGAAGTTCTAATCCAAAATCACAGATGTGATCTGGCTGATATATATCCTGAAGAGACAGCAAAAGCTTACACAGTTACCTGGACAACCTCATGACCCAGGCAACTGAAGGCAAAAGGCCTGGAACAGTAGGCAGTCTTCATGACCTTGTTTTGATAGTATGGGCTACACAGATTGTAATTCCTTTATGACATGCCGCAGAGGTTGTTAAATTTTTTGAAAACTACACCGGTGTTTCAGGTGCTTGGTGAGCTTAACAGTTGTAATTGTTTATGTCTATTTGCTGTATTGTCAACCTCTTACTTATAACTTAAAGGCACTTCTCCATTAAAGTACTCAGAATGTAAAGGGCTCATTTTCCAACCCTATCTTATTCACCTTTCTTTTTTTTAAAATTTTTTTTTGAGACGGAGTCTTGCTTTGTCGCCCAGGCTGGAGTGCAGTGGCCAGATCTCAGCTCACTGCAAGCTCCGCCTCCCGGGTTCACGCCATTCTCCTGCCTCAGCCTCCCTAGTAGCTGGGACTACAGGCGCCCGCCACCTTGCCCGGCTAGTTTTTTGTATTTTTTAGTAGAGACGGGGTTTCACCGTGTTCGCCAGGATGGTCTCCATCTCCTGACCTTGTGATCTGCCCATCTCGGCCTCCCAAAGTGCTGGGATTACAGGCTTGAGCCACCGCTCCCAGCCTTATTCACCTTTCTTAATGGCCTGTCATTCAGCATATTTCTTAGCAGATGGAAGGAGATCAACAAAATGTATTAAATAAGTAAGTAAATGAGGACATCACTAGTGTGTTGGTTCTTTCCTACTCAACTGTCAGGAGATTCCACCACCTCCTTCTTCTGCATCTTTTCTCCCATTATTGACAAGCACTATTTCTTGCTGAAAGATGAAGAAAAATATTGGATTTTTTGCCTTATTTTTAACTGAGATTATAGGCAACAACTACTATAGTTTGGCAATTAGTACTATATTGCCTTTCCTTGGACATATTATCATTAACCTAGGCCCTGGGATGTAGTGGAAAACATACAACTGAGTTAGTAAAGAATATTCCGAAGAAGCGTGGTGCAAATCCCCCTAGCCCTGTTCCTTCTTCCAAACAGGTTTGAAAGTTTTGAAATTCATAGAAAGATTATGGACAGGTATAAACTGTCATCCAGAAGTAACTATTAACAGAATTAAAAGCACATCATATTAAGTAGCCAGGACTTAAAGACCTATTTATAGTATCAGTTTGATGGAACAAATCCATCCCAAGCTTTAAACTTCAATAAACAGCTCTAAAATCAGCATGCAACCTGATATGAAGCCAACTGAATGGCTTTAAATTAGGTGTCATATTTATCCTGAATTACCTTTTAAAATGTGGATTCTTTGAAACTACCGTTCAAATCTGAGCTTCTAAGAAACTTACCAAGAAAAAAAAAAAAGAAAAAGAAAAGAAAAAGAAAGAGAGTTGAAAATGATGGGACTTATTAAATCTGAAACCAAGCTTTTAACAAGTTACTACCAACCTTCAAAGCATTCTTTGAAATGTATAGTTTCTTTTTGGACATGGTGGTTATTATTGACACTAAAGTAGTGTTTTCTTAATCCACCATCCATCATTACCTTCTTCTTGACACTTATGTTAGTGTACCCGAACATTCCTTTGAGATCTAATGAGGGATTTTAAAAGTGTATGGTCAACATTGGAAATATACATAGTTTTCTCTTCAGGGAATAGAGATAGTGGACTTTGAAATATGTAAGTGACAAGCTCTTAACGTTTTAGAAATATGTGACTGTAAAATTAAATACTGGTATCAAGTAAATCATACTTTAAGTAATATACAAATTTATTTTTACTAAAAATTCAAACAGAATTATGTAGGCTAATGTAAATAAAAGAATTAATTAGGTAAAATTTAAACAGCTGGCACATAAACTGTACTTAATGAAGCATTGACTTAAAAAAAATCACAGAGTGAACTTAAAGGGAGTCATTTCCTTAATTCATTTGTATAGTGTTTCCTTTGTTGAAATAAAGGCACAAAATTACTAAGGCACTATTCAATTATCAAATAAGCAAAACCATCACAATTTTATTCCAAACATTTGAGTAACCCTTGTGATGGGTCAGTTCCCTGCTCAGTACTCAGATATCAGCCTGTGCCATGCCCCACTTTGGTTATGCATAGTTCTTTATTCAAAGTGTTTTTAGGAGTTGGTGTTCATTACAATATTTACATACGGTAGAATCAGCCTCCCAAGTGACTTATAATTACTTTTTAATGCAATCTGCTACTTAGCAAAGGATTATTTTCCAAATTTAGTAACTTTTTCCCCATTAAGAATATTTATCTTTCGACACATTAGCTATGGGGTGTTGGCTTTGGTAGTGTTGCAGAAAAGACCAAATTGCTTCCTGCCGACCAGGCAGCCATCCTAAAGTAACAACTTGGACCAGTCTGATTCAGGCAGCACTTTGTTAAGTGTTATGAATTCTCTTATTTTAAGCATATTCAAGGCAAGTTAATTGTTTACATTTATATTTTTATTATTCTTAAATTTACCATTTAAATTACAAGTCATACTTCATAGAATTTTAGAATTGGGAAGGACCTCCAAAATCTATAAACTCATATCTAAATAATTATACTCAAATAATAATGTTATCAAAATGTAATCATTAAGTAGAAAGTCATATATCAGAAGGCCTCTTGTATATAATCTTTAATCATTCATTGTTTTCACAACATTTTGAGAACAGGGATTTGGGGTTTCTTTTGTTTACTACCTTAAGCACAGTGCCTTTGACAGTGCCTGGCTCACAGTAAGCATTCATAAAGTTAAGTAAATATGTTATTTGTATTTTCAGTGGCTTCAAGATACAACCCCGTTTAATAAACTATTCAACTTGTTTTAATAAGCTAGAGTAATAAATGAAAAATCTTGAGCAGCTTCAGGTAACAATAATCTTTAAATAAAGATGGATATGGGGAAGATAAAAAACAATTATTAAAAGTTTACTTTGTGTTAAATATCATGTTAGAAATATCCTCCCCTTACTTAATATGCTCTGTTTTTTTTTTTTTTTTACCATAAAAGTGTTAATATCACCTCATTACACAGAATAAGTCATCTAAGCTTAGAGAAGTGATGTGCTCAAAGAAATGCCAGGATTTAAACATTCTAGGTTTTCTAATTCTAAATGTACATACATTTATTTTTACTATAATTCAAACTATGCTGGCATTAAAGTTACATTTGCACTGAATGTTATAATTTATTTCAATTTACTCTCCACTTGATATTAATTTATACTGTAGTTGATGGTTTACACAATATTTTGCTATAGAGTAGTTTATTTGCTCTTAATGATTAGTTGTGGCAGACATTGTTTGATGTCCCACCTATTTCTACTTGGACATCACAATTCTTGAAAGTTTCTACTATAGGATCTGTAGCTCTATCCCTGAGGGTTTTCTTTGGCCACCAGAACCACCTAATGGGTATATATAGGACAGGACAGAAGAGGCAGGAAGGTAATGTCCCTGGAAATAGCTCTCAAGCGGTGACTAATAGGAATTAGTCAATAACTAGTCCAGTTCCCCATCTATAAGCAATAGAGCAACCCTGCACATGTTCTACAGGGTTTCCTATAGTTCCTCAGCTGCCCACAGCAGTCATCTGCTCCATAATACATCCTTTATTGGCTCATTCCCTTTCCTTTCTCACCTTCTATTCCAAACCAGTGTTTCCCAGGATTATCTCTGAAACTTTCACTTAAATGCTTATCTCTAGTTTAGAATACAACCTCGCCTATAAATGAGGAGAGACTAAGGTTAAGAGATTATTTATCCTTATCCATTAATGGGGACTCAACTATCAAGTTTAATCTGTGTTTTCTGTCTCTACAAGGATCTTACTTTCTGTGACAATTTTCCAGTTTACTTTCTGGGCCTTCCTAGTATGGGTGGGGGTGGTGGAGATCGGCTCTCTGTTACTGCAGCTGTGTAATGGCTTCTTTCTCTATTCCACATGCACAAAAGCAGAGAGGACAAATCAGTAGTGTTGGTCTCAGCTTGGGACAAATGTACATTCCATATGGACTTTATGTTCCACTTGAATTCAAACAGTTTGGTTACAGATAATACCAGTTTGGGGATTTTTAATTTAGGCTTTAAAAAAGGCAGAATTTTTCTGATTAGCATGCTAAAACTATACTCACTTGTAATAAACAATTACTAAGGGTAAAATATACAAACACTAACTGTGAATCGTATTTTAAGCAAAATATCTCACTCATTCAAAAGCACATTGTGGGTCTAAAGGGAACAGGTTTATGCCAGTCATTGTTTTGTCCCCATGTTTGCTCCATGGCACTCTGTTTACAATGGCTGCAGTTCCCTCTTTTTGTCTGCATTAACAGAAAATGCCTTTTGACTCTCCCCTCACATAATGCAATGCCTACTCCACAATCATTATTATTCCTAGACATGATGCTTTGGTTTCGTTGCTTCCTTTCAAAGTTTTAGTCTTTTATCTTTGTGTGTGTGTGTGTGTGGTGTGTGTGTGTGTGTGTGTGTGTTCCCTCATTTTATCTCACCGGCTCTTTGGGCCTTTGTATGTTCTGTGTACTCCATGAAGTGGGCTACCTTGGCCTGCTGCTTCCTCTACTGAACATTCAACTAACCCTGTGATCCCTCTCTCAAAACATCACCAACATCCAAAATCAGGCTCTACTCATGATTTTAATTATTTTTTATTATTTATTTATTTATTTATTTTTGAGACGGTGTCTTCCTCTGTTGCACAGGCTGGGGTGCAGTGTCGCGATCTCGGCTCACTGCAACCTCCGCCCCTGGGGTTCACGCGATTCTCCTGCCTCAGTCTTCCAACTAGCTGGGACTACAGGCACTCACCACCACGCCCGGCTAATTTTTTGTAATTTTAGTGGAAACAGAGTTTCGCCATGTTGGCCAGCCTGTTCTTGAACTTTTGACTTAAGCCTCCCAAAGTACTGGGATTACAGGCGTAAGCCACCGTGGCCAGCCAGTTTTTCAATTTTTCATGTTTAATTTTTTGTGTACACAGTATATATATATATAAATACTTATGGGGTGCATGAGATGTTTTGATACAGGCATGCAATGCATACAAATCACATCTTGGGAAAGGGGGTATCCATCCTCTCAGGCATTTATCCTTTGTGTTAGTTTGAAGGTTTTTGTTTGTTTGGTTTTGTCTCTAATTTGTTTATTTCGGTATCCAGCTTGCTCTCTCTCTAATCATATCACTCAGGATTTATGTTGATCATTGTACTTATCATTAACTGACATCAAATTGTTCATTCACCAATTTATTTATTTTTTCTTTCCTCCTGTATGTGAATCTAAGTTCCAGGAGAGCAGGAATGAGATGAGATGTTTTGTTTATTGTTTTCGATTATATCCTGAGGTCTTGGCCCATATTCTGCCTCAAAGTAAATACTCGAATATTATTTGAACAAAAATGCCTCTTGCTTGGGAAAAATTAAATAAAATTTTAATTTTAACATTTAAATATTAATATTAAAATGTTTAATTTTAATATTAAAAAATCTCCTTCTTAGAAAATACTGCCCTTTGTATTTGAGCATTAAATACTGGCTTCCTAGGCTGAGGTGGTGGATCGCTTGAGCTCAGGAGTTTGAGAGCAGCCTGCGCAACATGGTGAAACCCTGTCTCTACAAAATATACAAAAGTTAGCAAGCATGGTGTCGCATGTCTGTAGTCCCAACTACTGAGGAGGGAGGATCACTTGACCTCCAGAAGCAGAGGTTGCAGTGAGCCATGATTGCTCTACTACATACCAGCACAGAGCTGGAGTGCTCTGTACAGAGTGAGACCCTGTTTTAAAAACAACAACAACAAAAACTAAACAGAAAAATGAATTAAAAAAAAAAAAAAACTGGCTTCCAGAAAGCCAGTGACTGAGAGGATAAAGCAAGATCTGATCAATTGTAGCTCACTATAGATAACTGTTAAAATTTACTTCTTATAATGTGAAATTATTTTTGCAAAGAATGAAAAGAAAAGATTCTTATTTTGTAAGGTGATTCCCTGGTTTTACCAAGAAGATAAGGGTTTATGAAAGCATTCCACAGAAATGGAGCTATGGTTTTTTTTCCCAATACATATTTCTCTGCAGCTAATATAACTAATAAACTGAAGAAGCATAATTTCACATATGTTATTATAAAACAGTGTATTGTTTTATAAGTATTTGAACATTGCTCAGTGGGCTATTTAACCCTTGCACCTAAATGAAAACAGAAAGAAAACTAAAATATCTCATGATTTCTCTAATCACTATTAAGTTTTAAAAAAAAGTATTTTAATCAATTTCAGTTCCAAGATATAGTTTCATTTCAGAATTAGAATATCCACTTGCATGTGATCTCACACTGTCCAACTATTCTAAGTTGCAATTACTTTCTCCTGTTTAGAGTCTATTTCTGTCCAGATACCTGTTGCAGAGAAGGGAGCAAGGTCTGCTTCTTTCTTAATTATCTTGTTCCCCATCTTCTACAGGTATTAACCTCCTCAGAGTTTGAGGACAGTTTGGGGAGGAAAGCGGTGGAGAATAGGAAAGATCTCACCAGACTTATACTGTCATGTACTGACTGCTCATTGACTCTAATGGGGCATGTTCATTGGCTCTTTCGAGATAGCCCCTCTGCCATTACTCACAGCTGGGCCACTCTCTTGTAGTTACACTGATGGAGGTGATATACTCTCCCCTAGCTTTTTACTGACTCTTTTCAAAGTTCCAAGTAACCTTCAGTGCCCTTTGCTGAGTCCTGCTCACTCTTCAATCTAAGACAGCTCCATTGGCTCTCTCTAGCACCTAACTTGCATCTGGTTTGTGGGTAAGTTTCAGCCATCATTTCATCTGACTAAGGACAGTCCTAAGGAGGCAACCACTCCTTCCTTCATTCATCAGCAGCTAGCCAGTCCATCCCTTGCTTTTTATATTAATCAAGTGAGAATCTGACATCAGCCTCTTTCACTAGACTTGAGGTGCAGAGAAGCTTTGGGTAAGTTTGAGATTCACAGCAAAGCCCTCTGCCAAGGCACCCACAATTTCTTATATTTTCTTGCTCACTTTCTAGAGCTCTCAGTGTGACATATTTTGAGTATTGTAACTAGCATTTGTACAATTAAATTTTTCACAACTTTTATATTAATAACCTGTTACACACACATAAAAAAATGCTCCATTTCTTCTTTGTCTTGTGTTTTCATAGTAAAATCATATTAAAATATAATGGCTGGGTTGGGCTTGGTGGCTCACGCCTGTAATCCCAGCACTTTGAGAGGCCGAGGTGGGCGGATCACGAGGTCAGGATCGAGATCATCTTGGCTAACAAGGTGAAACCCCGTCTCCTACTAAAAATACAAAAACATTAGCCAGGCGTGGTGGAGGGTGCCTGCAGTCCCAGCTACTAGGGAGGCTGAGGCAGGAGAATGGCGTGAACCCGGGAGGAGGAGCTTGTAGTGAGCAGAGATTGCGCCACTGCATTCCAGCCTGGGCGACAGAGCGAGACTCCGTCTCAATTAAAAAAAAAAAAAAAAAATATATATATATATATATAATGGCTGCATAACAAGCCAAATAATTGTTTACTAAAAATGTGTCTAGTTCATTTAAATAAAGCAAGTGTTCTTGAGTTTGGTTATTAACCCAGAGGCCAAATCTGTGTTTCCATATTAGACTAAAATACTAGCTAATGTTCACTGAGTTTTTCTTAAGTGCCTGGCACCTTGCTAACTGTTTATATAAATTGTGATTTGAGGAGAATCAATAAATAAGATTTATAGAGTGATTTTTTGTATCAGACACTCTTCTTAGTACTTTATGTATATTAACTAATTTAAACCTAACAGCAAGGCCATGAAGAAGATGTCACTAATGCCATTCCAATTTTAGAGACAAGGGAATGAAGGCACCAATATTTAAGCAATTTGTATAAAACTACATAGCTATAAAAGGTCATCTTTCCTATATTTTACAGTACAATTTAGGACTCAAAATGTCTTGTTGAAATATCTATTTGTGTCAGTTCTACTCTCAAGGTTATCAGCTTCTCAAAGGAACCCACCAAGTGTTATTTAATCTTCTATTCCAAGTACTTAGTTCACAATAGAGATTATTTTTTTTTCTTGCAGTTGAATAATACTTTCAGTCTTGGGCTTTCTAATTCGAATATTTTCAAAAATATTCTTAATTTCATACGATTAAGAAAATAATCATTAGATATCCTTTCAAATTTTTGGTTGAATAAGTTATAAAACAAAAATATAAAAGAAACAACAAGTATTCTAATTGTTTTATATTAAGAAATTACCCCTCTCTAAACAATTGTCAGTGATGAATTTTTTTAGATCCTTACAGATTCCATTTTAAGCAAAATAATAAAGACTTCATCATCACAGTTCTTGCTCTCTCTTTACTTTTGAGCAAAATTGGGCTCTGTCTTTTCTAAGATGTGTACATTGTCCAGATCCCTGGATTTCTTGGTATTCTCAATAAAACTGCAGTTCTTTAAGGAATAACTATTGAATACCACATTGTTTTCTGATAGTAATCATAACTACATGAGCAAACAAGAAATTTAATTTGTGTTTTTTTCTATTACTCTACTCTCAAATTAAAGGTGTTACATTTCTATAAGAAATTTACATCTTATTAAAAGCCATTAGTCTACAAAAGAGGTTTACCTTCAGATCCCCAAATTGCACTTATTACATTATTTTATATAAGTCCTATAATTATGGTAGAATGTCTTAATAAATTACTTGGCTTTGAGAATGTGAGAGGATTGAAAGGTAAAATATACTAACTCTACTTTGGACATTAATTGGATTTGGAGTTCTAGCTTTAACATATTATTTAGTAGTTAATCTTATAAACCTTTCTCACCACCTCACCTCTCCATTCTGTCCTCCCAAGCAAGAAAACACAAAGGTCATGTTTGTATAATTATACATATGTCTACTTACACAATAAATAACTGATGTTAGGAAAACAATTATATAGTCACATATTCTCAAGTTTGAATCATAAGAAACATTGACTGAAGAGAGTCCATCTAACATCAGAACCATATATAAAGGAGAAGGTTTTTTTTTTTTCTTCTAAGCAACTGCACTTTGTTTACGTGTATAAATGTTCTAGATTTCCTAAATAATGTAATAATCTTAGTTATAATTGCCACAAAAACTACATTCAATTTTAAGCTTATTTGTATAGCAGTTTATACAGTAAGCCTGGTAATAGGAGTTCAGATTTAAAAAAACAAAACAAAACAAAAAAAACTTGTAATGTGATAGAACATAGACTATTAGATTTGAAAGTGATCATAGGGATCATTAGTTAAATATCTCATATTTCAAATAGGAAAATGAAAATCCATCATAGTATATCTTTATAAGGTGTCACAGCCACTAATAACAAACTAAGTCTGGATTACAGACATAATTGTTTTGCATGAAAATTAGAATAGATAATCAGTGCTCAATAAATGTTCTTTCAGTCAGCTAATCTATCAAGTTCTAGTACTCACTTTTAAATGGTAAATTTGCAAATTACAATGAAGACAGACAAAATTTTTTTCTCCAAGAAGAAAGAACTACACGTGAATGTTCTTGTGAAATGGGATCTTTTTTGGTTTAAATGGAGAACATCCCTGATAAAAGTGATAATAGACCAAAGAAAATTGAGTTATTCAGTGGTGTAATTCTAGGATTACATAGAAAAGAGCAATTCATTAGTTTAAGTTTAGCCAAATTGGGACCAGAATTGGCAATTTCCTCTGCTCTATTATTTTGAGGGGAACATCAAGATTCTATTTTGCCTGAAATATTCCCCATAAGCCTTTGTATTTCCTGAAGCTAATTTTGTCATCCCTTTTAAAGAATTAAGCTATTGCTAACAAGCAGTTAGCAAATCACATCATTAACTAAAATTCTTATCACCACCACCAGAAGCAAAGGAGGGAATAAAACCTCAGTTTGTTGATGAAGTCAGAAATATGAACTCATATTCAGATCCTGTGTAGCATCAGGATGGGAAGCTATGAGTAGCAGATACACTGGTTTCTAGAAGAAAGTTCAGGAAGTTGCCTAAAAGGGGAATAGAGGAATGCAAAAGAAAAAAAGTTGCCTAAGATAAAATTGCACTGAGTCAATTCAAAACAACATCAATAGGAGGTATGTAGTGATGTAACTTTGGATGTACACAGATTTAAATGAGACCTTATAATCTTTCATTGTACATTTTACTTTTCTTCCACAGCGTTTGCCAGGGCTTATAATGATATATTATAAATGTGATGATTTAACTCTTACCACTCCTAAGTTTCTCTCTCTCTCTCTCTCTCTCTCTCACACACACACACACACATACACGCACACCCTGCATACCCATACACACAAATGCATGACTTATTATGCGTATTGAGGGCAAAGGAAATCTTTCTTTACTACTTTGTCACCAATGTCTAACTTGGGACTTGACACACAAAAGTTGCCAAATAAGTATTTGTTAAATGAACTTATGTGAAGGAATAAAAAACAGACAATTCCATATTGTCTTTAAGAGAGTTGTTTGATGTTATCTAGTGTCACTTAAACTATTTAAGTCTGACTAGAAAAATCAAGCAGCCATTATGGAAGGAGTGAAGTAAGAGCCAAGCTATAACAAACTTTATGCCCACTGGTAAATGCCACAGACTTAAATGTCAGCAGTTGCCAAGGGCTGAGGTAGTTTGTGATGGTTTGGGTAAGGTTAACTATGTAAAACTGTAAGATATTTTAAGTAATTATTGCTTACGAGATTCCATGGCTTTTATGAAAACAAGGTTCTATAAAATATAGAAGTGATTTTTAGTCATTTTTAATATTATCGTGTGAGCAGTAAGCAGTGGCCACTGGATTGGAATCCAGAACCACAGAGGTGTTGGCTTGACCGCTGAGGGCTACACCATGCTTTCTTTCACGTGCTCTTCATTATATGTGTATATATGTTGAAAGCCAGTAATATGTGGAAAAGAAACTTCTGCTCAATGATTATTTACTTTGGGCTAAAAATGAATACCGCAGCTGGATTCTTTTTCCAATCTTTTTTTCTCATTTTGACCACTGCCTTGGAGAATAAAGACCTTGGATTTTTAAAGAATGTTGAAGAAGTTTAAATTTGACCTCTCTCTACTTTGAAAGGCCAGAGAGTTTCCCTTACTTCCCTTTTCTTCCTTCCTCCCCATTTATCCCCTCATTTCAGGAACTCTTTTACCTATGATAGGATCATATTTTATTTTTGGAGAAGGGACATCCTTAGGTTTCATGCCATCCATGACCAAACACATTCTCTCATGTTCTCTGTCACTTTACCAGTGGAAGCATAATTCACTTTGCAACTCAAATTAGAATTCCACAAAAACAAGTGCAGCAATGACTGGCACACTGAATAAACCTCAGGCAAATTTAAGCTTTGACTTCTAGGCTCCATGATCTAAACTTACCATCCTCATTACTGGAGTGATTTTTTTTTTTTTTTTCCCCACCAAAACACATGTTTTATATCCATTGAAACAATATTTCTCCTTAGGAAGCTTAGAAAGCCAGCCTGCTTAAATCTGTATTAAATGGCCTCAGTTGACAAATGTTTTGAAACTTTGAAGTCTCCATATATTTTTAGTGTCTCTAAGACTAAAAATCCTCTAATACTGACTTATTCATAAATTGATTTTAATATCCGAAATAAAAATGATATTGATAATAAGTGTAAATTGAGATGTTTATTTTAATGCAATCTTCTTTTTTATAAAGGAGGTTTTTGTTTTTTTGTTTTTTTTTCCAGGCTGTTCAAGGATAGGAAAAGAATTACAATTTGAAACAGAAGCTACAATTACTCTTGAATAAATATCTGAGCAACTGCCAGTTCTATTTTATTACGATCTAAAAAGGAGCCAAGTTATGTTTCAGGATTTCTGTCACTTTTACTGTCCTTTGAAAAAATAGACAGTGAGCTATTCCAGTCATCCTCTTAATATGCTCCAGTG
The DNA here is from genome assembly GCF_009764315.1 of Trachypithecus francoisi. Lineage (NCBI taxonomy): Eukaryota > Metazoa > Chordata > Mammalia > Primates > Cercopithecidae > Trachypithecus > Trachypithecus francoisi. The sequence goes on from NW_022681469.1 coordinate 65,328,693, forward strand.
CTAGAAATTATTGTCTAGTACATAAAACTACTCAGTAAGTTTAATTTAATTATGCTTCTGTAGTTGAAGATTTGACTCCTTCTGCACAGATAAATTCCACCAACATGACTCCATTTGTTTTCATAAGCACTTATTGATACCAGATACTTTCCATCATAAAACGCTAAGGTTATAATTAAATTTCCCAATGGCTATTAAATAATGGTAAAGTGACAGTTTTTGAAATTAAAGTTTAAAACATTTCTGAATTGTATATATATATGAAAGAATAAAAATATGATGAGCCATATGATTTTTATCTGTCGATAAAGCACCTCTCAATCACTTAGTAGCTCTTAGCATGAGAGTACACATATATAAATTACAAAATAATTTCATGTCAGTCACAGATTTAGTTTGAGGGTTTAGCTATGTTTTTATAAATAGCAATATAGACCAGATCATGTATATATTAGTACGTTGGACACTCATAGCCAATTTTCATGATCAGAATAGAATTTGTCAATTATTTCAGCCATCAAAAGATCCTGAGAAACAGAAATAGAAATCTCTAAGTTTTTTCCATGATCTGTTGTATTTCTTTATTTTAAATACAGTACTATGGATAGTTGAGCTCCTAATAATATCTGACATTTATAAATTTTGTGTGGAAGGTTATGAAGAAAATAAATAAAATTAAAATTTATGTAGTATTCTAAAAGTGTTATTGCTACTCAAAAAGTAAGGTAAATTTCTCTTCAACTATGATTCCTCTTATGTGAATTATTGTGATGAGAGTGTCTTAGTCAGTTTGGGTTGCTGTAACAGAATAGAGTAAACTGGGTGCCTTAAACGTCAAACATTTCTCACAGTTCTGGAGGTTGGAAGCATGAAGTCAGGGTTCCAGCATGATTGGGCTCTTGCGGAAGGCACTCTTTCTGTTCTGTAGATGGCTGTTCTCTTGTTGTGCCCTCACATATTGGATAGCAGAAAGAGGAAGAGCAAGCTATCTTGCATGTGTCCTTCTACGGGCAATAATCCCATTCCTAAGGGTTTCACACTCATGACCTAATTACCTCCCAAAAGATTCCATTTCCAGATACCATCACACTGGGAAACAGGCTTCAACATATGAATTTTGAGATGACACAATCAGTTCATAGCAGAGGGTTCTCTTCTTTGTGCCTATTTGATAGATAGAATAAGTCTGGTCCTTGTATTTGCATATTGTATAAATTGTGACTCACTGTACTTGGAGATCATTAAAACAAGAAGACAATAGGGATCACAAAAAGTTAAGATCTGAAATATTGACAGCACAAAAAAAGTAGAAGTGCATACGATGCCGTTTTTCAAAGACTGAAGGAAGATGACAAAAAGTAACTCTGACTTAGGTTTGCAAATTTGTGACATTTGTGAGCGAGAGATATGTAGATGGATATGGTGGAATGTGCAAAGTAGGGAAGCAGAAACTTATGCATCTGATTCATACAATCAAAAGCCATTGAATTTATTGATAGCCACTCAGCCATGGAATAAAATATGTGTTTTCTTTGACAAAACTATAAGACTATATGTAGCTGGTTAAAATTGTAGGAGAGGGAAATTTTAAAATTTTATTTTGAATAAATGTGATAAAATAAAATAAAGTAGAATTGAACATTTTAATATAAGTTGAGTAAAATGTAATTTATCCTGACTCTTTTATTTTAATTATTATTTTTAGTTCTGGGGTACATGTGCAGGATGCACAAATTTGTTACATAAGCAAACATGTGCCACGGTGGTTTGCTGCACCTATCAACCCATCACCTAGGCATTAAGCCCAGCATACATTAGCTATTTTTTCTAATGCTTTCCCTCCCCTCTCCCTCACCCCTACCCACTGACAGGCCCCAGTGTATATTGTTCCCCTCCCTGTGTCCAGGATAAATAAAATGTGATGCATATACACCATGGAACACTATGTAGCCTTAAAAGGATTTGAGATCTTGTCATTTGCAGGGACATGGATGAAGCCGGAAGCCATTATCCTCAGCAAACTGACACAGGAACAGAAAACCAAACACTGTATGTTCTCACTTACTCCTGCTTTAATTTTCTATGCTAGTGTTCTTGTTTTGTCTTAAATTTCTAGAATTTTTAGTGGGCAATAATGTTTGGAAAAATCATGTTGCCACATATTTATAAAGTTGATAAAGTTGTAAGATTTAGCAATTCTAGTCTCAATCTTTTCAAAAGTGAATTTTCTTACCTTGAGTTTTGTAGGAACTCCTTGCAATTGGGAGATATTTGTTTAATCAGTCTTTCACTTTTCCTCCAGCAGTTTATATTCCAAGAGTAAATGAAATATGGATATATAACATATTATCTACTTTTTGTGGTAGGCATCATGTGTTTAATGGGATAATAGATAAATTCAAGCTTAAAAGAACAGAAGGCATTGTGAGAAAGGTCAGGAGTCTTAAAAGAAACTGATTTATGAATATGCATCTGTACCATGTATAGCCTACTAATTTACATTTCCCCCCAAATCAACAAAATACCATAGTGAATGCTAAGTGTGACAGTTCTTCTAATGATATCATGGAGATGCTTTATATGAAAAATAATCCAAACAATATATAAAGGAAGTAAAAGCTAATTATTATAAATGTGACAGATATATGAGACTCTGAAATTTTTCTATGAGCTTTCAGGGGTTCCTGTAAACCAGATTTCAAGATCCATTTTCTTCTGCCTTATTCTTTCTATAAGTCTTAGAATCGGCCGGGCGCGGTGGCTCAAGCCTGTAATCCCAGCACTTTGGGAGGCCGAGACGGGCGGATCACGAGGTCAGGAGATCGAGACCATCCTGGCTAACATGGTGAAACCCCGTCTCTACTAAAAATACAAAAACTAGCCGGGCGAGGTGGCGGGCGCCTGTAGTCCCAGCTACTCGGGAGGCTGAGACAGGAGAATGGCGTAGACCCGGGAGGCGGAGCTTGCAGTGAGCTGAGATCCGGCCACTGCACTCCAGTCCGGGCGACAGAGCGAGACTCCGCCTCAAAAAAAAAAAAAAAAAAAAAAAAAAAAAAAAAAAAAAATAAGTCTTAGAATCATTATACCAGAGAGTGACCAAAAAAAAAAAACCCTAAAAATATGTGATCTAATTTCTTCATGTTGCATATTTAGAAACTTCATATGTAATACAGCTTATATGTTGAAAGTACATTTAAATTTCCTCCTAAAAATATCAAAGGAAATATCTCACTTATGTGAGTTCTATGTATGTAAAGTTGACACTTGAGTTATCACAGCCTCAATTGAAGTTTATTTTTCATGTGTAACTTAAGTAAGACTGTGCCTCTCAAATGATCTGTGGAGCAGGTTCTTGGTTGTTGTTGCTGTTTTAACTTTTGAAAACATGATAAAAATTAATTACTAGACAAATAAGCAGATTTGGGGGCAATGTCTCATTGCTATAAACATTTACAGTATCTTGCTATCATTCTGGATTATCTTGTGATAGATCAATAGAAGTTTGTGGGCTACATACCATAATTTGTAAACCAATGACTTAAGAAAATAAAATTTTGAGGGATGTTATGGACAATAATTTTTAAAATCTGTTCCTGAAGCTCATGACACATGAAAATATTGGGGACTTTTGACAAATACCCTAATGTGCAGGCATAATACCATTGCTAGTGTACTTTCATAGAAATTCATCAAATAATTAGTACTATTTTTCCATTCTAAGCCTCAGCTTGTCATAGCAAAATAGTCATAATAATTTTTCTAGACCCATAAGGATGTTTTGAGGTTTGAATGAGGTAATCTATATACAGTTGAGTGCTATGGGTAGGTTTAGTTGCTATTATTTTTATTGTTGAATATTTGGTTTTTGTTTGTTTGTTTGATTGTTTTGGGACAGAGTCTTGCTCTGTTGCCCAGACTGGAGTGCAGTAGCGTGAACTTGGCTCACTGCAATCTCCACATCCTGGGTTCAAGCAATTCTCCTGCCTCAACCTCCTGAGTAGCTGGGATTATAGGTGCCTGCCACCACACCTGGCTAGGTCTTTTGCATTTTTAGTAGAGACTGGGTGTCACTGTGTTGGCCAGAATGGTCTCGGAATGCCTGATCTTAAGTGATCCACCAGCTTCCACCTCCCAAAGTGCTGGAACCACAGGCGTGAGCCACTGCAGCGACAATCAAATATTGTTGAATATTGTTGAATATTTGATTAGTGCTCTATTGCTTTCTATCTCATCTTCAATTTCGTTCTTAGTACTTTCTGAGAAGCATTAACATTGACATGTATTTATTTGAAAAGCAGCATTTTAACAAGTATTTAGTCAGTGTTTGCTTCCGTAGAGAATCCCAAATTCTCTATGCAATCCAAATTTCCATCTACCACACACAATTGAATTCTTGGGGCTCAGTTTTTGAAAGATGCAGTCGTGGGGATTGGATTTTCCAGAGCACGAAGATAAGTGGCACTCTCTGTGATTTATTTTTTCAATTGAGTGTGTTGCAACACAATTATCAGAAATCCCTTGAGACTATGAGAATTCACCTTAGGTCAAGGGCACAACGAGTGATATTTAGGGTGAATGCTTCAAATATGAACTGTGTGATTCCACAGTGCTGTACTTTCCCAATACTGTGCTTTAAGTCAGTGCTTAAGAAACCCTTCTTCAGGAGAGCCGATTAAGACCATAGTTGCCACTGAAAGGGTCAGCAGGAATTGAATTCTGCCATAGGCTATTCTATAGAAGATAATTTTGGATTAATCCAGTGATGAAGGTTAGCAAGTCATGGGAAACGCTTCTGTATCAAAGTGATTGCTGTAAGCCACTGCTGATGGAAAGACTGACCGCTAAAACTCACTAGTAACCATCCCCACTACCAGAGCTACCACCACTGACTGCTATCTGGATCCTATCAGATAGCTGCAAATGCTAAGTGGAACCGGCAAGAAGTACTGCTAAAAATTCCCCTCTCATGTGCTCTTGTATGACAGTCTCTGGCCAATCTTACCTCATAGCCTGTAATCTCTGCTGAATTTCTCAGACATGGAACTTCAAGGTCTTCATTTCTATGTCACCAGTACCTAGCCTAGAGGTTAAAACATAGTAGAAGATAAATAAACATTTAATAAGGAGAGAAGGAAAGAAGAAAGGCAAGAAGAAAAGAAGACAAGGGAGAGGGAGGGATAAAAAATGAATTAAAAAGAAAGAGATAAATCAGTAGGTGAGAACCATCAATGAGATTAGAAAATTGTCAGTTGGGGTGAAATTGAATGTCAAAGAATCCTTTCCCTCTCACTATGAATTACCCTTGTGTATGGAGAGTGGGCTGGAGTATATATAGATTGCTGAAGATGATGGGTTGAGATGGAGGAAAAATAGTAATTGTTGAATTTTAAATAAGTATCTCAATGTGAGGAAAAAATAATATTACTCACTAGTAAATCTCATGGTGTCGAAAGTCCAGAATTTCTGGGATAAATAATGAAAATTTAAATTGTAGTTTTTCTTAGTATTCTTAGTAGATGGCTGTAAGTGGGAAGTATTAAAGAAACTTTCTTAAAAATTTGGAAAGAAAGTAAACACCAGGATCAGATAGCTGGTATAAGTTACCTTTTGTTCATGTAGAAGAGAAATATGCTGGCACTCATTTGTCAAGGTTATCTTACAGGAAGAAAAAATTGAGGCTTATACTCTATAAATTTCAATGTGGACACAAAGTGTGGGAAGATCAAAGCGGAATCATGCTTTTGAGAGAAACCAACAACAATAAGAGGATGCAGTAAAACAGTGATAAATGTAGAATTTATTTCGAAGTTCAGCCAAGGTACATGTCATTCTGAGAGCCTGAAGGAACCGAAGTCTTCAATAATATTCTTAAGATACTTCAGAGCATTACAAAGTATGTACTTCACTTAAACAAACAAACCTTGACTTCATGATACTGATAGTGTTGTGATAACACACTTTAAGTCACTTTAAGTATGTAGGAGAAAAAGCAACTTTTTAGGACTCTCAGCATGCCCAGGCAGTCACTGGAGAAGTTGTAAAATTGTGTTGATTGGGATGTTGACTCACCTCCCAACTGATTTGGTGTCCGATTGTGACCTAGAGTCACCTATCAGGAGAAAACAAGACAGAGGTAATGAGTAATGCATCTAAGAGAATGATGGAGCTTGTAAAATGTTCATTTTGTCAGATAGTAAAGCCTGTCGGTGTCAAATGTGTTGGCTGAGAAAATACGGAATTCTGATTTTTACCTTTAAAATATGGAGAGTGTCTTGGGACTCTATGATATATACATTTCCAAGTTTATGAGACAACTGTGATTGTTCATTAATCAAAATATTTATACATAATCAAAAGAGCTATATGCCAGATTTTTATTCTTTTGGATTACATAAAGGTGGGTTTTTTTGCAAAGAACTAACCATGACTCCCTAATTCTCCATTTAAAAATAAATTTCATATTCTCAGAAGCAGAAAATTTTGATAAAATAACTATAGACAATTTCTTATGGTATAAATTTTTATAATTTCGATTACATTTCATACATTCAAGCAATATTTTAAAAAACAGATGGTTTGGAGTAATAGTTAAACATATTTAACTTTAATTTAAATTTTTAATCCTCCATTTCACTTTCCCTTCCTTTTTTATTTTTTTAATTAATTAATTAATTAATTAATTTAAGGATGGAGTTTCGTTCTGTTGCCCAGCCTGGAATGCAGTGGCTTAATCTCGGCTCACTGCAAGCTCTGCTTTCCGAGTTCACGCCATTCTCCTGCCTCAGCCTCCCAAGTAGCTGGGGCTACAGGCACCTGCCACCGCTCCCGGCTCATTTTTGTATTTTTAGTGGAGACGGAGTTTCACTGTGTTAGACAGGGTAGTCTCAATCTCCTGATCTTATGATCCCCCCGCCTTGGCCTCCCAAAGTGCTGGGATTGCAGGCCTGAGCCACCGCGCCTGGCCCACTTTCCCTTCTTTATGGCTTCTCCTTTCTCACATGCATAGGTTCTTTCATCATACTATCCCACTATTACCATCTGTTTTCCAAAGAATTTATTTTTATTCTCTTTGTCTTCAGCCATGCATCTTTTGGGACCCAAGCAGCTTGGCCTGTATTTCTCGTATCACCTAGTATGGCAGAGTACTTTCACATCTGTAGTTCCATTTCACTCACTCATTGTAAATAAAGAGACATTTTTTCATAGGCCCTTGACAATTTTGACAAATGTAAAATGTGTCCTTTTCACACTCTCCACACACTTACACTACCATGGTTTGCACATGGTGTATTTTTAATAAATTATGTTGGCTATTAATGGAATTGACTTTTTTCAGCTCTCAATCTCTTCCTAAGACCTCAATGTAAGTGAAAATTTGAGATATCTTTCTCTTTCTTTTTAGTACGTGACCTAGTCCTCAAACTCCACCTGTCAATAATTTCAAAACCTCTTGATTTGAACCTCTGCTCTTTTTCAGATTCATGAATTTCATGTTCTTCAATACCACACTGCCTGTACTACACCAATAGATCTTATCTCTCAGTGGAAGGGGAAGTAGTACATTTCATCATGGAAACGGACTAGTGACAAATAATAATCCACTTGCCCTGCAGTCGCTTGCTTTTTCTTTCCTTGGCTTCTTTAAACTAGATTAATCCATTCATGTGTCCCGTATCAATCAGGGGGAGCTTAATCAAGCTCCAGTCCCTAGACAGTCCTGCTTTAAGTCAGGAATTGATTTGTATTTTCTGTGTCGAGTCAATTGAGAGTTAACATTTGTTGAATGCCATTGAATAGTCCTCACTGAGACTTAAAATACATTTTTTTTTTTACTGTTTTATATTTGTTGAAGGAAAGGTAGGGCTTACAGAGATTATTTAACTTGCTATGAAACACTAATAGCTGGCATATTTATACCTGTTGGTTTAGAAATAATACACCACAACACATGAGATCTGGTGCCCTACTTGTAGCAGATGAGTTATGCTATGACTCATTAGAACTGAAGCACAAACATTCATATTGTCACAAATTATATCTCTGTCTCTTAATACCCTTGACTACCATGTTTGTGCAAGTCATAAAATTGAACTTCCAATTTATGCTAAACTCTTTAATTTTAGCTAGATACTCTGTTTTCTGTAGTCCAGTGTTAGAGCTGAAGCTCAAATTTAGTAGTTGGGTATCTCTATTTCCTAGCTGATCTTATCAGTCAACCATAAAACTTTATCCTACTATTCAAGTCTTAACTTGTAACCCAGGCTGGTAGCTGAGAACATATTGCCTATGGATAGATGACAATTACATTTACCAGCCTGAGTATCAACTGTCACAGCAGTTCTCATCTTTTGTACCTCATCTATTTAACTGAATGTCTGCATGGCCCCCTAACCGCCACTCCAGGGAATCCTTCTTTAGCCAGGGGAGCCAAATGGTCTCTTTCATGGTACACAATCTTACACCAGAACCTGATTTCTCTTTTCATTTTATGAGAATCCTTGGATCCCTCTTACTCTAAGATTAAGCTACAATTATACTGGTTTAATATAGTATCTGGGTAAATAAAATTACACGAGGGAGATTTTCAGTAATGACAATAGTTTACTGGGGAGTTCGTTTTGGGGCTGAGTCAGTTGATATTAGTTAGTTACTATTATTCACACACATATTAGTATGGTCTGAATTTTGGTGCTACTATGAGTGATCTTTGAGATTACTTTTTTGCTCCTTTGTCCTTTTAAATTTGGAGGCTCCACTGATGTCACTTGATACCTGGGAATACTAGAGACAAGTTGACAAGGAAGTCTTTTACTTGGACTTCTAATTTTCTTAAGGTCTAATACATTGATTTTATAATATATTTCTAGTATAATCAAATGACAGCGTTCCAGACAAATAATCTTATGATTTAGTGTAGAAGTAATTTTTATAATTCACATTTATTATTATTTAGGATTTTATTAAAGAATAAGAGTTCATTTATTTTATGTATAAATGAATGAAATACATAAATTATTTTTTTTAAAACTTGTAGAATAAACATTAATTTTTAAAAAATACCATTTCTTATGAAAAGGAAAAGTAACTGTCAGGTGTTTGTTGGTATTTTTCATATACAAATGTAAAAACTAATACTCCATAAAAATTGTTTTCCTAACTCTCAAACTAAGTTATCTTTTTCCTTTGATGATGCACAGTGTATTACTTACATCTCTTACTTGAGACAATTAAAGGAACTCATCCACAAGTCCAGCTCTAGCTTAGTTAACTGGGTTTTTAGCATGTTGTCTATATAGCCCCAGTGGCTTCCTTTCATGGTGCCTATAAATTAAGTTGTTGTTCTGCTAAAATGTGTATTTCAATTAAGTGCTCTTTAAAAGAAAAAAAAATGTTGTTTTATTTCTGCAGTTAAAAAATCAAAATGTACAGCACATGAAATATGAAAGTTAGGCTTATGAGATAACATTTCAAATTATGATGTCTTTTCCCACGGCAAATACATAAAATACTTTCTAGGACTATTTGTACCATTTAAACAAGATTCAAATGTGAGATAGTTTTTCTGTCCCCATCACCTTATTTTATTTGCTGCAATTATTTGTGTGTGATCAAAGTACTAGTACATAAAGTACATTCATTTTAAAAGATATATAAACAAGTATCTATTTAATTCAAAATGTACCCTGAGCAAAATTAACTGAGAACATTTTAAACTCCAAAATTAAATATAAATCTTGGAAAGGAAAACTACAAATACAAGAGAAAATGTTTCAAATCTTCAGGGAATATTTGTATAATATTTGCACACAGAAAGTAGTGAATTGGCTATATATCTTTTGAAAAGTCTTGATTTCATTCAAGGTCCTTACATCAGTCATGGAGATATATCATCTTAGAAAAGGATAACAACTGTAGTTTGTGAATATTAAAGATGTTAAAAATGATGAATTACAAGATTTTATTAAAATGAGTATCACTCACGTTCACAGTAATTAAAAAATGTTGTATAATTTTTCCCTAGGGAGAAAAAGTTTATGTATTCATGCAAATATGATTTTATAAGATCATATCTCAAGAAATGTATTTAAGGTTTTCAATGGTCGACTCCTCTGGCACAGATTATACCCTCTAATGATGTGCATTTCCTATGATAGAAGCTTATGTCCCGGGTATCTCTCTGTAATAATGTACATATTAAGGAAAGTATATTTTATATAAAGCACAACATGTATCAGTAGAGAAAAGCTATTTAAGTAATTTCTCTTGATAAAACTAGTCATAGTTAACATATAAACACACATGTCTTCCATCCAGACATGGAGTTCCTACAATTCCATGATGCCATGAAAGCATCTTCTCATAGAGAAAATATTTATCTCTGGGAGAATTTTATGACTCACCCTCTCTTACAGAGCAATTAATTTGTAAATGCTGAATTCATATCTCATTATGTTTGAATTTGGCTATTGTTTTTACCATTTGGGCTATTTGCTCCCGAAGAGCCCCAATCCTCTCATTGTCTTGATCCACACATGACAGTTATGACTTTAATATTAGATTTCCAGGCCACAGATCTCCTCAGGTTTGACAAAGATCATGCCAAAATTAGTCCATTTCACCCAGCAATACACATAGCACCACTGTCACTTTTTAACTCACCTTAATATGCTTTGATCTGGGCTCAGTAAAACAACAATTAAGAAAAACAAATGAAACACTCAAAGTAACTGATGAATCAGAAGCAATGTACTGAGGAAATACCATGATGAGTTTGAAACCACAGGATTGGATTGTTTCTAGATTATCATTCCAATGTTTATCCATTTTATCAATGTTCTGGTGTTGGCTATACATAGAGGTAAAGTAAATACAATAATAGATTTTGCACTCAACAATCTTATAATTTGGTAAAAACATAAAAACAGACAATGAGTGAATACAAGAAAGCAAATAGATTTCAAAAGAGAAAGAATTTTTGAGTTCAGCATGAGATATGTTGAGGTTTGAGTGCCTAGGACACATTGCAACAAGTATTATAATTCATAATGTTGAACATTATGGATTAATAGGATCAGTGATCTGTATAGTCATTCGTATTTGTATGTAACAGCTTAAATCATTTGAATGTACAAACAACTTAGGGAGGATTTATAAAGTGAAAAAAAAATGAGACTCAATGACAGACTCTAAATAATCTCAACATTCTATTGAGTTAAGACATCAACAGTATCTTAACTTAATAATATATTGACCAATTTATCTATTAATCAAACATGGTTATTTGCAAGTTTTGTTCTGTTCATATTCTTTGCAAGACAGTAATATATTCTCTTTTAGTGGTTCTCATTCCATTTAACCTTTTCATTTGGCAAAATGGAGGAAATTCAGAAGTTGAAAGATATTTCAGAAGTTACTCTCATAATGAAGGATAATTGAACTAAAATTCACTACAGACTTTTAATTTATCATGATTTCTAGCCTTCTTAATCTTATCATAATTAAAGAGTGTTTGATTGACAAAGATGAATGTAGAAGAAATCAGCATAATATTTTAATGGCTAATATTTTCCATAGTTTTTATCAAAATCATATTACTAAAAATTATAAAAAGTTGATAAAATGCTTTGCTTATTACAAGGAGAAAAAAAGTAAAGTTTTTGCTTTTTTTGCTTGCTAATATTCACCACTCTTCTGACCTGAACCTCATTTATCTCCATTTACTTTACATGAAGACATGTAATGTTTCACGCTGTGAATAGCACCATCCTAACATTTTCTTCTTCTACTAAATTTATAGGAAATCAGTTCCTAAAGAAAATCAGAGGGGTTACCTTTATTCCAGTCTAAAGCAATGTTATTTCAGGTGTTTTCCTTAAGAAGCAGCATATTTGCTAACAAATTTTTTTCCCAATATGACATATGGCACTTGGATCAAGTACTACATCTCCATAGAGCTTTCACAAAAGAAAATTGTGTCATTTTATATCTGATTGAACTTACCTCCTTTTTATGTTGAAGAAGACTAAAGGAACCAATTTCAACAGTTTTATTTGTGGCATTTTTTTAACAGAATAACTTTCACGAGTAGAATATTTTTAAAATATATTGTTAGAGTAATTACTTAAAACACTTTCTAACTTACAAGCAAAATTTGCAAAACAAACAAAAAACACTTTTCAAAAATTCTTTTAATGTATGCTTGGATAGAGTAATTTAATGGCTACCTTAAATAATGGAAAATAATAATATGGTTCTGAGAAGCTTACCACTTAGTGGGTCAGACTAAAAAGTAAGCAACAAATGACAATATGTAAAGTGACAATTACACAAAAAATTATATACAATGATAGGATAAACACAGCCAGTCTGCATCACTTGTTCCACAGGGGAAGTCTGAGTTTAGATAGGACTATGGAAAACAAGTATTTTCTATTTGTTTACAAGGATCATGGGCACAGTATCCGTGATTTCACCTACAGTGGTTAAACACACATAAATTATTTTTATACAAAATGATTTTGTTTGCCTAGAATGATTTTATGTGGTTGATTCAAATGTTTCTATTCCATACATATGTTTCATAAATGATCATCTCAGGAATGCTCAAGTAGGTCAAAGAGATATGTACTGTGACAGAGGATATAGGGCAATCATAGTAATCAGATTTGGAATTTTATAATAATTGTGTAGTTGATTTTGCATTCTTCTCATTTTAAACCTGTGCTTAAGTCTCAATGAATATTCTCTCTATAAAAAATTCAAGAGACGTTAGCCATAATAAAATTAATTTGTCATGCCAACTCTCATCCACCTTCTCATAGATGCTGGGGACTTCATCCCACCACCATCATGAAACATGTCCAGCATATTTATTTTACAGATGTGGACATTGAGTCCTACAGTTAATGGCTTTTCTAGATTTCTATAAATGATAATTATACAATCTTCATTAAAAGTTAAAACACTAACTCCATATTTATAAAATAAGGAACCACTGTAAAGAGGGTGATAGCTATCCAAAAATCGAGTGCATGGTAATCTCTTTCTTGACAGACCTTCCCTCTGAGAGCTGACTTAACTGCACATGTAAAAATATATGTTCTTTATAGAAGAATAGGCATATAAATGTATTTGATCATAATTTTATGTGGCATAAGAGCCTTTAGAATGAGGACCCCACACAAAATCTTTCATTTAAAATGTTTAGTTTGTGTATTTCTTTATTCTTCATAGTCTTCAACATAAGTACTCCAGCCCCAACCTCTAACACATCTCTACTTATCTCATGATAAGTAATTATAATTAGCCTTAGATGTCACCTGCCATCTTACTTTTTTGATGGCTCAGAATAATTCGTCTCAAGTGTGTGAAGACAACTTTTTGAGTTCAGGTATGAAGCCTGGGTCATTTATCTTAATTCCTGGCATGCTCCTTTTGTTTAGAAAAATCATGTTAAAAACTTTTAGTGACCCTGTGCATGGTATTATGATTCTCTGAATTCTTGGCCTAGAACATGACAAATTATACATCAGAAACTCAAAGAAGTTGTACAGCTGTTTTTCTTTGCCATTCCACACCATCCACAGTTCATCAATTTAATGGTGAAGCAACGCACTCAGAGATGTTCCTTTTTTTAAAAAATTGTTTCCCAGCTGTGATAAGAATACAATCATATGTGAACAACAAACTAAAAGGAATACTGAAATGAATTGTAGACTTGAAAGCAATATATAGAACAAAGTGATATTGATAAATGTTTAATTTTGTTGTTCATTGCAGTATTAAGTATTGTAAGCTATTCAAACTATGAAGAACAATTTTCCACATCTAAGCCAACATTTCTGTTACAATTGATAAAGGAAGTGATTCTAGAAGAGTTAATTGAAGTGTATCTCATCTCCTTCCCAGTAACAGTATGTAGTTACTGTTTCACAAGTTTCTTCCAGACCAAATATTATTTTGAAGAATGCATCAGTCCACGGTAAGCCTTACTGGACCAGGACCATGTTGTGAAACTCTTTCCAATTCAATAGTTGAGGGTCACAGAATCTCTTGGCAAGAGTGGATGAGGGTAGGGGAAGGGTCACAAAATATCAGTGAATATTTTCCAATGTCTTCTGAGAAACAAAACAAAACCAAAACAAGACAAATGGCAACCATTTGTTAGGAACATTGCATGAGTCCAAATTAATGATAATGGAAATAAAGCCTTCTGTGTCTTCTTTTGTTTTAGTAACATTTCTTGTTGAATAATGTCATCTCTACCAATGGATTTACCTTGTCTCTGCGTGTTGACTATATTTCCTAACTCTAAACTCCCAAATTTCAAAATCTTCTGCCTAGACATGTCTCCAAAACCCAGGCATCTAAAAGTGAATAGATATCACCAACTCATCATCTCAAAACTGAAGTAGCTTTTCAAGTTACCTACTAATAGCCACTTCTTCCTGCATACGTAGATGACCATTTAATTCATTTTTCAATCTGGGGCACTTTTGTGAATTCAAAGTGCTTCTATTAATAATTACCAAGTCAGCATACATATAGAGGAAGAGTCCTGGGGAAATCAGAATGTATGATCATCCCATATATGCTGCATTTAGTTAAATCCTCCATGGAGTCTAAAACGTTGAAAATAGTAATCAGATTTTTTCCCTTATCTCACCCCTTTTAAGGAATCCTAAGGTCTTATCAAGATTACCACCACTAAAAAAATAGCTTTGATGACAAGTCACATACTTACTCCTTATTTAAAATACTCATATTTTTTCTCTGAGCATGAAAAGATCCTAACAGACTCCTGTGATTTCGGCGTTGTCTCTTCACAATATTCTCCTCATTGCTTATCAGGATTTTTCAAAAATAAGAATCTAGCCAAGTTATTTTTCTCTCAGCACATTTTCATTACTCCCTTATGCCACTTAAATGCCTCTTGGGATGAAAGCCTTTTTAGTTTTATGCTTCAGCTGATATAGCTCACCTCCCTGCCACCTGTTGTTAGAGCCATGTGCAACCATTCCTTATTTCCCAATTCAGTGCACTTTTGACATCATGATGTCTTTATACAAGTCATACCCTACTCATGAAAAAGTCCTGTCATGTCTTATGATTAAGGAAAGCTTAGAGTTTCTCAATTATCTTTTAATATGATTTTGTTTGAACAATATACAGCACAGAATATTTTCCTTTCCTTCCTTTCTTCCTTTCTTTACTTGGAATTCACCTGGATAGGCCGGTTGTGAGGTAAATGTTGTCTATTTATCACCTGAACAACTACATAGAACATGTTCATTTTAAAGGTAGATCAGTAGACAGAGACAAAAAACAGGGACAAAATTTGCACACTACATTCGAGTATTTAAAAATAAGTTTACTTTTGCATTTTATTACTAATTTTATCTGCAAAATTGGAATTACTGTTAGTGAGTAAAAAACAAAATACTCACTTTGTCTATGATTAATGGAGGTTATATTAATTGTTTTCTGATATGTATTTTTGCTGACAAAAAGTCTAACTTTCTGGGAGGTAGTTGAGCCTTTATTTTTCTTAGTATTTGATTTGTTAGTTAAATATGATGATTCAAGTTTTGCTTATGTTTTGTAAACTCTTAGGAATCACCTATTTCCAATTCTCTACATCCTTTTCTTCTGGAAATCATATTAGATATAATTTGGAGAGGCTTAGTCTTGCTTCTTTATCTGTTAACCATTTCTTCTTTGTGCTAAATTGTATGCGATTTATTTATTAAATCACATGCAATTTAATCACATACAAATCACATACAAATTAAATACATTATTATATTCTAATACAATAATTCTGTCTTTAGTTTTATCTTAGAAATTGTTCAGTTTTCTATTGATATATTTATTTCAATAATACATTTTTCACTTCTGCAAGTTGTTGATAGTTTGCTCATGTAGATGTTTCTAAATCTTGTTTTTTTATTGCTTATATTGCTTACTTCATTTATTTGAACTTTTTAACGTATTTGCCTTTCTTTCAGATAAATTTCATAAGTTGTATGATTACAAATCTCTTATTGTTAACATTTGTTTTCCTTTCATGCTTTATAATGTTGAACAGTGACCTTATTGGAATGGGTTGTTATCCAAATGAATTTGATGTACTCTGAGTTATAGAGATTCCTTATGTGACTGCTTTGCATTTGACTTAACTAGTTTTGGGTAAATTTTCACAGCAATTTCTTGCCTTATTTCTGAGCCCTATATTTACAGGCATGAGGTTCAAAATTTCACAGGTGATTATCTTTACCTATGTTCAGTGCTTACTTCTGTTCTCATTGGGCTAGTGGGAGGATTTTTTTTTATTCTTCATTTTACAGGTGATTCTTAGATTTAGGTTGAGATATTAGTTCCAGATTCACATATTACTTAGGCCTGTGGCCTCAATTTCAGTCCCTGCATGGGTTTTAGTACCGCAGCCCCTTAGGCACATTTCATTATGATGCTCTATGTGCTATTTGCTTTACTTCTCATTTATCCTTACGGTTACTTCTTCCTCTTTTTTCTACTGTCATATTAAAAAATCAAACAGAATAAAAACTTTCTTGCTTTAAAATTTAACTAAGTTAAAAATTTTCAAAATAAAACTAAACAAAACAATGTTTGTTTAACTTTCTATTCAGTGTGAATTGAGAGAAGAGCTTCCTGTATGTCCTCTCTGTTTTTGACAAATATGCATCTTTTGCAATTTTTTTCTAACTCAGATGACATCTTGATCTTCTCTTTGCCTCAGATCTTACCGCAACCATTTCTAACAATCTGCCTTGTGAAGTTACATGCAGTTCTTCACTAAATGTACTTGCAATTTTTCAGTTTATAACCTGGGAAGTGAGTAAGAACTCATTCCTCCAAGATTCTCTTAAGCACATTTGAACTTTCCTTAGCACCCGCTTCCCCCAGGAACTTTTCGTAAGACTAAAGAGGCTTTCCATTCAATGTTGTACCAGTAGTAGTCTGCATGATAACTGATGGCTAGTAAGCACTAACTAAATATTGTTAACTGAATAAATTCATAAATGAAAAGAATAAACCAGACAACTGTATCTAATTCTAGCCTATGTTCTATTTTCCTCAGTCCTCTGGATTTAGGAAGAGCTTACCTCTTACATTTCCTGTCATACACAGTCGTCTAAATTGTCTCTACCCAAAGTTTACATCAACACTTTAGCTTATGTTAGCCTGGCTTCCTTTTAACTATATGCACTTATATATTCATATATATATATATAGAGAGAGGTTTCAGATTATATAAAATATATAATATGTATATAAATATATATACAAATATATTTATATATGATATATAAAATATATAAATATAGAAAATGGTATATAATATTAAATATATAAAATATATATTAGCAATATAAAAAACTTAACCATCTCTGTTTTTCAGAACAGTAGTCTGCAAATTACAACTATTCTTTTACTTTTTTATTCTACATAGTTGATACCACTTAGCTCTTGGGGCAATAAACTTCCTTTCCTAGTCTTAGTGCTAGAACTTACAGGAAGGTATGACTTACTGAACAATGGAAACTCCACAGTTAAATATTTTCAAAATCTTATACTTATTTCCATGGAGAAGTTACAAAATTACAAAGTTATTTAAGTGGATTTACAGAGGTTCCCTATTTCACAAATAGTGATAACCTTGAAGAGATTAAAAACTGTAAATTGGACATTTTAATCTTGATAGTAGAATTCACTATGTGTCCTAAAGGAGGTATAGAAGACATAAAAACAAGTGTGCCTGGGATCCAGCAGATAACTACATCTCTGTGGACTCTCTCACTTATAATACTGGCTATACATATTCACTCCTGCCTCTTGCATACATAATCCCCTTTGGTTACTCTTCACACTTCAATCATTTTTTTAAGATACATCAAATTTCACCTCTTAGACATGGACATTCTTGACAACTTCCTTCTTCCTGTAAAGTCTAATCTATCCTCCTTCACTATTTCTTCCTTGTGTGTTTTCTGCATGTTTATCCCTGAGCACTAATGAAGTATATTATTATGATTATTTACTTAAATGCCTTTCTTTTCTTTTAGATTTGAGTTCCTTGGTGTTCTGTTTCATAAGAATTTTGTGTAATTCCTATAATACAGTAGTGCTTTATTATGTTTGAATGGATAAATCAAGATGTAAGTTCAATGTTTTGCTCTCCTTTTCTCTTCCTGTTCCATCTCCATGACTCTGATTCCTCACTTCTTTCTACTGCATTAAACCATGAACTTAAAGGGAACGAACACTGAGCTTGCATCTACTGAAAGCCAGCCTTTAGTGGATCTCCACTGGGTAGAATGAGTGGAGAAGAATGATTTGTGCACTGATAGATTTTTACATGGGCTCTCTCTGATGTCTCCGACCTGTGTCTTGGATTGCTCTTGAGCTGCCACACGCAGAATCTTCAGATGGGCAGCAGGAATAAAGAACAGATATTCTTTAAGACATGCAATTGTTTCCCACCAACCAACTCTTTCTTTATGTTGCAAGATGCATTTAATCCCTTGGGGATGCATAAAAACAAAACTTCATTCTTTTTTTCTAGAGAGGGAGAGAGCATGTTTTCGGCATGCCAAGAAAACACAATCAATGAAAGACTGAATCACCAGAGTTTAAATTTTGGTAAACTAAACTTTTAGGGCTGAATGTACTTTATCACACTGCATTTTGAAATTCAGTCATCCATGTATGGCATATGTATCCTATATGTATCCTTGAATTGCCTATAATTTTCAATTAAGCAAACCATGGCATTCTTCAGACATTACAAATAAACATAGGTTATTATATTTTTCAATCATGCTGTTTTCAAACATGTTTTTTGTCTCCTTCCTGTAACACCAAATCTCTTTTCATTTTCAATTTGCCTTCTTCAAACCGGTGCCCCATAGCATGTGCCATGCAAAAATGGCAAGTCTCTATTTCTGCCAAGCCTAATTTAGATACCACTAAAGCGTTCAACAAACATATGTGGGAGAATGAATTTGGGAAGAATTGCTAAAGCAAAATGCCTTATATCTGCAGCAGTTTGAGAAAAGGGTAAAGGTTATTAAGAAATAAACTTCCACTAAACCAAAAATAAGAATAACGATGCTAAAAGTATATAATTACCCTGAGTGGAAAATGAGTTTGGATAGCTATCTAAAATCTATAGGTTAATTGAAAAACAGTGTTTCTTTTTGAGCATGATATGGCCTTGAGTTAATGAACCACAGTATCCATGATATGCATTTGTACTCTAGACTAGATTTCAAATGAAGCTTAAACAAATAAGGACTCCACATATTGCCCCAAGCAAAACTAAATTGTTATTAGGTTTTACACAGCAGGAGGTAAACATTCTTGAAATAATTGAACATGATAGGATATTATTCTTACTTTTTTTTTTTTAAAGTCTTACACAAGACATATCTCATTTCCTCTAAATTGGTTCTGTAGACTGAAAAAGGACAATGATCTGATTTGCGGCATGGAACAGAGCCACCTCTTTATAAAGAATATTAATTATCATAATAAAATACTATTGAAGTAGAGGCAGAGGAAATTACAATGGATTTTTAACTTGATAAAGGTAGAAATTACTCCTTTGAATTATTCATGAATATTAACTTAATCAGTAAATGTTACAATGCATGTACAAATAAGAAAAACATTTTAAATTAAAAATATATCACATACAAGTACTCCTAAACCAAAGCATAATTTTCATTATTTTTTAATTGAATCTTTTTTTTTATTTGAAAAAGGAGACATGGAGGTGGGGCAGGGCCGGGGAAGTAACGCAGAGTGTCTTTAAATATGTATACATTAATACATTATCTTCACATATTTATAGTGTTCTAAAATAATCAAAATCTTTAAAATTTACAGCATCCAATTTCCCATTCTAGAAACTGAGACCTAGATAGTGAAAATTATTATCTGTGTTTTTAACATTAGGTAATATATTTTTGAAATTGAAAACCCACATTAATACAAGTCAATTTTAACTTTCAGAAAAATGCATAAACTAATTAAATAGAAGCTAATCAATACTTCAAAAATGATGTCATAAAAACCACCTTGAATCTTGTGTAATAAAATATATGGTTTGGTTTTACAATAATCCATCCACATTGGTGCTTAAGGTAATGTTTCTCCAGAGCAAATTTTTTTATACAGTAAGAGAAAGCAAATATATAAGAACAAAGTGCATATAACCATACTGCCAATTTCTGAAATCTTAAGATCAGGTGACCAGTAATTTAACACCTCTAACTCAGAAACACCTTTAAACCTTCCCATAACCTTCCTCCTGTTTCATTAGGATAGCTGTTGGCATCAGCATTAGCATTATGGAATGGCAGTAATACTCTAGGACACTGTGTTCTGACTACAGAGAAAACAGGTTAGATGTTAAAGGGGCAGCACAAAGTTAAGTTAGAGAAATGGAAATGGCAGAAAACCTATAGGATTGCAGAGCACCATCGAGGCAAAAGTACCCACTCAGAGTAAGAGTCATGGTAGAGACCAAATCCACAGAAGGCCATGTAGAATTCAGTTCAGTCCTAGGCATCTTAGTATTAATAGTTAATATGGAGAACTCAGCCGTCTTTGCTTGACAATATTTAGAGATGTCTTCAAAGATTTAGGATGCTAAAAGTGGAACAGAATTATTAGATAAAACGATAAAAACAACAAATAAACAAACAAAAACGAAAATGCTGAAAGGAAATAATGCAGGAAACAACTATTGAGAAAACAGTGACAACACGAAGCAGACAGGGAACCAGACTGGTGGTGGTGGTGGTGGTGGTAGTTAGCTATTCTGGGGAAAGGAAACAGATATTACATTAGTACAAAAGGCACAGACAAAAGATTAACCTAATAGAAGGCCCTGCCTTCTCCCAGAATTACTCATTAGGACTGTCCCTCCATTAGATTAGGTTATTTTCTTCTGGGGCATAGGGGTCCTAAATACATTTTTGTAAACTTACTGGCCTTCAGAATGATAGCTACTCCTCTGCTACACTTCTGATTCACTGGGTTTCCCAGGAGAGATGGTGAATAAGGGAAAGCTTTTTAGAATTATCCCTACTTTTTTCTCAGATGTTAGTTTAATTGTTTGTCAAATTCTATTGATTCTACATCTACAATATTTTTTCCCATCCAAGTCTCAAATCTATTTCTACTTCTGGTGTCTTAATTCCTTCTTTTTTTCTTCTATACTGATCTCCACTCCTTTGTATCATCTTTTTTTTTTTTTTTTTTTTTGAGATGGAGTCTCACTCTGTCCCCCAGGCTGGAGTGCAGTCGCGCGATCTCGATCCGGGCTCACTGCAAGTTCCGCCTCCCCGGTTCACACCATTCTGCTGTCTATGCCTTCCCAGCAGCATACATACAGACGCATACCGCCAAGCCCGGCTAATTTTTTTGTATTTTTAGTAGAGACGGGGTTTCCCCGGGTTAGCCAGGATGGTCTCTATCTCCTGACTTCGTGATCCGCTCGCCTCGGCTTCCCAAAGTGCTGGGATTACAGGCGTGAGCCGCCGTGGCCGGCCTGTATCATCCTTTTTAATGTATTCTGCATGGTGCTATCAGAATTATCTTTCTGAAATGTCAATCTAATGGCATCTTCCCTAGTCAAATTCATCTGATGACTACCTGCTGGAGAGAAAATAAACACAAGTTCCTCAATATAGAAATATGACTATTGCATAAAAGATTCTCCACTTAGATTTTATAATCTATCATACAGAGTGACATGTTCTTAGATTATACTCTTCCTTCATTGTTCCTCCATTGTTTTCTTATGAAATCTTATCTATTCCCTTGACAGTGCCATCTCCAGTCAGCATGATCAGAATCACCTACTTAAAATATTCTCTCCTCCTGAAACCATAGCATACTGTTGAGATCTCTATCATATTGTGTATTACAACATATTTTAATATTATTTATCTTTCTTTTCACATGAAGAACTACCTAGAAAAGAGAAAACTGAGATCAGGATCTATACCAATTCCTGGGCAATAGGCTAATGATCCAATGGGATGTGTAGTGACTTTGAAGGGGTAAGAAAGAAATATTGAAGATAATTCAGTTTAGGGAAATTTACATTGATAAAATTATTAAAATGGGCTCAGATCAAGAGAATAGTTGTGTTTTATTTGAATATTTATTTGTAATAAGTATGTATGTAATAATATGTAATGCATATTATTTGTAATAGAATGTAGGAAAGCACTTTGATGTAGGAGAGCACTTCATATTGTGAATATGATGACCTACTCTATAAATATTGTGATCAGCTTCTCTCTCTAAGTAACTCATTGTTTTTAAATAGCTTCCTAAGGAAAGTGGTTCCAGCATTAGGCATGTAGGTTATACACATGTTTTCAACGGGTTGGATTCCTCTTTATCAAAAAGACATGGCTTTTACCATGGCCAAGAGACTAGTTTTCAATTGACTAAAGCAAATCATTGATCTCCAGAATATTTCCACAATTCACAGACTAGACAATTATGTGCTAACAAATTGATTGCACTGAATTCCTTACATTATTAAAAGAAATATACTGAATGAAACCTATCTCAGTCCATTTTGTACAGCTATAACAAAATATTTCTAAGACTGCATAATTTATGAAGAACAGAAATTGATTTTCTCACAGTTCTGGAGACTGAGAAGTCCAAGATCAAGGTACCAGCATCTGGTGTCTGGTATGGGCCCAGTCTCTGCTTTCAAGATGCTGCCTTTAACATTGATTGCTTCCTTTGTTGAGGAGGAAGGCTGTTCATTACAAAGGGGCAGAAGATAGAGAACCCACACCAAATAGCCCTTTTGAGAGCAGCATTAATCCCTTCATGAGGGTGGATACTATATAGCCCAAACACCTTTCAAAAAATTTCTTTTCCCAATTATCTTGCATTGGGAATTAATTTTTCAATACATGAATTTTAAGAAACACATTTAAACCACAGAAGGTATCTATTCTGAAATCAGATTTTGTTTCCTTGTCTTATGTCCCTGCTAGTACCATAGGCTTAGCAGAGCTCTCTTTTATAGAGTTTTGTATTTCTCACACCATTGTTACTAAGAGAATCACTTCACATAAAAATGAGAAAATTCTCATAAGATTTACTGCCCTTATCTTAAACTCAGAAACAGTTGACTGCACAAAATAGTGAAATATCTATTTGAGGCTAATGTTTTAACTAGGAGAAATTAACTTTTTAGGTAAGGATTTTATAGGAGCCAATGTATGCTATGAAATAAGAAATAATATACATATGATCCTGCTTCATTTAAATCTTATAACCCAAATTCATTGGTTTGTCAAGAAGCCAAAAGTAGAGACTATGTGTGTGTGTATGTTTGTGTGTATTTTCTGTGTGTGTGTTTGGGGGAGTGGGGTGGAATAGACATCACAGCTCTATTGGTTATAACTAAAAATGTTGGCTTCTCATCTTCATTCTTTGCTTTCTGCTAATTTCAATGTTTATTATACATAATATGGGTTGATTGAGTTGAAATCTGAGACTGTCTTTTGATGATTAGAAGCTTCTTATGCTACCAGGAAAATGGTAAAATAAATGGGAGAGGTTTCAGCACTAGTGGAGGCGATGAGTTGGATGATGTGTACTGTCACAAAATGGGGACAGGGAAAGGTAAGACTGGAATTGTTTCAGTGGAAAGAGAGATGTGTTTTTTTGGCTATCCAAGGACATGCATTACAATTCACATCCATTTTGCTTTATCCTTGACTTCTTTTCTTTTGTCTAAAGTGATGTACTTTATATGGTTTGTGTTGAGGTATAATTTACATAAAATGAAGTGCACAGATCAAGATTGTACAGTTTGATAAGTTTTGACAATTGTATATATCCATGTAATCACCACCCAAGATATAAAGCTTTTCCATCATTCCAGAAGGTTTCCTTGTACCCCTTTTTAGTAAATCCCCCCACCTCCCATTAATACTAAGAAATCACTATGCAATTTCTATCAGTATAAATGAGTCTTCTGTATTCTTGGATTTTGTCTAAATGAAATCATGCAGCATATATGATTTGTGTTTTGTTGCTTTTGCTCAAAATTAAGTTTTTAAGATCCATTCATTTACTAGTAAATTTGTATTTTGGTTTGGTTCTCTGAGTATTAGTTCACTGTGTAAATATACTATGATTTGTTTATGAGTTCTTCCATTGATGAACATCTGGGTTAAGTTTTAGGCTTTTATGAATAAAGCTTCTATATAGAATGTATATTATTTATTTTCAGTAAATTTTAGCAGTGGAACTGACACTAATACTTGATTCTGCTTTGAGGACTTTGCATGTAATTTAAGTTTTAAGACATGTCAGTGGGTTAGCGTTTGAAATTCACCTGGAAGAATGTTACTTGATTGAAGAGTCTCAAAGATACAAAGTCTCAAGAATAGAAAATGAAATGACATCTAATGAAGGGACAGTATTTTAAAGACTATAGCCTCATAATATCTTTTCATATCTGGTAGTGTTAGTCCCATGTCAATGCATTTTTCCACTTTGGGAAGTAGAATGTCTGTATTTTTAGGAGAGATGGGGTTTCACCGTGTTAGCCAGGATGGTCTTGATCTCCTGATCTCATGATCCACCCACCTCGGCCTCCCAAAGTGCTGAGATTATAGCCGTGAGCCACTGCGCCCAGCCGGGAAGTAGAATTTCTACAGAAATATTTTTGCCTGTTCATTTATTTTTCATGTGAACTTTATAATCTGCTAATTTAGTTAAGGAGAATTCTCACGATAAATTATAAAAATTGTATTGAATTTTTAGATTAAATTCAAGAGAGTTGATATAATACTGGGTCTGAGTCTTCAGATCCAAACAAAGGAAAGTTTTCCTTTTTAGCTCTCATTAGTATTTGAAAATTATCTTAATGTAGATAATACCCATTGCTTCTTAAGCTTAAACTAGCTATTAATAAGTTCTTTTTTTTTTTTTTTTTGCATGTAAATTAGCCAGGCCTGCTTTCTGTCACCTGTACTGAAACAGGTGAAATATAAAGTAAGAAGGTCTCTATTAATCGATGGTGGATGGGGGGGGGCGGTGGTGAGTCTCTAACGTTATTTTTTTTTTTTGCAGATGGATAAATGCAGTACTCTTTAAATTTACAGTTTCAACGTTGTTGGTTGAATAATAGCAAATTGTCATTGTAGGCGATAATCCTTTTCTTGGGAAACTGGATCAAGAACTAGGTTATGTTCTTTTTGATACTTAACATTAGACAATTCAGATAAATTTTGGCGCCCCAAATTAGATCAAATGGCAGAAAAAATGCCCAGATATTTAGAAGCAAGATGTTTTAACTAGTGAGCCAGGACCAGTGCCAAGACCAGAACTATTTTGAGGATGGGCTATTGTCAGACAAGTGAATTCCTTCTCAATTGTCCCTTTGGCATGGTGTGTAGGTTCTTGGAGGAAATTTTGATATGTAAGTGTGTTTTTATGGGCATCTGTGAAAATCAGAGGGAGAAGCAAAAAGCTAGGGAGAGAGAAAGAGACAGACAGAGACAGGCAGCTAATTCATAAAGCTGTAGCATGGAGCGTACAGGAGAATTTTGACAAATAGTAGTTGCAGGGTTTATCCACCCTTATCCCTAAGGACGTATGTTGCTATGGGCACATGAAAATTTTACATGTGATCATGAGAATATTATGTAAATTCAAACTGAAAAACTGAGGGAAGAACAATCCAGACTGAACTTATAAATAATAGTAATCTATATAATTTTTAAAAGTAAGATATTTTATATCTGAAGATGAAATTTTGAGATATATTGATAGCAATTGTATATGGAAGTTTCCTATTTTATTATTATTAAATAGTTTATTAAGTAATACATTTTGATTTATTATATTTTTAAAGTTAGTATAATATTAAAAAGTGATTTATGCAATAAAATATAAGAAATAAAATATGCATGAAGGAAATCAAACCCATTCTTAGTGACTCAAACTAATGTATTAAAGATACCCAATATTAACAGTTTTGTGAATCTTTTTAATATTTGTTTCATCTGTATATTAATAAGCATATGCTAATCGGTTTTTTTTTTTTTTTTTTTTTGAGAGGGAGTCTGGCTCTGTCGCCCAGGCTGGAGTGCAGTGGCCGGATCTCAGCTCACTGCAAGCTCCGCCTCCCGGGTTCACGCCATTCTCCTGCCTCAGCCTCCCGAGTAGCTGGGACTACAGGCGCCCGCCACCACGCCTGGCTAATTTTTTCTGTTTTTAGTAGAGACGGGGTTTCACCGTATTAGTCAGGATAGTCTCGATCTCCTGACCTCGTGATCTGCCCATCTCGGCCTCCCAAAGTGCTGGGATTACAGGCTTGAGCCACTGCACCAGGTCACATATGCTAATCTTATATAGGACGTCTTGAACATCATTTTTGTTACTGAAACTATCTCATGAAAATTTCCACTTCAGCATACATACATCAATCGCTTTCTAATAATGTTTCATATTGTACCACATTCTACATTTATTATACCATATGTTTAGTGCTTTTATTGAATTAAGTACTGAAATACAAAATTTCTAGATAAAATATTAGTAGATTAATGTTCATTACAGAAACTATGAGAAGATCATAAAATGTTGGTAGTGTTTGGTTTTCAAAAACTGAGACTTTCTGTCTCTGATCCTATAATCAGGTCTCTAGTCCCATATCCAAATCTATAAGACCAAAGTGCAAATATATAGAATTTCTGGCACTCAGTCAGAGGTTTCACTCTTCATGTTTCCATAACTACTTGATTGTATTCCCAGCTAATGTGAATCTCATGTTCTGTGGATCTTAGTCTCAGTCCTGCATCTTGCACACTACATTTAAGATATGTATATGGTGTCTTCAGTATTTGACACTTTCTAGAAGAATATGACTTAAATATTTGGATCAAGGCTCCATGCTACAGTGGGAAGAGTAGCAATCACTGACACTTTATTATTCAGGAATCTTTACTGGACCAGTGCTTATATCACCATGGGGGAAGGTGAGTGAGTTTGGAATTTCATATGGGCTGTATACAATTTAGCAAATGGAGAGTCAAGCTGGGTTTTGAGCTTTGAAAACAAGGGTTAATATAAGGCGCCTTCATGTATAAAAGTAAGAAGTCTATTTTTACATCTTTCTTGAATAATTTTTGCTTAAGGATACTGATAAAATACTTTCATTAGGTTCAAAAGATAAATCTAACTATGTTGGATTCTAGCAAGATAATCTTGTTGGAGTGAATTAAATTACTTTGGTTATTCTGTCAAAGTTTCTTTAAAAAGATAAATCCTGAGCCATGTTTTAATGGTGAAGGAATGATCCCAGATTCTAGTGGAAGTTCCTTCCATGGAGCAGGTATGGCATGTGTGATGATATCAAGACTTGTGTGTTTATTAGCATCTGCTTTCCAAAATGTTTTTATATGCGTATTTGTAGGGAAGAGAGAGGCTGAACAAAGACAAAGAAGGAGCTAAAGCTGGAATGAGTTTAGAAGACAAAGAAAAAAGTGCTGCAAATGATTTTATTGGTTTAAATTTATATAACCTTTGTAAGGTTTTTCATTGCTTCACAATGTGGAAATGTATGTTTCTGCCATACATGCATGTGTCACTTGCCATGCATATTTATTTCTGTATGAAATCATCATTTTGGTAACTCCTTCAGGACTCAAAGTGAATTTGAGATGCATTCATAACACTATTTTGTAAGCTTTAAAAATAGCCTAGCTCAAATATTTTAGGCCACAAACAATATTTTTCTTCAAAGTAAATCCATCACTGAATAAAATTCAATATAAGTATTTCCAGGTCATTTTTGAAAGTTCTGCATCAGTGGTTGTAATATTTTGTACCTGTAATTTCTGTATTTGAAACATTTAAGAGCCTCTTTGAGTTGGGATGGCTGCTATATATATATATATATATATATATATATATATGTAGTTGGACATATATATATATGTAGTTGGACTTAAATTAGTAAATACTTCAAGATGAGATTCCATTTTTATCCAAAAGGCAGACAATCAGTAAGTAGATATGTCCTAAAATAAACTAAAGTCATATTATGACCCAAATGAAATAAAATACTGATTTCTATCCAATAAGCTTCCAATTTATTTTCAAGGTTTAATACTAGAATTGACATCCTAGCTATGGATGCCAGAGATTAAAACAATGTGTGTATTTGATATTTTACTTTCTCCTAAAACTCTGCTCCAGGTTTTGTTTGTTTGCTTGCTTTATTGTCAAAAGAAAGCCAGAAGGCATTTATCCTGTGGATAAAGACTCATGCATCAAGCACATTCTAGCGACATGTTTAGGAAACATTTTTGAAAATGAAATTTAAGTGATAATTTTCATGAAATTTAAGCTTGCAGGTTACACAGTATTCAATATATTCATCAAAAGACTTAAAATGATTAAAACAGTTTTTTTTTTTTTTTTTTTTTTTACTAAGTAGACAGCATTTAATATTATAGGTAAACATCATTCAAGAAAAAAAAAACAGTTCTACAAACAACCAAGCATGAATATAATCTCTAACCTGTTTCTGACATAATATATTCATGAAAAAAAATCTCCTGAAACTAGATATATAACTTGCAGACTATTCAGAACCTGTCTATTTTCATAAAGATTCCTAATGGCATTTTGTACGATCTTTTTGCCTTAATACTTTCCAATCAAGTGATCTCATTAAAGAATACAGAAATTTAGCATTTAGAAAACTCCTAGGTTTTTCACAGTATATATATGTGTCATCAATTGGATGTCAATTACTAACTTCAGTTCTTATGAGAACTTTTGAGCCCAAGCAGTTTTGAAAGATCCATTGTCATTGCTGTTGTTGAGGTACACACTTATCTATAGACACTTTCCTGAAAGGCTTGAAACCAGAGCAAAGAAAAGCATTTGCGATTTTCAGTAGGCTCAGAAATAATAACAGATTATGAATTTTCACTGAAAATTGCTGTCTTACCATTTATTTGACATATTATTAATTCAAGGCAAATTGTTACATGAAAAAAATATAATTAACATTTCCTTTGTGAAATACTGATAATTAATGGTTACATCTAAGCTTGCATCTATATAAGAAGAACAATATAAAAATTGTCTTAAATCAAATGGCTAATTTGCCAACATTTTATGTCCTTATGCTTTATCATTTCACAATTACAGAAGAGTTCCCTTAATCTCCCTCCACTTAACTGAGTTTCAAGATGAACCAACATTGTTTAACAATGACTGGTGTCATTTATGCACATAGGCTCAGGGTTCCCTAACTATATTCCAGAGTGCATCACTTACTTGTTCCCTCAACAATTAGGTTGTATCAAGAAGCGATTGTGGGATTGGCATGGTGGTTCATGCCTGTAATCCCAGCGCGTTAGGATGGAGACCACAATGGAAGGATCACCCAAGTCAGGAGTTCGAGACCAGCCTGGCCAACATGGTGAAACCCCGTCTTTAATAAAAATACAAGCAAATAAGCGGTCATGCTGATGAGTGACTGTAATCCGAGGTACTCAGGAGGCTGAGGCAGGAGAATCCCTTGAACCTGGAGTGGAGGTTGAAGTGAGCTGAGATGGTGCCACTGCACTCCAGCCTGGACGACAGAGTGAGACTTTGTTTGGAGTATTTGTATAAGCATTACATGTTCAGATGTCACATAAAGGAAACTTATTGTTAAAATTTGACTTTCCCAGTTTCTCTCATATTTAAGAACAACTCTAGGTACACATGACTACCTCTTCCAGAGACTTACTACAACAGGGGAGTAAATATCTGGTAATGTTTGTACTTATTTGGAAAAAAAAAAAATTTCCATTCTGGAACTTTAAGACGTTGAGTTATTTGAAAAATTACTGTGGAAAAACAAAAAACAAAAAACAAACAAACAAACAAAAAAACAGGAAAAGATGACCTTATCTTACGTGTTAGATTCCTGATTCCTTGCTAGAATATTTATGAGATACAAATTAGGTACCTCAGAAAAGGAAATGTCAAATAAAGGAGAAATCTATGGGATCAGAGATGATGGTATGTTTAAATTTTTTCCATTAAATTTTCACAAAAATTTGATTACTTATTTGTCTCACAGGTACAATAAGCTTTTCTCTTTTGAGATTAGCTATTTATAGCTTTTCACCATATGGGCAGAGTGTTTTTACAATCCTTAATCATGACTGTTTTAAGATTTGAGGTTTGGCTGTACTGTTTTAACTATATTGTTTGGTATATTATAAAATAGGAAACAACGGATGAAGTTGATTATTTTTACTATTTTATTATAAGTGAGCATTTATTTAAAAAGAGATTCTGGCACCAAACTAAGTAAGGTATATTTTATAAATGCTAAGTTTAGTTATAATGTTCAATACTGCCAGCATACATTGTCTTTCAGGGTAGTGTAAAAATAAGACCCTCTTGTTAGGAGTTTTCCAAGGGCCTGAATTTTACACCTTTTATACCATTTCCACATGAGGATAGTCTTTCCACTTTATAGTGCTAATAACTTTTATCTGGGGAAAACGTAATAGGTTTTAGTAATGCTTCCAGGAAAAATTTTGTATGTTCAGGTAAAATTTAACCTTTGACTAAACTTGATTTGTACTCTAAAAGTTAAAAAGACAGAATCCAGATAAATGAAAACAACATACATTTAAAACATGTCTTTAAAAAATAACTAATATAGAAATAATAAAGAATGTGTAATTGTAGTGCTAAATGCCACTCATTACTTTAAAAACTAAGAGACAAAAAGGGTCACATAAACATAAAAATAATACAGTCAGAAAACATTGGCATTGAGAAAATTTACACATTAGCTACAGGCATTTAATCAATTACATGAGACCAACTTTGTAAATGCAGTTTTGGGTTGCCCATTGGAAACATAGGAACTACAAATTTTAGAATTGGAAGTGGACTCAGAAATTTACCAGTAGAACATTCTCCACCCAACATAGAAATCATTCAATGTAAAAATAAATTGAATAATATGCTTAATAATGCCATCCCTAATTCTTCTTGAATTTTCTAGTGACTGAAAGATTCTCCTCAGAAAATATTCATTTATTATCTCTAATTTTATAATATTCTCTCTCATTCCTGTGAAAATTTGTTGGATGCAACTTCTACCCACTGATTATTAGTTTAATTTCTACATATCTTATTCAACAAACTTTTGAATGACTAATTTTTATTAGGCAACATATTTCTTTTTATATACATCTGATGAAAAGAAGGCAAATAGCTCAGAAGACTCATTGAGGCACCATTCATAGGAAAGAAATAATAAAGACAGGAAAAGAGGTGTTAGGGTTATGTGTTGCCTACCGTATCTGAAGCAGTGCAAAGCAATGGAATATAATACTAAGTCCTCTCTTACCAACTCAGTGTTCAGAGAAAGTGACGGTACAAGAGGTACCACTCTTCCTCTGAAGAGAGGGTAGTCAAACTCCAAGCCAAAGGTTACAGTAAGATTTGCCTGTTTGTGTTTATGGTTGGGGGGCTGGAAGTTCTTGACTACGGTAAATGATTATTTTAAGTATCTTACTGGGAACATAACAATTTCTCACAAGTTTTATAGGAGACCAGTTTCTTTTCTCTGAGACCAGCCTTAACAGAACCAGGCTTGGAAAAGTTAAAACTTACCTATCAAAATATTTTCAAATATTTGATGGCAACTTGCATTTTCCTGTAAGCTTTTCTCTTTACTTAAGTGCACAGTCTGCTGCAAGCCTTGAACTCCTTGAGTTCAAGGATCATTTTTTCATCCCATTATCAAGCTCAGTTTTGTTTTATAGCGTGCACTTAAATGTTTGTAGAATGCACGGATAATCATAGCCCTAATCCAGGGTATTGGTTCAGCATGCTTTCCATAACACTGAAGTTTATGGAGGTTCCTCTTAAAGTTGGTGCCCAAAACTGGGAACCATCTTCCAGATCCATGTGTTTAATTTTCTTTTATATTGTCATATGCAAATTAGCACAGTCCAAAAGTAGATTTTTTTTCAAGTGTCAGGGTAACACTCTTGGCTCATTTTGAGATTGTGGTCGTATAAAATCTTGGACCTTTCCATGAACTCTTGTCATTCCAGAAGACCAACCCATATATTACGTTCAGAAGAAAAATGGTCTCATCTTTGAGCAGTTACATCCTGTACTTAGAAAATTATCTTTTGA
Source organism: Trachypithecus francoisi (assembly GCF_009764315.1). Lineage (NCBI taxonomy): Eukaryota > Metazoa > Chordata > Mammalia > Primates > Cercopithecidae > Trachypithecus > Trachypithecus francoisi. The sequence goes on from NW_022681469.1 coordinate 65,360,946, forward strand.
ACTTAAAATCAGGGCCACATGTTTTCTCCTTTAAACTTCATCTTGCTACTCTAAGTTTATTTCACTCTAACAAGCTCATTTTGCCTTCTAAATATATCACCCTACATATCAGCAACCCCACATTGCCTTCTGAAGACTTGACAAACATATCTTTTTAACAGTAAACAAAATCAATCATTTACAAAAGAACAAGTCCCTGTAGCTGGTACAATCAACTAGGTTTGACATATGCACACTCATCACAATTAGTTTGATTTTTTTTTGTTTGTTTAGCAACTGTAAGTTAGAGCAACCGACGTAAAACGAAACAATATGAAAAATGTGCAGCTATCCTATTTTCTTAATCTTGCAATCTATCATCATAAGACATAGAGTGTGAAGTGAAGAATTAAGAATGAGTTTACAACTTAGATTCAGATTTCCACTCCAACACTCCATAGCTGTGTATGTTCAGCATTATCCACTCTGAGTTTAACTTTTCCTTATTTGCCAAAACAACGTTGGTGTGAGCATTGAGATGGTATGTGTATTGCACCAATGCAGGTCTGGGGCTTGCCATAGAAATGAATTAAATATTGAATTCCTCCTCTATACAGAAAGGACACAAGAACATTTTGAACTGTAGATATTATAAACCCTTTTGTTATTTGTTGATCGCCTTGTCTTTATATTTTATTTGATCTCAATACATCTGAAGTTTATGGGTTTTTAGATTCCATATCTTAGTTTTTAAATATTGGGTTAGCTGTACACCTCTATTATTCTGGACCTGTGTTTGTCCAGGACTTCTGAGAAGCAGATGCCAAGATGGGATTAAATGTGCAAGGGTATTAGTAGAGAATCAACTGTGTGGAAGAAAATTAAGAGGGGACAGAAAATTTTTGAAAAAGCTTTGGAACCTAAGTGAAGGAGAGGGAGAAAAAGTTGTATAGAAGTCCTCTAGACAGTTGAGCAGGCTAAGGAAGTGTTAGTAAAACCATCATAGAGTCCTTCTCAGTCTGTGTCTCCTGGCGGCAGTGCTGTCTTTGTATGCTTTCCATGCTCAGTTGTCCGCTGGGAGCACCATGTGGGAAGCATGGCTTCAAAGCAAATGCCGAGATAGAATAGAGAGCACTGTAGCATCAGTCTTAATCAATTAAACGTCCTGTTGTTGGAGGTTTATGAAGCGAGGCGTCTTTGAAAAGTCTGAGTCTTTATTAAAGAAAAGTGTAAATAGTGTATAGTATAGATCATGATCAACTGTATCATAGTAAGGATTTTTTAAAGTAACATTAGCAACATGAATTTTTGGAGGTCTTGTTATAAATGAGCATCTGCAAAATACAAAGATAATAACCCATATTAATGTTTATGACCTCATGTAATATAAATAGGGCTAAGCACGATGAAAAGGAACAAGAAGAGAAGAAAATGGAAAGGAAGGAGGAGAAGTAAGAGAAGCAGCAAAATGCTCACACAAACAACTCTGATACAAAATACCATCAAAAGCTATGAAACATACGGTGCATTATAAGCGACCTTGGATGTTGCCCAATACGAACTTCTCATCTTAAAAATTAGGATACAGAAGCAGAGATTTAAGTAATTTGGTCAAGGCTATTCAAATCCTTGGCTCTTTTCTTTATATTGTATCACTTTAGTAGCTTGGTTACCAAATGGTAATTATAAAAGATTCTAAAACATAGTAGGCAAATGACGTGGCAGTGTAGGATTGAATCTTATTACAAACACATGGTCACATAAAGCAAATAGATTTAATGCCACCTATAATATTCATATTCTAGAAAAGCAGACATTGTTGCTGTTTTTTGAAGAGCTAAAGCAGAATCTCAAGTGCAGCTCGGCAGAGACTAACAAAACATTTTCTGTCATAAACAAGGGAATAATTGTGAATAATAGAGCTCCTTAATTACAAAAGAGTTCATTGTTAAAGCTATGATGTCACACTGATAATGCAAGTGCAGTTCTGCAAACAGGTGAGTGGAAGATGAATGGAAGAACTTCACAGTTGACATGGGACCCAGGAAAAACTAGCACCCTTTTTTTTGATATTTTTGCAGGGCTACTTAGGTGTCTGCTTTAGAGAGGGTAAGGCTGGTTGGCACACCAGAGCATTAACTAGACTGCCAGTTTGGGATGGCAGATAACTTCACAAAGGTCCACTTTCAAACTCTGTTAATTATAAATATTTTTAACCAAAAAGTGCTTCCAGTGAAAGAATTTTTCATTAATCCAAGTTCCTCCTTAGAATTTAATCATGAAATAAACAAAATAAAGAAGCAACAATAGCAATTTACACTTTGGAAACTCACCAAACAAGATATAATCTTTTTTATTACAAATTTTAAAATGGTGAGTAGTCAAAATCATTCAGATACAGAATTATGGGGTTTGCTTGTTTGCTTATTGTTTTTTACAGAATAACTCTATCTATAGTTACATAGTTTTAAATTTCTAATGTCTACAAGTCAAATTTTTCTTTTATTCTAATTTCTGAGAATGAGCAAATGAAAATAATACTGATTATACTTAAAGAGAATAAATATAATGTCACAAATATATTACTATGTAAAATGTACAAATGGAAAGTGTGAAATAAAAACAGTGAAAAGTTTACTCACAAATTGTTTCTGACAAAGTTATTAAATTGGTATTGCAGAGACCACATCCCCATTCCCTTCCACACCTGTCCACATCCCCCATTTCTGTGCTCTACTGCAAGGCAATTCAGTCTTCCGAGGTTTATACTCCGCAGTTCTTGACAACAGGAGATAAATCCTGTAATTTTATTAATCCCTACTGAAACGTTGGTATTATTGCCATTTGACTCATAATGTAAAAAACTAAGCAACAAAAATATGTTCAGCAAAATATATCCAGGAATTATTTCAATAAAACTGTTAACTATGGTTTGTGTTTAAAAAAAAAAAAAAAAAAGTAGAAATATGACAACACAACAGCCTCCATAAACTGAGATTAGTGTTCCATTACAAAACCAGAAGGTACTACGAGTTTTGGTATAAACTGAGGGAAAAGGGGCTTTAGTTGTTATATTTTCCAGTGAAAATTTTAGCTTTAACTTAAACCATTATAATGATAAGCATTGAATTCTGTGTTTCCTTGTCACTAACAATCAAATAATAATATCTCATTATATTATGTATTGAACGATTCTTCTTTGAACCCAAAAAGAAGAGAAAGCCGGTCAACATATCCACTTTAAAGAATATAAAATACTAAGAATGAGAAATTTTCACCACTCACTCGGTTTTTAACACCTTTAATTATGAATTTTATCTCTCAGCATTATGGACCAACTTGCCTAAGACCATGGTGGCAAATCTACAGAAGGACAAATAATCTACAGATTCTTGATTTTTACTTCATAACCCGCAATAATAGGCCACCCAGTTGCTGAATATTTGTAAACATTAAGAGAAACACCTAAGGGTCAGTTTTGGAAGACAGATGCCATCACAAAGTTTAAATTATCAGGAAACAAAAGAAAATAATAAATAAAATCAACATGTCTTCATGAAGGAGGCAGTTTTCCATTTCTAGACACAATTATTTATCTATAAATTTCTTTTTAGTTGAGTTGCAGGTGCTTTTACAGCTACAAGTTGATGACTGAAAGTGGCCATGGATATCACTTACTCTATTCCCTGACTCCCTAAGTGACACTTAAATACTCCTATGCAATAGATGACTGTACTTCAAGTGACTGCCAAAGAAGGGGATCCCTCATCTCTCAGTTGGAAATTCAAAGTTGTCTTGTGTACAAGGAGTTATAATAAAGTAACCTAAATTATTCTGAAGTGTTTAGATTTAGAGAAGACTTAGTCATTATCCTTCTTCGTAATAGCATTAATATTTTGAAGTCTCTGTATTTGATCTTCCACACTTTAAGAAAGCTGGTAGTGTTTCCCCAGTTCTAGCATTCCCACTTGATAGTCTAGTTCCATTTGAGTCTTTAAGATTGATATGGTGACTTTTGATTTTTCAATTGATGTACATTGCCCTTTTCTAGCCTTTCTACAGCATCATAGCATAGAAGCAAAATATCATTTAATAGAATTAAGTTACAGATTTAGGTGATGGTAGGCATTGCCCCTCTTGATGTACATTGCCCTTTTCTAGCCTTTCTACAGCATCATAGCATAGAAGCAAAATATCATTTAATAGAATTAAGTTACAGATTTAGGTGATGGTAGGCATTGCCCCTCCTACCGACTAGGTACCAGCTATCTGCAATGTCTGCACATCACTACCTTAGAAATTAGACACCTAGGCCGGGCGCGGTGGCTCAAGCCTGTAATCCCAGCACTTTGGGAGGCCGAGACCTGCGGATCACGAGGTCAGGAGATCGAGACCATCCTGGCTAACATGGTGAAACCCCGTCTCTACTAAAAAATACAAAAAACTAGCCGGGCGAGGTGGCGGGCGCCTGTAGTCCCAGCTACTCGGGAGGCTGAGGCAGGAGAATGGCGGGAACCGGGAGGCGGAGCTTGCAGTGAGCTGAGATCCGGCCACTGCACTCCAGCCTGGGCGACAGAGCGAGACTCCGTCTCAAAAAAAAAAAAAAAAAAAAAAAGAAATTAGACACCTATAGTTGACCTATTATCAGATTGATGATTTTAAGGCAAAAATAGATGTGAAGACAGATAAAAGTTCTGTGTTTCTTCTTTTTTTTTTTTTGAGGCGGAGTCTCGCTCTGTCGCCCAGAGTGGAGTGCAGTGGTGCAATCTCGGCTCACTGCAAGCTCCGCCTCCCGGGTTCACGCCATTCTCCTGCCTCAGCCTCCCGAGTAGCTGGGACTACAGGCGCCCGCCACCTCGCCTGGCTAGTTTTTTGTATTTTTAGTAGAGACGGGGTTTCACCATGTTAGCCAGGATGGTCTCGATCTCCTGACCTCGTGATCCGCCCGTCTCGGCCTCCCAAAGTGCTGGGATTACAGGCTTGAGCCACCGCGCCCGGCCCTGTGTTTCTTCTTTAACAAAATGAACATCCTGCCGCATGGCTTTAAACCTGTAAAAATGCCAAGGGAGTTTTATTCTTTTCCTTATCTAGCAAACCAAAATTTTAGTGCTTACAAAAGTCTGCCCAAGGACATAAAGTCTGACTCAATTTATTGTAATTTATTTTAATGAGAGGAAGCCAGAAAATGTGCCAGTCTGGGTCAGGTTGCTAGATTTGCTACAAGAAAAATCAGACCACATTACCAAGATTTATCAGATAATTATGTTTTATTTAACAATAAACTAACAACTGAGGACTTATAAAGGATTGAAGACAGAGACAGAAAAAATACTGAAATTCTGAATCTATTGCTTTTTTCAAAATCATATTCAGCCTTCTAAATAAGTAAATAAATGTCTTCTCCATTTCAAAATATGCAAGGCTCAGGGAAATGTGCAATGGGTCAAGGAAGAGCATTGCTTCAAGAAGAGGATTATAGGCCGGGTGCGGTGGCTCAAGCCTGTAATCCCAGTACTTTGGGAGGCCGAGGTGGGCGGATCACGAGGTCAGGAGATCAGACCATCCTGGCTAAACCGGTGAAACCCCGTCTCTACCAAAAAAAAATACAAAAAAAAAAAAAACTAGCTGGGCGAGGTGGCGGGCGCCTGTAGTCCCAGCTACTTGGGAGGCTGAGGCAGGAGAATGGCGTGAACCCGAGAGGCAGAGCTTGCAGTGAGCTGAGATCCGGCCACCGCACTCCAGCCGGGGCGACAGAGCGAGACTCCGTCTCAAAAAAAAAAAAAAAAAAAAAGAAGAGGATTATAATTATAGTTCTGTCATAGATTTACTCAGACAAATCACTTACATTTGATAAATGGGATTGATAAATCACTTGCATGGGATACATTCAGATTAGCTGGTTTTCCTCTTTGATACTAAAACATGGTTTCTTCTGTAAAGTGCAAAACAAAATTTATAAAAAGAAAGAAGACAAATGTTTTTATCAACTGATGATAATTTCTTAAATATAATATGCTTTGCTAAAAGTACATTATTTGGTCAAAACGAGAGTTAATTCTAGCACAGTTAAGAATTTTCATATTGTCAAATTTCCTGTTTGGTTTCACATAAGTACCTGAGTGTCTTTCACAATGTATATTTATGCATCTTGTCAAATGTTACTGAAATATCTCTGTTTGTTGTCATTTCTTTGTTAGTAGATAGGCGATATGGTTCATTTAAGAAATATCTATCTATCTATATCTATCTATCTATCTATCTATCTATCTATCTATCATCTATCTAGCTATATATCTGGCTATCATCTATCTAGCTAGCTAGCTAGCTATCATCTATCTATCTATGTATCTATCCGTCCTCCAGTTTCTTGAAGGATAATTTCTTATATATGGGGAAATATTCTTGAAAATATTTGGATGTAGTTTGCATATGTGTATATGATTTCATAACAAAATTAATTTGTAGATGGATTATATATATATATCATATCAAATCATATCAGGTAAGTAATATATAGATATTTTTCTATATATTACTATATATATTACTTATATTACTTATATATATTACTTATATATATAGTATTATATAGAAAAATATCTATATATTACTTACCTGATATGATTTGGCTGTGTCCCTAACCAAATCAATTCTTGAATTGTAGTTCCCATAATCCCCTTGTGTCATGGGAGGGTCTCGAAGGGAGATAATTGAATCATGGGGTCGGTTACCCTCATGCTGCTGCTCTCATGTTAGTGAGTGAAATCTCAAGAGGTCTAACAGTTTTATAAGGGGCTTCCCCCTTTACTTCACTCTCATTCTCTCTTCTGCCCCCCTATCAAGTGGTGCCTTTTTCAGTAAGTTTCCTGAGGCCTCCCAAGCCACACAGAACTGTGAGTCACTTAATCCTCTTTCCTTTATCAATTACCAAGTCTCAGGTATTTCTTTATACCAGTGTGAGAATGGACTAATACTGGACTAATACAATAAACTGGTACTAGCAGAGTGAGGTACTGCTATGAGGATACCCCAAAATGTGGAAGTGACTTTGGAACTGGGTAACAAGCAATGGTTGGAACAGTTCAGAGGGCTCAGAAGAAGACAGGAAAATATGCAAAAATTTGGACCTTCCTAGAGATGTGTTGAATGGTTTTGACCAAAATGCTGATAGTGATACGGACAATGAAGTCCAGGCTGAGATGACTCAGAAGGAGATGAGAAACTTATTTGGAACTGGAGCAAAGGTGATTCCTTCTATGCTCTAGCAAAGCAACTGGTGGCATTTCACCCCTTCCCTAGAGATCTGTGAAATTTTGAACTTGAGAAACATGATTTAGGGTATCTGGCAGAAGAAATTTCTAAGAAGTGAAGTTTGACTTGGGTGCTCGTAAAAACATTCAGTTTTATTCATTCACAAATACATGCTTTGGAACTGAAACTTGTATTTAAAAGGGAAGCAGAGCATAAAATTTCAGAAACTTTGCACTCTGATGATACAATAGCAAAGAAAAACCCATTTTCTGAGGAGAAAGACAAGTCAGCAGCAAAAATTTGCATAAATAATGAGGAGCCAAATGTTAACTGCCAAAACAATGGGGAAAATGTCTCCAGGGCATGTTAGAGGTCTTCACAGCAGCCTCTCCCATCACAAGCCTGGAGGCCTAGGGAAAAAAATGATTTTGTGAGCCAGGACCGGGACGTTGCTGCTTTGTGCAGTCTTGGGACTTGGAACCCTGCTTCCTAGCTGTGGCTAAAAGGGAACAATGTACAACTTAGGCCATTCCTTCAGAGAGCGCAAGCCCCAAGCCTTGTCAGCTTACTCATGGTGTTGGGCCTGTGGATGTACAGAAGTCAAGAATTGAGGTTTGGGAGCCTCCTCCTAGATTCAGAGGATAAAAAGAAATGCCTGAATATGCAGACAGAAGTATGCTGCATATATGCAGCCCTCATGGAGATCCTCTACTAGGACAGTGCAGAAGGGAAATGTGGGGTTGGAGCCCCCACACAGAGTCCTCACTAAAGCACTGTCTATTGGAGCTGTGAGAAGAGGGCCACCATCCTTTGTACCCCAGAATTCTAGATCCACTGAAAGCTCACATTGTGCACTTGGAAAAGCCAATGCCACTCAACACCAGCTTGTGAAAGCAGCCAGGAAGGGGGATATACCCTGCAAAGCTACAGAGGCAGAGATGCCCAAGACTATGGGAATCCACCTCTTGTGTCAGTGTGACCTGGAAGTGAGATATGGAGTCAAAGGAGATCATCTTGGAACTTTGAGATTTGAGTGCCCCACTGGACTTCAGACTTGCATGGGGCCTGTAGCCTCTTAATTTTGGCCAATTTTTTCCCATTTAGAATCGGTATATTTACCCAATGCCTGTACCCCCCATTGTATCTACGAAGTAACCAATTCACTTTTGGTTTTACAGGCTCATAGGTGAAAGGGACGTGCCTTGGTGAGACTTTGGACTTGGACTTTTGAGTTAATGCTGGCATGAGTTAAGACTCCAGTGGACTTTGGAAGGGTGGGATTGTGTTATGAAATGTGAGGGCATGATGTTTGGAGGGGCCAGGGGTTGAATGATCTTGTTTGGCTGTATCCTCACCCAAATTTCATCTTGAAATCTAATTCCCATAATCCCTATGTGTTATGGGAAAGACCTGGTAGGAGGTAATTGAATCATGGCGACAGTTACTCCCATGCTGTTCTTCTCTAGTGAATGTGTTCTCACAAGATCTGATGGTTTTATAAGGGACTTGCCCCTTTGCTCTCATTCTCTCTCCTGCCAGCCTGGGAAGAGATGCCTTCCACCATTATTGTAAGTTTCCTGAGGTCTCCCCAGCCATGTGGCACTGTGAGTCAATTAACCCTTTTTCTTTCATAAATTATCCCATCTCAGGTATTTCTTCATAGCAGCATGAGAACAAACTAATTTATTACCTAACATACAATGATAACTTTTGCAGATTAAATTTTAGTTATTCATCACTACATGTGATCCTTACTTGGCATTATAGAATACTATGTAGTCCATGATGTAAAAATGATTATAATTTTGAAGAGAGAACATTTATATATTATTAGATCAGTACTTGCATCTGTATTAGAGATAAATATTTCTTGTTATTTCCATCGACATTGCTTTGGGACTAGACTTGGAATATATCACAAAATCAAATCAATGGTTATGTACACAACTTTGGTCATACTATAACTTTGTGCACGCTTCTCTTGACAAGATTTCAGGCCATTCATCCTTGTCTGGGTTATATATGTGTTCATCTCAAATTCTTGTTAATGGAAGACTTCTAAATAAAACTAATTCTGGGAGCCTCTATGAACCATACAAATGGACATAGTTTAAACTACCCAGATGAATAATGAAGTTAATAATGCTATAAATATTATCTGAACATTAGTGAATATAGTTGATTTGAATTAAAAAATAAAACAAAAACATTAATCAGAGTAAGATCTGAATTGTCAAACTTTACATTCTTTTAGAATCTGTAATAGAAGTGTTTTCATAAAATACATCCCTGAATTAAACTTACTTCTCTGTGAGCAAAATTTCACTTCTTAAATCAGTTATAAATTGTTAGTACTTATTCTCTAGGATCTACTTTTAGATTAAATAGCTGTTTGTTGTTTATATGAAAGAGTAAGGAGATGAATGGTATCTTTATAAGGAAGAAAAACATCTGGAACCACAGAATAAACTTCACATATCATTATAGCCTTGTCCTGTGGAAAAGGCAGATCTTTTCAAATGTCTTGAAAACATTATGGTGAGGCTGGTTGCTTTTGAGCTATCTTCTTGTCTTCCTGGTTACTGGCTCATGGTCACGTCTGTTTTTCTGATTTCCTGATGGACTTTCTCTCCACATTGCTACATAAACCACTAGCCTGCACTCTCAATCACATTTGGGAATGTTTTCTGAGATGTGGTTTTTGCAGGTTTTTTTTTTTTTTTTTTCTTTTCTCTCTGGCAGTCAATTCAATTCTGGCTAATCTTACCTCTTTTGTTGTTGTCGTTGTTGTTGTTGTTGTTGTTTCTGAAATAGATTTCTTGCATTCAGCTCTCTCCTTTGGTCCTGATTTGCTTAAATTTAGATATAGCTGGCAGTTATTAAATAGAAAGTACTGAACAAACTTTTGTTTATGTTTCCAAAATAATTCCTAAAATTATCTCTTATTTTGACTTAACTATAATATGGATGAAAGCAAGTTAATACTTTCTCATCATTCAAGCTGTTGTAGATTTTCTTTTCTTTAACAAGCATGTAAGTTTCAAATTTTGCTTGTCATTGCTCTTCTATAAGCATGCAATTTTTATAAAGAAAACATACTGTGATTAATGTAAAAATGACACTTAAAATATTCTTACAGTATTTGCCTAAGCATTTTGCGCAATGTGGTCATGTTTTGCCAAAATTTCTTTTGTGTGTTTATTTATTTTACAAAAACAATAGTACATATTAAATGTGTATAACATGTTGTTTCAAAATATGTATACACAGTGGAATGGCTACATTCAGCTAATTAACATATGTATTTGTTCACGTACTTAAAATACTTTTGTGCTGGGTACACATCAAATCTACTCTTCTAGCAATTTTCAAGTATGTAATATTTCATTGTTACCTACAGTCATCATATTGTACAATAGATAGCTTGAACTTATTTCTCCTACCTAACTGAAATTTTGTTTCCTTAACCAACATCTCTTAACCCTTTCCCCCCACCCCCATCCTCTGATAACCATCATTCTATCCTCTACTTTTATGAGGGCAACATTTTTCAGTTTCACATTTAAGTGACATCCTGTAGAATTCATCTTGCCATGCCTAGTGTAGGTCACTAAACATAATGTCCTCAAAGTTTATCCATGTCATAAATGACATGATTTCCTTTTTAAAGGCTGAGTAGTATTCCATTGTGTGTATAATACATATCCTTTATCCATTTATTCTTTGATGAACACTTTGGTTGGTTCCAATCTTTGCTATTGTGAATAATGCTGCAATGAACATGGAAGTGCAGATATCTCTTTGATATGCTGATTTCATGTCTTTTGAAAATATGCCTAGTAGTGGGATTGTTGGATCATATGTTAGTTCTGTTTTTGATTTTTGGAGGAATCTCGTTTCTGATTTTCATAATGGTTATACTAATTTACATTCTCACCAACAGGGTTCAGTGTTACCTTTACTCCACATCCCACTAATCCTTGTTATCTTTTCTCTCTTTGATAATAACCATTCTAACGTGAGTACAGTGCTAAATCATTGTGGATTTGATTTGCATTTCTCTGATTATTAGTAATGTCGAGCATTTTTTTCAGATCTCTGTTGGCCATTTGTAGATTTTCTTTTAAGAAATATATATTCAGATTTTTTGACCAAGTTTTAATTGGGTTGTTGTATTGCTGTTGAATTATTTGAGTTTCTTATATATTTTGTATATTAATCCCCTTTAACATATATATGGTTTACAGATTTTTTCCCATTCTGTAGGTTGTCTCTTTATGTTGATGGTTTCCTTGGCTGTGCAGAAACTTTTTAATTTAACAAAATCCCATGTATCTCTTTATTTTGTTTCCTATGCTTTTGAGTTCATATCCAAAAAATTATCAGCCAATCAAGTGTCATTGAGTTTTGTCCCTATATTCTCTTCCAGTTGCTTTAGAATTTCAGGATTTACATTTAAGTATTTAATATATTTTAATTTGATTGACATGCATATATGGTATATGATGAGGGTCTAGTTTCATTTTTCTGTATGTGGATATCCAATTGTTCCAGCACCCTTTATTGAACAGACTATTTTTTCCCCATTGTACGGTCTTTGCACCTTTCCTGAAAATCAATTTACCATAAAAGCTTGGGCTTATTTCTGGGCTCTCTATTCCATTTCATCAGTCTGTGTTTTTATACCACTACTATGCTGTTTTGATTACCATATCTTTGTAGTCTATATTGAAGTTAGGGAATATTTTGCTTCCAGTTTTGTCTTTTTTGTTCCCGATTACTTTAGATATTCAGGATCATTTGTGACTCTTTACAAATTTTATTTTTTTAATTTCCATGGAAAATGTTATTAGTATTTTGACAAGTATTGCATTGAACCTGTAGATCACTTTGAGTAACAGAGATATTTTAATAACATTATTTCTCAAAATTTTTGAACATAGAATATCTTTTCATTCATTTGTGCCTTCTTCAGCTTCTTTCATCAATGTTTTATAGTTTCCAGTGTAGAAGTTTTTCACCTCCTTGATTAATTTTTTTCTAAGAATTTCCTTTGATAATTATTATAAATGGAACTGTTTTCTTTACTTCTGGTTCAGATAGTTTGTTGTCAGTATATAGAAATGCTACTGATTTTTGTATGTTGATTTTATATATTGTAACTTTACTACATCTGTTTTTTGGTTTTATCTCTTTTGTCAGTTTTTAAGGTTTTCTATATATAAGATCATATTATGTGCAAATAAGGACAATTTAACTTCTTCCTTTCTAACTTGCATGCCTTTTATTTCTTTATTTTTCCTAAATGTTCTGGCTACAACTTCTCATGCTACATCAAATAGAAGTGGTAAGAATGGGCATCCTTGTCTTCTTTCTAATAATGGAGGAAAAGCTTTAGAATTTTCACTATTAAGTATGATGTAGCTGTGGGTTTGTCATATATAGCTCTAATTGTGTTGAGGTATTGTCTTTCTATATCTAATTTATGGAGAAGTTTTATCATGAAAGACATAGGATTTCGTTGATTTTTTTCTGAATCTATTGAGATAATCATAGGATTTTCTGTCCTAAAATTTGTTAATGTGGCATATCACATTTATAGATTTGCATATGTTGAACCATTCATATATTTCTGAGATCAATCCTACTTTATTGTGCCGAATGATTCTTTTGATATTCTGTTGAATTCAATTTCCTAATATTCTGATAAGGATTTTTGCATGTATGTTCATCAGAGATATTGGCCTGTATTTTCTTTTCCTGTAATGTCTTTATCTGGCTTTGGTATCAGAGTAAAGATGGCATCTTAAAATGAATTTAGAAGTATTCTCTGTTCTTCAATTTTTTTGGAAGAGATTGAGAAAAATTGATATGAGTCTTTCTTGAAATGTTTTGTAGAACAAAGCAGTGAATCCATATGTTCTGAGCTTTTAATTTGATGGAAGATATTTTATTATTAATTCAATCTCCTAACTAATTGTAGGTCTCTTCAAATTTTCTATTTATTCATAATTCAATCTTGGTAGTAGCGTATGTCTAGGAATTTATTCATTTCTTATAGGTTATCCAATTTTTTGATGTTTAGTTGTTCATGGTAGTCTCTTATAATCATCTGTATTTCTATGTGAATTGTTGTAATGTCTTTTCTTTTATTTATAATTTTATTTGAGTCCTCTTTTTTAGTACTTAGTCTAGCCACAGGTTGGCTGATTTTGTTCCCTTCAAAAATTTTAAAAAAAACTCTTTGAGTTTTGTTTATCTTTTATTATTATTTTTTTCTGTCTCTTTTATTTATTTCTGTCATAATCTTTATTATTTTCTTCACTCTGCTAGTGTTGAGCTTAGTATATTTTTGTTTTTCTACTTTAAGTGTACTAAAGATTGTTTATTTGGAATCTTTCTTCTTTTGGGATATAAGTATTTATTACTATAAACTTTCCTGTTAGAACTGCCCTTGCTGCATCTCATAAGTTGTGGTATATTGAGTTTCCATTGTCATTTGTCTCAATATATATATTAATTTTCTTTTTAATTGCTTCTTTGACTTATTGTTTTTTCCAGAAGCATGTTGTTTAACTTCCAAGTAGTTTTTAATTTTCTGAATATGCTTCCATTATTGGTTTCTAGTTTTATACCTTTGTGGTCAGAAAAGATACTTGATATAATTTCAATCTTCTTAAATTTTTTTAAGATTCGTTTTTTGGACTAGTATATCATCTATCCTGGAGAATGGTCCACCTACAGTTAAGAGGAATATGTATTCTGTAGCTGTCTGTTAGATTCATTTAGTCTAAAGTGTAGCTCACATTTGATGTTTTTATAATGATTTTCTCCATGGAGAATCTCTTCATTGTTAAGAGTAAAGCCTTGAAGTCACTTACTATTATTGCATTACAGTCCAATTCTCCTTTTATTAGTATTTGCTTTATATATTTAGGTGCTCCAATGTTGGGTGTATATATATATTTATACTTGTTGCACCTTCTTCCAGAATTGATCCCTTTTTTAGTATATTTAGGTGGACCTAAAGCTTATTTTATCTCATAGAAGTATGTTATTGCTCTCTTTTAGTTTTCATTGGCTTAGAATATCTTTTTTCATCCCTTGATTTTTATTCTATGTGTGTCCTTACAGGAAAAACAAGTCTCTTGTGCACAGCATAAAGTTGGGTCTTGTTTTTCCATCTAGTCAGCACTCTATGCCTTTAGATTGAATAATTTAATCCATTTACAAATAAGGTGATTATTGATAGGTAAGTAATTACTACTGCCATGTTAAAAAATTGCTTCCTGATTTTTTTGTACCTCCTTTGTTTCAGTCTTTCTCTTTTGTTGTCTTATTTTTGGCTAAGCAATTTTCTCTAGTGAAATATTTTGATTCCTTTATTTTTATCTTTTGTGTATTTACTATAGTTTTATGCTTTGTGGTTATCGTGAGGCTTACAAAAAACAACTAATAGTTATAAAAAACAATGTTAAGCTGAATTTATACTAATTTCATTTAAAAACTACATTTTTACTCCATCAGTTCTGTTATTTTAACTTTTTGATTTCACAATTTAAATGTTTTTATATTGTATATCACTTACCAAATTATTATACCTATTATTTTTAATAATTTTATCTTTTAACCATCATACTAAATATATAAGTGATTTACATAATATCATTACACTATTAGGGTGTGTGATTACTTTTTCCAGTGAGTTTCATACTTTCATGTTTGTGTGTAACTATTTAGCATCTTCTCTTACAGTTTGAAGAATTTCCTTTATCATCTTTTTGTAAGATGGTAATAATGAAATCCCTCAGTTTTTGTCTGGGAAATGTTTTATTTCTTCTTAATTTCTGAATAATAGTTTGTAGATACAATATTCGTAGTTAACAGTTATTTTTTCTCTTCAGCACTTTCAATTTATTATCCCATTTTCTTTTTGCCTGTAAAAATTACTTCTAAGAAATCTGCTGCTAGTCTTATTAGAACTCCCTTTTATTTAATTTGCTTCTTTTCTCCTAATGTTTTCAGGATCCTTTGTCTTTAATTTTTGACAGTTTTATTATATCTTAGTGTAATCTTGTTCCAATTGAATCTGATTTTAGACATTGAAGCTTCTTGTATTTAGATATGTATATCTTTCTCCAAATTTAGAAAGTTTTCTGCTATTATTTCTTTAAATAATCTTTCTAATCATTTGTTTATCTTCTTCACACAGCCATATAACTCAAACATTTGTTTCTTCATATAAGCAATGATAACTTGAATATTTGCTCTTTTAATGCTGTCTCATAAATCCAGTAAGCTTTCTTTAGTCCCTTTTATTCTTTTACCTTTTGTCTTCTGACTGTATTTTTAAATAACCTGTTTTCAAGTTCACAGATCTTTCCTTCTGCTTGATCAATTCTGATGTTGATATTCTCCTGCATTTTTTATTTCACTAATTTTGGAGTTTTTTTTTTTTTTTTCAACTCTAGAATTGTTTTTGGAGTTTTATTTTAATTTGTCTGTTAAATTTCCAATTTTTATATTTTAGTGCTTTCTTGATTTCATTGAATTGTTTCCCTCTGTTTTACTGAAGTATCCTGAGCTTTAAAATAATTATGTCCATGGTGCTCGTGAGGTCTCCTGCTACAGGATTCCAGGGATCCATGGTGAGAGCAGGCCAATCCTCACGTGCTCAATTCATCCCTTCCCCAGGAGTTACCAGAGGCCAAGAATGTATTCCAGTGTGACACAGCCCCATGTAGGGATCCCAGCTTCTTCCTCTTTCAGACCAGCATCTATTTCCTCCTTCCATCCACTCTCAATGCCTTCCTTCCAAAGATGTGCTCAGAGGTTGCCAGTCTTCTGGTGTCCCAGTCCCTCAGTGGCAGATGCTCCCTCTAGCTGCATCTAGTTGGACATCTTGCTTCCCTGCTTTTTTGAATATACTTTAAAGGTGAAGTCCAGAATATTTTCAGATGGATTGGATATTGGTATAAAAGGTATTCAGACTACTCGAATATTGTAAACTGCAAGCCTATGTAAGATTACCAAAGGATTAATCGCAGATTGAGAAGGATTATGTTAGTCTATTTTGCATTGCTATAAAGGAATGTCTAAGACTGGGTAATTTATAAACCAAAAAAAATATACATTTGGCTCATGGTTCTGCAGGCTGTAAAAGATGCAGGCATCTTCTGACTTTCTGGTGAGGACTCAGGAAGCTTAGAGCCATGGCAGAAGGCAAAGGGGATGCTGGCATATCACATGGTGAGAGCAGGAGCAAGACAGGGAGGTGGATGTACCAGGTTCTTTTACATAACCAGATCTCACATAAACTCATATAGCAAGAACTCACTCATTATTACAGAGATAGCAGCAAGCCATTCATGAGGAATCTACCACCATGTCCCAAACACCTCAACATTGGGGATTACATTTCAACATGAGATTTGAAGAGAACTAAAATCCAAACCATATCAAGGACCAAGATTGAGCACTAGAATATTCTAAAATTAAAGGATCAAGGAAAAAGAGAAAGAGCAGAGGAGACACAGATAAGCAAGAAGAAAATAAAAAGGAAGTGGTAACTTGGAAACCAAGGCAGGAAAATTATATAAAAACAGCAATAATAATCAAGTGTTTTAAAATCAACTATTAATCTACCATGGCTCAATCAGGAAAGTCAAACCACTTTGAATATTGTACAATAAAAAATGTATTGCTTATACAATGGCAGGAGGACCTGAAAGCAAGATCCAAAGAGGGAAGTTAAGAGTTCAGGGAAAACCTGCTAACCAGCCTGCTGAAAACATTGGTATGAATGGATAATTTAGTTTGCAGAGAAATTGCAAGGAAGCCTGGTCATTCCAGCTGATATCGTAAGACTGCAAAGAACAGCTAAAGCAGAAATCCATGGAAGGATATTCTCTCTGCATACAGTGGTGCACTTGGCTTAAAGAGGTGGTATTTGCAAAACAAAGCTTCGAGCAGGGAAAGGAAGAGGAAGGACAAGCTGAAATCCACTGGCATCTTGTGTCTACTTCAATTCTGCCTTCTTAAACTTGTGAATATTTCCCTTTTGGGCAACTTTAACCCAACGGAAGTATAAAGAGAAATAGATTCTAGGAATTGTAGTTACAGCTTAGCCATGTTGACATAAAACAAAATTATCACAGTCCATCAGTTTTCAACCTGAGAGCTATATACATAGGTTTAAAACATATTTTATTTTCACATAATGACAATAGCAAAATCTTGTTTTAGGCTAACCTGATACAACTGTCTCTCATACAAATGAAAACAATATGTCTTTCAAAAGAAGATATAAAGTTCATATACCACAATGTCTCTATATGTTTTTGGGTAATGTTCAGTACTTTTCTAGCCAAGCACTGCTCCTCCCTGATATCCTGTAACTCATGCACTGAGCTATGACCTTCATCGTTATATTAATGTGATAAAATTACAACATCTTACTTTAAATATTAAGAACATAAGAAATAGAAATACAACAAAATTGCCAGAACACAAACATATACATGTCAATGTAAAGAATACATGCTCATAACTACTTCAGTCTTCATTTCTACATGTGGTCACATGGTCATAGCTGCAATTTGTATTTTCCTTTTTCCTTTACCTGCAGTCCATATTCCCTTTGCTCTTAGTGAGAAATTCAACTAACTGTGATTTCTTGGTGGTGACTCAAGCCTTCATTTCTAAAGAATCTGTCCCAATAACAATTTTGGCTGTATTGGCTGCTGTACTTTTTAAATTAAATTTACTTCAGAATATGATATAACTAAAAGATATCTCAGAGGATCTTCTGCATTCTAGTTTCACCCCTCCTTACCCAGTTCTATCAACATGATTTTTTTCCTGATAGAATCAGTTCTCCAATCTGTACAGTAACCTTCTTTCCCTGTTAGTACACTGGCATAAGAAGCCCAAGTGGCCAGGTGGCACACTCAATTTATAGCATATTGTAACCACTGCTGTGTTTCCTGATTCTAGCTTTCCACCCTCAGGAACAAAAACCTCTATACCAGAAAAGCACAGTGTTGCAGGAAAAAGAAACAAACATTTATAGTACATAATAAAGGGTAAAAGTGATGTGATAGAGACTGCTGTCATGATCAACCCTTGATTCAGTGACTCCTGGATATGGCAGAAACAGTCCCATATATTGACTACTGATCCAGAAGATACACCATGTTCTAAAGAACTTTACTCTGTCTCACAATAGCAATGAATTGTTACCTGGTGGCCTCAATTTCCAAGTCTTCCAAAGAAGATTCTACTTCAGGAAAATTTGGAAAAATCTTGCCTTTTTTCCGGTTTCTCACAGATCTTACTTGCTACATTAAATCCTAGGGCTTTCTGGGACTTGAATATTGTTCTATGTTTGGAAGAAATGTAATGGGATAGTGATAGGCCCTCAGGAGGGTCACCCTGCCCCTGAAAAGTAACCACTTTAACATATGTCATTATAGGTTTTTAGGGCAAGGAGAGGGAGATTTGCTTTCACTGTTGAAGTTAACAGAATTTAGGGGTCTAAGATAGACAGCATCATTGAAATCTGTACATATGCCATCATACTAAATTTTAAAGTTTCTCTTCTCCCAATAAATGATATAACTTTAAGGTGAAAGTGCAATATTGCAAATTCAATTTACATTGTAATGTAGCTACCCACAGAATTAAACTTTTGATTTGGTTTTCAGAAATTTAAACACTGCTATATGAGATAAGTCTTGTAGGGTAATTCTGGGAAGCCAAATATATCGAGATAACGGAGTAGAACTACGAAGAATATCTGGTGGAGAAGTCTATTGAACACTGCTGTTGCCTTTGATAAAATGGACTAGCTTGCAATCAAATCTCCCATTGTGGTAAAAGAAAGAAGAGAAACATCACTTAATGAGCACCAGTCCAAGCATCATAAAATATTCTACAGAGTAATAACATCCAGATTTCCTTTTCTGGTAGTGGTGTGAGTTCTATGCTCACCTGCTCTTATTCTGCTTTCTATGAAAATCTCCTGTAATTTACACGATAGGGTCACATCTGAAAAGGTTTACTGAGGAGGAACTCTGTCTCTGAAAAATGCTCACTTTTTTTTTTTTTTTTGACAGAGGTTTCCTCTATTGCTCAGGCTGGAGTGCAACGGTGTGCTCCCAGCTCACTACAGCCATGAATTCCTGGGCTCAAGTGATCCTCCTGCTCATCCTCCCCAGTAGATAGGATTATAGGTATGTGCCACCATAACTGGATGATTTTTTAATTTTTTTTTGCAAAAATGGGATCTATATATGTAAAATGCTCATTATTTCATTCAAGAGTGTGAGTTTGTGAGCCAGAGACTGGGGAATTGGTGAAGCTGTTCCAGGTCTCATAGCCTCCTTTAGGATTTCTGAGCAAAAAAAAAAAAAATGCATCCCTTAAAATATTCACTGGGTATCAAATGCTAAACACTAGTAGGCAGAGTTCAAAATCAATGAAGAACCATACATCATTCAAGTTTCTGGCACTGGAATTTCCATAGAAAAATCTTTGTATCTCCCTTAACCTCAGATCACAGCTTAGGCACCTTTCTCAACAGATTCTGAATTACTAACCAGAGATAAAGATGTAGAAATAATCAGCCCTTATACAAAGACTGTGGTTCTAGTGGATACTGCATACAGTGGGAGCAATTACTACCTCTGCCTAGATGAAAGGGTATGGTAGACAGGTGTCTGGAGAAGGGATCTGAAGGCAGGGATTATCTCTCAAGTTGTCATATTACTTTCAGCTTTGTTTCTATCCTTTATTCTTCTGCTGAACAAACTTTAGCTTAAAGCAGAAAACACAACTAGTTCAAACATGTGAAGCTCAAAATTATTTAACTCTTATTCAGTTTAGACTTCTGTTCTCAGGTAAAAGGAGCTGTTCTTGACTAAGTGGTGTTTTGCCTTCTTTTATACTTCTATGTAGTCCAATTTTAAATACAATAGAAATATGACTTTAGTGAGGGTCACAGAAATAAATTTACACAACACACATACTCTTGACTTCGTAATTTATAGTTTAAATCCTAAGGTAAATAGGATGCAGTTCAAACAGCTGTTTTACATCCATACAAAGACAGTCACTTTCCCCTAGCCAAAGAAGAAGGACACACATTTTTCTCCAGTTGATTCTACATTGTAAAGTTTTAACTTTACACTATTCCTCCTCTTTCGCCATGTTTCATATACTCTCCACTTTTAGTCCAACTATTGCTTTAGCAAATAATTTGTGAAGGTATAAGATAATGGAACCTCACATGTAACACAACTCATGTCTCCTCTTTTTGGCATGAGTCACTTTGATAAAATCCATCTTGCAATTAAGCTTGTGAAATCTAGAAATATAAAGGAGTTAACACATTCTGGAGAAATGTCTGGATTGATGGAGATAAGAGGTGGTGGATGAATATTCCCCTTTTTGGTCCTTTGGATCGACAATTCTGAGCATATATATACTTCAGTGTTCTTTAGGAGGTCCTTGTAAAATTGCCCTGCTTTAAACAACTCGAGAATGTATCTTTGTGTTGATTTTCCCTCTTTCTTGGTTCTTTCATGTATGGAGCTAGAATCCTTATAGATTATTCAAACTTTTTTTTTTTTTTTTTTAACTGAACAGCTCGGGAAAGTACCCTTGTGTTATTCCCTTTTTCTTGGTTCTTTTTTCCCTATCTCCAATCCTAATTCTGGGGATAAATTCACAAAATACTCCACCTGTCTTTATATACTTGTCCCAGGCAATTCTTTCGGGAGGACTCAGGCCGAGGCAACTCCACTTCTGTATATAATTATTATTTGATTTGGATTATTGTTAGTAGTCAGCAAGTCCGCAATGCTTCAGCCTAGCTGAATTCAAAAGTTCAAATAAAGACCATGAGCAGTGGCTCATGTCTGTAATCCCAGCATCTTGGGAAGCCAAGGTGGGTGGATCATCCGAGGTCATGAGTTCGAAACCAGCCTGACCAACATGGATAAACCCCATCTCTACTAAAAATACAAAAAGTTAGCCGGGTGTGATCGCACGTGCCTGTAATCCCAGCTACTCAGGAAGCTGAAGCAAGAGAATTGCTTTAGCCTGGGAGATAGAGGTTTCAGTGAGCTGAGATTGCACTATTGTACTCCAGCCTAGGAAACAAGAGAGAAACTCCATCTCAAAGAAGGTTAAAAAAAAAAAAGTTTGAATATTCTAATTCCATGCATCTGCTTCCACTCATATAATTTTATTCAGGCAGACAGTTTCACACAGTGGCACAGTTACCAGGAGCAGCTCTTAGTTCTTATCTTCTTTTCTAAGGGAGTTTAATTAGAAATAAAATGCCTGCATCTATTCATCCAAATTGCAATATTGTGTCCAGTTGGTCTGGCTTACATCACATCCCAGGCTCAATTAGTCACTGGCCAGGATATGGAAGGCTTTGACCTCTGGAATAATTGAAAGAGGAGAGGAAGGTATAGTTCCTCAAAGAAAAATAAGTTTACTATTCCAAAATAACAACAGATATTTAATATTCATTACTTCTCTTTATCCTGTTCCTCTTCTTGCTCTTCTCTGCTATTTTATCAATATATACTTTTACAAACGATTATTACTATACAATAAGTTGGCGTCCATGTTTATTATGGTTTACCTTATCTTGCAAAGGAGAAAGACCTTTTTAAAGAAAAATAATAAAGTAAAATATATTAAAGAAATTAAAATAAATAAAAAATAAAAGAATAAGAAAAAATATGAAACCAGGAGTTAGAATAGATACCGTAGATACCCTCAGCTCATATTAGAGGGTATCCACAAACTTGACTGTAAGCTTTCTAGTGCTTACTGTGATCTATGAAATGCAATTAGTGAGAAAAGTATGTGGTTTCTCCATGCCAAAACAATATAATTATTCAGAAAAGGTAAGATACTCCTTTTATCAAGACCAGAAGTTCCTGCAGTAAGCCTCACCAAGAAAATCCTGTACCATTAACAAGATATACATTCAACCACTTATTTGTGGTAAATATATTGAAGTTAATTCATAGAACTCTCCTTCTAAAGCCCCTCGGTATAAGCTTAGGACATTATACTAAACTATAATTTAAAAGAAACAGTTATATGGATGTTGGATCTGTGTCCCCACCCAAATCTCATGTTGAAATGGAATCCCAAATCCTGGAGGTGGGGCCTGGTAGAAGGAGATTGGAAAATGGGGGTGATTTTTCATGAGTGATTTGGCACCATTTCCTTTGGTACTCCATCTCTCATGATAGTGAGTGTGTTCTCATGGGATCTGGTTGTTTAAAAGTGTGTGGCACCTCCTCTTTCTCCTGCTCTGGTAATATAAGTGCTCACTCCCCCTTTGCCTTCTGCCATGATTATAGCTTTCCTGAGGCCTCCCCAGAAGCTGAGCAGATGACAGCATTGTGCTCCCTGTACAGCCTGCAGAATTATGAGCCAATGTCTTTATAAATTACCCAGTCACTGGTATTTCCTCATAGCAATGAGATAACAGACTAATACAAATGTCAATCTACTGTAATCTGAGTATGTGGTTCTCTAAGAGTTTGGCTTAATTTAGGAACAAAATGCCAAATATGGAGACCAGATTTTTCTTAGGTCTGGTACAGTAGGCATTAATTCCTAGCAGCCCTTTGATGAAATAAGACAAAATGAAAGTCATATAAACTCAGAAAGCACTAAATATTATCTTAGAATTTTAAAAAATCACATTGATGTATTAAATTTTTTGAGAGAATTTACAGTACGTAAACATTTATATTTATTACTTTTCATGTATTCAGCAAATAGTACCCACTGTGTTCAATATGTCCTAAATGTTACGAATGTGATGGTGAGCAAGTCTAAATACAGTGGATGCTCTCATAAAGCTGAGAGTCTAGTGGAACAAATTGACATCAACAATCACACTTAAAAAGATATAATTACAAACTCATGTAAGTGCTCTGAAGAAAATAACTTGGCCCTGGTGTCTGCGAGGACTCTTCTAAATATTCATGCATATGAATCAATGAATCAATGTAATACTTTAGTTAACTCTATGAATTAGGCATTATGACTCTCCCCAAATTACATATCAGCTAGCTAAGACACACAAAGCAAAAGCACATAGCTACTAATGATACTTCCTGGAGGTGAACACAGACAAGTCTAACTCCAGAGTCAGCCATTTTGTTCCTGTAACATGTATTACAGTTTTATAAAACCATATAAAAACAAATTGTGAAGAGACCAAACTATCCTTATTTTCAGGTGATATAATCTGAAAAAATAGAGTTGGATGTAATTGATAAGTCATCCCCAGCAGGATGACATTGGCCAAATGATTACACCTGCCAGGGCATCAGCTATGCTTCTTCTGCTAAGTCACCTGGATAAGTGCTCATGTGGGGCAGCCCTGCTCCCTGTGCCCCCAGTCTCCTCACCAAGGGTGGGATTTGAGTCCAACCATAGCATTATTCGTGAATTACACTGACACTCAGGGCTAGGTTTTCTCTACTTGCCCCAACGTCAGAGTTCCCCCAGCAATGATCACTCTTCCAGCAATGTGCTTATGCCAGAGTGAATAATACACTTTCAAATTATTTATTATTGGCTTCAGTGGTGGGCTTTTTAAAATCCCAGTACTGTAAATGGGAGAAAATGATAAAACATGCAACAAGTTAGGCCCCGCCTTAACATAACTATTATTAATAAATCATCTACTGGTTCCAATAAAAGAAACAAGAATGATCTCACATACTACCAACTAAACAGTAAATGGTGTTCCTATACACCATCAGTAACTAAAAGGAAAGAAAGCTAAGATAGATTAATTTTCAAAGTAGCAAAACAAAACACGCCTCCAAAACAATCAAACAAAAGAAAGCAAGCAAGTAAATAAAAACAACCTACAGACTATCTAGAAATTACCTGTAAGCAATTTAGAAGGCTGTCGTAAGGTAGGTTGTAGCACAAGATTTAAATAAATGGAAACTAATAGAGTATTTCTGAATGATATGATTTAATATTGTAAAGATTTTAATTCTTCACAAATCTATGATTGCAAAATAATTCCAATAAAACTCAGAGTTTTGGAGAAACATGAGGAGGCTATTTTAAAAACTTACATAAAAGAGGCTGGGCATAATGGCTCATGCCTATAACCCCAGCACTTTGGGAGGGTGAGGCAGAAGGACTGCTTAAGCCCAGGAATTTGAGACCAGCCTGGACAACAGAACAGGAATTTGTATCTACAAAAATTTAAAAAATCAGCTGGGTGTGGTGAAATACACCTGTAGTCCTAGCTACTAGAAAGGTTGAAGCAGGAAGATCGCTTGATCCCAGGAGTTTGAAGCTGCATTGAGCTATGATCACACTACTGCATTCCAGCCTGAGCAACACAGGTCCTTTCTCTAAAACAAATACATAAAAAAGAATAAAAATGTATATGAAAGAATAAAATTCTGTTGCTTACTAATAGTATCTTTAAAAGATAAAACAGAGAAGAGGCCTCATGCTACTAGATATTAATCCATGTAATCCATGTTAGAGAACATTATCATGGAAACAGTGCATTCCTTATATAGGAACAGAAAGATACACTAACAGTGTTGTATACAAACACACTGAGCATAGATATAAAGAGGTCCCAAACTTTAGGGGAGAAAAGATGGATTATTTAGTAGAAAACATTGCAAAAAATGGCTCATTTTTGTGGAGAAAAAAATTGTGCCTCATTTTATGTGAAAGGTAAATTTGATACAAAATAAAGACTTGAATATAAAAGGCAAAATATAAAAACTAAGAAAAATATTAATAATACAATATGAATTTAAATGCATAAATACTCAAGTTTTTTCTTAAAGAAAATGCTTCAGAAACTTAGAGAAAATATTTGCAATGCTTAAAACAAGAAATTTACAAGAAACTGCAAATCAAAAGGAAACCTAAATAGAACACAAGTAAAAATGGGCAAAAAACATAAACAGGCAGTTCACAGCAAGGTTGAAAAGTTGCTCTATTACATCACTAATATATGAATTTAAACAGAAACAATACCAAGATTCTATGAGACTGGAATTAGAACTCAGAAAAAATGCCAAGTATTTGCAAATACGTATGAAATGAAATCTATTGTGCTTTGTGCACTGTTGTTAGAAGTTTAGACAACTGCAGATATCCAACAATATTTAGGGAAATTAAGCATGTTTGTTTTTTTGTGAATATATCTTTGAAGCAGTAATTTCACTCCTTATTGTGTACTCATTATATATTTGCTAGTTCATATTGAGTATTATTTTAGGAAAAGAAGAGCTACAGTTTACCCAGGTATTCAGCCCAAGACAATTGGATAATGAAACCAGGATGAGTTCACACCATGGAGTAGCAGGAAGCTTTCAAAAGCAGTGAACATGAGATTCATACACCACCCTAGAATGACTGTGAAACAGAGTGGAGTGGAAAAAGTCGAGCAGAAATTCTTAGCATAAGATCATTTATTTTAATAAAAATAGATACATATAAAAAACAACTGTTAATGTTCCTTATGGATATATATTTATCCAAAGACACATGTTAAACAGAATTGTGTAGCTGGAAAGAGAAAGAAAAATAGAGTGACAATTATGGCTCAAAGAGTAAAAATAATAAATAATGAGATAAAATCAAATACACCTTTGTTTTGGTTATTATTATTGCTGTGAAACAAATCCTTCCAAAGTTTAATAACATAAAACAATAGCAAAGACTTGTAACCAACCCAAATATCCATCAATGATAGACTGGATTAAGAAAATGTGGCACATATATACCATGGAATACTATGCAGCCATAAAAAAAGATGAATTCATGTCCTTTGTAGGGACATGGATGAAGCTGGAAACCATCATTTGGAGCAAACTATTGCAAGGACAGAAAACCAAACACCACATGTTCTCACTCATAGGTGGGAATTGAACAATGAGAACACTTGGACACAGGGCAGGGATCATCACACACCAGGGCCTGTCATAGGGTGGGGGAGATGGGGGAGGCATAGCATTAGGAGAAATACCTAATGTAACCAACATGGCACATGTATACATATGTAACAAAACTGCATGTTGTGCACATGTACCCTAGAACTTAAAGTACAACAATAAAAAGTAGTATTTATCATACTCATAGATCTATGAGTTAGAGCCTCAGAATGGCTATGTCTGAGGCCTCTGCTTAGAAGATTCAGATGGCTGGGGACATAAACACCTGGGGCTATATGATCCACTTCCAAGATGATGTCTGCACTCACATGTTTCAAACCTAAGTTGAGATCATTTAAAGACTGACCTGACTGGGACTGGCCAACAGAACACTTATACATGACTTATCTGTGTGGCTGAGGCTTGTCACAGCCCAATGGCTTGGTTCTGAGGGGACATCCTAAGAGGATCCTCCATTGAATAGGTGTTCCAAGTAAACCAAGTAGAGGTTCCATGGTTTTTGGTAACCTACTCTCAGAAGTCACAGTGTCAATGCTACCATACTCTATTGGATGAAGAAGTCAAAACCTCACTTTGATATAAGAAGTGGAGATGCAGTCTCCACCTCTTGGTAGGAGGGGTGGTAAAAGAAGCATAATGAAGGACTGGAGATATTGTCAAGGTCGTCTTTAGAAAATGTAACCTGTCACATTTGTGTACAAAAAGAAAGAGATAATGTCTCATGAGCTGAGCAACATATTAATCACTCCACATCTCAGGTCTCCCCCACAACACCCCCACACACATGAAAAGAAAGAAAAGATGTCTGATCTAAACGGCAGGTGGATGTGATCCGTAAATCTTTAGCCCTTGAACTTAAAGCTAAAATGTATGTAGGAATTAGATGGAAAAGAGGGAAAAGGATTTCAAGTGTAGGAGGCAGCGTGTGTTAATGCATTGCAGCAGGAAGGAGCCAGGATCATGGCATATACTAGGGAGTGAAACATGGTCAGTATGACTGGGACACTGTCTCAGCCTGTCCATGCTGAATTTACCTTCCTATAATAAAATACCTGATACTGAGTAATTGATAAATAATAAAGATTTAATTCTCACAGTTCCGGAAAGAAAGTCCAAGACCAAACTGTTGGCATTCAGTGTCTAGTGGGGGCTTTTCTTGCATCCTCTGGATAGGAGGAACACTGTGTCCTCACATAGAAGAAGGGACCAACCCTTGTTCCCTCAGCCCTTTTATAAGATCACTAATCTTATGAGAGTCCTGCCTTCATGACTTAATCTCCTCCTAAATGCCTCACTTCTTAATACTATTACATTGTTGTTTAGGTTTCAACATATGAATTTTGGGGGACATATTCAGATCACAACAGCAACTGAGAGAGATAGAATAGGGAGGTAGGTAGAGTCCAAATAATGTAGGTAACATAAAAAATGTTGCAGATCATTTTAATGAGAAAAGGGAGCAATGGATTTTTTATTTTTATATTTTATTTATTTTTTTTTTAATGACATGATTTTAACCAGATTTGAACAGAAGAATGGCCACTTGGCCCAGGTAGAAGTAGGTGAAGTGTTTAGTTTCATGTGTCAGGTAACTATCGTAGTTCCTCCCCACCATGCAATGCCAAGTGGGATTGTACTTCTTGTCAAATTCCTTGTTGATATGAGCTGCAATGTCCTCTACGTTGTTTTTATCCAGCGCCTGAGTAGTGCACTCCACTGAGTCCTGTTGCATCTCTTCCAACATGTCCGCGTTTTTGATCACGGCCTTTCTGTCACACATGGTCACCATGGAGAACTGCAAGGGTCTTTCGGGAAAGGTGCTAGCACCGATCAGGCCCCGCTGGAGCTGCCGTGGCTACCGAAGCCCTGGAGCCACACGCCTAGTGATCCATTGAAAAACAAGGACTGCAGCCTAAATTCCAAATACCAGAGACTGAAATTTTCAGGCTTGCTAAGGGAACACCTCATTGCTTGAATCTTTGCTGTGTTTTGTACAGGGCATTCTCTGTATTAGTTTGCTGTGGTTATGAAACAATTAGCAGAAGAGCCTATGTTTGTAATTATTTTCTATTCCATACTTCTGCCCCACGTTTTTTTCTCTCAAAATCCATTCCTTTAAAAAATAAATCTGTTGCAGATGAAAAAAGTAAATAAATAAAAAGACATGATTAAATGTATGTTTTGAAAATAATTATATTTCTGTAGTGTGGCAAATAAATAGGAGGAAAGCCAGAGTCAATATAGGAAAACCCAAATTTAGACTAATAAAGTGATCTAAAGAAAAGATAAAGTTTGCTTGAAATAAAATGAAAACAGTGGAAGTGGAACGATGTATACTTGTTCAGAGCAGGAATCACAGTGAAAATGCTAATAATTTGGATATGATAGAGGAAGAAGTAAGAATTATCCTAAACCGAGCAATTGGATAGACTCAACATTTTCTGGGAGAGGCAAAGTTGGTTAGGGTTATGCTTATAAATTAAAGCTTGATCGTGGATTTTGAACACAATATCTGTGCTCAGATTTTTCAACCGAAGTAAAATTTTGGAGACTATTGCATAAGTTTAATTTGCTATGAGTATTGAAAAAATTATTTATGAAGGTTATAAAGTTTAATCAAACCAATGTTTTCTAAAAATATTTGTTGAGAGTCCTTTTTAAAATCATTTATAAAATCATATTGAGAAACTGAAATGAACAAATATTATAAAACATTCTTTTAAAGAAGATGGATGAATACATATCTTACAAGAAGCCCAGCATAGTTTCTTTTGACCCCTATTTTAAATTGTTTGAAAAGACAATGTATCTGAGGTGAAAAACAGTATACAATTAATGTACAGAGAATGATAAATTTGGGGTCACATTTTAACAAGCCAGCAAAATTGGGAGAGAGACTAATGTCACATTGAAAACATTGAGCTAACTGATATTAATTTCTATAGCTAATTGTATTGAATCTGTTTATGTGCTTAGCACTTTACATGTTTAACTAATATATTCATAACAATTTGATGAATTAAGAAATAGCATTATTTTTATTTCAAAGACCATGAAACAGACTCAGGAGAGTTATATTTCTTACAAAAGATTACCTGCAAGTGCAAAAACAAGAATATAAATTTGTGTGGTTTCTATCCATCTCAAAGACAACCCAAATCTCCATGACAGGGAGACACAAAAATATTTATGAGAAACACTGCTTTGTATTTTATGTTTCTGTTCTACAAAATGAGATGTTATACAATAAGAGTTAATAAAATATAAAAAACTAGAAAACTGCAAAGTCTAATAACTTTGGATCAGACTTTCAAAATTAATCAAGTAGAGTATTTTAGATGATTTTTCTCTACGTCACCTGGAATAGGTGTGGAGGATTGGCAAACTGTGAATTATTTGGCTATGACATGATGAATATCTGAATGAAAAATATCTAGACATAAGACCCTAGCATGTGCTTCTTAATCACTTTTTGGCAGAATTGAAGCTTCTCATTTGTTTGCTAGCCAAGACTCTTAAGATTAGGTATGGCATCATTACGCATTAGAATGCTTTTATAACGTATTTCTTGGAAGGATTTTTTGAGAAGCCTTACATCTTAGCAAATGGAAACATAGACCTTTTAAGGTAATGTCCATGAATGAACTCAATGTAATTTTCCATTTTTTAACAGCTGCTGTTCAAGGAGATCATATACATACATATATATATATATATATATATATATATATAGCAAACCAATAGCACTTTATAATGTTTACAGGTAGACTTTTTGCTATATTTATTAAAAAGTAAAATCAAAATGCTAAATGGTAGATATTAATCAGACACAAAATAATGCATAGGTTCCACATGTATGAGTTGGTTTTGATGTCATGAAAGAAAGTGCATTTAAATGCTTTGATTAACTGACATAACTAAGAAAACTCAACTTTATGACCAACTGGGAATAATCTTTGGTGGAAAGTTGGCCTGTAATTACTTGTGTCTTATTTGCCTCTGGTCCTTTTTTTAATTTGGCTTTTACATTGCTGTTAACAGTTTTTAGCCTCCAGGGACATCAAGTTTTCCAACATTCTACCAGTAAGGAGAAAAAATGCTCTGAAAGTGTCCTGATATTCAAAGGCTCTTATACAGAGTCCTTGGGACACTTTATGAAGTCACTGGTCCACACAATTGAGCTTCTAGTGATACTAATAATAGAATTATAAGAAAATATTGAGTATGAATTCACATTCTTTTCTTGGCTCTCTCTTGTGTGATACATATTTGGTATCCCTTTCTCCTATGTGGTTTCTATGGAAAAATAAGGTCTGAGGTTTTAGTATTATTATTATTTTATTATTTTCTTAATAATGTAAGCATTCACCTCTCCCCTGAATGATCAGCAAAAACGAGAGTGGAGGCCAAAAACAATAGCAAAAATCCTAAGCTGGCTTAGAGAGTCTCTACTTCTTTCTATCTTATATGCTGTTATTAATCATTTATCAGTAGAATTTATATGATCTAGAAGAAAAAGATTATGGTATAATCCCAGAGAAAATACACAAAAAACTACCACTGTATCTGTCTCTAGTTAGCATCCTAAAGTAAAACTTCAAGAAAGGCCCTAGAGAATAGTATGTGATTTGGCCCAGCTTACAAAGGTAGAAACCCAAGTACGATTTAGAATCAAGTGCTGGGTAGAAACAAATATTTGCTTTGAGCATTGTCTTCAATGAAGGCAAAAACAATTTGGATTTTCGTACTTTTTGATAGTGGAATAAGTCTAAGACAATGAGTCCTATAAGATACTGGATTACAAATCTTAGAATCGCATTCCATGAATACATTTTCCTCCCTCAACAAAATTCCGTCAATCTATATTAAACCATTAAGATTCAAATGGTTTTAAAAATTGGCAAGTAAATAAAACAGTCATAGGGTTTTATTGGACTTTAAGTTCTCACATTCCTTAAATTATACCATGGGCAAACATAAATTTACAATTTATCTGTCTTAACTTCGCCCCCTACATTTTGTGAGGTGAAAACATTTCAATTTCAGTAGCTAAGCAATTTCAATGTCCAGCGACTTTGCAAAAAAGTCTACTTTGTCTGACTACCTGAATACACAAGTCCATCATTCTTAAAACAAAATATTTGCCTCAACACTTCTTTTGTTGGCAAGTATAAACTAGTTAGTTAATTTTTGTCAGCTCTTGTCTTGATAATCTACTTTACCTGGGACACTTATACCTTCCTCTAAGATTTGAATCTCACCCTGTCCTTACCAGTATTTCTTAAAACCTTAAAAATGTGCCCTCAAAATCCTGTCCCAACACTGGAATCTTGAAGCCTGCTGTTGGGCCCACTGACACTATTCACTTGTCTAGATCTTTGAAGCTTATTGGTCCTATGCCAAACTTTCCTACTTATTTGTTAAAATGTTCACTAATTGTCTTTGACTGAACTTGTCCTATTTGTTACCAGTTACTATTCTATCCAAATTCAGATCCTGTTTGTCCAGCTGGACTGGCTGTGGTGTATGAAATCAGGAATCTTGGTTCAATGTTTAGTCCTGATAGTGACCTAGCTGAATTTGTTAATAGAATTAAGCTTTATTTTCTTCTCCTTCAATATGGGGACAGAGTTAAGCATCTATGATTTTATATCTAATTAATATAGAGCAAGGATTGTCATAGATATATAAAAATATATAGATAAGTATGTAAAATTGATTCAACACTTATTATATGAATAAGCACTGTAACAAGCTCTTTATTGAAATGATAATAATCTAGGGATTGTTATGATTTCCATTTAAGTGATTTGATAAGATCTCAGACTTTATTCTGAATCCAATACATAATGACTATTATGACTTAGTTTATACTACTATTTTAAGAAATAGAGATAAAGCCCTTGGCATTGTCCCTGATATTTAAGTGGCAACTCCACCTGTCCTTGTGGCTGAGTTTAAGACAGACAGGAGTCCTGATATGGTTTTGTTGTGTCCCCACCCAAATCTCATCTTGAATTGTACTCCCCTAATGCCCACGTATTGTGGGAGGGAACTGGTGGGAGATAATTGAATCATGGGGGCGGTTTCCCCCATACTGTTCTCCTGGTAGTGAATATGTCTCATGAAAGCTAACGGTTTTATCAGGGCTTTCTGCTTTTGCATCTCCCTTATTGCCTCTTTGTTTGCTGCCATCCATGTAAGATGGGACTCGCCCCCCTTGCCTTTCACCATGATTGTGAGGCTTCCCCAGCCACATGGAACTGTAAGTCCAATTAAATCTCTTTCTTTTGTAAATTGCCCAGTCTTTCATATGTCTTTATCAGCAGCATGAAAACAGACTAATACAAGTCCCATCATTCTCTGAGTGTGTAATATTCACGTCTAGTCTCTCTGACCTAAGTTAACAACATACGTGCTGCAAAGCTATCACCAACTAATGTTGCCTCCCTTGTGCTGCATCTGTAGCTTCTTTATATTTTATTTATATCCCAGTTGATTACTTCTTATTTTCTACCCAATTATTTCTTTAACAAATCATAAAGATATTTTTTAATAACCCACTACAGTATGTATATTGCAGACACAATTCTGTTTTGGGTAATTGTTTTAACCAATAGTAAATTTTTTAACCTGAAGTAAAATGTAATGTAACTGAACTAAAATTAATGTGAACTATAAGATAAATTAAATAAATTGACTGTATCTTGCATGAACTACATGACTGTCTATAGAATACCTACTACATGGAATGATCTTTGTTGCTAACAATTAGTAGACAGAAAGTTCTTAAATTGTTTTTAAAAGTCAATTTGTCTGAAGACCTTGAAACAAAATGAAATATCATTGACTGACCACACAAGTTGGTGCTTTTGGAACTTAATTCTATCACTATTAGATGTAGAAGAAGCAATTTGCTTAAATTCTTATTAAATAGAAATATTGGTATCGAAAACTGTGAAGCGTCTGAGCATTTACCGTAAGTCATTGCTGACAAAGACAGAAGATGCGTGGTCACGTATTACTCCTGGCACAGCAAATAGTATGAACTTTATGATTGTATTGGCTCTCACCACTCTGCATGTCCTACAGGGGTGACACAAATAGGTGTAGCTGGATATCTCATAGGTAGTAGGTTGGTGTCACAGTTGAGAAATGTCAAGCTTAGAGAATCTGAGTCTTTTATAATGAATTGCAAACCTGTCTGATCTTGGCCTTTGAAGGGGATGTTATCTTTATTATGCTTGACAGTACAATAAAATGGGGGAAACACTCTCTGCTGAAGACAGAGACACTTTTTCTCCCTTCCAAGGTTCTTCACAGTATAAATATCCTTGTCAAGATTGTCCAGGATACAGGCTATCAGTACTTTTTGCAAGATGTATAGAAATGCAAAAGATTCATGTAGAATTGTCTGCTAACAGTAGATTAACTGACACATTCTTTGATTAGATTCTAAGTTATGCTTTAATTAAAATTCAAAAGTTCTAGCTGGTAATATTGAAAGTGAAGAAATTGATTCATCCTGGTTTTGGGAGCTCAACTCACATGACTATTTCTGTGTATCCACAATATTATTTTATACTATTCTGAATAACTGATTCCAGAAAATATAATCATGCTTTTGGTACTGTGAGGAGTCGATTTAATTTATAAAATATTGGTGATGGTGCTGCCAGATGAAGTCTGTGGTGATAACTACACCAGAGTATTTCTGGTGACAGATATACCAGAATACATAGAGGAAGAATCTATTGAATCAGACAAAATTTCAGTTTTTGTAGTTTTCATCCTTCGCATTAGTTCATTCACTCAACCTATACGCCTATTCTATATTTAAGATATGACAAGCATAATTGTATGTATGCTAGAAATATTGTGGTGAATAAAACGGAAAAAACGTTTCCATCTTTTGGAATTTAGAACCTAGTGGCACACTCCATCTTTTCCAGACAAATCATGACTATTTAAGAGAAACACAGTGAGCAACTGCCTGGTAACTACCAATTAATGTTATGGTCCCATTATCATGCAATTAATAATTAAGAAAGTCGATATTACCACCTTTGACACTTAAAAAGATGAAAAGTGTAGTTATTTTGTCCTACGAACTGATTCCCTTTCCTATTTTATGCTTTATTTTTCTTCATAGTTGCTAATAGCCTGTGTGTGGGTGTTATCTTATAAGTAAAACTTATTTATTTGCAAATGTTTATTTTCTACTAGAATGTAGGATGCACTACAATATAAGAAATCGGGGATTTCTGTCTGTTTTATTCAGTGTTACATACAGATAAAATAAAAAGTTCTGACACAGAGTGAGTACTCAATAAATATTTGTTGACTAAATTAAATGGATGAACAAAATAGATTCCCAGGGAGCAAAGGGTTCCCTAGATATTCCCAAGGGTAACTGGAGTTGAAGAAGAAAAGGTCTCCATTTGGTATTAGGTGTAGCATATCTTTGTATTAACAGAAAAAAAAATCCTATGTGAAACTTTGTTGAAGGCTGTAATTAAAATATGATTAGGATTGGAATTAAAGTATAATTGAAGTTGGAATTAAAGTACAATTGGGGTTGGAATTAAAGTATAATTCATTTAATACTGAATATATATGAAAATAAGAAAATATATTTATTACTTTTAATGGAAATACGTTTATACCCTCCATTCTAATGTGGCCTGGTGAAAAATGGTTTCATGTATAAAAGTGATCATGAAACTTCTTTTGAACAGAAAACAGACCTAAAATTCACCCAGACACAAAGAAACAAGATATTTTCTTAAAATATGACTTGGTATGCAAAGACCAGGGCAATCTCTCCATATTTAGTTTTAAATCTCAATGGAAGGCAATTAATTTAAGGTGTATGAAAGGATAAGTCCATAAACATGTTTAATGAAGACTTTCCTATGCCAAGGATGGTGATTATACCAATTGCAAATGATAGATTTATGTTTTTAGCTTTTCCCTCACATATGCCAGCTGGCCTGGAATAGAAGAATTTGAGTTAAAATACATTTCACCATTGTACTAAAAATATCATTTTGACTTGAACCTTAGGACTGAAAGGCCTAAGATAATAGTCTTACTTGTAATGCATACCTTTAGAGATAATATTTTAGACAGTTGCAAAATAGGACAAAAGAGATGACCCTGTAAAAAACATATAATGAATTCTTGACATTTCTGTAGTTTGGCTAAATCCAGTGTAAAAATGGTTTCAGGAAGTGAGATGTTTTATATAGTTTCATTTTATAAATAAGAATATGTGTGTTCTTTTAGTTTAAAAATCCCCAAATACAGTGAGTATCGTTCACACTGCTTTTGCCTGAGGAGGAAAACAAATTTTCATCTTGTTTTATTTTTTATTTCAATAGTTTTTAATTCAGAAAATCAAGTTTTAAAAATTATGTTTATGCCTTGAGAATATCCTTAAGTATTTTTTAGAAAGCAGCCATAATAAAGTAAAAAATAACTATGAGCAACAAGCTAAAAAAGAATTTTATTCATAAGCAATACAAATCTCTATGTGATGATACTAAGAATTTTTCAAACTCAAGGGAAAAAGTGACCCAAATCATTTCACAGGTGTCACATTTAGAGAGGAGATAGCATCATTTATTATCTAAGTATTACTAAATCAGTAAAAAAGACATTTTAAAATATCTAAGCCCTCTATATGTTTTAGACAATATTTATATTTCAATCTACAAAATAGTGAGTTATGTATTAATATTTGGAAAGCACAGGAACCCATGACCTGATGGGACTTCTTTCTATAATTCTAATTACTAAACTTAATTCATAAGAAAAATAAGTTGTAATTCTAAGGTGGTTCCATTTATAAGTGAATGATGTGAAAGAGTCAACACTGCTTTTACTAAGTTATACAAAAAAACTACTGACAGAGAAAAAATTCATAAGCCAATATATTTCACAACATATTTTTAATCAAAGAAAGATTAAAATACCAAACAATAGCCGTTCAGACTAACCTTTTATTCATTAGTAGATTACACCCATTAATCCACATCACAGTTTTCTTATTTTGTCTCTGATAATTCTAGAATTTTTGTTTCTTATTAATATTTAATATTTAGTTGATGTTTAAAACAAATTCTTCATTTTGGTGAGACATTCACAAACACACACACATGTGGCTGGTCTTTTTAAGAGAATGCTGCTCGACTGAATCCATCTTTGCCAGGTAAACTACGACTCTCCCAGAGAGCCAAAATTAGCAACTGCCTAAAAACTACAACCACTCCTTTGCCTTCATCCCTATGTATATAATTTCTACCCTCTTACCAATGAATATAGTTCTTTTTTAAAAAAGTTAGGATAATGCTGGGGAGTGGGAATGGGAAAGGGAAAAGAAAGAAGCATGGACTTTGGAAAAATTTGACCCTGAAGCTACATTCATGCCTAACAGAGTTTTTAAAAAATGAAATAAAATAAAATAAAATGTCTTGCCACACAATGATCAGAATAAGCACTAAGATTCTGGTGACTTCTTATAACACCTGTTTATAAATATCATTTAATGCTCATAGAGCTCTTTGAGGCAGATGCTTTGTCAGGACCTCTTTAAATATACAAGAGATTAATTTATCTCAACTCTGTATTATATATTTTAGCTAAAATATTCTGACTCAAGATTACGAAGTGTAGTGGTTTGCAGTTTGAGGAATAGTGACAAGGACACTTCACTCACAACGCCTCAGAAGTCATGCTCAAATTGCATTTGGGCTTCTTTAAACTACATATACCACAAGTCTGCTCAGAGTCTGACAGAAAGGCTACTCTATCTAATTATATATTATTTATATTAAATTTCCCCCTGCCCAAATTAGGAAGATTATTTTATACATTTATTATACAGTTAGAATTTTTTTGTTGCCACCTGCCTTATTTTGTGGGATCCTCTGACTTCCTGAATGATTTTTAAAATTTGCAAATATTATGGTTTATTATTTATCTTATAAAATTCTAAATTTTAAAAAATGTGTAATGTCATGTGTTCACCATTACAGTATCATACAGAAGGGTTTGATCATCCTAAATCTCCTCATGCTTCACATTTTCATTCCTCCGTTCATGAACACCTGCAATCATTGATATTTTAATGTCTCTATAATTTTGCTTTTTGCAGAATGTCATACAGTTGAAATCACACAATATGTAGCCTTTTTCAGACCAGCTTCCTTATCTTGGCATTATGTATCTGAGGTTCCTTCATATCTTTTCATTGTTTGATAGCTCATTTTTAAAATCACTGAATACACTTGATGATGTAACACAGTTTGTTAATCCGTTCACCTGTTAAAGACATCCTAGTTGTTTCCAATTTGGTTGTGAAGATGAATAAGGCTAAACATTCCTGTGCATGTTTTCATGTAATCATAGTTTTTAATTCAATTAGATAAATACCTAGGAGTGCTACATCATATGGTAAACCTATTTTCTTTCTTTGTAAGAAATAGTCAAATTCTCTTCCAAAATGGCTGTACAATTTCATATTCCCATCAGCAATTAGTAAGAGTTACTATTCTTCCACATTCGCGTCAGCATTTGGTATTGTTAGTGTTTT
Organism: Trachypithecus francoisi; assembly: GCF_009764315.1. Lineage (NCBI taxonomy): Eukaryota > Metazoa > Chordata > Mammalia > Primates > Cercopithecidae > Trachypithecus > Trachypithecus francoisi. The sequence goes on from NW_022681469.1 coordinate 65,398,758, forward strand.
GAATCTCAGCCATTCTAACAATTCTATTGTGGCATCTCATTGCTGTTTTAGCTCAAAATCCCCTAATCGCAACTGACATCATCAAGCATCTTTGCATATTCTTGTTGCAGTTTGCCTTATCTTATTTAGTGAGGTGTTTACTGTGATCTTTTACCCATTTTTCAGCTGGAATTTTTTATTTATAGCATTCTATTCTATAAGTTTAGCTCTAAGCACTGCTTTTACTTTATCCCACCAATTTTGTATTTTTATTCATTTTTAGTACAAAATACTTGTTGATTTCTCTTGAAACTTCTTTTTTGACCCATGTGTTACTAGAAGTATGATGTTTAATCTCTATTTTTAAAATATTCAGCTCTATTTCTGTTATTGACTTCTAGTTTAATTCCTTGTAGTCTGTGAATATACATTCTATGAGTTTTATTCTTCATTTTTTCTTTAGAGTATATTTTAGGGTCCAGAATGTGGGTTCTCTTGGTGGAGGGTCCATGTGAGCTAAGAAGGCATATCATATTGGTTGAAATATTCCATTCTATCAATTAGATATGTTTGATTGATGATTGCGTTCCATTCAACTGTGTCCTGCTAATTGTCTGCCTGCGTTATCTGGCTGTTACTGAAAGAGAGGACTCAATTCTTCACCTGTAATAGTGAATTTGTCTATTTCTTCTTATATATCTATCAGTTTTGCATCATATATTTTGACACTGTGTTGTTAGGGGCATACACATTAAATTTTGTTTTGTACTTTTGGAAACTTAACCTCTGTAACGTTATGTAATGACCCTCTATTTCTGTCTATTTTATTTGCTCTAAAGCTTGCTTTGTCTGAAATTAATATAGCTACTCTAGCTTCCTTTCACTTATAATTAGCACAATACATGTTTCCATTCCTTTACTTTTAGCCTATCTGTGTCTTTATATCTAAAGGGAAATTTTGTAGACAATGCATAGGTATTTTTTTTAAATAGTCTGACATTCACTATTATTTAATTTGTACATTTAGGCCACTCAAAAAGTGCTTATCAACCACTTTTTAAAGTGCCTTTTTATATAGCTGGAATTATATCTACTGTATTTGTAACAATTTATTTTGTGCATTTTTCTTTGCCATTTTCAGTTTTCAGATTTTCCTTATTTTCTAGTTTTATTGAGAATCTTACATTATTCAATTTTGTCTCACCTCAATGAAATAAATTTTATTTCCTTAAAAAATGTTTTAGTGATTGCCCTAGATTTTGAAATGTACATTTTACAACTAATCAGAATTCATTTTCAAGTAACCCTATACTTTTTTTGAGTAGTGTAAGTACCTTCTAACAGAGTAGTCCTGATTTCTCCCTCCTATTGTTAGTGGTGGTGAATCTGCACACATCTGCAGCAACCTCAATTCTTGCTGGTCACTCAGACAAAAGAATTGGCCTGGGGGGGAATAAGGCAGAAGGAGAGACCCAGGCAAGTTTTGGAGCAGGAGTAAAATTTTATTAAAAAGCTTTAGAGCAGAAATGAAAAGAAGTAAAGTACAATTGGAAGACAGCCAAACAGGTGACTTGAGAAATCAAGTGTGTGATTTGACCTTTGACTTGGAGTTTTATATGTTGGCATGCATCTGAGGTCTTGGTCTCTTCTCCCCTGATTCTTCTCTTTGGGTTGGCTGTCTGCATGTGCAGTGGCCTGCCAGCACTTGGACGGGGCCGCATGCGCAGTGTATTACTGCAGTTGTATGCACGCTCACTTGAGGCATTCTTCCCTTAGTAGTCAAGTGTTCCTATAAAGTCATATACCAGTTAAACTCTGCCATTTTGCCTCCTAGCATGCATGCTTGAGCCCACTTGCCCAACTCCTGAGATCTTATTGGGAAGCTGATCAACAGTTTCAGGTTTTTCTAGCTATTGGTGCCTTTCTCTGGCACAGGCTGCTACCAATTATTATTTAAGAGAGACAGTTAAGTGCCTATCATCTGATGGTCACCTGACATTCCTGCTGGTAAGGGAGGCCCTCTCCTGTCCTATTCATGTCTGACTAACTACCTACTGCAGCACCTCCCTTGTAATATTGATGGCACTTACTTATTTGTATAACATTATGACTTTGAACAAATAGTTATCTATTAGATAACTATTACAGATCTATTAGATCTATAATAATAACTATTTATAGATCTATTTTATATAACTATAATAATAACTATTTACAGATCTATTACATAACTAGCTAGATTTATTCCTTTTCACAATTTGTCATAAAACATAGGAAAACAACATTTTATTTTACCGATATTCATTGCTTCTCAGATGCTCTTTCTTAACGGAGCTCCAATTTTGTATATAATTTTCCTTCTTTCTGAAGAACTTCTTGTAATGTCTCTTTCAGGTAGTTTTTACTAAACCTATTAGTAAAAAATATTTCCTCAGGTTTTGTTTTTCTGAGAAAGTATTTATTTCTGCTTCACTTTGGAATGATCATTTTGGTGAATAAATTATTCTTAGTTGGAAGTTTTTTTCAGCATGTGAATATTTCACTTTACTCTTTTCTTGCTTCTATTGTTTCCAAAGAGAAGTTTGATGTAGTTCCTCCCTTGTGTCTATCTTGTTTCTTTTTCTTTATATGAATGCCAAGGTGTATATTTTTTGGTCTTTATTTGTTTAGTGTTTTCTGGGTCTGTGTTTTAGTATCTGTCAATAATTTTTAAAAAATCAGTTATTACTATTTCAAACATTTATTGTGCTCCTTTCTCTCTTTCTTCCCTAGTATTTCAATTACACATATATTACTCCTTTGTAATTATCCTACAGTGCTTGGATATTCTATTATGTCATTAACTTTTTTTTCCTGTTCATTTCTCTTTGAAAAGTTTCTATTGACATAATTTCAAGCTCATTGACTCTTTTTCTCAGATGTGTCCAGTCTACTTACAAACCCACCAAAAGTCATTTTACATTTCTTTTGCTATGCTTTTGATTTTTGGCATTTCCTTTAGATAATTTCCCAATGTTTCTATTCTCTGCTTACATTACCCATACCTTCTTATATCTTGTCCACTTTTTTCCATTAGAGCCCATAAATCATTGATGAATACTGTATTAGTCTGTTCTCATACTGCTAATAAAGACATACCTGAGACTGAGTAATTTATAAAGGAAAGTGGTTTAATTGGCTCACAGTTCCACTTGGCTGGGGAGGCCTCACAATCATAATGGAAGGCAAAGGAGAAGCAAAGTAACATCTTACATGGTGACAGGAAAGAGAGAGAGCATGGACAGGGGAACTCCTTTTTATAAAACCATCAGATCTTGTAAGACTTATTCACTGTCATGAGAACAGCATAGGAAAGACCTACCTCCATGATTTAATTAATCCCACTGGCTCTCTTCTATAATGGGGGGAATTGTGGAAAGTACAATTAGAAATTTGAGTGGGAACACAACCATACCATATCATTCTGCCCCTGGCCCCTTCCAAATCTAACGTCCTTTTCCCATTTTAAAACCAATCATGCCTTCCCAACAGTCCCCAGAAGTCTTAACTCATTTTAGCATTAATTGAAAAGTCCACAGTCTAAAGTCTCATCTGAGACAAGGCAAGACCCTTCTGCCTATGAGCCTGTAAAGTCAAAAACTAGTTACTTCCTACATACAATGGGGGTACAAGCATTGGGTAAACACACCCATTCTAAATGGGATAAATTGGGCTAAACAAAGGGGCTACAAGCCCTATGCAAGCTCAAAAATCCAACAGGGCAGTCATATAGTAAAGCTCTGAAATGATCTCTTTTGACTCCAGGTCCCCCATCCAGGTCATACTGATGCAAGATGTGGTGGGCGCCCATGGCCTTGGGCAGCTCCGCCCCTGTGACTTTGCATGGTACATCTCTGCTCCTGGCTAATTTCATGGGCTGGCATTGAGTGCCTGCAGCTTTTCCAGGAATATGGTGCAAGCTGTTGGTAGATCTACCATCCTGGAGTTTGGAGGATGGTGGCCCTCTTCCCACAGCTCCACTAAGTAGTGCCCCAGTGGAGACTCTGTGTGGGGTTTGCATCCCTTCTGCATTACCCTATCAGAGGTTTTCCAGGAGGGCTCTGCCCCTACAGCACACCTCTCTCTGTACATGCAGGCAATTCTATACATTCTCTGAAATCTAGGCAGAGGTTTCCAAACCTCAATTCTTGACTTCTGTGTACCAGCAGGCCCAATGCCATGTACTAGCTGCTAAGGCTTGGGGCTTGCACCCTCTGAATCGAGCTGTACATTGGTCCCTTTCAGTCAGGGCTGGGAAGCAGGGCACCAAGTCCCTAGCCTGCACAGAGCAGGAGGGCCCTGGGTCCAGCCCAGGAAACCATTTTTCCCTCCTAGGCCTCTGGATCTATGAAGGGAGGAACTGTTGCAAAGTTCTCTGCCATGCCCTGGACACATTTTTCCCATTGTCTTGGCAATTAGCATTTAGTTTCTTGTTACTTATGCAAATTTCTGTAGCCAGCTTGAATTTCTCCCCAGAAAATCATGTTTTCTTTACTACTGCATTATCAGCCTGCAAATTTTTTAAACTTTTATGCTTTGTCACCTCTTGAATGCTTTGCTGCTTAAGCATTTCTTCTGCCAGATACCCTAAATCATCTCTCTTAAGTTCAAAGTTCTACAGATCTCTAGAGCAGGGGCAAAATGTCGTGTCTCTTTGTATAGCAAGAGTGACCTTTACTTCAGTTTCCAACAAGTTTCTCATCTCCATCTGACACCAGCTCAACCTGGACCTTATTGTCCATATCACTATCAGCATTTTGATTAAAGCCATTCAACAAGTCTGTAGAAAGTTCCAAACTTTCCCACATCATCTTGTCTTCTGAGTCCTACAAGTCTTTAGGAAGTTCCAAACTTTCCCACATTTTTCTATCTTCTTCTGAGCCCTCCAAACTGCTCTAACTTCTGACTGTTATCCAGTTCCAAATTCATTTGCACATTTTCAGGTATCTTTACAGCAGCTCCCTACTATCTGGTACCAAGTTACTGAATTAGTTTGTTCTCATACTGCTAATAAAGACATACCCAAGACTGGGTAATTTATAAAGGAAAGAGGTTTAATTGACTGACAGTTCCACATTGCTGGAGAGGCCTCAAAATCATGGTGGAAGGCAAATAAGGAGTAAGGTCACATCTTCCATGGCTGTAGGCGAGAGAGAGCATGTGTAGGGGAGCTTCCCTTTATATAACCATCAGATATCATGAGACTTATTCACTATCATGAAAACAGCATGGGAAAGACCTGCCCTCGTGATTTAATTACCTCTTACCAGCTCCCTCCAAAGACAAGTAGAAATTATGAGAGCTACAATTTAAGATTTGGGTGGGGACAAAGCCAAAACATAAACGATCAAACTCTGTAAAAGATTTAGAGAGTTATATTCTGAGCAAATATGAGTAATCATGGCAGAGGACCACCTCAAGAGGTCCTAAGACAGTGTGCCTGAGGCAGTGAGGTTACCATTTGGTTTCATATATTTGAAGAAGACAGAAATTATAGGCAAATACTTAAATTAATACATATATGATATACATTGGTTCAGCATAAAGAGGCAGGATATCTTGAAGTTGACAAGAGTGGTGGTGGGCAGGACAGAATTAAAACTGATAGGGGGATTCAAACATTTTCAGATTACTAATTGATTAAAAGAGTTAAGATTTCTAAAGACTTGTCATTAGAAGGAATGCTTGAGTTAAAGAGGGCTGTGAAGGCCAAGGTTCTTGTTATGCAGATGAAGGCTCCAGGTAGCAGTCTTCAGAGAGAATAGACATAAACGTCTCTTTTCAGATCTTAAAGGTGTCTGATTTATCTCTCTCTGATCCAGGAAAGAACTAGAAAAGGAAAGCCTGGCTGCATTAATGAAGATTCTCTACAGATACTTATTTCCTTCACAATAGACAGCTTTGCAGGAACATTTCAAAATATGTCAAAAAATATGCTTTGGGTTAAAATATTTTTATTTTCTTCAGGGTCTGCTATCTCTTATGTGATGCTATACCAGAATCAGATTGTAAATTGGTATCTTATGGCCCCAAAAAGTCTGTTTTGTCAGTTTTATGATCTTTATTTTAGTGTTAAGGCTTGTAAGTTGTGCATAAATTCCAAAATGGAGGGGATATGTCAAAGTGTGCCCAACCTCCCTTCCCATCATGACCAGGAATTTAGTTTTATAGGTTTCTGTGGGGTCTGTTGGTCAAGAGGGGATCCATTTATTCAGTTGAGGGGCTTAGGATTCTATATTTAGTTTACATTCTTAATCATAGTAATTTTAGATTCCTTATATGACAATTCTAAAATCTGTGTCAAATCTGAGTTTATGCTTGATTTTTCAGTTTTCTCTTGCCTTAGCGTGCCTTGTAATTCTTTGTTGAAAGCCATACAAGATGTATCAGTTACAGAAAATGTCCTTTAGTGTGGCTTTTATGATAATCTTGCTAGAAGGTAGTCTGTGAATAATGTTTGCTGTATTCTGTTGGTACTAGTGCTAGAGGCTTCAGTTTCCTTTAGTATTCTTGTTATCCCCGCTCTGCCTCCCTGCACACTCACCCCCAACTTTGGAAAGTTGGAAAGGTTTCCAAGGTTAGAAGTTGGTGTCTTGGCCAGGCGCGGTGGCTCAAGCCTGTAATCCCAGCACTTTGGGAAGCCGAGACAGGCGGATCACGAGGTCAGGAGATCGAGACCATCCTGGCTAACACGGTGAAACCCCGTCTCTACTAAAAATACAAAAACTAGCCGGGCGAGGCGGGGGGCGCCTGTAGTCCCAGCTGCTCGGGAGGCTGAGGCAGGAGAATGGCGTAAACCCGGGAGGCGGAGCTTGCAATGAGCTGAGATCGGGCCACTGCACTCCAGTCCGGGCGACAGAGCGAGACTCTGCCTCAAAAAAAAAAAAAGAAGTTGATGTCTTATTGCCACACAGAGAGTCTGTTTTGTCAGTCTTGTAATCTTTCTTAAAGATCCTTATGATTCTAAAGATCGTAAGACTGACAAATAAATAGATGGAAGTTTCAGCTTTTACAACTGTAATTCATTGTGATTTTATTGGTTTCCTGTTGATGTGATGGTAAGGTGTGGGGAAAAAAAGTGTTTAATAATCTTGTGATTAAATCTCAATCTTTTAGTGGGACTGAGTTGTTGGACTGTGACCTTCACAACCTTTTATTTTTATTTTTTGTCTTTTTCTGTCTCTCAGTAGAAAGAATGATGAAAGGCTGGGAGGATTTAGGGACTGGAGTTTGTTAATTGCCCTCTCTGCAGGTCAGATACGTTTCTGAGAAAATAGTTTTCCTTGCAGTGCTGTCTTTGTTATGGAGAAAATTATTTAGCTGTATTTCAAAAGGGTTATTTTTTCCCTGTTCTGCCAAAAATGTAAGGGTATTTTTCTTTGATCTTCCTCATGAGAACCTGGTGTTGTTCTTGAAGGTAAAACTCACAAAAGTATGCTCCTACCACCTCTACCCTATGACTGGGTGACTAGGAGTTTCTCACTCTCAAGCTACACTTAGCTTCCAGCAATTCGTCAAAATTATCATGTAAGTGTTCTTATGAGCATATGGCTTCAGCAGCTTCTGGCCCAAATAATCTGATGGCAAATATGCTCATCTTTATTCACCTGTCACTAGCTTTTAGGATGATGGTTTTGCACTGTGACCTCAATTCTCTGATGCTTCTCTATTAAGTCATTGATTATTGGTTTGTTAAACATTTTCCTTGTTTATGTTTTTATTATTTATTTATTACTTCTTTCTCTTGAAATTGTTTTCTGTGATCTTAGTAGCACACTATAAACATAATTTTCTCCCTGGTTTTCCCTCTAATTCGCAATAATTGAATATTACTTCTCTGTGTTTTATTATAATAATAAACACTAACTCTGTATTCTCTATTGTCCTTTGTGTTCACTTAGCAAACTTTAACTGGAAAGCTCATTTATGCTGCTGTCTTCAGTGATCACCTATAGAATTATGCCATGGAACTATTTTGTTTGGTCTAGACATCTTCCAAAGTTCTAGATGTGTGGATCCATCTATTTACTGAGCGACCAGACACCGAGGCATAAAATTATTGAAAACTGATTACTGAGGAGTACTCTCAAGAGAAAACCTGGTTAAATGTACATATTGCTCAGTGACCTTCCCCTCTTGCAGGAGTGAGCTCCTTCTCCAGTTTCTGCCTGCTTTTATTGTTCTCCAGTGTCTTTAAGAAGGTATCATCATTATAGTTATAGCTTATCTTAGTATTGATGGAAGGTTAATCTGACATAATGTTTTCTTTCATTATCAGAACTATACCTATTCTGAATGAAATTAAACCCTCAAAATATATTCAAATTTATTTCTGTAGTTCACTACCTAAACCATTGTGAAACTGACACTGAGCACAATGCATTTACTATCTAGGGAACAGTTTCCCAAGTAAAGACTTTTTTTTTTTTTTTTTACAACAACATATATAATTGAATAGGGCAACAAATGTACATAATTACTGAAGACACAAATTATTTTCTGAATTCTATCCCTGACCTTATAATCCACTTTGAGTGAAAAAAAAAGTTTAACAATACAAATGTCAATGTGCGTATTTGATAGATTTATATAAAAAAAGAAGAAAATGTTATGAATAGACATAAATATGCTTGGCCATATAGTAATATATTTTAAATTATTTTTTGAAACTATTTAAGTAGACTCCAAGGCACTCAGCTTAAAAAAATAAAAATAAAAAATAAAAACAAACCTAAGAAAAGATTCAATAGATACAATTTTTCAACACCACATTCTGGCTATTTGAGATTAAGAGATTCTGTTTTAGGTAGCCTGTATTGTAGATGGATAAGAAGAGTGGCAGGCACCCCATTTCTTTATAGCAAGTACTGTCATGTACCTGCTGTAAGTATTCAGTAGTTTGTTTTCTCAATATTTACTTCAACATAGTGTTTTTTTTCTTTTGTCAGGGAAGAAGATTTGCATTGGCTTCATGTATTGGTCTAATTTTATCTTTTTTTTTTTTTTTTCAATCTTTACCCTTCTGTCTTATTGGGTTCCTAGGCTCTCTGGAAAGTCAATACCATAGCACTAAACGGGAAGAATTAGGGGAGGATGACAAGACATACATAGGTTTTAATATTAACAACACATTGATCAACACGTTGACCAAATACACTAATTATTTTAAAATGAATTGCCTTAATTAGTAGAGAAATATGGTTATGTGTCTCATATTGGGTTTTTTTGTACTTAAGGAATGTTAATATAGTTGCTAAATTGCTTTGCTCTTTAAAAGTGTTTTTGGAGCTCAATGTAGTTAAAACACTTTTGTTGTTGTTGTTGTTGTTGTTTTTGACAAGTTCTCACTCTGTAGTCCAGGCGGGAATGTAGTGGCAGGATCACGGCTCACTGCAGCCTCAGCCCCCTCAGGCTCCGGTGATCCTCACACCTCAGCCTCCTGAGTAGCTAAGGCTCCAGGCATGCACTACTCACACCTGACTAATTTTTATATTTTTAGTAGAGACAGAGTTTTGTCATGTTGCCCAGGCTGATCTCAAACTCGGGGGGTCAAGAGATCAGCCCGCCTTGGCCTTCCAAAGTGCTAAGATTACAGATGTGAGCCACTGCATCACCTTTTTGATGTTCAGTTTATCAGCATGCGAAAAGATAACCAGGCTAATGTTCTACTACATCCTCATCCCCACGTGTTACCTGTTATTGGAAGGTTGAAATGTATGTAATTAGACAAAACTTTTATTCTTCAAACAGTGACAAGTCTAAAATACGTGAATATTTCCTTGAGAGATAAAACATTGATTTAAAGTCACAATATATATATTAACAATATTAATTAACAATATTAAGAGTTTTTTTATTAAAATAGAAAGGAACAAGGGTACTAGCTACCTATAATTATGAAAATAGTAAACAAAAAAAACTTGGAGATCAGTTAATATTTTACCTAAAATTGTAAAGATCTAATATTTTTGACTTCGTTATCTTATTTAATTCTTATAATAATCATAAAAGACAGGAATTCATTTTCCTATTTTACATTTGGGAATATGGAGACCTAGTAGAGTGAAGAATTATTTCAAAGGCAGTGAAGCAGGGGTTGAACTCAGATCAGATTCTGAAGTTCATGCTCTTTACATGATATATTCTGAAGGCTTTTGATATAGTGTGTAATAATTTTAAAAAATATATTAGTAATCTTTAATTATAAATATTAACTAATTATATAGTTTATTCCACTGGGATATTTATTTTAGAAACTTTTTTGTGACTTTGATAAAGTCTGAAAACTATTAAATTTATTATTATACTGTATTTGTTTACAGCTTTGCAATGCTGATGAATATTCTCACCATATATAGGCTACTGTCTTTCCTTTTTAATTTACTTTTTATTTCAGAAGTAATTAAGGTTGTAAAGAGTACAAAAATTCCTATATACCCTACATGCAGTTTTTTTGTATTGTTAACAGGTAGCATTAGTATGGAACATTTGTCAAAATTATCAAGGCAATATTGATATACTTTTACAGCAATTACTTTATTCATATTTTCTTAACTTTTACTTAATATTCTCTTTTATGTTCTAACGTCCCACTGTTAAACCACAGTATACTTGTCATGTCTTAAGCTACTCTTGAATGTTACTGTTTCTCAGACTTTTCTTTTTTTTTTTTCTCTGTAGATACATTGACTGGTACAGATTTTCTTTGTTTTTGATGACCTAAAACTTTTGGAAGAGGGTTGATCAGGTATTTTGTAGACTGTCTCTCGATTTGTGATCGTCTGATTATTAGTAGAATGGAGTTAAACGTTTTGTGGAGGCAGACTACAGAGGTGAAATAATATCTTCATGACATCATATGAAGGGCACACACTGTCAACATGACTTATTACTGTTGATGCAAATCTTGATCCTGGCTGAGGTAGTGTTTATCAGGTTTATGCGTTGTGAAGTTACTGTCTTTGCCCTGCCTTCCATACTGTACCCTTTGGAAGAAAGTCACTATTCACAGCTACAGTTAAGGGTCGGAGGGCTGTGCTCAGTCTTTTTTAGGGTAAAGAATCTACATAAGTTATTTGATATTCTTATGTACAGGAAAGATTTTTTTCTATTCTTCCTTATTTATTTATTCATGCATTCATTTTTCTGTATAGATCTTTATTAAATATTGAGTTATAATCCAAGATTCCATCATTTATTTTGTTGCTCAAATTATTCCAATTTTGGACATCGGAAGCTTGTTTATTTGGCTTCTGTAACCTTCGACATTCCATCATTGTGGTTTTTTATGGAGCATTTTCTTATTTTCCAGCACTGCAAGGTGGTGCACACTAATTTTTCTTTCTTTTTTCCTTTTTTAGATTTGGGTTTAGCAGTGTGCTTGGATAAAAGAAATGAAGCAAGGTAGGAAGGAAGAAAGGAGGGAAATCTACATTCATTTTTCATATTCCCTGGTCCAGTCCAGGAAACAACTATTTATCCAAAGGGCTGTGGTTCTATCTAATGGAGAATGGTATTAGAAACTCAGATCTGGTATAAAAATAAGATCTGGTATAAAAAATGACAGCTTTCAAACTGAAAATCATAAAAAAGCAAAATTGAAAAATCAATTTAGAGATAGAATATGCCAGAATTGTTAAAAATAATTTTGCAATTATTTGTTTGAAAGTAGATATTTACATTTTAAAGGGATTTTATGATATTATTATCACAAATGAACAAGCATTCATAGTATTAAATTTTTCTAAAGAGACATAATATATCTGTTAACCACAAATATGTCACATGTCAAGTACTAGTCCAGATGTTTCGAATTTTTCTCTCTCCTTCATGTCTCACTTTGTCTCTTCCTGTCACTCTTTTTCTGTCTCTTTCTCTCATTCTCTCTCTCTCTCACACACACATATGCACACACACACACATACACAATCACATATACACAAAAAATCTTTGTGACAAAAGACAAAAGGAAAGATTACAAAGCTTTTATAATCTATTCAAGGATGTGAGCATAATTTTAATATATTTATTACATAGCAAGTAAAGAGTGGTGACAATCTAATTTACATTATGAGGAGTGATATGAAGGGTCACGACAATGGCACAAAGAACACTCAGCTGGCAGGTGCATGTATGCCAATCTTACGACTTAAAAGAACAGTAACCATAAGTATATCTGAATATTGTTTTAGTAATAATGCTAGTTTCTAATAACTACATTGACACATGATGACACACACTTAATTCTTCTAAATTATGAGTTGATATTCTTAAATGATCAGGTGAACTATTTAGGGGAAATGTTAATGGTAAAATGGAATAAAATTTCCAGGTAAAAAGGATTATGCAAAGCTTAATCCAAATACTGCATTTGATTTTAATTAGTGAAATAATCTGAAATAGTGTTTTTTAAACATTTTTTGACATAGATAACTAATCTAAAATAAGTATTTTTAAAATTGTGGTGTTTTAATGATCAAATGTTGGTCATAAAATTATCTTAATTTATAAAATAGTCAAATTCAAACATCAGGCCAATACCCTTGAGGAATATAGATGCAAACTAAAATCCTCGACAAAATACTGATAAACTAAACTCAGTAGCACATCAAAAAGCTAATCCATTACAATCAGGTAGGCTTTATTCCTTGGAGGCAAGTTTGGTGCAACATATGCAAATCAATAAGTATGATTCATCATATAAACAGAACTAAAACCAAAAACCACACAATTAGCTCAATAGATAAAGAAATGTCTTTCTCTAACATTCAACATCTTTCTGTAGTAAAAACCCTCAATAACTAGGCATTGAAGAATGATACCTCAAAATAATAGGAGCCATCTATGAAAAACTCACAGCTAACATCATACTGAATGGGCAAAGACTAAAAGCATTCCCCCTGAAAACCAGAACAAAATAAGAATGTCCTCTATCACCACTCCTGTTCAACATAGTACTGGAAGTCCTGGCCAGATCAATCAGGCAAGAGAACTAATAAAAGGCACCAAATAGGAAGAGAGGAAGTCAAACTATCCCTGTTTGCAGATGACACGATTCAATTCTATATCTAGACAAACCTATAGTCTTTACTCAAAAGCTCTTTGATCTGAAAGAAAAAAAAAAAAAAAAAAAGACGACAACATAAAACCTTCAGCAAAGGTTCAGAATACAAAACCAACACACAGAAATCAGTAGTATTCCTATAAACCAATGACATCCACACTGAGACCAAATCAGGAACTCAATTTAATTCACAATTGTCACGAAAAGAGTGAAATATGTAGGAATACAGCTGCCCAGAGAGGTGAAAGATTTCTACAACGAGAATTATAAACCACTGCTGAAAGAAATCTGAGACAACAATACAAATGGGAAAACATTCCATGCTCTTTCATAGGAAGAATGAATATTGTTAAAATGGCCACATGGCCCAAAGCAGTTTATGGATCCAATGCTATTCCTATCAAACTAAAAATTATATCACAGAATTAGAAAAAAACTATTTTAAAATTCAGATGGAACCAAAAAAGACCCCAAATAGCCAAGACAATGCCAAGTGAAAAATAACACAGCTAGAGACATCATGTTAACTGACTTCAAACTATATTACAAGGCTACAGTAATCAAAAGAGAATGGACTTGTACAAAAATAGACAGAGCAATGGAACAGACTAGAGAGTCAGAAATATTGCTGCCCACCTATAACCAATTGATATCTGACAAAGTCAACAAAAACCAGCAATGGGGAAAGGACTTCTATTTCAATAAATTTTGCTGAAATAACCTGCTAGCCATATGCAGAAGTTTGAAGTTGAACCCCTTGCTTACACTATACAAAAAAATCAACTCAAGATGTATAGAAGACTTAAATGTAAAACTTAAAATAAAAACCCTGGAAGATAACCTAGGAAACACCATTCTGGATATAGGACTGGGCAAAGATTTTATGACAAAGTTGCCAAAAGTAATTGCAACAAAAGCAACAATTAACAAATGATACCTAATTAAACTAAAGAGCTTTTGAACAAGCACATCCTAAACTATCAATACAGTAATCAGACAACCTACAGAAGGGGAGAAAATATTTGCACACTACCAGTCCCACAAAGGTCTAATATCCAGAAGGTATAAGAAACAAGTTCACAAGCAAAAAACAAACAACTCCATTAGAAAGTAGGCAAAGGACATAAACAGACATTTTTCAAAAGAAGACACACATGTAGCCAGTAAGCATATGAAAAAAAAAAAAAAAGAAAAGCTCAATATTATGAATCATTCAAGAAATGGAAATCAAAACCACACTGACATAGCATTTCACAACAGTCAGAATGGCTATTATCAAAGAGTCAACAGCAACAACAACAACAAAAACGGGTGCTGATGGAGTTGCAGAGTAAAGGGAATACACACAGTGCTCGTGGTAGTGTAAATTGGGGTAGCCATTGTGGAACTCAGCATGATGTTTCCTCAAAGAACCTGAAACCTGATCCAGCAATCCCATTACTGGGTGTTATGATGGTTAATATTGAGAGTCAATTTGATTGGATTGAAGGATGTAAAGTATTGTTCCTGAGTCTGTCTGCGAGAGTGTTGCCAAAGGAGATTAACATTTGAGTCAGTAGACTGGAAGAGGCAGACCCACCCTCAACCTGGGTGGGCACCATCTAATCTATTACCAGGACGGCTGGCATACAAGCAGGCAGAGAAACATGGAAGGACTAGACTGGCTAAGTCTTCTTGCCTCCATCTTTCTCCCGTGTTGGATGCTTCCTGCCTTCAAACATCTGACTCCAAGTCCTTCAGTTTCTGGACTATTGGACCTGTTTGCCAGGGGCTCTCAGGCCTTTAGCCACTAACTGAAGCTTGTACTGTCGGCTTCCCTACTTTTGAGGATTTGGGACTAGGACTGACTTCCTTGCTCCTCAGCTTGCAGACGGCCTATTGTGGGACTTCACCTTGTGATTGTGTGAGTCAGTACTCCTTAATAAACTCTCTTTCGTATATACATCAATCCTATTATTCCTGTCTCTCTACAGAACCCTATTACAGGTATACACCCAAAAGAATATAAATTCCTCTATCATAAAGACATATGCTCACATATGTTCATTGCAGCACTATTCGCAATAGCAAAACATGGAATCAACCTAAATGCCCATTAATGATAAAGTGGATAAAGAGAATGTGGTACATATGCATCATGGAATACTACATAGCCATAAAAATAAACAAGATCATGTCTTTTGTAGAAACATGGTTGGAGCTGGAGGCCATTATCCTTAGCAAACTAATACAGGAACAGAAAACCAAATACCATATGTTCTCACTTATAAGTGAGAGCTAACCAATTAGAACACGTGGATACAAAGAGGAGAGCAACAGATCTCTGGGTCTACTTGAGGGTGGAGGATGGGAGGAGGGAGAGGAGCGGAAAAACTGTCTACTGAGTATTATGTTATTAACTGAGTGTGAATTAATCTGCACACCAAACCCCCATGACACACCATTTGTCTATATAACAAACTTGCAAATGTATCCCTGAACCTAAAATAAGAATTATAATTTTAAAAACTAAAAATAACAAAATTGTCAAATTCTACTTTAATTTCTTTACCTCTCACTTTTTAATACACAACTTTTTTTCCTGAAATTTAATATGCTTATTATTTTTTCTGTTATGTTAGAGAAAACTAAAATGTAATATTAAAACAATCTTGATAAAGGAATTTTTAGACATTTCTCAATTTTGCAAAAGGAAATAATAACTTCAATATTAAAATTGATTTAAAATTATAAAGCAAGTTTTTATCTTTAAATATTAAAAAAACTATAAGTAGCTTACTGATTTGTAATTAAAATTTAGTAAAACCACAACGGCTATAAAACAAAATGACAAAAATCTTTGAGCAAAGAATTACTAATCTACTAAGAAACTTACGTTTTTCATACTGTGGTATTGGATTATTGTTACTGGATACACAATAATTTCCATTTTTTTTCTGTTTGCTTTAGCTTTAGCCAATGGTAATAAAATACTTGGTACTATTTGGTTGTTTTTCTTCTGTTTCAACTGAAAATATTATTTAGAGACCTCATGTAGCCAACTAAAAACATTCATTTCTATATTTATTTCTTCTTTTCTGTTGGTCTTATACCAGCATTTGAAATGAAATTTTCCAGTTTGCTGCCTTTTATAAACCATGTTTCCACCATCTACACATTATTCTACTAAGGGAAATAAGTATAGAAAATAGAAGTGAGTATTTCCTTATGAACTATGATTTCTACTCTAGTTATAGAGACTACAGGTGAGATTTTATTGATGTCAGGGAAATGCTTCACTTAAATAGGGATTATATATTATGTGTAAATGAATTGTAAAGCCACTTGGAAGGCTTATTAGGTTAGGTGAATAGGTAATTCAAAATGGAATTTATTTCTAATTTTAACTTTATTTATAGATTGTTAAATAGAGGAATGTTAAAACTAAAATGATATCAGGGATCACTTAGTTCAATCTCCACAAATTAGATATTTAAGATCTATAAATGTCCTAATTTACAGAAAGCTGTACAACCAGTAAGTGACAGGTGTAACATAAGCCCTCTGCCTCCTGAGTTTTGGGGAAATTTAGTTTCCATTGAAATATGCTGCATTCTCAGTTGTTATTACATGAGTATAAGGCATTGACTGTGTTGAATACTTCATTTATAAAATGTTTATGAAGTTTTTAGTCCTATTCAAATGTTTATTTAATTGGATTCTAGTGTAAAACGTGTCTAGGGACTATGACAAATTGTAGTCCTTGGAATCAGGCAAAACTATTTTGAGCTAGTTACTAGCCAGCTGTGCACTTTTGTCAAAACTCTTAGCTTCTACGGCCGCTATACAAGACTGCTGTGGGGATTATATGTCACCTAATGAGTTTCCTGGCCTGTTTTAAGTCATTAACAAATAATAACAATCAGTAGCAGTTATGCTGCTTGTGAAATTTTAAGATTTATTCTCGTGATTTAAGTCCATTTATAATCCATGGCAGGACAACAATTATTTTAAATTAAATAGTATTAGAAAAATGCAGAGCGATTACAAATGCTTCATCTAGGGATTTATGTCAAGGCTGAGTTGTAACAATACCAACACTTTCTTCCACAAAGTAGTCTTTTTATCTGTAAACTAAACAAATGACTACTGAGATTTTTATCTCTAAAACTCATAAATGATATTAGGGATCACTTAGTTCAATCTCCACAAATTAGATATTTAAGATCTATAAATGTCCTAATTTACAAAAAGCTGTACAACCAGTAAGTGACAGATGTAACATGAGACCTCGGCCTCCTGAGTTTTGGGGAAATTTAGTTTCCACTGAAATACGCTGTATTCTCATGTTTCCATAAATAAGCTTAAGCATGTATCATTACAAGAACAAAAACAGCCAGAATATGTAAAATACAGTATATGCTTTGGGGAAGTAATACTTTAAATCAGACTTTTGTATAAAAGTAAAAGATTTCAAATTAATGGTAAAATAAATCATATTAATTTTTAAAATTATTATACGTCATATTACTTGAGACAATTTAATTGATGAGAAAATTAAAATTGATATTTAAATATAAAAATAGTACTAATTATTTTAATTTATTTTCATACTTATATTTATAATACAATCAGCAATATAACTATAATCCCTGTGATCTTGGGCATGTCACTAGTATTTTTAGGTATTAGAAAATGAAAATAATGACTATGTTGTAAAAGTTCTAGGGAAACTGTCATCACACATGTACAACGGAAGTCTAAATTGATACAACTTTTATGAAAAGCCAGTTGGCCATATTTATCTACCTCATTACTAGTTAGTAGCCTTACCTTATGTCCAAATGATAATTCTACTTCTAGAGAATTCCATGGAGGAAGAAACGAATAAATATATACTAGGATAACTATCACATTTTTATTGATTACAGTAAAAAATAAGAAATAACAAATATTCAAAGTAGGAAATTTGTCAAATAATTTATACTACATTATTATAATTAAATATAGTAATCATTTTTGAGAAATATGTTATAGCATAAAAAACGAGGAATATATTACTATATAAATGATAAAAAATTTAATTGCCAACTTAAAAGTTTTATTAAACAATTCTATGTCTGTATATTACATGCACTTATATAATAATTTATGTGGAATACATATTGCAATGTTTTTACAAATCATCCCTAGCATATTGGGATACAGATTATTTGGTTTCATACATGGTTTTAAATTAAATGGATCATTTCAGTCTCACTGCCATGTAGTTGTTAATAAATTGATTGTCAATTTAATGGCCAAAGTATGCAGACATTATAGAATGAAAGTCAATTGTTTTATTTATAATAATACTAAATATTTATAAAATAAATATACAAACTCTCAAGGAAATTATTTTATATAAGCAGAGCTAATGTTCAACTGATAGCTACCTTTGCAGGTTTAGTGGCTGTTTACGGCTGGTTCTCATTCTGATGGATCAAGGCCTGTGCAGTTCTAGTTGTTAAACATTTAAAATTTTTATTTGTCTATTACTAAATGTAAATTGGTGGATAGTGATTTCAGTAACTAAGTTTGAAAAGCAGGAATAGGCTGGGCGCGGTGGCTTAAGCCTGTAATCCCAGCACTTTGGGAGGCCGAGACGGGCGGATCACGAGATCAGGAGATCAAGACCATCCTGGCTAACATGGTGAAACCCCGTCTCTACTAAAAAATACAAAAAAAAAAAAAAAAAAAAAAACTAGCCGGGCGAGGTGGCAGGCGCCTGTAGTCCCAGCTACTCGGGAGGCTGAGGCAGGAGAATGGCCGGAACCCGGAGGCGGAGCTTGCAGTGAGCTGAGATCCGGCCACTGCACTCCAGCCTGGGTGACAGAGCGAGACTCCGTCTCAAAAAAAAAAAAAAAAAGAAAAGCAGGAATAAGTCTGTATATCGGGGAGGGGGAAATGTATGGGGACATAATCAGTGAAAGTTCTAGATCAGTTGATTTTGAGGTATCTAAGGTACCTGTGGCAAATTATACTTTACTAAATGGCTACAGAGTATTTCTTGTCACTCCTGTTCATCAAGATCCCTTCCATTGCCCCATCAGAAGATGAAGTTCATATCCTTTCACCTTAAACATAGGTGGGTCTTTGTGATTTCCTTGACTAAAAGAATATGGCAGAGGTAATGCAATATAACATCTGAGATTAGGTCATAAAAGGAAATACAGCTTCTTACTGACTGTCTTGGAACACTAACTCTTAGGATTCATCTGCAATGCTGCAAAGAAGTCCAGAACAAATGCAGAGAAACAGTTAGAAAGCAACTATGACCTCAGTTGGGTTCCAAATCAATAGCTGATATTAACTTGCCAGTCATGTGAATAAACTATCTTTGAATAAGATCTTTCGGACCTCAGAGCCAGCCTAAGTGATGCTACATGGACCAGAAATTAGACTACTCTGGAATCTTGCTATAATCACAGATTAATTAACAAAATAAATGAGTGTTGTTGTTTTCAACCACTAAGCTTTTATGGTCTGTTTCACAGCAACTAATAACTGATACAGGACCTTACTTGTTGTTATTTGACTTTTGATAAAAATATTTCAGTAATATATGACACAAGAAAATGCAGAAAATTAAGCTCAACTGAATCAAATAAATGAAAAGGCATTTTAAATGTGTTTGCTCGAAGGAAGAAACATTTTAATCTGGCTAAAGGAAAAGAGAGACGTGAAAAGCCACATCTCCATTATTATGATACTTAATTTTTTTCATAAACAGAATTGTAAGTATTAACATAGTTGTCTCACATTTACATCTCATAAATGTATAAGTTTTTTTATTACATTTTTCTCTTTGTAAACCACATCGTCCCTCTTTTCATCCCCTTAATTGATAAAATATTTTGTAGGCCAAGTCATACTCTAAAGATTTATTTCGCCTCGGCATGAAATAAATGGTGGCTCATGTCTGCAATCCTAGCACTTTGGGAGACCCAGGCAGGCAGACTGCTTGAGTACAGGAGTTCAAAGTCAGCCTGGGCAACATGACAAAACACTGTCTCTACAAAAAAATACAAAAATTACCCTGGTGTGGTAGAGTGCACCTGCAGTCCCAGCTCCTGAGGAGGCTGAGATGGGAAGATTTATTGAACCTGGGAGGTCACGATCGCAGTGATCTGTGATTGCACCATCACACCACAACCTGGGTGACAGAGTCAGACCCTGTCAGAAGGAGAGAGGGGGATGGGGGGGGGGAGAGAGAGAGAGAGAGAGAGAGAGAGAGAGAGAGAAGAGAGATGAGAGAAGAAAGAGAAAGAAAGAAAGAAAGAAAGAAAGAGAGAGAAAGAAAGAAAGAGAGAGAAAGAAAGAAAGAAAGAGAAAAAGAAAGAAAAAGAAAAAGAAAGAAAGAAAAAGAAAGAAAGAAAGAGAAAGAAAGAAAGAAAGGAAGGAAGGAAGGAGGGAAGGAGTAAAGGAAGGAAGGAAGGAAAAGGAAGAAAGAAAGAAAGAAAGAAAAAGAAAGAAAGAAAAAATAAGAGAAGAAAAGGGAAGGAGGGAGAGAAAGAGGGAGGAATGAAGGAAGGAGGGAAGGAGTAAAGGAAAGAAGGAAGGAAAAGAAAGAAAATAAGAGAAGAAAAGAAGGGAAGGAGGGAGAGAAAGAAGGAGGAAGGAAGGAAGGAAGGAAGGAAGGAAGGAAGGAAAGAAGGGAGGAAGGAAGGAAGGAAAGAAAAAGGAAGGAAGGAAGGAAGGAAAGAAAAAGGAAGGAAGGAAGGAAGGAAGAAGGAAGGAAGGAAGGAGGGAGGGAGGGAGGGAGGGAGGGAGGAAGGAAGAAAGGAAGGAAGGGAGGGAGGGAGGGAAAGAAAGAAAAATAGAATTTTCTGCAACCGTCCAGAAACTACAACAGACAGTAAGAGTTAAATTCCCAGGAATTTAAGAAGCTGAGGAATCTTATTATAAAATTTACTTTTCATAGAAATAACTACTTTGTCAATATTGCTGAAGTTTGGGTCCCTGAAAGCCAAGTTTGCTCCCTGTGAACCATTGAGCAGCACCTCATCCTCCTGCTGCTGTGACTACTTGGCAAACAGGTTCATTATTCCGTTCATTGAGAGGCGGTAGAGCATGGTATTTAATAGTACAGACGTTGAAGCCAGACTAAGTGTGTTTGAAGCCCACCACAGACAATCCATGTAACCTTGAGAACTTCATTTAACCTCTCCTTGCTTCAGTTTTTTCATCTATAAAATGAAAATTGTATAATAGTGTCTAACACATTGGAATAACATTGTGTTGTTGAGGCAACTAAATAAGCTAAAGTAAGATTCTTAAAACTGTACCTAATACTGAAGAAATACTATCTGTCAAAGTAGCTGGAAGACTTTCTCAAATGCTTTTCAACTTGCTGCTTTTACTATGGAGCTTGAAAATCCAAAAATTCATATTCAGTCTTCCTTGCATTTAGAGGCATCCAGTGATTTAAAGGGGATTTCAGGAAATCACTTGCATTCCTTATTAAAGGAACAGTTGAAGTTAGTACTGCCATTCTTTCTCCCCTTCTATCAACTTATAAAGCTTCCACATTGGCTACAGCTGCAGCAGGGAAAAATTGAGAAAAAAGCACAACCCTAAACTCTAACATCTGCCAGATGTTAAGCCCACAGCAGCAAATACTCATGAAATTTAAAAAAAAAAAATCACTATTGGAGACACAACTAGTTCAATCACAACATGTATAATGGTACAATTGCTGCAAATAATTCCACTCCTGTCTAAAACGCCTAGCTAGGACTTATAATACCAGATACTCTGTAGACATTTCATACATGTAGTGTATAATTCTAATAAGACCTGCTGGCATGGGTATCATTATGCCAATTCAAAGGTGAGGAAATTGAGGTTTAGGGAGATTACATAAAATTACCTAAGTTGTACAGTTAGTTAATGGAGGAATAGAAATCTGAACTAAAGTCTGTAAGAGCCATGCTCTTAACAATTATGCCTTTCAGCTACACTATAGGCATAGGAAGCAACCTGGGGCAGAGAAAGAGAGTATCTGAAATTGCTTTTATAAAATTAAATACAAAAGTGCTCAGCAATTAAGAGATAAAGATACATTTCACTTAAATTACTTTTATAGATATCCAAATTGATCACATTGATCGACATTTATTCAACCTCCTATTTCTCTTTCCCCATAATAAAATGGAAAAAGAGCTATTTAAATTCTAAATTATACATTCAGCTTTTGGTGGGGAAAACTAATGGTTTGTGTCTGGAGGCATTTTCTGTATCATTTGTGAATGGGTTAGTGGTTGAAATCCACTTCCTAATTGTCATGTGTCCACCCACCACTATTGTTACAGATTTAGTGGTAATTTCAAGATCTGGTATGGTGGGAAGAGGCACTGTTTTCTAGGGCGCTTGATATTTGCCCTTTCACTAAAACCAGGATAGTTACAGATTAATTCCTTTGTAACATAATCTATTTCCATCACAGCTCATGTCAAACATGCTATTCTATTTTGTGATTAGGTCCACAAGATTATAAATTCTTATCTTTAGAGGATTTAACCTTTCTAAAAGTAGTCTGAAACTTGAAGAAATCTGTAAACATTTATGTAGGAATCATAACCGCAACCCAAAATAAACAAGCATAGGAAACCATTGGGGTGGCTGGTGAAGTTTAGAACAATAATAAATATGCTCACTTTGCTACTAGGAGATAAAATAATAACAAAACCAACTACACAATTAAATATGATGCTTCTTCACATGGTTATTTATTTTCTCTTCAGAATTAAATTTAAGTCTTTTGTTGTTAAGATAACTAAGCATTTTTTAATCAAAAAGCAAAAAAATTGTGAAAATGAAAATGATAATTTATACAGATGTTACGCATTATGATCTTGGGCAACGTAGGTCACAAGAATGATTTAGATCAATCTGGTTTTGTTCCTTTTGAAGAGTTAAGCATTCACATATTCCAAACACATAGAAATAAATTAAAATGCAAAAGGAACACAGATTTTTGTGCATTTGTTCTACATTTTTCTCATTCCTTTTACTCATTCATCCTACAATTATTTATATAGCCTATTATCTTATAGGAAATAAGGAAACTGAAAAGCCACAATCATAACTATGTCTTCCATGGAAACTTAATAATCTCAAATGAAAAATAAAATGTAACAACTAGAAAGTATTACACATAATGCTGTGTTAAATATCATAAGAGCAATAAAAATAGTAGCTGCAGGGTTTCAAGGAATAAAGAGTTCAATGAGAAAATGAAGGGTGAATATATAGAGGATGAAGACTTTGAGATGGGCTTGATTTTTACTAGATTTTGTAGGGAAAAAAATGGGGCACTTCTCCTTTTAGGGAATCAACTTCTACACTTCTGAATGTCCTTCTCTCTGATGCTTGGTCCCATCCCTATCTCAACAACTGTGCTTCAGGAAAAAACAAACAAACAAACAAAAAGCTACCCTAGCAGTCCTGTAGCAGTTACCTATAGAACATTTTCTTGTGGGTTGGGCTTTTGGCTGGCACTGGAACATTCAACCTTCAGAAAGTCTGATCCACTGATAAAGTTGGTTTGCCCGCCTGTGTCACTGCACGTCTACTTTCTTTCTGAGAGTCCGGAATTTCATCAGCTACAGCCAATTGTTTGTGCCTGTGTGACCACTCTCAACTAAAAACCTCGAACTCCCAAACAAGGCTCCTTTGGTATGGCCTCTCCCAAGAGGGAGAACATAGAGAGCCCATGCATGAACCCTTCCAGATTCTGCCTGTCCTATTTCTTTTTCTTTTAACTGATGACCCTGCTGTGTACGCTTGCTGTGTTGAAGTTCTGTGAGTCTTTCCAGTGAATCACTGTGTTTGGAAGGTCCCCGGGACCATAAAACATCAGTCTATCGGCCCCTTTCATGCTTTACAACTCTTTCCTACCTAAAATAGGTGCCGCACTGAATCATTTTAGTAAAACTTACACTCTAAAGTAAAAAGAGGTTACTTAATATAACCCTACCAATATATCTCAGCTATCTTGTATGCACCTCTCTTTTGACAGTCACACCCTAGTCATCCTTACCTCTTCCTAATTTCTCAAAAAAACTAAGTTTTTTTTTTTTTTTTTTTTTTTTCCTATTTGGGGTCTTACAATTAACTCTGTCTGAATGATTCTTCACTAACTTCTTCTCCCCAAATACCCACCATACACACATTTGAATGGATGGATTTGTTTCACCCCTGATGTCTTAGTTTAAATGTAATGTTTTGTTTGTCTTTTTCTTTTGAGACAGAGTTTCCCTTTGTTGCCCAGGCTGGAGTGCAATCATCCAATCTCGACTCACTGCAAACTCTGCAACCCAGGTTCAAGTGATTCTGCTGCCTCGGCCTCCCAAGTAGCTGGGATTACAGGCATGCACCACCATGTCTGGCTAATTTTGTATTTTTAGTGGAGACAGGGTTTCACCATGTTGGCCAGGCTGGTGTCAAACTCGTGACCTCAGGTGATCCACCTGTCTTGGCTTCCCAAACTGCTGGGATTACAGGCATGAGCCACCGCGACGGGCCTTAAATGTAATCTTCTTAAAGGGGGATATTTTGACTTCACAACTTTAAATAGTACCTTCCCCTCTCTATTATTTGCTTATAAACACTCTGATTATTTATTTCTCTAGTCATTTATCAATGTTTCTAATTATATATTCAATTTTCTTTTTCTTTTTCTTTTTCTTTTTTTTTCCTTTTTTTGTCTTTGCTATTAGTCTTTAAGTTCGATAAAGACAGAGACCACTTTGGTTTTTTAATCAATGTATGCTCGGTCCCTAACTCAGTAGCCTAACAAAGAGAAGGCAATTAAAAATTATCAAATAAAAACTTGTATTCAAATATAGGAGCTAGATGTAGCCGATATTACTTAAAGGAAGGATATTACTTTATTACGATATTACCCCAGGAAGGAGAAGATACTGGATAAACCAGTATGCCTAGGAGAAAGCACATACATTACACAGAAGAAAAAACATCAGATTATTTTTTAAATGTTTATCATTCTGATAATTTTTGGATTATGTCAATTTTACTTTTAGAAGTAAAATAGAATCTGTGCAATCTACTGGGTATCCTTGGGTCAAAGAAATGGTACTTAAGTATTTACTGTAATATTAAATAAAGTGCAGGAAAGCTAAGTATAAGCTGAAAAATAATAATAATTCTTCCCTGGAGCAATGTGTGCAAGGCTTTCCTGGAACTGAAAGGACCACTATCCAGTATGCTCAGGCATGTCTAAGACACTGGGGATTTCATCAAAAAGCAAATGTATCTGTAGGCTAAGTTTAAACTGTTGCCGAAGGATAGATCTAAATGATTTAACAAGAAAATTGATTCCAGTTTGTCATCGCCTATAAAAGCCTGAAAATCAGTTGATAATATTTATTTATGAACTTCTATAAAAATCTTCCCAGTGCCATATGTTTTAATTTTAACCATTGGCCCCAAGCTCATTATAAGTACCTTTATCTACAAGTCATTTCCCACAAGGACAAGTTTCAGAAAGACCTTTGTCAGTAAAAAGCTGACTATGGGAAATAGTTCAAATTTCAAAAACTTCAATATTTATACCCCAAGACATAATAAAGTTCTGAAATAGAACTTTTGAGGTTATGTTTTCTAACAATAACAACTGTTATCAAATCTTTCCAAATACATAAATATATATAATCTGTTCATGTAAATTTTAATGGAATGTATGTAAAGAACAGCCTTATATGGTTCCAAAGTTCAGGTGTAAGTATGGTCAAATTTAGCAACCTTGACTCACTTTGTGGATTTTTAGCCAAGGTAAGATAAGAAACTACATCAAGCCAATATTTAGAAAACTTTGTTTAAATATTTTGTTTGAAACAGTTGCTTTTGCAAGGCATACCAACTGTATCGAAGGATCTTGAAAAATATTTTAAAATGTTGGAAGCAAGTTGCTGCCCTTCCTAAAGAAATGGTTTGAAAAGAATAATATTTATGCAATACGCACCATATGTATATGATGTATACAATCATATATACATATATGATTCACTAGACAAAAAGTGGGCACTCAAATACTTGCTGATTATTTAATTTTTCTAACATATTCAAAAATATATTTTAGGAGGATAGAGGATGTTTTTTAGGGGAATGGAATATTGCTTCTCTATGTTTGACATCAAAAAATAAATAAAATCAGAACTCCAGGATATTTCATACTCATGTTGAAAAATTGGTTCTGTTGTGTTCATTATAGTGACTTCTGGCAAATTCCATGTCAGTTTCTTTTAAAGTGAAAAATCCCTTCTACTCCTTATAAACGAATTGCACACTCAATGGAAAAAAATTACATGAAGCAAATTGTTTACCTCTTCTTTCAATGAAAGCAAAAAGAGAGGCATATAATAGGGAATTACAAATGGATTTTTAAGGTAGCTTCAAGGAGAGAAGACTGAATTAAAGTCGCTTCAAGGAGGGAAGACTGAATTAAAATTGTGGTCAGCAGGTATGAAGAAACTAGTAGACTCCTGGGATGCTAGGGTGCAATGGGAAAAACAATTCGAGGCCAAGCTCCACACATTCCAAATTCAGCCAGCCAATTTCTGACAGAGTGTTCTTTAATTCCCAACCCCTTGGACCCTAGTTTCTTCCTCCATAAAGTTAGATAATCCTACATCCATTAAAAATGTTCCCAGAAATTATGTAAGATAAAATAGAGGGTTTCATACACTCATTAATTTTTAGTCTGACATGAGGGATATCAGAGTTCAGCTTTACTTATTGCTTCTTATTTTTTATTTTATTTTATTGTTTTTTTTTTGAGACGAGAGTCTTTCTATGTTGCCCAGACTGGAAGGAGTGACGTAATATCCAGTGTTCTCACCATAACAATGAACTACCTGACCCCTTCCTTTTTATAAAAAGGGCTAGAAAGTTAGTTACAAAGGAGTGACTGGGTTTACAGTATTCTCACCATAACAATGATAACTATACGGGGTAATGCATGTGTCAATTAGCCTGATCCAGTCGTTTATATATATATTTCAATACATTGTGTTGTACATGATGAATATATACAATTTTATCTTTTTTCTTTTTTAAACAGATGGGGTCTCTCTATGTTGCCTGGAATGAACTCACACCATTGGGCTCAAGCTATCCTCCTGCCTCAGCCTCCCTAGTAGCTGGACCTCCAAGCACATACCACAACACCTAGCTCTATTTTATCTTTTAACTTAAAAATAAATACAAATTTTTAAAAAGGAGTTAGAAAAACATGGTAAACATAGCTGTTTTTAAACTGTATATATATATGTATAATTTTAACATAATGCTTGACATATTTACATGAATGTAACTAAATAGTGAACCTTAGACTAATTTCTGTTAACTATCAAATTGTGTATCTACCCTCTCAGTAACCCCACATGAATATCTAAAGGATATCTCTAAGTTAATATAGTCAAAACTGAAACCCCAAACATGGTCTCCCCGACTCTTCCTTATTTCAGTCAAAAGCATCATCATCTATACATTTGCTAAAGCCAAAGTACAGGAGATTGTCTTTTTTTTTTTTTTTTTTTTTCTTATCTCCTCTCAACTTCAGCAAACTAACCTCAAATCCAAACAAGTATCAAACTCACCCACAGAATATATCCCAGAATCTGTTTATTGTGCTTCAGCTCCTTTAAAAATCTCCAAAGCCATCATAATTTCATGCTAGTTTCACCACCCTAATTCTATTATGTAGTCATTTTTTTTTTTCTAGTTTACCAAAGAAACCACCGAACAGATCTCTTTACTGTCAATCTGTTCTCCACAGGAAAGTCTGAGTGGTATTTTGAAAAGAAAAAAAGTCATGACAATCACCTACTTAAATATCTTCAGTGGTTTTTCTTCGTTTTTAAAATACAATCCAAATATTTTATGTGAGAAAATCTCTACC
Organism: Trachypithecus francoisi; assembly: GCF_009764315.1. Classification (NCBI taxonomy): domain Eukaryota; kingdom Metazoa; phylum Chordata; class Mammalia; order Primates; family Cercopithecidae; genus Trachypithecus; species Trachypithecus francoisi. The sequence continues at coordinate 65,426,783 of NW_022681469.1, forward strand.
AGATCTGTCACCTGCCTACCTTCTTAGTGTCAACTCATATCACAAGAACACTGATCATCTAACTGTTCCTCAGACAGGTAAAGCTTTCTAAAATTTCAGGTTCTTTGCAAGAGATATTGATATGTCTCAAACACATCCTTTTTGTTCTTCAAAAAACTATTTTTCTTTTGGCATTCAGTCTGAGGGTAAATGATACCTCTTTTTGTTGAGCTTTGCTTGAACTGACTGAGAAAAGAAATCAATCTGAGTTTGCATTATCGGCCTGGCATTTTTCATACTAGGTTAATAATCTGTGGTCTGTTCTTTGCCTACTAGCCCTAGATTTCAAGCTCAATGGACAATAGTAAATAATAAACCAATAAATCTTGAATAAATAAATGGACAAAGAAGAAACTGATAAATGCTTGGCTTATTCTACTTTTTTTTTTGTTTTTTTCAGATGCAGTCTCACTCTATTGCCCAAGCTGGAGTGCAGTGGCATGATCTCGGCTCACTGCAACCTCTGCCTCCCAGGTTCAAGAGAGTCTCCTGCCTCAGCCTCCCGAGTAGCTGAGACAACAGGCACCCACCACCACGCCCGGCTAATTTTTTGTATTTTTAGCAGAAATGGGGTTTCACCGTGTTAGCCAGGATGATCTCCATCTCCTGACCTCGTGATCCACCTGCGTTGGCCTCCCAAAGTGCTGGGATTATAGGTGTGAGCCACCGCGCCCGGCCTATTCTATCAATTTTAAAGTCAGTCGAAGGCTAGTCTGTGTACTGCTTCCTGCAGCACTCAGCAACATATTTTGTACAGATTTAGTAATCAATGAATATTTTTGATTAAAGTAAAATGTTCCATGTCTCTTCCCCCACCCCCCCACCCTGGGGAAGGAATTTTAGCATTAGCAGTTTTCTTACACCATGTGACAGGTGTGTTGTTTCTGATTTTACCATGTGTTGCTGAATTGAGAACAGGTGTGCCATTTCAGACATTTCTCCAGTTGTATATTTAGTAGTAAAATAAATACAATGAGTATTTTATATTAATGTAGAAAATAGTTTTACGTTAAATGACATATGAATGTATCTACAGTGACTTAGAGGCATTGTGAATAATTTCACTGCAATCTTAAGTTCTAAATTAAATCCTGCAGCTTGCAGGTGTTACCTCAAGACTAATTAAGAAACACATATGAAAATAAGATTATTTGGTTAGCAAAAAGTCATAGATTTTTAGAGCTAGAAGAGAATTTAGAGATTGCTAAGATTTGTGATTTCTTATATTAATAAATTGAAGGCTATAAATGTTATTAACTTTCCCAATTTCTTACAAATATATTTAGTAATCTCTTACCAGTCTTGACAGTTACACTTCTAAAAATTCTGTGGTTACCAAAGTCATAACTAGAATATTAAATAGTTAATTTTAAAAGGAAATATTGAAAAAAGTAATAAAACTGTGCAATTCACATCAGCTTATAATGTCTTCATTTAAAAATTAATCAGATTCATGGTAGGAAAGAGCCACTCAAGTAGCTACCCTTTCTTAAGCATTATCTCTTCAGAGTGTTCATGTACAGTACCACGATCTCCTGAGGCAGATTGCAACACAACTTTTCAGGTAAAAGTTGGACCAATTTTTGACTTTTACAAACTAGATCCTACTACTTTGAACTGAATGACTTTTGGATTTGTATACGCTTTGCTTTTTGTCATTTTTCCTGATCTGGATAAATTACATGTGTAATCCTCTGGTGTTTAAAAAATATTAGTAGTTAATATTGATATATTCAAGTGTACCATGTGTTCTTTTCTATTAATCTCTATCATGTAAAGAGAGGTATTTTTCCTTCTTTAGAAATCTCAAAAATATATCTACGTGGACAAATGAGCAGAAATTATCATTGTGGTTTGTTAGGAAGGGAATTGTAGAAAATCACTGTAAAAAGACCATATATTTTAGCATTAGGGTCAACAGGCATAAAACCAAGTTTTCTCAAAACTTCATTGAGGAGAAATAACAGTACATGGACAAACAGGTCATAGCATACATTTCTTCACTCAGTCCAATGTTCTCAAATTGTGCCTTTATATTTTAGCTTATGAAAGTGTTTATAATATATACTAGTTATAGTGTATAATATATGAATAGTATATAGTATGTAATAGATATACTATTATATACTAGCTATATATGCTATATAACTATATAAGTTATAGTATATATTATATAATAGACACTTAGTTCAGAGAAGATAAGGTGTGCCTTCCTCTCTTGTTCTCTCTCTTCTTCTTTTTTTTTGTACAAAAGATTGGTCCAGAAAAATTAGCTAAGACATTGATTAATGTGGAGTAGTTATTTAACTCAAACTAGGGCTCTCATAGGGACTGGGCTGATAGACAGTTTTGTGTGTGCTAGATACATCAGTTTACTCGAAAAGATTGGAAATAAATAACAGGAAATTGGTTGGTGCTCAGATAATTATTGAAAAGCAAAAAATAAAAATAAGCTAGGAAAATAATAAGAATCCTTTATTCTCGTCTTCCACTCATGGTGAATCAGGACCAGTGCAACACATCACCCTCAATACTTCCTGTGAATGGCAACTGCTGAAGGGAAGCTTCTGCCTCTCATCATATAGGCTACCTCAGGGGGAAAAAAGAGATCATTACAATGGAGGCCAAAGAGTGGTAAGAAAGTTCTACTTATTTTTATTTTATACATCTAAATAATTTGTACATGTTGGTTAAGTATGGAGAATTGAACAGTGTTAAAACTAATTGTTGTTTCTAATTTCATAAAAATATTCCAATTATGGCCATCTTTAGCTGTGTGCTAAAAATTATTTAAAATAAATTCCAAGATATACTTTTATTGCTTGAATGGAAAATGTTCAGGGCCTTATCTGCTATCCAGTATAATCTTGTCATTTCTGTGGCCACTTATGCTACAACTTTGAGTTTTTAGGATTTACACACACACACACAAAAAAAAGACCTGCTTTTCAAGAATGGGAGTAAACTTTTCATTTTGCCTTGAGCCACACCCAACTGACAAAGTATTTATTTTTGTTCTTAAAAATATATACATTGATTTATTTTGGAAAATAGCAAACTTTTATGTTTTAACTTGAAAAAGTTTCTTTTCTTCATAATTTTAACCCATACACATAAATACACACCTTCTCTGTTTGAGAATAAAAAGCATTGGAAAAAGGAGTTATTTATGTCTCACTGCAAAAAGCTATATCCGTATTTGTTTTTAGACTTGAAAATGAAGAATAAGAAGAGTCAAAATAACAACATTTAGTTAGCTCCTTCATTTTACAACTGAAGAAACAGGTTATAGCAAGGTTATTGGTACTAGAAAGGAATCAGTGTCTATTGACCTCCAGCTCTATGGAAAATAAAAGACATGAAGGATCCTTGTCATCAGCTACATTGTGGTGTCTTGAGACAATATGACCAGAATCATGTAATAGCCTCATTATATTTTATGTCATTTAGAATTATTTAAAAAATGTGAAGACAAAATAAATCTGTAATTTGGAGAAAATGTGCTTACATAATATATTTTAGAACATCCAAATATAGCAATAAAAATAAAAATAAAATGAAATGACTTAAGAAGGAAAATGGCTTAAAAATACAATGAAATAAAATAAATTGAAATGGCTTAGTGACTATGCGAGGTTGTCACTCTTTACATTAAAAAATTTGTTTTAACCTTGTGGAACAACTTTTAAAATAGCAGCTACATAATTTAATTTGGGCACACATTTATAGGTTATAAACTTATTAGCAAGGAGATTAGGGGACAAAAGATTAGAATTTATTGCCGAGTATGTCCAAAAAAAGCAAAAAACAAAAAAAAAAAACAAAAAAAAAACCACACACACAGAAAAAACCTCCTGAAATTATACAAGAATAGAATTAGATTTAAATAAAAATTTAAGCAGTACATCTGTTAAGGAAAGTGAAATTATGATGGCACTTAACTATTGATTCTTTTGTGTGAACCATGAATTGTGTTTACAATAATGCTATGTTTCAATTACATTTTTAGAAAATAAAAGGTTTATGCCTTTGAAAAGGAAAAGGACCCTCAAGAGCAAGATGTGAAATTACTGGAGCAGAACACTAAATAAAGATCCCCTGCCAGGTAGATAATCCCCTGATTATAGAAATTAGGAAAATAAATTAAACATGTTTTCCTAAATTCACTTTTTAAATTAAGAAGTTACAAAATATACAGGTTTTAATAGAACCTACATGAAGTAAAGCATGTATGACATTGTATTTTAGGCTTTCCTTTTTCTTTTGTGATCTTTTGGGGTAGGTCTAGATAATTGTTATAAATATATTCAGGCCCTGTATGAGAAGGCAATACTATAGGTGAAAAATAATTAAGGCAGCCCCTAGTTACAAACAGAATACTTTTTTCAGTCTGCACTAGCATATCATAAGGCTATTAGTGATTCAGGCGCCCAAAGATTTTAAAATCTTTCAATATTACGTATAGGTGAAAGTAAGTTACGTTTTGAAAGTATAAAGGGAAATCTAAAACAAAGGACTGATAACAAAGAATTCCAGCGGCTTTGGGTTCTTTGTATTTTCTTAGAACTTCAATTGTAGTATATACTGAAAGATTACAAATTATGAATGTTAATAAGGATGGCAGCAGCAGCCCGTCTGGGATGGCCACTGAAAAGATGTCGGTTAATGTGAGGGGAGGTACAGAGGGGTTGTGTGCTTTGTGGAATCAGTGGGGGCCTCGCCAGCTTCCAGGTCGTCTAGGTGGGAGGCCGGTGTTCCCCAGCACAGCTACAGCTGCCCAGCTGTGGTTTCAGACCCTGGCATACCTGTGCTATTGGGGGCTGGGAGCTGGCAGGAGCCCCACCTCCTACTTAGTTGGTGGGATGGGAGCCCCGTACTCCCTGGTGCAGCTGCAGTGCCCAGCCAAGACTCCAGACCTGGGCATCCCTGCACCCGTGGGGACCTGGGAAGTCACCCTCATCCTGCAGACTCCCTGTTTCCATTGCCTGGTTTCTCTTCTCCCAGGGCTTGCTCTGATTTCAGAGCAAAGTTGAGGATGAACACAGGGGCTGTGGCAACCTGGCAAGTTGGGCACACACTCAGGGCAGCACTGATATGCCAGCCCCCTGCTGCCTTAGCCCCCTCCAGACTTTGAGTGCTGACTAGTACGGGGAGGAGGTTGATGGAGATGCCAAAGGCAGCTCAGGGTGGCCATGCAGGCATCCTTAGATATGAACAGCCTGGGTGCCTTGGATGACATGTAGATGGCAGCAGGAGGCAGACAGGCTCCTGGGCAGAAAGAGGTGGATCCTGGTAAAGCACCACCTTCAGGTGAGAAATGGCAGAAGGCATGGGGGCCAGGTTGTGAGTTCCAGGTGGAGTCTGTGGCTTGAAGTGAAAACTTCCTGTGCTTTTTCCAGGCCTTTCCCATGGCCACCCATAGACCAATTAGCATGCACGTCCTCCTATCTGAAGCTATAAGCCATCCCCCTCCCCCTACCCCTGCCACCGCCACCCACCCCCGACTCAGCCAGACACACAAAGACCAGAAAACCTGCCTGCAGATAGGAGCTACACACACACACTCAGGGTCTCTCCTCTTTGCTAAGAACTGCATAATTCTACGGATGACCTGCCAGTGGAAAGGAGCTACCCACTTCAGGCCTCCTGAGAGCTGTACAGTTGCTTTATAAAGCACCTCTCGGCTTTGCTTACCCTCTAGTTTTCTATGTACCTCAGTCTTCCTAGATGTGGGACAAAACTTGGAATCTGCTGAATGGCGGGAATGAAAGAGTTGTAACACAAGCAAGGCTGAAACAGACACCCCCTTCCCCTACCCCTGACTCTCCATGTTGCAAATGACAGGGAGAGCAGAGCTGCAGCCCTTCGGGAAGCCCAGACCTAGCTCATGCACCCCTTCCCACTCTATACCTGGCTCACCCTTGTAGATCTCAGCTGGCAGCATGAGCCAGGCACAGCCTGCCACGCTGAGTGGGCGGCAGAAGGAGCCAAGCAGGCCTGAGCAAAACTTAGGCAAAGGCGCCACCGGCCACAGAGGCTTCAGGCTGGGAGAGTGACACTTTAAGGATTCTATGGCAATAATTTATTATCTTAAATAATAGGATATATTTTGTATTACACATATATGATATACTATGAATTTCAGTCAGGGTTATGTTGATGAATGTTCAAAAACTTATTTTTTAGGAGAAAAGCATCCATGATCTTTTGTTGATTTCTGTGGTGTAAATACTCCCAGCGAAGCCACTTTTTAACTGTCAGCAAGGCATCTTCAAATACTGAGTTGGAAGTAGATATGGACCATACCATGGGCTCTCAAAAGAAGGTGTGAGTCTATTCCAGCAACCACTGATCTTAACTCATCATCCATGCTTTTCTATACATAGAATATCTTACCATTAGGTCTGGGCACAAAAACTTAACTCACCTATGTAATTTCTACATAATTTTGTGTTAATTACATTTTTGCTTAGGATGAAATGATCAGTATCTATGGCCCCTTAATAACTTCACAAAGTTATTAAGCTAGAAAATTTTATACATGATTGAGATGCAGAGTGGCCTTTTGAAATTTGAACATAACATACTAATTTGCTTGAGAAAAAAATATTTTAGGTCAGAGATGTGTTACACAGTAAAGAAGTAAACAGCTAATTTTTGGGGCAACTGACTTTATTTGTACATTATCATTGTCCCCAGTTCTTCACTATCAGTGTGTTCCAGACTCTGTGCTTGCCCCTTCAATCATATAATTCTACACACCCACACCCAGAACATTAAAGTAAAATTAGGAAACTGCTTTTAATGACTAAATAGAATTCTTTTGTATGAATATGTTCTGATTTTCTCCCTAGCCTTAATTTTTTTTCCTCTTCTGCTGTTGTGTTTTTTCTAGTTGTATATGTTGTATCCAAAAAATCCCTTAAAATCACTTTGTAATTTATAAGGAGAGGTATAAGTATACAAATAAACTTTCTCATACAGTTGATCCTCATTATTTATGGATCCTATATTTGGAAAATTTGCCTATTGACTAAAAGTTGTTTGTAACCTTCATGTCAACACTCATGTTTTCACAGTTATTTGTGAAATGCATAGAATTGTGACAAATTTGAGTCACCTGGGGCAAATGTTCCCAGATGACATCAAATGAAGTGACACCTGCCTTTCTTGCTTCAGGTCTCAGACTATAGAACAAGTATCTTGTTTCAAGATGTACTTAAAGCCAGGGTTTTCACATTTTAGTGCTTTTTGTTGCAATTTTGTTGCTTAAAATGGCCAAGAAGAGTAGTGCTGAAGTACTCTCTGGTGTTCCTAAATATAGGAGGACTGTGATGTGTCTTAATGAGAAAATACATGTGCCACGTAAACTGTTCAGGCATGAGTTATGTGCAGTTGGCTGTGAGTTCAATGCGAATTAATTGATAATAGAGTACATATAAGAATAAGTGTTTGGCCCTGTACTCACAAGGCTTATTATTTACTCACAAGATTTGTAATCTATTTGTTGAACTTCTATTTAAATGAGATACTTAGAGTTATTTTAAATTATATTTTCACTATTGCTTAAGCTTATCATTTTAAAATTATAATCTTCTTAGTTAGGAAAGTGGAAATTAAAACAAGAGTTAGTGGAAATATCACAAAATAGTCTTCATTCCATTTTCGCAAGATCATACCACAAGAATTGTCCTGGAGGCAGGGAGGCAAGATAGTGGAATAGAAGCCAGCACTGTTCAAAACCTCTGCTGTAACACCAAATTTTAACAACTACCTGCACACAGAAAAGTACAATCACAAGAACTAAAAATCAGGTGAGCAATCACAGTACCTGGTTTTAACTTCGTATCATTGAAAGAAGCATTGTGGAGGTTCTGAGAGACAGTCTTGAACCACAGATGCCACCAGAGAGTATGTACATTTGGCAGAAAAAGAGCATAGTGAATGGGGGTTATTACCTTGAATTCAGTTCTGCCCTGCCATAGTAGAGAACAAACCCAAACTGAGTTCAGCCAGTGACCACACACAGAGGGAGCATTTAGACCATATCTAGCCAGAGGAGAGTCATCCATTCCATTGGTCAGAACTTGAGTTTCTTGGAAAGTCTCACAACCACAGGTCAAAATGCTCTGGGTCACTAAACAAACTGAAAAGGCATTCTAGCACCCAGGGACTGATTCCTAGGCAACTCCTAGTGCTGGGCTGAAAGTCAGAGGACTAGGGTGGCATGTCACCTAGGGAGACACTAGCTGAGGTAGCTAAACAAGAGCTTGCATCATTCTAACCCAACTCCAAGCTGTGCAGCTCCCAACAACAAAAGTGTCCACTTCCTTCTGCTTAAGTGGAAGAAAGCAAAGACTGGAAAGGATTTTGTCTTGCATCTTGGATATCAGCTCAGTCATAGTAGGACAGGGCATCTGGCAGAATCGTGAGACCCTTTTTCCAGGCCCTGTGTCCCTGGGGATTCATCACTGCTGACTAAATAGCCCTTGGGCCCTGAGTAATCACCAGTGATACCCAGGTAGTAGGCCATGGGCCTTGTACTCTAAGGCATGCTGGCTACAGGTGTGATCCAGCATGTTACTGGCTGTGGTGGCTATAGTGACATACTCCTCCTGTTTGAGAAAAGCAGAGGAAGAATTAAATGGGACTTTGTCTTGCACCTTTGGTGCCAGCTTGGCTACAGTGGGGTAGAGAAACATGGAGGCTTTTGGGGTCCTTTAGTTTGGGACCAGATTCATGGACAGCACTTCTAGACCGGACCTGGGCCAGAGGTTAACCCACTGCTCTGAAGGGTGAGTCCCAGACCTGACAGTATTCACCACAAGCTGATTGAAGAGCCCTTGAGCTTTAAGTGAACTTCGGTGGTTGACCTGGAAGAACTTTCTTGTGGGCTAATGGTGGTGGTGCCCACAGGGAGGGGCTCCTCTGTCTGTGGGAAGGGGAGGGAAAAGCTGGAAAGACTTAATATTGTGGTTTGAGTGCCAGCTTAGCCACAGTACAATAGAACATTAAAGAAATTTTTTAAGTTTTTGGCTCTAATACCTGGCTTTCAGAGAGCATAACTGGACCCACCTGGGGCCTGGGAGAACTCACTGCCCTGAAGGAAGGGCACAAACCCAGATGGCTTAGACACCTACTGATTGTAAAGCCCTAGGGCCTTGAGTGAACATAGGTGATAGCAAGTAGTGGTTATAACAGGTCTTGGGCAATCCCCAGTGCTGTCCTGGCTCAGGTCTGACCCAGTGCAGTGCCAGTGGTGGTGGCCACATGTGTGCTTACATCACTACACCCCCAGTTCCATGTGGCTAAGCAGAGACAGACAGAGACTCTGTTTGAGGAAATTAAGATGAAAGAACAAGTGTCTCTGTCTGGTAATCTAGAGAATCCTGGAATTTATCCAAGACCACAAAGGCAGTAACTCTACCAGTGTGAAAAAACACAGCAATATTGAGGCCTAATTACCTTTGAATACCTGAAAAGCCTTCTCAAGAAAAATGGTGACAAACAAGCCCAGACAGTGAAGACTACAATAGGTACCTAACTCTTCAACTCCCAGACATCTACAAACATCAAGATTATCCAGGAAAACATGACTTCACAAAACAAACTAAATAAGGCATCAGAGACTAATCCTAGAGAAATGGAGACACGCAACCTTTCAGAGATAATTCAAATTAGCGGTTTTGAGGGCACTCAAAGAAATTCAAGATAACACAGAGAAGAAATTCAGGACTCTATCAGGTAAGTTTAACAAAGATATTAAAACAATTTAAAAGAATCAACAGAAATTCTAGAGTTGAAAAGTACAGTTGACATACTGAAGGATGTAGACATCTTTTAATAGCATAATTCATTGAGCAGAACAAAGATTTACTGAGTTTGGAGACATGGTATATGAAAATAGTCAGAGGAGATAAAAGAAAAAAGAATAGAATACAATGAAGCATGCCTACAAGATCTAGAAAATAGCCTCAATAGGGCAAATCTAAGAGCTGTTGACCTTAAAGAGGTGGTAGAAAAAGAGATAGGGGTAGAAAGTTCATTAAAAGGAATAATATTAGATAATTTCCCAATCCTAGAGAAAAATATGAATATCTAAGTACAAGAAGTTTATAGAACACCAAGCAGATTTAACCCAAAGAAGACTATCTCAAGGCATTTAATACTCAAACTCCCAAAGATCAAGTATAAAGAAAGGATCACAAAATCAGCAAGAGAAACTAATAACATAGGATGGAGCTCCAATATGTCTGGCAGCAGAGCTTTCAGTGGAAATATTACAGACTAGGAAGGAGTGGCATGACATATTTAAAGTGCTGAAGTAAAAAAAAAAAAAAATCTTTTACCCTATAATAGTATACCAAGTCTAGTTAACCTTCAAGCATGAAGGAGAAATAAATACTTTCCAAGACAAATAACACCAGACTTATCCTACAAGAAATGCTAAAGGGAGTTCTTCAGTCTGAATGATAGGGATGTGAATGAACAAGAAAAAAAAAAATTCATCTGAAGGTAAATAACTCACTGGAAATAGTAAGCAAATGGAAAACACAGAATATGATAACACTGTAATTGTGGTGTGTAAACTTCTCTTATCTTAATCCTTTTCCTCTTTGCTCCAAGAATACTCACCGACAGCACTTGTGGCTGCAGTGGTTATCCTGAGATAACTATGCCATGAAATATCTCACTTTCATTGTTATTTTCACATTGCTTTAGTACATTAACTTTGAAAATCATATTTATAGCATTCTCTGTTTTTGGTAGTGGTCTTTCCACTTACAAAATATAGTAATTCTCAATCACTAAAAATGTCAAATCTTAGAAAATGTAGCATTCCTATGTGTGAGGCTAACATCATTGTTGAATAGTTGTTGGCCGAAGATTCATTTGATGAATTCGATTTTTTCTGAAATAGATGATTCTGATGATTCAGATAATTCTAATATTAGTTCTGTTTAGGAAACAGTTTTTATACTTTATTTTCACATTTAAGAAAGGAAAGAAGGAAGAGAAGACTACAAAACAACCAGAAAAAAAAAAATAACAAAATAGCAGTAGTAAGTCCTTACTTATCAATGATACCACTGAACATAAATGGGAGTAAACTCTCCAATCAAAAGTCATAGAGTAGTGGAATGGATTTTTAAAAAGACTCATTGATCTGTTGCCTACAAGAAACACACTTCACCTGTAAAGAAACACAGATACTGAAAATAAAGGGATGGAAAAATGTAATCCATGCCAATGGAAACAACCAAACAAAAAGCAGAAGTAGCTATACTTACATCAGACAAAATAGGTTAAAGGAAAAACACTACAATAAAATACAAAGAAGGACATTATATAATGATAAAAGGTCCATTTAGCAACAGGATATAAGCACTATAACTATATATGCAGTCAACACTAGAATACCCACATATAAAGAAAATATTATGAGAGAGAGAGAAAAAAGAGAGAGAGAGAGAGAGAGGAAGAGAGAGACCTCAATACAATAATCGTTGGAGACTTCAGCATACCACTTTTGGTTTTAGACAGAAGTCCCAGATAGAAATTGAAGTAAGAAACATTAGACTTAATCTGAAGTATAGAAAACATAAACCTAATAGATATTTACAGAACATTTCATTCAATAACTGCAGAAAGCACATTCTTCTCCTCAGCACATGGATCATGCTCAAGAATAGACCATGTTAGGTCACAAAACAAGTATTAAAACATTTAAAAATATTGAAAAAAACATTTTTTTAAGACCGAGTCTCACTCTGTTGCCCAAGCTGGAGTGCAGTGGCGCCATCTCTGCTCACTGCAAGCACTGCCTCCCAGGTTCACGCCGTTCTCCTGCCTCAACCTCCCAAGTACCAAGGACTACAGGCGCCTGCCACCACGCCCAGCTAATTTTTTGTATTTTTAGTAGAGACAGGGTTCCACCGTGTCAGCCAGGATGGTCTCGATCTCCTTAACTCGTGATCTGTCTGCCTTGGCCTCCCAAAGTGCTAGGATTACAGGTGTGAGCCACCACATCTGGCCAAAAATATTGAAATTTTAAAATATTGAAATTTTTAAAATATCAAAATTGATAAAATACTGAAATTTTATCAAGCATTGTATCTGACCACAATGGAATAAAACTAGATATCAACACCTAGAGGAATTTTGGAAATTATACTAACACATGGAAATTAAACAATATGAGTCTGAAGGACTAGTGGGTCAATAAAAATGTAAGAAATAATTGAAAAATTTCTGGAAACAAGTGATAATGAAAACACAACATACCCAAACCTATGAGATGCAGCAAAAGCAGTACCTAGAGGGAGATTTATAGCTATAATTGCCTGTATCAGAAAAGAAATAAAACTTCTAATAAATAATCTAAGAATGCATCTTAAAGAACTAGAAAAAGAAGAGCAAATTGAACCCAAAATTATTAGAAGAAAAGAAATGACAAAGATTAGAGCAGAAGTAAATGAATTTGAAATGAAGAAAATAATACAAAACATCAACAGAACAAAAAGCTGTTTTTTTTTTTTTTAAGGAAGAGAAAATTTGCAAACCTTTAGGTAAACTAACAAAGAAAAAAGAGAGAAGACAGAAATAAATAAAATCAGAGTTGAAAAATGAGACGTTGAAACTGATACCACAGGAATTCAAAGGATCATTAGTGGCTATCATGATCAACTATTGCAAATAATTTGAAAAATCTAACTTTAATTGTTAAATTTCAAATGAATAAATTCCCAGCCATATATAATCTATCGAGATTGAACCATGAAGAAATCCAAATCGTGAACAGACTAATAACACTTAATGAGATGGAAGGTGTAATAAAAAGTCTCCCAGCAAATAAAACCTGGGACCCACTGGCTTCACTACTAAATTCTACAAAACATTTAAAGAAGAACTAATACCTACTCAAACTATTCAAAAAAAAAAAAAAAATAGAGGAGGAGGGAATACTTCCAAACTCATTCTACAAAGCCAATATTACTTTGATACCAAAACCAGACAAAGATACACACACAAAACCAAAACTAAAGGCCAGTATCTCTCATGAATATCAATGCAAAAGTCCTCAATAAAACACTAGCAAACCAAATTGAACAACACAGTAAAAAGATCATTCATAGCAACCAAATGGGATTTATCCCAGAGATGTGAGAATGGTTCAGAGTACTCATATTAGTCAATGTAATATATTATACCAACAGAAGAAAGGAGAAAAACCATATGATCATTTCAACTGATGCTCAAAAAGCATTAAAATTCAGCCTCCTTTCATAATATAAATTCTCAAAAAGCTGGGTATAGAAGGAACATACTTCAACATAATAGCCATATTCAACAGATCCACAGCTAGTATAGAAGACAATGGGGAAAAACTGAAAGTCTTTTCTCAAATATCTGAAACAAAACCAGGATGCCCACTGTCACAACTGTTGTTCAACATAGTCCTAAAAGTCCTAGCTAGAGCAATCAGAGAAGAGAAAGATATAAATGGGATCCAAATTGAGAAGAAGTAGTTCAATTATCCTTGTTTTCAGATTATATAATGTTTTATTTAGAAAACCTAAAGACTCAACCAAAAATCTATTAGAACTGATAAACAAATTCAGTAACACTGTAGGATACAAGATCAACATACAAAAATCAGTAGCGTATTTATACACCAACAATGAAAAATCTGAAATATAAATAAAAAAGCAATAATCTAATTGACAATAGCCAAAAATAAAATTAAATACCTAGGAATTAACAAAAAAAGTAAAGATCTCTATAATAAAACTATATGATACTGATGAAAGAAATTGAAAAGAACACCAAAAGAGTGGAAAGATATTCTATGTTCATGAATTGGATGGATCAATATTGTTAAAATGTCCACACTATCCAAAGCAATCTACAGATTCAGTGAAATGCCTATCAACATAACAATGACATTCTTCCCAAAAACAGAACAAACAATTCTAAAATTTATATGCAACCACAAAAGACTCAGAATAGCCAAAGCTCGCCTGAGCAAAAAGAGCACAACTAGAGGAATTACATTACCTGACTTCAAATTATACTACAGAGCTATAGTAAATAAAACACCATGCTATTGGCATAAAATCAGACATATAGACCAATGGAATAGAATACAGAACCCAGAAACAAATCCACACACCTATAGTGAACTAATTTTTGACAAAAGTGCCAAGAATATACATTGGAGAAAGGACAGTCTCTTTATTATAATAAATATTGCTGATGATAAAACCTTCTATCCACATAAAATTGAATGAAACTAGGCCCCTGTCTCTCAATGTATACAAAAATCAAATAAAAATGAATAAAGGCCTTAAATCTAAGACATCAAACTATAAAACTGCTACAAGAAAACATTGGGGAAACTCCAGGATGTTGGTCTTGGCAAAAATATCTTGAGTAATACCCCACAGCCATAGGCGACCAAAGCAAAAATGCACAAATGGGATCACATCAAGTTTAAAGGCTTCTGCACATTGAAGGAAACATCAACAAAATGAAGAGGCAAAAGAGGCAAATGACAGAATGGAAGAAAATATTTGCAGACTACCCATTTGATATGGCTTAGCTCTATGTCTCCATCCAGATCTCAGTTAGTAGCTCCCATAATTCCCATGTGTTGTGGAAAAGACCTGGTGGGAGATAATTGAATCATGGGAGTGGGTCTTTCACATGGTGTTCTTGTGATAGTGAAAAAGCCTCATGAGGTCTGATGGTTATAAAAATGGGAGTTTTCTGGCACAACCTCTCTCTTTGACTGCTGCCATCCATGTAGGATGTGACTGGCTCCTCCTTGCCTTCTGCCATGATTGTGAGGCCTCCCCACCCATGTGAAACTCTAAGTCCACTAAACTTCTTTCTTTTGTAAATTGCCCAGTCTTGGGTATGTCTTTACCAGCAGTGTGAAAACAGACTAACACAGTAAATTGGTACCAGTAGAATGGGGTGTTGCTGAAAAGATACCCCAAAATGTGGAAGCCACTTTGGAACTGGGTAACAGGCAGGGGTAGGAAGAGTTTGGAGGGCTCAGAAGAAGACAGGAAAGTGTGGGAAAGTTTGGAACTCCGTAGAAACTTGTTGAGTGGCTTTGACCAAAATGCTGATAATGATATGGACAGTAGGGTCCAGGCTGAGAAACTTGTTGGGAACTGGTGCAAAAGTGACTCTTCTTATGTTTTAGTAAAGAGACTGGTGACATTTTGCCCCTGACCTAGAGATTTGTAGAACTTTGAACTTGAGGGAGCTGGTTTAGGGTATCTGGTAGAAGAAATTTCTAAGCAACAGAGCATTCAAGAGGTGACTTGGGTACTGTTAAAGGCATTCAGTTTTAAAACGGAAACAGATCATAAAGTTCAGAAATTGGCCGGGCGTGGTGGCTCAAGCCTGTAATCCCAGCACTTTGGGAGGCCGAGACGGGCGGATCACGAGGTCAGGAGATCGAGACCATCCTGGCTAACACAGTGAAACCCCGTCTCTACTAAAAAATACAAAAAACTAGCCGGGCGAGGTGGCGGGCGCCTGTAGTCCCAGCTACTCTGGAGGCTGAGGCAGGAGAATGGCGTGAACCCGGGAGGCGGAGCTTGCAGTGAGCTGAGATCCGGCCACTGCACTCCAGCCTGGGCGACAGAGCGAGACTCCGTCTCAAAAAAAAAAAAAAAAAACAAAATAAAGTTCAGAAATTTTGCAGCCTGAAAATGCAATAGAAAATAAAATCCTGGTCGGGCGCTGTGGCTCACACCTGTAATCCCAGCACTTCGGGAGACCGAGATGGGCAGATCACAAGGTCAGTAGTTTGAGACTAGCCTGGCCAATATGATGAAACGCTATCTCTACTAAAAATACATAAATTAGCTGGGTGTGGTGGCAGGCTCCTTTAGTTCCAGCTACTCAGGAGGCTGGGGCAGGAGAATTGCTTGTAGCTGGGAGTTGGAGGTTTCAGTGAACTGAGATCACACCACTGCCCTCTAGCCTGGGTGATAGAGTGAGACTCCATTAAAAAATAAATACATAAATAAAAATAAAAAGTAAAGAAAATCCCATTTTCTGAGGACATACTCAAGATGGCTGAAGAAATTTGCATAAGTAATGAGGAGCCTAATGTTAATCACCAAGACAATGGGGAAAATGTCTCCAGGGCATGCCAGAGTTCTTTGCAGCAGCCCTTACCATCACAAACCCAGAGGTTTAGGAGGAAAAAGTGGTTTCATGGCCCAGGCCCAGGGTCTCTCTGCTGTGTGCAGTCTAGGGACAGCTTCAGCTGTTGCTTCAGAGGGTGGAAGCTCCAAGCCTTGGCAACTTCCATGTGGCATCTAGCCTGACAGTGCATAGGAGTCAAGAACTGAGGTTTGGGAACCTCCATCTGGATTTCAGAAGATACATGGTAATGCCTGGACACCCAGATATAAGTTTGTTGCAGGGCCAGGACCCTCATGGAAAACTTCTTCTAGGGCAGTTTGAAACACGATGGGTAATTGCTTGAGGGGATGGATGCCCCATTTTCCATCATGTGATTATTATGCATTGCATGCCTGTGTCAAGATATCTGATGTACTCCATTAATTTATACACCTGCTATGTACCCACAAAAATTAAAAACAAAAAATTGTCCCAAATCATTTTTAGCAAATGCAGTTATTGATAGGTTAGTTTTCTTCCTCCATTGATGTTCACATTCTCCACAAGACTGAAGCTATTCCAGTTGTTTCTTATTTTTTTCAACACACTCTAACTATGCTGATGAACTATCCTGTGTCTTTAATTATTGTGCTTTGTACCCGAGAGACTGAAAGGAAGTAGACATCACCATCACTAGCACAAAGCAATTCTGGGAAGAATGCCTTTGAATTCAAATTTCAATTACATTGTTGTTTTAATCATGAGATTAAAGATATGGACAAACAAGACCTAATGTGGGACCTGGAGACAGTGAGAGTGGGGTGTTTTGCAGATGTTTAAAAGTTACTGAGAAGTACAAGTGTATATACAAAGAAAATGTGCCTATTATCTCTCTGTGAATGCCTGCAAAGCAGCATTACCCGGACATATGGAACAGGTTTTTCTCTTTCAAGAAAGAAATTAAAATTTAAGGAGAGGAAATAGAACAAGCAGACAGAGAATTCATTTATTATATGGCTCCCGTGGACCATATTGCACAGGGAATGACACTGGGTAAAACCCCCATGCGAAAGTGGCTTTTATAACTAACCAACTGAACCATGTGTTTAAAGCATTTTAAATTTCCCTAGAGTTGACTCTCAGAAGTAAAACTAAGAACTCTTTAGTTAGTCCAAAGAGGTTTAATGTAACTTTGAACAAATTTCTTGCAGTCAAACATTTTTAAGGAGCCCAGCTATCTATTAAAGAATTCAGATTACACTCCAACTCCTAAATCCGCAGAGATTATAATTATGCTTTAATTTTTTTTATATCACCTAGCACTCTCGGGGAAAATTCTGGGTTTGTTTCAAAGGTTAGAAGGTAAGGATCAGAAAGTTTTTTCAATGGAATATGTTTTGTTTCTTAAATAGAAGGCACACATACACACAGATGGATTATTTTTCATGTGATTCAACAGCAACATACGATCTCTAGCGAACATCATTTTTTAAATAAAGAATGAGTGCAATATAAAGAGGAAAACTATTAAATATTGTACAACAAAAGAAAAACAAAAGATATTTAGTACTTCTTTAAGTACTCCAAAAGAAAGACTAGAACCATACCTACTTTTCCATTGTTTTATTGTCCCCATTCCATATATTTGCCCTTGTTTATTATCTCCAAAATTTTCCTTCTTGGCAATCTTCATTTTCAGCAGCAGGAGGCAAACTAGACATGTAAAGGAGTCTCAAAGCTAAGCACAACAGAATGTCTTTGAATTCAAATTTCACATTGTTGTTTTAATCATTGAGATTAAGGATGTGTACAAACAAGACCTAGTGTGGATCCCAGAGACAGTGAGAACGGGGTGTTTTGCAGATGTGTAAAAGTTATCAAGAGTTACTAGTGGACAAACCAAGACTGTTCCTGTCATCTCCAATAGAATAGACAAAAAATAGAAAGCTAACTTATTAATATTTATTATAAATGATTTGGACGTATACTATGTTTTTGTTGAAGCTAAATAAGGTAATTTATAAATTGTTACATAAATTATCATGCTTTTTATTTTCTCAAAAAAGAAGAAAACCCTTCTGGGATAAAGGGGAGGGTGGAAAATATTTTATAAAATGAAACTGTCTGGGTTTTTATGGTTCCTTGTTTTACATTTAAATCTTTAATCCATTTTGAGTTAATTTTTGTGTAAGGTATAATGAAGGGTTCCCATTTCAGCTTTCTGCATATGGCTAGCCAGTTTCCCCAGCAACATTTAATAAATAGGGAATCCTTCCCTCATTTCTTGTTTTTGTCAGGTTTTTCAAAGATCAGATGGTTGTAGATGTTATTTCTGAGGTCTCTGTTCTGTTCCGTTGGTCTGTATGTCTGTTTTGGTTACTGTAGCCTTGTAGTATAGTTTGAAGTCAGGTGGTATGATGTTTCCAGCCGTGCTCTTTTTGCTTAGTATTGTCTTGGTTATATGGGCTCTTTTTTGATTCCATATGAAATTTGAAATAGGTTTTTCTAATTCTGTGAAGAAAGTCAATGGTAATCTGATGGTAATAGCATTGAATTGATAAATTACAAAGGGTAATATAGCCATTTTCACTATATTGATTCTTCCTATACATGAGCATGGAATATTTTCCATTTGTTTGTGTCCTCTCTTATTTCCTTCAGCAGTGGTTTGTAGCTCTCCTTGAAGAGGTCCTTTACTTTCCTTGTAAGCTATATTCCTAGATATTTTGTTCTCTTTGTAGCCGTTTGAATGGGAATTCATTCACATAGGCATGGGCAAAGACTTAATGAGGAAAACACCAAAAGCAATTGCCACAAAAGCCAAAATTGACAAATGGGATCTAACGAAACTGAAGAGCTTCTTCATAGCCAAAGAAACTAGCATCAGAGTGAGCAGGCAACCTACAGAATGGGAGAACATTTTTGCAATCTACCCACCTAACAAAGGTCTAATATCCAGAATCTACAAGGAACTTAAACAAATTTACAAGAAAAAAAAAAAAAAAAGATCAAAAAGTGGGCAAATGATATGTACAGTCACTTCTCCAAAGAAGACATTTATGTGTCCAACAAACACATAAAAAAAAGCTCATTAGTGATCATTAGAGAAATGCAAATCAAAACCACAATAATATACCATCAGTCAGAATGGCAATTATTAAAAAGTCAGAAAACAATAGATGTTGGTGAGGCTATGGAAAAATAGGAATGCTTTTACCCCATTGGTAGGAATGTAAATTAGCTCAACTATTGTGGAAGATAATGTGGCAATTCCTCAAGGATCTAGAACCAGAAGTACCATTTGATCCAGCATTCCATTACCGAGTATATACCCAAAAGATTATAAATAATTTACAGTAAAGACACATGCACCCATATGTTTACTGCAGGACTGTTTACAAGAGCAAAGACATGGAAACAACCCAATACTCATCAATGATAGACTGGATAAAGAAAATGTACACATACACCATGAAATACTATGCAGCCATAAAAGAGAATGAGATCATATCCTTTGCAGGGACATGGATAAAGCTGGAATCCACCATCCTCAGCAAACTAACACAGGAACAAGAAACCAAACACCACATGTTCACACCCGTAAGTGGAAGCTGAACAATGAGAACACATGGACAAAAGGAGGGGAACAACACACACTAAGGTCTGTTGGGGGGTGGGGGGCAAGGGGAGGGAGAGCATTAGGACAAATATCTAATGCATGTGGGGTTTCAAACCTAAATGACACGTTGATAGGTGTGCAACAAACCACCATGGCTCATGTATACCTATGTAACAAATCTGCATATTCTGCATGTGTATCCCGGAACTTAAAGATAAATAAAAAATAAATAACATGAAACTGTCTGGAGGTGTTACTGCCTTTAAAAGGGATAGCACAGCTTATGTTGACAAAAATTGGCATATATAGCCTTTCCTTACAATGTACAGAAATCGGTAAGAAGAAAGGAAAAGGCAAACTATTTTTAAAGTCTTTCTTATTCCTTCTGTGTTGCAGAAATGAAAAGATCACCTACTCTAGGGCTCTATTCTTAGAAGGAAAGAAAATTTTGGGGTAGTGGTCTTTCATTTTAGTAAGAATATTAATGATTACAGTTACCCTGTAAACCTCCTCCCCATTTTTAGGACAAGATAATAATATTTTTTAAGTCACAAAAATTTTGTGAGAAATAAAGAAGATAATATTCTGTATACTAAACAAATGTGTATAAATTAAACAAAGTATATAATTATTTGTTATCAATAGAAACAAATAATCATAGAAATGATCATAGCACAGTTCCCTTGGAATTGTTGCCCAAATGACATTTCTCCAGAATATCTGAAAATGATCTGTGAAAGACCTATTCAGTGATTCTGAATATCTTTTAGTTTTGAGGATAATACCAATCTTTTTGGTTATAAATGGAGTTAAACTATAAAGTATTTCACAAAGTTATAAGCAGAAAGCTAGAAGAAATATATTTATCCTGTGTGGGCTAATGCCCTACATTTATAGATACAAAAATTATTCTGAACACATAAATTATAAACTCTAGATATTATTTATAATACAGATTCAGGATTGGTAAACACTTTCAGAAAAAGGTCAGATAGTAAGTATTATTAAATTACTATTTTGTATAACTAATTACTATTATTAAAATATTTTTAATAATCGCCATTCTGACTGATGGTATCTCATTGTGGTTTTGATTTGTATCTCTCTAATGATCACTGATGAGCTTTTTAAAATGTGTTTATTGGCCACATAAATATCTTCTTTTGAGAAGTGGCTGTACATAACATTTGCCCACTTTTTGAAGGGGTTGTGTTTCTAGCTTTGTGGGTCCTATATTCTCTGTTGCAACTACTCAACTGTGCCATTATAGTATGAAAGTAGCCATTGAGAATGTATTGAATAATGACTGTGGTAGCTTTTCAGTAAAACTTAATTTATAAAATCAGGCAGTTGTCCAGATATAGCCCATGAACCATAGTTTATCAATCCTTGCTATAGAGTAAAACTAACAGTTTCCTGACATCAGACTAATATAAGACAATGGGATCTAAAAGTCCATCATGGGCTAGCATAATCGGGAATTCTATTAGAAAAGAATTCCTTATTTAGTTATTTATTTATTTAACAGGTGTTGAACACTGCTTAGTGGCAGACACTCTGCTATTACCTAGGTAAAACAGACTTGCAGGGTGTGGGCTCTGCCTTCCAAGGTGAAACACAGATTGCATGATGACTGCTTGTTATATTTCAACAAAACCATAATGGAGTGGAAGAAAGTTTTTAAAGGCCCAATTAGAATGATCAAAGGATTATGAAGGCTTCTTTATGAAGTTACACTTAAATAATTAGGACCCTATAATCTGGAAAGAATAACTAAGAGGTGATATGTTTGATTTTATTTAAATTAACTTTATAGATGCTAATAGGTTACATGTGCTAATTTATAGTCAACATAGCTTGGGGAGTCTCTTGTTGAATATTTTTGTGACTGCTAATAAAAAGACATAAAAAATAATATATCAGAAACAGAAATCAAAATTGTAAGAAAAGTTAGATATTCAAAAATTCACATTTTTTGTGTGTCTTCCAGAATTCTTCTATACACATATAATACTTTTTGCATTGCTATTATCCTAGATAAGATGTAATCCTTTCTCAATTAATGTAGCATATATTCTCATGCTGTCAGTCATTACAATGATAATTTCATTCAATTTTGGAATTTTCTTCTGATTTCTTTGACTTTTCACTGTAGAAGATATGTTACCCTTTGATGTATTTCTACTCCATGTTTTTTTTTTTGTTTTTTTTTTTTTAAAGCACAGACTTCTATCTACTGATACTCAAATCTTTATTTCAACTATCTTTTTACATTTTCATAGGTCACAGATACCTCAAACTCAACATGTCCTCGAAATAAACTATCATTATTGCTGTTCAAAGCTGTAAATTCCTTCTTTATTCCTCATCTTTCCAAATAGCGATATCACAAACCAAATTCTCAAGAAAAGATTCAAAGGATTACTTTAGACTCTTGTTTTCCCTCTCCTCTGATTCTGCAAATAATTGCGTATTAAATTCTGTCACTTTTACCCCCTGGGAATCAGTGCCTTAGTGTAGACAGTAACATTGCTTGCTGTGATTATGGCAAAAATCTCATTTCTAACCTCCTGTCTTCAATTCATCTTCCTCTCTGCTGCAGAATTATCATTCTAAATGTACATTTGATTATGTAACACCTAATTAAAATCCCCCATTGACTGCAATAATAATCCAGACTATTTAATCACAAGTAAAATAAATCTTATCTAAACTGGATTAAAATTATTGGGACTTGACTAATTTAGAAAGGTGTTATGGGGATGACAGGATCCCTGGCTTGAATGACGTTTTAAAATTTATCATATCTGATTCTCTGTCACGGTTTTCTCTGTCTCAGTCTCTCTCTCTCTTTTCTCTGTTTTTTCCTTCAAAAAAGTTTAAAACACTTGATTTTTTGTTAAAGAATTAAAAGATTCAGAAAACACCTAAAAGTAATGGATTTCAATGCACAATTGGGAAATTATTGGAAAATTCTGCTTGGTTTTATTCTCTGTCTCTTTCTCTGCTTTTTATATTTCTCCCCTTTCATTATTAAAACATCCTAACCAAATCGAAAAATGAGTATTTAAAAAGCTAAATATACATGTAAGTATCTAGGGACAAAAATTTATATAATAAAGAAAATAATATGTTTAACGTTAGGAAAAGGAAGGTAACAGTCTTATGATTGCTCAAGCTAAGATAACAGACATGTCTCGATTGAGCTAATTCCCACTGAAGGCTTGACATTGTTAGACACTTAAGTGATTTTGATTATTTTTAGATATAACTTGTGTAAATTGATGTATATAATTTATATCACCATTTGAGCTATTCTAGTTTATTTTGATTATTTCTTTTTGTTGTTGTTCTTTAGCAGGTTAGTTAACATGCATCACAACTTCCTCCAATCATATACTGTTAAATAAGAATATTAATAACAACACATGAAAAGTGACTTGGATATTAAAAATATATACATAGGCCAATAAAAAATTCAGAAAATGAAAGTTGTATATACACATATATACATAAGCACACACACATTGCTAACTTATTATTTCATATATCTCAAACTATGCATTAGTGTTATATTCATGATTGCTAAGTTATTATTCTTGAAATAAGTATACTTGAGAGTGCTAATTATTATGGGAATTCAATTCTCTGAAAATGAAGAAAATGACCATTTTTAATTATAAAATGCAACTCCAAAAAGTTGTTTGCTAATTTTTTGCACCCCACACTGAGTTCTGAAGACATATCTTACATAACAGGAAGAGATTAGTTCCAGTCTTGGGGCAGTCTTTAGGGAGAGACAAGAAATATCAACTTACATTTACAAAATGATGTTTCAGGGCCCTTTTGTTGAGGTCTCCACGCACCAGCTGATATAAGATGTTGAGTTACATGTAAACACAGGGAAGAAGGGCCTGCACATATCTCTGTAGTAGATCTCTGCCTGATTGATCCACTAGACAAAGAAGGAATACTATGCTAGCAGATAGCATTCATTGGTTCCCACAGTAATTCAAGTATTTATAGACATGCTTTTTCATTTTCCTTCATACTGAATCTTGAACCACTTAAATCCAGACTATACCAATTATCAAGTACAACTGTTTGAAATCAGGGTTCTTTGACAATACTTCAAAAGTTTTATTTTAAACTATCATATGCATAGATGCTCAAAGACACCAGACTTGAATTTTCCCATGTAAAAATAATGTGAAAGACCCCTCTAATAGTCTACCCCCTCATATGTATAATAATGTTATTATATTTACAAAAAGAGACAAAATCTGTTACTTATACATTATTGTCTCCTTTTTAAAAATGGTTATTTTGAAATAGAATTCCAGCTGAATCATTAATAAATATCACTACATAAAAATTTTACACAATAATCAAGCACCATGAGCATTACCTGTGATTATTATGTTAGTGCTTTACAATCCCTTAATTGAATAATTGAATAAAGATAAGAATACATAAATATATTTAATTGATTAGTCATATTTGTCTGATTAGACTTTATTTTTAATATTATAATACAGGGAGATCTTTGTGGAAATAACAATGAATATTTGCTACAACTGAGTACGACAGAGGTATGCTAAACTGGACCATATAGCTATAAATAAAAAAGAAAGGTAAGGTCATGTGAACATCAGATTCGTTTATATGGAATTAATTAACTCAGCAATTACTACATTTATTTTAAAAATTCATATGAGATAAAAAGTCATAGTAGATACAAGGTAGGTCTAAAACGTTAACTCTGAACCTGAGAAATTATAAATGAATAGCAACAGAATTAGCAAAAACTTGGATAATGCTATTAATTACCCGGGAGTGGTAGCACGTGCCTGTAATCCCAGCTACTTGGGAGGCTGAGGCAGGAGAATCACTTGATCCTGGGAGGCAGAGGTTGCAGTGAGCAGAGATCACACCATTGCACTCCAGCCTCGGCGGCAAGAGCAAAACTCTGCTTCAAAAACAAAACAAAAAAACAAAAAAACAAAAAACAATATCACATTCATGAGGCACAGTGTTTTGAAACCAAATTATTGGAAAACTATGGATACTAGGAGCAATACAAGGATTTTTAAGACTTCACTTTGAATTTTGTGAATATTACATATGTGTGTATATAACTTAAAATTATATGAAAACATTCAAATTTATAATTTACTCTATATTAATACATTAGAGACCAGTGATATGTTAACTCATGCTTCAAATTTAATTGACAAAGGACTTCTTATTTTTCTCCAGACCTTAACATAAACATCTCCAACTGTAAACCACATTCAAATGTATTTGAATTTCTTATAATGTGTCATGGGTCTTCATCTGAATTCACATTTCACCTGGGCACCCATGTGTTAATAAAATGTATGCATGAGTACATGACTTGAACACACATACACCATGTTTCATTAAATGCTCAACAAGTCTCAGCCACGTATGCTAAGAGAACACTCACATCAGGGAATAACAGTTTTTCAGTAAGAAGTAAACATCTAATATACTATATTATCATAGACTTGTTATCATTTCAACATTTAGAAATCCTATTTTTTGTGTATTACTTGTATTGTTTTAACATTTAGGTTGTTTGAGAGCAATTGATTAAATTTGCACTTAGAATTTATTATTTCACTTTAGTGTTTCCAAATCAACTTAGTTCAAAATTATGTGTGTTTTTTTTTTTTTTTGAGACAGAGTCTTACCCTGTTGCCCAGGCTGGAGTGCAGTGGCATTATCTTGGCTCACTGCAACCTCTGCCTCCCAGGTTTAAGTTATTCTCCTGCCTCAGCCTCTTGAGTAGCTGGGATTACAGGCTTCTGCCACCACTCCCAGATAATTTTTGTATTTTTAGTAGAGATGGGTTTCACCATGTTGGCCAGGCTGCTCTCAAATTCCTGACCTCATGTGATCTGCCTGCCTCAGCCTCCCAAAATGCTGGGATTACAGGTATGAGCCAACAAGCCTGGCTTAAAGTAGGTGAAAATGCCAAGAGATCTTAAACAAGATCCAGTTACTATGTTTTAAATATACAGAACTTTGCTGGATTTTATATATATAACAAACCTAATAGGATTGCTCTATGTAAGGAGTCCTTAGTTCTAGGAGGGAGAGAAGTTCAATTTACTTTTGGTTGTATTGTATTGCATTGCATACTCATTTACAAAATAGTTATTGTTTAAAATTTTTACCGTGTGCCCCCTGTAACAAATTAATTGTCTAGTGCAATGTGGCAAATGTTATAATTATGGATTTTTTTAAATGTAATCTGAAATGACTTCATCGTAAGACTCCAAGGGTTCTTGAATCTAAGCAACCAATATAAAGTAAATTTGAATCTGACGTGCAAATGTTATTATCATTAACCATTTAAATAGGAAAATATATACATTTTTTAAGTCAGGAAATACATTTACAAAATGCATTTGAATATTTTCTTTCATATATGTCATCTGAGAAAATAAGTTTTAATAGCCATTTTCCCATAACTGCTATAAGGCTTAACTTTACAATATACTTTCACTTGTATTGGATCATTTAATTCTTTAAAGAAAAAAAGAAGGACATGTGAGGTGGGAATTACACTCGTTTTATAGTGAAGAAAACTGAGGCTCAGAGAAGTTTAGAGCTTCTGGTAAGACCCAAATGTCCTGTTCTATTTTTTACAATATTTCCAGGGATGGAAGATGTACATATGAAAAATAAATAACACAAATTTGAAAGTACAACACAAGCAAGTACTTTCTACATAAGAAATTGAGAATTCAAAAAATAATAAAGGAATGGAAGTTTTATTCCAGGAGCACCATGAGAAGGCCTTATGGCCTCAGCGCTCTGAAGACCAGCACTGACACCTGCTAGAACCTCTGCCTTAGTGCCAGTAACTCGATGTTTTTTGGGTTCCTTGTGTCTAAGTCCATGTGTGGGATTCTTTCTACTATCTCTGTTCTGTTAGGATCGAAACCTTAACTGTCTTTGCTACTTGCTGCCTAAAATACAACATGTATTCATTAATAAGTATCTGATAAATGAATTTATGTTTTCTGTCATCAGCCTAGAGATTGGTTTTATTTTCTTGAACCCTAAACAGATTATTGAGTTGTAGCTACTGATGCCATAATTGTTGTAACGCTGGTAACTTATCTGCCCTCTTATATTATACATTGTTTTCTCTTCACTGGTCCCCCACTGTCATGTTAAACTAACTGATTAAAATATAATCTATTGCTTTATGTATGTAACCTTCTTCACCTCTGTCATGCCCACCAATTTTTATTTGCCTAACTGTGCACTATTTAGGATATTGCATTCTCTCTGATGCTCATGACTTCCTGAAGAGATTACAGCTTACTTCATTTACCAAATATCCATTGTGCTCAATTTATAAGTTCAATGCCAGGCCAGCTGTACCACAAATGTCTCATCTGTACTTATTTAGACTGTGTCCCGGCCTGTCCTCAATCATCACACAGAGTATAATTTACCACACTGATCTGTGCAAAGGCATTCCTCCAAGTTATATTTGACAAGAACATAAACATTATAGACAGCATTTTTTCAAACCTTTAGCATTCATGATGGCACCTGACATTCTTGACAATCACAAAGAAAAAAATGAATAATTTATCTTTGACTATCATTTCTGTAGAAGGATCATCTTGCAATGCTTTATTTAGTAAATTATTATCAGCATATTCTTGCAAAAGTGTATATTCTGATAATTGTGCTTTTCCTATATTCCACTTGAAATCTAGGTAATGTATGCTGCTGTTAATCATACACAATAGCCTGCAATGGATAAAAGTTGTTGTTTAAATTCCTCTAGAATTCCCCACCTCCATCCCCCTGCCAACAAATTCTACTCCAAGAGGAAACTCTGCCTCTTTTTTTTTTTTTTTTTTTTTTTAGTAGGATCTCACTCTGTAGCTAAGTCTGTAGTAAAGTGGTGCAATCAGAGCTCAGTGCAGCAGTGATCTCCTGAGCTCAGGTATTCCTCCCTGCCTCACCCCTCCAGCCACAGCCTGTAGCTGCGAGTACAGGCACTTACCACCACTCCCAGCTAATTTTTAATTTTTTGTGTGTGAAGATGAAGTTTCATTATGTTGCCCTGGCAGATCTTGAACTCCTGGGTTCAAGCAATCCTCTCACCATGGCCTCCCAAAGTGTGGGATTACAGGCCTGAGCCACATGGCCCTGAAAAGAGTAATCTCTATCCTAAATTTTGTGCTTGTATGTCCCTTATTTTTATTTTTATTTATGTATTTATTTTTGAGACAGAGTCTCAGTCTGTTGTCTGGGCTGGAGTGCAGTTGTGTGATTCTGGTTCACTGCAACCTCTGCCTCCCTAACTCTAGTTGCCCTCCGGCCTCAGCCTCCTGAGTAGCTGGGACTAATTTTTGTATTTTTGGTAGAGGCAGGGTTTAAGCTTGTCCCTTATTTTTAGAGTGTTTTATAATATAAATAATATAATATTTTAAGTCTTGCATGCTTTTGAATTTAAATAGTACATTGTGTGTAACTGTACATTAAGAAATTAATTTTCATTTAAAAAATATTTAATTCTAAAGACACTAAAATTTATTTATCCACTCTATTGATAGATTTTGGGTATTTTCAAGGTTTTATAGTCTTGAAGTGGTAATATAAATATTCTTATGGTCTTCTGGTGCACAAATGTTTCCTTAGGTACAAGTCTAGGAGACATATTGCTTGTTTGAGAATATTCAAATATTAAAATTTACAAGATAATGCCAAATTGTTTTTCAAAGTAGTTGTAGCAATTTACATTCACACTAGTAATATATCATTAACACCAATGTTTTTCTCCAACATTTTTTATTGTTGAACTTCTTAACTTATGAAAATTAAACAGTGGCACACTGTTGTCTTGATTTAAATTTCTCTAATCTCTAATATTGGTTCTATGCATTTACTTTTAGAATACATATTCCTAGCTTTTCCCCACCCCCAAAAACACACAAAAATGAATTCCTCTAGAATATCTGTAATTAAATATTGTGCTATATAGGTTTGGAGTTGTAGCTGAGTACAGGTCAACTTTATGAAAAGATACTCACAAGGCTATTGCTTCTTATTGTATGTTTATTATTAAATCAGTAGAGAAATAGTAAAAACAACATTATAGTAAAATTTTTGGTAATGATCTTTCTTTAGGATTTTAAAGAATCAAAATAAAAATAAAACAAGTAAAGATGGAAGCAGATAAAATACAAATGGTGACCATTTACTCCATTATAATATTATTAAGACATTGACTAATGGAAAATCGTATTAATTTTTTTGCATGATGCTAAAACTGAAAAAAAATATATACTTTACCCTTTAATGGATCAAGCTGCATATTCTACTTTCAAAAATATGTAATTTTCACTATGGTGCCATAAAGAAGTTAGTGTTATCATCTATACTTCTATTATCTTTTTAAATATATGTAGCCAGTAAACATTGAGTTAAAACTTTTCCTGTGTTTAACCAGCACCAACAAACAGAACATTAAACATGAATTTGATCACCAGACAATATTTTAAGCCCATCTTTAAATAGCCTATATGAGTTAATTGTATTTAAAATGAATGGCTTGGTTAATTCACTTAAATCAATGGTTTTATCTCTCTGTAAAACAACAGTATCCCAAACTTGTACCTAATCAAAATGTACATAAGGAACTTACTTAAAATATTTATTCTTCTACCCTCTCTTAGTGAGTTTAATTTGGCAGATTTGGGGCTTGGCTCAGAAATTTGTACTTTCAACATGAGCTCCAGACTAATGGTTTATCAGCTACACTTTAAAAACTATTTGGGGGAAGGACTATCAGAACAGACTCTCCCTTTGCTAGAGTTCCTAACTAAGAATCCTGAGAGAATCATGTCACTATATTACAACCTGGGCTACAGAGCAAGAGGCCATCTGGAAAAAAACAAAAACAAACACAAAAACAAACAAACAAACAAAAAACCCTGAGAATTTAAAGTTGATTAGAACCTGAGGAAGCCCTCTAGAATATTCTCTACATTTGAAAAAGAAATAAATGTAAGAACTGCTGTAGAATGTATATTCTCAACCAGAGTGCCAGCTTCATGAATGCTGAGATTTGTGTTGGTTTTACAGCTTGATTGTCTCTGGTGAAGGCTTTCAATAGATATTTGTTGAAAAGGAAAGAAGGAAGAAAGCAAAGGAGGAAGGATGGAAGGAAGGATGGAAGGAAAGAAGGAATAAATGAAAGAAGGAACGAAGGAAGTTAATGAAGAGTCGAGGTGATTCTTAAGTTTCTAATATAGAATTATCTTTTTGTTTCCCCCTTCAATCCAGATGAATGACATGCCATGATGGAAAATCTGAAATATGTTTTGTGATGCCTTTTTGCTGCTACTACCAAGAGTAAACCCAAACTCTTGAAACTGGGTCTTTTTCTTCTTTTTCTGCCATTCCCCATAGTAACCTTCCTTGCTTGCATGTTCCACTACACCTCAGTGATGCTTCAGATATGCAACTAAACTATTGCACAATAAATATAAAGCTAGGACAAGTCACTTGATTCAGATTTAAATATACAAATTTTCCTTGCAGTAACTTAAAATTGATACTTCTCTGCAGGGGCCATTGAAAACAATATGCTAAGAATAGATAAGGCTCAAGGACAGTATCTCTAGCTAGTTGCACTTTTAATGAACTCCAGTAGTCAAGGACAGTATCTCTAGTTGAACTTTTAATGAACTCTAGTAGGCGCCAAGAAGGCAGACAAATAAGAAAGAGCTTAGAGACAAGGAACTAAGCAGAAGGTTACATCTGGGTGCAGAAAGTTTGTTTTGCATTGTGTTATTTTTGCTGACGTGGGGTTTATGGAGTATAAATAAAGTGAGGCGGAGGCTCTAGGTGCGGCCGCCATGTTCTCCGTTTGTCTTTGTCTCTTGTGTCTGTTCATTCTCCACCACCCCCGGCACGGTCCCCAATAAGTGGTGCAGCGAGCAGGGTCCGCACGGGTGAGTAGTGGGGAACAAGAAGGGGAACCCCCTAGGAGCGGGTAAAACCCGGGAATTGTTAAGGGGAACCTTCTTAAGCTTTCATTATGGGGAATTCCAGTTCCTTGGCCTCAGAATATTTAAGATTATTACAAGGGCTTTTACTTTCGATTGGGGTTGATGCAAAAGAGAGAACTTTGCGGAAATTGTTTGCTCATGTGGAACAACATTGTTCTTGGTTTCAATATCAAACTGAAGTACAATTAAATAAACGAGAGTGGCAACAGGTTAAGACCCTTCGTTAAGCACACCAGCGAGGTGATGTAATGTCGGCACCTTTATGGGCCCTTTGTGCTTCTATTACCCAAGCTTTGGAGCTCTTAGAGACAGACTCTGAAAAAGGGGAAAATGGGGATGAGGAGTCTTCAAAGTCTCCGATAGCCATTTCTCCTCCTTTAGATAATCCTGTAGCTGGTGGAAACGGTCCTTTGTCTGATGATGTGTCTCATGAAAAGGAATCAGAAATTCAAAAGGAGCTTCAGCCAGTTGTCCAATTGCTACAACAAATTTTACAATTACAGTTATCTCCCCCTCAGCCTTCTCCTCCACCCACTCCTGTTTTTACTTTTCCTGTGGTCCATCCACCCCCATCGGCACCCAAGGTGGAAGAGGAAAACTGTTTTCCCCCACCACCACTGCCAGTGCCGGTGGAAATGCTGCCTCGTTCAGGCACGGTTTTTGCTGTCCCCGCTTCTACTGCTAAGGCTGTAATTGAGGTATTGGATTCTCAAGAGGATGAGGATCCTCTACAATTGTTCCCCATTACTAGGCAACCTTTTGGCCCTAATGATCAATTTCCTCAAGAAGGTATAAATGTGCAGTATAATGTCCTTCAATTTAAATTCCTTAAAGAAATGAAAGCAGCTGTTGCTAATTATGGCCCTCAATCTCCTTTTGTCATGGGGCTTCTAGATTCTTTCTCCTCTGAGAATTTGTTTTTGCCTCTTGATTGGGAGACTTTGGGGAAGACTGTTTTGGACCACTCTCAGTGGCTTCAGCTATGCAGTTGGTGGCTGGAAGATGCCAAAGAATAGGCTCACCGTAATGCCGCTAGAAATCCTCCAGGGCCAACAGAGGAGCAATTAACAGGTACTGGTCAGTTTGCTACAGTAGCGGCTCAATCTGGACACGATGACGTGGCATTATCACAAGTTAAAGGACTGTTTTTAAAGGCTTGGTGTAAAGTAGAACCATCGGGGAAAACTGCCCTGTCTTTTGTTAAGGTTTTGCAGGGTGCCAATGAACCTTATCCTGATTTTGTTGCTCGGCTCCAAGATGCTGTAATAAAGACTGTGGGTAGTGGGGCTGCAGGCAAAATCCTGATAACCACACTAGCCTTCGAGAATGCTAATCAGGAATGTCAGAGGTTGTTGCGTCCTCTCAAGGCTGCTGGAAACTTACAAATAGAAGATTTTATTAGAGCCTGTGCAGGAGTGGGAGGGGCTGCCTATAATGCACAATTGTTTGCTGGAGCTTTATCTAAGGCACTCATGGGAAAAAAGGGAGTTTGCTTCCAATGTGGAAAGACTGGTCATTTTAAAAAGGAGTGCCGTAAACTATCTAATAAGAGCGACTCCTCAAGGGTAGGATCTAAAAAGCTTCCCACTGAACCCTGTCGTCGCTGCGGCAAAGGGCAACACTGGACTAATGAATGTCACTCTA
The DNA here is from genome assembly GCF_009764315.1 of Trachypithecus francoisi. Lineage (NCBI taxonomy): Eukaryota > Metazoa > Chordata > Mammalia > Primates > Cercopithecidae > Trachypithecus > Trachypithecus francoisi. Next base: position 65,459,306 of record NW_022681469.1, read on the forward strand.
AGGTAGACAAAGATGTAATCTTTTAACCTCCGGATTGGGAAACTTGCAAAGGGGCCCTTCAGCTTGGGGCCCCAACAACAATACAAGCCCTCTTCATTTGCAATTTCCAGTCAACTCGGGGGTCCAGCATCAGCAGGCCAGTCAGTCAATATTAACCCCCAATTTTCAGTAGTTCAGCTTTTCTCTGCTACTTCTGGTAGCGCCGCTGCTGATGTGGCGATTTTGCAGGCTGTCAAACTCACCCCGGAAATGGGAGTTGTTAAATTGGCTACAGGTGTTTTTGGGCCATTACCTCCACATACTGTTGGATTGCTTATAGGACGCAGTAGTAGTATTCTACAGCGTTTACAAGTTCATTTGGAGGTTATAGATTCTGATTACAAAGGGGAAATTCAGGCCGGGCGCGGTGGCTCAAGCCTGTAATCCCAGCACTTTGGGAGGCCGAGACGGGCGGATCACGAGGTCAGGAGATCGAGACCATCCTGGCTAACACGGTGAAACCCCGTCTCTACCAAAAAAAAACTACAAAAAACTAGCCGGGCGAGGTGGCGGCGCCTGTAGTCCCAGCTACTCAGGAGGCTGAGGCAGGAGAATGGCGTAAACCCGGAGGCGGAGCTTGCAGTGAGCTGAGATCCGGCCACAGCACTCCAGCCTGGGTGACAGAGCGAGACTCCGTCTCAAAAAAAAAAAAAAAAAAAAAAAAAAAAAAAAAACAAAGGGGAAATTCAAATTATGGCACAGGCTCATAAACCCATATCCCTTAAAGGGGGGCAGCAGATTGCACAACTTCTTTTATTACCCTATTTTCAGTTTCCTTCATGGGGACAAAAACCAGAGGTTTTGGAAGCACGGGTAAGCATATTTTTTGGGAAACTTTAGTAACTCAACAAAAACCTTTGTTTCCCCTCAAAGTAGAGGGACAAATTTTTCAGGGCTTGGTCGACACTGGAGCTGACGTTTCTATTATTGCCTCCAACCCATGGCCTTTACCGTGGCCTAAACAGCCTGTTGCTGTTTCTCTTACTGGATTAGGTTCCACCTCTGAGGTGTATCAAAGTTCTCAATCCTTGAGTTGTCGAGGGCCAAATGGTCAAACGGCCCAAGTCCAGTTTTATATTGTTCCTATTGCCCTAAACTTATGGGGGCAAAATTTATTGCAACAATTTGGAGCTTTTGTTTCTATTCCTCATGTCTCTAATTCTGCCAAGAATATGATGTTCCACATGGGCTACAATCCCCTTAAAAAATCTTTAAACATGTAGCCACTGTTCAGCAGCCTCAAGCCCTTCTTTGACATGGAAAACTAATGTTCCTATATGGATTAAACAGTGGCCTTTAACACATAAAAAGCTTGAGGCCTTGGAAAACTTAGTTCAGGAACAATTATCCTTAGGTCATATAGAGTCTAGTACTTCTCCATGGAATTCCCCTGTCTTTGTAATAAAGAAAAAAAAAAAAAACAGTAAATGGAGACTATTAACAGATCTTCGTGCTATTAATGCATGTATTCAACCCATGGGATCTTTACAACCTGGCCTTCCTAATCCTTCTATGATTCCTCAAGATTGGTTACTCATGATTATTGATTTAAAGGATTGTTTTTTCTCTATTCCTTTGCATCAAAAGGATTGTGAGTGTTTTGCCTTCTCTGTTCCTGTTTTTAATAATTCTCAGCTACTTTCATGATATCAGTGGAAAGTTTTACCTCAAGGTATGTTAAACAGCCCTACCTTGTGTCAAGAATTTGTTCATCGGGTCCTGGATCCTGTTCAAAAGTGTCATCCTTCTGTTCTTTTATATCATTATATGGATGCCATTCTTCTTGCTGCACCTACTAAAGAAAAGCAGCAAGATGCTTTCGCATCGTTACAAACTCAGTTTTCTTTATACTCACTTAATATAGCAAAAAAAAAAAAAAATTCAAGTGGGTTTTCCTATTCAATATTTAGGTTATACCTTGGGAGCACAAAATATTCGACACCAAAAGATTCAAATTGGATGTGATCATTTAAAAACATTAAATGACTTTCAAAAGCTTTTAGGAGACATTAATTGGATGCGTCCTGTGTTAGAAATACCAACGTATCAATTACAACATCTTTTTTCTATTCTAGAAGGAGACAGTCACTTGAACAGCCCACGTCATTTAACTCCTTTGGCTTTACAGGAACTCCAGCTGGTAGAAAGCAGCTTCAAAAAGTCCATTTACATTATATCCTTCCTGACGTTCCCCTTTCCTTGTGTTTATTTCACACTTTACATTCTCCCACAGGAATGATTCATCAAACAAATCGGCCGTTACAATGGATCTTTTTGTCCAACAAAACATCTAAACGCTTGACTACTTATGTTGATCGTTTAGCTAAATTAATCATCAAAGGACAACATCGCTGTCGACAACTCTGGGGAGGAGATCCTTCCTTTATTATTTCTTAATTTACTCATAGTCAGATTACTTATCTTCTTTCCACTTCTGATTCTTGGCAAGTTGCCTGCGCTTCATTTGTCGGACAATTTTCTACCCAATATCCTAAGTCTCCGATTTTTTCATTCTTTAGGCAGCATTCTGTATTGTCCATCTCACCAATATCTATATTTCCTGTTCAAGGTCCTACTTTTTTTACTGATGCTAGTAGTAATGGTAAAGCTGGATATTGGAGTGTTCATCAATCTCAAGTTACAGGTTATCCTTATCCCTCGGTGCAACAGGGAGAACTGTTTGCTATTCTCATGGTCTTACTTGATTTCCCTTCCACCAGTTGTAACATTGTTAGTGATTCTCAATACGCCGTGTATGTTACCTCTTATATTTCTCAGGCCACTCTACCTCTTTGTGCTACTTCTTCTCTTCAAAAACTCTTTTCTTTGTTGTCTTCTGCTTTGAGTCAATGTCGAGCTCCTTTATTCATCACTCATCTTCGTTCTCATTCTCAAATTCCTGGACCATTAGTTCATGGTAATGCTCTGATTGATTTGCTTTTAATCGGCCACCTACAGGCTGTAGAACAAGAACATACTCTATATCACACTAATAGTTCTGGCCTTCAACGACGCTTTCATTTAACTCGTAAACAAGCTCATTCTCTTATCCGAGCTTGTCCTTCTTGTGCTCCTTTAAGCATTCCATCTTTCCATCCTGGGGTTAATCCACAAGGTACTCAAGTTAATCAGATCTGACAAATGGATGTCACACATGTCCCTTCTTTCGGACGATTAAAGTATGTTCATCATACCATTGATACTTTCTCTCATTTTCAATGGGCAACTCCTTTGCCATCTGAAAAAGCTGACTCTGTTATTACTCACCTCTTAGCTTGTTTTACCATCATGGGCATTCCTCTTATACTTAAAACTGATAATGCCCCTGCCTATGTCTCTTGTAAATTACAAATTTTCTTACAGCAATTCAATATTCGACATCTCACCGGTATTCCGGGCAACAGTCAAGGTCAAGCCATTATTGAGCACGCAAATTTATCTTAAAAACGCAGCTGCAAAAACAAAAAGGGGGAAATGAGTCCCCCAGAAACCAGATACTGAAGGTTCTTTTTACCTTAAATTTTTTGAATCAACGGAGACAATTGCAGGACTCCGCTGCCGTAACTCATCTTTCCTCATCTCCCTTGGTGATAGTCCCCGCTGACAATTTAAGGGTTTGGTATCCTAATGAAGAGGGTAAGTATGCTCAAGGGCAAGTTCTAAAACAGGGACGGGGCTATGCTCTTATCCTTACAGGGAGCGGACCTGAGTGGTTTCCTACAAGGCGATTGAAATCCTGTTGAAAAGAAAACTGGACTCAGCATGCACCTCTTCTTTTGTTGGATGTGCCTCAGTGGGGGACTTATTTCCCTTAGTGAGGCTTTGTATGAATATTGGACTTATATTCCCTTTCCACCCTTGTATCAGGGAGTCACCTAGGGGGAGGCGGAAATTAAGGTTTTCACCAATGACACTACTTGGATGCCGTCCCCCTATATGGACAAGGACAATATAGAATGGGAAACGGGAATAATAAACAGCACATACCAATTTGGAGTGGAAGGACTTCCGATTTGCATGGGAAATAGTCCTCATTGTCTCCAGAAATCGCATGAAGCTTGGGCTGTTCGCTATAATCATAGCCATGTGGCTGCTAACACTGTTATTATTGTAACTAGAAGCTTTCAGTATAACCATACTGTATATAGTAATGAGACTATTCCTAGTTCCTTACCTTTTTGTCCTATCCCAGAGGTTTCCCCTAATATTGAGGTGCTGGAGTGGCAGCACTGTTCAGGAACTAAGCCCCGGATTTTAATAGAGTACAATGGGCTGCAAGTAACTGATTGGACTGTGCACGGTGATTTTCAGACAAAATTTAGTCACATACCTTTGAAATGGCACCGGGTAAATAAAAGTATTGCCGCTGATGGTAATGAGACCTTGGTATGGCATGAAGGAGGCTTGTCGCCACCTATGCCTCATCTTAAACACTCTTTACAAGTACAGAGTCATCTTTGGAAGTTATTAGCTGCAGGTGATGCTATTAGTACTTTTGTGGGAAATATGTCCCTTCATCTTTCTAACCCGAAGAGCTCCTTTCATATTCACTTACATCGGAATACCTCCCGATATATTATTGCTTGTGTCCAAAAGCCTTACCTAGTATTAGCGGGGAACTTGACGTGGGATAATGATATGGGAATTGTTAATTGTAAAGATACGTGTACATTTTCGTCTTGCCTCAATCATTCCTGGTGGCGCAGTTTTACAGGGGATATTTATATCCTCAGGGCTCGTAAGGAAATTTGGCTACCTGTCAACCTTATGCGACCGTGGGGGGCATCACCTCTTGAGACTCATATTTGGACTTCCCTTCAGCAGACCCGTCGTGCCCTTGGACGTATAATTGCCTTGGTGATGAGCCTTGTTGCCATTGCCTCCACTGTGGCGGTGGCAGGGCTCGCACTACATCAAAGCATACAAAATGCTGAATTTGTACAGCAATGGCACGAACAATCTCACCGGTTGTGGCTGCAACAACAGAACATTGACTCCCAACTCGCTGAAAGATTGGACAACGTGGAACAAGCCTTAACGTGGCTTGGAGATCAGCTCACTGTCCTCAGTACTCGGCTAACACTGCAATGTGATTGGAACTCTACTCAATTTTGCATAACACCTGTGCCTTTTAGTATCTCTCAAAATTGGACCGAAATCCGAAAACTATTAATAAGCCATAAAAATATTAGTGTGGACATCCAAAAACTCACTCAAAACATTTCCGAAGCATTTCAACAACAATTACGTGTATTGTCCGGAGCAGCTACTATGCCGCAGCTGGGTCAACGCCTTGCTGCTCTTAATCCATGGACCCAGATGAAAACATGTATTTCTACAATCTCTGGAAGTATATTGCTTTGGGCGCTTGGATTGAGTCTACTTCTCCTGGTAATCCGATGCTCCCTCCGTTGCATCCAAAAACAAAGGAAAAAACGGGAGCAAGTATGGGCTACCTTTCTAAGATTGAGGCAAAACAAAAAGGGGGAAATGCAGGGGCCATTGAAAACAATATGCTAAGAATAGATAAGGCTCAAGGACAGTATCTCTAGCTAGTTGCACTTTTAATGAACTCCAGTAGTCAAGGACAGTATCTCTAGTTGAACTTTTAATGAACTCTAGTAGGCGCCAAGAAGGCAGACAAATAAGAAAGAGCTTAGAGACAAGGAACTAAGCAGAAGGTTACATCTGGGTGCAGAAAGTTTGTTTTGCATTGTGTTATTTTTGCTGACGTGGGGTTTATGGAGTATAAATAAAGTGAGGCGGAGGCTCTAGGCGCGGCCGCCATGTTCTCCGTTTGTCTTTGTCTCTTGTGTCTGTTCATTCTTCACCACGCCCAGCGCGGTCCCCAATACTTCTCATCCACTGATTTCCTGCCAGGATCTTGCCTACTAAGGGCCATGATTATTCTGACTGGCATATCTCATTTTTTCCCTTTAGTTAGGCAAGTTACTTTAGTGAGACTCTTGGTAGAAACTCTATTGTTTGGTGTCTGGAAGACTGTCTTTTTTTTTTTTTTTTCCTTTCCCAGCATTTTCTTTATAATCTTTGTAGTCTACTGTATTGGGTAAGCTTGGACTATAAACTCAGTTTTGAGTTCTAAGACTGATTCATTAACACACTTAAACCTTAGGTTATTTATTTTATTTCTGGAGACTTCAATTTAGTTATCAAAAAAATGAGAGCACTGCTAGAGAAGACCTCTAGGATCTCTGCTATTGAATGATTGTGTAATTCTCTGCAGAAAGGTAATTTTCCTTGTAATGCTGACTCTGATTCTTCAGATTCACTCTCTTTCACTGTACCCTCAACTATTTGTTTTCTTGCTCTCTATTAAGTAGAAATAAATCCACAAATTTTCTGAAGATAGAAATAATAATTCTCTATCACTTTTGGGGAGGGATGATATTTTGTCACAACTCTATAGGAAACAAATTAGGATTCAGAGGGGTTTTGACTTTATGAACTTGAGAATAGCTCATGTTGAACATGAAAATTTGCATATTATCTGACGCTCTTTAAGATCTTCTAAAATGTTTAGCAACAGGGAAGTTATCCAGCCTTGTTATTTAAAAAAAAAAAAAAAAGCTGTGAGAAAACAATTACACAAACTTTTGCTCATTAACAGATGGCTGACAGACACAGTCATAGGCCCCTTGTTCTTTTGTTACATTTTTTGGAGCAGTTTAATCATGTTAAATAGTAAAGTTTTCACTCCCCCAGAACCACCTCCAGTACATCATGGTTTTACATGTTGATGAACAACGTCACCTCAATGCCTTAAAAAAATGCAAGATATTTAAGCCAATTTCCCCATGTATAAAATAAATGTATGTATATATATCTCTTAGCTCCTAGGTCCTTCCTGTCAGCACTTAGGTTTCCAGAATTAATGGTCCGTATATATTCTTTCTCTGCCTCTGATTTCTCTCCTTTCAAGTAATCTTAGCACTGTTTCTGTTTCTGTAATACCTATGTCCTATAATTCTATATTTCCCTGCTATACTTTACCTTTAACATGTATGCCTTATGTTTAATTCAACAAATATTTATTGAATCAATGTGTATAAGGTATAAATGTTCAACGATTTTTTAGATACAGCTTTTACACTCTAGGAGTTTTGCTAAGAAAGAGAGAATATATGAACAATTATAATAAAGAATTAGTAGGATATATAGATAGATAGTTAAAGAAAAGACTAAAGTTTGGCCAGGTTATTTCTTGTTAGCTCTATTTTAATTAGCTAATTCATTTTCAAGTATGGTAAAGACTAGAAATTGATTCACACACAGATTTTAACAGTGGATTTATGCATTTGCATTGCCTTCCGCCAAAATCAGGCCTCTACTTTTTAATTTTTTTTTTAATGTTTGATATGGTAAAACTGCAAAAATGACTTGGTGGCAGACTGGCCTTTCACATTAGCTCCTTAAATTACACTAAGTAGGCAAGAGAAGAGTATAATTACATATGAAGTCAGCAGTGCTTAAAAGATAAGCAATAGAAATGTTTTATGTCCATGATAGCAAATAGATTAAACACTTACTATGGGCCAGGCACTATTCTTAATTTATTCATATAAATTAAGACTTAATTAAACTCCCTTATGTACAGACTATTATAATAAACATTTTATAAATGAAGGAAAAGACAGAAAGTTGAAGTGAGTTGCCTAGCGAGGAATAATTATACAAGGTTGTTCAACTTAAGAGCCATGTTCTTAGTCTTTACCTCTATGTCTCTCTGGAGTAAGAACACTGTTTGAAGGACAAATGGCTATGGAATCAAATAAATTGGGATCCAAGTATTTCTGATACTTTGTATGAATCATTCCGTTAGTTTTAGATGCTTTAGAAAATAAAAAGGCCATTCTATCTAAAATACCTAATAAACTTCCTTGAGTAAAGGACACTTGCATCTGTCCAGTTTCCTACACTTGGGCAAAAAGTATCAAGATTTGCATTTATGGGCTTCTGTCTTTTGAAGAGCACATGCATTTTATTGGCATCTTTTTTAGTGTGTACATGTGGTGTGCATCGCATCCAAAGATAAATGCATACCACAATGGCTGAAACATGGCTAGCAAAACAGTTGTGTTGAAAATTTGTTCTGACTCTTAACCATCATCTAACCATCAAAAATAGCTGACGTGATAATGATATCAGAACAGCTGTGCTATTTTAAAGTGTTTTGGTTCCTAAACAACCTCCCACTATTACTCCCTGTCAAGATTTGCTGTTTTTATCCACTTGTGCAAATAAATTATTACTTGAATATGGAATAGATCAGGAGAAAATATGAAAGAAACATGTTTAAGTAGATATATTTCCAGATCCAATAGTAATGGATGCAACTGATTTGCCAACTACATTCAGTTTATACATTGTAAAAATGAATCTGCTACCAGAAAGCTTGAGTTGAGAAAGTCCAGACTGGTTTATAACAATTTCCTGCTGGTGTTTTTTGACATAATTTAACTCTGAGTCAACAAAAATTTTTTTCTATATCATGTAGCTTGACAATATTAATTGAATACTTCCCCTTAGAATTTGAACCATTGACAAAGAAGCCAAAATTTTATCATGTTTCCAGAGGTCAAAGCTTAGTTAGCAGGAAATAGTTTCCTGAGCAGGTACAGTTGTTATGTCTAAAAAAGACCTCAATGAAATATACCGTCACTTAACGCTCAGTTTTCTGAATAAGAAAGAAAATGGATCCACTGGAGGGTGAACGTAGTGTCATGATAACTAAAGTCAATTTGTTGGTTTAGGAATCTGCTTAGAATTTTAGTTATTCAACTGTGTTTACTAATAAACTGTGCAGGCATGTAAACAAGCAGTCTCAGAGACACAATGGCTAGACTCTCTGTTTCCAAAATACTGGCCCCAAGTGCAAAGTTCATTCACAAAACTACACTTCCATTGGTTAAGCAATGGATAGCTGAGCAAAAGAGAAGCTGTTGTTCTAACTTTGTGATATTTTTGAACATTATAAAATCTTAAGGTACATTCTAGGTAATACTACCAAAGAATAAAAATAGAATAAGAGCAAAATTTCATATAAATACATACAAACACCAAATAATTCTTTTAAATTTAAAAAAAGAGAGGGAAAGGAAAAGGAGATGAAGATCAGTATTACACGTCAGGCTTTTTATGTAGGATATACTAAAAGACCATGACCAAATGGCTCTGCCATTGTGGGTAGTTCCTGACCTGCCATTTCCCACAGTCCAAATTTTTTTACAGTCTCTAAGATTGTTTTATAAAATTGTTAGATCACATCAATAAGATCTGCCAAATTAAATATTTGACTTTTATCTGATATTCTATATCTGGTAAAAATATATGTGTGTGTGTGTATATATATACACACACACACATCTAACATTCTATAAGCAATTCAATGATTTAACTATTAATGTTTTATGAGTTGTAAATATTATATATATATCCCTTTAAGTAATAGTTGATAACATGCATTTAGCTTTAGCTTTCTACTCAACATATATTTATAAATTTTAACATTAATGAAATATTTTGGATCCCAATATACACGTACTCTGTAATTCCTATAGAGTTTAAATTAAAGCTACTTTTAAAGAGTTAATAAAGTTTCTTATTTAGTTTTTAAGTGAAGGAAATAAAATTTGAGCTTGAAATATTAAGACTGACTCTTCATGGGAACTGGAATGAATTATTCAGAAGCATTCAGAAAAACACTGCTTTGCCATATTTTTTTCTAGCATAAAAGGTGGATACTCTATTCACTCTGAGTATTTCCTAAAATTTCATGGATTTTGTGTTTTGATCCCAACATAAACATTTTGGAAGTTAAATATTGGAAAAACGTTGGAGAAGATTCTTGAATCCCACCTTTATATTCTTTCCCTCCGTAGCTGAAGTAGAAGTTTTCAGCCTTGTCCTAACAGAACTTCACTGCAAATACCTGCATCCCTTTGTTTCCTGTCTTAGGCTTTCTTCAGCTCTGAAACCAAAAATGTACTGAACTTAACAAACTCAGGGGCAATCCTTAACAGATGGAAGACTTAGTGGATAAACCCCCAGCCTTCTTATTGTTCAGTGGGACAATTTGAAGGTGTGGTCCACACAATAGCTCAGAGGGGGTCCAATAGAGTGGAGCATCAATTATCTGTAGCAGTAACCCTCTCATTAATGTACCATTTATTAGCTTTTCTCCTTTTCCCGTCTCACTTATCTCATCTGTCCCCTACTTGTATCTCCTAAGATCACCTCCCAAACAAACTATATGTTTGTTTGTCTTTTTCTCATACTGGCTTTTGGAGAAAAATGAACTAAAATAGTTTGACCTCCAGTTTCTCTAAAGACATACTTAAACCTTTCCAATACAAATAAACAAAAGTTCCATGAACCTCTTGAAGTAAAATTCACAAAACAATGTTCTGATGAATTAATCTATATGATTCAAAAACTTGTGTATTCCATTGCCCTGATTGCACAGATAATCTAAATATCAGAAAGAAACCAAAGCTATCCTCAATTGTCCCTAATTTTTAGTTTTGATGATGCATGAAACTTAGATGTTGCTATGTTGTTCAGTATTTGGCCAGCAAAAAGCTTGGCTAATTCTCTTATTATTAACCACAACCTACATCAGCATTGTTGCCAAGAATGTGAAGATAAACTCCTGAATGTAATACATGCCAAAAAAATTGTGTCCTTTGTGTCTAATTGAACATTTTTTTTCCATTTTTTGGAAAGTGAGCACTTTTTTTCAATTATGTTTGTTTTTTAAAAGACTGTAATTTTAACTGGATGAACTGCTTACTAATTCTTTCTTCTTTTTCTATTTTTCCTGTGGAGTACTTCCTATTTACTTTTCTTATCTAAGGTGAACAACATAATGTTTATACATACATACACACTATATATATTAAAACATGTAGTTTTATATATGATGTGTGTATATATACACACACACATAGTTAAATGGTTAGTTTAAACACATGAACAAGGTTGGTTGAAACTCAATGAAAATGCTTTATTCCTAAGTATTTTTACTAAATAATAGTACCAATAAATTAGAAAATTTTCAGGTCCTAGATTTTATATTAGGGATTTATTTAGCTGTAGTGCAAATATGTAGAATATAATTCATAGGGAAACATTTTTTCCAGTTAAGATCCTTGGGGATTATACTAGCAAAAAAAAATACTTAAATTCAATATTTGAGGCTAATAAAATAAATGTAATTAAGAATAATGCAAAAACATAACTACAATTGTTAAAATATATTAGTTTAATATTTTGTCTAGTTAATTTAACAAAAGAAAATGAGATGGAGCAGAGAAAAGGACAAAAGATAAATTGTCAGAAAGTTGGTCTACTTTGTAAAATTCTTAAGTGACTTAGATGCAACTAAATAACATGTTACTTGAAAGTATAAATAGTGAAATTTCTTATAATTGTAATTGTTATCTCATGGCCAAATGAGATGTAAACTGTAGAAAACCTCTGTTTTTCTAAGTTGTAATGAGGAAAACTTATCTTTCTGTCTATATGTAACTTTTCAGATCCAAAATATCTCTGAAAAAATTCGTCTCTTTGAAACTCTTTTCCTTTTCTTGTAAGCAATAATTATGCCATTTTTCAAGTAACGTCTCATTCTTAAGAGCCATAAATGACACTCAGAGAGCTATAAAAGATTTTAATTTTATATATTGACAAGCATAATTCAAATTTCCTATTTCACCAGATCAAAGTAAATTCTGTACCATCTAGTCTAAAGGTAAGATTTATTATTTTCTGTAAATACCTAAAGTTAGTAAACACATTTTTAAAATTTATTTATTTATTTATTTTTTTAGTAGGAGTCTCCCTCTGTCGCCCAGTCTGGAGTGCAGTGGCGCGATCTCGGCTCACTGCAACCTCCGTCTCCCAAGGTTCAGGGGATTCTCCTGCCTCAGCCTGCCGAATACCTGGGACTACAGGCGCCCGCCACCACGCCTGGCTGGTTTTTTTTTTTTTTTTTTTTTTTTTTTAGTAGCGATGGAGTTTCACTGTGTTAGCCAGGAAGGTCTCGATCTCCTGATCTCGTGATCTGCCAGCTTCGGCCTCCCAAAGTGCTGCGATTACAGACGTGAGCCACCATGTCTGGCAGTAAATACATTTTCTGTTGGACAATACATTAATTTAGAAATTTAAAATTAATAAATTATTGCCAGCAATCAATACTATTATAGATAACACCTTTAAAAAAAATACAGTAACTTAATTGATGTTTAATTTCATCTCTAAACAATTTATTTTAAGTAAGGAATTGCAGGATGACCACAAAGTTCAATTGAAGCTAAAGCCAGAGCTGTCCAACTTCCCACCATATTTTCGCCTCCATGCCGAAAAGGGAAAGCAGTACCTCTTGATCAAAAATGAAGGATATGACTAAACCTATTAAAAGTTGTGCTCTTCCCCACATTTTGCGTTTTGGATTTCCCCCTTGCTGTTCTCATGAGAGTGAGTTCCCATGAGACGTGATTGTTTGAAACTGTGTAGCACCTTCCCCTTTGCTCTCTCTCCCTTCTGCTCCACCGTGGTAAGATGTGCTTGCTTCCCCTTCGCCTTCTGCCATTATTGTAAGTTTCCTGAGAGCTCCCAGCCATGCTTTCTGTACAGCCTGAGGAACCGTAAGTCAATTACACCCCTTAACCTCATAAATTACCCAATTTCAGGTTTCTGTTTTGTTTTGTTTTGTTTTCTGAGACTGAGTCTCACTCCGTCGCCGGGGCTGGAGTGCGGTGGCACAATCTTACTTCAACCTTCACCTCCAGGATTCAAGCAATTCCTCTGCCTCAGCCTCCTGAGCAGCTGGGACTACAGGCGCACACCACCAAGCTAAGCTAATTTTTGTAATTTGTAGTAGAGATGGTGTTTTGTCATGTTGGCCAGGCTGGTCTCAAACTCCTGACCTCAGGTGATCTGCCCACCTCTACCTCCCAAAGTGTTGGGATTACAGGTATGAGTCACAGTGCCCAGCCTCAGGCAGTTCTTCATAGCAGTGTGAGAATGGACAAACACAGCTACATTCTTGGGACCTCCATTTTGGACTTTCATCTCAAGAACTGTGAGAGAATAAATTTCTGTTGCTTTAAGCCACTCAGACTTTGGTGATTTATTATAGCAGCTGTAGAAACTAATATGGAAGGTGGCTAAATATTTTATATGACTTGTATACTTCAATTATTGCTCACATGTCCAGTATTATACATAAGTAATTAAAGATTCTATTCTTCCTGAGGTAATAACTTACTAGATAAATAATAAGTTAACATTCTTTGAATGTTATGCATGTAGAAGGCACCATTTCTATTGTTTTCATGTATTAATTTGTAAAATTTTCATAATTACATAAAAATATGTACTAATATGTCTTCAAGTTGATTATTCTATTAGTCTTTCTTTCTTTCTTTCTTTCTTTCTTTTTTTCTGCTTTTGTATGGATAGAATCAACCTTTTGTATGCTGTTACTTTTACCCTATCTTTATATTTCCTAGGTACCAATCTCCTTATCTGCAAAGAAAGAGATTTGAAAATGTGGTCTGTAGAGTCCTCTCCTGACATAGCCTATGATTCTAAATCCTATCCACAATTCCCAATTCAAGACCAGATGGCCATTTTCAGTTCCCCCACCCATGTTGCCAAGATGGGCTAACTTCTCTTTGCCAAGTTTGTTCATGGGACCAATGTGGTACATCCAAAGTGTATCCAATCTTGAAAAAAATGATGACATCCTGGAGGATAGACTATGTGTTATACTTTCTTATCCTCATCACAGAATAGATGTTTAATAAACACCTATATTATCGTCACAAAATCACTTATATCTTGTATGACATTGCACTAAAAAGAAAAGAAAGTTACTGTCACTTGATTAAGTTTCTTATCTTTTAGTGGGCACAAACTCTGCTTTTTACAACTTTTACTCAGGAGACTGATTTAACACAGAGAGAACCAATTAAGTATCACTATTTTTGTTGTATCACTTTCCCCTGCATATCCTGATTTAAAAATTCTTTTATTACCAAAGAGATAATGCATCACTGAATCAGAAAATGTTTAATTATGGTCTGGTGGGAGCTTTGCTCACACATAAGTAAACCGTGTAACTTCTGGAATCATTGAAAAATAGTATTTCTTATTATCTGACAAGACGTCAGCTATGCACTTAGGACAAGCCTCAAAAACACTTGTTTGACCATAGGTGGATAGGTGGACATTGGGTCAGAGTCAGATAGACTTGTGTTTGAAATATAGCTTTGCCATTGATTATGTAAACTTAGAGAAGTTGATTAACCCTTCCCAGCTTCAGTTTCTTTGTTACAGTAAAATAGAGATGGTAGTAACTATCTTATGTTTTTGTTGAAAAGATTCCTTAGGAAGATGTACACAAACCACTTAGCATTCCTTGGCATAAAGAAAGAAGCTCAATAAGTAACTTTCTTACTATTTAAATCATTGTGTGGAAGCATTTATAGAGTGTATTTTTGTTTATCTTTAAAAACAATTTGCTTTGCTTTGTCAGATTAATTTGGTAGAACATGAATAGCACAGTTGTATAAGAAGTTGAGAACCTGTTTAGTGTAAGATCATGGAACCATCGAATATTAGAGCAGTAGAACCCTGAGACATGAAACATTTCATTTCACTTCCATCATTCACAACACAAAACACATATACATCATATAGACGAAGAAAGGGAGACCCTGGAAATTGGAATTTTTTTGTTTGTTTGTTTGCACATATAGAAAACTTGGAGGCTAGTCCTAATTCTCTCTTTTTCTAGCCAGCATTGCTTTATCCACACAATTCCGTTCTCTCAGATAATGAGAGATCAACATGAAGAAAATTGGAAGAAAGTAACAAAACATGACACAGATGTGAAGTGTATATGTTATCTATTAACGAAGTAATGCTATAAGACAACCATAATGCTCAGTGACATACAATAATAAACATTATTCAGATCTATAGGTGGGTTACTTTTGCTGGACTTAGCTGGCCAGATTTTCTGATCTGACTGGGCACCCTCAGGCATCTGTGGTCTGTTTCTGAGGAAACAGACGGCTATTGGCTGAGGCACTCAGCACTTCTCATAGTCTATTATCTTCAAGGTAGCTTGGGCTTGGTCTCACAGCATGGTAGGAATCCAGGCGAGAGAGAGACAGCAGAGGTATTCACATCTCTTGATGCTTAGGCTTATCCCTGCTACAGTATCACCTCTGCCAAAGTCTACTAATGAAATACATCATGAAACCAATCCAGAACTAAGCGGTGGGGAAACAGACTCCACTTCATGATGGGAAAAACTTAAGAGTGCTGTTGCTAAGATGTAAACACCAATAGGGGTAAAGAGTTGGGGCCAATTTTGTAGGCATTCAAAGGAGATTGTGCAATTATGTAATAAAATTTACCTTTCCATTCTCTGTCTTATAATATTTCTCCAAAATATTTGATACACTGGTGTCTAGTTGCTGTCTAATTGATATCATAAGAAAACTTCAACATTTAATAAGAAAAAAATGCCAAAATAAAATCTTTTAAATGTTAATAAACTCAGTTGAATTGCAAAATGTAAATACCAATTTCATCTCTTCTTTAACCATAATCAACCTTCTATACCCTTAGTCTGAGTGCATGTGGACTGTTCTTTATCATGAGTTAAAACCAGCATTTGAAATCTGTTTGTCACTTTCTGAAATCAAGATTAGCATTAAGTGTTAATGCTACCAAATATATCAATCATCTTAACACAACCATTTAGGCACTCACACAGAAGCCTTATAATCCTCTTTCAATACAACATATGAGAAAATCTTGAAAATTATTGTTGTGATATATATGCATTTTATACATTTTTATTTTATTTATATTTTATATATAAATAAGAATAAAAATAATTACTAAAATAATCAGTTTATGTTATTATTTTTAATGGCAAATCAAGTAGATTTTAGGTGAAAGGTTTAGAGTTGAAATCATCTATCTTATGTATAAGGTAGAAATATTTGGCCTTTTTCTAAATTATTGTTAGTTAACAAGAAGTCAATTAGAAAGGCTGCTTATAAAACAATTTTATAGTTACTGTTTGAAATATTAGTAATATTCTTCAAGGATATTAGTAAGTTATTGGAACTTATTAAGAGGATTAATCTCTGAAATTAATTTTCTATCGTAAACGCATTTTTAAAAAATTGAACTTATCTCAATAGTATAGTATTAAAATAAGCTTATTCCCTACTTCAACACTTAATACATTTTTGCTAAAATAAATTACTTTCACAATAAATATATTATAAAAAATGCATATTATTTTTATATTCCACTGGAAATAAAGGTAAACTTTAAAGTAAGATGATTGTTCTATAAATTTCAAGACAATTCTAAGTAAAAATGTGCTAATCTCATCTTAATGGTGTTACCTTAAACTTAAGCCAAATCATAAGAGTATAAGAAACCAGGCTAGGAGGGAATGAAATATGGGTCCCTGAGCTTTAATAAAGAGTGATTATTTCAACTGAGGTTTTTTTCAGGACTTGATGCTTTTTTACATCACTGACATTATGGGAGATATTATCAAAATTGGTAATAAATATTTTTGAAGATGTTAATATTTGAAGAACTATAAATGCAAGACTATAGTTACAAATGCTGTACATCAAACTTTTCCCTTATGCACTTATAAAAAAATAACATTATAAATATAAAGATTTTCTGTTTTTCATCTTTCATCAACCATGAATTACTTCCACATTCTTCTGTTAGCACAGGAGGAATAATGTTTCAAAATGTATTTTTTTGAGCATGTATATTGGCAATATAAGGGGCTAGCTGAACTTCTAACACCTGGCAGATATTAAATCTCAGTTAATGCACTTTTTCTCTGGTATTTCTAAAAGTGCTGTACTGCAATATTTTTCATTTGTTGATTTACCTGGTTAGACAGAATAGGTATCTAATTTAGAAAAGGTAGCTCTTGTTTAATGTGACTTTATATTTATTTACAATGTTCAGTATTATGTTACATTCTCCTTAATGAAATCAGCTAAATTCCAACAACAACAACAACAAAACTCTGAGGTATTCACTTAGAGTAGGGTGCAATAACCTTTGCTGTTTTTCCAATAATTCATTTGGCACTTATTGCTTGTAATAAACAGATCTCTTCATGCACTCTGAGGGAATCTGATCTTTCACTAAGGTAAGTGCTACCCCAAGGGTTCAAAGAGGATGGAAAGAATTTAGAAACCTCAAAGTTGGCTTCTGTGAACACCTGGTTAATTATGTGAGACAATAAATGAGAAGTATGACAACTTTAAACATACTTATTTTATTTCCAGGCTACCAGGTTGTGTGTGTGTGTGTGTGTGTGTGTGTGTGTGTGTATGCATGTAATTGTTTTCCTGCTTCCCTATGTAGAATACATATTAAAAAAACTTTATAATAAACTTTATGAAAGATAACCCTCCAGACTCTGGCTCATCTAATTTTACCTTAGAAGGAATAGGATTAGCTACCAATCTTAATACCAAATACATGAAAAGCTACCAGATCATTAGGACTGGAAATCAAAGCACATGGGCATTTAGGAAAGATCTGAAATTGTTTGTCTGAATTTGTTTAAATGTTAGGGATATTTGTGATATTTTAGTATATGGAAATATATTTTGCATTGAGTCTCATGTCAGTCTTTACACGTATGGATGATATACATGTAATAATGTTTATGTTCAGTTGTTGTTTATGGTCAATAAGGGGTAAGAGTAACTCTCCCATTGTCTTCCAGAGTAAAATTGACAACCATAATAATACAAATAATAGCTAATAAAATATACTATTATATTAAATATGTTAATCTTTCCAAAACCATGCTGATTTTACTATTACTATTACAACTTTACTGATTAGAAAGTTGATTTTAAGTAGTTAAACACTTACTTGCCCACAATGATCCAGTTCACAATGGGTGAAACTAGAATTCAGATAGAGGTGATGATTCCAGAATTTGAGCTGTTATTAGCTGCTACACTGTACACTGGATCATTTGTATTAGGAGGTTCAATCTCACATTTGTATTTGTACTTATACAAAGCCCAAAATACTCCATTGAAAATGAGTATGGGTATGACAGAGGCCTCCTTTTCTATCACAGGTTTCTTCCCTTTATGCTCATTAGAGCTAACCTAATAAATAAAAAGGTTTATTTTTATGAGAATGTTTCTAACATATCAATATTTGCATATGCCATATCCTTACCAATAAAGTTCACTAATGAGCATGGCTTTGTACATCAAGAACTGTAAATGGTCCAAAGTGTGTCTTATTCTCAGGCAAAATAAGTAACTTACCACATATATATGTGATTTTGGAGGTGCCTACAGAACTCTTCTGTACCATCGTATCTCCACTCCCCAAATCCCAACCACCATCAAACACCTAATTTACTCATCACCAAATTCTGAATTGGCAGGATGCGTTATACATGGAAAAAGCTCCAATTTGGGAAGAGTTGATAGTTGAAGGAAACTGCAGGCTTGGGATTTGAACTAATGCTCTCTCCATCCCTATCTCAGTAAGAAAAGGCAGGACCTTGCCAAAGAAATGTCACAATAAAAGGGAAAATGAAACCTCTATGGTACTATGATATTCTAAATGATGTCAGGACCTAGAAAATGCTATCCTTTCATAAATACCATTGTCAAATATCAAAATGTTACTGGTATAATAGTAGAAATTAAAAATCTCATTAGGAGGGGGTGGAGCAAGATGGCCGAATAGGAACAGCTCCAGTCTCCAACTCCCAGTGCGAGTGACACAGAAGACCGGTGATTTCTGCATTTTCAACTGAGGTACTGGGGTCATCTCTCTAGGGAGTGCCGGACAGTCGGTGCTGGTCAGCTGCTGCAGCCTGACCAGCGTGAGCTGAAGCAGGGCGAGGCATTGCCTCACCTGGAAGCGCAAGGGGGAAGGAAATCCGTTTTCCTAGCCAGGGGAACTGAGACACACAACACCTGGAAAATCGGGTAACTCCCACCCCAATACTGCGCTTTAAGGAAACAGGCACACCAGGAGAATATATCCCACACCTGGCCGGGAGGGTCCCACGCCCACGGAGCCTCCCTCACTGCTAACACAGCAGTCTGCAGCGATCTATCCGCAAGGCAGCAGCGAGGCTGGGGGAGGGGCGCCCGCCATTGCTGAGGCTTAAGTCGGTAAACAAAGCCGCTGGGAAGCTCGAACTGGGTGGAGCTCACAGCAGCTCAAGGAAGCCTGCCTGTCTCTGTAGACTCCACCTCTGGGGACAGCGCATAGCTGAGGTCCAATAGGGGAAGCAGAGGGGGCCAGTGCAGACGCGAACGACTCTGTCTGACAGCTTTAGGGAGAGCCGTGGATCTCCCAACACGGAGGTTGAGATCTGAGAACGGACAGACTGCCTGCTCAGGTGGGTCCCTGACCTCTGAGTAGCCTAGCTGGGAGACAACCCCCACTAGGGGCAGTCTGACACCCCACACCTCACAGGGTGGAGTCACCCCTGAGAGGAACCTTCCAAAGGAAGAATCAGACAGGTACACTCGCTGTTCAGCAATATTCTATCTTCGGCAACCTCTGCTGCTGATACCCAGGCAAACAGGGTCTGGAGTGGACCTCAAGCAATCTCCAACAGACCAACAGACAGTCCTTCTGACTGTCAGACGGAAAACTATCAAACAGGAAGGACACCTATACCAAAACCCCATCAGTACGTCACCATCATCAAAGACCAGAGACAGATAAAACCACAAAGATGGGGAAGAAGCAGGGCAGAAAAGCTGGAAATTCAAAAAATAAGAATGCATCTCCCCCTGCAAAGGAGCGCAGCTCATCGCCAGCAACGGATCAAAGCTGGTCAGAGAATGACTTTGACGAGATGAGAGAAGAAGGCTTCAGTCCATCAAACTTCTCAGAGCTAAAGGAGGAATTACGTACCCAGCGCAAAGAAACTAAAAATCTTGAAAAAAGAGTGGAAGAATTGACAGCTAGACTAATTAATGCAGAGAAGATCATAAACGAAATGACAGAGATGAAAACCATGACACGAGAAATACGTGACAAATGCACAAGCTTCAGTAACCGACTCGATCAACTGGAAGAAAGAGTATCAGGAATTGAGGATCAAATGAATGAAATGAAGCGAGAAGAGAAACCAAAGGAAAAAAGAAGAAAAAGAAATGAACAAAGCCTGCAAGAAGTATGGGATTATGTAAAAAGACCAAATCTACGTCTGATTGGGGTGCCTGAAAGTGAGGGGGAAAATGGAACCAAGTTGGAAAACACTCTTCAGGATATCATCCAGGAGAACTTCCCCAACCTAGTAGGGCAGGCCAACATTCAAATTCAGGAAATACAGAGAACGCCACAAAGATACTCCTCCAGAAGAGCAACTCCAAGACACATAATTGCCAGATTCACCAAAGTTGAAATGAAGGAAAAAATCTTAAGGGCAGCCAGAGAGAAAGGTCGGGTTACCCACAAAGGGAAGCCCATCAGACTAACAGCAGATCTCTCGGCAGAAACTCTACAAGCCAGAAGAGAGTGGGGGCCAATATTCAACGTTCTTAAAGAAAAGAATTTTCAACCCAGAATTTCATATCCAGCCAAACTAAGTTTCATCAGTGAAGGAGAAATAAAATCCTTTACAGATAAGCAAATGCTTAGGGATTTTGTCACCACCAGGCCTGCCTTACAAGAGACCCTGAAGGAAGCCCTAAACATGGAAAGGAACAACCGGTACCAGCCATTGCAAAAACATGCCAAAATGTAAAGACCATCGAGGCTAGGAAGAAACTGCATCAACTAACGAGCAAAAAAACCAGTTAATATCATAATGACAGGATCAAGTTCACACATAACAATATTAACCTTAAATGTCAATGGACTAAATGCTCCAATTAAAAGACACAGACTGGCAAACTGGATAAAGAGTCAAGACCCATCAGTCTGCTGTATTCAGGAGACCCATCTCACATGCAGAGACATACATAGGCTCAAAATAAAGGGATGGAGGAAGATCTACCAAGCAAATGGAGAACAAAAAAAAGCAGGGGTTGCAATCCTAGTCTCTGATAAAACAGACTTTAAACCATCAAAGATCAAAAGAGACAAAGAAGGCCATTACATAATGGTAAAGGGATCAATTCAACAGGAAGAGCTAACTCTCCTAAATATATATGCACCCAATACAGGAGCACCCAGATTTATAAAGCAAGTCCTTAGAGACCTACAAAGAGACTTAGACTCCCATACAATAATAATGGGAGACTTCAACATTCCACTGTCAACATTAGACAGATCAACGAGACAGAAAAAGTTAACAAGGATATCCAAGAATTGAACTCATCTCTGCACCAAGCAGACCTAATAGACATCTATAGAACTCTCCACCCCAAATCAACAGAATATACATTCCTCTCAGCACCACATCGCACTTATTCCAAAATTGACCACATAATTGGAAGTAAAGCACTCCTCAGCAAATGTACAAGAACAGAAATTATAACAAACTGTCTCTCAGACCACAGTGCAATCAAACTAGAACTCAGGACTAAGAAACTCAATCAAAACTGCTCAACTACATGGAAACTGAACAACCTGCTCCTGAATGACTACTGGGTACATAACGAAATGAAAGCAGAAATAAAGATGTTCTTTGAAACCAATGAGAACAAAGATACAACATACCAGAATCTCTGGGACACATTTAAAGCAGTGTGTAGAGGGAAATTTATAGCACTAAATGCCCACAAGAGAAAGCAGGAAAGATCTAAAATTGACACTCTAACATCACAATTAAAAGAACTAGAGAGGCAAGAGCAAACACATTCAAAAGCTAGCAGAAGGCAAGAAATAACTAAGATCACAGCAGAACTGAAGGAGATAGAGACACAAAAAACCCTCCAAAAAATCAATGAATCCAGGAGTTGGTTTTTTGAAAAGATCAACAAAATTGACAGACCGCTAGCAAGACTAATAAAGAAGAAAAGAGAGAGGAATCAAATAGATGCAATAAAAAATGATAAAGGGGATATCACCACCGACCCCACAGAAATACAAACAACCATCAGAGAATACTATAAATGCCTCTACGCAAATCAACTAGAAAATCTAGAAGAAATGGATAACTTCCTGGACACTTACACTCTCCCAAGACTAAACCAGGAAGAAGTTGAATCCCTGAATAGACCAATAGCAGGCTCTGAAATTGAGGCAATAATTAATAGCCTACCAACCAAAAAAAGTCCAGGACCAGATGGATTCACAGCTGAATTCTACCAGAGGTACAAGGAGGAGCTGGTACCATTCCTTCTGAAACTATTCCAATCAATAGAAAAAGAGGGAATCCTCCCTAACTCATTTTATGAGTCCAACATCATCCTGATACCAAAGCCTGGCAGAGACACAACAAAAAAAGAGAATTTTAGACCAATATCCCTGATGAACATCGATGCAAAAATTCTCAATAAAATACTAGCAAACCGGATTCAGCAGCACATCAAAAAGCTTATCCACCATGATCAAGTGGGCTTCATCCCTGGAATGCAAGGCTGGTTCAACATTCGCAAATCAATAAACGTAATCCAGCATATAAACAGAACCAAAGACAAGAACCACATGATTATCTCAATAGATGCAGAAAAGGCTTTTGACAAAATTCAACAGCCCTTGATGCTAAAAACGCTCAATAAATTCGGTATTGATGGAACGTACCTCAAAATAATACCTAGGAATCCAGCTTACAAGGGATGTAAAGGACCTCTTCAAGGAGAACTACAAACCACTGCTCAGTGAAATCAAAGAGGACACAAACAAATGGAAGAACATACCATGCTCATGGATACGAAGAATCAATATCGTGAAAATGGCCATATTGCCCAAGGTTATTTATAGATTCAATGCCATCCCCATCAAGCTACCAATGAGTTTCTTCACAGAATTGGAAAAAACTGCTTTAAAGTTCATATGGAACCAAAAAAGAGCCCGCATTGCCAAGACAATCTTAAGTCAAAAGGACAAAGCTGGAGGCGTCATGCTACCTGACTTCAAACTATACTACAAGGCTATAGTAACCAAAACAGCATGGTACTGGTACCACAACAGAGAAATAGACCAATGGAACAGAACAGAGTCCTCAGAAATAATACCACACATCTACAGCCATCTGATCTTTGACAAACCTGAGAGAAACAAGAAATGGGGAAAGGATTCCCTATTTAATAAATGGTGCTGGAAAATTGGCTAGCCATAAGTAGAAAGCTGAAACTGAATCCTTTCCTTACCCCTTATACGAAAATTAATTCAAGATGGATTAGAGACTTAAATGTTAGACCTAATACCATAAAAACCCTAGAAGAAAATCTAGGTAGTACCATTCAGGACATAGGCATGGGCAAGGACTTCATGTCTAAAACACCAAAAGCAACGGCAGCAAAAGCCAAAATTGACAAATGGGATCTAATTAAACTAAAGAGCTTTTGCACAGCAAAAGAAACTACCATCAGAGTGAACAGGCAACCTACAGAATGGGAGAAAATTTTTGCAACCTACTCATCTGACAAGGGCTAATATCCAGAATCTACAAAGAACTCAAACAAATATACAAGAAAAAAACAAACAACCCCATCAAAAAGTGGGCAAAGGATATGAACAGACATTTCTCAAAAGAAGACATCCATACAGCCAACAGACACATGAAAAAATGCTCATCATCACTCGCCATCAGAGAAATGCAAATCAAAACCACAATGAGATACCATCTCACACCAGTTAGAATGGCAATCATTAAGAAGTCAGGAAACAACAGATGTTGGAGAGGATGTGGAGAAATAGGAACACTTTTACACTGTTGGTGGGATTGTAAACTAGTTCAACCATTATGGAAAACAGTATGGCGATTCCTCAAGGAGCTAGAACTAGATGTACCATATGACCCAGCCATCCCACTACTGGGTATATACCCAAAGGATTATAAATTACTCTACTACAAAGACACATGCACACGTATGTTTATTGCGGCACTATTCACAATAGCAAAGACTTGGAATCAACCCAAATGTCCATCTGTGACAGACTGGATTAAGAAAATGTGGCACATATACACCATGGAATACTATGCAGCCATAAAAAAGGATGAGTTTGCGTCCTTTGTAGGGACATGGATGCAGCTGGAAACCATCATTCTTAGCAAACTATCACAAGAAGAGAAAACCAAACACCACATATTCTCACTCATAGGTGGGAACTGAACAATGAGATCACTTGGACTCGGGAAGGGGAACATCACACACTGGGGCCTATCATGGGGAGGGGGGAGGAGGGAGGGATTGCATTGGGGAGTTATACATGATATAAACGTTATGCACATGTACCCTAGAACTTAAAGTATAATTAAAAAAATCTAATTAGATCAATATACTAATTTAGTAGTGAGATCCCATTTCCTACTTCAGATTTGGCTTCAATTCCAAAGAAAAGTCAGAAAAAATATTTTTAATGCTGTTGTAATAGCATTATAGTTCTTTATTTTTGTTTTGCCTCTGTTCCAAAAATTATATCTATGTAATTTATTTTATAAATTTAAAAAAAAGGCCACAAATTTTACCCTCTCTATACAACCTTATTTTTGCAATATAACTTTTTGTATGTCCTCCAACTTGCAACTCTTCCATCAAGAAGTAGAATCTATCTTCCACCCCTTGATTTGTGGCTTATCCATATGACTTGCTTTGACCAATGGAATATTAACAAGTGTGATGCTAATAGAGATTGAAAACTATTTATGCACTGGATCTTGCTCTCTTGTGGCTCATTGAATCTT
Source organism: Trachypithecus francoisi (assembly GCF_009764315.1). NCBI lineage: Eukaryota > Metazoa > Chordata > Mammalia > Primates > Cercopithecidae > Trachypithecus > Trachypithecus francoisi. The sequence continues at coordinate 65,484,231 of NW_022681469.1, forward strand.
GATGTTCCATGTGCAGACACCTGAGTATCCGTGGAGGATGACAAAATTTTTCAAATGAGGACTTTATAGACTAATCAACTTGCCAACTGTCAGATATGAGTGAGATGATTCTAGACCATTAAGCCTTGGCTGAGCCTGTGTGGACAGAAAAAAAAAATTGTCTAAGCAATCTAAAGAATTGTGAGAATAATAAATACTTGTTGTTTTAAGCCAATAAGGTTTGGGGTGGTTTGTTACACAGCAAAAAATAATTGATACATTCTCTAGCTTTTTGTTGTTGTTGTTGCTGTTGTTGTAGATACAAATCTTTAAGAAAACATAGCACTTTCTGGCATGAGAAAAATACATATGGAAATGTAAAAATATGAATGTTCACACTATTCAGCAATTCTAAGAGAGCATCTAATTGCTAGGTTCTGAAATAGAATGAAATATCACTGCTCAGTTTACACAACGCAAAACTGGCTCCCGTTGTGTTGCCAGTGTTACATGTGAGGAAAATGAGAAGCACAGTTATGTTTATGTTGACACGTCTTCATTTCAAGTTTAAGCATTTGATTTGTTTATACTTTCCCCCATTTCCTTGGTTCAGCTGCACTGTCTGGGTTTTAACAAGCTTCAGTTTTACCTCATTCGGTGAGACAGTGTCTGAGTTTAGGATTAACATTTGTACAGTGAAACATAAATGCTCATGAATTGTATATAATATTTTAGCAAAAGCTTATTTAGTTTTACTGCTTTCACAAATTTTTGGTTTAACCAGCAGTCTTCTGTTACTCCCTTACAAGTTCAATTTAATGAATGGTAAGAATGTAATAGTTGGAATGTTTTTATTCTAGGTTAACAAGTTTAGTAGGTAGCTGCTCTCTGCTGTGAAGTAAAGTTTCAAATTTTATTTTATCTTTTTCTATTTCCCTCTATCCCAAATTTGAACTGCTTCTCTTAACAAATAGATCTAAAAAGTTTAAGTTACTCTGAAATAAGTGTATATCTTGATCAGATTAAGTAAAAATAATGCTTGAAAAGTTTTTTTAAAAACTACGCACAAAGTTCGGTGTCACTAGAACACCATTTTTCTATCTTGTGTATGTAGCATATTTTTGAAATCTTCTGCTTTCCCTATTTTTGCCTGTCTTCCAGTCTCCTGAAATAAGCGCTCCCTGTCCTCAGGAATTCAGTGATCTAAACCTCATAGATTTGGAAGAAAACTTAGAGGCTTTCCTGAGTCTATATTTAAAATATATTTTACTCCTATTATGAGTAAGAAATGCATTAATGTACATATAATATTAATAACATATCTTCATAAATTAATATTTATTTTCATATTTTCATCAATGCATGATGATAGTTTTTAATTCTTTTTTATTTTGTTTCCACTGACTTCTATTATGTTATCTTTTTATTTGTTGGGTTTTTTTCTTGTTTTGCTTTTGTTTTTAAGTATTGGTCACTCACTACTAAATTGATTTTGCATTTTACTATTGGATTTTGGTCTATAGGTGGAAATACACTGTCCTACATTAGAAGGAATAAAATAATTTACATCTTAAGATGCTTGTTATTATAACTATTTCATTCCTTCTCATCTTTCTCTGCTTTTCTCCTAGTAAAGTAGATATCTCTATTCTAACCTCCTCTTAAGGCAGAGGAAATGTTATCTTCACAGATCTCAGGCCCATGGCAGAGTCATCCCATGAATCTTTTATACTTGGATCTCCTTTTCTTTGATTTCCTGATAATTGTAATTGCTCTCAAATTGGCTTATAGTTCATTTCATCTTTTTTAAAAAGTGTCTTTTTACCTGTCCTTCTTAAGACACCCTACACACACATACCCTACTTCCAGCTACTTTTAAGTTTTCTTTTTTAGCTTCATTTTTCTATCCCACTGGCCCCTGCTCCAAGACTTTGTCTTAGATACTACTCCTTGTGATAACAGCCCTTATCATCATCATTTTTGTAGAGCCCCAAATGCTACTAGGAATAATTTAAAATGGCTGGAATCAAGTATGGTTAGCAAAAACGACTTCCAAAGATGGAGAAACTAAAAATTATTTTGATGAGAAATGGGTCCCTCTACTGGTTTAAAAAATAATGAAGATTTAATTAACTAATTTATGTCCCTTGAATGTTTTTCTATCACTTTTCTAGATAAACCTTGAACAATGATATCAAGTAAATAAATTAAAGTTTGACAATATATTTCCTTGTTTAGAATTATGTCAGGTAATCTCTCATATATGAGCTGAATTCCAGTCTACTCTACTTCCCAGAATTACTCAGAACTCACTGGAGGGAAGCTCTTGCTTTTCTGCCTCTGGTATCTGCTCAAATGCTAGCATTCTTATGGTTACAAAGTTTCCCAGCTTCCACTCTCTCTTATGTTTCCCACCCCAAACCTTTCAATCTATTTTCCCCCTACTTACCTATGTCCATCATTATGAGAAATGAAGTATGTTATTTTCAAAAGTGTCCATCCTTGCAAGCACATACAATTAAAGTGGGATATGTGCATTCCTATCATGACTTTCTAGACTTTCAGCTGTAAGATGGGGATGCATTTATACTGTGCAGAGAATCTCATTGTGCTGAGAACCTATATTCTTCTCTTGGGAATTAAATCACTTCCCTTCCTTTCTCCTCACTAAACTCAATTCCCAGTTACTCAGGGTTTATTGATCGCAGCTAGATGTAGATAGAAAAGCAAAGTTCAGGGTCATAGGTCTCTGCTAGAGCACTTTTGCAGTTTTGAAGATTACTGAAATCATTGTACTGCTAATTGGTGGATTTCAATAGGGAGAAGAAAATCAGTCAATGTGGGCTGAGAAAATAGTTAAGTGCCAATAATCTTACTTCACATTTAAGAGTCACCACAGGTCTTCCCTATTTCATCCATTGTTTATCAATAAAGTATTTATTTATTGATTCATTTCATAATGGTTATACAATTTATAACCAGAGCCTAATTTTGATTTGATAGTTTTTATCACTTCTTTATAGCAATATAGGTCACATAGTAATCTGCCATTTTTCACTAAAGTCAACGTACGAATTGTTATTTGATCCCTTTAATCTGGAGAACCAGCTGAAATTTTTAATTTTAGAAAACAAAAGCGAAAAGCAGAATTTTTCTTAAAAACAAGAGCATTATGTATATCCTTAATTCTGTAAAACTCGATCAATGGAAGCCAGAAAGTAGTAAGAGCAGACTAACGACAACTGTTGCCAGACAATGCCTCCTTGATGGAATTAGCTACATAAATAATTTGTAAGGCCCCAGTGCAAAATAAAAAGTGGGGCTTCATGTTAAAAAATTACCAAAAATTTCAATTCACCAATAGCAAAACATTAAATTATTCTCAGGGCCCTTCTAAGTATATAGGACTCTTTGCAACTGCACAGGACATGTATATCCATGAAAAAGGCCTTGATTCTAGAACTTGTTTTGCAAATGTATACTGAAAGCTACAATCTCCTCCTCATCTGTATCTGAATTTATTGTATTGAGTCTTTTTTTTTTTTTTTTTTCATCACAGGCAGAACTTCTTGGAAGAGTACTATAATTGCTAGCAAATTCATTGGGAAACTGTTTATATGTGTGGAAAATAACACAATTAGATTTCTGCTTCATACTATTAAGCAAATAATCAGTTCTAGGTGGATTTAAGACTAAAATGTAAAAATTGAAAGTTTTTTTTTTTTTTTTTTAATTTTGAAAACAATAGAGATTATGGTTTTAGGTCAGGGAAATGTTCTTTAAAGAAGGTGTACAAAAAACACAAAAGTTGACATTGATATATTTAACTATATTAAACATTTTAGAAACCAAATTAAAAGACAAATTAAATACATTAAAGAAGTCAAGGCTATAATGTGAGAAAGCTATCTGTCATACAGATAGCTGATAATAGGTTACCATCAGAATGTATAAAGGATCGTTTAAAATAGGCAATTTTATATTTTAAAGAATACTATAAAAATAAATATACTTGAATGACCTATATATCTATAAAAACATGCTCATTATCAGAACAATTCCAGGTACCATTTTACACCACATCCTCATCTCCATCAATAGCCTTGGATATAGTCACAGACCTTCTGAGTCACGAGGGGTAGGGTGGGGCCTTGGAAAGTTAATTTTGAAGAAGCTCTCTGAGGGATTCTGATGAGTACCATGGTTAAAAAATGTTTTCCTGAATTTTAACAGATCCTGGTCCAAAGGAATCAATCATCATAGCCTAAAATTGTAACTTCCACACAGTTTTTCAATCTGTCACTTCCTTTCCATTGCTGTGGTTCATAGAGGTTTAGAGAGGGACTTTGGTACGTGTAAAGAGGTTGGTCTTAAATGTCAGACAGCAGTATGCTCCAGCTGTGCAGGAGGTGCAAGGACCATTAACCAGAGACTTCCAACAACCACATGGAAAGCAAGGAGAATAGAGTTCATGAGTCTCCATCAATGTCTTCTATATTTCTATATTTCTATATTAGGTGGCAATCATTTCCTCCAAACCCTTTCTCTTTAAACCCACAGCTCACAGAGAAACTGTATTTCCTGATGTTCACAAGAACCTGTCTCACTTCTTCTTTCATCCTTGATTGATGGAAGGAATAAATCATTCTTCACTTCTAGTGAAAAAGCAGGGAAGAAGTGCTCAGGGAAGGATGCAGCCAGGACATGGGTTTTTATTGGACCTGAAAAGATGATTAGTTGCCCTACAATAGAGCAGAGGCATGTTCTGATAACAGTAACTTCTGTATCATTTGAGGCAAAAACAGAAAAACAAACCTTATATGGTGTCTCACAAAAGAACCCTTTAGCTAATCTCTCTAATATGTAAAAAGCTGTAAATCTTAAGAAATAAAAGATTAAAAGTATATATAAAAATGGATAAAATATGTGGATAGAATTTACACAGAAAAAATAAATATATATAAATTATATGAAAATTTGCACCGTATTTTTCTTTATAAAAATGGCAGAGATTACTATTTCTGGGAAACTGGAAAATTTCAAAAGTTTTACAGTTTATTCTGCAGCTGTGGCTTTTGGAAAGCAGGTACTCTCATGTCTTACGAAATGGTCAATCTCTGTCAAGGAAAGTTCCCTTTCATCTATAATCTCATTTTTAGAAATCCACCCTGACAATAGACCTTCCAGAATACAAAAAAACATATTATTGTGAATTGCTATAATTTTGTGTTGTCTCAGCATTCATTTTGAATACAAGTTAAACCTTCTGATACCAGAAGCAGGGCTCAGTCATTCTTGACACAATTTCCAGTTCTACACCACACTTATATGGCTCAACCTGGCCAAAGGACTTAGATCCATCTCTCCCACTTCTTCTAAAAGGACAGTCAGGCTTTGCCTGGGAATGTAAGGTGATCCACACCGTATTCCCTTACATCTACTGCTAGTTGCCATGTGCTCTTCTCCTTCTCTGTCTGACTCTTCATTCCTGCCTCTTATGACCTGGGGAGAGGACTGCCCTCTTGACTCATTGTGCCTCGCTGCCTAGGATCTGTAAGTGAAGATCTTTGGATTTGTTTCTTATTGCGGCAGTATATTAAATTTGTGCCTTCCATCTGAAAAACCAAGAGCTTCCCCAGTCTGGGTTTTTTTCCTGGAAATGCAGGCGAGAGCACGAAGTCAAGCTTTCAGTGCCAGAGCAATGGTTAGTCATAATCTGGACACAGGTCAGACAAGAGCAACACAGGTATCTGCCAGTATAAAGAAGTTTCCGATGTGACAGACACCCCAACTCCACACCATCATCATGAGTTGGACAACTAGACATTAAGCCATCCTCCAAGTAAAAGAAATAAATATCCTATGAAAGGCGTACTGTAAACACCCATATCCAGCCCCAGTCCTTTTCCTTTAGGGCAGAGTTACCTGGTGCTCTGGTACTGGAACCTCAGGTTAGCTGGGGGCACTCAAAACACATATGCAAATGTTGCAAATGTTATTTTTTATGATGCTATTTTGTAATAGCAAAATTTCAAAACTTAAATTCTCATCTATAAGAAACTGCTTTAATAAAGCATCATAAAAAAAAGAAATACTAAGTAGCCATTAGAAAGAATGAGAAAAATCTGTATAAATTCTATCAATTTCTAGATTATAATTTTATGGAAAAAAGGAAGGTCAAAAACTGCATTTAATACTGTAATATGCTATCATTTGTGCAAAAAGAAGATAGATTTTCCCCCAAAAAGAACTAGGGGAAAGATAAAACAAAAGGTAATAAAAATGATTATATAAAATGGATGGGAGGGAAAGGGTGGAGCTAAATACAGTGAAAGGAAGATTTCCTTGAGTAAAACTTTTAATATAGTTAAAAATCTAAATAAAATTAAAAATCTAAAGCTATCTAATAACTGAGTCTACAATTATTACTATTAGTGGCAGTATCCCTATTTATGATGTTATTTTATGGGTACTGTAGAATAAAGCCAATAAATTAATACATTAATTTTATTAAAAGAAGACATGCCTGTAATCCCAGTGCTTTGGCAGGCAAAGGAAGGAGGATTGCTTGAGGTCAGCCTGAGAAACAGTGAGACACCATCCCTACAAAAATGTTTAAAAATTAGGTGGGCCTGGTAGCACAAGCCTGTAGTCCTGGTTATTTAGGAGTCTAAGGCAGGAGGATTGCTTGAGCCTACTAATATGAGGCTGCAGTGAGCTATGATCACGCCACTGCATGCCAGCCTGGGTGGCAGAGTGAGACCTCGTCTAAATACATACATACATACATACATACATACATACATGCATGCATAGTTTTACTGAGAGAAAAAGAGGTACCAATATAAAATACAAGGTAAAAAAATCCTGTTAATGTTAAAATTTTATTAGAAATATTAGTTTGAATTCTTGATTAAAAACACCAAAAGATGTTTCCTGTGTCTGTCCGCTATGAAGGTCTAGAAACAATAATAACCTAGTAGCAATGAGACACCAAATGACCAGATATTCGTTTCTCAGTACAATTGCTGAGTATAAGTAATTAATATCTATCATGCCAGAAGCAAAAAAAATACTAAAAGACTCATGAAGTAAAAGGGAGGGGGCAACACTGACCTAAAGAGGCCCCTTCAATTTGGGTTAATTTGAGAATCTCCTAGAATAATGACAACATTTGATTATAATCTCCTAAAACTGTGAGTCCAAAACCACAAAACATAAAAAACAAAAAGGAAAAGTCTCCTTTTACAGAAGACTACCAATAGAGCATAGAATAAATGATGAAATTAGATGAAATGTGAGAACTAATGAGTTTATATATCCCAATGTAAAAACTCCTTTAGGCAATTACTATAAATAGATGTTTAAACCATTGGGTTAAAGATCATTGGGGAAGATAAACTTTTTGCATCAGTTGTAAATTATTACCCACAGATTACCAGATAATTACAGAGGAAAAAATTACAAGGAAGAGATATGACAATCACTACTCATACCCAAGTGATCCAGCAGTTATGCACACAGTGGAGCAGCCTGATATTATGTACCTCCTACGTGTGATGCTGTAGAGTGCACAGCATTATCCATGTGGTGTCATTGCTAAACGACAGATTTTCCCTGAAGGTAATTATGATGAAATAAAATAATGCAAATTCAGAAAGCAGAATGTTCTCAAATAAAAATGACCTGACTCTTCAAAACAAAATGTAAAAATATAATAATAATAAAAAACAATAAAGTATTTAAAAATTAGACACAAAAGGCGTGTGTTAGGGGAAATTCTTGTAGATTAAAATAGACTAATTAGTCGTAACAATTAAATGCCATGAGGAAACATCATTGGATCCTATATCAGGAAACAAACCTAAAAGTTACTTCTAGGACAATTGGGAACATATGATTGTGGACTGAATATTCAATAATCTTATAAAATTATTGTTAACATATATTTTATGTCTGATAATGATATTGTGGTTATGCTGGATAATGTCTTTCTTTTATAAGGTGTTTGCTGACGTATTTATGAGAAATTTTTGTATCTGCAATCTACTTTTCAAATTGTTAAAAATTATATGCAGAGAGAAAGAGAGAGAGAGCAATGGTGGAGGACAGAAACATGGATGAAGCTAGGTGAAGGTTTTAGAGCTAGTCATTGCATCTTTAAAAAGTTCTCTATAGAGGGTTTTTTTTTTTAATAATACAAAGTTGGGGAAGGGGAAGGTATTTGTCTCATATTTACTTTCTGCAGCTCATATTCTGAAAGTTATATTCTTGTTCTTTTCAAACTGTACAAAAACTCCCTTGTTAAGCAGTCAAGCTATAACCACAACAGCAACACCACACCCTCAAGTACAGTTGAGTTTTGTATATTGTTCTCTCATTTCAAAGAACAAACGGCTATTTCTTGCCCTCCCTGTCCATCCCCACACCGTCTCTAAAGGGCAAAAGCCCAGATAAGCAATTTAACAATTTATATTAACACAGAAGACTTAGTATATGATTTCAGGTTAAGGTGATTTTATAATTGTTATTGCTGTTGTTTTTGCCTATTTATATAATTTTTCCCAGAACAAAGAATTCTATGACACAACTGGGGATTATGTATCACAGCTTTAGGAAAAATCTAATTACCTAAAAATTGTAAATGACTCCCATATATGCACATGCTACATTACGTGGATTTGTGGGATATCCTCACAAAATTTTCCATTAGGTAAAAATGCATTTCCTGAAATATTAATGATACCTGTAACTATTTAAACAATGTTAGTTTTCTCCTTTAGATTAGGTCTGTATAGTGCTAAAACCTACTAATTGTTTAATAAATACATGCTGAGTAAATCACTGAATGTATGGTACTGGAGTCTTGAGGTTCAATATCAGTAATCAATAAATAAATCTTTGAGTATAAAGGAGATGTCTGAGGGAGATGTGTAGAGTTTAAGGGAAGTAAGTCAAAGAAGAAAAATAAACTGAAAGGGGAAGAGGAAGGGTAAAAGAATGGTAATAACTGGAAGCATCAAGATGAATGTTTCATTCATATTCTTTAATTTTTCTCTTAGTCATATTTCAAATGAGTACTCACTACCTCATAGCTAGAGGCTGCCATATGGGAGAGTGAAACTTATAAAAAAATTCCATTTATTGCAGAACGTTCTATGAGGCATCACTGCTGGAGAAACTATTAGAGTAAAAAACAGGTAAGAAGTAAAATAAAACTTGAAGAAAATAGGCAAGAAATAAAACTGTAACATCTGTAACAGTTACATCTGTAGGCTAAAAAATGAATGAGCAGACTTAAAAAATATATACTTTTGATTTTATATTCTATTAACATACTTGGTTTGATTTCTCATAGACCCTTACTTTAGTATTTCCAATTATAACCACACTCTTTAAAATTGTGTTTGCTGTATATAAAATAATCATTGTTGTAGCAAATCTTTCAAAAACTAAAGTCAAGGCAATTTAAAGATGTGTGATGGAAAAGAGAGGGGGAGTTAAGTCAAGAAGCAACAATTAAGGAAATGTCTTAAACACCAACTCTATTTTGGTTTTCTTGAGCATTTTCCACTCTTTCCACTTGTGTTAGTCACCATCCCGCAGTTTCCTTTCATGTCACTGAAAGTGAGTTAACTCAGAAAATAAAGAGGCATCTGTCTCCATGCTTTCACTATTCTAAAAACAACTTACATTGCTCGCTACTGCAGCATAGAAGTTTAGTCAGACTCATTTGTTTTTCAAGTACCTTCCACTGTCTGCTCAGAATAAACACTATTGGAAAAAATTTACTATAGTAATCTGATGTGAGTTGTTTCCCTCTCTCTGAACTCAAAACATGTTTTCAGCATATGAGAAAGGCAAACTCAATTATTTTATGCTCAACAGAATTTTATGGAATCCCCTGACAGTTCAGATAAACTACTAAATGAATGTTTATTAGAAGCATGCATGCAAACGATACATTATAGGGAGGAAACTACTCGAAGCAGTTATTCCACCTGTAAACAAAGTTTGCCTGGGAAGATTTTATTTTATTCCTAGAAAAATGCCATGGATTAGATTGAAAACTAGAGGATATGTCATTGTAATTTTGTTTGTCTGACTCTGAATCTTGTGTAACCAGGAATGTCTATTCTCATAGATTTTGAATTTAGACCAAGTAAAAACTTGACAATAGACTTGGTGTCTGCTTTTCCCAAACATCATAACTTTTGAAAAATCTATACCATCAGCTGTGGTGAAGACAGGAGATGAGGGAGGGAGATAGATAGATAGATAGATAGATAGATAGATAGATAGATAGGTAATGGACATAGATAAATAATTTTACTGGCAATTCTACAGTCTCCTATGAATATCTGCACCACTCTTAACAGATTTTAAAGTTTATTTTGTCATCATTGTGAAACCAAAGAAAAGGTAGAACTTGCCTAAATTTTCAACAATGGTTTTAACACAAAGTATAACACTTATAACAACATATATTGTATATAATGCCCTTAACTATTTTTATATTAGTTATCTTTTCATTATTAGGATTGTAATCAATAGAAGAATTGAAGCATATCAGTTAAAAATCTGTTGTTAAAAATCTTAGTTTATAATATTTTAAGGAATAGTATATCTGAGTAGAAATACATAGTCATAGAATGACAAGCAATCAGAGTAACAATGGAACTTATGTTATATTAGTCCTGGGACATCATCAGATGATTCCAGACATGACCTCAATTGCTCCCCATAATATTATACCAGTGTCGTGCATATATGAGATAGTAAATATGGAAGTGTGTTTCTAAACAATTTCCTGATAGTGAATGTTTTAAAACTTATCTGTGACTCTATTTAATAAGTCTGAAAAATTGTAACTAAAAGAAGGACAAATAGGGTGCAAAAAAGAGGAAGAAGAAGGAAAATAAGAGAGAGAAGGACAAAGATAGGGAGAGAGGGAGAGCGCGAACCACCACCACCATTATCACCACTACCATCACAACAACTGGGATAGCAATGTTTCAATAGGGTAGTATTATTATCATTATTATTGTTTAATCTTTATTTCCATTAGCACTCTAAGTGTGACATATGAAAACTTCCTAAGGAAATAGATTTGAGAAAGCCAACTCGCAAATCTAGTGCTTCATTATATCAGCTGCATAAATTGTTTCCTAATTGGACGCTTACTCATCTTTTAAACATACTACCAGGTATGCAATGTTCAGGTGGAAAACCAGTTTAGGTTAATATATCATGTTATCTATTAGCACGGTAGCTGATTACTAAGTAATGCAAATGTTTAAATTACCAAAAAAAAAAAAAAAAAACTACATCCTAATAAAATTTAACTTTAATTCTCTAGAAAATACACAAAACAATGCACATTTTCAGGCATCATGGAGCATTTAGACTAACATTTTCCTTCATATTGATGTCAAAGAGAAAGAATCAAAGTGACTTATGTCACCAAAAGAAACAGGAAAGAAATATTATTTTAAACACCTACTCACAGCTGTTACCAAAAGTCATAGTAGATTTACTATCACATCAAATAAAAAAAATCAAAACATTGTTTGTCTTTATTATTTCCCCTACTGTGGGGAAGTAAGTGACCCATGCTAGTCGGTGAATTTTCTTCCTTTCTGGTGCATGTGACAAGAGTAGGTTTTAGCATTTATTTTGCATTACTGTCATTCTACGAAGAAACTAGAAAATATAAAATATTTGTATATATTAATTTCAGAAACCAAATTGCATATTTGTAATGAATATTAAATGCAACAAATTCAAAGTCATAAAGAATTAGATATACTTTTATGTTAACATGGCTTTTCTGTTAGGTTTATCTTTCAAAATTATAGCATTGAATAAATACATTTATCTGGTTTAGATCTGAATACCTACATTTACATATGCACATCTTCATACAAGTCAGACATGCCCACAAATATGCTCCTTTAGTAGTCTGAGCAGTTTTGCTGACCTGTTCCCAAATAGAAAGAAAATTATTAAGTAGAAATTCCCCAAGGGGAATCAAGTTTAAGTAATTTAAATGACAGTCTTGTTTAACTTTGCATTTTTCTATAGGAAGTCATCTCCTGATCTTGTCAGAAAGAATTTTTTTTCCTTTGTAACTCAATAACCCCCACATATGCCTTTGTTACAGTAGTCACTTCATTTTCAGTTTATTTTCCTTATTTCTCTCTATTACACATAGAACATAGAATTTTGGTTAGTACTTAATCGCCCATTACACATAGAACATTGTTTAGTATTCAATAACAGATAAATGAATGAACAAAAATTATTATTTAAATTCTATTAGGTTTCACATATAGCAATTCTACAAAAGAGTGCAAGGGAATAATTAAGACACAGAGCCAGTAGTTTATCAACACAGAATATGGTTCCTTTAAATTAGGTGCTTACTGCATGTTCTCACTCATAGGTGGGAACTGAACAATGAGATCACTTGGACTCGGGAAGGGAAACATCACACACCGGGGCCTATCATGGGGAGGGGGGAGGGGAGGGATTGCATTGGGAGTTATACCTGATGTAAATGACAGGTTGATGGGTGCTGACGAGTTGATGGGTGCAGCACACCAACATGGCACAAGTATACATATGTAACAAACCTGCACGTTGTGCACATGTACCCTAGAACTTAAAGTATAATAATAAAAATTAATTAATTAATTAATTAAGTGCTTATATTAATTTATCAAGTGGATTTATAATTAAATTATGCAAAAATTAAGTGATAATGTTATATATTACGGTCTGTAAAATAGTAAGAAAGCATCTTGCACATGTTACAAAAAAACAGTAAATATCCACTGTTTTGAGTCGACTTATTTATAAAAACCCCAGTTAATTCCAGTTAAGTTAAAAAGTTCTGTTTTGGAAAGATTTTCCCCCACCCTGGCTAAGAAGCATTAATGACAGCTTAATCCTATCACATCTTTTCATGAGAATACTATGTTTTGGAAATGACCTCAATTATAATGCTAGTTTATTCTTTTTCTGAAAGATATACCATGAAACTTTTAACTACTCCACTCCTACAACAGGATGTTCTGCTCTGATTGGCAGGGAGAGTTTGAAGGTGGGCTGGCAGAGACTGTGACCGCAACTGACTGCGTTCTGCAGAATTATGGTAATGAAATTGGAAGCCAACTTTCATGAAGCAGAAACCCTCAAGGTAATTGCCATGTACTATAACTTTTCCTCCCATTTGGAAAACAGAAATAAACAGCACAGTTTCCCCACGAATCTACTGTATTTACCAGTATTGTTTGTGGGGTATACTTTGCCAGTTGACATTACTTTAGTAAACTTATTATTATATGGTGAACACCTGCCCCATAAATATAGAATAGAACAGCTATATTATATTTGTGTTTGGTGAAATGAAGTGTTACCCAAACTCAGATGTGGTGAAGACCTTTTGTGCTCTCTATATTTATGGGAGCTACATGCCACTTAACATATACCAAATTTGGTAAGCAAACAAGTTTGACTCAAAGTTCAACTTTACATGATCTTTGTGACCGGAGATTGGGTCATTCAGTTTCTAATGTATAGTTTCAACTAAGTTAGAATTCTAAGTATGTTTTAAATTTTAAAAATAAAATGTTAAGTTTCTTACTGAATAGCTAAATATTGAATTGAAAGACTACTTCTACACTAGATTGATGGAGTTTTCTCTTATTAGTATAGAAAACCATCAGAAGTTTATTTAGATTAGGTATTACTTAGGAAGATAGCATTAGAAAGTATAGCCTTATATTTTCCTATAGCAACAGGATGTAATGGTGAGAAAGAACAGAAGCCAGAGAGATCTGGACTTGTATTTCTGCTACTTTCTGTATTCTTAGATAACTCACTTCAACTCTCTGAATCCTACTTCTTTGTTTAAAAATACAACTCTATTCTGTAAGTCTGTTTCTTAAGTATTTAGAAATAACATATATAAAGACCAAAAACAATCTCTGGCATAGAAAATTAAAACACATTGTTACCATGATTGCTGTTAATACTACTGCTCTTGTACTTTTAGTAAAATGTCTTATAACTTAATTATTCTAATATTATACTTTCCATTTGTCTTATTGTGAAGATGGAAATAAAGTTATAATTGCAACCATCAACAACAAAGACATTGTTGAATGTCTACTATGTCCAATTGTAGCTGGATAATAGGACTACAAGAATTGTAAAACCAACACAACATCCAAACCTCTTTCCTCAAGTCAGCTGGTATTGCCACTGAAAAGGAATTTAGTCTGAACCACCTGGAAGAAGGTATAGTACTAGAACTGAGGGTCAAATATCTTGAATTGATTATCAACAATTTCTTCATTTTTCAAATAAAAAACCGTGACCTATTAATGTAAAGGTAACTGAGAAACAGTTATTGATTTACACACACACACACACACACACATATATATGTATATATTCCAGATAAATGTAATCTTGGTATTGCTAATTTCATGTTGTACTGCCAAGTTACAAAACAAAACATAAACCAATCTAGTACGCCCATAAATAGAGTCTTGTCATAATTCTCTGCTCTCCTCAGACTGGAGAAAACAATGTTACCAGATAAAAATATAGTGAATGACTGTCTTAACAGTGAAATTGAGGAACCTGTTTCCCCAGTTAAATTCAATGTGAATTTCCTTACTTTTTATTTCATTTGGAAGCAGAATTTCCCATGAAGAATATACTGTAAAGAATGTCTTTATATTATACTCACATTATTAGTCATACTCATGTGCAATGGAATATTCTACAACAATTTTTTTTTTTTAATCTGGTGTAGCTTTACATGAACTAATGTGAGCAAATCCCAAGACATGTTAGGGGAATAAAACAAGATTTTACAACAATGAGTATATAATTCTATTATTTTTTTCTTGTTCTGGAACTTAGTATGTTTAATTTAATTGTACATTTTATTGTTGTGAAAACCACATTACATAAAGTTTACAATTTTAACCATTTCTAAGTGTGTGGTTCTGTATTGTTGAGTATATTCACATTGTTGTGAATAAGATCTCCAGAACTCATTCATATTGTAAATCTGAAACTTTATACTCATTAAACAATAATTCTCCTTTTTTCCCAAGCTCTGATAACCACCATTCTACTTTTTGTTTCCATGAATTTGACTACATTAGATATCTCATATAAGTGGAATCATACAATATTTGTCTTTTAATGACTGATTTATTAAACTTAGTATAATGTCCTCAAGATTCATCCATATTGCAACATGTGACAGGATTTCCTTTCCTTTTAAGACTGAATAAAATTCAATTTTATGTATATGCCATGTTTTGTTTATTCATTCATCCATTGATGGACATTTGGGCTGCTTCTATCTCTTGGCTAGTTTCATTTTTTAATTGAAAACATATGAGATATGTAATGTCTACATCCATGTATAATTGGATATTTATGATATAACATAGATATAAACATTTTACCAAAAAATAAGTTTTGAGAGTAGAGGAAGATATCATCTTAATTTATTACCAACATTATTTCTCTAGAGGTATAACCACTTTTATCAGTTCATTGTATATCACAAAAATATTTTTAAAAAATGTATGCATCTATGTACATTTAAAATCGAATTATGTATGCTATGATATTGTATTTATTATTCTATTTTTTAAAACTAGCACTTCCTTTGGGAGGCCGAGACAGGCGGATCACGAGGTCAGGAGATCGAGACCATCCTGGCTAATACGGTGAAACCCCGTCTCTACTAAAAAATACAAAAAACTAGCCGGGCGACGAGGCGGGCGCCTGTAGTCCCAGCTACTCGGGAGGCTGAGACAGGAGAATGGCGTGAACCCGGGAGGCGGAGCTTGCAGTGAGCTGAGAGCCGGCCACTGCACTCCAGCCTGGGTGGCAGAGCAAGACTCCGTCTCAAAAAAAAAAAAAAAAAAAAAAAAAAAAAAAAAAACTAGCACTCCTTTAGAGTAATATTTGTATCAGTAAATAGAACTTTACCTCATTTATTTTAACTGTTTATTAAATATATGATAATTCATGATTATGTGGACTGCTTTCACTATTGTGTTATCATTTAACTATTTTTGAAGTATAATACATATACAGAAAAGTATACACACCAGTTAATGTACTTTCACAAACTAAATTCACCTAGATCCGCAAATAGATGATTACCAGCCCCAGAAACTTCCCAGTCACTATTAACTCTGAGTGGCAACCACTCTCCTGACTTCTAACAACATAAATTAGTGTTGTCTCTTTTTGTACTTCATGTAAATTGAACCATATGAACAACATTCTTTTTTGTGTTTTATTTCTTTCATTCAACATTATGTTTGTGATCCTTATTCCTACTGCTGCAAATACTGGCGGTTAATTTTTTTCATTCTTATTTCTATACATGCCATTGTATGAATATAAAACAATTTGCTTATTCATTCTGCTTTTGATAACCATTCAGAAAATTTTGATGTGGGCTACTATAAACAGGGCTACTGTGAGCAATATCATTCATTTATTCTGGTGTACACACTGCTGTTAGTTCTATAGCTGGGAGTGAAATTGTTGAATTAACAGAGCATGTACAGATTTAGCTTTAGAAGATCCTGACAAATAATTTTCCAAAGAAAATGTACTAATTTGAATTCCAATCACAGGGTGTAAATAAATGGTTTTATCAGAGGCATGTGAACCAGAGCAACTCCATCTTAAACAGGAGCTGAGTAAAAGGAGGCTGAAACCTACCTGGGCTGCATTCCCAGACAGTTAAGGCATTCTAAGTCACAAGATGAGACAGGAAGTCAGCATAAAATACAGGTCTTAAAGACCTTGCCGATAAAACAGTTTGCAGTGAAGGAGCCAGTCAAAACCCACCAAATCCAAAATGGCAAGAAGACTCACTGCTACACTCCCACCGGCACTATGGCATGAATAATCCACCCCTTGTTTAGCGTATAATCAAGAAATAACCATAAAAATGAGCAAACAGCAGTCCTCGGGGCTGCTTTGTCTACGGAGTAACCATTCTTTTACTCCTTTACTTTCTTAATAAACTTGCTTTCACTTTGCACTGCGGACTCACCCTGAATCTTTCCTTGCCCAAGAACCCTCTCTTGGGGTCTGGATAGGGACCCCATCCTGTAACAGTTTCTTCATTTTATTATCACATTTAGTATTTTCTACAATTTTTATTATAGTCATTGGTGAATCTACAATAGTATCACATTGTGACAGATATACGTGTGCTATAATATGCATGCACCATTTCTAGGAATGCATACTGCACTTCAATGATTGCCTATGGTCAGGGAACAAGAATTTGGGTGTGAAGTATATAGTAAAACTCACTTCTCACTTTATAGCTTTTGATACTATTTGAAATATTTTAACATGTGCTATATTATCTTTTTAAAGTTTTCCTTTCTTTCATGTCCTTTTTAATTTCTAAGAGAAAAGCAATTTGTCTTTAATATTAGTCTAAAAACCAATTCACTTTTTATCCCAAGGCCACTGGGAGTTGGACAATCACATGGGAAATGTAAAGCTCAAATTCTCTTGCCAGCCCTTAAGTTTTTGTGGACAGAGCAAGGAGATGGGAAACAGAACAGAAGTGAGGCTGAAACTCCAGAGTAATGTGAAGAGCCAGATATTCATGGCCCTCCCAAACATCACTTACTGTTCTCTTTACTATCTGATTATTACTGATGTTGAAAGTTTCTTTTTTTAAATATATGTGTGTGTGTGTGTGTGTGTGTGTGTGTGTGTGTGTATTCCACTGGGGTCCAGCCTAGAGGTGTAGAAGCAACTGTCTCTGCCTCCCTGATACTGGCCTATATTTTCATACTGGCCTGACCTGAAGTGGAAATCAAGAGAAAAGTCATCAAGCTGACATATAAGTATGTGATCAAAATTCTTTGTGCTATTAAAAGAGAAAGAAAAAATAAAGCAAGGAGAAAGTATAGAATTAAGAAGTATGATTTCAAGATTTATTCTTTGATTGAATAAAATTACCCTCAAATGACTCAACTAACAGATGACTAAGGTTTTACAAGTTGTATTGTTAGGGAACTCCTACTTGGAAATCAGCCACCTGTGATTTCCTCAAGAACCTACTGAGCCAAAGCTCATATGATTCTTAAGTACTGTTCAGGTTGCAGAGCGTTCCTTGTGCAGCGGGATAGGGTGTTCCCTTGTGAGTGACAGTAAAGATCAATGACAGGAGATGGGTCAAAGCAATGCATTAATACCACCAGTAGAGAAGAATTCCCCATTAATTCTTTTGACTTTATTGGACTGTTTCTGTTTTCCCTAACATTGTTTGTTGTGTAAGATAGAATGGTTAGGTTTATAACTAGAATTTGGCAGGGGTGCTGTGAGGACTCACATCTGAGTTTGATTAAGGGAAATGCATTTTACCCAGAGATGCTGGCCCTAGAATACGATGACTTAACAGCATGTCTTTGGATTGTTCCTGTTGGAGAGGGGATGAGTGCATGTTTATTAAGTAAAATAATTATATTAGGTGGAGCTATTCATGGAATTATACACATACGTGTTAACTAGACAGCTAAAAAATAAAATGTGGAAAATATAATTTAACCCCCTTGTTTACTCACATTTTGTTTATTAACAGCAAGTGTCATCATTTCTGTGGATCCAAGCCTCTCACTCCACGTGATTCTGGGTGGTACCAGTGCAATAAGTGCCATCCTATTTTCCCTTTCTAACCTGTATCCCCCCAAAAATAGGTCTGACTTAGCATATTAGCCATCAGTTTGATCACAGTCATTGGCTTATTTATGTGACATCAGCATAAATTCTTCTCTGGGATTTAACATGTGGGTGCCAAAGGGGAGAAGAGCACATATGGGTGCTAAAAGGGAGAACATATGTATTTATAATTAGCAAAGCATACTAAGCTCAGAGATAACCTGGTCTTAGAACAGGATTTTTACAGCTCAGGTTACCTCTGAGCTTAGTATGCTTTGCTAATTGTGTGTGTGTGTGTGTGTGTGTGTGTGTGTGTAACTTACTTTCCTCTGACCTTAGTAAGCTTTGCTACGAACAGTCTAGAGTCTTGTGTATACATATTACTACTATTTTTTCCAACATGGAGGAATCTTATCTACAATAAGCCAAATGACTAACAACAACAAAAAAGGAAAGCTGATGAAGCCAAGAGACAGAGTGACTGACTACTATGTGTCCCTAAGTTACTAAAGCTTATGTAGCCTCCAAGTAACCGCCAAGGTAGAATTTTCTACAGTCCTATAGCAAAGGAAGAGCTAATCAAATATGGAAACAATGGCTAAGAGACAAGGTAATTAAGTGATGGAAACTTAAGTCTCTGAATCAGTTGGAGGCACATGGATTTTGGCAGTTTGTCATGGGTATTTGGAAAGTCAAGATCACAATGTAATTGACATTTTTATGTAAAGAAAAATGTTTCACCATGTCACATTCTAAAATTTGTGTCACTATTATATAAAGATGGACTTATACATATGTAACTTTATATATAGCTTGATGCCTGGTTTTCTACAGTTTGTCTTTGACTTAAGAATCAACCATAATTTAAGAGGATAATGGATTATTGAATAGTTAGTAAACATTAAATAGTAATAATATAAAATATGTTAAACATGCCATTGCTTTTATAATCAAAGTATGTGCTTACATTAAGTGAATGGAATATCCATATTATGAACAATATGGAGTTATGATTGTCACAGGTAGAGCAGAAGTTTTCTCTCTTGCCAGGCATTTAACACAGCCCAATAACATGAATAGAGAGATAAACACTCAAGAGGAATAATAAATTTATGTTCTGCTGCTACAAGAGGATAATTTTATGTTTTATTTAAGATTGAAACTTACATTGATATTAAAAATTGTGCTTAATGGTAGGAATGTGAATTAAATTCTTACTGTATTAAGCCTATTTAGCAAGTAAAAATAATTTAGTATATTCAACACATCATGTTTTATAAAGGCTGTATTGAGGAGATGGTTACCTTAATAGTGGTGTATAATATGAAGCACACCAAAGGTCTAATGCCTTCATTTTATTGCTTTTTTCCATTTTCTCAGCTGAAATGACAAAATTAATCTTCCTGGTCTGTGTTTTGAGTGAGTTACAGTCAGTAGCATCCTGTGCTCAAAAAAACAGACTTCACTCAAGGCAAACAGGCGTGGGAGGAAGGAACATGTGACTGAAAATTCATCTGAACTTAAAAGACTGTCTTTTCCCTCACGCATCATCAAAATAAGATGTGTTATGTCGTAAAGCTTTACCTTCTTACTAAAACTGTGTTTTAAACTGCTTAATTTTGTTGACGAGAGGTGGAGTGGCAGAAAGGAAAGCATATGCATTGATTATTTTTTAGTACACTGGAAGAAAAGACTGCATGTTTAAGCAATATAATTTGTAGGTTTTAAGATTATTTGATAAAAGATAAATCCTCATGGGCTTCAAAAACAGTAAACGTATTAACAGATCTAATATGACTTGAAATCATTTGAAGTACAGTATGTACATTTCCAATGCTTGATTAATAAACTGCTTGAAGTTACTTATCTATTAGCTCATCAAATTGTCTATTATAAGGAGCCTTTGTATAAAATGTAATACATATTTTTAAATGGATTATTTAAGAAATTTGATTTTAATATTCTTTCATTATTTTCTTTTTAATAATAAATGGTTAAATAATTGACTCTTAATTACAAATTTCTCATAGTAAAAATGTATATTAACCAAATATGGGTTTTATAATTTTTTTTAGTGCCACTTTAAACTTTTTTCAGGAATTTAAGTCTCTCATAATTTGTAGTCATGAAGAATACATAGTTTATGCTGTTTGTGTATTGGAGATAATGTAGAATGGATATTATTCAATGACACAGTTCACGCTAGTGCTGATCTCTTTCACTGTAGTGAAGTCACAAATGAATTTGCTAAAATGTATTAAGGAGATTTTAGAAGAATAAAATAATAAAGATTTTTTAAATTGTTTTTCTACTCACTGAAAGGTTATACTTTTTAATGATACAAAAAGTATTTGCAATATTCTTGCATATGAATTTGTAAAGAAATATCAGTTTCTCTACAAAGTATTTTAAGTAAAACTCTGCTTGGAAAGAGGTTAGATAAACTTTGGGGGACCCTTCAGGTTCTTGAGTCAGTGATTCTGTGATGTAAGCAAATAAGACAGTATGGATTTGAAGTGGACATGTTTCAGCCAAGTCCTTCTATGAGCTGAGCCAAGCCAGTCATCTGGTTTTAATGAACCTCCTTTGGAATGCAAAAATTTTAATGTTTTGCTTGGGGCCACTATAGTTTTAATTATTTGTATTTGACATGTGTTGAGCAATAGCTAAGCACTAGTGATTACTCAACACAACATTTTATGTGGTGCTTGCTTACTTTAGCCTGAAGTGTAACATATAAGCATTTTTTTCAGATAGGGTAAAGGGAAATAATTATAAGGATAGGCCATTGGTATTTCTGATTGAAGCTTAATAACATTCAGAATAGTTTAGAGTTAATATGACTTACTGTCCATGTTTTTGTACATATTCAGTTATCTTCAAAAATATATATTAAAAAATTCTGAATCATGCAACTTTAAATTAGGAGATTGTGAATACCTGATCACAACCAGATGTTTTGAATCTCTACTAAAGACAAAAAGGGAAGTAGATTAAATTGCATAAGTTAAGAACAATTACTGCATTGAAATGGAGTGAATTAGTACCTAAATTTTTAAGTCCAAGGACCTGGTTTTTAATGTCAAAATGTTTTGCAGATATCCACATAGTAGCTAAGGTAATTTTTGTAAGCTCTGATTAGGAAATTATGTAACAACTAAAACTATCATGAGGTCAGTGACATTTTAAAATGAATTTATATGTTTAAAAATAGAAAATATCTAGTAGTTTAAAAATACGTGAATATGAGAAATACTATTTACCAAATCCACAAAAATGTACATAATGAATTTTAGGATACCTTATTGTAACTAAGAACTCCCTGAAGCTTCTTTCATCTTGAGTACCAACATTGTTATTAGAAATTAATCAAACATATTTAATATCATATTATTATTTAAATAAAGAAGTTCTCAACATAACTTATTTTAAAAACATATATAAAACTATATAAATATAAATAAGTAAAGAAATTGATAACTACAAAACAATGCACATACTTCTAAATATGTTGAATGTAGATCACTAAAATGTTTTTTCTTTATCTGTTAGGAAAAGCCAGCATATACACTGCTAACCTACATTAGAAGAAAATGTAGACTCTGTTAAATCTCATGGATAGATAGTTTTAAAGATTTGTATTTTAGACATGAAAATATTCTTCATCATTTTTATTATGTATAATATAAGTTTTTTTTTTTTTTTTTTTTTTTTTTTTTTTGAGACGGAGTCTGGCTCTGTCGCCCACGCTGGAGTGCGGTGGCCGGATCTCAGCTCACTGCAAGCCCCGCCTCCCAGGTTCACGCCATTCTCCTGCCTCCGCCTCCCAAGTAGCTGGGACTACAGGCGCCCGCCTAGTCGCCCGGCTAGTTTTTTGTATTCTTTAGTAGAGACGGGGTTTCACCGTATTAGCCAGGATGGTCTCAATCTCCTGACCTTGTGATCCGCCCGTCTCGGCCTCCCAAAGTGCTGGGATTACAGGCTTGAGCCACCGCGCCCGGCCTAATTTAAATTTTTATCATTTTATGGTGCTAATCAGAAATGCTTAAATTAATGCTTTTAAAGCACGGTTATGAGAGTCTGAATTTGAGCCTACTTCCTTTTGCATGAATGTATTCTGTAGTGAGAAACATGTTTTAACCATATAGATTGTACTTTTCACTGGTTTTACTGATATTATAAATTATATACAAAAGAGAATGAATTGAATTATGAAGTGTAAATCTGTCATTACTATTATAAACATCACTTGCTTCTTAACACAGAGGTAATACTCTAATATTAGCCTCTAGAAAAAAGATCAATATTAGTACCATGAAGTGTAGTGCCCATTCTAAAACCCGAAAGGCACAATGTTCCAATTTCTTTTATTCTATAAACTCAAGTCAATCAGTATTCATGGCATTCTGCTCCATTACTAGCAGTATTCTAAGTTCTGATATGGTGGCTACAAAAGAGGAAATGTAAATGGTTGCTGAATTCACATAAGTGAAAGTATGAGTACTAGACTGCACTCATCTACTGTAGTTTCATCGACAGTAGTCTCCCCTTAAACACAGTGGATACTTCAAAAATCCCCAGTGGATGCCTAAACCATGGATAGTGTCAAGCTCTATACAGTATATACTATGTATTTCCTGTTCATACACACCTGCAATAAAGTTTAATTCATACATTAAGCACAGTTAGACATAGATAATAACTAGCAATTGAATAGAATACTGTAATAATAGTTATATAGATGTAGTTTTTCTCAGTATCCCTCTCTCTCTAAAAATTTCTTATTTTTGTACTATATAACTGGTAGCTGAAATCTTGGAGAGTAAAACCACGATAAGAGAGGACTACTGTAGCAAAGAAGGAGTAATTTTTCTATGCCAGTTGGCCAGTGATAAGAACTTTACAAGTCTGACTGTATTATCATTACAAACAAGCTAGTAATTCAATACATCTTTATATTAACAGGGGCTGGTGGGATTTCTACTGACCTTCTTTTTTTTTCTTTTTTAGTCCAACCAAATCAATTTCTTTGGATTGTTTATGAAACTTGTATTAGACTTCCTGTTCACAAGTGTCAGTTGCACTAACCAAATAGAGTTGGGTGATTTTTCTTTGCTCATAAAGGTGATGGTTAACATGATTAACACTAGACTATTCAATGTTGGCAGACAAATCTGAATAATTATGATGACAGGCTTTAGTATATTAATGAGGGTTTCTTGGGATTACAGAGGGTGAATAACAAGAACAAATTGTGTTGACAATACATTCATAGATTTTTATCAACAAAATTAAATAATTATTTTTTTATCATCCCTAGCTTAGTAAGTTATCACTTCATTCTGCCAATTTTGAGAGCAAAAACTTTGAACTCATCTTTGATAGCAATTTTTCTCTTATAGCGCACATCAATTCATTAGCAAATTCTGCCATCTCTGTATTCAAAGTTTGTACAAAATCCATGTACTCTTACAGTCTCGACAATTACCGCCTTGTCAATGCACTCAAAGTATAACAATAAACTCCTAATACATGAATAAAGCATGGAATAAAGTACATTCCCAGCATGTAAGAAAATCAGTGGGTGATTGAAACAAAGAAAAAAATGACTAAGGTAGTGTAAAACTATACATGTGTTTTAATATGTTAATAAACATGCATGCTTATTGTGTATGTTTATTTTAAACACATTAAATGTAGCCTTACAAAATCTAGAATAAAATAAAATATTCTAATATCATGCAATCAGTTCATAGAATTGAAACTTTTTTTTTTTTAATATCATATCCATCAGTGATCCTCAGTAATGCTGTATTTCCCAGGATCTGGAGTGATTCAGCATATTTCTCCAAGTTTGCAACATTTCATGACCTGAGTTTCTTAAATTTAAGTGCTAGAATGATTTAGGTATAACTCTCTAAAACTGACTATGATAGATCATAAATGCTGCTTCTCATTTTTTGGAACAAATTATATTATTTAATATAATTAAATATAAGTTAAAATGACTATTCTTATTAGAAAAATGTATCCATCAAACAATTTTAGGCTTTTATTTTGTAATTTACCATTAAAAACAAACAAAACTATCTTACAGGACCAATAATGCTGGCCAAATAAGAAATCCACTAGAATTGTTACACATTTAAATCTGGTAGATGAAATGTTTCTTTTTTTGTCTCTATCTTTTTTCTTTTTCGTTTTCGTTTTTTAAAATGAAGTTTCACTGTCCTTGCCCAGGCTGGAGTGCAATGGAGTGATCTCAGCCTACTGCAGTTTGGGTCTCCCAGGCTCAAGCAATACTCGACTCAGCCTTCTGACTAGCTGGGATTACAGGTGCCCGCCACCATGCCCGGCTAATTTTTGTATTTTTAGTAGAGACGGGATTTCAACATGTTGGCCAGGCTGGTCTCAACCTCCTGACCTCAGGTGATCCGCCCACCTTGGCCTCCCAAAGTGTTGGGATTACAGGCATGAGCCACCACGCCTGGCTGTCTCCATTGTTTTTTATACTTTATTAAGGTATAATTGACAAATAAAAGTTACATATATTTATGGCGTAAAAAGTGATATTTTGATACATGTATACCTTACAAATTGATTAAATCAAGCTACTTCACATATTCATCACCTCACATACTTATTTTTTTTTTGTAGTGAAAGCATTTAAGATTTGGTCTCTTAGCAATTTTATGTATTAAAAACTTTATTATTAACTATAGTCAGCATGTTATATGTTATATATTCATAATTTATTTATGTAATTGTAACTTTATATACTTTGACCAACATTTTGCCATCCCCCACACCCAGCCACTGTCAGCCAGCATTCTACTCTCTGCTTCTATAAATTCAGGTTTTTTAGTTTCTACATGTAAGTGAGATCATACAGTACACATCTTTCTATTTCTGGCTTATTTTACTTAACAGTGTTCTCCATGTTCATCCATGTTGTGTAGATGAGAACATTTTATTATTTTTATGGCTAAATAACATTTCATTTTGTATATAACCACACTTACGTATCCATTCATCTGATGATGGACACAGGTTAATTTCATATCTTGTTTATTGTGAATAATGCTGCCATGCACAAGAGAGAGCAGTCATCTCTTTGACATACTGATTTCATTTTGAGGGGCTATATACCTATATACCTGCAAGTGGGATTGCTGGACAATAGAGTATATCTATTTTTAATTTTTTGAAGAGCCTCCATTCTGCATTCCATAATGGTTGTACTAATTTACATTCTTACCAATATGGTACAAGGGTTCTCTTTTCTCCACATCTTCCTTAATACATGTTATGTTTTGTATAATAGCTAGTCTAACAGATATCTCACTGTTGTTTTAATTTGCATTTTTCTGATAATTAGTGATGTTGAACTTTTTTTTTTTCATATATCGGTTGGCCATTTTTATGTCTTTTCATTATTAAGTTCTTTTTTTTTTTTTTTTTTTGAGGCGGAGTCTCGCTCTGTCGCCCAGGCTGGAGTGCAGTGCCGGATCTCAGCTCACTGCAAGCTCCGCCTCCCGGGTTTACGCCATTCTCCTGCCTCAGCCTCCCGAGTAGCTGGGACTACAGGCGCCCGCCACCTCGCCCGGCTAGTTTTTGTATTTTTAGTAGAGACGGGGTTTCACTGTATTAGCCAGGAGGGTCTCGATCTCCTGACCTCATGATCCGCCCGTCTCGGCCTCCCAAAGTGCTGGGATTACAGGCTTGAGCCACCGCGCCCGGCCCCATTATTAAGTTCTTATAAGACGTATAGTTTGCAAGTGTTTTCTCCAATTTTTAGGTTGTTTCTGCATTCTATTGTTTTCTTTGCTATGCATTAAACTTTCAGTTTGATGCAATCTCTTTTGTCTATAATTGCTTTTGTTGCCTATGTTTTTGGGTTCATGTACAACAAAATACTGTCCAGAAATACCAATGTCAAGAAAATATTCTCATAGTAGTTTGACAACTTCAGGTCTTATGTTTAAGTCATGAATTCATTGTTTTAATTTTTTGCATATGGAGTGAAATGAGGTTCTAATTTCATTCTCCTGCATGTGGATATCTTGTTTTCCAACACCATTTATTGAAGAGACAATTGTTTTTCCTGTGTATGTTCTTGGCAACTTTGTTGAAGATTAATTGACTGTCCGTGTGAAGATTTATTCTTAGGCTTTCTGTTTTGTTTCATTTTTCTCTATTCCTGTTATTAATGCCAGTACCATCTGTTTTGATTAGCATGGTTTTGCAGTAAATTTTGAGATAAGGAAGTGTGATGCCAGCACTTTTGCTCTTTTTTGCTCAAGATTGCTTTGACTTTTTGGCATTTTCTTTGGATTTTACAAATTTTATATTTTTTTCTATTTCTGTAAAAATTGTTACTGTAATTTTGATAAGGATCGCATTGATCTGTATATTTCTTTGGGTAGTATAAGCATTTTAATAATATTAATTATTTCAATCCATGAACATGGGATATCTTTTCATTTATATGTCTTGTCTTCAATTTCTTTCATACATGTTTTATAATTTTCAGTGTATAGATATTTCACCTTCTTGGTTATATTTATTCCTAAGTGTCTTTTTAAAATGTCATTATAAATTAGAATCCTTTCTTGATTTTTTAATCAGATAACGTATAGAAACGCAATGATTTTTGTACATTGATTATGTATCCTGCTACTTTACTTAATTAGTTTATTAGTTCTAACAGTTTTTGATTTAAATGGTATTTATTATCTTTCAGTTCCCAGGTGCTGTTCTCAGTCCAGGAATACAATGATGAAAAAGATAAAGGCCCTTATTTCAGAGCTGACACACACTATACATAATGTATCAAAAATGGTTCTTGCTATATTTCTGTTTATTTGTTTTTATTTGCAAGAATATAGATAGCATCTGCTTTGATATAAAACTTTTATGTGTCTTACGTAGTTGATTTATAAATGTTCTATCTATAAATATAAAATAATAAGTTACTAGTAACAGTTGGCTTAGGAAAACTTTTAATCATGTCCTACATTTTACAACTTGTAATTTCTACCAAATGTTTGTATTTTTATTAGTCTTATTAAGTATAATAAATATTTGCCTTACTTAACATATTTTAATAGAATTCTTCATATGTTTAGCAGAAAGCTAATTATGGTTTTCCATGTGATTTTTCTTTCATATACACAGTATTATTTAAAATAAATTTTTATAAAATAAGCCAAGTGGTTTTTATTGTAATGTATATGTTACATTAAGAAATAATATACATTCTCTAATGCCATTTTATATGCTATCTTCTAAGCACTAAGTTTATGTTTACCAGGAAAAGGTTCAATTTGGTGACTTAAGTAATTTCTTTTCTATTCCTTATTTAGAATTGCCAGTAGTGTAGGCGTATGTCTGGGCCATTCGCCCAACTATGCTAGTGGTTCCCTTTCATTTTCTTTCCCTGATTCAGCATCAAGCATGAGTTACATATGGTCACCAATCTTCCAGACAAAAAATAGCTAAAGAAGAGTAAATTTTTCCACTACATTAGTCATCTGGGACTCCTCTCTGTGGTCAGTACCTGTATGGAAAAAGAATTAAAAAAGTGTTTTCACTGATAACAGTCCTTCAAACATATTATTTTTTCAAAAATCATCAAACCACAAAGATAGTTCCAGTCAGACATCCAGATGTTTACTCTGAGTCAGAGAGTGGCTATCAAACACTGTGGTAAGGGATTCCCTAAGTAGGTAACCGAGTTTTCTGTACACAGCAAAGGCTCTTAGACATGGATGTGAGTAACTAAGTTTTATTTAGTTTGCTGACTTTTAAGTTTCATTCCATGACTTTTTTGACTACTCTGTATAAAATTTGGAGCTTTTTTTTATAATAAATACAATGTGGAATAGAGCAGAGTTCCCACAATGAGGTAGTTCATAGATGCATCAGATGTGCTTAAGAAACTATAAAAATAGCTAAACACCTAGACACATTATAGTTAGCATCATCAAATATCATTGGAACAATTTAGAGGATAAGGATATCACATACGTTTGAAAATATCAGGAAGTCTTCACAAAATTGATTCTACACTTTATGAGACTGAAGGATTTCAACACAGAGAAAGAGGGTGACTTTTTAGGGAGAAGCAATGTTATGAGCTTGCATTAGACTTTTGTGACCACAGGAAATTATTAGGATTAAATCATGAAAACTATGCAGAGCTTTAATTTTGGATGCTGATTTCGGCATTTTTATTTAATTTGGTAGCCTTTTTTTAGTATAATTACATTTTCTAAGTATGATTTAGAAAAATTAATCTAGGGCCGGGCACGGTGGCTCAAGCCTGTAATCCCAGCACTTTGGGAGGCCGAGACGGGAGGATCACGAGGTCAGGAGATCGAGACCATCCTGGCTAACACGGTGAAACCCCATCTCTACTAAAAAATACAAAAAACTAGCCGGGCGACGTGGCGGGCGCCTGTAGTCCCAGCTACTTGGAAGGCTGAGGCAGGAGAATGGCGTAAACCCAGGAGGCGAGGCTTGCAGTGAGCTGAGATCTCGCCATTGCACTCCAGCCTGGGCGGCACAGCGAGACTCCGACTCAAAAAAAAAAAAGAAAAGAAAAATTAATCTAAAGTCTTGAATAGAATGAAATAACATCAGGTAAGAATAAAGAAATGAAACCAACGAGGAGATAATGAGACCAATAAAGAGATAAGAGACCAATGAGGATGCAATACAAAGTACAAAAAAAAAAAAGAGAGAGAGAGAGAGAAAAGAAAGGAAAGGAGAAATGTATTGATAAAGTAGAAATTACACTGCCTAACTGGCTAAGAAATACATTTGACAAATTATGCTAAAAATTTCTGTTATTTTGAATTGGGACTTGTATATTGCAGATGTTTTTATTAGATTGAGAGGTAGGGTAGTAGACTTGGCTTTCAGCCTATTAAGTTTGTAGTTCCATGAGTTCTTCTGGGCAATTTATCTAGTAGACATTTAAAATCAGAGAACTGAAAGCCTCTAATTTTGTTATGCAAAATTGTCGTCTCTTGCCTATGGTGTCATGAAACAGAAAAGGATAATTTTATTTTGTAACACAGCTTGACCCCACTGCTATGGTGCTGTGAGCAGGGTCACCAAAATCTGTTTTGTTCTTCCAGAAACTGCAGGTAAAGGGAACCCAGAAAACTGTCAAGCTGGCAAAAGCATACTAATTCTTTAGCAGCCAGACTACTGGTCTCCCTCTCTCTGCCTCAACTAGTTGACTGAATGATAGAAATCACTGTTTGTCTTCTCTGCAAGATTCTGATTAATGGGAAAAATGATTTGTGAGACTAGTATTAGGCTCTAGTAAGTCTGATGTACTTTGTGCTATAAATTTGTCTTGTGTTATTCTGTCATA
The DNA here is from genome assembly GCF_009764315.1 of Trachypithecus francoisi. Lineage (NCBI taxonomy): Eukaryota > Metazoa > Chordata > Mammalia > Primates > Cercopithecidae > Trachypithecus > Trachypithecus francoisi. The sequence goes on from NW_022681469.1 coordinate 65,514,334, forward strand.
AAGAGGGTTACCATAGGATACGATGCAGGCCTGGGGCTCCTATAACCTCGTGTTCAAGCTGGCCTTGCAGATTGGTCAATTAGAAAACATAGCTGCATTTCCCACAGGCAAAAAACTGGATATGGTTTCCCTCTTGTCTTGTTTTGTATTCTCAAGAGCTTGACTTTGTGACCATGTGTGGATACTCTCTCTCCGTCTCTGCCATCCAGAGGGTGGGAAGTTTCAGGTTCATATTAGGTTACTGGTCTGAAAGGACCGAGAGTCGATGAGATGCATTAGCACATTCTTCATCCCAAATGTGTCAAGCCCTCTGGTGAGTTTTGTTTTAAAATGTCCCATACTATGGGGTTTTTGCCATCTTTTGCTATATTAAGCCCCTTTTTGAGGGTGAATTGTTGGGGATTGTGAGGATGCCTCCTCTATGATCTCTCCAGAAATCCTCTTCCACAGTTGGTAAGAACCTGGAACATCACCATCTGAGTTTTAAAAGGACTTTTGGATTGAGTTACTATTTGAACTAAGTACACCATTGAAAGAAAAATATTTTTGTAGATATTTTATTCTCAACAATTGAATAAAAAAGTTTAAACTTAGAAAATGACATATAATAATGTCATGGCTAGCCTTAGAAAATTCTCTTGGGCAGTTAAAATTCTTTGCAAGCTTTAAAATGGCTGTTCTAGACTTCCTTTCAGAAAAGTGCTGGCAACTGCCCAATGCTATACATTGGTAGCTAAGGCTTTGCCCTTTCATGATGGTGGCCTGGGTTCATATCTCTGGCTTAGGAAATGAGTCCTTTCTGGTTTAATACTTTTGGGAATTTTGCTATTTCTTGATTATTTTTTCCCTCCATGGACAGCGTCTGATCTTCAGTCTTGCACCATCTCATCTTACAGTGGTTCCCTCCTTCGGTAGATTCAGGATTTGACGTAAAAATTGGATCCTTGACTTTTGGGGATCTGTTCTGCCTTCCACCTCCCCATTAGGCCTAGAAACTGCATGCTCTCCTGGTGCTGTTCCTTACAAGATTCCACCCTAAAGCCAGTAATGCAATTAAGAAACTTACATCTAAGAAAATCACCACAGGTAAGGATATCCTTATTTTGGCCATGTGAACTTCTACTCATACCATTTTCCCTGAGTTTGGATAAAACATTAATTATCTGTCTTGTTTTACTTAAGAGTTACCACTTTAGAAATGCAAATTTGGTGTTGTCTAGCTGACATCTGTTTAGAACAGGGAACAGGTAATCAAGAGACTAATGGCCTAAAATGAGGAAGAGAAACTTAAAAACTGGCAAATGAAGAATCTTATAACTCTACCAGATCTGCTTTTTCTGTTCATTTACATGTGCCATGTGAGTGATGTATCACAACCAAAATTATATTAAAAAGTTCCAATTAATTGGCTTAAAGAAAAATTAGCACTTAAACATTTTCTCAAAAAATAGAAATTTTAACCCAAATGCATTTTAGTTCACATAACCTTAGTAAACTTCAAAATATACTTTTTAACATTAGTAAAATAAAATTAAAACCTTTTCATAACATAGACATGATTTAAAGTATACAGGTCAGTTACTGTCTTTTCTAGACATTTTAAGGTCATAAACTCCTTATATGACATTTTTTGATAACTGTTTAACTTGTCTGTTTTACAGCCGTTAAATTCTAGGAAACGCCTGGGTACCTATAGAGTTAGCGACGTCCCTTGGCTGTGCTGGGAAAAGTCAGATATTGTCAGCAGTTCTATTTTTGTCCTGTGTTCTGCAATCTAATAGATTTTAAAAAATGTATTTACTTGGTTGATGGGTGGAGCAAGATGTCAGACAGAAGGCTCCACAGATTGTTCCTCCATCAAGGACACTAATTTAACAACTATCTATACAAATAAGCACATTCATAAGAAACACAAATCAGGTAGGCACTCACAATACCTGGTTTTAACTTCATATTGCTGAAATAGGTACTGTAGAGGAAAGCAAAACAGTCTTGAATAGTCAGTGCCACTCCTTTCCCATCCCCCTGGCAGGGGTGCTGTGGTGATGAGAGTGTTTCTGTTCCTTGTGTTGAGGGAGAGCCAACAATTGTGATGCACTGAACTCAGTGTTGCCCTCATTATAGCAGAAAGCAAAATTAGACCAAACTCAGTCTCACCCACGAAGGGTGCATTTAAACCAGTCATAGCCAGAGAAGAATCACAAATCTTGGTGGTTGGAAATTAGGTTCCTATACTCCTCGCTACCACAGGATAAAGTACTCTGGGGTGGCAAATTAATCTGAAACATAGTTGAAGCCACTAGAACTGCAATGCCTAGGCAAGTTTTAGTTCCAAGCTGTGCCCAGGTACTACACTGAGGACCGTGAGTGAGATGCTGAGACTTGTTGGACTCAGGTGAGAGCCAGCACATTCCCAGTTGTGGTGGCTATGGGGCAATACTCTTTCTGATTGAAAATAGTAGAGAAAAAAGTAAAGGGGCCTTGTCTTGCACCTTAGGTACCAGCTCAGCCACAGTGGGGGTAGAGCACCATGGAGGCTCCTGGTGTCCCAAATTCTAGGACTTGACTCTTGGATAAAATTTCTGGACCTACCCTGGGATGACCTACCCTCACCTGAAAGGTGAGTACCAGGCCGGTCAATATTCACTAGAAGCTGACTAAAGAGCCTGTGAGCCTTAAGGGAACATTGGTAATACTCTGATAGTACCCCCCAATGGACTAAGGTGGCAGTGATTACAAGATAAGGTACCTCTTCCTTTGGAATGGGAAGGGAAGAGTGGGAAGGACTCTGTCTTGTGATTTGAGTGCCAGCTTAGTTGCAGTACAATAGAACCGTAGGTGGACATGTAAAGTTATTGATGCTAGGCCTTGGCTCCTGGACAGCACCTCTGGACCTACCCCAGGTCTGATGGAACTTGCTACCACCCAAAGGGAAGGAAATAGACCTAGGCTGGCTTTGCCACCTGCTGGCTATAGCCCAGCCCTCTCCCAGGGCTTTGAGCAAACATAGTTTGTAGCCAGGAATTGGTTAGAGCAGGCCTTGGATGAGACCCAGCTCTGTATTGGATTCAGGTCTGACACAGCACAGTCCTAGGTGCCCTAGGGGTGGTGGACACAGGGGTGTTTGTGTCACTCCAACCCCAGTTTCAGATGGCTCAGAATAGAGGTACAGATTTTGTTTGGGAAAAAGTAAGGGGAGAGTACAACAGTCTCTACCTGGTAATCCAGAGAATTCTTCCAGAACTTGTCCAAGACTATCAAGGTGGTATCTCTACAAGACTGAAAGAATTACAGCACTACTGGCCTTGGGGTCCCCCTTAAGCAGATAAAGCTTAGATCACAACTTTCAAGTCCTTTCAAATATCTGGAAAGCCTTCCAAAGAAGGATGGGTAGAAACAAGCCCAGACTGCAAGAACTATAATAAATATCTAACTTTTCAATGCCCACACATAGATGAACATCTACAAGTATCAAGATGATCCAGAAAAACATCACCTCACCATAGGAACTAAATGAGGCACCAGAAACCAGTCCTGAAGAAATAGAGATATGTGACCTTTCACACACAGAATTTGAAATAACTTTGTTAAGGAAGCTAAAAGAAATTCAAGATAACACAGAGAATGAATTCAGAAATCTATCAGATAAATTTGAAAAGAGATTAAAATAATTAAAAATAATTAAGCAGAAATTCAGGAGTTCAAAAATGCAATTGTCATACTGAAGAATGCATCAGAGACTTTTAATAGCAGAATTGATCAAGCAGAAGAAAAAATTAGTGATCTTGAAAGCAGGCTATTTGAAAATACACAGTCAGAGGAGACAAAAGAAAAAATATACAAGAGTATTGGCTCTAAAGAGGAGATAGAGAAAGAGATAGGAGTAGAAACATTATTTAAAGAAATAATATCAGAGAACTTCACAAACCTAGAGAAAGATATCAATATACATATACAAAAAGGTTATAAAACACCAAGAAGATTTATCCTAAAGAAGACGACATCAAGGCATCTAATAATCAAACTCCCCAAAAGTCAATAAAAAAAAAAAAAGAGAGAATTCTTAAAGCAACAAAAGAAAAGAAGCAAATAACATAAAACAGAGCTCCAATATGTCTGGTAGCACACTTTTCAGTGGAAAATTTATAGGCCAGGAGAGTGGAGGAAGACATATTTAAGGTGCTGAAGGGGAAAGAAATCCCTTTTACCATAAAAGAATATATCTGGTTAAAATAAACTTCAAGCATGAAGGAGGAAAAAAAGACCTTCCAAGACTAACAAAAGCTGAGGAATTTAATCAACACCAGACATGTCTTTCAAGAAATACTAAAAGGAGTACTTAAATCAGAAAAAAAATGATGTTAATGATCAATAAGGTACAAAATTCACTGGTAATAATAAGTACACAAAAATACATAGAATATTATAACACTATAACTGTGGTGTGAAAACTATTCTTCAGTGGAAAGACAAAATGATGAACCAATCAAAAATAATAACTACAACAACTTTTCAAGACAATCCAGTACAACAATGTATAAATATTAGCAAGAGGTTAAAAAGCAAGGAAATGAAGTTAAGGCATACAGTCATTATTAGTTTTTCTTGATCCTTGTTTGTTTCTTTGTTTATGTAAACAGTGCTAAGTTGTTATCAGCTTAAAATAATGACTTATAAAATAGTATTGCCACATGGTAACCTCAAATGAAAGAAGATACAAAAGATACCTAAAAACAAAAGGAAGAGAATAAGTCAATCACTTTACTAAAAGGAAGACAGAAAAAGAAAGAGAGAGAGAGAGAGAAAAAAGACCACAAAACAACCAGAAAACAAATAATACATGTCAGGAGTAAGTCCTTACTTAGCAACAATAACATTGATTGTAAATGAAGTAAACTTTCCAACAGAAAGACATACAGTGTCTGAATGGATGAAAAAGCAAAACCCATTGATCTGTTGCCTACATGAAACACACTTTACCTATAACGGCACACATAGAGTGAAAATAAAGGGATGACAAAAAGATATTGTATGCCAATGGAAACCAAAAAAGAGCAAGAGTAGCTACACTTATATCAAACAAAATAGATTTTAAGACAAAAACTATAAGAAGAAACAAACAAGATCTGATAAAGCTAGAATATATAAAAAATTTAAAATATATAAGCTCCCATAGTCTTTAACATCTAACTGTCAGCATTGAAAAAATCTTCCTGACACAAAATCAACAAAGAAATATTGGACTTAATCTGCGTTGTAGAACAAACAGATATAACAGATATTTATAGAACATTCTATCCAGTACTTGCAGAATACACATTTTCTTCAGCACATGGATTATTCTCACAGAATGGAAGAAAATATTTGCAAACTACCCATCTAACAAGGGGCTAATTACCAAAATATATAAGGAGCTGAAACAGCTCTGTAAGAAAAAAACATCTAATAATCTGATTAAAAATGGGAAAATATTTGAATACATATTTCTGAAAAGATATAAAAATGACAAATAGAATTATGATTAGGTATTTAACATCATTTATCATCAGAGAAAAGCAAATCAAAACTATAATGAGATATCATCTCATCATGGTTAAAATAGTTTATACCCCAAAGACAGGCAAGAACAAATACTGGTGAGGATGTGTCTTCCTTTTAGTAAAGTGATTGACTTATTTTCTTCTTTTTGTTTTTAGGTATACAAGGGAACTCTTGTACACTGTTGTTGGGAATGTACATTAGTTTAACACCATGCAGAATAGTTTGAAGTTTCCTCAAAAAGCTAAAATATAGAGTTACCATATATACCAACAATCCCACTGCTAGGTATATAACCAAATAAAATCAATTTATTGAAGAAATATTTGCACTCCTATGTTTGTTGTAGCTCTGTTCACACTAGCCAAGATTTGGAAGCAACCTAACTTTCCATCAGCAGATGAATGGATAAAGAAAATATGGTATTTATACACAATTGAGCACTATTAAGACATAAAAAAAAATGAGGTTCTGCCATTTGCAATAACACAAATGGAACTGGATGTCATTATGTTAAGCAAAATAAGCCAGGCACAGAGAGACAAAGTTCACATGTTCTCAATTATTTGTGGGATCTAAAAACCAAAACAATTGAACTCATTAATATAGAGAGTAGAAAGATGGTTATCAGAGTTTGGGAGGAGTAGTGGGGAAATGAGGGGCAGCTGGGGATAGTTAATGGAAGCAGAATATAGTTACAATGAATAAATAAGACCTAGTATTTGATAGCACAACAGGGCGACTGTAATTAGTAATAATGTGTTAATTTTGAAATAATTAAAAGTATAATTGGATTGTTTTTAACACAAAGATAAATTCTTGGGGGGATAGATACTCCATCTTCCATAATATGATTATTACACATTGTATATCTGTATCAAAACATCTCAGGTACCCATAGAAGATACATTTAAAAAATAAATTGCTTATCAGTTTTTCACTAAAAATAAAAGTTTGTTAAGAGTTAGCATTGTAACATAAGTAATTTGGACTGCTGAAGGAAGAGTTTTACATTCAAGGCATATAAGGAAAGTAGAATGCATTCTTAGCGAAAGGTTATAAGGCATTGAAATATGTTTTTTATGTTTTTTGTTAAAGTAATTTTGTCTGTATTAGAGGGGTTTTATTGTATTGTACTGTGTTAAAAGAATGATAAAACAAAACTGAATATTCTTGCAAGTTGTAAAATATTCATAAGAGGTTGATTTATAAAGGATTTTCTATGTGTGTAAGCAAATGTGGTCACATTTAAATGGGATTATTCAATATTCAGAATTATTCCATTTGTTTTTCAATGAATTATACATTAAAGCACATCAATGCAGGGCTAGCATCTGGGATCATATTTCACAATAACAAGATTTTCTTGCAGCATTGATTTGCTCTATAATATAGAATTACAAAAGGTATAAGAGATTTATGAATATTTCGCTTTATGGTCAAACTGATTAAAACTAGATTTATTTACAAAATTTTCTTAAGGGTAACTTTAGCATGAATGATACACTAATGCAAAAGTCAAATTTGGTTTTCTTTTTTAAACTTTTTTTTAGAATATTGAGACATTTTGAAAGTTTGTCTTTTGAGCATACTGCAGGAAAAAGTGAAAAAATAGGGAAGATGGAAGAAGCAGATTCAGTAGGCCTCAACTCATCTTTACTGGGTCTTGTTGTTTGGAAAGCTGAGTCTCCTTTCTATCAACAAGTAAAGATATTTTTCACATTTGAAACCTTTGAGCTATAACTTCTGCTAAATTAGTAATTTGTGATCCTGTTCTGTGATATCCAGGGTTTTAAATATTTGATATTTCACAAAGCTTTCAAAATCAAAATTTCAAGTTATAAACTAAGTCCTTTTGACCTCATTTACCTTTTAGATACTAAGTTCCCAAGAGCCTAAAAGAGACATTTGGCTTATTTGGCATGTTACAGTCACAAGGAAGCATTTTCAGGTATAAAATGGTGTTTCTCTTTCTTTGAGTTGTGTTTGTATAAATGTGTCCTTGGTGTGTATTTCAGAATTGTCTGAGACTTCTATAATTCTGATATGACTGTGTATGCTATTAGTAAAAATTGATTGTTATGTTAAATTTTTGCATGCTATACAAATGACCCAATTTCTCTGTCAATTTTGTCTTTAACTGTGGTTATTCTAAGACTTGTGTCATCCACAATTGTTTTACTTTGATTCTTTTCAAAAGGTGCTTTTAAAATCAACTATAAGACTCTGTCGGGTGCTGTTAAATGCAGGTTCCCAAAAAATTTGGAAATAGTGTCATTGAAATAAATAAAGAAAACTTTCCAGGACTCTCATGGAGAGCCCAATATAAAGTAAAACAGAAGTTAATTGCATGAACTGACAATAGAAGATTGCAATACTTTTGTTATGATGTTTTGCTTAAAACATTGCTAATAATTTTTGTTTTGTATTTCAGAGTCAAGAAAACTTCTTTTGAGCCATTTACAGCATCTAATATTTGAGTAAAGTATACTACCGTGAGCAAAATTAGAACATATTTATATGTCTCTACATGATTTCTCCAGAATTTTGAAACAAATTGTGAGTATTCTTAGTTTATGACAATATAGTTATTTGCATAAGTTTAATAAGAATCTATTTTCTTTTGAAACACAACAAAATTGGAGACACTGGTTATTTTACCAAGGCTTTGAATCAAATGACATGTTTTCAGACTGCTTTAAGAAATTGAAGTTGACCTATAAAGCTGATAAAAGCCTTTTGGAAAAACTGTCCACATATCTTGTTCTGTACAGAGTTTCTAACACTGTGAAAAATCTCACTTTCTGGTAGGCCCAGGAACCCCAAGTTATTTTTGGACTTCAAGAAGAGAGAAATTCACTCAATTTATACAGGTATCTGCAGGCACAAATAAATCCTTGGCTGGGTTCAAGAGGCTTTTAAAAGACTTAATTTGAGATTCCTTATGAAAAACTTCCAACAAAGTCATTAAAAAAAAAAAAAAGTCTATCTGGCTAAAAATTAGGTCAACTGTGATAAGACTAAAGCTTATTTTTCAAATAAATTGGTCCTACTCTGATGTGTCTTTGGCAGAAATGTAGAGAGAAAAACTATGTTTCACAAAAACTATAGTACACTTACTAGATTGTGGCCCTGTTTATTGTTTTTGAGTCTCTCTGATGACCCAATATTTGATGAGTTCTCAGAGTTATTTACCTGGCTCTCTCAAGGCTTCCAATTAGCTCTGTATGGATTCCTGAAGCTAGGGCTTTCACTCCTTGTGATAGGGCTTATTAAAACTGTGGATAAAAGTGCCTGAAGTGGCTACATTGCCTGGGTATATACTCTGGGGTTCATTGTCTCATGCCAGGAAAATTTGGGACATGGACACACAGTAGGAGTTTAGGAATGGAGGTTTAATAGGCAGAAGAGAAACAGCTCTCTTCATATAGAGAAAGGGATCTCTGAGCAGAAAGGACAGCTGGCAGTGGATGTGCTGGAATTTAGAGTCCAGTTTGAGGAGGCAATGTCTGATTTATGTAAGGCTCACAGATTGGTTTGATCAGATATGACACATAGTGCGTGAGGAAGGGTGGTGGCCTCACCCTAATCTTATTATGCAAATGTATTCTTCTCGGCTGGCACCATCTTGTCTGCTCCTTACTGTACATGTGGCTGGCAGAGAAAGGAAAATGGAGCCACCATCTTGAACATGTCTAGCCCCTAGTTCCTGCTGGCATTCACCCGTGCAAGCTCCCAGCTTGCTTGTCTGTGTCTGAAGTTTGGTTTTACAGGCTGCTCTTTGTTAGAAAATAATTTAAGGCTGCTTTTCATTAAAAAGAAAAGCCTTACCAAGGACTTCTGTACCCTCACTATCTGCCTAAGTGATTTCTTCTTAATTCCTGTATCAGTACTAATGTTTTTGCTATGTGGATGTCGAAATTTAAAGCAGACACCAGTGAATATACACAGACAACTGCAAGATGATTTCACTCCTTTTACCCTGAGAGCAATCCTTACCACAACTATGCACCCTGTCAGCAGGAAGAAGTTAGAGTATTTGCCAGTCTTTCTCATCTCCATTGCTCACACCTCAGAATTGAGTCAATGTGAAGCCCAAGTTGGGTGCTTAAATAACTTTTACAGAAATAATAACAGAGTGAAAAATCTAAAGTGACTGACTACATCTTGCTTCTAGCTTCAAAGGTTGGCTGTCTTCACTCATTCCTTGGCATAAGGCAAAACTTACCATGGAGAAATTTAGTTTATAATTTAGCTTTGAAACAAGGGTGATAATAGGCTTTCTTGAAACTGATCCCTTCCTTGTTCAGTGATAGAAATCACCTTTGTAAAACTAATGACAGGCCACAAGATTAGGATCATTGGCGGGTCCTGAATTCTGCTAAAATGTAGACATTGTTTCTATAATCCTTTGCTGTTCACAAGTCATGTGTCCAGAGGTCATAAGATTTATGACATCCCCGATTGCTCCTACAGATAGCATCACTATTGTAGAGCCTAAGATTGGTCTTTGGATGTTTTTGATTACTTTTGAATTCTCAGGACTGACTGACCCCACCCAGACTCATGACTCATGGTTCAACCGGTTTTGTGGTCTCCCTGCCTAAAGGCAGCCTCAGTATATTAAGACCATTTTCCTGCCCCATGATTGCATCCCCAACGAATCAGCAGCACCCGTTTCCTAGTACCCTACCCACTAAGCTATGCATCAGAAACCCAAAGCTTCGAGTATTCAGGGAGATTGATTTGGGTAATAAATTTATCTCTTGCGTGGCTAATCTTGTATTAAACTCTTTCTTGAATACACTAATAATAATAAAAAAAATATTGTTGGAGATCAGGAAATAACTACATTGCAAGGTAATTTATGGTAAATTATAGCTTGGAGTATTAATGTTTTAGCAGACTATTTCCTCTCAAAAGAGATTGGAATCCTTTCATACAAGTAGAACCTAAGTGACATTTTTCTTAATCAGAGATAGATACACACCTAAGTATTTTATGCCATTTGAAATGTTATTGTTTTCTAACATGCTTTTATTAAGATAAAGAACCATATTAATAAAAAATTTTAGATATATTACTACTTACCTGGTTTGATTTGCACAGACTTTTTTGGTAATAATTTCTCTTAAACTAGGTTGTGAGTACCTAGAGCAGAGGCATTGTGATGTGTTCATCTATATAATTCAGGAACTATGCACTTAAAATTGAATTAGCCCCAATGGGAGCTGAATTAGCCCCACATATAAGTCCTCAAGTATCCTAGATTCATTATTATTTTGAATGAGGGAGCACTTTAGATGATTTAGCCTGACAAGTGATCATCAGATAACGAGTCATCAAGTGTGTTATGCTGGCATTAATGGAGCTTCACAAATTGATTTTATTTCTATTTCCTGCTTGTTATTGCTAGAAATGGAATTCTTGTGGGAAAAAATTTATTTCTTGATCTTCCTATCATTTCTACTTTGCTATGCTTGGCTCATTACAGCAAAAGTCCCAGTCCTTTTATTCAATAAACAATAAACATAAACTACAGTTTATGTTCCAGGGCACTGTTCTAAATGCTTGGTATATGTCATTGCGGGAATCACTGATCGCTTTCCTTATACAATTCACATTTAAGGAGGAGTGGGGAGGCAGTCAACAGAAAATGCACGAAATGGTTAATATGCCAAAAGAAGAAAAGTGGTAAAGGAAAAAACAGAGCAAGGCAAGGAATATCTGGAGTAAGAAAAGTAGGAGGGTTTCACATTGCATTTTATGGAGTTAGTCATTGAGGTGGTGATGTCTGAGCAAATAAATGAATTAATCTCAGAAAAAAATCCTTTTATGTATGGATCAGTCAGTGCAAAGGCTCAAAGTTGGAGGCACATCTAGTATTTATAAATGATGAGGAGTCCAAGAGCTGGAGCAGTCAAAGTAAGAGGGAGAGTATTGTGAGATGAGGTTACAAAAATAGTAAAGGGGTCAGTTCAAGCACTGTCTGGTCATGATAAAGACCTATTTTTGCTCTGAATAAAAATGAGAGCCAGGGCAGTATTCTCTTCAAATCTTCTATGTTTTGATAGCCTCTGTCTTTATTTCCCTTATTAAAAATACGAGTACATCAAAATATCCCATTATAGTAGCAGATTTGTCTATTTCCCTGTAGTCTTAAAAGTTTTGCTTTAAATGTTTTATTAGGTGAATATAAGTTAAGAAATGTCATAAATCCATGGTGAATCTGATGTTTTAAAATCATTATACAGAGGCTACTACTAATAAAGCTGTTTTTGTACAAAAAATTATTTTGTCTGAGAGTAATATATCACTACTAGAATGCTTTTTGGCTACTATCTGTCTGATGGGTTTCTTTTTTTTTTTTTCATTTTATTACTTTCTACTTTTCTTTAGCTTATGGATGTATTTTAGAGAAGCAGCATACAGCTCGATGATAATTTTGCTTGTTTCCTTGTTTGCTTTTTCCTTTTCCAATTCTATCCGATATTCTTTACATTTTCACTGACCCGTATTTTATTCTTTTTACATTTGTAGTTATTGTGCTTTCAACATCTTCCGTATTTTTATGTTCTTTCATTGTTTTTTGTCTTATTTTGTGAATTGATTACTTATATTGTTTTTAGATTTATTTTATTGATTATATATTAATTTGAGAAGTATAAACATAATTTGACTTTATAAAGCATATGCTTGAAAATTTACTGTGCACATTTAACTGGATATTAAATTAAATCATACCTTATTTGTTACTGGACAAACATAAGAATCTTAGGAAATTCCACTCTGATTATTTTAAATGCTAATATTGTCCAGTAGTTTATTTATCTTCTTTTTACAAAGAGTAAAACCAAACAAAAACATCATTATTATAAGGATTGCTTTTATATATTATCTATTAAGTTGTCTTTATTTCCCCAGAGGGAGTGTTACAGCACTCTTTCAGCTCTGCCATGTGCTTAAGTATTAACACCTCAGTGGGCCCGCTATCATTTTGCATGAGGTGGCTGCTTTCCATCAGTGTGGGCAAAGGGTAAGTGTGACAGCCTTTTGTATTCACATTCGTGGCACCTGAGCTCTTGCATGGCTTCCAGGAGAAATGGTGTCCCACAAACAAATTGAAGCATGGTAAATGCAGGCAATTTTATTGCCAATGTAGGTGGCTCTCAGTGGGAAGGGGAGCTGAAAAGGGGATGGGGCAGGAAGGTAATCTTCCCGGGCAGTTTGGGCAAGGGACCCACTGCATTCCACTCCTCATTGGAGGAATCATATATATGTGTGTGTGTGTATATAGTATATATAATATATAAGTATATATAATTATATAATATTTAATGTATATTTCTATATATAATATAAAATTATAATGCATATATATTTCTTTTTGCATTTTTTCTTGGTATTTCAGTTGAAAGTTTTTCTGGACCTGGCTTCATGTTCACTTCAGCTGTGTCACATTTACAGATGAATCCTTTGAAGTCATACATCATTTCTATTATTGTATTTCATATTTCTAGGATTTCCTTCTATTTTGTAGTTTCATCTCTCTGCTTGCATCATCCATCTGTACTTTTATTGTGTCTCTTCATTTCATTAGAATCTATAATATATTATAACCTATAATATATTCATCATAGTTATTTTAAATTACCTGCCTGATAATTCCTAAATCTGTGTCACATTTGAGTCTGGTTCTAAGGTCTGCATTTTCTCTTCAGAGAGTGTTATATTTCATAGCTTTTAGCATGCCTTCTCAATATATGGTGAAAGCCGGACATGATATATTGGATAATAGGAACTGAGGTAAATAGACTCTTACTGTGAGGATTTATGCTAACATGCCTGGGAGCTGTGAAGTTTTTAAGGTTTGTTGTAGATGTAGGTGCCAGAAGCTTCCATGTCTTTTAGTGTCCTTGATTTTTCTCCCCTCTTGACCTTGGGCTTCTGTAAATACCCCTTCTTAGATAGAGTCTGTGTCTTACACCTCTTTACCTATTATCTTTATTACTGTACCATGACCCTGGTGTTAAGTTGTAAGAGAAGGTAAGTATTGTACAGTCATATAATTAAACGTTAGTCTTTAAGTGGGTCTGTGTCTCAGGACTATGACATCATATTTTAAAATGTTATCATGTTTCAAACAAATATGATAGCCCCTCCCCAAGACTGTCTATCCAGATAGATAGATAGAAATATATACAGAGAGATATAAATATATTTCCTTTTGCATTTTTTACTTTTGGCATTTCAGTTGAAAATTTCACTTCAGCTGTGTCAAATTTACAGATTACTCCTTTGAAGACATATTTCATTTCTATTATTGTGTTTTGTACTTCTAGAATTTCCTTCTGTTTCTTTTATAGTTGTCATCTCTCTCCTTATATCACCCATGTGTACTTTCACTGTGTCTCTTCATTTCATTAGAACCTATATTAACCATAGTTATTTTAAATTTCCTGCCCTGATAATTCCCCCTTATTTCCCATCCCCTTCCTGTTTACAGCATTTCGTTTGCTTCTTTAGTCCCTTAAACATTATTTACCATACTTCCACTGCCTTAGATGAGATAAAAAAGGTGGAGGGAACTACAGTTCCAAGGCATTACCTATCACCAACTGTTATAAGGGTTCAGAATTATGCATTGGCAAAGTATTCTCCTAAAGAGTAGGCTTTTTTTTTTTTTTTTATAGAGAAGGCTCTGGATATGCTTATTCCCCAAAGCACTGAGCATCTTTATTCCTACTGCCACACAAGGAAGAGAGAATTCTTCAGAGACCGTAACAATGAAAATCTGGTGGGGTTTCTGGAGAAAAGGATGAAAATGTGGGAGGTCTTTCTAAGACTAGAAAGAGTCTTAGAAAGAACTCCCTCCAGGAGTTCCTCAATTTTGGCAAGCCCACACTCAACCTTAAGTAAATCAAAATTAGTATTTAAATGTTCCCAGCAGTTATGGCTTCCATGGCTCTGTTCTAAATAAGGCAGACCTTAGTTGCTGTATGTTCCAGGATCAATTTGTCTCTCCAGCTTTTCAAGTATTAGTTTGTCCTTAAAGTTTGTTTTTTGATGGGTCCAATAAAAGTAATTGATTCCAAGTTTTTCCAACTATTTCTTGCTGCAAGGATAGAAGAGATGACTTGCAAGAACATCAAGTGGTGAATTTGATACCGGAAGTCCCCAAGTGGTCTTATCTAAATCAGTAAAGACAGTGTAATTGCATCCCCTGCCAAGTGTGATATATTCTATTCTGTTCTTTCTTCACTTTGACCTTCTCTGCACTTTTTGATTACTAACTCCCAATCCAGGGTTCTCTTTTCCTGTAGTGGCATAAATTATGAACATCAGAATCTGATTCATACTTCTGAATTTTTGGATCCAGAACTTTCTGGGTCCAGATCACCTTTTCAAGTTTCTACTATCATTCTTCTACACACTCTTCTCTACTCAGTGTACACATAAAACAATTTCTGAAACTGTCTTTGCAAGGATTATAGCAATAAGAGGGAGCTAATGTCACCAACTGCATCTTGCTTCCAAATCTAACTCCTTTCTTGTTCTTGCAAGTAGGCCAAGTTAACTATGGGAGGAATTTAGTCTATAGTTTAAATCAAATATGGTAACAGCCCCTCCCCTAGACTAACTTCCTCCTTGCTCAGAGACCGAAACTATAGCATTAATGAAAGGCCACAAGGTTAGAATTGTGGTATGGGCCTGAAATCTGTTAAGACATAGACAGAAGTTAAATGGTAACCAGCCATTGTTCCTTAGCTTGCTTTTCTCTAATTGTTTACTTACTGCTAAGGGAGTCACATAACTGGGGTCCAGAAGATTTATAACTTCCCCAAATTGCTCCTGTAGATAATACCACTATTATGAACCTTAGGACTAGTCTTTAAGGTATTTTTCAGTTTGCATTCTTGTGGACCAGCTGATGCCCACTGAACTCACGACCCATACCAAGGAACTGACTCAACTTGTCCTGCAACCTCCACCCAGAAACTGCCTCAGTGTAGGAAGATAGATAGTTTCTATACCCCTATAGTTTCATTCCTAAACAATCAGCAACCTCCATTCCTTACTTTCTTGCCTAGAAAATTATCCTTAAAAGCCTCGGCCTCTGAGTTCTTGGGGAGGCAGACTTGAGAAATTTCTCCCATCTTCCTCTCTCAGCTGCCTCGTGATTATTAAATTCTTTCTTTGATGTAACACCTGTTGTTCTCAGTGTATCAGCTGTTTTTGGACAGAAGGCAAGAAGAATATGGTTGGGTAATGATATTTTCTGCCAGAATTTCAGATAACTGGTATGAAAATAACTGCACTTTGGCACAATGTTTTGATTATTTTTTTTTTCCTTTTTGAGTGTAACTTTTCCTGAAATTTACTTTTTGTTTTTAGTTGCTCAACCTAAGTTTATATTTATAGTATGCTACTGACTGTGCTTTCACCCTCTTTTTCTCCTCAATTCCAAGAACTTCCAAAATACATTATTATAACTTAGGACTTTAGACCTCTTTTGGAGTTGATTGCAATTTTCAGTTCAATCAATTTTATATGCTACCATTCTGAACTCCATACTATAACCCAATATGATTGTGTAACTTGTATAATTACAGAGGCATTCAGGAAAATTCCTGTAAATATTGCTTCTATCTAGATTATAACATCATATTGATCTACCTCTTGTTTTGTTTTACTCAGAGCTTTAGAGAAAATGTGCATGGCTTTAGAGACAAACCTCTTCATGTAAACTCTAGCAGCTGTATAATTTTGAATGGCCAAATTCCTTAACTCTTCTGAGCTTTTAAAGAGCTGCCATATTGTACAACCTCACAGAGCACCATTTACACAGATTTCAGTATAAATCACACTTTCCAGAGATACTACACGGTGGTTCTAATATTTGTATCAATTATAAGTAACAGGACATTTAACAGGGTATCTCCTCTTGTCTAAAAATTTCATACAAATTCTTGCAACTGGGAATAATCGCTGGTAACTGCTTCACAGGTACTAAACTCATCCATTCAGAACATATTAGGTAGCAGTACTAGTGTGCCTGTCATCAACCTCCAGTTCAAATTCAAATTATGTCAAAGAAGACTAGAAATTAGGAGATAATTTTATCGCAGTAAGGAGTGTTTTAGATTTCTTCTCTCCCCATGAGGTTGTAGGAGCATATTCTACAGTGGCATAAAGTGAAAAGGTATGGTAGAAGATAACTTCTTATAAGTATGGGCTTTCTTCAAGAAGGGAACACTTATATCTTACTGCCTGCCTTACTACAGAAACCAGAGACAAATGCTATGAAAGATCTTTTTGGCAAAAATGGACATGTGTTCCATGAAAATATTGAGTTAACCAAGAATACAGAGCCCGCTGACTGCTTTCTACCTGAGAAGTTCTATAAATAGTAGGCTGGTTGGAGCTGTGTCTAACAGCGTGGCAAAGAGAAAGGGCATTGGTAGCAGCAACCTTCATATCCATCTTCTGGTGTGGCAAGGATGAATGAGTATTCCATGGAGTCAAGTGAAAACAAAAAGGTCATTTCAAGCCATCTTTATCTAAGAAGGTTTCTGCTGAACTGCGAAGACTTTAACATTAGAGGCTATAGTTCTGCTTGGGACAGAAAGTGAGTGGTTTCAAGAACTGAGCCAAGGAATATCACATCCATGTTAGAAAAGACAGCAGTGAGAAAATCCTTGATGGCTTTATAAAGACCTAAATATTTACTCTATAAGAGTTAGTATTTGGACATTTCTTTTAGTAGAACACAGAGTAGCTAGCTAATGTTAACTATGAGACCAGAGCAGCATAAGTAAAAATATCTGAATCTCTAGGTCTCCAGTTTCTCCTTATTTTTGCTCTGAGTCTGGAATTAGAGTGGGGAGTGGGAGCCTGGGCCTGGAAGAGTGAGAAACAATTTTATGTCCCTCCTTTCCTTACAGGAGGGTGTCTATAAACAGGAGTCAGACTTGGACTGAAAGAATCAAATTTGTTTTTACTAGATATAAAGTTGAAGTTTTAATTCATATTAGATTAAATATTTTAGTTATTTAAAAAATGAGTTCATGAATCAATCCATATCACCGAATGATATTCTTTCTAAAATAAATGCTGAACTGGATCACTATTTTTTTTTTTTTTTTTTGTATTTTTTAGTAGAGACGGGGTTTCACCGTGTTAGCCAGGATGGTCTCGATCTCCTGACCTCGTGATCCGCCCGTCTCGGCCTCCCAAAGTGCTGGGATTACAGGCTTGAGCCACCGCGCCCGGCCCTGGATCACTATTAAACCTTTATTTTCACTGAAATAAGTATGATGTAAATCTGGGTAGACTCCCAAGTCAATTTCAACTTACTAGAATGATATTATATATTATGAGATAGAGATGCCATGCCTATCTAGCTGGTCATTAGTTCTTTATTATTTCCTAGTAATATTTCTGGAAGGTTCTAAATAGGCATATTAAAAACAAGTAGTTTATTAAATATCTTTTTTGCACTTATCAGTCTCATGTGTATACAAAAGAAAGTACCTAGAAGAATAAGAGACTATTCACTAGTAATTTACATTTAACTAACAGAAAAATGCAAAGATATAATTTAATAAATGTGTTAATAATTGAACGTATACTTCAAAATATATGATTTAATAAACTATTATAGGTCAGAAGATACTTTCTTTTTCAAAGTAAATTAGTTATACAGGAACAATCAACCAAAAATATTAACGATAATATTAATATTAATATTATCGTTAATATTAATAGATAGGATAGAAGAAGGAAGGAAACTGGATAGATAGAAGAAGGAAGGAAGATAAAAGAAGGAAGGAAGGAAACCTATTAATAATAGGATAGAAGAAGGAAGGAAACTGGGTAATTTGTATTTCAAGGGAACAAAAACAAACAAACAAACAAACAACAACAACAAAAAAACACTATGCCAAATCCAGTGACTAAGAATGTGATAAAAAATTTTGGTTACAGACTTCTTTAGAATGTAAGTACCTCAATGGCACAGACCATAAACGGCATAATTCTTAAGAATGTTTATTCCTAATAATGTTTTGCAGCATAGTGGAAAGAACTACAATAAGCTAGTATCCAGGAGTATTTGATTTGGATCTGGCTACATAACTAGTTGACTACTAAGGAGATATGGATAAATTCTGTTAATATCACTAGACCTCAGCTGCTTCACACGTTGTTCTGCTAAAATTAAAATATCTAACAAAAATATCATTGAGTTATTAAAAGTAGCTACCAATTGATTGATAATATTTATTCATAGTGTTTAAAAGGGAAGTACATTGATGAATTTAGGTCATATTTGTATTTTTAAAGCCCATCTATTTAATGGAAATACAGACTTAGAGCTTCACTTTAGTAGATATGTTTAGGCTCAAATTTAGTCAAAGATCTGTAGTCATATTTGTTAAAAGAATCCAGAATGTCATGGACCCAGGAGTACCTGTGTTACAATTTTGAAGCCGTATTTGGAAAATTGTTCCTAAAATTAAGCTAACTTTTATAAATTTGTCAAAATAATATACATGTGGATTAGACAAAATAATTTAGATACAAAGCAGTGAAATGAATTAATCATTTAACTACACATAGTAAATTTTTAAAAAGCCTAAAAAAGCCCAAACAATTATCCAGAGATACCATTTGACATCTACAGGCTATATGTAATTCATATGATCTTAGTGCTTTAATTTGCCTCAGCAGAAAAGAAAAATTAAGTAGTCACTATTTAATGAAACTGTAGCTTACATATTGAGCTAGAAATACATGACTATATATTTTTGAAGCTCAAACATTTGTGTGACATGTTACTGTCTTCATTTATTAAAGAATAATGAATAACATTCTATTGAATGACATTCTGGTTTTTTTTAATGTATATACTGTACTGCCAGAATTTATAAGCAAGAAAATAAATGATTCTTTGTTACTATCTTATACTAGACTATGTTGGCAGAAAGAGCATTGTGGAGAAATGGGGCTTAATTTCCATCAGGGAAAAAAAAAGCCTATTGCACTTACAATTACTTGTATTACACTAAGATTTTCTACTTTTTCAAAAGCATAACACATCAGGCTATAATTTTATATTCTGCAATAAAATTATCAAGTAGGCTTGATTCTCAGCTTATAAAGCAACACATTATTTCAGTATAAATGAATCTGCAGGAGATGCCAAGTTGTAAGGGGATTTGAAGAGTTTGAAGTAAGAGACAATATACTTATTATAAAGTTGAACCAATTGATTATGTATTTCCATTATAGCTGATATTACCTTATAATTATATATAAACATTTATTTATATCCTTTTTAATTTACTGAACTATTTCATGAGGGAAATAATCTATTTTTTTTAACTCAGTATTTAGGAGAGTGCTCAAATTTGAACAACAAATATTTGTGAAATGAGTGAATATACAAATGACTGGCTAGTGATATCTAGTTATGCTCTCAGAGATTTTTAAAATAGCTATTTGAATTTTAACCACCAAATGAAAACAAATCATTTCATTTTTAAGAGTATTATCATGTTAGTAGAAAAAATAGGAAGGACAATCTGACTCTCAGCTTCTTTATTCTCCCAAATTAGTTAAATATCTTTTCATTTTAAGATTGATTGTGGTTGCAACTTTGGCTGATATGTGTGTGTGTGTGTGTATAATTGTATTAAATATATAAAATGTACACATATAATTATATATGTAATTTTCCAAGAATAAATTGTGATACAAACAAATAAAAACCCCAGACAGTGAGAATATAAGTATTCCTTGAGCATTTATTTACAGCACATTTCAATAAAAGACTCTGCATTATTAATACACAAGTCTCCTTTTCTCTTTTCTGTAAAGAAAAAATGAATTTAGCCATCAACAATTGGCCTGAAACTTATCTAAGTTCTGCATGGTTGGAATGTTTTGCCAACTTACATTGGACTGAGTTACATGGGATTTTTAAAAGCAAATAAATGAATGTAATCTTACACTAAGAGAAAGAGGAAGGCTGGAAAGAATTCTCTTATATAAGCACTGAACCTATTTTCTATGTGGCATGTTTCCAAAGTGATAAAGGAGAATACCAAATCCTAAACTGATATAAATATGCTGCATATACATGCAGCAGATTTCTGTGCCAGCACTCAGGAGTGCAGTTACATTCAAAGCAGGAAGGAAAAATGAGAATGTGGGTGTAAAATCCCAAATCACTACTTTCAGGAGAATTTTTGCCTTGTCAGCAGTATTCTCTTCAGCTGGAAAAGTACTCTTTGTGTATTTGCATATGTTTGTGGGTATGTTCGCATACAGATTTACCATATGTGCTACCATGTCCAGAAGGAGGCATGTGCATGTCCCAGGCAGACTAATAACCTGGCAATCCCTGAAAGCAATATGTTTTCATTCATGTAGAAGAAGGTTGACCTCTATCTGGCAGAAAAGGAGGGAAAATGATTAGCCTTTTCCGATTTTCTCAAACAGTTTACCACTAGCATCATAATCTACTTGGCAAAACAGTCTTATAGTTCATGAGGTCTATGTTTAAGAAAGAAGTTTAAAGTTGCTCTGTTGATATTTGATGCCTTTCCTGTGTTTTACTCAGTTGCTTAAATAATCAAAGACTTTTCCCACCTCATGTAATTCTTCTAAAAATGATCTTGCAAACATAATATTCTCTCTATATTTACATTTTAGTGATTTTTAGAACCTGTTTTGGATTTTGATCCGAGAAATAACCTAAGTGGTCTGACACCTGAACCATTTTATTAAACCACAAACCTGTTCAGCCTAACCTGTCAAAGCAAGATGGAAGCAACCCATTGAGCTTCTGCCATGAAAAGCTTCCTTACGGTGGAAACGTCTGCACCACCTTTTATTTCTTTAGACTCTTTAGAAACCTCTTGACCTCATTTTTTTAAAATTCTGCTCTCAGAAAAAAAAAAGAAAAAGGTTATACTGCCAATGTGTACACTCTGGAGTGTGTGAACAGGTAATCTCTCCTCAAACACTATCCCTATTCAGATATGCTAAAGACTTTAACAGTTTCTTTTCTTTTAAAATATACTGTAAAGGCCAAAAGACAATTGAGAAAAGGGCTTTGTAAGTGGCATAGAATATCTTAATGGAGTCATACCACGTAACATACTTAGGTATTTAAAAGAATTAGTTTTACTTTTTGGAAGTCAGTATATTTAATTTTATGAGTTGGAAGTTTTAGACTGATACGGTTAACTTACTTTTCTAACACAAGTAAATGATTGCTAGTCTTTATGTATTTCTGGTAAAGACCAGATGTGGAGTAATGGTTGTTTGTGTATATAAACTAATGTACATTCAGGAACACACATGCACATATACACACACACTCACTACCAGCAACCTCTCTCTATAGAGTAAAAAGGGATAGCAGACTTTGGTAAATGTTATTTGTTTGTCACTTCCCCTGAAGTTCATAAACATGCAAACACAAACACAATTAAAATCCATGCATTAATAAATATTCTAGGCTATTATAATGTCATTTGAAAACATTTATTTTGAAATATAGACTCAAAGGAAGTTGCAAAACTAGTACAAAGAGTTCTGTCTACTCTTCACTGACGTATCCTAAATGAAGATATGACAAACTCAGGACATTGATTTGTTATTGCTAACTAAACTATAGTGTTTTCATCATTTTTAAATCTGCATTTATTTGAGAGTGTATACAGTTCTGTGCAATTTTGTACCATGTATAAAGATATATATCCACCACCAAAATAAAAATAAAGAAGAGTTCCATCACCACAAAACAACTCTGGCATGTTATCTCTGTGTATCTGTATCCACCACATCAGGACACACATATCTTGTCACCTGGCAACCATTAATATGTTCTCTGCCTTTATATTTTTCTGATTTCAACAACATTATATAAATAGGACTACACAGTATATAACATTTTGAGACTGACTTTTTCCATGAAGCATAAAGCTCTTGAGGTCCATTCAGATTGTTGGATATATCCTATAGTACGTTTCTTTTAATTGATGAGTAATGTTCCATTGTATGGACATATGGGAATGTATGAATATTCATATATTCACCAAAGAAAGAATATGTAGACTGTTGTTAGAATTTTTCTATTAAAAGTGAAGTTGAGCCGGGCGCGGTGGCTCAAGCCTGTAATCCCAGCACTTTGGGAGGCCGAGACGGGCGGATCACGAGGTCAGGAGATCAAGACCATCCTGGCTAACACGGTGAAACCCCGTCTCTACTAAAAAATACAAAAAACTAGCCGGGCGAGGTGGTGGGCGCCTGTAGCCCCAGCTACTCGGGAGGCTGAGGCAGGAGAATGGCGTGAACCCGGGAGGCGGAGCTTGCAGTGAGCCGAGATTCAGCCACTGCACTCCAGCCTGGGCGACAGAGCGAGACTCCGTCTCAAAAAAAAAAAAAGTAAAGTTGATATGAACATTCATGTACACTTTTTTTAAAAATTTTACTTTTTTGATGTGAACACAAGTTTTCATTTCTCTGGGATAAGTGCACAAGAGATATGCATGTTTAGATTTGTAAGAAACTGCTGTACTCTGCAAGAGTGGTCGTACCATTTCACATTACCACCAACAATATAAAAGACATCCAGTTTCTCTGCATTCTCTCCTCCTTTTAATATTATCACCATGTTTTATCTCTTAAAATAGATATATAGTAACGTATCATTGTGCTTTTCATTTGCATGTCTCTAATGACCAAAGATGTTAGAAATATTTTCATGTGTTTATTTCGTGTTCTTATCATGGTCATGTCTTTTGCCTGCTTTCTGATTGGATAGATTGTTTTTCTACTTTTGAGTTTTGAGAATTCCCTATATATTCTAGATATAAGACCTTTTTTGTTAATTATGTGGTTTTCAAATATCTTAGCCAGTCTGTGGTTTGATATTCATCCTCTGTACAGAGGTCTTTTAAAGTGCATAAGTTTTTAATTTTGATGAAGTCTAACTTGTTAATTTCTCCTTAAAAAATGGATTGTACTTCTTTTTTATCATGTCTAAGAATTCGTTGCCTGACCCTGGGTCTCAAAGGTATCCACTTACGATTACTTCTAAAATTTCATAGTTATATGTTTTATATTTTAATATATGATTTATTCTTTTAGTTCCAATGACCTATGTGCCTATTACTCTATTAACATTACACTGGCTTTATCACTGTAGCTATACAGTAAGAGTTAACAGTAGGTAGAGTGAATCTTCCTATTTATTCTCCTTTCCAAAATTTGTTTTGGCTGTTCTAGCTTCTTTGGCTTTCCATGTTAATTTTAGAATAAGTTTGTCTACATGTGTAAGAAATTTACAGAAATTTTGCAAGGACATTTATTAAACTTACAGAGCAATTTTGGAGAGATTGACATTTTTATAGTTGTTAGCCTTTCAATCCGTGAATTCATCACGCCTTTCTTTTTATTTTGATCTTCTTCAATTTTTTTAATTAGTGTTTTGTAATTTACAGCATACAGTTTGTGTGTTTTGTTACATTTATAACTGCGTATGCCTTTTGAAAACATGTAAATAGTATTATGTGTTTAATTTGTGTTTCTTCATGTGTTGGTTGCTGGTATACAGGAATGCAATTTTGTGTGAGTGTGTGTGTGTGTGTGTGTGTGTGAGAGAGAGAGAGAGAGAGAGAGAGGAGAGAGAGAGAGAGAGAGAAAATCGTGTATTTTGCCCCATTGCTGAACTCATTGTTTCTACGAGCTTTTATTTTATTTTTACAGATTCCATTGGATTTTCTGCAGAGACAATTATGTCATCTGCAATGAGAGACATTTGTATTTTACTTTTTTCAGTTTGTATGCCTTTATTTTCTTTTCTCATCTTGTACTGATTGGGACTTTTGGTATTCTATTGAAAAGTAGAAGACCTTATTGCCTTGTACTTGATTTTAGAGGAAAAATATTGTTTTTTACCATTAATTGTGGTGTCAGCTGCAGTTTTGTTTTTTAAATAGATATATGCTGTTTGTCAAATTGAGGAAGTTTCTTTCTATTTCCAAATTTGCTAGAAGTTCAGTTTTTAAAAAAGTATTTATCATGAATAGATAATCTGTTGAATTTTGTCAAAGATAATAGGATCCACTACTGGTGGTAGTTAAAATTAGCTACAAGTTCTTTGGATAACATGCAATACCAATTAAAGTTGAAAACAGGCATACTCTATGGACCAACAACTCCAGTCTTAGGTATATACATGAAAGGAATTCTTGTATATGTGATCCAGGAATCATATATAAAAGCCTGCAGCAATGTTTATTATGACAAAAGACTGGCAATGGTCCCCTAAACAGGGATCAACTCAAATACCCATCATCAATACAATATTTGTATTATTATTGTATCATATAAGTATTTTAAGTATCATATAAGTCTTGTGTACTATACAAGTACATAAATGAAGTATTGCATACATTGGAATAACATTCAATGGTGAAAATAATGTCTTACAACTAAATATACTAAATATGGATAAATCTCCAAAAGTATAATATAGGGTGAAATAAATGACAAAAGGATATATACAGAATGATACTGTTTATACAAAGTAAACAATAAAAATATAGGCAAACAATATAGTTTAGGAAAATATACATAGATAATAATAGTACAAAAAAGCAAGGAAATAATTAACAAAACATTCAAGATTAGAGATTCTCGCCTGAAAAGTGATTGAATTCTATGGCAGCGAGAAACAAGGGCCTTCTTTGGTACCAGCAAAGTAATAATTTTTAATCTGTGTTTGTTATACAGGTAGTTATTGTATTACTAATAATTAAACTGTATTTATAATTATATATTGTTTTTATATGTTGTATATTTTCAAATAAAATATAATAAAATAATAAACAAAAAAATGGTATTGCTTGGTTTTTTTGTTGTTATCTTTGTTTTATTTTAGAGATAGGGTCTTACTCTGTCACCCAGGCCGGAGTACAGTGAGTGACCATGGCTGGCTGCAACCTCTGCCTCCCAGTCTCAAGTAATGCTTGTCCCTCAGCCTACAGAGTAGATGGGATCACAGGCCCATGTGGCCCATGTGTCAGTGCCCAGATGGGGTTTCATCTTGTTACACAGGCTGATCTTAAACTCCTGGTCTCAAGCAATCCTTCTGATTCGACCTCCCAAAGTGCTGGGATTACAGGCTTGTGCCACCGCACCCTGCCTCCATTTTTTTTTTTTTTTTTAACTTTATTTAGTTACTGTAGTCCTTTTTCTCTGATGTGGATCCATGGATGATACACATACACACACACACACACACACACACACACACACACCTCGTCTTGGCTTTTGCTTCACATTCCTCATAACTTAACCTGGTGTCTGATCAGCTCATAAACTAAATGAAGAGAGTAATGTGTTTTCTTTATACAGTTCTTTCAACAATGATGTATTTTAATCATATTTCTTGTACATCACAGGTAATTAATATATATAAAAATTGTCAGAACTTCCTGTGGGGCTGGGGGAGTGGAGGTACAACTTAAAGATTTTGTAAATTAGTTTTCATTTTTGAAAGAGCTTCTGGAAATTTTATGAAATCTAGAATTTATTATAATTAGATAAAGCCTTTTACTATCTGTTTTGAAAGATCAAGTAGTCAGCAGAAAAAAGAAATAAGTTTAACTTCTCTATATATTAATAAGGCAAAGTGAATGAAAGCTTCATTCATTTGATAAATGAAGAAATAAAATTTAATTTTAACTTTTTTACACAGGGAAATAAATCCAGAGAAACATGTAACTTAATGACATTTCTTACAAAAAGCTTATGGTATTAATAATTTTCTTTAAAAATTGAGTTTATAAATGTAGGCACACAAAAATTATAATTCTGTTAAAAGATGATATAGGTATAGGGCTGGGCACCTGGCTCACGCCTGTAATCCCAGCAC
Organism: Trachypithecus francoisi; assembly: GCF_009764315.1. Lineage (NCBI taxonomy): Eukaryota > Metazoa > Chordata > Mammalia > Primates > Cercopithecidae > Trachypithecus > Trachypithecus francoisi. Next base: position 65,540,825 of record NW_022681469.1, read on the forward strand.
TTTGGGAGGCTGAGGCGGGTGGATCATGAGGTCAGGAGATCGAGACCATCCTTGAAACCCCGTCTCTACTAAAAATACAAAAAATTAGCCGGGCATGGTGACAGGCGCCTGTAATACCAGCTACTCTGGAGGCTGAGGCAGGAGAATGGCACGAATCCAGGAGGCAGAGCTTGCAGTGAGCCGAGATCACATCACTGAACTCCAGCCTGAGTGACAGAGTGAGACTCCATCTCAAAAAAAAAAAAAATTCATATATGTATAAATGTTTATTCACCAAATATGTTGAACAATATATTCAATAGTCTCTTATTTTTGAGGTTTAATTAATTGGAATAATAAAGCAGTATATTTCGCATTAAATCAGACCTTTAAAGTTATTAGTAAGACCTCTTTTATTCAGAAATAAGATTAGCTGGGGTGGTTTTTATTCATGAAGGCCATCTTTGTATCTCCAAATGTGTGTTAAGCTTTTGCAAAATATCATTGTAACTTGTATGAACCACGTGACCTGGTACTAATAATACACAGGCACTTATGAAAAAAATATGTTCTGTTCTCCCTTCAGGAATTAGATTTCTTTTTGTATTTGTGAATAAAAACTTGCCTTGTAATTCATTGAATTTTATTTTTAAAATACTCTAATTTGTGTTCCAATTTGCAATACATTACTCAGACTTAGCTCTTAATAGAACTATGCTCTAAGTAAACATATAGCATATTGCCAAGGTTAATGACCACCCAATTGATCATGTACTTGCTGATGATAGAAAAAGTGCTTTTTTACATGATTTTAAGGATGATAGGAATAGCAATTATAACATTTATATAGAGTATTTTGCAGTCCACAATGCAGTCTAAACTGATTGACTATTGTAGAGTCAATCCTTAATCCTTACTATTATTTTGCAGATTGAGAAAGGAGAGTCAGAAAGCCTAAGAAATATACCAAAGTTCCATCATTTTCAAATTTTGGGTGACGAATCTTTGTGGTTGTGCAACATTTGTGTTTGTCTTATAAGCAAACACAAATGGCTCTAGACTATTATTTCAAGAATATTTGTAGGTAGAATAACCAGGATAGTCAGGACTCTTTCAGCTTGATGGTTCCCAACTGTGATGCAAACCTACTGTGTCTGCTGCATCCATACTGACTGTTCCACATTGGTCCCTTAGGAATTAGGGACAAAAGACATAGGCATAAAAATGAAGCCACAAATAATAAAGTTATTTGTCTCTGATTCAAGAGTTTTGTGTCTTTCACCAGCACCTATAAAACGGTAGCCAACTTCTTAGTATGAAGGTACTTCAAAATCTCAAACCGTTAACATTTCTTGACAATAAATTGTGCAGCAGAAGAGCAAAATATTTCCTTTGTTTCATGGTGCAGTACACATTTTATATACTGTGATGGGTCCTAACACAGCAAACTAACATATTCAGATGCCCAGGATATATTTTCTACATAAAAATGAAGGATGTATGCTATTGTATCCTAATCAGACTAAGTATCCTATGTACAGTCATTTTGGTTTTATGTATATGTTTGGATATAAGATGTCTCTGGAATGATATGAACAACTGACAACAACAGTAGCATCTGGCAAAGGAAACTACATAGTACAACAATGGGAGTAAGATTTCCTTTTCAACACCATACACATTGGCTCTTACTGAATGCTACTTGATGTGGAAGGCAGTATATTATAATGGTCAATAAAATCAAGGTCTCCAGGTTCACAGACTGTGTTATATTGATTCAATTTATTTAAAATTAACTTGTATATGCTTCAATTTCCTTAATTGTAAAATTGTGGAGTTATAATATTTCCTAACAGGTTGTAAAAATTGAATACGTTTTTACTTTAAAGGCTTTAATACAGTGCCTTAGAGTAAGAGTTCAGCAAGTGTTAGCAATAATTATTCAAAATAATTTTAAAAGATTTTCAAATAATTTTTGCTTGTTCATATATTTCTAAATTAATTTTGAATGACAGAGTATTTCCTTATGTGCATACAAGGTATAACAGCAGTTGAAAAGACTGACAGAGTACTGTGTGTGTGTGTGTGTGTGTGTGTGTGTGTGAAGTCTTCAGTTCAGACTGAGACTGAGAAGTAAATTACTGATGCCAGAACATACATTTTGAATATTTTTTATTGAGGGAATGTAAGAGAACACTGGCCGTACTAAGAAAAGGCTAATGACGCCACAGATACTGTAAGAAAATGACACAAGAAATTTTCAAGAGTGAAAACACAATCTGTTCATGACAAATTTGTCCCTTAAATGAGCACTGCTTCAGTAAATGGTTACCAATTAATTATTTCCCCTTGTTTTTCTTACGTATGTATTTATCCATCAATTCAACAGTTATTTATTGAGCACCTTCAATCTTCTAGGCCAGCTGAATAATGAAGAAAAGTGCTAATCAAATAATCCACTATTAAAAGCACTTAATAGGTACTCCTATAGCCCTTTAACAAGCGTGGAGATTAAGATTTAAAAAGTTCACAAAACTTGCTGAAAGCCACATGGCTCAGTTTAAATTTCCCAAATGTTGATTAAAATGTTATCAATTTTTGAGGCTTAAGCAATATAATCACTGAAAATAACTTATTTCAGTGCTTATAATGCTGATCACAGACATACCATCCTTTGGAACAATCTGTGATAGTTCTGAAATTGACTCACTCTGGTATTGATACTTTTTTGTAAGTATAAATCTCACTTATACAGATAATACATCTCACTTCTATCCAATAGTATCCCCACTAGCATCTTCTACTCCTCAAAAGGGGAGTAGATAGGGTGTTTATGAAACTAAAGTTCTAGAAGTTCAACCTTTTGGTTCTAGCCCTGAGGACCTAAAGTTAAAATGAATTGGAAAAATATCCCTTTGTTTTGTAATAACTGGTTGACTATACATATTGCGTCTTAACATACGTACCAGAAACTTAAGTAACATCTGCTCACTTGTTTGCTTTCAGCCAGACCATGTTAACCCTGGGATGAAGCCATTGTTGTCTCAAATTAACACAAGTATTTTAGTCACATCCACAGGGTCAAGTCGCATCACTGTAGTAATGCCCACTACTTTTCTCATTTTCATAATTTCTTCTAGGAATTCTAACTCAAGAACATGTAGTCCACATATGATCTCTAGTCAAATTAGGACTTGCAAAGAACTATGGACAAAGTATGAATAACTAGAAAAAAACGCTACTGGCTTCAGATGAAATCCATTACCCAGCATGGTTTTTCTGCTACCAGTACTTAAGCATACCTCCCTGATTATAACAATTCTGTGGACACGACCAAGACCACTGATGTTGTAAGTCAGGCCAGATCTTACAGGGAAGTCCCATTCTCAACTAACATTGTGTCTTTCTTATCTATGGTGCCATGTGTTAACAAGATATATCAATCAGATAGTCAGGATAGTTGGGCAAGATACATCAAGACCTAATTCAGTTAAAAACGTGAGGCAACTCTATAGAATTGTGACAAGTGAATTCTGCTAAGACATTTCTATGAGAGAGAAAGATCTTGGAATTTCACACTCTGCATCCTCTTTAGAAAAGCTGCCTAAATTCTCATATGCCTAAATATCATTATATCTGCTTGTGATAGAACTCTAAGACAGTGCTCCCCAAATTTCCAGCCTCTAGAGTACACATACCTTTTCCCAGTCAATTACACCCTGATCTGGGTGCTGCTATAAAGGAATTTTTCAGATGTAATTAAGTTCCAAGACTTTAATTGACTTTAACAAGGGGAGAATATCCTACCTGACACTGACTGAATCATGTTAGCCCTTAAAGGGATCTAGCTTTTCCCAGTTAGAGAGATTTGAAGTACGAGAGGAATTTTAGATACAGATTTTCTGTTGCTGAGTTTGAAGATGGAAGGGGTCTCACGGTCTCTGAGAGATGTAAGAGATTCTATCTGAAAACCAGAAAGGAGTGGGGACCTGAGTCTAACAGCTACAGAGAACTGAAAGAGGATTTCAACCTTCTGATGAAAATGCAGTTGCTTGACACGTTGATTTTAGCCTGTGAGACCTTGGACAGGATCCCAGTCACACTGTGCCCAGATTTCTGACCTACAGAACTATGAGCTAATAAATGGGTGTGGTTTTAAGCCACTATGCGGCTATTTACTCTGAAGTCTGAAGGAACAGATAAACAATATACAGTTTGGCTATGCTCTGAATGCAGCTTTATTGCACTATTATTTGCTTTTTATAAATTTTTCTATTTTCTAGTCTTTTCTTTTACCTGGTAACTGTATTAGTATTTTAAAAGTTTAGTAGTCTATCCAATACATTACAAAAGTGAGGGAGAGTTTGAAGAGCTTGGATATAAATGTACAAATGAATAAATGTCTCCTGCCAACATTCGATAGGATTATTCCATAAATTTTGTCTAAGTACACATGTTTCCATAACATTGAACAGACATTTGTCTAACTGCAACAGCAAGTCAGTTTTTTAAGTCTCTTTCTATTAGGGGCTCAGGAGCGTTGCTTGATTTTCTTTGGCATTTTCTACCATATGGAAGACTTGAAGGTCCAAAGACAGTTATACCAACGCTGAAGTATTTAGCCCATGTACCACTTCAAGGGAAGTCAAACTTTCCATAACAATCTTTCATTTATTTCATAGTTTCCAAGACTTTTCATTTCTGTGGCATTTCCTTAGTGTGGCTAAACCACACTTCAACTCTCATCCTGGCAACAACTCTGCTTCCTGGCAAGCACTCAGTCATTTAGAGTCGACTGTGGGTTACATAGCCTGCTTTATAGTCGACCCCAAAACATCATGGTCTGAAGCTGTTTCGGCATTCCAACAGCCTGTCTTTGCTCTCCTGGAGCAATCTATCACCACTTAGAACTTCTGAGATAGACAATGAGACCTTGTACACTATCATAGGGAATAGCCTGATTTATTACTGGAATGTTTACATAATTTGTCATTTGTTCATTTGACTTTATATTCCCAGTGAAATAATAAATGTTAAGAACTCATAAATATTTACTGAGTGCATTAATGATTCTTTGTATTCTAATTAACTATTACAGTTAGCAAGATACATGTTTTTTAACCATAAACAGCGGTATTCAAATTTCACTTCTCTGCTATGTCCTATACATTCATGGAAGTGATATAGGAGACTGCTTGAGAACCAAGGAACAAAATTAAGCAGGTTAAACTTCTAGTCCCCACCCCTACCTCTATAAGGTAAGGGCCAATTAAAGTTACTTCTTATACAGGGCTTTCTTGTATAATGTCATTTATACTAATGAAAGTTTGAAAACCACTGTGATATGAAATGAATGTTTATACCTCCAAAACATTCATATGTTGAAGCCCTAATCCCCAGTGTGACTACATTTGGAGACAGAGCCTTTAGAGAAGTAATTAGATTCGATGAGGTCATGAGGAAGAGACTCTTGATTAGTATTTTTGAAAGAGGAGACACCAGAGCTTGTGCTTTCTCTCTCTCAGCCATGTATGGACACAGTGAGATGGCGGCAGTCTATAAATCAGGAAGAGAGCTTTCACCATAAACTGACTATGCTGGCACCTTGATCATAGCGCCAGCTATGCTAGATCAAGGTGCCAGCATAGTCAGTTTAGCTGGAGTCTAGCTGGCGCTATGCTAGACTCCAGAACTAAGAGAAATAAATGTCTGTTGTTATTGAATCCTGAACTGACTTAGACTCACTGATGAAAGGAGTTCACATGTATTGAATGCACACAGTTTTAAAATTATATTAAAGAACTAAATCCCCCTAATAACCATGAGATGGTGTTATTATTATTATCCACATTTTACAGATGAAGGGAACAGGAAAGAGACAGTACAAATACCTTACCCAAGATTTCCTGGCTGCTAAGTGAAAGAGTGTATTAGTTTCCTATTGCTGTCATAACGAATTACCACAAACTTGGTGGCATAAACAACAGAAATTTATTTTCTCACAATTCTGCAGACCACGAGTCCAAAATCAAGGTACTGGCTACATTCCCTCTAGGGGCTCTAGGAGATAATTAATTTCCTTGTTCTTCCAGCTTCTGGTGGCTGCAAGAGGTTTGTGCCCACACTGCTCCAATCTCAGCCTCTGTCTTCATATTGCTTTCTCCTCTGTATTGGTCTCAAACATCCTTCTGTTTTTGTCTCAAAAGGATTACTTGTCACTGGTTTTATTCCCCACCTGAATAATCCAGAATGATCTCCTCATCTCAGAATCTGTAACTTGCTTACATCTTCAAAGATCTTTTTTTCCAAATAAGTTAACACTCATAGGTTTCAGGAATTAAAATATGAATATACTGGGCTGGAGTCATCACTCAAACTAGTACAAGGAGCCACAATTTAGACTAGGTAATTTTCTTACAATGACTGTAAGGGATAACAAATGAATTAAGCAACATTTTAAAATCTAGATTTAAAGCAAGTTGGTCCTATTTTTGTATTTATCCTTATACCTTTCACAGAGTGCATATGAAGACCTTCAAATAAAATCTCACATGTAAGTTAAATTGCAATAAGCAAAGCATCATAACCCCAAATTATGCTACATATACAAGAATTACTGAACTCTTCTGATATAAGTTCCTCTTAGATCAACATTGACTCTTTCTTATAAACACTATCTAAAAATACCAGTAGATATCCTGTCATGCCAATGTATCTCAAAAAAATATTTGTTGTTTTGTTAAAAGAAATCTAAGTACACCTCCCAGTTAAAATAGTTTTCTCTAATTACCCAATATTATTAAGAACTAAGTTTATTGCTGGAGATAGCATCTAGAGATTTGCTGGAGAAATTTTACCGGGGTAAATGATATTTTAGACGCAATACAAATACTTCCTCTAGGCCTCTCAGTGATGTTCTTTTGGAGAAGTCACATTGGATCCCCTGTGATATATTTCATTGGAAATACCCAGTTAGATTGCCTGATTGGTGTATATAAAATATGGCATATAGAAGAAAAGATGTTGAAAGTCTTTGATAAATATATGCAATGGCAAAAGGATTCTTGTATCAAAAGTTGGCTATGAATGCCAGAAAACATAAATTTTTTTTTTTTTTTTTTTGAGACGGAGTCTCACTCTGTCGCCCAGGCTGGAGTGCAGTGGCGCGATCTTGGCTCACTGCAAGCTCCGCCTCCCGGGTTCACGCCATTCTCCTGCCTCAGCCTCCCAAGTAGCTGAGACTACAGGCACCCGCCACCACGCCCGGCTAATTTTTTGTATTTTTGGTAGAGACGGGGTTTCACCGTGTTAGCCAAGATGGTCTCCATCTCCTGACCTCGTGATCCGCCCGCCTCAGCCTCCCAAAGTGTTGGGATTACAGGCGTGAGAAAAAAAATAAACTTTTAAAATACCGTTTTCTGTCAACAAACAGAATCGAAAATATGTTGAGTGTTCTGCCAGCCATTTGCATTTTGTTACAACTATTCCATCATTTTTAGGACTGATATTATATCCTCTCTTTATTATCTTACCAAACATACCAGAGGTTTTGAACTAAATTTCCTCTCCCTTAATTCTGTTTCAATAGTATAAACATTTCTTTGGCATATAACCTCATTTAAATATTTTCTTACTTTAATTTTATCCTGAAAACCACACGTTAATTTTTAAGGCAATTCTTAAATGAAAAATGTATAATTACTTAGTATTTTTGTGTAAATCAAATAGTATTGATGGGGAATTAATTCTTGTGGTTATACTCTGCAAACAAAATCACAAATGCAGAAACGTATTTTGCATTTCATATAACTTTGAGTGACCCATTTTAAATCCTAAGATGACTGCTATAAAAAGGGAAACAAGTGCAATATATGCCAAAAAATGAAAGAAAAAATAGAGACACTTTAAAAATATTAGGAAATATGTGACAAATCTTGGTGCTATATTATTACTCATTCTTAAGAGTTTGAACATTACTAATTTAGAAACAAACTGAGATGTTGTTTTCTAAAATAGCATTTTGCTATCACTTTTATTTTAGGTTTCAGATATGTTAAATTCTTTCCTGGATTATAATGTATAAATTATGAAGTTTTTAAGTAGGAAAAATGGAACAAACTAATCATATAAGTGCTCAGATTCTCTTTCCTAAGCCCTTAGTGGAGAGTCAACAATTTACTTCAATCTCCAGAAACAGAGTAGGCATTAAGGACATATAAACATTTTATCTACCCAAGAATGGTATAGTAAGGAGGAAGGCTTATCATCCAAGGTACACATTAGAAGATGTAATGTTTAAAAGAACACTCTTTTTAAATAGGAAACTACATCAAGATCTCTCACAGGTTTAGAAGAAGAGTGTGCAAACCAAAAGATATTGAAATGTTTAATGCTAAAACAATATTATCCATGTTAAGACTATATTAAATATTGGACAAGAGTCTGTGGACTAAATGACAGCATTTTATTCAGTGTTAATTTTGCAATTTTTTCAGGTAATATTGTGATAACATAGAAAAATGATCATTTACAGGAAATGTACTCAAGTATCTATGGGTGATCATGCATTATGCCTGCATCTTACTTTTCTACAGTTTAGTAAAAATGTTCTTTGCATTATTATTGCAACTTTTCAATAATTTTGAAATTATTTCTTGGTATAAAGAAAAAATATATTACCAGACAATTTTGGGGTTAGATGTAGATCAAATAACAAGGTTACACATAAAACAAAATATGGTAAAATACGATCCTGAGTAACCTATAGTATTAACTTATAAATAAATAATACATGGAAACCATAAGAAACAATAATATAAATTACTTTTAGTTCCTTATTTTTTCCTTTAATTTTAACAGTGACTTTTCAAAATTTCAAATAAGTTTATAATTATGGGGGAAAATTGCAAAAATAGTGAAAAGACCTTCATGTTGATTATCCTTCATTTATACTATCTCAATTGTAACCTTTTATTATATTGCTTTGTCATGTCTCTATTTTATATACTTATCATTATTACTATTGTTATTCTGAATCATATGTGAGTAAGTTGCTGAATTACTCCTAAACACCTGAGTGCCTATTTCTACTTTACCACTCGTACTAATAATGCTAATAATGTCCTTTAGAGCATAAAGAAAAAAAAAAGTTGTAGTCCAGTATCCAATGGAGAGTTACACTGCATTTACAATCTGGAAGAATTCTTCAATCTTCTTTTCTTGTCTTCCTTGATCTTGACATTTTTGAAGATTACAATTTGGCTTTGGAGGTATCTATTACTAAAATATCCTGATATAAGCAAGAAAATCTCTTTCTGGGTATTTGCCCTAGATAAACCACATATAAATATATCTGAACTTGGAGAAGCAAAGTAAAGAATAGTTAGTTTTAGAGTTATTTAATATTTTTAAATATGTATGTGTACAGCTTTAATAAAGATTGAAATTAAAAAAAAAAAACAATAAAAAGTGAGTGAAGTCAATCACATAACTGACAAGCTCCATCTTACCAATTATTAGTAAGGAGAAAGACAATTTGATTTTAGTGTTTAAATACAAGGGCTGAGCCCCAACCTGACCAGGCTGCCAAGTTGCTATGTCTGCTCTCAGGCTTCCTTTCACAAATACTTGGATAATAATGACCAAGACTGCTCAGGAAATCAAATTTATCCTTCAAGGTTGGTTTTCAGATTTTTTTTTTTTTTTTTTTTGCCTTGAACCCCACTTCTAATTCATGTTTTCTTACTTGGCATGTTTCCAGCAGATGGGGCCTTTTGTTTCCAAGAACTCTACTGTTGTACAGTGTAAGACTCTGTTCTCCTCAGAAATCATCCAATATTTGAGAAATGGCATTCCACTTAAGGCAATGAAACATAAAGGTCCAACACAGGTTCTTCCTCACCACACAAAAGTTATGGAGACCAAGATACAGAAATCAGGGTGGACCAGCATTCTAGAGTAAGACTTCCAGGACATTGTAACCTTGGACCTGTGAATAGATTTCAGAGGGTTCATGAAACTGTATGGGCAAAAACTGTACACTTATTTCACTAATTTCTAATAAAACTGAGCACTACCTTCACTTAACAAAGTAGTCAACAAAGTTTAATAAGTTTAGCAGTACCTGCAGTTTTTCACTGATATCACAACATGTACACAAGTTTAATGACTCTTGGCCTGGTGAAGTTGTTCATGCCTGTAATCCCAGCACATTGGGAGGCCGAGAAAGGAGAATCACAACATGGGGAGACCTCATCTCTACAAAAAATAAACATAATTTTAAAAATCCAGGCATGGTGGTGCATGCCTGTGGTCCCAGCTACTCCAGAGGCTGAGGTGGGTGGAAAGCTTGAGTCTGGGGGGTCAAGGCTACAGTGAGTCTCGATTGCACCACTCCACTCCAGCCTGGGCAACAGAGTGAGGCCTTGTCTCTCTCTCTCTCTCTCTCTCTCTCTCACATACACACACACACACACACACACACACTCAACACACAAGATTCTTAATGGAAGATCTTGCAGTCCTTGCATATAAAGTTGTCTTCACAAAAGCAAGTCATGGTACACATGTAACTGAATTAAAAGATAGTTTCATGTGAGAAATAGACATTTTTGTAGATAAATTTGCAGAAAGCCAATTTAATAAAAGCCAATTTGCCACAAAGGATAAACTTACCTAATCAACTTAATAATTTTTTAAACTGGTTTTAAAATCTTTCAAAATTATTATGCAAATATAGCTGACCAATTACTGTGTTAAAAGTGCTTTTCCATTTTATGGAATATAAAATGTTCGTAAACTGAAGAGCCAAAGAGTGTTTAGTTGATTTATGTAGTCAACATAAATATGTATTTGATTGGGAGTAATAAAAATATCATCACGATCATGTTGGTGTCATTTGTTCTTCAAGAGGAATTATACATGATCTTCTGAATAGAGACAGAAAAAAATTTGATATGATTCAGCATCTTATAAATGTCTGGAAAATAAATCAAGTGAAAGATAACAGCGGGAGTAATAGAGAGTGAAGGCGACCTATTTAGAGTGTGGCAGCAAGAACTCACATACTTATTAGTCAATAGGTCAGTTATAAATTTTTGAATCCCAGGTGAAATGGTTGTATTCCAACATAAGAAACAAGCTACTACTAAGCTGTATGCACAGACTGTCCTTGCTTTACCAGGCCCTGGCTAGGTACTCTCCCTCTGTAATGGTAGCTGTCTAGGGCAATATCCCACAGTGCCTGCTTCTAGTGTTTGAAAAAAGTTGATATTCCAATATTTAACTTCCTGTCCTCCTAAAAAGTTCTTTAACTAACTTGCAACATAAATACTAATTTTTTTAAAAAACCTGAAACTCATAATTCAGATATTTATTAGTTGTTCTACAAAATTTAGATTCTGAGAAACAAAAAGAATAATATTTTTGTGACATTTTGCAATGATTTTGAACTGATTAATGGTAAAAAAAAAAAAAGGTCAAATATTTTTACAATGTAAATAAATGTCTGGGGGAATAATTGTACGGGAGATGTGAAAGCACTTATGTCTAAACAGCGTGCTGTGTGTAGTTGAGGTAGATGATGTTGTAAGAACCAGTCCTAAGCACAACCATTTAAGTCATTGCGTCCATGTACAAATTAGGAACATTATGGGAACTCTTCACAGTTGTAAAACCCTGAGAAATTTTCTCAAATTCAATACGTAGATCAAATCCTTCTGTCATTTTAAAACTCTAAGTATAACAATGTGAAAAGTCACATAAAAAGAATTCAGTGACAGAGAAGCCCAGCCCATTAATCCGTTTCTCACCACAACATTATAATTCCTCTGGTTTCAGTAAAATGAAAAAAAGTATATAGTATATAGTTTTGTTATCTGTTCCCCTATATGAATGCTCTCCTTTTCTTTCTTGAAAATCTCTCATTTTCGTTTGTGAATCCATGAGGTGTTGGAGGAAATGACATTATTCATATAAAACTGAGGTATCTTACCTGTTCTAGGGTAATCAGCATATGAAATAACCGAGAGAGAGCAATTAATTTAGAAATAGGCCTGTGCCTCAAGCCAGTCAAATGGAGCAAAAGTCAAGATTTGTGATACAAATTAAGCCAATATGGTAAGGATGGTATTTGAAAAATATCTAGAACCATTTTTGCTAATTACAAAACTAATTTTAGTGAAACCAACACACAGAGGAAGGGAATAATGAGGAAATCTTAGGTAAATTGAGCTTTATGTCATTGTACATCTCTGAAGTAAGACTCAGCTTTATTCACAAATAATTCAGTTTGGATTAGTTTTTCTGTTACTATTGTCTGTAAAGTAGTATAACTGGGCAAAAACTGTCCACTTTAAATATGATTTTCATGCAATAACAAACCACAGCGTACATTATGTTAGTAACTTTTTTATAAAATATAAAATTAGATCAAAAGCAAAATGTGATATACTTTTTGAGCAGATATACATTTTGTTAGAATGTATATATAGTAGTTATTTGGCTTTATTAGGAATGTGACTGGCTGTAGCTATTTGTCACACCAGTAGTTAAAATATGTTTTATTATTATTATTATACTTTAAGTTCTAGGGAACATGTGCAAAACATGCAGATTTGTTACATAGGTATATATGCGCCATGTTGTTTTGCTGCACCCATTAACTCATCATTTACATTAGGTATTTCTCCTAGTGTTATCCCTCCCCAACCCTCCTCCCAACAACAGGCCCTGGTGTGTGATGTTCCCCTTCCTGTGTCCATGTGTTCTCATTGTTCAATTCCCACCTATGAGTGAGAACATGTAGGGTTTGGTTTTCTGTCCTTGCGATAGTTTCCTCAGAATGATAGTTTCCAGCTACATCCATGTCCCTACCCACCAAAGGACATGAACTCATCCTTCCTTATCACTGCATAGTATTCTATGGTGTATATGTGCCACATTTTCTTAATCCAGTCTATTACTGATGGACATTTGGATTGGTTCCAAGTCTTTGTTACTGTGAATAGTGCCACAATAAATGTACGTGTGCATGTGTCTTTATAGCAGCATGATTTATAATCCTTTGGGTATATACCCAGTAATTGGATCACTGGATCAAATGATATTTCTAGGTCTAGATCCTTGAGGAATTGTCACACTGTCTTCCACAATAGTTGAACTAGTTTACACTCCCACCAACAGTGTAAAAGCATTCCTATTTCTCCACATCCTCTCCAGCATCTGTTGTTTCCTGACTTTTTAATGATTGCCCTTCTAACTGGTGTGAGATGGTATCTCATTGTGGTTTTGATTTGCATTTCTCTGATGACCAGTGATGATGAGGGTTTTCTTCATGTGTCTGTTGGCTGCATAAATGTCTTCTTTTGAAAAGTGTCTGTTCGTATCCTCTGCCCACTTTTTGATGGGGTTGCTTGTGTTTTTTTTCTTGTAAATTTGTTTAAGTTCTTTGTAGATTCTGGATATTAGCCCTTAGTCTGATGGATAGATTGCAAAAATTTTCTCACATTCTGTAGGTAACCTGTTCACTCTGATGGTAGTTTCTCTTGCTTTGCAGAAGCTCTTTAGTTTAATTAGATCCATTTGTCAAATTTGGCTTTTGTTGCCATTGCTTTTGTTGTTTTAGTCATGAAGCCCTTACTCATGCCTGTGTCCTGAATGGCATTGCCTAGGTTTTCTTCTAGGGTTTTAGGTCTAACATTAAGTCTTAATCTACCTTGAATTAATTTTTGTATATGGTGTAAGGAAGAGATCCAGTTTCAGCTTTCTACATATGGCTAGCCAGTTTTCCCAGTACCATTTATAAAATAGAGAATCCTTTCCCCATTTCTTGTTTTTGTCAGGTTTGTCAAAGATCAGATGGTTGTAGATGTGTGGTGCTATTTCTGAGGACCCTCTTCTGTTCCATTGGTCTATATATCTGTTTTGGTACCGGTACCATGCTGTTTTCGTTACTGTAGCCTTGTAGTACAGTGTGAAGTCAGGTAGCGTGATGCCTCCAACTTTGTTCTTTTGGCTTAGGATTGTCTTGACAATGTGGGCTCTTTTTTGGTTCTATATGAACTTTAGTTTTTTTTTTTTCCAATTCTGTGAAGAAAGTTATTGGTAGCTTGATGGGAATGGCATTGAATCTAAAAATTACCTTGGGCAATATGGCCATTTTCACGATATTGCTTGTTCCTATCTACGAGCATGGAATGTTCTTCCATTTGTTTGTCTCCTTTTTTATTTAATTGAGCAGTGGTTTGCAGTTTTCCTTGAAAAGGTCCTTCACATCCCTTGTAAGTTGGATTCCTAGGTGTTTTATTGCCTTTGTAGCAATTGTGAATGGGAGTTACCCATGATTTAGTTCTCTGTTTGTCTGTTGTTGTTGTGTAGGAATGCTTGTGATTTTTGCACACTGATTTTGTATCCTGAGACTTTGCTGAAGTTGCTTATCAGCTTAAGGAGATTTTGGGCTGAGATCATGGGGTTTTCTAAATACACAGTCTAGTCACCTGCAAACAGGAACAATTTGACTTCCTCTTTTCCTAATTTAATACCATTTATTTCTTTCCCCTGCCTGATTGCCCTGGCCAGAACTTCCAACAGTATGTTGAATAGGAGTGATGAGAGAGGGCATCCCTGTCTTGTGCCAGTTTTCAAAGGGAATGCTTCCAGTTTTTGCCTGTTCAGTATGATATTGGCGGTGGATTTACCATAAACAGCTCTTATTATTTTGAGATATGTTCCATCAATACCTAGTTTATTGAGAGCTTTTAGCATGAAGCATTGTTGAATTTTGTTGAAGGTCTTTTCTGTATCTATTGAGATAATCACGTAGTTTTTGTCGTTGGTTCTGTTTATGTGTTAGATTATGTTTATTGATTTGTGTATGTTGAACCAGCCTTGCATCCCAGGGATGAAGCTGACTTGATCGTGGTGGATAAGCCTTTTGATGTGCTGTTGAATTTGGTTTGCCATATTGTATTGAAGATTTTCACATCGATGTTCATCAGGGGTATTGGTCTAAAATTCTCTTTTATTGTTGTGTCTCTGCCAGACTTTGGTATCAGGATGATGCTGGCTTCATAAAATTAGTTAGGGAGGATTCCCTCTGCTCATGTTGATTGGAGTAGTTTCAGAAGGAATGGTACCAGCTCCTGTCGGTACTTCTGGTAGAATTTGGCTGTGAATCCATCTGGTCCTGGACTTTTTTTGGTTGGTAGGCTATGAATTATGGCCTCAATTTCAGAGCCTGTTATTGGTCTATTCAGAGATTCAAATTCTTCCTGGTTTAGTCTTGGGAGGGTGTATGTGTCCAGGAATTTATCCATTTCTTCTAGATTTTCTAGTTTATTTGCGTAGAGGTGTTTATAATATTCTCTGATGGTAGTTTGTATTTCTGTGAGATCGGTGGTGATATCCCCTTTATCATATTTTTTGTGTCTATTTGATTCTTCTCTCTTTTCTTCTTTATTACTCTTGTTAGCTGTCTATTTTGTTGATCTTTTAAGGGTTTTTTGTGTCTCTATCTCCTTCAGTTCTGCTCTTAGTTATTTCTTGTCTTCTGCTAGCTTTTGAATTTGTTTGCTCTTGATTCTCTATTTCTTTTAGTTGTGATGTTAGGGTGTCGATTTTAGAACTTTCCTGCTTTATTTTGTGGGCATTTCATGCTATAAATTTTCCTCTACATGCTGCTTTAAATATTTCCCAGAGATTCTGATACCCTGTGTCTTTGTTCTCACTGGTTTCAAAGAAGAACATCTTTATTTCTGCCTTCAATTCATTACTTACCCAGTAGTCATTCAGGAGCAGGTTGTTCAGTTTCCATGTAGTTGTGCGATTTTGAGTGAGTTTCTTAATCCTGAGTTCTAATTTGACTGAACTGTGGTCTGAGAGACAGTTTGTTGTGATTTCTGATCTTTTACATTTGCTGAGGAGTGCTTTACTTCCAACTATGTGGTCAGTTTTGGAATAAGTGTGGTGTGGCGCTGCGAAGATTGTATATTCTGTTGATTTGGAGTGGAGAGTTCTGTAGATGTCTATTTGGTCAGCTTGGTGTGGAACTGAGTTCAAGTCCCGGATGTCCTTGTTAATCTTCTGTCTCATTGATCTGTCTAATGTTAACAGTGGAGTATTAAATTCTCTCATTATTATTGTGTAGGAGTCTAACTCTCTTTGTAGGTCTCTAAAGACTTGCTTTATGAATTTGGGTGCTCCTGTATTGGGTGCATATATATTTAGGATAGTTAGTTCTTCTTTTTGAATTGATCCCTTTACCATTATTTAATGGCCTTGTCTCTTGATCTTTATTGGTTTAAAGTCTGTTTTATCAGAGACCAGAATTGCAACCCCTGCTTTTCTTTTTTTTTTTTTTTTTTTGCTTTCCATTTGCTTGGTAGATCTTCCTCCATCCCTTTATTTTGAGCCTATGTGTGTCCCTGCATGTGAGATGGGTCTCCTGAATATAGCACACTGATGGATCTTGACTCTTTATCCATTTTGACAGTCTGTATCTTTTAATTGGAGCATTTAACCCACTTACATTTAAGGTTAATACTGTTATGTGTGAATTTGATCCTCTCATTATGATGTTAGCTGGCTATTTTGCTCATTAGTTGATGCAATTCCTTCGTGGCATCAATGATCTTTACAATTTGGCATGTTTTTGCAGTGACTGGTATCAGTTGTTCCCTTCCATGTTTAGTGCTTCCTTCAGGAGCTCTTATAAGGTAGGCATGGGGGTGACAAAATCTCTCAGAATTTGCTTCTCTGTAAAGGATTTTATTTCTCGTTCACTTATGAAGCTTAGTTTGGCTGGATATGAAATTCTGGGTTGAAAATTCTTTTCTTTGAGAATGCTGAATATTGTCCCCCACTGTCTTCTGGTTTGCAGAGTTTCTACTGAGAGATTCACTGTTAGTCTGATGGGCTTCCCCTTGTGGGTAACCTGACCTTTCTCTCTGGCTGATCTTAACATTTTTTCCTTCATTTCAACCTTGGTGAATCTGACAATTATGTGTCTTGGGGTTCGTCTTCTCCAGGAGTATTTTTGTGGTGTTCTCTGTATTTCCTGAATTTGAATGTTGGCCTGCCTTGCTAGGTTGGGAGAGTTCTCCTGGATAATAATCTGAAAAGTGTTTTCCAACTTAGTTCCATTCTCCCAGTCACTTTCAGGTATACCAATCAAGCGCAGATTTGGTCTTTTCACATAGTCCCGTATTTCTTGGAGGCTTTGTTCGTTTATTTTTACTCTTTTTTCTCTAAACTTCTCTTCTCACTTTATTTCATTGATTTGATCTTCAATCACTGATACCATTTCTTCCACTTGATCAAATCAGCTACTGAAGCTTGTGCATGTGTCACATAGTTCTTGTGCCATGGTTTTCAGCTCCATCAGGTCATTTAAGGTCTTCTCTACACTGTTTATTCTAGTTAGCCATTTGTCTAATCTTTTTTTCAATGTTTTTAGCTTCCTCGCGATGGGTTCAAACATCCTCCTTTAGCTCGGAGAAGTTTGTTATTACTGACCTTCTGAAGCCTACTTCTGTCAGCTCGTCAAAGTCATTCTCCATCCAGCTTTGTTGTGTTACTGGTGAGGAGATGTGATCCTTTGGAGGAGAAGAGGCATTCTGATTTTTATAATTTTCAGCTTTTCTGCTCTGGTTTGTCCCCATCTTCGTGGTTTTATCTACCTTTGGTCTTTGATGTTGGTGACCTACATAGGTGGTTTTGGTGTGGATGTCCTTTTGTTGATGTTGATGCTATTCCTTTCTGTTTGTTAGTTTTCCTTCTAACAGTCAGGTCCCTCAGCTGCAGGTCTGCTGGAGTTTCCTGGAGATCCACTCTAGACACTGTTTGCCTGTGTATCACCAGCAGAGGATGCAGAACAGCAAATATTGCAGAACAGTAAATATTGCTGCCTGATCCTTCCTCTGGAAGCTTCATGCCAGAGGGGCACCCACCTGTATGAGGTATCAATTGGCCCCTACTGAGAGGTGTCTCCAAGTTAGGTTGCACGGGGGTCAGAGACCCACTTGAAGAGGCGGTCTGCCTGTTCTCTGAGCTGAAACACTATGTTGGGAGAACCACTTGTCTATTCTTTTACCAATACCACACTATTTTAATTACTCTAGCTTTACAGTAAGTTTTACAGTCAGGTAGTGTCAGACTTAATTTTGTTCTTCTTCAATATTGTGGTGGGTAGTCTCGGACTTTTGCTATATATGTAAACTTCAGAATAATTGTGTCTATTTCTGCAAAGTAACTTAAGATTGCACTGAATCTATTTATCAAGTTGGGTAGAACTGATATCTTGACAATATTGAGTCTTTATCCATGAACATTGAATATCTTTACATTTAGTTCTTTTGGATTTCTTTCATCAGAGTTTTGTAGTTTTACACATATACATTTTGCACATTTTTGTTAAATGTATAAGTGAGGCTTTTTGGTGCTAATGAAAATAATATAAGTTTTAAAATTTTAATTCTAATTTTGTTTATTGCTGATATATGGGAATGATTGATTTTGTATATATCCTTATATCCTGTATTCTTGCTGTAATTGCTTATTAGTGGTATGAGGACGTATTTGGTCTATTCTTTCACATTTTCTACATAGACAATCATGTCATCTGTGAACAAAGACAGTTTTATTTCTTCTTTCTCCTTATATATACCTTTTGTTTCCTTTTCTTATCTTATTGAATTAGCTAGTACTTCCACCATAATGTTGACAACTAGTGGTGAGTGGGGACAT
Source organism: Trachypithecus francoisi (assembly GCF_009764315.1). Classification (NCBI taxonomy): domain Eukaryota; kingdom Metazoa; phylum Chordata; class Mammalia; order Primates; family Cercopithecidae; genus Trachypithecus; species Trachypithecus francoisi. Next base: position 65,559,545 of record NW_022681469.1, read on the forward strand.
CAATGCTTTGTGGTAAATATTAGCATGCAAGCTTTTAGTTTCTGTACATTTAGCTTAATGTTTACTGTAGGAATTTGGTAGATATTCTTGATTAAGTTGAAGAAGTTTTCTTCTGTTCTTAATTTAATGAGACTTCTATTTATCATAAATAGGTGTTAGATTATGTCAAATGTTTTTGAAATGATCATGTGACTTTTCTTCTTTACATCAATTGATTTCCAAGTATTGTATCTGCCTTGATATCTAAGATAAATTCCACTTGGTTATTGTGTATGATATTTTATATATTGTTGGATTTGATTGATAATATTTTTTGAGGATTTTGCATTTATTTTTATTTCAGATATTAGTCCGTTGTTTTCTTGTCTTGTGATGTTTTTGCCTGGTTTTGGTACCAGGGCATTAGCCTCATAGAATGATTTAGAAAATATTACTTCTACCTTGTGAAGTAGCATATAGAGAATTGTTGTAATTTCTTCATTGGAAGTTTGGTACAAATCATCAGTGAATGCATCTGTGCCTGTGCTTTCTGCTTTAGACATTTAATTATGGATTCAAGTTCTTTAATAGATATAGGCCACTTAAAACTGTATGTTTTTTTCTTGTGTGAGTTTTGGCAGATTATGTCTTTCAAGGAAATTTTTCATTTCCTATAACTTACCAAATTTGTGGGAATCAAGTTGTTCATGGTATTCCTTTATAATCTTGTTACTATACATGAGTTATATAGTGATGTCTCCTCTTTCATTTCTGATATGAGTCTTACAGCTACATTTCTCTTACCCTAGCTAGAGGCTTACTGATTTTATTCATCTTTTCAAATATGTAGCTTTTGGTTTTCTTGATTTTATGTTTTTATCTTATTGATTTCTGCTCTAATTTTTATTATTTTGTTTCTTCTGCTTGCTTTGGATTTAATTTTCTTTTTTCCCAGTTTTCAAAGATAAAGTTGTGGTGATTTATTTTGGATATTTCTTCTTTTCTAATATATGTTGTCAACGTTATACATTTTTCTCTAAGCACTGATTTAGTGCATCTCACAAATTTTTGATCAGTGGTGTTTTTATTTTTACTCAGCTAATAATATTTTTGAAATGTGTATTCTGTTGTTGTTGGATTTTAAAAAATATATAGATGTCTGTTATATCCAGTTGATTGATGATATTGTTGGGTTCAGCTAAATCTTCACTGATTCTCTGCCAGCTGGATATGTCCATTTCTGGTTTTTAAAAAAGTTCTCCTATTATAACAGTGGATTTATCTATTTCTCATTGTAGTTTTTGCCACACAAATATTGATACTCTGTTGTTGAGCATGTACACCCTAAAGATTTCTATGTCTTCTTAGAGAATTGACCTCATTACTATTGTATAATGCCTCCTTCTTAGAGAATTGACCCCATTATTATTATATAAACTTCCTTGCTCTGAAATCTGCTCTGTCTGAAATTAATATGGTTACTCCTACTTTGTTTTGGTTAGCATTAGCATGGGGTATCTTTCTTCATCTATTTACTTTAAATCAACTTGTTTCTTTATATATAAAGTAGGTATCTTATACACAATACATAGTTGGGTCTTTTTTTATTCACTCACAATCTCTGTCATTTATTTGGTATATCTAAATCACAGTAATTAATCATGTTGTTGGATTTGTATTTATCATATTCATTACTGTTTTCTATGTGTTGCCTTTGTCTTTGGCTTCTATTATTTTCTTACACTTTTTTCTGTTTTTTATGGTTATAGTAAGGCATATCATAAAATTTCACTTTTCTTAACCTATCAGTTGTACTTATTTTTTTCAATTACTTCCTTAGGAAATTTTAATTCCTTTCTCTCCATTCATCTACTATAATGTAAGGAATGTATATGTGTGTGTGTGTGTGTGTGTGTGTCAATATCAATAAATAAATGTTAAATGGATTAACTGAAGTAATTAAAGTAAGCTCTGGCACACAATTGTCCTTTGTAAAGGTACATCAAAAAGCCATAATTCACGTGAACTGAAAAATAATTCATTTAGTGTTAATCATGTGTAAGGTATTATTTTTAGTGTTGTAATCCCATTATGTATCTATTTGATTTTAGCTTCTCGCATAGGTTTTAAAGTTCTAAACCAAATGGAGGACATACTTTTGACACTGCTGATACTGGCTTATTCCTTAATTATTCCTACAATTAGCCTATGAGAATCATGGAGCACAATTCATACCCAGTACAATAGAATTTGGCATACTACTTTGCAATTGGTCAATTATATACCTGTGTCCTTAAACCCTGAGAGCAGAATGATGAATATTTGAGCCCCAGTATATCATATACACATGTAATTAATTTTTAAAAGATAATTCAATATTCAAATTTATTGCAAAGGTGGCCAAGACAGTACAAGTGTTGATGACTCATAAATAGAACTACATTGACTATTTACATTAGGTTCTTGAGGATTGAAACAACATTCTTTCTGTTTTTCCCAATAAATGACAGGCTTATATACATAGACTTGAATTAAAAATTGACCAATATTAACTGCCATGAGCCTGTGAGCCAATTATTGTTGTCATCTCAAACACAAAAATTAATAGATTAATCACTAAGATTTACCAAAATGGCTTTTTGAAGATCTATTCTTAATGTTGTTTTCTATTAAAAGCAGCTTACACAAGTTTCCTGAATCTATACTGCCTGCCACTAATGATAGTACCACGTCATCTTAGTAGAAAATTTCTAGAGTTTGAATGTTTGCCCCCTCCAAAATTCATGTTGAAAATTAATTGCCATTGTCAAAGTATTAAGATATGAGACCGTTAAGATGTGATTAGGCCACCCAGTATTATGGGTGGAATTAATGCCATTATGAAAGAATGAGTTTGGTTCCCTTTTTCCTCTGTGTCCTTCACCCATGTAATGAGACAAGAAGGCCCTTGTCAGATGTCACCACCTTTATGTTGGACTTTCCAGCCCTCAGGTCTGTAAGCTATTACATTTCCATTCATGATACGTTACCCAGTCTTGGTATTCTGGTACAGTAGCACAAAACAGATTAAGACAAAAAAGTTCCCTAATATTTATATAAAAATGAATAGTCTTCCTTTTAGTTCTTTTATTTCAATGATCAAGATTTGCTCACCCATCTGCCAGTTCTAGTCTTGCTGTGTTATGTATTGATTAAAATAGTTGTACTTAATTGAAACATTAGAACTCATAGGCAGTAAACATACATAACCAGACAGTATTGAATCTGTGGTATTGGTTATAACTAAGGAACTATGTAGAGGTCAATTACTCTCACCAAATCACACCCACAAAAGTAGCTTAACTATAAAAGGAATATTTGATATTTGAGATACTGGTCTTTCAGGTCAAAGTAATTATACAGTCAAATTATAATTTCCATAATCTTGGGAAACAGAGCATAAGCTGCATAAATGATAACTACATGCTCTAGAATATATGCACGTTTTTATAATCCAAACATAATGAGAAAACTGTTAGCAAAGTTTACTTTACCTAGGAAAATTATTCAAAATTATGTCATATAAAATATGATATTTGAATCTGAATGCCATAAATAAGTATAAAATATATGGGAAAACACAATGCAATTTTGGTATCCATAAGAATTCAAAATTTACAACCTAACTTATATTAAACTTTAGCAATGTTATCTACCATTTATAGCATTCTCAATGTGTGCCAAGGATTTTACATGAGTAATTTAATTTAGTCATCACAGTTCCCATGTCAACCAACCTAGGCTATTCCAAATTGCCAAATAAAGTAATTAAGGCTCTGAGAAGTAACTTAGCTGTTAAGTTCAAAATTATATCTGTTTGACTGACTCTGAAGACTCGACATGTTCTCTAGGCATATCATGCTTTATTCAGTTGGCCAAAGTAGTTAGGGAAATAGATTTGTGTCTATTTACCTCTTATGGCTGAAATTTAGAAACATTCAGATAGGGAAAAATTATAAAATGACATTTCGTTTCAGTCTCAGAGAGTTAAATGGCCCAAAACACTCCTCAGATCTCTTTAAGCTGACACATATAGCATTTTGTATTCAGGGTAAATTTCTGGAAGTAAATTAATTCAAGTTAAGAGTTAAGTAATTTTCAGGATAAAGACTCATTTTGAGGAAGACGCAAGATTTAAACACCTAAAATTGTTGAGTTGTTTCTCCAACATATTCTTCTATTTCAGCATATGATCTTATAATAGTGCAGCACTTTTTGAACTGTCCTGCTTCATGTCCTCCCTGTTTCAGCCCATTCTGCCAAGCACAACCGGCAAAGGCGTTATTCAAAAGATTTTTAATAAACACAAGCTCTTTGAAAAGAGAACCCAGGTTCCCAACAACCCATCAGCAGATGCATAAACGAGAGCCACAAAGCTCTGATATGTATGGTATCTTCTAGAAATCATAGTCTTGTTTTGCCAAAGTGGACCCCAGAATTTGAATTAAGGCCATCTTCATTATCTTCTCTTTTTCTCATTGCCTACGGAGCTCAGGCATGGGATGGAGAAAAGAGGTATGGGGACAAGTATCATGATCATCTATTCCAGCCAGTTGCTTCACTGCAGATTGATAGTCTTTGCAATATATAGCTTAAGAAAATTCTAGTATTATGGTTTGTACAAAGCACATTGGGAAAATGATGTAAATGAAAATTGCATGGAATAGCAAGTACTAGTGAAGGTGTAAAATGATTGCAATAATCATAGCTGGTGAAAGTATGAATTATTACAACCATTTTGAATAATTCTAGGGCAGCATCTACTAATATATGTAACATATAAATTTAAGTTATATACTAAACATAAATGCATACATATATGCATCAAAAGATGTGTTCATAGAAGCACTATTCATAATAGTCCCTAACTGGATAAAGCTTATAGTATATTTATACAATGGGCTATCATATGGCAATGACAATAACAAGCTACAACAATTAATGGAATGCCATAAATGTTATGTTGAGTGAAATAAACCAGACACAGAAGGGTACAGTTTGTGTAACTGTATTTATATGAAATTCAAAAAGACAAAGCTAATCTATTGTATTAGAAGTTATAATATGGTTATACAAATGTACTGATGGAAGTGAATGTTAGGCAACCCTGGGGTTCTGCTTATGTTCTATTTCTTGACCTTATTGCTTGTTACCTAGGTGAGTTTGTTTTGAAAATCAAAAAACAAACAAAAAAAACTATCAGTCTATACACTTTGATCTGTATTATTTTCTACATGCATAGTATACTTTAATATAATGCTTGTATTTACAGAAAAATACTTTTCTCTCTGGAGTATGAGAGTTGAAATATGTTTAAGTAACACTTATATTTTAAAATAATATTTTACATAAAACTTCCCCTGTTACTCTCAATGTATCCACGTAGCCCATCTCCCTAAATCAATTTTATGGGAGAGACAAAAAATGCTTATGTTGATGTAAGTCACGCTATATCTGATTTAGGCTTATTATGCAGCACATTCTGTCACCTCTGGTGTGACTTCAGGATCTATTGAAAAAGATCATTTGTCTCTACATTTGTCTTCCTCATTTACTCAATGTAAATTGGAAAACCTTTCTGGACCTTTGTTTTGCTGGGAGTTTTTATATTTTAATGTGGATTTGTCTAGCAATATAACGATTTGAGTCATTTATGTTCTAAATTAGTTTATAAAATAAACATAAAATTTACTGATACGGCAGGCAGGAGAAATATGAAAGAGAAGTATGGAAAGTTCATAGAGTGGATAGAACTGGTACTTCTCTAGTTTCACAGATTTATGTAGAGTTGAGATAAGGCCCCCTTGAGTAGGGTAGAGACAAAGAAGGCCTGTGGGTTAAATTAATATTATTCATACTATCTTTGAAGGAAATTTATAAATCTATTAGTAACTTTGGAGCAACGCTTAAAAATACTGCGTTCATCAATAGAACTAAAAAATAACTATACTATATAGCACACAACATTTTTTTTTTTACTTTTTCCTTCATGTTTCCCTTCTTTCTTTTTTATTTTACTTTTACAATTGACAAATACTAATTTTACATGGGGTACACCGTGATGTTTCAATACATATAATGTAAAGTGATTAGATCAGGGTAATTAGCATATCCATCATCTTAAACACGTATCATTTATTTGTGTTTGGAACATTGAATATCTTCCAACTGTTTGAAATTATGTAATATAGCTAACTATAGCCATCCTACAGTGGTATGAAACACTAGAATGTGTTACCATTATCTAGCTTATAACCCTGTATCCGTTAACAAATCTATCTCTATGCCTTCATTCCTTCCATTATTCCCAACCTCTAACATCCTCTGTTCTACTTTTTGCTTCTAGGAGATCAAGTTTGTTTAGCCTCCATATACAAATAAAGACATGCAGTGTTTAATTATCTTTCCCTAGTTTGTTAGAGGACATAAAGTCCTCCAGTTTCATCTATGTTGCTAAAAATGACAGAATTCTTTTACATGACTGAATAGCATCCAATTTTGTGTGTGTGTGTGTGTGTGTGTGTGTGACATTTTCTTTATCCATTCACCTGTTGTTGAACACCTAACTTGATAAGACCTCAAATGCAAACACCAAAGTAAGCAAATGGGATTTTATCAAACTATAAAGCTTCTGCACAGCAAAAAAGAATAAAAATACAACCTACAGAATTAGAGAAAATATTTGCAAAATACTCATTTGACAGCAGTTGATATATAGAATATATAAGGAACCCAAACATCTCACCAGCCAAAAAAAAAAAAAAAACACACACACACACACAATTAAGCAATGGTTTTGGGCTTATGTTTTGGTTAGTAGGCTATGTATTACCAACTCAGTTAGAGAGCTCATTATTAGTCAGTTCAGGAATTCTATTTCTTCCTGGTTCAGTATGGAAGTGTATATGTGTCCAGGAATTTATCCCTTTCCTTCAGATTTTCTAGTTTATGTAATAGAAGGGTTCATAACATTTACTGATGGTTGTTTGTATTCTGTGGGGTCAGTGGTAATGTTTCACTTGCCATTTTTCATTGTGTTCATTTCAATCTTCTCTTTTTTCTTCTTTATTAGCCCAGCTAGTGGTCTATTTCATTAATTAAAAAAAGAAACAGCTCTTGGATTCATTGATTTTATTTAAATTGTACAAAAAAGAACTGGTACCATTCGTGCTGAAACTATTCCAAAAATTGAGGAGGAAGGACTCCTCCTAACTCATTATATAAGAGCAGTATCATCCTGATACCAAAAGCTGGCAGAGACATGACAACAATAACAGCAAAAACTTCAGGCCAATATCCTTGATGAACATTAATGCAAAAATCCTCAAAAAAATGCTGGCAAACTGAATCCAGAAGCACATTAAAAAGCTTACTCACCATAATCAAGTAGGCTTTATCTCTGGGAGGCAAGTTTGGTTTAACATATGCAAATGAATGTGATTCATCACATAAACAGAACTAAAGCAAGAAAAAAAAACACATAATAATTTCAATAGTTGCAGAAGAGGCCTTCAAAAAAATTCAACATCCTTTCATGTTAGAAATTCTCAATAAACTAGGTATTGAAGGAACATACTTCAACATAATGAGAGCCATCTATGACAAATTCACGGACAACAACATAATGAATGGGCAAAAACTGGAAGCATTTCCCTTGAAAATTGGCTCAATGCAAGGATGCCCTGTCTCACTACTCCTATTTAATGTGGTATTGCAGTCATGGCCAGACCAGCCAGGTAAAGGAAAGAAAGAAAGGGTATCCAAATAGAAAGAAAGGAAGTTAAACTATCCTTGTTTGCAGACTACATAATCCCTATATCTAGAAAATGCCACAGTCTCAGCCCAAAAGTTCCTTAAACAATTTCAGCAATTTCCAGGATACAAAATTAATGTGTAAAAAGTCTCTAGCATTCCTATACAGCACCAGTCAAGCTGAGAACCATATCACAATTACCACACACACACACACACACACAAATATCTAATAATACAGCTAACCAAGGAAGTGAAAGATCTCTACAAGGAGAGCTATAAACCATTGATCAAAGAAATTAGAGATGACATGAACAAATTAAAAAAGCATTCCATGCTCATCGGTAGGAAGAAACAATACCTTTAAAACGGCCACATGACTAAAGCAATTTATAAATTCAATGCTATTTTTATTAAAATTAGCATTGACATTCTTCACAGAATTAGAAAAAAATTTTCTTTTTGAAAATTCAGGTGGAATCAGAAGAGAATCCAAATAACCAAGGCAATACTCAGCAAAGAGAATAAAGCTGGAGTCATCACACTACCTAACTTCAAACTATACTACAAGTCTACAGTAACCAAAACAGCACAGTACTGCTACAAATACAGACACATAGAGCAATGGGACAGAACAGAGAACCCAGAAATAATGCTGCACACCTATGACTATCTGGTCTTGGATCAATCTTTCAAAAACAAACAATGGGGAAAGGACTTTCTATTCGATAAATGGTGCTGAGAAAACTGGCTAGCCATATGCAGATGATTAAAACTGGACCCCTTCCTTTCCCCATACACAAAAATTAACTCAAGATGAATTAAAGACTTAAGTGTAAAAACTGAAACTACAAGAAACTCTGGAAAATAATCTAGGCAATACCATTTTGGATACAGGAATGGGCAAAGATTTAATGACGAAGACACCAAAAGCAAATACAACAAAAGCAAAAATTAAAAAATGGGATCTAATGAAAGAGTTCTGCACAACAAAGGAAAATATCAGCAGAGTGAACAGGAAACCTACAAACAGGAGAAAATTTTTGCAAACTATGTATCTGACAAAGTTCTAATATCCAGCATCTATAAGGAACTTAAACAAATTTACAAGAAAAAAAACAACACCAATCAAAAGTGGCCAAAGGACATGTACAGACACTTTCTAACAAGACGTGCACGTAGCCAACTATCATACAAAAAAAAGCTCAGCATCAGTGATCATTAGGGAAATGCATATCAAAACCCCAATGGGATACCATCTCACACCAGTCAGAATAGCTATTATTAAAAAGTCAAAAAATAACAGATGATGGCAAGGTTGTGGAGAAAAGAATGCTTATACACTGTTGAGAGTGTAAATTAGTTCAACCATTGTGGAAGACAGTGTGGCAATTCTTCAAAGACCTAAAAACAGAAATACCATTTGACCCAGCAATCTCATAACTGAGTATATACCCAAAAGAATGTAAATCATTCTATCATAAAGACACATGCAAGCATATGTTCAATGTAGCACTAATCACAATATCTAAGACATGGAATCAACCTAAATGTTCATCAATAACAGATGGATAAAGAAAATATGGTACACATATACCATGGAATATTATGCAGCCATAAAAAAAAACAAGATCATGTCTTTTTGCAGAAACGTTGATGGAGCTGGGGGTCATTATCCTTAGCAAACTAATACTGGAACAGAAAATCAAATACTGTATGTTCTCACTTATAAGTGGGAACTATATAATGAGAATATATGGACACATAGGAGAGAATGACACACACTGGGGCCTATCAGAGGGTGGAGGATGGGAGGAGGGAGAGGATCAGGAAAAAAGATAATGAATTCTAGGCTTAATACCTGGGTGACAAAATAATCTGTACAACAAACCCTCATGGCACACGTTTACCAATATAACAAACCTGCACATGTACCCCGGAACTTAAAATAAAAGTTAAATTTTTAAAAATGAGCAAATGATCTAAACAGACATTTCTCAAAAGAAGGAATATAAATGGACAAAAAAATAGTTAGAAAAATACTCAACCTCACAAATCATCAGGGAAATGCAATTCTAAACCACAATAAGGTGTCATCTCATTCCATTTAGAATGGCTACTATCAAAAAGACAAAAAATAAATGCTGGCAAGCATGCAGAGGAAAGTGAACTCTTATACACTATTGGTGGGAATGTAAACTAGGACAGCCACAATGGAGAACAGTGTGGTGGTTCCTCAAAAAGCTTGAAACAGAGCTACTATATGGCCTTCTTTCTTGAGCAGAGGAACCAGTAAGTAAGTTACATGCTTTGTTCAGAATGCTTTGCACCTCAGATTTTCATTGAGGTTACAAATTCACAAAATATTTATGACTCTAAACTGCAAAATAAATTTTCAGGGAAAATGGTAAATTTTTAATGCCATTTTCCTTTTTACTCTCTGCTTACCTATTTACATGTATGCACACAAGCATATTCATATTTTAAACAAAATATGCAATATATAATATAAAAGCATGCAAGTAAATACTTTTTCTTAGAGAAAAAAGGAAAAAGAAACTTTCATAAATTCAATGTAAATAGCAAGGGTGTCCTCCATTACCATTGCTTCCTCAAGTACTTCTTGCTTTCTCCACACCACTGCTCTACTTTTTCAGTCACTGCTAGTTACCAACCCTGCCTGGTCTAGAAATCTCTATCACCATTCAGTTGACGCATCTTCTGCAAAAGCCACAGTCATGACCAGGTAAACCAGGGAGGGCATGCTACTATGATAAGTGACCTCTGACCTTCATACATAGGTTTTAAAGACAAGAGTAGCCTGATAAAGAAAAATTGGCCAGGTGCGGTGGCTCACGCTTGTAATCCCAGCACTTTGGGAGGCTGAGGTGGGTGGATCACTATGTCAGGAGATCGAGACCATCCTGGCTAATGTGGTGAAATCCCATCTCTACTAAAAATACAAAAAATTAGCCGGACATGGTGGTGGGCGCCTGTAGTCCCAGCTACTCGGGAGGCTGAGGCAGAAGAATGGTGTAAACCCGGGAGGCAGAGCTTGCAGTGAGCTGAGATCGCACCCCTGCACTCCAGCCTGGGCGACAGAGCCAGACTCTGTCTCAAAAAAAAAAAAAAGAAAGAAAAATGTGGAGTTACATATATACTTCCATATTAAATTTTACAACAAGATTACACTTTCTCCCAGTTGGCTGAAAAATATATAATTTTATTATTTAGTAAGTCTTAATAATCTACATTAGAATTTTTTCTCTGTTTTTATTGTTATCCTTTCTTATTCATGTTTTCAATATAGCACTGTCTGCTATGTATGGAACAGCATAACACTGTCTACATATGTGCAGACTGAAGGACTCCTCAACAAATAATTATTTACGAGAGTGTGTCCTAGAAAATCTCATAGTTACATGAGTTTTATTATAAGTGACAGAGAAGAGTCAAGCCAAGGTCAACCAGTAACTCTGACCTCCCTGGAAAGCTGGACCTTAGCTAGATTTAAGATTTCATGCATTTCACAAATGACAACCATATACTCTTCCTTGAAGTGACATAGTAAGATAATAGTAAGGAATTTCAAAGCAGTTAGAAACCCATGATTTCCCCTGTAAATAGTGTTTTTAAGTGGATGCACATCTCTTGGTTAGCAATAGCCAGTAACCTGCAAATTGCAGTATTTATGACACACTTTCATATACATACTGCCACCTGCTGGTAACCGTGTATATATCAGCCCACAAAAAGTCCTAAATCCTAATTTTTCAAAAGAATGGTTGTTTCAAAAGAATGATTGTTTCAAAAGCCCAATGACTCAGCTTTGGATTTTAATGACTCTTTCTGTTAATAATTAGAGAAATGCACTGGTATCAACACCTAGATTCAAGTAAATACGACAATAATGGAGGCTTTCATAAAGGGTTTCGTAGTTTAATTGGATCAACTTTTTGAGATAAAAGCAAGCAATACTAGTGAAATATATGGTCAACTTTTTATAAATACACTGACTGAGTAATTTGTAACAGTCCTTTTATCATTTTTATGACTTTTAGTTTACAAATTTAATAAAGTTAAAAATATATGACATTCTTAATTATAACTGCTGTTAATATGGAGGGTGTATTATATCCCAACCATATTAATTATCTCTTTCAATCCTTACAACAGCATTATGGGGCATTTACTGAAAAATCCTCTTCTTAAAGATGAATTCAAGGACACAAAGCTGGTAAGTGGATTATGAATAGATCGCTGAATATTGGAAATATTAGACAACTCATTGTTAAATTAAACTTGTCCTCCAAACTGGTTGACTTAGAAATTGGTAAATTGTGAATTTCCAAAAACAGCAAACCATTTTGTTATTTTGTAATAAATCTAATTATGATCCTACATTTAATTATAATGGGCTCTATGTGACAAAAACACACACAAAGACCGGCAGCTATTTAAAAACACAAAATTGAACAATTAAAATATATGGTCATGATAGTATATAAAATCAGTAAAGGCTTAAAATGAAGAATAATGTAGACGTTTCAAAAAAGTTACGCAGTATAGAATTAAATCAGGGAGAAAAAAATGTTGAAGACATGTCTGTGATGATGATACCTACGCTATTATCTAATATAAATACAAGAAATCATTTCTAAGTAGATTCTAGTGATTAATAACCAATAAAACAGCAAAGACATTTAAAATATATATATTTAGAAGACAAAGCAATTTCTACAAAAGACATATTAATTCACATTTTGAAAAGACTGTCACTTAAATACTGAATGGTGTCCCTAATGTGTATCCATTTACATAGATTTTAGAGACACAAATGATGTTAGAAGGATGAGAAACCTGACTTGTTTCACCATGCCGCGCTGAAAAGCACAATGTAAGACTTAATCATATTTATAGTAACCATATGTTTTTTATTTTCTGGGACAGTCTGGATATCATATTTGCTTTTCAATAAAGATGACCAGTTAAATTTACAACTAATATGATTTCATTTTTATGCCTTTAGAGTAATAATATATCACTTCAATAAATACAAAGTACGGTACAAAATGTTTTGTTTTATTGAATGCACTCAATTTTTATTTGGCCAATATAATTATTCTTTGTGTTATTGAGCTGTTTTAGGATAAAGGAATTTGGTTGTATCGGGAACAAGTATGATTTAGAACCTTGAATTTTCTAGTATGTGCAGAAATACCTCATCTTATTAAATGATGTAAAGAGTGACCAGCTACCTGTAGTCAGGCTTAGGATCAATGAAATCCTATGCTCTCATTATCTTTTTACCTAGATCACTAATTTGAAACTCTACCTTTAGATGCCTACTCCTTTATTCAAAATAAACATAGCTTTATCCACTTAAAATGGAATTTCTCTGTAGAAATCTATATGTTTTATGAGTTGTGCACTATAGAACTTATATTATTTCATATGATCAGGTGTCATAGAATACTGAGAAGACAGTTGATGCTGAAGGGAGCAGAGGTAAACTTCATCTACCTTACTATGATGCTTATCTATATAATATGATGCTATTTTTGTTCAAATGGACCTAAGTTAAAGCTCATTTGTGATGCTCTCCAGAGGGTTCCATAAATTACATATTGGTAGACTCTAAGATTATTATAATAGAAATAAATTTCATGTTAAGAAGCTCTTTCTCCTGAATTTTGACATTTAACTGAAATAGCTGTACAAGCTTTAAGGCACTTTACACATATGTGTTGTTTTCTACTTTTCTCAAAGTTAACTATGACCAGGTCCATACATAGCTCATGTTATGCTCTCAAAAGTAAACTCCAAACCACATTTTCAACCTTATGTTGAATGTTTTTCTCTGATTGTTAATTCAACAGATGTTTTTTACAAAATTCAATGAAACCACCTTCCATTGTCACACTCACACCGCAAAGCGAGTACATGTATGGATAAGGCCCAAGCTATGCTCTTAAAAGCTTATAGTCTAAGAAGAAACAAGTTAAGCATAGGGATATGCTGATAGGTATTTAGCAATCAGCTCTTCAGGGAAAAGTGAGAGCCTGATTTGAAGCATTTGTCAATTTTTTTGGTGTTAATGCTCCCACCATGACAGGTTTTAGGCTACCAAACTGAAGTCATTGAAGTAGGGATTGGGAAGGAAATGTGCATAGTTAGCTTTTGCAAACTTGTAAAAGTTGGCACTAGCACACCATTGGTTATGCACACATTATTTCAAACACAATGTGATAAGTGATGTGATTGAAGCACGTCACGGTGCTGAGGAAACAAAGGAAAATGTAGGGAGTTTTGTCAATCAAAATCAGAGAAGGCTTCCAGTAGGGCAAAATCAATAACCCAAACTCAGTGTCATCTCATTATTTCCTCAACTTTATTATTTTCCTCATCTACTTGCTTATATTAAAAATACAAGAGTATTTTTTAATTTACTTAGAAGAAATACAACCTTAGATTTACCATTATTTCTTCTTATTATTATTTTTGTCCGTCACCACTTATGTTCAGATTTGAAGCCCCATTATTTTGACTTTCCTTAAAACATTGATATAGATCCCCTGACTTCTGAGCCTCACTGACACAATCCTTTTGCCCTGGTCCAAGACACTTTTCTGATCAAGAAAAAGCAGACATGTATTTTCAAGATGTTGAAAGAGGTTATCTGTGGTTTAGCATTTCTTGCCTCATTCTCGCCATTCGTTATATCTATATTTTCTTTGTAATTATTTATTTGTCTTTACACATCTTCCTTCAAAAACTTACAATTTGCTTGAGGGCAAATGTGTTGTCTTACTCACCACAGTAGCCTTAGGACCTAGCAGGTGTGTCTTATTAGTATCCCCAATAAATATATATTGAATAAATGAATTTATAAATAAGTATCTACTGAAATTTTTTTCTTTATTAGTTCTCTAATTATCCTTCTCCTCCATTTTTCATTTGATCTTTATATCCTTTATTAGACACCTCTCCTATACCTACCATAACATGCATTCTCTCCCTCCTAAGTAACAAATATACTCAAAGTAACAAGACTTGCAGCTACAAGTTGGTCTTATTTGGTCTCTCTGTGGCTATGTGACTAGAAATGGCTTTGGACTATTCCTACCCAATTATAAGTAAGTGGAAGTGTCTGAGAGTAGTTCTAGGAAGCCTTCTTAAAAAGCAGATAGTAGGCTTTCTTCACCCTTTTTGCTTTTTGTTGCTGGAACACAAGTGTAATGATTCAATTTCCATCAGCCATGTTAGGACATGAAATGACTTTTAAAATGAAGAGCATGAACAAGATGGTGAAGTAGCAAGATAAAAAGAACTTGTGTTTATGACATAACTAAATCATTATCTCTGAATTAAATTTCTCAGAAATTGATTGACTGCAGAGATAAACAAAGAACACTGAATTCTCATGGAAACTACTATAGTCATACAAACTGCTCCTATTTCTTATCAAATATAGCATAGCCCAATTTTAACCAATATTGTTTCCACCATCTCTTGCTGTTCCAACTTTATTTTCCAAGTTCATTTATTTCCTCTCATGATCACCACTTGTTTCTATTATGCACTGTATCTTCAGCCTGATCTTCTAAATCAATTACTGATAAAGAATTTCTCAGAGTCCAATACCACCTTCTTGGAGGACTTGTACAGGTTTTGAGCCTCTCCAAATATCAAAGCCCAGTATATCTGCATGTGGTTACTGTCTTTTGTTTTTGAAGCCTCTTTCAGTTGTATTCCAGAAATAGCGCAAGTTCTCCAAGCCAAAAAAAAAAAGCTCTTCCTTTATCTTGGAGATAAGGAACAATTGTAAACAGACCCCTTTAGCAGACTTGTCTGTAGAATGTATTTCTTTTATTCTGGGTTTAGCATTTTTCTGATATATGTCACTGGGATTCATGACCACATGGAAATATCAGGCATCTCTATGATTCACTTTGTGAAGGTTGGGACTTTGTCCACTTCATAAGATACTTGCCCCAAAATATGATGGTGTAGGTAGCTCCCTGGCATCACAGATATGGAATGGAAATCACTTATACATATGAAATACTGTATAGTTTACAAAGTCTTTGTGATCAATTATCTGATTGCAACCTCGCAAGACTTAGTGAGCAAAGAACCAGCATTATACTTACATATTGCAAAAAAAAGGATTGAGACTCAGGGAACTTGCCCAAAGAAAATAGGAATAATTAAATTCAACACAGGTATTTTTAATGCCAAATCCCATGGTCTTTCATTTTAACATTTCTTTGGACCTCTATTGAGCAAAAGTTGAACTTGGAATAAATTTAATATAAGGGTATTAGTAAAATCTTTCATTTTAATATCAAGGGGAAGTTATTAATCCCTAAATACCTTTTGCCTGGTTTAATCTTGAGTATGGACTAAGGTATATTGCAGTAACTGACGGGCTAAACATTTCAGTAGCTTAAAACCACAAAATTTTATTTATTGATGCCTTTTAATACATACCCTGAGTAGATAAACTGGAGTAATATGTTTTTTAACTCAGTCAGAGACATAGTGTGATGGAATCATCATCTTGACTCATGTGTCCACATCACTGTCTCAGTTCTTGCTACAGGGCCCTGTACTGACAAGTAAATGCTTCCACCTGAAAGTGACTATCTTCATTGATGCTAATATTTTACTGGTCAACACAAGTCACATGGCCCCAAGGAATGTGGGTTAGTTTCCTAGGGCTGCTGTAACTAATTACTATTAACTTAGTAGGTTAAAACAACAACAACAACAACAACAACAACAACAAATTCTTTCACAGTTATGGAAGGCAGAAATCTTAAATCAAGGTGTGAGCAGAGCCATTCTCTCTCTGAAGGCTCTAAAGAGATTCTTTCCTTGTTTCCTCTGGTTTCTAGTGGCTCCAGGTGCTTCTTAGGTTGTGGCTGCATAACTTCAGTATCTGCCAGTGTCTTTGCATGACCTTCTCTTCTGTTTAATAAAAGACGCTTGTAATTGCACTTAGGAAGATGCAACCAGATAATCCAATATTATATTAGCATGTGTCTTGTTGGGATAAACCCTAAATATTCACTTGGCATTTGAGTTTCATTTCTGCTGTTTTTGCAGAACTCAAATTGCAAATTGGCTTCAATTTGGGTGATTGATTGTATCCTAGTTTCCCTTTTGCAATGGAAGTCAATACTTTCCCTGCCTCTGTGCCCCCCTCCCACCACTCTACTTAAAGCCAACCCACATATTTCCATATTTCCACATCTCCTATATATGGGACATGGCAGGCAGAATTCTAAATGGTGCCCAAGATTACTGCCCCTTGATTTACATATTCTATGTAATCTCTTTACCTTGAATGTAAGCAAAATCTATGAAAATGAGGTGAAATCACTCCCATGATTATGTCCTGGTATATGGCAAATGTTGTTTTGAAGATAAAACATTCTTAGTCAATTGATACTAAGTTATTAAAAAAGGAGATTATTCTGGGTGAGTCTAACCAAATCATGTAAGCTCTTAAAAGAAGTCAGCAATTTGAAGCCAGAAACACTCACCTACCAGCTTCGGGAAAGCAACAGGCCATGTTGTTGAGACTGCCCCATGTCAGAGAATGATGGACATCCTCTAAGAGCTGAGGAACTCAGTCCTACAACCACAAGGAAGTGATCTCTGACAACAATTTGAATGTGCTTGGAAGTGAACCCTGAGCTCCAAATGGCACTCAAATTTGGCTGACACTTGGATTTCAGTATTGTAGGATCCTGAGTAGAGAACCTGGTTGTGGTAAACCTGGATTCTGAGCTACGGAACTGTGAGACAATAAATGGGTGCTGTTTTAAGCTGTAATTTGTTACGTACCAATAAACAACCAATATATGGAGGATTGTACTTTTTATTGCTTAGTAATGTTTGTCTTTAGCTCCAAACAAGTTAGCCATAACAGTAGCCTAAACAATGATATGGTCACACATGTAACTCATTGATTTACTGTTTTATAAAAATGACAGCTTCCAATTTTTATCTGTGAAATGATAACCCCCTTATAAGTATTGATGCTGGCCCAGGATACATCTAAATATGTCACATCCCTTTGAACACTGGTTTTGTATTCTGTTACTGGTCATAAAGATCACCCATAGTTTAACATTAAGCCAATTATGACCCATTCTCTGATTTCTGGTTTCTTTCTTTTTCTGAGTAATTGCTGAAGGAAATTCCTGTCTATTTAGCAGCAAAGCCAGAAGGGATTGCAACAAACATATTGACTAAAATTTTAAGAGAGCGGTAAATGAAGATGCCACTCTTGGTTACCATCAATGAGATTTCTAATAAGATATTGCTCAGAATAGAAAAATTATAGTTTTAGATTATGTGAATTCAATCATATAATAGCAGCAGAACTGTACATCTTCTAGCATTTTCTTTGTTAGGATATAAAATAATGTTTAATTTTCACTGAGTTTTGTACTTCTGATTAGACAGGTATTTCTCCCTTTTATTTCATTGTGTAAACTTCTAATAATTTCCTGTTAGAACTTTGGTTATATTAGTGTGTATTTATATATAATCCTCTCATTTTATTCTTAAAATATGCATAGTTTTGAATTCTTTTAAACCTATCTGTACTGCACACCTCTGTATATCATGTCAGTAGTGAAAAGTTCATCCCAAGAACAAAGATGATGAGGAGGACACCACAGCAGGGAAATTTAAAATAAAAGAAAAACATATTTGTTAGCATGGCTGTAAGAAGGAGAAAGATGTATATTGTGTAGAAGGCCTTCTGCCAACTCCTCAATTTAAACTCCCAACAGTCCTCATTCAAAATAGAAAGCATTCCTCCCCTTTTGATGTAAATTCCTTTGCACTAGAAGAATCTGCATTGGACACAAGGGAAGAGATAGGCATGCTTTCAAGAATCCATGGAGGTTACCAGGAAATCAGGAAAGACAAATGGCAACCAACAAGGAGTAGAGTAACTTGGCATTTTAGAAACCTGTGGAACAAATCCAGAAGAAGGAAGGGCACTTTAAAAGCTTGAACAGTCAAGACTCTGATAAATTTGATTTAAATTAAAACTACATGTCTCTTTCATTTTTAAAACATGGATCTTGCTTTGTAAGAGACAACAAACAACACAGGGGAAACCTGGCTGCCTAGCTGCTAAGCTCAAGTTTGGCCCTGTCTTCAGTTTAATCTGTAGTCTTGAGTAAGTCACAAAACTGTCATAGCCATTGGATTGCAGATATTTAAATCACTAAAATAATATTTACCTAACTCAGGGGGATTTTGAGTTTTTTTTTTTTTTAATTCTCATTGCAAAGCAATTTTTTCTTTAAAACTTTTAAGTGAACAGTACTGAGATATATAAAATAGCATTATCAGTTTCCTTCTAATTGATTGATTACAAAAATGCAGTCATGTCCCAGTTTTCTCCAGTGAGTCAAGTCAAAATCTAAAACTGGTTAAGTATTAAATTTTACCTTTTTTTTTTTTTTCTGATAAATGTCCCAGGCCAAATGTACAATATATCTTAAATGTATGGCAGGAAAAGAGGTAAAGACAACTCCATATGCACATTTATCTTACTATATTCAGTAGACAGACTTTAGTCTCAAGGTAATGGATAGTCATTATCTCAAATATTTGAGATTAAAACAACACTTAGTAAAAAAGAAAAAACTTATATGCTCTTGTGGCTTAGTGCATTATATCTGTAACAGCAGAGTGACTTAGACATCTCACATTCAGACATATTTTATAGTTTTTGAATGTAATATCTTCCAAGCTGACCTCACCAAAAAAAAAAAAAAAAAAAAAATCTGAGGCTTACATACTAGCAATTATTTTATACTATGCACATTCTGTATATTACTACAACTTGTATTAATTATTCATTTCCAGGTAAACTACAGTGGCTTATAATTAGCAAGTTACACTTCTAAGTATTGTGGGACTTACAAAGAGTATAACCACTCATCCTCAAGGAATCTAAATTTTACATTGGTAGGTCAATTTTGTAAGCATAAAAACTCAGAAGACAATTAAAATATTGCAAGCTCACAGAAAGCACCAGAAACATTGTTCAAAAATAATTGCTTTCAGATGCAATTCCTTATAAAACAACAAGAAGATCAAAATGCTTCCTTTTTTCCAAGATTGGAATTCCTTTTGTAACATGTGAAAACTGAGGCTCAGAGAAGTTAAGAAACTCTAGAGTAGAAAACAGAGGGAAAATCTTTTGTAAGAGAAGTTTGGCTGCCAATAGCACATGTAGGGTGAGGAATCTAGACTGACTAGGGCAAGGACTTCAGATGCGGAGTAGTAACATAAGACTAGAGAGAATGGTTAAGTTGGTATCTGCAAGAGATTTTTCTTAATAAATTAGCTTAATTATTTTATTAGCACATACAGTGTCATCTAAAACAATAGAGTTTGGCTTTCCAGTTTTTAGCATTGTCTTCTTGTTTGAGATAGACACCTATCAGTGATTCTACTTGGTTGCTGTGAGTGTAAAGTACACTGGTAGAGTAGATGATGATTTTTTGTTTTCCTGTGTTCCTTCATATGTGTGTGTGTGTATATATATATAAATTTATATATATTTATACATATATAATTTATATATAAGTATTATATGTATATATATTTGCCACTCAACATCCATTAACTCTGACATTAGCCACCAGTTCTCACTTGAGATTCCATACCGTATTCATTCTAAGTCTGTGTGTTTCTGCCATAGTTAACAGTATTCTTGATGCCAAAAAATGGCATATAACTTAAGCCTTAAAACCTCCAGGAACAGTGATTAGATTAATAATAGGACTCAGGCCAGGCAATAAAAGCCCAAGACATTAAATCGAGATTTTTATTTTGGTTAAGCGAAATGGACACACGATATGGATGGAGCTGCTGCAGCACTCATTTTGGTGAATTAAAGGAAATAGAACTGAGATATTGAGAGAAATATGGCCTTGATGAAATAATTTACAGAAATATTCTAGATGAAGCTGTGTCTAATTCTATTCCCTAGTATTTTTTGGAATTTGAATTTGGTAGGCAGAATAATGCCCACCAAAGGTGTCCAGGTTCTAGTTCCTGGAAGTGTGAATTTACTAGGTTACATGCAAAGGGAAATTAAGGTGGCACATGAAATTAAGGCAGAAAATCAGATGACTTCACAATAGAGAGATTAGTCTGAATTATCCACTAGGCCTAATGTAATTGCAAGAGTTCTTAAATGTGGAAGAGTGGGGTGGAAGTAGAGGATCAGAAGATAATCAACCTATGAAAAAGTGGTGAGAATGTTGCAGCATTGCTCTCCTGCAAGATGAAGGAATGGGGGCCAAGATCCAAGAAATGTGAGTGGACTCTAGAAGCCAGAGAAGGGAAGAAAATGGATTTGTCCCTAGAGACTCCAGGAAAGAACAGTCTTATGACACCTTGACTTTAGCCCAGTGATATGTGTATTTAATGTTAATCTACAGAACTGTAAGAATAAATTGTGCTACTTTAAACCACAAAGTTTGTGGGAGTTTGTTACAGCAGCCACAGAAAATATATTGAGTGAATAAATCTCCCTCCCACTCCCCACCACTTGTTTTATTTCTCAAAAATTTTCTTTCACTTGCAGGAAAGTGGTTTAACTGGTTAAGATGAGAAAATATATAAAAAACTTACAAATACTTTAAATCAGCTTAGGACTTTGTAACACAGTCCAAGGGCTACATACAAATTCCATAGTATAGCAGCTTTATGTTATCAGTTTGAGAAACTTAAAACATTATGCTTATTGCTCGGATAGATTGATTCCTTGAAAAATTGATATTAACAGTGCTGACATCTGGGGAAATAGAGTGAACTATCAGGTAAATTTTATGTTGTTTCTTTTTCTGTGATTTTTATTATTAGATGTATCAAAAATTATAATTTTAAGGTAATTTCTTTCAAAAGAGTCATTACGAGACATTGTTAAGGTAAGCAAAGGGTTAATAGATCTAATTTTATACAATAATGCAATTTAATTTAAGGAAAATGAGTTTTCTGTACATAATCAAGAAAAAGTTATATTAATTTAGAGCAAGATAGGGGAATTCAGTATTGCATTTTATGAATTATTTTTATAAAGTATCTGTTATGTTTACCATTTATAAGATTGTATTGCTCATGAAATGTGGTTAATCATACTCTTATGTTCTAGGATAAACAAGA
Source organism: Trachypithecus francoisi (assembly GCF_009764315.1). Lineage (NCBI taxonomy): Eukaryota > Metazoa > Chordata > Mammalia > Primates > Cercopithecidae > Trachypithecus > Trachypithecus francoisi. The sequence continues at coordinate 65,581,526 of NW_022681469.1, forward strand.
CAAAATGTTACTCTATGTAGAAATGATGAAGCCACCTCCTTTAAAAATATCAGCCACATGCTTTTTAACTATTTTCCAACTCGTAATATGCCTAAGAGTGTAGTGGATTATATAATCCTGACATACATTTTTTATTCAGCTGTGGCTTGGAACCTTGGGGAAACTTTGCAACTGAATCAAGCTATTTTTGGTAGAAACATGTGTCTCTTAGTTTTTTGTTTTTTTGTTTTTTTTTTTAGCTGAATAGTTTGTTTATGTGCATTCATATATACAACAGCAGCCATGCAAGTTAATAACGATTAACTAAACTTTATATGTACATTTAAAATAAGTGTATCAAGAAGAATAATTTTTTATTGGTAACTAAAAACAAAAATGATGCAAGATGTGAAAAAAAAATTGTAGCTGTGGAAAATCAGGCTCATAGCAATACTGGACAAATAGAAGCATGCTTTGTGTTCCTGACACAGATGACCACCAATACAGTTATGTGACTATCTTGAAATCTTCCAATCTATGAGGCATGCAGGAAACAATGACAAAGTCATTTTTCCAGGCGGTCTATTTGGCTTCACTTTGAGCTGTTGATAATGTAAGCAAAGAAGTCCTAGAAAAACTAAGAATTCAGACAATTCTCCAGTTTCAGAACAAATACATAAATGACATCTGCTAATTCTCAGGAATGGGATAAAGCAGTCCTTATTAAAGTTTTAAGAGTTGACAAGTCGGTATCATAGAATCTGAGCTATATTAGGAAAATGAACTGGGTTCTAATCTTGGACCAAATTCTTAAATCATGTATTAAGTCAAATACTTCAGCGAAAAAATACTTTCTTCACTTAAATACTTTTTATTTTCCCCAAAGGAATAATTACTCCTGATTTATGTTATGGAATAGTAGGCTCTCAATGTAGCAATTTTCAAACCCTTGTAAGATTTTATTATGATCATCTCTTTTCAAGAATATTTTCTGTTAAATTTTTGGATGACATACCTAGAGAAATTAATTAATGTAATTAATGAATCATAATCAAATCTAATGCCCCATTATATGTAGGGACCCATTTCTTCATGTTCTTCTAAAGGTACATTCTCTCCCACTAACTTTGCGGGAGGATGTTCTTTTTTTTTTTTTTTTTGAGACAGAGTCTCACTCTGTTGCCCATGCGGGAGTGCAATTGAGTGATCTCAGCTCACTGTAACCTCTGCCTGACGGGTTCAAGCAATTCTCCTGACTCAGCCTCCTGAGTAGCTGGGATTACAGACGTGCAACACCACACGCGGCTAATTTTTGTATTTTTAGTAGAGACGAGGTCTCACCATATTGGTCAGGCTGGTCTCGTACTCCTGACCTCGTGATCTGCCCGCCTCGGCCTCACAAAGTGCTGGGATTACAGGCGTGAGCCACCGCGCCCGGCCGACGATTTTTCATAGAGTTGCCTGAACAAGTATGAACAACCTTAGCTGGCTGTCTGCACGGAAGTATGCTGCCTATATGTGTGAAGACAATCATCTCATTGCATCCCTGTGGATGTTTATAATATCAGTGTTATATAATTGCAGGCATTTGCTGTTCTAAGCACTTAAAACAGAATTTAAAGTATAAAAGCTATGATAAGGGGCGAAATACTATTTTATTGCCAGAATAAACTTTAAGAATATGCTGAATGAATTATCTTTTTGGAAACAATCTGATATTACTGCGTTGCTCCACATGTATTGGCATATTGCATTTCTGGCTTGCAATTTTTTTTTTTTTAATGTTGATTTCAACATTCCTTTTGGTGTAAAGAAGAGAGAAGCAATTATGTTCGACTCAAGCCAAGAGAAAAATAGGAGTATTCAATTTGCTAAGATAAACAGATCATATGAGTAAGACAAGGTCAGGAATAAGTATGAGAGAAAATAACCATACTTTTGGGCTCACCAGTTCTCACTAAATTTTATAAAAGAAAAAACAACCTTAACGGAACAATTTGCTATAATGGGAATAATAATAAAATAATCCTTTACTGAATATACAGTTTCTCTAAACTGTAATTTTCTTTCCCACCTTACTACAATTTCCTGGGTTAGATTTGCATCTTTTCTCCCTCGATTGTTAGACTCTCTCCCAGTGCAGCTAAAATATTCTAACTGAAACACAAATCAAACCACATAATCCCCCTACTAAAATCTCTTCAATCGTTCTCAAAGGTTAAATCCATTACTTGACTCTTACTTACTGGTAGTTTTATTTTTATCTATCTATCTATCTATCTATCTATCTATCTATCTATCTATTTTGAGATGGAGTCTCGCTCTGTTGCCCAGGCTGGAGTGTAGTGGCTCTATCTGGGCTCACTGCAAGCTCCGCCTCCTGGGTTCACGCCATTCTCCTGCCTCAGCCTCCCGAGTAGCTGGAACTACAGGCACCCACCACCAACACCGGGTTAATTTTTTGTGTTTTTAGTAGAGACGGGGTTTCACCTTGTTAGACAGGACGGTCTCAATCTCCTGACCTCGTGATCCTCCCGCCTTGGCCTCCCAGAGTGCTAGCATTACAGGCGTGAGCCACCAGGCCCAGCCATTTACTGGTAGCCACTCCTTCTTTTATGACTTAGTAATACAAATTGTGTTCAGTGGAGTTCCACACACACCACATTCTGATATGCTTTGTTGACTAATTCCCTCTGACTAAGTGGTCTACCTATGTAATTTTTGCCTGGTTTATTTTAATTTATCCTCTATAAATTAGCTTCCTGGAACTGAGTTAACTTTATTATTCCCACTTTAGCTAAATACTCTTATGTTCCCTAACTACCCCTCTTCCTTGGATATCTCTATCTTAGCATTTGTCACTTTATTTTGACATTGTTTGTCTTTCTCTTCCATTAGATTTTAAATTCCCTAAGACCATTTGTGTATTCTCAACAATTTGCATTCATGACACATAATTTACTCACAGTAAATTTTTGTTAGGATTAATTAAGTTAAATCAGATAACTTGGTGCATTATTATCTAAATAACGCTCACACAAATATTTCAGATAGTCTTGACTAATATTATTATTTACATTTTATGTATGAGAAAACCGAGGCATAAACAGTTCTAGTGATTGACCCAAAACCACACACTGAGTGAGAAGAGACACTGAAACCAAACCCCAGGCCTTCTGGTATCAGATTTGTTTCTTTCACTGCTTTTCTAGAACATGGACAACTAGAAATCAAAGTTCTGATTTCAACTTTTACATTAAATCACTATGTGACATTAGACATGTCGTGTGAGCTCTTTTGGTTTCAGTTCCCTCTTTGTAAAATATGAGCACTAAACTAGACTCTAGAGTCCTGCCATTTTGTTTTATGGTCTACTGAAACTAAAATAAGCAGTTTGTTGTTTCACAGTAGTACATTACTCTGATTTTACAGTTCTACTTGAACTTTTCCATAATATAAACATTTTATGGACTTAAATTTTGCTCAATTTCAATTAGCTCTTCTGTGCTAGTTGTTGGGGATTGAGGGAGTCCACTCAATAGCTCTATTCTTGCTTTCCTCAGATTTGTACCAAACCAGATACCAGAGTTAGCCAATGGAGAAAAAAAAAATTTGTTATTGTTGAAACAGGCCAAATTTGAAGATACAGGTTAGTGTGATTGTGAAAATAAACTTTCTAAGCCCCTTTTCTCAGTCTTGACCTTGAATAACTTAAGAGCACAGACTCCCATAGCTCTGAATGAATAAGTAAAAAGAAAAATACCAACACTACGTTTTTCAAGATAAGACACGCTATTGGTAAACCTCCTTCAATCCATAAACATGGCTAATGGCAATCAGAAGTATTTAGAGAATAATTTTCTCTGTGGGAATAAAAAGACTAGAATACAGCATTTATTTTAATATGCATACAGATAAGAATAGCCTCATATCAAGCAACTGGTGGGAGCATAGTATTAATGAAGGACAAAATTATAAATTTAATAAATTTATGGACCAGTCAGTTTTTCACAGAATATATCATGGTTTAAACAATGCATCTTGATCACTAATACCAGTCTGTAATCCCAAAAGACAGCAGGTAAGAGGCTGAATTTAGCTGAGTCAAATTCAACACGCCTATTAGAAAAGCAAATAAACAAGAACTACAAACAACAAAACTCAAAAAGCCAGTGATTATATATGACTATATATAAATGCAGTTATGCTTAATGAAATTGCTATGTAAGCTCTCATCGAATAATAATTATGAAATGTGGACAAAATATTTTTGAATACTCAAAAGCACTGGAGAAAGACTAAAAAGAAACAATATCCACTCAGCAATAAAAAGATATTAAAAAACTGAATACACAACATTAGGCAGAGTGAATGGTCTTTCACAAAATAACACATACTGTATGATTCTCTTTATGTGGAGTTTGAGAACTGGAAAAACTAATCTGTGGTAGAAAATATTAGAAGACTAGTTGTCTCTAGGGGAGTGTAAGTAAGTTTAGCTCTACTAGGAAGAGGCATAATGGGACTACCTTAGGTGAGGTAATATGCTGCATCTTGATAGGAATTATAGTTTTGTATATACTTGCCAAAACACAGAAAATGATGCTTTTACAGTGTATGCATTTAATTTATGTGAACTATACCTAAAATAAATAAGAAACAAATATTTAACTTTGGTTGAAAATACACATTCTGAAGTATAAGCTGAAGTAAACTGAAATCTGCAAATTTGAAGTACACCACAAATGATGGAATAAAAGATAGAATAATTGGTAGATGATAAATATGTAATAAATCAAGCATATATAATATTTATTAAAAACCTATGTAACATATATAAAGGTATTCAGTGTAAAATTATTTTAGTTTTTCTGTATGTTTAAAAATTTTTATAATAAAACTATAGATACCTGAAAAACATATATATATAATGTAAATTATGCATATATGTAAAATGTTATAAGTAAATGTAAAACACATCAAGCAGAACTTAAAAAGTTAACTCACCTTTGCTTCATTGGGTCTTGTGCTAAATACTAATTCAGTTTTCGTTCTCTTAAAGAAGATTATGGCTCAAGTGTTTGAGGGAGTACTCATGCCTTGTAGATATATGGTTGCCTTTGGCATCCATTGGGTAGTATTGTCATCACCCTAAATCCAGGAGAAATTCCAAATTAATACCCTTATCTCACAGTAATGGATGAATAATCTAAAACATTTCAATTAGAATCAACATCAGTATTTTTCAAAAAAAGCTGTAGGAGAGATGCTCTCACTCACTTAGATAAGTATCAGAAAGCATGCAGTTGTTTTTGTACCTGTGCCATGATATTTTGGTTGCTGTAGCCTTACAGTATAGTTTGAAGTCCAGCAACGTGATGCTTCCAGCTTTGTTCTTTTTGCTTAGGACTGCTTTGGCAATTCAGTCTCTTTCTTAGTTCCTTACCATTTTTAGAATAGTTTTGTTCTAATTCTGTGAAAAATAGCATTGGTCGTTTGATAGAAATAGCATTGAATCTGTAAATTGCTTTGGGCAGAATGGTCATTTTAACAATATTGATTTTTTCCTATTCATGAGCATGGAACACTTCTCCATGTGTTTGTGTCCTCTCTGATTTATTTCAGTAGTGTTTTGTAATTCTCATTGTAGAGATAGTTCAACTCCTTGACAAGCTATATTCCTCGGTATTTTATTCTTTTTGTGGCTATTGTAAATGGGATCGCATTCTTGATTTGATTCTGAGCTTGGACCTAATTGGTGTGTAGAAATGCTATTAGTTTTTTTTATATATATACTGATTATGTATCCTGAAAAATTACCGAAACCATTTATCAGTTCTAGAAACCTTCAAAAACAGACACAAAGACCAATGGAACAGGAAAGAAAACCCAGAAATAACATCACACACATACAGTAGTCTGATCTTTGACAAACTCAACAATAACAAACAATGTGGAAAGGAGTCTGTATCCAATAAATGGTGCTGGAAGAACTGCCTACCCATAGGCAGAAGATTGAAACTAGACCACTTTAATTATATACAAAAAGTAACTCAAGATGGATTAAAGACTCAAACATAAGGCCTAAAACAATAAAAATCCTAGAAGAAAACTGAGGAAATACTATTCTGGACATCAGTCTTGGCAAATAGTTTATGACTATGTCCCCAAAAGCAATTGCAACAAAAATAAACATTGACAGTGGCACCTAATTTAACTAAATAGCTGCTGCACAGCAAAATAAAATATCAACAGAGTAAGTAGATAACCTACAGAATGGGAGAAAATATTTGCAAACTATACATCCAAGAAAGCTCTAACATCCAGACTGTATAAGGACCTTAAAGCAGCCAGAAAAAAAATCTATTAAGAAATGGGCAAAGGACATGAATGGATGCTTCTCAAAAGAAGATATACATGCAGCTGACTATACAAAAAAATGCTCCTCATCACTAATCATTAGAGAAATGCAAATTAAACCACAATGAGATACCATCTCACATCATTCAGAATGGTTACTACTAAAAAGTCAAGAAACAACAGATGCTAGCAAAGTTGTAGAGAAAAGGGAACACTTACACACTGCTGATGGGAATGTAAATTAGTTCAGCTGCTGCAGAAAGCAGTCTAGAGACGTCTCAGAACCTAAAACAAAACTACCATCCAACCCAGCAATCCCACTAATAGGTATATACACAAAGGAAAATAAATCGTTCTATCAAAAAGGCACAGGCACTCATATGTTCATCACAACACTATCAACAATAGCAAAGACCTGGTATCAACCAAGATGCCCATTAAGGTGCACTGGATAAAGAAAATGTGGTATATATACACTGTGGAATACTACCCAGCAATAAAAAAAAAACAACATCATGTCCTTTGCAGCAACATGGATGCAGCTAGAGGCCACTATCCTAAGTGAACTAACACAGGAAAAGAAAACCAAATATCACATGTTCTCGCTTACAAGTGGGAGCTATATATTGAATGCACATGGACAAGAAGAAGGGAACAACATACATTGAGCACTGCTTGAGAGAAGAGGCTGGAGAAGGGAGCATGGTTTGAATGGCTACCTATTGGGTACTCTGTTCACTAACTTGGTAATGGGGTCATTTGTACACCAAACCTCACTGCCACACAATTTACCTGCGTGACAAACTGGCACATGTACTTTCTGAACCTATTAAAAAAAAAAAAAAAAAAAAGCAGGTAATTATTCTTCTCATGCATGAAGCCAACCTGAAAATAAAATTTTCTCATGCAGTGGGGCAGAGCCAAGAGAGCCACAGGGAACTCACAGGGACCTGGATTTGCAGTTCTGAAAATATAATGGCCTCTGGATCAAAACAACATTATTTCTGATCATTCTACTTACATGAATTTTCTCATTGTTTCTTGATATTTTGACTTGAAATTTTAAGTAATCTGCCACCAAAGGCATACTATTATACAAGCAAATGCCTTGTATCTATTAAAACATATACTGTCATCTAAAAGGTAACATCTTTCTATTGTATATTCTCTTCTTTTGCTGTGTTTTCCATTCTCCTCCATGTCTACTTACTGAGTTTCATAAGGCATGCTATGCTGGATAGAGCTGATAGTCAAGCATGGCATTTTTATTCCTATGTGCATCATTACTCCCTCTTCCAAGTTTCACTTCTGTGTCTTACTTAGTTACCACCTACAACTTCTTTGGATATTCCGGAGTACTAACAGTGCCAAATATGCTCAAAGATCTAGGATATTTTAGGGGAAAATATATTGCTCCTCTGCTGTGTACTAGAGTAGAGCTGTTTGTATTCCTGGGCCTCACAAATATTTTACTAAAACTGATTATAGTTTTGACTTTTGGAAATCTGTCTACTTAGGACTCAGGCATGAATTCTTGAGTCTTGAATTCATAAAAAAATACAAATAAACAGACATTCAGTTGCATGTAAAATCCTTTTTCTCAATTTTCGAATGTTGGTTTTCTTAGGAGCTTATTAAAATTGACTGTATTCTCTTTAGATGAGTTATTTTGGAAGCAAAGTCTTCAATCAATTGTGCAAATGACATTCTGGTGCTAGCAGTTAGTGGAATATACCCTGATATGGCTAAAGCACAGCTACTTTAACCCAGATCCACACCATATAAGGATTTCATCATTTTTAAAGATAAGGTATTACATTATACTTAGTGGTTAATATCCCTGTACTTTAGAGTCAGAGCTTTGATCTGAACCTAAGGTCTGCCTCTATTTCTAGCCGTGTGATCTTGGGTAACTTTCTTCAATTTTTTAAGCTTTAGCTTTCTTAACTTTATAATCTGCATTGTCCAATACAGTAACCACTAGCCACATTTTGCTATTGAAATGTGTGTGGTGCAAATTGAAATGTAAGTATAAAATATATAATTTTGAGATATTTCTTATAAAATTAATGTAAAATATAGTGAAGACTCAATAAACATTATCTATTTTATTTCCTTCATATAAAATACACATTAACAGTAATCATGAACTATTAACAGTATATATGAAAAGTAGTTTGCATAAATTTCTAATTTGTTCAGAAAAATAAATCTCATATTTTTTAATATATGTAATTCCATGTTGTATAAAATAAAGCTAAAAATATAGCTTAAATTAGTGACTTACAAATATTTTATTAATGTCTATGAGACAAATACTGTCTTTATTTGAAAAATAAATTAATAGTTTATTTTAAGAAAAATAAATATACTAAATATGACAAGATAATCTACTTTATTTGGACAGTTTATTAGAGAAAGCATGACTCTCAATTCACATTCTTCTAAGTTTCCACTAGAGTCATTCACTGACAGTTGAGCAATTTGTTTAAGCTACATCTACTATTAGCATAGGTTATAAACCAAAGTGTAGGAGGAGGATGGTGTTTAATATTTTTATTCAGGAAATATCTTGACACATCCCAATGAGTAAAGTGTTTTCATAAGGCCAGAAGGGAGTCCTGACAAGTGGGAGTTGAACCACTCTCCATTGTTGCCACACAGCCAAACAGGTAACACAGATGGGATGCAGACTGACGAGGGAAAAGACAGCTGTTGCAGAAGAGAGACTGCTTGAGTTTACCAGTAAAATAGAGTCACATTGGAAGTAGTGAATCTATAGTCACATTGGAAGTAGTGAATCTTCCACTATCTCCTACTTGAACTCAATTGTTAGACTGTACAGAATGTGTCTTAAGCATTATGTTAAAAAAAAAAATGACAGTACTGATTTGAAGAACTTATTATAACCGTTGTGTAAACGTAAGAATGGAACATGTAAAAGGAGTAAGGGACCCAAAGAAATTAACCAACAAAGTCCCTAAAGTAGAATGCAAACAGGGAGAAGACATTGTTAAGCAATGTCACCAGTTCCTTAACAAAGAGGAACTGTAAAGTGATAGTACAACTGCTCTATACATTTGTATTTATTGCATTTACTTCTGCTTATTTGGTGTATAGTAAATTACATATAGTTTTCATCCTATAGTGAGAATGACAACGCTTTTTTGTATATCTAACTTGTACAGTTAAATAATGCTTTCAGATATGGTTATAACCATCTAAATATGGTGAATACTACTCAAGTATTATATAGAAAATTTTGGAGTGTAAATAGGCGAAAGGTAAGTATTGACGATTTATACACTGAGTCCTTACTTACTGGTCTATTGAGTCTAATTTCTGACTGAATAGGCCGTATATTACATTACTTCCCTTTTTGTTTTCTTCTGAGTATGACTTTTTTCCCTTTGGTCTCTAACTCTTCCTCTTTAAAATTATGTGCCACCTCCATATAGTTACAATCAAACAAATTGTATTTGATAATATATTAGTCAGAAACAGTGGAGTTTATAGAAGTTCCCATTTTTCTCAGTTTGGGTTCCTGGGGGGAATTTTCTGAGCTGGAGTTTAGTGTAAAGGAGATTTATTAAGTCATATACTTAAGATCAAGACCTGTAGACTGCAGGGGGAGGAGGCGGAGTGCGTGGGGGAAAATTCAGCTGCAGTGCTGTCCCAACAACAGCCTTGGCCAACCCTGGGAGAGCACTGAAACTAGAAAGACATTTCAGCTGTGTCCTGAGTTGGAGAGGTAACCAGGCCTTTAAGTCCTGTCTTGAATGGTCATGAGTTTTGGTCACCTCTGGAATGAGCATAGCCCTAGGTAAAGCTGCTTTGTTTCACTACTGTACACTAGAATATTAGTCATTTAATTTTAACATGTAATATTGATATTAAACATTTGATATGTAACATTTAATATGAACCAGCTACAGAATATTTTCATCAAGTATATATATGAATATAATTTTAGAATTATGACCTGCAGAAATAAGTCAATAGGACACTCTGCCATTGTAGTCTTATTATGTAGAAAGTTAACTATTCAGAATAGCTACAACACAATTGCACATTATGAGAGACTGACAGATCTATTAATAGTTGAAATGTTTTCTACCTTAAGTGGGATCATACAGGTTTACTCCGCCCTTGAGATTTAGATTAAATTATTTTATGACAGGAGATAACACGTTTAATTAACAATTTGGTGGCAAGTCCTTCCTCTCCTTGTTAGATTTACATTTCCCATTCAAGTCTTTGCATGGCTTCAGTTTTCTTCACATTGAGCCTAATGTGGACTCCCAGCCCTTTTCTTAGATTTTCATCTAAACACTCATCATACGTATATTTGTAGGTGTGGCAGATTTGGGGAGACAAAACACTTTGCATCACAGACATAAAATAAATTACTAATAAATAATTAGTTGCTCTAAAAAAATGCCTTTTCTCAGCCATCATGTTCAACCTTTGTGAACATCATGTTCATTATTTTCTTTCTCTTTCTTTTTCTCTCTCTTCTAAGACTCAGTTTTCAGGTATCTGCATATACATATATATATATTACATATATATTCATTTTGCTATATAGATGAATTTAACTTTTTACTCTTTTATTTGAAGATTTTTTTTAAAGATGATGCACCATTGTTTTTACAGTTCACCTCCACTAGTTTCCAAACTACAAATAGGCACTGGAATTTGAATCTCTACTTTTCTCCATCCCTCACAGTCTTTGAGAGCAAGGGAGTAGTGACATAAGGAACTTTTCTTCTAGTAGTCTTTACTTCATACTTCTTTGGAGGCAGAAGTGGCCACAGTCAGAGTTTCTAGAGTATCCCTGTGCTATCAAACCAAGATAAAACTTTAGCTCCACCTTTACATCTTCTCTCACTGTCCCAACTTTCCTGATGGTGCTCATGTTGAGAAAGAAGGAGAAAGGCTGTGAGGTAAATTAAAATGAATGAAATATGTAAAGACAAAAAATTGTTTCCAAGTGGCTTAATAATGTAGAGGAGGTTGTCTTGCTTTAAATTGAGGAAGTTTAATACAGGTAAAATTAAAAAGCAGTAAGTGGAAACACATAGTTAATTTTTTTCAATTTAAACATAGAAACTAGAATTTCAAAGATAGAATAATATGACATGTTTTAGGGAAGATTATTCTGACATTTGCATGCATAGCAGACTAGAGTGAGAAAAGAATACACATTTGAACTAAAGTCCTATGAAGGAAAGGAAAGCAATAACTATATAGCTGCTTATTAATCATCACAATTTTTTAACGAAGAAAAGATTGCAAATTAGAAATATAGAGAAAGGGTTAATAAAACCACTCAAGGTACGTAACTTTTAGAGTTTTCAATAAAGTGAATTTTTAGGTTTGGTCTTTGAACCAAACATCCCTAAGTCTAGATATAGAAAACCAACCATTCCTAAGTCTAGATATAAGGAAAATAAAGATCAATTCACAGTACTTGATTTTAGTCATAATGTTATTTTAACTCAAGTGTCTCATACATTATAATTTTTGAAAGCATATTCTATCAAGATTTCTCGAGACATTAGTCAAACAGAATGTGGCTAAAACTGATTTGTGCAACCAACTGTTAGTAAGTATTAAGTATTACTAAGTATTATTAGTAAGTGTTACAGAGAAATTTGTTTTTAATCCATGTACCCTATGCTGCTATAAAAGTGTTTAATATTTTCTAACAGCTATAGTTCCTATTCAAAATGTCTCATGAGAAACTACTTAGAAGAAGGCTTTCTGAATAGCTTATCATTGGAATGATAAGCTCATATTTACTTTTTTCCCACATACTAGTATTAGTTAGTGACTTTATAAAACTATGTCAGGAGTTGTATGTAAATGGTTAGTGATTTTAAAATCATGACTTTAACAAATTGATGACAAGGCTTATTTCTTGTTTATAATGCTCATTAGCACTACCGAGGTTTAATGCAGTATTTTCACAATAATAGAAAAAGAAATAATTGATCAAATATATTCTAATTATCATGGTCATTTTTGGAAATGACAACTTGTTTTTCCTGAGTTTTGCTAATGTTTGCCATTTCAGCATGTGTTCAAAATACACCAGCTACTTCATTTTCAAGGAATCTCTGAAAGCCCATTATTACTCTTGATTTTCCACAACACATCTATTGAAATTACAAAACAAGGAGTTATTTTACTTTCTAAATGGAGAATTCTTAAATTATCTTAATTGAAGATTCTGTAACAAACAATTTCTATGAAGCCACAACAGTGAAACCCTCTGCTTTTGGAAATGGTGAATCACTTAAGACCAGTCTTCCCACTGAGAACAATCAGAAAACTAGTTAGATAAGTAAATAAATAAATACGTGTGTGATAATTGTGTGTGTGTTTGTGTGTGTGTGACAGTATCAGACAGTAACCAAAGCAGTAAGTATACACAGATCCTAGTTGTCAGAGAAGAAGAGATGAGAGGTGAACTTAATATTTGGTGCAACTGTCCCCCTTCAGGCATTTGCCAATTGGAAGGAGATGACTGAGATACTGACAAAACAAGTAAATCTTACATCAAATTCATGGGCTTATATAAACAAACATTATAATCCAGATCATGTCAAGGAGAAAAAAAAAAAAAAAAACACCCAAGGGTTTCAGTAAGGATCATGAAGGGACACACACATTCACAGAAGCTAAAGCCCATCTCCAAGTCCAATATCTGAGTGGATTAAGGTGCTCAACTCTTACTGACATATCTGCTAGAAGCAAACATAAACATACTTGGGAGAAAAATATCATAATCTAGAGGACCAGGTAATCACTACCTTTTATTAAATCTACCATGTTTGCCCCTGCATTAATTACCATGCAAAACACAAGATTTGATCAAAATCAAGTTAAAAATATATGCAAGAAACAGACCATAAGAGGCCTGGATATTGAAATTACCTTACATGATTTTTCAAATAACTATGAATAAACATCAAGGAATTCAATGACAAAATACATGATTTTGTTACAGAAATGGAAACTACAAAAATATATTGAAGAGAATAATAATATATACAAATTATTAATTTTATAATAGAACATAGTGGGTAGTTTAAGAACAGAAACATAATATTGAAGAGAACGTCTCTGAAGAAAAGATTGGTGAAAATTTTACAGCCTGAAGTGTAGAAAGAGAAAGAGTTATAGACAGCACACATAGACAAGATTCTAAGAAACACACGTGGTCCAACACATATAGTCCTAGAAGAAGAATAAAAACTCAGGGCAGCAGCAATATTTGGAGATATAATGGTTATGAAGTTTCCCAAACTGACAAAAGTGGGCAAGCTGCAAATTCAAGGAGCACTACCAGCACTAAACAAGAAAGCAGCAACAAAAACAACCAGTTAACCAAAAAACCTCAAGCACATCATAGTAAAACTGACAAAGAAAAGGAAAACAAAACAAAACAAAAATTAAAAGCAAGAAGATGAAAATACATAATATTTAGAACATAGCAAAATTATTCTTTTTTTTTTTTTTTTTTTTGAGACGGAGTCTCGCTCTGTCGCCCAGGCTGGAGTACAGTGGCCGGATCTCAGCTCACTGCAAGCTCCGCCTCCCGGGCTTACGCCATTCTCTGCCTCAGCCTCCCAAGTAGCTGGGACTACAGGCGCCTGCCACCTCGCCCGGCTAGTTTTTTTGTATTTTTTAGTAGAGACGGGGTTTCACCGTGTTAGCCAGGATGGTCTCGATCTCCTGACGTCGTGATCCGCCCGTCTCGGCCTCCCAAAGTGCTGGGATTACAGGCTTGAGCCACCGCGCCCGGCCAGCAAAATTATTCTAACTATCAACTTCTCAACCAAATAAGTGGTATTAAAAAGAAAGTGAAAAATTCATTCATAGATAAAAAGACTAATCTTAATATGATAATAACGGAAATTATTAGAATCCCTAAATTTCAAATAAAATAATCTTGAATTCCTGGAAAAATATTTTACTTTGTTTTATCCAAAGACTTTATACTTTTGAAGCATTACCTAAGATGCGTAATATCAGAAAAAAATAGATAAGCAGATTTATTTCCATTCGATCAGTTTAAGAAATCATACACTCTGAAGAGCCAAAATACATTCAAAAGAAAAGACAATTTAGAAAGAAAATTCAAGCATCTATTCTATCTTAGATTTAAAGTGAACTGTGAATGACAAAACTAGACATTCTTTCTGTACCGTTACTGAGAAATAAAAAAACTGAGCTAATGCATACTCAAAAATATAGATGCCAATTTATGTTAACACTGTCTGATGAGTTTAAAAGTTGATTTACTGTGTGTTTATCTTAAATGTGAAAAAAAAATGGAACCATAATAATTTTATTTGTAATGTTACCTTAACTAAAACACTTCACAGTTTACACATGCATGATCATTATTTCATCAAAACTTGTAATTACGAAATAAACTTTGAACATGTACAATCTGCATCTTCTAAAAATAAATTTTAAGCCTATTTTTATTCTAATGAAGAATCATTGACAATAATCACAAGATGGCCTGATGGAATTTATGATATGTATTCTGTATATTTTCTTTCTTCAGTCATAACATGTGCTCACTTTCCTTCTCAGTTTCTCTCTCTCTTTAAAAAGGATTGAATTTAAAAGAAAAAAAAAAGAGGAAATACTTTAAAATTACTCTAGACCAGTTAATATCATACTTAATCCATAGAATTATACAGAAATGATACAACTGTGCAGTTTCTACATGACAGATCTAGTTTTCTTTTTTCTTCAAAAATGATATAAATAGTGTTTTCTAATTAGCCTAAAAGTTTAAGTTTTCTCAATTGAAAAGCCGGTTATCTTATTTTTCCTTTTCTAGTCTTCAGAAATTAGAATATTTCACTTAATTTTTCTCATTGTATACATGTATATGGCTGAGGGTCATGGTACTTGGAGTCCCAAGGCTCATAAGGATGTTTTAGGCATGTATAAACAGAAGCACAACACATTGTTGATTGCCAGTGGTACACTCCTGTGTGTGCTCTTGAGTCAGAATAATCTGAATAATCTGTTTCAAATTTTTGCCCTATCATTTATAAACTGTGTTTTCTTCATTTACATCTAAAGCCTCAGTTTTCTCCTTTATAAAATAATACCTATGTCATGTTGTTTTGTAATTATTAAATGTAATAATTCATAAAATAATCTACTTAATATAGTTCCTGGAATATAATGCACACTAAATTTATACAAGTTGATTTGGTTATTGCATTTTTCTTATTATCAAATATAGTGAAAATCATAGACCCAGTGCTTTCAACGTTTTAAATGGCTGAATTACAAGTCATTTATCTAATTGGAAAACAAATAAGACTCAGTTGAAAAAAAAAAAAAAAAGAGGAATGGGTTGAGTTCAACCAATTTATTAGCATTTGATCTTTTGCAAATTACTTAATTTCTCCAATAATTGTGAACTAGAAATAATAATAATAACTTGGCTCATAGCATGAATGAGATATATAGTGGTGGAGCTTAGGATACTAAAGGACACCTAACAGAGACTCCATTACTGGTAATTTTCTCTCTCTTTTAAAAGTTTATTCAATTCAATACCTGACAAAGAGAATTTCTTTTTTTTTTTTCACTTATGGACCTTTATGTGATAAAAAATTGTGAGACAAAACTTGGTTTCATGTACATCAACCGCCAAATGTCATTTTGGAAAACAAATAATTGGGAAGGATAGACAGGCGGCATATGAGTATTTTATAAATTCTAATATAAATACGATTTCCCCCAAAAACAAAATATGAAGACTTTATAGAAACAATAACTACATTACACACGTTTTTGAAAATTTCTTTAAATTCACGAGACTGAAACTCAGGTATGAGTCTAAGTTTCTCAAACCCTATTTTGTTCACAAAATTTTTATGCTTAATGCATTGGACAAATCAAATATGCATCAGTGATTCTGATTCATAACACTCACATTCACGGCCTTAATTGGTTGGATTTTACTCAAAAGTTTAATTTGCTTGATAAAGATTTTAGCTTAGGGAAGTTTTTTACAATTCACATTGCTCCATCAAATAATTTCTCTTTAGGTTGTTGGATGGGTTTGGAGAGACAAGGAAAAAAATATCACCCATCATGTATTCCCCCCATGGCAACAGGGAATTTATTTGGGAAATCAGAGAACAAAACAATGATTATCTTAAACAAATGAAGATTTAATACAGTGTTTAAAGATGTGTTGGTTCACATTCTGATTGGAAAATGAAATTTGCAGTTAGCAAAACTATATTTCCATTTAGACACTATAAAATAAGACATATCCAAGTGTACTCAAGGAATCTTTCTTTTGATTATTTCTTTTGCAAAACCATTAAGCTCATACACCCTTTTCAAATAATGTAACCTATAATTTATGATGTCTATGCTTTAATTATTAAATAAATGGGCAGATTAAAAAATTAATTACTCCAGCTAAACTTTATTCAACAAGTATGTTTCCTTTATACCGTATTACTTTTAGTCTAATTTATATATATATGTTATTTTTATATGCATATATAATACAATTACAGACACTTGACTTCTATATTTTTCAAAAAAATTGATAGAGTTTGTACTACAAATGTTTGTAATTGAAGACTGTAGTTTCAAAATGTGTACCTAAAGTCAAAATGATGTTTAGACAAAATAATACTTTGAAAAATTTCTTAAACAATTCTTAAAGTATGTAGATTATACGTGTCACTTGCCAATAACATTACATTATGCTCAGGTGGACTTGGAGTAGATGTAGACCTGGATCATGCTCACTAAAGTTACATGGTCACTGAGTCACTGAGTCGTTGAGTTTAATGGCAGCGAGAGTCTCTCATTCTGTTGCACTCTTGCTGGCACTTGCTCTTTATCTCTGCTGATACCATAT
The DNA here is from genome assembly GCF_009764315.1 of Trachypithecus francoisi. Taxonomy (NCBI): domain Eukaryota; kingdom Metazoa; phylum Chordata; class Mammalia; order Primates; family Cercopithecidae; genus Trachypithecus; species Trachypithecus francoisi. The sequence goes on from NW_022681469.1 coordinate 65,598,792, forward strand.
AACTAAATGTGTGATTGTTATATTTCCACAGTAATAGATACAGTACCATGTGTTTGTATGTGTATGCTGTTCTAGTCAATACTGAAAGGTTGCAAATCAGAGTTTAAACCAAATTTCAGAAAGCAAGGTATAATCTAAATGTAGATTTAAGCATATATAAACATGTAGGTACACACACACACACACATATATATACATATGTGTATATGTGTGTATGAATATATACACATAAAGCTTTCTTCTCTTCCCAAAAGTCCTAGCCCTGATTTTGACACTTTTAATGTGCTGCATGCGGAAAGCTGAAAGTATATGAATAGTGACAAAATTGGTGTCTTTCACTTTATAAAACATTAAGTGGTTTATAATTAGGTTTTTAACCTTTGGAAAAATTTAACCTTTTTCAAAGGGCTGAATTAGTGCACTATAAGATTGAAGAAAAAAACATAAAACATATTAACTCTTGAAATCTAATATATGACTTGACCAAACGATGATCATATCCATTCTAAGAAGTAAGCTAGTTTGGCCTTTGTGAAACCCCTAGGTTCATATTATTCATGCAGTACCCTGTATAACTTTTAAGGATTACTAGTCATGAAATCTATTGTCTATTCCCATTGAATATGATATTCTAGCATAAATTAGATTTTTCAGATTTCGTACTAGGTAGGGTTGGGTAGATGTTTAACAATGGTAAAATATTCAAATATTCAGGTCTTTATAAAGCCCATGATAAACTATTACTGGTAAACGTACTATTTTTTTTAAAGCAAAAATATCCTATACTTGCCTATACTCTGGCATTAGAAGTTTTAAGAATGTTTGAAATGTAGAGCTTTCTTACATAAATACTTTTTTTCCAACCAAAAATATTTACTTAACATGTAGAACGTATATCTTCACATTTGCTACCAACTTGCTTATCTAAATTATTTTACTCAACTGAGTCTTGGGAGCTTGTAATTTCTTGCTAAATGTGTGACTTTCTAAAATATTTTATTTTATTGCCAAGGGTCTGCTCTGTAAACTTCAGGTGATGTTTCCCCCCAAACTCTAAGTAAAATGTATCCTTGGCTGTATGCTTGGTTCATTGGATCTTTTAAAATTAATCACTCACACTATGTAAATTTGAACAAAAAGGAAAGCAGATGATACTATTTCTTTTTGCTGTGTTACACCCCTGTAGACTTTCCTTAGCATGCCTTTTTCTTATATTTCCAAGGTATCTGTTCGGCTGCTAAGTCACTTCTGGTCTTTCTGAAGTCTTGCTCTCTCTCTCTCTCTCTCTCCTCTCTCTCTCTCTCTCTCTCTCTCTCTCTCTCTCTCTCTCTCTCTCTCCCTCCCTCCCTCTCTCCCTCCCTCCCTCTTATTTCTGGTTATTTCTTGAGTAAACCTTTCCTCTTATCCAATACTTAAATTTACAACTATAGTCATGTTACCTAAAGTGATGAATTACTTGCAGATTGTTAGGAAATGTCTAACCCCAATTTTCTAATTATAATTGATGCTACACTCTTGTTTCGTGTTGTAGCTTATATATACTAAAATTAGCTAATCTAGAGGGAATCTGAGAGTCCTACTTAGTGAGAAATAACTGAGTTCTATTACGAGAAGAATAATTGAGTATGTACATGTAGAGTAAATCGGTTACGTACATGGTATTGGGGAAAGAGAACTGTAACACATTTGTTCCTGCTGATAGATGTGATTCAACCCTTGTTGAAAATTCTCCTTACTCAGAATTCTGGCATTCCATTTATATAAACGGCTGTTCCACCTCAAATTTCTGGTGAGATACATTCATCTTGCAATATACAGTAAAATGTAAGGGAAAATGCTGTATTACTAGCTTTCAAAATGTGCAGTATATAAAACAGATGCCTGAAGCACACCAATATATCCATTGTGAATACCAGGCTGTCACCACACCTCTGGCACATCTCCTGCAAGCCCTGCTTCATCTGTCATTATTAATACACTTCATTTTAAAAAGACATAAGACAGAGCAGACCATGCTCCTGAATACATTTGCCTGCTTAAAGGCCTCAAATGTGCTCCCATTATTAAGTAATTAACTCACGGTATTGGGCAGGTTCTGGCCCAAAGATAAATTTTAATGTTTTCTTTAATGTTTTAGTATCTCTGGTATGCAGATGATAGAAAAACAAAGTCCACATTCTAGATAAATCTTGAACAACTCCCTGAAATAAACTTACTCCTGTTGAAGAGAGCTGTCATTTCCCTCTCATCTCTTGGGCAGCAAGATTTGGGAGGTCTCCTTTCAAATTAATTCTAGAGGGCTATGTTCGTTGCTCATATGGGCTACATTTACTGACTTAGGAGCATGTGATCCACCAGTATCTGCTTCCCTTAAGTGCTGACAGATCTGTAATTCCAAGTGGGTTTTAAAATTCAGAATATTCTATTTTGCTTAATAAGATTATTGCCATGAAAGGAACTGGTCACCCAAATATTCAAAGAGAGTACAAGGAAGATGCAGCCTATGAAACTGCAGTTTTGTTTATGTGGGATTATTTAATCTCAACCTGGGACCTTAAAAATAACTTACACTAGTTCACTGGAGTAGTTCTGAATTGTGAATTACAATTACATAAGTTTTCATAGAGACACTTTTTGCAAAATGCTTATTATTTGAAAAATTATACTTATTTTATGTATTGACTGTATAAATGATTGCACTTCCTATGCACTTATAAGAACAACATGGTCCTGATACTAGAACTTCATAACAATATTACAAGAAAATATCATAGGCCAATATGCCTCATAAATATGTCTAAAAATTCTTAAATATTACAAATGAATCAAACAATATATAAAATTGATAACACATCATAACCAAGTGGGACTATCCCCCAAATTCATTTAAAGTCTACATAGTAAACCTCATTAACAGAATTAAAGAGAATACCATTTTTAATCTCACCAAAGAAGCAGTATCTCGTTATAATATAAAATTTATCTCAGTAAATTTAAAATAAAAAAGAACTTCCTCCTTCTAATTAAGGGCAAATATGAGAAAAAAATTTAACATCGTAATTAATTATGAAATATTAAATATTTATCATTGGCTACAAATAATGCAATGATATTTGTTACACTTGCAATTTGGCAAAAATTAGAAATAAAGAGAAGTAAACTTTCATTGATTACAGATGTTATGAGTTATACATAGAAAATCTTTAAAAATATGTAAACTATTACAAACAATAAATGAAGTTAAGAAGTCACAGGACACAAGATTAACATAAGTTACAGTTATTTTATGATATCTAATAACTATAAACAAAAAATTATTTTAAAATGTGCTTTAATAGTAGCATGAATAAACATCTAATGATGAGGAATGAATAATGAAAACTGAAAAAGACTCTGTGACATACTGACTCTGTGAACAATGTGAAAATAAATTAAATACATAAATAAAAACAAAGATAAGCCATATTCATGGGTTGGAAGATTCTGTATTATTTTGATTCTCTCCAAATTGATTCATAGATTTAGCCATATTCCTGATTAAAATTCCAAGAGGCTTCTTTCAAGAAATAGGTGATTCTAAAATTACATGTAGGTGAAAGTATCTAAAATAGCCACATCCTGAAAAGGAATAGTGAATCATTTTATATATATCTTATAAATAATGCAATGATAAAATATATCACCTGAATTAAAGGTTTACTATAAAGCTACAATACAGACAATGTGATCTTGGCACACAGGTAAGCAAATACATCAGTGTAGCAAAATAAAGAGTTTTGAAATAAATCTATCATCTATCTATGTATCTAGCTATGTATCCATATGTGTATCTATTACAAATAATACTACTAATGCAAATAATAAACTATTACAAATAATAAATAAAGTTAAGAAGACACAGGATACAAGATCAGCATAAGGTACGCTTATTTTGTGATATCTACTAGGAATAAACAAAAACATTTTAAATTGCTTTAATAGTAGCATCGAAAAACATACATATGGGGTCAAAGGTTTTTTCATGAAAGATACCAAAAAAAATAAATAAATAACTCAATGGAGAAATGACAGTTTTAAAAAAAATGCTGCTGAACAACTGGATGTTTATGTAGGGAAAATGATTATTGCAGTCTATACCCCCAAACTTGAGATGAACTGTTGATCTACACATAAATCCCAAACCATAAAATTATCAGAAACACAAAAGAATATCTTCATAGCTTTAGGCTAAGAAAATATTTATTGACAGAACACAAGCACAAATCATAAAAGAAAGAATTATGAAATGGAATTCATTACAATTAAATTTTTTTCAACCATAAAAAGATGTCACTAGGGAAATGAATAAACAAGTGACGGACTCGGGAAAATAATCACATACATCAGACAAAGAACTTGTGTACAGAATGCATAAAGAACTCCTACAAATTAGCAATAAACAGTTTAACAGTCTCTAACACATACTTTATAAACATAAGATACAAGTGGGCAATAAGCACAAGAGAAGATATTCACCATTATTAGCCATAGGGGAAGTACATATTAAAATCACAATATAATATCACCACAAACCCAGTAAAATGACAAACAAAAATGACTGACAATACCAACATTGGTGTGAATTCCATTAACTTTCATATTATTGGTGAGAAAGTAAACCTGTGAATTACTCTGGAGAACTGCCAACAATTTTTATTTAAAATTGAATATATATCAGCCATATAAACCAGCAATTCAACTTTTGATATTTACCTAAAGGGGATGAAAATATAGACACACAAAAACTTGCACAACTCAGTTCATAGCTTTATTCATGATAGCCCTAAGTTGGAAACTTTCCAAATGCCCATCAACAAAAGAAGAGCTAAACAAATTGTGATATAGCCAGCCATATTATCTAATATACTGAGAAGTTAAAACAACAACAAAAGGAATAAATTGCTGAACACTCAACAATGGGAAAAATCTCAAAATACTATGTAGATAAATGAAACCAGATGCAAAAGAGTACAGAGTGATTTCATTTCTCTAAATACAAATACAAAATAAATAAATAAATAAATAAATAAACAAACAACTAATCTATATCTTATTAATTGTGATAATGACATCAGTGTACTTTCTGGGGGCTTGGTAATTCATGCTTAATATTTTGATGAGAATGTTCGTTACACATTGATCAAAATATTGAACAGTTAAGACATTTTATTGCTGGTTAATTCTATCTCCATTTAAAAAAATAACAGTGTAATATTTAGAAAAAGGATGACTTACTTTGGAAAGCTGAACTATTTAATACTGTATATAGAATCACCACAAAATGTGTTTTTTATATTGAATGCATGTCTCTATTATTCTTAAAAAATCCTAAAATTCCCTTTCCTATTTTTGCGTATTTGTATAAAACATTTATTTTCTCAACTACCTTATTTCTCTTTGTAATAAAAACTCATTATAAAAAGGAAACTTAAGCAACGTAAAAGTTAAAAAACAATACTACAACTTGGAGAACAAAATAAAACAAAGAAGCAAGCAAAAAACCTCACTACTAACCACTTGGTGCATACCCTTTCAGGTAGCACTGTGAGTGGTAGATAGCTTAATGGGTAAATTCAGATTAAAATGTGTTCATTAACATGAACACAAAAAATAAAATGAATTGACTTAACCAACTATTTGCAGAAATAACAATATAAAATGGAAGAAAACTTTTAAATAAATAAAGGTATTATTTAATTAGTATTTAGACAAGCTTACTTTATGATAATTGGTTCCAATAGGACATTTGAAACCATATTCCAAAACTTCTTTAAATCTCTTTTTTCCCCCCTTAGAGATTAGCCTACTCTATGGATGTTTTACAGCCATCTCTATAAATACTCAATGTCACTTTCCTGCATTTACTCCTTATGTGTTGAAGTTCTTCAGGGACCCTCCTTTGATCACTTTAGTACTCTCCCTTGGTGATGTCATCCACAAAAACAGAACTCATAAGCACTCATACACTGTGGTCCCAAAATGTGTGTTTCAAGTGTAAATTATTACTCAAGGCTTGGAGATAGCATTTTACTGTCCACTGGCATTAAAGATTCAACATGTCCAAAATAAACCATCTCCCTCTGCACACCTGCTTCTTAGCCTACCTTTGTTCACTGAATGGAATAAATGGCATAAACAGACACTTTCCTGTACATAACAGAAACTAAAGAGTCCTCTTTATTTCTTTATTTTGATTTTTTTTCACTTCTTCACAGCAATGCACCATAACCTTCCAACCTACTTTTCAAATTTCTTGTAAACAAATTTTCATTCTCCCTTGCTACTGACACTGCATTAGTTCAAATCCTCGAGCTTTCTTTTACCCCGGTCAATACACTGATAGTGCTTTTTCTTTTATCCATTGACTTCTTACTGGGTCTGAGTCATCTTCCACTAATGAAAATATGAGAAGGCCATTTCCTATTTAAATCTGCTTACTGCCACTTGTATTTCAGTAATTCTTACTCATTCTAAGAATCAGAAATTGCATCACTTTCTCAATGGAGCTATCATTTATATTCCTCTTCTAACTCTAGCCTAAGGCAGGTGCCTTCCCTTTTGACCTCATAGCATTCTTTGCATATCTTCTCAAAGCACCTATTACTCAAAATAATTTTCATTTGTCTATCCTTGCTTCTTGACATTGTCTTCTTTGATGACATGAGCTTTTTGCATCTCTTTATAGTTAGCAACTAACTCTAAACCAGTACATGGTAGATTTTGAAGAAGTATTTTCAAATGAATGTCATATATTGAAGCCATTTTTCCAAATAAGCATAAACCTATGTTAACACAGTAATGTTGAAGATTAACAGATAATTTTAGTCCTGCTTATTGAATGCATTCATCATGTCAAAAAACGTTTATTCCGTGGCTCTATTTCAATGCTGTGTTTAATGAATTACACAAGGTCTATACTTTAAAACCTTTTTTATTCTGAAATAGATCCATGTAGATAAACTGTTATTGAACATTTTTGGAATTATGAGATAGATAGCTCTGAAACAGAATGGGAGACTATTGGAAAATCTATGAAATTAATCTTTTATTTTTTTTTTTTTTTTGAGGTGGAGTCTCTTTCTGTGGCCCAGGCTGGAGTGCAGTGGCCGGATCTCAGCTCACTGCAAGCTCCGCCTCCTGGGTTTACGCCATTCTCCTGCCTCAGCCTCCTGAGTAGCTGAGACTACAGGCGCCCGCCACCTCGCCCGGCTAGGTTTTTGTATTTTTTTTGGTAGAGACGGGGTTTTACAGGGTTAGCCAGGATGGTCTCCATCTCCTGACCTCGTGATCCGCTCGTCTCGGCCTCCCAAAGTGCTGGGATTACAGGCTTGAGCCACGGCGCCTGGCTGAAATTAATCTTAAGTAATGAGTTGTGTAGAGGTAGTGTACAGATAGATTCGTAGAGTGGGGTATTTGAAATAAAAGTGATTTCAACAAAGTCATGGAAGTGTGAACCATCCTGCACTTAGAGTAATTTTATTGTAATTTAGGATGGCTAAAGAGCAAAAAGAAAGTTTCTAGAAGAAATGAGTTTGGGAAAAGACAACCAGATTTTGCAGGCTTATGTAAGCTATGCTAACGAGAGCAGAGAGGAGATAAAGTCAAGATGGGAAAGAGAAACAAAGCCATGAAAAGTAAGATAAGGAAAGGAAAAGTAGCTAATTCAAATGTGCAGAAGCCACAATTATAACTGAAGCACTAGCGAGGTTAAAAAGAAAAGAGAATGGTAGAGTTGTGGTTGAAATTGTGGAGTATGTCAGACAAAGTTGCCAGAGAAGGATGGAAACATAGGGTCAAAAGAGTCTGCTTCAGATATTAGGCAGACTCATTATTCTGGCTATCTCTTCTATTTTAAGCATTTGCTATGCTGTTATCTGGATGACATGAATTGTGTTGTGTCGCTGAACATAGGACAATTTGCATTTTTTTTCCAAAACAGAAGTCTGTCATGGAGAATTTCATAGAAAACCTACTCTAAAAAACAATTGATATAATATAATTATTGGCAATTAGTGTGTGGATGGATTTAATTCCCATGTTTCTTTTAAAAATAAGTTCCTATACCGTCAAGTTTTTATTTGGAAAAAAAATCAAATTGATGGAAAAATTTAAAAAATAGTACAACACTCATGAACATGCCTTTCAACTACAATCATCAATAGTTAACAATTTATAAAGTCACTTTCTAAACTTCAGTGTTCTCTTACTCTCTATTTACATGTATATTTTAGTTAGCTGAAAATTAGAAATTTTAATTTTAAAATTAGGATTAATTCTAATTAATTAGAAAATTAATGGCAGACTTTATGATATTTCACACTTAAGTACTTTGCAGGAAATTCCACGAGATGATTTCTGGTTGAACTAGTTAAATAGTGAAATCGTTATTGGAAATATTCCCCTGCAAATTATAGCTCTGGTTAAGTTCTTTCAGCTCCAGCTTTCACTTCTTAACAGAAATGTATGCTTAAAAGGACTTTTTCTATGGCCTTTCTAACATAGTTCCCGAATCTATCGCCTCATTTTGCACTATCACAGCAACCTGCTTTTTATTTGCCAACATTATTTATTTACTACTTATATATTTCTTTTTTCTCCATATAATAACATACCCTTTATAAAGGAGAAAAAAAAAAAAAAAAAACCTTTGTTTTATTCACCATTTTTGCATTAGGACTAAATTGACTTAATGCAAGACTCAGATTTAGAAACTACATCTTCTTCTACTTTTTAATTCACAAGTTTCTTTATATTCAAAATCTTATATTCAATATCTTCATTCTATTTTCAATTAAAAAAATGCTCAGGCCATTTTTACCTTTTTTGCCATTTTCGGAATTAAATTTTGGATTCTAAGCACAATAACTTCTAGGTCTTTTAATAACAATCGAAATTTTCTCACATATTGGCATATTATGAAATTATGAGATTAATTCACTATTTGATTTTTAATGATTTTGTGTAAGTTAAATATAAACAGGCAGTCTTACCACAGATGTCATTTGTGTTGGCTAGACATTAAATCACTGTATTTTGAATTTTTTATATAAACATTGAGATTTTCTTTGGAACGTATTCAGGTAAACAGGAGCACATGGATTCTATTTTCCAGTATAGAACTATTTGGAAAATCCTCTTAAGAACCCATGCCCAAAGACCCGATCACTTTCCATTTTGTAAGGCTATAAAGCTTAAAGTATTTCCATAATTTGCAATTGCTGCATCTAACTCAGTAGGGTTTTAAATTAATGTTGCTTCTCAGATTTGTTTTTATAAGCACCTGAATTTGGAAATCTGTCAAGTGGTGTTTTGTGCTTGCTGGTAAGAAACATCTTGATTTAATTTAGCATATGTATCATCTAAGATGAACAACTTGTTATATGACAAGGTATCCTATGTGGCAAACGTGTACCCACAATAGCCTTGACAAGCCCGTGAGGAGCCTTTCCATTCATGTTGTACTGCAATCAGAGATGACCAGAATTGATCACAGAGTTGCTGAATGAGATTTGAGACAGTTTTCCTTGCATACTATTGCTTGGCTCTTTAAATTCCCCCTACAAAAGGAAGAATAAAATAAACAATTTATTCTTCAGGCCTTCTTATGTTTGGCAAGCACAAAAATTTAATTTTGTTGAAATAAGCATGATTTTAGCATGGTTTTCAAATTATTGCTCTCCACTACTATAAACACACATATACTCATCCTAAATGAAAATATTCAGTCTTTCTTTCATCTGATTTTAGGTGAGATAATGTTTTCCTCCCATTCAGATTATGGCAATATGCCTTACTTTATTTAAACTAAAGTATTATTGTTGATGGAGGACTGCTGTTTATAAGTCACTATGCTTGGGGCTTATGAAAGTGGTAGAATAACACTGAGAATAAGATATAATTTCTACTTACAGGAGTTCACAGCAAAGTTACTTCATATGGATACACTTTTCATGTTTCAATATCTGCTGATGTCATTATAAAAATATGAAGTTCAGATATTACCTCAGACTCAGAAATCTGGCTGACTTCTCTCTTTTAAGCATGATGGCTTACTCTACTAATATCTAGACACCAAACTCATATCCAGTATCAACTTTACTAAATGATTCAATGTGCTCTTTAAAAGGTATTATAAATATATTGGTAGTTTAGAAAAGTAAATGAGCAATGTTAACATTAATACATTAATGTTTACTCAAGAACAGGCTATTTTTAGTAATAAAAATTCATGATGGCCAGGCGCGGTGGCTCAAGCCTGTAATCCCAGCACTTTGGGAGGCCGAGACGGGCGGATCACGAGGTCAGGAGATCGAGACCATCCTGGCTAACACGATGAAATCCCTTCTCTACTAAAAAAGAAAAAGAAAAAAACTAGCTGGGCGAGGTGGCGGGCGCCTGTTGTCCCAGCTACTCGGGAGGCTGAGGCAGGAGAATGGCGTAAACCCAGGAGGCGGAGCTTGCAGTGAGCTGAGATCCGGCCAAACTGCACCCCAGCCCGGACGACAGAGCAAGACTCCGTCTCAAAAAAAAAAAAAAAAGTTCATAATAGGAATATGTTTTGGTACCCTGGATAATAATGAGTTGCTGAATATGTATTTTAAGTCACAAAGAATGTCAGCATTTGAAACTTAAGATATATGCTTAGTCCAGACGGAGAAGCGAAGAGAAGTGGCTTAAAGAAAATGAATTTCATCACCAAACAAACACATCAGAGCCTCATGGTTGGGTAGGGCAAGTAAAACATTTCCCTGTTCATCAGCTCCCAGGTTGGAAGGACCTATGTCTCTGAACTTCTCCTTAAAGAAGCAAGGGTGTAACCATCCATGAATTAGGAAGAGAGAAGGAAAGCTCCTTCCGTTGCTAACTGCTAGTCACTGTTGAATCGTTAGTCCCATTTGCCTTGTAAGCCAATAGCCTTAGTGATTCTTGTTTCTCTTCTTTCTGATATCTGAATCCTGATACTCCTTTAACTGAGTAAAGTGAATATTCTTTTTTTTTTTTTTTTCTTTTTTTTTTTTTTTGAGACGGAGTTTCGCTCTGTCGCCCAGGCTGGAGTGCAGTGGCCGGATCTCAGCTCACTGCAAGCTCCGCCTCCCGGGCTCCCGCCATTCTCCTGACTCAGCCTCTGGAGTAGCTGGGACTACAGGCACCCGACACCTCGCCCGGCTAGTTTTTTGTATTTTTTAGTAGAGACGGGGTTTCACCGTATTAGCCAGGATGGTCTTGATCTCCTGACCTCGTGATCCGCCCATCTCGGCCTCCCAAAGTGCTGGGATTACAGGCTTGAGCCACCAAGCCCGGCCCGTGAATTTTCTTTTATTCTGTAGCAACAGATAAAATGCTTAAACTGACAGTGTTCCTGGGTTCATGGTTTTGAAAGTAACCATATCAAGGACAATCCTCGATCTTGTATATCTCATTGTGGAGAAGGCGAATAAACCTGACAGCATCAACGGTCTATATATGAGGAAAAGATAGAAGCCTTAAGATAGACAGGCTTTTCCCCATGGTTGCTATTGTAACAAAAAGGGAAAGCAGACATTTTACTTGAATCTATCTTAGGCATAACGACACATGCTGATAATGGCTCGTGAGTAAAAATAAAATGTGAATGAGTTATTCTGAAGGGGCCTAACATCCAGAAAATATTTTAATTCAGATAATATTGCTAATATTTTTCTATTTTTCAATGTTATGTTCTAGGCACTAGAGATACTGAGAGAAAAAAAAATTCCACTTCTACCCTTGAAGAACTCAAAGTTTGTGGGATTTTAACAGGTATGTAAATATATGAGATCTTAAAGATACCTTCAGCAAGTCAAAAGGATAAAGAAAAGGGAGGAAACTAACTGTGGGAATGGTTTAAGTCTGGAATGGGTTCTCGACATCCTGGATATAGGATTTTTTCTCAGTCATGGTTCTTAGACTTTTGTTACTACTTACCAGTTAATAAACACCAGCAAACTACAGCACATATGAATCAGTTTTTAAGTAGTATTAATGGAAGTAATTGGAAGTGGTAAATCATCCTATACCACCATCTTGCCTTTTTTGTACCTTAGGATATAATTCATTTCGCAGAGTTGTAATAGAGTCATATTTCTGCTGGTAAAAGTGTTTCCAGTTCATACGAGATAATTAAATATGTCAGTATTTCATGGTCTGTTGTTATGGCTATGAAAATCCCCAAAGTACACTATGACTTCCAGATGCTTTTCCATATTAGCACCCGGCCAGACGATGTTTAACATGTATTCCAGCTCTATATTTTTGTAATTACTTGATTCACAATTAGGTATGATGTAATCAAACTGAAATAACACATCAACACAGACATTGTATAAAACGACTTTCAAAAGTGACATTCATAAAACTATTGAGGTATACTTTACATTAGATTTCACCTTTTACTTTGCCTTATGCTTAAGAAAGATCACTAAATGATGGGTGATGATGAATAGTGAGGATGTCAGTGAGAATCTGGCCAGGAAAACACACACTAGATAACTTAATAGAGAAAAATTTAAATATAAAAATTGTTTGCAGGTATTAGACAACTAAAAAGGCAAATGGAGAAATAGCAAATGAAGTATCACAGAAATAGCAAATGAAGAAAGCAGTTACCACTACAAGGACTGGGAAAACAAAGGGAAATGGTGGAATTTGGACCGAGACTAGAACTTGAAGGAGAGGCCCTGTCTGTGGTGCTGGGCCCGGATGCTTGAGAGAACGCTGCTCAGCTGGTGCTTGTGCCTCAGGAGCTCAGATGAGAGCCCCTGTGCAATTGAGACAGACCTCTGTGGCCAGGGAGCCAGCCAGTTGTTGCTGGTATTTCCAAGGGGACTCAATGAGGCTATTTCTGGGAGTGTGAAACTAAAGACCCAGAACCAGGATAAAGAACTATTGCTGAAGCAATGCTGATGGGATTGGGAAGCAAACAAGAGGAGTGAAGTCCCTTTTCTCTCCCAGATTTCCCATCTCCCCCTAGTAAAACCTAACATGGAGCCAGTTGGTAATTGAAAAATGTGTTTCTCAGAGTCCCAGACTCAGCCTCACACAGCAAAGTACAGAAGGAAGCTGCAAAATAATAGTTTTTTAACCAGCACAGTGAAGGGGTGGCGGGGGGGGGGGGGGGTGGGGGTGGGGGGGGGGGTGACAGGCATTGTAACAACGATTTACAGTACAAGTAAATATTCAAAGGTAAAACTGGAGAAAATTGTTAAGCTATGAAAGCAAAAGCTGCACTTTTAGAAGCTTTATATTTCTACAAATGAACATAAAATTACAGCGTATTTATCTTACCAATTATTTCCATTAAATAAAAACTGAAGCCCTGGTATAAAAGGTCGATTTTTTTTTTCTTTCCACAGGACTCACAAATACATACATGCAAATACAGATGCTTAAACAATTATTTTTTTAATTTGCTAATTTTATTTTCCAATATGGAACATTAACAAATAATGGATGTAAGTTTACAAAATTTATTCCAGTAAGTTATTTTGAGAATCAATACCTAAAATACTCGGAAGATAAAATGCTTTTAAAAATAAATGATCATTTAATGAAAAACAAAGCAGAACCTAGAGGTTTTCTTATGTTAAAAGAAAAGAACTATTGTAGTAGAAATTCACTGAAACATCTACTTACAATTTAGGTAACTCTATGAGTGCAGTAAAATTTACACAATGTTATTGTATGGCTCTTGGAATATTCCAGCTGCACTGACTGGTTAATTGATCTACCCATTTATTTTTTACTACTGAAAAAGATTAATGAATAAAAATGACTCAAACTAATCATATGAGCATTGTGTAGACATAACAGATTTAAAAGCTATTCTGTATCTCCCAATTAATATAAGAATCGGCCGGGCGCGGTGGCTCAAGCCTGTAATCCCAGCACTTTGGGAGGCCGAGACGGGCGGATCACGAGGTCAGGAGATCAAGACCATCCTGGCTAACACGGTGAAACCCTGTCTCTACTAAAAACTACAAAAAACTAGCCGGGCGAGGTGGCGGGCGCCTGTAGTCCCAGCTACTCGGGAGGCTGAGGCAGGAGAATGGCGTGAACCCGGGAGGCGGAGCTTGCAGTGAGCTGAGATCCGGCCACTGTACTCCAGCCTGGGCGACACAGCGAGACTCCGTCTCAAAAAAAAAAAAAAAAAAAAAAAAGAATCAAGAAAAAAGTTAAAGTAGAAACTGTTAAACAAAAAATGACTATTTTTTCCAATTTTATATAACTAAATATTAAAGATAACTATAGCTTATTTCACGTAAAATTGAAAAATCCATATCCTTTTGCCCAAACATATTGTAGATTTTAATCTAAGCTATCCTTATAGGATAATATACTATTTTATAATTTTGCTCTTTGTTATGATATTTCAGTGAGGTTGGAACAATTTAATATTTTCTTCCATGATTATGCACTTGTTGAAACTTATGTTAAATGTAGATTTGTATCTTTATCTTTTTAGTTTAATTCATTTTCATAGAATGACACAAAAATGTTGAATAAACTATTTTATGCCAGCAGGTCCTGATTTAACATTCAGAAATCCAGGAAAAAAAAAAAAAAAAGCTTCTAAATTGTGCGCATGGATCATAGTCCTGACCTTGGAAAAACACTATAATTTACATTAAATGAATTACAGCTTTAATTATCATCTTGATGACTTCAGTCAGTCATTCAATAACTTTTTTTTTTTTTTTTGAGACGGAGTGTCGCTGTGTCGCCCAGGCTGGAGTGCAGTGGCGCGATCTCGGCTCACTGCAAGCTCCGCCTCCCGGGTTCCCGCCATTCTCCCGCCTCAGCCTCCCGAGTAGCTGGGACTACAGGCGCCCGCAACCGCGCCCGGCTAGTTTTTTGTATTTTTAGTAGAGACGGGGTTTCACCGTGTTAGCCAGGATGGTCTCGATCTCCTGACCTCGTGATCCGCCCGCCTCGGCCTCCCAAAGTGCTGGGATTACAGGCTTGAGCCACCGCGCCCGGCCATTCAATAACATTTTTAAACTAATATTTATATGGAAGACAGACAGGGTTCTAGGAGTCATGAGGAATTAAAAAACGTGTAATCCCAATCACTGTACGTTCTCAAATTTCCAAGATATGTCAAATTAAAATATTTTATTCCCATATGAGATCTGTGTATTTTAATATTTAGTTCATAAATATAGTCAACACAGTATAAAACTCCTTGCCCTTGAGTTCTTACAATTTAATGGGGTAGTAAATTGTGTAAAAGACTAATTGCCAGACAGCTCTCCAAATAGTAACCAAATTATTTTTTTAGGACATTAAGGGTCGAACCAATGACTTCCCAAGGTCTTTATTAAAAACTAGAATTCGTTTGAGCACTGCTGTTGGAATCTATAGTTTAGAGAATTGCCTTTGCAATTGCTGTCCTGGCTAACATGGTGAAACCCCGTCTCTACTAAAAAATACAAAAAACTAGCCGGGCGACGTGGCGGGCGCCTGTAGTCCCAGCTGCTTGGGAGGCTGAGGCAGGAGAATGGCGTAAACCCAGGAGGCGGAGCTTGCAGTGAGCTGAGACCCGGCCACTGCACTCCAGCCTGGGCGGGGCAGAGCGAGACTCCGTCTCAAAAAAAAAAAAAAAAAACAATCTGGTGGTTACCTCGTAAGTACTTGCCAGCTTTTTAGTGATATACCTCAGGGGCCTATTGGAACTCTTTTATATGAGAAGTCAGTAGTCTTCACAGTTAGTACAGCTTTCAGTGGCTGAATATAGCAAAGCTGTGACACCTGCAAATTCCTAAGGTATTGCAAACTGAAAAATCTAGACAGGCAAATTAATGTCCATTATGTGTAATTATAGCCTGAATTCCTAGCTAACTTTTGGAATTCAGAGAGAGCAGCTGTTGCTGCTATGTATTTTAAATCTTTTCCTGGAGAGAAAAGGAATATTTGTCTATCATAAACAGTCCTTGGTTTCTAAAATAAACATGTTATTTCTCGAATAGTTTGGCATAAAGTGGGCATATGAGGCCTGAAGAAAAGGTTTTCTTGCTCCTTTCTTGCAGATATTCTCCTGAATTGTGCCCTTGTCTTTCTGTTCTGTTCTCATCTACAGCCGAGAGAGGATTAGAGAGAAAAATTGTGCTTCCTGAAAGTGTCTTGTACTTAGTCAAAGAATTCTGTAAGGGCTGTCATCAAGAGAGCTGTGAAAACATTGTTTCTGATCATGAATTAAATATGACACATTGTCCACAAAAAGGTAGTATTTTCAGCAGATTTTGTTCATTGCGATGATGATTAATTGGGATGTAAGTTATTCCAAAGCAGGTGTATTAACTTCATGGTTTATCAATGCTTTCAGTAAACTCAGTACATAAGACACAATTTAGAAGCTTCTAAATCCTCTGGGAGTTGTTTAAAATACCTTCCTTATTTAATAACTTTTTTTAAAGAAAACATTGCTAGTTATTTTAGCTAAGAAAAATAATTAAGATTATATAGAAAAAATGATTTATAATACATCTTTTTTGACCAGAAAATAATCTTATTTATCTACCTATCTATTTTGTCATTTTTATTTGTAACTTGTCAAGGGAATTTTTAGTTTCTTTTCATCAGGTCACATGGGAAGTGTATAGATTGTCTAACCTTTAGACCTACAGATTGTTTAACCATTCTTTATTATTCATCTTCATAACTTAACTTACCTTTTTAATAAAGTTATTGAACACTTTACCTTCTTGAAATAAAGTATACTATTTTACTTGAACAATATTCTTACTCGTCTTCTGAGGAAAAGCAAAGTTTGTTATTTGTTTTCACCCCCAGATTTTTTTATTTTTGAAAAAAGTAAATCAAGACGTTTTAGCCACTGGTTAAGTTCTTCTTACTATTCAGGACCATTATGTTGTCATCTGAATAACTGAGGACTACCTTTAATGAGGTGTGCATGCCTGGTTGCATTAGCTGCCTAACAGATGTCTGAGTGATTAAAGCTCCCCTGAGTACCATAGCTTTGGTATTTCATTGAATCTCATTTGCTTTCTGACCTAGGAGTTCCACTGTGTATTCCCAATTGATGCTTTATTTTTCCCTTTCAACTGTTAACTGGATGATCAAAGTAGTTTATAAATATCTTATTATCAAAGGTCATCTTCCTGGAGTTTGTACAAAATTATTCCTTTTATCTTTATCTCCTCTAAAAAATTCCATGTCAGTGAAACAAATAAAAATATTTAAGAATTTTAAATACCCTATTGAGATCAGGTGGTTATAGGCCCACCTGGTGTTTTGTGCTAAGTCCCAGAATTGTTGCAAATACAAAGTTGTACTATTTCACAAACAGACAAAATAATCTTAAACATCTAAAATATAGCCAGGCTGTGATTTGAAGGTGTCACAGAAAGATCCCTACTTCACACAAAGAGCTGGCTTTTTGGACCTAGTTTATCTGCTTCAGAAAAAGGGAAGGGGTTGGTTGACAGGATTTAAACCTGTGGCTCCAGGCAGTCTAGGCAATCTAATTTGGATTCTCAGATCACTAAGCCAAGTCTTGTAGCTCTCAGAAACTCTTATTTATACATAGATAACGATTATACCAATCAAGTTGACATTCAGCAATAAGAATTTCACCAAGTTTCATTTATACCTTCAAATGTGTTATTGTTTAATCTCATCATGTGAGTCAAGTTGAATCAAAGCCAGCCTTTCCTTTTTTCCTTCCAATATCAATTATGAGTAATTGTATTTAGCTTTGTTTCTTGCATTTATAGACTCTATTCTCAAAGGACATTGGAACTGGTTTTGATGAAATACAATAATGCTGCTTTAACTATAAAAATATGGAAAGAAACAAGTCACAGTTTTTTCTAATTGCAAAAAAAATGATATAGTATATTGAGATTGATGTTTGCAAAGAAAAAGTTGTATAACATATATTGTGTGCAATTTTCATATTACATTAAAGGAAAAATCATTTCAAAATATAGTCTTCTCTAATCCTTTTCACATTCATTTGGCTCTGAATCTATTATTCTGCATATTTGACCTACAATGCAAGCTAGACAGTAATTTTCTGGGCATCTAAAGTAGGCAAATAGGAACATATATCTAATATTTTATATTATAATTATATTCTTTGAGATTACTGTAAATACAGACATTCCCCTCATTATCTTTGTTCTTCATTTTACAAGATTTATCAAGTTAATTTATTGATCATTTAATCTCTATATAAAATTATGATAGGGAAATAAGCATTAGGAAAGTTAAAAAAAGAATTTAATGGTAACTTGTAAAACATATACTCAGAAACATATATAGAAATCTTCCAGTTGAAAACCATATCCAGTGTTTGTAAAATATAGCATTCAAAGTTTAATGTACATTGAATAAAGGTAGAATAAAAATAGCATATAATGCTGAATACTTACTTGATATTAGATATTTTATGTAGATATATAATGTGGTAAGTGAAGTAAAACAATGCTAAACACTTGTCTGTGCTCCCAATTGTACTATTGGCAAATTAACCTTATCTCTAGACTCTGCATAACAGAAATTTATCAAGACATTTATACTATGATTGAACAGTTTCACATTTTAATGCATTTTTGAAAGAATTTCTTCACCAAGGATGAGGCCTCAAGAAGTGAAATTGCTGGCTCACTCTCCAGAGGAGGAAAAAAAGAGGGGTTGCACATTGACCTTGCTGTCCTCTTTTTGAAGATTGTATACTCTGTCATTTTGATTTCTTACTGCTTAACTAGGGTGTTTATAAAATTATCTCATTTAAGATAAATAATGACAAGAATGTAGCCATTATTTTTAATCATATGATTCCAAATTTGCCCTTATTTTCTATATTTCGTTAGAATAAAAGTGAACTATTCACAGGTAAAATTAGTTGGGACATATCTTGCGACCATACCCTATGTCTCCTGCATATCATATCATACATATTCATACATTTCTAGACAAGTTGAATCATACTAAAAATTCAAATATACCTCACCTCAAATAAGCTGGAATAAAATAAATTTATATTAAGTGACTAAAGATGAATTTGAAATGAGAAAATCTAAAAAAGATATTTTTGAATGGATTATACTCCATAAATGCACAAGTTAATAAGTAGAAGCTTTCAGAATTATCTTATGTGCAAAATATATCAATGATGGCAATTTCCTTTTAGATTTTTTACATGTCTCTCTATATAAGCTATAAAAGTCACAATAATTGAGTAATGGAAGTATAACTTCTAATTATGACAATATGTTAAAACCTAAATTTTGCTATAAAAATATATCTAGCTATTTATTTTGTAAGATGGTAGAGTATAAAATAGACTGAATTATAAAATATCTAAATTCTTACCCAGTGTATTAAAAACTTGTCCGGAGCCGTGAGGCCCGGAAATTGCCGCGGGCCTCTGTTGCTTAAGCTCCGCATTGCGGAGACAAGCTGGTGCACTTCCTGGTTCTTCATCATCAACTTTTCCCGTGTGCGCCAACTTTTCGTGCGCGCGCAGATAACTTCCAGCGCCCGGGAAAGACTAAGTCTACCGAGCATGCGCCTGGTGACATCTCTCATTATTCTCCTCCCCGCCTGCTCTGCCGCACTTCCTCTTCCCTGCCAGCCTATATAAGGCATTGCACCGCCCCATTAAACGAGACTTGATCAGGATACTGTCTTGTCTCCATTTCTTGTGTCTTTTGTCTCTCTAAATTCCCACCCCCTCCTCCAAGGTCTGTGTTAACGATCCCGCTGGACGGGACAAAAACTCACTATCAACCCACTAATCCCACCTTGTATTTTTGAACTATGGGTTTTTCCAACTTGGGTACTGTTTACTTACTGAGTTGTCAGTAACTACATAACCTTGTATTATACATTTTTTTAAAAGCATTTTTTATTCGTGTTGCCACATAACAAGGAGACACTTTATTGCAAAAGCTGAATTAGCACTCTAATCATGCCTTACTGCATTTTATTGAAACTCTCTAAATTAACTTCAAAGTTTATATATGTGAATGCTTTTGATCTCATTCCTCTTTATTGTTGGTCCTACCATTGATTCTCTCACTATAAATCAGATAGCAACTGGCATAATCCCAGGAATCTTGAATAACATTGAGTATTCATTTAAGTAGAAAATAAGCTTTATACTTTATCGAGTGGTGAATTACCTCCGCTGCCTCATTGCAGTGTACCATGACGCAAATGGCATTTGTGGAGTTGTGTGGTGCGCAACCTGAGCAGCCATACATGGAGGAAAAAGTAACCAAAATAATCTGTGTTGTAGAGATTCAAAGTAAATATCTTCTTTCCAATTTTTTTTAAAGGTATTGCCACAACTACAGTAAAAACTAATACTGATTGGGACACTTGTAATGTGCTTGGCATTATTCCAAGTATCTACAATTGATTCTCTTAATCCTCATAAAAGGACTATGAAGCAAATATTATTATCCTAATTTTACAAAAAAGGAAATTCAGGTAGAAAGAGGGTAAGCAGACACAGTCAAACATCTGGTAAGCTCTAAGTATCTTGAGCTTCTTTAGATTGCCTTCACAAATGGATATCACAGGATTTATACCCTTCACTTTTTTCCCTCAATTTCTTAATCTATCTACATATTTTTAACCAGTCTTTGGGTCTACTATTAGCTATATATCAGTGGGCTATTAAATGAATGAATAAGTGAAATATGGATCTTCAATAAAAGTATTTCCTCTATGCTAGAAACATACAAATATTGACTGCCTGCATTCTATCTGCACGCATTGCAAATGTCTTAAATGGAACTGCCTCAGTTCTAAATGTATCATCTACCCCATCAGGAACAATGCCTCTAGTCTCTGTAGAATTGTGATAGTTATATACCTTTTTCTGTAAAAAAGTCTCGCCTTATTTTTTTTTTTTTCTTCCCAAAGAGCCTCTCTGAAAAATCTGCAAATTGCATTCCTCGTTTACTAATGGGCCGGTTTCCTTGTTATATCTGTGAGTGGCAACACATGATTTCTTAACAATCTGTTTGCCATTCTTGTTAGCATCATCCTAGCAGCAGCTGATTCCAGCATCCTGCTTCTCTTGCACCCGCAAAACCAGTGGCAGCCAGCATTCTCACTCAGGGATATGAGCCCCAGACCACAGAACCCCTTCTCTGAGCTTCTAGGTTCTGATAGCAGAAACTTCTTCCATTTATTTCCCTCAGATCTAGGGGTAGTAGCGCTTCCTTCAATTATATTCCTAGAATATCCTGTAATTCTTCCAGCCTCTAAAACCAGCGTAACTCACTACCAGTATTAAATCTCATCAGTTAGAATACCTAATGTGATTTCTGTTTCCTGACCAAACCTCCATCAATATATTCATGTATTAGAATTTCCTCTGACTATTTCAGGAATTTTTCCTTTGATTATTCCAGGCATTTTCTTTAGCTACTCTCGTTCTTGCTTCTGCCACATGCAACTGATTTCCCAAAACTGCCAGTTACACTCCAGAATATATCAAAAATCTGTATTGTTCTTTTAGTGTCAATCAAAATGCAGTAGTAAAGAGCAAGGAGTTTTGACTTTTTTTTTTTTTTTTTTTTAAAGGCATGGATTCAAAGTACCTACTGTTTGGTAGGTCTAAGCCTGAAAGAGAATTGATGGTTGCCTGGTTTAACATCGATAATCCTAGAAAGTACTAGTTTAGGGAAAATACTTGTGACTGTAACCTCACAGAACAGGCTACTGAAGGAATTACAATCTTAGCATTTTATTTCAGTATTATTATTTTGTTCCTTTCTATTTTGCAGAGGGAAAAAGAAGGAAAAAGGGCAAGAAAGTGAGGGACAAAAAATAGAGGAAAAGGAAACAATGAAACCAGTTAGAGAAAGGAAAAAAATTAAGAGAAGTAGAGGAAGAAATACACACACACACACACCACACACACACACACATACGCATTTCTGAATTTATATACCCACATATAAATATATATTATATTTATAGTTTCATATATAAACATGTATGTATAAACACATATGTGCATATCTTTATATGTTATGCATATTATTTTATACTATACATAATTTTAATACTTTAGGAATATATCATATATATACACACCATTGTGTCATCAACATTCTTGCTCTGAGGCTGCCTTAGCTCTAGTGATAAATTTTGCCATCATCCCTTAAAAATTAGGAAAAACTTATAATAAATGCTATGTTTACTGAAAAATAAGTGTTTTCAGTTATTCTGTTTTAAGTATATTCATGCTCTTTTTTCTTTCCTCTTTTAAATAACTTTTCTAAATCAAATAAACTAACGCTATATTCAAGAAGATAAACTAGTCTTCTCTTAAATATGTAAGTTTACCAAAACTCTAAGTGGAGATCTGTGAAAAGATACCAACATACAATTATGGATATTAACTTAAATTTAGTGTATGGTGTATTCATATTATAAGATTTTGGCAGGTTCATCTGGAAAAATGCAGCATTGTGATTAATAAAATTACTGTAAGTTCAGTGCATATGTAATGATAAAATAAATTCACTTGTCTAACTTTTTAGAATATTGTTAAAATATGTCTGTAAAATTAAGTTTGGTAGTTATTATTATGACTTGTGATAATCCACAGTTGAGTTCTAGTGAGTAGATAATTCGGGTGGGTAGAATGTCAGATACGCCATTTTTGCTGCTTTGGGCAACATTTGTTGAGCCTTGGTCTCCCATGCCCAGGCAAATGAAAAGTTCTGTAAATGAAAATTCTCCATCTGTTCTATGCTTTTTGACTTTCTACCTCATAGTGTTGGCATTATTCCCAGGTCTCTCTAGTTATTCAAATAAAACTCTATTGAGCTATGTATAAAGATATTGATATGTTATTTTAAAAAATCCAGTAAAGAAAGATGCTTTCTCATGTTTAAAAGTTCAAAATTACTTTTCTGTTTCACTGTACTGATACATTTCCACATCTTAATTATTATAAATAAAAGTAGTAAATTTAACGTTTTGTTTTCTACTAATAGTGTTTTTGAAAATCTTCAATGTATATGTTTTGTGCAATCAGATCATATGGCCTATTTTACTAATGTGCAGTTAAATTCAGGTGTTTCAAATAACTTCCTGGAGATACAAGCTATATTAAAATTGGTTTACATGAAAAAATACCACACAACAAAACAAATGTTGAAAAGGTTTAAAAACAGCTGTAGCTATTAAAAATAACACTTAGAACAGCCTGTTCCAAGTATACTACATAAAGGGATTATGGACCCAATTGTAAAATAAATTTTTTTAAAAGAATTTGTGGCCTAT
Organism: Trachypithecus francoisi; assembly: GCF_009764315.1. Lineage (NCBI taxonomy): Eukaryota > Metazoa > Chordata > Mammalia > Primates > Cercopithecidae > Trachypithecus > Trachypithecus francoisi. Next base: position 65,622,123 of record NW_022681469.1, read on the forward strand.
GACATAGAGAACCATGTATTGTATATGTATTTTATTTTTCTCACACACCTGGTTTGACATGCTACACACAGACAAAAATTTTATTGACTAACTGACTAAGCCAATAATAGGTCTCTACAGATGGTAGGACTGTCATTCCATTCAATCAACAGGTACTTATTGATTGTTTCAAACACTGTCATTAACTGGGGATACTGTATTGGACAAATAAGCATTGTGCATGATTCCATGAGTTTAGTTCTAATGACGGAAACAAATTTAAAAATAAATCAATTAAAACAATCTAACAGAATGTACAATTACTAACATATTTACCAATATGGATGAATATGTTTATATACATATATACACACATACATACACATGAACAACAACAAAGACCTAAAAGATGTAAGTGAAAAGGTACATTAGAAATTACTTACAAAGGAGGGTGAACCCAAAATAGATGAATAGGAACAGCTCCAGCCTCCAGTTCCCAGCGTGAGCAACACAGAAGATGGGTGATTTCTGCATTTTCAACTGAGGTACTGGGTTCATCTCACTGGGGCGTGTCACACAGTCGGTGCTGGTCAGTGAGTGCAGGCCAACCAGAGAGAGCTGAAGCAGGATGAGGTATCGCCTCGCCTGGGAAATGCAAGGGGGAAGGGAATTCCTTTTCCAAGCCAAGGGAAACTGAGACACACAACACCTGGAAAATCAGATAACTCCCACCCTAATACTGTGCCAAGGGTCTTAGCAAACGGCACACCAGGAGATTATATCCCATAACTGGGCCAGAGGGTCCCACGCCTACAGAGCCTTCCTCATTGCTAGCACAGCAGTCAGAGATCTAACTGCAAGGTGGCAGCATGGCTGGAGGAGGGGTGCCCACCATTGCTGAGGCTTAAGTAGGTAAACAAAGCTGCCAGGAAGCTCGAACTGGGTGGAGCCCACTTCAGCTCAAGAAGACCTGCTTGCCTCTGTAGATTTCACCTCTGGGGGCAGGGCATAGCTAAACAAAAAGCAGCAGAAACCTCTGCAGATGTAAATGTCCCTGTCTGACAGCTTTGAAGAGAGTAGTGGTTCTCCCAGCACGGAGGTTGAGATCTGAGAACAGACAGACTGGCTGCTCAAGTGGGTCCCTGACCCCTGAGTAGCCTAACTGTGAGACAACCCCCACTAGGTGCAGACTGACACATCACACCTCACACAGCTGGGTACATCTCTGAGAAGCTTCCAGAGCAAGAATCAGATAGCACCACTTTCTGTTCAGCAATATTCTATCTTGTGCAGCCTCCACTGCTAATACTCAGGCGAACAGTGTATGGAGTGGACCTCAAGCAAACTCCAACTGACCTGCAGCTGAGGGTCCTGACTGTTAGAAGGAAACTAACAAATGGAAAGGACACATACATCAAAACCCGTATGTCACCATCATCAAAGACCAAAGGCAGATAAAACCACAAAGATAGGGAAAAAGCAGTGCAAAGAAGCTGGAAATTAAAAAAATCAGAGCGCATCTCCCCCTCCAAAGGAACACAGCTCATTGCCCACAACAGAACAAAGCTGGACAGAGAATAACTTTGATGAGTTAAGAGAAGAAGGCTTCAGTCGACCAAACTTCTCAGAGCTAAAGGAGGAACTACGTACCCAGTGCAAAGAAAGTAAAAATCTTGAAGAAAGAATGGAAGAATGGATAACTAGAATAAGCAATGCAGAGAAGTCTATAAACGAACTGACAGAGATGAAAACCATGACAAGAGAACTACGTGACAAACGCACAAGCTTCAGTAACTGACTCGATCAACTGGAAGAAAGAGTATCAGTGACTGAAGATCAAATGAATGAAATGAAGCGAGAAGAGAAATTTAGAGAAAAAAGAGTAAAAAGAAATGAAAAAATCCTCCAAGAAATATGGGATTATCTGAAAAGACCAAATCTATGCTTGGTTGGTGTGCCTGAAAGTGACAGGGAGAATGGAACCAAGTTGGAAAACACTCTTCAGATTATTATCCAGGAGAACTTCCCCAACCTAGCAAGGTAGGCCAACATTCAAATTCAGGAAATACAGAGAATGCCACAATGATACTCCTTGAGAAGAGCAACTCCAAGACACATAATTGTCAGATTCACCAAAGTTGAAATGAAGGAAAAAATGTTAAGGGCAGCCAGAGAGAAAGGTCAGGTTACCCACAAAGGGAAGCCCATCAGACTAACAGCAGATCTCTCGGCAGAAACTCTACAAGCCAGAAGAGAGTGGGGGCCAATATTCAACGTTTCTAAAGAAAAGAATTTTCAACCCAGAATTTCATATCCAGCCAAACTAACTTTCATAAGTGAAGGAGAAATAAAATCCTTTACAGACATGCAACTGATTAGAGATTTTGTCACCACCAGGCCTGCCCCACAAGAGATCCTGAAGGAAGCACTAAACGTGGAAAGGAACAACAGGTACCAGCCATTGCAAAAACATGACAAACTGGAAAGACCATCGATGCTAGGAAGAAACTGCATCAACTAATGAGCAAAATAACCCGCTAATATCATAATGACAGGATCAAGTTCACAAATAACAATATTAACCTTAAATGTAAATGGACTAAATGGTCCAATTAAAAGACACAGACTGGCAAATTGGATAAAGAATCAAGACCCATCAGTTTGCTATATTCAGGAGACCTATCTCACATGCAGAAACACACATAGGCTCAAAATAAAGGGATGGAGGAAGATCTACCAAGCAAATGGAAAACAAAGAAAGGCAGGGGTTGCAATCCTAGTCTCTGATAAAACAGACTTTAAACCATCAAAGATCAAAAGAGACAAACAAGGCCATACATAATGGTAAAGGGATCAATTCGACAAGAAGAGCTAACTATCCTAAGTATATATGCACCCAATACAGGAGCACCCAGATTCATAAAGCAAGTCCTTAGAGACTTACAAAGAAACTTAGACTCCCATACAATAATAATGTGAGACTTTAACAGCCCAGTGTCAACATTAGACAGATAAATGAGACAGAAAATTAACAAGGATATTCAGGAATTGAACTCAACTCTGCACCAAGTGGACCTAATAGACATCTACAGAACTCTCCACCCCAAATCAACAGAATATAAATTTTCTCAGCACCACATCGCACTTATTCCAAAATTGACCACATAGTTGGAAGGAAAGCACTCCTCAGCAAATATAAGAGAATAGAAATTATAACAAACCATCTCTCAGACCACAGTGCAATCAAACTAGAACTCAGGACTAAGAAACTCAATCAAAACCACTCAGCTACATGGAAACTGAACAGCCTGCTCCTGAATGACTACTTAGTACGTAACGAAATGAAGGCAGAAATAAAGATGCTCTTTGAAACCAATGAGAAAAAAGATACAACATACCAGAATCTCTGGTACACATTTAAAGCAGTGTGTAGAGGGAAATTTATAGTACTAAATGCCCAGAAGAGAAAGCAGGAAGGCAAGAAATAACTAAGATCAGAGCAGAACTGAAAGAGACAGAGACACAAAATTCCTTCAAAAAGTCAATGAATCCAGGAGCTGGTTTTTTGAAAAGATCAACAAAATTGATAGACCACTAGCAAGACTAATAAAGAAGAGAGAGAGAAGAATCAAATAGACTCAATAAAAAATGATAAAGGAGATATCACCACTGACCCCACAGAAATGCAAACTACCATCAGAGAATACTATAAACACCTCTACGCAAATAAACTAGAAAACCTAGAAGAAATGAATAAATTCCTGAACACATACACTCTCCCAATACTAAACCAGGAAGAAGTTGAATCCCTGAATAGACCAATATTAGGCTCTGAAATTGAGGCAATACTTAATAGCCTACCAACCAAAAAAAGTCCAGGACCAGATGGATTTACAGCCAAATTCTACCAGAGATACAAGGAGAAGTTGGTACCATTCCTTCTGAAGCTATTCCAATCAATAGAAAAAGAGGGAATCCTCTCTAACTCATTTTACAAGGCCAACATCATCCTGATACCAAATTCTGACAGAGATACAACAAAAAAATAATTTTAGACCAATATCCCTGATGAACATCGATGCAAAAATCCTCAATAAAATACTAGCAAACCAAATCCAGCAGCACATCAAAAAGTTTATCCACCATGATCAAGTGGGCTTCATCCCTGGGATGCAAGGATGGTTCAACATATGCAAATCAATAAATGTAATCCAGCATATAAACAGAACCAAAGACAAAAACCACATGATTATCTCAATAGATGAAGAAAAGGCCTTTGACAAAATTCAAGAGCCCTTCATGCTAAAAACTCTTAATAAATTCGGTACTGATGGAACATATCTCAAAATAATAAGAGCTATTTATGATAAATCCATCGCCAATATCATACTGAATGGACAAAAACTGGAAGCATTCCCTTTGAAAACTGGCACAAGACAGGGATGCCCTCTCTCACCACTCCTATTCAACATAGTGTTGGAAATTCTGGCTATTGCAATCAGGCAAGAGAAAGAAATAAAGGATATTCAATTAGTAAAAGAAGAAGTCAAATTGTTCCTGTTTGCAGATGACATGACTGTATATTTAGAAAACCCCATTGTCTCAGCCCAAAATCTCCTTAAGCTGATAAACAACTTCAGCAAGGTCTCAGGATACAAAATCAGTGTGCAAAAATCACAAGCATTCTTATACACCAATAGCTGACAAACATAGAGCCAAATCATGAATGAACTCCCATTCACAATTGCTTCAAAGAGAATAAAATGCCTAGGAATCCAACTTACAAGAGATGTGTAGGACCTCTTCAAGGAGAACTGCAAACCACTGCTCAGTGAAATAAAAGAGGACACAAACCAATGGAAGAACATACCATGCTCATGGATAGGAAGAATCAATATTGCGAAAATGGCCATACTGCCCAAGGTTATTTATAGATTCATTGCCATCCCTATTAAGCTACCAATGACTTTCTTCACAGAATTGGAAAAAAACTGCTTTAAATTTCATATGGAACCAAAATAGAGCCCGCATTGCCAAGACAATCCTAAGCCAAAAGAACAAAGCTGGAGGCATCATACTACCTGACTTCAAACTATACTACAAGGTTATGGCAACCAAAACGGCATGGTACTGGTATCAAAACAGAGATATAGACCAATGGAACAGAACAGAGCCCTCAGAAATAATACCACACATCTACACTCATTTTATCTTTGACAAACCTGACAAAAACAAGAAATGGGGAAAGGATTCCCTATTTAATAAATGATACTGGTGAAATTGACTAGCCATAAGTAGAAAGCTGAAACTGGATCCTTTCCTTACTCCTTATGCAAAAATTAATTCAAGATGGATTAGGGACTTAAATGTTATACCTAAAATCATAAAAACCCTAGAAGAAAACCTAGGTAATACCATTCAGGACATAGGCATGGACAAGAACTTCATGTCTACAACACCAAAAGCAATGGCAACAAAAGCCAAAATTGACAAATGGGATCTAATTAAACTAAAGAGCTTCTGCACAGCAAAAGAAACTACCATCAGAGTGAACAGGGAAACTACAGAATGGGAGAAAATTTTTGCAATCTACTCATCTGACAAAGAGCTAATATCCAGAATCTACAAAGAACTCAAAAAAATTTACAAGAAAAAAGAAAACATCAAAAAGTGGGCAAAGGATATGAACACACACTTCTCAAAGAATACATTTATACAGCCAACAGACACATGAAAAAATGTTCATCATCACTTGCCATCAGAGAAATGCAAATCAAAACCACAATGAGATACCATCTCACACCAGTTAGAATGGCAATCATTAAAAAATCAGGAAACAACAGGTGCTGGAGAGGATGTGGAGAAATAGGAACACTTTTACACTATTGATGGGACTGTAAACTAGTTAAACCATTGTGGAAAACAGTGTGGCGATTCCTCAAGGATCTAGAACTAGATATACAATTTGACCCAGCCATCCCATTACTGGGTTTATACCCAAAGGATTATAAGTCATGATGCTATAATGACACTTGCACACGTATGTTTATTACAGCACTATTCACAATAGCAAAGACTTGGAATCAACCCAAATGTCCATCAGTGACAGACTGGATTAAGAAAATGTGGCACGTATACACCATGGAATACTGTGCAGCCATAAAAAGGATGAGTTCATGTTCTTTGTAGGGACATGGATGCAGCTGGAAACCATCATTCTCAGCAAAATATCGCAAGAACAGAAAACCAAACACCGCATATTCTCACTCATAGGTGGAAACCGAACAATGAGATCACTTGGACTCTGTAAGGAGAACATCACACACCGGGGCTTATTGCGGGGAGCGGGGAGGGGAGAGGGAGAGCATTAGGAGATATACCTAATGTAAATGACAAGTTAATGGGTGCAGCACACCAACATGGAACATGTATACGTATGCAACAAACCTTCATGTTGTGCACATGTACCCTAGAACTTAAAGTATAATTAAAAAAAAAAAAAAAAGAAAAGAAATGTGAGGTTATGTGGCCTGAGTCACGTGACAGGCAGCTGTAACCTTTCTTGCTCTGATTATACATTAGCTTTCCTCACCTATGTTGTTTTCTAAAATGTTATATATTACTAAAGGTCACTAGGGAAGACCCCTTCCTTCTTACCTGTTGATCTTTATTATAGATTAACTTCTTCTTATCATTCTCACAAAAAGGCTTTATGGTTATCACATTGTGTTCAGATTGAATATTAAATATACTCTTTTAAATTGGAAAGGAAATGAAAACATGCTGTATGAAAAACAAAATGAACTATAATCAAATGTTTATAACTCATTAAAAAAAAGAAATTACTTACAAAACATATCATGTCAAATAATCAATTCCCAGAATATATAAAATACTCATTGGAATTCATTTCTTTTACAAAGACAAACAGCATCAAACAAATAACAACAACAACAACAACAAAACATTCATTTTTTTTCCTTTTACTCTGTTGACCAGGAAAACACAGATTTATTTTCAGAAGAATAAAAATTATAAACCATCCCCCTATATTAATAATTAAAGAAATCAAAATGAAGACTTCAGTAGGTATTTTCTCTTTTTTAATCTTAATTTTTGTGTGTACACAGTAGGTAGATATATTTATGGGGCACGTGAGATATTTTGAAACAGACATTCAATGCATAATAATCACATTATAGAAAATGGGGAATCCATCCCCTCAAGCATTTATCCTTTGTGGTACAGATAATCCAGCTATAATCTTTTTGTTATTTTAAGATGTACAATTACATTATTATTGATTATAGTCATCCTGTTTTGCCAGCAAATAATAGGTCTTATGTATTCTTCCTAACTAATTTTTTGTACCCATTAACCATCCCTCACTTTCCCTCTGCCTTTCCACTACCCTTCCTAGCCTTCATTAACACCCTTCTACTCTCTGTCTCCATAAGTTCAACTGTTTTGATGTTGGAACCAACGAATGCATGAGAACATGCATCGTTTGTCTCTCTGTGACTGAATTATTTCACTTAACATAATGACCCCCAGTTCTATCCATGTTATTGCAAGTGACATGATCTCATTCTTTTTTAATGGCTGAATAGTACTCCATTGTGTATAAGTAGCACATTTTCCTTATCCATTCATCTATTAATGGACATTTAGGTTACATCCAAATCTTGGTTATTGTGAACAGCATTGCAACAAACATAGGAGTGCAGATATCTATTTGATATACTGATTTATAGTGGTTGTACGAGGGTTCCCTGTTTCCTACATCCTCATCAGCATTTGTTATCATCTGTCTTTTGGATATAAGCCATCTTAAACGGAGTTAGAAGATAGCTCATTGCAGTTTTGATTTGCATTTCTTTGATAATCAATGATGTTGAAAACCTTTTCATATGCTTTTTTTTTCCCCTTTTGTATGTTTTCTTTTGAAAAGAGTCTATTCAAGTCTTTTACTCTTTTACCCATTTTTAAATCAGATCATTCTATTTTTTGAACTCCTTATATATTCTGGTTATTAATCCCTTCTCAGATGGGTAGTTGGCAAACATTTTCTCCTATTTCTGGGGTTGTCTCCTCACGTTGTTGACTTTCCCTTGGCATGCAGAAGTTTTTTAACAATGTGACCCCATTTGTTCATTTATTCTTTGGTTGTCTGTGCTTATGGGACATTGCTCAAGAAATTTTTGCCCAGACCAACATCCTGAAGACTGTCCCTCAATGTTTTCTTGTAGACATTTCATACTTTGAGGTCTTAGACTTAAGTAATCCAGTTTGATTTGATTTTTGTGTATGATGAGAGACTGGGATCTAGTTTCATTTTTCTGCATATGGATATCCAGTTTTCCCAGTACCATTTACCAAAGATGCTCTTTATCCCAATGTATGTTCTCGGCACCTGTGTTGAAAATGTGTTAAGTATACATGTGTGGATTTGTTTCTAGGTTTCCTGTTCTGTTTCTTTGGTCTGTATGTCTATTTTAATGCCAGTGCCATGCTATTTTGATTATTATTTTTGTAGTGTAATGTGAAGTATTGTAATGTGATTCCTCCAGTTTTGTTCTTTTTGCTCAGGATAGCTTTGTCTATTCTGTGTCTTTTATGGTTCTATATCATCTTTAAGATTTTTTTCTATAACTGTGAAGAATATTGTTGGCATTTTGATGGAGATTTCATTGAATGTGAAGATTGGTTTGGATAAAATTGATATTTTAATCAATATTGTCTCTTCCAATCCATGAACACAGAGTATCTTTTCATTTTTTGTGTCCTTTTCAGTTTCTTTCCTCAGTGTATTTTAGTGTTCATTGTAGAGATCTTTCACTTCTTTGGTTAGTTAATTCCTAGGTATTTAATTTTATTTGCACCTATTGTAAATGGAATTACTTTTTTGATTGGTTTTTCAAGATACTTTCTTACATCCCCCAGGTTGGCAAAAATAGAGGTTTTTGATCATACCAAGTGTTTGCAAGCATGTGAATTAACCAGAACCTACATGAATTTTTGGAATGTAAATTTAGAAAAACCCATATGAACACTAATTTAGTATTATCTTATAAACTAGAAGATGTATATTCCCTACAATCTCCTTTCAATTATAGGTATATATATTCTATAGAAACACTCATGCATTTAAAGAAACAAAAGAAACTACTGGACAGCACCAGACACTGGCAAATTCTCAGGAGATTCATTCAATTACCAAGCAGAAAATATAATCATGGCTGAGCCTAGGATATCTTACAGTATTGTTTACAATAGCAAAAATGTTAGAAACAACCTAGATAATCCAGTGTCAAGATAGTATACAAACAAATTATGGTATATTCACACAGTGCAATATACGTTAGTGAAAAAATGAGCCAGTATTACACCAACAAAGTAAAAAATGTTATAAGTTTTATATTAAAAAAACTCATACATATACAGATACAAATTATAATACTATTTGTACCAAATAAACAAAATATATATTGTTTAAAAATACATATATTTAAAACTATATAAACACAGGAAATGGTTATTAAAAATATTTTAGATAGGCACTGAAAAGTAAGGATGAAGAGAATTACAAAAGTAGAGATAAAATTATGTTGGTAATATTCTAGTAATTTTGTTAGATTGTAGGTATATACATATTTCTTTCATTAGTATGTTTTAAAAATTACATGTATAATATTATGTGTAGAAGATGCTACAAAATAGATGTTGTTTAAACTTGAATAGAATAAATCTATTATTATTATTATTATATTATTATTATTATTATTATTTTGAGACAGAGTCTTGTTCTGTCACCCAGGCTGCAGTTCGGTGGCACAATCTCGGCTCACTACAACATCTGCCTCCCGGGTTCAAGTCAGGGATTAGAGGCTCCTGCCACCATGCATGGCTATTTTTTGCATTTTTAGTGGAGATGGGGTTTCATCACGTTGGTCAGGCTGATCTCCAACTCCTGACCTTGCGATCCGCCCACCTCAGCCTCCCAAAGTTCTGGGATTACAGGCATGAGCCACCATGCCCAGTCAGAATAAATCAATTTTGAAGGCCATATTAAATTTGAATTCTCTGGGAAATATGCAGGTATTTGCATCAGATAAACAATCAGATATGTGAATTGCAGCAAAGAAAGAAGACGTGGCTAGTTAAAAATGTAGAATTTTAAGTCTTGGAAATATATATATTCTACATGAAATTCTAAATTTTTGTATAAGTAAATATGTATATATTCATTATATAGCATATATTATATATGCACACATACACATATGTGTATTTAAAGAAGAGATATTCTGGGTAGAAGCCATGAGTTCACACAGTTAGGTGGAGAAAGAACCAGTAAAGAAGTCTGAGAAGGACCAGCAATTTCAGTAAGAAGTAAACCAGCATTCAAAAGGTAGGAAACATTTAACAAGAAGGGAGGTGCAAGTGTATAAATTTTTACCAAGAGGATGAATAAAATAGAGCCAGAAAAATGCATGTCAAATTTTAAAACTGTTTTTCTAAAATGTGGAGTACTAGATGCAGAATCCAGATGAAAATGAATTAAAGAGTGAATGGAGAATATATTGGAATATTCTGAACAAAACTCCACTGTAAACAACTAACGATATAAATGCAATTTAGAAAATATGACTTTCTATGTGTTGTTGAACTGGGAAGAAAGTAAACACTTAGTGTCTATGAACCAAACAAAAGCATGGATTCAGTGAGATGAACTAGCTCCTACCCTAAGAGCAGCTTCCGACTTTGACTTTTAGCTTAAGAGCTTCCTAAATAACAGGAACAGATGGGTTAGGGTTAGCATTACATTTAGGGTTAGCATTAGGGTTAGGATTAGGGTTAGAGTACAAGCCCCGCACATGAGTCTGAAGCAAGACATTGGCATAAAGCCTGGACTCCAAAAAGACTATGTTCTCAATGGAAGGTTGAACCACAGAAAAAATCGCTTGCAAAGAGAGAAAGAACATGCAATTGTCTTTCTGAAATCTGGCTCTGAGTGGGGAGAAAAATATAATCTGCTTTGAGTATTTGTACCCATGAAATAAAGTCCATGAAGATTTATGTCCTGACCTCATAGTACCAAAATAATACCTTCATCCTCAAAATGCTCCGATAGAGAACATTTATATTAAAGAACTAAGGTTGATCTGGGTTTATAATGGTTGTCAGTTACTCAGCAGAAGCTAATGCAGGTCCTCTCTAATGGAGGGCACCATGAACACATGCCTTAAAGAATCTCCACATATAAAAATTCGTATGAACAGGAGCTCTTAATAAAATGGAAAAAGCACCTGCATAAAGAAAAAGGCACAATGAACAAGAACAGGCACACAAGAAAACACAGAATAAAGACTCACAAATAATTCAGATATTAGAATTATGGAACACAGAATATGAAATATGTTATAAAAAGAAAAAATAAGAAATAATGAACATTTGAAAAAAACAGAAGATAATTTTTAAATAAAATTATGTATACGTAAAAACCTTTTGAATGGGTTAAGCTGTAAACTAGTAGATTTCTATCTGCTATAAATCTAATTCAGTTCTAGAAAAATATCCTGTACACTCCCAGGGAACTCTGAAACACTTGTTTCAAGGAGTCCAAAAGTTAAAATTAGTTTCATATTAATACTAAAGAGTTAATAACCTTTTCTACTGTGTTTATGTTTGCAAAAACAATAGTGGGTAAAATCACCAACATCTTTGAATAATCAAGGCAATGGCAACAATATATACTAGTAACTGAAACTGTTATTACTATGTACATGCAGTTAAAAATAAAACATAAAATAAAAAGTCCAGTTCATACTTAAAAACGACATGAACAGAGTAAAAAATACTAATTATTTACAATCTCCTCCCTTACGAAAATATATAATCTTTTTTTTGTATTTTCTGTAGTTACATGGTGAGTATGTATAAAACACTTGTGCTGCCTAAACTACCATGGTTATTTCAAGGAAAATAACTTGTATGACATTTGAATTTTTAGCTGAGCCAATCAGTTATTCATGAAACCCATCATTTTAGTTGAAATAGTAACTGACACACTATGGTTATTCGTACTTCAGTACTTGCCAAATAACTTCTTGAAAATGAACAACATAAGCCTGTCATATCAAGAAAAAGATTTGACAGTATTTGTTGCCAATAACAAAATTGGATCATGGAGTGAAAATTAAAATTTTGTGTAACTTGTATTCACCACCATAACTTGATGGTTTCCCAATTCTAAAAGATTTGTCTAATGAAATCAGTGGCAATAGTAACAAAACTTATTGTTTGATATGTATTATGACATGTCAAAACCTGGAAAATCTGCATACTCCAATGAACAAATATTTTCCAAATTATCAACTTATAATGTTGCAAAATCATGCTTTTAGCTAAAGTGTACAATTAAATTGCAAGATAAACTGAGGAATTTAATGTAACAGAGTATAAAGTGTTCATTGATAAGGCTTCATATTTCACATTACAATCATCTTTTAAGATATTACCCACCACTTGTCAGATTTTAGTGTAGTGGCAAAAAGGAATATTTAGAGTTATCTGAAAATGTTACTAAAACCATTCTTCTTTTTGCAATTACATATCTGTATGAGCTTCAGTTTTCTTCCTACGCGCCAACCAAAATGACATGTAGCAAAATTTTGATAAGAAATACAAAAAACCAGCTGTCTTCTATTATGGCAGATATTGCAAAAATACCATTCTTCTCACTGGATTCCTTCTATTTTGGAAACACGGTTATTTTAATAAAATATGATCACTTAATTAAATACAGGGCTTTTTGTTTTGTTTTGTTTTGTGACAGGCCTGATCTCAGCTCACTGCACTGCAGCCTTGACCTCCTAGGCTCAAAGGATCTTCCCACCTCAGCCTCCCGAGTAGCTGGGACTACAGGCACATGCCACCACATCCAGCTAATTTTTTTTGTATTTTTGTAGGGACAGGGTTTCACTATGTTCAAAATAATGGTCTTGACCGGGTTTAGCTGGTCTCGAACTCCTGGGCTCAAGCTGTCCAACGTCCTCTGCCTCTTAAAGTGCTGGGATTACAGTCATGAGTCACCATGCCCATGCAAACTATAGGCATTTAAAAAATATTTCCATTTATATTAACAAGTAATAGTTTTTATTTTAAAATTAATTATTTGGAGTCAATTAATAAGTAGCCTTTTTTCCGGTTTCTAATACAGTCAATATTGATAGATATTTATATGAAAAAAAAGCTTTGGAGATTATTAGTAATTTTTAAATGAGAAAAGAGTTTGTGAGACCAAAGTACTTAAGACTGTAGATAGACAAATAAACAGATATATTATGTTGGTGCAAAAGTAATTGCGGTTTTTGCCATTTAAGAATAATAGCAAAAGCCGCAATTACTTTTGCACCAACTCAATATATAGCGTTACAAGTGCAGTTTTCAGGATCCTGTGGAGAGGGACCACGGGAGAAAAATAATTAATAACAATAAAGTTATGAAATATAGAATAAGAATGACTAAAGTATGTTTTAAAAGATTACTGAAAATAATTAAGAATGAATGTGAGAGAGAGAGTTGGCAATATTACAAAATATATTAGAGAATATGAGGATCTTTCAGAGTTAAAAACACATAAAATTCCAAATTCAGGAAATATAATGGATCTGTCAAGACAAATATAAAGTAATTGATACTTAAGTCATACTGTAATTAAACACCAATATAATATCAAATATAAAATGGATATTTAAAATTTTACCAAGAGAAAATTATTACAAAGGACCTACAAGATTGACATCAGAATTCACAAAACCAACAACAAAAGCCAAGGTATTTATACAAAATAAAATGCCATCTAAAGTTAAATATCCATCTAACTCACATTCAAGTATTAAAGTAAAATTAAGATACTTCTAGATAAAAAATACCATTTGACCCAGCATCCCATTACTGGGTATATACCCAAAGGAATATAAATTATTCTATTACAAAGATACATGCATGTGTATGTTCATTGCAGCACTATTCACAATACTAAGGACATGGAATTAACCCAAATGCCTATCAATGATAGACTAGATAATATATAAAATGTGGTACATATATATCAGGGAATACTATGCATCCATAAAAAAAAGAATGAGATCATGTCCTTTGCAGGGATGCTGATGGATCTGGAGGCCATTATCCTTAGCAAACTAATGCAGGAACAGAAAACCAAATATAGTGTGTTCTCACTTATAAGTGGAAGCTAAACAATGTGAACACATGGACTCAGGGGGTAAACAACAAACACTGGGGCCTATCAGGTGGTATAGAAGGGGGAGGGGAGCATTAGGAGAAGTAGCTAATGCATCTTGAGCTTAATACTTAGGTACTGAGTTGATAGGTGCGGCAAACCACCATGGCACACGTTTACCTATGTAACAAACCTGCACATTCTGCACAAGTACCCAGAACTACAAATTTAAAAATAAAGAAAACAACAAAAAATTTAAATGAATTGATTTTCCACCTTTGTCAAAAATTAGTTGTTGTTGGCTGTATTTCTAGACTCTGTTTTGTTCCATTTGTCTATGTGTCTATTCTTTATCCACTATTACAACAACTGTATCTTTATAGTAAGTTTTAAAACCAGATAGCCAGAGTTCAACTTTGTTCTTTTTTTTTCCAACTTGCATTGGCTAATCTAGTTTACAAACTTTAGAATTGTTGTTGAGATTGCTTTGAATCTACAGATCAAATTAAATCTCAAAATTCATTAGCCTACTATGTCTCCCTATTATTTAGATCTTATTTGATGTTCTCATTAATGTTTTGTAGTTTTCAGCAAATTTTGCATGCATTTTGATAGACTAAAAGTGTTTCCTTAGTAGTATGATGAAAGTAATATTTTTTAAATATCCAATTGTTAATGACACTAATAAGAAACTCAATGGTCTGGGTATGGTGGCTCACGCCTGTAATCCCAGCACTTGGGGAGTCCAAGGCTAGTGGACCACCTGAGGTCAGGAGTTTGAGACCTGCCTGGCCAACATGGTGAAACTCTGTCTCTACTAAAAATACAAAAATTAGCTAGGTGTGGTTGGGGGATGCCTGGAATCCCAGCTCCTCAGGAGGCTGAGGCTGGAGAATAGCTTGAACCTGGGAGGCAGAGGTTGTATTGAGCCGAGTTCACACCACTGCATCCAGGCTGGGTGACAAAGAGAGACTCTGTCTCAAAAATAAAATAAAATAAAATAAAATAACCCCATTTGATTATCTTATATTGAATGTGAATCCCATGCCCTTGCTTAACTCACATATTTACTTTAATAGCTTTTTAATAGATTTTTTCAGATTTTCTCCATTCACTATTATATTGTCTGCAAATATAGACAGCTCATTTTTTAAATATATATGTATTTTATACATTCTTTTTGCTCTGCTGAGTTTACTCCAAATTTCAGTACAATGTTAGATAAGATTATTAAGAGTGACTATCCCAATTGTGTTTTTTATTTTAGCCAGAAACTAATAGATATTTTTCAGTAGGTATAATGTTGGCTTTAGGATTTTGGTAAGTGCTTCTTATCAGGTGAAGCTCCCTTAATTAATAGATTCTTAAAATTACAACTGGGAATTGAATTTTTAATATGTTTTCTGAATATGTTTCAAATATCAGATGTATTTTCTTCTTTACTATGCTGCACAATAAAATGAGTTGACTGAATTTCAAATACTGATTCAACCTTTTATTCTTGGAATAAACCCAAATTGATTATTATGTATGAGTACTTTTAATAATGCCATAATTTATTTGCCAATATTTTAGAATTATAATTTTACATATGCATATAATACATATTGGCTTATAATTTCTTTGTCTAGATTTGTTATGCATACTTTATAAAATGACTTGAGAAATATTTTCTCTTTTTCTATTTTTTTGAAAGAGTTTGTGTAGTAAATAGCAAAGAAAACAAAACAATCAGAAAACAAATATCAAAATGGCGGGAGTAAATCCCTATTTTCCAGTAATAACATCGAATGTAAATGGACTAAACTTTTCAATAAAAAGACATAGAGTGTTTGAATAGATTTTTTAAAAGACCTATTTATTGTCTACAAGAAACATACTTCACCTATAAAGACATACACAGGCTGAAGGTAAATTAATGGAAAAAGATATTTCATACTAGAGACAATACAGATTTCAAGACAAAAACTGTTAGAAGAGACAAAGAAGGTCATTATCTAATGATAAAGATGTCAGTGCAGCAAAATGATAAAACAGTTGTAAATATGTATGTACCTAACACTAGAGCACCCACAAATATTACAACTAAAGAGAGAGATAAACCTCAATATAAAAATAGTTGGAGACTCTAACACCTCACTTTCAGGATTGGACTCTTCCCTCAGATGGAAAATAAACAAAGAAACATCAGACATTTAATCTGCAGTATAGAAAAATGGGAACTAATATTTACAGAACATTCATACAAAGGCTGTAGAATATACATACTTCTCCTCATCACATGAATTATTCTCAAGGAGAGAAAATACGTTAGGTCACAAAACAGGTATTAAAACATTCAAAACCATTGAAATAATAAGGACATCAAACCACTCCATGAGAAAAATATCTAGCCGGGCGCAGTCACTCATGTCTGTAATATCAACACTTTGGGAGGCCGAGGCAGGCAGATCACCTGAGGTCAGGGGTTCAACATCAGCCTGGCCAACATTGTGAAACCCTGTCTCTACTAAAAATGCAAAATTAGTCAAGTGTGATGATGCATGCCTGTAATCCCAGCTACTTAGGAAGTTGAGGCAAGAGAACAGCTTGAACCTGGAAGGCAGAAGTTGTAGTGAGCCGAGATCATGCCACTGCATTCCAACAGGGGTGAGAGAGCGAGACTCTGTCAAAGGAAAAAAGGAAGAAAGAAAAGAAAGGATGAAAGAAAGAAAGAAAAGAAAGGAAAGAAAGAAAGAAAAGAAAGAGAGAGAGAGAAGAAAGAAAGAGAGAGAGAAAGAAAGAAAGAAAGAAAGAAAGCAAGAAAGAAAGAAAGAAAGAAGAAAGAAAGAAGAAAGAAAGAAAGAAAGAAAGAAAGAAAGAAAGAAAGCAAGCAAGCAAGCAGGAAGGAAGGAAGAAAGATCTAATAATTCAATAAAAACTTGGGAAATATTTGAAAAGACATTTCTCTGAAGAAGACATACAGCTCATGGGATCTTTCTTTTCATCTTGACTTTAGATAACCTGGTGACTATGTGCCTAGAACTGGTAAATAAATTCAGCAAGGTTTCAGGATACAAAATTAATGCACACAATTCATTAGCTCTGCTATACACCAATAGCAGCCAAGCTGAGAATCACATCAAGAACTCAACTCCTTTTACAATAGCTGCAAATAATAGTAATAATAGTAATAATAACATACTTAGGAACATATCTAACCAAGGAAGTGAAAGACCTCTACATGGAAAACTATCAAACACTACTTAAGGAACTCATAGACAACACAAACAAATGGAAGCACATCCTATGTTCATGGATAGGTAGAATAAATATTATGAAAATGACCATACTGCCAAAACCTATCAAAGAATTCAAGGCAATACCCATGAACATACCACCATCATCTTTCAGAGAACTAGAAAAAGCAATTTTAAAATTCATATGGTACCGAAAAAGAGCCCACCTAGACAAAGCAAGACTAAGCAAAAAGAACAAATCTGAAGGCATCACGTTACCCAACTTTATACTGTAAGGCTGTAGTTACCAAAAAAAAAAAAAAAAAAAAAAAAAAGAATGGTACTATGGCACTTGTATAAAAATAGGCACATAGACCAATGGTCTTACACATACTTACAGTCAGCTGCTCTTTGACAAAGCAAACAAAAACATACAGTGGATAAAGGACACTATTCACCAAATAGTGATGGGATAATAGGCAAGCCACACATAGAAGAATGAAACTGGATCCTCATCTCTCAATTTATACAAAGATCAACTCAGCATGGATCAAAGACTTAAATCTAAGACCTGAAACATGTTCCAATGTTAGAAGATAACATTGGAAGATAACATTGGAAAACCCTTCTATACACTGGCTTAGGCAAAGACTTTATGACCCATAACCCAAAAGTAAATGCAACAAAAACAAAGATAAATAGATGGGACTTAATTAAACTCAGAGGCTTCTGCACAGCAATAGAAATAATCAGCCAACTAAAAAGACAACCCACAGAGTGGGAGAAAACATTCACAATCTATATATCTGACAAAGGACTAATATCCAGAATCTGCAAAGAACTCAAGCAAATCAACAAGAAAAAAATCACATCAAAAAGTGAGTTAAGGACATGAATAGAAAATTCTGAAAATGATATGTGCAAATGGCAAACAAACATATGGAAAAGTGCTCAACATTGCTAATTATCAGGGAAATGCAAATCAAAACCACAATGCAATACTGCCTTACAAAAGCGATATCAAGAATGTCCATAATCAAAAAATTAAAAAAAAAACTAGAAGTAGTCACCACTAAATAACATCTCCATGTAACAAAACACCATCTGTCCCCCAAAAGCCTATTGAAATAAAACTACTTTTAAAAATTAATTTAATTAAATTTAAAAAATACAAATGGCAAACAGGCATATGAAAATATGCTCAACATCATTGATCATCAGATAAATGGAAATCAAAACTACAATATAGTATCTTCTCACCTCAGTTAAAATGACTTTTATTCAATAACAAATGCAACAAAGATGTGGAGAAAAGGAAACCCTCATACACTGTTGGAGGAAATGTAAATTGATACAATTACTATGGAGAACACTTGAAGGTCCATCAGAAAACTAAAAGTAGGGCCACCCTACAATCCAACAATCTCTCTGCTGGGTATATGCTCATAAGAAAGGAAATCAGTATATCGAAGAGATATCTGCACTGCCATGTATATTGTAGGACTGTTCCTAATAGTTAAGATTTGGAAGTAACCTAGGTGTCCATCCATAGATGAATGGATAGAGAAAATGTGTTACTTATACACAATGGAGTACTATTCAGTCATCAAACAAAATAATATCCTCTCATGTGCAACAACATGGATGGAATTGGAGGTAATTATGTTAAATGAAATAAGCCAGGAATAGAAAGATAAGTTTTTCATGTTCTCACATACTTGGGGGATCTAGAAATCAGTACAATTGAATTTACAAAGATAGAGAGTAGAAGGAGACTCTCTATCAAAGACTGGGAAGGGTAGTGGAAGGTAAGTTGTGGGGACAACGGGGATGGTGAATGGATATAAAAAAATGAGTTAGACAAGGAAAAAACAAATCAGAGCTGAACTGAACTGAAGAAGATTGAAATATAAAAATAATTCAAAAGATCAACAAATCCAGGAGGTGGATTTTTGAAAAACTTAATAAAATAGCTAGACTAATGAAGAAAAGAGAAAAGATTCAAATAAACATCATAAACAGCAAGGGGGATATTGGCACTGACCCCACAGAAATACAAACAACCATCAGAGAATATTATAAATATCTCTATGCATGTAAAGTAGAAAATCTAGGAAAAAAATGGATAAATTCATGGACACATATATCCACCCGAGACTGAATCAGGAAGAAAATGAATTCCTAAACAGACCAATAATGAGCTCTGAAATTGAGGCAGTAATAAATGGCCTACCAGCCCCTCCAAAATTTTTTTTAATTAAAAAGCCCAGGACTAGGTAGATTGACAGCTGAATTCCACCAGATATGTAAAAAAGAGCTTGTACCATTTCTCCTGAAACTATTCCAAAAAATTGAGGAGAAATAACTCCTCACTAACTCATTCTATGAGACCAGAATCATCTTGATACCAAAATCTGACAAAGATACAACAAAATAAAAAGAAAAAAAAAAAAAAGAAAGAAAAACCCTTCAAGCCAATATCCTTAATCAATAAGAAAAAAAAAAAAAAAAAAAAAACCCTCAACAAAATGCTGAAAAATTGAATCCAACAGAACATCAAAAAACTTATCCACTACAATCAAGTAAGTTTTATCCCTGAGATGCAAGGTTGTTTCAACATACGTTAATCAATAAATAGGATACATCATATAAATAGAACTAAAGACAAAAAACACATGATTATCTCAATAGATGCAGAAAATAGTTTGAAAATGCAGCACCCCTTCACGATAAAAACATTCAATAAGCTAGGTATTGAAGGAGTATACCTCAAAATAATAAGAGGTATATAGGACAGCACTGCCAACATCTTACTGGATGGGCAAAACCTGGAAGCATTCCCCTTGAAAACTGGCACAAGACCAGGATGCCCTCTGTCACCACTCCTATTCAACAGAGCATTGAAGTCCTGGCCAGAGCAATTAGGCCAGAGAAAGAAATAAAGGGCATCCAAATAAGAAGAGAGGGAGTAAAAGTATCTCTGTTTGCAGATGACATGATTCTTTATCTAAAAAAAAAAAAAACCTAATAATCCCAGTCCAAAAGCTTTTAAGCTGTTAAACAACTTCAGCAAAGTCTCAGGACAAAACAATCAATGTGCAAAAATCACTAGCATACCTGTACATCAACAACAGTCAAGTGAGAGCCAAATCAGGAATGTAATCCCATTCGTAATTGCCACAAAAATAATATAATACCTAGAAATACAGCTAAAAAGAGAAGTGAAAGATCTCTGCAAGGAGAATTACAAACCATTACTGAAATAAATCAGAGATGACACAAACAAATGAAAAAACATTTTATGCTCATGAATAGGAAGAAGCAGTGTCATTAAAATGACCATGCTGCCCAAAGCAATTTACAGATTCAGTGCTATTTCTATTAAACTACCATTGAGATTCTTCATAGAATTAGAAAGAAGTGCTTTAAAATTTAGATGGAATAAGAAAAGAGTCCAAATAGCCAAGGCAATCCAAAGCAAAAAGAACAAAGCTAGAGGCAACATGCTACCGGACTTCAAGCTATACTACAGGGCTACAGTAACCAAAACAGTATGGTACTGGTACAAAAACAGACAAAGACCAATGGAACAGAATACAGAACTGCTAAATAAGTCCACACACCTACAACTATCTGATCTTCGACAAACCTGACAAAAACAAGCAATTGGTAAAGCATTCCCTATTCAGTAAATGGTGCTGAAATAATTGGCTAGAAATATGCAGAAGATTCAAACTGGACCCGTTCCTTATGCCATGTAGAAAAATTAATTCAAAATAGATTAAAGGCTTAAATGCAAAACCCCAAATTATAAAAACCCCAGAAGACAACCTAGGCGATATCATTCAGGAAATAGTCATGAGCAAAGATTTCATGATGAAGATTGCAAAAGCAATTGTAACAAAAGCAAAACTTGACAAATGCGATCTAATTATACTAAAGAGCTTCTGCACTGAAAAGGAAACTTTCAACAGAGTGAGCAGGCAACCTACAGAATGGGAGAAAAATTTTGCACATTATGCTTCCCTAGGGTCTAATATTTAGCATCTATGTAGAACTTAAACAAATTTACAAGAACAAAAACAATCCCATTACAAAGAGGGCAGAGGACATGCACAGGCATTTCTCAAAAGGAGACATACATGCAGCCAAGAATCATCTGAAAAAAACTCAACATCACTGATCATTAGAGAAATGCAAATCAAAATCACAGTGTGATACCATCTCACACAAGGCCAAATGACTATTATCAAAAAGTCAGAAAATAACAGATGCTGGCAAGGTTGTGGACAATCAACACATAAAAAGAGAAACAAGAGTATTTTTATTTGTAAAACAGATAATTTTAGTAAAAGGGAAAAAAAGTTTGCATAGTACATGTAATATTTTTCCATGAAATATAAGTAATAAATACAATGAAGTTGTTAGTTTCCAAATATCTGAGATTCAAAAACTATATTTATTTTACTGATATTTGATTTAATTCTGCAGTATTCAGAGCACTTATATGATTTTGCTCATGTTATTCAAGTTTGTTTCATAGCCAAGAATACGATCGGTTTTGGCAAATGTTCCACGTGTGTGTACTCTTAAGTGCACATTGGTGGATATGGTTACTGTTAGTTGGTATTTTATATAAAGACAGGGTAATTAATGATGTTGTTCAGATCTAGCGTATCAGGAGTTAGCAAAGATTTTTTGAAGGGCCAGATATTAAGTATTTTGATCCCATAGATCATATTGCCTCTATCACAACTACTCAACTCTGCTGTGGTAATGTGAAAGCCATCATCGACAATATGTGAATGAATAGATACACCTGTGATTCTATCAAACTTTATTTACAAAATCCAGTAGTTGCTCCATTGATCGTAGTCTACTGACCACTGGCTTCAGACCCTTTTGATTTCTGATTTGCTTGTTCTGTTGATTACTGTATGGGGCATTGACATCCCCATCTATAATTGTGGATGTGTATTCTTTTCTCAGTTCCATCAATGTCTGCCTTGTGATTTTTAAAGCTCTGTTCTTATGAGTATACACATTTTTAGATTATTATGTTTTCTTCCTGAATTGATGTTATCGTTATGTAATATCTTTCTTTTATCTTTGAAAATGTTAATTTTTTTTCTCTTTTTTTTTTTTTTTTTTTTTGAGACAGAGTCTCATTTGTCACCCAGGCTGGAATGTAGTATAGTGGTGCGATCTTGGCTCACTGCAACATCCGCCTCCTGGGTTGAAGTGATTCTCCTGCTTCAGCCTTTCCAGTAGCTGGGATTACAGGCAACCGCCACCATGACCAGTTAATTTTTGTATTTTTTTTTTTTAGTAGAGATGGGGTTTCATCACATTGGTCAGGCTGGTCTTGAACTTCCTGACCTCAGGTGATCTGCCTGCCTCTGCCTCCCAAAGTCTTGGGATTACAGGCATAAGCCACTGCACCTGGCCGAACTGTTCATTTTTTAAGTCTACTTTGTCAGCAAATATAGAAAGTTAAACTTTATTTTCATCAGTATCATCATGTTATATCTTTTTCTATCTTTCTGCTTTAAACTTACTTCATACTTCTCAAACACCTGAGATTTTGCATATGCTAATGTGTCTCCTTATTTCTGCATCATATCTCAGTTTATCACAGATGTAAATTCTAGCAAATACTATGTTAATGGATTCCAGGGACTATCAATTATACACCCACCATCAGTGATGAGATCCCCTAATTCAGTCAATGATTGACTATCCCCATACAAAATTTCCAAAGCAAGAAAAATCTGTGGGAACACATGGATTTGTAAGTAAAGGTAACTCCCATTAAACTAAGGGGATGTGTCCAGAAAAGGGGAATGTTGTGAGTTTTTAGCAGCCTATGTTTGTAGCAGCTGGAGGAAGGATGCCTTGGTTTGTTAAAGGAAATCTGAAGGAAACACAACAGACTCTGCTATAAAGGGAAAGCACAGTGCTTTGCACAAAACCAGGTTCACTCAATATCATTTGAATGATTTTGTTAGCCTGTTCTACTTCCCTAAGACTTTGTTCACTAATACCGACATCATGTCCTTTTGTATATGAAATAAAAATTCTTTATATCTCCATTTAATGATCACATTTCACATTGAATATCCTACAAATAAAATGAATTTCTCCTAACATACTTGTCAAATACATTGAACATGTTTTTATTTGTGCATATGGCTTTGCCCTTTGGTGGATAGTCCTTCCTTGCATGATTTTTAGTATTTTTTTTTTTTTTTGGAATTTTACATATGAGCTCAATCTAGTTTTGATAGGAAGTAAAATACACATTCAGAAGCCTTTCCTTTACACACAAATTTACAGTGAAATATCTCTCTTATGTTTGGCAATAATTCTACCAGAACTATTCATTTAGACCCTATCATGTAATGGTGTGTATTACTACTTACTCTTTTTTGGGTATATTTTCCCACACAATTAGACTAAGTTTCTTGAAACAAGGGGACTATAAAGTATGCCTCTTTTGATTCTTCTCAGAATTAAAGGAAGTGTTTCATCTAAGAGGGCATTGTGTAACAGTCTCAAAGAGAGAAGCCAAATCTACTTAAGTTGTGCCCCCAGAGTATTGCACAATCCCTGGCACATAGAAACCTTCACTGTAGCAAAGACTTGGAACCAACCCAAAAGGCCATCAATAATAGACTGGATAAAGAAAATGTGGCACATATACACCATGGAATACTATGCAGCCATAAAAAAGGGATGAGTTCATGTCCTTTTCAGGGACATGGATGAAGCTGGAAACCATCATTCTCAGCAAAATATTGCAAGGACAGAAAATCAAACACTGCACATTCTCACTCATAAGTGGGAGTGGAACAATGAGAACACATGGACACCGGGAGAGGAACATCACATACTGGGACCTTGGGGGGTCAAGGGCTGTGGGAGGGATAGTGTTAGGAGAAATATGTAATGTAAATGACAAGTTGATGGATTCTGCAAACCAACGTGTCACATGTATACCTATGTAACAAACCTGCACATTGTGCACACCTGTACCCTAGAACTTAACGTAAAATAAAAAACAGAAAAATAAATTAAGACAATTCATTTCTGCTGGTAAGCGCATATCCTGGCATATCTGTCTGTTTGTGTGTTTGTGGGTGTTTATACAAATACATAAATCTAATAACTTGATTTAAATAAAGGGAATATTCTCTGAAATGGCAGGGTTTTTTTTTTTTTTTCTAAACTGCATTAGTCTGTTTTTAATTACTATGTGAAAATTGGTTAGTTTATTCCATTTATAACCCACATAGCGATGAGCATTCTTGAATTTATTTCTCAATTTATTAAAACCACAGACCTACAGATAAGTTTGAATCCGATCCAAAATGTATAGCTACGTAAAAGCACATGGGAACAGGCTGCAGATTGGGAGGAATTCTATATTCTATAAACACAGGCACATGTCAGCTAGAAATTCGGAAAACAATTTGAATGGAAAGAATTGAGCCTTATCTTTGATAGAAATGAATTTACTGACTTGTTTATGAAATAACCATTGAGCTAAGTTTCTTAAGAAAATACTGATGAATGTAAACCAGTTTCATTTATTTATTTTATGTACATGTTTACAAGCCCTCAGGATTCTACATTACAGTCAGAATAATAAGTGTGTTTTTGTAAGACTATACAACAGTAAAAGAAACTGAGCTAGTATTGCCAACATAGCCAAAAGAGGAAGTATCTAAAATCTAATGAGAATATCCTTCCATTTCTAAGAAGTTTTGCAGAACAGTTTTGCAAACCTAGGAGATTTGGACAACCTAAGGAAAACAAACATTTGAGTGCTTATTTAGACTGATTCTGTCAAAATGTGCCCATTATTAAAAGACAAATTTTCTCTGGTGGGCTAGATAATTTCTCTTTTTGACAAATGAATTACCACAAGGGAAGCCTGTCAACTCTATTATGTGTCCTTCTTTCTCTTTTATTTGACTTCTAGTCATTTCAAAGTCATTTTCATTTGGTCTCTACTGCTTTGACTTTGACGTTTTTCTCATTATTTTTTTTTTCCTCATCTTAGTTATCTGATTACCTGCTTAGGTACCTTTTAAATTGCCCTTTCATTTTGTTCTCCTCTTTTGTATATTCCTCTTCCATATAGAAAGATATTTCAACCATTTTCCTTAAAGCTGTGGTCACATTTTATTACAATGCAGTAAAATTATACTAAAATCTCAGTGCAAATATGCTTCAATATTTTGTACATGCTATTCTTTTTTGAATAAACTATGCCCATTGCCCCCTTTCTATCACATGCCATAAACAATTCACACTGTATCCTATTCAACCTGTGGCAAAACACTCATTTGTCAATAGTCAGCTTGGCTATCATTACTCTTGAAATATCATTTGGTCCAGTTTTTCAGAAAGAAACAATGGAAGAGTATTTGGTCCTTGATTGAAGCTAACACTAGGGTTTTCAGGAATAAGAATCTATGAGTCTTCAGTCTCATATCCCAAATATTGTGACATCCCACTGAATATGTCTTCTTTCTTCTGACATGTTAGCAATTGCTAACATTCTTCTTTACCTTTAGTTTAAATTCCCAGAAAAGAGTATCTTATTATCAGAGTGAATTACTCACTTCTACTAAGCCAAACTCTTTCATGTCTTATCATATCTTAGAGCTTTGACTTGCCTAGGGTTGAGTTATCTTGGATTGCATGTCTGCTACTGGTCCAGTCATTGGTGGCATATAACATGGCTAACCACTGGACAATGGCTGTGACCTGGCAGTGCTCCTAATTTGAGCATGTGGGCAAGGAGATGGCAGTCACTGACTGACATCTCACTTTCAGATTCTTTTTTGTAGCACTATCTGTTTAATTGCTGCTTTTTAATTTTTGTGGATACATAGTAGGTCTATATATTTATGAGTTACATGAGATACATTGATACAGGTATGCAATGTGTAATAATCACTTTAGGGTAAATGGGGTATCCATCACCTCAAGCATTCATCCTTTGTACTATAAACAAACCAATTATACCTTTGTTGTTATTTTACAATGTACAATTAAATTATTTTTCACTGTAGTCACCTGCTGTCTAGGAAACACTAGGTATTATTCATTCTTTCTATTTGTTGTACCCATTAACCATCCCCGTATCCCTCCCACCACCCGCATACTCTTCCCATCATTCTGTATATTGTCTCTTCACTTTTTAATTGTTTCCTTCACTGTACAGAAGCTTTTGAACTTGACATGATCCAATTTGTTTATTTTTGCTTTGGTTGTCTGGGCTTATGGGATATTTCTCAATAAATCTATGAGTTTGATTGTTTTAATTTTTAGCTTCCCAAAATAAGTGAGTACACATGATGTTTGTCTTTCTGTGCCTGGCTTATTTAACTTAACATAATAACCTCCATTTCCATCCATGTTATTGCAAATGACTGAATCTCATTTTTTTTTTTTAATGGCCGAATAGTATTCCATTATGTGTAAGAACCACATTTTCTTTATCTATTCATCTGTTGATGGACACTTAGGTTACTTCAAAATATTGGCTAATGTGACTAGTGCTGCAATAAACATGGGAGGATTGAAGTATCTATTTGATATATTGATTTTTTTTTTCTTTTAGGTGTATAACTAGCAGTGCGGTTACAAGATAATATGGTAGCTCTATTTTTAGTTTTTTGAGGAATCTTCACACTGTTCTCCATAGTGGCTGTACTATTAATAATTTACATTTCCACCAACAGCGTACGAGAGTTCTCTTTTCTCCACATCCTAGTCAGCATTTGTTATTGCTTATTTCTGGATAAAGGCCATTTTAACCGGAGTGAGATGATAGCTCATTGTAATTTTGATTTGCATTTCTCTGATCATCAATGATGTTGAGACTTTTTCATATACTTGTTTCCCATTTGTATGTATGTCTTCTTTTGAGACATGTCTGTTAAAATATTTTGCTCATATTTTCATCATTTTATTCAATTTTTTCCTATAGAGTGGTTTGAGCTCCTTATGTATTCTGGTTATTAATACCCTGTGACGTGGCTGGTTTCCAAATATTTTATCCCATTCTGTAGGTTGCCTCTTTGTTGATTGTTTCCTTTGCTATGCAGAATCGTTTTAACTTGATATTGTTCCACTTGCTCATTTTTGCTTTCATTGCTCATGCTTATTGGGTATCACTCAAAAATCTTAAGCCAAGATTTTTGGCCTAGTCCAATGTCTTGAAGAGGTTTTCTAATGTTTCTTTGTAGTTAGTTCTTAGCTTGAGGTCTTAGATTTAAGGCTTTAATCCACTTTGAATTTATTTTTGTAAATGGTGAGAGATAAGGGCCCACTTTCATTGTTTTACACATAGATATTCAATTTTCCCAGAACCATTTATTGAAAAACTTTCTTTTTCCCAATGTATATTATTGGCATCTTTGTCAAAAATGAGTTCACTGCGCATGTGTGGATTCATTTCTGGGTTCTCTATTCTATTCCATTGGTAGATATTATCAGGAGAATCCGCTCCCGACATTTAACATGGGTTCTTTTCTATTTCCTAAGTGTCTCGGCTGGGTTGAGAAATAAAGGGAAAGAGCACAAGAGAGAGAAATTTAAAGCTGGGTGTCTGGGGGAGACATCACATGTCGGCAGGATCCGTGATGTTCCCCAGCGGTAAAACCAGCAAGTGTTTATTAGCGATTTTCAAAAGGGGAGGGAGTGCACGAATAGGATGTGGGTCACAGAGATCACATACTTCACAAGGTAATAAAATATCACAAAGCAAAAGGAGGCAGGGCGAGATCACAGGACCACCGGATGAGGTGAAATTAAAATTGCTAATGAAGTTTCTGGCACGCATTGTCATTGATAACATCTTATCAGGAAACAGGGTTTGAGAGCAGATAACCTGTCTGACCACAATGTATTAGGTGAGAATTTTTCCTCCACCTAATAAGCCTGGGAGCGCTAAAGGAGACCCGGGCTTATTTCATCCCTTCCGCTTCGACCACAAAAGATGGGAGGCCTTAAAGGGGGGCCATCGGCCGGGCGCAGTGGCTCAAGCCTGTAATCCCAGCACTTTGGGAGGCCGAGACGGGCGGATCATGAGGTCAGGAGATCGAGACCATCCTGGCTAACACGGTGAAACCCCGTCTCTACTAAAAAATGCAAAAAACTAGCCGGGCGAGGTGGTGGGCGCCTGTAGTCCCAGCTACTCAGGAGGCTGAGGCAGGAGAATGGCGTAAACCCGGGAAGCGGAGCTTGCAGTGAGCTGAGATCCGGCCACTGCACTCCAGCCGGGGCAACAGAGCGAGACTCCGTCTCAAAATAAATAAATAAATAAATAAATAAATAAATAAATAAAATAAAAGGGGGCCATCTACAAGCCTACCTTCAGGGCGCATTCTCTTTCTCAGGGATGTTCCTTGCTGAGAAAAAGAATTCAGCGATATTTCTCCTATTTGCTTATGAAAGAGGAGAAATATAGCTCTGTTCCGTCTGGCTCACCGGTGGCCAGTTCAAAGTTACCTCTCTTGTTCCCGGAACATGGCTGTTATCCTGTTCTTTTTTTAAGATGCCCAGATTTCACATTGTTCAAACACACATGCTCTACAAACAATGTGTGCAGTTGACACAATCACAGGGTCCTGAGGCAACATTCATCCTCCTCAGTTTACAAAGAAGATGATGGGATTAAGTGATTAAAGTAAAGACAGGCAAAGGAAATCACAAGGATATTCACTGGGGAGGTGATAAGTGTCCATGAAATCTTCACAATTTATGTTCCGAGATTACAGTAAAGACAGGTGTAAGAAATTGTAAAGGTATTAATTTGGGGAACTAATAAATGTCCATGAAATCTTCACAATTTATGTTCTTCTGCCGCGGCTTCAGCCGGTCCCTCCGTTGGGGGTCCCTGACTTCGCGCAACAAGACATGTCTGTTTTTATGCCAGTACTGTGCCTGGTTACTGTGGCTCTGAAGTACAATCTGAAGGCAGGTAATGTGATTTTTCCAGTTTTATTCTTTTTGCTTAGGATAGCCTTGGCTACTCTGAGTCTTTTCTGTTTCCATTTAAATTTTATATATTTTTTTCTATTTCTGGCATTGATATTTCGAGAGGGAGTGCATTAAGTCTGTAAATTGCTTTGGGAAATATGGACATTTTAACAATATTGATTCTTCCGAATCATGATCATGGAATATTTTTCATTTCCTTGTGTTTCTTTAATTTTTTCATGAATGTTTATAATTTTCATAAAGAAGATCTTATACTTCTTTGACTAAGTTAATGCTAGGTATTTTATTTGTAGCTATTATAAATTAGATAAATTTCTTGTTTTTTTTTTCAAATTATTTGCTCTTGGTATATAGAATTGCTATGATTTTTATATGCTGATTTTTTATCCTGAAACTTCACTGAATTTATTTATCAATTCCAATAGTTTTTATATGGAATATTTAGGTTTTTCCAAATATAAGATTATACCATCTGCAAACAAGGATCCTTTAATTTCTTCTTTTCCAAATTGAATGCCCTTTATTTCTTTCTTTTGCCTCATTCTATAGCTAGGATTTCCAACTCCATCTTGAATAACAATGGAGAAAGTGGACATTCTGCTTGTCCTCCTGATCTTAGAGAAAAGGCTTTCATTGGTTTCTCATTCAGTATGACAGTAGTTGTGAGTCTGCCATATGTGGCTTCCATTATGCTGAGACATGTGCTTTCCATACCCAGTTGTTTGAGAGTTTTATCAAGAGGGGATGTTGAATTTTACCAGATGCTTTTTCAGTATCAATTGGCCTTGCATCCCTAGGATAAACTCACTTTGTCATGACAAATGACTTTTTAACTTGTTGAATTTGGCTTACTATTATTTTGCTGAGGGTTTTGGCATTAATATTCATCAGAGTCATTGGCCTGTAGTATTATTTTTCTGAAGTGTCTTTCATTTTGGTATCAGAGTAATATTGGCCTCATAGAATGGGTTTGGAAGTATTTCCTCCCCTATTTTTTGGAATAGTTTTGGCAAAATTGATATTAGTTATTTAAATATTTGGGAGAATTAAACAATGAAGTCAATGCATCACAGGCTTCTCTTTGCTGGGAGACTTTTTATTACAGCTTCTATCTTGTTACTTGTTATCAGTCTGTTTAGGTGTAGGATTCCTACATGGTCCATTTGGGTAGGTTTTAGCTGCCTAGAAATGTGCCCATTTCTCCTAGGTTTTCCAACTTATTGGCCTATAGTTGTTCTAATAGCCACTAATGATCATTTGAATGTCTATGAGATCAGTTGGGATGTTTTTTTCATCTATGATTTTATTTATTGGGTCTTCTCCCATTTATTCCTTGTTAGTTTGGCTAAAGGTTTGCCAATTTTAGACATTTAGGTGGATCCCACTGACACAAAAAGGGGAACAACAGACACTGGGCCCACTTAACAGCAGAGAGTGGGAGGAAAGGCAAGATCAGACAAAAAATAAGTATTGCATAATAGGCTTAGTACCTAGGTGACAAAATAATCTGTACAACAAACTCGTTTGGCATGAGTTTGCCTATATAACAAACCTGCACATGTACCCTTGAACCAAAAATAAAAGTCATTGAGAAAAGATAAAAAAGGAAAGTTGTTTTCTTTATTATTTTTATTGGTTCATCATTTAGTCTTTCTACTTAAGATACAAGCAGTTTACACCACAGTTACAGTGTAATAATATTTTGTGTTTTTCTATATACCTACTATTTCCAGTAATTACTATATCTTCACTGCTTATTGTTCATTAACACCCTTTTTTTTTTTTTTTCTGACAGAACTCTGTTTAGTATTTCTCATGGGAAGGGTCTGATGATGAAATCCTTCAGCTTTTTTGTTGTTGTTGTTGTTGTTTTTTTTTTTGTCTGGGAAAGTCTATATTTTGTCTTAATGTTTTAAGAATATTTTTGCCTGTTATAGTATTGTAGGGTAATAGTTTTTGTTTGTTTGTTTTGCTTTTTGCTTTTTGTTCCTTCAGCCCTTTAAATATGTCATGTCACTCTCTGCTGGGCTGTAAGGTTTCCACTGAAAAGTCTGCTGCTAGACCTATTGGAGTTCCAGTGTTTATTGCCTGCTTCTATTTTCTTGCTGCTTTTAGGATTATTTGTTTACCCTAGACCTTTAGGATTTTGATTATTAAATGCCTTGAGGTAATCTTCTTTGGGTTAAATATGCTTGATGTTCTATAACCTTCTTGTACTTGGATATCAATATCTTTATCTAGGTTTCAGGAGTTCTCTGTTATTATCCCTTTGAATAAACTTGCTATCCCTATCTCTTTATCTACCATTTAAGGGTAGCCTCAGCTGATGTTTATGCTGTTTACATGGGATGACACTCTGAAAGTCACTTTCTGAAAGAATAGCATGTTTTAATAAGGAAGAAGAGATCATTTCCTTTAAAATGATGCTTAGACATCAAGTAAGATGAACAGAAGATTGTTCATTCACCTTAGCAAGATCGCTTATGGTCTTCATAAGAGCCACTTTAGTAGAATGGGTTGGAGATATAATGAAGTATAGTAGAGTGAACACGACAAGCCTAAATAATTCTTGCAAGAAGTAGCTTTCAAAAAATATTAAAATTGTTTATATCCTTTGGGCAGTGAGAGAAGATATACTCTACAGCACAACTGGCAGGTTTTCCCTTAGAACAGAAAAGAGAATTCCCACATGATACTAGAGAAGAAAAATAAAGTTTGTTATACATGATGAGGTCATCAACTCCGTCACTAGAGAAGGAATTATAAAATAATTACTGGAAAGAAGGGGAAGTTATTTTCTGGAGTATCTACTAGGCTTTTCTGGCAATGATTGATGCCTATTTGAGATTTCTGATTATAAATTTAAAGGGACACCAGGTAGAACTGGAAGCCATTATTGACTATCAGGTTAACATTGCAACTCTCAAGTCAGAACATTTGAATTCAGATCTTGTTTCTATCACTTATTAGTTGTGTGACCTTGGGCCAATTAGTTAACCACTTAAAAGGCAAACTGCCTTTTATAATATTAATTTAGATGAGAACATGTTAACATTTGATGGTCTAAATACTACTGTGTGAAACAATGTATTGTTCTACTCTAGGTAGATGATGAGTGTCATGTCTCACTTTAATACTAGGCCTATAGCAGACTTGCCTGAGTCTGATCAAACAAGTGGTGGCCCCGTGACTATAATGTAGTAAGTATTGATTTTGTTCCTAAAACATTGGGACTCAACCCAGGAAAAAACACAATACGAACAAGTTTGTGTTCTTGATTTTGTGAAACACCCTCATCCCTACTTTTATGGTTTCTTTGGTTTTGTGCCATTAGAAAAAACGAGGTTGCATAATGAAAAAAAGAGTCACACGTCTTGAGTAGTTTAATCAATTATTTGTTAAACATCTTTTCTTCAGTGAAGGTTCTCCAGTGAGCATTAAATGTAA
Source organism: Trachypithecus francoisi (assembly GCF_009764315.1). NCBI lineage: Eukaryota > Metazoa > Chordata > Mammalia > Primates > Cercopithecidae > Trachypithecus > Trachypithecus francoisi. The sequence continues at coordinate 65,655,033 of NW_022681469.1, forward strand.
TTAAAGTATTTTCAAACTTGGGATAATTATTGGAGTACATTTCATGATCTTTCCCAAAACTTTATTATCATCTAATATTTCCATCTGGCTACTTCCAAATAACTGATCCACTAGTCAAACTTACTAGGACAGTCAATTTCATCGGCATGTGCTCTGCACAGTCACACAGAACCCCATGCTGAGAAGGGCGCCTGCTTTGTTAACACTTTGCTTTCACCATCTTGAAATTCTTTGACTTGAGTTTTCTAAGTGAAGCCTGTTGGAACATTATAGCCTGCATGTAAACAGAGGGGACACACTGGGTGTCAGTGCAAACACATGGCTCTGGTCGAGTAGCAGTCAACACATGCTGGCTCAAGCTTGTGGGAGCCGTGGGAAGGATGAATGCATAGCAACTGGCAATGCATGCAAGCAAATGCCTTGGAGATTTTTGTGGTACCATGAGGCTTCAAGGGGGCTGCCAAAGCAGGATCTGCTCCCAGATTGGAAGCAGCAATGGCTACAGAAGCCACCAAAATGGCAGTGGCAGTAGCCGCAGGAGGAAAAGAGGCTCTGCTTGGAGTGTCAGGACATGTGGTGGAGGCTGGCTAGCTTGTCTGTTTCCAGAGCCTGTACCTGAGACATCTTTAAAGATATTAACTCTCCACTTTGAGGGCTGGCAGTCAAGCAGCAAACTATATCACTAAATTATTACAAAATAAAAGTTTACTCTGACTATCATAATGAAGAATACTGGGAGTTCCTAGAAAGAACACTTCTAAGTAATTAGAATCTCCAGTATTAATAACTGACACAACATTGCAAATTAAATATCCACAGGCTTAAATAGAGAAATGGCATTTCAACATTGCAATATTGGAAAAGAACACTATTTTTATACGAGATTTGGGATAGAGTAGTAGATTTTATAAACAAGCATTTTGAATTATGTACAAATCATGAAGTTGCTCTCTTCAGAAGAAAGTTGCTTTCTTCATAAAAGTGTTTATTCTATGACCTCCACAGTTATAGGAATTATCAGAGGAAACATTCAAATGTCTTTGTATAAATTCCCATTTAAATTGAATTCAGACTTACACAAAACTGACTTGTATGAAGAGTTAAATCTTTTTAGAAGAAATGTTCTGTGAGAAATATCAAATCTAGACGTACTAAATTATATATTTCAAAATGATTTGTCAAAAATATTTCATCCCTGTCACACCTTATAAAATACTCTTACTCGTCCCAGAAATTTGCAGCAACAGAAAAAATTTCTTCTCAAAATTAAAAATTATCAAAATTATTTGAGATCTTGCATTTGTCAAGAGCAACTGAAGTTATTTTCAATTATGTAAATTGTAAATAAAGTTGTGATAACTATAAATTTTGATAATTTACTGAGCAAATTTATAGAACAATGAGAAAAATATCTTACAGTCAATATTTTAGTGAGAAATTATTATTTATGGCATTATAAATAGAAAAACTGTAAAAAAATTGCTAAAACTATAAAAATTATTTGCAGTTTATAAATTAATATTGTTTCTCATGTATCACTGGTATACCTATTATGTTTTATCAGTAACAAATTATTTTAAAGAAGAATGTTATATTTTTACATATTTAGTAACGAGGTACTAAGCAAAGAATCCCACATTTTCATTTTGCACTGGGCAGTAAATATTATGTAGTGTAACTTGCCTACTACTTATAAATTATTGCAAATCCTACCTCTAGTTAACCTCTTACTCAGGCAGAGTAAACCTTGAAATGGAATGTTTAAAGATCTACTGTTGGGAGAATCTTTTGTTTAGTTCTTATGTGTCCCTGAGAAGGATGGTGATTAGGTTAACTATAATGCCTTTCAGTGCCCGCACAGACTCATCCAGGAAATATTTCCAATCTTTGGGTGTAGATGCCAGATTTTATATCATTGATAACACTCCACCATAGTAATTGATGTTGGATGTTTAAAAGCTATCAGGGTAGCCAATCCATAAGATATTCAGTGAATTATGCCAGGACATTTAATAACACAAAAGGGCCAATCAGATCTAATTTTTATTTTTGATATCATCAGTTTAGAGTTGTATGATCTTGGTGTAGGGGGGTGTAATTGTCCCGTCCAGCGGGATCCTTAACACAGACCTTGGAGGAGGGGGTGGGAATTTAGAGAGACAAGAGACACAAGAAATGGAGATAAGACAGTATCCTGATCAAGTCTCCTTTATTGAGGGCGTTGGTACAGCTTATATAGGATGGTAAGAAAGAGGAAGTGCGGCAGAGCAGGCGGGGAGGAGAATAATGAGAGACGTCACCAGGCGCATGCTGGGTAGACTTAGTCTTTCCTGGCCCGGGAAGACTTCCCGCGCGCGGGAAAAGTTGATGATGAAGAACCAGGAAGTGCGCCATCTTGTCTCCGCAATGCGGAGCTTAAGCAACAGAGGCCGCGGCAATTTCCGGGCCTCACGGCTCTGAACATGTAATCTCAACATTTTGGGACGAGGCCGAGGAGGACGGCTCACCTGAGGTCAGGAGTTTGAGACCAGGCTAGGCAATGTGGTGAAACTCCATCTCTACTAAAAATATAAAATTAGGCTGGCATTGAGGTGAGTGCCTGTAGTCTCAGCTACTTGGGAGACTGACGCAGGAGAATCTCTGGAATCAGGGCTGCAGAGGTTGCAGTGAGCAGAGATCATGCCTCTGTACTCTAGCTTGGGCGACAGAGAAAGACTCGGCATCAAAAAAAATAAATAAATAAACAACAACAACAACAACAATTGTGTGATCTTGGACAGCTCACTTAATTTTTCTTGGCCAAAGTACACTGATTTGTAAGATGATAGATTTGTTCAGATATCTTTTGAACTCCCTTTTAACTACAAAATTTTATATAACGAAAGTAAATATTTCAAATCACAATGCCAGTCAATTTATCAAACATAAATGCCATAACCAGAAAAATAGAGAATTATAATTTTAAAGCAAAATTAATAATTAATAACTTGATTAGTGGAAAGTGTCATTACTTACATACTCCTGAATTGTATTGCAGAATCAGTACAGATCAGTTTTATATAATTACGTGGCCTGGTTTTACCGAAGAGTTCCCATTTTGGCTGAATAAAAATAGCAGCATAAACCAGGGTATAACATTGACAAACTTAGTTACAACATTTTCTTTTTTGACACTCTACGATTTGGCCTGTGTTTCCTAACCCATAATCTTATTTCTTTGTTTTCTTTTATCACTTCTATATGTTTGATTTACAATGTATTTCAGAGAGCATATTACCAGTTATCAAAATACAGGTTTTTTCAATTAAATTTAGAAAACCTTTCTGAAGCCTATTCTCATATTAAGAGAATTACGTATTCAAGAAATCTCCTGATTTATCTTTATAGCAACATGAAAAATGCATTTGTTGTACCAAAAATAAAGCAACCAGTCATTAGAAAGAAGTATTTTCTTGTTCCCAAAATGTCACAGGTCATTAACTGAGTGGCTAATTGATGGGTATGGTATAGTGTTGTCTACTGTTAAGCAAATGAGCTTATTCTTCAGTGAAGAGTCCTAAATAGTGTGTTGTGATTGCTTAGTGTGGTGGAAATGAACAACCCTGAGTAACTGAATGCAGTGTTCACAAGACCTGTTTGTTTTTAGTATTCTTTGAAATCTCTGGATCTGTTTATTCTGGGACTACTCATTCCTTGGTCCCAGACACTCTACTGGTTTTTGAACAGAGTTCAGACTGTTCTTTGTAACACAGCCTTACAAGCAAGGATGAGGAGATGTGCAATAGCCCAGTGTTGATCTGAAACTTCTGAAGGACTCTGTGCAATACTTGGCACATCGCATAGACTTTGAGCAAATAAATGCATTTCAGATCAGTCTTCCACTTCTTAATTTGACTTTATAAAATGGAGCAAACCATGTGGATGAAATTAGGAAATTTAGATTAGAACAAGAAACTATTTTGGAATGGAAGGCATGCTATGCTGTAGAGTCCTCTTTTAGATATGATGTTGGCCAGAAACCTTACTAAAACTAAAGGGGAAAGGCTTAGTCATTTCTCCATCTTTGACCACATACTATGTTAAAACAAGAGAAAAACAAACCTTCCCTAAATTCATTCAAATTATAATTTACTAAACTGTTTAATAGAAATCAGTGACACAATTAATATTTCACAAATGTGTATGATATCATGAAAAATGAATCAACTATATAGCGTTTATTTTTATTTTAGAATAAAAAGTTCAGAATCACATTATCCAAATTATTTTTATACTTACTCTACTTAAAACTTGAAAAATGTAATTAGCAATTTATCACTGATGCTGTCATCTTTCTAAATATCCTCCAATTTAACAGGCGTTATTGATGAAAGTACTAACTGTTTTTATTTATTTCACAACACAGTCATATGGAACGATTATTATTATTTATAATGCTTGTATAGAAGTCACATGAAAATAAAAATGTACCCATCAATATTGTTTCTTAGCTTATCAGTTACAAATTAGCTAGCAAAAATCAAAAAACTGTATTACCATGGTCAACATTCACTTACTATAGATTGAAATTTGGGTCATTTAATAATCATTTTTTCTTTTTAAAAATATTTTAATTACTTCATTTTAAATTAATGTATAATTATATATATTTATGGGGTACATAACGATATTTCAATACATGTTATATGTAGTGATCAGATTAGTATAATTAGCATATCCATCATCTCAAACATTTGCTATTGCTTTATGTTGGGAACATTCAATATCCATCTTCTAGCTATTTGAAACTATATAACATATTATCGTAAACTAAAATCATCTTACCGTGGTATAGAAAAATAGAACTTATTTGTCCTTTCTTGCTGTAATTTTGTATTCTTTTTAAACTCTCTCCCTATCCACTTTTACCCCTTACCCTTTCCAGCCTCTGTTCTACTTTTTACTTCTCTGAGATCAACTTTTCTAAGCTTCCACCTGTGAATGAAAATATGGGGTGTTTAACTTTCTGTTCTTGGATTATTTCACTTAACAGTATGTCCTCTGGTTCCATTCATGTTGCCACAAATGACAGGATTTTATTCATTTTTATGGATGAATTGTATTTCATTGTCTATGTATGCCACATTTTTTGTCCAGTCATCTGCTATGGAACACCACAGTTGATTCTATATCTTGTCTTTTGAGAATAGTGCTGCAATAAACATGGGGGTGCAGATGTATCTTTAATATACTGATTTTCTTTCATTTGGATAAATGTCCGGTGGGATTGCTAGATCACATGGTAGTTCTATTTGTAGTTTAAAAATATTAATTCTTCATGCTGCTATTTCTGTATAGTTGGTATTTAATTGACCTTTATATATAGTTAATTTTTTGGATCCAAGAAGGTGAAATCTGAAACAATAAAAAAAAGTAATAGCTGTTTATTGGTGGAATTACATCCTTCCAAATTAATATGTTGAAATCCTAACTGCTAGCACTTATTTGGAGAGGGGGTTTTCACAGAGGTTATCAATTTAATGAGATTATCAGAGATAATCAGAGATAGTCCAGATTATCCTTAGGGACCCTAATCCATAATGACTGTTTTATTTATAAAAAGAGTTTTAAGGCCAGGCGCCGTAGCTCACACCTGTAATCTTAGCACTTTGGGAGGATGAGTTGGAGATCAGCCTGGCCACTATAGTGAAACCTTGTCTCGACTAAAAACTAAAATTACAAAAATTAGCCAGGCACAGTGGCCTGCACCTGTAGTTCCAGCTACCTGGGAGGCTGAGGCAGGGGAATCACTTGAGCCTGGGAGGCGGAGGCTACAGTGAGCCCAGATCATGCTACTGCACTCCAGCCTGGGTGACAGAGCAAGACTCTGTCTCAAAAAAAAAAAAAAAAAAAAAAAAAAGAGTTAGTTTAGAGAGAGATGCACAGATAGAAAGCTATGTGAAGATGAAAGCAGGGATTGGGATGATGCTTCTATAATATAATTCAAGGAATGACAGAGATTGCCAGAAAACAACCAAAGGCTAGGAACAAGGAAAGGAACAGGTTCTTCCTCACAGATCTCAGAGAGAAAAAACCTTGTCAACACTTGATTTAGGACTTTTAGCTTCCAGAACTTTGATACAATACATTTATGTCATTTAAACCATCTAGTTTGCAGTACTTTGTTATAACAGTCCTAGCAACTAATAAAATAGTACCATGTTATGTATATAATGTGCATGATATGTATTAAAACATATATGCACATGTTTATAATTCATATCTTTATCTCTATTTATCACACATACTGTACATGTATATATGAGTGTATGCAAAAGCATGCAGAGAGAACATATTTTAACAGTGGTGGTGAGGGTATATGAGAGGGAATGTTAAAGGGTTGTGTTCATCTTTAACTTTCTAATTTGTAAAAGAACAAATTAATAACCACTTATGTTGTTGAAGTTACAATATTTCATCTGAAAAATTGTAACAGTTTCCTCCTGGTTTTCCTTTATTTAAAATCTCACATAATTTATTATTTCTTCACTAGTAGAAATCCTATTAACACTTCAAGAACTAATCCTTACCCTAATACTGATAAGTAAAATTAGCTATTCCTTTGACTTTTGGTATAAAACTTAAAAACTTGATATTTTATAGGGATAGTTTGGTACATTTTTGTGTCACTTATTAAAGTGTGAGCTTCTTGGTATGAGAGATTTTTCTGCAAACATAATATTTATCATTTTGCTTTATAAAAACATGGATGTTTTAATTTTTTTTTTTGAATTTTACGATACACTGACTAATTGGAGTATAATACCACAGCATTCAGGAGCATACATTTTGGCATTGGACAGACTTGGACTTTTATTTCAGCTCTGACACTTACTTGTTCTGTGATCTTGGGCAAATAACCTAAACACTTACCATTTAAATAATAGCACTGAGCTCAAAAGTTTATTGTTGACATTTAATGTGAAATGCATGTACAAATTTTTTGGCATCCTGTTTGTAGTTTTAGTTTTTATATAAATACATTTGTGTTTCTTGTATCAAGAAGATCTTCATCTAGAAACTAAGACACTACAGCACTATATTAAGATCCATGATGAAGCAAGTAGGCTGGGCATGTTTGAATAACATAAATGGAAATACTGGGGGCAGTGATTATCTGGGAATGCAGGTGCTCATCTCTTATTGTGACTGTGGAATAACAATTACATATACATATACACATATGTAGAGAAAGAACTATATAGATGTATATACATTAAAACTCTTAAAATCTCTGTAGTTATAGGGGTGGTGGGAATCTTTTGTTCTCTTACTTAATCTTTGATCCTGGTTCCTGTTACAGGGCTTCTAAATCCTTTGGAATTTCCTAGGTGAGAGTGACATATTTTGTTCTAATGAGCTGAATCTTGATAGGCTCCTAGATAAAGTTTCAGAATAGAAAGACCAAGGCATAATAATAAACTTAGAACTTACAGCTGGACAGAAGTGTTGGTAATCTGGGGACCCACTACTCATGGTTGGTGTTTGAAGAAGGAGTTGGTATTGTGGATCTGAGCCCTTAACCTGGGGATTCTGCCCTAACACCAGGGAGTTTGTGCCATAATAGAATTGTATTACACACAGTTGATGTCTGAAGAGTTGTAGAATTGGTTAGTCTAGGTAAAACTGGCACATCTGGTATCAGAAGTATTGAATGAAATAAAGAAAACAGTTTGTTTTTTTCTGTATGATGATTTACTCACTTCAACTTTAATAATGTGTTTCTCTATCTCTCCTTGTTTTGACCTCCACTGGTAGTTTTAATCCTAAATTCCATGTGATTGACATTTTGTTTTGTTTGGTTTTGATGGCTTCTTTATGCCAGCTCCTGATTTTGCTTACCTGATATCCACAGGCCATCTGATTGTTTATCCTGTTTACCCCACTTTTTCTTGAACATGTCGCTACATACTTGAACTTGGAACATGTTCTGTTTTAGAATCTGCAGCTGGAGAAGGATGTATAGAAAGAGATCTGAGAGAAGACAGATGGTAAATTGTCTGGAAACGTCAAATGAAGAACAGTTGTGGGAAAAGCTAGAAAAGAAACAAAATACTGAGAGACAATAGTAATAGTGTTTAAATATTTGAAGAATTGGCATGTAGATTCTGCAGTGAACTCTATTTCCTGGAGATCAAGGCAAATAGTAATGGTTGAAAGATATAGAATGAATAGAAATTAATTTCAATATAAGATTCTTTACACATCTTTAAATGTCTCTCTTTACATTTTTTGCACTTGCTTTATTAAATGCATCTGATATATTCTTTCAACTAAGATGCCAGAAGCAGATGGAGTATGATGTGAGTAATCCTGAGAAGCGGTTGTAACAACCACCCATTTCAAGCACTCAGCATCTGCAGATGCTCTGCTACAGCTGCCACCCCTGCCTTATATATGATGGACTGGACTCCAAAAACACAGCAGAACTTGTACTCCTGATGTGAAAACAAAATGCCGTTTGGACCCTTTTCCAGCTAGGGGCCATGTATGCCTTTCCCTGTTTTTCCTTCCTAGGGTCTTTTCTTTCCTCACAGAATTTTATCTCCATCTTCAGGCATTCTCCCATTTCCTGACTTTTGCTGTCAAGTACTAGTGACAGAGTGTTTTGTTCCAAAGCAAAGTTGCTATTCGGCAGACTCTGGAATCTTGAATGATATCTTCCTTTTCCTTATGGTGGCTCATTGAATAGTCCATCCTCTAAGTATTTTTGGTAATCCCTCTAGTGAGTACAGCATCCAAATTTCTGGTCTTCATGAAAAAGCCTTCTAGGATAGCTGTCAGATAATATAATTCTGGGAAACACAAGAAAACTGATTGCTTTAATTAAAATATTTCAGCAAAGACAGAATGTTCTAACTACTAGCGACATTGCAATGCTTACATTAGCAGGAAATTGAAATATGATATTTGTAAGTCTATAGAAAACCTCCTGGACCCACTTCAAGTTGTCTTTGTCTCAACTCTTATTTTAGACATTTATTTATTGACAAGTCCCAGAAGGCTTCATTCACATGGGTATAATATGGACATGCCTTGACTTAGACTTCAGCCTCAATCCCCTCACTTTTCCCCTTGGTCTTTGCTGATCCTGCAACATGGGACAGCCAGGGGAATGTAGTCGGCACATTTTCCAGCACATCTATAGGGAATGGGGGTTATTATTCCATTAGACAGTTCTCAATGCTAAGACTCAATATGGCACAGTTCCTCCCAAAAACCAACCACTTGGCAGTGTGTGAATGACCATCATATCCCTTCCATCCTAGAAAGACAAGTAATTCATTCTTAATAGAAATGACACAAAAGCCAGATATGGGTTCTATTTCTCTGTGTACAGTGCATCTTCAAGCATCATCATCTATATGCCTGCTTTACCAGCATAGCATATAGCACAATATTGTATCATATCAATGGTCCCATTTTATGTCAATAGAGATGCAGTAACAGGCATGAGACTATGGGATCTGCTCGTCTAAAGTACAGTCTGTCACTCAAAAGCAACTGGTCTGATGAAATGAGATAATCTGTTATAAATAACCTGTTATACTTTGAAACATAAAATATATTTCTATAAGGAGAGCACCAAATCTCAGGCCCACTGAGATTTGATAGCATTGAGTCTCTCCACATTTCTGATTTCCTTGTCTTATCCTTCACTCTTGATTTCTGGGATTGCTCTCTCAAATAAACTAGTCATACATAATCCTTTGTCTCAGGCACTACTTTCTGAGAAACACAGGATAAGAAATACCTAAAGGCCCCACTAATGTTGGCAATGTATCTATTTCTCTAATGGTAATTGCACTCTAAATCTGGCCAACTTTTCCATAATAGCCCAGCAGAAAGATCCTTGGCTCCTTATTCCGACAGGAGCTGTCACTATTTGCTTTTGATCGAACGGCCAAGAGGCTACAGTAAGTAACCTCTTTTTAGTCCGTGACTTAAGGGGTACAGTTCTGTGCTATTAATCATTTGAAAAACAAAATAAAACTGAATCAAAAAGGCATGATTAACACAACAGTGCCAAGTTTAGGTATTAGTATTTGGCAATAAGGATATGCAATAGAAATATTTGGCAATGGTTGTTGCTGTGGGTATATGCAGATGAGAATGGACATGTTTTCTTTGAGGCCATGACAACCGCAACATCATTATTATAACATAAATAACTTCAGACAAAGGGTCTTGAGGGTTGTATCTGACTTACTCTGAAGACACTAAAGACATTTTTAATCCTTAAATTTTGTTTATTCTTTAATCAAATATAAGAGCATGAGAAATTCTGCCACTTAATCCTCTGATGTGATTAAGCTTAGTCTGTTTTGTGAGAGCTACCATGACGGATAATGACTAGATTTGTAGATTTTGACTACTGATACACCTAACTGGTTTGCTGTCAGTTGAGTTGAGTTACTCTATTATATTTAGATGAGAGCTGGGTTCTTAGGATCACCACTTTTAACTACCATTTCCTCCTACTTGCAGAGGTTAAAAAGCTAAAACACAAAATTTCCCAGAGTCCCTCCCAGGTTTTAAATGTAAAATGTGTTTTGTTCATTGGATATATTTGATAAAGTTTTGGAAGGCAAAAATGAGGTTACATTTATCTTCCTGTGGCTCTTGACTATCACCACAAGCTAGCAGTATACACTTATGGGGCTTCCCCACAGTGGTATTCTAAAGTCACCTTCTCAGCTTCCTAAGTATAATAGATACTTACAGGATGATAGTGGTTGTTTCTTGCTCTTAGTATAGCCTCAGAAGAGTGACTGCCATAGTGGTTCAATGCTGTATTATTTATGGAGATATTCAAGGAAGTCATGCATTCCAGGAGCCAATTTTTTTTTTTTTTTTTTTTTTAGCACTTATAATGACTTCCTAAGTGTTTAATTCCCTGAGTCAAATACTTTGCTGCTTAGAATGTCCGGATTAGCTTCTATTTTCTTCCCTGGTCCCTAATGGATGAACCCAGTTAAAGAGAACTAAACCTCATGACATACTAGAGTGGAATTTCATGTGATTGAGGAAGTACCATCACAGAGATAAAGAATATGCAGTGAAATCTATGTCCACATAAAATCATTTTCTTTTAAAATACCATGTGTTAAATATATTAGCAAAAGTGAGCACAGTCCAAGATAAAAACCCCTGGCTTGTGTTTATTTTTGAAGGACTTAATAGAGTTAGATGGATTTGGTGACTGGGAAAGAGATGACACTAACCTTTGGGCATATGTGTATTCTGGACTTCAAACCATGATACTTCCTGTAGACCTTAAAAAAAATAACATAATGTCCTTTTTTAAAAAGTAGGGGTTACTTAAATTTTACCTGTCTTTGACTTTTTTAAAAAATGTAAAAATGCAAGATATACCTACACACTCTATGTTCAATTCCTATCTCCCATTTAATGATCTTCAACTCAGAGTAATGTTCTGAGGGAAAAGAAACATTTTCCACATTGGGCACTCATGTTTCTTTGATGAATGAAGGAAAGCTGTTATGACAGCCAGTGAATGTGCATCCTGGACCCCATAAATTCCTGACACTTCCATCAATACCCAGAAAACACGGTTTATCAACACATTGTAACTTTAGGAGCAATTCATAGACTCTAGAAGATGGGAGTTTAAATGATACTAGACTTCATCTGATTTTCTGAACATTAGCTCTTTGTTGATTTATTTTTTAAAGAGTTCTAAAACAGTACCAAGTCTTACTGGCATTATTATCTGGAATTCATTAAATATAAAATGTGTGCAAACATTTTTTAAAGTTACACATTTTTTCAGTTTTAGCAAGTGGTGAAAAACCTGACTCTTAGAATATATTTTCAATCATGTTATTTTATTTTTGCAGGAAAACATGGATTATTTCCCATGTTCACTCAACAGCTCATAATCGCTTTTGAAATCATAAATGACATACAAAAACAGTCTCTTGCTCTTTTGTGCTACAGCTGTTACCACTATCTCTGTTTATAGGACTCTTATGTATTTCTCATAATTTTTAGTCTTAAATAGTGATTTGCATGGCACAAAAATTTACAAATTAAAATAAACTAAATGACATAGAAATCCCTCAAGATGTAAAATTTTTTAATGAAGTCCAGTTATTTTCAGATGTCCTGAAGATGCAATTATAAGAATAATGATCATTAAAACATTCATTGTGCTAAACATATAGTGAATAAAGAGAAAATATATCAAAACACGTCTTTAATTTCCTTAGAAGCAAGAATAAAAATTTTACTAAAAATAAAAATATGGTGATGGAAGTGGCCCTGGCTTGGATGTTGAGAAGTATATTTCTGCTATTTATTGCTTTAATGAATATAATTTCTATGCTTGCTTAGAGTTTAAAAAATGTATGTATGTTGTTGACCTACTGATTATTTAGCACAATCCTCTCTTAGTGCAGCATTGTCATTGGTGACCTCTTTGTCCTGAAATTATTAAGATATTAAAATAAATATTTTTACTTAATTTGAATTTTTAATATCTGCCTCTGCCAAGCTGCTTCAATGCCTGCCAAAGAGGAATGGAAATGAATAAATTCTGAAAATAGTTCTCTTCCATTGGCCTGAAACATTCCTTTGAGGCAGAACTGAAAGTGTTAGTGGTTCCTCTTGTATCACAGAGGTGATCTGTTCATACAATGAGTTGAATGACTAATGCGTTAATGTCTGGAAGACAGACAATGGGGATTTTAGCAGAGCTAGCATGTTCCCTCTGCATCCTCCCCACATCCCCCCCACACACTCACTTTTATAAAAGCACCTAACTATCATTTCAAGTTCATGTGGTAATTGCTTGCCAGGAATTGCCTTCACTTAAGGGAACAGAAGAAACAACAAAGAAAAAAAAAATATCTGGCAAGAAGGTACATATGCCATTTATCCCTTTATCTGTTGCTCTTTGTAGACATTCGAGGGATAATACGAGCAAACAAATGCTTTATCTACTATGTCAAAATTTCTCCAAGGAAATATTTCATTCGGCATATGGCTTTGACTTATCCTGTCAACCACCTCTCTTCTCCCACAATTTTTCCTTCTTTATTTCGTTTTTACATTAATATATTACACAAGGGAGTAATATTTTCACAAGGGAATCAAGCCAGGGTTTAGAGCTCTTTCCTTAGGCTACTAATCATTTCACAAATTTAATTGATAGTTGCTGATGATTTTTCTCACCACTACTTAACCCTTTGCAAGCGGTTTTCTACCCGCTCCGTAATCTGAAAAATATTTCTATCTTCAAAGTCAACAGTGTCTTTCCAATGGCTAATAACAAATATTTTATTTTGGTGTTCAATATTGTCACTCACTTATTAAAAATTTTGTTTCTGTTTCTATTAATGCAATATTATTTATTTGGGCTCTTTTTCTACTTTCCTGTTTCTTTTCTGTCTCCCGTCTTTCTCTTTTCCTCGTGTGTTTTCCACCATTCCTAAAGGTGTTCACCCAAAGTGTGTATCTCTCTTTTTCTTTATACTCTTTATTATAAGCTTCTGTGATTTCCTCATTATAATTTGGAGAGGAATCTAAAATTATACACTTAGCATTAGTCTTTTCTCTCCAGGTCAAACATATAAATTTAGAAATGCATATACTAACTCTGCATGAATGATGAGGTATCTCAAACCCAGTATATACCAAACCAAACTCAACATTGTCACTTCTTATGGCAGGCAGAATTCTAACTGTAACCAACATCCCCACTCTCCTGTCTGCACATCCTGCGTAATCTCTGGGACTGTGAATATATGAGGAATTTTACTCCATGGCTCAGTTATATTTTATGGTGTATGTGACATTAACAAAAAGAGATTACCCAGATAAGCCTAACCTAGTAACACAGAAAACTTTAAATCTGAATCTAGAGGTCAGAGACAGAGAAAGTCAGAGATATAGGCCTTGAGAGGGATTCAAAGCAAGGAAGAGTGTTTGTATCTGACTGAATATGGAGGGTAACAGCATGACAAGGAATGAAGACAGCCTTTCAATACTGAGTGGTCCCAGCTAACAACCATCATGATAATGGAGATAGCTCTACAACCAGAAGAAGCTAAGTTCTTCCAATAACCTGAATGAACTTGAAAGTAGATTTTCCCCTAGAGCCTCCAGATGAAAACTCAGCACAGTGGGATACCTTGAATTCAGCTTTATAACTGCTTGAACAGAAAAACCAGCCATGCTCTGCTTATATTTTAATCTATGGGAGCAGGGGGTGTGAAAGAGAAAGAGAGAGAGGAGAGGAAGGAAACAAGGAAGGGAGGGGAAAAGTAAAGAAAAAATAAGGGCTTCCTATCACTTAGTAAAAGTCAAATACTTTAGCCTGAATTTTCACATGTAGAACCCTAAATTGGCATGGTAGCGCAATATATTTTAAGCAAAGAAATAATGTTATGAAGGTCACAGGATCTGTAGCCAACTTGGGTTTGAATCCCTCTCTTTTAACTATTTTCTTTCTGTTCTTGGGCAAGTTATTTTATCTTTATGTGCTTTAGACTTTTATCCATAAAATGAGGATGTTAATAATAACGCCAATCTCATAGGTTTATTTGAGGATCAAATGAACTAATATATTAAATACTTTAAAAAGTACTTGGTCCATTGAAACCATTATATATTTTAGGCTTATATTTTCTCAACCTAATTTTTAAGAATTAATCAACTATAATAAATGTGTCTGCTTTATTCTCTCAATCACTCTAGTGTCTTAGAGTATGTACTCAATTCCAGATTATTGAATGAATATTGATAGAGCAGACACTTTTTCCCTGAGGCATAGCCACTTATCCTTCCTTGCCAATAATATCTGAGTTTGTTCTGGTGTTTATGTGCTTCAAGAGGTTGGGCTCTTTTCCACCTTCTGTTGAGAAATCTTGTAGATCATAACCAGTGGTGGTAACTCAATGCCCATGGCCAGTAATTCATTTAGAAGTAAACATGTGCCACAATTTTCACCAAGGAAATGTTAGGCCTCTCTGGAGTGAGAGTGGAGGATGGCATTGTCAGATAGTATTTGTTGTTTTTAAAAGAAGGTATTTAGAAAGAGGACATTGTATTTTCTGCCTCTGGATGTTGTCATCTGTAACACTTAACACCTATGCAGCCGGCCGGGCGCGGTGGCTCACGCCTGTAATCTCAGCACTTTGGGAGGCCGAGGTGGGCGGATCACGAGGTCAGGAGATCGAGACCATTCTGTCTAACATGGTGAAACCCCGTCTATACTAAAAAAAAAAAACAAAAAACTTAGCCGAGCATGGTGGCGGGCGCCTGTACTCCCAGCTACTCGGGAGGCTGAGGCAGGAGAATGGCGTGAACCTGGGAGGCGGAGCTTGCAGTGAGCCAAGATCAGGCCACTCCACTCCAGCCTGGACAACAGAACGAGACTCTGTCTCAAAAAAAAAAACACCTATGCAGCCATCCTGAAACAATGGATAATGTTCATCTGAAAACAGAGTTAGCTGAAGAGCACAAGTTAATGTGATGAGGATAGCATGGCAAAAGATAGAAGGAACCTATCCTGTATGATGTCACTGAACATTAGTAATGCTTAAATTGTCCAAACTCAAGACTTATTCTTTTGTGAGATAATGAAGAGCCTCAATTCTAAGCCATTTATAGTTAAGATCTCTATTGCTTTGAAATGGAATACTCCACATGACACACTGATGTGTATGAAACTCATATTAGCAACAAGATTAAATAATGCTAATTTTCTAGTTATAAAGTGTTTTCTAACATTAATTTTATATATCTGAAATTTTTAATAAACTGATCAAACCATGTCTAATTTTCTCAATTATGCTCCTTGTTATAAAATCAGATATTTGTTTTTCATTACAGTTGGCTCTGGGTTAGTTACAGAGATATATTATTTCAACAACAATTATTATGACAGTTATGAAAGCCAAGAAAATGTAATCATCCTGTAGATATAAGTTAATTATTCTGGGAGATGTTTTAATATTTCAGACTAATTGAAAATGTGGCAAAATTTATGAATATATGGCTTTATATTCTAAATAAATAATTTTTTAATTGCATATATTTTGCTTGTGTACACTGACTGGGCACTGCACCCATGCCCCTGTTATCCTTACTACACCTCACCTATAAATGCCTATTGACTTACTGATTTATCCAATTTGGATTCACAATAGACAATTCTTGACAATGGCTAACTTAATGATTACTTTAAATGTGCTGAGAGATTACTTAAAAATGTATGGAATATGGCTTCTGCCGTAGATTCACTCAGCTTATTTTGAAACACTGATTTTAACCTTATAATGTTGCTAACTAAGCAGAAGAAAATCCCCAATGGCATAGTATGAGGTAGGTTTAGAAGTAGAAACAGAACAAATCCCATGTACCCTACATAGTTTCCTATAGATCGTGTCACATAGTTTAAAATCATGAAGAAAGTGAGATAAGTACACTATCTACAAATCTTGAAATAATTTCTAACTCTCTCAGTAACAAATTTCCCTCTTAAATTCCAGATGCTACTCTATATGAGTAATCGTTGGAATACTTTCTTTTGTCCTTAATTAATTTTTCTACTTTTAGATACCTATTTAAAATTTAGTAAATTTAAATAATTTGAAACTATAACAATGCTAAATTCATATGCAAAGGTAAATTAGAGATTGAGCACACCTGTTGTTACCAACACCACATCTGTGGGTGATGTTCTCAGTTTTGTAATTACAAAGCCTAAGTCATGATTTCATACTTAAAAATAGAAGATGTTTAAAAAAATGAAAATGGCAAATCACTAAAACCATGTTTTTAATTGATATTTTTTATTTAACATTTGGATTGGTCTAACCTCAAATTACCTTTCTTCATTAGATATTAAAACAAAATTTTAACTAAAGACAGCTCTGTTACTCTTTGCCCTTTTTATTCTGAAAATCTGTTTCATGTTAGCACTCTGTGCATAAATAACAGAGTCAGAGAATTATGCTTGTCAAGTAGACACTCATTCATTTAACACATGTACAACACACTTTGCTCACCAACTTGCTCACCACCACTGGGGTTCAATTCTAGGTCACAGAAGGAGATATCTGGGTTTTCTCTGAAGTAAATGGGGACATTTATTTTTCATCTAGGTTTCATTTACTTTGTAGAAATGGTGCTATGTTTTAAATACTAAGATACAGAAAAGGAAGTTAGAAATTGCAACAAAAGTAATTTTGTGATTGCAAGTTAAAATATATAAGAAAAATTAGCAAATGTGAATGAAGTCTATATGGAAAAATAAATGTAAAACCCCATAAAATTCAAATCCATTGTTTTAGTGTTTTCAGTTATCTTAAGTTACATTTTATCTTTTATCACAACAGGTAACATCTTCTGTGCTATTTATGTCAAACATAAATAAGACATTTAATTTAATGTTTGTTTAGTGCTATAGATAGATGCATCTTACTGTCTGGAAACATGTGCATAATAGGAAAATCTCAATTAATTACAGCCAAACTAATCAGTATATTTTAGAAGTAACAATTCTAGTATTTTATTTTACAAATAACAAAGGCTACTATAATTCGATTTAATTTCATCAGAGAAGTTGAGTATATTGGAAAAGATAAAGAAAGAGAATACAATCTGTATTAATATCTAACATTTATGAATGATATGGTTTGGCTGTTTCCCCATTCAAATCTCGAATTGTATCTCCCGGAATTCCCATGTGTTGTGGGAAGGATCCAGGGGGAAGTAATTGAATCATGGGGGCTGGTCTTTCTTGTGCTATTCTCATGATAGTGAGTAAGTCCCACAAGATCTGATGGTTTTATGAGGGGTTTCCACTTTTGCTTCTTCCACATTTTCTCTTGCCATCACCGTGTAAGAAGTGCCTCTTGCCTCCCACTATAATTCTGAGGATTCACCACCCATGTGGAACTTTAAGTCCAATTGAACCTGTTTTTATTCCCAGTCTTGGGTATGTCTTTATCAGCAGTGTGAAGGCAAACTAATACACTGAGGTTCAGCATAGTGACATTTGTAGAAGATTTAATAAACCGACTAAAACAAACAAACAAAAGAACTTCTGTTGCTATCTGAATAGATTTATTGAGCTGATGCAGTCATCTTGAACAGCTAATTAATATCTATTATTTTGGATAGCAACTATAGAGAACTTATAAATCTTCCATCATTCAATATTTTCCCTTCAACATGTAATGGGCAATTAAATCATTTACACTGATGTAACTGTACTATTTTCCAATACAGTGGGGGAAAAATATGTAAAGCTATAACAAATAAAAGTGAAAATTCATTTTTTAACAAGTCTGAATAGGTGATTGTTTCACTGAAAATTATAATTCAAGCAATGTGAACCAGAGACTTTGTTTTCATCACCATAAAAAAAGAAAAAGATCTTAAAGTTTGCATTTTTTCAGTACAGAGTAACAGTTAAATGTTGTATAAGTCCATGTAGACAATTAAAGCCAACAAGCTTTTAATTACTTTTTGTTAATCCAAGTCAAATAACCATTTTAGCAATACATTAAAATAAGAAATTCATTTATATTATATGAAATCAATGAGTAAATGACAAAAGTTTATTTCATTTAGAAATAAGATGACCTTTTTTTCCTTCAGTTAATAAATTTGATTTATCTTATTTATCTTTCAAAATGCAATTAGTTATAACATGAATAGAAAATACCATAGAGGGTGCTTACGGAAGCACTTCTGATTTTATCCTTATATGAGTGTTATGACATACTTAATAATATAAATAATAATATGATGAACAAGTGAATATACATGGAAAAATGTCAGTGTTAGCTAGGATGACAGCAAAATGTATGACTATTTTTGACTTCTCAAATCTACATCCTTCAATTCCTGCAGCCACTCACATTCTCTGAAGTTAAACCTTCTACTTTGTGTTCTGAGGTTATATTATCTGTCTCATTTACTACAAAGTTCACCAAGTGGAAACTTCCCTTAAAATCATTGAGTTTTGCATGCAAATTGTCTTGGCAGAGATATAGACCAAAAATAAAAAATGGTTTAATAATTCTTTTGTGTTGTAGGCTTAGAAAGATAAATTTGTCAGTAAATCATTGCTGATGTGACAAAACTTACACCATCTGTCTTCATGAATAGGAGGATTATATATGGAAGACTTCTTTTTTTTTTTTTCTGGAGACAGAATCTCGCTCTGTCACCCAGGCTGGAGTGCAGTGGTCGGATCTCAGCTCACTGCAAGCTCCGCCTCCCGGGTTCACGCCATTCTCCTGCCTCAGCCTCCCTAGTAGCTGGGACTACAGGCACCCACCACCTCGCTTGGCTAGTTTTTTGTATTTTTTCTTTTAGTAGAGATGGGGTTTCACCAGGTTAGCCAGGATGGTCTCGATCTCCTGACCTCGTGATCCACCCGTCTCGACCTCCCAAAGTGCTGGGATTACAGGCTTGAGCCACCGCGCCCTGCCTATATGGAATATTTCTATGTTAAGTTATGTTTAAGAATAGAGAATAGAACTTTCTTCTCGGTATAATTCCAAACAATATTTTATCCTCTAGTTTTAATAAGTATTTTGATATTTTTGTAACAATATTTTAAAATTCTGATAATTTTCTTATTCATTGCTATGGCTCTAAATCATCTTTTATATTAGTAATTTTTATCTTTCCCTTTGTTATTTTGCAAGTACCATGTTTCTTAATTTAGAATTATATAGCTATCATTAGGTATATTGTTATAAATAAGAAAATAAACATACTTTTACAATACTTTTATTCATGTAATAGTTATTAGGTGGAAATGTTAATTCAAATTCTCGTTTAATATCTGAGATATAGTGATGATTTAGACATGGTTCCTGCTCTCAAGGAGCTCAGTTTAATCAAAGAAAAAAACTAAACAAATAAAAAAATTCATTATCATATCTTCTTTTCCTATATGTAAAATTGCAGGCTCCGGATTTTAGATATTGAAAACATCACTTATATATCTGTTGTTGGTAGTGACAGTTGTGCTCAATATACAATTTATCTTTTCATAAAAACTCAGTGCTGTAATTCTGGATTATTTAAATGTGTCAAGTTGCACTACGGAAGCATAAGAAAAAGAACATTAAACTTTGCCTGGAAGGAGACAGAGATGTTTCCTCACTACATTATTTCGTTTTCATGATGCTGATAAAGCCATACCCAAGACTGGGAATAAAAAGAAGTTTAATTGGACTTACAGTTCCACATGGGTAGTGAGACCTCAGAATCATGGTGGGAAGCAAAAGGCACTTCTTACATGGTGGCAGCAAGAGAAAATGAGGAAGAAGCAAAAGCAGAAACCCCTGTAAAACCCATCAGATCTTGTGTGACTTATTCAATTTCATGAGAATAGCACAGGAAAGACTGGCCCCCATAATTCAATTACCTTCCCCTGAGTCCCTTCCCTAAAACATGGTAATTCTGGGAGATACAATTCAACTTGAGATTTGGGTTGGGGGCACAGCCAAACCATATCATTCAGTCCCTGTCCCCTCCAAATTTCATGTCCTCACATTTCAAAATCAATCATTCCTTCCCAACAGTCCCCAAAAGTCTTAACTCATTTCAACATTAACCCAAAAGTCCACAGTCCAAAGCCTCATCAGAGACAAGGCAATTCCCTTCCTCCTATGAGCCTGTAAAATCAAAAGCAAGCTAGTTACTTCCTAGATACAATGGAGGTGCAGGTATCGGGTAAATACAGCCATTCCAAATTGGAGAAATTGGGCAAAACAAAGGGGTTACAGGGACCATGCAAGTCCAAAATCCAGGAAGGTAGTCAATTTAAAGCTCCAAAATGATCTCCTTTGACTCTAGGTCTTACATCCAGGTCACACTGATGCACAAAGCACAAAATCATGCTGATGCATGATTCCCATGGTACTGAGCAGCTATGCCCCTGTGGTTTTGCAGGGTACAGTCTCCCTTCTGGCTGTTTTTGTGGTCTGGCATTGAGTGTCTGTGGCTTTTCCATGTGCACAGTGTAAGCTGCTGGTGGATCTACCATTCTGGTGTCTGGAGGATGGTGTCCCTCTTCTCACAGCTCCACTAGGCAGTTCCCCAGTAGGGACTCTGTATGGGGACTCCAACCCCACTTTTCTCTTCCACACTGCCCTAGCAGAGGGTCTGTGTGAGGGCCCCAACCCTGAAGCAAACTTTTGCCTGGACGTCCAGGTGTCACCATACATCTTCTGAAATCTAGGCAGAGGTTCATAAACTTGAATTCTTGACTCCTGTGCAACCACAGGCTCAACACTACATGGAAGCTTCCAAGGCTTGGGGCTTTCACACAGCCTCAGCTGTACATTGTGAAGCCACAGCCTGAGCTGTACACTGGCCCCTGTCAGTCATGGCTGGAGTGGCTGGGACACAGGGGACTAAGTTCCTAGGCTGCACACAGCTTGGGGACCTTGGGCCTGGCCCAGGAAACTACTTTATCCTCCTGGGCCTGGAGGCCCAGGATGGGAGGGGCTGTTGTGAAGGTCTCTGGAGTGGCCTGGAGACATTTTCCCCCATGGTCTTGGGGATTAACAATAGGCTCCTTGCTACTTATGCAATTTTCTGTAGCTGGTTTGAATTTCCCCTCAAAAAATGGGATATTCTTTTCTATCACATTGTCAGGCTACAAATTTTCTGAACTTTCATATACTATTTCTCTTTTAAAACAGAATGCTTTTAACAGCACCCAAGTCACCTCTTGAATGATTTGCTGCTTAGAATTTTTTTCTGCCAGATACTCTAAATCATCTCTCTAAAGTTCAAAGTTCCACAGATCTCTAGGGCAGGGGCAAAATGTCACCAGTCTCCTTACTAAAACAAAAAAGACTCACCTTTGCTCCAGTTCCCAAAAAATTCCTCATCTCCATCTGAGACCACCTCAGCCTGACCTTATTGTCCATATCACTGTCTGTATTTTGGCCAAAGCCATTCAAGAAGTCTCTAGGAAGTTCCAAACTTTCCCACATTTTTGTGCCTTCTTCTGAGCCCTCCAAACTGTTCCAACCTCTGCTTGTTACCCAGTTCCAAAGTCTGTTTCACATTTTCACGCATGTTTTTAGTAACTTCCGACTCTGTGGGTACCAATTTACTGTATTAGTGCGTTTTCACACTGCTGATAAAGACATACCCAAAACTGGGAGAAAAATAGTTTTAATTTGACTTACAGTTCCACATGGCTGGGGAGGCCTCAGAATCATGGCAGGAGGTGAAAGACACTTCTTACATGGCTGCAGCAAGAGAAAATGAGGAAGAATCAAAAACAGAAACTCCTGATAAGCCCGTCAGATCTCGTGAGACTTATTTAATATCAGGAGAATAGCACGGGAAAGACTGGCGCCTATGATTCAATTATCTCCCCCTTGGTCCCTTCCACAATATGTTGGAATTCTGGGAGATACAACTCAAGTTGAGATTTGTATGGGGATACAGTCAAACCATATCACTCGAGGATTCAATGTGTTACTGAAATGCTAAGCATTCAGTCTAGTTCCTCTTGCTTGCACCACAGAAAACCAATACTAGGACAATGAGTATTGCCAAGGAAAGAGAATTTAATGGTATGGTGCAGAATGAGCATTGTCAAGGAAGCAGAATTTAATGGGGTGCTTTAATGGGATACCGCCACCAAGGATATGGGAGGGAGATCAGTCTCAAATGCATCATCCCAAACAACAAAAATTCGGGGTTTATAAGGCAGGGAGAAATATAACTACATGTGGGAAAATAGGAATTAGGGAGGGGTAAGGAATAGGAGTTGGTCAACAGGCAGCAGGTGGTCGATTAGGCAAACATGACAGATGAGGGATCTGGCATCTTATTGTCCAGATAAGATGATCTGGTAAGTTTCAGTTCCTTGATACTATCAGGGAGACCTGAAGGTCAGTTTCCTGAGCAAATAACTCAGATAAGATGAATGCAAGTTTAAAGCTTTAAGGCCAGGGGGGTCAAATTTCTGTGTTTATCCAAAAACCATAAACATTAGTCCTATAGTGAAGGTGGGCAGGTTTCAAAAGACCTGGGTTGTCTTTTGACTGAATACATTGAAATAATGTTAAAAGTAGCCTACTTTAAACATTCTAATTTAACTTTTCTGGAAAAAGTTATAAAGAATTATATGTAATTAAAAATGTGTAAACTGATATGTTAGAAAATTAAATTTTTATCTTTAGTCACAGACACACAAGTTCCTGTTCCCAGATGCAATTGTTCTTACTAGATTAGTGGATTTACTTCCAGAAATGTTTACATAAACTGTTTCTCTCTCTCTCTCTCTGTGTGTGTGTGTGTGTGTGTGTTTGTGTGTGTGTATTGTTTTAATGTGATGAATTCTTTTTTGTTAGAATTGTATTTAGGAATTTCTTCATTGATATTTATCAGTGAGATTGATACGCAAATATGTTACTTTTGTGTTGACATCCTATGTAAGATTTGGGACGCTCCAGTGACCGAATTGATTAGGGCACAGTACCTATATGTTAGATATGATATAAAAGTTGCTGCATCAAATACCTAAATGATTTGATACCTTTTTTCTCCAAGTTTTGGATAATGCTATATGGCATAGAGTGAATTTGTCACTTAAAGTCTCTGTGAGATGCCCTTGTGAAAAAATCCTAACCTGGTGCTTTCTTGAAGAGAGAATCCCTTAGATAATTTTATTTACTCAATACAGTCATTTTTTTTTCAGTTTAAACTTCCTATATTCTGGTTTAGTTTTGATAGTTTGTACTTTTATGAAATTATCTATTTTATCCATGTTCACTCATTTACTTCATAAAGTGGAACAAAGAACTTTCAAAAAATTTTTCTAATTTTTTTCTATATCTGTGGCAACTTTCGACTTAACTACCTTTTTAACTGTATACAATTTTCTTGTTTTCTATCTTGATTTAATTTAGTTAACATTTTATATGTTTTCCTGCTTTGTTATGTAAAGAATGATTCTTGGTTTTATTCATTACTACAGCAATTTCATGGTTTTGAATTATTCAATTTGTGTTAGTTTTATTGTATTTTATCACTCTTTTGATTTATTTTGTGGTTTTAACATTATTTTATATATCGGTTGTTCAATTATTTTATCTTCATTCTTTCATTTAAGCCAACACAATTATTTTCTACTAGCATCTTTCTCTAGGAACTGCTTTAGTTCACCGACCATGGTTGTGATATATGGAATTTTCATTGTAACTTTTTGCCTGAATATAAACCTTGAATTTGATTTTCACTTTAATAAAAGCTTAAAAGGGAAAGATTGTTTTTCCCACCCAACTAGGTAATTATTAACTGTTGTCATTTTTTTAGGTTAATTTTAGTATTATAATTTGCTTATATTATGTTTTCTGTTCTATTTATACTGGTTATAATTAGATTTTGTATTTTTTCTTTAACATATTCCATAAGCACTTGGAAAAAAGAATGTTTTTTATATATCCAGAGTAATCTTCAAAATATGGGCATCATTAAATAAATAAATTATATGTGCCTTATTAACTATATTACTAGGTATAGAAACTTTTCCCCTCTTGTTTCATTATAGACTGATAAAGGTACTTTAGAGTTTACTAATTTATTGAGTTCGTCCTTTTTTCTTGTGTTTTGTATCTATTTTGCTTTACGAACCACAGAATGATCTTTTTGCTTTCATATGTGATATGGTATAGCAGAATATTTTATCATGTCTATCTCATTTTATTTTTTATGTTATAGCATTTTTCCTTTCATTATATCATGTTTGTTTTATTTTGTGTCAGTTTCCTGTCACTATTTGAGAGGTTACAATTTAATTTGGTCTTCCTTTTTATCTATAATGCTATGTAATATATATTTAGCCAACTATATAGGCAGTGTTCATTGATTTTCTGCTAGGTGTAACAATAAAAAATAAATATTTTCCAAGTTTTTATCCCTATCATCATTCTATTTACTTTCATGTATTTATAAGTATTATTTTACTTTTGGGTATCAGAGTTTTTTTTTACATTTCTGCTAGAGTTAACTGAAAAAGAATTTACTGAAAAATAGTTACCCATATATGTGATATTTTATTAGTTTTAAATAATTTTTTATGTGTGTGAAAAAGGAGGAAATAACATTACCTACCAAAGTTTTCTTCTCCTTTCCTGACATCTCTATTTATATATTTTCCAGTTTGAAGGTTTATGGTAGTCACATGGTAATTTGTAAACCTAAGTTCAATATCAACTTGTTCATAGCCACATACTGCTCTTGCCGTAGTTTCAGCATCATCTCAGGGTTGTCTGAAGTTCAGCCTCAAACAGTGTGTTAAATAAAAGCTTATGAGCAATATGCAAGCAATATATTCCCTGAGTTATTGCAAATTCATAAGGATCTTTTACCTTTATATTTGAATGTATTTGGGTTGTGTATAAAGTCATTGAGTCATATTTTCTTCTTCTTTCCTGGAGCACCCTGTAGTCATCGTTCAATTGCCTTTTACCAGTGAACATCACTAGAGACAACGCTGAAACCATTTTCATTTTCCTCTTTAAGTGACTTCATCTTCTTGTGTGTTTGTACAATAGTTTTTATTTTCTTTTATATTTAAAGCCTAGTACATTTATTAGGCTGTGTCTTACCTTGAGGGACTATTTTTCTTTTTTCTCCTTTTCCTGATACAGAGTGTGACTCTATACTCTGGATAATAAAATCTCTATTATTTAGTGCAGGCTTCCTCAAATTATATTTAAAAACTTTTTAAAAATATTATTTTGGTGATGTTCATCAAGGAAAACGTGATTTACCTACGGAAATCTCTTTCATGAGATACACACACACACACGTGTATATATATACACACACACCCAACTACATACATGTGTACATTTACTATATGTATATACACATATACATACATATACACACATGCATATATAATACAAACACACATATATACACATATATAAATCCAGTGAAGCAGTGGAATGTGGTGATTAAACATAAGACTCTAAAATGGACGTGATTAAAATACAGACTCTGGCTCTACCATTTATATATTGTGAGCCCTGGGAAAATCATTTAATTATTTAATTATCATTGTATCTCAGATTTTTTCAGCAGTAAAATGGGAATGATCATATTCTTAAAAGTTTTTTTTTTGTTTGTTTTGTTTTGAGACAGAGTCCCGCTCTGTTGCCCAGGTTGGACTGCAATGGCGCGATCCTGGCTCACTGCGACCTCTGCCTCCCCCCAAGTTCAAGTGATTCTCCTGCCTCAGTCTCCCGAGTAGCTGGGATTACAGGTGTGAGCCACTGCACCCGGCAGAAGTTGTTTTGACAATTAAGGTTTATATGGTTAGATTTGGTGGAGAGTAAAACATTCAGCACATATTATTATTCATATAATAATTGCTATTATTATTGATACTTTTTAATACATTGCTAATTTTCATTTCAATTTGTTCAGTTTTCCTAATACTAGGCACTCCATCATTAAGTGTTTTCTGTCGCATCATTCATCTTTTCTTTATGTTGCTTCCAATGTGTTATTCATTTATGGATTTGCTTTTTTAAAAATTTTTATTAAAAGTGTTACATGTTGCATTGTCTTATTATGCTCTTGTTTTGCCATACCATACATGATTTCTCGTGTTTTATTTTGACCTTTGTTCCATAAAAGCGATTTTTGTTATTAAAGTCCTTTTAATTTTTTTCATAATTTTTATATATTATTTTCTAAAATAATAGTTTTAGCTATCTCTTTGGCAATTTTACTTGCAGTAATTTTGCATTAATTTCATTGCGGTTTTTAAAATTTAATTGAATTGGATTTCTCTGCCAGTATTTCCCATAGATTTATTTTGGAAGGGCCTGAGTCATTTCCAATTCCAAGACAATGAGATTTATTTTTATGAGAGGGTTTTGTGAGCGAGTTCTTTTATCTCCTACTTTTCTCAGGCAACGGAACGTATTGCTTCCAGTTCAATCACTGACCCATCCCAGTCACTGCCCCGAGCTTCTTGACAAAATGCAGCACTCTTAAATATTGCTCATTTATATGATTGAAAACCCAACCAAGTCCTGGAAAGCTCCCCCTGCTATCCCAGAGACCTACTTTCAGTGCATGTAAACAAAGTTGTATTGGTTTGCACCTTTGCTTCTACCCCTGTCTTTAAGAAATGTAAGCTGCTGCTCAGTGTAGCCTTTCTTTTTATTGCATCTTCTTGTACACCTGTCTGACTCTCCCTGCATTTGGGATTTCTTCCAATGAACTTGTGATATAAGGTTTCAGGTTTTTCCATACGGTTTATCAAAGATGGAATTTACATTTTTATTTCTCATTCCTTCTAGAATTTTGGAGTAAATCCCAAGAAGAGATAAGGAAAAATACAAACAAGTTCACTTTGATAAAACCAGTTTTAAAATATACTTTTATTATTTTTCAAATAGTAAGCCACATGGGATGTTATTAAAATTGTATTTGTAAAGTATTTGACTTAAAATAATACTTCATTCTTCAAACTCAGAAGATAATAGATACATCATTCTATTTGGCATTATGATAAGGAATTAGTAAAAGTCAGAAGACAAGAAGAAAAACCAGAAATAATTTCACACAGATTTATTATGTTTATATGTCCCCTTTATCAATTTAAAAGTAATGGTAATTTTAAGGCATTCATTAATTTGTAGAAAGTGAATTACAATAGGTAGTCTATATTTGTTAAAAATTAAATGTTTGTGTTTCAACTTGCAGTCCAAAAGATTTATTTTCTAAAATATGAATTAATTATCTTGAAGTCAAGGATTCAAAATACACAGGTGTGGTTTTAAAAAAGACATGTAGGTTGGGCATGACAGCTCTCACCTCTAATCCGAGTACTTTGGAAGGCCAAGGTGGGCGGCCTAGGCCTTCTAGCCTGGGCATCAGGGTGAAAGTATGTCTCTACTAAAAATACAAAAATTAGCCAGGTGTGGTGGCACGTGCCTGTAATCTAAGCTACTCAGGAGGCTGAGGCACGAGAATTGCTTGAACCTATGGAGGCCGAGGTTGCAGTGAGCTGAGATCGCACCACTGCACTTCAGCCTGGGAAACAGAGAGAAAGAAAACAGATATGTAAATCATCAGTATGATACAGTGGTGAAAAGCTCACATTTTATTTCCATGCGGTCTTGGATTTTTTGTTGCTTTTTTATCTTTTATGCAGTGTTGTTTTAATGTAAGTGTTTGACAATATTGTTTTATAGCTACTAGCAAGATGTATATGTGTAACTCACAAATGTGATCAATATCACTTACTCATTACAATGAAGCAAACAACAATAAATCTTACAGGAAATGCTGGAGGGTAATATATATATTAAAGACATTCATCAATAAAAGTCACAAAATTTCTGCATTTAGCAAAATGTTTATTAAACAACATTAAAAGAAAATATAATCTAATGTGAAGAACCGCGTAAGAATTACATTTTCAAATTGTGTATCTTCTGCAACCATAACAAAGAAAATACTACATAGAAAAAAATATCAAAGGCAAGAAAACTTGAAAAAATATTTAAACATATTTCTCTAGCATAAATCTTGTTATGAATTATAATAAGATTTTTAGCCTCCTACTTGTAGGGATATTCCATCTGTCAATAGCTTAAACTTAAATTAAAAACATTGAAATATGAGGGCACATTATTTTGTTTAGAGCTTTTATAATATCTTGGACGTGCTAACTTATAAAACTGGAAAAAAATATGAACTTAAGAGTTTAGTTAGCAAATATAATTTAATGATTTTTCATGCTAAATGTTTAATATATTTTGCAATGTGTGAAATTGAAAGCCTTTATTTAGAAAAATATATTTTCACAACACTTTATCTTTTATTTATATTCAACACATGTGTATTCATCATCTAAAATATGAGGCACCATGACACCAGTGAGAATTGAAAGACAAAACAAATACCTGATTTTTTTTAAACAATTAAACATGTTGTTAATAATTCCTAATTTCAATATTCTTTCACCTGCAGTGAACTGCACTCATCTTAAATACACATCTTAATGCATTTCTACCTGTACTTTCACCCATAAAATCATCTTCCAAATAGGATGTAGAATTTCTTCAGCATCAGAGAATCCTCCTGCTTGCCCTGTTTAACAATCAATATCATACACATGTAACTGCTATTTTTGTTCTCTGTCAACCACAAATTAATTTTTCCTGATTGTGAACTTGCTCCCACTCTTGCCAACACACTTGATAAAAGTATAGTGAAGGTATATGAGGGTGCCATGGCTTAGTTACCATTACTAAACAAGTCACACATTGCTATCCCTTGCCTCATCCAGCCCACTGTGGAAACTGGTGTTACCTCGGTTCCTTGAGGCTTTTGCTGAATGAAACAAGAGGTTGAAATTTTACAAGTCTCCGTGACAAACCTTTCAGGTACTTTCAAGAAATTTGTTGGCCGGGCGCGGTGGCTCAAGCCTGTAATCCCAGCACTTTGGGAGGCCGAGACGGGTGCATCACGAGGTCAGGAGATCGAGACCATCCTGGCTAACACGGTGAAACCCCATCTCTACTAAAAATACAAAAAAAAAACCTAGCCGGGTGAGGTGGCGGGCGCCTGTAGTCCCAGCTACTCCGAGGGCTGAGGCAGGAGAATGGCGTAAAACCCGGGAGGCGGAGCTTGCAGTGAGCTGAGATCCGGCCACTGCAGTCCAGCCCGGGCGACAGAGCAAGACTCCGTCTCAAAAAAAAAAAAAAAAAATTTGTTTTGCTACCATAGCCTCTGATACTTTCTCTTCATTTTCTTTTTCCAGTTTGAGATTATACACTAAACAGAATTTATATTGAGTTTATACACTAAATAGAATAAAACTTTGTGATGGTATTACTGTCTTAAGAGGGACATGTAATAAGTATTTGTGGTTAGTCTGTCATGTTTATTGGAAAATTTACAATGTTGTTAAACATTATTGATCATGTATATTGAGGTATAATGATCATACAGTAAAATTTAACCTTTTTAGAGCAAAATTATGAGTTTTTATACTCATACATTGCTGTGAAACCACTACTACCATCAAGGTGCAGAACATTCTTAACCCCAAATTATCTCTTGCACCAACTTACGGTTAAACATACCCCAACTCCCAATCCTTGGCAACCTCTCATTAATTTATAAATTTACTTTGTTCAGAATGAGATATAAATGTAATCACAGTCTTCTGGTTTGCACCATTTTTAATGAGAACGTTTGGAATGTTTCCAACACAAAATAATGACAAATGTTTGAGGAGTCTTTAATTCTTATCACTGTTCCTCTGAGTGTAATGTGTCCTTATTCTATTACCAGCTTTATGATTTTTTCTTTATTTTTGGGTTTACATAAACTTGAATATGAAGCATATAGGTGTTTTCTATTTGTTTATTGTTTATTTATTGTTCTTTGTCCTGCTTGGGAATCAATGCCTGTCCTGTGCATATAGTTAATGTTGAAGCTTACTGGTATTTTTGAACAATTAATGGTCATTCAGTGTTTTATATTTTTATTTTAGAAACTTTTATTTGTATTTTGCTAATTTTGAGAGGTAACATTGTATGTTTTTATCATATACAACATGAGGTTTTAAGTTGTACATACATTGTGGATGATTAAATCTAGTTCATTAACAAATCCATTACTTCATATAGTCATCATTTTTGTGATAACACTCAACATCCACTGTCTTTATATTTTCCAAGAATACAATATGTCATTAACTATAATCACCTTGCCGTAAAATAGATTTTTTGGAATTTATTTCTCCCATTTTATCATGCAGTCTTTAAATTTTTTTCTTTTTATTTCTCACCTTCTCTTTCTGGAATTCCAACTGCACATGTTATAGAGTTTGATTTTTTTTTTTTTTTTTTTTTGAGATGGAGTCTAGCTTTGTCACCCAGGCTGGAGTGCAGTGGCCGGATCTCAGCTCACTGCAAGCTCCGCCTCCTGGGTTTACGCCATTCTCCTGCCTCAGCCTCCCGAGTAGCTGGGACTACAGGCGCCCGCCACTTCGCCCGGCTAGTTTTTTGTATTTTTTAGTAGAGACGGGGTTTCACCGAGTTAGCCACGATGGTCTAGATCTCCTGACCTCGTGATCCGCCCGTCTCGGCCTCCCAAAGTGCTGGGATTACAGGCTTGAGCCACCGCGCCCGGCCCTAGAGTTTGATATTTTCATCCAAATATTTGATTTGCTATTTCTTTTTAAATTATTTTTAAAAAATTTCTCCCTGTGTTTTAAATTGTGTGATTAATACTGACTACTTTTCAAGGTCACTGTTTTTTCCCTTGGCTATCTTTAGTCTACCTATGAGTCTGTCAAAAATATTCATCATCTCCTATTAGGTATATTATTTTCTAGTACAGACAGTCCTTGACTTACAGTAATTTGACTTTTTTTTTTTTTAACTTTTTGATGGTGCAAAAGCAATATGCATTGAGTAGAAACCATACTTCACATTCTGAATTTTGATCTTTTCTAAGCTAGCAATATGCAGCATGATAATCTCTCGATTCTGAGCAGTGACAGCACACTGTGGCTCACAGTCTGTCATGAGATCATGACAGTGAACATGCAATACAACGTATAATATCTCCCTAAAGCACACCATATCTGCTAACTCATCAACTATGATTTCTCAGTGCCTTCTATCAGCTCTTCTGGAGCCTCATCAGAAAAGAGAGAAATTGATGACCCTGCATTTGTAGCATCCCCATCATCCAGCAATTAATTTTAGTTTAATGCTTTAAGTGTTATTCAGGCCCAATGTGTTTTCAGCTGTGTTTGTTAATAGTGAGTACCCATGTAACCATTCTGTTTTTCACTTTCAGTACAGTATTCAATAAAACACATGAGATAGTCAACACTTTATTATAAAATAGGCTTTGTGTTAAATGACTTTGCCCAACTGTAAGTTAATATACATGTTCTGAGTACATTTAGAAAGGCTAGGCTGGCCGGGCGCGGTGGCTCAAGCCTGTAATCCCAGCACTTTGGGAGGCCGAGACGGGTGGATCACGAGGTCAGGAGATCGAGACCATCCTGGCTAACACGGTGAAACCCCGTCTCTACTAAAAACTACAAAAAACTAGCCGGGCGACGTGGCGGGCGCCTGTAGTCCCAGCTACTTGGGAGGCTGAGGCAGGAGAATGGCGTAAACCCGGGAGGTGGAGCTTGCAGTGAGCTGAGATCCGGCCATTGCACTCCAGCCTGGGCGGCAGAGCGAGACTCCGTCTCAAAAAAAAAAAAAAAAAAAGAAAGGCTAGGCTAAGTTATGATGTTCGGTAGGGTAGGCGCATTTAATGCATTTTCGACTTATGATGGGTTTTCTGGTACCCATTGAAAGGGGAGGAGCATCTGTGCTTCCATTTGACCCAATTTCATACATTTCATCTCCTTGCTGAAATCCTGCCATCAGTTCATGCATGTTGTCTACATTTTTACTAGGTTTTTAATCCTATTATTGATTGCTATTTTCAATTCCATGCCTTTAGTAATAATATTTAGCTTCTCTCTTGAGTTTTATCAATTGAATGCATTATATCTTGAAAGTGCGTTGATTTTTCTTCCTTTTATCAGTAACTCATAAACTTTGATTGTATGCCAGACACGTATAGGGTATATTTGGGATAGAAATAAACAGATTTGTGCTTAGAACTGGAGTGCCTCTTTCTCCTAGGTCAGTGGTTTATGCCATTCTAGTCAGAAGTAGAGATGACTTTAAATTTATTTTATTTTATTTTACTTTTATTGGCATCTTCAAAGCACCATTGAGTTCAAATTACTACAGTCTTACTGTAAACTCATTGCTTGAGGGTTTTTTTTTTTTTTTTAGTCATTGTTCTGCTCCATCCTCTACTCTCAGTTTCCTTTGTATGCTTCTGTCTCAGAGAAAGTCTGTTTTGAAGTTTTTTCTCCTCCCCTGCCATATGCTACTTGCTACTTACTAATCTGGTGGTGGTGTGAAAGAAGGAGCTCTCTGTTTCCTTAATCCACCCTAAGTCTTAGGCAAACATTGTGTCTCTGGATATCAGGGGTTCAATATTTTCCATAATCATGTCCCCCTTCTCCATGGGAGAAAAATTCTGCCTTAAAATATGTACAATAGGGAGTTTCTTTCTCTTTTCCTAGCAGTAGGAGACCTCTATTGGCATTTCCTGCCTCTGACCCAGGGGTAGAGGTTGTTTTTCCTCTCTTCCCTTCTAACAGTTGCATCAGGTCTTCACCAGTGTCTTGGGAGTGACAGAGTTTTCTGATTTTCTCTGGAAACACAAAGCTTTTGCTCCTCAGAATGAGATTCTATGTGGGGCTTTATGCTTTTCCTACAGCTGTGGCTTCAGATGAATCAGTCTTTTTCTAATGCCTTATCACATGATTGTAAGATGAATGAAAATAACATATTTACAACAAAACATCTCAAAGGAACACATGGCAGTATGTCAGATAGTTTGTATACAAGAAACTTGCTCCATGGCCTGAAATTTTTGTTTCAATATGGCTGTCTCGCTTAATGCAGTCAA
Source organism: Trachypithecus francoisi (assembly GCF_009764315.1). Classification (NCBI taxonomy): domain Eukaryota; kingdom Metazoa; phylum Chordata; class Mammalia; order Primates; family Cercopithecidae; genus Trachypithecus; species Trachypithecus francoisi. Next base: position 65,688,627 of record NW_022681469.1, read on the forward strand.
AATCATCTCAAAGGAAAGGAAATCAGAAGAATCTATCCTCTATTTTTAGGAATTTTCCCATCAAGCACAGTCAACAGACTGTGACAAATAATATAAAATACAATTTACGGAGAAATTAAATTGACATGAACTTATTTTTGTTGTTTTCGCATGAAATACCAAATTAATGGTTGTAGGTAAGTGTATAATCACATTATCAACTCTTGCTACGTTATGCAACATGAAAGAAAGTATCATTGAATGAGGAAGATTTTAGCAACAGTATACTGGCATATAGATTTCAGGTAGGAAAATAAGTATTTAACTTAGATTTCTTACTGTTTTCAAAAGTTTGCTGTAAACTATTGCAAATTAAAACAAAATAATTATGTGTGCATCCATTTCATACATTATATACATCAATATTCATACATCAATATATTCACTTTGGGGATTGTGTTCTAAAAATTACAATATGATAATTTACATCCCTGGTGTTGAGAGGAAAGAATGATATTCCTAAGCTTATTCTTCAAAATCATTTTTGGTTTATGTTATTGTTAAGTTTCAGAATGTATACTTTCAGCATGTCACAAAAATACAAAATGTCTTTTCTGTATTAGACTCTGATTTACATAATGTTTGAATTGTCAAAGACCAAAAAAGCATACGTGGCTTGTGAAAGGTATATATATCACTTTTTTTCCTCTTAGAGAAAATAAAATTAAAACTGTAAATGTATGCACAATAACTTTTAATTGTGATATATTAAATAATCTTAGAGTATGGCTCTGTTTTCTTTATAAAATTTAGATTGTAGCAAGATGTGACCATTTCATTGAATATGTGATCATGAGCTTGTTGATTATGAAGACATAAACAAGATATTATCTATTTATTTATATGATATTATACATTGACAGATAAAATTGTATATGTATACTTTGTACTGCATGCTGTTTTGAAGTATGTACATATTGTGGAAAGACCAAATATGGCTAATTAACATACACATTACTTCACACATTTATAATTTTTGTGGTGAGAACACTTTGCATTTACTCTGTTAGCATTTTCAAGAATACAACAGATTATTATATCTTATCAACAATTTCCTAACTTAGATTTTAAAATTTGCATAGTGATAAGTTTAAATATCTCCCGTACACACATTTGCACATCCAGTATCAGACTTGTCTGGTTTGTAAAATTCTGCCTTTAAGACACAGAAACACACAGATACACACAATCTTCCTCTCTCTGTCTCTCTCTCTCTTTCTCTCTCTCTCTCTCTCTCTCTCTGTCTCTCTCTCTCTCTCCTTTGTGTTATATGTACATATAAATTTAGAGATTGCAAAACAAACTAGCAACTTTTATTATATATTTGACCAGATGAATTGTAAAGGCAATGTATACAATTGTTAATTCTTGCATTTATTAGTCTTTTAGAAACAGCTTGAAATTTTCTAGGTTGAACAATAATACATTATTACAAACACAGATTTAATAATATATTAATATTGACAGGTTATGAATTTATTTAATAATATTAATATTTCAGATTCACTCAGTAAATTCCTGAGTATGTTCTATGTGTAAGTTTCTTTAATGATGAGATACAAAAAACATAATGGCTGCCCCTGAAGAACTTAGAATCAAATAAATGTTTGGCATTTGTGTATATAATAGCAATGCAAACTTGGACATATTACGCTTTCAAGTCAGTTATTTTATTTATTTATTATTTTAATAGGTTTTTGGGAAACAGGTGGTATTTGGTTACATGGATAAGTTCTTTAATGGTGATTTCTGAGATTTTGGTGCCCCCGCCACCCAAGCAGTGTACACCATACCCAATGTGTACACAATGTATAGTCTTTTATCCCTTATCCCCCTCCCATTCCCCCCCCAAGTCCCCAAAGTCCACTGTATCATTCTTATGCCTTTGTGTCCTCATAACTTAGCTCACACTTATTAGTGAGAACATACAATATTTGGCTTTTCATTCTTGAGCTACTTCATTTAGAATAATGGTCTCCAATTCCATCCAGGTTGCTGCAATTGCCTTTATTTCATTCCTTTTTATGACTGACTAGTATTCTGTGGTATATATATCTACCACATTTTCTTTATCCACTTGATTGATAGGCACTTTTGCTGCTTCCATACAATTGCTGCTTGCAATTGTAAATTGTGCTGCTATAAACATGCTTGTGCACTTATTATTTTCATATAATGACTTATTTTCCTCTCTGGGTAGATTCCCAGTGGTGAGATTGCTGGATCAAAGGGAAGATCTATTTTTAGTTCTTTAAGGAAGCTGCACACTGTTTTCCACAGTGGTTGTACTAGTTTACATTCCCACCAGTAGTGTAGAAGTGTTCCTTTTCACCACATCCATGCTAACATCTATTTTATTTTTATTTTTTTGAAATTATGGCCATTCTTGCAGGAGTAAAGTGGTATCACATTATAGTTTTGATTTGCATTTCAGTGATGATTAGTGATGATGAGCATTTTTTATATGTTTGTTGACCACTTGTACATCTTCTTTTAGAATTTTTTATGCATTCCCTTAGGCCATTTTTTGCTGGAATTGTTTATTTTTTTCTTGCTGATTTGTTTGGGTTCCTTGCAGATTCTGAATATTAGTCCATTGTCAGATGTGTAATTTGCAAAGGTCTTCTCTCACTTTGTGGGTTGTCTGTTTATGATGCAGATTATTTCTTTTCCTATGCAGAAACTTTTTAGTTTACTTAAGTCTCATCTACTTACCTTTGTTTTTGTTCCATTTGATTTTGGGTTCTTGGTCATGAAGTCTTTGCCTAAGCCAGTGTCTCAAAGGGTGTTTCCAACATCATCTTTTAGTATTTTTATGGCTTCAGGTCTTATATGTAAGTCTTTGATCCATCTTGAGTTCATTTTTGTATAGGGTGAGAGATAAGGATCTGGTTTCATTCTTCTACATGTGGCTTGCCAATTATCTTAGCACCATTTGTTGAATAAAGTGTCCTTTCCACATTTTATGTTTTTGTTTGTTTTATTGAAGATTAGTTAGCTGTAAGTATTTGGCTTTATTTCTGGATTTTCTATTGTGTTCTATTGGTCTATGTGCCTATTTTTATACCAGTACCATGTTTATTTGGTAACTACAACCTTATAGCATAGTTTAAAATGAGGTAATGTGATGCCTCCAGGTTTGCTCTTTTTGTTTAGTCTTGCTTTGGCTATGTGGGCCCCTTTTCGGTTCCATATGAATTTTAGAATTGTTTTTTCTAGTTCTGTGAAGAATTATGGTGGCATTTTGATGGGGATTGCATTGAGTTGGCAGTATGGTCATTTTCACAATATTTATTCTACCCATCCGTGAGCATGGATGTGTTTCCATTTCTTTATGTTATTGATGGTTTCTTTCAGCAGTGTTTTATAGTTTTCCTTGCAGGTGTCTTTCACCTCCTTCAATGGGTGTATTCTTAAGTTGTTTTTTGTTTTTTTGTTTTGTTTTGTTTTGGGTTTTTGCAGCTATTTAAAAGGGTTGAGTTCTTGATTTGATTCTTAGCTTGGTCACTGTTGTTGTGTAGCAGTGCTAATGATTTGTGTACATTAATTTTGTATGTTGAAATTTTGCTGAAATTATTTATCAATTCTAGCAGCTTTTTGAATGAGTCCTTAGAGATTTCTAGATATACAATTATATCATTGGTAAACAGTGACAGTTTTACTTCCTCTTTACCAATTTGGATGCCCTTTCTTTCTTTCTTTCTCTTGTCTGATTGCTCTGGCTAGGACTTCTAATACTATGTTGAATAGAAGTAGTGAAAGTGGGCATCCTTGTCTTTTTCCAGTTCTGAGGAAATGCTTTCAACTTTTCCCCATTCAGTATAACGTTGGTAGTGGGTTTGCTATAGAGGGATTTTATTACCTTAAGTTATGTCTCATCTATGCCAATTTTGCTGATCATTTTAACCATATAGGGATTCTTAATTTTGTCAAATGCTTTTTCTGTATCTGTTGAGATGATCATGTGATTTTTGTATTTAATTCTGTTAATGTGGTGTGTCACATTTACTGACTTGCATAAGATAAAACCTCCTTGCATCCTATGAAACTCACTTAATCATGGTGGATTGTCTTTTTGATATGCTGTTGGATATGGTTAGCTATTTATTTTGGTTGAGGATTTTTGCATCTATGTTCATCAGGGTTATTGGTCTGTAGTTTTCTTTTATTCTTATATCCTTTCCTGGTTTTGGTGTTAGAATGATACTGGCTTCATAGAATGATTTAGGGAGGATTCCCCCTTTCTCTATCTTTTGGAGTTGTGTCAATAGAATTGATACCAACTCTTCTTTGAAAGTCTGATAGATTCAGCTGTGACTTTGTCTGGTCCTGGACTTTATTTTTTTTTATTTTTATTTCAATCTCACTGCTTGTTATTGGTCTGTTCAGAGTTTCTATTTCTTTCTGGTTTAATCTAGGAGGGTTATATATTTCCAGGAATTTATCCATCTCTTCTAGATATTTTAGTTTGTGTGAAATAAGGTGTTCACAGTGGCCTTGAATGATCTTTTGTATTTCTGTGGTATTAGTTATAATATTTCCCATTTCATTTATAATTTAGCTTATTTGGATAGTCTCTCTTCTTGGTTAATATTGCTAATATTTTATCAATTTTTTAATATCTTTTCAAAGAATCAGCTTTTTGTTTCACTTATCTTTTTTTTTTTTTTTTTTTTTGAGACGGAGTCTTGCTCTATCGCCCAGGCTGGAGTGCAGTGGCCGGATCTCAGCTCACTGCAAGCTCCGCCTCCCGGGTTTACGCCATTCTCCTGCCTCAGCTTCCCGAGTAGCTGGGACTACAGGCGCCCACCACCTTGCCCGGCTAGTTTTTTGTATTTTTTAGTAGAGATGGGGTTTCACGGTGTTAGCCAGGATGGTCTCGATCTCCTGACCTCGTGATCCACCCGTCTCGGCCTCCCAAAGTGCTGGGATTACAGGCGTGAGCCACCGCACCCGGCCCTGTTTCACTTATCTTTTGTATTGTTTATGTTTGTTTGCTTCAATTTCATTTAGTTCTGCTCCAGTCTTTGTTATTTATTTTATTCTGCTGTGTTTCTCTCTGGTTTATTCTCGTTTCTTTAGTTCCTTGAGGTGTGACTTTGGATTGGCTATTTGTGCTCTTTTAGACTTTTTTATGTAGACATTTAATGCTATGACGTTTCTTCTTATCACCACTTTTGCTGTATCCCAGAGGTTTCGATAGATTGTGTCACCATTATCATTTATTTCAAATAAGATTTTACTTTTCATCTTGATTTCATTGTTGACTCAATGAACATTTGGGCTAATATACATGAATTTGCATGGTTTTGAGAGTTCCTTTTGGAATTGATTTCCAATTTTATTCTACTGTGATTGGAGAGCATACTTGATATAATTTTGATTTTCTTAAGTTTATGGAGACTTGTTTTATGGCCTGTCATATGGTCTATCTGGGAGAATGTTCCATGTGCTGATGAATAGAATGTATATTGTGCAGTTGAGCAGAATGTTCTGTAAATATCTGTTAAGTCCATTAGTTCTAGAGTTTAGGTTAAGTTCATTATTTATTTGTTGATTTTCTGTCTTGATGACCTGCCTAGTGTTGTCAGTGAAGTATTGAAGTCCCCCAATATTATTGTGTTGCTGTCTATCTCATTTCTTAGGTCTAGTGGTAATTGTTTCATAAAATCGGGGGCTCCCATGTTAGGTGCATATGTATTTACAATTGTAATATTTTCCTATTGGATGAGAACTTTTATCATAATATAATGTCTCCCTTTGTCATCTCTAACTGTTGTTTTAAAGTTTGTTTTGTCTGACTGCAAGAATAGCTACTTCTGCTTGCTTTTGGTGTCCATTTGCACGGAATATCTTTCAGAAGATCTTTTTCCATCACTTTACCTTAAGTTTATATGAGTCCTTATGTGTTAGGTGAGTCTCTTGATGACACCAGATACTTGGCTGGTAGATTTTCATCCATTCTCCTATTCTTTATCTTTTAAGTGGAACATTTATTTAGGTCATTTACATTCAACATTTGTATTGAGATGTGAGGTACAGTTTTATTCATCATGCTAGTTGTGAAGGGGCTACATTGTCTGAAGTATATACCCTGGGGTTCATTGTCTCATGCCAGAAAAATTTAGGACACAGACACACGTGAAGAGTTTAGGAGTGGAAGTTTAATAGGTAGAAGAGAAGAGAAAGAGAAACAACCCTCTATATAAAGAAAGGGGTCTTTGAGTGGAAAGGACTGGCAGGCAGTGGATGCACTGAATTTTATAGTAAGGTTTGAGGAGGAGGGGTCTGATTTACTCACGGCTCACAGATTGTTTTGATCAGGTATGATGTTTACATAGTGCAGGAGAAAGTCTCGTCACCCCACCCTAATCTTGTTATTCAAACAAGCTGATCAGCACCATTTTGTCTGCTCTTTACAGTTCATGTGGCTGACAAAGAGAACGGAAGATGGAGCTGCCATCTTGAGCATGTCTAGTCCCTAGTTCCTGCTGGCATTCAACCATGCAAGCTCCCAGCTTATTTGTCTATGTCTGCAGCTCAACTTGACTTTAAAAAGAAAGATTTTTTATTGAAAAAAAAAAAAAAGCCTTACTGAGTGAGGACTCCCATACTCTAATCATCTGCTTAAGTGATATCTTCTTAACTCCTATATCAGTTGTTGCCTGAATACCTTGTTTTTTTCCATTGCTTTATTGTTTTATAGGGCCTCTGAGATTTATACTTTAAAGAGGTTCCATTTTGGAGGTTTGAGGTTTTATTTTAAGATCTGGAACTCCATTTAACCTTTCAGGTAGTGCTGGCTTGATAGTGGTGAATTCTCTCAGTATTTGTTTATCTGAAAAAGACTTTATCTCTCCTTCTTTTATGAAGCTTAGTTTCGCTAGATACAAAATTCTTGACTGGTAATTATTTTATTAAGGGGGCTAAAGACCCCAATCTCTTCTGACCAGTAGGGTCTCTGCTGAGAAATCTTCTGTTTATCTAATAGATTTTCCTGTATAGGTTACCTGATGTTTTTGCCTCATTGCTTTTAAGATTCCTTCCTTTGTCTTGACTTTAGATAACATGATGACTATGTGTCTAGGTGATGATCTTTTTGTGACTGTCTAGGTGATGGTCTTTTTGTGACTAACTTCTAGGGTATTCTTTGTGTTTCCTGTATTTGGATGTCTAGATCTCTAGAAAGGCCAGGGAAGTTTTCCACGATTATTTCCTCAAATATGTTTTCCAACCTTTAGATTTCTCTTTTTCCTCAGGAACACCAATTATTCTTAGATTTGGTCATTTAGCATAATCCCAGACTTCTTGAAGGCTTTGTTTATTTTTTTATTCTTTGTCTTTGTTGGATTGGGTTAATTTGAAAGCCTTTTCTTTGAGCTCTGAAGTTCTTTCTTCTACTTGTTCAATTCTGTTGTTGATAATTTCCCATGTATTCTGCATTTCTCTAAGTGTATTCTTCATTTCCAAAAGCAGTGATTGCTTTTTATTTGTGCTATCTATTTCTCTGGAGATTTCTCCATACATATCCTGTAACTTAAAAAAAAAAAAAATTCTTCAAGTTCATATTCACCTTTCTCTGGTGCCTCCTTGAGTCATTTAATAACCAACCGTCTGAATTCTTTTTCTAGCAATTCAGAGATTTCCTCTTGGTTTGAATCCATTGCTAGGGAGCTTGCGTAATCTTTTGGAGGTGTTAAAGAACCTTGTTTTGTCGTATTTAAATCCATTGCTGATGAGCTAGTGTGATCTTCTGTGAGTGTCAAAGAACCTTATTTTGTCATGTTACCATAATTGTTTTTCTGGTTCCTTCTCATTTGGATAGACTATGTTGGAGGAAATATCTGGGATTAAGAGCTGCTGTTAAGATTATTTTACCCCACGGGGTGCTTCCTTGATGTGATGATCTCCCCTAGGAATGAGGCTTTCTGAGAGTCAAACTGCAGTGATTGTTGGCACTCTTCTTAACAGAGGAGACTACCCCTTGTCTTATGCCCAATTTCTGCCTCCAAAGAAAGAAGAATTAAAAACTAAAAGGCAGAAATGAAATCCACAGGCAGACAGCCTGGTGCTGTGCCCTGGGCCTGGTGAAAGATTGACCCCTGACCTAACCAGTTATGTGATCTATAAATTTCAGACATTGTATGGAAAAGCGTTGTGAAAATCCCTGACCTGTTCTGTTCCATTCTTATCACTGGTGCATGCAGCCTCCAGTCACGTACCCCCTGCTTGCTCAATCGATCACGACCCTCTCACATGGACTGCCTTAGAGGTGTAAGTCCTTAAAAGGGACAGGAATTGCTCACTCAGAGGAGCTCGGTTTTTTGAGACGTGAGTCTTGCTGAAGCGCCCGGCTGAATAAAACCCTTCCTTCTTTAACTTGGTGTTTGAGGAGTTTTGTCTGTGGCTTGTCCTGCTACATTTTGGGTCTACCCACCCAGTGGAGTGGAATTATTGGGCTCCAGGCTGGTCCTGGGGAGTGTCTGCAAAGAGTCCTATGATATGACCTGTCTTCAGGTCTCAGCCGTGTATACCAGAACCTGCTCTGCTAGAGGTAACAGGGGAGTGAGGTGAACTCTGTGTCAGATCTTGGTTGTAGTTTTGTTTTGTGTGCTGTTTTTCTCAAATGCTAGTTATGCGGGCAGTCAAGTTGTCCCGTGGACAGGCTTAGGACCTCTAATTAGCCAGGATGTTACAGGCAGAGGAGTTAGCTCTTGTTTTCTCCTTTATTGGGACAACTTTATTCTTTTATGAGTTGTTGTAATGGTTTGTGTTGGTTGGCCTCCAGCCAAAAATTGGCAAGAAAGTATCAGTTTCAGTAGTATAAGCATGATACAAACCTGCCCTGTGGTCACCTGGAGAAGTACTCAGGTTTTTCAGGCAGTGGGAAGGATCCTATAGCTCCCAAGAGATTATGTCTTTTGTCTTTGGCTACCAGGACACCTAGATAAAGACCAACAGGTGGGGACAGGGTTAGGCCTGTCTAAGCTCAGGCACTCCTTCGGCAGGGCTTGCTGTAGCTGCTGTGGGGATGGGGTGTGTTTCTCAGAGGGATTATAGCTGCACCTGCTGCATCATACAGGTCACCAAAGAAGTGGAGAAAAGTTGGTAGTAACAGGCCTCACCCACCTCCTACACAAGGATAGAGGCCAGTCTCCTTCCCACCATGCTCCCCCAATAGCATCAAGTTTATATCCAGGCAGTTGATGAGCAGGGCTGGGAAATTGCCCCAGGCTACAAGCCTCCCAACTGAGAAAGTGAGCAGGGCTTTAAGGCTTCATTTCTTCCCTCCATGGCTTCTGTGCTTATATCTGCACTTCCTGTTCCTCTCCCATTCCTGGATTTTCCCCTGGAAAATTTGCGCTCAGTTGAAATTATTACAAAGTTCAGCTGGAAGTTTCTTTCTTCCTCTGGGTTTTTCCCCAGTTCCACTAGAAGCCCTCCCTAAGGACCCTGTGAGATAAAGTCAGAAATGATTTCCCTGGGCTTCTTTGGTGGCTTGGAGTGACTACAGGGCTCTTTCCACTGCTTCTTTTACTTTTATATTTCATATGACTTTCTAAATTCATTGCAGCTCTAGGTAAACTTAAGTCCTTCTCCCATGATCTGGTTTTTTAGGCTTCCCAGTGAGGATGTGTGTTCAGAGGTAGGCTTTCCCCTCTCACACACTGGACACTCACAGTTTTTCGGCCATCTCTCAGAGTTTGCAGTGGCAAACTGTTTCTTTCAAAGGGTCTGTGAATTCATACAGGTTTACTGGTATATTCATGTGACAGTTCTTGGAGCAAAAGTCCACACGCTGTTCTGTCCATCCAAGTGAGAGCTACAAGTTAGTCTCGCCTTCTATCCACCACTTTTCCTACAACTTCCAAGCAATTTTTTCTAAATGACATGCCAGGAAGAGTGACGTTACAAAAATGGCAGAGTACAAGCAATCTGGTTTTATTCTCCTCCATAGAAAACTAAAAACAAACTCTCAGCACCAATATTATCACCAGCGATATCCCAGAACTCAAATCTGAAGGTGTGACAATTTCTGGGGCCACAGAAAAGTGATAAAATTCTGAGGAAATAGTAAGAGAATTAGACTTCTATATCCATGATGCCCTTCTCACAATCCATCCATTTACATGCATGTGGAATTTCTCCTTGGACTCACAGTTTCCACACCGCCAAGAAAGAGTGGGACGTTCTCAAAGTGCTGAAAGAAACTGCCAGCCAAAACTATAGTATTCAGAAAAGCTATCCTACAACTGTGAAGAAGAGACAATCTCTCTCTCTCAGACCAACGAAATTTGAGAGAGAATTTACCACCACCAGACTCATCTTACAAGATACAATAAAAACAGCTTTTCAATCTGAAAGAAACGGACGTTAACATGCAAAAGGAAAATATTTGAAAGTATAACTCAGTGGTAAAAGTAGTTACATAGACAAACTCAGAATACACTAGTATTGTAATAGTGATATGTAATTCATTCATAACTATTGTAGGAAGACTAAAAGACAAATCTATGAAAACCAATAATAGTTACAAAAACCTGTTAAGAAGAATGAAACTAGACTTATTGCTTATTGAATACAAATATCAAATAAAATGGATTAAAAACTTAAATGCAAGACTTAAATATTTTGAAACTACCAGAAGAAAACACTGGATAAACACTCCAGGACACTAGATTGTTAAAACATTTGGATAAGACTTCAACCACAGGCAACAAAAGCAAAAATTAGCAAATGGGATTACATTTATCTAAAATTTCTGCACAGCAAAGGAAACAATCAAAAGAGTAAAGAGACAACCTACAGAATGGAAGAAAATATTTGCAAAGCATCCATCTAATAAGGCATTAAAAACTAGAATATATATGAAACTCAAACAATTCAATAGCAAAAAGCAAACAAATAATATTTTTAAAACAGAGCCAAGGACGTGAATAGATATTTTTCAAAAGAAGATATACAAATTCCTAACAGGTATATTAAAAAATGCTCAACATCATTAATTATCAGGGAAATGCAAATCAAAATGACAATGAGGTATTACCTTTTCTCATTTAGAAGGGATATTAAAAATACGAAAAAAAAAAATAACCCACAGATGCTGGCTAGAATAAGGAGAAAAGAGAGCTCTTATAGAGTGTTAGTGGGAATGTAAATTAGCACAATCACTATGGAAAATATATAACTACCATCGAACCAATCAATCTCACTACTGTTTATCAGAAAAAGAAAAGAAATTACTATATTAAAAAGATATCTACACCCTCATGTTTACTGCAGCCTTACTCATACTTATGACAGAATAGATACGGAATCAACCTAAGTGTCTATCAACAGATGAATGGATAAAGAGAACATAGTATATATGCACAATGGAATACAATTCAGTCATAAAAAGGAAGGAAATTCTGTCATTTGCAGAAACATGGATGGAACTGGAGGACATCATGTGAAGCGAAATAAGCTATGCACAGAAAGACAAATATTACATGTTCTCACTTTAATGTGGGAGTTAAAAACATCGATTCAATGACAAAATAATAGATTGGTGATTACCTCAGGATGGGAAGGAGAGTGGGGAAGGAAGGAAGTAAACAGGTGGACTAATGGGTACAAAAATAAAAGGAATAAGATCTAGTGTTAACAATAATCTATTGTGTATTTCAAAATATTTAGAAAAGAAGCATTTGAATGTTCCCAGCACAAGAAAGGGTAAATGTTTGCCGTGATGGATTATTTCATTAAACTATTTAATTATTATACATTTTATAAACACACCAAAATATCACATGTACCTCAACAATGTGTTATTATATTATGTAGCAGTACAAAAATGGTATTTCATAAAATCACACACAGATTAGGAAAGTAAGACTTATTATGGGATAGATTGGATTCCAGTGTTCAGAGAGAGAGAGAGAGAATACGAACATTTTAAGTATAAGATAAAGTAAAAGTAACATTAAAGACATAAAGCACTTTTAGAGTGTTACAGATTCCAACATAGGTGAATATCAAATATTGTAAATAAATAATGAGAAGTAGTGCTGGAAGAAAAGTTGTGGACTAACCTTTGTTTCACAGACAAATTACATCACTTTGCTATATATCAGAACTGTTTGGAACAAACAGTTGAGGTGTTCTCTCTATATAGAAAATACTGCTTTGCATCATGTAGTCTTACTACCTTGATTTTAGCTGATCAAAACACAAATTAACAGCAATCTCCAAAGCAAGCTATTTATAGGCTCTTGGCTTTGATACGGCTTGGCCTGAGAGAACTGTTAAGCTTGTGTACTCTAAACTGCATGATTTCTGAAAATCTTAATAAATCTTTCTCTCTGATATTTCTAATGTTAATATTCAGATAGAGAAAAACGTCAGACCACAGTGTGGGGGAAGCATGAATGATATAGAGAAGATAGTGAACAGAATCAATGAGATTTAAAATAATTTAGAAAATATAATCTATATGGTAGAAAGAAAATGAGATTAAATTAGTAGAGAGCGATTGGAAAACCGGGAACAAGTTGAGAGATAAAATGAGAGACATAGACCCTAGACTGAAGGAAAACAGATACTTTATTCTAGTGTGATAATTATGTGTTACTTTTGAGTCAACATAACTACAACTGGTGTATGAGAGCTACTGTTGATATCCTGGACTCCATTAAATTCCCATCTGGGCTGGCAGCATAATGCCTGAGATTATTTTGGAGTTTCTTTTCCTATTAAAGCAAATTTTATTGTGGGTGACTCCAAATCTATAGTGAAAACTTTCTTTTTACTGCATCACATGATAGAGAGTGGAAAGCCAAACACTGTACTCACTTTTCCAGTCTCAGAGTCAGTGAGGACAACAAAGTTTTGTTTTAATCTCTGAATTGTAAGTGGAAATATGCTGCAAGGGCTTCTGGATATGTTTTTTGTAGTTTAGATGAAAATAGAAAAATACATCTGGAGAACCTTTCCTACCTACTTTATGCCATTAAGACATAATTTTTGGCATTACGACGGCCATCTTGGGCTCATAGAACTGTAAACAAATATGCTAAGAATTGTAAAACTGAAATGCAGATGCAAGTTGACTCTTGAATATTGTTGAACTACTGAAACAATCATGACATTTCTGCACTTTGACTTTTAAAAAAAATTATAGTGTTGAAAAAATAAAATATTCAAATCCAAATTCTAAATTCAATGACGTGTACTTCTAAAAAGAGTTTGAAATATGGACATTTTCAGATAAATAGAAGCTGAGACATTGTGTTACCAGTAAATTGTACTACAAAAGAAGCTAATGTTTTTTTTTTTCTTTCAGAATGAAGGGAAGTGATACTGGATGGATTCACATTCAAAAAGAGATTGAAAGCACTGAAATGGTAAATAATTGGATACATATAAAATTTGTGTGTTTTCATAGCAATATTTCTTTAAAAGGCAAGTTACTGTTTAAATAAAGAATAATAACATGGTAAGTTATAACTAAAATAAAAATAATACTGGTTAGGTAAATGAAATTATATAACTTTATAACAAAATGGGAAATATGAAATGTGAAGTAATAAACTATTTCATTTAAATAAGCTTTGATAATTCATGCAAGCAAATCTGATCCAAAGCTACCAATCAATGACCAATGTAATTAACAATTAATTTTCTAAAAATTAACTATAGTTGTATAGACTAGAAACAAAACTATATTTTAAATGGCATTAAAATATTTAAACTACTGAAGAATAAACATTTTAAAATTGTCAAAAACCTGTATTTTGAAAACACAAAATATTTCTGAGAGGAATTTAGGAACCCTAAATAAATTATGATGTATACTAAGTTCATGAATAGAAAAGAAATTACTATTAAAGTAGCAAATTTCCCCCAATTGATCCATAGATTAAAACATCAAGAAAGTTTTTTTTTTTTTGTACACACTGAGCGTTAATTATATTATTTATATGGAAACAAAAGATCTTAGAAAGTCAAAACAGTAACTAGAAAGAAAATTTAATTGGATGACTGACACTATCATCTTTGAAGACTACTATAAAGCTATAGTAATCAGGAGACTGCAGTTTGTCATAAATATGGACACATAGGTAAACGACACAGAATAGAGTTTAGGACTAGATTGGTATACATATGAGCCACTAATTTTTCAAAAAAGGTGCCAAGATAATTCAATGGAGAAAGAATAGTTTTTCCACCGAATGTTTCTGAAACAAGATATCTGTATGTAAAATGTGAACATTGAACACCTACATAATATTATAATTCAAAATTCAAAATGAATATTATCCAAAAATATAAAAGTTAAAACCTTTAAAAAAAGAGTAAGAGTCAATATTTAACAAACTTGAAGTAGGCAAAGATTTATTGGAGAAAACACAAAAAGCACTAACAACAGGTAAATTCATAAGTTGGACTTAGCATTTTCTTTTGAAAAGTGGCTGACGCTGTAGGATAAGTCTGTTTAAAACAAATCTGTTAAAGAATTTATTTCTAGGACATATATATAGACTTTAACAAATACATAATAAAGAGGCAAACTTTTTTCTAAGTGGACAAACACCTCCAACAGACACTTTGCAAAATAAGATATATAGATTGCCAGCAAGGTCAAGGAGAGGTGTTGAGCATAAAACAAGAGCTTAAAACTAAGACTACAAGGAGAAACCATTTCATACTCACTAGAATTGCAAAAAATTAAAAATAGTCACACAAGGTGTTAGTCAGAATATAAACTATTTGAACAGTCATATATAATTAAAGAATGACTTCAAATTTGACATTTCCTGTTAAACCCTAAAAATTTTTGGTATTTTTCCAAGATAAATAAAAACATGCCCACCAGTAATATATACAAATGTTTTATATGTTCACCAATGATATATACAAATAGTTTTATTTGTAATAGTATCAAACTAAAAGAACCCAAATGTATATAAACATTTAAGTGGAAAACAAACTACTATATCAGAGAAAAGGAACACTTTTCTGCTACATGTTACAACATCCATGTCTTTTAAACATCATAATGAGCAAAAGAAGCTACAGACAAAACAAACAAAATAAAACCCTACATACTGTATAATCCCTTTTATATGAAATCCTGGGAGACATAAAAATAAGTTACTATGATAGAAATCAGGTTAGTTGTTGCCTGGGGTCAGGGTATGGGTAAGAATTTATTGAAAGAGGGGCATGAAGGAACTTTCTTCAGTGAGGGATGTCTTTATTCTCTTGATTGTGATAATAGTTTAAAGGTGTTTACAGTTGCCATAACACTAAACTATGCAATTAAAATGTGGAAATATTAATGATGCAAATTATACCTCAAAATATTTATCCAAAATATTATAATCAGAAAGATACTTTGTCAATAATGTTTATATGTAGTGACGGTTAAGATGTAGGTGTTAGACAGATTGAAGGCTGGTAGATCGATTAAGAGAGTATTGTCATAGTCTATACAAGAGGTATAGAAAACCTGTCAAGGAAAGCATAAATAAAACACTCCCAGCACTTTGGGAGGCCAAGGAGAGCAGATCACCTGAGGTCAGGAGTTCGAGATCAGCCTGGTCGACATGGTGAAACCTCGTCTCTACTAAAAATACAAAAATTAGCCGGACATGGTGGCATGCCTGTAATCCTAGCTACTCTGGAGTCTGGGGCAGGAGAATTGCTTGAACCCGGGAAATGGAGGTTTCAGTGAGCTAAGATCTTTCCTCCATCTCAAAACAAAACAAAACAAAACAAAATAACAACAACAAAACTTAAAAAGGGAAATATGATAAAAATGATTGAGGAATTTAGTACTTTGCTTTTGTTGGACTTCTGAACTTGTAGAGTCAAATCTTTGAAATACGTAGCCACTATATTTTCTTGTTTGAAGCTATTATAATAATAGAATACTTTATGCTACAAAATGTTTGTGTCCCATAAATTAAGAGACTGAAGCTTATCCCCAGTATGATAGCATTTGAAGGTGGAGCATTTGGGAGGTAATTAGGTAATGAAAATAGAGCCCTTATGAATGGGATCAGTGCTCTTATAAGAAAAGACAAAAGAGACGATCTCTTTGTTTGTGCCATGTGAGGACACAGCAAGAAAATGTCTCTAAACCAGGAAAACAGCCCTCCTTAGACACTGGGTATGCTAGCCCCTTGATCTTGGATTTCTTAGTTCCTTAACTTTGAAAATAAATATTTGTTGTTTAAACCACCCAGTATATTGCACTCTGTTATAACAGTCTGAGCTAAGACACTTCCTAGAAGATTTGTTAATCAACAAAATAATAGCTACAGTTTACTCCATGACTACATTGAAGCAAACTTAGAATATGAACTACACATTTACCAGTGTATGCTACTTGTACAGCTGTTTTCTTGTTATATGTGGGTAGTAATATATGCTAACACAAATGAAAATATTTCTGAAGTATTCACTCAACATATCCAAATACTCTGAAAAACTATCACACTTGCATTGAAAGTCCTGTGAATCCTTGGCTCACCTGTAATGCTTTGGGAGATTTATTTGAAAAAAATTGACAAATACAGCAGAAGTACATATAAATCCTTCGTGTGGAAATTTTTCAGCAGTAACCTTTGCAGCAGTAATGAACTATCATGTTCATGCCCTTTTGAAGGCGTTTGGACTTCAATATATTAAACAGTGGATTTTAATTGTACTAAGAAAAACTAGACTACAAACCTGGTTTTTCAGAATTAAAAGACTTTTTTCACATTGCAAACATTTTATAAGGAAATACTCTGATTCTTTTCTTACTTTTCCTAATTTACATGCTCTTCCAGTAAAAATGAAACGCTGCTACAGAAAGAAACAGCTGGGATTTTTCTGTAAGGTGAAATAGAAGTATTTTGACAAGATTGCTATGAATTAAGGTTAACTATGCAGTGAAGGCAGAAGTAGCCAACACAAAGGAGATGAATATTCTGAGAAAAGAAAAAAAAAAAGTCTTATAGAAAGAGGTTAAGGGTTAAATACCATAGTACTTGAATGTTGGCCAAACAATACTCTGTAGTTTATATTTTAGTTCAGGTTCTGAGGTGTAACCCTTTCCTTTTGCCAAGAAAAAAATGATAATAATAAATAGGTTGTGTTAATATATATTTAAAGTGAGGAATTTATAGGAAAGAGATACTTGAATTTTAAAAAGACAGGAGGAGATACTGCAACATGGAACGGTCTATCCTCTGGCAAAACTTTAGTGAAGATGCTATCTTTAGGGAAATGTTCACTTAATGAACATCGCTTTTTGTGTTTTTAGTACTTTCTAAGTCATTAACATGTGCATTTTTAGGCAGCAAGTCTTAGAAGATCACAGTTATAAGTTATAATCACCCAGCCTCTAGAATCATGAGAATAAATACTGTAATCTAGAATCATGAGAATGAATAGTCTATAAGCAGTTTCTAAATCTCAAGATGAGAAGATTTACCATCAGAAAGTTAAGTATGTTTCTAATTTAACTTAATCTTTCCTTATGTCTTTCATAAAAATGCATACTTGCATAACTTAGTCATCCACAGAATTTTAATTTGTGTATATCTGCAAGTTTACTTTTTGTATGTGCATTTTTTTTCCAGAAAGCTGTGGGTTACATATAATTCTTTTGTTTAAGTTGTGACAAATCACAGGACCATCTCTGAATTCCTAGACTAGTTTTGACACCTCACACTGGGCATTTTATTAGTATCACCTGCTACACTATTGTGGCATTTGTCATATCACAATATGATCAATGGTTTTGTCTATCCCGGACTACTGTAAGTTCAATAAGGCAGAGCAAATCTTCAAGCACAGTGCATGGAACAGAAATATGAGTGTTCAGTATATATTATTAAATGAGTTTTTAAATTGAACACATTGAAAACCAAAGGCCTTCAGTTGACAGCATTTTAAATAAATATACATAACACCCTTTAATTAACTCAACAATAGTGAAATAATAAAAGATCTAACATATTTGAGCAATAAGTTACACTGTCTTCTTCTAATTTGTAGCTCCTTCTTTCCTATTATGTGCACCTGGTCTGACATCAACAGTTTTCCTTAAGTCTTCTTAATAAAAAGGGCACTGTTACACTGAGCCACATCACTGACTGTTACGTGCTTTCAACATAAGCCAATCCAGAAAACTGTTTGGTGAACAATTAAGAATACAATAAAAGAGTTTTCCTGATAACATTCTAGTTATAGGAATTGTACTATTACCTAATGAGAAGCCAGAAAGTAAAAAAATTGTGATGAATTATATATTTTCACCTCTTTCTATTGCTTACAAAAAAACCCCTGAGCTTTAAAAAAGCTCAATGGGACATGACAGATTTAAAATAATATTCTAGTACTAAACAGTTTTTCCTCAATGTCCTCCAGGTAATTAGAGAACCTTTGATTTTTCGCTGGTTTTCCTGTTTTAAGAAAAAATTAATCATTGACTTAATTTGAAAATGTATTTTGTAAATGTGATATATTTTCTGATGGCACTAAAACACATACTTCTGAAAGGGATCTCCGGTGTTTTGTCCATGTTTTCAGATACGAAGAAACTCAGACAGAAAAGTAAACTTATCTGAGCTAGCAAGGAGACTGAAAATCTGGCTCTGCAACCAGCCTGCCTGAGTTGGTGTCTGGGTCAGCACTGAGCAACTTTTTTACATAAGGCAACTGATTGAAACTCTTTTCTTTGTTGTAAAATGTGGATATTAGTGAAGCCTAAACCATAGAATCACTGTGAGGATTAAATAAACAAATGTGAAACACTTAGAAAAAGTGGAGGATAGAAAACAGAGACAAAAACTAATTTTTATGATAGATCTAAACCACAAATTGGTAAATAATAAATGTCTACTTTTTTATTTTAAAATCTGAAATCAGTTACTGTTAATTAGTCCAAAAGAGAATATTTAACTAGATACTGGTTTTATTAGATAGGAGTTCCAATGAGTGGTGTCAGTATAAAATGTTAAATAAATTAATTAATCTACTAAATAGTTATCTCTTTTGAATGAATACATTTTCTTAGTAACATACAACTAAAATTAGCTATTCCGTTTCCTGTATTTAACATTTTATTTTTGTGTAGGAAGATTTTATCACAGACAATTAAATGTTTAAGGAATACACTGTTAAAAACTGGCCAATCTTCTCCATTAACAGGCAACAACATAGAGCACCATTTATTGTTTACTTGGCTATATAAATTGGGCAATGCACTTTCTTCAAATTCCTGTCTACTCCCCTTAAATTCCATCAACTGTTCAGCAGAGCACAGATTTCTCTCCTTTTCCAGAAAGACATGTCTGTGTTACAAGCCCATTCTCATTGCCAAACACTATCAAGAAATGTGAAGGATCTGGAATTTTCCCTGTTTACAAAATGGTACGTTAACTTGCCACAGTTTCACGCAAACTGACAAAAGACAGAAACTCTCAAATTAGAGATGTCTTTATTACTCACATGGAAAACAGCATTCAAACTGCCAAAATATGCAGTTTCTCTGACCACCAGTTTCCCCAGGACCACATGAAGGGTCAAATGATACCTGTGCATACTGTAGGTTGTTTTTGGGGGCCAAAGACTCAGTACATTTTTTTTTCTTTTTGCAAGTAACAAACACTGTGGCAAACAACAAACTAACCAGCTTCCCCACCTTTTGGAGCAAAGTTTACTAAAGTCACTCTGTGGTCTCCATAACCTGTTTAGTCACCCATGTGACTAGCTACAAGAACTTCTCAGTATCAGGACAGGCTTTGTAATGTGGTACATTCAGCAAATACAAGCAGAGATATTAAGGGATTTGGGGTGGTAGATTGTTTCTTCTAATACACACCACAAAATAATAAAACTAAACCAACAAAATTAGGCCTAAATTTAGAGACTAAATTTACTTAGTCTTGAAGATGACATGATTGTATATTTAGAAAACCCCATCATCTCAGCCCAAAATCTCCTTAAGCTGATAAGCAAGTTCTCAGTTTTATTCCCTTATTTGGTAAACAAATTCTCAGGATACAAAATCAAAGTGCAAAAATCACAAGCATTCCTATACACCAATAACAGATAAACAGAGAGACAAATCATGAGTGAACTCCTATTCACAATTGCTGTGAAGAGAATAAGATACCTAGGAATCCAGCTTACAAGGGATGTGAAGGACCTCAACATCATCAACAGCTGGAAATTAGATTACAAAATCAAAGAATCACCAACAGCTGGAAAATAGATTACAAAGCAAAAATAAAAACCCATCATCACCTTTTTATTTTTTGGTCCCTCTTACCCCTTTTGACCTTGGGAGAATCTCAAATAGTGATGTCTGTAGTGATAGCTCCCAGAAGGGAGTAAACAGAGAGAGAAAAGCACATCCCAGCCTCTTTACAATCTGTATATTCTGCTTGTTTCTGACGTTAGTTATAAAGAAAGAAGTGTTACATTTGGAAGAAGATTAAAGTATCAATAGATAAATGAAACTGGACAGTTTTAATTGCCAAGTGAAGCAGTACTTATAGCATAAAGGTGAGAGATGAAGCCAGCTGCACTTCCTGGGTCCGGTGGGGACTTGGAGAACTTCTGTCTAGCTAAAGGATTGTAAACACACCAATCAGCACTCTGTAAAAATGCACCAATCAGCACTCTGTAAAATGGACCAATCAGCAGGATGTGGGAAGGACCAAATAAGGGAATAAAATCTGGCCACCGGCAACCCGCTGGGATCCCTTTCTACACTGTGGAAGGTTTGTTGTTTTGCTCTTCACAATAAATCTTGCTGGTGCTCACTCTGGGTTCCTACCACCTCTAAGACCTGAAACACTCACCGCGAGGGTCTGCGGCTTCATTACTGAAGTCAGCAAGACCACGAACCCACCAGGAGGAACTAACAACCCCTGACACACCACCTTTAAGAGCTGTAACACTCACTGCAAAGGTCCGTGGCTTCATTCCTGAAGTCAGAGAGACCACAAACCCACCGGAAGGAAGAAACTCTGGATACATCTGAACATCTGAAAGTAAAAACTCTGGACACAGCATCTTTAAGAGCTGTAACACTGTGAATGTCTGCAACTTCACTCCTGAAGTCAGCAAGACTAAGAACTCACCAGAAGGAACCAATTCCGGACACATTTTTGTGACCCAGATGGAGCACAAAGGGATGGTACTTTTCTTGCTATCTAAGAGTGAGAAGTAAAGTAACAGGATTTACCAACATAAGTTTGGATCCAGCTGTCTTTTAATGTGGCTAAAAATCTTGTATTTACCACAAATTATATTAGTTATGTTAAGTCACATCCCATTTTTTAATTTTTGTTATTGTGTATGTTTAATGACCTCTGAATAGCTAAGATAAATTTAATATTCTTAATCCATAAATATATCAAATATGAAGGGAATTATCAAAATCACGTAAATTTGGGTTACACAACCCAAATCAAAGTCATTCATTAACTTGAAACCATAACCATCTAGACTTTTGGCACATGCTGGGTCTTTAGAGTTTATATGGTTTAATTATTTTGCAGGATAAGTTGAAGCTCAATAATGCAGTGATTTGCACAAGGTCATACAGTTAGTTAATGGAGAGTTGGTCTAGAGACAAGAGTCATGACAGCCAAATTATCTTTTCATTGTAGCATGACTCATGTCAAGTATTTCAACCTAATTCACATAACAACAGAAAAACGAGCAATAAAGCTTTAAAAAAACCATTATAGTTATCAAAATAATTGTTGAAATAACATACCTTTGAATATTGCATATAAATCTTGTCTTTATCTGGCAAGAATTTATAATTTCCCACTTCTATTGCTTTCTTTTCTTTGCGACAGGTCATTGTCAGGGTAATGATATTTTGGAAAATAACAGATTTGAATTTATTCCATAGAGAGTTACCTATGCCCATTTTCATCAATACTCTGTGTCACCAGACAACTGTGGGGCAAAACAGATTATAAAATCCCACTTTTGATCTGCCAAATGACAGGTAGCGATCCAAATTTAAAAGGAAAATATTTGAGGTGTATTTTTTGACTTTTGAAACTAATATACTTGGAGAATGTTTTAAAAATAAAATCCAAGGGGCAGGAGTATACTCAAAAGTATGACAATGTGCCCCAGGACCATGCACATTGCTTACTTCGGATGACTAAGTCATTGCAAAATAGAACTGGAGAAAAATCACTCACCACTCAGAAGTCCAGAAGTCCACACACCCAGATTTCACTTTCATACACTACCTGGTGTTGCTAGCTTAAAGTTCAATGTCCTATTGAGTGCTCTCTAAACAAGTTTTAACTGAGGCAGTTTACAATGCTCATTTGTCTTATTTTATATCTTAATGGGAATAAAAAATTAAAAACAAATCAGTTAAAATAATATCAATAGAATAAAATCTTTTGGTTAATAAGTCTATAATGAAAAATGTCCACCTGCCTAACTGACTTTGTATCTTTTGACTCCTCCTCTTTGGAATCAGTAACAGCACTTTAGCTATTTTTCCCTTTACTTTCACATTTCAAGTTATAAAATTATATTGCTATTTTTAATATACCTACTTTATATATTTTTTCATTTTATGATAGATAAGTATATGGCAATCTTATATCATCCTGCAGCTTATTTTTCTCACTTCACCATTGTAATTCTTTCCATCAAAAATTTACTAAAGTATTTCC
Organism: Trachypithecus francoisi; assembly: GCF_009764315.1. Lineage (NCBI taxonomy): Eukaryota > Metazoa > Chordata > Mammalia > Primates > Cercopithecidae > Trachypithecus > Trachypithecus francoisi. Next base: position 65,711,366 of record NW_022681469.1, read on the forward strand.
CAGATATATGCATTGAGCCAATATTAAGATCATCTTTAGATTGCATTTGAGTTCCATATTTATTTACTGCAATACAGGATTATCTAAGTAAATAATATATATTTTACATGGATATATGTATATGTGTGTTGAGAGACAAAGAGACGGGGAGACAGGGAGCAACATATAAATTTAGAGTTAGATAATTTATATAAATATGACTATTCAAACTTTTCACTCATGGGTCAAGTCACTCTCTCTACAATTTTTCGTCTTCGTTTGAGATTATGATTGATCATTTTATTTGCATTATTTTCTATAAAATTATCCCAAACATTTTATTTATGACAAATTTCCCATCATTACTTTCTGTTTCATATATCTTCACACTTTTTTTTTTATTATTATACTTTAAGTTCTAGGGTACACGTGCACAATGTGCAGGTTTGTTACATATGTATACATGTGCCATGCTGGTTTGTTGCACCCATTAACTCATCATTTGCATTAGGCATTTCTGCTAATGCTATCCCTCCCCCATCCCCCCATCCCATGACAGGCCCCAGTGTGTGATGTTCCCCACCATGTGTCCAAGTGTTCTCATTGTTCAGTTCCAACCTATGAGAACATACAATGTTTGGTTTTCTGTCCTTGTGATAGTTTGCTCAGAATGATGATTTCCAGCTTCATCCATGTCGCTACAAAGGACATGGACTCATCCATTTTTCTGGCTGCATAGTATTCCATGATGCACATTGCCACATTTTCTTAATCCAGACTATCACTGAGGGACATTTGGTTTGGTTCCAAGTCTTTGCTACTATGAATAGTGCCACAATAAACATACGTGTGCATGTGTCTTTATAGTAGCATGATTTATAATCCTTTGGGTTTATACCCAGTAATGGGATGGCTGGGTCAAATGGTATTTCTAGTTCTAGATCCCTGAGGAATCACCACACTATCTTCCACAATGGTTGAACTAGTTTACATTCCCACCAACAGTGTAAAAGTGTTCCTATTTCTCCACATCCTCTACAGCACCTGTTGTTTCCTGACTTTTTAATGATTGTCATTCTAACTGGTGTGAGATGGTATCTTATTATGGTTTTGATTTGCATTTCTCTAATGACTAGTGATGATGAGCATTTTTTTTTCATGTGTCTGCTGGCTGCATAAATGTCTTCTTTTGAGAAGTGTCTGTTCATATCCTTTGCCCACTTTCTCATGGGGTTGTTTGTTTTTTTCTTGTCAATTTAAGTTCTTTGTAGATTCTGGATATTAGCCCTTTGTCTGATGGATAGATTGCAAAAATTTTCTCTCATTCTGTAGGTTGCCTGTTCACTCTGATGGTAGTTTCTTTTGCTGTGCAGAAGCTCTTTAGTTTACTTAGATTTCATTTGTCTATTTTGGCTTTTGTTGCCATTGCTTTCAGTGTTTTAGTCATGAAGTCCTTGCCCATGCCTATGTCCTGAATGGTATTGCCTAGGTTTTCTTCTAGGTTTTTTATGGTTTTAGGTCTAACATTTAAGTCTTTAATCTGTCTTGAATTAGTTTTCGTATAAGGTGTAAGGAAGGGATCCAGTTTTAGCTTTCTACATACGGCCAGCCAGTTTTCCCAGCACCATTTATTAAATAGGGAATCCTTTCCCCATTTCTTGTTTTTGTCAGGTTTGTCAAAGATCAGATGGTTGTAGATGTGGAGGGTTATTTCTGAGGCCTCTTTTCTGTTACATTAGGCTATATCTCTGTTTTGGTACCAGTATCATGCTGTTTTGGTTACTGTAGCCTTGTAGTATAGTTTGATGTCAGGTAGCGTGATGCCTCCAGCTTTGTTCTTTTGGCTTAGGATTGTTTTGGCAATGTGGGATTTTTTTTTTTTTTTGGTTCCGTATGAACTTTAAAGTAGTGTTTTCCAATTCTGTGAAGAAAGTCATTGGTAGCTTGATGGGGCTAGCACTGAATCTATAAACTATCTTGGATAGTATGGCCATTTTCACAATATTGATTCTTCCTATCCATGAGCATGGAGTGTTCTTCCATTTGTTTGTGTCCTCTTTTATTCCATTGAGAAGTGGTTTGTAGTTCTCCTTGAAGTGGTCCTTCACGTGCCTTGTAAGTTGGATTCCTAGGTATTTTATTCTCTTTGAAGCAATTGTGAATGGGAGTTCACTCATGATTTGGCTCTCTGTCTGTTATTGGTGTATAGGAATGCTTGTGATTTTTGCACATTGATATTGTATCCGGAGACTTTGCTGAAGTTGCTTATCAACTTAAGGAGATTTTTGGCTTAGATGATGGGGTTTTCTAAAGATACAATCATGTCATCTGCAAACAGGGACAATTTGAATTCTTCTTTTCCTAATTGAATACCCTTTATTTCTTTCTCTTGCCTGATTTCCCTAGCCAGAACTTCCAACACTATGTTGAATAGGATTGGTGAGAAAGAGCATCCCTGTCTTGTGCCAGTTTTCAAAGGGAATTCTTCCAGTTTTTGCCCTTTCATTATGATGCTGTGGGTTTGTCATAAATAGCTCTTACTATTTTGAGATAAGTTCCATCAATACTGAATTTATTGAGAGCTTTTAGCATGAAGCACGGTTGAATTTTGTCAAAGGCCTTTTCTGTATCTATTGAGATAATCATGTGGTTTTTGTTTTGGGTCTGTTTATGTGATGGATTATGTTTATTGATTTGCATATGTTGACCCAGCCTTGCATCCCAGGGATGAAACCAGCTTGATCTTGGTGGATAAACTTTTTGATGTGTTGCTGGATTTGGTTTGCCAGTATTTTACTGAGGATTTTCACGTCAATGTTCATCAAGGAAATTGGTCTAAAATTCTCTTTTTTTGTTTTGTCTCTGTCAGGCTTTGGTATCAGAATGATGCTGACCTCATAAAATGAGTTAGGGAGGATTCCCTCTTTTTCTATTGATTGGAATAATTTCAGAAGGAATGGTATCTGCTTCTCTTTGTACCTCTGGTAGAATTCGGCTGTGAATCCATCAGGTCCTGGACTTTTTTGGTTGGTAGGCTATTAAATATTGCTTCAATTTCAGAGCATGCTGCTGGTCTATTCAGCGATTCAACATCTTCCTGGTTTAATCTTGGGAGGGTGTATGTGTCCAGGAATTTATCAATTTCTTCTAAATTTTCTAGTTTATTTGTGTAGAGGTGTTTATAGTATTCTCTGATGGTAGTTTATGTTTCTGTGGGATCGGTGGTGATATCCCTTTTATCAGTTTTCATTATGCCTATTTGATTTTTCTCTCTTTTCTTCTTTAGTAGTCTTGCTAACAGCCTATCAATTTTGTTTATCTTTTCAAGAAACCAACTCCTGGATTCATTGATTTTTTTGAAGGGTTTTTTTGTCTCTATCACCTTCAGTTCTGCTCTGATCTTAGTTATTTCTTGCCTTCTGCTAGCTTTTGAATTTGTTTGTTCTTGCTTCTCTAGTTCTTTTAATTGTGGTGTTAGGGTGTCAATTTTAGATCTTTCCTGCTTTCTCTTGTGGGCATTTAGTGCTATAAATTTCCTTCTACACATGTGTCCCAGAGATTCTGGTACATTGTGTCTTTGTTCTCATTGGTTTCAAATAACATCTTTATTTCTGCCTTCATTTCGTTGTTTACCCAGTAGTCATTCAGGAGCAGGTTGTTCAGTTTCCATGTTTTTATGTGGTTTTGAGTGAGTTTCTTAATCCTGAGTTCTAGTTTGATTGCACTGTGGTCTAAGAGACAGTTTGTTGTGATTTCTGTTCTTTTACATTTGCTGAGGAGTGCTTTACTTCCAACTAGGAGGTCAATTTGGAATAGTGTTATGTGGTGCTGAGAAGAATGTATATTCTATTGATTTGGGGTGGAGAGTTCTGTAGATATCTATTAGGTCAGCTTGGTGTAGAGCTGAGTTCAAGTCCTGGATATCCTTGTTAACCTTCTGTCTCTTTGATCTGTCTAATATTGACACTGGGGTGTTAAAATCTCCTATTATTATTGTGTGGAGGTCTAAGTCTCTTTGTAGGGCTCTAAGGACTTGCTTTATGAATCTGGGTGCTCCTGTATTGGGTGCATATATATTTAGGATAATTAGCTCTTCTTGTTGAATTGATCCCTTTACCATTATGTAATGGCCTTCTTTATCACTTTTTATCTTTGTTGGTTTAAAGTCTGTTTTATCAGAGACTAGGATTGCAACCCTTGCATTTTTTTTTCTTTCTATTTGCCTGATAAATCTTCCTTCATCTCTTTATTTTGAGTCTATGTGCATCTCTGCACATGAGATGGGTCTCCTGAATACAGCACACTGATGGGTCTTGATGCTTTGTCCAATTTGCCAGTCTGTGTCTTTTAATTGGGTCATTTAGCCCATTTACATTTAAGGTTAATATTGTTATGTGTGAATTTGATTCTGTCATTGTGATGTTAGCTGGTTATTCTGCCCATTAGTTGATGCAGTTTCTTCCTAGCATCATTGGTCTTTACCATTTGGCATGTTTTTGCAGTGGCTGGTACCAGTTGCTCCTGTCCATGTTTAGTGCTTCATTCAGGAACTCTTGTAAGGCAGGCCTGGTGGCAACAAAATCTCTCAACATTTGCTTGTCTGTAAAGGATTTTATTTCTCCTTCACTTATGAAGCTTAGTTTGGCTGGATATGAAATTCTGGTTTCGAAGTTCTTTTCTTTAAGAATGTTGAATAGTGGCCCCCAATTTCTTCTGGCTTGTAGGGTTTCTGACAAGAGATCCACTGTTAGTCTGATGGGCTTCCCTTTGTGGGTAACTCTACCTTTCTCTCTGGCTGCCCTTAACATTTTTTCCTTCATTTCAACCTTGGTGGATCTGACAATTATGTGTCTGTCTTAGGGTTACTCTTCTCGAGGAGTATCTTTGTGGTGCTCTCTGTATTTCCTGAATTTGATTGTTGGCCTGCCTTGCTAGGTTGGGGAAGTGCTCCTGGATAATATCCTGAAGAGTGTTTTCCAGCTTAGTCCCATTCTCCCTGTCACTTTCAGGTGCACCAATCAACGTAGATTTGGTCTTTTCACATAGTCCCATATTTCTTGGAGGCTTTGATCATTTATTTTTCCTTTTTTCTCTAAACTTCTCTTCTTGCTCGTTTCATTCATTTGATCTTCAAACACTGATACCATTTATTCCACTTGATCGAGTCGGCTACTGAAGCTTGTGCATGTGTCATGTAGTTCCCGTGCCATGGTTTTCAGCTCCATCAGGTCATTTAAGGTCTTTTCTACACTGTTTATTCTAGTTAGCCATTCATCTAATCTTTTTTCAGGTTTTTAGCTTCCTTGCAATGGGTTTGAATCTCCTCTTTTAGCTTGGAGAATTTTGTGATTACCAACTTTCTGAAGCCTACTTCTGTCAGCTCATCAAATTCATTCTCCATCCTGCTTTATTCCATTCCTGGAAAGGAACTGTGATCCTTTGGAGAAGAAGGGGCACTCTCGTTTTTAGAATTTTCAGCTTTTCTGCTCTGGTTTCTCTCCATCTTTGTGGTTTTATCTTCCTTTGGTCTTTGATGATGGTGAGCTACAGATGGAGTTTTGGTGTGGATGTCCTTTTTGTTGATGTTGATGCTAGTCCTTTCTCTTTGTTCGTTTTTCTTCTGACAGTCAGGTCCCTCATCTGCAGGTCTGTTGGAATTTGCTGGGAGTCCACTCCAGATTCTGTTTGCCTGGGTTTCACCAGCAGGGGCTGCAGAACAGTAAATATTGCAGAACAGCAAATATTTCTGCCTGATCCTTCCTCTGGAAGCTTCATCTCAGAGGGGTACCTGGCTATATGAGATGTCAGTCGGCCCCTACTGGGAGATGTCTCCAAGTTAGGCTACTTGGGGGTCAGGGAACCACTTGAGGAGGTGGTCTGTCTATTCTCAGAGCTCAAACAACATGCTGGGAGAACCACTGCTCTCTTCAGGGCTATGAGACAGGGACGTTTAAGTCTGCAGAAGTTTCTGCTGCCTTTTGTTCAGCTATGCCCTACCCCTAGAGGTGGAGGCTACAGAGGCAGGTTGGCCTCGTTGAGCTGCTGTGGGCCCCACGTGGTTTAAACTTCCCAGCTGCTTTGTTTACCTACTCAAGCCTCAGCAGTGGCGGACGCCCCTCCCCCAGCCAGACTTGCCACCTTGCAGTTCTATCTGGGACTAGCACTGAGCAAGGCTCCATGGACCTGGGACCCACTGAGCCAGGTGCAGGATATAATAATCTCTTGATGTCCCATTTGCTAAGACCATTGGAAAAATGCAGTGTTTAGGTGTCAGTGTCCTGATTTTCCTGGTACAACCTGTCACAGCTTCCCTTGACTAGGAAAGGGAAATCCACTATCCCTTGTGCTTCCCAGGTGAGGTGATGCCCCGCCCTGCTTCGGCTCACGCTCCATGGGCTGCACCCACTTTCCAGTCAGTCCCAGTGAGATGCATTACCTCAGTTGGAAATGCATAAATCACCCATTTTCTGCGTCAGTCACACTGAGAGCTGCAGACTGGAGCTGTTCCTAGTCAGCCATCTTGGAATAGGGCTTCTTCACTTTTCAGATGTTCTAAAGACTTATTTTAATTTCTTTGACTATAGCCTAATGATTTTCTCTTGGAACACTTTAAATATTTTGTTCTGCACGTGCTAATCTCTCTGAAGGCCCCAGGCTTCCCATCACTGCTTTCTCTGTGCCATACTTTGTCTCTGAATCCCAGGTCTTCTTTATTGGTTTACTCCATTGCTTCTAGTAAACAAAGATTTCAAGGAAAGAATGCATAATGAATCAAAATTTGAGCCCATAGGTATCTGCAAATTCATTCTATACCTTTGCTTTGGCAGGCTGAGCATATAATTACAGGCTAAAATCATTTTCACTTATACTGTGAAATTCAGAATTGCTCTATTTTTTCCAGAATCCATATGTGTTCTTGAGAAATTCACTGACATTTTATTTTTTTATTTTTCACATATGATTTCTAATTTTCTCTGAACTGCTCAGAATTTTTTATCTAAAAACAAATTAATGAAAGCTCATCATGTCATACTTTGGTGTAATTCTTTTACATTCATCATTTAAGACCACTTGGTGGTCACCTGAAACCAGGTGACTACTGCCCTTAATTTCTGAGAAAAATGTTTTTGTTATTATTTTAATCATTTGTTTAAATTCGTTTTTTGTTGATTCTTTCTGGAATTCTTATTAGTTGGCACTGGAAATCCCTGAATTTATTCTGCAGTTTTCTAACTGTTTCTCTGCTATATTTCATCTCTTTATTCTTTGGTTCTATTCTTTGATTTATTTATCAAATTAGTCTCTTAACAATTCTTATAAAATTTATGAAATTTTCTTTTACTAACTTGTTTATCTTTTTGTCATACCACCATGTTTTGCTGTTTTTTTGTTGGATGCAATATATCTTGACCTCTTAGAAGATTTTCATGAAATTAATTTATTTGTTTAGATATTTGCTTCTGAATTGTGAATTCTCCAGGATTAATTGCATGCTATTTTTCCATATCATGTTAGAGGCTTTCTTCAAATAATCTGAGAATCTGTGGCTATCCATTTATATTTTAAAAGAATGCACTGAAAAGCCAACTAGAAGTTCTGTGTACATAGATGGATCTTGTTGACTTTTGGCTTTAATTTAGAATGGTCAGGTGGCAGGTCAGATTTGGATAGGAGTTCCTCACATGTCAGCATGTAAAGGCCTTTTCATTGAAACTATTCTGTTTCTCCAGGAAAAAAATTATCTGTTAGGATACCATGTACTGCTACCTGTTTTATTCTGGTTTACAGTTATACAGCTGAGACATGCACCACACGATTTGTACAGTTACACTTAAATAACCTTTTTAATACCACCTGTAGACCCAGGCAAGCTATGCTTCTGTTCTGGGCTGCCTGAGTGGTTGCCTGGGCTTTTGAGTGCCTTCCTTGAAGGATACCCTACTCCAGGACTTGACTGGGGCTGAGAAGTGTTCTGGGACTACTGACTGCCACCTCTGCTATTGTATTGGCACAGGTGGTATGTATGGTATTTCTTTCACTGGCTCATGTAAGATGGGGTGACAGAATGTTGCTGACACAATGATTCCAGGTTATTCTCAATTGAAGTTCAGGGATTTGGACTACCATACAACCTACTGCCAAGTGTGGGGGCCAGTGTATGGGTTCTTGAAAATATTTCAACGACAGTGCTATTTCATAGCACAACGCCTGAGGAAGAAGGAGGTATCAATAAGCATCTTTTATCCTGTGTCCTACTTTCCACCCAAACCTCACTTCTGGAACCAACAGATAACTCTACCTCTCCATAGGTTTCACATAACATGACAAACGGTGATTGGGGGTGGTCGTATTTATCACCTCAAAGACATTTAGATGTTATCATTCTGTTAGATTGAAAGAACCTTCTGATTGACATCCTCCCGTGTGGAAGGTGGGAGTACATATAACATTAAAAGAGATCATTTTCTAGGAGTTCCTTGGTTATAGACTAGTTATTTGAAAAGTCATAGTTAGAGGATGTGTCATTCTACATTTATATTAATAAATGATTACGGATAAATTTAAGATGGCCACAAAATCAATTATTGTTCATAAGCTTATTTATAGTCTGGGTAACATTTGCATTTGTAGTCATCATCAACAAAATATCATAATGTAACAACATTTGAAAGAATCATTGGAAGCCAATATTCATAGGCAACACTTAGTATAGAATCCTGAGTGATGACATAATCGATATGAAATAACTGGTATTCAAAAATTGCAGAAGTGATAACTTATATATTGTTTCATAGCAATGTGAGTGTGAATAACATTGCTGCCTTTTTCCCTGGGTGGGAAATATAAAATTTCCTAGGATGGTATACTTAACAATAACTCCAAAGACTTCATGAATATTAACAGGAAGAAATGGTGCCTAGAAACTGCAAATATTGCCATGATCGTGATTGGACAATAAGTGAAAAGTAGAAACTTCTCAGAAGGCAGTACCTCTTCTTTGCCCATTATTCTGAATCTTCATTGGTACTTCACTTAACATGGTGTTACTTATTGTGTAATCAGATTCTTCTTGAAGAGCAAAAGGCCTTCCAAATATATTTCCTCAATATTCTACAAAACCAAAATATTAAATTAAAAAGCGAGTCCCCAAAAAACATCAATGGAAAGACCAGCTTCAGTGTTTCAGCACCTTGATGCAGTTGCCATTTTCCACATTTCAGTCAAATAAAGGCCAATTTGAATAAACTACTCTTCATGGCTTCCACTGTCACCCAGGGTTCTGAGCATGTGGCAGGAGAAAGAAAGTTTGGTAAGTTGAAACTGTTATGATCTAGAAGTGAAATTAAAAATTTTAAAGCACTAGTATTATTTGTGGTATGTGTATATGACCATGAGATCAACAGACTACAGCCACACTTCCAAAACTGTGAACCAAGATACTCTCTCAAAAGTATTACCATACTCATGGGGTAGCTGCATAATATTTTAAATTTTCAAAGGAAATGCAGTGATACTAAACATCTGTCAGACACTGAGTGCACTAATAGCTTGAGGTAATTCACAGTCCCAAAGTTGCATTGTGTTACATTCCTTTTGATGACATCATACCTTCCTAAGATGTGTTTCTTCTATTGCATGATAAAAAACAAATGCCATGTGGAAATCAATGTAGAAAAGGAAATGAGTGTGAGAGTGCTTGATCTGACTTAAGGGCTTGGGGAGTTGTGCAGTGCCAAACAGGTGCGTGCATCTAATTTGTAAGGTACTGTGGTTATTTAAGAATGAATTAAAAATATAATTTCATTCTTTGGATTCATGTGTATTTTTTTCCAAAAGCCTACCAAACTGTTAGAACATAAACATTTATTAAGTTGTTTGGATTCAACTACTAAATAGATGAAACTGTTAGATATTGCTTTTGGCCAAGAGTGTAGGCAAAAAAAGTTACTAAGACATTAAGAGTGTTGTGAATCCAAATGTTTGGGAATCTCCAAAGCTTTGGAAGAAAAAGGACTGTTTTAAGTAAATTTTTGTTATGGTGAATTACATTCTCTTGACCCATTGCTCCTTGGGAGATTTAAACGCACAAGCCCAGACTCTGAGGTTAATCTGTCCCATCTGAACGATATTGACATTTTAGAAACATCAATGTGTATTTAGGCATCTATGTAGTAATTACTGTAAGGCTAATGTTTCATTACTTTAACAAAAAATGTGAATGTGAAGAATATGAAATAAATTTATGTGTAAATGAATTGGGCTCATTTTAAGATATTGACATGTGCCCCAAATTTGAAATTGATCATATGAAATCTATACCCTCTAGTCTCTAACTACTAACAGTCAAAAAAAAAAAAAAAAAGTCAAACAGTGAAATGTAATGTAATTTAATTTCCTTCTTAAGAAAGACAGGTCTTCACTAATTTTGTGGCAACGCTTAAAACTTTACAACCTAATTCTGCCAAATTCCCCATTTACAGGTGGAGCATCTGACTTTGAGAAAGTAGACTTGTGATTTAAATTTTAACACTTCAGGAATTTATTTTTATTTTTCATTTTTTATTTTTTATTTTTTATGTACTGTATGTTACTCTGTTACCTGGAAGTGAATAAATCATTGCTTGAAGGGGACAAACCAGCAGTGCAACCGAAATGAACTAATAGCAATGGATTAAAACAGTAAAGAAGACCAGTGAGAAAGATTCTTTCTTGGGTACATTTTGTACACTGAAGGATTTTGGCATGTTTTTATGTGAGTAATAAAATTAAATAGCCATTCATTTTTCTAAACATGTTGAACACCAATTTTATTTATTAAAACATATTTTTATAATTCTGATTATAAAATAACTGCTCAAATATTTGTAATTAAAGATCACATTTTTATACTGCATTTTTTTAATAGCTATCCATAAATGTGGCATAAAGTGAGTGTAAAATCAATGCACATTTTATTCTCAAGCTAGTAGTCAAGGTTTGGCTAGAGATACAGAGATAATTAGTATTATGTTCATTTTTGCTTATTCTTTTTCTAGTTATTTGACTCAACAGTATTCTCTTCAGTATGACTGTCTACTAAATAAGTGTGGTCTTAATTATAGGGCAAAATGACCTTCAACGTGAATATAGGGGTATATGTGAATAAAAGTATTTTGTGAATATGGCTTTTTCCCATTATGGAATAATCCTGCAGATTACTCCTTAGGGATGAAATGAGTGTCAGACTGACATTGAAATGTTTCATGATTAGTTTAAAAATGAATGAAAAATTAGAGAAACTGATTAGATAAAAACAGGAAAAAATGATCATCAAATTTCTATAAACTTGATGATAAAACTATGATTGTATCAAAGCACTGTAAAGCACCTGGTATGTGGTTTAAAGTGCATTTAAAAGTGTTCTAATCCCTTCTGACTAAGTAGCTTCCTTTTATCCCTTGCTCCTCCTTCTAATCCTCCTGCTCCTCCTTCTGAGAGATATACCTGATTAAAGCTTAGTGGAGGGAGTGTGGTCCTTGGAGTTAACCCAGATTCAAGTCAGAATCCCATAGTGTGTAGTATTGGGGAAGATATTTAACTTGATAATGATGTGAACCTAACAAATATGGGTACAAAATCATTCTCTGAGGGTCTGTATGTGGATCAGTTCTGATAATGTGCATAGACGTTTAGTAAAATGTGTTTCTGATAAGGTTTGGATATGTGTTGCTTCCAAATTTCATGTCGTAATTTAATCTCCAGTGTTGGAGATTAGTCCGTGGTTGGAGGCATTTGGATCACAGGTGCAGGTCCCTTGTGAATGGCATAGAACCATCCCCTTGGTGATGAGTGAGTTCTCACTCTAAGTTCACATGACATCTGTTTGTTTATAAGTGTGTGGCACCTCCCCCTCCCCGCTTCTCTCTTGCTATTATGCTCATCATGTAATATCCTGGCTTCCTGCTGCCTTCCAGCATGATTGCAAGCTTCCTGAGGCCTTGCCAGAAGCAGATGCTGGCATCATGCTTCCTGCAAAGCCTGGAGACATATGAATCAGTTAAACTTATTTTCTTTCTAAGTTACCCAGCCTTGTTTTTTTGTTAAATGGCAACACAAAAGCAAACTAACAAAGAAAATTGATACCAAGGAGCGAGACATTGCTACAAAGACACCTGAAAATGTGGAAGTGACTTTGGGGTTGGGTAATGTGTAAAGGTTGGACAACTTTGGAGGGCTCAGAAGAAGACAGGAGGAAGGGAGAAAGCATGGAATTTCTTAAAGACCTGTTAAATGGCTGTGCCCAAAATGCTGATACAAATATGGACAATGATGACCAGACTGATGAGATCTCAGATGGAAATAAGAAACTCATTGGGAACTGAAGTAAAGCTTACCTATCACCCATGTTACATCCAAAAAAAAAAAAAAAAAAAAAAACTCAACTGCATTGTGTTCATGCCCTTAGGATCTGTGGAATTTTGAACTTAAGAGTGATGACGTAGGATATCTGGTGGAAGAAATCTTAAAGCAGCTAAGCATTCAAGATGTTGTGGCTTGGCTGCTTCTAACTGCCTATGATTAGCAGTGGAAACAAAGAAATAATTTAAAGTTGAAACTTATATTTAAAAGGGAAGCACAGAATAAAAGTTTGAAAAATTTGCAGTCTATCCATGTGGCAGAGAAGAAAAAATTTTCAGGAGGGAATACAAGCAGGCTTTAGAGCAAGTAGTTACTTGCTAGAGAGATTACCATGACTGAAAGGGAGTGAAGTGTTAATATGCAAAACAATGGGGAAAAGCTCCAGACTTGTCTAGAAGGGCTCTGGGTAAAGCTTAAGCTGCTACTCCACAGGTTGAAGCCATAAGCCTGGGTAGCTTCCACCTGGTGTTAAGTCTGCAGGTGCGCAGGATGTAGGAGTGAAGGAGGCTTGGCAGCTGCTTTCTGGATTTCAGAGGATGAATAAGAAGGCCTGGGTGCCCAGGAAGAAGACTGTTACAGCGGTGGAGCCCTCACAGTGAACCCTTACTAGGGCAGTATAGAAGGGAAATGTGGGATTGGAGGCCCCACATAGAGTCCCCATCAGGACATTGCCTAGTGGATCTGTGGAAAGAGTGCCATTGCCCTCTAGTCCCAGAACTGTAGAGCCATGGGAACCTTGCATCCTGAGGCTTGAAAAGCTGCAGGCACCCATCTCCAACTGAGAGCAGTCACAGATGCTGTACCCAGCAAAGTCACAGGGGCAGAGCTGCCTAAAACTGTGGGATCTTACCTCTTATACCAGTGTGCCCTGGGTATGGGACGTGAAGTCAAAGAAGATTGCTTTGAAGCTTTAATACTTAATGACTGTTCTGCTTGGTTTCAGATTTGTATGAGGCCTAGTGTCCTTCTTGGGTGATTTCTCCCTTTTAGAATGGAAATGTATGCCCAATGACTGTACCTCCATTGTATCTTGGAAGTATATAACTTGTTTTTGATCTCACAGGTTTATAAGTGGAAGGAATTCATCACTAAATGAAACTATGGACTTGGGACTTTTGAGTTAGTGTTGGAAAAAGTTAAGACTTTTAGGAAACTATTGAGAAAGTATGATTGTTATTTACAACGTGAGAAGGACATGAAATTTGGGGTGGGGGGTGGGCAGTGGCAGAATGATATGGTTTGGATACTTATGACCCGCAAATCTCATGTCTAAATGTAATCTTCAGTGTTGGAGGTGGGGCCTGGTGGGACATGTTTGGCTTATGGGGCAGATTTCTCATGAATGGCTTATCATCATCCCCTTGCTAATGAATGAACTCCAGCTCTGAGTTCACACAAGATATGGTTATTTAAAAGTGTGTGCTGAATTCTACCAGAGGTACAAGGAGGAGCTGGTACCATTCCTTCTGAAACTATTTCAATCAATAGAAAAAGAGGGAATCCTCCCTAACTCTTTTTATGAGGCCAACATCATCCTGATACCAAAGCCTGGCAGAGACACAACAAAAAAAGAGAATTTTAGACCAATATCCCTGATGAACATCGATGCAAAAATCCTCAATAAAATACTGGCAAACCGGATTCAGCAGCACATCAAAAAGCTTATCCACCATGATCAAGTGGGCTTCATCCCTGGGATGCAAGGCTGGTTCAACATTCGCAAATCAATAAACGTAATCCAGCATATAAACAGAACCAAAGAAAGAACCACATAATTATCTCAATAGATGCAGAAAAGGCTTTTGACAAAATTCAACAGCCCTTTATGCTAAAAACGCTCAATAAATTGGTATTAATGGAACGTACCTCAAAATAATAAGAGCTATTATGACAAACCCACAGCTAATATCATACTGAATGGGCAAAAACTGGAAAAATTCCCTTTGAAAACTGGCACAAGACAGGGATGCCCTCTCTCACCACTCTATTCAACATAGTGTTGGAAGTCTCTGGCTAGGGCAATCAGGCAAGAGAAAGAAATCAAGGGTATCCAGTTAGGAAAAGAAGAAGTCAAATTGTCCCTGTTTGCAGATGACATGATTGTATATTTAGAAAACCCCATCGTCTCAGCCCAAAATCTCCTTAAGCTGATAAGCGCTTCAGCAAAGTCTCAGGATACAAATTAATGTGCAAAAATCACAAGCATTCTTATACACCAGTAACAGACAAGCAGAGAGCCAAATCAGGAATGAACTTCCATTCACAATTGCTTCAAAGAGAATCAAATACCTAGGAATCCAGCTTACAAGGGATGTAAAGGACCTCTTCAAGGAGAACTACAAACCACTGCTCAGTGAAATCAAGAGGACACAAACAAATGGAAGAACATACCATGCTCATGGATAGGAAGAATCAATATCGTGAAAATGGCCATACTGCCCAAGGTGATTTATAGATTCAATGCCATCCCCATCAAGCTACCAATGACTTTCTTCACAGAATTGGAAAAAACGGCTTTAAAGTTCATATGGAACCAAAAAAGAGCCCGCATTGCCAAGACAATCCTAAGTCAAAAGGACAAAGCTGGAGGCGTCACGCTACCTGACTTCAAACATACTACAAGGCTACAGTAACCAAAACAGCATGGTACTGGTACCACAACAGAGATATAGACCAATGGAACAGAACAGAGTCCTCAGAAATAATACCACACATCTACAGCCATCTGATCTTTGACAAACCTGAGAAAACAAGAAATGGGAAAGGATTCCCTATTTAATAAATGGTGCTGGGAAAATTGGCTAGCCATAAGTAGAAAGCTGAAACTGGATCCTTTCCTTACCCCTTATACAAAGATTAATTCAAGATGGATTAGACTTAAATGTTAGACCTAATACCATAAAAACCCTAGAAGAAAATCTAGGTAGTACCATTCAGGACATAGGCATGGGCAAGGACTTCATGTCTAAAACACCAAAAGCAACGGCAGCAAAGCAAAAATTGACACATGGGATCTAATTAAACTAAAGAGCTTTTGCACAGCTAAAGAAACTACCATCAGAGTGAACAGGCAACCTACAGAATGGGAAAAAATTTTTGCAACCTACTCATCTGACAAGGGCTAATATCCAGAATCTACAAAGAACTCAACACATATACAAGAAAAACAACAACCCCATCAAAAAGTGGGGAAAGGATATGAACAGACATTTCTCAAAAGAAGACATCCATACAGCCAACAGACACATGAAAAAATGCTCATCATCACTCGCCATCAGAGAAATGCAAATCAAAACTACAATGAGATACCATCTCACACCAGTTAGAATGGCAATCATTAAGAAGTCAGGAAGCAACAGGTGTTGGAGAGGATGTGGAGAAATAGGAACACTTTTACACTGTTGGTGGGATTGTAAACTAGTTCAACCATTATGGAAAACAGTATGGCGATTCCTCAAGGATCTAGAACTAGATGTACCATATGACCCAGCCATCCCACTACTGGGTATATACCCAAAGGATTATAAATTACTCTACTACAAAGACACATGCACACGTATGTTTATTGCGGCACTATTCACAATAGCAAAGACTTGGAATCAACCAAATGTCCATCTGTGACAGACTGGATTAAGAAAATGTGGCACATATACACCATGGAATACTATGCAGCCATAAAAAAGGATGAGTTTGCATCCTTTGTAGGGACATGGATGCAGCTGGAAACCATCATTCTTAGCAAACTATCACAAGAAGAGAAAACCAAACACCGCATGTTCTCACTCATAGGTGGGAACTGAACAATGAGATCACTTGGACTCAGGAAGGGGACATCACACACTGGGGCCTATCATGGGGAGGGGGGAGGAGGGAGGGATTGCATTGGGGAGTTATACATGATATAAAAGTCATGCACATGTACCCTAGAACTTAAAGTATAATAAAAAAAAAAAAAAAAAAAAAAAAGTGTGTGGTGCCTCCCTGCCCCACTCTTTCCCCACTCTTGTCATATGATGTGCTGGCTCCACATCACCTTCCACCAAACTTCCTGAGGTCCTCACCAGCGCCATGCTTCTTATATAGCCTGCAGAACTATGAACCAAAATAAACCCTTTTTTAAAATAAATTACCCAGTCTCAGGTTTTTTTTTTTTTTTTTGAGACGGAGTCTCGCTCTGTCACCCAGGTTGGAGTGCTGTGGCCGGATCTCAGCTCACTGCAAGCTCCGCCTCCCGGGTTCACGCCATTCTCCTGCCTCAGCCTCCCGAGTAGCTGGGACTACAGGCGCCGCCACCTCGCCCGGCTAGTTTTTTGTAGTTTTTAGTAGAGACGGGGTTTCACCGTGTTAGCCAGGATGGTCTCGATCTCCTGACCTCGTGATCCGCCCGTCTCGGCCTCCCAAAGTGCTGGGATTACAGGCTTGAGCCACCGCGCCCGGCCTCAGGTATTTTTTATAGCAATAAAAGTGGAGTAATACAATATCTCTTACTTCCCAAGTATTTATTTCCTAGCTCTGTCAGCTTACTCAATGTCTGTAACTTGCCTGAACCTCAATGTCTTCAATTAGCAAACTAAGGCTAATGATAGTACTTACCTATAAGATTGTTTTAACAATTAAATAACAATCCAAGTAAAATATATTTTAAAACTGCTGCCACAAGGTAATACATATTAGCTGTTTATGATTATATTACTACCTCTATTATTATGACTAGTGGTGTAACTCTCTTTTTTAAACAAGTTCCACCCACAGTAAACAGTTTACTGTGACCCTTCTTTTCACACTTGGCAGTATAGATTCATTATAAAATTAATTACTGAGTGAATTCAAAAACAAATTGAATTTGGCACCATTTAAGTATCTAAAAATTTCAAAAGAATGTTTATGAGGTAAATTTTACTTTCACAGAAGGCCTGTGGTTCAAATATGTTTTCTCAAATGAGTTGGATATATAACTGAAGCTGCTCTCCCATGTAAAAATTGAAGATCTCAATGAGAACAAAGTAGAGAAAGGGAATTATATGTGTTTGCAAAGGCAGCCAGAATAATTTAAGATTGATTCTGTACCCACCGGGAGATTTCATACACTCATCACTTTCTTTTAGTCTGATATACGGGTAGTTCCTTTTAATTCTCTTATTCTTGGCTCCCACAAATGATTACTTTGCCAGAAATAAGGCCACAACTCAACAATGCCAGATGGGCTGTGCTCCACATGCGCTCAGAGAAGGCCTGAGACCTATTTGTGATACAGGTCGTGTCTGAGGTAAGTTAGGGATTTCTCTCAAATTTCACAAAAGTTTATGGTGGTATTCAGCAATTGTTTGAAGTGGAAAAAAATCAATTTGCTTTTCATAGCGTCACATGAAGGGACACAATGCCATGCTTGTAAATAAACTACATTGAATAAGATGTAGTATGAAAGCCATTTTTAATTTCAAGAACAGAATACATCCCAAACTGAAATTTCACATTTGAAAAATACAGGCCCTAAACTTGAATGCTTCTACCTTCCTTATTGATTCTTTTTAATTAAAAACTTGTTATCGGAATTAATCTTATATGGATTAATAAATTAGTAAATGGTTTGCCAGGATTTTGCCTGGGATTCTTATGAATTGTAAGATTGGGAAATGCAGTGTAAACTTTTTGATGCTATTTTGACATTATATCAGACATATCATTGACATAGCTGTCTGCATATCAAAATCAATTTTATTCATTAGAAGCTATGATGTTTTCTACTAACATTTGCCCTGAAATTTTAAGACTAGAGTATTTCTGTAACCCACTTTTCTGAACTAGGATTTGAAATAAACCAGTTGTGATGCCTCTGGGCACTGGAGAGATTTTCCTGATCTCACCCTCTCAAACCTCATATGCTATAAATATAAGATAAACAGGGACTAAATGCATAAAACAGAATTGTATATCTGAAATGCATAGAAAACATGTCAAAATGAACTGTTGACATACTTGTTTCAAAATCTTGAAACGTGTATGAGATCACAAAGGAATGGTTTAGAGATTCTTCTCAATGGTGGCTCTCTTATGAGGGTGGAAAGCATGCAATACATAATGCTTAGTCTGCAAATGTCAATGTGATAATACATAATGATTTAAGATGAAATATTAAATTTGAGTTCCTTGAAGACAGAGATCATCCCTTACTCATATACACGTACATAGAGCATTGCAGAATCCATGACCTATTGCAGACACTCAAAGCAGGTTTATTAAATGTAACTACATTGAGTTACACCATTTCATTGTAGGGTAAGCAGAATACTAGATTGGCAATCTAGGTCAGCAGCTCTTAAACCAGCATGTACAAGGTTTCCCAAAAGAGCTTTTAAAATAGTTTTCTTGGCCAGGTGCGATGGCTCACTCCTGTAATCCCAGCATTTTGGGAGGCCGAGACGGGTGGATCACGAGGTCAGGTGATCAAGACCATCCTGGCTAATACCGTGAAACCCCGTCTCTACTAAAAATACAGAAAAATCAGCCCGGAGTGGTGGCAGGCGCCTGTGGTCCCAGCTAGTCAGGAGGCTGAGGCAGGAGAATGGCGTGAACCGGGAGGCAGAGCTTGCAGTGAGTGGAGATCACGCCACTGCAGTCCAGCCAGAGACACTCCAGGCGACAGAGCGAGACTCCGTCTCAAGAATAAATAAATAAATAAATAAATAAATAAATAACTTTCTTTTTCTCTCTCTCTCTTTCCCACACACGTGCAAACATGCACATATACACAGATATGCATGTATTCACTAGGTCTAAATTAATAGTACAGGATAAAAATTCAAGTAATAAAGAGAAAACAAGGGGAAAAAAGAAACTCATGTTAAAAAAAAAATCCTAAGCATTGAGAAGAAAACTAGGCCATGTCTTCTAGCAGTAAAAACAAAGGAAATATCTTTATGTCCATTTTATTTAGAATTTAATGCATGACATTGGTAAAGATGAAGAGGAAACTACTGGTAAGCGTCCATGTATCAAGTAAGGCGACTCTTTTTTTTTTCTTTTTTCTAGGCATTTCATCACAATTAAAATATTACTATAAAATAATTCTGTATTCCTATAACTAAGGAAATAGCTTCTATTTTAATTCCATCTTAGAGGTCTTCTGTCTTAACCTCCAACTGAAACCAACCTCAGTGAATAACTGGAACAAAATAAAGGGAAGCCAAAAGGTTAATAGAAACAAATAGTAGAGGCTCACAACACAACACTATCATTTGTAGTAACCTTCCACACATGCATGATTTTGCATTTTTATATCTAGACTATATTTGGTCTTAGGGTAAGGTTATTTTGTAAAAACTAAAGCTTCCATAATTTGTTTGGTTTACAAGTTATGTGAATTGACTACTTAGAGCACATGGTAAATTTGTTTTACAAACTTTGCAGTAGAGTGTACCCTACAGGGTTTTACACTTTTTCTGAAGATTATTTGATTTGAGAAATCCTTGTACATCCTGGGATTACCAAATATAAAATGCCAGGTCAAGCTACTGTCAGGTCCTTCACACTGAGTCTTGGGATATATTTAGCAGTTAAAGTGACTGCTAACAGAATGTGAGTAAAAGTTGACTTTTGGTTGAATGTTATACTGACATAATTATTAGTTCCATACTCATTAAGTGAATATCGCATCTATATGTATAGGTGTTTATGTTATATTTGGCAGTGTTTAATTAGTTGAAAATGTTTTATGGTACATTTTATAGTTAGTAACTTATTTATTTTTATTACAAATCTCCAGTTGTAAAGAAAATAGCATTCCCTGTCTAAATACTGCCTGAATCTATGTATTCTAGCCAACTGTGCTATGGGCATTCATGTCAGCTGCCTTTCTCTTATAGCTGATGCAACCTGGAAATCAATGCCTCCCAGTAAAGACAGTACAACCGTACTAAGGACAGGTCCTAGACTGCACAGGGAAGTGAAACAAATGGAAAACCATGCCACTGTATGAAGAGACATTTTGGAGGAAGTTTCTTGCTGAATTGAAAGAAAACAATGCCTTTTAAATAAAATTTATTTATTTATTTATTTATTTTTTTTTTGAGACGGAGTCTGGCTCTGTCGCCCAGGCTAGAGCACAGTGGCCGGATCTCAGCTCACTGCAAACTCCGCCTCCCAGGTTCACGCCATTCTCCTGCCTCAGCCTCCCCAGTAGCTGGGATTACAGGCGCCCGCCACCTCGCCCGGCTAGTTTTTGTATTTTTTTTTTTAGTAGAGACGGGGTTTCACCGTGTTAGCCAGGACGGTCTCGATCTCCTGACCTCGTGATCCCCGTCTCGGCCTCCCAAAGTGCTGGGATTACAGGCTTGAGCCACCGCGCCCGGCCTAAATTTATATTTAATTAATCACTCTATGAAACCTGTATCTAAAGTTTAAAACTTGAACAATTGCAAATCATAGCATATCTTTACATCCCATTAGTAATAATAAAAAAAATGTTATAAGGAAATGAGCATTCCAAAGTAGAACAGAGGATGTGTGAGCAATGTGAGATATGGGGGAAGAATGGGCAGAGAGAATAAATCAGACCATATACTCCCCATCCAACAGATGCATAAAGATTTCACCAATTCTTAGTGAGAAAAAGTTGAATGTAACTTAATAGCAGGAAACAGCATATGTATTTGCTATTGCATACATTATTACCTTACTTAACTCAACTATATGAAAAAACTAATACTTTTTTTAGATTTTGAGGGGCCAAATTCTCGTAAATACATAAAATAGTTCAGTTATTTTTGCAAATTGATCTGTAGCCAATTGGACTGTAGTTCACAATTGGAATAGAAGATTTCATTGTGGAAATTAAGAAAATGAGGCATTCATACAGCCAACAGACACATGAAAAAATGCTCATCATCACTCGCCATCAGAAAAATGCAAATCAAAACCACAATGAGATACCATCTCACATCAGTTAGAATGGCAATCATTAAAAAGTCAGGAAACAACAGGTGCTGGAGAGGATGTGGAGAAATAGGAACACTTTTACACTGTTGATGGGATTGTAAACTAGTTCAACCATTATGGAAAACAGTATGGCGATTCCTCAAGGATCTAAAACTAGATGTACCATATGACCCAGCCATCCCATTACTGGGTGTATACCCAAAGGATCATAAATCATGCTGCTATAAAGACACATGCACACGTATGTTTATTGCAGCACTATTCACAATAGCAAAGACTTGGAATCAACCCAAATGTCCATCAGTGACAGACTGGATTAAGAAAATGTGGCACATATACACCATGGAATACTATGCAGCCATAAAAAAGGAAGAGTTTGTGTCCTTTGTAGGGACATGAATGCAGCTGGAAACCATCATTCTTAGCAAACTATCACAAGAACAGAAAACCAAACACCGCATGTTCTCACTCACAGGTGGGAACTGAACAATGAGATCACTTGGACTTGGGAAGGGGAACATCACACACCGGGGCCTATCACGGGGAGTGGGGAGGGGAGAAGGGGGAGGGATTGCATTGGGAGTTATACCTGATGTAAATGACGAGTTGATGGGTGCTGACGAGTTGATGGGTGCAGCACACCAGCATGGCACAAGTATACATATGTAACAAACCTGCACGTTATGCACATGTACCCTAGAACTTAAAATATAATAATAATCAATCAATCAATCAATGAATAAAAAATAAAAATAAATTAAAAAAAAGAAAATGAGGCAAACAGCATTCTTTGTGGTGGATTTAGCTTAGTTGATATGTGTTCTGTATTGAATAAGAATTGAGAAAGCCCTATATCGAAATCAGACAATCTGTCTTCACCTTTTAATGCTGCATTCAACCAGCATTGGATCCAGCTTTGAAACATCTAGACTTAGACATGTAGGCTAGGCAGCTAAGTTTTCTTCTATCTATAGAAGTCTTAGATATTTCCTCTTCTCTAAGAAGCAGAATTGGACAAATTATGCAACTTTCGGGTCCTCAGTTTCCTCATATGTAAAATCAGTATAATAATGGTGCCTATTTAAAAAGGTTGAGAAAAGAATGTTTGAATTAATACATGCAAGAAACTACAGAAAGCTTCACGGCACATAATATACTCACAAAATCATAGCAAGGCAGAATAATAGGGTGATCAAGAGCACAACACTACTAAAAATTGATTGCCTGAGCTCAAACTCAGGGTTCCCCCACATACTAGTGGTATGACCTGACTTCAAGCTCAGTTTTCATATGTGTAAAAAGGAGATTAAAAATCTACTACTAATCGGGAAGGGGAACATCACACACTGGGGCCTATCATGGGGAGGGGGGAGGAGGGAGGGATTGCATTGGGGAGGTATACATGATATAAATGATGAATTGATGGATGCTGACGAGTTGATGGGTGCAGCACATCAACATGGCATAAGTATACATATGTAACAAACCTGTACGTTATGCACATGTACCCTAGAACTTAAAGTATAAAAAAAAAAAAAATCTACTACTACCTCACAGAGGCATTTCGTTGAATTGAGAATGTATGTGTAAAACACTTAGGGCAGCTTTGTAAAATTTATTTACTTTTATGTAATTGTCATTATGAAATATTTATAAAATTATGCATTTTAGTACCTACATAAAGTGTTTTTGTTTGTTGTTGTTGCATTCAATAATGTAGTTTTAAAGCCTGTACCATGTTTACCTATAAGGAAAATAGCTTAAAAGTAGAATTCAAGTTCTTGGGTTAATATTTAAAAGAGAGAAACTGATGTCTTCTAAGAAGTTTAACATATCAAAAGCATCTACAAGGCAAATTATTATTGCTATGTCATGGTATTATAATAATAAAAATTATCTAAAAATGATAAAATTTGCTTATAGAAAGAATATGCAATGATGTGATGTGATATTGGAAACATATCCTGGTTACTTAGAAATAAAAATAATTCTTCTTGCCACGTAAACATACCAAACATTAAAATCAAGGTGATTGACGGTCCTGTCTGAGAATTTTTGTTTCATATGGTTTACAACTATGGCATTTCATACCTTATGAAACTGAAATATGTAATTTCTTTAAAGGAAGGTGGTTATAATTAAATGATGAGACACTGTGAATAAAAATTGTCTAATTATTTGTAAACCCACAAAGTGAATAATTCAATTAGATGTTTCCACATAATGCTGAGCTCAAGAAGGAGTCACCTAATTTGTGTGGCCTGTTTCTCCCTTTTCTCAACCTTCTTCTGTGCTTTAGAAGCCCGAGACAACCAATTAAGTTTGGAATCTCAGGCATTTTTTGCTGAAATCCCATAAACAAATAAATAAATAAAGTCCTTTATTTTCCCCTGTCCTTTTCCTGTTGTCACCAACCCATGTTTTATAACAGCTACTTCCCATTAACATTCTTACTCTATGGCCTGTAATGAGTGCACCCTTAATATCCACCTAGCTCCTGATGGCCTGCTTCATACAGTAGCTTTATACATATTTCATACATTTTGTGCATGCCTTTAAGTGATTTTTATATCTTCAAGAGATCATCCATTGCACTGGTAAACTATAATAATGATGTCAAATGACACTTTCCAGTGGAAGGAGAGTGTGTTTATGGAAATTGTTATTGAAAGCTTTTACTTTCCAAAATATTAAAGTAACAAACTGACATATACTACGTACATTACAAAATCCAGAAAAATAATAAAAATGTGTTTTTTACTTAATCATCAGCCTGACACAATTGTATGATACATTTTGTCCTACTATTTTTGTTGTAAACATCATTACCTTTTTCTATAATGTAGAGGAAGTTGTATAATAAATATTTAGCTTGATTTTGAACGATAATGTGTCCTGTTCTCTATAGTTGCCTTAATTATGCTGCATGTCTCTTGTCCATCTGTTCTCCATTTTGTGATGCTGATCCAGATGGTTCTTCAGTATATGAGACTGCAGGAATTTATAGATGGAGAAAAGCACATGGTAGTCCTATTACAGTAATCAGGTTTTGATAGAGAAGAGCACATGGTAGTCCTATTACAATAATCAGATTTTATGTTGGTTTCAAAGTGAGAAGAGTGTTTTGAAATGCCAAAAGGAATTTTATCCTATAAAAAGACCAAATGGCTATTGAAAACTTTCCTCAGGCAGCTTTAAGCACATTTTTTTTTTTTTTTTTTTTTTTCCTGGAAGTGATTTTTGTTCAGAACCTAAAGAGAAAATTAATTATTTGGGGAAAATTTTTATTAACATGTCTGTGATAAAACAGTGGGTTTACTGATAGCAGAAAACAGCATGATGCAGGGTCTTGAAAATTAATCCTCACTACCATATACAGTGTTTGGCCTATTGGCTAGTAAATTATAACTTCTGGCTTTTTCTATGCTTGTAGCTCTTATAAAATGCAAAATGGTCTAC
This sequence comes from Trachypithecus francoisi, assembly GCF_009764315.1. Lineage (NCBI taxonomy): Eukaryota > Metazoa > Chordata > Mammalia > Primates > Cercopithecidae > Trachypithecus > Trachypithecus francoisi. The sequence goes on from NW_022681469.1 coordinate 65,736,137, forward strand.
ACCTGGCTTTTAAAAGCAATAGTTAATCAAGCACTTGAAATTAATGCTAGCACTCAAAATAATTATGTTTACTTCATCTTAAGTTTTAAATCTTATAGTTTTCAAATATATATAAATAAATTAGTGACACTATTATTGGAATAATATATTCATTTCTTACAAAGAAATATATGAAAAAATGTATCATTCAATGAATGTGTTCAGTTCATCTTGGGAGAACATTTCTGCATGAGAGAACTGCTAATTGTTTTGGAAGAAGACATTTCTGCATGAGACAATAGCAATCCTGTTTCCAAAATCTTATTACCATGGGAAAACCCTGAATTATTATTGTGCCACTGTTTTTTGAAATCATGTTCAATAATCTGAAGTCAATGTATTTAATCAGAAGTAGTATGAAATCAAGTTTCCTGAATGAAGTGTTCCCAAACAAAATGATATAATTTTTTATAACAATTATTTTGAAAATAATTTGGTGTATTTTCAAATTTAATATTGTATTAATATTACTGGAGTGATTTCTATTTTATTGAAACGAAAAACAAATCTTAACATGAAAAGCCTTTCTTTATTGTTAAACCATCATAAATATTTTAAATATATAACCTATTGATTCTTTTTAAGAGGAAAATAAATTCATGGTACTTGATTTTGGAGGGAGCAGACCAAAGCAACATACCGCAAGCGTGAGACTTACGTAAAAGTTTTTATGATGTGTAGCCTGGAAAAAACGTAATTCTACCTGAGAATTTATTAGTGTACTTTTACATACCAAAACATAAATAGCATGTATATTTCTTATCTATTAACATACTTTCCCCCAAAACTCCAGGTAAAATTGAAAGAAAGGTCTGCTTAGTTATCTTCTAAGGAAGTTTATATTTTTTCTTATATTTACAATTAATATTATGTTTTGCAGCAGTTAGTGCCATATTAGTACCGATTTTTAAAGCCGTTTCACCTGTATAAGATTATAATTTAAACTCCATGCCTTTTTACTTGCATGAGCTCCTTCCAGGGCCCTTGCAGAGGATCTAGAAATGTATTCTCATGTTCTTGTATTTTCAATACAATGTGCCAAAGTAAGTTATTTCAACAAAAATCACTTGAGATTATTGTCTCTTTACTCCAACTTCGATGTCAAGTGGCTGTGAAGTAGCCACGAGCATTTCTGGAATCTGCCTAAGGGCATGTTTGAGATATGTCTTGTCCGAGTTTAGTGCAATATCTTTTTTTTTTTTTGCGTTTGTAGTTACTTCTGTGCATAGTTACGTTACTGCTCATGGTTTCCTCCTAGCAAAGGTTTCTAGAGGTGCTGTGCCAACTTGTTCCGCATTGTGGCAGGGAGGTACAAAGCCAAGGAGCACATTGCAGTGCAGTATGAAAGACTTGTCTTTTGTCATGAAATGTATTAAGCTACTTACTGATCTCTGTAAAAGTCTTTCCATCGGCTGACACTTAGGTCAGAACAAATTTCTCCTCTACAGATATATACTCGACCCTAAAATCCTAGAGCTAAATAATCGTTTATAAACATTTCTTTTATCTGTGCTAAAAGAAAACTTCAACTATTTCTCTATAGAGCTAATACAAAACACTATTATATAAAAGGGTAATGATGTTTACAATAAAAATGGTAAGAAAAAATGTATCATACGATTATGTCAGACTGATAATTAAGTTAAAAACACATTTTTATTTTTCTCTGGATTTTGTAATGTCCGTAGTATATGTCAGTTTGTTGTAATACTTTTTTTTTGTGATTTAGTTTCCCATTTTATATAAATTTTCATTTTCATGCAGTAACTCCATTCATAAGGTTTTGTTTTTAAACAGAATCCCACAAATTACATATGTTCCAGGCCTCAGAATACTGAATCTGCCTCAATTTATAAATAATAATTAATTTATATTTATTTTGGTTATGTTATGATTTAGATTATGTAAGTAACAAAATCAAACTTACATCTGTGATAATTTGAGCTAATAAATCTTTAAAACCACCACAAAAGATAGCACTTAATTCTAATAAAAAATAACAACTACCATTTACCAGGAACTTTTCAACCACTTTTGTCTAATTTAATTATTAATTTCTGTAAGCTCCTAAGGAAGATTCAATAATTATATTAATTCTATTAAATAAATAAAATTGATGCATAGAGAGGATCAGAGATTTGCCCAAGCTCATATAGTGAAAATTTGAATCCAGGCAGCTTGATTCCAGCATCTGTACTCCTAACTACCATACTATACTATGGCTCAAGGTATCGTCTTTCACCTAGTAGCAAATCCTCAAATGGTAGACATGCACAGATGAACTTAACCAGCTTACCACCTTAGAAGTTGTTTGTTGTTTTTTTAATCCCATGTTTGGGCATGGGAATATATGAAGTGATTAAGAATCATCTAGTACCTTTTTAATGTCCAGGAAGCTAAGGCATCTTCCCCACATGGTGTTGGTTGTAGGGCTCAAAATTGTACCTGTATCTTGAAAAGTCCTCCAGGTCATTCTGACATACTTTTTAGATGACAGCTACAACAATAGAATAATTGCAAGAATAGATTATGAAAAAAATTAGAGAAATTAAAATTCTTCTTGAATGGTGTGGCTTTCTTTTTTTTTCAGTGGTACTCCAATTTGGTGTCCCCACAAACTGTTGTGTTTGTACTAGTTTTAGAAAGAGATGAACTTACACTTACCGTGCTAGAGGAGGTATCCAAAGCAATTCAAACAGGCTTAATTAGACAATGAGCACTTAAAAATGATTTAAGTAATACGTACTTGATTTTGGAAACAGCTGAGTTTTGTTTTGTCTTGTTTTTGAAATGTACAAGATTGAAAAAGCAACAAGATACAATATGTTACTCTAATATATTTGTATATGTGATAAAACTCATTTTAAAACTTGGCAATAATAACACAATTCAGAATAGTGATTGTCTGTGCAGTAGAAGAGCTGGGAAGAAAGGAAGAGAAAGAAGGAATAGGAGATGTGAATTACCGATTATATGTGTGGGTGTGTGTAGGGGGTGGGCGGGTGTCTTTTCTAGTTGGCTTTAGTTTTGAGTTAAATGATGGGTTCTCTATCTTAGTAAAATTATTTTAGTATAATAAACAAATAAAGTAAAAAGTTAAATGCAAGGAACACCAAAGAGTATATTATTTAGGCAGACACATATACGTACAAAAATAATTTTTTAAAGGGTTACACATAAACCAGTGAAAATAGTGTTTTACCAACCAAGTATAATGTTTATACTACACACATTACCAAATCCAGGAAAATAATGAAAATGTGTTTTTAACTTCATTACCTGCCTGACATGGTTGTATGATACATTTTTTCCTACTATTTTTGGCTTAAAACTCTAATTTTCTATATAATCATGCTTTTGTAATAGCTCTGTAGAGAGTTTTAACACAGATGAAAGACTTTTTAAAAAAATATTATTTGCTCTAAGATTTTAGAACATCATGGGTATATACCTGAGGATTCTGATTTAGGCAATTTCCTGCCCCAGAATGGGTGTCTGTCTTTACTTAGTACTTCTTCATATGTGCTTAGTGCTAACCCAGTTCTTCAATTTTTTACTTGACCTATAACCTAAAAGGAGAATCTTTGAAAGAGGAGGATTTTGATTTTTTTCTGCCTTCCTGATCACTCAGTGTATGAAACAAAAGAATCAGGCAATTGGTGTTTAACAAATGAATGAATGCTGGCTATAATGTTTATTAGTCATATCATGTATTATTTAGTAACTCAACTCTCTCTCTCTCTCTCTCAGAGCCTATAATCATTGTAAAGTATTTACCATGAAATAATATGAAAAGCCTCTAATAAATGTGGATTGTTCATTCAACCTGATAATTTATTTTAAAAACCCACAGTGCTATTAAAATTATAGAGAACTTAATAAATTATTTACTTATTTTTAGATCAAGAGAAACATATAGTTTACTATGTAGAAATAACTACTGAGAAAATTAATAGCCATATACCTAGCTAGGCCAATTTGAAAAAAATCAATTCATTTGATTCCCAAATCCCATTACCACCCTTTCTCCTTCTTCTTTTTCCAGTCCTTTTGCTTTGAACAATACCTTTTTATAGTTAATGTACTTGTAATATAAATCCTGGATATGTGTCAAAAACTTTGTGAGGGTAGGGTGCAGTTCAATAGCTCCATGAAAACATTGTTTGAGTTATGTTGGTTTTGGATGCTTCGCATTAAAATTTTAAATTACAGCTATCAGATGAATAAGATGAGTGTGTTGATATTAACAAGATCTTATGATTATGAGGTTTTCTTTTTGCTGAAAATTCTTGACTTCTGGTCAAATTGGATATGCTTCAGTAATTTTCTCTTGTGTGCATTAGTATTAACTTTCTCTCGTACATTTAATTAAAACTCTGGTGTTCTGCTTTAAATTCCACTTCCCTTCTCTAATCAGAAAGATGGTAATTATTGGGAAGTCTATCAAGGCTCCCCATAGGCACACATGAAGGCCATAATTTTCTTTAATCTTCATTTATTAATACCATAAATGCAAATATTATCAAGTAAGTGTGTGTACGCATATAAAACAACATCCTAGTCCAAACCTTTAAAATTTTGCACAGCACAATATTACATAAAGGGCATGCCATTTGGAAAATGTGTTTTCCATTTCTTTCCAACTCTTGATATTCCCCTTCATGTTCACTCTTTCAAAACTCTTTCCACCTGGTCCTCGACCTAATGCCTCAGGGTCCCACTCTTTGTTAGCTAATCATACTACTCTATTTGTGTTAAGGTTTTATAAGTGGTCACCCTTAAAATTTTGTATCCTTCCAGCTAACAAATTTCAACAAAAATTTTTTTGTCTCCTGTAATCCAAAGACAGAATTAACACTGAGGGTTTCAGACATTCTAGCAAGTCATTATAATGAGTAATTTTCTGGTTTTAGATACCTTTGGTGTTTAAAAGAATCAGGAAATTCTATATTACTATATGATGAGGAAAGAGAAAGAGACAAATACTACCTTTGTTTCCTTAGAGTAGCAATTCTGAGAGTGAATATGTGCTCCTCTATGGGTAAGTTCTGATAGGATATAGAAAAAAAATATGGTAATAGATTCCAGCTCTCATGGTAAATAACTCTGGTCCTAGTGGTATGCAAAGTACGAGACATACTAACTTATAGGCTAGTGCATACCCTCAAGTGAATTAACCTGGTTTTAGATGTATAGAAACAAAATAAAAAGAAAATTCAGTGGTTAAAAAACACTACAGTTGGGGCTTTCACACTGTAGAAATGAAAGCCATTGTGGAAAGGCCATCATTTGAATCATTTAACAGGAGAAGAAACCATTTGGTAGTATTCTTTGGGGAGTAATGTTTCATGTGTAGAAACAAGCACTGAAGGAATAAAATGGGCCAGTGGGCATTTTTTAGCTTTAGGCTGTCTAATATTATGGTTCATTTCTATCTTCCTTTGGCAATAAAAATGGTTTGTTTCAGTGTCCACAGAGCTTTATTCCTTGAGTTTCATTCTCCTCAATGTTTTCAGACTGCGCCTATCTGAGGCATACACACTTAACTGAAAGAAATATTAGCATGATGATAGTTTTTTAGCTCCATGACGTTAGAAGGTCAGTCAAAGTTTCTTTTCCATTAGACTATTTGACATCTGTTATAATCAAGTAAAAACATCGTCTAGCAACTGAATTTCTAGATATGCTTTAATGTTATTGGAATTATGCCCTTAAGTTTTATTATATAGAAATATTATGAGAAGTTTATGGAATGGAGCAAATTGGTATGAAACAGAGTAAAAACAGAAGTAACAATATTTCTTTTCTCTTTCCTCATTGTATATCAGACAACAGTTTAACAATATGGGACTTTTAGAAGACACTGTTTTCTCACTGTCTTCCATAAATAGACCCTATTTATTATTTATAATCTCATATTTAGAAAGCACTTTGCTATACATTTTACTCATATTTTATTAAGCCTTGACAAGGTGGTCCCAATTTAATAGATGAAGTCATTGAATCATATGCTTATTAAACATAAAGAGATGCTTAGGCATTTTTAGTTAAAGTAGAAAGTGACAAAAGATAACGAATGGTGATGCAATATGTATATACCTACAAGAGAAATAATTCTGACTACTAGAGAATTAAGAAACATGCTTTCATCAGGGGGTGAATATAAGTCTAGGAATAGGAATGTTTCGTACATGGTTATAATGTTATATAATTACATATATTATATATATATATCCCCACACACTTAACATATAATTTTAGTATATTTAATATTACTTATAGATATATTTAAACTTTTTCCAGAGCACGAATTACTCAATGTACAATTAACAGAGTTGAGTTTTTGAACCAGAACTAAATCCTTGTCCTTGTATGAAGGGATTTATGTCTTAAGGTTATGGCATGTACAATCAGTACATTTTGAGTAAAAAATGAAAACAAATGATGGATAGAAGGCAGGAGATAAATGTAAGGGAGGGTCCCTTCTGGCAAGACTGTTTCTCAACTTTGTAAAGAAATGAAGTACAGTGGATATCTTAAGAATCAGTAGCAGAAACTCAATAGAAAGATTATACTCCCTAGCTCTAACATCATAAATATGCAAGCCTGACTCCAAAATAATCATTTACCGTCTTTCTCTCCCACTAAAATTATTGTTGGAATCATGTGAGTATTCTGGTGGTATGTGGGACCCCTCAATATTTTCTGATAATTATGAAGTCAATAGAGACTAACTATTGTGGACAGTTATTCCAGAAAAGTTGTTTATTTTATACTAAGAGATTAGGTGTGGTCTGTGAAATGCTTTTCTTTATTTCAGCTGGAGTCCTCTTTATTTCAGCCTGAGGTTCAATCTAACCCAAGCCCACAAAATATGGTAGACATAACTATACATCTTTAATATTTGTGAATCTCATTTTGGATACATGAGGATTGAACTTTTTAACACCCAATATTTCCAAGTAAATTATTAGTAGGTTAGGAAATAAGATATAAGTGGCTTTCAGATGCATTATTTTATATAATACAACAGCTTCAAAATACAGAAAATACTATTATTCCTTCTTTATAGGTATAAAAAAGTGAAAAAATTGCCTTAAAAATAGCACATTTGCTAGACTGAAAGGCCCATTTAAAGGCTATGTCGACCTCAATTCAGAGATCGAGATCAAAATGTTAGCTTTCAGATTTGATTAGTTTAGCTTCTCCAGATACTTACTTGAGTTATTTGTAGAACCTAAATAAAGGACTCTCTCTTTTGATAGGAACTGCTTTCTAACTTTTGAATGATAGCTATGTTTATATACTTTGTCTGGCTTTATTTTATTTCTGAACCCAGATCCTCTACCAGAATACTTTACCCAATTTAGTCAATCTCTGTTTGAAGTCTAACCATGCTCCATATTGATGCCATAGAGAAATAAATATCACTTAGCACCAGATTAGTTTGATTTACCCCCAAACAATTATGACATTAAATAATATTAACCTCTCTAGTGAGGCTGATTTTTGTATTTTTAAAATAACTGAATTCAGCTCTGTTTTCAGTTTATTTCCTTATTTTTTAATTTTTAGTTTTATTTTATTTATTTACTTTATTTTTATTTTTTATTTCCTTTTTTATATTAACAATTCACTTATTGACTTATTGTATCATATGCATTCTTATAACTATAAACACCTTTTTAGGCACAGTATGATAAAATTATATGTATTCATAACTATACTGTTACTTATTATTATTAATGCTTATGTTAGGTTTATTATTAAATCAACATAAACACACATGAGAATATGTTTTAAATGAAGCAGGATTTAAATTAGTATTGTCTATAAATGTTTTTTATGGATATGATGTCTATAAATATTTATGGATGTTATAAGCTGAAAGTTATATTTTAAATAACAATCCACTTTTTAAGTAACACAATTACTAAATAACATTTAAAATAATCCATGATTATAAAATAATTAACTTTGAAATAGCTTCAAAAATAATTGCCTTTGAAGCAAAAGAAGTGAAGTATATAAAAAGCTCTGTAGCCTGTGAATACATGCACTTTACAGATTGGAGAAGGGAAAATGTGAACTTCATTTCTGGTAATTCCAGATGTTTGATGTCTAGGATACATAATTTAAAAAGACATTGTTGTCTGATCCATTCTTACATCTTTTTGTTATGTTTTGCTTTCTGGTTGTTCATTTTATGATTACAAAAATTACTCTGATAACAAATATAATGTTTATTTTAAAAAATAGAAACAGGAAACAACTCAGTATTTTCTACATGAAAAATGAAAATGAACACTTTCATTGAAAAATGAAATCTGTGCTAACCTCTGACACTGTCTCTTACAAAATCCTAATAAAAGCACATTTGGAAACAGAACTTAATTATAAGGTTGTTTAAACTCAGTTTTCAGAGGTCTTGACTTAATACATTATTTATTTCATAAAAAATGATTTGAAAATAGGGATAGATGTTACCAACTTCACCAATGGACTAAAGCTCTAAATATAAACATTAAAACCATCAAAATAATAGAAAATTATTATTTTGGAGATGGAAAAAGCCTTTCTAAGCCTAGCAAAAAATTCAGAAAACCTTAAGAAACAATTGTCAAATGTAACATTACAAAGATATAAATGATTGCATGTAAAAAGATAAGTGTAAAATGTTGAGAAAATACCTGTAATATAAAAATATTTACAGAACAAACTACTACAACTTTAATATGTAAAAGATGTTTCAAATTTATAAAATAAAGATGAGTATTATGATACCCTATAGAAACGTGTTTACTATACTCTTACAATTTTAGAAATCTATTCAACATTTCTTATCTTCTCATGTATTTTGCTTTTGTTTTTCTAAATATGCCTCTTTAAAAGCTTGTGTATTTGGTATCCTGGTTTGAAAATTGGTATATCTTTCTTTCAATGCCTCAATGGAGCAACCTAACTGAAAGGGGTTGGGGTAAAATGTCTCACCTAAATAACTTTGAAAATGAGTGTAATGTTTAAGACTAAAGGGAAAAGCAATAACAATACACTGTACACACACATTAAATTCTAGTTAACAAAATTATTTTCCATGGAGCATGTTTAACAATTTGGAAGCAAGTATACATGTGTACAGTAGTTGAATAATTTAGTAAATGGAGTTGGGTGGTAGTAGCCTGGTTTCTCCCTGTTGGAGTGAGGCTTTCAGATAAGGAAAGGGAGGAAGCAGAAAAAACCCATTTGGTAATGGATTAAAGTTGGTAACATCAGTGTGTACTCAGGTTTAGTTGAATATAGAAACATATTAACAGCTATGATAATATTTATACATATGTATATGTACAGAGGTTAGTATATATAAATATATCTCTTTTCTTTGTCCAGTTAGAGGGCCAAGAAGCAATTTCACAAATGTAGCAATGATTACCACTAGCAATCAGAGGTTCAGTTGTAATACAATTATGTAATAAGAGGCCCAGATTCCTTAGGGAAGTGCCTGATATTAAGTTTGAGCAGGAAATATACAAGATGGGTCTAGAACATAGAAGATCTGAGCAGGAGAGAGACAAAGTGGGTCGAGAACAGAAAGTAAGGAAATGATTACCCCCAAAATGTGGGTAATGTAAAAGGGACATAGTACTCAATAGAAAGAGCTCCCAATATCAGACTTGAACTACACTTCCAACCAAAAAGACCTAAAAAGACAAATACAGAACAATAGCAACAGAGTGTGCATTATTCCCAAGTGCACATGGAACATCCCCTATGATATATCATATGTTAGGTCACAAAATAAGACTTACAAATTTAAGAAGATTGAAATCATATCACATATCTTTTCCAACTCTATAGTATACAACTAGAAATCAGTAACAGGAGGAAAAGTGGAAAATTCACAAATATGTGAAAGTTAATCCACACACTCCTAAATAACCAGTAGGTCAAAGAATAAATCAAAATGGAAATGAAAAAATTATCTCAAGACAAACAAAAATGAAAACACAACATATCAAACATGTGGGATTCAGAAAAAGCATTTCTAAAACAGAAGTTTACAGCAATAAATGGCTACCTTAGGAAAAAGAGAAATCTCAAAAAAACAACCTAACTTTATACCTCTAGAAATTAAGAAAAATATATCAACTAAGTCTAAAGTTAGCAGGAAAAGGAAAATAATAAAGATCAGATCAGAAATAAATGAAATACAACTAGGATAGTAGTAGGTCAATGAAACGAAGAGTTGATTTTTTTGAAAAAGTAAACAAAATAGACAAACTTCCTGCTAGATTAAGAAAAAAACAAAGAGGAGCTCCAAATAAATACAATCAGAAATAAAAAAGAGAGACATTACAACTTATACCACAGAAGTATAAAGGATCATAAGAGGCTACTTTGAATTATGACATGTTAACAAATTAGATAAGCTAGAGTAAATGGGCAAATTCCTAGAGATACACAATCTACCAAGACTGTAAGAAACGTTCCAGCCAGAGTGACTCCATCTTGAGTGAGGGCTAGAAAAGTGATGCTGGGACTTCCTGGGCTGCATTCCCGGAAAGTTAGGTATCCCTAGCCTCTAGATATTTACAGTCAAGGGAACAGATTGATAATGTTTGCTAAACAGATCCAGACTTAGGAGTGTCCTTATATCCGATATCTGGAGAACAGAAGCATTCCTAATTTTGTTTTAAAGATAAAATTGATTCTTGCAAAATATAATGATTAAGAAAATTAATCCTTTATCACAAATCTCTGTAGCAGAGCATATCTCTCCATGATCTTTTTGTTTTTAATCCTACATAAACGAGCATTGTGTGCCGGACGCCTTCCTCCTTTTACTTTTGGGAAAGTCCCACTCTGTGTGTGGATTAACTGTACTTTGACTACTTTTCTTTCCTAATAAACTTGCTTTTGTTTTGCACTGGGAACTCACCCTGAATTTTTTCTTGCATGAGATCCAAGAACCCTCTCTTGGGGTCTGGATCAGAACCCCTTTCCTATAACAAGACTGTCATTAAGAAATTGGAAATCCGAACAGACCAATAACAACAAATAAGAACATTGAATCGGTAATCAAAAATTTTCCAGCAAAGAAAAGCACAGGACCAGAAGGCTTCACTGTTGAATTCTACCAAATAGTTAAAGAATTATTGATATTTATTCTCTAACTCTTCTAAAAAATTGAAAAGTTCGTAACATTTCCAAATTTATTTTATAAGGGCAGCATTACCTTGATATCAAAGCCAGGCAAGGACACTAAAGAAAAACAAATTACAGACCAATATCTCTGATGAACAGAGATGTAAAAATCTTAAGAAAGTACTAGCAAACTGAATTTAAGAGTGCATTAAAAGGATCATGCACCATGATCAAATGGGATTTATTGCTGGGATATAAGAATAGTTCAACCTATGCTAATCAATCAATATGATACAACCTATAAACAGAACTAAAAATATAAATTGTATGATCTTCTCTATGGATACAGAGAAAGCATTTAACTAAATTCAATAAATATTATTTTATGTTAAAATCTCTCAACAAATTAATTCTAGAAGGAGTGCACTGTTCATCATGTTAATGAGTCAAAAAAGAAACAGCATATAGTTATCTCAACAGAGATTGAAAAGGAATGCCCATTTTAGTAACTTGAAGAGAAAAAAGAATGCTAATATATACATATATATAATGTAATTTTAAAGTCACAAAATCTTTTCTTTGAAATATACATTTGTATTATTTGTAACCTTACCATAATAAAGCTCAAAGATGCTGTCTTAAAACCAGGAGTTAGAGATACAATGAAACTTTCTTACAGTCCATTCATTATTTTCAGCTGTTTTTTTTTGTTTTTTGTTTTTTGTTTTTTTTGTTTTATTTTTTTTGTTGTTCTCTTTTGACTTAATGAACTTCTGGCTTTAGTCAATGGTTACCTTAAAAAAGTTGATGGAGTTTTGCAAAATTCCATCTTGAAATCATAAGAAGCTATACTCTTTGAACCAATTTTTATTGTTTCACATTTTGTACAAATGTATATATATATATATATTTAAAACACAGATTAGAAGCATATTTCCCTTTATGAAACCTAACAGTTCACACAAATTCAGTATTATTCATAGGTAATGCCACAGTGGATGAGTCCTTAGAATAACAATGTAACTGAAGTTTGCTTTAGAAACCACAGATCTGGCTTGGATTGAAAGTGATAGAATCAGCCTGGTGTGTTTCCTTAACCTTGTCCAAATTCTTCATTTTCTTTTTGTTTTTCCTTTCCTTTTTTTCTTTCTTTCTTTTTTTTTTTTTTATTTCAATAGCTTCTAAAGTACAAGTAGTTTGTGGTTACATGGATGAATTGTATAGTGGCAAAGTCTGAGATTTTAATGAACCCATCACCCAAGTAGTGTACATTGTACTCAACATGTAGGGTTGTTTTTTTTTTCCAGCTTCTGCAGAATTCAGTATTCTACTAGCATTGTTAATGTCGACCTAGAATTACCTCTAAATTCATTAGTCAATTGGTTGACCTTGGATAAGTACTTCAAATGCCTTTATTTTGTTTATAGGGAATTTGTGATGGGAGGAGGTTAAATAATTTGCCAAAAGTCATGGTAGGGGGAGAGAGGGAGAAGAGAATGTTTAAAGGCAGAAAAATGACAAATGCTAGTTCTCCTGAATCCTCAGTTGGAGTTCATTCCATTTCACGATTCTGTTAATTAACAGGTGAGAGATTTGTAGGTCATGGATAAATACACAACTAAATACCTGAGTGTGAAAAAATTTGCACACGCAATTTTTTTATGTTGAGTTTGTATAGGACTGAACTATTGGGTTTTCTATAAAATTAAACTTTTAATATGCATGCAATAAAAACTCACATGTGATATAAAAATAGAGTCTAATTTACTGATAGAACATATTTCTTTCTTATTTACGACAAAAAAATAAAAAAGTCTTCATCATAGAAAGGAAACAATCCCCCCGCTTACATGCTGTATCACCACCTGTGTGGTTACCATGAAAACACGCAGATCACATATCCAGCTGTAAGATGCACAATTAACCAAGGGTTCCATTCTTGACCCCTTTGGATATCCCACCATAGTCATGCCATGACTACATTTCACCCCTGTAGCTTTCAGTCAATTGCCTAGCATGTCAGGTACTAAATAAGGCAGGCCCACCACAGCAAGGTGTGGAAATCCTCCATTTGGAGACTTAATCTGATGATATGCACATCGTGGGTGTAGTAATAAACTAGTTTAATACGATTATTATTTCTCTCTCTCCTTATGACTTACAGGAGTCACATCATTATCAAGATTTGAAGGATCTCTCAAACACTGCTCATTAAATTTTTTTGATGTATAATTTCATTTTGCATCTCTTTTTGGAGGCATGAAGTAACACACAGTTGCTCTTACTGTGGTCTGGTCTTGGATTTTTTTTTTTTTTTTTTTTACTTTAAGTTCTAGGGTACATGTGCATAATGCGCAGGTTTGTTACATATGTATACATGTGCCATGTGGGTGTGATGCATCCATTAACTCGTCATTTACATTAGGTGTATCTCCTAATGCCATACCTCTCTCCTGCCCCCACCCCACGACAGGCCCCAGTGTGTGATGTTCCACTTCCTGTGTCCAAGTGTTCTCATTGTTCAATTCCCACCTATGAGTGAGAACATATGGTGTTTGGTTTTCTGTCCTTGCAATAGTTTGTTCAGAATGATGGTTTCCAGCTTCATCCATGTCCCTACAAAGGACATGAACTCATCCTTTTTTATGTCTGCATAGTATTCCACGGCATATTTGTGCCACATTTTCTTAATCCAGTCTATCATTGATGGACATTTGGGTTGGTTCCAAGTCTTTGCTATTATGAATAGTGCTGCAGTAAGCCTACGTGTGCATGTGTCTTTATAGCAGCATGATTTATAATCCTGGTCTTGGATTTTTATATTCATAAAATGTAGAAAAAAATTCATGGCTGGGCGCGGTGGCTCAAGCCTGTAATCCCAGCACTTTGGGAGGCCGAGACGGGCGGATCACGAGGTCAGGAGATCGAGACCATCCTGGCTAACACAGTGAAACCCCGTCTCTACTAAAAATACAAAAAACTAGCCGGGCGAGGTGGCGGGCGCCTGTAGTCCCAGCTACTCGGGAGGCTGAGGCAGGAGAATGGCGTAAACCCGGGAGGTGGAGCTTGCAGTGAGCTGAGATCCGGCCACTGCACTCCAGCCTGGGCGACAGAGCAAGACTCTGTCTCAACAAAAAAAAAAAAAAAAAAGAAAGAAAGAAATTCATTTTGCTGATTGTTTAGGATTTCAGTTTAAATTCTGCTTTTATTTTATTTTATTTTATTTTTTTAAGACTGAGTCTCTCACCATCGCTCAGGCTGGAGTACAATGACGTGATCTTGTCTCATTGCATCCTGCATCCTCTGCCTCCCTGGTCAAGCTATTCTCCTGCCTCAGCTTTCTGACTAGCTGGGATTATAGACAACTGCCACCACGCCTGGCTAATTTTTCATATTTTCAGTAAAGATGGGGTTTCACTACGTTGGCCAGGATGGTCTCGAACTCCTGATCTCGTAATCCCCCCCTCCTCAGCTTCCCAAAGTGCTGGGATTACAGGCATGAGCCACTATGCCCGGTCCCCAGTTTAAATTCTTAAAGAAGGCACAGTGTTGTTCAAATACACTGTGCATATTTTTGTCTAATCTAAGATAAATCATTTACTTTTTCCTATATCAAAATAGACAAAAATTATCAATAAACTGTGAAATCCCAGAAATAATAAAACGCATCACAATTCCAGAGACTTATATCATTTTTAACTTTAAAAAATGTGTATTTTAGAATTAGGAAATTGATCATTATTCTTTTTATTACGCACAGATATTTTCTCAATACAGAACCTATATAGTATAGTTTCCATTTTGCATAGTTACTTTTTTGCTGAATTGTATTTTTTTTTTGGTCTGGAAGAATACACATTAGTAAAAATCTCTTGCTTCCTTAGTTCTAAACATTTGCTTACACATCTGGTTGTACATAAGAAGAAACATAACAATTTAATTATACACACTATACATTTAATTTAGTGCAAATGCCCTTGAGAAAAAATAGGAAAGTTCTGGAAGCATAACTGATCATTGGATTTTATGAAGAGATTTTAAAATTTTCAGAGTAACTTTTTCTAATTTATTAACTGATTTCTATCAGAATCCTGGGGTAAATGAATTTTTATCATCTTGTTGCAGATGGGAAAATTGAACACTTCAGTGACTTCATAAGGTTGAACAGAAAAACAACCAAGGACAGGTATATATGGTCCAAGATTTTGACCACTTGACAGGAATCATTTAAGTTTTTCTTATGAATGTCTTTTATTAGCTTTCTGAAAACTCATTTTTAAAGGTGATTAGTTACATAAAACTATACTGAGACCATTTTGAAAAGCTTACCAGTAACATGGGCTTGTTTTTCAGTTTTAAAAAGTTGAGATAATTAAAAATTTTAGTTTGGGATAAGTTTTCTGAATGTTGAGTTTCTTGGCTTTTATTCATTTGTAAAATGTGATACTGATTATTTAAACTTGATGGTTATATTTTTGACAGCTGTGCTATGGGAACACTGTTAGGAAAAACCTTCAGTAACAATAAGATCCGAACACCACTTTGACAATTAAAGCCTTCTAAATAGTGAAATGGCCACCAGGAAGCATCTATTCAGCTGGCATATTGCAGACTAAAGCACATAATTTGTGGGGCATCATATGTGTGAATCAGGGAAATGCCACTGCATCAGGCCAATTCCCCTTTTTTTCAGTAAGTTTTCATTTTTTTTTCTGTCAATCATCTCAAATCCTGCAATGCAAAATTTTTAATAAAACTTGGATAATTTTGTGTTTTCCTCTTTTTTCTCAGCTTCATATTCTTTCCTCTCATTACTTTGTTTTCCAGAAAATAATTATCTGTTCTTTCCTAGTCCATTTTTAGATATGTGTGGAAATAGTTCTGCAGTCAGTAATTGTTCTATAGTAAATTAATTGCTGTGATTGGACAGCAGTCAAACAGGGCATGGTTTTCTGTCTTCAAGATGCTTTGGAAGTCTCAGATCTTCTTATGACATACACGTGCTTCCTCTTGATGAATTGCAATCAATACTTTTGCTGTTTAGGTTATTAGCAAATAATATTTTCTAATTGTTGGCCAAGTTCCAAATTTACTGTCCCCAATATAACATTTATTTTTTAACAAGAGAAAAATAAATACATTGAATGCATACCATGATCTTGATGTGTGAGGACTCTATTTCTTGCCTTTATTCCTTGAGTTATTATGCTAATATTTCTGTTTATGGGCTATTTGAAAGCTCATTACATCATACACTCATTATTTTGTCTCCCGGTTTGTTTTCTCCTACATAACTTCTCAGTTTAGTGGTTCCTTTATATGCACAGATGCCAGAAATTAGAAAATAACTTCTGACTTTCCCTTCATCCTAACTCTCCTTTTTCTACTCAATTAACTAAGAACTTCAAATTTTGCCTTATTAGTAGTAATTAGATTAAAACCCCTTTCTTCTTCCCATGTCTCTGCTTTTGTTCAGGTCTTATTTTCTACTTGGATAAATGTAACAGATTTTTAACTTATTTGTCTGCTAAAGTACTTTAATAATATTCTCCATTTTGATACCAGATTAACTTTTTTGAAAAAACACAAACCTAGTTATGGTCCTCAAACCCTTTAAAAAACCTTCAGGGCCTCCTTATTTTTGACCATGTGATTTTTAAGTGTTTTCTTTTGTTTTTGTTTTTGTTTTTAATGATGTAGGAGGATCTTGCTCATTTTTACGCCCTCCTGTTGATACATGACTATCAAATTTTATACTTTGGCAATATTCAAGATTGGAGATTGTTTCAGAACTACATGCTTTCATACACACGTTTACTATTTTTGATGACTATGCTATGTGGTTCACTTGTTAAAATTTAAATTTTTCATAAACCCAGAAATAAACTGTAATATTTAACTAAGTTTAGCTTCTAAACTATTTCTGACATAGCCAAGGTAGTAAATGTTAGCTACTACAGAAACACCAAAACCTCAATGGCTTAACAAGACAACGTTTAATTTATATTCTCACCAAGACCTCTCCTTCAAGCTGACTCAGAGTTCCAGGCTACCTCTGTACTGTAGCTCTCCAGCCTCCATAAGACTAATGGGTGCAGCACACCAACATGACACATGTATACATATGTAACAAACCTGCACATTGTGCACATGTACCCTAGAACTTAAATTATAATAAGAAAAGGAAAGGAAATCAGTATTAAAAAAATACTATTACCAAAGGAAAAAAAAAGAGAAAGGGGGAACCTGTCTTTTGATGCATAATCAAAAGGCAGACATAGTAATATAGTCTCAAACCAACTGCAAGAAAAACAATAAATTAGCACATAGAATATTGTCTGCCATTCTTGCTGACCTGCCTCAACAATTTAATCATAACCCCATCTGTATTTCTTTGTCTGGCTTGCCCTTGTATAATTATGCATGTGTTATATTGTCTTGCAATTGTATGCTTACATTTCTCTCTCTTCTGCGTAGAATGTAAACTTTTTGATAATAGAGGAAGTTTATATTTATCGTGCCTCTACAGAATCACATAATGGCATATAGTAGGTGATTATGTCTTCAGCTTGAACTCATACATGCGGATTTGATGTTTCAGTATGATCATGACTAAATGTACTAAGGCAGTTCAATGTATGAACTATATAGAAAACAGCTTGTAGACTTTGAGGACAAAGAGTAGGAAGCAAGAAATTAGAGAGGCTTTTCCATTCTCATATATAAAATTAGATGTGAAATTTTGGTCTATGTCAGTGTGCCTTGTTGTGTGTTTATTATTTAAAACTCGAGTCAACATAGAAACATAACTTATCAGAATAATTTGTGCCACATTTTGTCAGAAGTGCCACCATACAGTGCCATCACAGCACCCTAACATCAACAAACATCGTCGTAGGTCCCTAACGGAAACAGGAAATAAAATCTTTTTACCCACAGAGTTCCCCATATTTTTATTGCATTTATGATGTTCTATGTGCATCTCCACTACAATTATAATTTTGGTCTGTTTGCCATGTGCGACCTTGTCCTTTACTCCAGGGAAACTCCTTCGTTATTATAAGCATTGATGTCTGGAAAACACAAAAAAGATCTTCACTTGGAATACTGACCTTTCTCAGGGCTTGCGGAACTAGAGCGTGGTTGGCTTGACGACCTTCCTTCCATGGGACTGGCGGGCAGCAGCTTTTTATCTCCTGAGTATACCACATATTATAGTAAATTTTTTTCCTTTGTAGAGTGAAGAGTTTTTTGCTTCAGCTTCTATTAATGTCACTCTAGAGACAAATCACTGGTTACTGCTACCACTATACTGGAAATGAAATGGATTCTTTTACCAAGTATTCTTTTGGGGAAATTGCTTTTGACGTACACATTTTAACTTGCATATGTTTTATTTATAAACACATACATCCAACATTCAAAAGAGTGACAGAGTTCATGTTCCAAGGTGACAGAAACTCTCTAATGTTTGTGAGCAGTGTGATGATTAATCTGCCAGAGGTGTGGGTAATGAGGAGAAACTGCAGGTAGCAGACCAATATGGGGCTCCTACTGTGGTTTGAGATAAGTCACACAGACTGAAACTAGGCTGCTAGCAATATAAGTATTGAACTGAATCATGTAAATCATTGAGGGACAAGAGCATGAAGGAGATTTTGGAGAGAATAATTATTCTAATTCTCCAGGTAAAGGCACCAGTAGGAATCTCTCCAACAGTTTTAGGTTTAAATATTATCATAGGAAGACTGGCTCCAATAACAACTAACTAGATTAGCAGAAAATTAGTATCTCTCTTTCTCTCTTCATGGAACTGGCCAAAAAATAAAAACCTTTGTAGTCAAATACCTTTAGAGGTTGAAGTGGAATCTCCTACTGCTCAATTTACCCCTATATCCTTAGTCATTACTCTCAAAACATGCAGGCCATGTTCGAGTGACTATTTTGGATTTGGGGTACAGGTATCCAATGTCAACCACTTTGTTTAAGAATGAGCCTTCCTATTGACAAGTTAAATCCCAATTCCAGACTTTTTATTCCATCTCAGTAAGTTTCCCTTTCTCTGGGTGATGGTGCCCCTTGACATCCTTTCTTGTAAGCATCTATCAGTTGGGAACATATGGACCTATTACAGAGTTTCTGCTGTTTATGAAACTAAAAAGGAAGAAGGATAAAGCCTTGATATTCTCTCCCTCAAATACATTTGATCATTCAAATATTTAACCTACAACCTAAGAGCATTTGTGTTTGCTAATATTGGGTATTGGAAAAGTCTTAATTACCTAAATATTCTGTTACATCTTTCTTATTTGATAATCAGTGACAGTTTAATTTACATCTATATAACTAAGAGGGTTGATTCTAGTACTTCTTTCAAAATAATGACCAGTTAAAGTGACTTCCTCTTGCAATATAGATTGCTAAAAGAACAATATCAGAAAATAAAATAGACCTTTTCAGTGATTTCAAGCGAGAAAAGATTGATTTCAGGGAATTAGATTCACTCTTACTGTTGCAGAATGATTGGAACTGATAGATCAAGGGATTGCTATTGCTATTGTCGCTTCAGAGCTCAGGAAGCTTCAGTTGATAAAACCTATGTTAGTACGCCTGTCTTAAC
Organism: Trachypithecus francoisi; assembly: GCF_009764315.1. Classification (NCBI taxonomy): domain Eukaryota; kingdom Metazoa; phylum Chordata; class Mammalia; order Primates; family Cercopithecidae; genus Trachypithecus; species Trachypithecus francoisi. Next base: position 65,755,938 of record NW_022681469.1, read on the forward strand.
AGCAGGTTACTAGTTACTGCAATGCTGGGTCCACCAACGTAACTGTAAATAAACACCCACATCTTCAGGATACTGTTCAAAGCAGAAACACTTCTGTCTTCTAAATCTCAACTGAGTTTGGCAATTGCTAGCACCAAAGTCACATCTAGAACTTGAGTTCTAAGGAACGTGGAAAAATAGATTTTAAGTTTTCTAGTCTCTCTAATTTCAAAAAAGTGGGGGAAAGAAATTTTTACAAAGTTTTTCAGCCAGTATAGGGAAAAAAAGATACTATGCTGAATACCAGCTTAGCCTATCCAGCATAGGCAGATAAACTCTACAGAAATGAAAAAGATCAAAGTAAGAATGATGAGAAGTGTAAATGATTATTTTAAATTGAAGAAAGCACATCATATCTAAAGAGGAATTTAGATTTTTTAAATACTAAAAATTTATATATTTACGTAAAATATTCCATTTAAAAATATATATTTAATTATTCAATTATATTTAAGAAATAAATCTTTAAGTCTCAAGAGCTTTTATTTTTCTGCCTATGACTATACATATTTATAATAAGTTATCAGCAATGGATAGAAAAAACAGTTACTAATTATTTATTTTCATAATTAAGAATCTGTATTGAGGTATATTTATTGCTAATGCAGCTCTAAATAAAAATATATACCTTTGTCATCATCTTAATCTAATTAACAATGTATTATTTTCTATAAAATTATTGTGATATTTTAGGTACTCATTTTGTCATATAGTTTAAACAAAAATTTACTAAACCTTTTTCTGATTTTAAAATCAAATTTACAAATATATATTAATTAGTTATATATATTCTAAAGAGTAATATCTGAAAACTGAGAAAAACTCAGAAAGAAGATACAAGAGAAATACCCTGAAACTATGCTCTAGACTATTGCAAAATGTTTGACCTAATTAAATAAAGTGTGTAACAAGATGATCTTTCTACTCCACTTCTGATATCTAAGCTGCCTTTGGAGATTGTCAGCTGTTGGCATGGAAGATGTTTCACAGATTTTAGCAAAAACATGACTTGTGTTATAAATGTAATGAGAACCAGCGACCTAACAGCATTTTTAAAAGCATATCACATTACAGAATTTCTGAGCCATTCCACTCCTCCAAGGATTTTATTAATTGGGTCTATATGTTGCTAACTGTGCTTTGTAAAAATGCATTTTTAAATAATGACAAATGTGATATAAATCAATTTTTCTGGAGCAGAAAATATTTTTAGTCTTGCTGGAACACCTGCAAATTTTAGGTCTTAGATCTTGAGCCAAACACAGTATTTTTGGCAATCATCTCTATGCTCATCACACCTACAAAGATTTGAATCAGATATCAGACATTAGATTTGTTATCAGAAAATCTATGCTGACTACTTTTTCTGTCTATCACTTTGACTCTACTCTTTGTAGCACTTAGGACAATAAAAGATAAGTAAACTCTTAAAAGACAAAAAAGTTAATGTAACATGATATCAATGATTATAGTTTATTAAGTAGTTCAAAAGGACTTGAAACATATGTACATCAATTAGTCTATTTATACACACAATTATCACTTACCAAATATCTTTTTTATGGACAAAATCTGGGTCTCTTTGTGGACAAGGCCTTTCATATGGCTAAGTAACCATACAATTCAATAATCAAACTGGGACAGTTTTGAGAATGAAATGGGATGATATTCCTAACTTACCAGAGTGGCAGACCTGGTCTAGATCTGTTCCAAGCAAAGTTGGACATAAGTTTCCCACATATTGTGTATATTAGGGTAATGAAAGGTTCATCCTTCCTTCCAAGCAGAACTCACACAAGTCCTGTTTGTACCTGACATTACAGAATTGCCTTTGTGTATCCTCTCCTTGAATAGGGCTTTCAACTGCCAAAAAATAAATTCCAATGGGGAAGTTGACATAAATGTTTTTGTTTGTTAGCCGAAATGTAAATGAGGTAATCAGCTATTATCCTGAGAGTATTTCTTGAGAGAACATGTAAAGCTTGAGTAAGTAAGAGAGGTGAAATGTACAGAAAGTAAAGGCCAGGGAACGGAAAACAAACTTTATGACTTCAATACAGTGTGATTTACTGTATCTGCGAACTGTGAAAACCAAAACGCAAATTTAAAACATAAGTCACATGAAAAACCAGAAAATAAAATGAGATGGATTGAGTCAAGTGTATTACCACTTCCAGAAAAACAAATGAAAGTTCATATACTTCTGTTGGTGTGTCAGAAGGGTTGACTTTATATATGTAAAATGGCATCATGATGTTAGCTATTGTTTTGCTCTTTTGCCCAGGCTGGAGTGAAGTGGTGCGATCTCGGCTCACTGCAACCTCTGCCCCCAGGTTCATGCGATTCTCCTGCCTCAGCCTCCCAAGTAGCTGGGATTACAGGTGCCCACCACCACACCCAGCTAATTTTTATACTTTTAGTAGAGATGAGGTTTTGCCATGTTGGCCAGGCTGTTCTCGAACTTCTGACCTCAGGTCATCCACCCGCCTCAGCCTTCCAAAGTGCTAGGATTACACGCGTGAGCCACTGAATCCAGCCTTGATTGTGAATTTATGTTAGGTTTCATCACTTATTCAAAATTGGCCAGTATTATCATGAGTTAAATTTTCATTTGACACCAAAATAAAATATTCTATTTTGAACAGGTTGAATTAAGTTAAAAGCTTAGAGATATTACAGCACTTAACACTAACATCAAACTGAGTACTTTTGTAAGAAACAAGGTCAAGTTTTCACACTGCTTGAAGAAGCCAAATGGTAATGTGGTCCATCTGGATTTCTTGAAACTCAAGTGGAAACTCTTAGGCATTTTGCTGATAAAAAATGGACTGTAGGATGTTAGCTAAAATATAGTTAAACATTCATAAAGCCTTTCCAACAAAGCATTTACAGTATCAGAACATACACTGACATTCACAGTATTTCATCTGTTCACAGAACCTCCTATTAATAGGTTTCCAAATAATTTGCTACAAAAGAAGATTCTATATTGATTCATAATTATTCGCTAAAGTATACAATGTTTGTGAATGTTAACATAAGACTTATCAAATGCAATGATCAAATTAGTTTTCATAATCCTATTTAATACAGTAAATGTAACTGAAAATAATTGAGGAGCAAATTAGAATAAATTTTCCCACTTGAAATATGATAGATATCATTTTAGACAGACTTAACCAAACTCCAGGTGTGAGTTTCTGTTTCTTAAAAAAAGCAAGCATTTCTACAAATTTAACTATAAGAGTATGTAGAAGTATATTGTGATAGAGATTGTTACCTATATACTGTCAATTTCAATTGAAATGTTTAAAATATTATGATTATTCTTGGATCTCTTGCTAATTCAAAACCATTTGTGTCTGGAATAGATAAACCAAATTGCATATCATTAATGTAATAACATTCATTACAATTATGAAAAAATGTATATATCTACATCTATTTATCTATCAATATAAAACTTTACCTGTTATTCATAAATAAAAATGTAATTTTTACTTAATATAAAATTATTTTATATAATATAATAAATACTACAAAATATAAATTTAAATTTTTTTAAAGATTAGTCACATACAAAATTGTTTCAATATTATCCATATAATCATATAGGATATATGTCTACAGATAGCATTCATTTTTATTGCCTCACACTGAAAATTAAGATAATATAATGCATTTGTGAAGTAACTCCTGAATCCCTAAGTATTCTCCTTTTTCTCAGCCAAGTAGAATTGGTTTTCTCTTTTTCATGTGCCCATTTGCCCTCTGCTCATATTTATAGACACGAAGGTCATACTGGTTTGCAGTCTGTATTACTAACCTAATTAGACTATTAACTCATTGAGAATAGGAGCTATCTTTCTTTCAGAAGGATTTTTGCCTCCTGACTACTCCTTAGCACAGTTTAGCACAAGACTGATACTCAATAAATCTTTTTTTACCTTAAACTTTTTATTTTGAATAGTTTAAAATTTATGAAATGTTTGCACAGATAGTTGAAGGAAAGTACACTTTCCATTTGGCTTTCCCTAATGATAGCAGAATGAGTACCATGGTGCTTTAGTCAAAACTAAGATGCTGTCAACTAAAGACTTTATTTGATTTTTATCAGTTTATGCACTAATGTCATTTCTTCTGTTGTATGATCCTGTCCAGCATACCATACTGCATTTAGTCATCATCTTTCCTTAGTCTCCTCAGATAGTAACCATATCTCAGTCTTTCCTTGTTTCTCATGACCTTAAATGAAAGAGAATTTTGGTTAAACAAATAAATAAATATCTTGTATTGAAAACCAACCAATCTAGCTTACATATTATGTGTTTTGTATATAGAGTGGTGTGATATATAATAAATGCTCATTCTATGACTTTTTTATAATTGTTTCTGTTAAAATATCTTATATATATTAGTATGTAATATAGCTTAAATGTTTATATAAAGGCAAATGTAGGAAGAAAAGTTAAACTTTTTATTCTGATTGCAAATTTTAAATGTAAAAAATATTTCTAAAGATAAATGATTATGGACTTCTCCAGGGAATAGGAATTAAAAACCAACGAGCCATATAATGGTAGTGAGACTAAGATAGAATGGATTAGGGTTAAGAGCATCTACTTCAGATTCAGAAAGACTTGGATTTTATTATAAACTTAGTCATTAACTGACTATGGACTTAGATGGGTTATTTAATGTTTCTAAAACTTAATTTTGTCTTTATTTAAATAAAGGTAGTAATGTTACCTACCCCATAGAATTATTATAAAGATTAAATAGTATAATAAATATAACTTTAAATAGCCTTTAATATATGTAATTAATAAACCAAAAGAAAAAAAGCAGAAAAGGATATAAAAAGAAATAAGAATTTAACCATGTAAAACAAATCTTATTAAAACTGAATAAATTAGAAGAAATCATACAGTTTCTCAGGAGAAAACCCAGAAAATTCATTTGTTATCTGTTGACATTTGTTGTATATCAGAAAACTGTATAATTATAGTCTTCTTTTAAAAGGTTTTAGTGTTTCCTTGTAAATTAATTTAGCTTAATAGAGAACTTCAATATTAATGCAACACACACTAATGAACATTCCAACACGTTTTAACAGTTTCCTGTGCCACCAAGGAACTCAGGAAGAAGAACAGGAATTAACCATTGGCTCAATCTCCAGACACAATTTTCAGCAAATTTATTCATCGCAGAAGTCAAATGTTTTATGTGCCACAAATAAAAAGTAAACTATACTAAATATATTTTGTATAGGAAATTTCTCTATCAGAAAATAGGAAAAAAAATACTTTTATAAATCTAAGTTATTTCCCACACTAGCAATTTAGATGGATCTCACATCCATTGCTTCTGGCTATTTCAATTTGCTGCAGAAAGTAGAGTCCAGCTTCACGTATCAGTTTTCTGTTGGAGTTTTACTCTCAAATTCAAACAGAATCCCAATAAATGTAATTGTTAAGAAAGGCATAAATTGATGATGGAGAAGAAACAAACTGAAAATAGTAATATCCTAACATTTGTATGTTGTTTATATATTTCAAAGTTTTTCAAACATTTTCTCACTTTATGTATATCTGATCTGTTAAACTAATCAGGAGAATAACACTGGATTATATTTGTAATAGGAAAACTGAGTACAGACATATTAACTTATTATTTCTGTTATCCAGGGATTTCCTGACAAAGTTGGTACTAAAACTTGGTTTTCTTTAATCAGAATTCTGTTTTATTCCTTAGACCATGCAGGAAAATATTTTAGTTGAAGTCAATCATCTGGATTGGTATCTTTTCCCACTACTTGAACACACACAGAGGTTTAACCAAAGGCCTTTTTTGACTCCATAGACAAACTGATTCTCAGGAACATCAAAGATATATGGATCAGAGAGTAAAAGACTTTGCAAACAGCAACACTACCAATAGAACAGAAAATGTATTCATAGCTTAACATTTTATGCAAAAACTTAAAATCTATTTGTGTAATTAATTGTACAAACTTTGTTTTCTTCTAAAATCAAGTAAGCAAGCAGTCAAGGAAGTGCTTCTTAATTTTTTTTTAAAGTTCACAAATACTTGGAACATTACTAAATGTCAGAGCTGTTAGCTCTTATCTCTCTTATAAGAAGATGTCAATCTGCTTAGAAATATAAGACTAACATATGCATAACTGTAGTTGAATATTAAAAACATATTTGACAAAATAGTATATTAATATGGCTATATTGTACTCTCCACTGAATGATGTAAGAGATCAGAGAGAGGGAAAATCAATGAGAAGATGAGCAATAAGGGAAGGTTTCCTGTAAAAAATCTGAAGTAGACTTAGCCTTGCAAATTCATCATGATTTGAAAAGGTAGGGATAGGGTGGAGGGTCTTCAACACTAAGGAAATATAAAGAAGTACAATGATATGAATGAAAATTTGGGAACACCAGTGTCTGGGGATAAATTAAAAGAATCTTGGTCTGAGTATGGTGGTTCAGACCTTTAATCCTAGCACTTTGGGAGGCCAAGGCAGGAGGACTGCTTGAGCCCAGGAGGTTGAGATCAGCCTGGGCAACAGAGTGAGACCCCATCTCCACACAAATTTTTAGAAGTTAGCACGGCAGTGGGGCAAGGTGGCTCAAGTCTGTAATCGCAGCACTTTAGGAGGCCGAGGTGGGCAGATCACGAGGTCAGGAGATTGAGACCACCCTGGACAACATGATGAAACCCCGTCTCTACTAAAAATCTGCAAATTTGCTGGGTATGGTGGCTCATGCCTGTAGTCCCAGCTACTCAGGAGGCTGAGGCAGGAGAATCGCTTGAAGCCGGGAGGTAGAGATTGCAGTGAGCCAAGATCTCGCCACTGCACACCAGCCTGGCGACAGAGTGAGACTCCGTCCCCCCACCAAAAAAAAAAAAAAAAAAAACACAATTAGCCTGGCATGGTATCCTGGCACACATCTCTGGTCCCAGCTACTCGGGGGCTGAAGTGGGAGGATGGAGACTGCAGAGAGCCATGATCCCGCCACTGCACTGTAGACTGGGTGACAGAACAAGACCCTGTCTCAAAAAAAAAAAAAAAAAAAAAAAAACGAAAAGAAAACTTAGAATTTTAGAGCCTGAAGGGCCTTCAAACATTATACAACCCAATCTCCTGTTTTCTCAGTTTAGGATCCTAAGAATAAGAAAACAGAGGTGACTTGCCAAAGACACACAGATTGTTAATGATTCAGCTGGTATATGAATCTGGGTCTCTTGATTTTCACAGTCCAGCGCTTTCAAAAATAAATAACAAGTTAAATTTTACTAGTTCACATTTAATTCAATGTGAATGGAGCAATTAAAATTAAAGACTGGAAACGGGAGATTGGCAAACAGAGGGCTTGAAAATATGTTGTTGCAATTATTGCTAACCTGTGAGAGTTTCATCATGTTCACTTATCTTCCTGTTTCTGGCAGGAGACAGTATTTCTGAAATCTAATGTGGTCTCTTGCAATTATTTGGCATGAAATGACCTAAAGAGTGCCAGAAATATCATGAGTGAGACTGTACAGCAATGTTTCCACTTTGCTAAGATTTTCAGTGGTAAGATTCAGACAGTTTGCTTAAAACTTCTGATGAGAGGTCCAGGCCTGGAAGTTCTAATGCACATGTGTTAGATGGTAATTGCATCAGAAGGGCAGGCAGGGCTACAATTTGACCACGCAGATGAGTCTTTCTGTTATCTTGATGGCTAAAATGTGTACTGAGGTATAAACTTGTCAAAGTTGTAAAATACACAGTATGAAATTCAGAGTAATACAAAGGCAAATGAAAATTTTCATGATTAGATATGTTAGGAAACTAATTTGATTAATTCAATAAAACCTTATATATACAATGAACACTTTCATCATTTCCTATATGCCATATACTCTTCTAGGTAATCATGACACATGGATGAACAAACACTTAAAGTCCTGTTCTAATGCAACTTCTGTTAGTGGAGACTTACATTCTAGTTCATCTTCTGTATTAACAAAGAGTTTCAAGAAGAGAACATGAAAAGGTGAGACAAAAGTAACCTTTTGCTTACAAATTCATTCTAAGAGGAAAGGCTGGCATAAATACTTAAAATTACAAAACAACAAGGTGTGATTGCTAGCTGAAAATGTATTGTGTCACACATAGCAGAGAAGAAAGAGTGAGTCACACTATTGGGTAAAAAACAGAAAGAGTTTTTGCTAAGAAATAGGCTCTCTATCAGCTGCATTTTGAAAGCACGGTTAAAACTTGCTAAAATAAAATTGAATATGTTAGCAAATGTATAAAATCTAACAATTTTGGAGTTGAGATAAAGGGTTATTTAAACAACAAGCAAAATTTTGTCTTATAAAATTTTACATTCTTCTTGCTTCTTCCTTTTCTCCCTCTTTGTATGAAAGCATTGTAACCATTATAATGGAAACCTTTACAAGATGTATTGGATAATTGAATATAATGAATGCAGATTAAGAATGTTGTTCATACCCCGTCTCTACTAAAAATACGAAAAAACTAGCCGGGCGAGGTGGCGGGCGCCTGTAGTCCCAGCTACTCGGGAGGCTGAGGCAGAAGAATGGCGTAAAACCCGGGAGGCGGAGCTTGCAGTGAGCTGAGATCTGGCCACTGCACTCCAGTCTGGGCGACAGAGCGAGACTCCGCCTCAAAAAAAAAAAAAAAAAAAAAAAGAATGTTGTTCATTTACTTAGTAAAATATAGTTCATTAATATAATGTTGAGATATAACAATTACTTCTTAAAATTTGAGTCTTTTTTGTTGATTACTGCTCATGAGTTACACATTAACCTTAAGGCATAGAATGAAATTTACATACTATAGTAGCAGTGGGCTCAGATGGAATCAATTCTTACATTAGATTATTAACATATCTTTAATTTTCTGCTATGCTAGCTGCAATGTTTATCCAGCCAAGTTAAAAAATAGCCAAAAGGAACACAATACTTAAAAATTGCTAAATGTAGAGGGCAGTCATGTCCTGGTCTATTTTTAAAAGTCATCTTCAAATAATTAAAAATTTCTTTGGAAATGCAAGTGGATAAGTTATATCAATTTTGGCAGCTAAATATGACTTAAAATTAATTTTGGAACCTCACAAGCCCACCCAGTATTTTGATTTATTTTCAGTGGAGTGCTTAATTTTTCTAATGAAATATCCATGACACCTAATAAAGATAAAGGTATCCAGTGACCTTCGAAACTCCCACAACATTGGAGAAAAATCTGAATGAAAGAGAAAATAAAGAAAATGGATTTTTAATATGAACTGTTGGTAAGTGTAGTTTAAAATTGTGCCAATCTATAAGTTAAAAGTTGTTTTGTGGTTCTCAGTTTACATAAAATGAATTTCAGAGTGAAATAGTAACTGTTTAATAGAATGCTTGAAAAGCAAAAGCTCAGGGCCGGGCGCGGTGGCTCAAGCCTGTAATCCCAGCACTTTGGGAGGCCGAGACGGGAGGATCACGAGGTCAGGAGATCAAGACCATCCTGGCTAACACGGTGAAACCCCATCTCTACTAAAAAATACAAAAAATTAGCCGGGCGAGGTGTCGGGCACCTGTAGGCCCAGCTACTCGAGAGGCTGAGGCAGGAGAATGGCGTGAACCCGGGAGGCGGAGCTTGCAGTGAGCTGAGATCCGGCCACTGCACCCCAGCCTGGGTGACAGAGCAAGACTCCGTCTCAAAAAAAAAAAACAAAACAAAACAAAAAGCAAAAACTCATCATATAAAGAGTAGAAATTGTAAAAAGTTGAGCACTTTGAAATGATTTATCAGATCTGTGTGTGGTTAAATGTTAGAGTAGGGAAAATGTACAAAGAGGTAACATTACAGGGAATATACAGACAAGGATGTATCCACAGACTATGCAAGCATGTCTCTCTCCATGAGTTATCATCATGACTACTTACACACTAAGCTCAAGGGTAGACTGAGAGGAGTGCATACTGAAGAGGAACTGAGTCAATCCCATTCGAAGAAGCATGCTTTGCAGGCATTGATTTTATTCTAGGGAATTCTATATTGTTGTTTTCTTTTTTTAATATGAAGAAATCCTGAGTAAGGGTGAAGAAAAGATATCTGAGAAAAATGATTTTGTTTTGTTTTCCTCTTTGATTAGAATTACATGAGATATTTCAGTTTAATATTTTCCCTTTGATACAAGAATTAGAATGACTTTATTTGGTTATTTAAAATAACTTTTCCAATAATTATTACCCTTCCTTTGAAATGAATGATTAGACCTCTCTAACAGGTCTCCTCTCCTCACTTATAAAGTTGATTTCTCTGAGACTTAAATGAGATAATCTACTTTAAACATAATTAAGTGTTGTTCCCTAATAATTTTAATAAAATAAATGACAAGCTGTGGATATCCCTCTGATTCTCTAGAAGGATTATTTTGTTTTGTTTTGTTTTTGAAACAGGTATCACCCAAAATATTTAAAAATCTAAAAATATATAAATAGTAGTTTCCTACTAAGTATAATACTAGGTTCCATATAAGTTACAGAAGTATAACTCATAAACTTTAGCCCCAAATTATAATCTCTTAATATACTGTAATCTAACTTTAGAGATGATGAACTAGGCTAAAATTTCCTGCTACATGATGCAGATTTTAGTTGGTAGCATGCCTTCTTACAAACTGAAAATTTATCCTGGTAATATTTTCTGGGTTTCTGTTATGTTGTATGGTTAGATAACTATGCCAATGAAACCTTTTTTTTTTTTTTTTTTTGAGGCGGAGTCTCGCTCTGTCGCCCGGACTGGAGTGCAGTGGCCAGATCTCAGCTCACTGCAAGCTCCGCCTCCAGGGTTTTACGCCATTCTCCTGCCTCAGCCTCCCGAGTAGCTGGGCCTACAGGCGCCCGCCACCTCACCGGGCTAGTTTTTGTATTTTTAGTAGAGACGGGGTTTCACCGTGTTAGCCAGTATGGTCTCATCTCCTGACCTCGTGATCCTCCCGTCTCGGCCTCCCAAAGTGCTGGGATTACAGGCTTGAGCCACCGCGCCCGGCCTGAAACCTTTTTATATCCATGACAAACCTCCTTGAATATAATCCTACAGAAACCAACTTTATCATCACTAAGTCAAAACACAACATGGTGAAGCTATAAGGTGCATTTTCCCCAACTTTATAATAAGTATAGAAAGCCAACTTCGAGGACAGGAGGTTCTTAAGAAGCTACATTCACTCTTTTGCATATTATTTTAAACATTCAAAGGAAAGTTTACTAAATGTCACCCTAAATGTCTAAATGTCACTAAAACTTTCTCTAGTTCTAAAAATTCATGATTCTATGATTCTGTAATTTAGCCTAGAAAAATACTCTTCAAAACATAACTTGGGCCATTCAGGAAATAATACCACAGAGCCAGTCATGTTTGTGCTCCTACCTTTTGGACAGACCACTGTTTATTTTTACAGCTTTCTCCCAATGGGCCTATGAGAGGGGAAGATACCAAAATAAGATCCTCACTATTATCAGTTCTTATTTTTTGCACACTTGGAATTCAATTAGTTGAAAATCATTGATTTAACCTGACTCTAGTCAGTTTGTGCTGGACTAAGGTTGGTAAGTAAAATAAAATATTGGACATAAAAAAAACTATGACATTTCCAAACATTATAAACCCTTTCTCCTCTTTTTTTTTTTTTAAAAGCACCCTCATGAACTGTGACTTGAGTTGGATTAATATTTCTCTGTAAATTGGAAAATGCAGTAAAAGGAAAAATTTTAAGTGTCTCTGATTTCATATTTTTTTTTTTTTTTTTTTTTTTAATACCTCAGAACAAATACATTGTTGGAAAAGGTTGCTGCTGCTGTGGACCAGTCAGCATTCTACAGTGCCCTGTGGGGTAGTCTTCTCACCAGTCCTGCTGTGCGTTTACCTGGAATCACGTATGTTCTTGCCCATTTAAACAGGAAGCTTTCTATGATTTCATATTTTTAAAGCTAGAGTTGACTGATCAAAAAATGGAAAGTTAAACATATTGAAGTGTGTGACATCAGCTCCAACCTGTAATTAATTACATCTCTAAAGCCTAAAAGTATAACCAATTATCAAAGATCCTTGCATTTTTGAACCATTGGTGAATGGTTCAAAACATATATTGTATAAATATGTTTATGTTAATAAACATATATGTTTATGTTACAAGTTGTATCTATTATAGATGTTGTATATTATAATGCACACATAAATATATAAAACATTCTTAGTATGTATTTCAACATAAGCACCAGATTAAACTTAAGAGACTGTTAGCAAATAACATTACTTAACATGTTTTGAAATAATTTTGTTTGTAAACATTTTAGTTTCAAAAATATAACATAATTGAATAATTGACAAGAGTCATAACCCTGATATCCTTCTTAATCATGAAATAGGTTCAGTTATTTTAGAATTGAGAAATTTATCAAACAAACTTCAGGTATAATCAACATAAATCTCTCCCAGATTTCATTTTATCTCAGGTAACACGTTGTAACGAAGCTATCAGCAATCCCCAGAGAAGTTACAAAGTTTTTTTTTTACAAATTTCAGAGTAATCAAGATTTGAATAAATTTTATTAAATGTGTAAATTGGAGAGAGTAATACTATAAGATGATAAAAATATAGCATTCTATTGTAATTAGGTATTTCGAAATTTAGAAATATAGGCATTATGAAATTTATCACAGTGCTGCTTTGGAAATAGTGATTTGTGCATTTTACTAAAGAATGGTATCTAAATCCTTTTGTGAAGGTAAATTATGATTTTTTTAAGGGAAATCTGTAACTAAGTGTCATGAAAATGTGCCGGAAAAACATATTGGGTTTTTTGTTGTTGTTGTTGGTTTTTTTTGTTTTTACTTCAAGATAAAGTATCAAATCAGGTCACATTACATAGAGACTAAAAATTGCTTCAAGAAACATCATCATACCGCCTTTTGTGACACAAAAGGGCTTAATCTTAATATCCAGAAGGAATATTTTTTTTTGAGGTGGAGAATGTGATGAAAAGCCAATACTAGCTGTACCTATGCCCCGATTCTTTTGCTATCTGAGGGACATAGAGAGTGGAAACATAAACATTGGAGACTTGGAAAGGTGAGAGAGTAGGTGAGGGTGAGAAATTGCCTAATGAGACAATGTACACTATTGTAGCGATGATTAATCTAGAAGCTGAATCTTTACCACTACGCAGTAAATCCATGTATCAAAACTGCACTTTTATACTCTAAATCTATAAAACTAAAAAAATACATATAACACAATAATAATAATAATAAGTAAAAAGAGGTAATGGTGGGGGAAAAATACTTGGATCATTCTTGGTTTGTTTCTCCCAGTGACATGGCTAGTGATGCAGAGTATGCCCTTTGGACTGAAAAATTTTATTCATCGTGCTTGAAATTCCAGGAAGAAAGATGGAATGTCATTCTTCATCTTCCCAGTTGTCAGTTGTAAGTTTGAAAAGTTATATTGGGGTTTCCATTGAATTATGTATCAAAGTGGTTTTCCTGTTAAGTCCAGTGGGAATCTGCTGAAGAAAGGCCACAACAGAATCCTGGAAATCAATGAGGAGCATTTTGTGTCAAAAGTACTTTCCGTCAACCTAGGGTGTATTTTGCTCAAAGGAGATGACTGGTTAAGGCATAGACAAACTATTATTAGAGAGACACATCCTCAGATGCCTCACTGCATTTATTTGTTGTTTTTCATTTTGTTTTTAATCAACTACACCTATCCTTATAAACATGACCTTTGTACATGGCTTGGTGAATTGAAAACATCTGGAATTTAACAGTAATTTTCCCCACCTGATTAGGGTGATCAGGATCATTTTCAGAATGCAAAATTTGAATATATATGTTTCTGATGTATTTACAGTTAATTAAAAAAATGTTACTGTTTCAGAGCAGTTTAGGGTCCAAGAATGCTATAGAAAAAAGTGAAAGGTCATCTATCCTCTTTCCTTTAGGTTTAGAATTATTTTATTGTATCCACCCTTTCTCATTTAACCTCATCTAGTTTTAGTAGTCACAAGGTTTCTTTTGCTTCCCCAGGGAAATAATGCTATAATCTGATCATTTTTTGTGGTTTCCCTAAAATTTAATGTTAATTTCTTTGTGATTTTTTCTATATTCAATCAAATATATGTATTTTATTATTTTTTATACCATTGTAAGACATTTCTTCTCTTCCAAAGGATACAAAATATTATACTCTTAGATAAAAGCCAAAAGCAGTTTTTGACATTTTCTTTGCAATGTTTCAAATAATTATTTTATTTATCAACGTATGCCATTGTGCTGAAGTGTGTGTAGGGCTTTAACAGCCTAATATGGTTTTAAACAGAATCTATAAAAAAGGTCAGGGTAGAGGCTGGGGGTGACTAAATACAGTACTAAGGATGCAACTGTTTATATGCTCTGTAAAAGGAACATTTATACACAGTATCTTTACTTAACCTTTAGTAAATGTTTCCTTTTATCTACTCTGATCCATTCTGTCAAGTCCATTGAGTCAACTGATGTTAATATTATATTTTAATGCTTCACTAATGTAGTTCTGTAAACAAAAAATAAAACTCTTTTGCATGCAGCCATCATATCATATGCATATTGTATGCATTCTTATAGCCCTTGTATATGCATTATATCTCCAATTTTTTTGCTTATAATCTCGGGAAAGACAAGTCTTTGACTTAGGCCTACAAATTTTTATTTTTTTGTGTGTTTACAAAAAGCATTCATATACATTTATATGTATATGTATAGAGCTATATTATCTCAATTTCTTTTCACAGCAATTCTGTCCAATAAGTGTTTAACAGTTTTTTAAAAATTAATAAATATGGAAACTGAGATCTAAAAGAGGTTAAAAAACTTGAAAAAGGAATCATATCTAGTAAGTAGCAGGACTAAACTAACATCTAAGTTTTCTGATTTGTTATGTAGTAATGAGAATAATGATGATGATAACTAACATTTATTAAATGTTCATCACATAAGAGATACTGAGCTATGTAAAACTTGACACAAACAAAAATTTTCTTGCTACTCTGTTATAGTGCTCTTTCCTTTCTCCGATATCTAATATGATCCATTAACAAGGTGGAAACCCAATAAGTATTTTTTATTTAGAATTTTCCCTTATTAGATCTGAATCATCTTTAAATTTTCAGGTGTTGCTACAGCCTTCCTAGCAGAAAATAACTTAGTTATAAGGTTCTTGGGCAGATTGAATATATAATCTTTTTAATTCCAGTCATTTGGTGGTACAAACTGTATGTAGCTGTGTAAAATAAAGATGGGCAACATATTACTGAATATCACTATGTATTAGTCCACATTTTAGCCACAGATGACAATTTGTCTATCTCCCAGTTTCCTTTTCAAGCTGTTTCTATCTCAGTATCAGCCCTGTTGAAACCTTATTGTTCTATGTGGTCCTTTGTGAAAACATACCATATATTTCCAAATAAACCCAGGCCTAAATTACACTAATGATTCTTTACATTTTTTGGCTAATTCCTCCAGTCTCAAATTCCCAGTAAGAGAACACCTTTTCACCTATAACTGTCCCTGATTCCATCCAGCAATGCCTCCCACCACACTGTCAGTTAAGTCATTTTCTGTGAGAGTCTTTTTTCTTCAGCCTTTGTCTAGAATGTTCTTACTCTTTTTAACATTGAGCAATTTTCATTTTACAGTTGGTATTTGAGTCTCCTAGAATCTTTTAGTCCATTTTTTATAGAACCATATATTTGATAAATAGGGGAAATTTATATATCTTATGAATAAAGAAAAAAAAGACTATAGGGATTAAACACATGTCCAAGTTGACAAATTTTGGAATGTCTTTTTCTCATTTGTTTTATAGTTCTGTCTTATCCCCATCTGATTTTCCTTGGAGTTTATTTTTCTTTTTCTAGGTACAAGATGCCTTCTTTAGCATTTCAGCACCTTCTAGCCTATTATAAAATCATCACTCACAAAATTAAACTTGAATCACATGTATATGTTTTTATTTAAGGTGAAGAGAAAGGCCTGTGTGTATTTACAAGATAAATTTGAGTAATATGATTTTAAAAATGATTTTCAATATTTGATATTGGAGAGTACTTTTGTACTTTATCAATTTATATCATTTTGTACTATATCATTTTGTATTCTACTTGAACTGGAATTAAATTTGTATTTTAGTTTTGAAATATGAGACACAACATAAAATATAAATCCTAATTTAGCATTATCTGAAATGTCATAAATATGAGATTGTTTCACTTTTCCATGTCATTAATACATTTTTGTATTAAGACCACTGCTTTCACTGGCCTATTAATCATGTTTCTTTTTTTTTTTTGAGACGGAGTTTCGCTCTGCCACCCAGGCTGGAGTGCAGTGGCCGGATCTCAGCTCACTGCAAGCTCCGCCTCCCGGGTTCACGCCATTCTCCTGCCTCAGCCTCCCGAGTAGCTGGGACTACAGGTGCCCGCCACGTCGCCCGACTAGTTTTTTGTATTTTTAGTAGAGACAGGGTTTCACCATGTTAGCCAGGATGGTCTCGATCTCCTGACCTCGTGATCCGCCCGTCTCGGCCTCCCAAAGTGCTGGGATTACAGGCTTGAGCCACCGCGCCCGGCCATTAATCATGTTTCAATGTAATTGTTCTTAACTCTAAAATAAGGTCTTTTTATATAGTTATCATTTTTATTTCAATTAATATTTATTTCCCTTGACAATGAATACAATGAATAGCTAAGTCAAATAAAAATAATTTCTATAAAATAAACTGAAAGCAATAT
Organism: Trachypithecus francoisi; assembly: GCF_009764315.1. Taxonomy (NCBI): domain Eukaryota; kingdom Metazoa; phylum Chordata; class Mammalia; order Primates; family Cercopithecidae; genus Trachypithecus; species Trachypithecus francoisi. The sequence continues at coordinate 65,772,822 of NW_022681469.1, forward strand.
GTATTTACTTTGATCAAAATGTGTCTAAAGCTATCCTTTATTATCTGCAAACTCTAAGAAAAAATACAGCTCTTTGCTCACAATTACACTGTTTTCTGTGCTATTAGTGTCAGATTTGCACATTTCTAAAAGTAACAGTGTTAATTGCCATGTTTTGTTGTAAGATTCTGCTCTGTTTCAAGTAACTGGTATGCATCTTTCTCTCCTAATTTCATGTCCTCATTAAAAACCCCCTTTCAGAAGATAATACTGTATCTTCCGGATATGACATGAGAGATCGTCTAGTTTTAACCTATTATTTTGAATATGAGAAATTCCAGATGCAACATAAACATTTACATATATATAAGATTCGCTTAAGATCATACAATTTTCAGACATTAGATTAAGAACCATACTTCCATTTTGTTTCTGAAAATCCAAGAAGTCATATAAGATTTTTGTATTTGTTCTTATGCACCTTCCAGAATCATTCACTAATTTGCAGTGCCCAGATTGTGGACCTAAGCGGTTTGAGATCTTGATGAGATTTGACCATTTGTCTGTACTACCATTTTTTATTTTCCATTTTTTTAAGGTGGTGATGTAGCAGACAAGGTAATAGTCCCAAAACATGCCTTCATCTTAATCCTTGGAATCTGTGAATATATTGTGTTATATGGCAAAGGGGAATTAAGATTTCAGGAAGTAAGATTGCTAATCATTTGACCGCTGAATAGAAGGTCACAAGTGTGATTATATTTGGAAGCAGGAGGCAGGAAAGCCAGTGTCAGAGTGATGAGATGTGAGAAGAACATGGCCTCCCATTGCTAACTTTGATGATGATGAAAGGCGGCTACAATCCAAGAGATGTTGGCAGCATCAAGAAGCTGAAAATGGCAAAGAAAAATCTTAACCTAAAATGCCTCCAGAAAGGAACACGGACCTGATGACCTTGACTTTTAGTTCAGTAAGACCTGTTTCAAACTTCTGACCTCTAGAACTGTAAGATAAATTTCTGTTGTTTTAAGCTACCGTGTCTGTGGCAATTTGTTACAAGTGCAATAGAAAACTAATACGGGGGTAATCCTTCTTAATATATGTTAAAATTTGAAAATCTCATTCATTGAAAATGATCCATTAGTGAAGTATTCAGAGAAGACTCTTTTCCACTGGTTCCCTTAGTAGTTTTCCCAAAGTCTACCTCATTTTTGATGAAGGCACAGTGAATAGGTTTTAATTATAGTTGACCCTTGAACAGCATGGGCCTGAACTGTGTGGGTCCACTCATAAGTGGATTTTCCTCTGCCTCTGCCACTTTTGAGGCAGCAAAGTTAACCATTCTTTTTCTGTTCCTTCTTAGGCTATTCAACATGAAGACAAAGAGGATGACCTTTATGATGATCCATTTCCACTTAATAAATAATAAATATATCTTATCTTCCTTACGATTTGCTTAATGATTTTTTTCTAGTTTACTTTATTATAAGAATACAGTATAAAACACACATAACATATACGATATATGTCAATTGTCTGTGTTATTGGTAAGGCTTCCAGTCAACAGTAAGCTGTTAGTAAACAAGTTTCTTGAAAATCAAAAGGTATAGACAAATTTTCAACTGCACCAGAGGTCAGTATGCCTAACACCTGCATTCTTCAAGGGTCAACTATATTTGCATTGTAAAAAATAATAATAATAATAAAAAGAAGTCCAGAACATGGGTGTGTGCTCTGGCATTCTGCCCAGGCAGCGTGATTTCAGCTAGTTGGGATTGCAGTTTCTACAGACAACACATAATTGTGACACTGGAACTAGAGAATCATTCAGGCAGCAGGAGCTTTCATATAAAGACAAAGTGGGGTTTAATTTATTTATTGTATACTATTGTATGATTCCTCTGGCTTCAGATCCTGAACCAGTGAATTAAAGATGATATCTTACAGTTGTACGATCAAATTAAATAATACATATACAATGCCTTGTGTAAAAGCTCATATGTAATAAACATTTAAAAACAAATACTTTGTTATACCTTGAGTCCTGGACCAAAGAATTTAGTTAATTCTTACCTGGGTACATATGCCCTCTAGGAAAGAAAACAAAATAAAGCATTATAAAATCAGTTTTTCTCCCTGAGGTTTGTGACTACCAACACAACGGAAAAGAAGCCATGCATTAGCCTTCTTTTACCATTCTCCCAATTTTTTTCTCTATTAATATATTAACAAAAACATGTAGAGATGTGTAATATTGTCTTTATTTCTATTCTTTAGTCAAAATAGAGATGAATTTGTAGAAATGTTTTCTTTTTGGAAAGACACATCAAATTTATCCTGACATAGAGAATGATCAGCAGTACATGTGAGTATTTCAAGATGGTACTGCTTCAAGTTCTAATTTTTGGAAGCCAGTATTTTGATGTCAGTAATGACCATGATTGAATCAGAAAGAGTTTTCTTATTGCTGTTTACTTCAATAAAGTTCTTGCTGGAAGAATGCCCAGCTAGTGTCAATGGATTATCAAAATTCTACAATAAGCAGAGTGTAACAAATAACTGAAATTTGGGTCATCAGAGGACACACATATCTTAGCATAGTTTCCATTTTCAAAAATTGGATTGGTTTTGTAGACATTCAGATTGTTAGCTTTCTCTCTTCCATTCAATTCTTGTCTTTTACAATGAAATATCAACATGCTGACTCCTCAAACAACCCTCGTACATATTACAGACATTCTGCAGCACAAACAATACTCATATTCCCTCAAAGTTACTGGCATTGCTCCTGATACTTAAAAAGGGCTCACTTCCGCCGAGATCGCACCACTGCACTCCACTTAAAAAGGGCTCACTTCCACCGAGATCGCACCACTGCACTCCAACCTGGGCAACAGAGCAAGATTCTTTCTCAAAAAAAAAAAAAAAAAAAAAAAAGGCTCACTCCCTTCTTCGGTCAACTAAAATTCATGAAAGCCAAAAATTTTCATCAGCATCATTTGATACTCTGGAAAATGTCAGTGTTGCTTATTCAGTTTTTAGTTATTGTATAGCCTTACAAGTTTATTGATTGTGTTATTCAAATTATAAATTATCTTCTGAAGTTTTACAGAAAGCCCAACTAGAATATCAGAATTTTTATTTATAAATATATGTACTTTGTACTCCTAATTTTTGAACTTGTGAGATTTATCGTTTTTACGTGAGTTGTTGACAAGATTAAGTGAAACACTAGATGGAAACATAATATATGAACAGTAAACTTATAAATAATAGAAGTAGCAGCAGTGTTATATCTTTGATATGTTTGATTAAGTATTGAGATTGTGTGTATATATGAAGTGGAACCTCACAAAGAGATGGAAAGTAAAAGTCATGGTTTCAGGCAAGAAATCATAGTATTTTCAATCATAGTAATTGCATTATGACAATTCTATATTACATGTTATCTACATTATAAGTTTTATTAAGATCATGGTAAAGACATACACATTTGTTAGGCAGTTATTGTTATCTTTTGACTCATCTTTCTTTGTATTTTACTTTTTTTCCCTTCCACTAGCCATATACATCCTTTGATGTATGAAAGTATGAAAATCTGAAAGAAAGAAAGAATGTGTGAGGAATTCAGTCAGTTCCTGTCCAAACAAATATTTTAAAAATTGCTTCCCCTTTGCTGCCTGTTGTCTGTTGTCCTTGTCCTACCTAAGTAACTTGACTAAAACAAAACAAAACACAAAATATATTTTTAAGTGTTGGAAAAACGTGTGCTGAGGTTCTTGTCTAGATATTAAGCCTAAATAAACAGAGTCACATTTTCTGAATTCTAAGGCCTCAAATCAGTTCAATAAGCATCTATTAACTTGGCTGAGGAGAGAAGGATAAAGGAAGCCACATTCTTCATATCAATTACCTATCCATCTAGAAGAAGGAAACTTGGTTAATAGACAACAAGGCTATTGGAGCTTAGAATACTTGTCCATCTCAAGACAGTACAGTAAGGTACAGTACTCAACACAGTAAGAAAGCTAGTGCCAACTTATCTTTTTTATTTACGAGAAAAAATTAAGAGGTTTTTTAGAAACATGCTGTAGCTCTCCAATTCTGCCCCTCTGAGTAGGAATTCATCACATGCCCCCTTGTAACAGCAAAGGAAAAGAACAGTAATTTCTGGTTGAGCTCATTGCCCTCCAGGGCAAAAATCTGTGTTTTGTTAACAAAGAAAAATGAAAGAATGGATTGTTAGACTACACTTTCTCCCAAGCATCCAAAGAAATTACTTGTTTACTGCTGATGTCCCATAATAAATTTAAATGGGTATTTTCAGAAAAAGAGACAATGTGTTCTCCATGAGACCAACTTTCAACACTATTAACTAGATATTGTTATACTAGCTGTTAGAAAAGCACCTGTTGTTGGTTTGTTTGTTTTAACTCCAAGATGGTGGACTGGAAGTTTTTTTACCATGCCTCATCTGCTTAGAAAGAGCAAAACAGTGTGTAGAGATTCACACTGTGAACATTTATCTAAGAAGCAACACAGAGACTCAACAGAAACCAAAAAGAAACAACAACAGACACTTTGAAAGAAGTGATGGGCAGCAGTGAGCCAGGCAGAAAACTTTCTGTCCAGAGCATGAAATGAGGAGAGACTGCCTCTGCGATGCTCACTTCCACCCTGGAGGTGGGCAATCCAGGTCACAGGGGAGCTCCTCAACCCCACCCAGCACTGGAGCATATTTGGTGAGCAGTCGGGAACACTTGAGAAGGAGCTGCATCAGAAAATTCTTTGTACGCACTCCCAAATCCCAGTGGGGAAAGAGGAAAGCCATTCCTGACCTTGCAGAAGTCGTATAGCTCACTTGGGTGGTGGTCACAGACAGAAAGAAGAAAATCATAGAGTTAATATCATCACTCTGCCACCCCCATCAGAGTTAGTGCTTGCACTGACTGCCAGGAAACCAGAGGACAAGAAAACTTGATCCAGCTCCACCTAACATTGCCTCTCTCTGGAGCTAAGAGCAGAACCCAGCCACTGCACATCCTGCAAACCTCTCCACAGCCTGAGGCAACAGAGAGCTTCCCCAGTTGACTAACAAGAGATGCTAGTGACCAATTCTCCTCAGAAGGCAGAACCAAATTACAAGTGAATAATCAAAGTCCAAATGAATTGGTAAAGGGAGAGTGCTAGACTTTATAGGCAAGTCCACTGGAAAAATCTACAACAAACACATACACAAAGGAAAGTAACAAGCTCACAGATATCAAACCCTGAAAAACTTAGTAATCCATGGAAAGGATAGGCGAGAGTGCTCTTGACCTCTCTAGCTCTTGCAGTAGACTGCTGATACATGAGCTCAATGACAGCTTCTTTGCTTTTGTGAGCAGAAGAATTAGAGTGGGCTACAATTTGGGGACTTCCTGAGAGCACTTTACTTTTGCTTACCCAGTGTTTTTCCCTTTCCCTCTGGATCTAAGTTGTAATAGCATACACCATACTGAATGCACTCTCACTGAGGGACATTGTTCTACTCAAGGACATTCAACCCTTATACCATAATAACATTGGATCATTTGTAGATATTCACTGGCACCACGTGGAATGTAGAAGCCCTACCAGGCACCTAGACTCAGAAGAGCAGCAGCATTCACAGTAGTCTGGCCCTCAGGGACCACCATTCCCAGGAGAAGTGGGAGTGCACCACATTAAGGGAGCACCTTGTGGCACAAAAAAAAAAAAAAAGAAAAAAAGAGTGCAGGCCTTGAGTCCCAGAATTTTCTGCTTGTGGGAAGTTTCTTTCAGCAGAGGCACAAGTGTAGTGCTGGTCTCAGTGAGAAAAGACTGCAGTTCTACCCAGTAGTTAGGCAGCCCAAGTACTCATGAAGAAATTTGGAGGAGATTTTATCTCCTCCTCACCCACCACTGTGTACACAGCTGTGGTCTCTCCCACAGGAACTTGGCGTGGGTCCGCCTGTAGATAGCCTTTCTGGAGCACTTTGAGGTGACTGCATCCCTACAACATGAGTGGCCTCCAGACTCAGGCACTTGGCGTGGGTCCGCCTGTAGATAGCCTTTCTGGAGCACTTTGAGGTGACTGCATCCCTACAACATGAGTGGCCTCCAGAGTCAGGCTTGCATGAGGGGTAGAATAACAATCTTGCTCTACAAAGAACATCAGCATTCTTGAATATGGAAAGAGGCACCTATGTGATACGAATAGCCAGAATAATGATACAAGCGCATAATGTGGAGGCATACAGCTTTTTTGCTATTATGAAAGGGGAGAGGAAGTGGCTTTTTCCCTTTCCCTCAGAAAGACTTGAATGCATTTCACTGAGTGGTCTCCCAACCACCACTGTCAAGGCTGTGAACTTTTCCTACCACTGAGGTATTGAATATATCCACCTGCTTCAGCCACAACAAAATTTTAGCCTTGGCCACCTCCTATTAAACCACAGACTAGTTTCTAGTTTAGTTTTCACCAGGTTAACAAGTTTGGCCTTCCAAACTTGTCAACTTGGTGAAAACTAAACTAGAAAAAAGTTTTAAAATTGTACACCACTGGGGGATAAGATAAGCTTCATGAGACCTCTGCCTTTCCAGCCCCACAAGAGACAGTGAGCCTGCTCACACACTAAAGACATTGTTAATACAACCAGCATCACAGAAAGCCATCAAACAATGATTATCTCTAACCAAGGAATTAATACAGAGTCTCTACCATGGAAAGCACTCAGAGCCAAAGCTAGGTCAACATAAACTGTACATTAAAGTAACATCTTCAAAGGAAAAAATACTTTTTTAAACAACCCAGTCATATCAAAAATAAAGTTAAAAAAATAAGAAATAGTCTGCTCAAATAAGAAGTAACCAGCAATATGAAAAATCAGAACTTCTGGAAATGACAGATACATTTTGGGGATTACAAAATATATTGGAAAATTTTAACAGTACACTAAACCAAGCAGAATAAATAATTTGAAAGCTTGAAGACAAGGCTTTCAAATTAACCCGATCAGACTAAAATAAGAGAATTGAAAGAAATGAACAAAGTCTACAAAAAATGTGAGATTATGTAAAATGTCCAAACCTAAGAATCACAGGTCTTCCTGAAGGAGAAGATAAAGCAAAATGTCTGCAAAACCTATTTCAGAAGATAAGACAAAATTATTTGGTCTTGCTAGAGATTCAGACATGCAAATACAAGAAACTCAAAGAACTCCTAGGAAATTCATTGCACAAATGACATCACCAAAGTATATATTATCAGGTTATCTAAAGTCAATGTGAAGGAATGAATTATAAGAGCAGTGAGAAAAAACATCAGATAACTTATAAAGGAAGCTCAGTTGGAAGTAAATGCTCAGTGCCAAAGTCAAACCAGCACTCAGGCAAAAGTTATTTTTCAGAAAGGCAATTTACTTCTGCAGAAGGATGCTTCCTGTGTCAATCATGATAACAAGAGCACACTGAACATTTTTTTTTTTATCTCTGAGGTGTAGTTCCTACATCTGTGTTACTCCCCCATGCACTGGGGTTAAACCACAGGATCTAAGCTGACCCGATTGGCTATTTGTGAATATTTTTCCCAAATAAGGAAGTGGGAAAGAGAAAGTGAGTTACAGTGGTGGGGATCTGTGGTTTTGGCTGGAGGAATGGGTACAGAATGAATAACCAAGCTAACAGATGTGAGTTATTGATTAGCACGGATGGGAAGGTTGTTTACAGTAACTAGGGGCAAGGAGGCGTGGAGAACAAGAAAGTTAGGTTCAAGAACAAAGAACAAGGAAGTTAACAAGATGAACCTTTGAAGAGAAATTTTATTGTATCTTAGAATTCCTCCCTTTTAATTTTTACAGTTCTTCCTCTTCAACCCTTTTAAACATATCTTTGCTTTGTTGTTCAACCTGATCCTCTAAAAGAAAAGCTTATCTGAATGAGGTGGAGGAGAACTAAGGGAGGTTTTAGTAAGTGCTGTTTCTATAAGCCTTTGTACTAGCCCACGGTTATATGGTATGATACAACACCCAACAAGAGTGAGTACACCTATTATGACTTCAAGAGAAGTGAGAATTGAAGCCACTAGTTCTTTCCATTACCAAACCATTTTTCTAGTCATCCTGAAAAGGGTTATTGACTCCAGAATTTCTGGCTGGTTCATTGGATAAAGTGGTAAGTCCTTGTGAAGTCTTTGTTATGTTTTCATTGGACGCAGTGTTGTTTGGGATGAAGGTACAACACTGAGTTTTAATCATAATGCAAACTCCATTTTTTTCAGCTAACATCATTTCTAGGGCTATTGTGTTTTCCCAAGCCATTTGGCTAGTAGGCCCTAATTGCTTAGCTGTTACTTTCACAGCATCTCTAGTGTAATTAATAAATCACCGTTGGTTATAATAGATGTAAGTTATCCAATCTATATTTTTATTAATAGTTACCTATGGAAATAATGATTCAAATCCTGCAGTTATTTGGTCTCAGGCTTTGAATTTATCAAGTACTCCCCCATGGGACTCCAATTGCATCCAAATAAACTTCAGAGTCAAAAGACCCATAGGGGCTTCTCTTATTTTACGGTGTTGTGATTTTTCTTTTTCTGGCTGATGAAATATCAGGGTGAAAGGGATAGTCAATTGGACAAGAATGCAAGTGCCACTCCAGTTACTTCACAGAGTGTCCAGTAAGGGTCTACCACAATACCACCATACATCTGTTTGAGGACGTCTAAGGGTAGACTTATGCGTAAGCTCTTGGAAGGCCTTAAGCTCATTACATCTCATTAAGCTTTCAAGGAACACCAACTTCTCCCTTTGTCATGAGAGACATGAAGCGAAATTGGTATTGGGAGACAGAAGCTGGATGGCCCTCAGGGACTGACCCACAAGGTGTTGGACTTTGGGATATAGCAGAGAGAGCTTGGCATGATTTATTGTCCCAAACCATAGAATCCTGGAAGACAGCTTTCATGCAGCCCATGCCTGGTCTACTGGAAGACCATCCAAGTGGAAAGGGGATAATCTGGGCCTCTCGAGGCCATGTGCACAAGCATAACAATTGCTTTTGTTTAACATGTGGACAGAATATTTGATCCATTCCAACCAGGCATTTATATTTTGATATCTTGTTTCAATTGTTAAAGTTTGCCTTAGATAATTTACTTCTACAAAATTTGCTTTAGTATTATCATTGGGTATAGAAGGGATGGTAGTCTGATTAGAAGAAAGCTCAGAGGGAGAAGAGAGAGAAGGGGGCAACGAGGATGAGGGATTAATAAAAACACATTTCAAAAGACCCTATGAGGTCTGTGCCAGCAAAGTTGGCTCCTATGCCATAGAAGTGACTCACAGTAGGGCTAGGGTCGGTAGAGGTGGGAATGAGAATAGAAACTTGCACTGGACTATATTGGTTATACTGGCAAATGGGGGGAATGCTTTCTTTAGTAAAGTGAATGTATGGTTTTAAGGACATACAATCACCTGTCGATGAGGTCCAGCTTTGATATTCAGTTGTCCACAGAACATCATTCTAGCTATGACAGATCTGTTTTCCTACATTTTTTAAGGAGCCAGAGTCTTGGTAAAGGGAGTCTGTTATTTTAAAGGGGCAGAGACACTTTTCTGAGGCTGAGGGTTGCCTTTGACTTTGGAGATCTCTATAGGTTATGACTAAACAAGCATCAAACATAATAACTTGGGGTGAGTTTGATTTAGTTACATTAATAACAAGGTGGTCAGCAATAGAATGGGCAAAGAAGAAAGAGTAATAGAATAGATGGAAGAGTGTTAAACTTTTTAGCTTTAGTTTGAGGGAGTACTCCCCTGGGATAATGGCCCATGACTCCTGAGGTGGTGGTGCTTTCTTGACTTGGGTGTGATGGGGTCCATCCTTTTCCTGCTGTCCGGACTGCAGTTTCAGTGGTTATAAGTACCAGGTAAGGCCCTTCCCAGGTCAGCTCAAGTTTTTCCTCTTTCCACCTTTTGATAAGGATGTGGTCCCCAAGCTGATGTTGATGCACCGGAAATTCCACGGGTGGCGCCTGTGCTAGGAGACCTTTGGTTTTGAGAAAAGAGAAAAGAGGAGAGACCAAGTATGTAATTCCTGAGGAATTGGTCTTTCATTTTAAATGTAGAAATGTCAGCAGTGGAGTGTAAATAAGGTAATCCATAGAGCATCTCATGAGGAGAGAGGCCAATATCTTTCTGAGGAGCAGTTTGGATTCTTAAGAAGGCAATAGGAAGACATTTTGTCCACGACAACCAAGTCTCTAGAACTAATTTGGTTATGCGTTTTTTTTTAAGGTTTGATTCATCCTTTCTACTCTCCCTGATGAAGGTGGGTGCCAAGGAGTATGATATTCTCATCTAATGTCTAGCACTTGGGATAGCTTTTTAATGACATACACTGTGAAATGGGTTCCATTATCTGAGTCAATATTTTCTATTAGTCCAAACCTGGGTACTATATTTTCAGTTAATGCTTTAACTACATTGTTGGCTGTTGCATTTGAAAAGGGAATAGCTTCAACCCAGTGAGTAAGGTGATCTACTATCACTAATAAGTACTTTAGACAAACTTTTGGGCGGCCTTTCAGTGTAACCAATTTGAATACTTTTGAATGGTCTTAGCCCTGGATCCCTCCCTCCAGGGGTGATTTTTTAATAACTTGTTTGTTGGTTTTCTTACATATTAAGCAACTGTCTGTAACTTGTTTGGCTAGGGTGTAAATTCCTGTACACCCATAAACCCTGAAAATTGTATCACACATGGCTTGGGGTCCCCAGTGTGTCCCTTGATGCAGGTGAAACAAGATTTCTCTCATGACGGGTTTGGATAACATTTCTCTTTGATCTGGTAACACTCATTTTCCTTCTGATTTTTTTTTTTTTTTTTTGCTCCTATTCTTATTAATTTTTCCTTTTCTGCAGCAGAGAAGATAGGGGTTGCAGCAAGGGAAGGAAGACAAGGAGTTAAGTGAAAGATATGTGTTTGAGATGAAATGGCAGCCCATTTGGCTACTTTATCTGCAAGGTTATTTCCTCGACTTGTAAAGGAAAAGTCTTTCTGGTGTCCAGGGACATGTATAATGGCCATTTTTTCTGACAGCTGAAGATTGTTTAAAACATGAACAATTAACACTTCATGAGCAAGATTTTGGCCTTTACTATTAATAAGACCTCGCTCAGCCCAAATTTTTCCAAATGTATGTGCTACTCGAAAAACATACTTAGAATCAGTATAAATGCTTCCTTCCTTGTTTTGTGAGCATTTTAAAGCCTGACTGAATGCAAATAATACACAAGATTGGGCAGATCAACTGTTGGGCAACCTCTTTGATTCTATTTTTTCAATAGTTTCTCCATCAATTACTGAATACCCATTACGCCTTTCTCCTTTATTTACTTGGGAGGAATCATCTATAAATAAGTGTCACCTTGTTTTGAAAGGAGTTTCTCCTAGATCTGGTCTGACCTTTGTTTGGTAGTCAATTACATCTAGACATAAGTAATCTCTTTTTAGATTTGAGTCTCCTGTCAAGAAACCTGCTGGATTGAGTGAATTACTGGTAGTCAAAGTTAAATCATCTTTTTCTAGTAAAATGGCCTCATATGTTAAGACTCTGGAGACAGTGAGTCACCTTTCTGCTTTTTTATTTAAAATTGTTCTAATTTGGTGGGGTGTGTTTATAGTCAATTTCCCCCAAAAAGTTAATTTTCTACTTTCTTCAATTAATATTTCTGTAGCTCAATGGACTGGATGCATTGAACCCATCCACATGTGACTGGGTCCAAAACTCTTGATAGGAAAGCTATAGGCTGCCAGCAGCCACCGTGTTCTTGGGTAAGCACCCCCAAAGCTACTCCATTATTTACATGAACAAAAACGTGGAATGGTTTTTCTAGGGAAGGTAAGGCTAGAGCAGAGACGGTTATGAGCCTTTCTTTTAGCTCTTCAACCTGATCGACTTCCTCAGACATCCACAGGAGATGGTCAGGTTGTTCCTGGGCAAGTTTTTGGTTTAGAAGTTTACTGTTTAGTGCATATGAGTCAATCCATAAGTGGCAGTACCCAACTAACCCTAAAAATTTTCTGAGTTCTTGCTTAGTTTGGGGCAAGAGTGAGGACACGATGCCTTCAACTCATTCAGGCCCTATTCTTTGCTTACCTTACTTACTTATTAAGCGGCCTGAGTATTTAACTTTGAGCTCCACATACTGAAGCTTTCCCTTTGAAACCCATAACCCCTTGAACTCCAGATAGTTAAGAATATGTGTAGAGAAGCCAGCTGCTTTCTCTGCATCCTCACCAGATATGAGAATACCATCCACATACTGGAGCAGACATATTTGCTTTGGGATAACCACTTTTTACAACACTTGTTTTAAAATTTCACTGAAAAGGTTTGGGGAGTCTGTAAACCCTTGAGGTAAAACTGTCCATCGATACCGTTGTTTATGCCCTGAATGGGGATCCTCCTACTTGAAAGCAAATATCTCAACTGTCTTCAGCCAAGGGGTATGCCCAGAAGGCATCTTTTCAATCTATTACTGTAAACCACTGATGCTGATGTGGAATTTTGCTGAGAATGGTGTATGGGTTGGCAATAACAAGATTCCTAGTTTGGACTATTTGATTGAGGGCTCTAAGACCTTGTACCAGTCAGTATGAGAGGTCTGATTTCTTGACTGGCAATATTGGAGTGTTATAAGGGGACATAACAGGGTTCAAGGAGCCCATCTTTGATAAGACTTTCAATTATGGCCTTTAACCCTATTCTTTCCTCTAGGGGAATGGAGTATTGTTTCTTCCTTACTACTTCCCCGGGGAATTTTAGCTTGATGTGGATTGCAGGGATTCAGAGTATCCCTCAGTTTCCTTCCCTTGACCAGACATTGGGGTTAATATATTTTTCATCTGCAGTGGTGAGTAGGTTTAATGAAGTAAGGAATCATTTAAGGCTAACTTGTAGACCTATACCTAATTTTAGCATTTAAGTCTCTTCCTAATAGATTAATTCCTGTTTCAGAAATCAACAAAAACTGGATATGAGTTAATCGATCTTGGTATTTAACTTCTGTACTTCCTATGACTTTTGCTTAATCCTTGTTCTTTTAACCCAGAGACTAAAAGTTCTTCTGAAGAGCAGGCAATGTTGGATGGAGGGAAACAACCAGAGGAGCGAGCCACCCCTGAATCAACTAAAAAGGTGATAAGCTCATGTTTGGGTCCCACCTCTAAATTTATCAAGGGCTCTTGGTAGGACTCAAGGTAAAAGAAACAGAGCCCCTGAACCCCTATTCTTCCTCAAAAGTCGTGAGTGGAAAGGCTTCTTTTCCTTTTCTAATTCAGGATATTATCTCTTGAAATGGCCTGTCCTTCTACATTTGTATCACCTATCCTGTTCTTCTCTCTCAGTTCTGGGATTCTGCCACTTTGCCCTCCTCCCATTCTCTGTAGAGGGTCTGGTAGAAGAGGGCCTGGGTCCTCTAGACAGAGGCTTGAGTCCTTTAAATCGGGGTCTGGACCCTTTATAGTTTCTGGCCCCCGGAAGCTTTATTTAGAAGCATGTGGGTTTGGAGCCACCTGTTGGAAAGTGGATACCATAAGTTTTGCCTTTTGTTTCTGCTTCTCTTTATCTTTTCTCACATACACTTTTTGAGCTTGTCTGAGAAGTTCACTTAGAAGTCAGTTTCCCCAATCTTCTAATTTTTGTAACTTTTTTGAAATATCTGGCCAACTTTTAGTTACAAAGTGGAGCTTTAACATTCCCTGTCTAAGGGGATCTTTCAAATTTAGGTCTACATTTTGTTTCATTTGATCTGTTAGTCTGTCTAGAAATTTCATAGGCCCTTTATCTTTTTCCTGTTATATATCAAGTGCTTTAGAGAGGTTTTAGGTTTGGGATACTGATTCTCTAATTCTCTTCACGATTACTTCCCTTAGGTCTTGCACATTTTCCTGTTGAGCTTGAGCTGCATTATTATTGTCCTACCAGGGGTCTTGTGTGGGAAACTTTTGTTCTGCAGTAGGAATGTTTTTACCAGGAGGGTGTTCACATTCCCAAAGTGCCATAGCAGTCCTACGGATCATGCTTCTTTCCTCCCCTGAAAAGAGGATGTCTAGGATGAACATTAACTCGACCCAAGTGTATAACTGAGGTCCCAAAAGTTGATAAACCTAATCTGCCACTCCATAAGTGTCATCCAACAATGGCTTACGTTCCTTTTTTAAACTTGATTTGGTTAAGGGAGCATTCACAAAGCCAATAGCTCCTCCTCCTTTTGGCACCTCTTTTAAGGAGAAGAGAGTTGAGGCTCACTCCTTAGGTGTGAAGGGAAGTGAGAAATTTTGAATATCATTTTTACACTGCTCTATCCTATGCTGGAGTCTTTTGGGGAAGGGTACTTGGGCCGAGAAGAAATAGGTTCATGGTATAAGATTCTCAACAATCTGGATTGTAAAGAGGAGGAATAATGTGAGCAGGGGAGGGATCTCAAGTTTGAACTGGGACAGCAACGGCTGCCTGAGGGGAAGGGTTAGGAGCACTGAGCTGAGGGAGATGGCCTGGGGGATCCCATGTGCTGGAGTCTTTAGGAAGAGGAATTGGCTTTTTTTACTCTTAATTTTGGGGTTCTTGATTTAATTTTTCCCTAATTTTCTTTAAGGGAAAAAGGAAGATAGGTCCCTGCCTCCAACAAAGAGCACAGTCCAGTTATTCTTGAGAAACTGGACTTTTATCATCTACACGTTGAATTAGAAGTTGGCACATCACATCCTCATTTGACCCAAACTTTGGCCAGAAGATTGAAGGTTTGAGGACGGGTCCCTGAGTCCAAATAAAACAGTAATATTTTATCATCTGTTGCTTTTTCTTATGTTTAGTTCTCTCATTATCTTTCCAATATTTGAACATGAGGCCTAGGGGACTATCAGGGGAAATATCTTTATTACTATCTTTATCCTTTCTATTCCATCTTGCTTAGGGGTATTTCCCATATTGGGTCCTAGTTAGGCTAAATTCCTCATGCTAGAGATTAATTGCCTATCCATCTCTGAAGGCTTGCTGGGGCTCAATCCCTCGTATTAGAGATTTCTTGCCTATTCCTTTGGGGTTTGTTAAGGCTCAATTCCTCATATTAGAGATTTCTTGCCTATCCTTTAGCCCCACCTGCTGGTGGCTCCTTGCACACTTCTTTTGCTTTGTCCACTCTGGCCACTTCCTCAAGGGGAATTTAAGTGTCTCTTGGCATTGGTATGTCTGTATAAATCCCATGGCGGGATCCGCCCTAAGCCATATGAGGTGACCATGGAACTAGTGATAGGACCCACTTACTCTGCAGAGCATTAGTGCTTAGAACCATTCACACAAGAACCACAAGCAGTAGTGCTTGTGATCATTCACACACACTTTCAACCTCCAGAATATCCTGACCACCACCAAGGAAATACTTTGTTACCCTTGCGACGTTTCTTACCTTGTTCTGTGCACAGAGTTACCTGGTCACCATGGTGTTGCAAGCCTTTTCCTCCCCACATTGTTGAGAGTCTGGGTTTATTTTTTGCACCACTTAGTGAGGGGGACCCAATCCCTCACCTTGAGGCCACCACAATGAGGCAGTGGGACGTGCCTTGTCACGAGAGATGACTGCAGACCCCTTCCCCAGGGGAGAATGGGAATCCTGGACAAGCCCCAAGAAATTGTTGGAAGTAAATGCTCAGCGTCACAAAGTAAAACCAGCACTCAGGGAAAAGTATTTTCAGCAAGGCAATTTACTTTTGCAGAAAGATGCTACCCATGTCAATTATAATTGCAAAAGCACACTGAACAAAGGAGGGAAAGACTTTTTATCTCTGAGGCGTGGTTCCCTACCTCTGTGTCACTCTCCCAGGGGTTGGGGTCAAACCACACAATCTAAGCTGACCCTATTGGCTACTTGCAAATATTTTTTCCTAAATAAGGAACGGGGAAGAGGAAGGTGAATTACAGTGGTGGGATGTGAAGTTTTGGTGAGAGGAATGGGTGCAGAGTGAGTAACCAAGGGAACAGATGTGAGTTATGGATTAGTCCTGACAGCAAGATTGTTTGCAGTAACTAGGGGCAAGGAGGTATAGAGAACAAGAAAGTTAGGTTTGAGAAGAAAGAACAAGGAAATTAACTGGCTGAACCTTTGAAGAGGAGTTGTATTGTATCTTACAGCTCTATCAGAATAACAGCAGACTTCTTTGCAAAAACTTCACAAGCTAGACATGTTTGGGGACCTATCTTTAGTCTCCTCAAGCAGAGTAACTGTCAGTCAATAATTTTATATCCAGCAAAATTACATTTCATAATTGAAGGATAAATAAAGCCTTCTTGGAGAAGCAAATGCTGGTAGTATTTGTCATCATTAGTCCAATCTTACAAAAAGTGCTAAATGGAGTTCTAAATATTAAAACCAAAGGTGAATATGTAGCAGTATAAAAACACTTGAAAGCATAAAGCTCACAGGAATTATAAAATAGTGACACATTGAGAAAATAAAGCCACTAAATAACAATCAACAGGATGATTGTAACTCTACCTAACATAACAATATTAATGTTGATTCTAAATGATCTAAATTATCCACTTAAAAGATATGGATTAGCAGAATGAATTAAAAAACCAAAACCAAGTATCTGCTGTCTTCAATACACCCATCTAAGTTGTAAACATTTTTATAAACTCTAGGTAAAGGGGTGAAAAAAAATACTTAATACAAATAGAAACCAAAGGTGAATAGGAGTAGCTATTCTTAATATCAGATAAAGATGACTTTAAAGAAACAATAGTAAAAGAAAAGGCAAAGATAATTATTATTATATAATAATTAAAAAATCAATTTAACCAGAAGATATAACAATACTAAATATGTATTCACTAACTCCAGAGCTCCCAGGTTCATAAAACAATTAGTACTAGATATAAGAAAAGAGATAAACATCAAAACAATAATAGTGGGGGACTTCAACACTATACGGACAGTAATAAACAGATCACTAAGGACAAAAGTCAACAACAAACACTAGACTCTAGAATAAATGGATCCAACAGACAGTTACAGAATTTTCTACGACAAAACTGCAGAATAGAGTCTTCTCAAGAGGACATAGAAATTTTCCAAGATAGATCATATGACAGGCAAAAGAAACAAGTCTCTATAAGTTTTAAATAATCAAAATCATATTAAGTATATTCTAAAATCAAGCAAAATAACACTAGAAATTAATTCCAAGAGGAAATCTAAAAAACATACAAATAAATGCAAATTAAACAATGTGCTCCTGGGTAATCTTTGGGTCAACAATGAAATCAAGACGAAAATCTTAAAAAAATTCACAATGAATAATAACAGTGACACAAGTTATTAAAATCTCTGGGATTCAGCAAAAACAATACTAAGATGAAAGTTTCCAGCACTAAATTCCTGCATCAAAAAGACACAAATACCACAAATTGACAACCTGACTTCACACTCCAAGGAACTAGAGAAATGAGAAAAAAAAAAAAAAAAAAAACCCAAAGCTAGAAGATGAAAAGAAGTAAGAAATATCAGAACAGAACTAAATAAAATTGAACCCCCCAAATAAAAAGGATCAAAATGGTGCTTTAAAAATTAAGCAAAATTGATAAACCACTAGCTTGGTTAATCAAGAAAAGATTCAGTTAAGTTCAATCAAGAATGAAAATGGAGACATTACAACTGATATCACAGAAATATAAAAGATTATTTGAGGTTACTATGAATACCTTTATGCACACAAAATAGAAAATCTAAAGTAAATGAATAAATTGCTAGAAACATACAACCTGCTAAGCATAAATTAGGAATAAATAGAAATCCTAAGTGGCCAATAACTAGCAGTGAGAATGAATCAGTAATAATAAAAATATATCTTCCAACAACAACAAAAGTCCATGACCAGACAGATTTACACCTGAATTATACCAGACATCCAAAGAAGAACTTGTACCAACCTTATTAAAACTAGTCCAAAAAATTAAGAAGAAGGGAATCCTCCTAACTCATTCTACAAAAACAGTATCATCATAATATTAAAGCCAGGAAAGGACATAAAGAAAAAAAAAAAAGAGAGAGAAAACTACAGATTAATATTCCCAGTGAACACAGATGTAAAAATCCTCAACAAAAAATTAGCAAACTGAATCCAAAAGTACATCAAAAAGATAATTCACCATGATTAAGTAGGTTTCATCTCAGGGATGCAGGGGTGGGTCAATATAAGCTAGGCAGTAAATGTGATTCACCACATAAATGGAATAAAAATGAAAACCAAATGATCATTTCAATAGATGCAGAAAAAGCATTTGATAAAATCTAGCATCTCTTTGTAATAAAAGCCCTGAATAAACTAAGGATAAAAGGAACATATCCCAAAATAATAAAAGCCATATATGATAAACCCACAGCTAATATCATGCTGAATGAGGAAAAGTAGAAAACATTCCGCTCTCAGAACTGGAACAAGACAAAGATGTTCACTTTCATCGCTTCCATTCAAGGTAGTAAAACACTTTTAGATTTGCTAAATGAATTCAGTAAAGTCTCAGATTACAAAATTAATGTACACAAATCAGTAGCACTGCTACACACCAATGACCAAACTGAGAATCAAATCAAGAACTCAATCCCATTTACAGTTCAACAGTTACAAAATAAATAAAATACCTAGGAATATACTTAAAGAAGGAAGTGAAAGATCTCAACAAAAATAACTATAAAACACTAATGAAACAAATCATAGATAGGGGTGAGTGGTCAAGATGGCAGACTAAAAACAGATTACCTGTGCTGCTCTCACGGAGAGAAATCAAAAGGGCTATTGAACACTGACCCTATAAGCTGATAATCAAAGAAACCACATCGGAAACTATCACAGCAGCAAGTGAACATAGAGAACAAAGAGGAGCAAAGCTGGGCAGCAGCCAATCTGGAATCAATGTGAATCCAGGAAAAGCTCCACAACGTGGAAAACATGAGGGAGTGACCGAGGGCCTCAGAGGGATTCATGCTCTCCACAGGGACTGTGCTTCTAAACTGAGGCAGAGACTCACCCAGATACTTTGCAGAGGTAACTCCAAACTCTCAGCCTCTGCAATCCTTGAACCTGGAAATAGACCTTCACCAGCACCATAGCCCCAATAGAGGCTGCAGTCAGAGTGCCTGGGAGCAGCAAGATTCCTCTAATTGCCTTGTCCTTGCCAGACAAAGATCAGTGAGCTTCTGGCCAAGCCATCCCGCTTCTATCCAAACTTGGCTGCTCCCACAGCCTCTTGTTGCTGGGAATGCCCTGATGGCAGGGAAGGCAACCCCACCCCTCCACCCCCCCACCATTGTTAGGTGGGCAATGCCTGATGGAGCTTCTAGCCCAACAGGACAGCTAGGCACAGCCTCTTGCTGTCCCAAGAAACACCCAAAGGGCAGCGTTGATGACCCCAGTCACCTCCACCACTTCAGGAGCTTTCACTTCAGTGGTTCAGCTCCTGCCTGAACTCAGCCAGGGGACTCAGCCTCCTGTTGTTCAAGAAGTGGACTCCGCCCACTCCCACTGCTGATAACCAGGTGGCCAATGCCTACTAGAGTTTCCACCCCAGCCATCTCACTTCTGCCTGAACTCAACCAGCACATGCAACCTCCTGTTGTCCCGAGAAGCACCCAGACGGCAGGGATGGGGTGTCCACCCAGACGGCAGGGAGGCGGGGGGGCGGGCACCCACGTCGCTGGTCGTCAAGCTGTGAACAGTTGCCAGAGGTTCCAGCTCAGTGGTTTTGTCTCTGTCTGAACTCAACCAGTGGGCAAAGCCTCCTGTTGTCCCTGGAAACACCTGGGTGGCGGGGGTGGGGGTGGGGAGTGGTGGTGGTTTGACTCAAACCACCCCCTCATCTGTAGTCAGGCAGGCCACACCTGCTAAAGGTTTTAGCTCAGTGGTTCCACTTCTGCCTGAACTTTGCAGGAAGGCACAACACCTTCTCCCCCCGGACTCTCCACTGCCCTCCCACGGAAGCATCTAGATAGCAGAACAGGTGAATCCACCCACACGGGCAGTTCCTAACTGAGCAGGACTTGAGGGCGGGGGCAGTACCAAAGCAGGTAGGAGCCCTCATTCTCAGATCACTGTGAAATGTGACACCTGGGTTCCTAGACTGGTGGAGGAGCGAGGTGTGCCTCCCTCTACAGGGCCCACCTGACAAGGATACGACCTGTCTGTCAAATGTGGCCCCTGCCTGAAGGAGACTTTTGGACCAGAATGCCCAACAAAAGAAAGGCAAGCACTGTGCCTATAATTGGAGGGGGCACCTCCAAGGCCCAGGAGTAGACCAAGTGAGGGGGTCATCTCTTTCCCTCCTCACAACGTACCACTACTGCCAACTGCACCAAAACACAAAAGAGCCATACAGTGTACTAAGAACCTCTCTGCTGACTAACACTCTTAGGCGCCACCTGCTGGATTGCAGCCCAAAATACAACGCCAAAATAATTTGCTCGCTTATAGTGCCTATGAAAACTAAGGCAAAAGTTCCTGCCAGAGCCCCACCCTAACCAACGCATATGCGCCTCACACCATTGCTGCAGTTGCTGACACGGCGCGAGTGACCACGGATCGCACTGCCACGTCCCGACGAAGCGCTCTGGCAGGTAACCTCCAACAGAATATTGAGGCCTCTGGAAACACCTTGGCCCCTTCAGTCTAGCAGATTCCTAGCCCCAAAGAACCAGAGAACAAAGCCAGGGGCCTGTTATCAACCCCTAAGTTAGAATATGCAGCCTAGGAATGCTGAGGTGAGCTTTGACTACCTGAAATCTTACAGAAACAAAACCAATCGACAAAACAAGCCAGTTGATTAAACCAATTAAATCTCCAAGCACATCAAAAAAGATAAAGACAAAATATCCTATGCAATGGACCTCAACTTCAAAAATTAAAGGAACAACATCCCCACAAATAAGAAAGAATCAGCACAAGAACTCTGGAAATTCAAAAATCCAGAGTGTCTTCTTACTTCCCAAACACTGCACTAGTTCCCTAGCAATGGCACCAGGCTGAAATGGCTAAAATGACTGATGTAGAATTCATAATATGGATAGGAAGAAAGATCATTGAGATTTGGGAGAAAGTCAAAACCCAATCCAATGATTCTAAGGAATACAATAAAACAATACAGGTGATGCAAGATGGAATGACTATTTCAAGAAAGCCGAATTGATCTGATAGAGCTGAGAATATCATTTCAGGAATTTTACATATAATCTCAAGTATTAACAGCAGAATCAACCAAGTTGAGAAAAGACTCTCAGAGCTCTAAGACTGGTTCTCTGAAATAACTCAGTCAGACAAAAATACAATTTAAAAATATGAACAAAACCTCCAAGAAATATGGGATTATGTAAAGATTCCAAATCTGCAATTCATTGTTGTCCCTGAAAGGAAAGAGATAAAACAAGCAACTTAGAAAACATATTTGAGGACATAGTCTATGAAAATTTCCCAGCCTCACAAGAGAATATTCAAATTCAGCAAATGTAGAGACTTCCTGCAAGACACTACATAAGATGGCCATCCCCTAGACACATACTCATCAGATTTTCCCAGGTTGAAATGAAAGAAAATGTTAAAGACAGCTAGAGAGAAGGGGCAGATTACCTATAAAGAGAATCCCATTAGGCTAACAGTGGACATTTCAACTGAAACCTTACAAGTCAGAAGAGATTGGGGACCTCTATTCAGTATTATTAAAGAAAATAAATTCCACAGAAGAATTTCATATTCAGCCAAACTAAACTTCATAAGTGAAATAGAAATAAGATGCTATTCAGAAAAGCAAATGTTAAGGGAATTCGTTACCACCAGATGCGCCTTACAGGACGTCCTGTAAGAAGTTTTAAATACAGAGTGTAAAGATTATTACCAGCCATCACAAAAACACACTTAAGTATGAAGACACTATTAAGCCAGCACACAAGCAAATCTGCATAATAACCAGTTAACAACACAAAGACAGAATCAAATTTGCACATATCAATATTAACCTTTAATGGGATGGGCTGAATGCCACAATTGAAATGCACAGAGTGGCAAGTTTGGTAAAGAAGACCCAATTGTATGCTGTCTTCACGATAAATATCTCACATGCAATAAAACTGGTAGTCTCGAAGTAATCAGATGGAAAGAAATCTACCAACCAAATGTAAAACAGAAAAAAAGCAGGGGCTGCTATCCTAATTTCAGACAAATCAGACTTTAACCCAACAATGATCAAAAAAGACAAAGAAGGGCATTGCATAATAGTAAAGCATTCAATTAAACAAGACCTAACTATGCTATATATATATTTGCAGTCAACACAAGAGCACCCAGATTCCTAAAGCAAGTTCTTAGAGACCTCCAAGGAGACTTAGACAACCACAGAATAGCAGGAGACGTCAACAACTCACTTACAGTGTTGGATCATCAAGGCACAAAAACAACAAAGATATTCAGGACCTGAACTTGGCACTTGTCTAAATGGTTCTAATAGACATCTTCAGAAGTCTCCACCAAAAGAAAGCAGAAAATATATTCTTCTTACCTGCAGATAGCATATACTCTAAAATTGACTGTAATATAAGACATAAAAAATTATCAGCAAAACAAAACAAACAACAAAAAGAAATAGAAATCATACCAGCCACACTCTCAGATTACAGTGCAATAAAAATAGAAATTGACATGAAGAAAATCACTCAAAACCATACAATTACATAGAAATTAAACAGCCTGCTCCTCAGTGACTTTTGAGTAAAAAATAAAATTAAGACAAAAATGATTGGGAGGCCGAGACGGGCGGATCACGAGGTCAGGAGATCGAGACCATCCTGGCTAACATGGTGAAACCCTGTCTCTACTAAAAAAAAATACAAAAAACTAGCCGGGCGACGTGGCAGGCGCCTGTAGTCCCAGCTACTCGGGAGGCTGAGGCAGGAGAATGGCGGAAACCCGGGAGGCGGAGCTTGCAGTGAGCTGAGACCCGGCCACTGCACTCCAGCCTGGGCGGCAGAGCGAGACTCCGTCTCAAAAAAAAAAAAAAAAAAAAAAAGACAAAAATGAAAAAATCCATGAAACTAATGAGAACAAAGATAAAACCTACCAAAATCTCTGTGACACAGCTAACACAGTGTTAAGGGGAACATTTATGATGCTAAACATCAGCATTGAACCATGAGGCCTGCCTTACAGGAGCTCCTGAAGGAAGACACACACTGGCAAACTGGATAAAGAGTCAAGACTCATAGGTGTGCTGTATTCAAGAGACCTGTACCACGTGCAAAGACACACATAGGCTCAAAATAAATGGATGGAAGAATATTTACCAAGAAAATTGAAAGCATAAAGAAAAAAAAAAAAGCAGTGGTTGCAATCCTATCTCTGATAAAACAGACTTTAAACTAACAGAGGTAAAAAAGGACAAAGAAGGGCATTACATAATGGTAAAGGGATCAATGCAACAGAGCTAACCATCCTAAATATATATGCACCCAATATAGAAGCACCCAGATTCATAAAGCAAGTTCTTAGACACCTACAAAGACTTAGACTTCCACAAAAGAATAGTGGGAGACTTTAACACTCCACTGTCAATATTAGACAGATCAGTGATGCAGAAAATTAAAAAGGATAATCAGGACTTGAATTCAGCTCTGGACCAAGTGGACCTAATAGACATCCACAGAACACCACCACAAATCAACAGAATATACATTCTTCTCAGCACCCCATGACACTTATTCTAAAATTGACCATAAAATTGGAAGTAAAACACTCCTCAGCAAATGCAAAAGAACAGGAATTATAACTAATAGTCTCTCAGAGCACAGTGCAATCAAATTAGAACTCAGAATTAAGAAACACACTCAAAACCACACAACAACATGGAAATCGAATATCCTGCTCCTGAGTGACTACTGGGTAAATACTGAAATTAAGGCAGAAAAAAATAAGTCCTTTGAAACCAGTGAGAACAAAGACACAATGTAACAGAATCTCTGGGGCACAGCTAAAGCAGTGTTTAGAGGGAAATTTATAGCACTAAATGCCCACAGAGAAAGTGGGAAAGATCTAAAATCAACACCTCAACATCATAATTAAAATAACTAGAGTAACAAGAGCAAACGAATTCAAAAGCTAGCAGAAGAAAAGAAATAAATAATATCACAGCAGAACTGAAGGAGATAGAAACACAAAAAGCCCTTCAAAAAATCAAGGTATCCAGGAGGTGGTTTTTTGAAAAGATTAACAAAATAGAAAGACTGCTAGACAGACTAGCAAAGAAGAAAAAAGAGAAGAATCAAATAGACACAATAAAAGACGATAAAGGGGATGTCGCCATTGATCCCACAGAAATTCAAACTACCATCAGAGAATACTAGAAACACCTCTATGCAAATAAAGTAGAAAATCTAGAAGAAATTGATAAATTCCTGGACATATATACCCTCCTAAGACTAAACCAAGAATAAGTCAAATCCTTGAATAGACCAATAACAGGTTCTGAAATTGAGGCAGTAATTAATAACCTACCAACCAAAAAAAAAAAAAAAAAAAAATACACCAAGACCAGATTGACTCACAGCCAAATTCTACCAGAGGTACAAAGAGGAGCTGGTACCACTCCTTCTGAAACTATTCCAAACAACAGAAAAAGAGAGACTCCTTCCTAACTCATTTCATGAGGCCAGCATCATCCTGATACCAAAACCTGATGGAAAAACAACAAAAAAAGAAAATTTCAGGCCAATATCCCTGATGAACATCAATGTGAAAATCCTCAATAACATACTGGCAAAACAAATTCAGCAGCACATCAAAAAGTTTATCCACTATGACAGAGTCAGCTTCATCTCTGAGATGAAAGACTAGTTAAACCTACACAGATCAATAAATGTAACCCATCAAATAAACAGGACCGATGAGAAAAACCACACGATTATCTCAGTAGATGCAGAAAAGGCATTTGATAAAATTCAACACCCCTTCATGCTAAAAACTCTCAATAAACTAGGCATTGATGGAACGTACCTCAAAATAGTAAGAACTGTTTATGACAAACCCACAGCAAATATCATATGGAATGTACAAAAGTTGGAAGCATTCCCTTTGAAAACTGGCAGAAGACAAAGATGTACTTTCTCACCACTCCTATTCAACATAGCATTGGAGGTTGTGGCCAGGGCAATCAGGCAAGAGAAAGAAAGAAAGGGTATTCGAGTAGAAAGAGAGGAAGACAAATTGTCTCTGTTTGCAGATGACATGATTGTATATTTAGAAAATCCCATCATCTCAGTCCAAAATCTCCGCAAGCTGATAAGCAACTTCAGCAAAGTCTCAGGACACAAAATCAATATTCAAAAACCACACGCATCCCTATACACCAAGAGTAGACAAACAGAGAGCCAAATCATGAGTGATCTCCCCTTCACAATAGCTACAAAGAGATAAAATACCTAGGAATACAACTTTCAAGGAATATGAAAGACCGCTTCAAGGAGAACTACAAACCACTGCTCAAGGAAATAGGAGAGAACACAAACAAATGGAAATACATTCCATGCTCATGGATAGGAAGAATCAATATTGTGAAAATGGCCACAATGCGCAAAGTAATTTATAGATTCAATGCTATCCCTATCAAACTACCATTGACTTTCTTCACAGAATTAGGAAACAACTACTTTACATTTCATATGGAACCAAAAAAGAGCCAGCATAGCCAAGACAATCCTAAGCAAAAAGAACAAAGCTGAGGCATCACACTACCTGACTTCAAACTATACTGCAATGCTACACTAACCAAAACAGCATGGTACTGGTACCAAAACAGATAAATAGACCAACAGAACACAACAGGGGCCTCAGAAATAATGCCACACATCTACAACCATCTGATCTTTGACAGTCCTGATAAAAACAAGCAACAGAGAAAGGATTAACTATCTGATAAATAGTGTTGGGAAAACTGGCTAGGCATATGCAGAAAACTGAAACTGGACCCCTTCCTTACATCTCATACAAAAGCTAACTCTAGATAGATTAAACACTTAAATGTAAGACCTAAAACATCTTACTGAATGGGCAAAATATGATGCCATTCCACTTGAGAACTGGAACAAGACAAGGTTGCCCACTCTTACCAGTCCTGTTCAACATAGACCTGGAAGTCCCAGATTGAGCAATCAGGCAAGAGAAAGAAATAAAAGGAATCAAAATAGGAAAAGAGGAAGTCAGACTATCTCTGTTTGCAGACAATATGATTTAATACTTAGAAAATCCCATGAGGAAAAGATTCTAGATCTGATTAACAACTTCAGAAAAATTTTGGGATACAAAATCAAGGTCCAAAATTAGTCACATTTCTATACACCAACAGCATCCAAATTGATTGCCAAATCAAGAACACAATCCCATTCAGAACAGCCACACACACACACACACTCACACACACAAATTTAGAAATACAGCTAACCAGGAAGATAAAAGATCTTTACAATGACAATTTAAAAATAGTTCTCAAAGAAATCGGAGATGACACAAACAAATGGAAAAAAATTCCATGCTCATGGATTGGAAGAATCAATATTGTTTAAATGGCCATGTTTAAAGCAATTTACAGATTCAATGCTACTTCTGTCAAACTACCAATCACACTCTTCACAGAATTATAAAAAACAATTCTGAAATTAATTAGGAATGAAAAAGAGAACAAATAGCCAAAATTATCCTAAGCAAAAAGAACAAAACTGGAAGCATCACATTACCTGAATTTAAAGTATTCTACAAGACTACAGTAATGAAAACGGCAAAGTACTGGTATAAAAACAGACACATACAAAAATGGGATGGAATAGACAGCCAAGACATAAAGCTGCATATCTACAGCCATTTGATATTTGACAAAAATTACAAACTGAAGCGATAGAGAAAGGACTCCCTATTCAACAAATGGTGCTATAATAACTGAACTGCCATATACAGAATATTCAAACTAGACCCTTTCCTTGCACCATACACAAAGGTCAAATCAAGATGGATTAAATCTTAAATGTACAACTTAAAACTGTAAAACCCCGGAAGAAAATCTATTAATTACCTGTCTGGACATAGGCCCTGGGAAATATTTCATGATGAAGACATTAAAAGCAACTGAAACAAAAACAAAAGTTGACAAATGGGACCTAATTAAACTAAAGATCTTCTGAACAGCAAAAGAAACTATCAACAGAGCAAACAGACAACCTACAAAATGGGAGAACATATTTGCAACCTACTCATCTAACAAAAGTCTAATATTCACAATCTATAAGGGACTTCAATGAATTAACAAGCAAAAGACAAACAATCGCATTAAAAGTGGGCAAAGAGCATAAACAGACACCTCTCAAAACAAGATATACACATGGCTGTAATGCCTATGAAAAAATGCTCAACATCACTAGTCATTTAAGCAATGCAAATCAAAGCCACTATGCTTATTACCTGGGTAACGAAATAATCTATTCACCAAACCCCCACAACATGTAATTTATCTATATAACAAACCTTCACATGTATCCCTAAAACTAAACTAGAAGTTTTAAAAATAATTTTAAAATACATAAATGCAAAAAAAAAAAAAGAAAAGAAATCATAAATGACGTAAGTGGTAAAACATCCCATTCTCATGGATTGGAAGAAACATTCCTGTGAAAATGACCATACTGATCAAAGCAATCTACAGATTCAATGCTATTCCTATCAGAATATAAATGTCATTTTTCACACAATTAGAAAAACAATCCCAAAATTCACATGTAACCAAAAGAGTATCCAAATAGCCAAAGTAGTCCTAAGCAAAATGAATAAATCAGGAGGCATCACATTGCCTGACTTCAAACCATACTACAAGGCTATATTATCCAAGAAAGCATATTACTAGTATAAAAGTAGACACTCCGATGGAATAGAATGGGGATTCCACAAATAAAGCCAAATACTTACAACAAACTGATCTTTGCCCAAGCAGACAAAAACATACACTGGTGAAAGAACACCCTATTCTATTAAAAGTGCTAGGAAAATTGGATAGCTACATTAAAAAGAATAAAACTGGATCATCATCACTCACCATATCTAAAAATTAACTCGATTGATTAAAGACTTAAACATAAGACTTAAAACTATAAAAATTCAAGCAGAATCCCTGGGTAAACTGTTCTGGACATTAGCCTAGGAAATTATTTACAACTAAGACCGAAAAAGCAAGGGCAACAAAAACAAAAACAAATAAGTAGGACCTAATTAAACTAAAGGCTTCTTCAGAGTAAACAGATAGCTTACAGAATGAGAGAAAATATTTACATACTATACATTCAACAAAGAATGAAGGTTCTGAATCTATAGAACCTATAGAAACAGCCTGGAGAACCTGAAGAACCTATAGGGTATAGGTTCTGTAAACCTATAGGTTAACCAGAATCTGTAGGTTATCAAGAATCCATAAGGAACTCAAACAAATCCTCAAGAAAAAAACAAATAATTCCATTAAAAAATGGACGAGCAACATGAACTGACATTTCTCAAAAAAAGATATACAAATGGCCAACAAACATATGAAAAAATGCTCAACACCACTAATCATCAAGGAAATGTAAATTAAAGCCACAATGAGATACCACCTTTCAACAGCCAGAATGGCAATTACTAAAAAGTTAAAAAAAAGTAGGTGTTGGCACTTACTTTTTTTGTAAGTGTGGTAAAAAAGAAATGCTTCTACACTGCTTGTGGGAATTTAACTTAATACAAACTCTATGGAAAATAGTACGGAGATTTCTCAAAAAACTGAAAGTAGATCTACCCATCGATCCAGCAATCCCACTACTGGGATTTCCTACTACTGTAGGAATTTGCTATGATGTCCATAGGAAAATATGTCATTATATCAAAAACATATCTGTATTTGTATGTTTATTGCAGCACAATACACTATTGTAAAGATATGAAATCAGCGTAAGTGTTCATCTCCTGATGAGTGAATAAATAAAATGTGATACATATTTACCAAGGAATACTATTCAGCCATAGAAAAATAAAATAATGTATTTTGCAGCAACTTTGATGGAACTGGATGCCATTATCTTAAGTAAAGGAACTCAGGAACAGAAAACCACATACAGCATACTCTCATATATAAGTGAGAGCTATGTGTGTGCAAAGGTATACAAAGCGGTATAATGGACATTGGGACCCCAGAAGTGGTGAGGGTGGGAGGTGGGTAAGGGATACAACATTGCCTATGGGTACAATGTACATTATTTGGGTGACAGGTGACATATATTGTTAAGTATATGTAACAATATACATGTACTGTTTCATCTATATCCATATGTAATAATATAATTCCATGTAACAACGGAATTGTTACATATAGATATATAATTTCATTACTAAATTTTATACTCTACATTGTACAGTAAAATTGGACTAAAAATACTTAGGAAGAAGAATTGTACAACTTTTATAAAGTCTAATAACTGAGGTAATATTTTTGAAAGTTAAAAAGTTACACATAAACAGAAGAAAAATAAAGTATTTAAATCCATGGTTAAAAAATGTTTACAATGACCTTTCAAGGATTTATCTTCTAAACATTTATTCTGTAAATGCAGTTCCCACAAACCACTATGATGTAAATCAAACTCCTGGTTTATTTAATAACTATGAGGCAGAAAAGAGGTAACCATCTGAGCAAGGTTTATTTTTGTCTAACTAATGGCTATATCATGATGAAAAAGTTGTATATGCTCAGTAATTTTCATTTGCTCTATGTGTTACTAATACAGTATTATTAATCCCCAAAGGAAGAAATATATAAAAATATGACATAAAATTATATCAGTCTTATTAAACAAACTTAGTTTTTACACAATTTGCTATGTTTAACCAAAAATACCATCCATCCAAATGACTGTGAAGTTTCAAAGAGAAAAAGAACAAGAGTTGTATTGATATACTATTTAATTGGAGGCCTGTTTGGGGCTTAGTGTTTACTTCTTAATCAGCAATTGGACTTGAAATTGTGGACTTGAATAAGAAATACTGGAACACAGTGACCTTAGCTGAAACCCTTTATTGGGTTGATGGTAGAAATGGGAATAAATCCTGTAGCCAAATGAAAGACACATAAGCCACAGAGGCAAACTATTGCTAGAAAATTCTAAAAGCAAATAAATCAGATTGTGTGCACGTAAGTAGAATTTCATAAGAGCAAAAATTCATTTATGTGGTTAATCTGATTAGATTGAATGGTTCTAATATGTATATTCTAGAATTACCACTGAAATCAAACTTTCTATACATATATACTTTTATCTGAGGGATTTTATCCTCAAATCTGGAAAAAATACAAAATTACAAACCTAGGTATATAATAAGCTTTTTCTTTAAAATTATAAAAAATGAGATAATTTCTTTTTAAATAATCTTTACATTTATAGTTACTATAATATTTGATACTACAATAATTCCTCCCTACTAGTCATTGTTTTAAATACCACTGTAAGTCTATGTCATTTTGAAAAGAAAGAGGCAAAATCGATCAGGACCACCAAAAAGATACAAGTCTTGCAAAATAATCGAAGGCCTCTTCAAGGAAACATTTGCTTGTGAGTTTAGGGAAACAAAGTTTGAAAATGAGGTGAAGGAAGAAATCAAAGCCAAAACACAACAATCTTAGATGATTTTATTTTTCAATTAAGATTTCTTAGAGTAAGAAAAGGGAGACACACCGTTTTGCCATTTATCAATTTCATTTAAAAATTACTAGTAAATTGAACTTAGCTCATAAAATTCTATATTAGTAAGTCAGGAGTCAGTAGATAAGTGAGGAGAGGGGCTATTGTAGGTTTGTATTTTGAAAACAGTGAAATCAGTACCTGAATGTAGTACTTCCAGCTGAGTTCAAGGAAATATGACAGTTATAGCCTTGTATTGTTTTTCTTAAAACTTGTGTAGTGACTGAAATAATCATAAATAATGCAAAAGAGTATTAAAAACTGGAAATAGCTCTATAAAGGAACACAAAAAATTAATAATATTTTAACTTTTTTTTTTTTTAGTGATAAATCTATACATCTAACTGGGTAGAAACAGCACTGGACCAAGAGTCATAATGCAAATAATTATTTCTAGTTATCTTTCCATTAATTAACTCTATGATCTTGAGCCTGTTTTTCAGCTTATCTGTAATACATGTATCTAATTTATAATAAAGAAAATTGGAATATGTAATTCCAACAGTCTTTGGAGAACTCAAACTTCTTTACCCTCCATAATGGGGAGCATTAAGATGGTGAAAACACAATGTGGAGGGAGGCCCAGTACATGAGTGCAGTAATAGTAGGGTTAGAAAAGGGTAGATGCAGAACATGAAACTGACATTGGAATTACAGAATAAAAATGATATAGTATTATGAATGTGTGTTGCAGCTACCAAGAACTCAGAATGATATGCAACAAAGATGTAATCAGGAAGTGGAAACAGAGTCAGGAAAAATAAAAGTAGAGAAGTCTAAAAGCAGATATTAGAAATGCATGACTTTTTGTAAACTGATTTTTTAAATTTTATTTTTAGTTAGATACATAATAATTGCACATATTCATGGGGAACAGAATGTTATTTTGACACATATATATGACATGTAGCAATCAAATCAGGATAATTATATCTATCACCTCAAATATTTTTCATTTATTTGTGTTGAGAACATTCAAAATTCTCCCTCCTAATTATTTAAAAATATACAATAAATTATTTTTAACTATAGTCACCCTATAGTGCTATAAAACATTAGAATTTAATCTATTTTTAATAGGCCAAGTGCACACTTCCAGTCCAACCATCCAAACGAGGAACTTTATGTTAAATTTTTCCAATTGGAAAATAAATTGGTTTTAATATTGGGATGTTCTGTAATCCAGCAGGCCTGAGAAGTGTTTTGATTTTCTAATTCTCATTAAATAGTCCCATTAATATTAGAGTCCAGAAGTTCCTGCATGTCTGCAAAGATTTATCTTAGTTTGAATTAGAATAATCTACATTTATCAAATGGTTTTGTTTACTGCAAGAACTCAAATGATTAAGTTATATAAGCCCTTTTCCTATAATATGCATGCAAAGCTTATCATAAAAGGGGAAGGAAAAAATCACTTTAAAAGGAGAATCAAATGGTCCAAAAAATATATATGTATATCTTTCCAAATTAATTGACTTGTTCAATCAAAACTTTTTATTAAATATATATATATTATTTATATGTATCATATCACAAAATACTGATTATGGAAGAATAACAGGGCACCTTCTCAGTTATGTGGATGAGAGTTAATGAGTTGATAGTATTGCCTTTTAACACCTTGTGTGCCACTTAGGGATTGTAATATTCCTCTTCCACTTAGCGTTAATAATAATAACTATCTTAAACTTCTCTTCTGCAGGAGATAATGCTTTTGGTTTAATGACAAAATTCCACTGGGCCTCTCCTCATTGTTTATTCTATCAATCACCTTTTAAAATGTATACGCAGATAGTCCCTGAGCTCTTTTTGATGTTTTGACCTTATTATGGCACAAAAGTAATACTTAGTACATTCCTTGACATACAAGGGTTTACTGGGACATAGCCCCATCATATGTTGAGGAGCATCTGCACTATTACTTTTTATGCTCAGTGCTTGTCAAGGATTTCCTGTGGCCTTCCTTGGCCAAGAAGATATGCTTTTACTTCATGACTTCCCTACAGGGTTCTCCTTCTGAGGTTGGCTCAGAGAGTCATGATGTATTTGTTTTGCCCAAGAAAACAAACAGAAAAGATCTATAGCAGGCAACTGCTTCAAAAACTTTCATTATGTGTATATAGTAACATATGTAAACTTGCAAAAGAAAATAAAACTTTAATTAAATGTCAAAAAACTTTCAAAATCTTTGAAAAAATTACTGTAAGCTAATAATGTCCTTATATTTTTCTATTCAAAGAAAGAGAAAATGACTTTGTCAATTTCTTTATTCCCAAGTAATAATTATTACAGTTAATTGACATAGAAATTAGAAAGAACAGAGAATGAAAAATAATAGAAAAGAAGAGAGAGTGGTTGGGCAGAGTGCGTTTCACACTGTAATCCCAGCTCTTTGGGATGCTGAAGCAGTAGAATCATTTGAGACCAGCAGTTTGAGACCAGCCTGGGCAACATAGAGAGACCTTGAACTCTACAAAAAAAATTAAAATTTAGCCAGAAATTGTGGTGTGTGCCTGTAGTCCTAGCTACTTGGGGGGCTGAGGCAGTAGGATTGGTTGAGCCCATGAGATTGAGGCTGCAGTGAGCTCACTGCATCACTGCATCACTGCAGTTTGCATCACTGCAGTTCAACCTGCGTGGCAGAGTGAGATCTTGTCTTTAAAAGTTAAAAAAGAGAGAAAATTTTATAAAGTTTCTAAGAATTATGGTTACTTTTATGGTCGTTTTTATGTTTCCAGAATTGGAAACAGAATTTTCCCTCATTAAAAAAGCTGGACTGTTATTTTATGTAGAGATGTGTGCAGGTGGTGTTGTCATTTTGGTTTAGCTGGAGTTTGCTATTACTGATGGGTCTTAATAGTTTCAGTTAAAGCTATTAATATCAGTTCACAAACAAAAGTCAGTTTATTTAGAGCACTAATTGCATGGGTATTAAGTCCGTTATTTAATTAGTTGATTTAAAATTAATTGACTCCTCTAATCAAAAATATTTTATTTAAAACATGATTAATTATAATGATGTAATGAAACTGTTCTTTTAAAAATACAAACCTTTGTTAAAAAACAAAATGTGCTAGGGAGATTGGTTTCTCTAAAAAGATATTAAGTTTGGTGACAGATGACATTATCATCTTTGTAGAAAATCTAAAAAATTAAAGCAAAAAAATAGAGTTTTTCTTTAGAGAGACTAATAACCAATTAAAGCAAAGTTTAAGAATACAAAGTTTATATATAGAGCTTAATATCTTTCCAGTATACCAACAATGAACAATTTTAATTTGAAATAAAAAAAAACCTCATTTATATTAGTAACCCCCAGATAAACTACTAACTTATAAATCTAATAAAATATATACAAATCTCTATGAGAAAAACTACAAAACTCTGATAAATAAAGTCAAAGGACTAAATCAATGGGGAGCTACTCCATGTTCATAGATAGGAAAACTCCATATTGTCAAGAAGTCTGGTATTTCCAACTTGATCAATACATGCAAAGTGGTCTAAACAAAATCCCTGAAAGTAATTCTGTGGATATTGACAAACTAAAGTTTATATGGAGAGGCAACAGACCCAGAATAGCCAACACACTGAAGAAAAACAAAGTTGGAGGTCCGACCCTACTTACTTACTATAAAGCTATAGTAATCATGACAATTGCAGCATGGGTCAAATAATAGAAAAATGGATAAATGGAACAGAATTGAGGGTCTAAATATCGACCACTCCACAAATATAGTCAACTGATTTTTGCTAAAGGAGTAAAGCTAATACAACAGATAAAAGTTAGTCTTTTCAACAAACAATGTTGGTACGACTGGACATCTGACACAAAATTTTTAAAAAATGAATTTAGACAAACACTTTACATTATTCACAAACATTTAAAATGGGGCATAGACCTAAAATGTAAAACGCAAAATTATAAAACTCCTGGAAGATAACATTAGAGAAAAACCTAGATGACCTTGGATGTGGTGATACATTTTTAGATATAACATCTAAAGCCATGATCAATGAGAAAAATAATTAATATGCTGGACTTTATGAAAATTAAAAACTTCAGCTCTGTGAAAGACAATGTCAAGAGAATAAAGGGACAAGATACAGACTAGGAGTAAATATTTCCAAAAGACACATATGATAAAAGACTGTTGCCGGGTGCGGTGGCTCAAGCCTGTAACCCCAGCACTTTGGGAGGCCGAGACGGGCGGATCATGAGTTCAGGAGATGGAGACCATCCTGGCTAACACGGTGAAACCCCGTCTTTACTAAAAAATACAAAAAAACTAGCCGGGCGAGGTGGCGGACGCCTGTAGTCCCAGCTACTCAGGAGATTGAGGCAAGAGAATAGCGTGAACCCGGGAGGCGGAGCTTGCAGTGAGCTGAGATCCGGCCACTGCACTCCAGCCTGGGCAACACAGCAAGACTCCGTCTCAAAAAAAAAAAAAAAAAAAAAAGACTGTTATCCAAACATACAAAGAACTCTTAAAACGCCACAAAAGAAAATGAAGAACCCAATTAAGACCAAAGACCTTAACAGACAACCCATTAAAAAAGACATACAAATGGTAAATAGTCATTTGAAAAGATGTTCCACATCATGTCATCAGGGAACTGAAAGTTAAAACAACAATGAGATACCACTACACACCTATTAGAATAGCCAAAATGTGGAATACTGACAATCACAAATGCTAACAAGGATGTGAAGCAGCAGGAACTCTCACTCATTGCTGGTGGGAATGCAAAGTAGTATAGCCACTTCAGAAGACAGTTTGGTAGTTTCTTACAAAACTAAACACATTCTTACCATATGATGCAATAATCATGCTCCACGATATTTACCCAAAGGAATTAAAACTTGCATCCACACACAAACCTGCACACAGATGTTTATAGCAACTTGTTTCATAGTTGCCAAAACTTAGAAGCAACCAAAGTGTCCTTTAGTAGTTGAATAAATAAACTGTGGTATATCCAGATAATGGAATATTATTTACCGTTTACCAGATATGTTAACAAGCCATGAAAAGGCATGAAGAAAATGTAAGTGTTTATTGCTAAATGAGAGAAGCAGTTTGAAAGCCTACCTACTCTATGATTCCAACATTCCAGGAAAGGCAAAACTATTGAGGCAATAACAAAATCTGTGGTTACCAAGGGTTGAGGGGAAAGAGGAGTAAGTAGATGGATCACAGAGGATTTTTAAGGCAGTAAAATCAATATGTATAAATGTTGTAATGATTGATACATTTGTCCAAACCCATAGAATATGCAACGCCAAGAGTGAACCCTAATGTGAACTACGGGCTTTGGATAATTATATTATATAAATGTAGGTTTATTAATGTAGTAAACATAGCACTCTGATGGGAGATTTTGATTATGAGGGAGGCTACATATATGCGGGGCAGGAGATACACAGGGAATCTCTGTATTTTCCTCTTAATTTTGTCATGAACTTAACCTGTTCTAAATTAGTTTTTTCAAAAAACATACTGTGGGCAGAGATTGCCAAATGTCAGGTTAAAGGAACTGAAAATCTTACAGAAGAAATTTAGAGAGCTGACATGTGATGAACATGCAAGTGCATGTGTCTTTTTGGTAAAGCAATTTATTTTCTTTTGGACAAATACCCAGTAATAGGATTGCTGGGTTGAATGGTAGTTCTGTTTTATGTTCTTTGAGAAATATCCAAGCTGCTTTCCACAGTGGCTGAACTAATTTCCATTCCCACCAACTATGTATAAGCATTTCTTTTTCTCCATAGCCTTGCCAGTATCTGTTATTGCAATTTTAATAATAGCCATTTTGACTGGTGTGAGATGCTATCTCATTGAAGTTTTGATTTGCATTTCTCTGATGATAAGTGATGCTGAGCATTGTTTTCAAATGTGTGTAAGCCACTTGTAGATCTTATTTTGAGAAGTGTCTGTTATGACCTTGGCTCAATTTTTAATGGAGTTGTTTTTTGCCTAGTGAATTAAGTTTCTAACAGATTCTGCATATTAAACATTTGTCAGATGCAGAGTTTGCAAATATTTTCTCCCATTTTGTAGTTTGTCTGTTTATTTATTATGTCTTTTCTTTTTTTCTTTTTCTTTTCTTTTTTTTTCTTTTTGAGACAGAGTCTTGCTCTGTCACCCAGGCTGGAGTGCAGTGGCGTGATCTCAGCTCACTGCAAGCTCTGCCTCCCGGGTTCACGCCATTCTCCTGCCTCAGCCTCCTGAGTAGCTGGGACTACAAGAGCCCGCCACCACACCCAGCTAATTTTTTTGTATTTTTAGTAAAGACGGGGTTTCACCATGTTAGCCAGGATGGGATTATTTATTTCACTTTGCAGAAGTTCTTTAGTTTAATTAAGTCCCACTTGTCAATTTTTGGTTTTGTTTCCATTGTTTTTCAGGACTTAGTCATAAATTTCTTCCCAAGTGCAATGTCTAGAATTGTTTCCTAGGTTGTCTTCTAGCATTCTTGTAGTTTGAGGCCTTAAAATTAAAAGTTTAGTTATCTTGAGTTAATTTATGTGTAAGGTGAAATTTAAGTGTCCAGTTTCATTCTTCTGTGTATGGCTAGCCAGCTATCCCAGCACCATATATTGAATAGGGAGTCCTTCCCTCATTGTTTATTTTTGTTGACTTTACAGAGAATCAGATGGCTATAGGTGTGTGGTTTTATTTATGGATTCTCAATTCCTTTCCATTGGTCTATGTGTCTTTATTTATTCATTTTTTAACAGTATCATGTTGTTTTGTAAACTGTAGCCTTGTAGTATACTTTGAAGTTGGGTAATGTGATGCCTCCATGTTTGTCCTTTTTGCTTAGGATTACATTGGCTATGTGGGCTCTTTTTTGGGCTCCACATTAATGTTAGAATATTTTTTTTTCAAATTCTGCAAAGAATGCCATTGGTATTTTGATAGGAATAGCATTGAATCTGCAAATTGCTTTAGGCAGTATGACCAAATTATATTGATTCTTCCAATCCATGAGCATGGCATGTTGTTCCACTCGTTTGTGTCATCGAATTTTTTTCATCAGTGTTTTGTAGTTCTCGTTGTAGAGATCATTCACCTATTTGGTTACATGTATTCATAAGCATTTTCTTTTTGGGGGGGCTATTGCAAATAAGATTGAATTCTTGATTTGTCTCTCACCTTGAATGTTGTTGATGTACAAGAAATGTTACTGATTTTTGTACATTGATTTTGTTTCCTGAAACTTTACTAAAATTGCTTATCAGCCCCAGGAGCATTTTGGAGGAGTCTTCGAGGTTTTCTAGGTATAGAATCATATTCTTTGCGAAGAGAGGTAGTTTGACTTATTATTTTCCTACTTGAATGCCTTTGTTTCTTTCCCTTGACTGATTGCTCTGGCTAGGACTTCTTACTTTTGCTTTTAAACTTTTATTTAAATGGTCTCAGCTTTTATTTTTCTCTCTCTTGTTTGTTATTCAACATTATATCTTTGAGATTCATTTACTTTGTTGAAGCTATCTTTTTTTTTTTTTTTTTTCATTCTGACAGGCCACTGTATAGGTATTCAGCAGGAATTTATTTATTCCTGCTGAAATTTTTTCCACACACCATTTCTTCCATTACAAAAAAAAGGCTGTTATGGAATGAAAGAATATTTTAACCCCTACCACCTACCACTGACCTCCAAGTAAAGACAAGACAGAGCTTCACAATGAAGGATGGATCTTTTGTTGTTGTGTTGTTGTTTTGCCCATTCTTGCTACTGTTGCCACATAAAAATCTCAGCATAGATTTGTTCATGGAAAACCATTAACCTAGAGCTCTTATTCATAAGACATTTCCCATTTTTACTCTGGTATACATACAGAAACAATACTTATTAAGTAATGTGATTGTTTCATGTTACAGTTCTAAAAACACTCTCCTCCACCTTTAAAACTTTCCTCTACAGGTAAGTATTACACAAGCCTATTAATTACATATTATATTGAGGATGAGCTAAACTAACTCATGAAGGTCCTTTAAAAACATTAACAAGCAAAACAGATATTGCTGCTGTTACAACGAGAAACAAGTTATTTATATTCCAAGAAACTCTTTCATGTGAGGAATATTCATGTACAGACCCAAAGTCCCAAAGCGGTAGTAAACCACAACTGTACCACCTTGTAATGTGGATCTTTATCCATTTTACCTTAAACAGTCAGGATTTCTGTTTAGCCCAGCAATTCTTCTTCCAGCCACTCCATCAGAGTCTATCCCTTCTCTACAATTCAGTAGAGACTCAGCAGTCTTATTTTCTCCTACTTAGTGATGATGAGGAAGGTGCTTTCTTTTGTTTAGTACTGTAGCTTATACAGGTATAAGAATCATGTTTAAATTGTTTTTCTAGCACAGAACGTCTGAAGCTTTTGCCCTAATCTTTTCATTTGTTATGTGTAGGAATGCCCTGCATTCACTTTCTTTTTATTACTATTCATTAATTATCAATTATTTATTGAAAACCTATGGAGCACTAGGGAAAATGGGATCTTCTAAAAGTACCTCACAGATATTATCCTCAAAGATGTCATAAACTCAGAGAAGAGATAAAATGCTGGGATACTCCTGGTTTGGATGCCTTGGGGGGGGCTAATACTACTACTCCCCATCTCTTCATATCATGGGGGAGTGTCCAACCCCCTATGATGCGGATCGTAATATCCAGTGGGGGAGGGGTAGGTGATACCACTCCCCATATGGCAGGGGTGTCCACACCCCCCACGATGTGGATTGTAAGATCCAGGCGGGGAGTGAAGGTGATACACTCCCTGTATCACGGGAGTGTCCACTCCCCGTGATGTGGATTGTAATATCCAGTGTGTGTGGGGTGATACTACTCACCATATCGCGGGGGGTGTGGACCCCCCACAATGTGGTTCTTAATAACCAAGAGGGGAGACAGGGGTGATACTACTCCCCATATCTCTGGGGTGTCCAACCCTCTGCGATGTGGATCGTAATATCCAGGGAGGAAGAAGAGGGTGATACTACTCCCCATACCACAGGGGTGTCCACCACCCTGCAATGTGGATCATAGTATCCAGAAAAAGAGAGAATGATATTACTCCCAATAGTGCAGGGAGTGTACACCCCTCCACCCCATGATATTGCTCCTAATAGCTAAGAGAAGATAAAATAATATTACTCTTAATATCACAAGGGGTGTATACCCACCTGTGATATTGATCCTAATATCCAGGTGGTAGAGTATGACATTACTGACAGTATAGCAATAGGTGTACCTCGAGCCGGTGAAATTGCTCCTACATTCACAGAAGAGAATTATATTACTCCCAATATCGCAGGGAGCGTATACCCCTTCTGTGATATTACTCCTAATATCTGGAGGGGAAGAGGATAATACTATTCCCAATATCGCAGACTGTGTACACCCACCCTGTGATATTGTTCCTAATATATAGGGGGGAGAGGATGATATTACCCCCAATATCACAGAGGGTTATACCCCCCCAGTTATATTTTTCTTAATATTCAAAGGCAGAGAGGATGATAGTATGCCCAATATCCCAGAAAGTGTACTACCCATGCCGTTTTGAGAGTAATATCATCTGCCCCCTTGGATATTAAGAATCATATCACAGAGAAAGAATACCTCTGAGGAGGTGAGAAGACAGAGTAACATCACTTCCATTTCGCTCACTGAATATTATGATCCACATCGCAGAAGGGCAGACACAATCCGTGATATGGGGAGTACCACCACTCCCCACTTCTCACCTGGATAATATGAACTACATCTCAGGGGGTTATATTGGTCCTAATATCAAGGTAGGAAGAAGGTAATATTACTCCCCATATCGCAGAGGGTGTACATCCCCCCCATTATATTGTTCCTAATATCCAGGTTGTAAAAGAAAGATATTATAAGCAAAATCGCAGGTTGTGTACACCCCGCCTGTGATATTGTTCCTAATATGCAGAGGACCAGAGAATGATATTACTCCCAACAGCGCAGTGTGTGTACACCCCCTCCCCGTGATATTGTTCGTAATATCCATGGGGGAGAGGGGGATATAACTCCCAATAGCACAGGGGATGTACACACCTCCTGTGATATTTTTCCTAATATCCATGAGGAAAGACATGATATTACTTACAATATCGCAGAGAGTGTACACTCCCGCCTGTTACATTGTTCCTAATATCCAGGGGGTAGAAAATAATATTAGTTTCAACATTGCAGTGGGTGTATACACCCCTGTTGTATTGTTTTTAATATCCGGAGGAGAAGAGGATAATATTACTCCCAATATTGCAGGCCATGTACACCCACCCTGTGATATTGTTCCTAATATCAAGGAAAGGAGATGATGACATTACTCCCCATAGAGCAGAAGGTCTACACCCTGGGATATTGTCCCTAATATCCAGGGGGCAGAGAGGCTGATATGACTTCCAATATCGCAGGAAGTGTACATCCACCCTGTGATGTTCTTAATATTCAAAAGCAGAGAGTTTGATACTAGTCCCAGTATCGCCGAAAGTGTACACCCTCTTGTGATATTGTTCCTAATACCTAGAGGGGAGAAGATGATATTACTCCCCATGTCGCAGGACATGTACACCCACCCTGTGATATCTTAGCTAATATGCAGGGAGGGGAGAGTATAATATTATTCCCAATATCGCAGCGTGTGTACACCCCCACATGATATTTTCCTTAATATTTAAAGGCAGAAAGGATGATATTACTCACAATATCGCAGAAAGTGTACATCCTCCAGTGATATTGTTCCCATGATGGAGGAGGGAAGAGTAAGATACTACTTTCAATATTGCAGGGATTGTACACGCCCCCAGTGATTTTTTTTCTAATTTCAAGATGGGAGAGGATGATATTATCCCCATCGGGGGATATAAACACACCTGTAATATTGTTCCTAATATCCTGGGGGGAGAGGATATTACTCCCAATATTGCAGAGGTTGTACACCCGTCGGTGATATTGTTCGTAATCTCCAGAGGGGGAGAATATATTATTAACAATATCATAAATACGCTCTGTGTTCTCCATGGATTGTACTCCCCATATCGCAGGGGGTGTCCACCCCCCTGCGATGTGGACTGTAATATCCAGGGAGTGGGGAGGGATATCACTCCCCATATCACAGGGCAGGGGGTGTCCACCCTCCTGCCATGTGGATCTTAATATCCAGGGGGATGAGGGTGGTAATATTACTCCCTATATCACAGAGTTGTCCACTCTTCTGGGATTTGGATCATAATATCCAGGGGGAGAGATGGGGGTGATATTACTCCCCATATCATGAGGTGGAGGTGTCCACCTCGCTGTGTTTTGAATCATAATATCTGGGAGTGAGGGGATAAAATAAAAGGCAATAAAATAAGGCCAAATACACTTGATACAGAAAATGAATTATCTTGTCAGCATAATTTCAATCAGATACAGAAACAAATGAATTAAATATTTTACCTTACAAAATGGCAGGTAATTTATTTTGAATATTTACTGTCTCTAATTTTTTTATGCACAGCTCATGCATTCACAAAATGTACCTCATATTTCTGTATTAAATCTAGGACCTTAAATCATAAATCTAATTATTCTAAAAGATGAGTAATTTTTTCTTAATATTCCAAAAAATTCATACCTTGTAAATATATAGATAAACACAAACCGGTAAAATTTTAGAGTGAGATGCAGGAGAGGGCATCTCTATTCCATTACTTGTGGAAAGGTAAATTTATGAAGCAAGAGTTTACACATATACAAAGATATTTCCCCTACCCCTAACAAAACAAAAAAGAAGAATCCTAGAAGAGTTTTGTAGAATTAGAAAGTA
Organism: Trachypithecus francoisi; assembly: GCF_009764315.1. Classification (NCBI taxonomy): domain Eukaryota; kingdom Metazoa; phylum Chordata; class Mammalia; order Primates; family Cercopithecidae; genus Trachypithecus; species Trachypithecus francoisi. The sequence goes on from NW_022681469.1 coordinate 65,815,488, forward strand.
AAAATTCTCATAGTTTAAGCATATGAATGTTGCAATTTTAAATACGTACTGTTTTAGATAAAATATATTAATTAAATTTTCCTTAGTAAAGGCTTCATTACTAAAACACCAAAGGCAATGGCAGCAAAAGCCAAAATTGACAAATGGGATCTAATTAAATCAAAGAGCTCCTGCACAGCAAAATAATCTATCATCAGAGTGAACAGGCAGCCTACAGAATGGGAGAAAATGTTTGCAGTCTATCCACCTGACAAAGGGCTAACATCCAAAATCTACAAAGAAGTTAAACAAATTTACCAGAAATAAAACAAACAACCCCATCCAAAAGTGAAGGATATGAACAGACACTTCTCAAAAGAAGACACTTATGCAGTACTGGGGATAGGCCGCCAAACTGGCCATAAACAAAATCTTTGCAGCACTGTGACATGTTTGTGACGGCCATGATGCCCATGCTGAAGGTTGTGGGTTTACCAGAATGAGGGCAAGGAACCCCTGGCCCACCCAGGGTGGAAAACTGCTTAAAGGAATTTCTAAGCCACAAACAATAGCATGAGGAATCTGTGCCTTGAGAATATGTTCCTGCTGTGGATAACTAGCCAGAGCCTATCCCTTTGTTTCAGCCCATTCCTTTGTTTCCTGTAAGGAATACTTTTAGTAAATCTATAATCTATAGAAGAAACACCTATCACTGGTTTGCTGTCAATAAATATGTGGGTAAATCTCTGTTCAGGGCTCTCAACTCTGAAGGCTGTGAGACCCCTGATTTCCCACTCCATACCCTACATTTCCTTGTGTGTGTCTTTAATTCCTCTAGCACCATTGGGTTAGGGTCTCCATGACTGAGCTGGTCTGGGCAAGTGGTGCCCATATGTGGGGCTCTAACCCAGGTCAAAAGGTCACTGGAGCAATGGTTGGAGAATGTGGAACTAAGCTGGAGGACACCCAACTACTCTTAAGCAATCCCCGTGGTGAGTAAGAAGGGAAGTTTGGAAGCATCAGGGTAACAATGGGACAAGTGTGGGCTCTGGTTCATTCCACCTTGGAAACGTTTCACACTAATGATGAGGAGGAAGGATTGTATAATGAAGTAACAGAAGAGGTGACGGGGTATGTTTGTTTGCCAGCTAAAGCTAAAGCTACAAAAGAGGGAGAGGTTCATCCCTACTCTTCTGCACCCCCTTCTTATTTTGAAGAAAAAGAGTGGCCTGACTCTGTAGATCTTTCTTTTCTGAAGGACTCTGGGCAAAAAGTAGTTGGTCCAGTGACTGAGCAGTGCCTCAAGTGACCACTCTTAGTTCTATTCAGGCAGGAATCCAGCAAGCTAGAAGAGGGGGTGATTTAGAGGTTTGGCAGTTCCCTTTTAGGATATACCCCCAGAACAACAGGGAAATATTATAGCTACATTTCAGCCTTTGCATTTTAAATTCAGGAAACACCATGGTGGGCCCGTCCCGGGCCCCATTCCAAAGCAGGCATTTCCGGCTCAGACAATTCCCTCACCCCTGTACAATGTCTGTCCCCTGCCACAGCTGGTAGTGCCACAGTAGATCTATGCTACAAAAAAGCTGTGAGTCTTCTGCCTGGGGAACCCCTGCAAAAAGTTCCAGTGGGGGTCTGTGGACTCTTGCCAACAGGGATGATAGGATTTCTTCTAGGCAGTCCTAATTTAAATTTAAAAGGAGTACAAGTACAAACAGGAGTCACTGATTCAGATTACAATGGGGAAATTCAAATTATTATATCTACTTCTGTTCCCTGGAAAGCAGAACCAGGAGAGTGGCACAGCTCCTGATTGTGTCATATGTAGAAATGGGGAAAAGTGAAATTAAATGAACAGGAGGATTTTAAAACAGAAGTAAACAAGGCAAAGCAGCTTATTGGGTGAGTCAAATTACTGATAAATGTCCTACCTGTGAAATAACTATTCAGGGAAAGAAATTTAAAGGTTTGGTAGATACAGGAGTGGACATTTCCATCATTTCTCTATAGCACTAGTTGTCTGCATGGCCAATTCAATATGCTCAATTTAAAATAGTTGAAGTTGATAAAGCCCCTGAAGTGTATCAAAGTAGTTATATTTTGCATTGTGAAGGGCCTGATGGACAATCTGGGACTATTCAACCAATTATAACATCCATAACTATAAATTTATGGGGAAGAGATTTATTACAACAATGGACAGCACAAGTTTTAATTACAGAACAATTACATAGCCCTCAAAGTCAACATATGATGCATGAAATGGGGTATGTCCCTGGTATGGGACTAGGAAAAATTTGCAAGGTTTAAAGGAACCACTTCAAGCAGAAAGACAAAGTTCCTACTAAAGTTTAGGATATCATTTTTGATGTGGCCATTGTTAAGCCTCCAGAACCTATACCTTCAAAATAGTTAACAGATAAGCCAATTTGGATAGAACAATGGCCGCTGAGTAAAGAGAAACTGGAGGCTTTGGAGGACTTAGTTACTGAACAATTAGAAAAAGGACACATAGCTCCGACATTTCCCCTTGGAATTCTCCAGTTTTCATAATTAAGAAAAAAATCAGGTAACTGGAGAATGTTAACTGACTTAAGAGCCATTAATTCAGTTATACAACCTATGGGAACATTGCAGCCAGGACTACCTTCTCCTGTCATGATTCCAAAAAATTGGCCTTTAATAGTCACAGATTTAACAGACTGTTTATTTACTATCCCCTTAGCTGAGTGAGACTGTGAACAGTTTGCATTTACAATTCCTGCAGTAAACAACCTGCAGCCTGCTAAGCATTTTCATCAGGAAGTGTTGCCACAAGCATGTTACATAGTCCAATGATCTGCCAGACATATGTAAGGCAAGCAATTGAACCTACTCGTAAAAGTTGTTCACAATGTTACATTATTTATTATATGAATGATATCCTTTGTTCTGCCCCTACTCAAGAAATATTACTCCAATTTACGATCATTTGCAAAATTCAATTTCTCATGCTGGTTTAATTATAGCTCCTGAAAAAATTCAGACTACTACTCCTTACTCCTACTTGGGGACATTAGTAAATGACACTATCATTGTGCCACAGAAAGTAACCATATGTAGGGATAAATTGAAAACATTAAATGACTTTCAAAAATTACTAGGAGACATTAATTGGATATGAGCTGCTCTAGGCATTCCTACCTATGTCCTGAGTAATCTATTTTCTATCCTTAGAAGAGATCCTAGTCTCACTAGCCCTCAGAATTAACAAAAGAGGCTGAGGTAGAATTAAAGTTAATTGAGAAGCAAGTCCATTAAGCCCAAATAAATAGAATAGATCCAGAGAAGACTCTAGATTTGCTAATTTTTTCAACTCAGCATTCACTTACTGGTGTTATTGTCCAAGAACAGGGCTTAGTAGAATGGCTTTTTCTTCCACATATTAAGTCACAGACTCTAACTATTTGGATCAAATCGCTACTATGATAGGAAATGGTAGAAGTTGGATTGTTAAATTACATGGATAAGATCTTGGAAAAATTATTGTCCCTCTCATGAAGGTACAAATACAACTAGCTTTTATAAATAGTCTCACTTGGCAAACCCATTTAGCTGACTTTGTGGGTATTCTTGATAATCATTTTTCTAAAATGAAATTATTTCAATTTCTGTAATTAACTGATTCTCCCTAAAATAACTAAATTTAAACCAATTGAAGGTGCTGAGAATGTTTTTACAGATGGGTCTAGTAATGGTAAAGCTTCTTATCCTGGCTTGAAAGGTGCGAGTTTTTCAGATGCACTATACTTTAGCTCAAAAAGCCGAGCTTGTAGCTCTAATTGAGGTATTGACTGCTCTTAATATACCTATTAATGTGATTTCTGATTCTTCATACATGGATCATTCCACACAATTAATTGAAATGATCAGTTACAATTTCATACAGATGAACAACTGATGACTTTATTTACCCAGTTGCAAACAGCAGTCAGGAGTAGAATGCACCCTTTTTACATCACTCACATTAGGACTCATACACCTCTTCCAGGACCTTTGACTGCAGGGAATCAAATGGCTGATCACCTAGTTGCTAAAGCAATATCTAATGCTAGACACTTTCACAATTTAACCCATGTTAATGCCTCTGGTCTCAAACACAGATACAACATTTACCTGGAAAGAAGCTAAAGCTGTTATCCAGTGATGCCCAATGGTGCATTCTTCATCTTTTACAGGAGGAGTTAATCCTCAAGGATTGGAACCTAATTCTCTTTGGCAAATGGATGTCACACACGTTCCCTTGTTTGGGAGACTAGCTTATGAACATGTATGTGGGGATACCTTTTCTCACTTTGCCTGGGCTACATGGCAGTCAGAAGAGTCTTCTGCTTGTGTTAAAAATCCCCTTTTGCAGTATTTTGCAGTGAGGGGCATTCCAACTTCTATTAAAATAGTTAATGCCCCAGGCTATGCTAGCCAAGCTCAAGCTCCATTTTTCTCTATATGGAATATTAAACACATTACTGGCATCCCACATAATTCTCAAGGACAAGACGTTATAGAAAGAATGAATCTCTCTCTGAAACAGCAGTTGCAAAAGCAAAAAGGGGGAAACAGGGATTACGAGACACCTCATGTACAACTGAATTTAGCATTATTGACTTTAAATTTTTTGAGCTTACCTAAAGGTCGGATGCTATCAACAGCTAAACAGCATCTACAGAAACCAGCTCCAAAGACAGAAGCAGAACAACTGGTTTAGTGGAGAGATCCAATAACAAAAAGTTGGGAAATAGGTAAAATAATAACTTGGGGTAGAGGTTATGCTTGTGTTTCTCCAGGCCAGAACCAACAGCTGATTTGGATATCATCAAGACACTTGAAATCTTATCATGAGCCAGATGCTGAAGAAGAGATTTTTTGAAGAAAATCTGAGGAAAGTGGGACAACCAGTCATAATGAGTAATGTAATGATAGCTATGATAGTGCTGATCACCATTGCCATGAGTATTTCTTCAACAAGGGCTGACACAGAGAGCAATTATACTTATTGGATACAATTATTAACCTTGGCTGGCAATAATGTTTGGATGTAATAACTCTATGACAGTTACACATGCTTTCTGATCTTAGTATTTACCATAATAAATCTGCTCCTATAATTGAGGAATACCACCCTCAAAAACCTATTGGTAAACAGAACCTGGCCAGAAATAATGAACATACTTGTTTGGAAAGATTGCATTGCAGAACAGGCAGAGGTTCTGGGCAATGATTCCTATGGAATAATTATTGATTGGTCCCCTAAAGGGATGTTTAGCTTGAATTGCACCTCTCAGTCTGCATGGCATGGCCACACTATGTTCAGTTGGTCTAAACAAAATGGTCAGATGGTAGAAATACTAGAAAATACTACAAGAGTTCCTATTATCTGGAAACGTGGCAGTACAATGGCACCTCAATCTCAAATGATATGGCCTGCTGTAGGAGCTAAACATAAGGATTTGTGGAAACTATTATGGCTCTTAATAAGATCAAAATTTGGGAAAGAATAAAAAACCATCTAGAAGGACTCTCTACAAACTTGTCTTTAGATATTGCAAAATTAAAAGAACAAATATTTATAGCATCCCAGGCATACCTGACCTTAATGCCAGGAACTGGAGTGCTTGAAGGAGCTGCAGACAGATTAGCAGCTAGCAACCCATTAAAATAGATTAAAAAACACTTGGAAGCTCTGTGATTTCAATGATGATTATGTTATTAATCTGTGTTGTTTGTCTTCATGTAGTCTGCAGATGCATATCCCAACTCCTGTGAAAAGTAGCTCGCTGTGATAAAGCTGCCTTTACTTTTATTGTCCTGAAAAACACAAGAAGGGGGACATGCTGGGGATAGGCCCCTAAATCTGGCCATAAGCTGGCCCCAAAATTGGCCATAAACAAAATCTCTGCAGCACTGTGACATGTTCATGATGGCCATGATGCCCACACTGAAGGTTGTGGGTTTACAGAAATGAGCACAAGGAACACCTGGCTCACCCAAATGGAAAATCACATAAAGACATTCCTAAGCCACAAACAATAGCATGAGTGATCTGTGCCTTAAGGACATGTTCCTGCTGCAGATAAATAGCCAGAGCCCATCCCTTTGTTTCAGCCCATCCCTTTGTTTCAGCCCATCCCTTTGTTTCCTGTAAGGGATACCTATAGTAAATCTATAATCTATAGAAACAATGCTTATCACTGGCTTGCTGTCAGTAAATATGTGGATAAATCTCTGTTTGGGGCTTTCAGCTCTGAAGACTGTGAGATCCCTAATTTCCCACTCCACACCCTATATTTGTGTGTGTGTCTTTAATTCCTCTAGTGCCGCTGGGTTAGGGTCTCAGTGACCAAGCTGGTCTCAGCATGCAGCCAACAAATATATGAAAAAACTCATCATCACTGGTCATTAGAGAAATGCAAATCAAAACCACAATGAGATACCAATTCACACCAGTTAGAATGGCGATCATTAAAAATTAAGGAAACAACAGATGCTGGAGAGGATGTGGAGAAATAGGAACACTTTTACACTGTTGGTAGGAGTGTAAATTAGTTCAACCATTGTAGAAGACAGTGTGGCAACTCCTCAAGGGTCTAGAACCAGAAATACCATTTGACCCAGCAATCCCATTACTGGATATATATCCAAAGGATTATAAATCATTCTACTATAAAGAAACATGCACACGTGTGTTTATTGTGGCACTGTTCATGATACCAAAGACTTGGAACCAACCCAAATACCCATCAATGATAGACTGGATAAAGAAAATGTGGCACATATACACCATGGAGTACTATGCAGCAATAAAAAAGAATGAGTTCATGTCCTTTGAAGGGACATGGATGAAGCTGAAAACCATCATTGTCAGCAAACTAACACAAGAACAGAAAACTAAACACCACATGTTCTCACTCATAAGTGGGAGTTGAACCATGAGAACACATGCACACTGGGAGGGGAACATCACACATGGGAGCCTGTAATGGGGTGAGGAACTAGGGGAGAGATAGCATTAGGAGAAATACCTAATGTAGATGACAGGTTGATGAGTGTAGCAAACCACCATGGCATGTGTATACCTATGTAACAAACCTGCACATTCTGCACATGTACCCCAGAACTTAAAGTATAAAAATAAAAAAATTCCAATTGAAGGAAAATATGTAAAACCTGGAAATATTTGTAACTATTTACACTTGAGATTATAGAAATTGAAACTAGCATGCATTATTTTTTGATTTGGTTAGTTCATTTTTTGTTGTCATTGTTTCCATTAACTTCAGATAAATAAACTTGCATATAATTTTTAAAGGTCAAAACAGAATTTCATACTATTTACTATACTTATACCTTGCCTTAAAAAATAATTATTTTTAAAAAGCATAGATAGGAAAAAAGTAACCATCATTGATTGAATTGTTTCATCTATTTACATGTAATGCTATTATTATGATTGGATTTCCATTAGTTATTTAAAAAAAATTTTTATGCTTCATATACATTTTAGTAACCTATGCTTTCTTTTGTTTTTGTTTTTATTTTATTAATTGCATATTTTTCAGGGTAACATTTTAATTCATTTAATGATTCTTTTACTGTGTTTTTGAGTTTTCTCATTGGTCTCTCTGCAGCTTTCAATGTGCCTATTATCAGAATCTGCTTCAGAATTGTATTAACTTTATTCCACTTAGTTATAGAAAATGCTACTCCTATACTCCTATAGGGCTATTCCTTTCTCTCCTTGTTCGGGTGCTTTTTGTTATGTATGTTATGTGTACATCTTCTAAAAAAAAAAAATACGTTGTTATAATTATTACTTTATATAATTTTGTGTCTTTCAAAGAAACTGACAGAAGAGAAATAGTATATATTTATAGTTTGTCATATTAAGCATCTTATTTATAATTTCTGATTTCTTTTTCTTCCTGTGGATTTGATTTATTGTCTGGGATCATCTACATAGTTTCCTTAGGAAAGCTACAGAGCTCTCTGTTTTTATGACCTGTGTCTGCTCTTGGGCAGAACCCTCATGCCCCTCCTTTTGCACAACCACTTTTCTTGAGTGACAATTCTGAGCTATGAATGGGGTGCTTGTCAACAATGTTATCCCTTCCTCTGGCTTACTTCTTATAGTGTGGAACCTCAGCTCTAAATGTCAGCTGGTGCTAGAATGATTGGGGCAGAGTATTCTCAGCCTACCATATCTTATATATAGCTTCATCTGTAAGAGTGAGGACTTGGTAGGAAATGAAGCACCAGATATTTTGGCGATACTTGCCTGGAATACAGCTTCTGTGACACATACCTAAGTAGATCAAGTTGGGGAGATGAGAAACACTGATGGCTAGGTAGAAACAGTAATTTCTAGACTGATAGTTGGTGGGGAAAGAGGTAGTGAGTCAAATGTCAGAGACTCATTTTTCACACTAAGATTTAGTATATTTTGTTGAATAACAATTTATCCACTTGCTGAAATTCCTTAAGACTTTTTTCAGACTTCAAATTGTTGTTTTCACTATTTATGGTTGTTTCATCGAGAAGTTCCATGACACAACTCATACTACCATTCTGGAATCACTGTCCTTATATCATTTTATGTTAAGTGACTTTTTATAGGCATAATCTAATTTTTTTGCATATTGAAAATATGTTCTGACACCCTCTTTATTGGTATGTTTAGGGAATTTGAATTCACTGCAGTTATTGATATCTTTCAATTTAGGTCTAGCATTTTGTTGTTGTTTACTTCCTCCTATTTCTCCTCCCTGTCTCCTTTTGAGTTACTTGAACATCATTATATTTTATTTAAATTTATTTCATGTTTTTCTTTACTTCTTTGCATACTTATTTTAGGGATTGTCTTAGGGATTTACAATCGATATACTTGCTTTTTTGCATTCTACTTAGAAATAATGTTTTATTACCTCCAGTGAAAACAAAAATCTTAGCAAAATATACTTTGCTTTACCTCTCCCCTTACAATAAATGTATCATATGTTAACCTTACATACATTCACGTTTCATTAGATAATGTTATTAGTTTTCATTCAGCCATCAGATATACTTTAAAGAACTCAAACAGAGATGAATAATCTAGTATATTTACCCAACTACTTATCTGTTAAGATTTGATCAGGCTGGTGGGAAAAATATTAGTTAGGATAGCCACAAAATCCTTTTGGAAGGCCTGAGGGTTTTCACCTGACTTCCGTAACAAACCTGGCCAAAGGTAGCCTGGTCCCATTACCTTTAGTTAAATAGATTAGAGTAGTAAACAAAAGAATGTAGGAAGCTTATTTTACTAATCTGTTAACTTACATGGGCTTAAAACTAACCTTTGTCCTACCAGGGGTACTTTACTGCCTCCTACTTGGGGCCATGGGCGGGGAGGCGGGGGTGGTCAGCAGAAGTTTATTACCCACAAATGGTATTTGCTTTAGGCCTGGGAACCTAGTCTTTATTCTTTACCCTCTAGTGGTGTTTACTCACAACTTTTGCTAATTAGTCTTACTGAATAAATGCAAGCCTGACTATCTGATCAGGCCTAGTGGCAACTGTTTACAGAACTCAGCTTGGACCCTGCAAGGGGCTCAAACCCTCAGCTGGACTGGCAGAGCAGAATATCTGTGTGTCAGTGTATGTTTTATTCATCCATCACCTAATCAGGGGTCTTCAGGAATAGATCCCCCAGAGCTAGTGCCCCTGTGAAAGAAGCACTGCCTCAACTGGTGCCCTAGGGTGAGGAAACCCATGTGAAGACAGTCAGAAACAGACCCCCCACACAGTTGGAGCCCCTCGTAAGGCAAGCTGCAAAGGAAGTGTGAGGAGAGCTGCAAAGTGAGGAAAGATGTGAAGAAGCATGAGAAACATGACTGACCCCCTGAAAACAAAGGTGAAGAAAGGAACCATGAAGTCAAGTCAATGAGTAATCAGTAAGTCATTGGTGCCCATTCAAGGTTACCAAGTTCTAGGGAAAATTGGGTCAAGCTGAGGTTTCATCACGGGACAACAGTTATCAGCTCAACAGAAACAGTATGTAAAAGTGTTAAGACACTTGCTTTAGGCTAGCAGAGTATCAGTTTCACAGGCTCAATTAAGGGAACTAAGGCAAAATATGGTCTTTTATGATTTGTGGCTCCCAGAAGAAGGAACGCTAGAGGTAGAACTCTGGAAACAAGTAGGGAGAAATCTTTTTTTTGTTGTTATTTAGTTTTTATTTCATAATCATAAACTTAACTCTGCAATCCAGCTAGGCATGGGAGAGAACAAGGAAAACATGGAACCCAAAGGGAACTGCAGCGAGAGCACAAAGATTCTAGGATACTGCGAGCAAATGGGGTGGAGGGGTGCTCTCCTGAGCTACAGAAGGAATGGTCTGGTGGTTAAGATAAAACACAAGTCAAACTTATTAGAGTTGTCCACAGTCAGCAATGGTGATCTTCTTGCTGGTCTTGCCATTCCTGGACCCAAAGCGCTCCATGGCCTCCACAATATTCATGCCTTCTTTCACTTTGCCAAAGACCACATGCTTGCCATCCAACCACTCAGTCTTGGCAGTGCAGATGAAAAACTGGGAACCATTTGTGTTGGGTCCAGCATTTGCCATGGACAAGATGCCAGGACCTGTATGCTTTAGGATGAAGTTCTCATCTTCAAATTTCTCCCCATAGATGGACTTGCCACCAGTGCCATTATGGTGTGTGAAGTCACCACCCTGACACATAAACCCTGGAATAATTCTGTGAAAGCAGGAACCCTTATAACCAAATCCTTTCTCTCCAGTGCTCAGAGCACGAAAATTTTCTGCTGTCTTTGGAACCTTGTCTGCAAACAGCTCGAAGGAGACGCGGCCCAAGGGCTCGCCGTCGACGGCAATGTCGAAGAACACAGTAGGGTTGACCATGGCTAGTAGTACAAGAATTTCCTCGGCAGCAGCGTCTGCAAAGCCGTAGGGAGAAATCTTAAACAATATTACGTACAAAGGCAATGGGTCTCAGCCTCAGCTTTAACACTATGGGCTTCAGGAAGGATGGCTTTTGTCCCAGTATACACAGAGGAGCCTAAAAGGGGGAAGGAGGAGGAAATGTCACCTGCCTTATCACCTCCTCTTCCCTCAGTCCGACTATCACCGGGCCAAGATAACAAAGAGGGAATGGAGGGTTTGCCTAAACCCCCTCCTACAATAAGTAGGAAAAAAGACAAGAAACATACTTCAGCTATGGGACCTTGGCTTTAGCAAGCAGCATTAGAAAGGGAGCTCTTAGCCTGCCTGGTAATGCAAGACTGACATGGTAATCAAATACATGAACCTGCTTCATTTGGTACTTTTAAAGGACTAAGAAAAAGCATTAAAGAAAATGGAGCTGCTAGCCTATTTACAAAAGAAATAATTGAGGCCTTAGCAGACCACTTCTGTATGACTCCATGGGACCGGTCAATGCTGGCTAAAACAACTCTGGAGCCTAGCCAACACCTCCTCTGGAAGGCAGAATATGATGAATTGTGTGAACCACAAGCCAACTAGAATCAGGCGGCAGGGCAAAATGTAACAGCTGCTATGCTCCAGGGGAGTGATCCTCATGCCGATGTACAACTAAATTTTGATCCCTAGGCCTGTGCTCAAGTGTCTTTGTGTACTCTCAGAGCTTGGGACCGAATTTCTGAGAGTGGAGTTGAGCATGGGTCTGTTGTAAATGTTCGACAAGTGCTTCAGGAGCCATTTATTGAGTTTATCAATCAGTTAATTCAGACTATTAAGAGACAAATTAGTTAGGCCCAAGCTGCTAATATCTTATTGTTGCAATTGGCTTTTGAAAACCTAATGTGGATTTCCAGCAGGCAATGTAGGCAATCAGAGGAAAGGAAACCACCTTTGGGGAGCTGATAAGAGCATGTCAGCTGGTAGGAACTGAGATACACAAGGCCAGAATATTAGCTATGGCATTAAGGCTTCCTGAAGTGAAAAGGGAGAGAAACCAAAAGTGTATTCTATGTGGAGAGTCAGGTCATATGAAGAGGGAATGCTCCCATAGTGGAGACTAAGCTAACTTAGGGAAAGAACTTCCTTATATATGTACCCAATGTAGAAAGGTGAAACATTGGGCAAATTAATGAAAGTCTAAATTTGATAAAAATAGCAACCCCATAGGAAATCAGTCTGGAAACTTCTTGAGGGGTCAGCCCCAGTCTCTGCTCCCAATGGGAGCAATGCCAATGGCTTTCCTTGGTCAGATGGAAAGCCCACAGTCCTCTCTCTCAGAGCAGTCACTACTGGGAGCACAGGACTGGACTTACTCTGCTCCATGAATTAGTGATAAAAGAAAGAGAGGACCCTAAAATGGGTGCAATCAGGATCTGGGGCCTGTTGCCTCCAGGAAACATAGGATTAGTCCTGGGGAGATCTAGTCTATCCATTAATGGAATTAATATGCTTCCTAGGGTAATCAATAGTGATTATCAAAGTGAGATATTGCTTATGATGAAATGTAAAGATCTGCATAGTCTTCTCCCTGGATCAAAGATAATTCAGTTACTGATTTTACCATACTGGATCCCCAATGCCCACGGGAAGGAAAGGAGAAAGGGAAGTTTTGTAAGCACAGTAGCCACAGGAATATATTGGAATAAATTAATCACTGATCAGAGACCCATGATTACATTAAAAATTGAAAATAATTTTACTGGCTTATTGGACACAGGGGTAGACATTTCAATCATTAGTGATCAGAATTAGCCAGAGTCTTGGCCTTGGGTCCCTCAGAAGATTGTCAGCATCAGGGAAGTGTACAGAGACAAACAGAGCACACACCCCCTAAAATGCTGTGATTCAGAAGGAAGAAAGGCAGTTATACAACCTCTAATCATGCCCATCCCTGTTAATCTTTGAGGAAAGGACCTATTAGCCCAATGGGGGGTTATTCTGCAGACACCTTGCTAACAATGGTCATTGTTCTTATTCCTCCCCTACCTCTGATGTAGCTCTCTCAAGATCTGGTCTGGGTGGAAGAGTGGCCTCTGAAGGGAGAGAAATTACAGAGGAATCATGAGTTAGCTGTCGAGCAGTTAAAGGCTGGACATCTTGAATATTCCACCAGCCCCTGGAATTAGCCTATTTTCATTTTTCCCAAAAAGTCTGAGAAGTGGAGGCTTTTATATGACTTACATACTATTAATGCTAATTTACAGACCATGGGACCCCTTTAACAGGGCCTCCCCTCCCCCATGGCAATTCTGAGAGATGAGGACAACTGGACTTCCTTGGTCAAGTGGGGACTTAGAGAACTTTTCTATCTTACAAGAGGTTTGTAAAATGCACCAATCAGTGCTCTGTAAAAACTCACAATTGGCACCCTATAGCTAGCTAGAGGTTTGTAAAATGCAGCAATCAGTGTTCTGTAAAAACACACCAATCAGCGCTCTGTAGCTAGCTAGAGGTTTGTAAAGTGGACCAATCAGCACTCTGTAAAATGAACCAATCAGCAGGACATGGGCAGGGACAAATAAGGGAATAAAAGTTCGTCACCCCAGCCAGCAGCAGCAACCCTCTCAGGTCCCCTTCCAGGCATGGAAGCTTTGTTCTTTCACACTCCACAATAAATCTTGCTGCTGCTCACTCTTTGGGTCCACACCTGCTCTAAGAGCTGTAACACTCACCACGAAGGTCCACATCCTCATTCCTGAAGTCAGCGAGACCATGAACCCTCTGGAAGGAACAGACTCTGGACACATCTTGGGTGCTTGTCTTGCTATTCTGTCCTATTTTTCATTAGAATTTGGGGGCTAAAGAGTTGGGAGCATTGGTTTGCCTAGAACCAGCTTCCGTTTTTCCTGTACTTCCAGGCTGAGCCAAGGGTTGACAGAGAGGAAAGCCATTCAGCTCCAGGGTCCCTACAAAAAGTTGGTTGACCCTGCAGCAATGAGCAGAACTCTCAAAGTCATGTCGCCCAATCAAGACTCACCCATCTAGCCTATCTATGCTGACCCTTGCCTCCTGGGTCCTAACACCTGTCAGACAAACTGCCTCCTGCCTCTCTTCTCCGAGGCTAGTCCCACTTCTAAAAACCACTCCCTGTCTCTAGTGTTCTTCTAGTTTCTCCTATAAGAATGGTTTCTAGTATAAATTCTGGGACTCTGTTCCTTTCCTTAGGCACCCAGCTCACTAAACAGAAAGACATAATTTTTGCCCAAAGCCCCATCAGAGGGGTGACCATCTATCCTTTTAGTATCTCTCCTCAAACTAGCAGGCCTAACAAAAGCTATTCCCAAAACTAGGATATGGGGAGCTTCAGAAATTATATCCTTCCTATTCATATGATAAGTGAGGACAAAAGTCATCACTCGTCCAACCCTGGAGATCCCTTTCCTCCCTCAGGGTATGGACCTCCACTCCATTTTGGGGGCATATCTTCTTTAAAGGCAGGGGTAAGGTCCTAATGCTAACAGGAGAAAATGCTTAAGACTCTAACAAGTTTTTGAGAATGCATCAGTAAGGAATGCTAAATATGATTTTTCTTGGTCCTCTTTGTGGTCTAAGAGGAAAGGCAAGGGTGCAGGTTTTCAAGAATGCATCAGTAAAGAGCACTAAATCTGACCTTTCTCAGTCCTCTTTTTGGTCTAGGAGGAAAACTAGTGTTTCTGCTGCTGCTTCGGTGAGTGCAACTATTCCAATCAGCAGGATCCAGGGACTGTTGTAGGTTCTTGGGCAAGAGGGGAGATCTGCTGCTGCATTGGTGAGCACAACTATTCCAATCAGTAAGGTCCTGGGACCATTGTGGGTACTTGGGCAGCGGCGTAAAAATAAACAAACCAAAACCACGGGCAATTTTTTTCTTTCAGATGGGAAACACTCAGGCATCAACAGGCTCACCTTTGAAATGCATCCTAAGCCATTGGGACCAATTTAACCTGGAAACCCTGAAAAAGAGGTGGCTCATTTTTTTTTTTTTCTGCACCATGGCCTGGCCCCAATATTCTCTCTCAGAGGGGGAAAAATGGTCACCTAAGGGAAGTATAAATTACAATACTATCCTGCAGTTTGACATTTTCTTTAAGAGGGAAGGCAAAAGTAGTGAAATACCTTATGTCCAAGCTTTCTTTTCATTGAAGGAGAATCCACAACTATGCAAAGCTTGCAATTTACATCCCACAAGAGGACCTCTTAGCTTACCCCCATATCCTAGCCTCCCCATAGCTCCACTTCCTATGAATGATAAGCCTCCTCTAATCTCCCCTACCCAGAAGGAAACATGCAAAAAAATCTCCAAGGGACCACAAAAACCCCTGAGCTATCGGTTATGTCCACTTTAAGCTGCAGGGGGAGGGGAATTTGGTCCAATCCAGGTACATGTCCCCTTCTCCCTCTCTGATTAAAGCAGATCAGAGTAGACCTGGGGAAGTTTTCAGATGATCCTGATAGGTACATATATGTCCTACAGGGTCTAGGGCAAACCTTCAACCTCACTTGGAGAGACGTCATGCTATTGTTATATCAAACCCTGGACTTTAATGAAAAGAATGCAGCTTTAGCTGCAGTCCAAGAGTTTGTAAATATCTGATATCTTAGTCAAGTAAATGATAGAATGACAGCCAAAGAAAGGGACAAATTCCCTACTGGTCAGCAAGCCATCCCTAGTATGGATCTCCACTGGGACCTTGACTCAGATCATGGAGACTGGAGTCACAAACATCTGTTGACATGTGTTCTAGAAGGACTAAGTAGAATTAGGAAAAAGCCCATGAACTATTCAATGATGTCCACAATAACTCAGGGAAAAGAAGAAAATCCTTCCGACTTCCTCGTGCAGCTATGGGAGGTCTTAAGAAAATATACTCCCCATCACCTGACTCCCTAGAGGGTCAATTGATACTAAAAGATAAGTTTATTACCCAATCAGCCACAGTTATCAGGCGAAAGCTCCAAAAGCAAGCCCTGGGCCCTGAACAAAATCTAGAGGCATTATTAAACCTGACAACCTTGGTGTTCTATAATAGGGACCAAGAGGAATAGGCCAAAAAGGAAAAGCGAGATCAGAGAAAGGCTGCAGCCTTAGTCATGGCCCTCAGACAAACAAACCTTGGTGGTTCAAAGAGGACAGAAAATGGAGTAGGCCAACCACCCAGTGGGGCTTGTTATCCGTGTCATTTGCAAAGACACTTTAAAATAGATTGTCCAACAAGAAGCGACCTGCCCCCTCGCCCATGTCCACTATGCTGAGGCAATCACTGGAAGGTGCACTGCCCCAGAGGACAACCATTAAGGGCCAGGAAATTGACTTCCTCCTAGACACTGGCATGGCTTTCTCACTGTTAATCTCCTGTCCTGGACAGCTGTCCTCAAGGTCCATTATTACCATCTGAGGCATCCTGGGACAGCCTGTAACCAGGTATTTCTCCTACCTCCTCAGTTGTAATTGGGAGACTTCGCATTTTTCACATGGCTTTCGTGTTCTGCTTGAAAATCCCACACCCTTATTAGGGAGGGACATATTAGTCAAACCTGGAGCTATTATCTACATGAATACGGGGAACAAGTTACCCATTTGTTGTCTCCTGCTTGAGGAGGGAATCAACTCTGAAGTCTGAGTATGGGAAAGACAATTCGGAAGGGCAAAAAATGCCCACCCAGTCCAAATCAGGCTAAAAGACCCCACCACTTTTCCTTATCAAAGGCAATATCCTGATTATAGGATATTGTTAGACATTTAAAAGTTCAAGGCATAGTAAGAAAATGCAGCTGTCCCTGCAATACCCCAATCTGGCAACCTTGGTGTTCTATAATAAGTACCAAGAGGAACAGGCCAAAAAGGAAAAGTGAGATCAGAGAAAGGCCACAGCCTTAGTCATCACCCTCAGACAAACAAATCTTGGTGGTTCAAAGAGGACAGAAGATGGAGCAGGCCAACCACCCAGTGGAGCTTGTTATCAGTGTTGTTTGCAAGGACACTTTAAAAAAGATTGTCCAACAAGAAATAAGCTGCCCTATCAGCGAGACCATGGACCCACCAGAAGGAACAAATTCCATACTGACAAAAACCAAATGGTCAGTGGAGGCTAGTGCAAGATCTTAGACTCATCAATGAGGCAGTAATTGCTCTATATCCAGTAGTATCCAACCCGCACACCCTGCTCTCTCAAATACCAGAGGAAGCAAAATGGTTCATGGTTCTGGATCTCAAGGATGCCTTCTTCGGTATTCCCCTGCACTTTGACTCCCAGTTTCTCTTTGCCTTTGAGGATCCCACAGACCACATGTCACAACTTATGTAAATGGTCTTGCCCCCAGGGTTTAGGGATAGCCCTCATCTGTTTGGTCAGGCACTGACCCAAGATCTAGGCCACTTCTCAAGTACAGGAACTCTGGTCCTTCAGTATATGGATGATTTACTTTTGGCTACCAGTTCAGAAGCCTCATGCCAGCAGGCTACTCTAGATCTCTTAAACTTTCTAGCTAGTCAAGGGTACAAAGGGTCTAAATTGAAGGCCCAACTCTGCCTACAAGAAGTCAAATATCTAGGCCTAATCTTATCCAGAGGAACCAGGGCCCTCAGCAAGGAATGAATACAGCCTATACTGGCTTATCCTCACCCTAAGACATTAAAACATTTGCGGGGGTTCCTTGGAATCACCAGCTTTTGTTGACTGTGGATCCCTGGATACAGTGTGATGGCTAGGCCCCTCTATACTCTAATCAAGGAGACCCAGAGGACAAATACTCATCTAGTGGAATGGGAACCAGAGGCAGAAACAGCCTTCAAAACCTTAAAGCAGGCCCTAGTATAAGTTCCAATCTTAAGCCTTCCCACAGGACAAAACTTCTCTTTATACATCACAGAGAGAGCGGGAATAGCTCTTGGAGTCCTTACTCAGACTCGTGGGACAACCCCACAACCAGTGGCATATCTAAGTAAGGAAATTGATATAGTAGCAAAAGGCTGGCCTCACTGTTTACAGGTAGTTGTGGCGGTGGCTGTCTTAGTGTCAGAGGCTATCAAAATAATACAAGGAAAGGATCTCACTGTCTGGACTACTCATGATGTAAATGGCATACTAGGTGTCAAAGGAAGTTTATGGATATCAGACAACCACCTGCCTAGATACCAGGTGCTATTCCTTGAGAGAATGGTTCTTCAAATACGCATGTGTGTGGCCCTCAACTCTGCTACTTTTCTCCCAAAGGATGGGCAACCAATCGAGCATGACTACCAACAAATTATAGTCTAGGCTTATGCCACCTGAAAGGATCTCTTCAAAGTCCCATTAGCTAATCCTGACCTTAACCTATATACTGATAGAAGCTCATTTGTGGAAAATGGGATACAAAGGGCAGGTTATGCCATAGTTAGTGATGTAACAGTACTTGAAAGTAAGCCTCTTCCCTCAGGGACCAGTGCCCAGTTAGCAGAACTAGTGGCACTTACCTGAGCCTTAGAACTGGGAAAGGAGAAAAGAATAAATGTGCATACAGATAGCAAGTATGCTTATCTAATTCTACATGCCAATGCTGCAATATGGAAAGAAAGGCAGTTCCTAACCTCTGGGGGACCCCCATTAAATACTGCAAGGAAATCATGGAGTTATTGCATGCAGTGCAAAAACCCAAGGAGGTGGCAGTCTTACAGTGCTGAAGTCATCAAAAAGGGGAAGGAGAGGGGAGAACAGCAGCATAAGTGGCTAGGAAAGACAATCAGAGAGGGAGGAGAGAGAGAGAGGAGAGAGAGAGAGAGAGAGAGACAGAGAGAGAGGAAGAGACAGAGAGACAGGAAGAGACAGAGAGACAAAGAGGGAGTCAAAGAAAGAAAGGGAGAGACAGAAAGTCAAAGAAAGAGACAGAGAAGTAGAAGAGAAAAAATAGTGTACTCTATTCCTTTAAAAGCCAGAGTACATTTAAAACCTATAATTGATAATTGAAGGTCTTCTCCATAACCCTATAACACTCCAATACCACCTTTTGTCAGTGTAAACAAAGGCATAGCCCGAAAGCACTGAGACCACTGACAACCCGCAGCTTTCCTATCAAAAATCTTTAACCCAGCAGGTTTCCTAACCAGGGCTCTAAATCTTAATTACCATACAAAAGTCTGACTAGACCTAGGAGGATCTCCCTTCAGGACAGGAGATAGATGGTTCCTCCCTGGCACAGGTAGGTATTAAAATTGCCAAATAATTGCTCTGCTCTAACGTGCAAGTTGTTTGCACTAAACCGAACCTTAAAGTACTTACAGAATCAGGAAGGAGCCATCTATACCAATTCTAAGTTAATATGGACTGAATGAGGTCTTATTAATAGCAAAGAATAATGAAAATCCCAAACTTACAAGGTTTTCAACAAACGTAAACTTTGCTATAAGTTAACAGTGTAACATGCATTATCCTAACTTCTAATCTTGTGGAAATCAGACCCTATCAGTGCCCCTCAAAGCTCAAGTCCGTCAGCACAGAGCCATACAACTAATACCTCTACTTATAGGGTTAGGAATGGCCACTGCTGCAGGAACTGGAATAACCAGTTTATCTACTTCGCCATCCTCCTACCATACACTCTCAAAGGATTTCTTGGACAGTTTACAAGAAATAACAAAATCTATCCTTAATCTACAATCTCAAATAGACTCTTTGGTGCAGTGACTCTCCAAAACTGCCGAGGCCCAGACCTCCTCACTGCTGAGAAAGGAGGACTCTGCACCTTCTTAGGTGAAGAGTGTTGCTTTTACTCTAACCTGTCAGGGATAGTATGAGACACCACCCAGCATTTACAGGAAAAGGATTATGAAATTAGACAACGCCTTTCAAACTCATACCAACCTCTGAAGTTGGGCAACACAGCTTCTCCCCTTTCTAGGTCCCATGACAGCCATCTTGCTATTACTTGCCTTCGAGCCCTGTGTTTTTAGCCTCCTAGTCAAATTTGTTTTCTCCAGGATTGATGCCATCAAGCTACAAATGGTCTTACAAATGGAACCCCGAATGAAATCAACTCACAACTTCTACTGAGGACCCCTGGATCAATCCACTGGACCTTTGGCCTAGAGAGTTCCCCTCTGGAGGACAGTACCACTGCAGGGCCCCTTCTTCACCCCTATCCAGCAGTAAGTAGCTAAAACTGTCATTGCCCAATTCCCAATAGCAGTTGAGGTGTCCTATTTAGAGAGGGGATTGAGAGGTGAGGCCAGCTGGACTTCCTGGGTTGAGTGGGGACTTAGAGAACTTTTCTGTCTTACAAGAGGTTTGTAAAATGCACCAATCAGTGTTCTGTAAAAACGCACCAATCAGTGCTCTCTAGCTAGCTAGAGGTTTGTAAAGTGGACCAATCAGCACTCTGTAAAATGGACCAATCAGCAGGACATGGGCAGGGACAAATAAGGGAATAAAAGTTGGTCACCCTAGCCAGCAGCAGCAACCCACTTGGGTCCCCTTCCACGCTGTGGAAGCTTTGTTCTCTTGCTCTCCACTATAAATCTTGCTGCTGTCCACTCTTTGGGTCTGAACCACCTATAAAAGCTGTAACACTCACTGAGAAGGTCCACGACTTCATTCCTGAAGTCAGCAAGACCACGAACCCACCAGAAGGAACAAATTCTGGACACAATTCTTAAAGATTGGCCTATAATTGTTACTGACTTAAAAGATTGTTTCCATATGATTCCTCTAGCAGAACAGGACAGAGGAAAATTTGTGCTTACAATACCAGCTATAAATAATGAAAAGCCAGCTTCTCGATTTTATTGGAAAACGCTTCCTGAAGGAATGCTAAACAGTCCCACCATGTGTCAATATCATGTAAATCAAGCTTTGATCCCTAGTAGAAAAGAATTTCCTGACTGTAAAATTATTCATTTTATAGATAATATTCTACTAGTAGCTCCAACAGAGCCAATACTTTTAAATTTGTTTACCTCTGTTGTAAAGAATACCCAGCAAAGAGGTTTACAGTCATTGCACCTGAAAAAGTACAAATGTCCTTTCCTTGGAAATATCTTGGCTATTTGTTAATCTCCCAGTCAGTAAGACCTCAAATGGTTAAAATAAGTACTAGCAACTTACACACTTAAATGATTATCAAAAATTGCTGGGAGATATCAATTGGCTCCATCCCATTTTGAGAAATCCTACTAATAAACTACAAAACCTATTTCTTATCTTAAAGGGCAATCCAGCCCTAGATTCTCCCAGATATTTAACCCCTGCAGCAAAAATGGAAATCAAGGAAATCAAGCAAGCTATCTCTCAGAGGCAGGTAGATTGCATCGATCCATGGTATTCAATTCAGCTGTTTATCTTTCCCACCAAACACTCCCCTACAGGGTTAATAGAACAAATAACCCCCTGGCTACACTTCCTAGAATGGGTGTTTTTCCTCACACACCAGGACTAAAACACCATCTCTCTATATTCAGTTATTTGATAGAGTCATCTATTGAGGTTGCAAATGTTGCAATCAGATACTAGGTTATGACCCTGATGTCATCATCATTCCTTTAAGTAAAAAGCAATTCAAAACAGTATTATCTTTGTCATTAGATGTGCAGATAGGTTTCTCTGATTACACAGGGCAAATAGAGCATGTCCTCCCTACTGATAAACTTCTTCAATTCTTATCTCACACTCCAGTAATATTGCCTACAAAAATAGTTTACTGCCCCATACCTAATGCTTTAACACTGTTTACTGATGGCTCTGGTAAACATGGGAAAGCGGCAGTCTGGTAGAGACTGTCAGGCCTCTGAGCCCAAGCCTGCATGTATACATCCAGATGGCCTGAAGTAACCAAAAAATCACAAAATAAGTGAAAATGGCCGGTTCCTGCCTTAACTGATGACATTATCTTGTGAAATTCCTTCTCCTGGCTCAGAATCTCCCCTACTGAGCACTTTGTGACCCTTGCCCCTGCCCGCCAGAGAACAACCCCCTTTGACTGTAATTTTCCACCACCTATCCATACCCTGTAAAATGGTCCCACCCCTATCTTTCTTTGCTGACTCTCTTTTCGGACTCAGCCCGCCTGCCCCAGGTGATTAAAAAAGCTTTATTGCTCACACAAAGCTTGTTTGGTGGTCTTCTCACATGGACGCTTGTGACAGAGACCACACAATTCAATCACTTGATCTGGGTTTACTAGCACTCAGAGAGCTGAAATTGGGGCTCTGATTCTGGCGTTGGAAACTTTTTCCACTCAGCCCATACATATTGTTAGCGATTCTGCATACTCCATTTATTTATTACAAAACTTTGAAACAGCTTTAACTAAATCAACTTTGGAGACTGCCCTGTTTACTCTCTTTCTCCGACTTCAGCAATTGCTAGATCAACGTACACATCCCATTTTTATTACACACATTCGAACCCACAGCTCACTGCCTGGCCTATTGGCTTATGGCAATGATCAAACGGACCTTCAGGTTATGACATCACTGCTTAACCAAGTCACCCAATCATATCAATTTTTCCACCAAAATCGGAGATATTTATCTAAACAATTTCAACTTACCCAGAGGCTGGCTAAACAAATTATCCTACAATGCTCAGATTGCCAGTTCACAGGCACATACTCTCCTTCTACAGGTGTTAACCCTAGAGGACTAGAACCTAATCAGTTATGGCAAACAGATGTTACACACATCTTTGAATTTGGGAAACTAAGATATATGCATGTATCCATTGAAACCAACACTCATTTAATTAGTGCACATGCTTTGCACAGAGAGTCTACTCAATATGTCATTAAACATTTTCTTTTAACTTGCATTTATGGGATGACCCACAAAAATTAAGACTGATAATGGTCCAGCTTATACCAGCTTACAATTTCAACAATTTTGTCACATGTGGAATATTCAACATTCTACAGGCACCCCATATAACCCCCAAGGACAGGCAATAGTAGAATGAGCACACTTCACCCTTAAAAATATACTAAACACACACACACACACACACACACACACACACACAGATAAGGGGAATATAGGTAAGGACCCTGTAACACTACTGGCACAAGCCTTATTTACCCTTTGTTTTTAAAGTTTAGATGATAAGTTTCAATCAGTGGTTGAAAAGCAATTTGCTAAAACCTCGCAAGGCATAAAACCTGCAGTTTTATGGAAAGATGTAAACAGTAATGAATGGTGTGGTCCTAGTGAATTATTAATGTGGGGAAGAGTGTATGCTTCTGTTTATTCCCCTCAGGTCCTCTTTGGATTCCAGCATGATGCATCAAACCATACCATGGCATGGCTAGGATCCAACTCAGTATCAGAAGTGAAGGCATTAACCCTGCAAGACCCACAGTCCCAGAGGATGTGGCTTCCACGAACAACACAAGCTCCAGACGTTACCTGAGGGATGCTGAAAAGGACAACTCAAGAGGCTGAACAAATCCTGCTCTGGACACAGACACCATTTATTCCAGATAATTTGTTTCTTGCTATGCTTTCTGTTGTTGTACATGGCAACTCACGTAGGGTATTAATCCCTTTTATGCTCTCTATTTGTCTGCAACCTGTACTTGTTATGCTCTATTGGGCTCGTATCTTTAATCCACCTTTCTTTCACCCTGTCTCCTGGGCAGACAGTCCCTTCCAAGCCTATAATAATGTGACTGCTTGGCTAGGAGGGATAGATTTATCCCCAGTGGTGTCCCTCAATAATGGCATACATTGGACTAAAGTTTCAGATAACACCACATATCACTCCACTATCCTCCCACTGTGTGTAAGTTATAAAGGCTCTAACCCTTACTGTGTACCTGCTCAAAGACAATTATGACTAAATCATGGCAAAGAAAATGCCTTAACATTTTTAGCTGCAGGTAGCCTCAAACCAGACAATACAGTCCATGCTGCCTTCTCAAACATTCCTTCCTGTGCTAAAGAACAAAGCCAAGAAAGTAATGGATTCCACTTTAGCTGGGACATCTGTTGCAGGAAATAAGCCCATAGCCTCCATTTTGGCAATTACAACATCTTAGATTGGAGGCTCCACGGCCAATTGCAAGGCAGTCTTATTAATGCCTTCGTCCATCATATCATCAATCAGAGTTTCGTAGCCACATCTTGTTCCCCTATAATTTGGGCTGAGGAGGGATGGGATATCCCAGACCTCGATAAAAGTCCATGCCACCCCAAGGCACCTTATGGTGCCTAGGACATCTTAACACCTCCCTTAACACCTGGCATGAGACATATTGTAATTCCAGTCACAACTATACTATAACCTTTATTCATAATCACACTGATCCGTGCCTGGTTTTCACTACCCATCCATATGCTTTCCTTGTGGGAGCTAACATTTCCATTACACCCTGAAACTCACGTTTATAACCCAGGTTCAGGGACAGGCTTGGTTGGCCTCATGTATCACTCACTAATCACAATATATCTAATTTAAAAATTGCTAGTGTCATGGTATTAAGGAGACAATCTGAGGTATTTCTACCTGTCAGTTTGACACATGATTGGCAAGGTTCCGTTGACCTTGCCACCTTAGAATGTGCCCTGTCGCAGGTCAGACACAAAAGATTCATGTTTACATTTACGGCCTTTATAGTCTCAGCTGTAGTCATCCTGGCAACTGCTAGTGTTGCTGTTGCATCTGTTACTGAATCAGTACAAGCAGCTTCTTTTGTAGATAATCTTGCCAAAAATGTGTCTAATGAACTTCTCTTATAGCAAGGTATATATCAAAAAATTCTTACACATCTGCAAGCCCTCGAGGCTGCTTTAGAGTATGTGGGAGAGCGACAAGGTGCAGTAGCATTCCATCAACAATTAAACTGTGACTGGGAACATAAACATATGTGTATCACTTCTCTACCATGGAATCAATCAATACATAGCTGAGATGAGGTGAAACAACACGTCTGGAGAACCTTTCATGACAATTTAACAGCAGATGTGAAGCAACCTAAAACTAAAATTTTAGAATCCCTTCACACCATAGATCTGCACACCCAACAAACAGCCATATAGAAGGGTTCACAAAATCATCTCTCCTGGTTAGACACCCGTTCCTGGTGGTCACTCTTTGACTGGAAAATAATGTTGCTAATTGTGCTCATGGTTGTTTTATGTTATTTGCTAATCCTAGGATGCAAAGCTGTATTAAGAGCAGTGACTCTTCATCAACTGACAAACCCATGGCTACACATACCTGCGTTCTCCAATCAAAAAAAAAAAAACAAAACAAAAACTTAATGTAGAAAACAAAAAAGGGGAAGATGTTGGGATTTGATCAGGCTGGTGGAAAAAAATGTTAGTTATGATAGCTACAAAACCCTTTTGGAAGGCCTGAGGATTTTCACATGACTTCCGTAATAGACCTGGCTGAAGGTGGCCTGGTCCCATTACCTTTAATTAAATAGATTAGAGTAGTAAACAAAGGGAATTTTCTCTTACTAACCTGTTTATTTATATGGGCTTAAGACTAACCTTTGCCCTATCACAGTTACTTTACTGCCTCCTACTGTGGGGAGGGGTCGGGGTCCACAGAAGTTTATTGCCCGCAAATGGTGTTTGCTTTAGGCCTGGGAACCTAACCTTTAATCCTCTAGTGGTGTTTACTCACAACTTTTGTTCATTAGTCTTACTGAATAAATGTAAGCCTGACGATCTGATCAGGCCTAGTTGCAACTGTTTACAGAACTCAGTGTGGAGCCTGTAAGTGGCTCAGACCCTCAGCTGGACTGGCAGAGCAGAATCAGTGTACGTTTTATGCATCCATCACCAAATCAGGGGTTTGCAGGAACAGTCCTCCCCGCAGCTAATGCCTCCATGAAAGGAACACTGCCTCACTTATTTCTGCTGCCAATGCCCCTTCATCCTTGATATTCCAAGTTTATTTCTGGTGTCCTTCTGACTGAAAAGCTTCTTTTAGTAGGTCTTTTGGTGCACGTCTAATGGTCACAACTTCTCTTGGTTTTATTTTATCTGAAAGTGTGTTTCTCCTTCACTCCTAAATAATATTTTCACTGGATATAGAATTACAAACTAAAAGTTTATTTATTTATTCAACACTTTAAAATTTTTGTTTCATTAATTATTGTATAAATTATTTCTGAGGACACATTTGTCAATCTTCAAATTATTATTCTCCTACAATGAACATGTTACTTATTCTGGTTAATTTGAAATATTTTTTCTTTGTCTTTAACTTCCAGTGATTTAATTACAACTGATGTAAATGCAGATTTCGTAGGGTTTATTCTGTTTGAAGTTTGATGAGTTTCTTGAATCTGTAGATTTATGTCTTTCAAAAAATTGAAAAAGTATTCAGTCAATATTTCTTCAAATATTTTTCTTGCACTATACTTTTCCTTGTCTTCTTCTGAATCCATTTATTATTATCTCACATGCTCCTTAGGCACTGAGCATTTTTTCCTAATATACTTTGTCTCTGCTTGGATAATTTCTATTCATCTACATCAAGTTCACTTTCTCTTTTCTATGTCAATTCCATTACGCAATTAAGCCCATCCAGTAGGCGGTTTTAAAATGTATGTTATTGTATTTTTTAGTTATGAGATTTCCATTTGATCCTTGCTTATATATTCTATTAATTTGTTGATGTTTTCTAGTTTTCTACTCATTTCAAGAATGTCCACTTTACTATTTGTTGGAATGTTTTTAATAGCTATTTTAGAGTCTTGTCAGATAATTCCAACATGTGTGTTATCTCATCGTTGATATACACTGATTGTTATATCATATATTTGTTGGTATTTTCCTTGCTTTTTGTATAATGAATAATTTTAATGCATCTTGAAAGTTTTGAATATCATATTATGAGACTTACCTCTTCTAAAAAAGTTGGTGGATTTTTAACTTCTTTATAGACAATAACTTTGACTGGATTTATGACACAATTTCCAACCAACTATCTGAATTGTGTTTTCAGTATAATTTTGTTTTCTATTTCCAGTGTGTGCTAGACACTGAAATTGTCTGGGAACTGGGTGGTTATCTGTCTCTTAGTTTAATTCTCAAGGTTTTTGGTTTGCTGTTTAAGACATGTGTGCATATCTTGGGGCCAAGAGAGGGGAAATCTCAGGACTTTTAAACTATCTTTATAGATTGGTTTTCTCAAGTTTCTCTCTGTGATATCCTTATGAACTTCTAATGTTCTGTAAGTCACCTTTTTAATCTTCTGGCTAGAATGCTGGGATTTTATACACTGTGCACTGCTGTTCATTCCTTGTCATTGTGCCTGCATTTATGGCCAATGTCAGGTGGACAGAAATAGAAAAGATTAACAGAATATTGCCATAAACACTTGAGATTATAGCTACTCCAATCAGAAGAATGTCCACCTCCCACAGTTCTTGCTGCCTTTATGGCTTCTAGGAAACCTCTTTTTCTCTCCTCAGGCCTGAACTAGACAGCAACTCCTGAAGCAGGCTCTACATGTGCCAATGTCCACTTCCGTTGTAGGCATCCTTGATTCCAGACCAACAAATCCTGGAGAAAAAATATATAGGTGACTTCACTACTGATTTAGTGTTACCTCCAACTGTGGTTGTTCATCCCAGATACTCTGCTATTTACTTTTTGGAGCCCACATATATTTTTTATGTTTAGAATTTTTGGCTTCATTGTGTCAGAGTGGCAGAGTTGAGTATGCTTACTCTATCACACCCAGAACTGGAATACTGAGAGCAGGAGGCAGACAAATCCCTAGGCAGATAGAGTGAAATCCCACCTATAAGCTGAAGACAAGCCTGAAAGCCAAGCTATAAGTCAAATCCACAGATCAAATTAAGAACCTGTCTTCCCATTTGGCATGCTTTTCTCTGATTGCTTCTCACCCTTCACCTATTTTACATATACCTATCCTTTACTAATTGTTTTTCTGTACTACTGCACCCACCTTTGAGTGGTGCCTTTGCTTTAGTCTTTCTTTGAATACTCACAAACCAGTCAGTATGCACTTCCCTATTCTGAGCCCATAAAAGCCCTGGACTCAGCCACACTGAGAGAGAAACCAACTGACTATGGGGGTAGGGTACCCCTCCCCACATCCCCTCTCTGCTGAGAGCTGTTTTGTCACTCAATAAAATTCTTCTCCACTCTCCTTACCCTTCAAATTGTCAGCTTAACCTCATTTTTTTTTTTTTTTTTTGACGTAGGATAACAGCTCAGGAACCACAGAAGGCAGGTAGAAGCTAAGACAGAGATGGGCTGGAGCATGCCTGGCCCAGCCATGGGTGAGCCAGTGCACAAGCCAGGTTTGACACAGGCAGGACAAGTGGGTGGGTGCCTCCAGAAGGAGGCCTGAGGCTGAGTGAGGCCCAGGCGAAGTGGCCATTGCTGGCTGGGGAGGCCCCTGGTCAGCAAAGTGGCCGAGAAAAATCTTGCATCAATACTTCTGATAATATTTGAGGCATACTTATATGTTATAATTTCTTGATAATTGGCTAATCTGAGTTAGAAATACAATTTTTGCTTATCATTGGATATATTTACTTAACACTTTGAATATTCCTCACAAATAGATTATTTCAAGGTCAGGGCCAGGAAAAATAATGGCTCTGTAATGTTTTATATTATCATCCTTTTGGAGAGGAGTAGTGACTTATAATTTTGCTTTGGTATTTTTACATGTCCATCTCAAGAAAACATCATCACACTTCACACTTTCCCATTGCTGATCATTTCTGAAAATAATGAGAAGTGTTTTGTTCAGATCTGATTTACATATATAAAAAAATTTTAAAGCAGAATAAAATTTGAGAAACACTCTCTTAGACATATCTTTCAAGTGCTTGTTATCGTTATCTTTTTAAGCAATTTTAAAGTATTAAAATAGACAATTTTTTTTTTTGAGACAGAGTCTTGCTCTGTCACCCAGGCTGGAGTGCAGTGGCACAATCTCAGCTCACTGCAACCTCTACCTCGTGGGTTCAAGCAATTCTCCTGCCTCAGCCTTCTGAGTAGTTGGTACTACAGGTGCACACGCTGTCATGCCTGGCTAATATTTTGTAGAGACGGGGTTTCATTTTATAGCAAATGCTTTTTTTATTTAGGTTCTCAATATCTGCTTGCAATATTTAATTTAAAATAGTTTTTAAAATTTAGTTATCACTTGTAAAGTATTGGTAGTAATTATAAGTAGCAGACTGTAATTTCTGTTATCTGATTAAAATAAAAAATCATCTAACCTTTACATGATCATGGAATTGAAAAAGTGCCTGCCACTGGAGTCCATCTTTACCTCAAGACAATGCTGTATAGATAACGTAGTGCCACATGCAGACTCAACAGAAAGTCCATTGTACCATAACACAGAGCATATTAATACATGACTTGAATCTAAATCATGTTTAGAAATTTGTCATTTAATATACAACATATGTATGAAAAAGAAGTCTCCATAAGACATCTGATTTGGAATAGCAGCGAGTCATTTCAGAGTCATCGTTAGATATAAAACATATATATACCACTACATTCTTAGGCTATGTAACTTAAAGAAATGAAACTCAACATTTTAATATAAATTTAAGTTCGAGATTGGGAAAAATACATTAGAGTGCATTTGAAAGTAAAAATGAAAATGAGACCAAACCGAATTAGCTCAGTCCTAAAGTTGGTATTTTCACATTATTTCGTGGTTTGTCAGCATCAATAACTGTAAATTATCCAAAGATCCAAAGATATAAAAAGATCAAACACACACATTCCACACCATCTACAATGCCAACATAAAATCCCAAAATACCATCTGAGCTCAGAATAAGAAAATTCACTTTGATATTTAATATATAATCTCTTTTTGATATACCTTGTAAAAGAAACAGTTTGTATATTAAATGATAAAGTTGACTTACTTTAATTAGGGGTATTATTTTAGTGTTTTGGCAAGCTTCCTGCTTTGTGTATGTGTGTGTATGCATGCTCAAGCTGATGAGATCAGCAAAAGAAAGTAAAATCTTTTGATGATACAAATCCAGTGGTCCATATAAAGTCATTTTTTAATGGGATCCAGGGTACATCCCAAGCCAATGGTCAATTAGCACTAATATGGAAACTGGCTTCTATCATTGCTGCAACTCAGTACTTACAGTGTGCAATAACAACCTAGAATAGACCTGGTGACCAACACAAGGCCAAATGCCAAACGCCAAACCTGAATTATGATAGTTCTGCAAGCGAGCCATCTCATATTACCACAAACCTTTTATGGATGATTTCTGCAGTGTTTTTAATTATGACTAAGTAGAATCACATCATTTCTTATACGTGTATTATCTTCTCTGAACATCAATTTGATATTCATATGATATGGATATTTCTGATTGTTTGTAGCTACCCAGTTTTTTCTCAGTAGGATAATCCAGGTTTTGAATTTTACTTATTGGTTTTTAGCATGCTTTGTGAATTGTAAGCAATACAGTAGACACAGCATTCTGGATTTTGGTTTCTCCTTAAAAGGCAAGTCTATTCTTTTGCAATGTGTTACATATGCATGCATTTGATACAGAAAATTCTCTGAGAGTCAGAATCTAATTTAGTACAAAAATGCATTTCAAGGATAGGTGTGGTTACATTTAAGTTAAACCTGATGCTTGAAAAGATAATCTATGTTTAGAAATATTTGGTCAATGACTTGTCACATTGTAAAGCTGGTGCATGTATGTGTGTATATGTGCTTAGTAAATTACAAATGTATCTAGAATACAGAGCAATACTTATGGCTCTAATTCTATTCCCAGAAGTTATGTTTATATTCCCAAATAATTTTGAGGTTTTTAATTTAAAATAGAAAATGATAATATTTTACTTTATATATACATACTACTTTCCTGCTATGATAAGCAAAATTTCTAGTGACAATCAAACACATATACTTTGTAAATAGCAATATAATTATTGCTGCTTATTTTAAGGCTGAGTCTTGCATCTGTTTTTAAATAGTAGTTCTTGTTGTTATTAATAGCTAACATTTTACGTTATGAATTCAGTCTGGGTTGTTTCTCCCCATCAGACTGCTTCGTCTTTTGCTCACATAATCTTCTTATAATGGCCCTGCACCCCTGTAATTATTTACCCTCCTTATCCATCCAGTGGCTTGCTTTCATACACTATTGAACTGATTCTTCATATGAGCACAGAGACAAGTATCTATAAAAGTAGTCCCTTCCATCTATTTTCAAAATCTCAGTGTGCCAACCTTAAAGCTAATGTAACTACAGAAAAATTACTGTCCAAACATTAAAATTCTAGGTCATCAGGAACATTTTGTACAGAATTCTATCCAGACTGATTTGCATCCAAATGTTTAGATAAAATGGGGGATAAAAAAACTCATATTTTCCTCAGTTGAGTATTTTAAAAATTGAATGATTGGCAAAACAGTATATTACATCATACTTAGTGATAAACTTAGTAATAAGATATACACATACATACATATATAGATGGTTGTAGATCGATATCTATTTATATATGTATATTTAGATAGGTAGGTAGATAGATGGATAGATAGATAGATAGATCTGTATGTATAATATACCAACAAACAGGTTTATTTCATAACTACAATTATTGTGGAATAGCATGGCTTTCCACTTCAGTATGTACTAAAGGTTTTATTTGTAAATATATATATATATAAATAATATATATAGTATTTAATAATACAGCATTTATAATATTTTTTATATATATATATATATATAATATTTAGTACATACTGAAGTGGAAAGCCCTATTCCACAATAATTGTAGCCATGAAATAAAACCTTGTGGTGGTATATCATACATGCATATCTATGTATATTAAAATACTGGATTTGATATGATGCTCAATATTAACAGAAAGCAACTTCTGCTATGATTTTTATTAAGCATTTTTGAAAATAAAAGTTTAATATTAGGAATAATTTTACATATGTTGTCATGGAGATTCCTGCTTTCTTTAAGCATCAATCTGGTGTGTCAAAAACACAGCAAAACCATAGTAAATTCTCTAAAGCCCAAGATATAAAGCAATGTAAAGGCAATCCATTACACTTTCATACAACAAGTAAAGGAGTTAGCAGTATGAGAAGTATGTCAATTATTATTTTTTAAATTTCTAAATAATCTGTCTTCATTTTACAATAACAATCTCATGAGTTTTTAATACAGATTATTTAGAAACAACAACACATAAACAATAATTGACACACATCTCATACCCCTATCTCCTGTACTTATTGCCTGAAAGTATAATTGATGCATGGACTACTTTTGCATTGCTTTAGAATTTCTCAAAGCATTATTGATATTCTGGCTCACATTGTAGATGTCCTTTCTGAGGACCTGAATTTGAAAATTATGTGAATCTATTCATACATATAATTGTACATATATTTAATTTCTTACATATGCAAATGAAATTTTCTGTCAAAACTTTTTGCTAACATTGTATTGATGGCATACATCATTGGTATCTTCAAGCATTATCTTCACAGTAACAAAAAGTCACACTGAGAGAAATGTCTTACATACCAGCTGTTACAAAATGTCATTGATAATTTAGATTATTGATACAAATTGAGCAATCTGGAAGTAGTTTATAAAATACCTTTATACAAATTTATAACTATGCTAATTATACTGTCAATATACAACATATTTAGTTTTCTTTAACTATCAAGAGATCTTTGCTTTTGTGATTTAGAATAGATCAGTTTTACAAAGGATATCTTTCTTGACTTAGTACAAATCAAGTATTATTATAGTTTTGATTTAAATGACCACAGATTAGATTTTGTGTTCTCCAAAGTACATAACAAAATTCAAATACAAAAAACACACTAAGATACAGTAAGATGTTCTTACATCAGCCTCCAACTCCTCTTCATTTCTGTGTATGACACATTTTCTCCTCCATGCCAGATGTACTGAGAATTATCACTCCTTGTCCCAAGGGTCTTTTTAATATTTTCATGTGGTCCTCAAGTTTTGCTAAAGCAATTGCTGAAAGTGTTTGTGTATATATACTCTTATCTGAGAATTGGAAAGTCATAATAACACAAAGAAAAGCCTCTATATTCAAATTTTAAAGAGGCTTTAATTTATTTCAGTATGACTTGTCAATTCCTGGATGCCTATTTCATTTTTTCACTAGAGAAGTATGCAAGCTGAGTTTGGAAGACTCAGCCTGTCTGTTACTTGACTGTTTTGCAATTAATCTGTATTCTTAACCACACTGCAGCGATGGAGAGCAAAAAAAAACTTCTATTCTCTTTGGTGTGAATAATTACTTTCGAATGTGGTCGGACTGAATTTCTATTCCCCAGGAAACAGATATAGGGACATGATTAATGTGACATCATTAAATAATACAGCTACTCTACTTTTTCTATTTTCTGCCCATTAATCAGTTACCAAAGTTAACTTGCAAAAGTTAGAATGTAAGCTGAGTTTCCCACAACGGTATATTTCAGGTATGTTTGTTGTTGTTTGGACTATGAAACACAGAGTATGGTGCCCCCTCCTGCCACAGCTTAAGGGATACAAGAATGAAGTATCAGTTTACACTCGATTACCACTGTAATTTATAACATTGACTGAAGAATACTTTTTATTCTGGAGAAAAGACTGAGGAAAAAGGTGGAGGCAATGAAACATACTCCACATCATGAAAGCTGCTGATGTGACTGAGAGATTGAGATCTACCATGGAAACAGGAGTTGGGAGAATCTGAGATTGCCGATAGGAAGAAAATGTTAAAGGGGTCTCAGTGTCACTTCAGTCCAAGACGTGAACCTTGAAATATATTCTGTTCTTTATATGTTATCTTTGATTCTTTTTTTTTTTTTTTTTTTTTGAGGCAGAGTCTCGCTCTGTCGCCCGGACTGGAGTGCAGTGGCCGGATCTCAGCTCACTGCAAGCTCCGCCTTCCGGGTTTACGCCATTCTCCTGCCTCAGCCTCCCGAGGAGCTGGGACTACAGGCGCCCGCCACCTCGCAGGGCTAGTTTTTGTATTTTTTTTTAGTAGAGACAGGGTTTCACAGTGTTAGCCAGGATGGTCTCGATCTCCTGACCTCGTGATCCGCCCGTCTCGGCCTCCCAAAGTGCTGGGATTACAGGCTTGAGCCACCGCGCCCGGCCATCTTTGATTCTTAAGGTGGCATAGCTACATCGGTAATTTGTAAACTCTAAAGTCAGGTTACTTACTAACTCTTTGAATGTAGGTATTGTATACAAATTACTCTGTGTTGGTTTCATCATGTATAAAACTGGCATGAAAATAATAGTACCTAATTTATAATATTACCTGGGGGAGTAAATTAGATGAAATGTGTAAAACATGTGAAATAGTGTCAGAAAACTAGGAATCACTGTGTAACATTGTTATTGCTATCAGTTCATATCTTTAGAACCTTGTCTTCTCTCTTGTCTAATAGACATTTTGTTCTGCTGATTACCGATTGGAAAACAAGAAAAACAAGGAGATAAAGCGCACAAAGCCTTGGGGAAACATTTGATTGACTTGGGAATATTTTGGAATGTATGTTGTAATCTTGATATGTGTCAGATGGGATAATATGTTGAGACTCTTTTTAAAATTGTCATAAACTTGAAAATGTCTGTTGTTATTAAGTAATTTGTTTATAAATTTCCATTTTGATTCACTAGCAAAATTTTACTACTAGTACTACTGCTAATGATAATGATAGAATCATTACAATTCAGTGATCAGTGGTTTTTTAGCCATGTGAAAAGGAAGTGCTAATAAAAATCATGGTCTCTTCCTTTAAGGAAGGAACAAAATATACAACATATACATGAAGTTTTTATTTTGGAAGTTTTGTGAGCTCATTGAATTACATCTTTGTATCTTAGGCTAAGAACTCCTGTTTAAGGGAATTTCTCACTGAATATTTAGATATGCAACATAAAATTATTTGATCGATTTAGCCAAGTTCAAGTTTAACTTCTTCACAAAAAAATACAATTTGGTTACAATTTTATTATTATAAATCTCAAACAATACAGAGTGTAGTCTATGCTTAAGATGTTAAATTCTAAGTTTACAAATGATGGCATTCTCTAGATACAATATTAGCTGTTTTAATGTTAACCATGAAGATCTGAGACAGAAAAACTGCTTAGAATTTATTCATATATTATAAAGCCAAATGCAAGAGATAGCCTTTACACATTGATGTATCAGGCAGATGAACCAGGACTCATGTATCCCTAGATCAACCATTGATCACATTCCCTGACATGTTCCTGGCTCCAGAAGGCTTCACCAGAGACCAACACGCTTCCCCAGTGCTTTGGCATATCTGTAAAAGGGTAATATACTGGACTGGAGAACTGGGATAAGGCAGTGTTATTTTATTCTTTTTATTCATAATGTAGCCAGTAGGTTTAGATGGATTTCACAGAGCTGCAGGACTAACTGCATCCACAAGAACAAAAAAATCAAATGGACTCTTAGGAAAAAATAAAATCAGCAATACCTCAGAAAACTCCGAGTGAATAAACTGCCAACTTTTCTGTTAAAATACAACCAATGTCAACACTTTGTAATTTCTAGTTACTTTGAAAGCCAAAATCACCTTTCCTTAAATTAAAGACAATAAATGTGATTCTGTGCCAATAATTCTAGTTTCCATACAGTAGTTATAACTTTTGCCTTTGCATCGTATGTGAAATGAGGCTATGTAGACAGCACACATATGCAACATTGTGCATCAATTACTGAAGACTTTGCGGAAATATTGAAGTGCCATATCCCCTTTCCAGCAAGCCAGCAGCCTTTCTCACAAGTGAAGTCTCCATTAGGCAGCGGAACACTTGGCATAAAAATTGTTTGAGTATGACAGGCTGTATCCAGAGCTAAAATACAAATAATTCTGAAATTGGCTGCTAATTAAGGTAGTACAGCAAAATGAGGTTACCAGATACTTTCTCACTCAATGGAATTCTATTTTTCAAATACATAATATCTAAATTACCTCTTTCTTATATTATTTACTAACCTTTTTAAATTTTATTTATTTTTTTTTTGGAGATGGAGTCTTGCTCTGTCGCCCAGGCTGGAGTGCAGTGGCTGGATCTCAGCTCACTGCAAGCTCCGCCTCCCAGGTTCACGCCATTCTCCTGCCTCAATCTCCTGAGTAGCTGGGACTACAGGCGCCCGCCACCTCGCCCGGCTAGTTTTTTTGTATTTTTTAGTAGAGATGGGGTTTCACCGTGTTAGCCAGGATGGTCTTGATCTCCTGACCTCGTGATCCGCCCGTCTCGGCCTCCCAAAGTGCTGGGATTACAGGCTTGAGCCCCACCGCACCCGGCCATTATTTACTAATCTTACAAAAAGACATGAAGTAAATAATTATTTATAAAAGACTTTAAGAAAATAACTTATTAAATATAAAGCACTAATTATTATTCAGCCTGCCCACAATATTATTTTCATCATTAAAAAACTGGGATACAAGACATGAGTAGAATTCAACTTCTTTTCATCTAGCATTGTTTCTTTGTTGCATCAGAAAAACTTCCACTTTTAGGACTAAATGTCAAATGACTCATAATTGTATCTCCAAGTAAACATGGGGATTGTATTATGCTGATGAATATTTTATCTTTACTGGCGGCATTAACTTAAGAGGGTGCATGCTGTACAGACCTGGCCCTCACATTCTGAGGTTGGTAATTCTTTAAAAATCCTAATGCAGGCTGACTTCACCTCTATGCTTGGTCTATGATTTTAGTTATTGCATCTACAATAACAGCTTTTACAATTTTTAAAGGAAAGACAGACAAATATACACAAAAGTTGTTTCCAATACATGAAAGAGAGAAAAGAGGAACCTAGCTAATTGAAGAGTTGGTTATTGAAGAAACAACCCCACCCTCTTTGCTCTACTTTTATCCTATCCAAATCCTTGAGAGGCTAAAATCTACTAACTTAGAAAATTACTTTCTATTCTTACTATAATCTACATTGACATAATCACAGGACTTTTCCCCATATTCACTGTCTAGAATATAAGAGCCTTTGACTGTTCTGACAGAATAGTTAATAAGCTGCCATTTTACCTACCTTACATGCTTTCTCCTGGTGTTTTACCTAAAATATATACTTAGAAATTTTCTAAGTGGCCTGGTTCTGAAAGACACTGGAACTCATAGTGAAACATAGCTTATACACTAACCAAACAGATTCTGTGCATTGCACATAAGAAAACCTTGATTATTGTGTAGGCAGGAAAGAAAGCAAACAAATTCTGCTTTAACTCATTTGCCCATTGCATTACCATAATTTTTCCCTTCCAAATAATATGCAGATGGGACATGAGGCAACATGCTGCTGTAAATCACTGTTAGTGCTGTGGTGGTGGCAGGAAAAAACAGTTAAGGGATTCATTTTTATTCCAAGAAAATCATACTTTTCAAATCCATCTGAATCACAGCCAATGGATTACTTCTTATCTGGCTATAATAAATGTTCTTTCACCAGCCTTGTATGAAAAAAACAAAAAAACAAAAAACCACTTCATCGTATTAAAAAGTACAATGCACCTCAAGTTCAGCTAAAGTTGCCCCACTTTCAAACAAGCACCACAGCTTGTGTTTTTATAGAGGATAGGTGAACCACAGACTGGGATGTGTTTCCTGCTTTTAAACTTCCTGCATGTGTAGTCTGTAAGTGAAACTGAGCATTTTGAGGTGCATGTCTGTATAGCCATTCTGATCGCCCACTTACTTGCTGGATTTTTGAAAAATTTGTGAAAAAGTCAAGAAGGCATACTCTTCTCTAGGATGGGGAAAAGACTCTTACAGGAAGTGACAGAGGCAGTGTTATAATGTATGACACCTCTATCTCACCAAACGAAGTCTTCCTGAGAGCCCAGTAAATCCTTTGTAGTGCAATGATGGGTGAGAAAAGGAAAAATGAAATAAGTTAAATCACCTGAGCCTCAGCTCACATTCATAGCCTACCATTTAGGTCCAGGTGATAGGGCTATTCCAAGCAGGTCTAGAATTATGAAGTTCACAAATACATATTTTTGTTCAGTCTATGCCTAAAAAGCAGTAAGAATCATGTTGACATTCTATGTGTCTATATTGTATAGGTACATATCTACATTTATTTCTAGCTTTAAATCACTTCCATTCTCTAAATGCACATGTTTTTCAGCGTTAGGAAGATGAGGAATCTCAGAACTTCTAAAAGTGCTTTCTAAGGAATGAATCAGATTAAAACAACAACTAGCAAGAAAAGAAAAAAACAGAAGAAGGATGAAGTTTACATTTCAATGACGTAGTGATATCAGATCAAGAGTTAAAACCATCATTCTCAGCAAACTATCGCAAGAACTCACAAAAGCAAATACCGCATGTTCTCACTCATAGGTGGGAATTGAACAATGAGCTCACTTGAACACAGGAAGGGGAACATCACACACCAGGTCCTATGGTGGGGATGGGGGAGGGGAGAGGGATAGCATTAGGAGATATAACTAATGTAAATGATGAGTTAATGGGTGCAGCACACCAACATGGCACATGTATATATATGTAACAAACCTGCACGTTGTGCACATGTACCCTAGAACTTAAAGTATAATAATAAAAAAGTATACATGCATCAAAATATCACATTGCACTGTATAATACATACATATATTTATCAATCGAACATAAAACAAAAAATAAAAATATGAAAATAAACTAGATATAAAAACGATGGTGCTATTTCAGTGAAAAAAGCCTATTAGGCAAAGGTTTGGTTGTCAGTTTCACATGACAAGAAAGCAAAATTGGAGTAAATTTTCTGAGTGAGTTACACAAATGAAATTATGAGCTTTGGTACTTCCAACTAGATGATTACTACTTGAAAGACACAACTGTTTGGTTTGTCCTACTCATGGTGAAGTTGTAAAGATATAATATACTGAGAGAACATTAGGAGAAAAGTTGTATCCCCTATCTTATTTTTTTTTAACTGAAAAATAAAATTTCAGGTAGATCAAAGATTTAAACATAAACTATAAAATACTGGAAAGACACAAGGATTCTACTGTATTTTTTGTAACACTTAGAGGAGTAAATGTGCCTCTAAAGACTCAGAAGCTACTGAATAAAAAGTAGACAATAAAAAGTGATTACCAAATATAAAGTCGACATTATTATTTTTAAATAAGTAGATAAAGCAATAGCACTTTCATCTTCACAATGTTTAAAAAAATTATGATTGTTATTTGAAACAAATAATATACACAAAATATTTATTATATAACCCCAAACTCATAAATATAAAAACAAAAATATCCATTCTAAATAAATAGGTTGGGAATGTGTCTTTTCAAGGATTATACCATGTACTTCACAGGGAAAAGGACAAATGCCCCAAATATCATCAAAAGGTGCTCTGTTTGTTTGAGACTTGACTTACCATTAAATACATTCATAGTATATTAATAAAATATTAACTTTATGTATGTATATAATTACATGCATGTACATACATATGTATATATATATATACACATATGTACACAAGATGTTTTAAGGAAAAAAACTGCTCTCATATTCTGTGGATGAAATTTAAACATAATTGGAGTGACTTTTGTCAATAACTACCAAAATTTAAAACACACATTCCCTTGGACCCAAAAATTGTACCTTAACGAGTTTATTCTATGATTGATTATACTTCCATAGAAATCATATAGAGCAATTTTGAATGCGACATTCTCTAAAGTAGAAAAATATATACATAAACATGCATCAATAAATATGTATATGGAAATATGTCCATGATTATTTGTTAAATTGTTACATAGAAAAAAAAGTAACACAATGTTTGATTGATAATGTGTTAAAATACAATTGTCTGTGCATAAAACACATTTTGCACAAATCCACAATAGACTGTTTAAGTCCTTTCTGAAGTTTGTGGTGCTTTGGCTCTCTTACTTTTCAATTTATAATCTTCTCATATGGTTTGGAATCTTTGTATAAGAATATATGATGTTTATAATGAAAAAAAAACTGTGGTTTTTATGAATTTCAAAAATTGAGTTTGGTACACTAAATGTGTTTACCCCATGGTTTTTAAAACTGAGTTGTATAAAAATTACATCTTGTTAAAAAATATAAAATTTCTAACGCTAAGCTTATGATTTTTGATGTAGTAGAGTTTACAAAATTGGAAAAGTAGTAAATTAAGAATCAGAAATGAAGTTTTCTGACTTCAATTCTTGTTTTAAATCTATGCTTCATTATTTACCACTTGTGTGTCAACTATGTCAATGTGTTCTCGGAAGCTTGCTTTTTTACCTTTTAAAATGTATTAAGATAATTGTCCTCTATGTTGTAATGTTATATGATTAAATAGAGGAAAGCATGAAAAAGTGCTTTGTCATTTATTTTTGAAGCTATTCTTATCTATTGTATTTAGGATATACCGAGCTTCACTATCTTTATGCTACTGCAATAAGAGACAAAACAAGGCTAAATTTTATTAATAATTACATGAGTCAGCTGGCTCTAGCCGCTGCCTTTCGGTGTAAGACTTGAAACTGTCTTAAAAATCATTTTCACTTGATTTGTAGATGTTTCCTGTGTTCCATGGACAAGTTTTCTCAAACTCTGTGGCCTCTAGTGTTTCTACTAATCAGCAAGAAATTCCCTAAACATAAAAGCAACTCTAGTAGTGCCCACTAGCTCAACAGGAATCTCTGAATGCATCCAGCCACTCTTTATGGCATTGCTACTAGCAGGTTCCTGCATGCTATCACCGTTGGTGCCTCATGAAAGGGAAATAATCGCTTTCAAGAAGACTCTTGGGTGACAACAGTTACATTAGGTTCTGTTTTCTTTTTGTTTTGCTTTATTTTCTAGCAAATTTTCTCCAAGGCACTGAGACACAAATCACTGGAGATGAACAAATCTGTTTTGTCTTCATGCTTTGGGCAAAGCTAGTCCTTTCTTCCAAAACTTGCATTATCAACAGCGTTTCTCGGTTCTCTTGGATTATGATATACCTTGGTAGACCATGTAGATTGTCATAAATAAGCTCCTATAAGAGGCTTATAAACATGTTGGACATATTGACTACTTTTGGAAAATAGCTCATTATAAAAGGGATTTGCCCCTTTTTGTTGTTTGTTTGTTTTTGAGATGGAGTCTCACTTTTGTCACCCAGGCTGGAGTGCAGTGGTGTGATCTTGACTCACTGCAATGTCTGCCTCCCAGGTTCAAGCTATTCTCATGCCTCAGCCTCCTGAGTAGCTGGGATTACAGCCCACCAAGCCCGGCTAATTTCTGTACTTTTAGTAGAGATGGGGGTTTCATCATTTTTGGCCAGGCTGGGATTTGTACATTCTTAATGTCCACACCTTATGTACACACATACAAGTATAATACATATACTTCTACATAAAATATCTTTCTGCTTTTTCAAAGAATAAAAGAGAAAAAGAAATTTTGAGAGTATTTGAAAATGTATTCCTAAATTCCTAGCAGGTTTTGTAA
Organism: Trachypithecus francoisi; assembly: GCF_009764315.1. NCBI lineage: Eukaryota > Metazoa > Chordata > Mammalia > Primates > Cercopithecidae > Trachypithecus > Trachypithecus francoisi. The sequence goes on from NW_022681469.1 coordinate 65,856,980, forward strand.
CCCCACAAATTCTGTTCTCTCATAATAGCTGTTCTGTATACCTCTCACAGAGTTATCTGAAAGTTCAAATGAAATAAATGTGCAGAATGCTGTTTGTTAACAATGGTGGAAAACATAAAGTATAATAAACCCATAGCACCAAGATGCTGTATCTACAATTATGTCTCTACAATTCACGCTGACTGCACAAACCAAGATATGAAGCTCATTGTTCACATAGAATGAATTTATACCTCTATTCAAAATATATTACATCATGGCAAAAGGCTAGAGACTCAGCGTTAGGTCTTTAACTAACAGAAGGATCAAGAGCGAAAATGTATTCCATGCCAATTATGAACAAATTGGATAATATTAATTTATCCATGCACTGAACAAGATAGCTTTTGGGTAAAATACGCCAAGGCATTATTTCATAAACTTGGTAATTAATCTTTCTGAACTCGAGATCCATCTTCAAAATATGAAGGGAAATGATTTAGTCTGGTTCAGAAGTGTATTGTCTTCTGACTTCTAACGGCTCTATGAAATAGGCAATTGGGAGAACATACACTAAAAACAGAGCCAGCTCTGTATAAAGAAAATGCTTCCATTTAGAAGGTACTGAAAATAAGCGTATGGTATTAATGGCATTTTGAAGATAATTTTTTTAAACTGGGAACTCTATTTTAGAGGTTTACATGATTTTTAATGAAATAGGAAAACTCATGCATCCCACACATCTCCAATTCCTGGAAATTTTTTTCATAATACAATATGAGAAGATAATAAAACATTTGACTGCCGTAATTTCCTGGGGAATATAAAAATATATTTGTTTTCCATATATTTTCACTCAGAAAACCACTTAACACACCATCAAGATGAATCACACAGACTATTTCATTTGGCAGTTAGTTATATCTTCTTTAATTTTAAAAAGTGTTTGCTAAGGTTGGGTGTAAATTATGAGTAACACTATGTGTGTCTACTCCTTCAGGGTTCTGTCATCGTTTTGGTTGAATTCTATTAGTTATACCTTGCATTTGGTAGTTGTTATGTCTGAAGACACACAAGTGTGCTTTGGCTCTCCAATATATATTTAATTCAAAACTATCATGCAAGTGATGAAAGAAATACTATTTTGAGATTCTGTGGGCTACTATGTACCACATGGTCTGCTTCAAAAGATCACAGATATCATTCTTGCAGTAGATAATTCACAGAGGAAACGTGCAGGTTTTAAGTCATTGCTTTCTGTCACTGTTTTGCTCTGAGATTTAACTAGATTCATGTGTTTAGTGAAATTTGTAAAAAGAAACAGGCTCATACTATTTGATATCTATAGGGGAAAGAGCCTTGTCTAAAATTAGCTTTTTAGGACAGATATGTCCATAGCCACAAATGAAAAGAATTTTAAATTAAAAAAAAAATTGAAAAGAGTGATTGAATGGAAAATTCAGGTTGTGTTTGCCAAAACTAAAGAGCACTGTTTAGTCATAAAAATAGCTTGAATTTCCATGTGAATTTATTATTTTCAAAATATTTCATAAATGCTATCTCATTTAATCCTTAACAATCAATTCCTCATGTAACTAGGGCATGTGCAACAATAATAAAAATAATAAAATGAGAACAATTAATAGTCTTTCTATGTGCCAGTCTCCTTTCTGCATGCCTAAAAATAATTTTTTATCATTAAATAAATTTAATAATTTATTTATTATATGAGTTACTCTGTAAGTTAGGTACTATTTATATCACCCTTTTACATTAAAAACCAAAAAAAGTGAAGAAAAGGGAGATTAAATAAATTGTCCAACAAAACAAAACTAGTAAGTAGAGGATCCAGACATTCTACTAATGTCACCTCAATAATAGGCAAGCCAGGCTAGGGTCATTTAGTTATTTTGAAAAGTATATATGTTTTTTTTTTTTTTTTTGGATATACTTTTAAGATTAAAGAAAGAAAAAGATACTTCAGAGACCTTCATCTACTGATTAAACTGAGGATAAATTAACAACATTTTAGTGTAATATGCTTTCATCTCTAGTAATGATCACTCTTCAATTTTCTAATTTTTTTAATTGACAGATATAATTGTATATATTTATCATGTATAACACATTCTTTTGGAGTAAGATACATTGTGGAATAAATAAATTTAGCTAGTTAATATAGCTATTACCTCACAGTTACCTTTTTTGCGGAGAAAAAAGAACTTCACATCCATTATTTTAGGGCTTTTCAAGAATACAACATATTGTTTAATATAGTTACCAAGTTACACAATAGACCTCTTAAAGCCCATTCTCCTATCTGAAATTTTGAATCCTTTGAACAACATCTACCAACCTCCCTTCCCTAACCATTTCAGCCCCTGATAACAAACATGAGATAAACTTTGTTAGGTTCTACATATGAGTAAAATTATTTGATATTTGTCTTTCTGCGCCTAATTTATTTCACTCAACATAGTGTTCTTCAGGTCCATACATATTGTCCCATATTGCATAATTACCTTTTGTTTTAGGGCTGAATAGTGTATATATACCACATTTTCTTTAGCCATCCATTCATTTATTGATGGACATTTAGGTTGATTCCATATCGTGACTGTTGTGAGTAATGCTGTAATAAACAAAGCAGTGCAGATATCTCTTTGACATACTCATTTCATTTGCTTTGCACATGTATTCAGTAGTGGAATGGCTGGATCATGTGGAAGATTTATTGTTAATTTTTTAAGGAACCTCCATTCTGTTGACCGTAATGGCTGCACCACATTATATTTCCACCAAAAGTGGAACAAAAAATGTTCTCTTTTCTTGCCACATCCTCACTAAACTCATTATATTTTGTATTTTTTATAATACCATTTTAATAAACATGTAGTGTTAATTTTCATTTCACTGATAATTAGTAATATTGAACATTCCTTGCTGACCATCTGCATGTTCTCTGCAGAGAAATTTCTATTCAGGACCTCTGTCAATCTTTTACTTGGGTTATTTGTTCTCTTGCTATTGGGTTCTTTGAGTCCCTTATATATTTTGAATATTACCCCTTATCAGATGTGTAGATGTGTAGTTTTCTCTTTCCTGTATTGATTTTTGTTTCTGTGCAGAAGATTTTTAGTTTGATGTAACTTCACCTGTCTAGTTACTCTTTTCTTGCCTATGCCTATAGTGTCATGTTCAAAAAATTATTGTCCAGGCTAATATCATGGAAATTTACCCATATATTTTCTTCTAGAAGTTTTATAGTTTGGGGTCTTACATTTAAGTTTTCAATTCATTTTGAGTTGATTTTTGTGTATTGTGAGAGTTAAGAGTCTACATTTATCCTTCTGAATATGGACATCCAGTTTTTCTAACAGCATTTATTGGAGTCTGTCCTTTCCTCATTGTGTGTTCTAGGAGTCTTTTCTGGAAATCAGTTAACTGTAAATGCATGAATTTATTTCTCAGCTCTCTGTTATCTTCCATTGATCTCTGTGTCTGTTTGATGCCACTGCCATACTGTTTTGGTTTCTATAGCTTCATAATATACTTTGAAGACAGGTAATTTGAAGCCTCCAGATTTGTTATTTTATTCAAGATTATTTGGCGTTTAGGGGTCTTTCGTTTTTCTGCACAAATTTTAGGATTGTTTCCTTCTAATTCTGTTAAAAATGCTACTTTGTTAGAGATTGCATTGATTCTGTGTATCTCTTTGGGTAGTAGGACATTTTAATAATATTGATTATTTTAATATATGAATACATATCTTTCTATTTATTTGTGTCTTTTTCAGTGTCTTTCATCAGTGCTTTCTAGGTTTTAGTGCAGAGATCTTTCACCTCCTTAGAAATTTATTCCCAAGTGTTTTACTTTTGTTAACTATTGTAAATGGGATTGATTTCTTGATTCTTTTTTCAGACAATTTGTTGTTAATGTATGGAAATGCTACTGATTTTTGTATGTCGAGTTGTGTCCTGCAACTTTCCTAAATTTATTTTGTAGTTCTAAGTTTTTGGTGAAGTCTTTAGGGTTTTCTACATGTAAAATTACATCATCTGCAAACAGGAATAATTTAATTTCTTTCTTTCCAATTTGAATGACTTTTTTCTTGCCTAACTTCGCTGGTGAGGACCTCAAGTACTAAGATAAATAGATGTGATGAGAATGGGCATCTTCACCTTGTTCCAGATCTTAGGGGAAAAGCTTTCAACTTTTTCCCATTGAGTCTGATGCTAGCTGTGGGTGTGTCATGTATGACCTTTATTGAGATATGTTTCTTCTGTATCTAATCTGTTGAAAGTTTTTTATTATAAAAGGATGTTGAATTTTGTTAAGGCTGTTTCTGCCTGATTGAAGTAATCATGAATTTTATCTTTCATTCTGTTAATGTGATATAACACATTTATTTATTTGCATATGATGAAATATTCTTGCATCACTGGGATGAATCCCACTTTACCATGGTGAGTGATTTCTTAAATATGTTGTTGAATTTGGTTTGGTAGTGTTTTGTTAAGAATTTTTACATCTTTTTTCATCAGGGATATTTGTCTACACTTTTCTAATAATGATCACTTTAATACACTTCTCAAAATGTTCATGAGTGTTTCCTGATACAGATTCAAGACTGTACCCTTCTATAAGTGCAGCATTGTTAGAAAGTAGATGAACAATCAAGGACCATACTTCCCCTTATATCCGTTTTTGGCTGTAAGACTGGTTTGCCCAAATAAAATGTGACCCAAGGTGATTTGGAAGAAACCTTTCCTACCATCTGTTTTCCCATATGCCTATTAAAAATTGATGACCAAAGAAAATTTTGAAAGCTTTTGTTGAGGTTGGAAGACCTGCTAGCCAATTTGGACTATCCATTTTGAATTTCATGAGTGGTATGCCATGATTTTGGATTATGAATTTTGGAAATTGTTTCTTTAAGACTTTTCTTAACCTAGCTTATACAAAAGCCTGTTCAGTGAGTTACAATTTTAAAAGTCAAAAAATGAACACAAATTTCAAGTTACAAAAATTGTAAAACTGTTGTATTTGTATAGGTGAGGCAGGATGGGAAAGGGGCTTTCTAGTCTTGTTTACCTTTCTGGGCTTTTGAAACTCTCTGATTTTTCTACCAGCTCAGCCATGTAATTAAAGAGATATGACACTCTATTTTTAGAATTACTTCTGAAATATGAAAATGATAATGTATAATTCCAAACTAGTAGATAAAAATGAAAAAATCTATCAAACAGGTGACAGAAAACAAGTATAATAAAAATATTGAAAAAGCCTAAGAATTAGATAATAGGGAAAGTTTTAATATATCAGTAATTTCAGGACATTTATATCCCAAGGGGAAAAAAAAAAAACTTTTGTATCTAGCAATATGGAAAACTGGATGTCCAGATAAACTTTCCAAATAAAGAATATATTAAAGTATTAATATTGATGAAATATTAACTATGGAGGGTTGCTAAATAATGTCAATGACAATGGTTCAAATTCTTTGAATTCCCACACAAAAACAGACTAAAATGATTTAGCAAAGACAAAAACTCATGGATAACTTTTACAATGAATCTAGGTGGTAAGTTTTTCCTATGGGTTCAAATATATAAGTAGTGTGAATATATCATGAAAAGCACAAACCCCACATGGCATCCATATTGGTGAGGCAGAAACCAAGGGAAACTACGACGCATCTGACAGACCTGAAAGCAGTAGACATCTCTATGGGTTATCTTGATACCAGCTGCTGAAATGGTGTTGGTGGTGGTAGAGGGAGGAACATTGCTCAATGAAATAGTGTATTGGTGCAAGGGCTCCCTAGTAAGCACCGGAGGGCTAGATAAACCTAGGCTTTAAGATCTCCCCACACTGACTAACTTCTTCCCAAGACAGAACAACAAAGAGAGAAAAAATTGCTGAGAGTACAGAAAAAGTAATAATAATGAGATATAAACAACAAAGAGAAAGAAAAGAAAAAGTTGAGACAAAAGTGGAGTAAAGGTAGGAGACCTAGAAAATCTGAGAAAGCAAGTCACTCTTTGTTTAGACTATTAAAAAACAACAGAAAATGGAATGACTGCAGGTTGGACAGTCCCTGATCCAAGACATTTAAAAACTTAAGAAAAACACATTTTTAAAAATAAAAATAAGCAACAGATAATTGTCAAGGTAAAATCCCAACATGTGTATTATTTTCATAGAAAAGATAATTAAGGCCAGTTGTGGTAGCTCACACCTGTAATCCTAATTCTTTGGGAGACCCAGGCAGGTGGATCCCTTGAGGCCAGGAGTTTGAGACCAGTCTGGGCAATATGGTGAATTCCCATCTCTTCTAAAAATACAAAAATTAGCTAGGTGTGGTGGTGCACACCTGTAATTCCAGCTACTCAGGAGGCTGAAGCAGAAGAATTGCTTGAACCCGGGAGGTGGAGGTTGCAGTGAATGGAGATCGCAACACTGCCCTCCAGCCTGGGCAACAGAGTGAGATTCTGTCTCAGAAAAAAAAAAGATAATTAGGTATAAAATAATATCCACACAGAAAATAAAAATTTTAAGATGGGTTTTAGCCATTTAAAATGTTATACAACAAAGCAAAATAAATGGGAATGAGATAAAAACAGAAATAAGGTGCTACAATTTGGGGGGGAAAACAGAAATAAAGAAAAATCACTTTATAAAAGACAACCAGGAGAAACACAGGTAAATAGGCAGAACATAACATAAAAATACCTTTTGTGATTTAGAAGATTAAAAAGGAAAATTTAAAAAATCAAGATAAATAAAGAGACAAGAATTGAATAAAAAGTAACAAGTATTGAAGCTGGGCAAAGATGATCTAAAAAAATGTATTAAAAAAATTTTTCCTGATTTTAAAAAAATGGAAATTCATACTGAAAAAATTGCATTTTTATAGCAAAAAAAGCACATTAAATACCTAAGAATCTTGATCTAGAATGACTGAGCTCAAGACATACTCTAATAAAATATTGAACTTAATATATTAAAACAAAAGCTCATTTGAGCAGTAAGACAAAAACAGTAAATAACTTATACAGTATAGAAAATTAGATTGTCATTAGACCTTTCACAGGCAATGCTTTTGTCAGAAAAATAGAGTAATATATTTAATATACTCAATATAAGAAGATAAATGACTTACCAGTATAACAGCATGAGCAAACTATAATCAACATGGAAGAATTCAGGGAATTATTGAGCCTTCCTGAGAAATCTACTAGGAAATAGTATTCAGGCAACCAAAATGGGTATATAGGCACCAATATGAGAAGGGTAGTAAGAATTAAACATAGAGTTATCTATAGAATTATAATTGAAGAAAGGTTAAGCATGAAGAACAGTATGCAATAACTCTATGCTTAGTCAATATAGATATAGCACAACTATTAAACCTGAGGGAAATCAGAAAAGCATATGCAAACAGTTAAACTCTTCTCAGTAATTCTATAGGTGATGTGTATACTGTTTTTCTGATAAAGTTATGTATAATTTTAGATAAATTAAAACAGTATTTATAGAATATACAAAATTTATAATCTCTGGTGCACTAAAGAATTTAATTATCTGTGTAAAAAAGGGGAGATATAAATGTAATAGAGCAGAGAATATACAAAAAGGGCTGTGGTCCTAAAGTTGAGTGGAAGTATTAGTAAGATCTCATGAAGCATAATATCTTCTAAAAATGTGTATCCATTGACTGTCTATCCATATCTATCTACCTATCTATTCATGTAGCCATCAACCTATCTCCTTAGCTCAGTCAACTCCAGAGGCCCATATAGTATGACGAACCTTGAATAAATAAACATCCTTATTACCCAGATGGAGGTTTTAATTACTTATACCACTAAGAACAGTGAGTATCTCTCCCAGAAATAGCTGATTCCAGTTTCAGAGGGGAAATGTCCAATACAAGCATGGAATATGGTGTCAACAGGATAGAGGCAAAGGTATCAAAGACTTCCAGGGTCACATTTAAAAGAAACAAAAGCCAATTCAAAGAGGTCACTCATGCTAAAAACAGAACAATTTAAGTTTTGAACGTGATTATAATTACAACTGATAAAAAAAGTCATGTATGTTGGGATGCATATTATTGATTTCTAATTACGTATATCACATCCAATTATGTTTCAGATTTTTAAAATTTTTTATCATTCTAGATAATTAACATGGAGTTCAGATCTTAATCTTTTGTTTAAATTTTTAACACCGAAGGAAACATATATTTTGTATTTTTTAAATCTTGGAATAAAGTTGAGAAATCATGTGAAAGAGATGCTAAAATGACTAAATAATTGCTACAAGGCTTCTCCAAATGACCACAGTTTGAGTGACAGGTAAATTTTTATAAGGTTTCTAGAGACTCCTAGGGGGTGAGGGAGGGAGGAGAAAAAGGACTGAAAAAGTATATATTGGGTACTATGCTCACTACCTGGGTGACAGGATCAATTGTACATCATGCAATATACACATGTAACAAATCTGCACATGTGCCCTCTGAATCTAAAATAAAAGTTGAAATTAAAAAAAAAAAAAACTGGTTAGGGGAAAAAATGTTTTCTTTATATTTAAAAAGATAAAGGGAGCTAGCGTAGGTAGAAAAGAGAATGAATTAAAGATATGATCCTAGGTTACTCTAATATTCAATTAGGGAGCTGAAGATGGAGCAAACAAAGGCACTGGGATGAATTGGGAAGTGGAGTGGGTAAGATCCCGGAGATGGTTTTAACCTTGAAGCTGATAGCAATTTCAAGCAAGAAAAGATGAAAATGTTTTCAAATGCCGGAAATAAATATTTGCTTGACTAAATAAATACTTGGTTTTAAGTATATAAAAGTATATAAGGTATATACAGTATATAAAAGTCCTCACTTGAGGACTGAGAACTGACAACTGGATTTAATGAGGTAGTGTTTGTTGGTGACCTAGTAGAACAGCAATTTTGTTGAAATAGCAGAGCAGAGGCGTAATTGAAAATGATTCAAAGGAAAATGAAAAAAGAAGAAATAGAAGACAGGTACCTCAAGCACTTTCTGGAGAAAGATGTGGGACCAAAGGAGACGCATGTTTCTGTTTTGAAAAGAAAAGGAAAGAGAAAAACTCTCAATAAGAAATACAAGTTTTATTGTCTAAAGTGTAGTTTTGTAATTATGGGAAAATAGTCAATTACTCTGATGACAACATGAAGATATCTTGATTTTGAGATTAAGTTATTGTCTCAGTATGATTTTTATGGATCAATTAACATAAGAGTTAATTGACTTAATGACTGACAAGTCTTGTCTCTTTCCTCGTTTTTAACAAAAGCTATCCAAATTTTATTTTTTATTAAGCTAGATAGCTATCAATGGAAAAGTCACCCCTGCATATTATCTGCTTTTCAATACTTTAAAGTGTTTTGTTTAAAAACTTCATTGAGAGTAATAGTGCTTCTACTTTCTTAAAGCAAAGGGATTTGAGATTTCCATAAGGATTTTTTTCTCTAAGTCACAGAACTATACATCTCTTTCCCTCAAGCTTTATTGGATAGAATTGCATAATAAAATATGTTGACATATATGAATTCACCCAAATATATGTACCATTTCCTTTTCTTTATAGCATATGCCAAATCACTATTTTACTCACCCAAAAACTCTCTATATAGAATAATCTGTTCCACTCACAACTCAAGAAAAGTATGAATCAATTATAATGTTATTCTTCTTGTGCCAAATCTTCATTACTACCATCTACAACTATAGATGAAGTAATAACATACATATCTCATTTCAGACCTCATTACTTAATGCATTATGATATTCAAGTGCTTATGCTTTTTCAGTTATTCACATCTCATGAAAGCATTCAAGTCTTGCCAAAGTCTTTGAGTCTTAGGAAATCCCATGGGGGATTATAAATTAGATGAAACCAATAAGTCTTCAGTGTTTTTATGTACTTAAATCTACATTTTCTGCCAGGCTCTGTAATATTTAATAATCATAGTTGAAAGGATAGGGGTCTACCTGAAACAGTCTGCCTAGAACTTAAATGAAGGATTGCATCATTCCATGATGGCCGAATAGAATCAGCTCCTGTCTGGAGCTCCCAGCATGATTGATGCAGAAGACGGGTGAGTTCTGCATTTCCAACTGAGATACCTGGTATATCTCACTGGGACTGGTTGGACAGTGGGTGCAGCCCACCAACAGTGAGTTGAAGCAGGATGGGGCGTTGCCTCACCTGGCAAGTGCAAGGAATTGGGGGATTTCCCTTTCCTAGCCAAGGGAAGCTGAGACAGACAGTACCTGGGAAATCAGAACACTCCCACCCTAATACTGCACTTTTCCAATGGTCTTAGCAAATGGCACACCAGGAGATTATATCCCGAGCTTGACTTGGCAGGTCAGACGTCCACGGAGCCTTGCTCACTGCTAGCACAGCTGTCTAAGATTGAACTGCGAGATGGCAGCCTGAGCTGGAGGAGGAGTGTCCGCCATTGCTGAGACTTGAGTAGGTAAACAAAGCAGCCGCCAAGCTGGAGCTGCATGGAACTCACAGCAGCTCAAGGAAGCCTGCCTGCCTCTGTAGACTCCACCTCTGGGGGCGGGGCATAGCTGAACAAAAGGCAGCAGAAACTTCTGCAGTCTGATAGTTCTTTTTTTTTTTTTTTTTGAGACAGAGTCTCGCTCTGTCGCCCAGGCTGGAGTGCAGTGGCCGGATCTCAGCTCACTGCAAGCTCCTCCCCGCCGGGTTTAGGCCATTCTCCTGCCTCAGCCTCCCAAGTAGCTGGGACTACAGGCGCCTGCCACCTCGCCCAGCTAGTTTTTTGTGTTTTTTAGTAGAGACGGGGTTTCACCGTGTTAGCCAGGATGGTCTCGATCTCCTGACCTTGTGATCCGCCCGTCTCGGCCTCCCAAAGTGCTGGGATTACAGGCTTGAGCCACCACGCCCTGCTAGTCTGATAGTTCTGAAGACAGCTGTGGTTCTCCCAGTACAGAGTTTGAGCTCTAAGAATGGACAGACTGCCTCCCCAAGTGGGTCGCTGACCCCCGTGTAGCCTAACTGGGAGACACCTGCCAGCAGGGGCCTAATGACACCTCATACAGCTGGGTGCCCCTCTGAGATGAAGTTCCCAGAGGAAGGATCAGATAGCAATATTTGCTGTTCTGTAGCCTCCGCTGGTGAAACCCAGGCAATCAGGTTCTGGAGTGGACCTCCAGCAAACTCCAATAGACCTGCCACTGAGGGTTCTGACTGTTAGAAGGAAAACTAACAAACAGAAAGGAATAGCATAACATCAACAAAAAGGACATCCACACCAAAACCCCATCTATAGGTCACCATCATCAAAGATCAAAGGTAGACAAAACCAAAAAGATGAGGAGAAGCCAGAGCAGAAAAGCTGAAAATTCTAAAACCGGAGTGCCTCTTCTCCTCCAAAGGATCACAACTCCTTGCCAGCAACGGAACAAAACTGGATGGAGAATGACTTTAACGAGTTGACAGAAGTAGGCTTGAAAAGGTCGATAATAACAAACTTCTCTCAGCTAAAGGAGGATGTTCGAACCCATCGCCAGGCACCTAAAAACCTTGAAAAGTTTAGACAAATGACTAACTAGAATAAACAGTGTGGAGAAGACCTTAAATGACCTGATAGAGCTGAAAACCATGGCACAAGAACTACATGACTCATGAATAAGCTTCAATAGCAGATTGGATCAAGGGGAAGAAAGGGTATCAGCGATTGAAGATCAAATGAATGAAACGAAGTGAGAAGAGAAGTTTAGAGAAAAAAGAGTAAAAAGAAATGAACAAAGCCTCCAAGAAATATGGGACTATGTGAAAAGGCCAAATCTACGTTTTATTGGTATACCTGAAAGTGACTGGGAGAATGGATTCAAGTTGGAAAACATTCTTCAGAATATTATACAGCAGCACTTCCCCAACCTAGAAAGGCAGGCCAACATTCAAATTCAGGAAATACAGAGAACACCACAAAGATACTCCACAAGAGGGGAAACCCCAAGACACATAACTGTCAGATTCACCAAAGTTGAAATGAAGGAAAAAAATGTTAAGGGCAGTCAGAGAGAAAGGTCGGGATACCCACAAAGGGAAGCCCATCAGACTAACAGTGGATCTCTCAGCAGAAACTCTACAAGCCAGAAGATAGTGGGGAACAATATTCAACATTCTTATAGAAAAGAATTTTCAACCCAAAATTTCATATCCAGCCAAACTAAGCTTCATAAGTGAAGGAGAAATAAAATCCTTTACAGAGAAGCAAATGCTGAGAGATTTTGTCACCACCAGGCCTGTCTTACAAGAGCTCCTGAAGGAAGCACTAAACATGGAAAGGAACAATCGGTACCAGTCACTGCAAAAAAATGCCAAATTGTAAAGACCATCAATGCTAGGAAGAAACTGCATCAACTAACGAGCAAAATAACCAGCAAGCATCACAATGACGGGATCAAATTCACACATAACAATTTAAACCTTATATATAAATGGGTTGAATGCCCCATTTAAAAGACACAGATTGGCAAATTGGATAAAGAGTCAAGACCCATCAATGTGCTGTATTCAGGAGACCCATCTCATGTGCAGAGACACACGTAGGCTCAAAATAAAGGGATGGAGGAAGATCTATCAAGCAAATGGAAAACAAACAAACAAAAAAAGCAGAGGTTGCAACCCTAGTCTCTGATAAAACAGACTTTAAACCAGCAAAGATCAAATGAAACAAAGAAGGTCATGATGTAATGGTAAAGGGATCAATTCAAAAAGAAGAGATAACTATCCTAAATATATATTCACCCAATGCAGGAGCACTCAGATTTTTCAGACAAGTCCTTAGAGACCTACAAAGAGACTTAGACTCCCACAGAATAATAATGGGAGACTTTAACACCCCATTGCAATATTAGACAGATCAACGAGACAGAAGGTTAACAAGGATATCCAGGACTTGAACTGAGCTGTGCACCAAACGGACGTAATAGACATCTACGGAACTCTCCACCCCAAATCCACAGAATATACATTCTTCTCATCACCACATCACACTTATTCCAAAACTGGCCACACAGTTGGAAGTAAAGCACTCCTCAGCAAATGTAAAAGAACAGAAATCACAACAAACTGTCTCTCAAACCACAGTGCAATCAAATTAGAACTCAGAATTAAGAAACTCATTCAAAACTGCACAACTACATGGAAACCGAACAACCTGCTCCAGACCTACTACTGGGTAAAGAATGAAATGAAAGTGGAAATAAAGATGTTCATTGAAACCAATGAGAACAAAGACACAACCAACATATGAGTTACATTTAAAGCAGTGTGTAGAGGGAAATTTATAGCACTAAATGCCCACAAGAGAAAGCAGGAAAGATCTAAAATCGACACCCTAACATCACAATTAAAAGAACTAAAGAAGCAAGAGCAAACACATTCAAAAGCTAGCAGAAGACAAGAAATAACTAAGATCAGAGCAGAACTGAAGGAGATAGAGACACAAAAAAACCTTTCAAAAAATAAATGAATCCAGGAGCTGGTTTTTTGAAAAAATCAACAAAATAGATAGATGGCTAGCAAGACTAATAAAGAAGAAAAGAGAGAAGAATCAAATAGATGCAATAAAAAATGATAAAGGGGATATCACCATGATCCCACATAAATACAAACTACCATCAGAGAATACTATAAACACCTCTATACAAATAAACTAGAAAATCTAGAAGAAATTGATAAATTCCTGGACAAATACACCCTCCCAAGACTAAAAAGAGGAAGAAGTTGAATCCCTGAATAGATCAATAACAGGCTTTGAAATTAAGGCAATTATTAATAGCCTACCAACCAAAAAAAGTTCAGGAACAGATGGATTCACAGCTGAATTCTACCAGATCTAAAAAGAAGAGCTGGTACGATTCCTTCTGAAACTATTCCAAACAATAGAAAAAGAGGGAATCCTCCTTAACTCATTTTATGAGGCCAGCATCATCCTCATACCAAAGACTGGAAGAGACACAATAAAAAAGAGAATTTCAGACCAATATCCCTGATGAACATCGATACAAAAATCATCAGGAAACTACTGGCAAACTGAATCCAGCAGCACATCAAAGAGCTTATCCAATACGATCAAGTTGGCTTCATCCCTGGGATGCAAGGCTGGTTCACCATATGCAAATCAATAAACATAATCCATCACATAAACAGAACCAAAGACAAAAACCACATGATTATCTCAAGAGATGCAGAAAAGGCCTTCACAAAATTCAGTAGCCCTTCATGCCAAAAGCTCTCAATAAACTAGGTATTGATGGGATGTATCTCAAAATAATAAGAGCTATTTATAGCTATTTATGACAAACCCACAGCCAATATCATACTGAATGGGCAAAAACTGGAAGCATTCCCTTTGAAAACTGGCACAAGACAGGGATGCCCTCTCTCACCACACCTATTCAATATAGTGTTGGAAGTTCTGGCCAGGGCAATCAGGCAGGAGAAAGAAATAAAGGGTATTCAATTAGGAAAAGAGGAAGTCAAGTTGTCCCTGTTTGCAGATGACATGGTTGTATATTTAGAAAACCCCACTGTCTCAGCCCAAAATATCCTTAAGCTGACAAGCAACTTTAGCAAAGTCTCAGGATACAAAATCAATGTGTAAATATGTCAAGCATTCCTATATACCAATAGCAGACAGAGAACCAAATCATGAGTGAACTCCCATTCACAATTGCTTCAAAGAGAATAAAATACCTAGAAATCCAACTTACAAGGAATGTGAAGGATCTTTTCAAGGAGAACTACAAACCACTGCTCAATGAAGTAAAAGAGGACACAAATGGAAGAACATTCCATGCTCATGGATAGGAAGAACCAACATTGTGAAAATGACCATACTGCTCAATGTTGTTTATAGATTCAGTGCCAACCCCATCAAGCTACCAATGACTTTCTTCACAGAATTGGAAAAAAACTACTTTAAAGTTCATATGGAACCAAAGAAGAGCCCACATTGCCAAGACATCCTAAGCCAAAAGAACAAAGCTGGAGACATCACGCTACCTGACTTCAAACTATACTACAAGGCTACAGTAACCAAAACAGCATGGTACTGGTACCCAAATAGAGATACAGTCCAATGGATCATAACAGGGGCCTCAGAAGTAACATCACAAATCTACAACCATCAGATCTTTGACAAACCTGACAAAAACAAGAAATGGGGAAAGGATTCCCTGTTTAATAAATGGTGCTGGGAAAACTGCTTAGCTATATGTAGAAAGTTGAAACTGCATCTCTTCCTTACACATTATACAAAAATTAATTCAAGATGGATTAAAGACTTAAATGTTAGACCTAAAACCATAAAAATCCTAGAAGAAAACCTAGGTAATACCATTCAGGACATAGGCATGGGCAAGGACTTCATGACTAAAACACCAAAAGCAATGGCAAAAATTGACAAATGAGATCTAATTAAACTCAAGAGCTTTTGCAAAGCAAAAGAAACTACCAGCAGAGTGAACAGGCAACCTACAGAATGGGAGAAAATTTTTGTAATCTACCCATGTGACAAAGGGCTAATATCCAAAATCTACAAAGAACTTAAACAAACTCACAAGAAAAAATCAAACAACCCCATCAAAAAGTGGGCAAAGGATATGAACAGTCACTTCTCAAAAGAAGACATTTATGCAGCCAACAGACACATGAAAAAATGCTCATCATCTCTGATCCTCAAAGAAATGCAAATCAAAACCACAATGAGATACCGTCTCACACCAGTTAGAATGGTGATCATTAAAAAGTCAGGAAACAACAGGTGCTGGAGAGGATGTGGAGACATAGGAACACTTTTATACTGTTGGTGGGAGTGTAAACTAGTTCAACCATTGTGGAAGACAATGTGACGATTCCTCAAGGATCTAGTACTAGAAATACCATTTGACCCAATGATCCCATTACTGGGTATATACTGAAGGATTATAAATCATGCTGCTATAGACACATGCACACGTATGTTTATTGCGGCACTATTCACAATAGCAAAGACTTGGAACCAACCCAAATGTGCATCAATGATAGACTGGATTAAGAAAATGTAGCACATATACACCATGGAATATTATGCAGCCATAAAAAAGGATACGTTCATGTCCTTTGTAGGGAGATGGATGAAGCTGGAAACCATCATTCTGAGCAAATTATCGCAGGGACAGAAAACCAAACACTGCATGTTCTCACTCATAGGTGGCCGCATGTTTTCACTCATAGGTGGGAATTGAACAATAAGAATACTTGGACATAGGGCAGGGAACATCACACACCAGGGCCTGTCGTGTGGTGGGGAGAGGGGGGAGGGACAGCATTACATTAGAGAAATACCTAATGTAAATGACAAGTTAATGAGTGCAGCACACCAACATGGCACATGTATACATATGTAACAATCCTGCATGTTGTTCACATATAACCTAGAACTTAAAGTATAATAAAAAAAGAAGGATTGAATTAACCTGCCTTTCTAGTGTTATATTCCAAGAAAGTGCAGATAATTATTTTAGCAAAAAGATGGTACTAATGAAAACTGTGCTACTATGAGGTGTAGCACAAATCTTTGATTATATATTTATATCCCAAACTTCAAATACATATGTTCCCAGATTATGTGCTACTACTATATCTCTAAGGAAAAAAAATAGAAGATACACAACAATAGGTGTACATCATGATGACCTTAATGGTACTGACTGCCTATCATCATCTCTCAATTGATAAGATGAAGACAGAATAGAAGAAAACAAGCAAATACTTGATTAACACAGCAAATACCTGAATAACACTAACCAAAGAGACTTCTTGGCAGGTCTGTCTCCTACATTAGAAGTGCATTCAGACCAATAAAAATAGAAGGACATATTTTGGTAGTAGGAGATCTCAATGAGTGAGTTACTGTATTGACATTTTAAGAACCATGGAGTCCTAGGGCTATTCTATCTCTAGTACAGATCTTTCCAGGGTGCATACAGGAAGCATTAGAATTAACCAAAATTAAAAGGCTGTTTAGTGACTGGATTAGGGAAAGAAAGTTGATGCAGATGCCATAATTATAATTAAAAGGGAAACTTTATCCCATGACTTAAGAAATTCAGATAAAAAAAAGTGTCGGATTTTTAAATTTTTATTTGTATATAGGAAAGATTCAAGGATATTACTAAAGAACTATAGTATAGTCTACCATATTGTCTCATTTTTATAATTCTGAAATTTTTTTTTACTCTAGCTAGCTATAACTTTTCTTTTAACCATTTGAGATCATAGAAATAGGACTTCTCACCACTAAAATGTTTAGTAGCTATTTCCTGAAAACAAAAATGTACTCTTTTATAAACAGTAAAATACCAAAATCAGGTAAACTTGTATTGATAGATGCCCTGATTTAATTTATAGTTCATATTCAAATTTTACTTTTTGTGTAAATCGTGCACACATAGAATTTTTTTAATCCTCAGTCCAGACCCAATCAATGACCATACTTTGCATTTGAATCTGTAGCATGTATGTTCCAGAATAAGAATACTAAATATTATATATAAGGTGTATTATTCTAAATTATATTTCACATAATAATTAGAATCAACATCCTAAAAACTTTTTTTGAGAGTGTTGTAGAGGAAACATGAAAATATACTTTTTGAAATTTTGCTTAAAACAATGTGAGTGTATTTAAAGAATCAATAATTAATGTTCCTTTTCCTGCTAAACATTAAACATAATGAAAATTAAAATAGTATGATACTTGCTAAAAGTAGATATATAAAGGAAAAACACAGATATCATAAAAAGTCTCCATTATAAAGAAAATCAATATTGATTAATTAAAAATATTGCTATAGATGGACGAAAGGTTATTCACTACACGGCACTATAAAAATTGAATAGCAATATTTTAGGTGGAAACTGGATAAATTCTCACTGCATATCACAGACAAAATTTCTTTTTAGGTGTGCTAATTAACTATCTAAATTGAAGATATATTCCCAATTAATTATATTACTGTATCTCACAGAATTATCTTTAGATTTGTAGGTGGGACATTCTTCATTATGTAAGGCTCTTCCACATATTGAAAGCTTGAACGTTAAATTTCCCTGACCCTTGGGCACTAATATGCAGAAAACTTATACGTAACCACACACTTTCAAATGCCCCCTAAATAATTGAGAGTTAAAGGCAAACTATTTTTCAGAATACATAATTGAATTATTTATAGATAGTAGAAAAATATGTAGTTTTGGGGTCACTAAATAAGATTTTTTTTTTACATAGACCTAACCCAAAAGTATAAATCAATTTTTAGCAAATAACCTCAATGCAAACAATGATAATTTTGAATTTTACATCCACTTAGTTAATTGATCTCCCCCAAACTCATTGTCTACAGCTTTAGCATTGGGATTGAATGATTGAGCAGAGTTGAAGAAAAAGCTTTGTAGACCATAGAGTATCATCTATAAGAAAGGTCTGAGGTTATTGACATTTTCATGTATATAGTTTCAATGTATTTGGGTTTAAGAGAAGAAACAGTAACTGATGAAATAAAACATGGATGATATTTATAATTCTCTAAGAGTTTATATGATTATTTTAATATTTTAGTAAGGTGACTTTCTAATGGGACTAATGCCAATTAGACTTAATCTATAGTCATGAAATCACTTTTTCCACATATGTACAGGCATGACATTTAATTCATTTCTAAAAAAACAAAGGCTTTGAAATAAAATAATAACAATTAGCAGTACATGAAGCAGCCCTTATATGCCATCAATTCTAATGTCTATGCAAAATTACTTAAAAAGAAAAGTCAGAGAGCCTTGGCTAGGAAGGAAAGAGTGTATTGGATCTATCAACTGTAAAGCCGGCCTCAGATGTCAATGGCATATCCAAATGAAATGTTGAAAAAAATCCCCAGGAAAGAAAAAAAAATATGATTATTGAAAAGGGTATATGTTTTATATAAATATTTACAAATATAATTCCTCTGCAAGCCATAGAAACTTTCTCTTCAGTGAAACCATGGTACCAACTTATTTTAAGTAATGAAAACAAGTCAGTGTGTTTTCTTTTAGGGGTAGCCAATGAGAATGGAAATGATTTAAGTGAATTTGTCACTGAAATCCCACAAGACTTCAAATCTAAAATAATTCTATTATTCTTAGCTCTGTAACGGCTACTAACGGATCTCAGATTTTCACCTATCATGTCTCTCAAACAACTGAGTGTACTGTGTATGGTAAATCCTAAAATTTCATACCCATGAGTGCTGTATTTATTTAAGAATCATTCTCAGTGTCACTATCAAACTAATTTTCATATAGCCTATTGGGTGGCCAGAGTTGTGAATGGCTGGCAATATATAAGGCACACTTCTCAAATCCATGTCGGCTTTACTTTAGGCAGTTCTGACACACAGGGTAGTCCCGTTTAATACATGACCCTGCGAGGGAGGTGATAAAAGAAATATGATTTCCCTTTCATAAAAGAGAAAAGAGACGTATAAAAAGTTTAAGAGATTTGCTCTAGTTTAGGTGGCTAAGGGCTTCACAGATGAGACTTGATATCACATCCTAGGGTTCTTAATCCAAAACAAGCTAAATTTTGTTGCACGTGCAAACTGGCTGTATATTTCAAGGAAAACTCTCAATTTCTCCTAATTTTATGATAAAAATAACTATCTAGATGAAATAAATGTTCTAAAATAGAACAGACATGATTGTTTCACACAGAAGAAATCACTATTAGCTAATAATTATTATAACTTTGATATATCTATTTCAAATACATCTACTATAATTTTTAAATGAAGATCTTTTAAAATAAGAAGATATAAATATAAAGAAACTTAAGAAAAGGAAAAAAAAAACTCAAAATTTATTTAACAATTAATGTTAAATGATTATGTTAGTCTTAGTAAACCATGCACATTTCCTAGCTCCCCCCCAAAAATAAATTGAACAATTCCTTAATACAAAAAAGTGATGATTCTTATAGTAGAAACTATAGTAGAGTAAATAAGTATAACATTGTTTTTAAAAGGAAGTAACAAAGAAAAATGAAATCAATTACAGAAGATGGGAAAAAAGGTATTACAACTGGAAATAGAAGGGGAGGTGGAGCAGGATGGCCATAGGACCCTCAAGTGATCATCCCCTTCTCAAAGGAGCACCAGCTTAACAGCTATCCGTACATGAAAGCACCCTCATAAGAACTAAAAATCAGGTAAGTAATCACAATACCTGGTGTTAACATCATAGCAAGGAAAGATGCACTGAAGAGAATAAGAAAGAGAGTACTGAATTGCTGACAGCAACCCTCTCTCATCCCCACCAGTGACCACATGGCACTGAGAGAGATTCCATATATTTGAAGGAAGAAGAGCGTAGTTATGTTGATCTTTGCTTTGGAAGCCAGTGCTGCCTGTCACAGCAGAAAGCAACAAGGGGCAGAATTCCTCTGACATCAACAAACGGGTCATTCAGACCAGCCATAGCAGAGGGGAATTGTCCATCCTGGCAATTGGAAACCCATCACTGAAAGAAAAAGCCACTCTGGGGTCCTAATAAACTTGAAAGGCAGTCTAGGCCATAAGGACTGAACATCTTGGGAAAGTCCTGATGCTGTGCTGGACTTGGAGCCAGTAGACTTCTGGTGTATGTGACCTAGTGACATCCCTGCTGGGGCAGCCAAGAAAGTGCTTGCATCACTTCTCCCTCAACCATAGGCAATGCAGCTTGCTGCTCCAGGAGAGACACTTTCCTTATGCTTCAAGAGAGGGGAGGAAATAATAAAGAAGACCTTGTCTTGCAACTTGGTTACCATATCAGCCAAAGTACAATAAAGCACCAGGAAAGTCCTGAGGCCCCGATTCCGGGCACTAGCTTCCAGATGACATTTCTAGACACACCCTGAACCAGAAGGGAACCCACTGTCTTGAAGGGAAGAACTCAGTTACAGCAGGATCCATTACCTGCTGACTTAAAGAGTCTTTGGGCCATGAATAAACATCGAAGATAGCCAGACAGTACATGGCACGGGCCTTGGGTAAGACTTGGTACCATGCTGGCTTCAGATGTGATCCAGCACAGTCTCAGTTGTGGTAGCCACGGGGAGAGACAGATTCAGCTTGAGGAAAGGAGGGAAGAACAAAGAGGACTTTGTCTTGTAGCTTTGGTACCAGCTAAGCCACAGTGAGGTAGAGCACCAAGTGGGCTCCTGTTGTCCCCAGTTCCAGGTCTTGGCTCCTGGAAGGCATTTTTTGACCAACCCAGGTAGAGAGGGAAGCCCACTGCCATTAAGGGAGAGACACAGGCCAGAAGCATTTACCACTAGCTGATTATAGAGCACTTCAGCCTTGAGTGAACACTAGAGGTAGCCAAGAAGAGGTCATCATGGGCCTTAGATGAGATCCAGTGCCATGCTGGCTTCAGGTCTTACCCAGCACAGCCCCAGTGGTGGCGGTCACACTGCTGCCTGTGTCACCCTTCTTTTAGCTCCAGGCAGCTGAGCATGGGGAAAGGAACTCCATTTTTTTGTCAAAAAATAGGGGAAGGAACAAGAGTCTCCGCCTGGTAACCCAGGGAATTCTCTGATTGTACCCAAGACCACCAAAGCAGTACCTCTATGAATCTGTAAGAGTTACAGTATTACTGGACTTGGGGTGCCACCTAATGCAGATATGGCTGTAGTGACCAAAGACTTAGCTCACAATAATCAATTCCCATGAATACCTGGCTTGTTTCAAGCCTTTCAAAGGCTTGTTCCTTGTACAAACAAGTCCAGACTGTGAAGACTACCATAAATAACTAGTTATTCAGTGCCCATACATCAACAAATATCCAGAAGCACCAAGGCCATCCAGGAAAACATGACCTCCCCAAACAAACTAAATAAGGCACCAGTGATCCATCACAGAGTGATAGAGATATGTTACCTTTCAGTCAGAGAATTCAAAATAGCTGTTTTGAAGAAGCTCAATAAAACTTGAGATAACATAGAGAAGAAATTCATAATCCTAATAGACAAATTTAACAGAGAATGAAATATTTTTGAAAATAAAACAGAAATTATGAAGTTGAAAAATTCAATTAACATACTAAAGAATGCATCAGAGTTTCTCAAAAACAGAATTGATCAAGCAGAGGACAGAATTAGAAAGCTGGAAGACAGGCTATTTGAAAATACACAGAAAACACAATTGAAAGAAGAAAAAATAATTAAGCATGCCTACGAGAGCTAGAAAATAGCCTCAAAAGGGGAAATCTAAGAATTATTGGCCTTAAGCGGAGGTAGAGAGAGAGAGAGATTGGGGTAGAAAGTTTATTTAAAGGGATAATATCAGTGAACTTCCCAAACCTAGGGAAAGATATCAATATCCAAGTACAAGAAGGTTACAGAGCACCAAGCAGATATAACCCAAATACAACTACCTCAAGACATTCAATAATCACAAAGATAAGGAAAGGATCCTAAAAGCATCAAAAGAAAAGTAACAACATAAAAAGTAGCTCCAATATATCTGACAGCAGACATCTCAGTGCAAACCTTACAGGCCAGGAGAGAGTGGCAGGACATTTTTGAAGGGCTGAAGGAAAAAAATAACAAAAACAAACGAACAAAATGTATTCTAGAATAGTAAATCCAGCAAAAATGCCCTTCAAACATAAAGAAGAAATAGACTTTCCCAAACAAAAGCTGAAGGATTTCATCAATACAAGATAAGTCCTAAAATAAATGCCAGAGAGAATTCTTCAATCTGAAAGAAATGCACATTAAAAAGCAGTAAGAAGTCAACTGAAGGTATTAATAGAAAACTCACTGGTAGTAGTAAGTAAACAGACAAAAAGAATATTAAGAATAAAACTGTAATTGTGGTGTATAAACTACTCATTCATTGAGAAGACTGAAAGATAAATGTACCAAAAATAACTGAAAAACTTTTTAATATATTTGCAACAACATGGATGGAACTGGAGAACATTATGTTAAGTGAAATAAGCAAGGCATGGAAAGTCAAGCATCACATATTCTCACTCACTTTTGGGAGCTGAAAAGTAAAACAACTGAACTCATGAAGATAGATAGTAGAGTGATGGTTACCAGAGGCTGGGAAGGGAAGGTGAGGATGGTTAATGGGTTCAAAAACATAGTTAGATAGAATGAATAAGATCTAATAGTATCTGACAGCACAATAGGGTGATTATAGTCAACAATAACTTATTGTATAAAAAGATTGCATATGCTCTCCAAGTTTACAAAGGTTTTGAGTGAAACAGAAAAAAATGTAATTGTTTATTGGTCTGACTTCAAAAGCCGATGCTCTCTTTTATGCATATGTCCTTGATTTTGAGAGGAGCTAACATGTATGGATTTTGCAGAGGGAGAGAAACAGGACAATGAGAGGCACTCAGATGAGGAGAAAGATGATAAAATAATGGCACCATGCAAGCAGGGAGGGGGGGAATATTTTAAAAGGTGAAATGTTCAACAGTGTCGTGTGCTCCAGAAAAGTCACAAAAGGTAAATGGATATAACATTATTATGTAGACTATTTAAGAGTATAAATAAACTCAAAATTATGGGTGACTTATTTGCTTCTATGTCTTCTAATGCCATTATTCTCACCCCGACCTCTAAGCAAGAAAAGCCAGGGTCATCTTCATCTTCTTGTTGCCCCTCATAGTTCTCATATTTTCACAATCAATTGATCCCACAGCATATTGGCTCTTCTTCCAATCTGTCCCTGAAGTCTCTTCATTTTTCTCTTTTGTTACTTCCTTCCTTTTCTTACAAATCATCTCCCTTAATCCTTTACCTGCTTAAAAATAATAAATGAAAAGTATATAAAATTCTGTCATTAGCTTACATCAAGTTGGGAAAAAAAACAGTCTTCTCTAGAAGAAGTTCAAGGAATTCACAGATCTGACATCGAAAGATCAAATTAAATATATATTATTAAAATAGCAGAAAATGATTAAGTTATTTTTTATTTATTAAAATATGCTAACAGAAAGAAAATAACTCTTTTTCAAGTTGTTTAATGTGAAATACTTGCATTAACTTTCCTTTTGCTTTTCCTTCGTTATTACTCGCATTTAGATTTTTTTCAATACCTACGGAAAGAAGGTGAGGTTTTCCAAGGAAAATGGTAACTTAATTCTACACAGAACAGCAAGTTAAGGTGGGGAAAGTATTACATCGTAGTTACAAGAATAGACAATCGGCTTTCCCATTACTATATCTATCTGTAAATTCTATGATTTACTTAACTAATTCTGCCCATGGTTTATTTTGTAAATTGTAGCGTAATTGTGCCTGCCTTATGTTATTGTTTTGAACCTTAACTAAATGTGTGGCACATGAGTAAAAAACATGAAAAACATAAATATATAACCTAAACAAATGTCTAGCTCAATAAGTAATAGTCATTATTTTACTAACACATATATTTTATTTTTATAATAATTAAATAATTTGTTGTGAATCAATATTTCTTATCGGTACTCTTCTACTAGGAACTTTCATACATTCATAAAACTAAATCCTTTGGTAACTATGATTAGTAGTATGTAGTTTATACACAGACTGGCATTAAGGACCTCAAATAAAGTTCTTCTCAACTCAGAAGACAGCATTGCTGATGTTTTACATTTAAAAACTCCCTTTACTTTTATTCTGTGTATTTCTTTCTTCTCTGCTATGATTTTTTTTCTTTAATTGGTACCATGAAACCCAGTAGAAAGTCATTATATGCACGTCCTTTCTTCCCATATTGGCCATCACAATTCACTTACTAAGCCAAAGTACTTATCTTAAATTGTCTTAATACATTTAAGTTGTCATATATCCACAATACATAATTTCTTAAATCAGTTCTAGCTATTCTCTAAACTTCCTATAGTAGTTTACATATTCCTTTTCAGTCTTTAAACAAATATTAAACAGATTTTATAATTGACAGTAGAGATGTTTAATGGAAAACGTGATTTTTTTGTTTACTGTCCCTCTATAGTTTTATCATTTCTCCCTTACCTCAATTTTTGCCCTCTGTTGTGCTCAAGCAGAAATACTTTACTGTTTCCTGATTGCCAAGGATCCATTTTCTGCTTTCAAATCACTTCAACAGACTCCTTCACATCCTGTGATGGTTTTATGAACCTATTTTCCACACTATATTTAAAAGAAAGTCTAATATGGAATTATTTTCCCATATTGCCAAACAGTGTTGAATTTGCTGTAACCCGATTTGTTGTGAGGAATGGTGCCATGTTTTGGTGGTGTTCACATAAACATGTCCTGGCACTCTCAATAATTAGGACAAAATGCACCATTTCATTTGGCCAATATACTGAGCTAACTTCTGACTTACTCATCTCTGGCATCAAAAAACACTGAGGCTGAACATCCATAGAAACCAAATATTTGCATAAAGGTATCTTAGAGGAAATGGAAAAATCAGAGTGCAAATTAAAATTGCATTTTATTATTGACAATAGTCTCAATTTTCTTTTAAATAAGTGTATGTAGAAAACATTTGCCTAAACAAACAATAAAATAAAATGTACTGAATAAACTTTTTATTTATCAAAAGTGAAATTTTCACAGCCTATTATGGGATAGAGTGTATGTTGGTACACACTGAGTCCTCAGGAATCACCATCACAAACCAATAAATATACATTCTTGTCTTATTCCTTGAAGAGCAAAAGGTATGTGGTTGTAACGTACTCTAAGCATATAAAATCCTTTCCTGCTTGTGGTTGAGTGTGGAAATTCACTGCAGATGAGAGAGGAGGAAGAAATTACTTTGCTTTTTCCTTACCACGGCAGGTCAAGAAAAATAAAAGATTTTGAAAAATGAAAGACTTCTTTCCAACATATATGTACTTTGTGGTTCAAAAGTGGACTGCACAGATGTCTTCTCTACAATTACACATAGGTCCCTTTCTTATTACAGTGACGGAAAATCAGTGACACCCATAAATTGGAATTAAAAAAATAAAATTAAATTAAACTCATACAACTTAAATGGCTTGAAATGTTTTGATTTTTTTTTCAACTTAGGGATTCTAAGGACAAGCTTCTAAAACTATATGCTTCTATTATCTAACTTTCTGCAGTATTTTATCTCTCAAAAAGAAAAATAGAAAGCTGTATTTTTTTCTTACATTCTATAATAGCAAATTAACTAAAGTTGTATTTTATTTTTAATCTGCTGAAATTTATTAAACTCTTGATACTTTGATTGAGATTACCAATTCCCTAGCCTGTGACAAGTGCAGGTGACTTTCCAACTGAAGTCATGTAGTCCGCCACAAGGTTTACGTGAACATGAATGGGCTCTGATCAGACTCAGACACACAAAAGAATTCCTCGCACCTTTTGTCCATACACTTTTCTGTTAGTTTTACTTTGATGGGTCCAGAGAGAGAACTGAAGGATCTGGCTTGACAGTCTAAAGAAATAATTTATTTTTCCTGGGAGTAGGGAAAATGTAAATACCTTATGGGCAATCAGAAATCTAAGGTAATACTGCATCTCTTGGCTCTAATAGGCATTTATATTCTGATGTACACTCTCTATACCTACATTTTCCTTTGTCACAGTAAGAGAACCATACTTCAGGGAAAATTTCTAGGTAAATTATTTCCAGAAATGTAATAGCAAAAGGACCATTGTATTCTATTGTAACATAACATTTAATGGTACATTTCCTCCTAGATGCTTCCCTGAAGTCCTTTTGGGAGTCAAAGACATCATGTCCTTGCTAGATATTTACCTTGGCATAACCTTGCCTCTCTTTTTCTCCACCCACCTTACCTTGCTGAGGCAGGAGGCCATTCAGGGAAGTAGGCAAAATCAAACCTTGCGTTAAGGTTAATCAAGGGGAAGACAGAATTCTGGATGTGTGTTCAAGGGAAGGTGAGTTTTTTCTTTGTACAATTCAGTTAGTCTGTTACTGGGTTCTCTGTAATGCTGGTATCTCTCCCTCTCACTTGTGCTGTCTTCTTCAGTGAGGAGACACTTCAGCACTGTTCCCAATCACTCTTTCTCTCCTTCCTTCTCTCTCTATCTCTTTCACTTCCTTCTTTCTCCCTCCCTTTGTCTTAATACATTTCCAAATACTTGATGTTTTGTTTAAAAAAATGAAAATATTCAGAATACAACTAAAAAGTTTGCAATAATTAGCATCTTATTACTATTACAGTATAACTATTTTATAGTCTGTGTAAATATATCCCTATATCAAAATACTTGTTGGCTCAACTCCTGCACTCACTATGACACTGTTTGAAGTCAGCATTTTTTTCTTATAATAGTACTTTTTTGAATTTTCATGAAGCATAGTTTTTATATATTGCATAAAAATACTTGATATATTTTTTGTGACAGTATGATGACCTGAAAAGCTGTTTTTTTTTTGTTGTTGTTGTTTTGTTTTGTTTTTGTTTGAGTCCATTCTGTCGCCAGGCTGGAGTGCAGTGGCCCAATCTCTGCTCACTGCAACCTCCGACTCCCTGGTTCAAGCAATTCTCCTGCCTCAGCCTCCCTAGTAGCTTGCATTACAGGCATGCGCCACTACCACCAGCTAATTTTTGTATTTTTAGTAGAGACGGGGTTTCACCATGTTGGCCAGGATGGTCTCGATCTCCTGACCTCGTGATCCCCCTGCCTTAGCCTCCCAAAGTGCTGGGATTACAGGTGTGAGTCACCGCGCCCGGCTAAGTTGTCTGTTTTTTATTTAAAAATAGCACTAAGTGTGCTATTACGTAACATGATCTGCTCATTTCAGTATTTTTTCAGGAAATAACTGCCATAAAGGCACATGCATTCAATTGTTATAAACCTAGTTTTTACTTTTTGACTGCAGTAGAATAGTACATCCATGAAAGAAAACTCCTGGCATACCAACTGGCAGCCTAGTGGCTGAAAATTCTTACTTTCTCCTTAGGCCTTACAATTTTGGCCTGTGGCTTCTGATATAATCTAGCTTTTCTACAATAGGCAAGAAAACATGACATATATTTCCATTGTTACAGCCAGTGAGTAGGAAAATACAGAAAATATCAGAAGACACTAAGAAACTATGAACATTCAGATACTGTGCTAAATGTTTATTATGTATTATCATTTAATTCTCAAAACAGTCATGTGTTAAAATTATTATGATGAGCCTTAGACTTGGAAAGATGAAGTAAATTCCCAGGGGTCTCATAGTCCCTTAGTAATGGGGCCTGGACTGAGATGTGAGTTGTTTGCTTAGTGCCTGCTCCACTCCACCAGTGCGTTGAACATCAGTCTGGCCACTCATCTTTTAAAAATGTATCTGACTACAGTCCTTGATTTGTGACATCACTTATTGAGCCCTGTTTTCAAAGACAGATGAGTTTGGAGAAACGTCATCTTTTTCCGAAAAGGAAAGCTCTAAAGTATAATATACTTGTAGACTAGAGGCGCAGCCCCACTTTAGTATTGCGTTTTATCCTAATTAATTTAATAAGCAATTTTTTCATTAAAAAAGATATGCTGTTATTTTCCAGTTTTTTAAACACAAATGAGAGACTGGTTTACCTGTTGGATGGAAGAAAATAGTTTAGTTATCTTGTCTAGGACTTGATCCTCTGCCAGGAAAGATGAAAATAGCATATTTGGACATAAATCCAGAATCAGAGCCAGGAATTGCACATTTTTCCTGTTTATACATCCAAGGCTTGCTGGAGAAACCTTGGCTTACAATCTCAATTTTCAATAAAAGGTAATTGAATCATGGGGATGGGTTTTTCCTATTCTGTTCTCATGATAGTGACTGAATCTCCCAAGATCTAATGGTTTTATATAGCAAAGTTCCCCTACACAAGCTCTCTCTTGCCTGCCACCATACAAGGTGTGACTTTGCTCCTCATTTGCCTTCTGCTATGATTGTGAGGCCTCCCAGCCATGTAGAACTGTGAGTCACTTAAACCCGTTTCCTTTATAAACTACCCAGGCTCTGGTATATCTTAATTAGCAGCACGAGAACATACTAATACAGTAAATTGGTACTGGTAGAGTGGGGTGCTGCTGTAAAGATACCCAAAAATGTGGAAGCAACTTTGCAACTGGGTAACAGGCAGAGGGTGGAACAGTTTGGAGGGCTCAGAATATGATAGGAAATAGTGGGAAAGTTTGGAACCTCCTAGAGATTTGTTGAATGACTTTGACCAAAATGCTGATAGTGATATGGATAATAAGGTCCAGGATGAGGTGGTCTCAGATGGAGATGCGGAACTTGTTGGGAAATGAAGTAAAGATCACTTTTGCTATGCAAAGAGATTGGCAGCATTTTGCCCCTGCCTTAGAGGTCTGTTGAAGTTTGAAGTTGACAGAGATGATTTAGGGTATCTGGGGGAAAAATTTCTAAGTGGTGAAGCATTCAAGAAGAAGCAGAGCATACAAGTTTGGAAAATTTGCAGCCTAATGATGCATCAGAAAATAAAAATCCATTTTCTGAGCAGAAATTCAAGCCAGCTGCAGAAATTTGCGTAAGTAACAAGGAGCCAAATGTTAATCATCAAGACAATGGGGGAAATGTCTCCAGGGCATGTCAGAGACCTTCACAGCAGCTCCTCCTATCACAGGTCCAGAGGTCTAGGATTTAAAAAAATGGCTTCTTGGGCTACAGCCAGGGCCCCCCTGCTCTGTGAAGCCTAGGGACTTGGTTCCCTGCATCCCAGCTGCTCCAACTGTGGCTAAAAGGGGCCAAGGTACAGCTCAGGCTGTGGCCTCAAAGTGGGCATGCCCCATCCTTGGCAGCTTTCACATGGTGTTGAGCCTCCAGGTGCACAGAAGTCAAGAAATAAAGTTTGGGAACCTCTGCCTAGATTTCATAGGATGTATGGAAACACCTGGATGTCCAGGCAGAAGTTTGCTGCAGGTGCAGGGTCCTCATGGAGAACTTCTTCTAGGGCAGTGCAGAAGGGGAATGTGGGGTGGGAGCACCCACACAAAGTCCCCAGTTGGGCACTGCCTAGTGAAGCTTTGAGAAGAGGGCCAATTTTCCTCCAGACCCCAGGATAATAGATCCACCACAGCTTGCACTGTGTAGCTGGAAAAGCCACAAACACTCAATGCCAGCCCATGAAAGTAGCTGGGAGGGAGGATGTACCCTGCAAAACCACAGGGGGAGAGCTGCATAAGATCATGGGAACTCACTTTTGCAACATGACCTGGGTGTGACACATGGAGTCCAAAGAGATCCTATTGCAGCCCAAAGATTTGACTGCCCTGCTGGATTTTGAACTTGCGTAGGTCCTGTAGGCCCTTCACCTTGGTCAATTTCTCCCATTCGGAATGTGCGTATTTACCCAATACCTGTACCTTCATTATGTCTAAGAAGTAACTAACTTGCTTTTGATTTTACAGGCTCATAGGCTGAAGGGACTTGCCTTGTCTCAGGTAAAACATCAGACTATGGGCTTTTATGTTGATGCTGAAATGATTTAAGACTTTGAGAGACTGTTGGGAAGGCATGATTGGTTTGAAATGTGAGGACATGAGATTTGAGAGGGGCCAGAGGTGGAATGATATGGTTTGGTTTTGTCCCCATCCAAATCTCATCTTTAATTGTAGCTCCCATAATTCCCACATGTCATGGGAGGGACCCAGTGGAAAGTAATTGAATCATAGGGATGGGTTTCTCTAATTCTGTTCTCATGATAGTGAATAATTCTCTCAAATACGATGGTTATATAAAGGGAAGTTCCCCTACACAAGCTCTTTCTTGCCTGCCGCCATGTAAAACTTGACTTTGCTCTTCATTTGCCTTCTTCAATGATGGTGACACCTCCCCAGCCATGTGGAACTGTGGGTCAATTAAACATTCTTTATAAATTACCCAGTCTCTGGTATCACTTTATTAGTGGAGTGAGGACAGACTAACACATATATAGGGAAAAAAAATAATGCTTCATGGATATCAGTGTTCTTGACCTCTTTTTCTCAAACTGTTAAAGAAACACGGGGAAAAATAGAAGTGTAAATCTGAGAGCTGCTAGAGTAGGTTTTGTCTGTATTTGGAAAAATGTAAAATAATAGTAGTACTTGCTACTTTGGCTTTTCAACTTATACCTTAACTTGTAGGTGGATTGGCTGAATAACTTCTCTCAGCCTCTATATTAATTTTTAAAAGACATTCTAGAATAGAGATTGGAAAATTTGGGTCAAACTAGGTAGTTTAGAAAGTTATAATTATCTGTAACTGCTTTATTTCCGTGCCAAACTTTTTAAAAATATGAACGATATTAAATAAAGCTGGTGTTCTTTTTCCATTTGTAGTGCCACTATTTGGCATTTTGGTGTAAGAAATAGAGTTCAAAATGTTTTTCACACCTAATTTTTTTCCCCAGATCTGTTTTCAGGTTAGGTAGATGGACTCACTTATGAAGTTCCTTCCAGAAGTTCTCATTGTGATATTTTCTTTTTGAAAACTGAACCTTAGGTGTGGTTATAATCAAGGTTATTTAAAGAGGTACTTTAAGAACTTACCTAATGAGCAACACACAATTCTTTGAATTTAGAACTTGTTACATCAAAAACACTTTCCTCTCATTTGAAAGCTTTTACTTTGCTTCTTTTTTCCCCTTTGCTTTTATTTTGTTTGAAGGATATTGCTAAGTAATGAAAGATTCAATATTAAATTAATTAAAAAGAGGTTCAAAAATAAAAAAATGAAGAAAACGGTTTCAAAAAAAAACAGACTATGTAGCCTTAAAAAGTTTGCATCAAGGTTTGTATAAAGTTTTTCTAAAAGTTATTGGCATTAGTGGTGGTGGCCATTAGGATAAATTAACTTGAAAATAGTCTAAGAAACATATTATACCGAGAGATGAAAAGAAATGTACTGTTTAGCCATATTATTTCTTTTTTATAACTGTAAGCAATTGACTTAAGGAGGCAGAAGCTTTCTTAAGTTCTGTGAGTCCACAAATGTTCAAATCACAATTATCAATACAACAGATACAATTTTCTCAGAGATAATTGACAATTATCAATACAATTAAGACAACCAATTCTATTTTGAGTGTATGACTTTGTATAAATCATTTATCATTTCTGGGGTTCACTATTCTGTATTACATTATGGAGAAGATTACCGTTGAAGATCCTTCCAGCTCTGAAATATTCTGATTAGGTATGTAGTTAAGAAATTCATGCCAAGGGTTGGCTCCAGGACTTATTCTTCACCTGCCAAATATATTTTTTTTAATTCCTGATACACAGGAACTCAATGTGTCTAGATATCCCTTTAAAACAAATTTTTGAATAATAAAATTTAATTTAAAATTTTGCATTAAATTCCATTGGCAACATTTCATAGTGATTTCACTCCGTCCTATCAATAAGACAATTTCCTTATACTTTTCACATGTTTGTTGTTTTAATAGTTGAAGAAATAGCTATTTCTATATTAAAACATTTCTCAAAGAGTCCACATAAATATCCAAAACTTTTAATTATAAATTTAAGAAGAAAAGGTAAATATATAAAAGCAATATGTCATTTTCCACCAGATTGTTCTACTTTTTCTGATTTGTTTTAAATTTTTTAGCACAAAGATTGAATCATTTTATGTAACTTTATGGTTAATGTGATTAGAAAACACATTGATGCATAATATAAACATTATATGGTCATACGGACTTTTGAAGTGATGTCTGACATACCAAATGTTAATCCATTGTATACATTCTTTTATACATAGTCAAGTGATAGCTATGTAATAGGCTTAATAAAATAGCAAACAGCTCATTTGTTCTTCCTCTTTTGTCTAATTACCCAACTTTCACAAATAAGGAAAATCTGATACCAAAAATATATCATTGTAAGTAGAAAAGGGTTTTGTTTCACTTTGTTGTTCTTTATTTTTAAAATGTATTCCAAGATTAAAAGACCTAGGACATCACGGAGAGTACCAGACATTTTTGTGCCCACAGACCTTGTGGAAGCTATGTTGGGGGTAGAGTTTGGAGTATGAATGAGCTGGAAGTAGGGAGCCATAATAAATAATGAGATTTTGGTCATTTTTTTTCTTTTTATGTAAGACAACACTATATGGCTTTTTGAGTCCTGGAATTTTATGACATTCAGAAGATGGATGAGAAGAGCATTCCCATTAAGATCATTAAGGCAAGATTGTGAAGATAATTTTAAGAGGATCAAGAGCCTGTAGTACTAGAATCAGATCATCTGCCACTGTGTCATTAACCTGATACTGCAGCTAATGTTCTCCAGTTTCCTTCTCCCTAAATATGAAGATAATAAAAGTATTCATTTTCTGTTTAATAGAAACATAAGGTTAACACAAATAGTACACTTAAAGCACTTATTTAAATTATCAGTTTGCAGTACAATATTGTTTATTAATAAATATAATTTACATAGATTGAATTTTTAATAAGTGGTATCTATAGTAATAAGTTCCTTAAATCTATTACCTAATCTAAAACTAACAATAACTCTATAGAACACAAGTTAATACCCTTTACAGCTGAATTTTACTGTTGAGAAAACAGTCTTGTCCATGCCCCACAGATTATTGAGAAATAGAGCCAAAATTTAAATCCAGGATTGAAGATACCCTAATCTGCATTTGAGCACCAAGTAAGTTCTAAGAACCACTTTAAAATTTATTTTGCATATTATAAATAAGTATTATGCTCAAAATTTCATATGTGGTAATCAGAATTCAAACTAAGTCTATGGGTCTCTATGTTTCTGCTTCAAAATAATCAATCACTGTTACAATATTTCTTCCATAATGTGTATTGAGGCTGAAACATATCTATGTAATTTTTATTTTACACAAGATATAGAGTATATCAAATAAGTGCAAATTCTCAAAAAGCATTTTGAGATTTAATGTTAAGAGTTTTCATCAATGAGTATAGACATTTTGAAAGAAAGTAGCCCAGCCCGTCTATGGGAGAAAAAGAGAAATAAGCCTATAATTTCTTTTAATCTTACCATGATCTGAGACAATCATTAACAATGGTATCTAACTTACTCCCAAGAGAAATTATAAATAAGAGACAGAATAATCCCCCAACCATGACTCTTTGTGAGATATTATATTAATTCAGTGGTTGGTAGAATGTGCTGAATTATCTTATTTAAAACACACACACACACACACACACACACACACACATACACAAAGCATTTTCTCACTCATCAAGGAAATTTACCACTGTCAACAATTCCATTTGACTTTACAAATAAATGTTGCTCCTAAATTTGCCATTGAATATAGGAACAGTTGACAGATTAAATTAAGTAAGCTTTTCCTCCAACTCATCCATCTCTATTAGCAATGACAACCTTTTAATGAAGACATTCACACCATAACTACAATATAACACATGCTGAATTCCTCTAGTACCTTCCAACTAGCACACTAGTGTATGATATACAAAAGCCAATAATAGAAAATTGATCTAGGAAGAAACAGTTTTATTTGTTCTGAGGCATGAAACACAGTTTATCATGAGTAAATTCAGGAAAGATTTTATATGAGTTTTTTTGTCTGAAATAAAATATGGGGAAAACATAAGCAACAAATATACTAAAGACATAATGGCATTGCACATGACAGGTAGGCAACAGAAACAAAATTAATAAATAACATTAATAAATAACATAAACATAAAGTAGCTTTCAAGATTTGACTTGGGTGATAGGAATTGTTCATTATCTAATGTCAGATATTGCCTAGAGGAAGTGTATTCTTTTCATTCATATCTGGATCATCACACATTTACATAAAAGCAGTAGTTGACTTCTAGTATCAAATACCTAATTGCAATAGCCTACACGTTAAAAGGTTTATTTTTCTCCTATAACAAGAAGCCCCGTATTAGTCTATTCTCACACTGCTAAAAAGACATACCTGAGTCTGGGTAATTTATGGAAAGAAAGAGATTTCATTGACTCACTCTTTCACAGGCTGCCCAGGAAGTATGGCTGGAGAAGCCTCAGGAAACTGACAATCATGGAGGAAGGCGAAGGGGAAGCAGGCACATCTTTACATGGTGAAGCAGGGGAGAGAGAGCAAAGCAGAAGGTGCTACACACTTTTAAACAACCAGATCTTGTGAGAACTCACTGACTATCATGGAACAGCAAGCGGGAAGGAAATCTGCCTTCATGATCTAATCATGTCCTACAGGTCCCTGCCCCAACATTGGGAATTACAATTGGACATGAAAATTGGGTGGGGAAGCAGAGCCAAACCATATCAAGTTCACAGTGGGCAGTTTCTGTCATTTTTTCAGTGGTTCAGGATATTAGGACGAAGCCTCTGTGCTTTTCTGAGCCTTATTTATCATGATCCCAACACAGCTGCTATAGCCTTGTCCAGTCATGTTTGAGGGAGCTAGAATGATAATGGGACAAGAGCAGTAAGTGATGCCCCCTCAACTAAATTACAAGAAATTATAGTGCTTTTTCTAAAACCTCATCCAAGGGCTCCTGTTTATATTTCCTTGGCACCGTCATCTCAAATGAGTTTTATACTAAAAAGTTTGCCACTAACCCATATACAGGAATTTTCTTACTAATGACAAAGATGAGAGTATCTGTAGGAGAGACAAGCAGGAATTTCTGTCAACTGCAACCTAGTGAAACTTACTTCACAACTGACACAGAGAAAAGTGTATATAATTTAAACATTGTTTTTATTATAAAATTATGGACTGGTAATGATAGCATGAGTTGAATTATCAGATGATAATTGTGAGATTTAAAAGTTAGTATTTCCCAGTCAGGCATGGTGGCTTGCACCTGTAATCCCAGCACTTTGGGAGGCCAAGGTGGGCAGATCAGCTGAGGTCAGGAGTTCAAGACGAGCCTGGCCAACATGTTGAAACCGTGTCTCTACAAAAATACAAAAATTAGCCAGGCATGATGGTGGGTGCATATAATCCCAGCTACTTGGGATGCGGAGGCAGGAGAATCACTTGAACCTGGGAGGTGGAGGCTGTAGTGAGCCAAGATGGTGACACTATATTCCAGCCTAGGCGACAGAACAAGACTCTGTCGCAAAAAACAAAACAAAACAACAAAAAAGTTAGTATTTCCCATCAGTCTGCTAAACCACATTATAAAAAATTAAAGTGGAAATTCACTTAGCCAGTTAAACCAAGTGATTACAAGCATCAGTTTCAAGTTTTCATAAAAGAATTTTAATATTCCTTGCACTTATTCTAATGTTATTAGTTAGCTTTTAAAGAAACGGTTACCTAGCTACAAAAAAAATAGTTCCACAATAGTTCCACAAATACACCTACTATTTACAAACTAAAAGTAAAAATTAATTTAAAATAAATAAATAAAATTGTTATATATATGTATACACGTATATATGATTCAAGTCAGAAACAGAACAACTTTCCCTGGCACTCAAACTTTCTAATTTCAAAATAGTCTTCAATTTGACTTAGCATATTATTTTCAAAAGTAAAATATCCAAGTTGGACATATTAATGAATAACAAATAGTGGGAAATAGACCCTTAAATTGGTTTACTTCAGAAGCTTCCTTATGTATTCCTCACCATCCTTTATAAGTTGCTTTATCATTTAAACTATAAACGGTGTAAGAGTTTATGGACACATGGGGATAAAACAGATATTTTATGCAATTATAAAATTTGTAAGGAAAAATTACTCAAAAATGTCAGCATGTATGTTGTACTTTATTCATTCATAAAATTAGTATATGGAGCAATAACACCTAAAATTTTATTAAATATAAAAAGATATACTATGCATATTAAATTTTATATTTTCAATTTTGTTCTTTTTGCAAGAAAATTTTGCTACTTAATAAAACATTATTTGATAGGATGTATATATTTGAAGGCTGACTGAGTGAGTGATATGTTGGAAGTATTTTCTTGCAAAATATGTTTTCAGTTACTTAAAAGATGCAATAAGTTGTAAGGCCTTAACATAGTTGCAGTACTAATACAATCGATTTGCTCCTTTCTGCAATAGATAGAAATAAGTGACTAAGAAATTAACAAAGTATAACTCCTTCAGGAAATTCAAGATAATAATGAGCAACTTGATTTAATATTCCGCAAATGTTCTATTTACATTATGCATCCTGATTAAGTGCCAGAACACTTTTTATTCAGTAAATATGACTGCATGAATTTTCTTATATTACATTTTACAGAAGACAGATGGCCCCAGCATGTGTTCCCTCTTGGCATATGATCTAAATTCCTGATTCCAATGAGTATGCATGTATATATTTGCGTGCGGATGTGTATGTATATCAAATAGAAATGTAATCTTTGACACCACACATTTTTGTCTCATGATGGAAGAAATAAACATGATTATTAAAAACAAATAATTAAAGAGCAAAGAATTTTGATTTTTTATGAAACTGCACATTTCATAGAAATGGGACAGAAAGGCCTTTCCAAACTTTCTCAAGTAGATTTTTGTAAATGTTCTTTATCCCCAAGTTTTAGTGTTGGATAGTACCTTAGAGGTCATCTAGTGACTAAGTCCTTGGTAAGAAAAGGCCTTGATGTCCTAGCCGGGAGATTTTAAGTGTATGAACAAGATCACAAAAGCAGAGGCAGAGGACTTTCATTTTGGGTGATAAAGCACATTATTCCAGTCTTTACAAGCAGGAAAAAGCTAGACAATCTGAAAATTAATTCTTTTTTAAGCCATCAAATAACTAAAATCACAGAGCAACCAAATAACCAAAACTCCAGGGAGAGACAGGCATTTGCAGGCAGAAAGACTCTGACTGCAAAATCGCTTCCTGAAACACATGCCATAAGACTCCATAGAAGCCTACACAAAGATACAGCTAAAGGTTTTCAATTAATTGTTAAAGAGTGAATGCAAGCATATGAGAGTGAAACCTCTGGGAACATGTATAAAGAGGCTCTCACACTCTTGTAGGCTTTGCCTCCACAAATGCCACACACAACACTCATAAAGAAAATCACGGAGAACCCTTAGAAAATGCTGAAGCTCTGTCACCTTGGGGAGATAGGAGTGGTTTTCAGATACCATTGCTACAACTCCAGCCAGACCCATTACCATCTTTCCTACAGAAAACAGCCTTGATCTGTGGGGAAAGGACAAAAAAACTTATCACTTTAGGGCACTGGTAGAAAACCACTGCAGCTGGGAAAACCACAGGGTAAAAAAGCATTACCTCTGAGGATGATCAGGGTACATGCCATTCCAACCTCTGAGGAAATATAGAAGAAGTTGTAAAGGGCATACTACTGAGTCCCAGGGACACAGTACAATCCTAAGGCTGTGGCTTAACCTCAGCGTCCCTTCTTCTCACCCACGTGATTACAAGTGTTTAGAAAACAACAGTGAAATGCAGCTGGGATGTCTGCAAGAGATATTTTTTTCTTATAATGCAAGAAATGCAATGCAATGTAATGCAAAGTAATGTATTGCAAAAGAAAGACCCAAACCAACATGGGGAAATAGCCATTGACATAAACAATACTCTGACAGTCTACCTGATAAAAACCAAGTATCATCGAAGAAATTTGAAGCCTGTGTGTGACACCTTAATGGGTGTGACTAAGTATGACCATTCCAACCAACTTCAAATCCAGCTTAATCCCTAATAGGATTACATAAACCAACACCTTGCCAGCCTAGCACAAATTTCTCTAAAAATAAAACATTCTTACTTTCAGTAACTACTCTCCTTCATAAGGTGTCAGTTTTTAACAAAAAAAAATTATAAGGCAAACAACAAGGCAAAAGAGAGAAAGCAATCATCAAAGCAGACTTAGATATGACCAGGCAGATATTCTTAAGAATATGATTACTATGTTAAAGGTTCTAATGAAAAAGATAGACAACATGTAAGATCAGATACATCATTTCAGCAGACTGACGGACACAGTAAGAAAATATTCAAATGGAATATTAAATATTAGAAACATGGTAATGTGAAAAATATACAAATAACGGTGAAGAATAATGCCTTCAGCACATCCGTTGGTAGATTTGACATGCCTGAAGACATGATTGGTAAAATCACCCAAATGAACATAAAAAAAATAAGACCATAAAGGAAAAGGAACAAAACAGAAAACAACAACAAAATATAGTCTCCAGGAGCTGTGTGAAAATACCAGGTTTACATTTGCATAATTGAAATTCAAGAAGGAGAAGAAAGGGAAAATGACGTAGATAAAATATATAAAGAAATAATGTTCAAGAATTTTGCAAAATTAGTGTCAGACACCGAACCACAGACCCAAGAACCTCAGAGAGGACTAAGTGGAAAAATTAACACACATATATGTTATATTCAAGATGCTGAAAATTGAGTCAAGCACAACATATTGAGAGAAGTCAGAGAATGAGCACATATTACCTATATAGAAACAAAAATGAGAATTTCAGCTCACTCCCATTAAAAACAAACAAACAAACAAAAAACAGGTAAGCAGGAATGAAATAAAGTAACACTTAAGTACTGAAAGAAGAAAAAGTAAACCCAGAATTCTATATATAGTAAAAATACCTTTCAAAACGTTGGATATATACCTTCTAAAACAAATAAAAGAACTTCATTTTACTTCTATTTATTTTAATTTCAAATTCTTTACATTCTTCATGTACATACAAGTTTCTGATTAAAATCATGTTTCTTCTGCCTGAAACATTTCTTTTAAACTTATCAAGATATAATTAATAAATTATATCTGCTGAGTTATAAAGAACATCCAGATACAAGTTCTTTTCAAAAATACTGAAAACAGGAGAAAGCCTATTGTGGGTCATAACTTATATTATGAACTTTAAACTTTAAAATTTATGTTATGAACTTTTTGAAAAGTGTGTATCTGCATGTTCTTCACTGACACATTCTATAAATATCAATTAGGTCAATTTGGTTGATAATGTAGCTCAGGATATGTGTATCCTTATTGGTTATGTGTATCCTTACATAATTATAATAAACTAAAATAGAAAGCACTAACATAATAATACATTTTAAAATTCCCAAATATTTAGAAATTAAGCAACATATTTCTCAAGTACCTATGGGTGATAGGAAGTTTGGGGGAAAATTTGAAATCATTTTGAACTGGATTTTAAAAATATAATATATCAAAATATGTGAGTTGGAGCCAAAACGGTGCTTAGGAGAAAATGTATAGCATAAAATACTCTTTTAGAACAGAAGGCTGATTTCACATCAGGAATGAATTTTCCAATTTAAGCAAGTGAGAGATGTAAAATAAAAGTCCAATTAGGCAGAACGAAGGAAAATGGAATATACTAATATGAGGAATCAAAGATGGCACATCATAAGTGATCCCAATAAAATCTAAAAGGAATTTAAGAGAACCTACAACAATTACATGCTCATAAATTCAGAAATTTATAGAAACGAATCAATTGTTTGAGAAACAAAGACAGCTAAAATTCACACAAATACAATTAAATAACTTTAGGAGTTCTACATTTATTAAATACTGTGCAGTTGAATATTTTGCATAGACAGAAAACTCCAGGCATGAATGGTTTCAGTGGTGAATTCTACTAAATATTTAGAAAAGAAATAATATCAATTGTTAAAAAAAAAATTCAAAAAAATTGAAGAGGGAACATTCCCCAGTTCACTGTCTGAGGTCAGCAATACTCTAATATCAAAATAAGAAAAAGAAAACACATACTATCATCTTGAATACAAAAACTAAACCAATTTAATCCTTCAAAATATAAAATGAATTAAACATCACAACAAACTAGGTTTTATCCCACGAATGTATAGTTGACTGAATATTTGAAAAGCAAACAATATAATTCATGATATTAACAGATTAATTAGAAAACATGAATATTTCATAGATACAGAAAAGAAATTGATAAAATGTAATGTCAGTTAATGATACCTACAACAAACTGGGACTAGAGTGGAACTTCCTTAGCTTAATATAGGGGATCTGTAAAACAACATAACATTGAAAATGTCCAACTTACAGCATTCTTAATTCTGGTAAATGGAATAATTTATTACTAAAGTCAGTATAAAGGCAAAAATGTCTACTCTCACCAATCATAGTCAACATTGCTCTCATCACTCATAGTCACCCTTGTTTTTCAAGTCCTACTAAGGGTCATAAGGCAAGAAACAAAAATAGAAAGCATACTGAATAGAGAAAAAAATATTGTTGTCTATATAGAAAATTCAAATAATCTACCCCAAATTGCCAAAACTAATATGCATATTCTGCAATAAAGTTAATTTCTGTATTAAGAATCCATACATAAAAATTAATCATATTTCTATAGATCAGCAATGTACAATTGAAGTTTGAAATTAAAGCAAACAAGCAAACAAGAAACACTATAGCAGCCACAAAAAAATACTTACACCTGGCGCAGTGGCTCATGCTTGTAATCTTAGCACTTTGGGAGGTCAAGGTGAGCAGATCACAAGGTCAGGAGATCGAGACCATCCTAGCTAACATGGTGAAACCCTGTCTCTACTAAAAATACAAAAAATTAGCCAGGTCTGGTGGCAGGTGCCTGTAGTCCTATTCTGAGGCAGGGGAATGGCATGAACCCAGGAGGCAAAGCTTGCAGTGAGCTGCGATCGTGTCACTGCACTCCAGCCTGGGCAGCAGAGCGAGACTCCGTCTCATGAAAACAAAACAAACAAACAAACAAACAAAAAACTTACATATAATTTTTTGTAAAAAAAAAAAAAAAAAATCTATGCTAGACCTATATGCTGGAATCAAGGAAATGATGATGAAGGAAATAAAAGAAAACCTATAAAATGGAGAGATAGAGCATGATCATGGATTGTAAGCCTCAATCTTTTTAAGCTGACAATTATATCTAATTCACCCTATAGATTTGGTAATCAAATGCCAATCAAAATCTATACAAATGTTTTTCTCAGTGTTGACAAAATGATTAAAAATTTATATGGAAATGCAAAGGCACTAGAATAGACAAACAACTATACACAAATTGGAGGATTGGTAGTACTCAAATTGAAGACATTATAAAGTCACAGTAAACAAAAGTGTCTTAAGTCTCACACCTTATACAAAAATTAACTCAAAAATATCATAGACCTACATAAAATATTACATAACTTTAGAAGAAAACATAAGGGAAAATTTACATAACCTTTAGTTTGACAGGTTTTAGATATTGATGACAGCAGCCACTTCAGAGGACCTGCCAGTGTCATCACGCTAACTGCAACAGGTAGGCTTGGCCCAAGTTGCACCCAAGTTGTGGCTACAGCTCTATCCTCTCTGTGCTCTTGTGGGGGCCAGGGACAGGCAGGAACCCTGTACTCTTGGACACAGCTGCGGCCACCGAAACTGGCAGCTGCCAACGTGGGCCTCCTGCTCTGGACCTGGGCCTCGTGCTCCAGACCTGGGTCTCCTGCTCCACAGAGCAGGCAGGAACCCTACTCGTCCCCCAATATTCCCAGTCTTAGCTTTGTTTAAACTGCAACTTCAAACTCAGGCATCCCTGCACTCCTGAGGGCCTGGAAAGCTCCCCTGACACTGCCCTTGCAAGCTGGGAAGTATCTGTTCCAGCTGCCTGGCTTCTCCCTGCTGTCAGGGCTGATCTAATCTCAGAGCAGTCAGGCTGAGTCCAGGTGCCATGAACGGCAGCAGGAGGCAGACAGATTCCTGGGCAGAAGAGGGAGGGCCTACAGTGAGGCCCCACCTTCAGGCCAGGAAGTGTGTGGAGGCTGGGGGCCAGGCTATCAGTCCCATAGACTGGATTGGGAACTTGCAGTGCCCTTTCCAGCTGGCCCACGGTCTCACATGGAACAATCAGTGTGCACTTCCTCCTCTCTGAGGCCCATAAAAGCCCTGGACTCAGCAGAGCAGAGCAGACCGCTGCATAACCAGCTGCAGAGAGAAGACATGCTCTCTGTATATAGTAGGAGACATGAACAAGCAGCTGCAGAGAAGAACAACCCACTCTCGGGTCTCCTCTCTGTTAGGAGCTGAGGAGATGATGAAGTACCTGCCTACAGGGAGGAGCTACCCTCTCTGAAACCTCTTCTCTGCTGGGAGTTGCAGAGAGGACAGGATGACCTGCCTGCAGAGAGGACCTTTCCACTTCAGGGGCTCCTCTCTGTTAGGAGCTGAACGCTTGTTGGGACATGCTGACTGTGGAAAAGAGCTACCTACTGTGGGTTTCCTTTGAGCTGTCCTATTGTTCAATAAAGCTTCCCTTCATTTTGTTCACCCTCTACTTGTCTGCATACCTCATTCTTCCTGGTTGCAGGACAACGACTCAGAACCTGCTGAATGGTGGAGTTAAAAAAGGTACAAGGCTGAAACAAATCCCTTGCTCACCATGTTGTGAGTGAAGAGAAGCAGAGAAAAGTTGCCTCCCCTCAGGGAGCTGAGATCAGAAAG
Source organism: Trachypithecus francoisi (assembly GCF_009764315.1). NCBI lineage: Eukaryota > Metazoa > Chordata > Mammalia > Primates > Cercopithecidae > Trachypithecus > Trachypithecus francoisi. The sequence continues at coordinate 65,900,499 of NW_022681469.1, forward strand.
CTCCAAGAGCTAGGGCTGTGGCTCTTTCTTTGGGGTCCTGTGGTACCTGTCATCTCCAAGCTTCTGGGTGCCACTGTGTTCTGGGTGCTTGCAGTGTGCCTGGTCCAGCTGCAGCCCTGCAGAACTGGTGCCTATGCTGGCACCTGGAGCTGCCTGCCGTGCTGCTGCAGCAGCCGGTGTGTCTGGCTGTACAGTGGCCAGACCCCAAACTCTCTCACACATCCCTCACCATTCCACACCTAACTTGCCCTTGCAGGCATGGGATCCAGGCTGGTAGCATGAGCTGAGCACAGCCTACCAGGCCAAGTGGGCAGAATGAGCCCAGTGGGCCCAAGCAAAACTTGGGCAAAGGCACCACTGGGCAGAGGTTTCAGACCAGAAAAGCGATACCTCAAGAATCCTATAACAATATGACACCAGGCATAAGTCTTAAGTTTTCAAAATTTGATAAATTTAACTGCATACATTATCCTAAATTGTTATGTGAAACACCTTTTTAAAAGTCTGAAAAAATAAGCGACAGACTCAAAGAAAATGCATGCAGTTAACATATCTCATAATAATGTTTATCCAGAGTATATTTAAAAACTTTAAAATTTTAATCATAAGAAAACAACCCAATAACACCCTTCTTATGATTTTGGGCTGAGTTTGCTTTTATTTTTCTAGTTATTTCAGGTATGGTTTATTTGAGACCTTTATTTTTATTTGCAGGCGTTTATTGCTATAAACTTCCCTCTTATAACTGCTTTTGCTGTATCTCGTAAGTCTGGGTATGTTGTGTTTCCATTTTCCCGTAGGAGAAATAAGTTTAAGAGATCTGTTATGTGACATGATGATAACTAATGATATATTGTATTCTTGAAAAATGCTAAGAGTGAATATTGTGTTCTCACTAGAGCTATGTGAGGTAATGCATATATGTTAATTAGCTGGATCTAACCTTTTCACAATGTATATTACTTTAAAACATCTTGTTGTGCCAATAAATACAATTTTGTCTGTCAATTTAAATAAGTATATAGGTAGATGATAGATAGATAAATGCATAGATAACCCAATAAAAAATAGGCCAAAGATTTAAATAAGCATTCTATTAAAGATATACATTTGGCTAATGAGCACATGAAATAATGATTAACACAATCAGTCACTAGAAATATGCAAATGAATAGTACAAGGAGATATCCCTATGAACCTATTTGACTAAAATTTAAAGAAAACAAAAAGCTGACAATACCAATCACCAATGTGGACATGGAACAAATGAAACTCTCAAATAGTGTGGGGCAAACGCAACATTATACAGTCACTTTGGGAAATGGTTTGACAATTTTTTAATAAAACAAAACATACATTTACTATATGATACAGTAATCATATTTCTTGGTGTTTAACCAAGTAAATTGATCCAAAAGACTGTATATTGTATAATATCATTTATATGACAACTTGAAAAAGCAAATATCTAAGAACAGAAATGAGATCAGAGATTTTCATGAATTAGAGTTAGCATGAACACTAGGGCATCACAAGGAAATGTGGGCTGATGGAATGGTTGTGCATGATTCTGTGGCAGTGGATGCATGACTCAGTGCATTTGTTCAAACCCATAGAACTGTACACCACAAAGAGTGAATAGTATTGTATGCAAATGAATAGACTTAACCCAGATGTCTGGGGAGTCCAAGATGAAATACAGACTGTTTTGAATGAATCTAACTGTATTTCAAATGCATGACATAACTACTCTAAAGGAGAGAGGGGAGAAAGGAGCTGAACTAAGTAAATTTGTAACTCAGTGTTTTCGCTAGATAGTGTAAGTTAAAGATAAAAATAACTACATATACACAAACAAACACACACAGAAACAAAAGAAAATATAGAGACAGAGTTAATACTCAGCTCTCAGTCTGTTGCACTTTCTATTGGGGCCCACTGCCTACGTTGTTTTTTTTTTTTTTTTTTTTTTTTTTTTTTTTTTTTTTTTAATCTCAGTTAAATTAGTTTTGGAAAATTTTTTTTAAAAGTTCACTTTTGTCAACATAGATGTTGTAATCATGAAGTTGCTTTATGACCTTTATTTGTTTGGAAGTATAACTTTGTTCTCAGGCTCCCAAATCTAAAATATCTGTAATAACAAAAATGCATTTGTCAGCAGTGTTGTCTCCCTTGAAACAGCTCAAGAAGCAGCTTCTTTTCTATGTGCTTTATAAAATGTTCCATCTGGATTTCATGAACAGAAAGGTCCACTCCAGCCACAAAATTGGATAGATAAGCACCCTTCATTTGATGCTGGTGTTTCACAGATATTTTTTTTCTTTCTTTTTTGAAACAGAGCCTTGCTCTGTTGCCCAGGCTGGAGTGCAGTTGAGTGATCTCGGCTCACTGCAACCTCCACCTCCCTCGTTCAAGCGATTCTCCCACCTCAGTCTTCCAAGTAGATGGGATTACAGTCATGTGCCACCATGGCCAGCTAATTTTTGTATTTTTAGTAGAAACAGGGTTTCACCATGTTGGCCAGGATGGTCTCAAACTCCTGACCTCAAGTGATCCGCCCACCTCAGCCTCCCAACGTGCTGGGATTATAGGCGTGAGCCACCGCGCCCAGCCTCACAGGTACTTTCTAATCAAAGTTAAAAGAACTGGCAAAAATAAATAAAATATTCTTTTTGATTAATATCCTGCTCAGTTTCTTAGAATCTCAAATATCATCCACCTCAGCTTCTTGTACTGAAACAACAACATCTACATCTTAAGGGAATGCCATTGTTATATATGCCATTGTTATTTTCTAAAAGGCTTGTGCTTTTGTATTTTCAGTGACTTTGGTCTTCTGTGTTATTAAATACTCAACTATTTGAGCAATTTGTTATTGGCTAAGAAAGTATTCCTTGCCCCTTTTAGCCTGATTTTTTCACATATCCAATGTAATGTTCCACAAACTCAATTCTGCTGCTTCTTTCCTCTTATTTTATTTTACAGAGAAATCTTAGGATTAAATTTGATTTATTTTCTTCTTTATTGTATAAATTTAAAATGTACAACAGCATGTTTTGATATATATGTTTATATATATATGATATATATACACATATGCATATATACATATATATGTGTATATATACATATATATAGTTAAATGACTATTACAGGTAAGCAATTTAACATGCACATCTCACAGTTTCCTTCTTTTTCTTACCCCATTGCAATAAAAGCACCTAAAATCTACTCCCATAGAATATTTCAAGTATATAATACAATGTTACTAAATCAATATATAACTCTATTCTGCTTCTTGACTGAGTACTTTGCCTAACTTATCAAATGAGTGTATTCTCTTTAACAATTATTTGCCACTATGATTACTATTATCATTATTATTATTATTCATTATTCATCTTGTATTGGCTGAACTTCCTGCTTTCAGAATAAGATCTGCTTTTTCTTGATTTTGAGCTACTCACAAAGCCTCCTGAAATATACTTTCACCAAATGTTGAAAGAAATTTTGTTATAAATTCTATTTCTCCTGTAGAGGATGGCAAAACTACCAGTTTGAAAAAAGTTCAACTGGCACTGGCTGTTGTAGATATGATGGTATTGATTTGACAGAGATGACGAGAAAGGTAGTTGCTCAGGAGCTAATCTGATTGTGTTCGGACCTCTGTTTCACTGCATTGGGGCTTCATTTTCTTTAGCAAAAACATGTGTTATTCTTTTGCTAATGATCTTAGAAAAAAATCACTTAATATCCTACTAGGTTACCTGAGAAGATGATTGGAGGAATTACGTCTAGAAAATTCTTAGATAAATGCAAGTGATTCCAAAAATGTTTTTGCCTAATTTAGGATTTCTAAATAAGTGTAATTGAGAACAATAGAGATATTCATTAAAATGAAATCAAACATAACAAAAATTGGGCAATGAAAACATGTTTTTCAAGGAGGGACTAATTCTTTTACAAGGCATAGTCTATAGCACTTCCTGTGGTAAGCAGAATAATGGCCACCCAAAGATGTCCATGCCCTGATCTCTGGAACCTATGACTATGTTACATGGCAAATGGGACTTTGCACATGGAATTAAGATTGATAATCAATCAGGTGATCTTAAAGTAGAGAGATTATCTAGGTGAGTACAATGTAATCATGTGGGCCCTTAAAAGTGTAAGAAGGCAAAAATGTCAACGAGAAAGAGATGCAGCAGAAGATAAATCAGGAAAGATGAGGCTCCAAAAGGATCCCAGTCAGCGGGCATGGTGACTTTCACCTGTAATCCAGCTACCTGAGAGACTAAGGGAAGAGGGTGCCTTGAGCTCAGGAACTTGCAACTGCCAGTGAGCTATGATCATGCCACTGCATGTGAACCCGGGAGGTGAAGGTGCAGTGAGCCGAGATTGTGCCACTTGAAGGAAGGACTTTCAAGGACTGGAGAAAGACCTCTAGGACCTAAAGATATATCTGAACTGACAGCCAACAAGGGATCTCAGTCCTGCAACCACATGGAACTCAATTCTGCAGATAACCTGGATGTCCCTGGAACAGTGTTTAAAAAGGAAATTGGCTCTCCCTGCCAATTTGATTTTAGCCTTGTGATACTTAGAGTAGACAAACCAGTCAATCCCACTGGATTTCCAACCAACAGAACTATGAGATTAAAAAACAATATTTTATCTCAAATTGCCAAGTTTGGAGTAATTTGTTTCAGCAGAAATAGAAATCAAATACATTTAGTAGTTATGCAGCACTGGGCAAAAAGGTGCTCAGGAGAGTTATAGAAAACAGAATCCTGGACTAGAAATCCCTTCCTGACTTACATTTTTACTTTTCAATTTTTGAATATAAACCTCAGTCACTATTAATGGGTACAAAAATACAATCAGATAAAAGAAATAACATCTAGTTTTCAGTATCACAATAGGGCAACAATAATTAACAATAATTTGTTTTATATTTCAAAACAACTAGAAGAGTAGATTTAGAATGTCCACAACACAAAGAAATGATAAATGTTTGAGGTAGTGAATATCTCAATTACCCAGATTTGATCATTACACATTGTACACTTGTATCAAAACACCACATGTGCTCCATAAATATATACAACTGCTATGTATCCATAAAAATAAAAAGTAAAAAGTTGGAAAAATCTTAGTGATAACACCTTTCAATTAGTAAAATGTTTCAAAAAAATCTCAATACAAACAGCTGTTAAATAAACAATACATACCAGATATAAATTCTAAGATAAATGGAGGATATTCAGATTCTTGTTTCATTCAGTGAAACTGTCTTGACTCTGACATATTATTGAAATTATGTGGCATTTCTGAGACATATTCATTCTGAGATATATTCATTTTATTCTGCTTTTTCTATTAATCCCAGAATGTCTTAAAATGGAAGAAGCAGATGTCAGTCAAAGACTACTTGGGGGCTAGGTGCAGCGATGTCTCAAGCCTGTAATCCCAGTACTTTGGAAAGCCAAGGCGGGCAGCTCTCCTGTGGTCAGGAGTTCGACACCAGCCAGACCAACATGGTGAAACCCCGTCTCTACTAAAAATACAGAAGTTAGCCAGGCATGGTGGTGCACACCTGTAATACCAGCTACTCAGGAGCCTGAGACAGGAGAATCACTTGAACCCAGGAGGTGGAGGTTGCAGTGAGCTGAGATTGCGCCACTGCACTCCAGCCTGGGCAACAGAGCGAGATTTCATGTCAAAAAAAAAAAAAAGAAAAAAGAAATGACCACTTGGGGAGTCTTTATCACAGAGATCATGGATCATGGGATGGAACACTAGATAGGTTTCAATCAGGATCTTCATCCAGTTATACTCTTTTTTTTTGTTTTGAAATGGAGTTTCACTCTTGTCGCCCAGGCTGCAGTGCAGTGGTGTCATCCTGGCTCACGGTAACTTCCACCTCCCAGGTTCAAGCAATTTTCCTGCCTCTGCCTCCTGAGTAGCTGGGATTACAGGCGCACGCCACGACACCTGGTGAATTTTTTTGTAGTTTCAGTAGAGACAGGGTTTCACCATATTGGTCAGGCTGGTCTCAAACTGCTGACCTCAGGTGATCCACCCTTCTCGGCCTCCCAAAGTGCTGGGATTACAGGCGTGAGCCACTATGCGTGGCCCCAGGTATACTTTTAATAGTATTATTGCTGCACATTTCCAAAAGTTCTATTTTACTTTACTATTTGACTGGTTACATAAGAATTCTGAATCTGTGAAATTTTAACTTATTTCTATTTTAACAACTATCAAAGCAGGAGACCTCCAAAGGTTTGACCTCCAATGGCTGTTTGGGCAGCCATTGTGCAGCCTTAGGCCATCATTTGAAAGTAGATACACCACAGATAGAACCCTCATTCCAGCCTATGAATTCTGGAAAATTTTCAATGCATATTTTTTTTTTTGACAGAACTGAGTATAAAGGGGGTTCTACACACAAAAAAAGACTTAACAAAAAAGCTGTAAAGCGAGCCTTTTGTGTATTTAACTAAAATGAAAATGAAAAACAAAACAATATTAAAAAAAGATTTTCTTCTCAAAACTTCCTTTTTCTTTCTAAGGCTGCACAAAGTTTCTCAAAGTTTAGACCTTAGCACAGAGACAGTGGTCTACAGTGTTTGGTTTGAGGATTCCATCCTCACTTGGCCAGCACAGTAGTCTCCACTCAGCCAGCACAGTAGTCCTAACTTAGCCAGCACAGTAGTCCTGAATTTAGTTCCTTGACTTGATACACAAGAGATTTAGGTTTAATCTCTCAATTCCGTTTTACACTCCAGAGCCGGCCAAAGCTGAGGAAGTCAACAGATTCAATCTCTCAGATTCTAGGGTGAGAAAGTTTGAGTCATATATGACTTTTCATTGACCCCACTACCCATAGAGGGACAGTCCTATAGTTGTCTGGGAATTGTACTACATGGTTTAAAGAGAACTGACAGCTCTCTGAGCAGATCCTCTCACTCACAGGAAGTCATTACTTAAACATGAAAATCTTCCCATACCATGCCCAGCCTTTTCAAGTGCGAGAAAGGCCTTGGAATTCTACTATAACAGTAGTTTAAAAAATAGGCTACATCTTGGTATTATAAACGTACCCTTTATACTGCATCTCATTGTGTTTTCATCCACTTTTTAATATTGTTGTACCTAGAAATGTAAAACAGTTGAAATTCTTAGTTATTTCCTGCATAGACTTAGCCCTTAAAATCTAAAGGAAAGGACCATTTTCATAGGTTCAGAGTTAGTCCATCTAAATTATCAAGGCTTCTCCCCAGTGTTTAGTCTCCTGCTAATGCTCTGGCAGCGTTGATGGCCCATAGTGTTGTTGACAGGCCACAGAACAGTTCAAATGCAAATGTTTATTTCCATCCAAAGCACCCATATGGATAGGTACAATGAGAAAGTGTTTTTCCCAGAGAATATATAATTTCTACATAATCAAAATATTTAGGGTGAAAGAAACATAAAGTCAGACAATATGCTTTGATCTTGGGAGCAAAATATAGACTACAAAACAGAATAAAATGCCTTTAATGGAAACAAAAGGCATAGCTTTGCATGCATGAGCTGAATAATGTGGTTGCAGGTTGTTTGCCCAGAATGAGCATGGTAAAATTAAAGTGAAATATCTGTTCATGTAAAACAATCAGAGAAGGCTACACAATTTTTCCCCCTAGCCCTATTATAGAAATATCTTTGCACCTGACAAGAATGAACACTTCTTAGTGAAGTTTGCCATCTTGTGGCAAGTCTACTAATACAATATATATGCAACGTTATTAACAAAGCTCAGGATTTAGAGCATATTTGAAATTTTAATGGTGCATTAAAAGCATGTATAATAAAATCCTGTTTATTCAGAATATTTGAGAAACTGGATGTCCTTGTTAACTTTTTAAGTTACTTAGAGATACCACAGATATCAATATTTATATCAATATGATACTTTTCAAGGCACTAGAAGTTAACAGTGCAAGTTCTGGAGATGGGGTGTCTAGATTCAAATCACAGCTCAATCATTTTCTAGCTGGATAAGCTTGGGTCAATTAGCTTTTCTTAGGATGCTTCCATTTTCTTATATGCAAAATGGGGATAATTTTAGTAACTACATAAGGTTGAGATGATAAATATGGCATGTAACAAATTCAGGACAGAGCAAAGCAAAACTAATCTCTCCTTGTATGTGGTAATCATTAATGTTATTATTATCTGTGCCCTGAATTATCTGGGACAGTTATTATAATCTTCATATTATGCATTAGTGTGCAAGGTTTTTATTTAGAGACTCTGAAGAAAAAATATGCAGTTAATGACAGTGTTTAAACAGCTCTAATGGTTAGGAGACTCCCAGACATTCTTCCAAGCACTTCCCACATAGGAATTTATTTCATCCACGCAACAATCCTGAAAAGTAGGTGTGATTACCATCCTAATTTATCAATGAGAAAATATAAGCATAGAGAACTGAAGTAACTTTTTGAACATCAATTTATCTATAATATTAGAGCCAAGATTTAAACACAGATAATCTTGCAGTGTAGCTTATGCTGTTAATATCTTAACCACATATTGTCTCCTGATATAACTTATATTTGGATAACTAGTAAGCATTAGAGAGATACTTTAAGGGCATAAAAATCATGAAACTCCTCCAGAAGTACCAAGTTATTTAAATTTTATATATTCCATTCCCACATGGGGCCTCCCTTCTGCATTATTATCTGTTCTTTCCCTATTTGATGTTGCTAGACTATATTTTCAAAATGAAAATTTCAGTATTTTCTATTACTTTATTACAGTATTTCAGTATTTTCTATTACTTTAATTTCCAATTTGAACAATCTAATAATGTATTATGTGTCTGTTTTCTTTTCCTTCTCAGAACAGTAAACAAACAAAAAGAAAAGATTTTCACCTTTTTTTAAAATACTACATCAGCAAAAACCTTCATTCAAATTTTTCACATTAGACATTTAATAAATATCTATGGAATAATTTATAATTGAGTAAATGAATGAATAATGTATTACTTTATCAAATCAACAACAATATGAAAACCACTACATATTTAAATAACACCTGAATGTTCTTAAAGCATGTGCACCATCTTCTCATCTCATTCTCTCAGGAGTACTGAAAGGTTAGCAGAGAAATTATAATTATCTGTACTTCACAGCTAAGGAAGGACAGTGAAGGTTGTTTGCTTTGTTCATAGTAGTCACAAGTCCCAACCAGGGGAAAATCAGAAGTGAAATGTCAGAACATACACTCAAAATCATAGTGTAAGAGAGTAACTTTATGTTTATCTTCTTTCCATTGCAAAATAATAATTCCTTATCAGTGTGTGTTGGGGGAGTAAGGTGTTGTCAAACAGCTGTTTTCGAACTTTGTTTTGTTGTTGGGGAAATGCTTTTTTTCTATTCCATTTTATCTTGTATTTTCCTTTTATATGAGAAAAGTCCACAAAACCCATTCTTCTCTTTCAAAAGAAAAAGCAAGTCCCTCGGGAAGGAATTAAAAAAAAAAAAGAGTCTCAAAATGGCCCTTCAAAATTTGCCTTGAGAGGAAATTGAAAAGTGAGTGGTTAAAGGAGAATAAATTTTACATTTCCAAACACAGGTCACTTTTATCCTTTTACATTATGGTTTGATCTACAGTGATACTTTAAGAATATACAGAAAAATGGCTTGTGTGACTGATGTATCAATTACCATCAGGGAATGAACTTTAATGTTACCAGAAGTTCCAAACAGTGGAATGACTGTGTGAAAACAAAGGGAGGTTTATACATTGGGTCCAAAGAAAGGAAATAACCTGAGAGCATTCCTAAGGTATCCAGTACACTAACTGATGCCAGGATCTCATAAAATGTGGAGGTACAGTTGGATATTTCTTGAGATTAATAAGATTTTCTTCATGCCATTCCTGAATAAAAGATGGAATCAGATCAAGCCATCGTTTTTATTAATAATGGGTGTATATCTGAACACTTTCTCTTTGACAGAGTAAGAACCCTGTCATGGCCTACTTTATTTTTCTGCATTCTAGCTTGGACCTCAATGTCTCCCCTTCATACTTAGCATCTTTTCTGATGACTGAATGGAACCTTGTAACAGCTCAATTCACTACGTGGGAAATGGTGGCCAATTTTGGAGGGCTTTACATTACTAAATACAATTCTGAAAACTTCAAGCCTTTGAAAAAATCTTTTAAAATGATTACTTAATATTTGGATAAGATACAAAAGTGCCACACTTTTCTCACCTCTTCATGAGGAGGGCACCCTTTAAAAGTTAACAAATATTGTTTTTGTGTTTTCTTCCTTGATAGTGATAAAAAATTAATGATTTATAAATGCTCATTACCATTGTTAATGAAATCTTTCTAGTAACAGTTCTAATAATCTCTACCCCACGTCTCTTCAATTTAAAAGAAAATTTTACCAAGAGATAATATGTTAGCATGCAGTTAGACTTTCATTAAAATGTTATTTAAAAATTGTTTTCCGATAATTTCACTCTAATGGTTGTCAACTGACATTTAGTTTTGACTGTAGAATTATCTTCTTGAACATTTCTATTGGTTTACTTCTGAATTGACAGTTTCTATACCTATTTGGAGAAGTGGCAGATAAACCAATTACTAAAGAGTTCTGTTAACATTCAGCATATACTGATGGTCAAAAAACTAAACTTTTTAAGTGGAAAAAGGCACAGCTTTTCTGATGTATTGTTTCTTACAAATGAATTAAGTAATATGTTCTACAAATGGGTAGAATTAAGATAACAGCTCCCATGTGTCCAAATATACTTTGCTCAAAAAATGATATTACAATTTTCCACTTTTCAGTTTTCATGTTTGTATACTGGAACCAGTAGAGCTATATATTACTTACAGATCACAAAAGCCAAAGGAACACATACTTGCATTTGGTGTGTTTCCAGTCCAAGATGCCTTTACACTGGAGGAGTTCACATAGAACTGCACAGTATTCATCAGCTCACAAAAATGTAATGGGCCAAATCAGCATAGAAATATCTTGCCAAGATGAACTCAAGACAAAATGTTAAAATGTTTAGTGTGAAACTAAATATTTAAAATATTTTTTTTTCATAAGCAAAGCAACATCTGTAATTGGAAACTGTATTGTCACTGGTGGTACAAAATAAAATGATTAAAAAAAAAGTTTACATTGTTTTAAAATACTATTAACTCATTTAGTTAGAGTTAGTAATTCCTAGTGGCTAATGTGGAGATTATTTCCTTCCTTCTTTCTTTTTTGCCTATTTCATTTGTTTTTGCTCTTTTGTTTTTATAATACTGCTTTAAAATACCCTAGGCATATAGACCTTTCTCTTTTTTCTCTGATTAAAAGTCATTTTTTACACAGATACATAGTTTGCAATCAACTACAGCCCAACTTGCTTTCAGATTTTCTTCTAGCTAGTCTTACACAAGGATCTGCACAACTGCTCTCCTCCAGTAGAAGTGGACAGAAATAAAATTAAAAATCAACAAATGGCAACAGAATAAAGGATGAAATTGTATGTGTCAACTTGACTTGGTCAAAGAATGCTCAGAGAACTCGTAAAATATTATTTCTGGGTGTGTTTGTTGGGGTACTTCCAGAAAAGATTAACATTTAAATCAGTATACTGAGTAAAAAAGATCTGCCTATACTAATGTGGGCAGGTTGAGGTCCTGGGTAAAACCAAAAGGTGAAAAAGAAAGAAATGTCCCTATCACTCCCGATCTGCAACATTCGTCTTCAGCTCTCAGGTATCAGAGCTCCCCACCCCTGCACATGTCTTCCTACATCCCCTTTCTGTTTTTAGGCCTTGGGTCTCAGACAGAGAGTTACATCATTGGTTACCCTGGTTCTCAGGACTATGGAATCAGATTGAATTACAATTCTGGCTGTCATGGCTATACAGCTTGCCTATTGTGAGACTTCTTGGCCTCCATAATTGTGAGAACTAATTTTAATAATAAATGTCCTCTTCTCTATCTCTCTCTATCTAATCTATATATCCTATTGGTTGTTTCTCTGAAGAACCCTAATTTAAACATCTGATTGTGCACCAACCACATCGTCTCTGAAGGATCAATTTCACCCATGTATATAAAGTAAATAATCAAATCTTTGTCATATAAATCAGGATGTCCTTAAATATTTACAAAAAGATATATGTAAAACACTAACAACTACAAAATAGATTTCATTGACCAGAGTCTGTATCAGTGGTTGTCAAACCATTGTTCCTGGAAAAAATGCCTGAGCAGCACTTGAAAGCACTTTAAAAATGCAAATTTTCTAGACTCCTGTTAAACCTACAGAATCAGAAGCTTGTGGGCAGAAACCAGAAATCTATGTTTTATCCAATCACCTAAGTAATTCTCAGATATATTAAAGGTTGAGAACAGCTATTCTAAAAATACAATAGCAATGATTTCTGTTTTATTAGATATCCCTGTGTCCTTAAATGCCTTTTTTCCCTCCTCAGCTCTGGAAAGGACACAAGAAGTTATCATTTCTGCAAATCTCTTTCTTTTGTATTACAGAAATTTATACTGGTTTTAATAACTGTTTTCTAACTAGATTTTTAGGAATTATTAAAATATAATTGCAAACTTCAAACAGCCAAAAAAGTTTATGTCAAATAATCACTTTTAAAAATGTACTTAGAATATTTTGAAAAGTTCTAACCAGTATTATGGAGTTACAATTAATTACTGGATGAATTGTATTTTTGTTAAACATTCAACATGTTTTGTTACTTTTGTTAGTGGAAAGTGTGGGTCTTTGTATATACGTTAAAAATTTAGACCCAATAACAAATGTTGAAAGAGACAGAGAGATAGTTCACATTTGTCATAGAAGCACTTTATTTTCAGAAAATGAACTGTGTGCTGACTAAAGAATAACTATAATGAAATATATTATGATAGTGTAAGCAAACTTTTGAAAAGCTAGGTAAGCCAGGTAGCTTAGCAAGAAATTTGGCTTACTATCAGAAGGAATGATCACTATGCTACTAAAAAATAGAAAGTGTTTATATAATAGACTTTTAATAGAATATACAGTTATATCCAAAAATACAAAATCATGTTATAATTTAAACCCTGTCACTTTCCAAAGGTGTTTGAAATAATCAGAATTAGCCAAAGTAGATAATTAGTAAAGACTGCAGTGTCTCCATTTCTTCCAGAAACCAGTACAACTTTGAAGAGTTTTATTTCACTATTATGTGCCAAATATTATGTGTTTAGTCTTTTCATTATAACCTATTTTGGGTGTGAATCCACTGGGGTTTCAGGATCTCTTAAGGTAAAAGTAAGTCCCTGGCAGAATATATTTGGCAAACTGGGCTCCATTCTATGTACAGCTAAGAAAACCCTGAAAATGTCCTTTCCTAATAGTGGGTCGGGTCAAGATTACCTTCCGATATAATACTTCTTATTGCATTTACACATTATAATTTTCTCAGATCATTTTCCTGATCTCTAGATTTAAATACAGTATCTCCTAAAATATTACATTTTATGAGTATAACTCCAAAATTAGTTTCCATATAAAAATATCTTTATTGTAAATCTACGAAGGGTAAAGTATGGAATTGTTTGAAGTTGTCATACTCCATTTGTCTATATATTCAAAATATGAATTTCTCTCAAGATCTTCATGTCACAGATGTCATAGATAAGTAACTAAACAGTGAAAAACTGGCAAGGGTACTGGTGTAGCAGTTTTCTGTAGGAAAACTGCAGACAACTGTTATTGCAGTTTATTTTTACAGTAGGATACACCATATAATGGAAATAAACGTTTATTAACTGCCATAGAATCCTAGAATTTTGAGTAAAATTTTGAAGCTAAGAAGTAACTTTGAATTCATGTAGTATAGGTTTTTACTTGTTTGTTTGTTTTGTTTTGCTTTGTTTTGTTTTGTTTTGTTTTGTTTTGAGGTAGAATCTGGCTCTGCTGCCAAGGCTTGAGTGCAGTGGCGCAACCTCAGCTCACTGCAACCTCCGCCTCCCACATTCAAACGATTCTCCTGCCTCAGCCTCCCAAGTAGCTGGGACTACAGGTGTGCGCCATCATACCCGGCTAATTTTTTGTACTTTTAGTAGAGACGGGGTTTCACCGTGTTAGCCAGGATGGCTTTGATCTCCTGACCTCGTGATCCACCTGCCTCGGCCTCCCAAAGAGCTGTGATTACAGATGTGAGCCACCACACCCGGGCGTATAGTTGTTTTTAACCAAGAAGGCACTTCGGAGGCATGTGGGTAGTGTTTTACAGCATATACTATACACGTTATATCGTAGGGTATATATTTAATTAATAGACCTGGAATAATGATAGACAATTGATTAAGAACCACTGATTCAATTATGTATTTTTATTTTATTGATAGGAAAGTTCAGAAAACAAACTAGCTTCTTGGTGTGTACAGTAGCTGGAGTCTAAACTACATTTTCTAACCTGATTATTGGATTTTTATTTATGCTTCACATTATTTTTCATTCTCACTGATTTAATTATTAAAATCATATCACAATAAATGTAAAGATACTGTCTTGATTTAAAAAAACGTTAATATTAGTGGAAGTTATCATTTTTGTTATTTGGGGGGATTACAAATCTTTTCTTCCCCCAACCCCCTTTATAATCCCATATGTTCAGTTTTATTGAAGCTAATCAAATGTTTTCCAGACTTGTTTGGTTTCCTCTGTTTAGTTTGAGTTCCCTTTCTCCTCACATCAGGGCGCATATTTCTTCTCTCAATCTTTCTCCTCTTTATTCTTTCCTTCTCCTTTTTTCACTGCTCCTCCTTTTTGTTCTTCTACACTACCTATTTTGTGTCTTTTGGTTTCCATTTACTTTTGTTTCTTGCCTTTTCAAAGAAAAGCCTGACAACAATAACTTGTTTAGTTTTGACCAGTGGACAAATAGAACACTGGATATAATGGAGGCCTTTATTCCTCTCTTCTGTTTTATTTACTTCGTTCTCTTTTAAGAAGGACTCTTTACTGGAAGCATATAGATTTCTAGATAGTTGATTTAGTCACATTTTATTGTAATATCTTCCAGGTAACTAAGATGATATATGGAAGCATAGAAATAGGAATTTTTATATTTTAAACTAATTTTAATATTTCTTATAGTTAAATATACTTTATTTTACTCTCAATATTCCTGACTTGACCTATGGCTGCTTTTTATTTTACATCTATTTCTGATTACCATACTTTTGTTTTACTTCTTGCTTTTTTTTCATTTGGGTGTATAAGGAAACATAATCATTGCATATATACAGCATCAGGAAATGACTTAGAAAAATAATTTTCATTTTAGTGCTTTTTCTCATCAACAACATTAACAGAAAAAAACTAATTTATGGACATGGGTTGGTGTATTTTTACATTTTTATGGAATAACTACAAATACATTCAAGCAAAATAAAAAGTCGATTTTGAAAAGGGGGTTCAGGTAAGATGTTTTCCTGGGATGGTTTCTCATGTCTAATTATTTATTGCCAACAATTGAAAATACATAAGTCCATTATGATTTAGGACTTTACATCTATCCTGTTCATTTACAAGAGTTCTGTAACTAAGATTACAAAAGATAAAAGTTCTAATGCTCATTTAAGCATGTAATAGCTTTTTAAATGATTATATATTTGAAAAGACATTTGGATCCTGTTAAAAATGAAATCAAAGCTATGAAAACGGAAGGAAAAAAATAATCCATTGGATAAGTGTTCTCTTAAGTGCTTTCAACTCCACCCAATTCAGATAATACTGTGTGTACAAGGTTCCATTTAAAAGATTTGAATTATAAAAAACAGAACTTACGTTTAATATCTCTTTCATAATTTTATTTCTTCCCACCTCATGTCTTTGTTTATATTTACCTTTTACTAATTAAAATAAACTATAATTTTTTTAAATGAAAAGACAAAAACCCAGTGGCAGAATTGAAGAATGGTCACTTTTCCGAGCTCTGACTGTAAATAGATTTTCCAAATAACCCCAAATACCTCATTAGTGACTAATGCCACCTTTTTTACCTGAGAATATCATGGGTAAACTACTCAATTTCCCTACCCCTCACGGAACACCAAACAAAAGTGTGATTTAATTTACCGTTATGTGAAATACCAAACTTACCCTCCGAATTTTAAGTATATGCAATTTATTACTAATCTAGTTGTTAATGTTTCAAGGCTACTAATGAACTGTGATAAAAAAATGAACATTTTTTATCGGAGTAACTAACATGGCCACAGAAAGAAATATTTTTTCTTCATTTGTCTTTTTCAATTTTCAAAGAATAACAGAATCTATGAGCTGGAGGGAGTGTTTGCTGGAAAGAGCTAACTCAGCTTTGTCATTAGTGTGGCTGCTTTCGTTACAGTAACTCTTCCATCCATGGCCTGAACTGTTCCTGTGGTATCAAACATACATTTCCCAGACAAGCTTATTTCCATGTTAGATTCTGCTATTTTCATAAAATTATTTCTATATTAACCTGAAATATATTTAAAATGTTAGCTCCATTTTTCCTAGGTTGTTTATTTGGAGTTTTATTTGGATATAATAAGTTGAATCTCTCATTATATTTGTTGAAGGTAAATATCTGTCCTCATTAAGTCTGCTAATATTTACACATAACATTGCCAACTCCTTCAAAAGTTTATGTAACAGTGAATTGAATTTCTATTATTTAGAATTTTTAACTGAATATTATATTGCAAATATTTATGAAGTACATTATATTAAGCAAATATTCATTTAAATGAATATTTGAAATATAATATTCAGTTAAGTGCAAGATAAAAGATACTGCTATTTCCATAGTTTTGTACAGCATGAAATTTAAAATTGCATTTCTCTGGACTGTATATAATTACCGTAATGCATCAAACTGTATATTTAAAATAAATAAATGTTATCATATGTATATCATGCATCAGTAAATTTTATAAATACACACATACACATGTACATGAATCCCTCTCTCTCTGTCTATAGTGATAGCTCCTGTTCCATTCCACTTTTTCCATTATTATTATTTTCTTTCATTGTTTTCATAACCTGTCTAGAAAACAGGTTAAAATAAAGCTGAATTTCTCATCTACTTGTTGAATATAGTGATGTTCAAGGCAGAAAACAAAGATTAGAATAACAAAATAGTCAAGATTGAAATACACAGATGATCTGAAATGGAGGAAAATATTTATTTTCAAGTGTTCATAGAATAGCAACAAATATTAAACATGAGTTAGCATAAGAAGAAAATATCAATAAATTCAAAAGGAAACACAATAATAATAAAGTTTTACTTTTTAATTAAAAGAAAACCCTAACACTTTAAAATAAATAAGCATGTTTTAAAACTCCCTTAGCTCACCACTGGGTAAAAAAGGAATAAAAACTAGAATTCCTGTTTATTTTAGAATTTTACTTGTCAAAAAATGTGAGGTATAGATAAAGTTCATACCAGAAGAAATTTTTTGCCTTAACTAATTTAATATTAATTAAAAATAATAAAATAAACTAAGTATTAATAACATAATGTGAAAATTAAAAACAAGAAAGTAGGCTTATGGAATAACAAGACAAGCAAAAAATAATAAATTACAAAACATGAAAACATGTAGTGAATTAATCTTAGGTTTGTTTTATTGTGTGTGTGTATAATACCATAAAATATAATTAATGTTTTAGAGTAATTACTACATGAGGAGTACTAGGCCAAATACTATGCATATCTGTCATTTACAGCAATATAATAATTTCTGTCCTTTACTTGTATGTACTTTTGAAAAAATTTTAGTACATATGCATGTTTGTTATGTGAGTTTATTGCATAATGGTATGGATTAGGCTTCTAGTGTACCCATCACCCAAATATTGAACATTGTACCGAACAGGTAATTTTTATTCTCTGCAACTCAACATAACTTATTTTATTCATCACTCATCTTCCTGCTTCAGAAAACTTAATCTTGCGTTTTCAGTAAAATTATAGTCAAATTCAGTGATCTTTAGAGACATACAAATAAGGTAAGCTTGCTAGAGTATAAGCTTCAAAAGGTTCAGGATCTTTATTTTGCGACAGTACATGTCACAGAGTATGTTTGTGTCTCAGTTTAATACAGCCATATTATGCAACATAATTTACCTCACCTATTTCTCCAGTTCTCGCACGACACATTCATGATTTGAAATGTAAACACATTACTGCCTTATCATGGCAGGATGTTTCACCCTGTATTCTATGCTAGGGATTTGCTTTATGTCAACTCCAAAACCCCTTACACACTCCTCATTGGCCTCTTTCTCTTTCTACTAATTTACATGCTGTCCATGAGGCAGAGATAAAATATTCAGTCCCGTCAAAGTGTGTTGAACACACAGCTTTTTTCAGACTTATCTCCTGGTGAGGCAGCACAGTAGTGAAGACCACAGACTCTTATAACCAGATTCAGCTGCTTATCGTATGTTTGGCCCAATATAGGTGACTCCTGTAGATCTGCTTCCTCGACTGTAAAATGAGGACAATAATAGGACTTACATCAAAATGCTACTGATGATTAAAAAAAGTTAATATATGTGAAGTGTTTGTGGCATAAAAAGTTATATGAAAGTGTTCATTTTTCTTTTTCTGTTACCTCCTCCAGTGCCTCATATAGTCAGTACTATTTGCTATTCTGGAATTATACATGGGATTACCCCTACAAAAGTGACTAACAACCAATGAATTTACAGATGAATCTTTAGAATTAAAACTGACTCTAAAATGTGTGTATGTTCATGTTTAAATTGTATAGTAACAATAAAGAGTAGATTCAGCAGTGGGAAGAAAATTAGGTTTGTACCTTTGCCCACACACACAAAAAGAAGAAAATAAATGAAAAAGGAAAGTAGTATATAAACTAAAACAATAAAGAAAAATGAGATCAATTAAACACTAATTGATTTACTATAATAAGTAAAGAAAAGTAAATAACTGATTATTTATATATTGAATCACAGAAACTGAATATGGCTTATATGCATCTTAAAGTAAACAGACATTAACTGTAGAATTATCATGAATACTGTGCAATTATCAAATGAGGTGACCTGGAACCACTAAACCTTTTATATATTATAATGTCAAGTTGAAGCAAGAGATGGATATTCACTCCCAATCTGGTCCCAGAAGTAGGCACCTTTGCGGCCAGTGTTGGATGCACCATAGATCAACTAGAGGGGAATAGTGAGTGTTGAACTAGAACTAAAGTCAAAAGAATGAAAGGAGGAATTTGTTGTTTTGTATAAATGTGCAAATCAAAGCATGTTTGTTTAAGAACATATGAGATACTGCCAACCTGTTGCTTCTCTCACTGACTTTGGTGTAGGAGGACTTGTTAATAAATCATGTAAATACAATCATTTTACCTAATTTGTTCTACTAACCGATTAGTATTGCTGCATAGAAGATAGCAAGAACTAGAAAAGGGAAAAAATGTCTCTCCTTGAATGCCTTAAATGAGTTGGCCTAAACTTGAAGGAGTCTCAGTACCTATTCCTTTTTTTGTTTATATACGCTTAAGTGGTTCAAATGCAGTTTTGTTACATGGATACATTGTATAGTGCTGAAGTCTGGGCTTTTAGGGTAACCATCACATAAATAAAGTACACTGTACCAAATAAGTAATTTCTCATTCCTATCTCTTTCTTCCCCATCCACTCTTCTGTATCTCCAGTGTCTATTACTGCATATTCTATGTCCATGTATACCCATTATTGAGCTTCTTCTCATAAGTGAGAACATGCAGTATTTGCCTTTCTGTTTCTGAGTTGTTTCACTTAAGATAATGGCCTCCAGTTCCATCCATGTAGCTGTAAAATACATGATTTTACTCTTTTTTTATAACTGAATACTATTCCATTGTATATATGCACCACATTTTCTGTATCCATTTATCTACTGATGGATACATATACCAAATCTTTGCAACTGTGAATAGTGCTGAGATAAGCATATGAGTGCACCTATCTTTTTGACATCCTGATTTCTTTTCTTTTGGGTACATATCCAGTAGTGGCATTGTGGGATTGAATGGTAGTTCTATTTTTAGCTATTTGAGAAATCTCCATGCTGTATTCTGTGTACTGTATTCTGCATTCTTATTTACATGCTGACCAGCAATGTGTAAGTTTTCCTTTTTCTCTTCATCTTTAACATCTGTTACTGTTTCACTTTTTCATAATAGCCATTCTGACTAGTGCAAGATAATATTTTATTGTGGATTTAATTTTCTTTTCTCTAATGATTAGAGGTAACAATTTTTTTCATATGTTTGTTTATCATTTGTATATCTTCTTCTAAAAAATGCCTATTCATATCCTTTGCCCACTTTTTAATGGGGTTATTTTGTTGTTGTTGTTGTTTAGTTGCTTGAGTTCCGTATAAATTCTGCATATCAGTCCCCCGTTGGGTGTATAGTTTATAAGTAATTTGTCCCATTCTGCAGGTTGTCTGCTAACTCTGTAGGTTATATCTTTTGCTGTGCAGGAGGATTTTAGTTAAGTCCCATTTGTTTGTCTATTTTTGTTTTCACTGCTAGTACTCTTCAGGTCTTAGTCACGAATGCTTCGTCAAGACCAAATGTCCAAAGGAATTTTCCTGGCCCGGCGCGGCGACTCATGCCTGTAATCCTAGCACTTTGGGAGGCCAAGGCAGGTGGATCTCCTGAGTTCAGGAGTTCGAGACTAGCCTGGCCAACATGGCAAGATAGATTTTATTCTTGCTTTAATCCTGGAGATTTTTGATAGCTCAGAACAGGGAGTAGGATAAGAAGTCAACCATAGTTTCTTCCCAGCTATCAATAACAAATAATTTTAATATTTAAACTCTTCCAGAGCATTTAAGTGGCACTTATACACTATGGAGCACTATTCAGCCATAAAAAATGAGATCCAGTCATTTGCAATATGGATGGAATCGGAGGTCATTATGTTAAGTGAAATAATCCAGGTGCAGAAAGACAAACATCACCTGTTCTTACTTATTTGTGGTAGCTAAATATTAAAACAATTGAACTTGTGGAGATAGAGAGTAGAAGGATGTTTATCAGAGGCTGGAGGGGGTGGGTCCTTGGGAGGGAAGAGTGATGGTTAATGAGTACAATAAAATAGTTAAAAATAATAAATAATGTCTGGTATTGGCTAGCCCAACAGAAGGACTATAGGAAAAATCATTTGATTGTTTATTTAAAAATAACTAAAAGAGTACAATTAGATTGTTTGAAACATAAAGGATAAATGAGTTGACAGATACCCTATTTGCCCTGATTATTACATACCACATCACTGTATCAGAATATCTCATGTTACCCATAAAGATATACACCTATTATGTGTCCACAAAAATTAAAAAGATAATTGTCTATTTCTAAAACCAAACAACCAAGTAACAAACACACAAAACTTTAGCAAGCTTTAAAGACTCTGCAAACTTGATCTACGTAAAGGATATCAGTGACTGAATAGCAAGAAACATTTTACTAAAAAGTTAAATATTGGAAGCATCTGATTGAAGTCAGAATGCCTGTAGCAAGATTAGTATTTACCACTTCTAAAAGTTGAAGACAATACAATGAGATAATACATAGGACAATTGGGTATAACTTTTGGAAATGATTATTTGCAGAAATATAATTATACAATTATGAAAACCAAGATAGAATGAAAATTCCAAGAATATAAAAGAAAAAATGAAAGTGGCCATCTAATCTCATGTACAAATGTACACGAGAACATGGTTTTCCTCTATTTCAAAAAAAAAAAAAAAACCTTTCCAGAAAGATTGGCATTTAGCAAATTACCTTTACTTTCCGAATTACAGGGGAAAGTGTACCTTCTGTATTGTGTCTTACTGATCCTGTCTTTCTTACCGGTCCCTGCACTGCTGAGTAATATTAAGAGCATGGGGAAGTGAGGAAGATTTGAACTTGTTTATTAAGGGAACATCTCTGATGTATTATTTTGACTTAAAGCATACTCTAACAACAAGGTAAGTTACTTTAACATTAAGATACTTAATTATCTTACTTATATTGTAAGGTGCTGGAATAAATTCTCATTTTGATGAGTCCTTCTATCCACAAAACTCAGAGAAATTGTCCTTGGTATTGAAAGCTGAAACAAAGAGCTCACGTGTGTCTGTTGTCCAGTTTTAACACTAGAGCTGCCTGAAACCTTCTCTCGTTTTATTCTGAAGAATAGTTCCTCACGTCTGATTCTGAGATTTTGTGGGAATATATCTTTTTTGTTGATTTCTCATGGGGAGAACTACTGAGAGGTAGATTCAGGATAATTTAAATCCTCAACTTATCGTTTAAATGGTTCTGTTCACTTGGTGTCACCACATCAAACACAGAAATGTAATTCAGTTTTAAAAGTGAAAGATAACACTCAAAGCAGAAATAAGAATGAAGAAAACAAAATATGTTTCTAGCTGGCTGTCACAAACTGTGATTAAATGTTTGTGCTTCACAAAAGCTGAACCACAGTTTGTCAGTCATTTTCCCCAACAAATTCTGAGTTTGGAATCTAATCAATGAAATTAAATCCATTAACAAACAGACAATCAAAAGACGAGGTCTTTAAAATCTCTTAGGTAACAAAGGTGCCCTATTCAATAAGAGGTTTTTAATTTTTAAAATGGAAGACTTCAATTCCTCAATCCCATTCATACATAAAAGTTTTAAGGTCAAGTTCTCATATTTAGGACATGCTTTAATGGTACATTCAATGTTATAAGCTGTATATTCTACTGGGATATATTCATTAAACTTAAAAGCAAGCTGTTTATGATATCTAGATGCATAAGTAGTGGTAAAAGGAAAAATGTAAATATAATGCAGTATATATGCAAACATTCAATAACAGCATTTTTGTAACTCCTAGCCACTTTAAAACTTATCAGTACCTGTTGACCATTTCTTAAGTAGCAGTATGTAATTCATGCCTGAAGTCTATGGTATACAAAGATAAAAAATTCATTGATATACAAAATATACATGCCACCAATGTTTCAATTTTTAAAAATTTCCATAACTTAGTGACTTTTTTCAAACACATAGAAAATAGAAAAGGAAAACAGTAACCTTTCAAAAGGGGAAACCTTGTGAACTCCAACCTAATATCATTACAATATGTAGAATCAGCAGTGTTGTCAACTCACTCATTCCTTATGTTGGTAATTTATGTCTTCTCTCTTTTTTACATTATCAGGATTGTTAGAGATTGTCTTTTAGTGATCTCAAAGAAGCAGCTTTAATTAATTAAGTATACTTTTACTGTTTTTTTATTAATATCTGCTCTGATCTTTATTGTTTCTTATTTTCCTGCTTACTTTGGGTTTCATATTCAATGAAAGTATCTTATAAGTAACATATAATTGAGTCTCGCTTTATTGTCACATCTGACAATTTCTGCATTTTAGAAGTTGTTTTAAGTTGATATACATTCGTTTCTTAATTGGAGTTTTTAAACTATTTATATTGAATGTAGTTATTGGTATAGCTGGACTTAAACTGCCACATTTTATTTGCTTTCTATTTCTTCCTTGGTACTTTCTAAAAATTGTGCCATGAATTGGGTATTTTGTCTAAAATTCCATTTTATCTTCCTTATTGACTGTAACAGATTTACCTCTTTGTTTTTCTGGAGTCTGCATTAGGGTTTATAGCATATATCATCTTTAACTTCCATAGTCTTTCTGCAAATGATATACTACTTCACATAGAGTGAAAGAAACTTACCACAGTACACTTTGCTTTTCCCCTCCTGAGATTTATGCTATTGTTGTCAATGTCACACTTCTGTATATGTAAGTTAAAATACTACAGATCATCTTGCTTTTTTTGCTTTAATCACCTAGCTATTAAGATTAATAAATAAAAACAATGTCCTGTGTTTACTGACATAGTAACCATTCCTGGTGCTCTTCATTCCTTTGTGTAAATCCAGATTTCCACATAGGAATATTTTCCTTTTGCCTAAAGGAAGTCCTTTAACATATTTTTATTATGGTATTCTGGTGACCTTTGTGTGTGTGTGTTTTCTACATTTGAAATTGTCTTACCTTCACCTTCATTTGGTCAGTTATTTCATTTTTTAAGCAGAATCCTAAGATAGCATTATTATTTTAACTCTTAAAAGATGTTACTGTAATGCCTTGTGATTGCATAATTTCTGATTTTAAAAAGCTGACTTTTATCATTATGTTTGTTTCTCTGAATAAAAGTGCTTTTAGTCTCTGGCCGCTTTTAAGATTTTTTTTTTTTTTTTCTGTATCACATTTAAAGTATTTTATTTGCTTTCCCAACAAAGTTTTATGCAATACAAGAATGTCTCACAAATGGATGAAGTCCAAAACCACAAATAAAGGCCTAAGCTCTTGTGATTAGTAAAATGTCAATTTATTTAACTTTGCCATTATGTATATGATCCATAAAAATAGTGAAACTACTACTTTAAAAAAAGAAAGTATTCTATTTGCCTTAGTATCATTTATTGTGTGTGTATGTCTGTGTGTGTGTGTGTGTGTGTGTGTGTATGAGAGAGAGAGAGAGACTGGGAGAGAGAGTGTGTATGTGTGCCCACAAATATGAATGCACATTCTTGAGGTTGATTTTGGATCTCTGGGTAAACATTTTTAATCAAATCTGGAAAATGTCAATTAATTATTTTTCAAATATTTTCTTGGTGTCCTTGGGGAAATCCAATTTTATATTTTTCAGTTACTTAAAGTTATGACAACAAATCACTCATGAATCAATATCTTTTCAATTTTTTTCTTCTTATATTTGATTTTGGATCATTTCTATTGTTATGTATTCTCATTTACTAATCTTCTCTTTTGCAGTGTTACCTGCCATTAATCTCATCCAATCTATTTTTCCTTTTAGACATTGCTGTTTTCATCTCTGGAAGTTTGATTTAATCTTTTCACTTCTTCCATGCCTCAATGTCTCAAACCTCTTGAACATATTTAACAGTTTTAGTGGTATTGTCTACTAATTCTTTCATCTGTGTCATTTCTGAAAATCATCGTTATGTATATTTTCTTCTGTTCAGGTGTTTTGGTCAGGAGGGTAATTATTTTCCCAGATAATCTGTCTTGTTGGAATTCTAATTACTGTATTTGAATTACATTTGTACCTCTTTTGTTTTAAAATAAAAATATTTTCCTATAGCGTTACTATATTGATTATGTTATTCCCATCTAAAATAGATGTAGGTTTAGTTAAGAGAAAGCCATGGGGGTCGGGGGAAGCAGTAAAATAGACTTAAAAATTATGT
Organism: Trachypithecus francoisi; assembly: GCF_009764315.1. NCBI lineage: Eukaryota > Metazoa > Chordata > Mammalia > Primates > Cercopithecidae > Trachypithecus > Trachypithecus francoisi. The sequence continues at coordinate 65,925,880 of NW_022681469.1, forward strand.
CTAAAAAAGATCTTTGGGTGTGTACTGGCACATAGAGCTAGTTGAGAACAAACAAATGAGAACCATAAAAGGGTTTTGAGTGAGAAGCACAACGGGTTTTGAGTAATGCCAAAGAAACTTTGAATTTAGACTAAAAAATCCTGTGATTGTTGAAAGTCTTAAAATAATACACTAAATTCTTCAGAGATGGTGAAGGAATTTGCTCCTCAGTGATCTGGAAAATTTTGGAAAGATTTAGTGAACAGTAAAATAAAATTTGCTACAGTCCAAGGAGGAGTTTTCTTATTTGCTGTAAAATACTGTTGAATGCATTATCCATTAAAATGAGAGACCTAGCAAATGAAGAGCTGTGTTATAAACTCCTTTTAGAACTCCACTCCCACAAAAAAGCAAAATTTTTCTTTTTCCTTTGGAATTATTAAATAAAGTGCTGAATCAAATTAGCAAGTACTTGTGTACATTCGCATAAGTAATTAGCTTTTTTTTTTTTTAAATACTCTCTGTCTCACTCTGTCCCAATGGTGCAATGGAGATCATGTCTCACTGTAGCCTCAACCTCCCTGGCTCAAGCAATTCTTCCATTTCAGCAACCCTCATACTCCTGCTTAAATGTGACATGGAGTATCACCTTTGCCGCAAGCTAGTCTCGAACTCCTGGGCTGAAGTGATCCTCTTGCCTAGCCCCACAAAGAGCTGAGATTACAGGTGGAAGCCACCGCGCCCTGCCAACTTTTCTTTATTGTCATGGAAATCTTCAGGAATCTCTACTGTTTTAAAAGTTGCACTGAATATGTGAATTTTATTACAATTTGCCTACAATATTTTTGGAAAGTACAAGTAGGTATTATTCACTTAAATAATCAGTGAATAATAAATTTACTGTGGGAATTGATTTTAGATTATAATTCCTCATAAGCCTCTTTATTTGTTGTTCAAAAGATATGAAGTGAGTACAGGGGTGCTTTTTGTGTTGAAAGACATTAATTGCAGAACTAAGATTAGCATATTATCTATTGCTAGATAAGATACTGTTTTATTTTGTGTTTTGTTAGCTGAATTTTTAAGGGCTGAATATTTCCTGATCTCAGGCAAAAATCTTACATATACATATATGTATATGTGTTGTGTGTGTGTGTGTGTGTGTTAGGCTTTACCTGTTGTGTTTACATTTCATAACATAAATATCATTAGATATGGGCCACAGTCATAATGTAGATCTTATTTTCATTTACATATTTAAAATTTGTATCTTAAGATAGCCACATGTAAAGAAAATTAGATGCCGAGAACATGGATAATGACTAAAAGTCCACTGAGTACAAAGAAAACCATGACATACTCAGAAGTAAATATTCTTTTTTTTTTTTTTTTTTTTTTTTTTTTTTTTTTTTTTTTTTTTTTTTTGAGGCGAGTTCGCTCTGTCGCCCGGACGGAGTGCAGTGGCCAGATCTAAGCTCACTGCATGCCTCCTGGGTTTCCGCCATTCTCCTGCCTCGCCTCCCAAGTAGCTGGGACTACAGGCGCCCGCCACCTCGCCCGCTAGTTTTTTGTATTTTTAGTAGAGACGGGTTTCACCGTATTAGCCAGGATGGTCTCGTCTCCCTGACCGCGTGATCCGCCCGTCTCGGCCTCCCAAAGTGCTGGGAACAGGCTTGAGCCACCGCGCCCGGCCAGAAGTTAAATATTCAAAGAGTTTAATACTCATAAATTAATGCATGAGATATAAGGATGTGGTGATTTAGATTGAAGAGAACATAGCAGGTTGAGTGCTGAAACAGTGAGCGGATTAATCCTAGAAATGTGTTTTATGAAAACAAGTTGCAGAGTTAAAATAAATATTGTACTGGGCTGAAAAAATTTCAGTAGGTTTGCTAAAGATATCTTTCAATGTGCATGTACTTTGTGAATCGTAAAAAATATATGGTAAGGACATGTAGGGGTATACTGTGAAGAGTTTTCCTACCTCTGGCAATAAAACTGTTGGTAACGAAGCCTTTTTTAGCTGCAATTTTCCAGGTAATGGACTTAGAAAAAATGTTTGACTCTACAAATAGAAGCAGTAATTACAGGAAAGTCAATGAGATAGATACTACAATGTAACTAGTATTAGCAGTGATAATAAAATATAACATGTTCCCTTTGAAATCCTTCCTAGCTTTACAGTGAATAAAACTGATGAACCTGGAATGCATTTGTTGGATACATTTTGAATGATGTTTTAGCTATATTAATTTAATTATTTAATCTTAGGTTTTTTTTTCTAGCCACAATGTTGTTCCATTCATTTCAGCTGTATGTGCTTGTATTTTTTTTATTATACTTTAAGTTCTAGGGTACATGTGCACAACGTGCAGGTTTGTTACATATGTATACATGTGCCATGTTGGTGTGCTGCACCCATTAACTCGTCATTTACATTAGTTATATCTCCTAATGCTATCCCTCCCCCCTCCCCTCTCCCCCCTCCCCTCTCCCCCCTCCCCCCCTCGCCCCTCCCCCCCATCCCATTTAAAGTAAAGAGGCACTATGAACAATTTCAAGTACCTTGTACTGCCATGCAGTTTTTGGCAAATGTAAGTAATATGTGTCAGCCTTACGCAGATGTAGAGCACAGAACAATCACAGTACCTTAGAGAGAATTGCAAAGTTTGTGTTGGATGCACACTTATAATGTTCTAATATTAATGGCAGTGCACACACCACATGTTGGCCATGCTGTTTATTTCCCTGGACAGATAAAATGGCTGGAAATCAAAAGATAACTCATAACGTGAGGATAAATGAATTGGAAATGTGTCAGAAATGATTTATTTGAAAGAATATTTGACTAGGCCTCTAATTCCAATGACACTGAGCTGGTCATTTAATCTCCATAAGTTTGCATAATGAGAAAATTGTAAGAGGTTTTCACTGAGATAGCCACAGTTCAAAAAGTTTATTAAGATCTATTTGATCAACTTGAAAAATAAGAAAGGTATTATTTTCCAAATATGTTTTTGTGTGGCCAAATACTTGAGGACAATTTAATGATCATTTTAATTTTATTATGATGCACCTTATGAAAAATTATGCTCGGCCCAGCATAGTGACTCACACCTGTAATCCCAGCACTTTGGGAGGCTGAGGTGGGCAGATCACCTGAGGTCAGGAGACCAGCCTCGTCAAAATGGTAAAACCCCGTCTCAACTAAAAATACAAAATAATTAGCCGTGCGTGGTGGTGGGCGCCTGTAATCCCAGCTACTTAGGAGACTGAGGTAGGAGAATGGCTGGAACCCGGGAGGCGGAGCTTGCAGTGAGCTGAGATCGCGCCACTGCACTCCAGCCTGGGCGACACAGCAAGACTGCGTCTCAAAAAAAAAAAAAGAAAAATATGTTATTCTCATTTCATAACATGAAGATATATCTTTCTACCTTGCGAATATATAGTTTAGCATAACTAATCTTTCTTTGTAAATATAATGACATAAAGAGGTTATTAAACTCATCATATTCAAGGTTTCTCCATCTTTAATTTATAATAAGCCCTTTACAAAACATTCTATTAAATGACTCTAGTAGAAGTAAAAACGAGTTTAAGGCCAAATTAAGTGAGCCTCATGAACTATGATCAGAATCGGAATACATTTAAAACCCAAGGAGCTATTCTTGCCAAACGCTAATAATCAAGCAAGAATCACTTCAAAAATTTTAAGAGTTTTTGAAATTAATAGACATTTACTCACTGGAAATTTTGTTTCCTTTTAATTTTCTTGGTATTTGAGGTCCTTACTGATTTATTGTGCTAAGCCATTTTAAAAGTGTTCTACCACCATCTAGTGTTATCAAATAGAAGTTTCACCACTTCAGTTACTAGATCTAATTTATAAAAGATTAGTTGAAATTGTGTATCATTTTGATAATGAGGTATACAAAACACGAGTTTCAACACTTAAAATTGGCATTACTGGCTTTGTAGGAGAAAGATAAAGTATACAAAATAGTGCCTCATATTACTGAAAATAATGCATTATGTTTAATTTTCAGTAGGGATATTTACTGAGATATTTTATTTCTAAACTAGAAAAGAGAAAAATAATTGGGAATCTTATTTTAAATGCACTGAAATATATAGGATATTAAATATTATAGCAATTAAAAATTGCCTATACTAAAACTCAATCCAGTCTTCACTTCTATGTTACTTTAATATTGAAATATTTGTTAATGAATTCAAAACCATAATTGCTCGTTCAAAATTCCAAATATTCTGTTAGTAATTTCTGATATTCGTGTACACATGCTTTTGTGTGTTACGTATTTATTATCTTCAGTATTTCTAGGGTGATTCAATTTGCTTTCAAGTTATAATTTGGGTCAGTTTGCATTCCATATCTTGATTAAGTGCATTTTAATTTATCTGCAGTTTCTCATAATTTGACATTTGAATATTATAATAGATTATTACCTTTTTAAAGCAATTGTATTAGACTATTTTGGGCTAATATGGTTGGCATAAATCCAAAGGTAATGAAGTTGGGCAATTTATGAAGAGAAGATGTTTAATTGGCTAATGGTTCTGCAGGCTGTAAAGGAAGTATGGCACCTACTTGGCTTCCGGTGAGGCCTCAGGGAATTTTTGCTCACTATGGAAAGTGAAGCAGGCGATAGTATGTCACATGAAAAGGTGAACAAGAAAGCCGTTAGCTTACAGGGCAGGGGGAGGTAACACACTTTAAAAAAAAAAAAAGATTATGAGTGAACTCACTAAGGAGAACTCATTACCGTGGGAAAGGCATCAAGTCATTCATGAAGAATTACTCCATTCCAGCGACGAAAACACATCCCACTAGGACTCCCTCCAGCACTGAGGATCACATTTCAACATGAGTTTTGGAAGGAATATACATCCCAACAATATCAGTAATTAATCTGTTAGTTAATTGTTGAGCATTTCTATGCATCCAGTTTCCTAACTCTTATAATCTCGGGGCAATAATATTCTGCTTAACTCAAAATAGTTTGGTCTTTTATTTTAGTTAACCTCTTGACAGTAGAATCGATATTTCAAAATGTAATATCAACCAAGTAAAAAATGTAGCAATCAAAGTTCTATTTATGGGCAAATGTTAATAGCTTTCTAAAAATTGCCACTGAGGTGAATATCGTGTGTTAAAGATTAAGGTTATGTCTTCATTTTATTGAAACTTCTGATACTTATGATCCATCAGCAGGCACAGAAATTTGCCAAATGTTCTATTGTTTCTCATTTTTATAAGCCCACTGGGTTCAGATTTTGACACAATGACTAACAGAGTACTATGAAAAAAACATATTTCTAAGCTTATTATATTTTATAACAATGAAGTTTTGAAAATAATAAGAAATAAAATCAGAAAAGGTGAAATAAAAGAAAATAATAAAATCTACCTTAGAGTCAAGTGTAATATTCTATTTCTATAATTTGATCTCTAGTCTACACATTCAGCCTCCCAAAACATTACCTTTTTAAAATAATTTAATTCTCTTCCTCACTCTCTTTTCCAAGAACTTTGCCTCCTTTTCCTTCTTCAAACACACCATGGATGCTTCCATTAGTTATAACTGCCTTTTCATTTATCTAAACTGCTCTTCCTCAACCCTTTTGGCTCTGTCCTTGACTTGTTTCCAGGTTGATACTTACACATAATCTTAAACGAGGATTTTCTGCATCAATCTGTCTACAGCATCCTCTTGTAACAACCCTCCAATGTTTATTACTCGCTGTTTTGTTTGCCTTCACAGTGCGTATCATTTTGCATGCCCACTATGATACTCTTTTGATGATTTTGTTATGTATCATCCCGTCTAGAGTATAATTTTAGGAAAATACAAAACTTCTTATTTTTTTATGCATTGCTATATTCCATGTGAATAGTTTGGTTGACTATTTTTATAATTTTCCTGTTGGCTTTATATATATATATATTTTTGAGAAATACCTAATAAATTATTTGCCCATCTTTTAATTGCATTATTTGTTTTCTTGATATTGAGTTGAGTTTCTTATGTATTTTAAAATTAACCTTTTATCAGGTATAAGTTATGCAAATATTTTCTTTTTTGTGATGTCTCTCTTTACTCTATTGACTGTTTACTTTGCTGTGTAGAATATTTTCAATTTGATGTAATCCTACATGTAATTTTTGCTTTTGTTGCCTATGCTTTTGCAGTCATATCTCAAAGAGCATGACCTCGGCCA